>NC_080162.1:15127462-17865625 GCF_950295315.1 Erinaceus europaeus
TCTCTACTGCACCACACACTTTAAAGTACATGTGAACTGAAAAGAACTGGAAGGATTGACTCCTCTTCTCGAGCATGCTTCCTCGTTGCTTTGAAGTCTTTTCACAGGCTGTTCATTCTTCCTAGAATCTGCTTCTCCTGCCCTCAGGAACCATACCTCCACCCCCACATCTATGTCTGAGTTGTTATTCATACACCTCAAGTCACCTCTCAAGACAATCACAGCCCCTAAGAAGTCTTCCCGGGTCCCCACAGGCTGACTAAAACTCTTCTCTGTGGCCTCAGACGTCGGAATCCGTTTTGGAACTCATCCTTGCTTGCATTTGTTTAAGTTTCTGCTCATCATCACAAGATGGCGACCTACAATTGACCAGGACCACATCATTTCATTCTTGTATCCCAGAAGCAAGCTTAGCATAAGGCTTGTTCATAATTAAAATGTGATCAATGAATAAGTAAACAAAGGACAAATCACGAAGAAAGGACAGGAACCAGGGCCACGGCTCGGTGGTAGAGCTCATGCTTTGCAAGCTAAGGCTCTTGGTTTGATACCTGGCACACCTAGAAAATAAACTAGTGAAGGGGGGAAATACTAGCAGGTAAATTGTGCTTAGGTGAGCAGTATCCGTCTGTGACGTCAAAATTAAGCTATCTTGCACTTTATTTAACATTTTATTTGATTCAGTCATTCCTCCAAATGCATACATTAACTAATTTGGTGAACAGGGGAGTGTTTATGTTCCAGCTGGCCTTTGTAAGTTAGTTGATTAAAATGACACTTTTAAAAGAGCTAAGTTATAACTAAATCAGTGCTATATTGGGAAAAAGAAATTTTTACACATACACACAAAAAAGTCTATCTCAGATTTAAATTATGAATCATTATACTGATTACCTGCTATGGTCAATGACATAAAAGTTGAAATGATAGAAATATTATATGATATGATATTTAAATTAATATTTTTCACAGCCATATGTTAAAAATGTGTCATTCCCCTCATGACAAACTGATTAAATAACTTAGATAATGTCTTAACACACATCATGATACAAAAAAATAGTAGAACAAACTATGAATCATTCTGTCAGCTTGTGATTCAAAGGAATAATGTATATCTTTCATGGTTATTAATATTTAGTGTCTTTGAGTAAATTAAAAAATCAAACTTACCAAAGGTTAAAAATATCTGATGATACACAGATAATTGTAAAAGTAATATATATTAATGAAGCTTCGTACGACTGACTTTTTCTTTCTTGGTTAATCAGTCACAGAATTATGTCAAACATATATCAAGACTTGGGCTCCTTTTTCATCCAACCTTCGGGCATTTCATTACTATTGTTACCTGATTAATGGATGCAATAATATATATGGCATGATATGATATGTTCACATTAGATTTTAATCAAATATTACTAAATTCAGAAAACATTAAGTAAATCATGACTGATGAGGCAATATTCCTCTGCTGTCATATTGATGACTCTCAAACTTCACTACTGAGAGTAACTGATTAAGCACAAGAAGTGAATTTTATGAGGAAACATAAGGACCACAACTTCCACAGTTGTGTTTTGTTAATTGCTTTACAACTACCAGAGGAGACGTTAGATCCATCAAGTCTACCAGATCCCATAGTTGCCTTTCTCAGTGTCAAAAATTGCATTGGCATTGAAAGATCACTCATTATCTACAGGCATTTGTTGTTCTTAATCGTAGTTTTAGCTAAAAGATATTGCTGCTGTTCCACTTTGATGAGATCTATCAAGCAGTCAAATCCACAGAAACAGAAAGCTGAATGCCAGTTTCCCTGCAGTCAGTAAACTCTGGGTGGGGGAAGAGAGTAGTTATGGTTAGAGTTTTGATCCTGCGTGATAAAAAACTGTTGGAGAACTATTACATACTTCTGTGAATATACTTAACATCACTAAACTATATACTTGGTAAAAGTGAATATGGAAAATTTAATGTTAAGTCTTTTCTAATATTTTATTTATTTACTTAATAAGATACAGAGAAAGAGACCAGAGCATGGCTCAGTTCTGGTTTCTGGTAGTGCTGGGATTTGAACCTGGAACCTCAGAGTCTCATGCAGGAAGGTCTTTTGCATAACCATTATGCCATTTCCCCAGCCCAATGTTGATTTTTTCATATTTTCATTTATTTATTATTGGGTAAAGACAGAGAGTTAGGTAGACAGAGAGACACCTACAGCCCTGCTTCACCATTTGTGAAGCTTTCCCCCTGCAGGTGAGGGCCAGGGGCTTGAACCTGGGTCCTTGCACACTTAATCTGAGCACTTAACCAGGTACGCTACCACATGCCCCCCCCCCATGTTAAATTTTTTTCAACAATTTTTAAAAGTTATTATTGACTTCTGGAGGTAAAGTGGTGACAGTCATCATTAGCACAACATGCTCCCCCCAAAAGTAGCTCTTCCAGTGGAGGGTACATTTTACAATGTGCAAACGCTCCTATCAAGTCCTGCTACCCCATGACAGCACCATGAATGGCACTAAGGAAAACTCTAGGTAGTGGAGCTGTGCTGTCGTGTCTCTCCCCTATCACCTGTCTGTCTGTCTGTCTGTCGATCTCTGCATCTGAACTAAAAGGAATAAAAGTGTCAGCTGGAAGGGGTGGTAGGGTACCTGGCTAAGGACACAAGTTACCATGTTATAAGGATCCAGGTTCAAGCCCTCAGTCTCAAAGCAAAGGAGAAGTTTCATGAGTACTGTTAACAAGGTTGCTAGTGTCTCCTTCTGTCTCCCTCTTCCCTTTCAATTTTTCTCTGTCTCCATCCAAAATAAATGAATAAGAAAAAACATAGTTTTAAAGATTTTAGATGAAAAAGTAAATAAATAAAATAAAACCATGGGGCCAGGTGGCGGCGCACCTGGTTGAGTGCACATGTTACAGTGCACAAGGACCTGGGTTCAAGCCCCTAGCTCCCACCTGCAGGGGGAAAGCTTCACAAGTGGTGAAGCAGGGCTGCAGGTGTCTCTCTGTCTCTCTCCCTCTCTATCACCCCCTTCCCTCTCAATTTCTGGCTGTTTCTATCCAAATAAATAAATAAAGATATTTTTTAAAAGAATAAATAAAGTCGGCAAGAAGTAGTGGAAGTAAAGGACTGTCCCAACAAGAAGATATCACTAGTGTTAAGACATATACATCCAACAAGTACATTCATACACTCAAATATATAAAAACAAGTGCTAACAAATATCAATGTCTCAATGGATATGTTGACAATAACATAATAATAGTAGATCTTAACATATCATTTATAGCAAGAGAGATTATCCCCCCCAAAATCATCAGATAGTGATCTTAAAGCAATCAGTGAGATGGACCTACTAGGTCTACATCCCAAAAAGAAATGAACGCACTTTCCTCTCAAGTGTACATGGAACATTATCAGGGGATGACCATATGTGGGACATATGTAGAAGTGCCCTAACAGAAGAGATCTATGCATAGCAGCACAATTTGTAATAGCCAAAACCTGGAAGTAACCCAGATGTCCAATGGCAGATGAGTAGCTTTAAAAAAAAAAGGTGGTATATAGATTAATGATAAAATACTACTCAGCTATTAAAAATGATGAAGTCATCTCCTTCGTGTCATCTTGGATGGAACTTGAGGACATCATGTCATATGAGAGAAGCCAAAAAGAAAAAAGGACAACTACCAAATGACCTTACTTTCATGCCTGAGACTCTAAAGTCCCAAATTTAATTCCCTACTCTAACATAAGCTTAAGCTGAGCAGTACTCTGCTTAAAAAATAATAATAAATTTTTTAAAAATTCAAAAAGCAAAGCAACAGGCCAGTATAGCTGACATTTATGCAAATCTTAACAAAATCTTAACAAACCAAATCTAACGACTTCTTAAGAGACTAAACCATTAACACAAAAATATATATTAAATTAAAAAGAGGCTGTGTGTTGGTGCTGGTTGAGTGCTATAATGCACAAGGACCGGGGTTTAAGTCCCTAGCCCCCATCTGCAGGGGGAAAGCTTTGAAAGTGGAAAGCAGTGTCATAGGTGTCGCTCTGTCTCTCTCCCTCTCTTTCACTCCCTTCTCATGATTTCTGACTGTCTCTGTCCAATAAATAAATTAAAATAATACAAAAAAAAAAAAAACACTGAACCATTATCACCAGGTGGGATTCATCAGAGAAATGCAGGGATCGTTCACCAAAGAAAAATAAATCAATGTACTAAACCCACTCAACAAAAAGAAAAAGAAAACCACATGATCATATCAACAGATTCAGAAAAGGTATTTGATAATATTCAACTCCTATTTATGATTTTAAAAAACCCTTAAGAAAGGGACCAGGCCCCACATTACAGTATGTAAGGACCTGGGTTCACCTGAAAGGGGAAAGCTTCACAGGTGGTGAAGCAAGGTTGCAAGTGGCTGTCTGTCTCTCTTCCTCTCTATTTCCCCTCCTCCTCTCAGTTTTTCTCTGTCTCTAATAATAAATAAACAAAATATTTTTAAAAACCTTTAAGAAACTGGAAATAGAATGAACATACCTCAACATACCATGTCTAACATCATTCCTAATTTGGAAAATCACACACATAGATATGAAACAATTTTGTTAAAGTCATAGTTTTGTAAACAAATATCAAATAAAAAATCAAGGAATAGCTGTTATTGTTTTTGTTGCTTTTCTTTTTCTTTGTTTTTTTTTGGGGGGGGGTTTGGATTTTTTTGTTTTTTTTGTTTTTTGGTGTTTTTTTTTTTGCCTCCAGGATTATTGCTGGAGCTCCCTTATTCCTACAGCTCTCTGCTCTAGGAATCCACTGCTCCTGGAGGTCATCTTTTTAATTTTTTTTCTTTTTCTTCAAATATTTATTTATTTATTTATTCCCTTTTGTTGCCCTTGTTTTATTGTTGTAGTTCTTATTGTTGTTATTGAAGTCATCATTTTTGGAGAGGACAGAGAGAAATCGAGAGAGGACGGGAAGACAGAGAGGTAGAGAAACATAAACATCTGCAGACCACTTGGGAAGCCACTCCCCTGCAGGTGGGGGGGAGGGGCTTAACCCGCTGCTCTACCTCCTTACTGCTGAGGCCATCTTTTTTCCATTGTTTTTGCTGCAGTTGTTGGCTAGGACAGAGAGAAATCAAGAGAGGAGGGGAAGACAGAGAGGGGGAGAGAAAGATTGTGAAGCAACCGCGAACCGGGATCCTTGCACCAGTCCTTGCGCTTTGCACTATGTGCACTTACGCTGATGTGCTACCGCCCAGCCCCCTTGTTTAATTTTAAAGAGAATTTAGAATATGATACTAACTCCTTTGGTCTTTCCCAGGGGGGAAGGAAACGAGAAGTGTTGAGTGAGATGTAGAGAGAGTGAAACCCTGGGTGCTTCGTGCATTAAATGTCATCTAGACTCACAAGAAAATCACAGTGAGTATCTCTATATGCAGGCTGTATTTTTCTTCTTGTGGCAGAGACTTCCAACGCTCACCCATACCCGCATTCTCCTCACTTTCTTGGACTTCCAGATCATCATACATCCTGTGCCATCTGACCCATACAGGTCACTTTGGGGTTCAGGTGGTGGGGAACCCTTGTGCAACTCTCCCATTGCTATGGAAACTCTGGCGAGGTGGCTGAAATCACAAGACTGACCTCTGAATGGCCCGTAGACATGAAATGCCTTTGAAAGTTCATTTAATTTCCAACAGGCTGTGTGAGGGATAAGTAAACTAGCAAAGAATAGATCACTGGGACTACGAAAGTCCATGTTTTCTTTTCTTTCTTTCCTTTGAACCTTTTATTTATTTATTTATTATTAGACAGACACAGAGAGGAACTGAGAGGGAGAAGGAGATAAAGAGCTAAAGAGACAGAGAGACAGCTGCAGCCCTGCTTCACCACTTGTGAAGCTTTTCCCCTGCAGGTGGGGATCAGGGGCTTGAACCCAGGTCCTTGCACACGCTAATGTGTGCACTTAATCAAGTACACCACTGCCTGGCCCCAAAGTTCATGCTATTTTTGCATTGCCTAGCCTGGACTATCTAGCACATTGCTAGAGTTAGTACTACCAATAAAAGCTGAATTCTTATATCCACATGATCAGAAAAAAAAAAATTTACTCTTTCTTAATCAACTAAAATCTCTGTTTTACAAGTACCTAACATCCTTTTGAAAGTTACTTATTAGTGATCTAATAATTTTTACATAATTATAAGGTAACAGGGAAGGATATTTCCACACCAAAACTGTCATGAAAATCTTGTATTCTCTCAATTCTCCTCACAACAATAACTACCATAGTTTTCACATATTAAGTATAATTTGGCTAATTTTTAATTCATGTATTTCAATTTTCTATATTCCAGATATGAAGAAAATTATCTGGGAACAACTACCCCCTATCCCAATTAAAATTTATCCTCCTTCTTTTCCTTCTCCTTGTTTTAGTAGGAATGGAATCTTAAGTCTCAACTTAAAAAAATATGGAATCTATCCTGGGGAACCAACCACACCCATCCAAAAAGATTTGTATACACCTATGTTCATAGCAGCACAATTTGTAATAGCCAAAATCTGGAAGCAAAACAAGTGTTCAACAACAGATGAGTAGCTGAGAAAATTGTGATATATAAAATAGACCTACTAGCTTTTTCCAAAATGGACACCCCAAATCTTCCACTGCAATGTTCTTGCCTTTAGGCTCATAATTAGACAGCAATTTGTTCAGATTTATATCTTAACTCTTTATCAACCACCAAGTTCCAAATGTTACCATGATGCCAACCTGACTTCCCTGGGCAGATGACCTCATCAATGCGTCCTGGAGCCCTGCTTCCCCAGAGCCCTATCCCACTAGGGAAAGAGAGAGACAGGCTGAGAGTATGGATCGACCTGTCAACGCCCATGTTCAGCAGGGAAGCAATTACAGAAGCCAGACCTTCCATCTTCTGCACCCTACAATGATCCTGGGTCCATACTCCCAGAGGGATAAAGAATAGGAGAGTTTTCAACGGAAGAGGGGTAGATGGGATAGGGTGTTCTGGTGGTGAGAATTGTGTGGAATTGTACCCCTCTTATCTTATGGTCTTCTCAATATCTCCATTTTATACATAAAAAATAAAGAAAGTAAGTTATGGTATATATACACAATGGAATACTACTCAACTATTAAAAATGAATTTACCTTCTTCAACTCACCTTAGATGGAGCTTGAAGGAATTATGTTAAAGGAGATAAGTCAGAAAGAGAAGGATAAATGTGGGATGGTCTCATTCATGGACAGAAGTTGAAAAACAAAAACAGAAGGGAAAACCCAGAGTGGAACTTGGACGGGAGCTGATGTACTGCACCACAGTAAAAGACTCTGGGGTAGGTGGGGAGGGTTCAGATCCTGGAACATGATGTTGGAGGAGGACCTAGTTGGGGGTTGATTGTTATGTGGAAAACTGAGAATTGTTACGGATGTACAGACTATTATATTTTACTGTCAACTTAACCATTAATTCCCCCAGTAAAGAAATTTTAGAAAATAAAAAGAAAAATCTGGAATCGACTTGGTTTCAACTCCTCATATTGACAAGGAAAGTGGTTTGGACCGTCCCATTCTTTAAAGTCAACATATCATATCCCAGTTTTCCTAAAACATGGTGTAACAATTGTAGGTGCTATGTGACTTTAAAAAATAAAACGTTATTTTGTTTTCATACACTTCATTTTTTTTCTCCTCTTGATTTTTTTTCAGGGCATGGTTCCATACCATACCCACCACCAAAGGTTTATGTCCTCACTCTCAAACTACTCAAAGATAATTACCATAGTTCTCACAAGTCTTAGAAACTTGACTTTTTTTTATTATGGCAGTTAGATGTATATATTTGAAAGTATACTTGAAAATATACATAAGCATTTCTCTCTTTTTTTTTTTTTCATGACAATCCAGGTCATCCCAAGGTACCCTTTCTTTTTATTTTTTTTAATTTTTATTTATAAAATGGAAATATTGACAAGACTATAGGATAAGAGGAACACAATTCCACACAATGCCCACCCCCAGAGTTCCATATCCAATCCCCTCCCTTGATAGCTTTCCTAGACTTTATCCCTCTGGGATATGGACCCGGGATCATTGTGGGGTGCAGAAGGTGGAAGGCCTGGCTCTATAATCGCTTCCTCACTGAACATGGGTGTTGGTAGCTGTTAGGCATTATGCCCTGCTCCATCTCGTTGATACTATGGTCTATTTACATAATCTTTGTTTTGCTTGAGACCCGCCCTGCCTGCAGGGTATTGGTTGATCCCACTGGTTAGAACCTTTGCAACAGCTGCTATGGAAGCTTTCCACCTTCAGCTCTTTTCTTTTCTCCACCCCCTCTCCTAGCCATTTCCTTTTCCCACTTGCCACTTCCAGTTAAAGATATATATATGCGTTGCATCTGATCAATGAAGGCATTGCATTGCATTCCGCCATGAGTTCCTCGTCTCTCTCTCTCCGACAAAGCTAGCCCGGCAGGTAGCTCAATCCATATTCCCAGTATGTCTCTCTCTTTCCCTAGTGGGGCAGGGGTCTGGGGAAGCAGGGCTCCAGGACATCTTAGTGGGGTCGTCAGCCCAGGGAAGTCAGGTTGGCATCATGGTAACATCTGGAACCTGGTGGCTGAAAAAGAGTTAAGATATAAAGCAGAGGGAGTCAGGCAGTAGCACATCGAGTTAAGTGAGGTGAAGCAGGTCTGCAGGTGTCTGTCTTTCTCTCCCCCTCTCTGTCTTCCCCTCCTCTCTCCATTTCTCTCTGTCCTATCTAACAATGATAACATCATTAACAACAACAACAGTAATAACTACAACAACAATAAAAAATAACAAGGGCAACAAAAGGGAAAATAAAAAAATAAATATTAAAAATACATTTTAAAAAAGATATAAAGCAGAACAAATTGTTGATTATATACATAACTATTTCAAAACTATTCTGCTTTGTTCACTTTTTAGAGTGATAGAGAGAAAGGGTGAGATGGAAAGAGGAGAGAGATACCACAACATCAAAGCTTCCTTCAAAGTAGTAAGGGCCAGGCACGAAACTGAGTAGTGCACAGGGCAAGACCACTCATTAGTCAAGTGAGCTATTTAACTGGCCCCACAATTATATTTTAAAGAGAGGGAGATATTTTCAGAGATGACTAAGTAGACAATGAAGTAGCCTATGGGATGATATGTAAAAATTATGAAGCTGAAGGAACACAGCTGGCCATGCTCTGAGCCCCAGAGGAAGACCTCCTTGAATGAGCAGCGCAGGAGACCAGTTCTGCCTCTCCCTTCTCCCACCTTTGGATGAAATTCTGAACACCACCTCATCTGTTTCTTCCACACAGCTAAATAAGTTACACACAGTGTCCCTCTGCCCAAGGTATTCCTCCCAGCACCAGTCAGCAGTCAAGAACAGGGCAAAGGCCAGCTGACAGGGTTGTGAATAGTTTGAGGAGCTAAGCTTAATCTTTTTTCTTTTTCCACTGAAGTCCCAGATCTCATTATCAGACACTGACGTGATTGTTCAGACAATACTGTAAAGGCTCCAGCTGCATTGAGTTGGCAAAGGGAGAAAATGGAGGGACAGAATCTGGGCAGGGGCAGAGCCTCTCTTACTCAAACACTGCTGTTGTGTTTAGCCTGGGCCCCAGCCAGGTTTTTGGGAGGGGGCAAGTCATCCAACTTGATACAGTTTGAACACCTGCGCTCTCTGGTGAAAGGTGATGTAAAAATGCAGAGATAGGCAAATTGTTTCTGCTTTCCACAGGTATAGACAGACTTTCAGCACCAAGTCAACCACATAGCTTGCTCTGATCGAAGTATTCCAAAGGCAGCATCTGTGTTAGTATCACTACCTTTGTGTTATAATATCAATATGTTTAGATCAAGACATCATCTTGCTTTTCATACCGTGCTCTCTATCTTGCCTTTAGTTTGACCGAGGGGAATCACAATAGCTTCTGGTGCTTATCTCCAGCGAAGGAGCTACAGTTTCCCAACCACACCTTGAGCATGTTGTCTCCTCCCTCATCCTGTAAATTGTCACGTAACCCTGGGCTGAGTCTTGGCTCTTTTTTCCTTCCTCTGGTCTACCAATAACAATTCCACAAACGCTCCTTTCTGTGGACCTAAACTGACAGCCAGGCTCAAAATGAAGCGACAGGAAAGGAACCGTGGGAATAGAATATTGGCTTTCTCTTGTCTGACACCACCCTAATCCAGAGCATAGGTGGCAGGTTCTATTAATTACCTGGGTTCCAAGGAAGGGCTGCAGAAAAGGGAGTTGCTCTATGTAACCTGCTTGACATGGTCTAGTGGGTCTGTACCACTGTTTGTAGAAAGCACTTGTGATTCAAAAGGGTCAATTACAAAGGGGGAAATAAAAATAATAATGATGATGATTTTTATAAAAAGGCTGATAGTAGGAACTAGAGAAGTTTATCCAAAAGGGTTTTCTTAGAACAGAGAAAGGCATGCCACTAACTTGTGAGACTGCTTTGGGGCCTACAGTTATTCTGGAGGGTGTAAGCAAGGCAACTGGATTTTAAGGTAAGCTGGAAGTCAAGGTGGAGAATATGTGATTCAAGGAGTGGGGAAGACAGAAGGGGGGAGCAAGATAAATAAGGTAAAGCTGGAGAGCTGAACCAGTTGAGACAACTGATGGAAAGCCCCCTCGAATTGGTCTACCTTCTCCAGAACTAGTGTTAGGGCCTGTCGGGGCAACATGAACTTCTGCCCAAGCCCTGGGGGACTCTCACCCAGCACTGTGTGCAGTAGGTGGGAGCTGTTACAGCACTGGGTTGGGCCTCCTAGTGTTGTTTCAGTCTGTGCAGCAGAGCCTCTGTCAAAAGGAGTTAGTTAGCCAGCAGAGCGTGGGCTGGCACGCTGAGGAATACCACAAGAACCATGGCTTCCACTTAGCATTGCTCCTTATGTCACAACTCATTCAGTTCCTACTTGGTCTTGGGGTTATAGATGGGACTGGAGGGTTGTTGTAAATCTAATTCATAGAAGTCCCAGCAGTCTGGCCTGGCCAAGACTACTCCCTTCTAAGGAGGTCTGCAGAACACGGACCTTTGCTAGTGACCTAGATGTTCTTGTGGGAAGACATGAGCCCCATGACTCTCCAGCTGTTCAGATCCGTTGGATAGTTATACATGTTAATACAGGAAACCTGCATCTGGGAATCCTAGTGGCTTTTTTCTACAACTTCACTATGCAGTCAGGTTTCAGAGAATAAAATTTCCCTTGTGGTGTAGCTGCATTAACTAATAATAATCCAAAAACAAGCCAGAGCCACCATGGTGGTTGGTAGATGTTGACATACTACTTGACTTGACTTTTTTGCAGAGCCAGGTCTTGTGCATGCTTGATTTCACCACTCCAGGGAAGAATTTTTTTTTTCCAGATAAAGGAACACAGAGAGAGAGGGGAGAGACACCACATCACAAGAACTTCCCGCCTACTGTTGTGACACTTGTATGAGGTGTTGGGGACTAAACTAGGATGCCACAACATGTCAAGGCACTCCTCCTACTTGGTGAGTTATCTCTAGCCCTTCTTTCATTTCAAAAATGCCTCTAATATGTTTGTAAAATTGTGATTGCATCCTTGTAATGTGAACATTTAAGAGCTGGAACTAGAGCTTAGACATTCAATGCATTCTTTCTGTCTGTCTTTCTTTAATAGCATATGGCCTAATAAGCACAAATAGGCAGTTATCCATCTGTGAGTTCTGCACAATATGGTGGGAAAGGAAAAACTGTCAAGCACACCAGCACATTGGGGGGAATCCCTTTTGTTTATGAAAACACTTCTTCAAAGGAATTGGCAACCCTGCCTTGCTTTGAGGACTTGACTGTGTGGGAGGCTCTGATGGTCTCCCTACAAAAACAAAACCAAGGAGCCTAACTTGGGTTGGTGCTTCCCTCAAAATGCACACTCTGGGCAAAGAAAAAAAATGCAGACACAAAGCACGCACTGAGGAAAAGTTAGTGCTGAGCAGAGTGTGGGCTGAAGAATCCTGCCTCCCAAGGAGGTGACAGTCAAACGGAGCTGGCTCATCGCGTGTGTCCAAGGCAGCATTGGCAGGTAAATAGCGAGGAAGCACTTCCCACCCACTCAGGAATTCCATGCTGCCAGTGCTGGTGTTGCAGGAGCCTCTTCCACTATTGAATCCTTTCACATCCAAACTCTTTTACTGGAAACAAACAAACCTTTTACTTTGTCACAATGTTTTCAATAGCAACCACATGAGATTGGGAACTTCTCTGTCTCGTGCTTTGGCACTGAATCATTTACATGTGCGCCTTGTCTTGTTTTCTGTAAAATGACATGTAAAATAAAGTATTCGATAAAAAGTACAGGATCGATATACAGTTACTAAATATTTATTATGTGAGGACTTAATTGAACAGAATGGCACTTGCACAGAATATATATCCACCTAAACTTTGCCTTCTTATCTAACATAGTTATTTCAGAAACAAAGCATGAAATTGACGCAAAATGAGATTTTTTTTAATCTTTTTTTAATATTTATTTTATTTATTTATTCCCTTTTGTTGCACTTGTTGTTTTATTGTTGTAGTTTTTATTATTGTTGTTGTCGTTGTTGGATAGGACAGAGAGAAATGGAGAGAGGAGGGGAAGACAGAGAAGAGGAGAGAAAGACAGACAACTGCAGACCTGCTTCACCGCCTGTGAAGCGACTCCCCTGCAGGTGGGGAGCCGGGGTTCGAACTGGGATCCTTATGCCACAAAATGAGATTTTATTAGTGAGAATATTGCATCTAAAGAAAGAAATATGGGTGGTCTGGGAGACGGTGCAGTGGATAAGGCATTCGTCTCTCAAGCATGAGGTCCTGAGTTCATGTACCAGAGTGATGTCTGTTTTTTCTCTCTTTCCCCTCCTATCTTTCTCATTAATAAATAAATAAAGTCTTAAAAAGATAGAAAGGAAGGAAGGAAGGAAGGAAGGAAGCAAGGAAGGAAGGAAGAAATATGAATTTCCATCTTGCTCTGAACTTTCTCAGAGTTTATTTGGGTATTTACATTAAAATGTATACATCAATAAATGAAACATCTATTCTTTAGTTATTTTGTATCCTGTATTTTTTTATTATTGTTCTGTTAAAGAAATGTTTTACATTTCACATCCTCCCAAAATAGGTAAAAATACACATCATCTAACACCAAACTGTCATCTTCCAAAACCCTTTCACACTCCCTACTGCCTCCCTCATAGGAATACTTGGATTTTCAGGAAGAGACAACAGTTTACTAATGTTTCACCTGGTGTTTCCCCTTGCTTTGTTTCTTAAATCTCACCTAGAAGAGGGATCATCAGATATTTATCCTTCTGGTCTATTTCAGTTACCATGATTCCCTCCATAAGTCACCTCCACACCCCCAAGTCCTTTACTTTGATACAATCCACCAAACCCAGTCCAAGTCTATTCTTGTTCTATTCTATTCTTTCTGTTCTATTCTTGTTCTATTCTATTCTGTTCTGTTCCAAGTTCTATTCTTGTCCTATTCTATTCTTTCTGTACTTGTTTCTCAACTTCTGTTCCTGAGTAAGCTCATCCCATATTCATCCTTCTCTTTCTGGCTGATCTCTCTTAATATGATTCATCCAAGATGAGGTAAGGAAAGTAAATTCATCATTTTTAACAGCTGAGTCGTATCCTATGGTGTATATATACCACAATTCTATTTTTTTACTTATTTTACCTTTTTACGTTTTTTAATCTTTATTTATTTGATAGAGACAGCCAGAAATTGAGAGGAAAGGGAAGACAGAGAGACACCCGCAGCACTGCTTCACCACTTATGAAGCTTTTCCCCTGCAGGTGGGGACCAGGGGCTCGAACCCGGGTCCTTGTGCACTGTAACATGTACGCTCAACCAGGTACACCACCACCCAGCCCCTACACCACAGCTTTCTCAGGCACTCATCTGTTGCTGGACACCTGGGTTGCTTCCAGGGTTTGGCTATCACAAATTGTGCTGTTATGAACATAGGTGTACACAGATCTTTTTGTATGGGGGCGTTTGGTTCCTTAGGATATATCCCCAGGAGAGGACTTGTAGGGTCGTAGGGAAGGTGTACTTCTAGCCTTCTGAGAGTTCTCCAGACTGCTCTCCACAGGGCTTGGACCAATTGACTTCCTACCAGCAGTGCAGGAGGGTTCCTTTAACCCTAGAGTTTCCTTAGCATTTGTTGTTGCTATGTTTTACTGATATATATGACATCCTCACAAGAGTGAAGTGGTATCTCATTTTTATTTCCATTTCTCAGACAGTGTATGACTTGGAGCATTTTTATATGTATGTAGGCCTCTTTTTTTGATGAGTATTTTGTTAATATTCTCTCTCCACTTTTCGATGGGGTCATTTTTATTGTTGTTGCTGTTGCTGAGTTTGGTGAGCTCTTTATATTTTTTGGGTATTAACCTATTGTCTAATGTATGGAATAAACTGAACAAAAGAAGTGAAAGATTTATCTACTGAAAATTATGAATCACTACTCAAGGAAAGAGAAAAAGATACAAAGAAGTGGAAAGATATCCCATGTTTACGGACTGAAAGAATTAACACCATCAAAATGACTATGCTACCCTGGGTCATATACAAATTTAACACAATCCCCCTCCAACTTCCAACATTTTTTTTTTACATTGAGAGGGTCATGTTATTCAAAAGGTGGTGGTCTCTAACACCTTTCCTGGAATTTGACATCCCAACTACCCTTGATAGACTAGAAGATGACCAAGAGCAGTTAAGAAGCAAATCAGTGGACATTTGGAAACCAGATAATCTTGAAGTTTGGGTTTGTTGAGTGAGTACAAATTTGATAACTTAGGAGTTTACATTTCCTGGTGCAATGCTTTGCAAATGCTTAAGAATCATCTGGGAATCGTGTTAGAATGAAGATCCTGATTTAGTAACTCTGCACTGGGGTCTGAGATTCTGCATTTCTTCCTTCTTTTTTATTATTCTTTTTTATTTTTATTTATAAAATGGAAATTTTGACAAGACCATAGGATAAGAGGGGTACAGTTTCCACCACCAGAACTCTGTATCCCAACCCATCCCTTGAGAACAAGCTTTCTTGTTCTTTATCCCTCTGGGAGTATGGACCCAGGATCATTTTGTGGTGCAGAAGGTGGAAGGTCCCCCAGCCTGTCTCTGTCTTTCCCTAATGGGGCAGGGCTCTGGAGAAGTGCAGTTCCAGGACATACTGGCCACCAATTTTTTTAAGACAATAAAACAAAAGATACAAATGTTTATCTGGAAGCAGAAAATACCTAGAATCACCTAAGCAATCTTGAGAAAAGAAAACAGAACTGAGGGAGTCCCGGTAGCAGAGCGGGTTAAGCGCACAGGGTGCGAAGCACAAGGACCAGCAGAAGGATCCCTGTTGAAGCCTGAGGCTCCCCACCTGCAGGGGAGTCGCTTCACAAGCAGTGAAGCAGGTCTGCAGGTGTCTGTCTTTCTCTCCCACACTGTCTTCCCCTCCTTTCTCCATTTCTCTCTGTCCTTTCTAGCAATGACATCAATAACAACAATAATAATAACTATAACAACAATAAAAAACAAGGGCAATAAAAAGGAAAATAAATAAATATTAAAAAATTTTAAAAAGAAGAAGAAGAAGAGAGAAAACAGAACTTGGGGGTCAGGTGATAGAGCAGCAGGTTAAGCACACATGGCGAAAAGCCAAGAACCAGCATTAAGGATTCGGGTTCGAGCCTGGCTCCCCACCTACGTGGAGTCGCTTCACAAGTGGTGAAGCAGGTCTACAGGTGTCTGTCTTTCTCTCCCCTTGTAAGTCTCCCCTCCTCTCTCGATTTCTCTCTGTCCTTGAGAGCTTGTTTGGAGGGTCTAGCAGGGGAGCGCAGCTACTCATATACACTCAATGGAAGACCAGTCTGTCTCTATTGGGGGAAGGCCGTCCTCTTCCACCGAGCACGCAGCTTCACGAGCAGTGAGGGAGGAAGGGGAAACCCACCTAGCCAGTCAGGTCAGCCGAATCAAGATTTTTCTCTGTCCTACCCAACAATAACAACAGCAATGACAACAATAATAATAACAACAACAGCAAGGGTAACAACAAGGGCAACAAAATGGGAAAAATGGCCTCTAGGAGCAGTAGATTCGTAGTACAGACACCGAGCCCCAGCAACAACCCTGAAGGAAAGAAAAAAAAAAAAAAAACACAGAACTGGAGGCATCATGCTCACAGATCTCAAACTATATTTTAGGGCCATTGTAATCAAAACTGCCTGGTACTAGGAGAAAAATAGACATACCAACCAGTGGAATAGAACCGAGAACCCAGACATAGCACTCCCCAACCCTTGTTTGTTTGTTTGTTTGTTTGTTTGTTTGTTTGACAAGGAGGCCCTAATTATTAACTGGAGAAAGGAGACTCTCAAGCCCAGGCTGTGGCACACCTGGTTGAACACATACATTACAGTGTGCAAAGACCCAGGTTCAAGCCCCTGGTCCCCACCTACGGAGGGAAGCTTCACAAATGGTGAAGCAGGGCTGTAGGTGTTTCTCTCTTTTCCTCTCTATCTGCCCTCCTTTCTCAATTTCTCTCTGTCTTTTTCCAATAATTAATTAATTAATTAATTAAAAATAAAATACTAGCAAAAAGGAAAATATTTGGAAAAAAGAGAAAGGAGAGTCTTTTCAACAAATGGTGAATGACACTGAACCACTACATTTCACCACATAAAAAAGTAAACTCCAAGGGCCGGGTAGTACAGCATCTGGTTGAGCACACATGTTACAGTGCACAAGGTTGCTGGTTCAAGCCCTCAGTCCCCACCTGCAAGTGGAAAGCTTTTTGAGTGGTGAAGCAATACTGTAGGTGTCTCTCTGTCTCTCTCCCTCTCCCAATTTCACCCAATTTCTGGCTGTCTCTACCCAGTAAATAAGTACAGATAAGTAAAAAAAAAAAAAACTTAAATAGTAAACTCCAAATGAATCAAGAACTTGGATGTTAGACTAGAAACTACCAAATAGAGAAAAATATTGGCAGAAATGTAAGCGTCTTTAATGATACAAGTCCAATTGCAAGGAAGACAAAAATAATAATAATAGTAATAATAATAATAATAATCTAATGGGACTGCATCAAATTAAAAACCTTCTTCACAGCAAAAGAAATCATCACCCAAACAAAGAGACTCCTTACAGAATGGGAGAAAATCTTTACATGTTGGGAGTCGGGCGGTAGCCAGCAGGTTAAGCGCAGGTGGGCCAAAGCGCAAAGACCAGCATAAGGATCCCAGTTCGAGCCCAGCTCCCCACCTGCAGGGAGTCTTTTCACAATGAGTAAGTTTTAGTAATTTCAACCTCTTACATTAACCTCTTCCGTGGTTTAACACTGTGAAAATAAGGTTAGAATTTTACCTGATGAATTCAGAACGGTTGTAAAAGTTTATTAGTGCTTACAACACAAAGGGCTGCAGTGGAATCCAAAATGTCTCGTGTAAGATAATAAAAAGTGCCCAAAAGTTGGGGGCCAGGCGGTAGCGCAGCGGGTTACACGCACATGGCGCGAAGCGCAAGGACCGGCTTAAGGATCCTGGTTCCAGCCCCCGGTGAAGCAGGTCTGCAGGTGTGCATATTTCTTTAACCCCTCGCTGTCTCCTCTCCTCTCTCCATTTCTCTCTGTCCTTTTCAACAACGACCACATCAATAACAACAACAATAATAACTACAACAATAAAAGAGCAAAAGCAACAAAAGGGAATAAATAAATATTAAAAAATCTTTACACGTCATACATCAGTGTTTCATTTTGTATATTTACAAGTTCCTTCCCCACTCATCTGTCTTTACACACTTGGGTTGTTCCCCTATCTTTACTACTGCATATCACACTGCAGTGCATTCATATATGTCCTTACATAAATTAATTCACTGAGTGAAAGTTAGAGAGAGAGAGATAAAGAATCATTCTGGCATATGTGGCACCAAGGACCAAACTCTAGGCCTCACACCTGAATTCCTGAACTCTGCCACTGAGCCATCTCCTCTACCCCCAAAGTATTTTCATTTGTACTAAGTACAAACTTTTGAAGATTCAAAAAAATGAGTGGATTCTATGAGACAGTATTAAACAAATTGGACCTAAACATATCAAATTTAGAGAAATTTATGTCAAATGAAAATGGCAATGCCTGCCATTAAAACTATAATAGAGGACCGGGCAGTAGCGCAGCGGGCTAAACACACATGGTGCAAAACGTAAGGACCCGCGCAGGGTGGGATCACGGTTTGAGCCCCCAGCTACCCACCTGCAGGGGAGTCCCTTCACTGGCGGTGAAGCAGGTCTGCAGGTGTCTGTCTTTCTCTCCCCCTCTCTGTCTTCCCCTCCTCTCTCCATTTCTCTCTGTCCTATCCAACAACAACGCTGACAGCAATAACAACAACAAACAATAAAAACCAGGGCAGTAAAAGGGAAAATTTTTAGGCAACTGTAATAAATTGCAAGTGCTAGAAATTAAGGGAAGGAACAAAGAATTGGCGTAATCACGGAAGGCTTTCAGTGAATGAGCAAACAACAAGGGAAAACTCACAGCAATGTAAGTTCACATTGATGTAGCAAATGATACTTTCATGAAGTAAAGCATGTATCCAAATTTGACAAGTGATTCATCAGCCCCTGTCATGTTGTCTGTAGGATTTAGACCACAAAACACTATTGAGTCAATAAATAATAGCTATGGGAAAAATACAGCTTTCCCTGTGCCGACTCCTATTTCAGATATGTTACTTCTTTTTTTATATATATATTTATTTATTTTCCCTTTTGTTGCCCTTGTTGTTTTTTATTGTTGTTGTAGTTATTATTGTTGTTATTGATGTCATCGTTGTTGGATGGGACAGAGAGAAATGGAGAGAGAAGAGGAAGACAGAGAATGGGAGAAAAAGACATCTAGAGACCTGCTTCACCTCTTGTGAAGCGACTCCCCTGCAGGTGGGGAGCCTGGGGCTCGAACCAGGACCCTTACACTGAACCTTGCGCTTCGTGCCACGTGCACTTAACCCACTGCGCTACCGCCCAACTCCCAGATATGTTACTTCTTAGAGCACTAAAACATTATAGTAAGCCATTTTCTTCTCTCTCAGCTTCACAAGGAATAATAACCGTGTGTGTTCTGTAAGCCAGTCTTGCCCCAGTGACCTGGGTTCTCTCTGAGTGACAGAGTGAAGAGGGAATGGAGAAACAGTGAAGTTTAGGAACAGGAAAATAAAACAATTGTAGTTTGTCCAGAGTTGTGCATCCACAGCCTAGCAAGAAGAAGACATCGTTGGCAGTTGCTGCATTTTGGAAGAAAACTGACCTCAGGCTGAGTAGGTGAGTGTGGTGTCAAACTTGTTATGTGTGGGAAGACAGGCCAGCTGCCCATGTGGTAGCTAACTGAGGTATGTGAAGGCTCAGCTGACGGTCAGACAGCTCTTCCACTAAGCTACAATAGCCTGGCTTTCTCCTTTACCCCTAATTATTAAATCTATATTATAGGCAGCCACATTTATTTTGTACCAAGTGTTTGCTAAGCAATAAAGCAAATAAGAGATGTTATCCCTGGCTTAAGATCTCACAGTTTAGTCAGAGAAACAAAAATAAAATATATAAGACAATACCAAGTTTATTTATTTTAATTTCTTTATTGAAGGATTTAAGGTTTACAGTCTACAGTAAAATACAGTTGTTTGTACATGCGTAACATTTCCCAGTTTTCCACATAACAATTCAACCCCCACTAGGTCCTCTGCCATCATGTTCCGGGTCCTGAACCCTCCCCACCACCACCACCACCCAACTCTTTTATTTTGGTGCAATACACCAATTCCTATCCAAGTTCTGCTGAGTGTTTTCCCTTCTGATCTTATTTTTCAACTTCAAGACAACACCAAGTTTATTAAGACAAAATGTAATTAACATTGCATTTTGAAGTGCAATAGAAGAGAAGAAAGGAAGAATTGGAGAATCATGAAGGACACTAGCAATGAATGTGTGAACAAACAGGACTAAGATTAAGAACAGTGGCATGGATGGAGAGGAATCATGGGGGTGGGGGGGTTAGGAGAAGATTCAGGAGAACGCAACAGAGCAGGAGTCCTTAGTTAAGAGTAAAGGGGTCCTTAGTTAGAAAAAGAAACACCTCTCATCAAAGATTATTGGAGGCCATGGAGAAAATAATTGAGTAGGGGGCAGGTATGGATTCATCGGGTTGAGCACGGGTTATCTTACACAGGGGACCAGGTTTAGGCCCCCAAGTCCCTGCCTACATGGGCTGGGAGAAAGTTTCATGAATCGTGAATCAGTGCTACAGCTCTCTTGCTCTCTCGCTCTCTCTCATTTCCCTTCTTAATTTCTTTCTGTCTTATCAAATAAAATAAATTTTAATTAAAAAATTAGTCACCTGGAGCAGTGGACTCATTGCACAGACACCAAGTCCTGGTGACAGCTCTGGTGGCAATTAAAACAAAAATTAAAAAGAAAGAAAATAACTGAGTCAACTGAACAGGTCACGTGAGAGGAGGTCCTCCTTTCTAGTCTATAATCCCCAACTTTACTCTCTTTTCCTTTTGTAAGAACCGAGAAGTGAAACCTCTATGACAGTTACACTTTATATCATCACACTATCAGTTACACTTTATATCATCATACTATTTACTTCCATCATAAAACTTATCACAGGGGCCGGTGTGGTGATGCACCTGGTTGAGCACACATGCTACAATGCGCAAGGGCCTGGGTTCGAGCCCCCAGTCCCCAACTGCAGGGGGAAAGCTTTGCGAGTGTTGAAGCAGTATTGCAGGTGTCTCTCTGTCTCTCTCCCTCTCTACCCCCCTCACCCTCTAGATTTCTGGCTGTCTCTATCCAATAAATAAATAAAGATAATTATTTAAAAAATAAAATAAAATCTTATCACAGTGGGGCTGGGTGGTGGTGCACCTAATTGAGCACACAGGTTATAATGTGCAAGGATGCAGGTTCAGGCCACCAGTCCCCACATGCAGAGGGAAAGTTTCATGAGTGGTGAAGCAGTGCTGCAGGTGTCTCTCTCTGTCTCTTTCCCTCTCTATCCCCCTCCCCTTCTCAATTTCTCTCTGTCTCTATCCACTAAGAAGTAGATAAAAATATTTAAAACTTTAAAAAATCATTTATTAAAAATAGAGTCCTCCCCAGGTAACTACTGCTCCAGCGCCTACCAATACAAATTTAAGACACAAATAACACTCGGGAAAGAACAGAGTGGTTTTGTAGCGTCCTTTCATACCTGAGTCACCAGTGGTCACAAGTTCAGTTTCTGGCACAGGATAGGATGGGAAGTAGGACATAACTGTGTTTTAGTGATTCTTAAGAAATACACACTGGGGAGTCGGGCGGTAGAGCAGTGGGTTAAGCGCACGTGGCCCAAAGTGCAAGGATCGACGTAAGGATCCCTGTTCCAGCTCCCAGCTCCCCACCTGCAGGGGATTCGCTTCACAGGTGGTGAAGCAGGTCTGCAGGTGTCTACCTTTCTCTCCCCTTCTCTGTCTCCCCCTCCTTTTTCCATTTCTCTCTGTCCTATCCAACAACAAGGACATCAATAACAATAATAATAACTACAACAATAAAAAAAGGGCAACAAAAGAGAACAAATATTTTTAAAAATTAAAAAAAAAAAAGAAATACACACTAAAAAATCTAGGGGCAAAGAGTCAGTATGTTTTCAATTTACCCATTCAGGAAAGACGAGAAAAGTGGGGAAATAGATTATGAGACCAAAATCACAAGCAACACTAACAATAAAGCAAAGGGCGATCTGGGTGAAGCAGGTGAATCTGGACCATAAGGCCTAGGTGCCTTCCCTGTAATAACCTTCACTTTTACTATTTTTTAAATATTTTATTTATTTTAGTAAGAATGAGAGAGAGACCAGAGCACTATTTAGCTCTGGATGATGTTAGTGTTGGGGATTGAACCTGGGACCTTAGAGCCTCAGGCATGAGAGTTGTTTTGCAGAACCATTATGCTGTCTCCCTAGAAATTTATTTTTCATTTTTTTAATTATCTTTATTTTTTATTTCTTTATTGGGGATTAAGGTTTTACAGTCAACAGTAAATATAATAATTTGTACCTGCATAACGTTTTCCAGTTTCCCACATAACAATACAACCCCCACTAGGTCTTCTGCCATCCTGTTCCAGGACCCGAATCCTCCCACCCCAAAGTCCTTTACTTTGGTGTAATACACCAATTTATTTTAACTATCTGCTGGGTTGTCTGTAATTGTGTTACATGAAGCGCTGATGACTGATGTATTGCACCAAAGCAGAGAACTCTGGGGAAAAGGAAAAAGGGGTGGGGCAGAGGGGCTCCGGTGTCTGGGTGGAAAAAGACCTAAATTGGAGGAGGGAGAGTGTTGCAGACACTTGTCGTGGGGAGATGAGACGTTAGACCTATGTGTCAGCAACTATGCTGTAAACTATTAACAGCTTTGTGGAAAACAATAAACAAACAAAGAAGTAAAGTTGGTGCCCAGTAAGCCAAAGTTTCCAAGCCCCAAAGTACAGTGCCTCTGCACACTTACGTGTCAATTTTGACGATGCTGTCCCCTCCTCAAACTTTTTTTTTTGCCTTAGGCTTAGTGAGCAACACTAATTAACTAATATAATTGATATGAATTATAACTGAAACTGATAAATTTATAATTTTTACCAAACCCCAAAATAAAAAGACACAGAATAGTTTGAGTACACTATCTGACACTTCACCTAAGCCCACTGCAAAGCTCTCTTGAAGCTCTTTCTTTGACTCTGTCTTTGTGCCAACTCAAATTTACATAGTACAGACATGATTCACATTTTTCAGTAACCACAGAGTTTCTCTACTAATGCCCACCAAGAATTGTACTCATTTTAACCCGAGGAGGGTTTTTTTTTTTTTTTTTTTTTTTTTAGTAATTTCAACCTCTTACATTAAATCTCTTTTGTGGTTTAACATTGTGAAAATAAGGTAAGAATTTTACCTGATGAATTCAGAACAGTTTTAAAAGTTCTGAAACTTACAACACAAAGGGCTGCAGTGGAATCCAAAATGCCTCGTGTAAGATAATAAAAAGTGCCCAAAAGTTGGGGGCCAGGCAGTAGCGCAGCAAGTTAAGCAGCGTAGCGGGTTAAGCTCAGGTGGCACAAAGCGCTAGGATCCCGGTTCGAGCCCCCAGCTCCCCACCTGTAGGGGTTCGCGTCACAAGCAGTGAAGCAGGTCTATTTATCTTTCTCTCCCCCTCTGTCTTCCCCTCCTCTCTGTATTTCTCTCTGTCTATCCAACAACAATGACAACAATAATAGTAACAACAACACCGATAAACAACAAGGTCAACAAAAGGGGAGAAAAAATGGCCTCCAGGAGCAGTGGATTCATAGCGTAGGCACCGAGGCTCAGCAATTACTCTGGAGGCAAAAAAAAAAAATGCCCAAAAGAAAAGACAGTATACTTCTATTTCTGAGGTGCATTCACACAGCAGCAGCCTGCCATCGTGCACAAAAATCTCTTCTAATGCTGGTCACTGAAGACACCTAGAGGACATAGTGAGAAACTGCGTGGACCAGACACAAACTCACACACTTCCTGTTGCTGCCTGTCTGTCTGATGACTATGTAGAATGCCCAGTAGGAGGTGAGGAGCTGAGCTGGGGATTCTGCCTTCAGTGCTGAAAACTCAGACATTAGACCCTAAGCACATGCCACAGTGATTTTCAAAAATGCTTAGTGTGTGAGCTACATAGCAGCATGTCCTGTGATAGTCCTAGTCAAATGGGTTAAAAAGAACGAGTATTACTAACTGAAAAAGGAAAAATCACTAACCAGGGGCCAGGTGTTGGTGCACCTAGTCAAGTGCACACACTATAGTGCACAAGGACTGGGGTTCAAGTCCCTGGTCCCCACCTGCAGAAGGAAAGCTTCACAAGCTGTGGGGCAGGGCTGCAGGTGTCTCTGTCTCTCTGCCTTTCTATCACACCCTTTCCTCTCAATTTCTGGCTGTCTCTATCCAATAAATAAATAAATATAACAAAAAATTTAAAAAAGAAATATCAGTGACTCCCCACAATATGATCTTTACAAAAGGCAGGGGGAAAGTTGTGTTTATTTTGCCATGTTCCTTCTCCTTTTGTTTGTAATATTTTGTGTACCTATGGACTTTTGTACATTTTTTAAAAGGTATTTTAAGGTCACTGTAAACTCTTCACTGACTTACCAAAAGTTCCAGTTTTGCCCTTTTGGAAATGGGAAATGACCCATCTGGTATTTTCTAAGAGAGACGGGACTCGTAGGGTTTGGGTGGGCAGCAACAAGCAGTTATAGCAAATGTAGCAAGCTGTTCAAACACAGTTACAACTATGACAAGAACAACTATTTTTAACACAAAATTCCATGGCCCAGAGAGAAGTTTAAATATTTCAAGCATCATTTATTACACCAAGAATGTAGTCTCTGTCTAGTACTCCTTTATAATGGAATTGAACCAGGATCTTCCTGTAAAGGTAACACTATTTACTAAGACACTCTCCTCTTTCTCAGCTACAAAGAAATTAAACATATATTGCTCAGAGATGTTACTTTAGAAGAAGCATCTGCTTTATTGATAAAATTACTGGTCAAAAATACTCAAGCTTTCTTTCTATTTTTTCTTTTCTTCTCCTTTGTGGGGGTGGAGATTAGAAGACAGGAAGAATTTGCTTCCCAGTGTCTGGAAGCACTTACCAATAACAAAATTGAATATGAGGCTGCATTTTTATGTCCAGACAGGGCGGAGTTGGCGATAGACTTGGAACTGAGGGAAATATACATTCGGCTATTTTCAATTTCTTTTTTAGGGAAGGAAACAATGAATGGATTTATTAGTTTCACCAAGGTCAAGAGGAGAATTTGTTAGTTCAGAGGGAGATGGCAGAGGGTTGGATCTTTGTTGAATACCTACATAGAAAAAGCAGCACTATGGATGCAAAACAGGTGTCTGTATACAAGGTACTTCTGTCTGGTGCTTGAATGATATAATTCATGTAAAGCCATGTTAAAAAAAAATAAGTATAATCAAATGTTTAGCGATGGTTAACCAAGTGCAGATGTTAAGAGATTTCAAATTAATGTGGAACCGAGTGGCCACTGCTAGAATATTTAATACTGAAACAGTAACCCGGAAGACTCATATAGATAGAAAAAGCAAGAGCTAAGTGATGGGGTCGAGTGGTGATATACCTGATTAAGCAAACACATTCCAGTGTGCCAGGACCCCAGGTTCAAGCCCCCAGGCCCCACCTGTGTTGGGCTTTAAAGCCAGCCCCCACTGCTCTGCTCCATGCTCCATTGCTGACACTATGGTCTATTTATATAATCATTGTTTTGCCTGAAAGATCCCCACCACATTATCCCCTCAGGGTATTGCTAGTTCAGTTAAAACCATCGAAACAGTTGCTAAGGACATTTTCACCTTCCCAGCATGCCTTTTGCCTCTCTCCACCCCCTTTCCTAGCCATTTCCGTATCTGACTTGCTACTTCCGGTTTTTACCCTATAAAGCCTGCTGCTGTTCCAGTTTCGCTCTTTTTCTCTTCCACGTCCTGACCTGGAGAAGACCTGGAGAAGGGCTGGCGTGCATAGCGGGAGGCGGCCATTTTGCTAGCTCCATGTGGCCTAAACCCGCTGCACTCACACCCGACTCTGGAGCGTCCGCATCAATAAAGAATTGTATTATCACGCCGCCACAAGTTCCTCACTTCTTTTTCTGGTGACGCTAGTCCGGCACACCTGCAGGGGGCAAGCTTCATGTGCCATGAAGCAGTGCTGCAGGTTTCTCTTTCTCCACCCTCTCTTTCTATCTCACCTTTCCCTCTCAATTTCTGTCTCTAAGCAAAATAAATGATGTCGGGCATTAAGCCAGCTCCCCTGTTCCACCCTGCATTGCTGATTCTATGGCCTATTTACATAATCATTGTTTTGCCTGAAAGATCCCACCCATTCCATTCCTTTAATCTATCTTCTTCAAGACCCACCCTGCCTGCAGGGTAACATTAATACCATCAGTTAAAACCATCACAACAGTTGTTAAGAAAGTTTATACCCTCCCAACCCGCTTTTGCCTTTCTCCACCCCCTTTCCTAGTCATTTCCGTTTCTGACTTGCCACTTCCAGTTCTATCCTATAAAAGCGTTGTCTCTGATCAATAAAGGCTGCATTGCCTCAAGCCACGTGTTTGATTCCTGAGTTATCTATCTCCATGTGGCTGAGTGAGTAGCAGCCCAGGCTGGCTCTGGTCGAGTTCTCTCCAACCCAGAGAGTACGCGCCTGGGAAGAGGCACCTCCACACTAGTCCAGCAAAATAATAAAATGATTTTAAGCGAAAACCTGATTTAAGTCAAATAAACCAATCCAATTTCCTTCTCATTGGAATCGTCCTGTATTTTAATAGCATCTGGAATTGTAGATATTGACTTTTTTTTCTTTAAGGTAGTCTAAAAGACTTTCTTATATACTAATTCAGTACACAGTGAATCCATAAGTTACAACTTCCAGAAAAAGAATATGTCTTGCTACAATCTTCCTTTCTCTCATGTCTCAGCAATTTCCTTACTCAGAACTACTAATATTATCAGTTGTTTAATGACTCCTTTATTTTAGATGCACACTTTCTTTCCCTTACTTTTTGTACTGGCATGAGCATTCATGATCTGTATTTTGTACATTTGTTCTTTCCTATTTATTTATTTATTGGATAAAGACAGAGAGAAACCAAGAGGGGTGGGAGTGCTAGTGAAAGAGACAGTGAGATGTCTGCAGCTCTGCTTCACGGCTCATGAACATTGCTCCCTTCTGGTGGGGCCTACAGGCTTGAACCTGGGTCCTTGAACATTGTAATATGTACCCCCTAAAAGGTAGTACTATTATGCAATACACCAGTATTTTGTGGAGGTGCCAACTTCCTCACAAAAACTCATATTGGTTTAACATTGGTTTGCAATATTAAAAATTTTAGAAGTATACTTTCACACATATATATATCTAAGATTCACCACACCCACCACCAAGTCCCAGTACCACTATATCCAAGACCCTTCTACTTATCTCCCCACATTTTCATCCTCTTCCCTCTGTAGCCCTAAACATTTCACAGGCTAAGAACTGTTGATGGTTTTGTTACTGTTATTGTTCACATACTCATTTGATTGTGTTTATCGCACCTGAGTTCAACATTGGTAATCGTCTTGCATTTCCTTCTTTATTTTGCTTAATCATATCAAAGTCCAGCCACTTTGTGCAGAGGAATATAATGTCATCTCTTTTATCTTGCCAAGTAATGCTCTCTTGAATATATATATATATATATATATATATATATATATATATATATCCCACAACTTCTTTATCCAATCATTTGTTGATGGACTTTCAGGTTGATTTCAAGGTTTGACAATAGTGAATAATGCTGCTATGACCATAGGGTGGAGGATATATCCTTTCAAATTAAAGTTTTCTTATCCTTCTAATAAATGCCTAGGAGTAGAATTGTAAGACATTTCTTTTTTTTTAGTATTTTATTTATTTATTAATGAGAAAGAGAGAGAGGAAGAACCAGATGTCACTCTGGCACATGTGCTGCCGGGGACTGAACTCAGGACCTCATGCTTGAGAGTCCACTGCCTTATCTACTGCGCCACCTCCTGGACCATAGGCATTTTTATTTTTATAAGGACTTTCCATATAGGCTGCAAAAATTTACATTCCATCCAAAAGTGACTGTCTTGTTTTCACATAACCTTGCCAGCACTTGATTCTTTCAATCTTTTTCTTTTCTTTTCTCCCAAGAGCACTGTTCAGTCCTAGCTTATGATGGTACTGAAGACCTGTACTTATGATGGTACTGGACCCTGTGGTATCTCAGGCATGAAAGTCTTTTTGCATAACATTTTTCTATCTCCCCAGCCCTGTTTCCAGTCTTTTTTGACATAAGCTATTCTCATTAGTGTGAGAGGATTTCACCTTTGCATTTCCTTAATAATTAGTGGCATTAAACATTTTTTAAAGATTTTTAAAATATTTTATTTATTTATTCATGAGAAAGATAGGAGGAGAGAGAAAGAACCAGATATCACTCTGGTGCATGTGCCGCCGGGGATTGAACTCAGGACCTCATGCTTGAGAGTCCAATGCTTTATCCACTGTGCCACCTCCCGGACCACAAAGATTTTTTTTTATTTTATTTTTTTTGCCTCCAGGGTTATTGCTGGGGACTGGTGCCTGCACTACAAATCTACTGCTTCTGGAGCTATTTTTCCCTTCCCAGGAGAACTACCCATTGAACGTTTTTTTTAATGTGTCTCTAGGTCATCTGTATGTTGTTGGTATACTTCTAAATTCTGCTTCTAAGACCCCTTCTGTTTCATTGATTTAATCCCCCCTGCTTAACACTGTATTCTATTTACATAAACCACTGTTAACTAAGTACCACCCTGCCTCCAGGGCATTGGTTTAATCCTGCTGGTTCATACTCTCTTTTTGCTCCACCCCTCTCCTTGTCACACCCTGATTTCCACCAATCTCTTTTTGCTCCACCCTCTCTCTACATCACATCCTGTTTCCACCCTACTTGGCGAGTATATATACAGCTGCTCTGTCACCAGAATCATCAGAAGTACCTCACCAAGACTTCCATCTCTAACAGGCTCTGGAGAGAGCCTATAAGCTGATCTGCACTGGCAGCCCCAGGATATACAAGGACAAGATTGTGATCAGAGATAGCTTAGATTGTGCTGCGTTCCACATAAATAAAGACTGAACTGTGTACCACTCAGCCATGAGTCCATGGTCGTCTCTCTCTCCTGCCCGTGAAGCTAGCCAGGCAGTATGTCTCCTTTGGAAAAGTGTTTGTTCCAATCGCTTGTCCACTTTTTTGAGTTGCTTGATTTTACTTGTGTGTGTAGTTGTACGGTTTCTTTACATATTTCTGGATGACAACTCCTTGTCAGATGTGTCATGTGCGTGCATCCTCTCCCATTTGCTAGGTTGTCCTTTTGGACTAATAGTTTCTTTCCGTGTGTAAAAATGCATAAATCTGAAGCTGGGGAGTCAGCATAATGACTATGCAAAAGACTTTCATGCCTGAGGGCCAAGGTCCCAGATCCAGTCATCAACACTACCCTAAACCAGAGCTGAGCAGTGCTCTGATACTTCTCTTTGCTTCTCTGTATTTCTCTCTCTTTAAAATAATATAAATAAAATAGGGGCCAGGTGGTAGCACAGTGAGTTAAGAGCACATGGTACAAAGTACAAGGACTGGCACAGGAATCCTGGTTCAAGACCCCGGCTCCCCACCTGCGGGGGGCGGGGGGTCACTTCACAAGGAGTGAAGTAGGTCTTCAGGTGTCTATCTGTCTTTCCCCCTCTCTGTTTTCCCCTCCTCTCTTGATTTCTTTCTGTCCTATCCAACAACAGCAATGGCAACAATAACAGCAACAAAACAAGGGCAACAAAAGGGGGAAAAATAGCCTCCAGGAGCAGTGGATTCATGGCGCAGGCACCGAGTCCAAGCAATAACCCTAGAGGCAAAAAAAAAATCTTAATAATAAGAAAGAAAGGAAGGAAGGAAGGAAGGAAGGAAGGAAGGATGAAAGAAATAAAGAAAGGAAATACTTTTAAAAACTTAAAAATGTGATGTAGCCCCACTGGTTAAATTAAACTGCAGTAGTTCTCCCAAGGCCACAGACACGTGCTAACTGTTATTTCTATAACTATATTTGTATATATTGGCCCTTCTTTTTCTAATGGTCAAGTCTGACATTTTATCTAATTTATAGTCACCCCCTTTTTTTTTTCTTTTAGTACAGGCAGGAATTGAATGGGAAGGAGGACATAGAGAAGGAGTCATTTATTTATTCTTATGTTAGTTTTCTAACATAAGAAAAATAAATTATTTATTCTTATGTTAGTATTCTAATGTAGTTGAATCTCCAAATACCTCTCTGATATCAAGGTCCCGGCATGTATCAATTATATTATCTTTTGGGTTTCAGGTCTAATATCTGTCTTTAACCTACTTGAAGTTAATTGTAGTATATGGTGTTAATAGTCTAATTTACTACTTTACAAGTGGCTGTCCAGATTTTCCGACACTTTTTCTAGAAGAGGCTTTCTTTTTCCCATTATGTGTTCTTAATAGATTAGATGTTCGTGTACACACTAACACATAGACTTCTTGCTCAGTTCTGACTTATAGTGATGCTAGGTAGTGAACCTAGGACCTCAGAGCCTCAGGCATGAAGTTTTAACATAACCACTAAGATATTCCCTGGCTACAATGCACAGACTTTTGGATAATATTTACCACCTTGTTCTCTGAGTGTGAATGTGTGATTTTTCTAAGCTTTGCCTAGTCTGGGTTTAGTCTGCAAAAATGCTACTACACTTAAGATGATTCCTCTGATTCCATGTATCACCATCTCTGCCCCTCCTCACAGACTTTGTTTTCCCACTACCTCCCTGCCTTGGTCTGTGTCATTTCTTACACAAGAGTATGTTGGCCTATTGACTTGCCCTCCCTCCAACAAGCTCACCCTTCAAAGTCAAGTTCTACCTTCACTTCCTCCAGGAAACCTTCCTTTGTTACCTGGTCCCTAGTGACCTCTTCTCTTCTGAGGCCAGCAATGGGCTCAGTTGCATAATGCACTGCTTTGTCATATGCAGGACCCAGGTCTGAGTCCAGTGCTCAGTGCTGTAGTTTCTTTCCCTCTCTGTGTGTGTGTGTGTGTGTGTCTCACTCTCTCTTCTTTCTTTCTTTCTCCCCCCTTCCCTCATTGTCTCTAACTAAAAAAAAAAAGAAAGAAAAGAAACAGCACCAAAATAAAAGACTCTGGGGTGGGTGGGGGGAAGAGAATACAGATCCAAGAAGGATGACAGGGGACCTAGTGGGGGTTGTATTGTTATACGGAAAACTGAGAAATGTTATGCATGTACAAACTATTGTATTTACTGTCGAATGTAAAACATTAATTCCCCAATAAAGAAATTAAAAAAAAAAAGAAACAAATAGCAAAACCCATAATACAAACACTTCCCAACAGGTGTGCAATAGAAGAGGTATGACAGAATGGAACTACTAATATACCTCAGCTCTCAGGACAGACAGGGTCTAGGATAAGAGACTCTAGATTGATCCTTCTGGCCAGTGATCAGTTTACCCCAAAGTTCATACAAAAATATCCTTATTTTTCATGCATGGCCTGCAATGAAAAATGAAGGGAAGATTTTTGGGTTTTCTGTATTTGCACTGGGTATTTCATTCATGTATTCTATACTAGAATGAGAAAGTTTTCTCTCCTCTTGAATTAAACAGTCAGGAGGGAGTTGTTTGTTACTCAGTAACCCAGTGGGAAACATTTTTATTTAAATAGTATTGATTAAATTAAAATATTGATTAAGGGGGCTGGGCAGTAGCACAGTGGGTTAATTGCACATGGCGCAAAGTGCAAAGTCTGGCATGAGGATCTCGGTTCAAGCCCCCAGCTCCCCACCTGCAGGGGGGTTGCTTCACAAGCAGTGAAGCAGGTCTGCAGGTGTCTGTCATTCCCTCTCCCTCTCTGTCTTCCCCTCCACTCTCCATTTCTCTCTGTCCTATCCAACAACAATGACAGTAATAACTACAACAACAATAAACAACAAGGACAACAAAAGGTGAAAATAGCCTCCAGGAGCAGTAGATTCATAGTGCAGGTACCAAGCCCCAGCAATAACCCCGGAAGGGAAAAAAAAATATATATATATATATAGATTAAGATTTCCAATTTCGTGTTGTTGTTGTTGTTGTTGTTGTTATAAAGTCAGAGAAGGCAGAGAGAGTGGGAAAGAGATTATAGCATTAAAGTTTCCTTTCCTGTTCCCAACACCTAGATTGTGACCGCTTCTTCTGTGCCACCTGCAGGAGGTGGCGCCTGAGAGAGACTGAGGAAACAGAGTCAACTGATCTGAAACCCAGAGTGGGAGAGTGAAGTGAAAGAGGGAGATAAATGCGGGACCAAGTCTCCAGGAGAAGGGGGGCAATAATCAGAGGGTAGTGCCAAGATCTAAAGGAAGTAGTCTGGACAGGGAGGTGGCTCATCTGGAACATGGGTCATGTATGTGGCGGCACAGTAGCTAAGTGAGCTATTCTGCCAGGCCTCCAGTTCCATGTTCCAGCATACTGTAGTTACTGAGATTTGCAGGTGGGAAGTATGAGACCCAGAAAGGTTTATAGCTGTCTAAGGACAAATAGAAGAGTGTGGAATAAAGTCCCTGGACCAAAAGTATGACTAGGTCAGCACCATAAGGATTCTTATAAATTTGAAATAAAATGGTAAAAGAGAGAGAGGGAGAAAGAGAGAGAAACGTAAACTACACACTAGGATGAATTCTTTTCTGTGTACCTGACATGCAACAAGTAAAATTCTAGTCTGCCTGACTCCAAGACCTACATGTTTCACTGCCAGTCACATTGCTCTGGGATGGTCTCACTTAGGATCTGCTAAGCCAAGAAAATCACCTTCCTTGGGCTTTAGTGACAATAGAGGCCACTGGGAGCCAGGCATTTTTACAGGGACTTTGTCTTTCTATCACTGGATTTCCAAGTCTCCAGTATTTGTGTTGATATTTGTTTTACTTCTTTTAATTGCAATAAAGATGTAGGAGGCCCTCTCCTCCTCTCTGAAGACCAATATCCCAACTTCCAACCCCTCTTTTTCATTATAATTCTCATTCTCTCCTCCCTTTCTTCTCTCTCTCTCTCTCCAACAATGTATTTCATTGTAGGGAAATTGTGAAGATGTGATTGAGCTTGGCAGGGCTTGATCTGAGGGCCACGTCCATCCTGTCAGTCTCTCTCTCTCTGCTGAGAGATTAAGCGAAGAGGGACACAACTCCTCAAGATTTGCCTCATCTTATGAGACTCCCTGCCTCACAAAGCACCCTGTATTCCTGATACTATGGCCTGCTCCCTTATATCTACATAATCATTGTTTTGCCTGAAAGAACCCCACCCATTCCATTCCTTTGATCTATCTTCTTTCTACCCTCAAGACCCTCCCTGCCTCCAGGGTATTATTAATCCTACCAGTTAAAACCCTCGCAACAGTTGCTAAGGAAGTTCCTACCTTTCCCAGATCCCTTTTGCCTTTCTCCTCCCCTTTCCAAACCATATCAAGCCATTTCCGTTTCCAACTTGCCACTTCCAGGTCCTACTCTTAAAAGCCTCAGCTCTCTGATCAATAAAGAATTGAAACGACTCGCCACCACCAGCTCTGTTCCTGGGTCATCTCTCTCACGTCACTGAGTGAGTAGCAGCCCAGGCTGGCTCCAGTTACAATCTCTCCAACCCTGAGAGTACGCACCTGAGAAGAGGCACCCCCATGCTAGCCCGGCATTTCATTAGCTCCCACCTTTTAAAATGCCATTCTTTGACCCTCTTCCTACCTTCATTCCATTTTTCTGTTATCTCTTCCTTTTCACGGCCAGTTTTCTCCAAGGAAATTTATTTCACTTTTGTGATATGCATTATATAAAGTTAAATTTTAGAAGATGCATACTCGTTTTGAATAATAACTGTCTGTGTATCCTTTTAAAAAAAAAAAAAACAGGTGAGGAAAATCTGCCTAGACCATGAAGCTAGTACATAGTACATAGAAAACACTGTGGTTAGCTCTAGGTTCTTTGTTTTCTGTTTTTAATATTTTATTATTTTAATGAGAGAGGTAAACAAAGATCAGGGCACTGCTCAGCTCTGGCGTATGGTGGTGCTGGGGATTAAACCTGAGACCTCAGAGCCTCAGGCATGACAGTCTTTTGTAGAACCATTATGCTGTGTCCCTATCTCAGTTTCTTGCTTCTTTAATTACTTCTGGATTCATTCATCATTAGCTGCTACTATATGACTATCTTTACCTTATTACCTTCTATTATGGACAGAAACAAAACCTAAACTATATTCCAACTGGATCATTTTCTATTCCTTAAACATTGCTGAGAATTTATAAGCATCACATCCAGCTTAAGCAATCTTCTTAGATGGGTAATAAGATTCACAGACCCCTTGAGGGAACTTGAGGGGACTCAACAGTGTCCATACTCATGGCAGCAACAGAGATAGTGCCATTGTCACAGGCCTCAGCTTAGGCTGTGACTGAGCTGGGATGAGCTGATGTCTGTGATGCTGAAAGATGATTCTTGACAGAAAAGGACAATGTCAGGACCTTGGTATCTAGGGTGCCAACACGGTGGTGGGAATCTTCTTGTAGATATCTCAAAGGGAGGCAAATTTTTAAAAAGGAAGGCACCAGGTCTGGGAGATAATGTAATAGTTATGCAAAAAAAAAAAAGATGTTCTTGCCTCTAGCTCCCAGGTCCCAGATTCAATCCCCCCTCACCAGCATAAGCCAGAGGTGAGCAGTACTCTCTTACACAATAAAATAGAGGCAGGAAAGAAAATGAAAGGAAGAAAAAGTGATACACTAATAACTATAACTAGCCCTTCCATAGGGTTTACTACATATCAGATTGTCGGGTCTCACCGTTTACACATATAGGAATTCATTTGACATCTCACAGATCAAACAGAGGCATATCATCAGCATCATCTCCATTTTCAGGTCGGGAAATTGAAGTACAGAAAGATTAAATCATGTGCTCATTTCCACTCAGTAAGCAGCATTACTGGAGGCCCCGAGTCCAAGTAGAGAACACTACTCTTATTCATCACACGCAGTGAACATAGACACCCTGGTAAAAAGAAGAAAAATCACTGAAAATTTCAAGAAGGAACTCCATGACAACACTGTTGTTTGCTCATCTGAATAATTTTAGCAAGTAAAAGATTTTCACCTTATGTGGACCATAGTCGTAAGGCTTGGTGAGTAGATAGTATTTTTGTCTTAAGAAAAAGTACTTCTTGCAATCCAGAAGATGGTTCCATGGATAAAATGCTGGACTCTGAAGCATGAGGTCCTAAATTAATCCCCAGTAGTACATGTACCAAAGTGATAACTGGCTCTCTTTCTCTTTCTCCTTCTATTTCATAAAGAAAGAAAGAATCTTATACAGGTGGAAGAAATTTGTACTAGACATGAATCTTGGCTAATGAACAAAGGTTCAAATCCAGTCTCCCTCAGCTGGGAGCTCTTGACATTCACAAGTATATGTGGTGAGGGGGCCAGGAGGTGACACACACAGTCTGAAGAGCAAAAACCCACTCAAGGATCCTGGTTTGAGCCCCCGCTCCCCACCTGCAAGGGAGGGATACTCCATGAGTGGTAAAGCATATCTTTCTCTCCCCCTCTCTATCATCCCCTCCTCTCTCAATTTCTCTCTTTCCTATTCAATAAAATGGAAAAAATGGCCCCCAGGAGCATAGTTCAGTCACCAAACCCCAGTGACAAGCCTGGAAGAGAAAAAAAAGTATATGCTGTGACTCCAAATTAAGGCTAAAAGAAATAGCACAGGGTGGCCAGGCAGTAGCACAGCAGGTTAAGCGCATATAGAGCAAAGCTCAAGGATGGGCAAAAGGATCCAGTTCGAGCCCCTGGCTCTCCATCTGCAAGGGGGTCACTTCACAGGCGATGAAGCAGGTCTGCTCTCTGTCTTCCCCTCCTCTCTCAATTTCTCTCTGTCCTATGGAGCAACAACAATAATAACAACAACAACGATAAACAACAAGGGCAACAAAAGAGGAAAAATTAGCCTCCAGGAGCAGTGGATTCATAGTGCAGGCACTGAGACTCAGAGATAACCCTGGAGATAAAAAAAAGAAAGAAAGAAAGAAAAGAAAAAAAAAATAGTAGTTATCACTTCTGTGACTGTATTTACAGGTTATGAAAAAGACCTAGATAATTTTAAATAAAACCATGTATTTGTAATCTGTACTTTGTCTACCCATCTACCTATCCATGTACAAACTTAAGATGAAGTCAAAGTTCATGTTGGTGCTTTAATGGTCATGATGCTGAATATACCCCACCCCGATACCTGCCTGCCCAAGAGGAACTGACCCAACCCTAACACAAGTATTTCTGGAAAGCCCCAGAAAGGAGTCCCACAGTTGCCTACAACCCAGATGGTAGTTCTAAGAACCACATGGTGTTCCATCACCTCCTGCTCCACTTCCCACTTGCCAACATCACTGGCTTCTCTGAAAACCAAAAATGAAGAGTGGCCAAGGCTTTTTGGGAAACAATCAGTTGCTGGTCCTCAGAATGCCAGAGGAAGACTTGGAAGCAACGCAATCCTGAGGAGAACGGTCTTCTCCCCAACTCTGTGCCATATCTTCTCTCCCATCTAAGTACTAACTGGGCCCAACCCTGCTTAGCTTCTGAGATCTGACATGTTTGAGGTGGTACAGCCCAGACTGTACCGCATCTTCTCACCTAAGCTCTTTCACAGCTCTGTCTGCATTAAGAACCTCCTATAAGAGGTCTGTGCCGTATGCTCACAATCTCACTAAACTTTTCTATTAGGTCCTCATCTTTACTTCTTATAAGACAGAGACTAGGGCCTGTCTGGGGGGTGGCACACTGGTTTATCACATTACAACACACAAGGACTCAGCTTCAAGCCCTCAGGGGGAAAGCAGGTCATGAGTGGTGAAGTAGTGTTGAAGGCACATGTGTCTCTCCTCTTTCTCTCTCTTCCCTCTCAATTTATTTCTGTCCTATCAATTAAAAATAAATAAGTACATAAATAAGAGAGAGAAACTAGGTGCTGGGGAAATATTTCAGTCTATTAGAGCACCAAATTATATGCCTGAGTACCCCAGGTTCAATTCCTGGCACTACCAAAAGCCAGAGATGCGCAGTGTTGTGGTGTTCCATCTTTTCCCCCTTTTCATTCTGTCTTTCTCTCTCATAATGAACAAATAAATCTTTCAAATAGAAAAATAAGAAAGATTAAATTCAATTTGAGGGGCTGACCATCCATCCATTTGATTAATATTTATGGAGACCAGCTCTGTGCCTGATAATATTCAATGCACTGAGGAAAACCATTAAGTAATGTCTAGGGAGACAGGATAGTATAATGGTTATGCAAAATATTTTCATGGCTGAGACTCTAGGTCCCAGGTTCAACTGACAGTTGATCCATGCTCTGTCCAGGTCCTGTGAGATAAAGCATAGGTTCACATGTATCCATAAATTAGGGCAAAATATATACCTGAAAGCAAAAGTACACAATAGTCTGCAGTGAGTCAGTATAAGGTTCATAATGAAGTAGTGTCTACTTAGACCTAGATACCATCCTCACCTACTTCCTATTACACTTCCCTCATTCACTCCAAAGCTAACCTCATCAAAGCAAGGACTGCAAAAGCTGAATAAGGGCAAGAGACTGGCATACTTTAATGATGACTCTTTAGTCACTATCAGGCCACCCCATCAGCTGGGGCCCTAGTTGGGGAGTCCTGAAATTCCCAAACACACATGATGGGCCTAGACCTCAAATAAATCCCTCTCTCCATGGTTACCAGTCATCTCTATCAGGAACAACACAATATACCCCTTTGTGGGCCCCTATAGGACCTTGCCCTCAACTTGGATCAACAACGGTAAAGCATGTTCCATCCTCTGAAGGGAGGATGGACAACATACTGTATGCTACACCTGAGGAAGATGGGTCCTGATATGGGGCAGTCTGGAACATTCCTGCTCATTACCACAGAATGTGAACTCAGACCTACATGGATGCAGAGGTCACATAGGCTTCTAAGCTGAATATGGGCCCCAGATCACATCAAATCAATGGGGTTTACAGTCAACAATAATCATACACCTTTCCCATATTAGGAAGCTACTCTCTTCCCTATCCAGCTTTCTGGTCCTTTTTCCAGCCATGACATCATCTCCCCAGACAATAACTTGTATACACCTGCATATCAGATTTTATGCTCAGGGGAAAAAAAAAAAACTAGTATAACCACAGGCCCTTTGGAATATAACTAAAATATGCCTACTAGCTAATTACAAAATGGAGACCCCCCCCCCCAACTCTTCATCTGCACTATTCCAGCCTTTAGATTCATGACTAGTCAAAAATTTGTTTGGCTTTATATGTTAACTCTCTTTTCAGCCACCAGGTTCCATATGCTAGCATGATGCCAACCAGACTTTCCTAGACAGACAACCCCACCAATGTGTCCTGGAGCTCCAATTCCCCAGAACCCCGCCCCACTAGGGAAAGAGAGAGACAGTCTGGAGTTATGGATTGATCTGTCAATGCCCATGTTCATCGGGGAAACAATTACAGAAGCCAGACCTTCCACCTTCTGCATCCAACAATGATCTTGGGTCCATACTCCCAGAGGATTAAAGAATAGCAAAGCTATCAAGGAAGGGGATGGGATACAGAGTGCTGATGGTGGGAATTGTGTGGAGTTGTACCCCTCTTATGCTATGGTTTTGTCAATGTTTCCTTTTTACAAATACTTTTTTTAAGTTGGGTGGGGGCAGAAGTCTAGGCAATGGCACACCTGATAAAGAGTATATGTTACCATGTACGAGAACCCAGGTTCAAGCCGTCAGTTACCACTTTCAGGGAGAAAGCTTCATAATCAGTGAAACAGTGCTTGTGTTTCTCTTTCTCTCTCCCTCCTTTTCCCCTTCCCTCGATTTCTCTCTATCTCTATTAAATAAATATTTTTATAAGTAAGATAGAGCTCACAGCTCTCCAGAACTTGCACTACAGAATAGGGAAACAGAAAACATTCATACCAGTTAATAAAAAACTAAGTAGTGATAATTATTATGATGAAAATAAAATAAAGCGATAGATAGGGAGAGGCATGGATTTATTTTGGATTAGCTTAGTGTTTTTCAGTTCTATCAAACCCAGTCATCTATACTCATGATGAATATTTGAAGCATCATTTGTAATTCCAAAATGAAATTCACAGATGATCTAGTCTGCCTTACAATTTATAGACTACGTTACTTATGATAAGAGAAGAAACAGCAGGTCACAATGTATACTAAAATATGGGCTTCAATATTTGAATGATTGTGCATGACTATGTTTAAAAATAGAAAGAAGCTATCATATATGTGCTTCCAAATATTGAGTCAAAAAAGGAATAGCCATAAACATACACTGATTATAGGGGTTTTCACAAGGAACTCAAATATCATCCAGCATTATTCCAAGGGACATGATTTACCTTCACAGGAAAGAACTCTAGAGAATACTTCAAACAATACAAAGACTTGTCTTTCATCAAGTTACATACCAATTGCATCCCCAGAAACTTCAGTGGGTATTTATGGGAGGCAAAAAATACCTAGCCATTAACTACCTATCAATCTAGAGAATGGGTTCTTGGTATGGATAATTATACATAGTTCTGTCCCATAGCTGACTGGTCTAGTAAAGCAGTCACAGCCATGAGATGTGTAGGTCAGTTCTCCAGCGGGAGGATTCTAATATGTACGACAGGCATCTGGCCTCTCATCCACTTCATGAAATGTGAAGATTATACCCAGTCGCCATGACAAAGAAGTTCTCACATATTTCCTGAATACCTTCCAGAGACTGTTGCCATCTCCAAGGACAACCACCAGAATAAGTGACTGAGAATGTATTTGCTAAGGAGTTACTCTTTGAAAACTGAATAATAACTGATACAAAAGAATGTTCAAGAGATCTGAATTGTCAGATTACTCAGCCTGAAGAACTACCATCTTCCTTCGGCTTATGAGTGCCCCAAAAGTCAGTCAATATAATTTTATGAAAAGTCTGTACCCTAAAATTTCTGACTCAGTGAAAGAGCAAGGGGCAAAGGACCTGAGGCTTGATCTTCATCAACTACCCAAGGTGTATATAAGAAATTATCTCAGGCAGGGTTAGACAGAATAATGGTTATGTAAGCAGACTCTCATGCCTGAGGTTTCCAGGTCCCAGGTTCAATCACCAGTACCACCATAAGCCAGAGCTGAGCAGTACACTGGTAAAAATACAAAAACAAATAGAGCTGGGAAAATAACTCACCCAGACAATGTTCCTGCTTTGCTATGCTTCTGACCCATGTCCAAACCCAACCACCACTACCTTAGAGGAAGCATCAGTGCTTTGACACCTTTCCCCTTCTCTCTCTCTTTCTGTCAGAAGAAGTTGTTGTGGAGTAAAACTCCAGCAAAAAAATAACTGAAACATTTTTTTCCTCCATGCTTCTCACTGGGGCTGGGTGCCTGCATTATCAATCCACTGCTCCTGGAGGCCATTTTTTCCATTTTGTAATGGATAGGACAAGGACTCAAGTTCAACAGCAAAGAAAACAAAACCAAAAATAAACCAATGGGACTACATCAAACTGAAAAGCTTCAGCACAGCAAAAGCTACCACCACCCAAGCAGAAAGACAGCCAAAAAATGGGAGATCTTGACACAACATATTTCAGATAAAGGACGAATAACCAAAACACAGGAAGAACTCAGTAAACTTAGTAACAACAAAAAATAACAAACAATTCCATTAGAAAATGGGATGAGAGGGACTGGGTGGTGGCGCACCTGGTTGAGTGCACATGTTACAATGCACAAATGCAACAAAGTAAGACTCTGGGATGTGTCCATAGTGGGGGAGGGTCCAGGTCCTGGAACAGGATGGCAGAGGAAGACCTAGTGGAGGTTGTATTGTTATGTAGAAATGTTATACATGTACAAACTATTGTATTTTACTGTCAACTGTAAACCATTAATAACCCAATAAAAAAAATTTTTTTAAAAAGACGAGGGAGTCGGGCAGTACTGAAGCAGGTTAAGTGAAAGAGGCACAAAGTGCAAGGACCATAAGGATCCGAGTTAAGCCCCCGGCTCCCCACCTGCAGGGGAGTCACTTCACAGGCGGTGAAGCAGGTCTGCAGGTGTCTGTCTTTCTCTCCCCCTCTCTGTCTTCCCCTCCTCTCTCCATTTCTTTCTGTCCTATGTAACAAGAACGACATCAATAACAATAATAACTACAATAATTAAAAAAAAAAGACAAATACCAGATGATCTAACTTACAAGTGTAACTTAAGAAAGGAAGACAGGGGGTGGGGGTGTTACACCTGGTTAAGCACACACATGACAGTGCACAAGGACCCAAGTTAAAGTGCCCGGTCCCCACCTTTAGGGGGACAGCTTCATGAGCACTGCTGCAGGTGTCTCTCTTTCATCTCCTCTAACTCTTCCTTCCCTCTCAATTTCTCTCTTGTCTCTATCCAATAAATAAACACATAAATATTTTCTTAAAATATAAGGATCCTTTTATAAAAAAGAAGAACACAGAAAGAAATCCCAAAGCAAAATTTGGATGGGGTGTGGCATATTGCACCAAAGCAATGTATTCTGGGAAATGACAGGGTGGGAGGCGGTAGCAGAAAACTTGTGACCCTGTTGCATGGTGCACGGGAATGAGAAATCGCACTCACGTGTCAACAACTTCACTATAAACCACTAGCTCCCCCTCCCCCCCCCCACCGGGTGAACATGAACAAAGAAAAAGCATTACAGGCAAAAGCAGTACCTAGTCTATTTTTCACTAGCATGATACAATAAGTCGGGGGCAGAGGTGTAATAACAAGCATTTAAACATAATAAAACTTTACTGAACATTAAAAAAAAAGATTTGAGGTTGCAAACAAAAAGACTGGTGTGCTTGGAAAGTATTTAGCGGGGAGTGTGGCAAGTATGACTAGGGGTCAAACCGGATATAAAGCCGGATAGCCAAAGTAAACATTTAATCTTCACTGTTACTATGGCAGAGACTTGTTAAAGAGGATTGTTAATCAACGGAAAGTCATCCGTTCATTTCTGTGTAATAAATGATGTGAGAAAAAAAAATGGAGTCATTCCAAATCAAGATTCAACAAAGAAAAGGGAAGGAACAAAATCTGGGAACTGCTTAGGGTTGAGTTCCAGACACTTCCAGATACCATGCATGGCATGTTTGGACATGACCAGACTGGTCCCTAGTCATTAAGGAAATGAAACCAAGCCAACACAACAAAGACTGCTGTGGACTAAAATTTGACTGCAGTCTGAAAGCCTCGTTTGCATACCTTCAACCTGAACATGAACGATAGCCCAATTGTTATGTAAATAAGACTTCCCCCACCTGGGACAGTTTGAGCCTGTAGCTTCAGTGTTTCTTGTGTCTGCGTCTTCTGGGCTACAGTCTGAAACCCCAAAATAAGCTTGTTTTAATTGCTGTAACTTAAGCAGGCCCAGGTTGCTTGGCCTACGACGGCTGTGGAAAGTAGCCTGAGTTGGAAAGTCACTTTTAGATAGCAAAAATATATTTTTAAAAAAAGGTGGTGGGAGAACATAGCATCCCAGGAAGTGGTGCAGTGGATAAGATTTTGGACTCTCGCGGGTAGCGCTGCGGATTAAGCGCACATGGCGCAAAGCGCAAGGACCGGCTTAAGGATCCCAGTTCGAGCCCCTGGCTCCCCACGGCAGAGGAGCCGCTTCACAGGCGGTGAAGCAGGTCTACAGGTGTCTCTCTTTCTCTCCCCCTCTCTGTCTTCCCCTCCTCTCTCCTTTTCTTTGTCCTATCTAACAACGGCGACGACAATAATAACTACAACAACAATGAAAACAAGAGCAACAAAAGAGAAAATAAATAAATATTAAAAAAAAAAAAGATATTGGACTCTCAAACATGAGGTCCTGAATTCAACCCCCGGCTTGCGTGTGCCTGGGTAGTACTGGCTTTCTTTTTTGTGTTCTCTCTCTCTCTCTCTCTCTCTCACACACACACACACACACACACACACAAATATAAGTGCATATTTTTTAAAAAATGACTGCTTAAAAAGAATACAGATACTTCTTGGCGCAGCTAGCAGAGTGCAGGACTTGCATCACTGAGGCCTTAAGTTGGTTCCCATAGTCACATGTGCCAGGGTGCTGCCGTTCTTTCTTGCTCTTTCCCGTTCATAAAGACTGCCTCATGTAAATCATTGGTTTTTAAAGGACATTTCTTTCAGAAAAGAGGAAGGAAAGGGAGAGAAGCAAAATGGAACAACTCAGAGTGAAACAGAATCCGGAAGTGTTTAGTGCTGGGTCCCAGCATGCCCAGCAGGCTCAGGGATGCCCAGACTCTTTCACTTCTGGCAGAAACTCAGACAAAACCAGTCTGGGGGGAGAGTATTGATCAACCTGCCAACATCCACATCCCGTGTCCAGGGGAGAAGCAATTACAGAAGTCAGAACTCCCACCTTCTGCACCCTGTAAAGAACTGGGGGGGGGGGTAGGCGGTGGCATACCTGCTAAAGTGCACAAGGACCTGGGTTTAAGCCCCTGGTCCCTACCTGCAGGGGAGAAGTTTCACAAGTGGTGAAGCAGGTGTCTCTCTGTCTCTTTCCCTCTCTATCTCTCCCTCCCCTCTCAATTTCTCTCTGTCTCTATCCAATAATAAATAAATAAAATATTTTTTTAAAAAAGAATTTTGGTCCATACTCCCATTGGGGTAAACAATAGGGAAGTTCCCAGTGGAGGGGATGGGACACAGAACTCTGTATAGAATTACATCCCATTACAATTATGCCCCCTTACTAGCTTGTAAATCAATATTAAATCACTAATGAAAAATAAAATATTAAAAAAAAATCAGTATGCTATAGACAACCCAGGCTTGAAACTCAACCAATCACCTCTCTACTGACCTGTCATACAATTTGTACATTAAACCAAAAAGACTTTGATTGACATTTAGTCTAACTTGCATAGCAGACCTGAATGTGAACTAACTCACCTTACTTTTGTGTGCATACAACCTCCTGCATAGCCTGGAGACTTGAAAACACAATTCAAAACTTTTTTTTTTTTTTAGGCTGCAGTCCTAAAGCCCTAAACTGATTAACACACATATTCAGGACAATGATGATATGGCCTGGCATTTGTCTCACAAGCTGCAGAATATAAGGATATTAGCATCCAATAGCACAGCTATATACAAGATACTGGGTACTGTACAGCAAACCATAACAAAGGGACTTTTCAAAGTTAACCCAATTAACAAATAATGTGATGATAATATTAACTATCGATTGTCTTTTTGAACCCTAAGACAGCAGGAACCTCACATCTTCACTATAGAGCCCCTACTTCCCCCAGTCCTGGAACCCTTGGATAGGGCCCACTTTCCCGTATGCATCTCCCAATCCAAACCAAATAATATTGCATCCGCCGATCACAACCTAACCAAAGCAACGATTGCCACCTCAACATGCTTCACCTCAGACTGTATCCAGAGACTTCACGTGTGGAATGACAACCCTTCAGCTTCATTACTCGGGTGAGACCTTTCCTTTTATAGTACACTCTAATTTCATCTCAGGTAGTTCACTTTCTAACAAAGTCCCATAACCTAGATATACACCAGTTTCTGTGAGAGAGAGCTTATGTGCACACGTATCCATAAACTACTGCAAAATATATACCTGAAAGCAGAAGTACACTAGAGTTTGCAGTGAGTACCTCCCTAACACTTCCTCTCCACTATTCCAAGCTTGGGATCCATGATTGCTCAACAAATTGTTTGGCTTCATATGTTAACTCTCTTTTCAATCGCCAGGTTCCAGATGCCACCAGGATGCTGGCTAGGCTTCCCTGGATTGAAGACCCCACCAATGTGTCCTGGAGCTCAGCTTCCCCAGAGACACACCTTACTAGGGAAAGAGAGAGGCAGACTGGGAGTATGGACTGACCAGTCAACGCCCATGTTCAGCGGGAAAGCAATTACAGAAGCCAGACCTTCTACCTTCTGCAACCCTCAACGACCCTGGGTCCATGCTCCCAGAGGGCTAGAGAATGGGAAAGCTACCATGGGAGGGGATGGGTTATGGGGATTGGGTGGTGGGAATTGTGTTTGTTCACTAATCCTTTCTTAAATAAAAAATTTAAAAAAAAAAAATATAAGGATATTTTATGTTTTCTTCTAGTTTCAATGCCTTAAATGAAATTTTATTTTTTAAGATTTTATTTACTTTTTATTATCTTTATTAACTTATTGGCTAGAGACAGAAATTGAGAGGGAAGGGGAGATGGAGAAGAAGAGAGACAGAGAGACATCTACAGCCCTGCTTCACCACTTGCAAAGCTTTCCCCCTGTAGGTGGGGACCGGGGGGCTCAAATCTGGGTCCTTGTTCACTGTAACATGTGCACTCAACCAGGTCTGCCACCAGTAGCCCCTTGCATGAATTTTTTAGTATTTATTTATTTATTTATTTATTCCCTTTTGTTGCCCTTGTTGTTTTATTGTTGTAGTCATTGTTGGATAAGACAGAGAGAAATGGAGAGAGGAGGGGAAGACAGAGAGGGGGGAGAGAAAGACAGACACCTGCAGACCTGCTTCACCGTCTGTGAAGCAACTCCCCTGCAGGTGGGGAGCCAGGGGCTTGAACCGGGATCCTTAAGCCAGTCGGTCCTTGCGCTTTGCGCCATGTGCATTTAACCCGCTGTGCTACCACCCAATTCCCCCCTTACATGAAATCTTAATCAACAATACCTATTAGCCAGTTGTCATCAGTATAATTCAAATAATTATACTTATTTATCAGCATCAGTTTTCCATCTTATTAACTTAAAAATCCAGGAGACCGTTGAGAAGGCAGCGTACGTTGTCCAGGAGTTGGTATAATAACTTGGACATTTAGGCATGAGATTCCAACTTCCATGCCCAATAGAGTGTTTGCCAGAGTGATGTCCTATTTAAAAATGCATATAATAATGATAAATAAACAATGAAATTAAAAAGTAAAGTACATTTGTTGAGTGGTATTAGCAAGAATTGAATAGACTTTGGGGTAGAGAAGATTGGTCCTGTTTTACAATCAGGAAGCCAAGATCGTAGAGAACACGTGACAAGCCAAAATAATAGCGACCACACAGAATGACTCAACTAAATGACAACAGAGCAGACAGCTGCCTGACTCACACCATTACCTGTGACCCAACACAAAGATGTCCACCTTCATCTGGGAGCATCACAGAGATTGAGTTGGCCCACACAGATATGAATTGGTCAATCGTGTGGTAGAGGTGAGGCTAAAAGGTTATGCAATCACCAGCCCAGAAGCTCAGCAATGCTTTAATCCTGGTTCCAGCTGATCTTTAGGAGAACATCCCTCCCTTAGGGGGAAAAGGTAGAGCTCTGTGGTTCCTTTCCTCATTCCTTTGAAGTATTTGTTTGGGGGAGTGGTTAATGGGAATGCAAGAAAGAGTCATGAATGACCGCCTTATCTGTTTGATGTTGTTGGAGGCGTTAAACCTGATATATGTGGTGTTTCTCAAAGATCACATGCCTGTATGTTTGCTGGATCTCTCTCTGCTCCTTTATTTTAATAAATGTTTTTTTTTTTAATTGCCACGAAGGTCATTGCCAGAGCTCAGTGCCGGCGCTATAAATCACTGCTCCTGGTGGCCATTTTTTCCATATTATTGGATAGGACAGAGAGAAATTGAGAGAGGAGGGGAATATAGAGAGGAAAAAAGAAAGAGAGACACTTGTAAACCTGCTTCATCACTTATGAAGCAGATGCCCTGCAGGTGGGGAGTAGGAACTTGAGCCCAGATCCTTGTGCTTGGTAGTATGTATGCTTAACCAGCTGTGCCACCACCCAGCCTCCATAAATGCTTCTTCTCATTATTATTATTTTGTAGGACAGAGAAACTGAGAGGGGAGAGACAGGGAGACAGAGATAGAGATAGAGCACTTGCTTCACCGCATGTGAAGCTTCCCACGCACACACACACACACACACACACACACACACACACACACACACACACACACAGGTATGAACCCAGGGCTAGCATGTCTGAATAGTACCAACTAAAGACTGTATAGTACCAACACTCAGAAAGAGGAAGTGGGGAGTATATCCCAGTTTTATGCTTAGTAGAGTTATGGTGATCTAACAGTCTGTGCATAATTAAACATGTTCCCGGGGAAAAACTCATGCATATTTATGAGGAAGATGTTCAACTCAGGGACATCCAGTGATCATACAGTGCACATGCAGAAAATGATGGTGAAGTTACCCGCACGTGGCGCAAAGCACAAGGACCCAAGCGCAAGGACCCGTGAAAGAATCCTGGTTCAAGCCCCGGGCTCCCCACCTGCAGGGGAGTTCCTTCACAAGTGGTGAAGCAGGTCTGCAGGTGTCTGTCTTTCTCTCCACCTCTGTCTTCCCCTCCTCTCTCCATTTCTCTCTGTCCTAACTAACAACAACATCAGTAACAACAACAAAAATACCTACAACAACAATGAAAAAAACAAGGGCAACAAAAGGGAAAAATAAATTTAAAAATAATAATTTTAAAAAAATGACTGTGAAACCTCAGTAAAGGCTCTTTTTCTTGTAATGAAGAGAGAGGAGACTGTAAAAAGAGGCGGGCTTCACTGTGCAGCCTCCATTGACCGGCTCTATCTATCTATCTATCTATCTATCTATCTATCTATCTATCTATGGTATAAGGACTTTGTAAGACTGGTTTAGTGTAAAGCCAAAAGAATGTGACCGCAGCTGCTCACAGGAAGGGCTTGTCACATCACCCAAACTATAAGCCTCAGTGTGTCCTTCTTGTTTGTTTTCTCCTTTAATTCTAGAGACGCCATCTCTAGATGGGCAGCGTGTACAACTTTTTGACTGACTGCAGTTTTACATTTCTCATAAAATTGGCTTTGCTTGAGGAACATTTTTTTTGCTGTAACTGTTAAGGTAAGAAAAGCGCCAGGCGGAACACTAGTGCCAAGTGTTTTCTAAGGGCCCCATTCCATTTGTCAGTGGCCAGTGAAATCTTGTGAGTTTATGGGAATACTGAAGAAGGTGAGATCTGATTAACAAATCAAGCTGTCTAGCCGAGTGGTGTTACGCCTAGTTGGGCGCACATATTACAATGCACAAAGACCCAAGTTTGAGTCCCTGGTCCCCACCTGCAGGGGGGAAGCTTCACAAGTGGTGAAGCAGGGCTACAGGTGTCTCTCTGTCTCTCTCCTCTATCTCCCCTTCCCTCTCAATTATCTGGCTGCCTCTACCTAATAAATAAAGATAATTAAAATTTTTTTAAAAATCAAGCAGTCATCTGTGAGAGACAACTGAACTGGCTCTGAGTTTATAAGGATCAGTTTAGTTTCAAGTACCTTTTTATTTCATTGTTTTATTATATATGTATTTGTCATCATTAGTGCTTCACTAATTGTTTTCAGGCAGAGAGACACAAAAGGATAGAGGAGCAGAGAAGGAAAAGGGGAGAGGGAAAGAGGGAGTGGGAAAAGAGAGAGGGGGTTGGACAGTAACGTAGCGGGTTAAGCACACATGGCACAAAGCACAAGGACCAACTCTAGGGTTCCTGTCCAAACCCCGGCTCCCCAACTACAGCGGGGGAGTCACTTCACAAGCAGTGAAGCAGGTCTGCAGGTGTCTGTCTTTCTCTCCCCCTCTCTGTCTTCCCCTCCTCTCTCGATTTCTCTCTGTCCTATCCAACAACAATGACAATAATGATAACAACAATGATAAACAACATGGGCAACAAAAGGGGAAAAATAGCCTCCAGGAGCAGTGGATTTGTAGTGCAGGCACCGAGCCCCAGCAATAACCCTGGAGGCAAGGGGGGGGGATCCACAGTGGAGTTTCTTCTAGTGAAATGAGGGCTAGTGCAAGCATGGTGAAATGGAGAGGTGCACTACGCTGGTGAGATATTTTGCCAACCCAAGAGCCATTCTTAGAGCTTGACACAGATTGCATTAGTTAGATACCAGGACAGAAACTTATTAAAAACAAGAGAGAGAGAGAAAGAGAGAGAACACACCAAAACTTCCTCCAGTGCAGCGGGGGCCAGGCTCAAACTTGGTTTATACTCATGGCAAGTCACACACTACCCAACCAAGCTATTTTGCCAGCCCTGAAATTCCAAAAAGTTAATCATTCCTCTAAGAGCCTTTTTTCCTCATCAGGTCCTAGTAAGTCAAATCAGATTAGGGCAAAACGACAAACTAAGACCCAGATTTAGAGCCAGAACCGGAAGGCTATAAAACACCACTCCAAAGCCACCATCTTGGAGCTTCACAACTGCTGCACTGGTGGACCAGATTCCCTTAGCTTAGAGAAATAAACAAGCTTGTTTTTGTGTCTCAGACCTGCAGCATAATTCTTTCTAAGCCCAAGGGCAAAAAAAAAAAATCCCTGCTTAGTTGTGGGGTGTCCCCTAAACAAGACCTCTGAAGTCATTTATTTATTTTTACTTTTTTTTTTTTTTTTTTTTTTTACTGAAGCACTGCTCAGCTCTGGCTTATGGTGGTGCAGGGGACTGAACCTGGGACTTTGGAACTTCAAGCAGAAGAGTCTCTTTGTATAACCATTATGCTATCTACCCTCTGCCCTGAAGTCACTTTTATTTAAATATTTAGTAACTGCAGCTACATCTTAAAGTAGGTCAGAAAATTCAAATTGCTTTTTCTGTTTATTTTGCAAAAAGTCATCTAATGACTGTGTATGAAACTTTTATGTCTTTGAAGTAAGCATAGCCTCCTACTGCTCCGTGAAATGTATTTGACATTTGAAACCTTTTAATTTATTTATCCAGTAAGCAAACCTATCTAACATATAGTGTTTGCCTTGTTGAAAGCAGTTTACACACACAACAATAAATGCAATCTTTAGTTTTTGAAGAGGCCAGACACATTCGCTACAGATTGCTTCTGCTCCATGAACTCTGTCACATAGGAAGGAAGTGGAATGCTGGCAGCCAGGAAAGACTACATGTCCCAGAGATCCTTGCATTGGGAACCATCTTTAACAAAGAGATCAGCCAAAAGCCTGCCAATCAAAGTGCAGGTCAGATTATTGGGTGACCAGAAACCTGAAAGATGACAACTTCAACTACCATTCTTAAGAAACAAGGAGGGAATTGTGTGGAATTGTACCCCTCTTATCTTATGGTCTTGTCGATATTTTTTATTTTATAAATAAAATTTTAAAAAGGAAAAAAGGACAGAAAGGGAAAACACAAGTAAAACTTGGACTGGACTTCCTGTATTAGACCAAAGCAAAGGACTCTGGGGCAATTAGTTCTCACAGTCTTAAAGGCAGTTTCAACCGGTGTGTGTACATATATATATATTTTTTCTTTTTCTTTTCTTTTTTCTTATTGGAAAGTTAATGGTTTATCGAGTTTATTTCACAAGTAAATGTTGAGAAGTGAGGGAGGGAGACAGAAAAGTCAAGATTTCTCTAGGTTAAAGAAATAAATAAATTGGGGAGTCGGGCAGTAGCACAGCGGGTTAAGCGCACGTGGCCCAAAGGACTGGCCGAACGATCCTGGTTCGAGCCCCTGCTCCCCACCTGCAGGGGATTCACTTCACAGGTGGTGAAACAGGTCTGCAGGTGTCTTTCTTCCCTGTCTTCCCCTCCCCTCTGGAGATTTCTCTCTGTCCTAGCCAACAACAATGACACCAGTAACAACAAAAAACAAGGGCAACAAAAGGGAATAAATAAATATAAATAAATAAATAGATAAATAAATTAGATGTGGTCCAGGAGGTGGCACAGTGGCTAAAGCACTAGACTCTCAAGCATGAGGTCCTGAGTTCAATCCCCGGCAGCACATGTACCAGAGTGATGTCTGGTTCTTTCTCTCTCTCCTATCTTTCTCATTAATAAATAAATAAAATCTGGGAGTCGGGCGGTAGCGCAGCAGGTTAAGCGCACGTGGTGCAAAGCACAAGGACCGGCATAAGGATCAGGGTTCGAGCCCCTAGCTCCCCACCTGCAGGAGAGTCGCTTCACAGGTGGTGTAGTAGGTCTGCAGGTGTCTATCTTTCTCTCCCCATCTATGTCTTCCCCTCCTCTCTCCATTTCTCTCTATCCTATCCAGCAACGATGACATCAATAACAACAATAATAACTACAATAAAACAACAAGGGTGACAAAAGGGAATAAATATTTAAAAATATATATTTAAAAAATAAAATAAATAAAATCTTTAAACAAAATTAAATTAGGAAACACCAAATTAAGAGAAATAATGACTCTCTCCCTCAGAATGGGCAGTGATTACTTCCGCTGTGGCCAAGATTAAGAGCAAAGGCCTTCCAGGCAATAAATAGCAGCTGAAACAGCTGGATGACCTGGAAGTAGAACTGTTCCAGGTGTTCAGTAAGGTGGGAACAACCTCTAAACGCTCTAAGATCCAAATTACTAAAAAATCCACTACCTGTAATCTTGCCACCACGAACCAGACTCAGAAAGAGAACCTCAGAATAACCTATAAGGATAAAAAATATAAGTCCCTGAATCTTTGGCCCAAGAAAACGGATACCATGTGCCTCCGACTCAGCAGCCTCCAGGAGAACCTCAAGACCGAGAAGCAGCAAAGAACAGAAGAGTCCAAGTGAAGACAAGAAGGTGTGTGTGGAGGGAGCACTGGATTCACAGCATGAGGCTCTGAGTTGTATTCCCAGCAGCACATGTGCTAGAGTGATGCTGTGGTTGTCTTTCTCTTCTCTTTCATAAATAAATAAACTTAAAAAAGAAAAAGTACGGGTTAAGCACAGAAAGCGTATGGATCCAGTTCCAGCCCCAGGCTCCCCACCCGCAGGGAGGTCTTTTCACAAGAGGTGAAGCAGGTCTACAGGTGTCTGTCTTTCTCTCCTCCTCTCTGTCTTCCCCTTCCCTCTCCATTTCTCTCTGTCCTATCCAACCACGAACGACATCAACAATATAACTACAACAATAAAACAAGGGCAACAAAAGGGAATAAATAAATAAATATATATTTAAAAAAGAGTCTTTAAAAAAAGAAGAAGAAAGAAAGGAAGAAAGAAAGAAGGAAAGAAAGAAAGAAAAAGAAAGAAAGAAAGAAAGAAAGAAAGAAAGAAAGAAAGAAAGAAAGAAAGAAAGAAAAAGTAAGGGACAAGAAATCCACAAGGGAAATCAGGGAACCTGATCAGGTTAGAAGCAGGAGAAAGATTCAAATGCAAAAAAGAGACTCAAAATTAAAATCTCAAAGATTTCCCTGGAGGAAAAAAAAACCCCAAAACCAAGAAGCAGCAGGGGAAGGACAGACTATACTTAGTGTGGAAACAAGGCTAAGGCCTGAGGGCATAAATAAAAACAAGCTGGCTAGCAAAGAAGAAAGAGGAGGGGGAGGAGGAGGGGGAGGGGGGAGGGGATGAGAGGGGGAGAGGGCGAGAAAAGAAAAAGAGAAACAACAAATTAAGAGACTTAGCGATTACAGGGAAGGTGTGACTTGTGATTGCTCTTAGCATGCTATGATTTTAGTATTTGAGGGTAGCTGGGTAAATTCTTCCATGATATAGGTTTATTTTGAGGAACTGGAAGTACTTTTGTTAGGTAAAATAGAGTGTTGTCATAAAGTAGGGGGAAGTATCTTATTCTTAGATCTGAATACTAATTAGACGGAGATAGAATATTTCCAGTTTACTGAAGTTTGTATCTATTAATATATTTATTTATTTGTTTATTTATTTACTTTACCAAAGAGCTGCTCGGCTCTGGCTTGTGGTGGTGAGGATTTGGGGGCCTCAGGCATAACCATTATACTACCTACCCTCCACCATTGTTGTTGTTGTTATTATTGCCAGAGCACCGCTCTGCTCTGGTTTATGGTGAAGGCAGATTGAACCTGGGACTTTGGAGCCTCAGGCATGAGAGTCTCTTTGCATAACCGTTATGCTGTCTCCCCTGCCCTCATTTACTGGAATTGTGAGTTAATATATAAAGGGAGGAAATATGAAACAATGTTATCTACTAAATACAGGGCTAAATGGCTAAATGGCATTTCCTGTTTTTACATTTGAAATTTTTCATAAAAAGAAATATACACATGCATCTGATGGGGGTAGATAATTAATAAATTAAAATGCATCTATGAAAAAAGACTTTACTTACATCATCATGCTCCCCCCCCAAAAATAACTTTCCTATAAAGTAGGCTCTACAATTTTGATTTAATCAAACAGGATGTTTACTCTGCCATAAGTGAAGAATTCAAGGGAAGGAGACCTAGCAGTGACACGCCTGGCTAAGTATTCATAGTACTAAGCACAAGGACTCGAAAGGATCCAGCTCCCTGCCTACAGGGGGGTTTGCTTCACAAGCCGTAAAGCAGGTCTGCAGGTGTATATCTTTCTCTCTCTCTGCCTATCTGCACCTCTTCTCTCAATTTCTCTCTGTCCTATCCAATAAAGTGGAAAAATGGCCGCTAGAAGCAGTGGTTTTGTAGTGCCAGCACCAGACCCCAGTGATAACCCTGGAGGCAAAAAAAAAAAAAAAAAAGAATTTGAAAATTCAAGAGAGTTCTATAGCTATTTCAACGTCATGATCAAAATCTCTTCGAAAGATCTAAACTCCCTATAACTTTCCTCCCTCCTCCCAAAGTCTGTGGAATGGACATGGTGGTCAAGCTGTGGGGGAGTGATTGCTGCAGAATTAGAACTGGCAAGGGGAAGATTTCCGCACGGAATAATCTAACAAGAGTCTGGCAGAAGTGGAAGTCTGACCACTCTCCGTATGAGCTGTGAAAAGCTTTTGGCCAAAGTCCTGATGTCCTGACTTTTGATGTTGCATCATTCTTCCCAGTTCTTTCCAGACCAAATGTCAACAACAGCATGTGATGTAAACATGTCCAGATAGAGTCTTCAGATTTTCTTTCTTGCCTTCTTTTTTCTTTCTCTCATTATTCCTTTCTTTCCCGCTCCACACCTGCAGCCCTACTTCAGTACCTGTGAAGCTTTCTTTCTTTCTGCAGGTGGGGAGTGGAAGCTTGAACCTGAGTCCTTGATTCCTTGCACACTGAAGTGTGTACACTTAACCAGGTACACTGCTGCCTCATCCCCAATTCTCTGTCTTTCTTTATCTCTCTTTTTTTTTTTTTTTGGTCAGAGGGGCTTCACCACTCTGGGCCAACATTCTCAGATGGGTAGACAGAGACCACAGTACTGTATGTAGTGTTCTACCAGGGACTTGAACCTCGGTCTTGTATCAGACATCCTCCTAGATGAGCTATTTCACTGACCCTCAAATAAATATTTTTTGAAAAAGAAATATGGGTGAAAAGAGTGTCCCTCCAGTGCAGATCAACAAGCTTTGTTTGCTACTTGTATGTTTTCATGGGTGGCGGACCAAAACAAACAAACAAACAAACAAAAACAGACATTTGAGGTTCTGGCAAGCGCTTTTCTCTTCCCTATTTTGAGAAACACCAGCTTATTGTAAAATTGGTTGGAACACTGCCTTTCAGTCTTTATATGACTACCTTTCTCCAAGTGTCAACTTACTGGGTAAGAAATCTGCCCTGAAATTCTACATTGCTTGGCCTCCCCTGTGTTGAACTCTGTGAATAGAATGTCTGACTCCTACCTAACTTGACTCTCTTCACCCTGACTCACGCAGCAACAACTAGACAGATAGCTGGGCTCAAAGTCCAAAGACAGCCTGAGACTTCACAGCTACCTCCCCATTCCCTCCCATAGCCTATTCCTGCCCTGTCTGGCTTGTGAATAGTTTGTTCTTGGCAAATACCTCAGAAGAGAATAGAACCACTAACAATAGTGATTCCCTTAGCTTGAATCTCTTGGTACTCAGGACTGTGAACACAGAAAGCCTCAAAATAGGCTATGTAATTACTGCTGCTTACCCTCACAGTCTATTTCTGCAATCAGCAACATTAGATGTCACTCTAGTCGCTTGTACTGGAAATTACTAGACTTACAACCAGAAAGATAGAGATTTAAGACCTAGCTCAGTTATTGACTAGTTTTAGAACATTGGATGTGTCAATAATTGGAACCTGTTTGAATTAAACTAACAAGTATATAGTTAACTTTTTAAAATCTGGATGAACTGAGATTTTTGTATAAAGAAATTTATTTTTTTGGCTTTATAAAATGACTTATGAATCCAAGCAACATTCCATTTAGTAAGCAGAAAGTCAGTTCAAGGAGATGGAATCACTGATTTTTTTTTATTGTTATTATTGACTTTATTTTCCCTTTTGTTGCCCTTGTTGTTTTTATTGTTGTTGTAGTTATTATTGTTGTTGTTACTGATGTTGTTGTTGTTGGATAGGACAGAGAGAAATGGAGAGAGGAGGGGAAGACAGAGAGGGGGAGAGAAAGACAGACACCTGCAGACCTGCTTCACCGCCTGTGAAGCGACTCCCCTGCAGGTGGGGAGCCGGGGGCTCGAACCGGGATCCTTACTCTGGTGCTTTGTGCCACGCGCTTAACCCGCTGCGCTGCCGCCCGACTCCCAACATTTTTTTTTTTTTTAATAGGCAACTAATCTGTTTAGTATTTTCTTTAAAAAAATTACATATCAACAAGGGTTTATTGTTTAGACAGAAAGAACCTAGCATAATCATTCGGCACCTAATTGTTAACTGAATCACTACTGCCAGTACACAGGTTGTTTATGACCCATTGGATTCTTGTGACATAAACTATTTTGCCAATAACTGAAGAGTCCTGAAGCTTTAGTGTTTGCCTGCCTCCAGAGAGCCTGGGCCAGTGCCTGGCTGGGCACTGTTCAGATCTGCTTAAAATTAACAACTGACTGGACACACCAGTAAAGGGGGGAACGGGAGAATAAGAATGTAGCGACACGGAGAGGAGCCCTGGACGAAGTCAGGCTAAAACGAAATGGGAGAGGTCCGGAGCAGAAGCCAATCATTTCATTTAAATACCAATAACAAGCCACGCCTCCTTCCTAGAGCTTCAGGGGCGACTCCTAGAAGTGGCGAGACACACCTATCGCGAGAGGAAGGACCTATCGCGGAGAACGTCCATCACAGCCCGGTCCCCGCCCTCCTCCCCCCAAGCCCCTCCTACTCCTTGTCCTCATTCCCACCTTGAACCAGCCGCGTGTGACGTCACGACGCCTGCGTGGCCGCGGCGCGGCGCGGCGCCTGGGGAGGAAGTGGCGGGGCGGCTGCTCCGTCTGCGCCCACCGCCGGCTTCCAGGACGCGGAGCGAGAGGAGGTTTCGGTGCTGCGGACCCCACTCCCCCTGCTTGGCGCTGCTCGTCTGCTCCCTCCATGAGCCCGGGAGCCGTCTTTCCCCTTCCAGCGGCCACCGCTCGCTCCGGGGTCTATGGAAGTAATGGAAGGACCGCTCAACCTGGTGAGTGGCCCCGCACGGCCGCGACCCCCGCGGGCGCCCGGCCGCCCGTCGAGCCGCTGACCCTGAATGCTGCAGCCGCCGGACAGACGGCCCGACGGACAGACGTGGTCCCAGAGCGGCTCGGACTAGCCGCCTTGCACGGCGCCTGTGTGTGTGTGTGTCTGAGAGAGAGAGATGGGGGCGGGGGTCCTCGGAGCTACTCGGGTGCACGACTCCCGCGGCCCCGGGCCCCCGCAAACCCCCTTTGTTTCTGGACCCCGGCCGCGGGTCCTGCCGTCTGTCTGTCCAGGCCGGAGGAAATGCCTCCTGGCGCCACGTAACCACCTTTCTGCAATTAGGAGAACCCCCCCCACAGACACACACAACACACCCGAAGGCGACCAGGGGACAGACACACGGACGGCAGTGGGGACAGACACGCGATGGCAGTGGGGACAGACACGCGGACGGCAGTGGGGACAGACACGCGGACGGCAGTGGGGACAGACACGCGGACGGCAGTGGGGACAGACACGCGGACGGCAGTGGGGACAGACACGCGATGACAGTGGGGACAGACACGCGGACGGCAGTGGGGACAGACACGCGATGGCAGTGGGGACAGACACGCGGACGTCAGTGGGGACAGACACGCGGACGTCAGTGGGGACAGACACGCGGACGGCAGTGGGGACAGACACGCGATGGCAGTGGGGACAGACACACGGATGGCAGTGGCGGCTTCAACTTCTGGCAGCAGCACTTGTGTGTGCTGAAGTCTGTACTGCAGAGAACTCAGATCCCTTCTCACCTGCATTTTTACTCCTTTTCTCACCTACGTTTGAAGCCCCTAAGCCAGTAGTGTCCCTTCTCCAGTAAGGGGAAAGTGGGGAAAAGAAAGGTAGATTTTTTTTTTAAGTATTTTATTTATTAGATACGTGACAGAAAAATTGAGAGGGGAAGAGACAGAGAAACACCTGCAGCTCGGCTTCACCTGACTCGTGAAGTTTTTTTTCCTCCTGCAGCTGGGGACTAGGGCTTTGAACCTGGGTCCTTGAGCATTGTAATACGTGCACTTAACCAGCTGTGCCATCATTTGGCCCCCAAGAGGTTGCCTTTTTTTTTTTTTTAAAGATTTTATTTATTGATTCATGAGAAATGGTAGGAGAGAGAGAGAGAAAGAACCAGACATCACTGTTACATGTGCTTTTGGGGATTGAACTTAGGACCTCATGCTTGAGAGTCCAATGCCCCATCCACTGCACCACCTTCCAGACCACAAGGTTGACATTTTTAGCTGAGTTTCAGTACTTAATTTATAGCAGTGCAGCGTGTGTGTGTGTGTGTGTGTGTGTGTGTGTGTTTTTGCTAATAAGCCCGTTTACTTAATTTGTAGACATTTCAGGTACTGCATGTAAGACATGACTCGCTATCTACGGTATTTGTTGTTTTTTTCCTAGAGAGATGACCTGTCTTGGATACAAAAATCAGTTTTCTTAAAGCTGCAGACTCCTGGAACTTTCCAGAGGCACTGATTTGCAATTCAGTGACGTTGGTGGGTTTGGAGGGAAAAGGACATGGGGAGAATTGATTTCTCTGGTTGGAACTCTGACCTCTGCTGACATTCAGGAGAGCCTAGAACTGAGCTGAAACTATTTTATTGTATAAAAAAGTAAAGCCGGGTGAGTGTTTAGATTCTAATGCCAGGACTGCTTGGTTTTTGAATTCTGCATTTGTCACTTAATAGTTGCTTAGCCTTGGGCACATTAGTCGATATTACTGTTTCTGTTTTGTTGTGAGGATTAGAAGAGTCACTGGATGTACTGATCTTAGTTCCCTGGTACATAGTACTTGAGAAGAGTGAACTATTCTAACTGGACCACAGAGCCTTAATTAAAACTTAACTTGTCCAGCTAGGAACTGTTCTTGTTGAACCTAAAACAAAACAGACAAAACAAAAACAAGAACAATTCTGGGACCTAAAACTGTGGTTTGATTCAGGTAGTCATTTGGTTAGTTGCTTTGGGAAGTGCCTCCCTGTGTTATTAAGTTTCCCCATTGGTAGTTGTTGCTTCCACTTAAAAAAAAAGAAGAAGAAATTGGATCAGATTTGTGAGTTTTAGAAAACCAAGGAAATATCTTGCACTTTTTTAAGGTGACATATAGCTTGTAAGGGAGTAAAATGGCGACCTCAATATTGGCAGTTTGTAAAGTGCTTCAGAGTTCATTGTCCTTGCAAAATGCTCATTGGTTCAGTTCCAGTTCGCTTAGCTTTATCTGGCTACGGGCTGCAGCATACCCAGCCAACTGTCCCTTCACTGTGTGTTAGCTTATAAGAAACTGGAACTGGGTTACAGTTGTAGATGAAACAGTAGAATCACCACTTTAGAAAAACAGGAAAAAAAAAAAAAACAGTTAAGTGGTGATAAAGTATTCTTTTTTAAAAAAAAATTAAAAGATTCTGAGAGAGAGGAGAGGTAGAATCAGGGTATTGTTCTGGCATATGTGATGCTGGGCATTGAACTCAGGGCCTCATGCTTGAAAGTCCTGTATTTTATCCACTGAACTACCTCTTGGGCCACCAGAATAATGACTTTTTTTTTTTCCTCCAGGGTTATTGCTGGGCTCGGTGCCTGCACCATGAATCCACCGCTCCCGGAGGCCATTTTTTCCCCCTTTTGTTGCCCTAGTTGTTGTAGCCTCCTTGTGGTTATTATTATTACCATTGTTGATATTGTTCATTGTTGGATAGGACAGAGAGAAATGGAGAGAGGAGGGGAAGACAGAGAGGGGGAGAGAAAGATAGACACCTGCAGACCTGCTTCACCGCCTGTGAGGCAACTCCCCTGCAGGTGGGGAGCCGGGGGCTGGAACCGGGATCCTTAAGCGGGTCCTTGGGCTTTGCACGACATGCTCCACCGCCTGACCCCCTATAATTACTATTTTTTAAAGCTTATTACATTTGAATGACAGGACAAGCCAGAGAACTGGTCTGGTACAGGTAGCACTCAGGTTAAATCAGGAACTTGAGGCATATTGATGCTGACAGTTGAGCTAGTCATTATATCTCCAACCATAAATAGTAATTATTAAAAGGGTTGAAGAGTTATGCAAAAGACCTTTATGCCTGAGGCTCTGAGGTCCCAGGTTCAATCCCTAGCACCACCATAAGTAAAATCAGAGCTCTAGTAATAAATAAATACAAACTTTTAAAAAATAAAGCTGGGGAGATAGCATAATGGTTATGCAAATGCCTTAAAAGCCTGCAGCTCTGAGATCCCAGGTTCAATCCCCAGCTCCACCATAAGCCAGAGCTGAGCAGTGCTCTGGTCTCGTTCTCTCAGTATCTTTCCCTCTGTATTTACTCTTTCTCGTTAAACTAAAGTAAATGAAAATATTAAAAAAAAAAAAAAAGCTGCCATATAAAATAAGTAAATAGGGGCCGGGTGGTTGAGCTCAAGGACCTGTGTTCAAGCCTCCCGGTTCCCACCTGCAGGGGAAAGCTTCATGTGTCATGAAGCAAGGTTGCAAGTCTCTCTCCCTAGCTTTCCCTTCCCTCTTCTGGTTGTCTCTATCCAATAAATAAATAAAGATTAAAAAAAAAGTTTAAAAATGGGAGTCGGGTGGTAGTGCAACGGGTGCTAAGTGCATGTGGCGCAAAGCACAAGGACCGGCTTAAGGATCCTGGTTCGAGCCCCCGGCTCCCCACCTGCAGGGGAGTCGCTTCACAAGCGGTGAAGCAGGTCTGCAGGTGTCTATCTTTCTCTCCCCTCTCTCTGTCTTCCCCTCCTCTCTCCATTTCTCTCTGTCCTGTCCAATAGCGATGACATCAACAACAATAATAACTACAACAATAAAAAAAAAAACAAGGGCAACTAAAGGGAAAATAAATAATAATGATTTTTTTTTTAAAAGTTTAAAAAATAAATGAAGCTGCCATGCCACATTTAAAAAAGAAATGCTCCAAAGTCCCAGGTTTAGTCCCCCGCACTGCTGAGCAGTGCTCTGGGTGAAAAAAAAGAAGAAGGAAGAAAGGGAGGCACGGAGGGAGGGGCTGCATGGTGGCACACCTGGCTGAGTGCACACGGTCCCGGGTTCGAGCCTCCGTCCCCACCTGCAGGGGGAAAGCTTTGTGAGCTGGGCTGCAGGTGTCTCTGTCTCTGCCCTTCCTCTTGATTTCTGGCTGTCTGTATCCAATAAAGAGAGTTTTGAGTAGGATCAGAAGCCAGTTAGCAAATGTCATAAAATGTATACAGACATGTATTAGAAATCTGACATCTTGAGCTCTTAAACCATTTGAAATGTGAAAGAATTGAGTTTTAATGTTTATTGGAAGATAACAATGGAATAGAGGTTAGTATTAATTTGAATCTTTTTAACTGTACTGCTATGTACCGTCCACGGGCCTTGGAATCTGTTGTCACTCGGGTTTGGAATACTTGAAACTTTTGAAGACTTTTAAAAAATCTGTCCATATATTCATAAGAGAGAGGGAGCAGAGGAGAGACAGACCGTGACCCTGGCAAATGTAATGCTGGAGACTAAACTCTGGGCCCAATGCTTGAGAGCCCAGTGTTGTACCTACTGCCCCACCTTCCAGGCTGAGGAGGACTGCCACTTGCCACTTTGAATAAGGCTTCTTCTGTGCCAGCATTTAACTTAGTATCCAGTTAACTCAGCATGAGAAATAGTCCTCTCACAAATCAGAGAAATGCCAGTCAGAGCTACGCTGAGATTCTGCCTCACACCTGTGAACACACCAACAAAAACGGGAAATGCTAGGTGTTGGCCAGGTCGTGGAGAAAGGGAGAAACCTCGCTGCAGGCAGGCATGCAGATTGGCGGCGCCCCTCTGGAAGACTATATAGAGAGACCTTAAACATAAAAAGGAGTCACCTCGTGATCCCACAATATCGCTCTTGGGTATTTACCCAAAGGACACACAAACACTTCTCCAAAGGGACATGCACCCCTGTATTCATAGCTGCATTATTCACATTAGCCAAAGACCAGGAGCAGCCCATCAACAGGTGACTGGTTAAAGAAGCAAAGGGGTATATACTCCATGGTAAATAAAGGTGATGTTGTGTCTTTGGGACAAAGTAGATGGAACAGGAGGTGATTATGCTTCTCAGGATAAGTAAAGGGGTGAAAGACAACTACTGGATGCTTTCACTCGTGTGTAGAATCTAGCTGGGAACATAGCCCTGGGAGAAACACATAAAAGCCCAGAAACCAGCTGTCTCCAAGGCCTGGGAGACTGGTTACCTTTGGGAGGGTGAGGGCACAGAATCTTGGTAATAGGTGTGGTGTGGAACTATATCCTGTAATGCTACAATGTTGTCATCTTTTATTAATCACAACGAAAGAATTAAAAGAAATAGTTCTCAGTGCACTGACAAAATTAAAATAGAAATAGTTCTCAGTGCACTGATTTAATGGCTGCTGTGCAAGTCTTATAAACAGACTTGTTTCATTCATATATATATACACACATACACATACAGGTTTTTTCTTTTCTTTTTTTTAAATATTTTTTGCCTCCGGGGTTATTGCTGGGGCTCAGTGCTGCACCACAAATCCACTGCTCCTTGAGCTATTTTTTTCCCCTTTTTGTTGCCCTGATTGTTTTATTGTTGTGGTTATTATTATTGTTGGATAGGACAGAGAGAAATGGAGAGGGGAGGGGAAGACAGTAAGGGGGAGGGAGAGATAGACACCAGCAGACCTGCTTCACTGCTCATAAAGCGACCCCCCTGCAGATAGGGAGCCGGGGGCTTGAACTGGGATCCTTACACAGTCCTTGGGCTTTGTGCATTGTGCTACCACCCGGCCCCCATATACAGGCTTTTTCTAATAACATTATAATGTAGTCCAAATTCATTGTATAATGATTTACTGTAGTGTTTGATCTATAATCAGGTACCCTTAGAACATCTTTGCAATTTACTAAGAATTGCTTTCCATTATTATGGATAAACAAGCCTATATTGAGAGAAATTAACTACTTAGGTCAGTGATTTAAATACATGGGTCACAACTTATTTTGAATTGACCCCTTTCTAAAGTTTCTTTTTAAAAAATATTTTTTACATTTTATTTATTTATTTATTTATTGGAAAAAGACAGAAATCAAGAGGAAAGGGAGAGAGAAAGAGACACTTGCAGCTCTGCTTCACCTCTCAAGAAACTTTCCCCCACGAATGCAAATGGGGACCAGGGGCTTGAACCCGGGTCCTTGCACATGGTAAGCTACCTAACAAAGCATCTGTTGTAATTACTCATCATTTTCATTTCAGTATATTCCTTATGGCTGTAGACCTACAAAGCTTATTAGGATTTTGCACCTCTGTTCTGGTATTGATTCTATTTAAAAAATAATTTACTTTGTTTTTCCTCTTATGATTGCTATATGTTGTATATATTTTCTTAATATCTATTAAAAAGTGAAATGGGAGGAGGAGAAAAGATGAACCTGAGTGGGGGTCGGGCGGTAGCGCAGCAGGTTAAGCACATGTGGTGCAAAGCCCAAGGACCAGAGTAAGGATCCCGGTTCGAGCCCCCGGCTCCCCACCTGCAGGGGAGTCGCTTCACAGGCGGTGAAGCAGGTCTGCAGGTGTCTGTCTTTCTCTCCCCCTCTGTCTTCCCCTCCTCTCTCGAATGACATCAACAACAACAATAACCACAAGGCTACAACAACAACGGCAACAAAAGGGGTGGGGGGGAGGGGCCTCCAGGAGCAGAGGATTCATGGCGCAGGCACTGAGCCCCAGAAGTAACCCTGGAGGCAAAAAAAGAAAGAACCCAGGGATTGAGCCTGGGCCTCATGTGAGAGGTGAGTCCTTTGTTTACTGTGCGACCTCTGCGACCACCCGAGTATTGACTTGTTAGTTGGGTTTGCAGTAAGGGCCTGTGGCCTTATTTCCTTACAGTGAAAACGTTTTCCAACTTTAGCAAGACATAGTCAGTAATTAGTAATAATAATTTTAATGTATGCAGCATGGTTTGATTGACATACTGTAAAAATATTACCACCATAGATACAGCTAAAATACATCTTTTTTAATATATAAATACAGCAAAAAGAAAGTAGACTTCAACATTGCATTGTACAATGTTTCCTATCCCTAATGATTTATTTTAAAACTCAAAGTCTGTATCTTTTTTTATTATTATCTTTATTTATTGGATAGAGAGGAAGAGAGACAGAAAGACACATGCAGCCCTGCTTCACCACTTGTGAAACTTTTCCCCCTGCGGGTGGAAACCAGGGACTTGAACCTGGGTCCTTGTGCATTATAACATGTGCGCTCAACTAGGTGTGCCACCACCCGGCCCCAAAGTCTGTAACTTTTTACCACCTTCCTCCAATCCTCTCTCCCTCCACTTCTAGTAATCACAAGTGTCATTTCCTTTCCTGAGTTTGAAAAATTTATTTATTATGGGAGGGGACTCCCCCCAGCATACTGCCCAACTGTGAGATAAGCTGGGGCCAGAGACTGAACTGTGAATCTCTGCAGGAGCTCAGGCTTACAATTTTCGTATTCTAACAGGCTGAGCTACCTCTCTGACCTCAGTGTTTGTTTTTTTTTTTTTTAAATCCACAGTGAGATAACGTGATGCTGGTCTTTCTGATTTATTTCATTCAGCATTCATTCGACATAATGTCTTTAAGATGTTACAAATGGTAGGGTTTTCTTGTTTTTAATAGTTGAGTACTATCCCATTATGTATGTGTGTCTGTCTGTCTCACAACTTCCTTCATCTGTCTGGAAAGCACTTAGGTTGTTTTTTAAGATAGTGCTTGGTTTCCTTTGAACATATCCCCAGAAGTAGAATTGTTAGGCCATAGGAAAGTTCTTGTGTTGGCACAAAGCGCAGGGACCCGCATCAGGATCCCGGTTCGAGCCCCGGCTCCCCACCTGCAGAGGAGTCACTTCACAGGCAGTGAAGCAGGTCTGCAGGTCTCTCTTTCTCTCCCCCTCTCTGTCTTCCCCATCTCTCTCCATTTCTCTCTGTCTTATCCAACAACAATGACATCAATAATAATAACTACAACAATAAAACAACAAGGGCAACAAAAAGGGAATAAATAAATATTTTTAAAAAACTTCTTTCTCATTCTCTGGTCCTCGGTTTGAAAATCTGGCTGGCAGAAGGGCATCTTCGGGTGTCACGGTAATGTGAGAATTTGCAGGTTTCCACAGGAACCGTGCTCATTACCCACCTACTGCCCGACTCCCCCGATTTTTTTTTTTTTTAACCAGAGCACTGCTCAGCTCTGGCTTACTTTGGTGCTGGGGAATTAAATGTAGAACCTTTGGTGCCACAGACATGAGAGTCTTTTTGTATAGCCATTATGCTGTCTCCCCAGCCCGTGCAGTAACTCTTTAAGAAACAAGTTTTCTTTCATTAGAGTCAGGATGGCAGGCTCCCCAGGATTACTCCTGGAGTTTCAAGCATGCAAACGCTGCTTTCTCTCTGCAGCCGTACTTCTGACTACACAGTAACTTTCGTAGTAAACACAAATGTAAGGAGGCCAGTGACCACTTGATTCATTTCCTTGACATACAAGGTCAGGTCATGTAAAAGTCTTTTTTTTTTTACTGGGAAATTAATGTTTCACATTCAACAGTAAGTACAATAGTTTGTACATGCATAACATTCCCCAGTTTCCCATATAACAATATAACCCCCACTAGGTCCTCTGAATCCTTCTTGGACCTGTATTCTCCCCACCCACCACCCCAGAGTCTTTTACTTTGGTGCGATACACCAATTCCATTTCAGGTTCTATTTCTGTTTTCTGATCTTGTTTTTCAACTTCGGCCTGAGAGTGAGAACATCCCATATTCATCCTTCTGTTTCTGACTTACTTCACTCAACATGATTTTTTCAAGGTCCATCCAAGATCGGCTGAAAACGGTGAAGTCACCATTTTTTACAGCTGAGTAGTATTCCATTGTGTATATATACCACAACTTGCTCAGCACGTAGAAGTCTTTTGCTCTTAGCACTTCTGAGTTTGGTATTCTTTGGATGAGTTGTGCCTGAAAAATTCCACACAGTAGTATTAAATTTCAGTATCACTAATTCTCCAACTCTTTATTATACAAATATTTTGTCTCTGAAAAATATAAATAGTAGAAGCCAAGTGGTGGTGCACCCACCTGACAGTACACACATTACAGTGCACAGCAACCTGGGTTCAAGTCCCCAGACCCCACCTGCAGGGGGAGAACTTCACAAGCGGTGAAGCAGGGCTGCAGGTGTCTCTCTCTCCCTGTCTCCCCCCCCCCCGTTTCCCTCTATCCAATAAATATATATATTTATTTTATCTTTATTTATTGGATAGAGACAGCCAGAGGGTAGAGAGGTAGAGAGAGGAAGACAGAAAGAGAGACACCTGCAGAACTGCTTCACCACTCGCAAAGCTTTCCCCCTGCAGGTGGGGACTGGAGGCTCGAACCTGCCTGGGTCCTGTGCACTGTAACGTGCTCAGCCAGGTGCTCCACCACCCGGCCCCTCCAGTAAATACAATTTTTAAAATTTATTTATTCCCTTTTGTTGCCCTTGTTGTTTTATTGTTGTAGTTATTCTTGTCGTCATTGGATAGGACAGAGAGAGATGGGGAAGACAGAGTTGGGGAGAGAAAGAGACACCTGCAGACCTGCTTCACCACCTGTGAAGCGACTCCCCTGCAGGTGGGGAGCCGGGGGCTTGAACCGGGATCCTTATGCTGGTCCTTGCGCTTCACGCCGTGTGCGCTTAACCCACTGTGCTACTGCCTGACATCCCCCCAGTAACTAAGTTTTAAAAAGACATAAAGAGCAACGTTAATAGTCACTGAGGGGGAAGGAATGTTAGGGGAAGATGACCAGAGGGCTCTGAATTCCAATTCCGTGAGGACCCAGAAAGAAAAAAGGAAAGACATTCAGAAGTAGTAAAAGGTGTGGGTGTGACTTAGCAAGGAAGAGAAGGCAGGGCCATGGGCAAATACATAAAAATCTAGATAGCTTTAGAAATAGTAGTCTACCCATATCTGTGACTGCAGTTTCTAGTGGGGGGAGGGAGGACACTCTGGTGGTAGGAACAGTTTGAAATTATACCCGTCCTCTCATGATTTTATAAAGCAATATTAAATCACAAAAAAAATGTAAAAAAAAATAGTGACTGGGGAAATTAGTTGATAGAAGAGAAACTTGAATCCTGCTTTGATAAGTAATTTCCTGACTTTAGTTTTTAGACTGTATATAATAGTGAAAATATCTACAAAATAACTTGTTTTAAGAGGAGCTTGCTAAAAACTAAAAAAAAAAAGAAAAAAGAAAAAAAAATTGGTCCGGGAGGTGGCACAGTGGATAAAAGCATTGGACTTTCAAGCAGGAGGTCCCAAGTTCGGTTCCCAGCAGCATATGTACCAGAGTGATACATGGTTCTTCCTCTCTCACCTCCTGTCTTTCTCATTAATAAATAAAATCTTTTAAAATTAAATTAAAAAAATTTTAAATACCCATTTTTCAGTCCTGTGATTGTAATTCATAGAGAACATAATTGTGGAGGGTGGAGGAACATGGGTCAGGAAAGGCAGTGGGTGTCTGGTTAAGCCTGATGGCTTGTTAGTGGACTCGGGAGGAGAAGTCGGGCTTTTCAGGCGCTGGAGCTCAGGGAGCCGCTGTGCTGTTTGTCTCCCCGGTTACAGACCCGCTGTCCAGATCCCCGTCATAGCTCAGCGTGTGCCGCGGACGTCACTGTTCACCTTTAGCCTCTTTATTTCCGGTCATTCGGAGGAACTCAGCAGTGTTTGTTTTCTAGGCTCATCAGCAGAGCAGACAGGCAGATCGCTTTCTAGCTGTGGGGAGATATGAAGAAGCCATTTCTTGTCACAGGAAGGCCGAGGGTGAGTATTCTTGTAAAGAAATGCTGCCGGGACTAAAACTGGGAAACAAATTTCCAACTTTAAATTTGTGTTCCCTCCCCCCCTTTTTTTAAAAAAATTTTAAATCACAGAGTTTTACAAAGTTATAAGATTCCAGAGGTGTGAGAGTCGGGCGGTAGTGCAGTGGGTTAAGCACACATGGTGCAAAGCTCAAGGACCCGCTTAAGGATCCTGGTTTGAGCCCCCGGCTCCCCACCTGCAGGGGCATCGCTTCACCGGTGGTGAAGCAGGTCTGCAGGTGTCTGTCTTCCTCTCCTCCTCTCTGTCTTCCCCTCCTCTCTCCATTTCTCTCTCCTATACAACAATGACAGCATCAATAACAACAATAATAACTACAACAACAATGAAAAACAAGGGCAACAAAACAAAATAAATAAATAAATATATTTTTTAAAAAAAATATATATATATAAAGATTCCTGAGGTGTATTTCACAATCATATAGTCAGTCACCACACCCTCCACAAGTAGACAAGCTTTCTCTTAGGTATGAATTATTGACTTCTCATCAAATCCCAGATTTATCCCACTTGCACATCCCAGTATATGTTGAGGCTATCAGAAGTAGGTCAAGAAATGGAGGGCTGGGGCAGGGGGAGACAGCATAATGGTTATGCAGACTCTCATGCTTGAGGCTCCAAAGTCCCAGATTCAATCCCCTGCACCACCATAAACCAGAGCTGAGCAGTCCTCTGGTAAAAAAATAATAATAATAGTAATAATAATAGGGAGTCAGTGGTAGAGCAACAGGTTAAGTGCAGGTGGCACAAAGCACCAGGACCAGCATAAGGATCCAGTTCGAGCCCCCGGCTCCCCACCTGAAGGGAAGTCGCTTCAGAGGTGGTGAAGCAGGTCTGCAGGTGTCTATGCTTCTCTCCCCCTCTCTGTCTTCCCCCTCTCTCCATTTCTCTCTGTCCTATCCAACAACAGCGACATCAATAACAATAATAACTATAACAACAATAAAAAACAAGGGCAACAAAAGGGAATAAATATTTTTAAAAAAGAAATAAATGGAGGGCTGTTTTGTATAGACTAGTTTATGTTGACTAACAAAGCTTTGGGGAAGGGATGGTTTTACTCCTGCTTTGTCTAAAATGGATTTGGACTACCTACAAGGTCTATAACGGATGTAGTGTGTTGGCAGCTGAAGCTCTTTTTTTTTTTTTAATTTAAGAAAGGATTAACAAAACCATAGGGTAGGAGGGGTACAGTTCCACACAATTCCCACCACCCAATCTCCATATCCCACCCCCTCCCCTGATAGCTTTCCCATTCTCTATCCCTCTGGGAGCATGAACCCAGGGTCATTGAGGGTTGCAGAAGGTAGAAAGTCTGGCTTCTGTAATTGCTTCCCCGCTGAACATGGGCGTTGACTGGTCGGTCCATACTCCCAGTCTGCCTCTCTCTTTCCCTAGTAGGGTGGGTCTCTGGGGAAGCTGAGCTCCAGGACACATTGGTGGGGTCTTCAGTCTAGGGAAGCCTGGCCGGCATCCTGATGACATCTGGAACCTGGTGACTGAAAAGAGAGTTAACATACGAAGTCAAATTGTTGAGCAATCATGGACCCAAAGCTTGGAATAGTGGAGAGGAAGTGTTAGGGGGGTACTCACTGCAAACTCTAGTGTACTTCTGCTTTCAGGTATATATTTTGCAGTAGTTTATGGATACGTGTGAACATATGCTCTCTCTCACAGAAACTGGTGTATATCTAGGTTTTGGGACTTTGTTAGAAAGTGAACCACCTGAGATGGAATTAGAGTATACTATGAAAGGAAAGGTCTCACCCGAGTAATGAAGCTGAAGGGTTGTCATTCCACACGTGAAGTCTCTGGACACAGTCTGAAGTGAAGCATGTTGAGGTATATAGCTGTGCTATTGGTTGCTTCAGCTAAAGCTCTTGAAGTCTTAGAGCAAGTCTTCGAGTTGTCTTGGTAGAGGAAGGCACTTGTTTTTTGTCAACCAGTGTGGTGACTAAAGCCATGCTCCTCCTGCATTGCCTCACTGGTGACATACCACACGGGGGGGGGGGGGGGGCAGACTGGTTTGGACAAGTCCACTTGCAACAGTTGTTTTCACCTGTAAGTCAGTAATTTTCAGAGCAAACTTCAGGTCTTATTTTCAAATTGCTATTTTTTTCCCCCTGAAGTATACTCCTTCAACTGTAGAACTGAGCATATAGGAAAAACCCCTTAACTCTGGATGTATTTTTTTTCTTGTGTATCTTTTTTTAAATTTAATTTTAATTTGTGATTGCTAGTGGGCTACACGATTGTAAGATCACAGTATGTAGTGCCAGACCACACCCACTGCCCAAGTCCTGGGTCCCCCCTCTCCCACCTCCTAAAGAGAACCACCAGAGTTCTCATAAGTCTTAGAAACAGTTTGCTTTTGGGTTGTGGTTTGTTTTTTTTTAAGTTCATGTTTTTTTTTTTTAAGTTCTGTAAATGTCACATGGGTGAAACTATACAGTAGCTGTGTTTCATGTCTTATTTCGCTAAGCATACTCACCTCCGGTTCCATCCATTTTCTCCCAAAGGACATACCAATTTTTTTTTTTTTTTTGATTGCAGAGTAGTAGTGTTACATGGAATATACATCCCCTAACCTTTTCTTTGTTTGTTTGTTTGTTTGTTTAACCAAAGCACTGTCCAGCTCTGGGTTATGGTGGTGCAGGGGATTGAACCTGGAGCCTTAAAGCCTCAGACATGAGTCTTTGCATAACCATTATGCTGTCTACCCCTACCCCACCTCCTAACTTCTTTAGCCATTCTTCTGTTGCTGGGTATTTAGGCTGCTTCCAGTTCTTGGCTTTTTTGAATAATTCATCTATGAACACTGGGGTGCATGTGTTCCTTTGAATAGAACTTGAGTGTTCTTTTATGAGGTTTTATATAACTCTGAACTAGTCTTATTAGTGCTTTTGAATCTTTTATAAAACATTTTTATGAATTAAATTGTTAATAGTCACCAAAAAGGAAAACGAGTACTCTTTTTAAAGAAAATCATGCTGTGATGAATGCTGCCACAGTGAAATGTTACATTTATTTAACCTGCCAGAGTCATCATTGTTTTTGCTGTTGTTGGATAGACAGAGAAATGGAGAGAAGAGGGGTGACAGAGATGGAGAGAAAGACAGACCCCTGCAGACCTGCTTCACCGCCTGGGAAGCGACTCCCCTGCAGGTGGGGAGCCGGGGCCTGGAACTGGGATCCTTATTCCTGTCCTTGTGTTTTGCTTAACCCACTGAGCTACCGCCTGACCCCCAAAATGTAGACTTTCTATAGTGACCATTCAAATTTTTCTTTTGCCACCAGGGTTACCCTGCTCAGTGCCTACACACCAAATCCAGCTGTTTTCAGTGGTGATCCCCCCCTTCTTAACAGAGACAGAGAAATTGAGAGAGAAGGGGGGAAATAGAGAGGCACCTTGCAATACTGCCTTACTGCTCCTGAAGCCTCCCCTGTAGGTAGGGACCCGGGGCTTGAACCTGGGTCCTTGTGCACTGTCGCGCGCGCGCGCGTGTGAGTGTGTGTGTGTGTGTGTGTGTGTTCAACCAGGTGCCCCACCACCCTGCCCCATTTTTTCTCTCAATTTAGTGATTTACCATTGAAGTTCAGACAAATTACTTGGGAACTAATCCCACATCAGAAGTTTATGGAACTGTTGGCATTTATGGTCTTCATACGTAACATATTTTCCTGAACAACTTGCTTGGAATAAATCTGTCACCAAGTAAAGTTGAGGGCATTTAGCTACCTAAACAATAGTCTAGTAGCTTGACTCAGAAGCCGTTGTAAAACGTGGTGCAGCCTAGCTGTGGGTAGCCATTAGTGATCTTTTCTGAGTGAAATGTGAAATTTTAATGGGTTCCTGTTTAATTTTAATTCTCTGTAAGCCTGTTTTTCCTATATTAAAAAAAAATTCATTTATTTTATCAAGCCACTTTGAAATGTCTGTATTTGTGGCGGTTGAGTACGTTCCTCACTCTACCCCCAGACCTCCCGGCGCTAGTAGCCACCATGGTTCTCACAGTCTTCGAGGCCCTTTACTTCTGCTTTGTGTTTTTCTTCGTCTTGTGCAAATTTGCATGTTTAGTTCTGTGGACTCCACGTGTGAGTGAAACCATCTGGTAGCTAACTGTCTTTCACTTCTTATTTTGCTCATCAGTTTATTTATAAATAAATATATTTATTTATTTAGAACTGCTCAGCTCAGGCTTACGTGCCAGGGATTGAACCTGGGTCCTTGGAGTCTCAAGCATAAAATCTTTTGGGGGACCAGGTGGTGGCACACGTGGTTGAACGCACATGTTACATTCAGTGCGCAAGGACCCAGGCTCGAGCCCCCAGTCCCCACCTGCAGGGGGAGAGCTTTGTGAGTGGTGAAGCAGGGTTGCAGGTGTCTCTGTCTCTCTCCCTCTCTATCACCCCTTTCTCTCTCAATTTCTGGCTGTCTCTATCAATAAATAAGTAAAGATAATTTAAAAAAGTTAAAACAATAACCAATATGTTACCACCCTAGATCCCTAGTGTTATTTTTCTTATTATTCCTTATTCATTTATTTATTTTACCAGAGCGCTGCTCAGTTCTGGTTTATGGTGGTGTGGGGGATTGAACCTGAGAGTTTGGAGCCTCAGGCGTGAGAGTCTCTGCATAGAACCCTTATGCGATCTACCCTGCCCTGGGTCATCTTTATAATTCCTTAGCTGTAAAATCTGTAGGAGGTTTTTGCCACCACCCCCTTTCTCCCCTTATTAGTGATTAATAAATATTTATAAGATTCTGAGATAACAGGTAGAATTCCACACTGTTCCCACCCTTCTGGTGTCAGGGGCCAAAACCCATGCTGCAAAGCACACTCTCTACCACTGGGCTGTCTGCCGCCTGGCCAGAAATTGGTGTGTGTGTGTGTGTGTGTGTGTGTGTGTGTGTGTGTGTGTGTGTGTGTGTGTGTAAGAAGAAACAAGTTAACATTTTATTTATTTTGGATAGTGATGGAGAAAAGGTGAGAGGGAAGGAAGAGACTGAGGCACCTGCAACGCCACCTCACTGCTTAGGAAGCTTCCTCCCTGCAGGTGGGGCTGGGGGCTTGAGCCCGTGTTCCTAGGCACTGTGATGTGTGCACTCAAGCAGATGCACCACCTCCCAGCCCTAAAGTCTACAGTTTTACTTGTTTTTTTTTTAAATGTATTTATTCCCTTTTGTTGCCCTTGTTGTTTTATTGTTGTAGCTATTACTGATGTCGTCGTTCTTGGGTAGGACAGAGAGAAATGGACACAAGAGGGGAAGACGGGGTGAGAAAGACAGACACCTGCAGACCTGCTTCACTGCTTGTGAAATGTCTCCCTTGCAGGTGGGGAGCTGGGGGCTCGAACCGGGATCCTTATGCTGGTTCTTGCGCTTTGTGCCACCTGTGTTTAACCCGCTGCGCTACCACCCGACTCCCAAATCTACAGTTTTAAAGAATAAACCTCTCAGGATTGGATAGTAGGCACGTTTGATTACCACTGCATCTTTTCGATAAACGTTAGCAGTGTCCTCCTTTCTAAAAATCTCCACTGTGTTTCTTTTGAAAAATAGAATGACTAGCAGAATTACAAAAGCGTGAGGAGTGCTGAAATTCTTCTTTAATCTGTTAAGTATAAAAATGGCTACACTTATATTATGTGCCTCTTTTTCTGTTTGTTTTAACCCAGCATGTCTTTCTGAAGCCATGAAGTTGACCCAATCTGAGCAGGTGAGACACTTTTTTCCATGTTTGCAATAGGCATTAGATTCTTCTCGTGGAGAATTGAACTATATAAAAATACAGTACTGTACCCTTCTCCAAACACTAGTCCAAAACAAAAGAAAATAAGATCCCCCCATTATTGTTTCTTTAAGTGTTGATAAGGGGGAAAAAAAAAAGATTGCTAAACAGGGTCGCTCTTTATGTGGAGTTTGAGTTTGCATGTAGCATGTCCATGTTGATTTTCCCTGGCTACTCCGATTTGCTCCCGCACCTCAGAGACATGAACATGACTCACTGGCATGTCCACATGTTCCCATTCTGAGCGTGGATATGCCTCGGGCCAGACGGGCAGATCTGTGCAGGCTTGGTGACTGATCTGCTGGGTCTGGCCACTTTCACCCCTGACTTGGAATAAGCGGGTTGGAAAGTGGAGGCATATAAATTGTTGCTTAATATTAGAAGTGTCTTGGGATTTTTGCTTAGAGGTTTGGCTATGTGTACATAAAGAAATATGCTGTAGGAATTTAATTATATATAATTAAATACATTATATATTATAATATAATATTTATATTTATATCAACTAGTCTGGTAAAATTGGTTTCACTGTATGTCTTCTCGATTCAAGCTGGTTTCCTACTGGAAACTTATCTGTGTGATGCTAAATGCAGAATAAGAACCGAGTATTTCCGAAACAAACTCGTGTCTCCCGTAGTCACTCCCAGATCTCGGAGTCCTCGAGGTCTTCCCTGCTCGTGAGCACACGAGCTCACAGTAGCTGGGTTTCTTTTTGCTTGGCAAAGATAATTTAAATCCGAATGATTGCTCTTTTCCTAAATTCTTAAGACATTCTGATACGCCAGCATATTTTGACCACGAGCCAGGAGGTGGTGCACGTTTATAACAGCCAACAAGGACCCGGGTTCAGGCATCCAGTCTCACCTGCCAGGGGCCTCACGGGCGGTAAAGCTATAGATGTCTGTCTTTCTCTTTTCCTTTCTGTCTGCCGCTTCTCTCTTGATTTCTGTCTCTATCCAATAAATAGTCATCACCCTTGCAAAATACTCACTTAGATAGTATACTGCTTTGCCCGGCCCCCACTGCATTGAGGGAAGCTTTCAGTGCCCTGGTCTCTTTCACTCTCCCACCTTCTCTGCTTCTCTCTCTCTCTCTCTAAAAATAAATAGAGGGAATAATGGTTATGTGAAGAGACTGTCATGCATGAGGCTTTGAAGTCTCAGGTTCAGTCCCCTGCACCACCATAAGCCAGAGCTGAGCAGGGCTCTGATAGAAAACAAAAAACAAACAAAAGCCAAAAAAATCCTTTAAAGGGTTCCAGCACACCTGGTTGAGCCCACATGTCACAGTGCATGAGGTCCCAGGTTTGAGCTCCCGGCCTCCCACCTGCAGGGGGAAAGCTTTGCGAGCGGTGAAGCAGGGCTGCAGGTGTCTCTTTGTCTCTCTCTCCCTCTCTGTTTCACCCTCCCTCACGATTTCTGATGGTCTCTGTTCGGTAAATAAATAAAGACAATTAAAAACATAATATAAAATCAATAAATAGAAATACTATGGTCAGTGACTTTTGGTTGTCTTCTCTGGGTTTTGGAGAACCTGCCGAGTTTTCTTCTTTTTTCAAGTCTTATTTAATTTCTGAGAAACCCCAGAGCACTACTCTGGGACATGTAGTTTGCAGACTGGACCAAGGACCTGGAGCTTGCGAGCCCCGTGCTCTGTTTCCTGAGCCACCCTGGCCCTGTACCTCGACTTTAACAACAGACTTTTATCCAAAAGTAGTTTCCTCATCATTCAAGGAAACATTTACTTGAGCAGAGGAGACCCTGTGGTGGGCATCAGTGTGAGAATAAACGCCAGCTCCTCTGGTGAAACTTCGAATTCAAAGGTTGCACTCAGTGCATGTTTCCTTTCCTGTTTTTTGAATTCACATCCTTTTTAAAATTCTTTTTATTTATTTACTTTTGTATAGAGACAGAGAGAGATGTAAAAGGGCAGAAGAGATAGGGAGACACCTGCAGCCCTGCTTCACCATTTGTGAAGCTTTCCCCTTGCAGGTGGGGACCAGGGGCTTGAACCCGGGTCCTTGCCCACTTCCTTTTACTATAGCATCATGCTAACCCCATAACATAGTTGTGCACTTCTTCTTCTTCTAGCGTTTGCCCTTCTTCCGTAGCCAGTTAATGGCTTTGAAAGTGACTGGGATCCATGTGGATTCAGTCGGCTCGGAAGGATCGTCAGTTTCCCCAATGAATGGGTCCTCACGGGATGCCCCACGGGAAGGTGGATCCAGTGCAGCCCACTTGTGCACTGAATATAGAGAACACCTGGTTGCCCAATTGTTTGTTTTTTGACATGTTATAGAAAAGTCTTCTACCTTTTTTTTTGAAAAAACATTTTTTATAAATATATTTTATTTATTTTCCCCTTTTTTGCCCTTGTTTTTCATTGTTGTTGTAATTATTCATGTTGTTGAAAAAACATTTTTATCATTACTATTACTTTTGCTATTGTTATTTTCTTTATCAGAGCACTGCTCAGCTCTGGTGTGTGGTGGTGCTAGGGACTGAATTTGGGACCTTTGGTGCCTCAAGCATGAAAGCTTTTATTTCTCATTGATTTAATTATGATCGACAAGTCTTTTGGATAAGAGAGTTACAATTCAGGGCGGAGCCAAGATGGCGACTTGGAAGCAGCAGCTGGCGTGAGCTCCGACAAGGGGCAGCTTGTGACCTGGGATTCTCTGGATAGGGTAGGATACGGAGCCGTCAGCAGGAGGGTGAAGAAGGGGTCCTCGGGGTGACACCAAGGAGGGGTCCCATAACTCACTCTTGAGTTGGAAAACAGAGGCCAGGGAGACAGAGAAAGGAAATCTTTTGATTATTTCAGAGCTCACCCCCCCCCCCCCCCTTTTAACACACATCACCGGGGCCTTATATGCTGGTTCTGCTGCACCCGGGCAGCTGCTTCACTCACACCGAGATCACAGCGTGTCTTCTAGTGCTGTCGGGACTTGAGTCAGAGCCACTGCTCGCCGGTGCCCATCCCCCCCAGGTGAGCTGCCTGTCTAGCCCCTAAGCCTGCTGCCTTGAGGCTGAGCACCGATGGCATTGCAGGAGGGCAAGGCACATTCGAGAAAGATCTGGGTCAGTGTGTTGACTTGTGATAGGACCTCTGACTTCCCGGAGGTGGCGGTGGTCTTGAAAACTTGAGGTTCTACTGAACCGCGCACACACATAGCACGTCAAGGCTTAGGTGTTACTGGCTTCCTTGGAATCTTGTACACTGCGCGTCACCAGACACACCTGAAATGTTCAGCTGTACCTTTCCTTCTCTGCAGGCTCACTTATCCCTGGAGCTCCAGAGGGACAGCCACACGAAACAGCTCCTCCTCATTCAGGAGCGGTGGAAGAGAGCCAGGCGGGAGGGAAGGCTGAAGGCTCAGCAGAGCTGGGATAAGGATGCAGCTCCCAAAGCCTCCGTGGAGGAGGTCGAGGGCCTGAGTCCCCTGGTCGCCCAGAAATACAGCCCTGCCGCCGAGAAGCAGCCGCCCGAAAGTCACGGCGCCTTTGACAGGGATCCAGACACGTTGCTCTTTTTACTCCAGCAGAAGAGTGAGCCGACAGAGCCGTGCATCGGAAGCAAAGCCCCGAAAGATGATAAAACGATCATAGAGGAGCAGGCAACCAAAATTGCAGACCTGAAGAGGCATGTGGAGTTCCTCGTCGCCGAGAACGAGAGACTGAGGAACGAAAACCAACAGCTCAGGGCCGACAAGGCCAGACTTGTGAAAGGTCCAGCGGAAAAGGAGCTGGATGTGGATGCTGACTTTGTAGAAAAGTCGGAGTTGTGGAGCCTCCCGCCACAGTCAGAAACTGCCGCGGCCTCTTCAAGCTGGCAGAAGTTTGCAGCGAACACTGGGAAAGCCAAGGATATTCCCATCCCCAACCTTCCCCCTCTGGATTTTCCATCTCCAGAACTTCCTCTTATGGAGCTCTCGGAAGATATTTTGAAAGGACTTATGAATAATTGAAAATGGTCGGTGAGAAGAAGATGCAATACAGGCAACTCAGAAAAAAAAAAAAAAGAAGGAAAAGGGAGAACCACAGCCAGAGGTCACCACAGACAGAGACGCCTACTGTCCGGCAGACTGGAGAAGAGGCGTTGCCAGGCCTCGGGGGAAGTCACTGTGAACTGAACTATGTCACATATCTGATTTGCTGACTTTGGCTCATGATTCCAGACTTGGCAGACACTAAACTCACGGAGGTTCACTTTCTCCTGATGCAAACCAAATGGCTACCTGGAATAATTTTTCAAGCAACAATTACTTTTTTTCCTCATCTTCAGGGTTAAAATGTATAAAAGTACGTTCTGTGTAAATTAATCTATAATGCCATAATGATAATGCAAAACCGAAATAATACGGTGGCCTGAGGAGCGGCCTTGTGTCTGAAACGTGCTTTCTATCATGCATTGACGGCAGGCGTTTTGTTCAGCACATTTTGTTGAATCGGGCAGGCGTCTGTGACACCCCTGCCGAGAGGAAACTCATGTGCCACACTTTGCACTACTCGTAACATAATAATAACCTCAAGCCTATCAGGAGAAACATTTAAATTTCCATTTTATGAAGAAAGGAACCAAATTAATTTTGAAATAAAAAAGACCAGTTTACATAATTAATCAGGGTGCATTCTAAGTTCTAACTCTTCTGTTTATTGTATAGTGCATCATTTGAAAATACCAAGGAGATAGCCTTTATGTTTCTAATGATGCATGAATGGAGGTCACGCTGGCTGGCAGTATTTGATTGTAAGACATCAATAAAGTAATTATATTTTATACCTTTGTTGAATGTGCTTGATAGTAAAAAAGAAAAGAAAAAGAAGCAGGTTTGGCACGACTTTTCTATTGCAGATTTTGAATATGAATCTGAACATAGCCTCTTCGGTGTGTTAAATGTTTTCTTAAGTGTCTTATAATCAGCTTTCCGCACAGTTAGGGTGAAGAGAGCACAAAGGTCCCCAAGGTTGTTTGCTTGTTTGCCTCCAGGGTTATTGCTGGGGCTCCACAAATCCACTGCTCCTGGAGGCCATTTTTTCCCTTTTGTTACCCTGGTGGTTCTAGCATTGTAGTTATTATCATCATTGTTATTGATGTCTTCATTGTTGGATAGGACAGAGAGAAATGGAGAGAGGAAGGGAAGACGGGGGAGAGAAAGACAGACACCTGCAGACCTGCTTCACCGCCCGTGAAGCAACTCCCCTGCAGGTGGGGAGCTGGGATCCTTATACTGGTCCTTGCGCTTCGTGCCACGTCAGCTTAACCCGCTGCCCAGTCCCCAAGTTTTTAAGTCAAGTTCTCGAGCCCAGGAGAAGGTTCAGCTGGTGAAGCCTGCGCCTAAGCCATGCATAATGCCCTGGGTCCTGTTACCCACTCTGCCGAGAGCACTGTGGCCAGGCAGCACCAGAGTCCACAGGAGTGATGGGCTAGGTGCTGCCTCTCCCTCTTTCCCAGTCCCTCAAAACATGTAATAAAACTAGGACTGGGGAGGCCCAGTGGTGTCACACGAATGCGGTCCTGAATTCATAGCACAGCATTCAAAACAAACAAACAAACAAAATAACGTGGCCCAGGAGCACCCCAGGGAATAGGCAGCAACATCACACTCCCAAACGCAAGGTCCTGAGTTTGACCCCTTGCATCACATATGCCAGTGGCACTCTGGTTCTCTCTCTCTCTAACCTCAACAGAAAAACAAGTGGGGCCAGAAGGTGGCACACCTGGTTGAGCGCACATGTTAGAATGTGCAAGGACTCAGGTTCAAGCCCCTGGTCCCCACCTGCAGGGGGAAAGCTTTGAGAGTGGTAAAGCAGGGCTGCAGGTGTCTCTCTCTCTCCCTATCACCTTCCCTCTCTGTTTATATCCAGTAAATAAAGATAATAAAAATTAAAAGGAAAACAAGTGTTCTCAGCTAACCCAGCATACATGGCAATCAGGCCACTGCAGGCAGCTGTGCCCACACTGCCCCCTCCTGGTCAGGAGTTTGGGGGGGGGGAGGCGGTCAGGGGAAGGACAAGAGGGAAATGGTCGGGTCATCGAACTTCGTTTGTTGTGGGGAATTTGGGGAGTGACAAACATGGGTGAACATTGCACCACCTGCCCTGGGGGGCGGGGGATTTGAACCGAGAAGCCACAATTAGGCTTAAATGTTTACTGACTAGACTGGGAGCCGTGCGTCAGCTCACTAAAGATGAGATGAACTAGCTCCTTGATTCTGTTTTCCTTTTTTGCTCGTTGGATAGACAAAGAGAAAATGAGAGTGGTGGGGAAGGCAGAGAGACAGCTCCTTCATCGCCGGTGAGGCCTACCCCGCGGCTGGGGCTGGGGCTCGAACCCAGGTCCTTGCTCATTTGTTAAAATGTGTAAATTAGTGACACCAACCGCTTAGCCTCATAATTCTATTCTCATTTTTATTTATTCTTTTTAAAGACCAGAGCATGGATGAACTCTGGCCTTTTTTTTTTTTTCCTTTCTTTTTACCAGAGCACTGCTCGGCCCTGGTTTATGATGGTGCAAGAAGCCGTTGAACCTGGGACTTAGGTGTCTCGGCATGAGAGTATCTTCGCATAACCATTATGCTCTCTACCTCCACCCGATTTTTTTTTTAACTTTATTTGATAGAAATTGAGAGGGAAAGGGGAGGGAGAGAGGGAGACAGACAGACACCAACACCGGCAGCTGGGCTTTGCTCGTGAAGGACTTCCTCGGCAGGTAGGATGCAGGGACTCGAACCTGGGTCTTTGTGCACTGTAACGTGCACTCAACCAGGTGCGCCATCAACCAGACCCTGATTCTGTTCTCTTAAATTGTTAATTTGCTCATCTGTGTTGTATCCCAGACTCAATATTTTGTTTGCCAAAGTTTCCTAATAAGACTTTTGTGCACTCCCCCAAAAGAAAAAAAATTAACATAAGGATCCCGGTTCAAGCCCCGGCTCCCCACCTGCAGGGGGGTCGCTTCACAAGTGGTGAAGCAGGTCTGCAGGTGTCTGTCTTTCTCTCCCCCTCTCTGTCTTCCCCTCTTCTCTCCAGTTCTCTCTGTCCTATTCAACAACGACGACATCAATAATAGCTACAACAATAAAACAACAAGGGCAACAAAAGGTAATAAATATTTTTAAAAAGAAAAAAGTTTAGATATACAGCCTAGCCCTTTGTAGCCTGTGCGCTCGGCCAGGTGTACGGCCACCCACTGCAGAGCCTCGCCCTTCTGCCACTCAGTTCTATCCTCTTTGCCCCTGACTCCCTTTATTTTGAGCAGTTTGGTATGAATTTTGAGGACCCCGTTCCACGTGAGATGAATTAATCGTTCACTTGTGTTTGCAGCACTTGCCCACACTGTAGTGTTCACATTCCATCTGGTGTTCATGTCTTGTGTTTGGCAACTCCATTAAAATGAGTGTCCCTTGACCAAGAAGACTGAGCAGCAGTACATCTTCCTACAGTGTCTGTCTTTCATATCATAGCTACTGAAAGCAAACACAGTTTTCAATTGCAGAATCTAGCCACTGGGCATACAGCGTTTCATTTTCATTTTCTTTTTGTAAGTGTTCTTCAGTTACCTCTCTCTCTCTCTCTCTGTCTCCTTCTCGCTCTCCCTCTCTCCTCTCCCTCTCTCTCCTTCTCTCCCTCTCTCCCTCTTGTTACGAGGGTTGTCACTGGGGCTTGGTGCCTACATGATGAATCTACCACTCCTGACAGACATTTTATTTATTTTTAACCTTTTCATTTTACTTGATAGAGGGAAACTGAGGCAGGATAGAGATATCTGTAGCCCTGCATCACTGCTTATGGAGTCTCTCCCCACCAACCCCTGTAGGTAGGAATCTGGGGCTCGAACCTGGGTCTTTGTGCGTGGCGCTGTGTGTACACTCCACTGGGCGTGCCGCTGCCTGGCTCCTCTGTTTATCTTAAGGCACCAACCAGGATTTCAGCAGAACTTGGTCAGGGGCTGGGAGGTGGTGCACCGGCTGAGAGGATGGTAAAGACCCAGGTTCAAGCCCGCAGTTCCTACCTGACAGATGGCGTAGGTCTTGTCTAGCCACCCATCTCCCTCTTCTAGATTTCTCTGTTTCTCATAAACAATAAATAAAATATTAAAAAAAACATTTAATCTCTAGGAAAGTCAATTCAAAATGCCAAGGGACACAGCCTGCCTGGTGGAGCATGTGCATGGATGTGTGTATGGGGGGTCCTGGCTTCAGGCCCCGGCACCAGAGGGGACCTGCGTGCATGACAATCGCTCTCTCTCTCTCTCTTGATTTTTAAAATTATATTTATTTATTGCATACAGACAAAAGAGGGAAGGGAAGATAGGAAGAGAGAAGGACAAATGCAGCCCTGTTTCTCCCTGTAGGTGGGGACAGGGGTCTGAAACCTGGATTCCTGAGCACGGTGACGTGCGCTCGACCAGGTGTGCCACCACTTGGCCCTGATAGACTCTTCTATTTCCCTCCTTTTCTTATTTCATTTATTTATTTGTGTCCAGGGTGATTGCTGGGGCTCGGTGCCTGCACTACGAATCCGCTGCTCCTGGAGGCCATTTTTTCCCTTTTGTTGCCCTTGTTGTTTAGCACTGTTGTTATTATTGTTGCTGTTGTTATTGCTGTTGTTGTTGGATAGGACTGAGAGAATTGAAGAGACGAGAGGAAGACGGGGGAGAGGAAGACCCCTGCAGACCTGCTTCACCGCCTGTGAAGCGACTCCCCTGCAGGTGGGGAGCCGGGGGCTCAAACTGGGATCCTTATGCCGGTCCTTGAGCTTCGTGTCATGTGTGCTTAACCTGCTGCACTACCACCCGGCCCCATTTTTTCCCATTTTTATCGGATATGACAGAAATTGAGAGGGGAGGAGAGATAGAGATGGATACCTGCTTTGCTGCTTGTGAAGGGTCCCCCCTGCAGGTGAGGAGCCAGGGCTTGAACCCCGTCCTTGCACAGGCCCTTTTGCTTAGTACTATGTATGCTTAACTGGGTGCATCACCACCTCCTTTTGTTATACAGAATAAAGGGTTGGGCCCCAGGCCATTCAGCAGTGGTATCACAAATGCAGATACATTACAAAATGTTTTGGGTCAGGCAGTAGCAAACCTGGTTGAGCACCATATTACAATGCTTAAGGACCCAGGTTCAAGCCCCAGGTCCCCACTTGTGGGGGGTTACCCTCTTTAACTCCTCCTTTCCTTTTGATTTCTCAGTCTCTACCCAAAATAAATAAACTGTTATAAACTTTAAAAGATTTTATTTACTTATTAATGAGAAAGGAGAGAGAACCAGATATCACTCTGGTACATGTGCTGCCAGGTATTGAACTTGAGAGAGTCCCATGCTTTATCCACTGCACCATCTCCTGGACCACATGTTATAAACTTTTTAAATTGATTTTTTAAATTTCTTTATTGGGGGATTAATGTTTTACATTCGACAGTGTTTGTACATGCATAACATTTCTCAGTTTTCCACATAACAATACAACCCCCACTAGGTCCTCTGTCATTCATTTTGGACCTGTACTCTCACCAGCCCCCTACCCCACCCCAGAGTTTTTTACTTTGGTGCAATACACCAATTCCAGTTCAGGTTCTGCTTGTGTTTTCTCTTCTGATCTTGTTTTTCAACTTCTGCCTGAGAATGAGAAAGAGATCGTCCCATATTCATCCTTCTGTTTCTGACTTATTTCACTTAATATGAATTTTTCAAGGTTCATCCAAGATTGGCTGAAAATGGTGAAGTCACTGTTTTTAATCGCTGAGTAGTATTCCACTGTGTATATAGACCACAACTTGCTCAGCCACTCATCTGTTGCTGGACACCTGGGTTGCTTCCAGGTTTTGGCTATTACAAATTGTGCTGCCAAGAACATATGTGTACACAGATCTTTTTGGATGGGTGTGTTGGGTTCCTTAGGCTATATCCCCAGGAGAGGAATTGCAGGGTCATAGGGTAGGTCCATTTCTAGCCTTCTGAGAGTTCTCCAGACTGATCGCCACAGAGGTTGGACCAACTGACATTCCCACCAGCAGTGCAGGAGGGTTCCTTTGACCCCACAACCTCTCCAGCATTTGCTCCTGCTACCTTTTCTGATGTCTGACATTCTCACAGGAGTGAAGTGGTATCTCATTGTTGTCTTGATTTGCATTTTTCTGACAGTCAAAGACTTGGAGCATTTTTTCATCTGTTTCTCGGCCTTTTGGATCTCTTCTATGGTGAATAATCTGTCCATATCCTAACCCCATTTTTGGATGGGGTTATTTGTTTACTTGTTGAATTTGGCAAGCTCTTTATATATTCTAGTTATCAGCCTCTTGTCTGATGTATGGCATGTAAAGATCTTCTCCTTACCTGTGAGGTGTCTTCTTGGTTTGGGTAGTGGTTTCTTTTGCTACGCAGAAGCTTTTTAATTTGATGCAGTCCCATAGGTTTATACTTGCCTGAGTCTTCTTTATAATTGGATTTGTTTCATTGAAGAGGTCTTTAAAATGTATGCGGAAAAGAGTTCCGCCAATATTTTCCTCCAAGTATCTGATAGTTTCTGGTCTAACATCCAAGGCCTTGATCCACTTGGAATTTACTTTTTGTGTCTGGTGTAATAAAGTGGTTCAGTTTCATTCTTCTGCATGTTTCAACCCATTTTTTCCAACACCATTTTTTGAAGAGACTCTGCTTTCCCCATTGAAGAGTCTGGACACCTTTGTCAAAGATTAGATGTCCATAGGTGTGGGGGCTTACTTCTGGGCTCTCAATTCTATTGCGCTGGTCAATGTGTCTTTTCATGTTCCAGTACCAAGCAGTTCTGATGACAATGGCCCTATATTACAATTTGAGATCTGGGAGTGTGATGCCTCCGGTTCTGTTCTTTCTTCTCAAGATTGTTTTGGCAATTCTAGGTCTTTTCTGGTTCAAGATAAACATTTGTAGCGTTTGTTCTATTCTCCTAAAAAATGTGGTTGGGATCTTAATGAGGATAGCATTAGATTTTTATATAGCTCTGGATAGTATATTCATTTTGTTGATGTTAATTCTTCCAACCCATGAACATAGAATATCTTTCCCCTTCTTTATGTCTTTTTCTATTTCCTTGAGTAGTGACCCATAAATTTCAGTATACAAGTATTTCATTTCTTTGGTTAGGTTTATCCCTAGATATTTTATTGTTTTTGTTGCTATAGTAAAAGGAACTGATTTCTGGATTTCAATTTCTTCTAACTTAGTGTTTGCATAGAGGAATGCCACTGACTTTTGAATGTTAATTTTGTAGCCTGACACCTTACTGTATAGCCTGATGATTTCCAAAAGCTTCTTGCTAGATTCCTTAGGTTTTTCTATGTATACTATCATGTTGTCTGCAAATAGGGAGAGTTTGACTTCTTCTCTTCCAATCTGTATGCCTTTAATTCCTTGCTCCTGCCTGATTGCTATGGCAAGAACTTCCAACACTGTGTTGAGTAGTAATGGTGATAGTGGGCAGCCCTGTCTAGTACCTGATCTGAGGGGAAATGCTTCCAGTTTTTCACCATTGAGTATGATGTTGGCTGTAGGTTTGCTATATATAGACTCCACTATCTTCAGGAATTTTCCACCTACTTCCATTTTTTTGTAGCGTTTTGATCATGTAGGGATGTTGTATTTTGTCAAAGGCTTTCTCTGCATCTATTGATATAACCATGTGGTTTTTGGTCTTGCTTTTATTGATGTGGTGGATCATGTTGGTTGATTTACGTATATTAAACCAACCTTGCATCCCTGGGATAAACCCCACTTGGTCATGATGAACAATCTTTATAATATACTGCTGTATCTGGTTGGCTAGAATTTTGTTCAGTATTTTAGCATATCTATTCATCAGAGATACTGGTCTATAGTTTTCATTTTTGGTTGTATCCCTCTCTACTTTTGGTATCAGAGTGTTGTTGACTTCATAGAACCTGGAAGGGAGTATTCCAGTGTCTTCAATCTTCTGGAAGACTTTTAAAAGTAGAGGTATTCCTCTTCCTTGAAGGTTTTGTAGAACTCATTTGTAAAACCATCTGGTCCAGGACTTTTATTCTTGGGAAGGTTTTTGATAACTTTAAATTTTGTTAGCTGTGATGGGACTGTTCATATTATCTAGTTCCTCGTTATTTAATTTTGGAAGTTCATAGGTATCTAGGAAATCATCCAATTCTTCCAGTTTCTCTAGCTTAGTGGCATATAGTTGTTCATGGTAGCCTCACATGATATGTTGAATTTCTGCAGTGTCTGTTGTGATATCTCCTCTTTCATTTACTATCTGATTTGGGTCTTCTCCCTCTATTGTTCTGTGAGTCTGGCTAAAGGTTTGTTGATTTTGTTCAGTCTTTCAAAGAACCAACATTTACTTTAGTTGGTCTTTTGTATGGTTTTCTTAGTTTCAATATTATTTATTTCTGCCCTAACTTTAGTGATTTCTGTCCTTCTGGTTGCTTTAGGGTTCTTTTGTTGTTCTTCTTCTAGGTCTTTAAGATATGGCAGCAGGCTGTTTATTTGTGCTATTTCTTATTTCCTGACGTGTGCTTGTATTGCTATGAACTTCCCTCTCAGTACTGCCTTAGCTGTGTCCCAAATATTTTGATAGCTCGTGTCTTCATTTTCATTGAACTCTCGAAAAATTTTGATTTCTTCCTTTATTTCCTCTTTGACCCAGTAGTTGTTAAGTAGTGTACTGTTGAGCTTCCACATTTTGGGACTATTACTAATCTTTTGTTGATTGTTAAGTGTTACTTTAATTCCACTGTGGTCTGAGAAGATTCTTTTTATTTTTTTATTGTTTTTATTGATGTCATTGTTGTTGGACAGGACAGAGAGAAATGGAGAGAGGACGGAGAGACAGAGGGGGAGAGAAAGACAGACACCTGCAGACCTGCTTCACTGCTTGTGAAGCGACTCCCCTGCAGGTGAGGAGCTGGGGGCTTGAACTGGGATCCTTAAGCCGGTCCTTGTGCTTTACACCACCTGCATTTAACCACTGCACTACCACCCAACTCCTGGTCTGAGAAGATTCTTGGTATGATTTCAATGCTCTTGAATGCTGATACTGTCTTTGTGGCCTAACATATGGTCTGTCCTTGAGAATGACCCATGCAGACTAGAGTAGAATGTGTATTCCAGTTTCTTGGGGTGAATGACTCTGAAAATTACCAAAAGTTCTAGTTTATGTATCTCCTCACTTAGCTCCCTCATTTCTTTATTGATTTTCTGCCTGGATGATCTGTCCATTTGAGAGTGGGGTGTTAAAGTCCCCTACTATGACTGTGTTGCTGTTAATATATTGCTGTAGCTCTTTCAGTAGATGTTTGATGTATTTAGATGACTTCTCATTCGGTGCATAGATGTTAATAATTGTGAAGTCCTCTTAGTTGACTGATCCTATGAGCATTAAGTAATGTCCATCCCTATCTTTTTAAATTTTATTTATTTTAAAGTCTGTCATGTCAGATATGAGAATAGCTGTTCCTGGCCTTTTTTGTGGGCCATTAGCTTGTATGATAGTTTTCCATCCTTTCACTTTGAGTCTGTGTTTGTCTTGTTGAGTTAGGTGGGTTTCTTGTAGACAGCATATTGTTGGGTTGTGTTTTCTGATCCATCTTCCTACTCTATGCCTTTTAATAGGTGAATTCAGGCCATTGACACTTATTGATATCAAAGATAGAAGATATTTTAATGCTATTATTGTAGATTTTTAGAATGTTCTGATATATGGCATATTTATGGTGGTCTGTTTATAGGAGACCTTTCAGAACTTCTTTCAGGGCAGGCTTGGTGATAGTTGATTCTTTCAACTGTTGCTTGTCTGAGAGGTTTTTTTATGCCTCCGTCTAGTCTGAATGACAATCTAGCAGGATACAGTAGTCTTGGCTGAAAGTCTTTCTCATTGAGCACTTGATTGATATCTTGCCATTCTCTTCTGGCCTGTAGTGTTGTGTGGAGAAGTCTGCTGCTAATCTTATGGGTTTTCCTCTGTAGGTGACTCTGTTTTTCTCTTGCAGCCTTCAGTTTCCTTTCTTGATCCTTATTCCTTTCGATTCTAAACATGATGTGTCTTGGTGTCTTTAAGTTTGGGTTAATTCTGTTTGGGACACTCTGGGATTCTTGAACCCTTATGTCTTTGATGTTGTCTAGACTAGAGAAGTTCTCAGCTATTATGTCCTGAAGAATGCAGTCTTCTCCTCCCTCTTTCTTCCTCTGGTAAGCCAATAATGCGTATATTATTTCTTTTGAAGTCATCCCATAGGTCTTTTTTTTTTCAGTATCTATTAATCTCTTTTTGAGATCTCTTACTTCTTTTTTAGTTCTCTAATTCATCCTTGATCTTGCTAATTCTATCTTCAGCCTCATTTATTCTATTCTCTCTCCCCTCTACTATTTTCTGGAGTTCATCTATTTTGTTTCCCTGTTCTGATACTGATTTAATTTGTTCAGCTAGTTGTGTTCTTAGCTCAGCTATTTCAGCTTTCAGCTCTATAATAACCTTGAGATACTTAGTGTTTTCTTCCAGAGTCTCACTGGTTGTTTCTGCATTTCTGATGACAATTCTTTCAAACTCTTTACTCACTCCTGTGATTATCTCCTTAACTATTGTTTGGATGTTGACCTCATTATTTTGTGCTTCACCCTTTGGGGGAAGCTTTTAACTGGACTCTTGTCCTGGTTCATTTCTCCAGTATTTCTTCTTGTTGGTTTAACCATTTCTAAATAGTAATTTATGAGGTCCTCTCTCAGTACTTTTCAAATTACTGATCACTCTTGTCTGGATTGACTTGTGTCTAAGTAAGGAACTTAAAGAGTTCACAGTTGTGGAAATTAACAGTTGTTTCAATATTATTTCGATCCCTGTGATGGAGCACAGTGACTTAATGCCTCTTCTGTCCTTTTTCTTCCCTGTAGGCTATGGGAACCTGAAGTCTTTTAAACTATAAGCAGGCTTCTTAGCTTGATCACTCTCCTGACCAAGAGATAAAGCAGGGTGGGTGAGAGATAGCACACTGGTTATACAAAGAAACTCTCACACCCCAAGGATTCAAAACTCTGGGCTCAATTCAGCTTCTCTGCCAAGCCAGGCAGCTCTGCTGGGCCCTGTGAGTTTCTTTTTTTCTTTTTTTCAAATTTTTAAAAAATATTCACTTATTAAAATAATTTACTTATTTTCCCTTTTGTTGCCCTTGTTTTTTACTGTTGTTATAGTTATTGTTGTTGTCATTGTTGGATAGGACAGAGAGAAATGGAGAGCGGAGGGGAAAATAGAGAGGGGGGAGAGAAAGACACCTGCACACCTGCTTCACCACCTGTGAAGCGACTCCCCTGCAGGTGGGGAACCGGGGGCTCGACCCCGGATCCTGATGCCAGTCCTTGCTCTTTGAGCCACCTGTGCTTAACCCACTGTGCTACCACCAACTCCCAGCCCTGTGAGTTTCTAAACAAGTTCCGTTTATAGTCTGTAGGTTCTGAAGCAATTATTCACCATGTTCTTATCAGCAGAACAATGTGGAAAGGCTCCCACTATACAGCCCCACTGCTAGACCACCGAGGTGTAGCTCTTCTCCTGAGTTTCCTGGTCAGTTCTCTGTCCGCTGGTGTCAGCACAGGGCCTCTTCCCTACTGCTCCAGCCTCTGAGGGCAGTAGCAATGGAGACTCACGGTTGCATTTGGTGAGTCTTAGGGGAGTCCTCTCCTCTCTTCAGCAGTCTTTTTGTTGGTAAAACAGACTAGAGGTGGTGCCTCAACTGGTAAACTGCAGGACTGTTACCAGCTCTGTTACTATTAATCTCTCCCTAGGCTCCTCTGTCCAGGAGCCACAGATGTTTGTGCTTACTGGTGATTCAGTAGCTTCCTGAAGTTGTTCTAGTCCTGCCTTTTGTGGTCCCAGGTGGAAACAGAGCTGCTGCTGCTCTGTAGCCCTGCCTCTGGAAGTCTTGTGTGTTACAAACTTTTAAACATCTCTCTAGGTAGCTTTTTTTTTTTTAACCTCTGTGGATTGATGTAGGGCATCATGTAAAACGTGTGTTCTTCCGCTGAGCTCCATCCTCACCCAATTGTTTTACAGAATTTATTTACTGGTTCCACTGTAGAGAAAGCCAGGGCATGGCGTTGGCATAGGCAGTGCTGTGAATGAACTCAAGGCCTCCCACGGGCCAGTGCTTTACCACTTAGCCACCTGCGGCTTTTGCCGTTTTAATAGCTTCTGGATGCCATCAACTCTAGGACCCTGAAAGGCCTATTTGTACAGACTGGAGTCTAGAGAGTCTAGAGAGAAGGGGAAGAAAGAGGGGGAGAGAAAGATAAGACACCTGTAGACCTGCTTCACCGCTTGTGAAGCGACCTCCCTTGTAGGTGGGGAGCCGGGAGTCCAACCCGGATTTTTCTGCGGGTTCTCGTGCTTCGCGCTATGTGTGCTTAACCCGGTGCACCACCATTCGGCCCCCAAGTGTACTTTCTGAGGAAGTCCAGGAGGTTTTGAGTTTCGTGAAATGAAGCCAGACTGGAAGCAGAGCCATCAGTGAAGAGGTCTGACTAAACCCTTTGTGTAGGTTTTTTTTTTGTCTCCAGGGTTATTGCCGGGGCTCAGTGCCTGCACTAGGAATCCACTGCTCCTGGAGGCTATTTTTTCCCTTTTGTTGCCCTTGTTGTTTATTACTGTTGTTATTCTTATTGTTTTGCCGTCGTCATTGTTGGATAGGACAGAGAGAAATGGAGAGAGGAGGGGAAAACAGAGAGGAGGAGAGAAAGACAGACACCTACAGACCTGCTTCACTGCCTGTGAAGCAACCTAAAAGCCTAAAAGCCTGTCCTTGTGCTTTTTGCCACGTGTGCTTAACTCGCTGTGCTACCGCCCAGCCCCGGTATGTGCAGTTTTTACGCGGCCACAGTAGCGGCGAGCTGTATAGTTTTCCTGCTGTGGCCACACATCACACCACAGCAACACACCTTTTTTTTTTTTGCCTCCAGGGTTATTGCTGGGGCTTGATGCTTGCACTACAAATCCACTGCTCCTGGAGGCTATTTTCTCCCCCATTGCTGGTGTTGTTGTTGGACAGGACAGAGAGAAGTCTAGAGAGAAGGGGAAGACAGAGAGGGGGAGAGAAAGATAAGACACCTGTAGACCTGCTTCACCGCTTGTGAAGCGACCTCCCTTGTAGGTGGGGAGCCTGGAGTCCAACTCGGATTTTTCTGCGGGTTCTCGTGCTTCGCGCTATGTGTGCTTAACCCGGTGCACCACCATTTGGCCCCCAAGTGTACTTTCTGAGGAAGCTGGAATATCATTTGGTGACAGTTAGTTTACCCTCAACACTAAGTGGCAAAAGCCTGATGTCCCCTTTTCATTTATGGTGAGTTTTGACTAACGTTCTGCTTAGGCTGGATTAGAGTGTTTTGCAGAAAACTGAGAAATTTTACACATGTATCAACAATTGTATTTACTGCTGACTGTAAACCATTAATTCCCCTCTATGTGCAAGGACCTACCTACCTGTGCAAGGATCAGAGTTCAAGCCCCGGGCTCCCCAACTGCAGGGGGACACTTCACAAGCAGCAAAGCGGGTCTGCAGGTGTCTTTCTCTCGCCCTTTCTTCCTGCCTCCTTTCTCAATTTCTCCTTGTCCTATTGAATAAAATGGAAAAAAATGGCCACCAGGAACAGATTTGAAGTGCTGGCACAGAACCCAGCAATAACCCTGGGGGCAAAAATAAAAAACAAAAAAACTACTATTGTGAGGTGGTCTGCCATCTAGTGTTTAAAACCTATTTAAAGAGAGAAAACAAATTGTAATACTGGCTGTTTTTTCATTTGTTGAATCATTCTAGATGTGAAAGTCAACAGTGATTATTATGGCTAGAAAGTAGGTTAAGTGATAAAACATGGGACATTAAATACAAGCAGTTCTAGATTCAATCCCTGGCACTGTGTGTACCTCACTGATGCTCTGGTTAGCTCTCATTTAATAGATCTCCCCTCCATTTGTTTTATGTTGTGGTTATTATTACTGTTGTTATTGATGTAGTCGTTGTCGTTATATAGGACAGAGAGAAATGGAGAGAGGAGGGGAAGACAGAGAGGGGAGATAAAGATAGACACCTGCAGACCTGCTTCACCGTCTGCGAGGTGACTCCCCTGCAGGTGGGGAGCCGGGGGCTCAGACCAGAATCCTTACTCCAGTCCTTGTGTTCTGTGCCACCTGCTCTTAACCCGCTGCGCTACCACCTGACCCCCACTTCTTTTTTTTTTTTTTTAAAGTGAACTTCATCATTGTTTGTTGTCATTTCAGTACAGCCTAATTGGAGACTTAGGCAAGAGCAAATAGCTTGGTGGTTATTTTTCCTAGTTGGATTCTTGTTTTTAAGACCAACACTGCCCTCTAGTGGGCAGTGAGGAACTTCTGGTTCTTGTAGCCTGTACATTTTTAACAAGAATTTTTTTTTTTTTTTTTTTAAATATTTATTTATTTATTTTTCCCTTTTTTTGTTGCCCTTGTTGTTTAACATTGTTGTGGTTATTGATGTCGTCATTGTTGGATAGGACAGAGAGAAATGGAGAGAGGAGGGGAAGACAGAGAGGGGGAGAGAAAGACCTGCAGACCTGCTTCACCGCCTGTGAAGCGACTCCCCTGCAGGTGGGGTTTAACAAGAATTTTTTAGTCACTAGTAAAACCTCCCAAAGTCTTCCAGATGAGAATTCTGTGCATCTGAGCTCACCCTCTTTTTCTTTCTGGGACCCCCTTATGCTAATGTTGTTTTTGATATAGTTCTGTAAGCCTCTTTTATTTATAATTTTTTCTTTTATTATTGGATAGAGGCCAAGAGAAATTGAAAGGGAAAGTGGAGATAAAGAGAAACCTGCAGCCCTTCACCACTAGTGAAGTTTTCCCCCTGCAGGTGGGGACCAGGGGCTTGAACCTGGCTAGGTCCTTGTGCATTATTGATGTGCTTAACCAGTGGCACCACCACTTGGGCTCTGTAAGCCTTTTATTATCTCCATGTTTTAGTCCTTAAAAAATTTTTTTAATGGTTCCCTCTACCCCCTCAGCAAGAATTCAGATTTTACTTGTCTCCCCGCTTTTAACCCCACTATACTGGTTCAGCTGTTGTATTGCTTTAGCTCTGACTGGTTCAGCTGTTGTGTTATAGTTCTGCTTTAGCTCTGTTAAGACTTCCGCAACACAGTGTGAGTTTTTCTCAACCAGAACTTCTCATTTCAGTGAGCATCCTTAGGACCACTGCCTTGTAAGTCTTTAGGAGTTCCTTTGGGTTTCTGTCCAGATCTGCCGGTGAAGGTGATTTCCGGTCTTCTCATTATATGTTTGGCGCTCCATAAGGAGCTGGGCCTGTGTTTGAGTGGGACCAGGCAGTGACTAGATCATGGTCACAACTGTCTGGTAAAGTCTATATAGTTCCAGACCCAGTGAGGCTGGGTGGCAACCAGAAGTTTGAGATTGCAAATTACTCAGTTACCACTAGGATTGTCATCAGTGGTGCTTCAAGTATGAAAGAAGGATGAGGCCTCAGTCCTGGGTGGTGGTTCTGGGGCCATTGGGGAGCAGACTCTAACAGCCGCCCCCCCCCTTTAGGAACTGGCTGTTTTGGGAGGCTTGTAGGCTTCTTGTTAGAGTGTTATTTGTGTGTGCTGACAGGAGTGAGCTGGTGAATTCTGGGTCTGTTTGTCAGTAATTAGCTTTTCTAAGTACCTGTCAAGTTCCCAGCTAAATCTGCTGCTAGCTAGGCGTGGAGCTCTCTACCCAGAAAACCTGCACCCAGGGTGTTATTATGAAGGCTCAGCTCCAACATAGTACCCACCCGTCCTGCTTTTAGCCCGACTGCAGAGTTCTTAGGAAGATCGCTGACCTGCCACTCAGTCTATAGCAGTTTCCTGACTCCATGGAATAAAATGCCTGTGACCACAGAACTAGCACCTTGGGGATTTGGTAATGAAAGTTCTTGAATAAACCATAAAACACAGTTCAACCTATAATAGTATTCCCATAGTAAGACTCTGAAGCTTTGCAAGTCATGGCCCGCTGAGAGTAACGAACTCCGAATTCACTTCACCACAAGCTCCCACTGAATCTGTATGACATATCTGATGCTGTCCCCTCCCCCGAGAGCGACAGCCTGACAGTTACAGCGGATGACTATACTGACCTTCCTTGAGTCACTTCATATTTCACTTCACACTTCATCATTTCTATTCACTGATCCAGCTTTCAAATTTGGACTCAGTGGTGCATCTGGTTAAGGGCACGTGTTACAATGTGCAAGGACCCAAGTTCAAGCCCTCAGTCCCCACCCACCCACAGGGGGGAAGCTTCTCTATCTTCCCCACCCCTCTTGGTTTCTGTCTCTACCAAACAAAAATTTAAAAAGATGAATTTACCAAACTAAAAATTTAAAAATATTTCAAAATTTAAGTTCAAAGACTTAAGGAGGGTAAGAAAACTGTGTTGATCTCCTAGGGATATATCCTAAGGACTCCATAACACCCAACCAAAAAGAGGTGTGTACTCCTATGTTCATAGCAGCACAGTTCATAATAGCCAAAAACCTGGAAGCAACCCAGGTGCCCAACAACATGAATGGCTGAGAAAATTGTTACACACACACACACACACACACACACACACACACACACTACTACCAATCAGCTATTAATGATGAACCCATTTTCCCTGACTCATCTTGGATGGAGCTAGAAGGAATTAATGTTAAGTGAGGTACGTCAGAAAGAGAAAGACGAGTATGGGATAATTCCACTCATAAACAGAAGCTGAGAAAGAAGAACACACAGGAAAAAGAAAAGTAAAATTTGACTGAGTTGGGAGTATCGCACCAAAGTAAAAAACTCTGGGTGGAGAGTGAGGGTAATTTTCAGCTTCACTATAGAGGCGTAGGTAGGGGTAGGGACACAGCCTTTTGGTGGCAGGAGTGGTGTTGATATACACTATTTGTTAATCTACACTATTAACAAAATTATGTTAAAAAAAGAAAAAGGGAAAAGCAAGCTGCGTTGCGCTGCGTGGAAGGTGGAGCAGTGGACTCTCAAGCAGGAGGTCCCGGTTTGTATCTCTGGCATTACATGTGCCAGTGTTTCTCTGGTTCACTTCTCAAATAATTTTTTTAAAAAGCTGTGTTGGATTAACGTGTATCCATTGTACCTCCAAAACACGGCACATTCACCTAACACACTCTTGGTACACTGTCCAGCACGACTTCCCTGTACACAAGACCTAGGCCAGACAGGCAACCCCCCCCACTCCCCCCGGCCGCAGCTGCAGCTGGCTGGCTCACTTACAGAGAACTGCCTGAGCTGCGTCAGTCAGCTGTGAAAAATGCCTCAGCCAAGAAAGGGAACTCGGTCTGTATGCAGCCTGTGACTTGAGTTTGCCAACATCTCGCTCATGTTTGAAAGTCACTTTGTTTTCACTCAAAGAGCCAAACTGACTACGGGAAAGTCAGAGCGTGTTATAGAGTTACTCAGTTTCTGTACAAGGGACGTCATAAATAACTGGTAGTTAACAAAGGTCTGAATCATAGGCCTATTACCATAAGATACATCTTGGCTATAATCCCAACTCATAGTGTATAGTAAATTGAATGGCAATAATGAGGTTCTTTTCCTTCCCCACGGCTGACATCTTCACTTGGCTTTGGGAGACTCTTTACTAGACTGTTCACAGCGTGTGCGTAAGCACGTGCTTGCTCACACAGAGAAAAATACAGTTTTCTTTTTAAGATCATAAATCCCAACCAGATATGAAGCCAATACTCTTATCAAAGCAGAGTAAAAGAAAACTAGTATTTGGTGTATTGCACCAAGGGACAGGACTGGGGGAAGGAAGAGTGTTCAGACCTTGGAACCTGGGGGGGGGGGGGGCTAGGTTAGTGTTATGTGGAAAACTGAGAAATGTTACACATGTACAAACTACTGTATTTTATAGTCAACTGTGAACCATTAATGTCCCCAGTCAAAAATATATATATATTTCTAATGCAGGTTTCCTGCAAAACAACTTTAGTATTTTATTTTTTTTAAATATATTTATTTATTTATTCCCTTTTGTTGCCCTTGTTGTTTTATTGTTGTAGTTATTATTGTTGTTGTCGTTGTTGGATAGGACAGAGAGAAATGGAGAGAGGAGGGGAAGACAGAGAGGAGGAGAGAAAAAGAGACACCTGCAGACCTGCTTCACCGCCTGTGAAGCGACTCCCCTGCAGGTGGGGAGTCGGGGTTCGAACCGGGATCTTTATGCCGGTCCTTGTGCTTTGCGCCACCTGCGCTTAACCCGCTGCGCTACAGCCCGACTCCCAACTTAAGTATTTATTATCACTTACTCTTCACCTTGATTTCTTCCTCAAAGGAACTTTCATTCTGCAGTTGTAATTTTCATTCTGCAACTGTATTAGTAGTAAATAATATTTGGAAGTAACTAAGTAATAAAGAACTTCTGGGAGTCGGGCGGTAGCACAGCGGGTTAAGCGCAGGTGGCACAAAATGCAAGGACCGCAGTTCGAGCCCCTGGCAACCCTACCGCAGGAGTCGCTTCACAGGTGGTGAAGCAGGTATGCTGGTGTCTTATCTTTCTCTCCTCGTCTTCCCCTCCTCTCTCCATTTCTCTCTGTTCAATTCAATATGACAACAACAAGAATAACTACAACAATAAAACAAGGTCAACAAAAGGGAATAATTTTTTTTTAATTTTTAATTTAATTTTATTTATTCCCTTTTGTTGCCCTTGTTTTGTTGTTGTAGCTATTATTGATGTCGTTGTTGTTGGATACGACAGAGAGAAATGGAGAGAGGAGGGGAAGACAGAGAGGGAGAGAGAAAGACAGACACCTGCAGACCTGCTTCACCGCCTGTGAAGGGACCTGCCTGCAAGTGGGGAGCCGGGGGCTCGAACCGGGATCCTGACGCCGGTCCTTGAGCTTAGCGCCACCTGCGCTTAACCCGCTGCGCTACAGCCCGACTCCCAAATTTTTTTTTTTTTTTTTAAATTCTAAAGATTTAAAGTGAAAAGCACCTACACACTATTCAACATGGGGCCAGGTGGTAGAGCATCTGGTTAAGCACACACTACAGTGTGCACAGACTGGGGTTCAAGCCCCTGGTCCCCACCTGCAGGGGAAAAGCTTTGCAAGTGGTGAAGCAGGGCTGCAGGTATCTCCCTTCTTAATTTTTATATTACAGAATTACATGTTGACAGGGGTTTGAATATGGTGTTTCCCTTTTTATGATCCCCTTTCCTCTTAATTTCTGGCTGTCTCTATCTAAATAAAGATAATAAAAAAAAAAAAAAAACACTATTCAAGTTCTTTATAAATTGTCCCTGATCTTCAAGTTCCAGTACGTGTTAATACATCAATATCTGGAGGAAATACATAGATATTCTTGCATATAAAGAACATCTGCGCCAGTATTATAGCTCTAAATCAAACCCTGGGTACCATACTTTATCAAGTGGGTTTCCTTTGAAAGATGCCACACTGCTTAGTTTGCTCTGCGTAATCTTCAGTCACTCTACAACTGTATGGTTCATATCAGTGGCAAAGACCAAGAACATGGCACAACAGTGTAAGCCGCAGAGTTTCATGCCTGAGGTCTGAGTCCCAGGTTAAATCATTAGTCCCACCGTAAGCCAGAGGTAAACAGTTCTTTGGTAAGACAGAAATAGAAACCTATTGGATTAAAATCACACCACCAGGGAGTTGGGCGGTAGCGCAGCGGGTTAAGCGCATGTGGCACAAAGTGCAAGAACTGGCGTAAGGATCCTGGTTCGAGCCCTTGGCTTCCCCCCTGCCCGGGAGTTGCTTCGCAAGTGGTGAAGCAGGTCTGCAGTTATCTATTTTTCTCTCCCGGTCTTTCCCTCCTCCCTCCATCTCTCTGTCCTATCCAACAACGACATCTATAACTACAACACACAATAATAACTACAAAAACAATAAAACAACAAGGACAACAAAAAGGGAAGAGGTGTTTTCTGGTTGGGAAAACTTGTGTTTGGAAGACAGTAACATTTTTGGAAAAAAAAAAAAAAGAGATGGGGGTCAGATGGTAGCGCAGATTAATTAAGCGCAGGTGGCGCAAAGCACAAGGACAGGCGTAAGGATCCCAGTTCAGGCCCCCTGGGTCCCCACCTGCAGGGGGTTCGCTTCACAGGTGGTGAAGCAGGTCTGCAGGTGTCTTTCCCCTTCTCTGTCCTATCCAACATCAATAACAACTACAACAGTGGTCCAGGATGTGGCGCAGTGAATAAGGCATCGGACTCTCAGGCATGAGGTCCTGAGTTCAATCCCCGGTGCCAGAGTGGACTGAACTCAAGAGTACCAGAGTGATGTCTGGCTCTTTCTCTCTCTGTTTCTCATTAATAAATTAAATCAAGAAAAATAACAAAACAAGGGCAACAAAAGAGAATATTTTAAAAAGTTCCACAAGAAAAAAAAAAGATGGGGCTGCAGCAGACTTGCATCTGTGATGGCCCCCAGGATACACATGCCAGAGCAATGCTCTGGGATTCTCTCTAGTAAATAAATCTTGAAAGAAAAACAAAAACTTACCTTGCAATGTCTTAATGTTGATTACCACCTTTTTCTTTAGAGCTATGTATTATCAGATGGAAATGCTATCTTATGATACTGTGTCAATGGAGGGCTAAACATTTCCAGTAAAATTCAAATACTTAAAATCATATGGACCTCAAACAGCCAATAGGTAACAGTTAGTTATTAATGTTGAGACTCCAGGGCCCAGAAGGTGGCTCAGTGGCTGTGTCAGACCCTGGGCTTGGTCCCTGACATCACACAAAATGGAACTTCATCAACTCTGGCTTTCTTCTCCCATAACCAAGAGTCCAAATTAAAGCAACTTATCAGGAGCATAACTCAATTCATTCTGATTGTCTTGGGCTCTTCTACACAATCAGTTAACAAATTCTCCAAAATGAAGCCCTAATACCAACAGTTCACTTGTACTAACAGCTGTTATGAAGGGGCGGGGGAGGGACCAGAGGGGTGCTTGGGTGGCGACATACCTGGCTGAGTGCTTATGTGCAAGAAACTAGGTTCCAGCATCTAGACCCTAACTGTAGGGGGAAAGATTTAATAGTGGTGAGGCAGTGCTGCAGATCTCTATTAAATAAAAAATAATAAATCAATTGCACATTCTTAGAACCATGGTTTTGTTGCTTTTTGGCCATCAGAGTTATTGCTGGAGCTGAGGATCCTATCAGATGCCTCCACTCATCCTGGTAATCTCTCCCCGCTGCTTCCCTCTCTTCCTCCCAGTGGAGACAAAGGGAGGAAGATGTGAGAGGGAAGACACTTGCAGCACTCCACTGCTTCTGAAGCTTCTCTGTTGCCGATGAGGACCAGGGCCTTCAACTGGGGTCTTCACAAGTGGTAGCATGTGCACTCTGCCAACTGCACCACCACCCAGTCCCAACTTGGCTTTTAAAACTCATGATTAGGGTATTTTTAAATTTAAACATGACTTTACTATTAAATCACAAAAAGATTTTAAAAATATTAAGTATGACAAAATAACTAATGTTGGAGTCACCTGTATTAACTTCTTTTTTTGGCCTCCAGGGTTATTGCTGGGCGGTGCCTGCACTACAAGTCCACAGCTCCCAGAGGCTAGTTTTTCCCTTTTGTCGCCCTTATTTATCGTTGTTATTGCTGCTGTTGTTGTTGGATAGGACAGAGAGGAGGGGAGAAAGATAGACACCTGCAGACCTACTTCACCACTTGTGAAGTGATCTGCCCACCCCCACCCCCCCTGCAGGTGGAGTGCCATGGGCTCAAACCAGAATCCTTACACCAGTCCTTGCACTTTGCGCCATATGCACTTACCCGCTACACTACCACCTGACCCCCACCTGAGTTAATTTCTTTAGTTCACAGAATGTTTAAGTTAAGGCACTTACTTATGATGATGTGTGCATATGTAAGTTTGAAGACAAAGCAAAAAAAAAAAAGGGAAAAAAAAGCTTATTAATAAGAATACAAGGAGAAAAATCCCCAAAGAGAACTTTGTATCATGAGAAATGCTGGCACCCACTTTGATGGTGACAAAGTAGGTATGCCATGTCAAAAGAAGAAAACAACTCAACTTTTGATAAAGTCTTTTTAATGGAAAATGTAAAACCCCTTTCAACTTTAATGTACAAAGCTGTATGTAACACTTGCACTTTAACAAATAAAAGCAAGCCAATGTTTTAAAAAAATACATCATTAAATGTATATATGTATATATTTACATAGCATATTAAGTTTAATATTTAGCTTTAAAAGTTCACATAAATTTTACCAAAATGAGACAAATTTAAATAAATTACACCTTTTGAAAATGTTTAATTATACAGTCAATAGCTTCAACAAAATATTGAAGTGTCTGTATTTAGTATCTACTTTATATACTCGTATTTTACAAATTTTACAATTATTTGGCAGTAATTTTCTGATTATGACATGACTGCTGTGCAGTTCAGCAATTTCCCCAATGCAGGCAACAGCTGGTGTTTGTGTCCTATTCTCACAGTAACTGTCTCAATGTAGTGAAAAATAGCAGTTATTTTAGTAAACTGTACAAGGTCACATTTACACTTGATCAACAATATAGCATAGGATTTTGTATTTTTCCAAAAATAAATACATTATTTTAAATCTGGCATTTTCACAAACATCATATACACTATAGTACAAAGACAGCGGTGAAGGCTGCTTTAAAATAGAGCTTGTGTTAATAGCTGACATGGCATCAGACGCTGTGACATATGCTATACTGCTGCGGTGTCAGTGAGCGATGACTACAAAGAGAACTTGGCACCGAGGGCTTTATGACACTCAAGTCAGTGTGCATACAAACGGTCATTTAAGAGCAAGTAACCCCACCCAGGCAAACGGCCTCAACAAACTAAACCTGTCTAATTTTCTTCCATATCCTCTATTTCATCTTCATGTAACTTCAAAGTTCTCACCGTTTCCTTGACTGCATGATACAAAATATTTTTAACCTGAAAGAGATATTGGTATTTTTAATTACTTCATCTTAAGACAGATTAACAAATGAAAGATGTTAGATTAAAACAAGATTTTAATGGAGGAAAGCCATTAAAGAAATTTAAGAAAAATATACAAAGGTAAAAAAGGTATTGTAAACCTAAGTGAAATATAATAAAATATATATTTATTTTACATTTCGGTTGTTACTTCCTAATATTAGGTTAATAACCATCTAAGAGACAAAAGTATTATCGTATTTATGAACATAAAAATCTGCAGAACTGGAAAATGGAAAGTTAGAAAATTCAACTCTTACCTGAAGTTTATCATCATAATTAATCTCTTCCTTCAAAAGTCTGAGTTCCTGTGTTAAATGAAATGACTGCACAAGATGTTCTGGAGACACAAAGTCTTCAATTACCTGAACACAGCTATGGAAATTCTGTACCTAGTCCCAGACAAAAAGGGCAAAAGATAAATATGTGGGATAAAACTGACAGAGCTTATTCCCCCCCAAGCATCAAAAGCTTCAAGTAGACGGATTTTCTAAATGGAAAATGCTGTTGAGTTATGAAAAGATGTTTTCCAAGAGTCTTCCAGACAGGCTAGAAATTATTCCAGACAGATCCTAAATTATTCATTTTTCAAGGTAGATACTCTTGTTATTTACAACAAACATTCTAATTGAAAACAGTGTTTCACTCATCAGTGCAATCAACTAAGTACTTGTCTTTAATCCTTTGGCAGCCTGTAGTCCTCTCAGTGATTCAGAAACTAATAAGCACTCTGAGGCTAGGAGGTGCTCGCTTGACACAAGTTAGCATGTGCAAGGACCCAGGTTACATCCCAGGCCACAAAATAGGAGCATCTGGGGAGGAAGCTTCAGGAGCAGTAGAGTAGTGTGGAGATCTCTCTCCATCTCTGTCTCCCTCTCCCTATTTCTCATCCTGTATCTAGAGGAAAGAAAAAACAAACCCAGAACAATCCTCCGAACACATACAAAAAAGTTTTCCAGAAAAACAAGTTAGAGAGTCACTGTCGACTCAACCAACTGTACAAGGAACACGGAAGCAACGCGTATGAAAGGAAAATCCTGAGTGAGCTAACCTATATGGAGTACAGAAAAAAACAGAGCAAGGGAACAAACTAGAGTCAAAAGAAAATGAAGAGTGGGTTCCCCGAATTTCTCCCTACTGCTGCCAACAAAGTAGAATCAGCTGAGCCCTGGGCAAACATGAAATCTGTGTTGAGTGATTACATCTCGAGCTCAGAATGAATTGTTCTTAAAAACTATTCATTGTTTGGATACAGTGTGTGTAATGGGGAGGGTGGGGTGGGGATAGAGAAGAAGAGTGGGAGAGACACCTGCAGCACTCAAACCTGTAACATCCAGGCTCTACCAGGTGTGGTGGCACTGCCCAGCCCCTGCATTTTCATTATGCATTTTCATTATGAACCTTGCGGTGTAACAAGTATCTATTTATTCTTTTTTTAATATTTATTTTCCCTTTTGTTGCCCTTGTTGTTTTTCATTGTTGTGGTGGTTGTTGTTGATATCATCGTTGTGAGATAGGACAAAGAGAAATGGAGAGAGATGGGGAAGGCAGAGAGGAGGAGAGAAAGACACCTGCAGACCTGCTTCACCGCCTGTGAAGCGACTCCCCTGCAGGTGGGGAGCTGGGGTTCAAACTGGGATCCTTATGCTTGGCGCCATGTGTGCTTAACCCACTGCGCTACTGCCCGACTCTCTGTAAGTATCTATTCTGTGTTCAGTATATATAGTATATTTAGCACAATTTAAATGATATAAATACATTTCCAAAACACTTTTTTTTTTAATTTTCAAAAATTTTCCTGGAACAAATGAAAGTCCACATGCAAAAAAATTGAACACTGGCCATACGCTGTATTATATGCAACAAGAAACATATCAATAAAAGTTCATGCCAAAACAAAGGCAACAAAAGGGAATAAATAAACATGTATTTTCAAAAAAATCTTTAAAACAACAAAATTATTTTTTAGATGGAACTTTTCTACAAAAGATTAAAAAGAAAAAACTGGTGCACTGGCTACCTTTGCTAGTGTACTTCTTTGTCACGTGCTTGACTCAGACTTGAGCCTGGCCTCCGACACACTGAAGGAAGCTCCAGAGCTGTCGTCTCTTTCTCTGCTTCTGTCTCTAGCTAAAATCAATACATTAAAAAATAAAAGTGGACTGCAAATGTAAATGGAAGCCGATAAGTTTCTAGAAGAAAATCTAAGGGGGGGGGGCTTTGTAACCTTGGGCTTGGCAAAAATAAAAAATAATGGCACATTTAAGTAAAAATTGAGGAGACGGGGGGTAGCGCATCTGGCTAAGCCAAGGACACGCAGGCTGGAGCCCCGCGCGCCACCTGAAGCAGGGGCACTTCACAAGCAGTGAGGCAGGTTTCTCCCTGTGTCTTTTCCTCTCCTCTCAATTTCTCTCTTATCGAATGAAAGGGGTGGGGGGCTGCCAGAAGCGGCACCAGTGACTGGAGGTCAAAAAAAAAAAAAAAAAAAAGGGAGCAGGTGGTAGCGCACCAGGCTGAGCTCACATGTTATAGTGCACATGGGCTGGAGCCCCAGTCCCCACCTGCAAAAGGAAAGCTTTGCAAGTGGTGAAGCAGGGCTGCAGGTGTCTCTCTTTGTCTCTCCCTATCTTCCCTACCCTATTTCTGTCTTTATCCAATAAATAAAGATAATAATAATTAAAAAAGTAAAAAAAAATCAAGTGAGCACATTAAAATTTAAAAGGCCTTTTATTCCTTGTCTGACACCATTTAGAAACAGAAGGATGGGGAACAGGAGGTGGCACAGTGGATAATGCAATGGACTCTTAAGCATAAGTTGTTGTGTTCAACCCCCAGCATTCCATGTGCCAGAATAATGCTCTGACGTTTGCTCTCTTATTAACAAATAAATAACTTAAAAAAAGTAAATGGAAGGCCAAGTTGCAAATTGGAAGAATATATTGCAAAGCACATATGAGAACCATTTTACATAGAAAAATACGTAAGAAGCAGCAATCAAAATACAAAGAAAGCCGTAGTACAAAATATCCAAACATGTATTTACTAGTAAAGGTGAGAAAGCTGCTCATAACCACTTATTACTATTTTAATTTTTAATCTCTAAATTCACAAGAATATAAAATAAGTGAATACAATAATTTATTCAATACAACTGACTTATATTTTGCTTTCCAATCACTAATTCATTGTAGTCATATAATTTTTATTATCTTTATTTATTGGATAGAGGTAGCCAGAAACTGAGGGGGAAGAGGGAGAAAGAGACAGACACCTGCAGCATTGCTTTACCACTCGAAAAGCTTCCCCCCTTCAGGTGGGGGCCGGGAGCTTGAACTCAGATCCTTGAGCACTGTAACATGCACTCAACCAGGGTCACCACCACCTGGCCCCATCATATGAATTCTAAAACACAATTTTAGCAAATATATTTTCAAATATTCTGACTCATGTTGCCCCCTCCTGTAGTTTAAGTCTCATCATTGTTTTTCTCTCTCTAAGAAGTCTTCAAAATTAGATTTCAGCACACTACCATCAGACAAAAATTGTCTCACGTCAATTAAAAAAAATTAAAAAGGGGTGTGAAGCGCAAGGACTGGCTTAAGGATCCTGGTTCAAGCCCCTCCGGCTGCCCACCTGCAGGGGAGTCGCTTCACAGGCAGTGAAACAGGTCTGCAGTATCTTTCTCCCCCCTTCTCCATTTCTCTCTGTCCTATCAAACAACGGTAACAACAACAATAACTACAACAACAATAAAAAACAAGGGCAACAAAAGTGAAAATAAATATTTAAAAAAAAAACCTGGTTCTCTCATTAACTGCTGTATTTACAAGTTTTTATGTACCTGATGAAGTGCTCCTGCTGGTAAGACCACGGCATCACCAAGGAACTGAATAAGAGTACACGTTCTAACTCCATATTCCTCAAGCAGTCTTTGGCGGAGCTTCTTATTCACATACCAACTTTGGTCACGTATTGGATCATGTTCTGGTAGAACATCAAGGCCTTGTTCTTTTGAAATCTGTATGGATTAAAATAAAACCATACACTCCAATTGAAGTTCATATGAATTTCAACTTTGTTTACAAGTTTTACTCTCAGAATCCTCTGTAACAATGACTGCTTCTTATAAAGGTAGTAGGATAGCCAGGTGAATTAGATTTCCTTTCTCTGTAATCCTTTCACTATTAAGTCTCTATCCATATCATTCCTTCTTTGTAATTGATTCAGAAGTATGGCGAAAGCGAGGGAAAAGATGAGTTTACTAACAAAACAAAACCATTCACATGTGAACATAAACTTTCTCCTGACCTTGAAATTTTTGTTAAGGGAGGTAACAAAGGATAAGTTACTGTGATAAACTTATAACCCATAACAAATACCTCTCTACTTGCCCCTTCTCTATCAACTTTTGTCTCTATCAAAGAAATACAATTAAAAAAAAAAAAAAAAGAATTCTGCTTAATACACACAAAAAGAACTGTTTGTGCAAAGGGTTTAAACCAGTTATTTGAGGGAGATTATTACTTTCATTCACTGTGTCTTAACAAAATTAATGGTATGCTTACTCAAAAATTCAGTTTGATCAAACAGGTATCAAGAAATACACAGAAAAGAATTGTTACCTAGGGCCAAAAGCCCAAAATACTGAAATACCAACAAAAATTAAAACCCTACCTGCTTTAGATTTTTTCCATTTGGCTTAAAAAAAACTAAAGTTACAGTATTTATTTATATATATTTTTAATTTAAAAATTTTTAAATTTATTTTCCCTTTTATTGCCATTGTTGTCTTTTTATTGTTGTAATTGATGTCATTGCTGTTAGATAGGACAGAGATAAATGGAGAGAGGCGGGGGAAAGAGAGACACCTGCAGACATGCTCACTACCTTGTGAAGTGACTCCCCTGCAGGTGGGGAGACGGGGACTCGAACCGGGATCCTTACGCCAGTCCTTGCGCTTTGCACTATTTATGTATTTTAAACCAGAACACTGCTCAGCTCTAGCTGATGGTGGTACAGGGGCTTGAACCTGGCCGGGACCCTGAAGCCTCAAGCATGAGAGTCTCTTTGCATAGCCATTCTGCTAATTAGGCGGTTAGTGCTTTACAGTGGATACAGCTGTTGGTACATATGTAAAATTTCTCTTGTTTTCTGCAAAACACCCTCATCCCAGCCTAGGTTTCCTCCACCACCAGGCACTAGGACCTGAAAACCTCTCTGCCCCACCTCCCAGTCCTTTACTTTGGTGCAATATACTAGGAAATTATCTTTTATAGTAAAGTGACAAAACAGCTTTTATGACACATTTGTTTTTCTGTTCTGCAAAGATAGCACCTAAGTCATCACCAGACTTCTTTTCTTTAAGGGGTGGGGTGGAAGGAGTGGAGAACATAGAAATTGCCATTCAAAACAATGTGAAACAGGTTTTAAAAGGAACAGAATTTCTTTCTCTTTTGATAGAAAATTATTTAATGATCTTTTATTGCTGAATAACAAGTGAAGTTATAGTTAAAAAAAAAAGTATTGTCCAGTGTTGAGAGATAAATTATACCTTTTGGAGAAATTCCCTTATCTTGTCAACATCCTTCCCAGCGTAAATATGCCACAAAGCACCAGGTATTTCACTTGAGTCCTTTAATCGTTTTCTTAAAATGTCATCCAAATCTTCCTCCTCAAATTTCTTGAGTATTCCTATAACACAAAGTTTTTTTTGCCCCCAATTTGGTCAGTAAAGATTATCAGAAAGCCAAGTTCCTGATATCAGAGCAACACAGTACCTCGGTCACTTTAAAAGAGGAGATAAATCAGTTACATAGCAAAACTGTCAGAATTATGTGCAGAGTACACAGACATTGTGTTCACTGGGTGCTAGATGACTGAAATCTTCCCAGTTCATTGGTTTTTTGCAAACCAAGGAGGAGGAGATAAAAATAAACTTTCTTCCTGTTTCAAGGACACAGTCATAACAATGATTGATATCAGCTACCACCTTATAATTCATGAAGGACTTTCCTGACCCATACTAGGCGGCCTAACTACACGGAGTAAGGCAGGTAAAGGTCTCTACATCTCTGTCTTATACCAGGAAAACAGGACCAGTGAAGTAAGGAATGAACTCATCATGACTAATCTGTAACCAAAGGTAACTATTTCATGCACTGTCATTTCTACAAAGCATTAAGATAATTCTTCTAAAATGCTAAAAAGTGAGCATGTTATATAAAGTTGCATGTAGACAAAAAAAGTTCTCAATGGCTGTATCTGAGGAACCTGCAACCCCACCCTTTTTATTCTTAATGATTACAAGTTTCAGTTTATTATTTTTTAAATTTTATTTATTATTGGATAGATACAGAGAGAAATTGAGAGAGGAAGGGGGAAGATAGAGAGGGAGAGAGACAGAGAGACACCTGCAACTCTATTTCACCACTCATGAAGCTCTCCTCTAGCATGTGGGGACCAGGGGCTTGAACCTGGGTCCTTGCACACTTAACCAGGTACACCACCGCCTGCCCCGCTCCCCAGTTTTTACAATTATTTTGTAATATTTGCGGTTTTTCAGGGACACAAATTCTAGACAAATCTAGTAAGTCAGGTTATTCAACTATTCAAAAAACCCATCATTTTTTGCTTGTTTCTTTACCTGCTTTTGACATAATGCCATTTCCTTTTGCTATGCCAACATAGACCAGAACGTTTACAACATCAGAGACTTCGATATGTAGATTGGTTGTTCCTATGTCGTGATCTTTAGAAGCAGCTACGCCTGTGTGTAAAAGAAAACTTTACTTGACAGAACACTTTGTGTTTTCTGGGGATTATTCCCAACATCAGCTATATGAGCAAAGTTGACTTCTAAGTTAGTTTTACTTTTTTAAAAATTTATTTTATTGTCTTTATTTATTTATTGGTTAGAGATAGCCAGAAATTGAGAGGGAAGGAGGTGATAGGGAGAGAGGCACCTGAAGCATTGCTTCACTGCTTGCAAAGCTTTCCCCAGGTCTTACTTTTTTTAAAAAAATATTTATTTATTCCCTTTTGCTGCCCTTGTTTTATTGTTGTTGTTGGATAGTACAGAGAGAAATGGAGAAAGGAGGGGAAGACAGAGGTGGAGAGAAAGACAGACACCTGGCAGACCTGCTTCACAGCCCGTGAAGCGACTCCTCTGCAGGTGGGGAGCCCGGGCTTGAACTGGGATCCTTAGGCCAGTCCTTGCGCTTTGTGCCACTTGTACTTAACCTTCTGCACTACTGCCCAACTGCCAAGTTTTACTTTACTCTTAAACTTGCTCCCCCCCACTTCCACCCACAATCTGTAACATTGACTCAAAGAAAGCATACGTGTTACCATGTGCAAGGACCTAGGTTTATTCCCTTGGCCCCATGTGTTAGGGTAGGGTTGGAGGGGAGTCATAAATGGGGAGCAGAGTCTATCTCGCTCCCTCATTAATAGCTCTCTTATGGAGGTGGCTGGAGCTATGAAGGCTGCCAGAAGCAAAATGGTACAGGCAATGAGCACCAGTGCAAAAAATTAAATTACCAGGGTTATTATTATTACTAATAGTATATATTATATACTATATATAATATATATAATTCCTTAGAAAAACTTCAACAAATTCTTTAAAAGAATAAATTTAATACTTTAAAGAATCTTCTGAAGATTTCTCTTTGGATAGAGCTAGTTAAACTTTCACATAATTCCAAGCAAAGGAAACAAAATTATATACCTACCATAGGCACTGCACAACCTGGGTCCTAGGTCTGGACGGACAAAAAATCCTGGCAAATGAGAGGCCAAATTGAACTTTCCTTCTGGATTACAATATTCTGGTAATGGCAAGCTTTTTAAAAGGTCTTCATATCTAGAGAATAACAATATTGCCTCCTTTAGAATAAAGATTTGCATATTCAAGTGCCTTCAAACATGGGCTTCGAGTTACTCTAAACACAAGACCTTTCCTTAAAAGACAGTTAACATTTGATTTTGACATTTGGGTGAGTGATGGCAGGGGAGACAGCATAATGGTTATGCAAAGAGACTCTCATGCCTGAGACTCCAAAGTTCCAGATTCAATCCCCATATCACCATAAACCAGAGCTGAGCAGTGCTCTGGAAAAACAAATAAATAAAAATAAAGAAGTGATACTGACTGCAACTGTAATTGTGCAAATTAAATCTCAAGAATTAAGAGAAGAAAGATCTTAACCAAGTATCCTTTCCACAACCATATCCATAAGCTTAACCATAGCCTTTCCTTTCCATTCAGATGAGTACTTTTCACTTTTTCCTGAGATTACAGGGATTAGGTCTGATCTTTAAGTTATTTATCTTTAATGGGGAAGACAGTGCCTAGCAATTATTACAAAATAAGCAATCCTTACTTACTTTGCTTATTCTACTACTACTAAGGATAAACCTTGGCTAGACATCAGAAAGCCAAGAGCCAAAATGACAAGTTTTAAGGCCAGAGAGATGGCTCATACGTGGAGCACATGCTTTGTATGTGTGAGATCTTTAACATAGCAAAAACAAGAAAAGGCCACAGAAGTGGAGGACTGATGGTTCTTTCTTAATAGTAACACAAATAAAAATAAAGGATATTAAAAAAAATTTTTTTTGAGAGAAGTTTTAAAATAAATACCTTGCTGGCATCATAGTCTTAAAGTCTTCTCCTGAAGGGCAATCTTTCAATTTTAAAACAACCGTTTCTCCATTTTTTGTTTTTTGACGTTCTGTAAGGAATGCAGTAATTATTACAATGTTAATCATTTTAGTAATGTAAGAAAAGACAGATGAACAACTGTTATATGGTAAATACTAAATGAATGCTCATGTGATCAGAATTCAGACTTGTTTCTAATATTCAAATATTGGACACAGACTCACCTGCAGTACTACAAACACTATCTTTTAAACAAATAACTAATTGTTATTTAGACAATTTTTAATTTTCATGTTTATAATATTTTCTGTTAAATCATTTTTCCAAGTTTTATAAAATGGCCTAAAATGTTTAATGTAAGAATATTTATAGTCAAAGGAAATTTCGGTGAAATCATAGAAAAGCTTTTTTCTAATCATCTTTCTTTTTAGATGTAGGAAGTATTATAGAAATGCAGAAATTTCAAAGATTATCAATCATTTAAGACATATGTTAAAAATCAAAATAAAACATACTTGAAACTTCTTCAAAACCATCCCAGAATTCTTTAACATTGGCATTTGAAATGATGCTATCTCTGCAGTTCAAGAGATCTGCTTGGTGGTCTCCAAAATCAAGACTAATTGATTCTGCTTTCCACAAGTTAATGTTCAACTTCTTATGCACACCAGAAACCACTGCAGGCTTATAAATAAAGAGATACATGTTAAAAGATATCTGGACAACTCTAAAATTTGATTTTATATATGCAGAAATAGAAGTCAAGAGAAAAGGGGGAGACAGAGAGGGAGTGAGAGACACTTGCAGCACTGCTTCAATACCTGGAGGTGGGAACTGAGGGCTTGAACCCAGGCCCTTGCACACTATAATGTGTACTCTCAAGGCTGCACTACAGCCTGACTCCTCAAGCCTCATTATTTATATCCCTAATGCCCAATACAGGGATTGGTATTTCGAATTTACTTTTAACCACAAGTCTGGCTTATGGTGGTGCGTTGGGTTTAAAATGGGACATCTTTGTGGGATCAAAGGAACCCTCCTGCACTGCTGGTGGAGATGTAAATTGGTCCAACCTCTGTGGAGAACAGTCTGAAGAACTCTCAGTAGTTCTGTAGTGAAGGCTAGAAGTGGACCTACCCTATGATCCTGCAATTCCTCTCCTGGGGATATATCCTAAGGAACCCAACACACCCATCCAAAAAGATCTGTGTACACATATGTTCTAGGCAGCACTATTTGTAATAGCCAAAACCTGGAAGCAACTCAGGTGTCCAACAACAGATGAGTTGGCTGAGCAAGTTGTGATATATACATATATATGTATGTATGTGTGTGTGTACACACACACACACACACACACACACACACACACACACACAATGGAATACTACTCGGCTATAAAAAATGGTGACACCACCGTTTTCAGCTGATCTTAGATGGACCTTGAAAAATTCATGTTAAGTGAAGTAAGTCAGAAACAGAAGGATGAATATGGGATGATCTCACTCTCAGGCAGAAGTTGAAAAACAAGATCAGAAGAGAAAACACAAGTAGAACCTGAACTGGAATTGTCGTATTGCACCAAAGTAAAAGACTCTGGGGTGGGTGTTTGGGGAGAATACAGGTCCAAGAAGGATGACAGAGGACCTAGTGAGAGTTGGCATGTACAAACTATTATACTTACTGTTGAATGTAAAACTTTAATTCTCCAATAAAGAAATAAAAAATAAACAAAAAAAAAGAAAGAAAATGGGACCTCTAGGTTCAAGCAGGAAGATCTTTTATAAACCATTTTCCTATCTCCCCAACTCTGAAGACTACCTTTTAATAGGTGCTCAATAATTATCTTTGAATGAAAATAGCAAAAACAAAATAGCACCATTTTTCAGAAACCAACAATGATAAAAACATAAAAACACTAAGTCATGAATTCTTAATTTTGTTTATAATTATAAATTAATATAGTAAACTGTCATTTAAAAAATCTATAAGCATAAAAATTTGGTCAATCAGAAGTCATTTTTACCAGCAAGGAATTACACAGGGAATTTGTCATTCAAGGATTATAAATTAGTTATAAATAAATGTTATATAAATATTAAACACAAAAGCATCTACATACTTTTTCTAAGCTCAAGAAATATGCTTCTTTAAAAAAAAACTATATTTTGATAGGACAGAAAAAAGTAGAGAAGCGAGATAGAGAGACACTTGCAGTACTGCTTCACTACTTGTGAAGCTTCCCTCTGCAGGTGGGGGCCGGGGACTTGAACCCAGGTCCTCATCATTGTAGTGTGTGCACTTAAGCAGGTGTGCCACTACCTGGCCCCAAGAAATATGCTTCTACTAGTGAGCATGCTAGCAGAAGATATGCTCTGCTAACTATACTAAAATGCAAATAAAAACTGGAAGCAGGAATAAACTTTGTAAACATGAAATCACTCAGTGATTCCTTGCACGTTTATACAAATCAGAACAAAAACAACAGCAATGAAATATTCACTTTGGTAATCTTTTTAGTATCTTACATTTAAGACATAGGTTCTAAGTACTATCTCCTTTATTGCCTATTGAACCAGTTTCAATTCCAGTGATCTATTTTTTCAGTTTAAAATACTCACTTGTCCATGTTTCCAACACTCTCTGAAAAGCTTCCAATTATTACTATTCTTATAATCTTTAAGCCACAGGATATGCTTTTCACAGATCCAAGAATGTGGTATATCACTGTGCAATTTATTATTTTCCTCCTTGGCAGATTTTCCACTTTCTCTTGATTCTTCTTTAAGCACTGGTTTTATATTTATCTTGGAAGCTTTATTTGGTGGAATTTTGTTTTCAACAACAGAAGCAATTATGTCATCAAGAATGTTTGGCATGGTTCTTCCACTTTTACTACTCTATTAGGGAAAAACAGATTTTGAAAGGAAACTTATATATTCTTAAACTTTTCACTTTGATTTACTATGAGCACAGGAAACAACAAACACAAACAATATACTTGCATTCAGAAAATATGTCAGTGGATATGGTTCCAACAATACTCCTGACAGGTGGAAACCACAAGCTTGGTGGAATCCAAATGAGAAGCTGTTGGTAAACAGAAACTAGACATGTGACTTTCTTCCGTGTAGCTTTAAGACTAGGGCACAGAAGGAATAGACTGGTGAAAAACCCACATTTTAAAAGTCACTAAAAATTTATATAACCCAGCACCAGAAAATAGCACATTCAGGAGGATACATGCTCGCCCACGCATGAGGACCTAAGCTCAGGCTATGGCAACACAGGAGCAGAGGGCACGTCCTGCCAGAGGAGCTCCCAGAAGCACCTGGGATGATGTACCAGGGTTAAGGTATCTCAAAGGATGAAAAAGTGAGGCCTGGGTGACTGCTTAGAAGCATCACACACACTAAGGTCCTAACTTCATATGCTGGGATTCCATGTATATATATGTAAACATAAAGAGGGAGGGACAGCTGGCTCACCCAGTAGGGTGTATCCTTTACCATGAGCAAGGACCTGGGTTTGAGCTCCATGCCACATGGGAGTAACACATGAATGAGCAGCTTCATGAGCTGTGGTGTCTCTCCTTAGCTGTCTCTCACTATCTTATGAGAGGCAGAAAGACATTGCCGAAAGCAGAGGAACCATGCAGGCATGAAACCTCAAGGATAAACCTGGTGGCAAAATAATAATAAAAATGTATCTACCACGATGCTATTATATTTATATCCTGGTGAACAGTTAAAGTAAAAATCTGATATGTAAATATTTTCTTTTTATCTTTATGCATTGGATAGACAGAGCAAGGTTATCAAGAGGGAAGGGGGTGACAGAGAGAGAGACAGACAGAAAGACAACTGCAACACTGCTTCACCACTTGCAAAGCTTTCCCCTCTGCAGGTGGGGACTGGGTGCTTGAACCCCAGTCCTTGCACATTGTAACATGTGTATTCAACCAGCTGCGCCACTATCCAGCCCTGATATTTAAATGTTTTAAGCAAAAAAACATCCACTAACATATATCTCCCCCAACACACACACACACACACACACACACACACACACACACACACACACACACACACACACACACACACTATGGAGGTCTCATATCTTGAAGGGGTCAAAATTACAATCCCCAACATTTTTCATCTGAGAAAAATAATCAAAACCTTCCATTTTAACTCACGAGAACTATAATGCCATTAGCAACCCGTCTACTGATTTGATCAATTTTGTTTCACCTGTATCTGTTGCCTGAGAAAAGGCAATAACCAAGTTATCTAAATTTAAGGTCCAAGAGAAACCAAAAGCTTTTCACTGTACTTACTGGAGTTCCCAGTGAATAAACTGGTGCAAAGGCAATGCCAGCATCTGTAGACCCGACACGCAGTTTGCCAGCTGTTGTGGTGAGCAAGTCCCGCAAGGTTGATCCTTGTTCATTACTCTGGGACATAGTGGGTGACGATTGGCTGTTTGGAGAACCAGGGTTCTCCTGTTCTCCCTCTTCTTTAATTTGCTTTTCAAGCACAAAGTCTTTGTTTTCTGGAGCAAAATGTCATGAAAATTTAAATCAAATTAAAGTATGTATGTGCTAAAGATAAATCTGACATCCTGTCAGATAGAAGTAAGAAAAATTGAACCACTCGCAGTTTGTTTTCCAAGCAAACAAACTCAAACTGGTCTGAATATGAAGTACGCTTCTACAATATCTTAGATATGCCCTGGAGTTTGTATCTGTCATGATAAGAACTACAGTAAAGTTAAAAATCTATTGGCCCTGATAGTCCTAATGGCATGTTCAGCTACAAATGAGTCTATAATAAAATCTGATATAACTATAGGGAGGGGCATTCCTACTAAGCCAAATGTATTACTGAACATAAGCTATGACCCAAACCAAAAAATGGTGTCATTCTAAGTGAATACACTGCTGATTATACTACAATCCCTAACACACACTTACATTATTAATTATATTTACCTTTCTTTTCCTCTCTGGCCTTCTGCTCTGCAAGATCTGCTAGCCAGTGCAACGGTGACTGAGACTCGGGTGGTGTCAGCTTGCTGTCCGTGCTGGCGTCACTCCCGGGGCTGCGGTTCCCATTGCTCTCAGACTTCTGAGGGGTGCTATGCTGCTGAGACTCGGGCACACACAGAGAAATTTTATCACTGTGATTTAGAACATTCTGTAGGACCTGTAAAGAGAGAACAACTGAATTTTTTAAAGAATTCAATTATTCAGAACAAAAAGATTTATTTATCTAGCAAAACAAAGGTTTAAAACATATAAGTGCTAAATGTTATCTCACATATGGAAATTGATTGAACATATATATATTTATTTGAATATTTTCGAGATTATTATTTACTTACCTGAGATACACCATTCATCGTAGGGAAATTTCCAACTTGTATGTTCTGTCTGTTAGTGCAATGACAATAGGATTTAATAGCATATTTTTCTCTGAGAATGTGCATGGCATCTAGAAGATCTGTCAAAACTATAAAATAAAATGATGGTCAGTAAATCTCCTTAAGATGGCAATAAATCTTACTCTAATTTTCTTATGTCTTTTCATTTTTTAAAATATTTATTTACTTCCTTTTGTTGCCCTTATTGTTTTATTGGTGTCATTGTTGTTGGATAGGACAGAGAGAAATGGAGACAGGAGGGGAAGACAGAGAGGGGGGAAGAGAAAGATAAAACACGGGGTTGGGTGGTGGCGCAGCCGGTTAAGCACATGTGGCACAAAGCTCAAGGATCGGCGAAAGGATCCCAGTTCGAGTCCCTGGCTCCCCACCTGCAGGGGAGTCGCTTCATAGGTGGTGAAGCAGGTCTGCAGGTGTCTTATCTTTCTCTCCCCGTCTTCCCCTCCTTTCTCCATTTCTCTCTATCCTATCCAACAACGAAGGACATGAATAATAGCAATAATAATAACCACAACGCTACAACAAGGGCAACAAAAGAGGAAAAAATGGCCTCCAGGAGCAGTGGATTCATAGTGCAGTCACTGAGCCACAGCAATAACCCTGGAGGCAAAAAAAAAAAAAAAAAAAAAAGGTAAGACACCTGCAGACCAGCTTCACCCACCCCTTGTGTACTGACTCCCCTACAGGTGAGGAGTTGGAAGCTTGAACTGGGATCCTTATGCCAGCCTCGGCTTTGAGCCACCTGCGATTAACCCACTGAGCTACCAGTCAACTCCCATGCCTTTTCATTTTTTTCTTCACCTGATTCAGTTTTCAGATTTGGCAATTCAAACACAGGTTCTCTATTATTTTCTAACCTCTATTAAAAAAACTGAGTTGTATGCCCTTTCCCACCTTATCCTAAAATGGTTCCTTGATAACTTACATTGTCACAAAAAACGAGTTGGTCTTGCTAGTTCTATTACAGAAAGAATTCTGTAACAGGTAGTTGGGCGGTAATGCAGTGGGTTAAGCGCACGTGGCACAAAGTGCAAGGACCGACCGGCATGTGGATCCCGGTTCAAGCCCCCGGCTCCCCACCTGCAGGGGAGTCGCTTCACAAGCGGTGAAACAGGTCTGCAGGTATCTATCTTTCTCTCCCCCCCATTTCTCTCTGTCCTATCCAACAACAATGACATCAATAACAATAACTATAATAATAAAAAAACAACAAAGGCAACAAATGGAATGAATAACTAATAAAAAAAGAATTGTGTAACTAAGCTGTTCACAGTTTAATACTAGATAAACATTACATTTTCATTCTATTATACCCTACATATCACTCCCTAAATAATCTGAGATAACCAAGAATCATTATATTCCTAGGAAAACAATGTATATTTGTACATACCAGAACCAGGTATAATCTGAGTTGGCATCAAATGCTTGTGATCGTGAGGCTGTCCCTTCACACACTTCATCCAAGCATACAGCTCTTTATCTGTAAGATTATAAAGAAATGCCCATTGAGGCCCAAGAACAGGCTTCAGAGTCAGTTGTTAAAGAGAACTCCATGCATGAGGTCCTGAGTCTGATCCCTAGTATTGGATATGCCAGAATGGCGTTCTGCCTCACCCATTACCAAAATTTTTTTTTTTAAAAAAAGAAATGTGTTTTTGTATTACTTACAGATTTAAAACTGAGAAATTGAAAGATCTCCACCCCCCGACACACACACTTTTGTTCTTTTAGATAAAGACAGGAAAAGAGAAGGTAGAGGGAGACAGAGGGAAAGATACCTGCAGCACTGCTTCACTGCTCATGAAGCTTTTCTCACTGCAGATTAGGGCCCGAGGCTTAAACAAACCCCAATTCTTCTGCATGATAATGTATGTGCTGTACCAGGTACACCACCACCTGGCCCTATTAAATGTATGGTACTTCAGATTCTGAGAGGTTTCTAACTGCAGGATATCAACTTGACATCTGTGCTTTTACTAAAAAGATCATTTATTACCAGTGTTGTCAGTCATCTCTATATTGTCTGATACTAGCTGCTCTTTTTATCTCCTACCTATCTTCTGTATCCACAGGCTTTTTGTCTGACTTTAGTTCATTAGTGGAAAGTATTAATCTGAAACCACTAATATATTTTTTATGGTTTATAAGCATGTACAGAAACTGTCAGAAGACATGTAAAAAAGCTGCTAGTGTACAGACAATAATTATGTTTATTGCATTTGAGCAAAACTCCCATCTTGTAGTTATAAACATATTAAGGCATCATGATAAATATTCAACACCTTAACCTTTATGAGACTTTTCTCTATAAATTAAATGATGTGGGAATAATTTATGATTTGGCTTCAAGAAATACCACAAAGCTTAATAAGTTCAATATACAAAAAAGAAAATTCCAAAACTGTTTTTTGAAAAGTTTCAATTTAAATAAAATTTAAATCCAGTTTAAAGTTGTTCTTATTTTGGTTAATGTGTTGCCAGTAATGAACAAAGCTTCTTGTACATGAACATGACCACTGATAAGTCGTCTCGTCAACCTAGTTTTTTAATACTTTGTGAAAGAAAGAGACAGAGGTAAGACCATACATAGCACTGCTGCATGACTTGTGGAACTCTCCATTAGTGATGTCATGGTGTTAGGGCTTGAGACCCGGGTCACTGCCAAATTGAGTGCTCTACTGGGAAGCCAAATCTATGCCTACCAAATTATTATTTTTTAATTTTTAAAGATTAAATGGGGCTGGGGTGAGGAGAGGAGGGCATCACAAGAGTTCTTTCCATCTCTTTCTAACTCCCCATTCTCAATTTTTGCCTCTATCCAAAATAAACTAAAATGCTTTAAAAAAATAATAATAACCCTAATGACTTATTAGTTAATAGGGTGATGGTGAGAGAAGAGAAAAAACAAACACCAAATCATCACTCTGACACATGCAACGCAATGCCTGGAATCAGGATCACTGAGTTCAACACCTTATCCACTGTGCCACCAAAATGGCTTTAAGTCTTCTGAATTGCATCACCAAACTCAGAAGCCTGTAAATGTTATCACATTATTTATATTTTATATACCTGTGCTTATTATCACTATAAATATCTATGTAAACCAAGAATCTCACCAATATAATTTTTCTAATATTTAACAGTGAAATATGATATAAAGATGACATAAGATTTGCAAGATACAAAACTATGATATGGTGACTGTACCTTTAAAACCAATATATATCTATAAGGAATGGTGGCATAATAATGACTCTAGCTTATAACAATCATCTTGTTTAAAAAAAAGGACTAATGTTTGCAATACATACACAAAATACAACACATTGTTTTAATTTAGCAGAGAAATGAAAGTATAAAACTAATAAAAAAAAATAAACATAAAATGTCTGTATATGACATTTTGTACCAGTGATTTAAGTTAGAGTACCTGAAAACATCCAAATATCCTTTTGTGGTTTTCAAGAAGTACTCATTATTATTCAGACACTATATCACAAAACAATCAAGTTATAAATGTTCAAACTGGTTTACCATTACTTACCTCCTAAGTCTTGGGATCTTTAAGGGAGTCAGAGAAAGTGAGGCTTTAATAGTCCTGTCAGTAGGAAAGATGCTGATGATGGGGAGTGAAATAGCTCATGTGGCCAGTGCTCTATTCGCCATGTGCTCAGCGCAGGCTTGAGCCTGCCCCCACTGCACTGAAGGATGAAGCTTCAGTGCTGTGGTCTCTTTCTCTCTCATTTATTTATTTGGAAGACAGGAAGAGAGAAAGAACCAGCCAACACTCTGGTACATCTGCTGCCAGGGACTGAACTCAAAACCTCATGCTTGAGAGTCCAATGCTTTATCCATTGTGCCACCTCCCAGAACACTCTTTGACTCTCTTTAACTCTATCTTGAGGGAGGGGGGAGGGGGGAGAGGGGAAGAGGAAAAGGGGAAGAGAGGAAGGGAGAAACAGAGGAAGGGAAAAAGGAAGGAGATGAAAGAGAGAGAGAGAAGGGAGGGAGGGAGGAAGGAAGGGAGGGAGGGAGGGAGGGAGGGAGGGAGGAAGGGAGGGAGAGATACTGATGGGCTACATAAATATTCAGATCACTACCTCTGTGCCATATATAACTAGGTAGAAATTAGAAAGCATAGTTTCAAAGGCTATTTCATGTTAACAAAAAGTATTCTTTAAACTCTTAAGAACCAGGAGATAAATGGTACTAGTGATAGTGTACTCTTAAACATTTTGATTTGAACTTTATGGAACACCAATAGAAGAAGTAATACTAGTAGGTATTCAAAATTGTGTGCATGGCTACACTATTCAGTAAGTTCTAGGAACTCTAGTTCCTATTATGTTAAATTCAGACCAGAGGGGTGACACAAAACAAATATTTTGCAGCATTTCAACTTATATAAAGATACAAACTAACCTCTAGAACTCTTTCTTTCTTTTGCCTTGTAACAATCTAAGCAGACAACAAATCCACATTTTTGGCAGACCCAGTGAATATTAAACAGCGTTGCTTCACATGCATCACACATCTCTCGGACTCCTCTTACTGCTCTTTTCCAGACAATTTTGGCTAAAAAAAAAAAATACCACACACAATAAAAACAATTAAAACCAAGAACTTTGGAGGGTATATTAATTAAGAAACAATAGTGTGTCTTGAAGTAATTAGTAATTCTCATCAGAAATTTTACTGTTTTGGATTGAGTAATTCTGCTGTAGGGAAATAGCCTCTCTCCCTTACAGGGTTTTTAGTGTTATCTGTGGGCTCCATTCTTTAGATGCCATTACCCTATACTACCTCCCTTCTGTTAGTCAACCAAAAATGTGCTGAGTCATTGTTAAACGCCAGTGTAACAATCTGCTGATTAAAGAAAAAGATAACACTTAAGAAGTATGTAGGTGCTTTACATTAAGTAAACATAATTAAGTATTTTCTAACCCATCTATGAAATAGCTATTGTTACTACTTTATAGACATACTTTAAGCAAAGATTAAAGTAAAAAATTTAAATACAAATCAAATCCTTAAGACTGGTAAACACTATCAGATTAAAAGTTGCTAGTCCATTCAATTCAAACTCTCTTAAAGAATATTATTTTAGGGGGCCAGGCAGTGGCGTACCTGATTAGGCAAACATATCACAGTGTACAAGGAGCCAGATTCAAGACCCTGGTCCCCACCTGAAGGAGGGAAGCTTGACGAGTGGTGAAGCAGGGCTACAGATGTCTCCCTGTCTCTCTCCCTCCCCCTCTCAAGTACTCTCTGTCTCTATCCAATCATAATCATTTTTTTTTTAAAAGTATTTTAAATACATGTAGGTGTACTTTTCACATAAAAAAAGTCATTATCAAAATCATAAAGTTAAAAAGATTAGATTAAGATGTTCCTAATAAACTGAACATACTTTAAAGATAAATTCAAGAAAAATTTACATTTATGAATACTAAATATTAAACTTCCTTACCATCCTTTTTCAACCAGGACAAAGCTATTTTCTCAGATGTTACTAATTGACAGAACTTATCACCTATAATATCCAAGATATATTTGGAAGTTTCCAGATCTAGTTCATCATCGTCGTAATTTTCATGTGTCCATAAACTCATAGCTTCATCATCGTATTGTTCAGGAGAAGAAAAACCATCAATTCTAACTACTCCATTTTTACTAAATGACAACCTGCAACATCAAGACATAAAAACAGTAGACATCAAGACAGAAGTCTGTTTTAAAAGCAGAAAACAGTGTAGTTCCTCAAATATGCATACATTATGTAGATTTCTACAGCAGTACAAAAATGACAATGTCAAAAGCAGACAGCGGAAAATGATGAGTTAAAATGCTGCTAGAGTACTGCCGTTATCTGGTTATTCACTAGTTAAAAATCAGACTTTATTAATGTGATTTCTAGAACAAGGGTGAAATTCTTTATGCCATTCTTTTTTTTGTAATATTTATTTACTTATTTATTCCCTTTTTGTTGCACTGTTGTAGTTATTATTGTTGTTGGGTAGGAGGATAGAGAGAAATGGAGAGAGGAGAGGAAGACAGAGATGGGGAGAGACACCTGCAGATCTGCTTCACCGCTTCTGAAGCAACTCCCCTGCAGGTGGGGAGCCGAGAGCTCGAACCGGGGTCCTTACACTGGTCCTTGCGCTTTGCGCCACCTGCGTTTAACCCGCTGTGCTACAGCCGGACTCCCTCTTTATACCATTCTTCTAGGCTGGTGGCTAGTCCTCACTTGTACTTACTCTGTATAATCTCAGGCAGGGTAACTGAAGCTCTTTACAAGCATGTAAAAATGAAGAACTGAAAAGATAGATAATGTCAACATTGCTTTTAGGCCCCATTTCCAGCCTTTATTATATATGCCTTCCTTCTTTGAATAAAAATTTTTTTTATTATTTTGGGGTGGGGGAGATAGCATAATGGTTGTGCAAACAGACTCTCATGCCTGACAACACCGTAAGCCAGGGCTGAGCAGTGCTCTGGTAAAAAAAAAAAAAAAAGAAAGAAAAAGAAAATTATTTTGGATGAGATAAGAGCTCACATGAAAGTCTCATGCAAGCAAGCTTAATGCTCTACCAACTGAAGTATTTCCACTTTCATCTTCCCTTTCTCTTAAGCCAAGTGTTTCCATTTGCTACATCACTTCATTTCAGTTTCATGCTATTATCTCTACCTAAATATATGTTTTCAATTTCCAAGATTCCTTTTTTCCTAAATAAGTAGGTAAAGCAAGATTTTCTTATCTCTGCAAATCTACTTTTTTTACTGTCATTTTATAGGAAAAACGCCAACATTTACTTATTAAAGAATAAACCAAAAGAGTAAAAAGTCATTAATAAAAGTAACATAGGACTAGGATCCTAGATAGCAAAATGGCCAAGCAAAATCCCTTTCATATCCAAGGAGCCAAAGGTGCCAGGTTCAATCCTCAGCACCACTATAAGCCAGGTCTGAGCAGTGCTCTAAGAAAACATAAATAAATGCAATGTAAACATGAATTCATTCATGTAAGCTAGCTATTGTTAACTAGCACAAAAGCTTAATATTCTTGCATGTTTCAGAAATAAAGAGGTTCCAAGACTCACTCCCATGTACAAAAGCCTCAGAACAACAGTATAGTTTCTAGTACCAATAAACCAATTATGTATTTTCACTTACCGTCTAAAGTAGTAAAATCTACAAAATACTGGTGAGTGAGTTGGTTCCTCTCCTTTTTTATTCCGAATAAGCCTACATTCTCGGCACTTTTGTAAATTAGGCCCAATCTCACAGCAGGAGTCATCCTGTAAAAAGGATTCTCCAGTTTGCTTCAGCTTCTTGACTTTACGCCAGTCTTTTAATACTGAACGAGGGATGCCAGCTGTAAAACCAATAAGAAAGTATTGGCAAGATTCTATGTTTCTAGGACAGCACACTCCTTGAGATAATAGCCAAGTGAACAAAACAACTATGCTAATATTTAACACTGCAGAGTAGCCATAGAGATTACAGTTCTAGGTATTCACCAATATCTGAAAAATCCAGAGCAATGTTTTTATTATTTTCTACCGTCCTACTATCCAAATGAAGTTTTATATCAGTACTCTAGAAAAGAACAGTAATTTTACATATTAAACTCTGAATATTGAATGTAGGCATTCATACAAAATTAATCTTATAAAAGAATAAATCTTGCCATCTGTGACAACATGCATCTAACTGGAGACTGTTATACTAAGAGAAATAAAAACAAAAGGACATAGCGAATACTGCATGATTTCACTCAAGTGGAATATAAATAAAGCAAAGAAACAGACAAAACAAAATTCTTAGAATTCCAACTACAAAACTTAGGTTGCTAGAAGTTGACAGCAGAGCATAGAGGACCATTGGTGCTCTGGTGATGAGCAGGGCATGGCATCACACATTTCAATCAAGCTGAAGCTGGGAGTTGGGCAGTAGCACAGTGGGTTAAGTGCACATGGCACGAAGCGCAAGGACCAGCGTAAGGATCCTGGATCGAGCCCCCAGTTCCCCAAATGTAGGGGAGTCACTTCACAGGCGGTGAAGCAGATCTGCAGGTGCATGTCTTTCTCTCCCCCTCTCTATCTTCCCCTCCTCTCTCCATTTCTCTCTATCCTATCCAACAACAACACCAATAAGAACAATAACTACAACAATAAAACAACAAGGCCAACAAAAGGGGACATAAGTAAATATAAAAAAAATTAAGTTGAACCCGTAGCACTAAAACATACAGTGTTAACAATAGCCTTATCTCAAAAACATTAATACAAATTATCTGTGATAACTGTAATAAAGTGGTTTTATAACACCAATGTCTGGAAAAGAGGGGTTATGACTTTTTTTCACAGTATCTCTCCCTTATTATGCCTCATCTTGCTATCACTATATTGATAAAAGCAGTACAATTTAGTAAGAGTTTCAAAAAGTGTAAAAAAAAAAAAAAAAGGCCAATAGTAGTAACACAGGTGTCTTTTTTATGGTAGAAAGGCAGTAGAAAAATCTAAAGAAAAAAAAACACCTTTAATTATACAGCCTGATATCTGCAGATAATATTTACTGGACTCCATACATCATTGCCACAATTCATAAATCATTTTCACTTAGATGTTTTAACAACATTGGCTTACGCAAGTTTCCTATAGCACAGAAATAACACACTGCATAAAGTACTGGCTAATGAAGTTAAATTAAAAAAAAGTTACTCTAAAAGCAACTTATGTAGAGACAAGCATACTTTGCATAGCGGTGTATGTAACAAATACAGGAGATATACTTTGATGTTTCTTTTTTATAGAGATAGAGAGAAACTCAGAAGAAGGGGGAGATGACACCTACGGCACTTCATCACTCAGGAAGCTTCCCAATTGCAGGTGGGGACTAGGGCTTAAACCTCGTCTCCGAGAATTATAACATATGCTCTCTTATAGGAGAAATGCCACCCAGTCCCACAGTTTGATATTCTTGTGAAACTGAAATAATAAAGTTATTTCTTACTCCTATATTTTCCCAATGATGCCCACTTTTGGAAACATAAGCAGAACTGAGACTATGAACTTCTTTCAGAAACATGAAGTCTCTTGTCTTGAGCTCTAATTGTCATTTATCTGTTAGTAATGTAATGCAGTCCAGTTACAGAAATATTGCATATGTAAATGTAGGAAGTACTGCATTTAAACTTCATGATGACCTATTTTAAATAGGTTCCAATTATTAAGCATTTCAGAATTGCTACTGCCTGGTTCTTTACAACTATATGGTCTCCTCTATTCTGTTTCTAACTTAGGGCAAGCAATGTTTTATTCATTATAAAAACATAGATGAGTATGTATACGTAAATTCGCAAATACTAGTGGTACAAATGTTTTTAGAAGGCTTGTATAAGGTATGCATTTCCTCTAGTCACTGAAGATAATTCTAGTATGGACTGCATTTTAGAAATCAGAATATCATATGTTGTTGCCTTAAAATATGTGAAGGCTTAGAATTAAAAAAAAATCTTTAGACTACTCACTGTTTATGTATCATGACTTCTTTTTCATAAAATAAAATTACACATGAAGCAGCAAACAGTTTCTGATTATCAGTGACAAAAGGCAACAGAAATGAAGGTATCTCCAAAATAGTTGATATGGCAACTAGGAGGCTTTAGAATTTATTTGGTTGTTAGAAAACATGACTCACTTTTGCATAAAAAACAGAAAAACATGTCATGACTTTTCAACAACCCAATACTTAGAAACATACTATTAGATTTATATAATTTAGAGCTATGCATGGATAATTATGTTTGGTCATGTTACATGGTCTTAAGTTGAGAATTATTTCAACCTTTAATTTAGTCTAAGAAGAAGTTCCTTTATTTATAAACTCCCAACTCTTAAAGAAAGCCCAGAACAAAATCAAGCCAACTCTGCCCCATGATTAAGATAGCATCATTCAATAGTCACTTACTTGAGACTTGGGAGTAAATGGAACCTAAAACAGCCTGTCAGCTGCTCACCCTCTGTAAGTAGAAGCTAGTCAGAGCTATGATGGAGGGAGGGAGTTACTGATTCTAGTCTCAGTCTTAGAACTCACTCTTCCTTGAAAACTCCTACTTTCAAATCTCAAAACAAAGAGTATGCAACTCCTTAAAACTTAGTTTATCATTATGCTTCTCAACAGTTTTCTAAGTGTCTAAAGCTGGAAGTCTACAATCTTGTTTCCTGTATGTTCAGCTCAACATGTGAATATCCGACACCACAGAGTATGTGAAATTAAAGAGGAGAAACAATTAAATGGATTTCAGCGAGGGAAATAAAGGAGAAGATGTGAAAAAGAAAACAATGTTGTATACAATCCAATTTTCAATAAATGGCAAGAATTCTGTATACTCCGTGGCCTGTGGCCCTCTTTCTTCTAACTTTATTTTCCTTCAGTCAGCCTGTCTCTAGTTGAGTTTGTTTTCCTTTGTTTTTTTTAAAAATAAATGTTTATCTATTTTCCCTTTTGTTGCCCTTGCTTTTTATTGTTGTTGTTACTGATGTCGTCGCTGTTAGATAGGACAAAGAGAAATGGAGAGAGGAGGTGAAGACAGAGAGGAGGAGAGAATGACACCTGCAGACCTGCTTCACCACTTGTGAAGTGACTCCCCACTGCAGGTAGGGAGCCAGGGGCTCCAACCAGGATCCTTACACCAGTCCTTGTGCTTTGCGCCATATGCGCTTAACCCACTGTGCTATACCGTCCGACTCCCTTTTCCTTTGTTCTTAAACTTTCTGACAGTCCTTTTCTGATTCTGTTCTCCTGTTTTTCTTTCCTTTACTTTTTGCCTTTGGTTTCCACATTAGTATGGGAAAACCTCATTCAGTGAAAAGCCACAAATAAGAACCTTTAAGCATCCAATGTAAAAGTACTTCGTGAATGTCCACTGTCAGGTATTTAATATATGTGTATATATTTGTAAAGTGGAACTATTGACTGCTTTCTACATTGTGCAACAAACCTGAAATAAGCAAAAACTGAGGAAAACTACTTCTAGAATAAAAACATACAGAAACACACTATAGTAAGTACTAATGATGTGCGACTAATTCTACCTTAGAGTAGAAACACGCAAAAAAGTTCAAGTAAGTTGAAACTTACTAAGCAAGTTCTTCTTGAAAAATGAGCATGCAAAACCACAGTACCTCTCAACTGGCTGTACTTTAATCCATTGTTAAAGACTATCTAAAGTAGTGTCAATAAGTTTGCAAGTTTGTCAACAGGCATGAGAAGGATGATAGAGGATACATTAGTGTTTCATAATCATGAAGGTAATAGTTAACAGTGTTCATTCTTGGTGTGTTAGATACATCCTGAGTTTGGACACAGTATGACATGTACTCATCCTTAAAAAATCAGAGTAGCTTCACTGCCTAAAAAATTCTTTGTGTTCAGCAATATCTATTTCTTCCTGTTCTCCAGCCCAAGTTTTAGAAACCACCAATCTTTTTACTGTCTCCAGACGGTCACATACTTGGAATAATACAATATGAAACCTTTATATACTGGGTTAACTTTGTTATATGACTTAAAGTCCCTCCAAGCCATTCTCTCCCTGCCCATGGAATGTTAGTTCATTTCTACTTCAGTTGTGAATATTCCATTTTCTGGATATAATATAGTTTATCCATTCACCTACTGAAACACATTTTGGTTGCCTCCGAGTTCTGACAAGTATAAATATAAGAGATAAACACACGTGTAATCATTTTTGTGAACACAAGTTTAAAATCTTGGCTAAATATCAAGCACAATAACTAGATTGTGTAAGAGGAGGTTTACTTTGGCAAGAAGCTGTCAATTTGTCTTTCCAAACAGCTGAACCTTTTTGCACTCCCACCAACAGGGAGTGAAGCTTCTTGTTGCTCCATATCAATACAACAAATCCCTACTGCTTTCAGTATTCTGGACTCTGATCATTCTAATAGGCGCATAGTGGTAGTTCATCCATGCTTTAACTTGACATGTGATGAGATCATTATTTCATATGCTTTCTTGTTATAAACATAAACATGTCTGTTAAAAGTTTTTGTAGCATTTTTTAAAAAAGTATGCACCCAAATGATCTCATTTATAGAGGTGGAATTTAAGAAACACAGACAGAAACTTGGGCTGAGTGTGGAGTATTACACCAAAGCAAAGGACTCTGGGGAAGAAGGGAGAAGAACCTACTGCATGATGATGGGAAAGAAGCCAAGCTGTGGATGAGTCTCCTGCAGAGAACTTCCATGAAGAGATTAGAGATCATACCCATGTTTCAACAACTACAATGTAAAGCATAAAGCCCTCAATAAAAATGATTAAAAAGCATGCATAGCAAATAGTGGATTCCTGATATTAGGAATCCACTTTTGATCTATCAGGCAGAACTGCATTTTGATAGCTCTTACTCTTAGAAATGGTCAAAACTTTAAGTAATTAGGGGGCCAAATGGTGCTGCACCTGGTTAAGTGCACGTTGCAACCTGCAAAGTCCCGGGTTTGAGCCTCTAAGTCCCCATCTACAGGGGAAAGCTTTGCAAGTGGTAAAGCAGAGTTGCAGGTGTTTCTTCCTCTCTTTCACCTCTTCCCTCCCGATTTCTGACTATCTCTATCCAATGAATAAATAAAGATAATAAAAAGAATTAAAAAAAGCTTTAAGTAATTAGTATATTCATTATACATCTGGTGTTTGCTAAAATGAATACTAGGTAACACCTTTCTGTAAGTCTTTAAGAATATGGAGAGAAAGTCTTCCACCACCTCCTCTTACAGGATATATGTGAAATGTAGAAAAGTCAAGAAGCACATAAAGTCAATAAGCACTAAAAAGTCAAAATACACCTTACTGATTTTCAAAGAACCAGACCATTATCACAAGAGCATACAGTCCACTTTACCCCCAGGTAATACATTAATCTTTTTTTAATTGAGAGAAACCACTATCATCATGTTCACTTTTTTAATATAATTAAAAAAATTATATTCCATATATTTATTGTCTTTGACTCTTTATGGAGGGCCCGGATGAAATCCAGGGCTTCATGCACCCCAATAAGCTCCCTTCCAAGTGCCCCAAGACCATTTTTTTGGTTGGAATCAAACCCAGGATCTCACACATCTGACGCACGTACTCTTGCAGTAAGCTATATTTCCAATCAAAAAAGGTAATTTACTTACCACTATTACTGCTGCTCTGTAACTTCAATTTACTTTTTTCTTTGGCACTCCTGCTGAGAACCCCATTGGGTTTTAAATCTTCTTCTATTTCACCTTTTCTTTTCTGTAAATCATTCTGCTTCTTTTTATATGTTGGTTTTGGTTGCCTTTTAGTCCTCTGCTCTGACTTGCTCTCACTTTCATCGGAATCTCCACTTTCAGAGCCAGATTCGTAAGTTCTTTTGGGTTTTCTCCTACTGTTTTTATCATCCTTTACATACTTATCACCTATAATCTTACTATCTCTACTATTTTGTATGTCACTAGATGTAGAGGCTATTAAATTGACAGAACATGGCTTAATAATTTCTGATACAGAATTCCCTGAATTTTCTATCTTGTGGGTATTTTTGTCTTCTTCTGAATGTCTGGTAAGCCAGGCTTTTTTGAGTTTAGTATGATAGTTTGGTTGACTTGACTGGGGTACTTGGCCATTTCCTACAGCATTTGCCTTGTTCACTGTACTACAGACTACAGTGCTATCCAAGAGAAGAGATGAAGACGCTTGATTTTTCACAGTATTAGGCTCAGTCTCACTGTTATTACTCTTATATTGAGCTGCAGCCAGTGCAGCCTTGTGCTTCTTTAAATGGACAAAATCAGTTGTGCCTGAGAACCCAGCGTTGGGCTGAACAGCACTTCCCGTCTTACTAGTAGCTGGTGGTACTGGAGCTGTGGTGCTGACTCTGCATTCTTGTGTCTGAGCCAATGGGTGACTGACACTTTTTGAAGAGGTACATTCTAAGGACTTAGAGGCCAAAATGGTATTTGATAAAGAGTAAATGGTTTCTGAACTACCCCAGCTGGGAACACTGGTAGTAGTGGCAGCAGATGTAAGTATATCTGTTTGGGTATTACACATTGTATTTGCAGCAGACCTGACTGAACTGTTCTGTGAGACAGCCTGAAAGTTTTTTTCAGGTTTTATATGAGCACTGTCTGAGTTCATAGTTGGCAGAATGAGTCTTCCAGTCTCTCCAGCTTCTGCCAATTTGAGACAATCTGTTTGATTCGCCCCAGTTGAAGTTCTTTCACTAACTCGATCTTTGGAAGCTGACTGCACTGTTGGGAAGCTATCGAGTTTTGTACGAGAAGGTGGACGCACAATGACAGATGCCATAGCAGCCTGTGACTTTCCACTGCTTTTCTCCACATGCCATTCAGCTTTTTCATTACTAAGGTTATTATTGGATTTCCACATTTCTGTCAAACTCTGCTCAGAAGAATTCTTAAAATTTGCTTGAGAGTCTTTTGGCTCAGGAATTAGAGTTGGAGGCTTTTGTGATTCCTGCACTTTCCCACCAGCATTTACAGGCATGACTGGAGTTAGAGTTGGAGGGGAAAGGCTACTATAGCTGCTTTCCTTCCTCTCCAGGCTGTGATGAATTGGTGGATGAAATACTGGTGCTCTGTGTAAAGCAGGCATAGTGCGAAGTGTGTTGGTAGAAGAGACTGTCATATGGGTAGGACTTCTACAATCATTTCTGAAGGTTGTAACTGAATGAGATGTAATTTGATGAGGAAGATGTTCTGGTATCTTACCTATTAAACCTTCACTTTCTGGTTGGTGCTTAATTAAAGGTGGAGGCTTTGAAAGAGAGGATATAAATGAAGTCAGAGTTTGAGGATTAGTCACTGCTGCAAGGGCATTACTCTGTTTTTCAGTGTAAATATGTGAAACCTCTTTGGATGGGTAAGACCTGGGTGGTTCATTGACGACACTATTAGACAGTGTAGTGAAATAGTTACTTTGGGGTAAATTCTGAGGCACCGAATGCTTCATTTTATAAAGGTCTGATACTGAGCATTCTATATCTTTATCTTGCTTGATGATATGGCTTTTAGGGCTAGAAGACGATGCTGCTACTCTGGAATAATTCTCACTCTCAAGCCCCTTAATTTTAGTTGTATAGGGAGCAACATCAATACTTTCTTGAAGAATTCGACGGTGTTCCTCCTTATATTTGTTTAATCTTTCTCCAGTCTCCTGGGATGGCCTCTGTAAATGATTCAGTACAGGATCCACAAAATGTCTATGCATGTGACCATCTTTTCCAATCTGTGACCTATTTAGATCCAGGTCATTTTTTGCTGATGTGGATGCAACAGCACGCAACGGTTCCATAAAAGCTTTCCTTTCCAGTTCTCTGTTAAGATAATACACAGAAGTTTCAATAGACATGTTTCCTCATGAGATGCAAAGATAGTTTTTATGCATTGTAACTCAGCTTTGAAAGTAAAGCATACTTTGTACAGATCAAGTAAACAGCAAATAAAATTTTTTAAAGTACCTTTTCGAAATCTAGTTTCAGGTATTAAGCTATCTGTCGAGAAAGTGAAGTAAGAAAAACTGCAGAAAACTATACTGCCAAAAGCTATGTAGTATTGTAAGCCAATAGTAAGTAAATCAATAAAAATGTTACTTAAAAGTAAGCATAAGCCAAATATTGACATATTTGTCAATCCTAAGCATTGGTGAAACTCACTCTTTATGATGATCTACTAAACTCTTTGTCAATGGTGGACTGGAATGTGTGGTAATTTTAAGAGGTCGATGAGGCTCTGCACTGGAAGGCCTGACAGGAATGTGACTAAGTAGCCCGATACCATCCGCTGAGGTCACAGGGGTAGGTTGATGTAACCAAGGACTGGGAGAATTCTATTTGGAAGGGGGGAAAAAAAAATCAAACTTCAGTGCCTAGAGAAAATTTAAACACAGTAGCACAGAAAAAGTTAGTAGCAGTATATTTATAAAGCACATGACATTTCCAAAATGAATCATATAAGCAATATTCAGAGTTTACATATCCAATATAATTAAATGGATTTTTCCATATAATGTAGAAAACTGATCACATTAAAATAGTAATTTCCAGAAATCTATTGGTATTTATTTGACTGAAAGCAGATCTTGTTGTCATTATCTTTAGCTCACATTTGAACCCAGCTTATAGGCTTTCCCAAGATTCTAACACAAAGTGAACATAAGTTGCTAATAAACAGGAATTTTAGGTGCCAGGAAGTGGTACAACTGGTTGAGAACATATTACAATGCTCAAAGACCCAGGTTCAAGTCCCCACCTGCAAGAAGGAAGCTCTGCAAGTACTGCAGGTATCTCCCTCGCTGTCTCTCCTTCTTTCCCTTTCCTCTCAGTTTGTTTTTATACACAAAAAAACGTTTTTTTAAAATAAACAAATTTTTATTCCTAAAATATATTTCACCAGGAAAGAAATGAAAATCAAGTTTATTTAACAAAATTTTGGTCAGCAAAAGAAAGGATTTTTTGGGAGTCGGCAGTAGCGCAGCGGGTTAAGCACAGGTGGCGCAAAGCACAAGGACTGGCGTAAAGATCCCAGTTCAAGCTCCTGGCTCCCCACCTGCAGGGGAGTCACTTCACAGGTGGTGAAACAGGTCTGCAAGCATCTATCTTTCTCTACCCCTCTGCCTTCCCCTCCTCTCTCCACTTCTCTCTGTCCTATCCAACAACAACAACTATAACAATAAAAAAACCAAGGGCAACAAAAGGGAATAAATAAATAAATGATTTTTTTCAGTATAATACTCTGCATAGAACTGGCAGAAAATTACACTTCCAAGACCCAGTTGTACTTAATTTCACTCTAAGTTATAAACATTGTTGGACCATTGAATGTGGTGCTGTAAAGGTCTATTAAATTGATCATTCATATATTTGGTATGCCTTTTGCAGCATTCTGGTGACATCAACATCTAAGCTGAAACTGAACTATCTAATGACATACATAAAGGCTGTTACTGGGAGTAGGGTGGTAGCACAGCGGGTTAAGTGCAGGTGGCGCAAAGCACAACAACGGGCATCAGGATCCTGGTTCAAGGCCCAGGCTTCCCACCTGCAGGGGAGTCACTTCACAAGCAGTGAAGCAGATCTGCAGGTGTCTTTCTCTCCAGTCTTCCCCGCCTCTCTCCATTTCTCTCTGTCCTATCCAACAACAATGACATCAGTAACAACAATAAAACAACAAGGGCAACAAAAGGGAATCAATAAATAATAAATTTTTTTTTTTTAAAAAAAAGGCTGTTACTATACTAATACACTAGGTTCTTCTAGTTCAGCAAAAAATACCAAAGGTGGATATGTGGGTACATGGGTCTTATCAGGCTTGCTTTCAATTCAGTGAAGATATACTGATTAGTGACCCTTCCTGACTTCAAACACAAGCTGCACATTTTCTTTTTTAATACAGAGCTTCTTTTTTTATATTTATTTATTTTTACTAGAGCACTGTTCAGCTCTGGTTTACGGTGGTACGGGGGTGGGGGGATTGAACCTAGGACTTTGGAGCCTCAGGCACTGAGAGTTGCTTTGCATTAACTATTATGCTATTTACCCCCTCCTGTACATTTTCTATAGTAAGATTTCATCTACTACAAGGTCAGTTGCATCATCAAGAATGGGAAACTTGGGGAGTCGGGTGGCAGACCAGCGGGTTAAGTGCACGTAGCACAAAGCATTACTGGACCAGCGTAAGGATCCCGGTTTGAGCCCCCGGCACCCCACCTGCAGGGGAGTCACTTCACAGGCGGTGAAGCAGGTCTTCGGGTGTCTATCTTTCTCTACCCCCGTCTTCCCCTCCTCTCCCCATTTCTCTCTGTCCTGTCCAACAACAATAATAACTATAACAATAAAACAACAAGGGCAACAAAAGGGAATCAATAAATAAAGAATGGGAAACTTATGATCAATGCAAATGTAATTCTTCTAAAAGTGAGATCCTGTCAACAATATATATGGGAATGTTGGTGCAGAAGAAACTGTGATGTTCTTGAATCTTAAAACCAAAACATACGGAAAATGAAGTAGAAAGGGGTGGACTTTTCCTTAGTCCAGACTGAGTGAGAGGAAGAAAAGGACAGAAACCTTAACGCTGCAGAACTGCTTGTGACCCTTCCCCTTTGCGTGATTATTTCCCATATGTAATTGGGAGCTTAAGCCTTGGTTCTAATACACAGTTAAATGGGCACTTTATTAAGTAGGCTCTTCTTTGAGCCAAAGGGGTTGATATTTGGAGTGAGGCTAAACCAGAAACACATATCCTTGAAAACTGTTACAATTACATCCAAGCACCACTAACATTACACTTGGTGACATAGGCCAACAATCACAACATGTGAACTACAGTACTCAGGAAAATATTGCTGTTCCAAGTACTAACAAGTCATGTCAAACTCTAACAGGAGGAATAACATCCTTACATCTTCTAATGCTACTGCGAGAACAGTATTCTCCCTCAATAAACAAGAAACTCACTAACACTGCCTACCAAGTCACCTCTTTCTATAAAATACTAGAGATCATGCCTAACTTGAGAGAGGTGCCAAAAAATATTCATCTTCATTTTAACATTATTCACAATAACTTGGTATAGAAGTTAACACAAAACTCCATCTAATCAATGGATCATTTTCTAACAAAATACACATGGTAACATGGCAGACACACGCAACGGAATACTATGTAGTTTAAGCCACAAAAAGTCAATACACTCTCAAGTCAGAAGCAGAAAGGATGAGGCAGGTGCCATTCAAAGGGCAGTTTTAACTTTGCACCATGAAAATGCTATAAAGGTCTGTTGTACAACAATGCAAATTTCCATCATGCTAAACAGGACACTTAAAAGTGACCCTGATGGCAATCTGGGAAGTGGTACTATAGCAGAACCCTGGATACAGACATGAGGCCCTAAGTTCAATTTATGGCATCCACACATGACAAGAGTGTTCTTGGGCGGGGCTAGATAGCATAATGGTTATGCAAAGAGACTCATGGCTGAGGCTCTAGTGCCTTGAATCTCCTGCATCAGCATAAGCCAGAGCTGAGCAGTGCTGATTTAAAAAAAAAAAAAGAAAGAAAGAAAAACAAAGAGTGGTCTCCTCTTTACCTACCTCTCATGAAATAAATCTTTTAAAAATGATGACAAGTTTATTTTTATGTATTTTAACCACAATATAAGTAAATAAAGATGTCTAATAAGGTCCAGGAAGATACTCTATGAGCAACCTGAGTTCTATTAGGACTAAGATGTATCCTAGAATTTATTTTTGTCTGTTAAAAGAGTTTTTTGCCTTTAATTTGTAATTGCCCAAACTGGGAAGCAACCCAGATGGCCAGAGACAGATGAGCGGCTAAAAATCTGTGGTATATATACATATGATGGAATTCAGCTGTTAAAAACAATGAAGTCGTCTCCTTGCATCATCTTGGATGGAACTGGAACACATATTAAGTGAGATAAGCCAATAATAAAAAAAAAAGGACAAATATCGGATGATCTTATCACTCATAAGTGAGACCTAATAATTAGGAACAGGGAGGAAAAAAGCAAAAGTGAACTGTGAACTGGTCATGGTATATTGCATCAGAACAAGGAATTCTGGGGGGTGGAGGGGTTCAGAGGGTTGGAAGAGAACTGGTGCCAGGTGCATAATGAAAATATAGGCACATGACAATGACTGCATGATAAAGCATTAACCCTCTCAGTAAAAGTAAAAAACAGTGTCAAATGCATCATAAACAAGGAGAATATGAGAAACTGTAATAACCAAGAGGATTTTAAGTAAACATAACACAATTTAATGTGATATCCTAAATGGACTACTGGATCAAAAAAAAATAGCGTTAGGGATAACTTAGGTTTAAAAAAAGTTTTGTGCTTTTCTCGCACACTATTTCTCTTTCCTTATTTTTTAAATTTCAGGTCGAAACAAGAGACAGCACAACACCATGAAGCTTTCCTGATGTAGATGCTCCCATAAGGTACTGAAGAGCGTGAATGAATATATGAGAGAGAGAGAGAGAGAGAGAGAGAGAGAGAGAGACTGAAACCCTGAGCATGGAAAATGTCTGCTCTACCAGGTAAGCTATTTACTAAGTCTATTTCCTTGAAATTAATAATGACATCCATTATCATACTTGATATTACTGGTTTTTTATATTTTACTTAAATATGGGGAAAGGGAGAGAGAAAGGGAGAGGGAGAGAGAGAGAAAAAAACACTAGACATCACTCTGGCACATGTGCTGCTGGGGACTGAACTCAGGATCTCATGCTTGAGAATCCAGTGCTTTATCCACTGTGCCACTGCCTGAACCACTACTAGTGTTGTTTAATATATTTGGTGCCTACTTCTTAAAGGCACCACCCATGATGGAATAAGAAGTCTTATTTAACACATGAACATAATGTATCTAACTGGAAATATAACAACTTAAAAAAAAAGTTGCTAAGACACATCTAAGGCCTTACATTCTTACACAAAACTGGTGCAGCCACATGTTGACTAGTACTTATAACATATATATCGATACAAGGTAAAAGCACAGTGTAACTTACCCTCCTTAGGGAAGAATCAGCATTAACTGCATTTTCTGGATGAACCCATTTAGAAGAAGGTAAACCAAGTCCTGAGTAGGCATGTGTTCCATTTGGATATTGCCAAATAATTGGATAAAGTCCAAGTTGATTATATGCAGCAGACGGATGGGCTTGTCCAAGAAGATGAGGTGACTGGTGCTGTAACAACTGTTGCTGTTGCTGGTGTGCTAATGCTAAGTGGCTCAAGCTGCTGGCATGGGCAGTCTCTAACCGTGGATGGCCACCAAGTAAGGAAGCAGCAGGCACACCAGGTAAAACTGCTGGAAGCAAATGAGGGTGGTGGACAGCATGGTGCGGAGCGCTAGCTAGCGGGTGTGTGTTAATGGTTGGCAATGGAGTTTGACTGGATGATCCAGCTAGTAAGTGGGGTGCAGGGTTTAAGGCAGGGTGATGTGTAGCTGGATTTAAACAGGCTCTATGGGCTGAAGAGTGAATAGGAAATGGATGCTGGTTTAAGAAAGGTGAAATGTGATTAGCTCCCGTTTCTGACCCAATAAGTGCAGGATCTCTGTAAACTGTGAAATGCTCATTTTTATCAATTATGAGAGGACTCTTTGTAGCTTCCAATGTATTGCCTCGAGTAGAAACTGGATGAAAACTGCACCTTGATAACTCATGTTCTACCTTATTTGCCAGCCTCCTTTCACTAGCAGTCTGGTTGTTTGTGTAAGTGGGTTTAGACTTTACAGAATCAGGAGAGTGGGTCATTTTAGGCTTAACTACTTCAGGTGAAGGATTGGATTTTGTCTTGTGACCATCGACTGTAGCATTCAGTTTAGATTTTGTAGTCTCTGGGGGTGGACTTCGCTTACGTGGCTTATCTTCTGTGACAGGAACTATACTTAAAGAAGACATATAAGAGGCATACTGATTTTTTTCTTTTTCCGCATTTAGGTGATCATTTCCTGAAGAAGCATTCCTAACACCTGGCTGGGTTAAATCTACTTTAACAGCATCGCCAACCCAGTTCTGATCAGCATCTTGCTTTACTGTTTCCAAGTATTTTGTATTTGCAGTAGAATGTTTTGAATCGCTAACATTAGGATCCATTTTCTGAAATGACTGAAGGCCAAATGTGCTCGAGTTTTCCTGAGTCACCTTTTCTGAATTAGCATCATTTGTAATGTCAATAACACATTTTGGTGTGGGTGGTCTGGATTCAAACTTCTCCTTTGGTAATAATTCTGCTGTATGTGTTTTTTCCATATTGCATTCCTGAAGTAAATCATTAGGATTATGATCAGAAAGTGTGGATTGTTCTGCTGAATGGATAATCACTTTGTCATGAAGGTGAGGGTCAACAGATTTCTGTTTCTCTGATAATTCGTGTTTTTTATCTTCCAGCATTTGATCCCACGGAGCCTGGCTACCTATTAGTGTCTCTTCTCCAGCCTTCTCATTATTCTGGGATTTTCCTTCTTCTCCAATTATCTTTGAAGTGTTTTTAGTTTTCAACTCATTCTCTGACTTCTGCTCTGAGGAATTATTTATTATTCTCTTACTTGAATTTTCGGAGTCACTGCTCTCAGAAAAGTCTGAAACATTGTCAGTTCGCAGTCTTTTCATATTTAATTTCTTTTCATCCTCCTCGGGTTTCCTTCTTTTATTCATCGTTTGTTTATTTTTACCTTTAGAATTTTCTGTAAGAGTAAGAAAGAAAGGAGAATCTTATATTTATAGCAATGTTAAATAAGCATATATTAAATGCAGTTTTGTTTTTACTTTCCTTTTTAAAAAAGTGGGTCCTACCTCCTCGTGCTATATAATCATATTTTTCCTCCTTCATCTTTTCTTCATCTGGTATACTGCTATCTGAGCCCTTTCTCTTATTTGGGCGGCTATTTCTTTGTTGCTGGTGTGTATTCTGTTTTGGTACAGCAGCTTGGGAGTTCATTGCTGGTCTGGGACTATTTGCTTGGGCACGTGTATAATGACTCTAAAAATAACCAATTAAAAATGGTTGTTTACAATCTGATCCTGAGTAACCTAGGGTGAATATTTTATAATAATCCACCAGAAATAACATACATACGTGAACAGCGTTGTTATTTTGAATGGCACGAGACCTTCTTCGTGATGTAATACCAATATTTTCACCTTTTAACAAAGAGTGAACAACATCATCTAGAAAGGTCATTTGAACCATAGAAGGATCGACATTCTGTGGTTCTAGTACCTAATTCATAACATAAAATGAGAGAAATAAATCAGATCAGCTAGCCAACAGGAAATTACTGAATAAAAATGTTTGAGGTCAGTTTGGAATACATAATTAGTAAGGCACTGTCAGAATGCAATTAATCTATTTTAATCAATAAAGATTAGATATTTTTAATCTTCTAAAAATCTGCATTGAAATCTGAAGCATAAGCATAAGTCCCAGGTTCAATTCCCAGCATCACACTAGTTCTCACAATTCCTCTCATAAATCATAAAACAGTAACTTCTGAAACCTACTGTCCGCTAATAAAAACAACAAAAGAAAAAAAGAAAAAAAACAAAAGAAGGGCTGGGGAGACAGCATAATGGTTATGCATTTCTAGACCTGAGGCTCTGAGTTCCCAGATTCAATCCTAGCACCACCTTAAGCCAGAGCTGAGTAGAGCTCTGGTTAAAATAATGTAAATAAATAAAACAAACAGGAGCTGGACAGTGGCACACTCTGAGTACATTTATTAACATGCATAAGGATCCAGGTTCAAGCCCCTGATCCCCAGCTGCAGGGTGGAAGCTGCACGAGTAGCAATGAAATGGTGTGAGTGATTTAACCTTATGACTAGCCCTCCGAAGCTTATGCTCTCATTTCCCACAATAAAACTTAAGGGAGCATACCAAGCCTGAAGTTTTACATGGAAAGAACTAAAGTATGCATTCAAGTTTTCATCAGTGAGAAGCCAATTTAGAAGTGATTTCATTACTGGAGAAAAAGATAAAACTTGGGGCCAGTGGTGGCGCACCTGGTTGAGTGCACATGTTACAATCCACAAGGACCCAGGTTCAAGCCCCCAGTCCTCAACTGCAGGGGGAAAGCTGTGCAAGTGATGAAGCAGTACTAAAGGTCTCTCTCTGTTGCTCTCCATATTTCCCCCTCCCTCTTGATTTCTGTCTCTAGCCAATAAATTTTTTAAGAGATTAAAAAAATAAATAAGAGAAATGGGGGCTGGGTGGTGGCGCACTTGGTTGAATGTATGTTACAATGCCCAAGGACCCAGGTTCAAGCCCCCAGTCCCACCTGCAGGGGGAAGCTTTGTGAGTGGTGAAGCAGTGCTGCAGGTGTCTGTCTCTTCTTCTCTATCACCCTCTTCCCTCTAGATTTCTGCCTGTCTCTATCCAATAAATAAAATAAAAAAATTAAAAAGCAAAAAAAAAAAAAAAAAAAAAAAGAAACAAAACAAAGTATAACTATGAAAATTTTTAGCTGGCTTTATGATGTACTTTAAAAAAAAAAGACTAATCAATAAAAAGTAGAGGAAACTATGAAACCTGTATTTACAGGGATTAATTTTATCATTGTAATAATTAGGCAATCCTGTGACCTAATGTGACTACTTCATAACACCAGATTTACTTAATAACTGATTATGTGATTCCAAAAACCAGAGATGAAAATTATTTAATACCAGTCCGTTGGTTTATTTTGGGTATATAGGAGGCAGGAATATTTAAACTTTAAATACCTCTTTTCAAAAATATTACTTTACCTGATCATTCATAACGATCATGGTGCGAGTGAGGAGATCATGATGAGTAATTATGCCAGTAAACCACTGGGTGGCAGAGTCTTGTCTATATACTCTTACTCTGTATCCATTTAAGGAATAAGGACCTTAAAAAACACAAGAAATAGGGATGTCTTAAATAGAAATTTCTCAGCCAACATCATACTCAATGGTGAAAAACTGGAAGCATTTCCACTCAGATCAGGTACTAGACAGGGCTGCCCACTATCACCATTACTATTCAACATAGTGTTGGAAGTCCTTGCCATAGCAATCAGGCAGGAGCAAGGAATTAAAAAGATACAGATTGGAAGATAAGAAGTCAAACTCTCCTTATTTGCAGATGACATGATAGTATACATGGAAAAACCTAAGGAATCCAGCAAGAAGCTTTTGGAAATCATCAGGCTATACAGTAAGGTGTCAGGCTATAAAATTAACATTCAAAAGTCAGTGGCATTCCTCTATGCAAACACTAAGTTAGAAGAAATTGAAATCCAGAAATCAGTTCCTTTTTCTATAGCAACAAAAACTATAAAATATCTAGGAGTAAACCTTACCAAAGAAGTGAAAGACTTGTATACTGAAAATTATGAGTCACTACTCAAAGAAATTGAAAAAGACACAAAGAAGTGGAAAGATATTCCATGTTCATGGGTTGGAAGAATTAACATAATCAAAATGAATATACTGCCCAGAGCCATATACAAATTTAATGCTATTCCCATCAAGATCCCAAGCACATTTTTTAGGAGAACAGAACAAATGCTACAAATGTTTATCTGGAACCAGAAAAGACCTAGAATTGCCAAAACAATCTTGAGAAAAAAGAACAGAACTGGAGGCATCACACTCCCAAATCTCAAACTGAATTATAGGGCCATTGTCATCAAAACGGCTTGGTACTGGAACATGAACAGACACACTGACCAGTGGAATAGAATTGAGAGCCCAGAAATGAGGCCCCACACATATGGACATCTAATCTTTGACAAAGGGGCCCAGACTATTACATGGGGAAAGCAGAGTCTCTTCAACAAATGGTGTTGGAATAAATGGGTTGAAACATGCAGAACAATGAAACTGAGCCACTGTATTTCACCAAATACAAAAGTAAATTCCAAGTGGATCAAAGACTTGGATGTTAGATCACAAACTATCAGATACTTAGAGGAAAATATTGGCAGAACTCTTTTCCGCATAAATTTTAAAGACATTTTCAATGAAACGAATCCAATTACAAGGAAGACTAAGGCAAGTATAAACCTATGGGACTACATCAAATTAAAAAGCTTCTTCACAGCAAAAGAAACCACTACCCAAACCAAGAGACCCCTCACAGAATGGGAGAAGATCTTTACATGCCATACATCAGACAAGAGTTTAATAACCAACATATATAAAGAGCTTGCCAGACTCAACAACAAGACAACAAATAACCCCATCCAAAAATGGGGGGAGGACATGGACAGAATATTCACCACAGAAGAGATCCAAAAGGCTGAGAAACACATGAAAAAATGCTCCAAGTCTCTGATTGTCAGAGAAATGCAAATAAAGACAACAATGCGGTATCACTTCACTCCTGTGAGAATGTCATACATCAGAAAATGTAACAGCAGCAAATGCTGGAGAGGGTGTGGGGTCAAAGGAACCCTCCTATACTGCTGGTGGGAATGTCAATTGGTCCAACCTCTGTGTAGAACACTCTGGAGAACTCTCAGAAGGCTAGAAATGGACCTACCCTATGACCCTGCAATTCCTCTCCTGGGCATATATCCTAAGGAACCCAACACATCCATCCAAAAAGATCTGTGTACACATATGTTCTTGGCAGCACAATTTGTAATAGCCAAAACCTGGAAGCAACCCAGGTGTCCAACAACAGATGAGTGGCTGAGCAAGTCGTGGTCTATATACACAATGGAATACTACTCAGCTGTAAAAAATGGTGATTTCACCGTTTTCAGCCGATCTTGGATGGACCTTGAAAAAATCATGTTGAGTGAAATAAGTCAGAAACAGAAGGATGAATACGGGATGATCTCACTCTCCGGCAGAAGTTGAAAAACAAGATCAGAAAAGAAAACACAAGTAGAACCTGAAATGGAACTGGCATATTGCACCCAAGTAAAAGACTCTGGGGTGGGTGGGGAGAATACAGGTCCATGAAGGATGATAAATGACATAGTGGGGGTTGTATTGTTAAATGGGAAACTGGGGAATGGTATGCATGTACAAACTATTGTATTTACTGTTGATTGTAAAACATTAATTCCCCAATAAAGAAATAAATTTAAGAAAAAAAAAGAAATTTCTTCATTTAAGGCTACAGCACCATGAATACGCCCCATTTTCAGAAGCCAAGCAGAGTTGGGTCTGGTTAGTACTTGGGTGAGAGGACTACTTCTCAGAAGAAATATTAGATAAATGACAGATGATTAAGATGCACAAAAATTTCATGGTGAAAATGGCTAGAAAGCAGTTAAGTCTAAGAACTGATGGAAGGTGAGTGAGTGAACGGGACGAGCAGGAACCACCAATCTGATTGCTGCTAGAGGTGACAGGTACAGGAAAGTCACTGAAATAGTCTATTTCTTTGTATGTTTCAAAGTCTCTGTATAGAAAAAAATTAATATTTATCCTGTAAATTTAGCAAATTCTTTAATGATATAAATATCCACAAAAGAAAATAAGGGAAAACACACAAAGCAGAACTGGGACTGGAGTTTGTGTACTGCACCAAGTAAAAGATTCTGGGGTAGGGAGAGAAGAGTACAGGTCCTGGAAAAGGATGACTGAGGACCTAGTGGGGGTTGTATTGTTATGTGGAAAACATTGTTATGTGAGAAATGTTATGCATGTACAAACTATTGTATTTACTGTTGAGAATAAAACATTAATCCCTCATTAAAGGGGGAAAAAAGATTCTGAGGTGGGGGTTGGGGAGAGCTTCAGGTCCTGGAACAAGATGACAGGGAAGGACCTGGTAGGTGGTTACAGTGTTATATGGAAAGCTAGGAAATATTACACATGGACCAACTATTGTATTTTACTGTCAATGCAAACTATTAACCCCCACCACCAATAAAGGGACAAATAAATAAGTAAAAACAAAATAGCACAACTTGTATATGATCTCTGTTAATGTCTCACTTACATGACATTAAAGTGGGCCCAGGAGGTAGAATAGTGGATAAAGTTTTGGACTTTTGGGAGCCAGGTGGTAACTCAGCGGGTTAAGCACGGGTGGCGCAAAGCGCAAGGACCAGCATATCCACATACCTGTTCAAGCCAGTTAACAATAGTATTCCTCAAAAACAAACTGTGCCTTTGTATGCTGCTGAGCAATCAAAACTAAACAGGAAAAACTGCACTCCCTTATCTACCTTCAAAAGTATAATCTGAAGAGTTACCTTGCATAAAAATCTCCTGAGCCTTTTGTTCCTTTACCCAGATTTTCACTTCCTCTTGAAGTTGCGGGTTGTCCCTGAGAACTGGGTGTAGGCTGTCTACGTCGTCCTAGAATTACAGATTGAGAGGTTCATGTTAGGTTCTGTAACTCACCTTCTATATGTTCTAAGGCCAGAAGAAAATCCTCTTGCCTAATGTATACAAAAACACAATTTTGTTCAATAGCAATTACAAGCACAAGAAATTAATCCATGGTGTGGTTTGGACACTGACAGCAATATACCCAATCAATGTTTACTAGTGTGTTTTCTAACCTTATGGCCTTATTCAAGTCACCTTTATGTATTTTTTTATTTCTAAAAAAGGAAGACACTGACAAAACCATAGGGTACAACTCCACAAAATTCCCACCACCAGAACTCCACATCCCATCCCCTTTCCTGATAGCTTCCCTGTTCTTTATCCCTCTGGGAGCATGGACCCAAGGTCATTATGGGATGCAGAAGGTGGAAAAAGGCAATAGAAGCAATATACAAACTGAAGAACATGAGGTCAATTAAGGTCAGCAACAAAGGAGTCAACTTACATAGTTTAGTGACCACACACACACACACACACACACACACACACACACACACACATACTGGTACATACTTAACTTGTCATAATGCCTAAAACATCAAGAATTTTAAATTTCAAGTGGCATTAGCCACTGTCGATTTAAATGTCATTAAATTCAGTGACTACTTAGTCATCTTACTAGTAATATCCATATCACTGCTAAATTTTTATTTCCAAGCCAGTGTCAAATTTAGGCAATTAAAATGGCATTACTGGGTGGGTGAAACAGCATAGTGGTTATGCAGACTCTCATGCCTGGGACTCAATCCCCCAGACCATCTTAAGCCAAAGCTACACGCACACGCACACACACATTATTGATGATATTATCCTCATAACAGCTTGATCTAAGAACAGAGAAAATGAGTTTTCTCTCCTTGGAGATGCTAATTACAGTCACATGGTTTCCCAAATCTGTGGGCACCCTGATTTAGCTGTCTTTCTGTTCTTGTCTAAGTACTTCTGATGTTCCTGTATCGGAAGCCCTATAACATATTTTCTTTTTGTAAAAAAAGTAAACAACAACAACAAAACCCCACCCTATTTATTTATGAGAGAGAGAAACAGAGGGGGGGTATTAATCAGAGCATCACTGGTACGTACAATGTGATGCTGGGGACCAAATGCCTGATAAACATGTTAGCAATCTCTTAGTATACTTAGCTAACCTCGTCATTTTAGAAATAAAATATTAACAGAAGTTCAGGTTCTCTCTTAATAACAATCAAGTATAGAACAGAACACAAGACATTCTATTTCCCAAGGAAATCCATGACTACTTTTAAAGAGCCCTAACACCTATCAAAAATTTTTGAGGTCTTTTCAGTTTAGTTTCCACATACACAAGCTGGTCTCTCTTCTCTCTGTAAGTCCTACAAACACTGAACTCTAGTTTTGGTTTTCTGTAGCCTTATCTTCTCTAAACAACAACCTTTATTACAACTGCTTTTTCACTAAAAAAAATACGTTTACTTTCCACAAAAAATAAGTAATTTGTCAAGAAAACTTCACAAAATATGAGGTTACTAATAACTTACAAATTAACTATAATCTATTGCTCTTGGGTCATTAAAATTTGGGGGATCTCCATCACCTGGGGCCCTAGTCAGGGAGTCCTGGGATTCCCACACAGACATGATGGACTCAGACCTCTAACAGATCCCTTGCTCCAGAGTCACTGGTCATCTCCATCAGGAACAACATAATGGTACCCTCTGCGGGCCCCTACAGGACCTTGTCCTCAATGTGGACCAACAATGGTAGGGACAGCCCCATTTTCTGAAGGGAGATTGGGCAACAAACTCAACCACTCAAGGAAGATGGGTCCTGAAATTAGTACAACCTGGAATGTTCCTAGCCATGACCACAGAATGCGAGCTCAGACCTACAGAGATGCGGAGGTTACATAGGCTTCTGTGCTGAATATGGGCCCCAGTTCAAATTGATGGGGTTTACAGTCAACAATATTTATACACCTTTCCCATATTTGGGAGCTACTCTCTTCCCTGATCCAGCTTCCTAGCCCTTTTTCAAACTATGACACCATCTCCCCAGACAATATCTTGGGTCCATCTGCATGCTAGCTGTCAGACTCAGGGAAAAACTAATAAAGCCACGGGCCCCTTGGACTATACTTAAAATAGACCTACAAGCTTTTTCCAAAATAGAGACCCCAAATTTTCATCTGCATTATTCTTGCTTTTAGGTTCATGATTAGTCAACAATTTGTTCTGCTTTATATCTTAACTCTTTTTCAGCCACCAGGTTCCAGATGCTAGCATGATGCCAACCTGACTTCCCTGGGCAGACGATCCCAGCAGGTGTCCTGAAGCCCCAACCCACTAGGAAGAGAGAGAGGCAAGCCGGGAGTATGGATCGACTTGCCAATGCCCATGTTCAGTGGGGAAGCAATTACAGAAGTCAGACCTTCTACCTTCTGTACCCCATAATGACCCTGGGTCCATACTCCCAGAGGGATAAAGAATAGGAAAGCTGTTCAAGGGAAGGGCTGGGATAGGGAGTTTTAGTGGTGGGAATTGTACCTCTCTCATCCTATGGTTTTGGCCAATATTTCCATTTTATAAATAAAAATTTAAAAAACTTGGGGGGGGGGTCTATTGCTGCACAGTAAGTCCTTTGTAGATAATACAGATATGTATGGCCTGTAATCAGTTTTCATGTACTGAAATTTTACAATTTAAAATCACTGAGATAAGTTATTTTCTCAAGATTTACATTTACTTATTTATTTATTCAACAGGCTACAACAATGGACTACATTTCCAAGATTATTAGGTAACATAAACATGTCTACTAAAAGACGGTAGACTTACTATCCAGTATAAAAGCATACCATTAAAAACTGATAATGGGGTGGGGGTGGAAGGCAACAGGTTATTATGGAGCAAAGATCCACAGACCAGCGCAAGGATCCTGGTTTGAGCCCCAGTTCCCCACCTGTGGGTATGCGTCCCCTTCACAAGGGGTGAAGCAGGTCTGCAGTGTCTATCTTTCTCTCCCCTTCTGTCCTATTCTACAACAACAAGAATGATAAAGAACAAGGGCAACAAATGGGAAAAATTAGCCTGCAGGAGCAGTGGATTTCTAGTGCAGGCACTTGGGCCTAAGCAAAAATAACCCTGGAGGGAAAGAAAAAAAAGTAATGGGGAGGCCAGGAGGTGACACAGCAGGTTAAGTACTATGCACAAGGACCCATGCTCGAGCCCCCACCCCCCACTTGCAGCAGGGACACCTAATCAGTGAAGTAGGTCTGCAGGGGTCTTTCTCTCCATCAGATAAAAGTCAGGGGAGAAAAAAAAATGTTCTCTAGGAGTAGCGGATTCATAGTGCCAGCACTGAGCCCCAGCAATAACCCTGGAGGCAATAACCAACCAAACATAATAAAAAAAAATAATAATGGGGGCCAGGCAGTGGTATACTTGGGTTGAGCACACACATTACCATGTGCAGGGACCCCGGTTTGAGCCCACACTCCTCATCTGCAGGGGGAGTAATTCACCAGTGGCAAAGCAGGTCTACAGGTGTCTTTCTATTCTCTCTCAATGTCTCTGTCCTATCAAGCAAAACAGAAAAAAAAAAGACCAAGGGAAAAACGACCACCAGGAGCAATGGATTTTTAATGCCAGCACCAAACTCCAGCAATAACCCCAGTAGGGAAAAAAAGATAACGTGGGGTAAGTAAAATAGCAAACCTGGAGGTCACATAGGCTCCTAAGCTGAATATGGGCCTCAGAGCACATCAAATTGATGGGGTTTACAGTCAACAATATTTACCCACCTTTCCCGTATTTGGGAGCTACTCTCTTCCCTGACCCAGCTTTCTGGTCCTTCTGCCTGCCATGACATCACCTCACCATAAAATATGCCTACCAGCTATCTACAAAATGGAGGAGCCCCAACTCTTCATCTGCACTATTCCAGTCTTTAAGTTCATGATTGGTCAACAACTTGTTTGGTTCAAACCCCTGGGCCCCTGCCAAAAAAAAAAAAAAAAAAAACAAAGAAAGAAAGAAAGAATTTTTGGAAGCAACAATTCTCAGTTTATGTAGATTAGTTCAGTATGATTTTAGGCATTAAGAATTAAAAATTAAGAATTTTAAGTTGAAACTTTGGCTGTCTTTTTTGAGGTTTCAATTTTATTTTTGCTTTTGAGTGATAATTTTTGGTGAAAATTTCTTGTCTAAAATAATTTTTTAAAATCAGATTGTGTCACAGTTACCTAACCAAATACCTTGAAATGGTCAGCTGGTCCTTGTATGTATGCAAGTAATACCAAATAGGTGCTGTTTTTAATTTGGCGCCACAGAGTGAACCCGATGCTTCACTAACACACAGTGGCTATGAGCGAGCAGCCTCTGCAAACAATCTTCTTCTTCTTTAGAGGAAGGAGAGCAGGAGCACAGGACCATCATACGGAGCCTCACTTAGTGCCAGGGTTGAGACTCGGGCCCTCAGACGTGGTAAAAACCTATGTTCACAGCAGCACAATTTGTAATAGCCAAAAACCTGGAAGCAACCCAGGTGGTCCAACAACCACTGAGTGGCTGGCTGAGTAAGTCGTGGTCTATATAAGCAATGGAATACTACTCAGCTACTAAAAATGGTGAATTCATTTTGGATGGAACTTGAAGGAACCATGTAAAGTGAGATCAGCCAAAAAGAAAAGGATGAATATGAGATGACTCTCATGCTTGAGGCTCCAAAGTCCCAGGTTCAATCCCCCACACCACCATAAGCCAGAGCTGAGCAGTGCTCTAGTGTTTAAAAAAAAAAAAAAAAAGGACAAAAAGCAGAACACACAAAGTAGAACTTGAACTGGGTTTAGTGTAATGTACCAAAGTAAAGGACTCTGGGGGGTGAGGTTCGGGTTCTCGTACACGATAATGGAAGAGAATCTAGGTATTGGGGGGGGGGGCATGTGAGTGTTATGCAAAAAACTTCCATTTAGTACATGTTACAAATGTACCAACTACTGTATTTATTGTTAAGACTGTAAACCATTAATCCCCCAATAAAAAATTTAAAATAGAAGGGGAAACAAAACAGAACTTGGTCAGATTGGGCTTGGTCTACTGCACTGAAGTAAAGGACTTGGGGTGGGGGGCTTAGGTCCTGGTACATGATGGAAGAGGAGGACCTAGGTGGGGGGGGGGGTTGGAGTGTTTTGCAGAAAACATTAATTTTACACATGTACCAACAATGTATTTACTGTTGACTGTAATTATCAATCCTCTCCAATAAAAGTGTTTGCTATAATTTAGATGGAAATAGAAGATTACACTAAATGAAATAAGCCAGAAGGAAAAAGACAAATACAGATGATCTCACTCAGGTGTGGAATTTAGGAAGAGAAGCAAAGGACAGGGTGAAACATTAGTGAACTTTTGGTTTAAATCAATGGATATGAGTAAATTAATTAATCAGAAAGGGAAAGGGAGTTCCGGTGGATTAGAAGGGACTTGAGTACCGCCCAGAAAATGGGAGTAGTGACAGGTGTGGCTTGGAAAGGTGGAGGCTCAGGTGTTAAATGCTAGCTGTGGCTGAGATCTGACTCTTTCTGTCCAGGTCATCCTGTGAGTATTAACCGTGCTTCCCCCATCTCTCTCTCTCTCTCTCTTTCCCTCCCTCCCTCCCTCATGTTAAGACATGTGAATGTTCTCAATTTTCCCAAATAAAATTTAAAATTCTTGGGAGTCAGGCGGTAGTGCAGCAGGCTAAGCACAGGTGGTGCAAAGTGCAAGGACAGGCATAAGGATCCCAGTTCGAGCCCCCGGCTCCCTACCTGCAGAGGAGTCGCTTCACCAGCGGTGAAGCAGGTTTGCAGGTGTCTGTCTTTCTCTCCCCCTCTGTCTTCCCCATCTCTCTCCATTTCTCTGTCCTATCCAACAACGACATCAATAACAATAAAAACTACAACAATAAAACAAGGGCAACAAAGGGGAATAAAGAAATATTTTTAAAATTAAAAAAAAAAATCCTGGAAAAGAAAGGGAGTGGGGTCTTGGGTGCACAATGCCCAAGAGTGGAGGGAGATGGCACTTTAATGGTCAGTAAGGTATGCTTTGAGAAGCAAAATTTAAAAAGGGGGAAGGCATTTTGCAAATAAAAATATTTTGAATAATGGTGATTTTAAGTTAATACTAATTTAATTTTCTTTATTATGAAGGTGTGTGTGTGTGTGTGTGTGTGTGTGTGTATTTTAAGACACACAGAATGCCAAAGCTCAAACTCAAGACCTCATGCTTGACAGTGCAATACATCATGATCTACTTTACCACCTCTCAGGCCACTATGGTAAGTTTTATTTGAAGAAATTTTTATAGTTTCATTAGTAAATAGCAGCTGATAGTTACATGTTCATATTCCATATAACCTTTCTTAATTTAGAAATTTTTACACTGATATACCTCAAAATCCTCTGCATTTTACAGTTGATTTATACAAACACTTTAGATAGTTGTATCTAAAGAGAAAATCCAAAAATAGAATTAAGGCCTAGATAAAGATGTGTTGTTTAAAATAAGTCTATTAATAAGACAATTATGATTTAAATGGATGTTTTATGCAATCTGCTATTTAAATAAAAACGTTTGATTCTAAACTTTTTTGATAAAACATTAAATCATAAAGTTCAAATTTCACTGAGTTAGAGAAAATGAGTTTTACTGTGCTAGCTGATTATGGCATAAAAAAACATTACACAATGCATTTGACAATCCTCCAGAAAAAGAAACAGATAGTAGGGATGCATATTTTCAAAGAAGTGACTTTAGGAGCTAGGCGATGGCTTGTGGTTAATTGCCCAGTTCATTGTGCACAAAGATACAGGCTTGAGTCCCCAGACCCTATCTGCAGTAGAAGCTTTCCTTGCAGTAAGACAATGCTGCAGATGTCTCTCCAAGCCTGCCCATTTCATTTAATTTCTCTCTGTATCTATCCTAAATAAGTAAACAAAAATTAAAAAATAAACCCCAACAAATTACTTTAAACCAGGCAACTGAGAATACCATGAAAGGTACATCTATTTCATGTTCACTTTAAATATCTGATAAGTTGTTTCAGATACTGGGCTAGGATTAAACATGCATTTTTAAAAGATTAATGTTATTTATTAAATATGAAAGATAAGAGAGTTTTACATGAGACAGAGAAAAAGAGAGAGACACAAAGAATATAAGTAACTCTGGTACATGTAGCAGATTAGAAATGTCAGGCATGGAAGTCTGATACTCTCTGCCAGCTAAGGATTTTCCCCAGTAGATAAATGCCTATTTCCATAAGTATTTTGCCAAAATAACCATAAAACTGTGGCAGACGCAAACTCCAACTTCATCAATTAACAGAAAGATTACGTTATGTGTGACAGTCCCTGTTCAGGGCGCCATTATGCCGGACCAGCTTCACAGGTGGGGGACAGACGACCAGAGACTCATGGCTGAGTTGTACGCAGTATCTCTTTATTCATGCGGAACGCAGCATAATCTAAGCCATCTAAAAACTAAACTAACTATAATCACAATCTTGTCCTCATATATATACTTGCCAAGTAGGGTGTAAACAGGATGTGACAGAGAGGGTGGAGCGAAAAATGACTGGTGCAAATCAGGGTGTGCTAGGAGAGGGGGTGGAGCAAAAAGACATCATGAACCAGTGGGGATTAAACCAATGTCCTGCAGGCAGGGCGGTGCTTAGTTAACAGTGGTTATGTAAATAGAATACAGTGTTAAGCAGGGGGGATTAAACCAATGAAACAGAAGGGGTCTTAGAAGCATACCAACATATGTGTGTCCTGTGTAAGGCGTCCCTTCTTGCAAAGCTCATCTCTACACTGCTACTCTTCCTCCTGAAGAATGCGCCTGCAATATTTGGGCTTTGCAACTTAACCAAATAAATCAAATATATAAAAACCCTATCTAGTATATGCCAAAATAAGTATTGGCAATACCTCTCTTTAGTCAACCTAGATAAGTAGTGTCTTCACATTCCAATATGTCTTAAAACATTATATAAAATTAACTGTGCATAATTGAAATTTTCTATTTTATCCTTAAAAATATTACTTAACTAAAGCCTGTCAGTATAAAATGTTTTAATTTACTGAAGTATTTTCACACATGTTGATCTCATTTAATCCTAACATCCTGTTTGTTAGTTTAATGTTATTCTATTTTACAGATGTGGAAACATCAATGATCAAATAATTTACCCCAGACTGTCTTTATAAAATGTGAGGTAGTTAAAGGTCTAACGGATGCCAAAGCCCTTCCCATATAGCCACTTTATCAATGTTCTAGATTTTTTAATCATCTCTCCCCCTTCTCTCTAAATGAGGGCTGGGAACATCTAGTCCTGCAGGTCTTACAGAGCTGTGAAATCATTTGGTCTGTCCCTACCAGGGTGAGACTAGAAATGCCAATTTTTACTTTGTTAATTTTGAATGGCCCGTGAGTGATGTTATATTCAAATGGTCCTTGGCAGGAAAGAGAGAAACAGAGAAAGAGACGAAGAAAGAAAGAGGGAGGGAGGGAGGGAGGGAGGGAGGGAGGGAGGGAGAAAGGAAGGAAGGGAGGAAGGGAGGAAGGAGTTAAAATACAGAAAATGTTAAAAATTTGAAATCAGTGGTCTGGGAGGTGGTGCAGTGGCTAAGGCACTAGACTCTCAAGCATGAGGTCCTGAGTTCAATCCCCGGCAGCACATGTACCAGAGTGATGGCTGGTTCTTTCTCTATTACTATCTTTCACATAATAAATAAATTCTTTTAAAAAAAAGATTAAAATCAAATGACAGATCTATTGTATTACAAGATGTGGAGTGAGTACTACAAATGATGTAAGAATGCAACTTAACTACATTTATAAAGTGTTACTTATTTAAAATGTTTAAGGACTGGAAAATAGCTCATTGGGTAGGGTGTGTGCCTTGCCAGCCATGCAGGCGGTCCTGGTTTGAGGCCTGGCACCATACTGAGAGTGCTATGCCACCAGAGGACTATCCAATGCTGTACTGTCCTTTCTCTGGTCTCTCTTATCTAAAGGAAAGAGTGATCCACAGTCATGAAACTGCACATGAACAAGGCCCTGTCTCCAGATACAATAAGTAAATGAAACTTATCAAATTATGAAAAATTTTATAATGGAATATATTAATACACATTCTCTATTACATTAACTTCTGACATTACAACTACCTGTCCTGTTTTGTTTAGTTATAGCTAGGTTAAAATAAAAAGCTATTAGGATGCAAATTAAAACTACACTGAGATTTCATCTTAATCTGTGAGGATGGCCTATATCAACAGGTATTGGAAGTCTGTGAAGAAAAGGGGACTCCGTCCTGTCCAACAACAGTAACAGTAATAACAACAACAAGGGCAACAAAAAATGGGGAAAAAATGGTCTTCAGGTGCAGTGGATTCTCATAGTACAGGCACCAAGCCCCAGCAATAACCCTGGAGGCAAAAAAAAAAAAAAAAAAAAAAGACAACTACTGGATGATTGATTTCACTCCCATGTGGAATGTAGAACTGACACATATGAACTTGCAAAAGAGAAAACAAACAAACAAAAAACAGCAGCAGCAACAAAAGCAGAAGCAAACTATTTATAAGACTTTGTGATAACCATGGTAGTTATCTTTGGGAGGGTGCAGACACAGGTGTGGTGTGGAACTATATATATCCTGTAATCCACTGTGCCATCTTAAATTTAAAATTATTTACTTATTTTGAGACAGAGAAATTGATTAATGATGATGATTATTTTCCACAGCACTGCTCAGCTCTGGCTTATGGTGGTGTGGGGAACTGAACCTGAGATTTTGGAGTCTCAGCATGAGTGTTTTTGCATAACCATTATGCTATCTACCCTCCACCCTATACCCTATAATCTTAGAATCTTTTAATCCACTATCACAAATTGGAAAAAAACAAAAAACAGGCAATTAGGACTGTGGAAATAGCATAGTAGTTATGCAAAAGACTTATATGCCAGAGGTACCCAAGATCCCAGATTCAATTCTCAACACAAATCAGAGTTGAGCAGTGCTCTGGTATAGCAATGGTAATAAATTAATTTTTCTTAAAAAGCTATTATCAGCAAAAGTAGCATCACCTTGGAGAACACCTGCCATGCCATGCACCACGGGACCCAGGGTCAACGCTGCTCTATATGGAGTGGAGGAAGTGGCATTGTTATAGTCCAGGAGCAGTGATGGCATGCCAATGACCCTCTACCATCACTAACCTCCCCAATTCTATTGACTAGATTTCTATTATATTTAATAACTACCATTTGATTTCCCTGTTAAACTTTCCAACTGAAACTGATAATTTTAAAAGTAGTTCTACGGGGGTCAGGCGGTGGCGTTAAGCGCATGTGGCGCAAAGCGCAGGGACCGGCGTAAGGATCCTGGTTCGAGCCCCTGGCTCCCCACCTGCAGGGGAGTCTCTTCACAGGTGGTGAAGCAGGTCTGCAGGTGTCTATCTTTCTCTTCCCTTCTCTGTCTTCCCCTCCTCTCTCCATTTCTCTCTGTCCTATCTAACAACAAATTGCATCAACAAGGGCAATAATAATAACCACAACGAAGCTACAACAAGGGCAACAAAAGGGGGGAAAAATGGTCTCCAGGAGCGGTGGATTCATGGTGCAGGCACCGAGCCCAGCAATAACCCTGCAGGAGGAAAAATAATAATAATAATAAAAAAAAAGTAGTTCTACTGAACATTGTTTCCAGATCTGTAATGTTTCTGTATATAAATCTACAACTTGTTGTCACTGGTCTAAGATCATATCTACTCAAAATTACTAGAATAAAAGGATACTTAAGTAAAACTTTTAAAACCACGGTGAAGGAAATGTGCTTCCTTCAAAAACCACACGTCAATATTCTGTACAATGCCTTTAGTAGTAATAGTTTTGAACTTTTTTATGGCAGTTCAAAAAGCCTGAAAGGCCATTTTTCTTTCAAACTATTTATCAGTATGACTTACATAGTTGAGTCATCATGAGTTCTATCTATTGAGTCACCTACTTACAGCATCTGCCAACCACAACTTACTAACTGCAGTTTCCTCAAACTTATAACTGAATAAACTCAGGAAGACTTGGGAACTATTTAGTGCTTTCCAAAGTGACACCTGAAAATAATCTTGCAGAAGAGGCCAAGTTTAAAAATGAAACAAACCATTTTTAAATTATTTCCCTCCCATGGATGACTCTACCTATGGCAGTCTGACCTCACCTTCTGTTATCCCATTCCAGGAATCCCACGTTTGAGGATGTGAGAGTGATGTGGTGCTCTTTGGTTGAGGGTGTATGAACAGCTCAACTTCCCTGATAGAACCACCAAACAAGCTCTCAAAAAATATTACATGCTTCTACAGTTTGAGTACTAAAAATAATTCCTAGATACAAATTAGAGAATATAAACAATTGTGACAGTGACTATTCTGGTAACAGTGAGACCATTTACTTAAAAAGGCCAAAGGGAAAAGCCTTATCTGCTAGAGTGCGTAACTTGCCTGAATGAGGCTCCTGGCCCAATCCCTGGTATTGCATATATCTAAGGGATGCTTTGAATCTCTCACATGACACTAATTCATGTGACATAAACTAAAAAAATAGAACTTGAAAAATTGATATCTAAAGTGCAAAGAATAAATAAAATTTCAAAAATCCCAAACAATTTGGAGGGTGATTTTCACTACTTCTAATATATATTCCTGTGTGAGTAATAAACCTCTAAGCCTGAAGGTCTGTCTACTCTACCACACTTATCTTTTCTCAGACAGAACTGATAAAACTAGTGCAAACTTGAAATAATCAACAATCTTAACACAATAGCCTTGGCTTTGCAAAATGACTTAAAATTTTTACCATCTGACTCTCATTTAAGTCTGTTTCCTGGATTACTAAGTATGTGGAGCAAATGCAGACATAAGAGAAATGTGCTATTACTCACAAAACAAAAAGGAATTAAAACTATGATCCAAAGTAACAGAACATTTGAATTGCCTAGTAACGGCGAGACACACAGTATGGCACAAAATAATCGACAATGATTTCTAATGACTGTTTTGCTAGTCATAAAAGAACAAGCTTAACACAGAACACTGAATTACAATCTAATTAGAAAAGGATGAGGACATGAGTAGAAAGAGACATATTAGATGCTGATGATATTTTGTCCACAAGTCATCATCTGTAAAAATAACAAAATTTACTGAAATCTTATCAAACAGAAGTACTTCAAACATTTATTAATAACATACTAACTGCAATTTAAGTATTTCATCAGTAAAAAGTGATATATATATTATTGTTGTTCCATAGCAAATTTCCCTCAAAAGGCAGAGTTTGACTGCAATTACTTGTTAAGTTTCTCTTGTAACCTCCCTACTGCTAAGTTCTCAATGTAGAAACCATCATCACACTTTTAAAAACTCTCCTTCTTCTCATATACGACAGTAGAGGAGACTAGGTAAGACCACTCGCTGAGCCTATGTGTAACAGTTTGTGAGTGTGAACTAAGAAATACTAGACATATATTGGGTTGTCAGAAAAGTCATGACACATTTTTGCATAGAAGAATGGACACCTGGACTTTCAAGTTGGAACTTCAACTTTGCGAGAAGGGCACCTGTGAGGTTATGCGAGGTTATAAAGAATTGTGCAAGCAGAGGTGGGAACAGTACGAGTGTGGTGCACATGGACAACTGTAAGTACTCTAGTTTGGATGACTAAAGGCAGAAGACATATTGAGGAGAAAGACTTTAAGAACCCTTATTGCACCAAAGTAAAAGACTCTGGGGTGGGTGGGTGGGGTGAGAATACAGGTCCAAGAATGATGACAGAGGACCTAGTGGGGGTAGTATTGTTATATGGAAAACTGAGAAATGTTATGCATGTACAAACTATTGTATTTACGTTGAATGTAAAACATTAATTCCCCAATACAGAAAATAATAATAAAAAAAGTATTATAAAGGAGCAAATATTGAACAAAGAGGGGTATTGGGCCTTGGTCACTGACTTTGGGTTTTTAACCTGCGGTTTTGGGCCCAAATACTCGAGAAATCTGTCCCCCGAGTTTTTCCTCTTAACTTTACTTTACAAGTCTAATAAAGAATTTAGAAAACATACACCTAGGGGGGGAAAAAAAAAAGAACCCTTACGTGGATTTTTGGTAATAGTCTAGTCAGATAAGGATCAAAGTTTTACAACAGAGATAGATAGGATAGAATGAGTCTAAGCAATGTTTAAGAAAATAGCATCTGGGTGGGGATAGATAGCATAATGATTATGCAAAGAGACTGTCATGCCTGAGGCTCCAAAGTTCCCGGTTTAGTCCCCTGCAACACGGTAAGCCAAAACTGAACAGTGCTTTAGGAGGAAAAAAAAAAAAAAAAGCAACAACCCATGATGTACAACTGGTGGTGACCAAAAGAGCAAGAGAGGAACTTAAAATACTTTCTGAAAAAGGGAAAGTTGAGAATCAACATGTATATAGTTTTAAAGATTTTAAAAAAAAAACCCCGCAAAAATTAGACTTCATTAATCACAATGTTAACAGTTATTAAGTCTGGTTAGTGCCTAATTCTATGACCCCTGACATAGCTTAGATGCTTCGAACAGGGGGCTGGGCCATGCCATGCCTATTACACAGGTTTAAGTCCCAGTCTCCCCCTGGATGTAGGCATCTCTCTCTCCTCTTCTCTCTGTTCTGTCAAATAAAAATAAATCTATATAGAAGAAACTTTGGACACAACCACTATGATGAGTCAGAATTGACTACATATATAGACATAGAGGTACGCACACAAACTAACAGAAACACACAGGTATAAGGGGTAAGATTAGCTCAGCAGGTATAACCAACTCCTTCCAGTGTGGGAGGTGCCCAAGTTTGATTCTGGTACTGTATGCAGGCATCTCTAAGTTTGTAAAGTAAAAGAGTTGTGATGGAGAGGCTGCTTGGTGATGCTGTGTATGCATGAGACCCTCAGTTTATTCCTTAGTGCCACATAAAAGTAAATTAAGTAACACTTGAGAAGCAGCTATGTAAGTATTATAGGTGATGAACTGGAAATTCTTAAAAGTTACATGACAGAAATGTGGTGAATTATTTACTACTCTATGTCATGTGTAACTTGAGTTATCCAGGGGAAAAAAAGATTTTTGTTACATTGCTACTCTGCTCAAAACTCTAAAAAGCTTCCACTACAACGATAGGACAGGGGGAAAAAAAAAAACCTTTAAAAAAAGTCAATAAAAACCTTCTTAATCTGTTATCATCTTCTCATCTCCACATTGTTTTCTTGCTGTTCAAACCGCTTTCATTTGGGTGGGGGTAGATAGCATAATGGTTATGCAAAGAGTCTCTCTCTCATGCCTGAGGCTCCAAAGTCCTGAATTCAATCCACTGCACCACCATATGCCAGTGCTGAGCAGTGCTCTGGTTATTTAAAAAAAAAAAAAAAAAAAAAGCTTTCATTTTAGGGTCTTTTTCATTTTTCAAAAGCCTGCCAATTTGAACCAGGCTTCTTCCCTCCACAGCATGATATTTTGCTGCTTGATTCTCCACAGAAGGCAAGTTAATAAGAAGGCAGGATACTTTTCCTGTTTTCTTCATGGCTAGACCTTAAAAGTACCTAAAAATAGTGTCTAGGTACAGAATTATTAAGAAAGCCAAGGTAGTGGACTAGCCTATGACTCCTCCTGGTACTGACATCAGAACACAGGAGCACATAGAAAAACACGAAAAAGAACAAAACTTAGTAACAGGTCAGATGAGACACAGGAAAGACACCTTCTCCCAAGAAGAAAAAAAGGCTCGCAAACCTTAAGTGGAAGAGATCACTAATACACAGGGCTCTGATCTGGTTATTGACAACAGGCTGTCTGTCCCTAAAGCCTAGTACCCAATACTACTTGCTACTTGTTACAAATCTGCAACATCGTGCAGGAGGATTTAAGAATTGTGAATATAAGGGGCTGGGTGGTGGCAAACCTGGTTGAGTACACATGTTACAATGTGCAAAGACCTGGGTTTCAGCCCTTGGTCCCCACCTGCAGGGGGAAAGCTTCAGGAGTGGTGAAGAAGGGCTGCAGGTCTCTCTCTGTCTCTTTCCTTCTCTATCTCCCCTTCCTCTCAATTTCTGAGTTTCTCTATCCAATAAATAAATAAAGATAACAAAAAAATTAAAAAAGAATTGTGAACATAAGAATTGAGAGGGAATCTCTGGTGGACACAACTACATTGGAATTTAGACCTGGGAAAGGATTCAAAAGGGATATACTCCCCAGGCAGATAGATACTACTCCCTAAGCTTCCTGCCCTGAAGGACTTCAGACATTGTCACAGTCATCAAAAATGATCTTGGAATCTGAGTCTATGCCCAAAGTTTGGCGTCGTGCGAAGATTATAGCGGTTTTGAAACCAAAGAAAGACCCAACACTGGCCGCCAGCTACAGACCAATTTCTCTCCTCTCCGTGTGTTACAAACTCCTTGAGAGGCTGCTTCTGTCACGAATTTCTCCTCTTACAGAGAAATTCCTATCACCCGCCCAAGCTGGTTTCCGCCCAGGAAGATCTACCTGCGAACAAGCCCCGGCCCTCTCAACTTACATTGAAAATGGATTCCAGAAGAATTTAAAGACGGGTGCTGTCTTTGTTGATCTCACAGCAGCCTATGACACGGTCTGGCACCGTGGTCTCCTGGTCAAGATCTCAAGATGCCTGCCTCCATGGGTGGCCAACAATATATCATTTCTTCTCCAAAACAGAAGATTCCGGGTGCATCTGGGTGACAAGTCTAGCAGATGGAGACCTGTCTCAAGTGGCCTCCCCCAGGGCTCTGTTCTGGCTCCCACGCTATTTAATATTTACATCAATGACCTCCCAGAAACTTCTTCAAGGAAGTTCATCTACGCCGATGACATCTGCTGTGCAACTCAGGCATCTAAGTTCGACATCCTCAAGGAAACACTCACAAAAGACATGTCTCTGATATCTGATTACTGTAAAAAATGGCGACTAATCCCTAGCACTGCAAAAATGGTATCATCTGTTTTCCATCTACACCATGCCTCGGCCTCGCGTGAGCTTAATGTGCAGCTTGGCGGTACGAGAATCTGGCATGAAGCCCAGCCAGTCTATCTTGGCGTTACTCTCGATCGCACTCTGTCATTTCACAAACATCTCATAAAAACTGCAGCAAAGGTGGGTGCGAGGAATAACATCATTGCAAGACTGGCCAGCTCCTCATGGGGTGCGAGCGCTTCCACACTACGATCATCCTCTCTGGCATTATGCTATTCCACTGCAGAATACTGTGCCCCAGTATGGTTCCGTAGCCCCCATGTCCACTTGGTCGATTCCAAATTATATTCCTCCATGAGGATAATTTCTGGAACCATCTGTTCCACCCCGGTTCCATGGCTGCCAGTTCTTAGCAACATCGCCCCGCCAGATATTCGTCGGGATGCGGCATCATCTAAGTTCATTTCCCAGGTTACGCTCGACCGGACCTGCCAATATACGCGGATATCTTCGCCTACCCTGTCCAACGCTTGACGTCTCGTCACCCAATCTGGTCCCCTACGCCTACACTGAACTTCTCTGTTCCAGACTCTTGGAAACAGAGTTGGCAGTCAGCTGAGGTCAAGAACAAACACCTCATCACAGACCCCTGCAAGTGTCAACCCGGCTTTGACCTAGCACGTTATGATTGGGCCCTCCTCAATCGCTATCGAACAGGCCATGGCCGGTGCGCCGCTATGTTCCATCGCTGGGGAGCCAGAGACGACCCGAACTGCCGCTGCGGCTACAGACAGACTGTGACCCACATAGTCAACGACTGCCACCTCTCCAGATTCAAAGGAGGTCTCGAAACTTTACATCAGGCTCAACCTGACGCTGTTGACTGGCTACGGAAGAAGGGCAAACGCTAGAAGAAGAATCAAAAATGATGAATCTGATACCTGAGATAAACAAACAAACAAACAAACAAAAAATCAGTAGAGGGAAATACTAGATCAAAGACAGAAACCAAGGATCAAAGTTGTGAACTAGAGGTGAAAGGTAGAGGAAATCATCAAGAAAATCCAGCAAAAAGAAAAAGAACAAATGAGAATAAAAAACTATGAGAATGATCAAGGGTGGTGCAGTGGATAAAGCAGTGGACTCTCTAAGCACGAGTTCGATTCCCAGCAACACATGTACCAGAGTGACATCTGCTAAACACTCTCATCCCCAGTCTTGGTCCCCCCCCCCCCACCTACTTGCACCAGGCCCTGAAAGCACCCCTCCCAGCTCCCCAAAGTCCACTGCTTTGGTGCAATACACTGGGTTTGTTTGTGAAGCAATTAGAGCTTCCTGGATCAGAAGGTGTAATCTTCCTCCAAAAAAAGAATAAAGATAACTTCACCGAGAGACATAATTATTCAAATGGCAAAGCTCAAAGAATATTTTGAAGGCTGTCATAGAAAAGCAAAGCAATGGGGCCAGGCAGCTGTGTACCTGGTTAAGTGCATATAATACAATGCCCAAGGACCTGGGTTCAAGCCCCCCCCATCCCTACCTGCAGGGGGAAAGCTTTTGAGTGGTGAAGCAGGGCTGCAGGTGTCTGTCTCCCTCCCTATCTCCTCCTCCCCTCTCAATTTCTCTGTTTCATATGCAATAATATAACATAAAAAGTGAAGAAAAAAAATAAGGAAAAGTAACCACCATGAAACCATCAGTTGGTTTTTCAACTGAAACACTAAAGATGAGAAGGGGGCTAGCAGGATATGTTAAAAGTTTTGAATGGAAAAGACATCACCCAAGAATATTCCATCCTGTCAGGTCATCACTCAGGTTGGGGAAAAAAAGAGCTTTTCAGACAAAAAACAGTTAACAGACTTCATTACCATTATGACTTAAATAAAAGATATGTAACTAGGGTCCTGTGATCCACTGGCTTTTTAGCCAAAGCTACCTCAAAAACAAATATATTAAAATTTTTAACTTGATTATACAATAAAAATTACTACTCACAGAAAATAAGGACACATCTGAGACAAGAGAAAAGGTGAGAAAAGATATAAAAATAGGTCTAAGAGCAGGAAGTTAAAAGGGGTTCCTGCCCATAACCTCAATTTCTCTGCTGGAGGAGAAAGGTCATCTACAAAGAGAAAAAGAGGAAGCTGGGTAACGGTAACTTGGAATAACTTTTGGAGACTGAATGCAAGCTCTAAAGGGACACAGAGGTCTTCAGCTAGTACTAAAAGTCTCCGTTAAGACTAGAGATAATAAAATGACATCAAAATACATGGGAATAATTTCTTCCTGATGAATTTAACGTTAAGGTTTCCCAAAATTATTCTCTGCAATGACAGAAATGTTACAGATAAGCACTGTCCTGGGAGTCGGGCGGTAGTGCAGCGGGTTAAATGCACGAGGCGCAAAGCACAAGGGCTGGCTAAGGATCCCAGCTCGAGCCCCAGGCTCCCCACCTGCAGGGGAGTCGCTTCAGAAGTCATGAAGCAGGTCTGCAGGTATCTGTCTTTCTCTCCCCCTCTGTCTTCTCCTTTCTCCATTTCTCTCTGTCCTATCCAACAACAACAGCAGCTATGACAACAATAACAACTACAGCAAGCATAGCAACAAGGGCAACAAAAGGGAAAAAATGGCCTCCAGGAGCAGTGGATTCAAGTGCAGGCACTAAGCCCCAGCAATCACCCTGGAGGCAAAAAAAAAAAAAAAGTAAAAGCACTGTCCTACATATGGAGACTTAGGGGACAGACAGTAACTGCTTTGGGGAGTAAAAGTATTAAGATGGCAGACCGGGAGGTGGTGCAGTATGCATAAAGCATTGGACTCTCAAGCATGAGGTCCTGAGTTCAATCCCTGGCAGCACATGTACCAGAGTGATGTCTGGTTCTTTCTCTCCTATCTTTCTCATGAATAAATAAATTCTTTAAAAGAAAACAAACAAAAAGATTTATTTATTCATGAAGATAGGTGGAGAGAGAAAAAGAAGCAGACATCACTCTGGTACATGTGCTGCTGGGATTGAACTCAGGACCTCATGGTTGAGAATCCAGTGCTTTATCTACTGTGCCACCTCCCGGACCACTTTTTTTTTTAAGTATTAAGATGTGCCCACAATAGGAAATTAAAAGGTAAATGTGGTAATACAATCAAGGTATAAGAGAATTAAAGGTCTGGTTAGGATGGTTTGTGTAGCATGATGCCACTGGAGATGTAGGTTGTTGGGTGGGAAAAACAAAAGAAACTCACTAAATACATGGCCTACCAGTGATGTGGTAACGTCTTTGAATGAAATTTATTTTTGTCTTTTAAGACAGAAACATATTCATGACGAGCAGCCCAGGATGTGGCTCAGAGGATAAAGCATTGGAGTCTCAAGTACTAGGTACCAAAGTTCGACCCCTTTGGTTCACATTGTGCCGGTGCAAGTGGCAGACAGATGTTCTTTTTCTAACACTGATAAATAAATCTTTTATATACATACTTTTAATAAGATTTACTGAAAGTAAGCATATCATGTATGCACTGAGATTTACCTAACAAGGCTTATTCATTTTCTTAACTTCTACTGTATTTATTCTCTTTATCACAAAATCTTTTAAGATACCATTTGTTCATATATATGACCTCATAGACAAGGGCAAACAATCATGAGGCAGGTGTGATACACCTAATTCTATAGCTAAAAATAAATTACTCAGTCTTAGCTAAAAGGCCAAGAAGCAGCGGGCAAAAAATAAATGGTTTTAAGCCTCCCTCAACATTTCAGAGTAAGCAGAGTTGGGACATTAGTTCAGATTGGCCTGCTATTCTACCAAAGTTGATACTTCAAGAGTTGTAAGCTTTTCTCTCTCTTCTCCCACAAAACATTTTTTAACATGTATATATTTATCACTAGATATCTTTATATAAGAGGCCAATAAAATCTGGCAACTTAATTCTGTAAGAATGTGAGATGATTGTTTCTTTTCTCTGTTTTAATATATAATTCACTTGCAAACTTCTGGCATTAATATTATTAGTTCTAAATTAGTTACTGTAAAGTTCTTGCAGTTTTGGAAAGTACAGTACTATCTAAATTGTGGCACTATCCAAACTGAAATAATAAAAACTTTAAGCATATATGTGAGTTATATAAAAGTAACCTATTGGGGAGGGGTAGATAACATAATGGTTATGAAAGAGACTCTCATGCCTGAGGTTTCAAAGTCCTGGGTTCAATCCCCCGCACCACCACAAAGCCAGAGCAGAGCAATGCTCTGGTTAAAAACATAGTAATAAAATAAAATAAAAGTAACCTATTTATGAAACAAGGCAGAATGGTAGGGATACTCGAACTGGTCAAGATAAATAAAAACAAAGCAGACCTGTACTAGTAGTAAACATTATTAATTAACCATAAACCCTTGATGAGAGCAGTCTCACAATCCTCGACAGTATTAGTATGACCCAGCCAAATACCAGCTGATGCAACTTTACATCAATAATACATGACATAAATATTATTATTAAAAAATCTCAAAATTGGGCACTAAACACTGAAAGGAATTGTTAATATGTGAAATTAATTCCTTTAAACTAGAACAGAATGTGGGAGAAACAAGACAAAAACTCATCCTGGTGTATTTTGTGTTTGTGAAGTTCAAATTACTGAATAATTTAATAATGTCTTAAAAGCCTTTAAGCTTGACAGTAGGTTCCCAGCATCGCATGTGCCTAGGTTTGCCCCCCACCCCCACTTCCCAGTAGATGAAAATATTTTACAAAAAAAAAGTTTTTCAGGCTGGGTGGTGGTGTACCTGGTTGAGTGTGCACTCACTCACCCAATCAGTTGAAAACCTTAAGAGAAAAGAATGAGGTCCCAAATTTTCAATTCCTAACAAATTTCCACATCACTGCCCTAGCCTGTGGCAGACTGGCCAGCTCCCATGATGGCAAGAACCAACTTACTGAAATGTCCACTGCAGGGCCGTAGCACAACTTCCCTGGACGGTCCACCTGCTTTGTCAAACTCACAACCCAAGGTCCAGTCCAGCTACCAACAAATAGGGGAGAGCTTTGCTTTTGTACTACCTTCCCCGCTTCCTGCCTGTTACTGGATATAAATATACTTCGTCTAAAAAAGCTGGCTCAGAGTGGTGAGCACAAATGAATTTTTTAAATATTTATTTTATTTATTTATTCCCTTTTGTTGCCCTTGTTGTTTTATTGTTGTAGTTATTATTGTTGTTGTTGGATAGGACAGAGAGAAATGGAGAGAGGAGGGGAAGACAGAGAGGAGGAGAGAAAGACAGACACCTGCAGACCTGCTTCACCGCCTGTGAAGCGACTCCCCTGCAGGTGGGAGCCGGGGTTCGAACCGGGATCCTTATGCCGGTCCTTGTGCTTTGCGCCACCTGCGCTTAACCCGCTGCGCTACAGCCCAACTCCCAGCACAAATGAATTTTTAAAAAAGATTTTATTTTTATCTATTTTGGATAGAAACAGAAATTGAGAAGAAAGGGGAGGCAGGTGGAGACACCTGCAACACTACCACTGCTCAGCCAGGTGTGCCACTCCCAGCCCCCAAGTAATTCTTTTCTCTCCTCAAACAGATTTGTTTCTGTGGACGATACTAATCATTTTGTGTTAAGAAACACTACGGGTAGGGGCCAGGAGGTGGCACACCTGGTTGAGCGCACATGTTACAATGTGCTAGGTCCCAGGTTCAAACTCCTGGTCCCCAACTGCAGGGGGAAACCTTCCCAAAGTGGTGAAGCAGGGCTGGAGATATCTTTCTGTCTCTCTTTCTCTCCCTCTCCTCTCAATTTCTGGCTGTCTCTATCCAATAAATAAAGATAACAAGAAAGAAAAAAAAAAAAGAAAAGAAACACTATGGGGCCGAGTGGTGCCGTACCCAGAGGAACACGCATATTACCGTGTGAGAGGACCTAGGGTCAAGCTCTTGGTGCCCACCGGCATGGGGGAAGATGAAGGAATGACAGAACAGTGTAGCAGGTGTCTGTCTCATGCTCTATTAAAAAAAAAAAAAAAAACCAAAAACATGCTCAACAATTTGTTTGGCTTTATATGTTAACTTTCTTTTCAACCACCAGGTTCCAGATGCTAGCATGACGCCAACCAGACTTCCCTGGACACACAACCCCACCAATGTGTCCTGGACCTCTGATTCCCCAGAGCCCTTCCTCACTAGGGAAAGAGAAAGGCAGGCTGAAAGTATGAATTGACCTGTCAACGCCCATGTTCAGGGGGGAAGCAATTACAGAAGCCAGACCTTCCACCTTCTGCACCCCACAATGACCCTGGGTCCATGCTCCCAGAGGGTTAATTAGGAAAGCTATCAGGGGAGGGGATGGGATACAGAGTTGTGGTGTTAGGAATTGTGTGGAATTGTACCCCTCTTATCCTATGGTTTTGTCAGTGTTTCCTTTTTATAAATAAAATTTTAAAAAAATTAAAGAAACAAAACAAAACAAAACATCAGAAGATGTGGAGTCCTCAAGCAGTCATCAAGTCCCAGAGATAACCCTGGTGGCAATAAAATAACAAAATGAAAAGTCCGGAAGTGATAAACTCATACATGGGTAGGGTCCTTGCTATCCCAGTGTGCGCACATGCACACGCGCTCTCCCTCTCTCCCTCTCTAGCAGACCTTTATTTTTTTAAATTATTTACTTATTTATTCCCTTTTGTTGCCTTTACTGTTTAACATTGTTGTGGTTATTGATGTAGTTGTTGTTGGATAGGACAGAGAGAATGGAGAAAGGAGAAGACAGAGAAGGGGAGAGAGAGACACCTGCAGACCTGCTTCACCACTTGTGAAGCGACTCCCCTGCAGGTGGGGAGCCAGGGCTCAAACCGGGATCCTTACGCAGGTCCTTGTGCTTTGCTCCACCTGCACTTAACCCGCTGTGCTACAGCCCGACTGCCTTTTTAAAATTATTTATTTATTTATTCATGAGAAAGATAGGAGGAGAGAAAGAACCAGACATCACTCTGGTACATGTGCTGCTGGGGATCAAACTCAGGACCTCATGGTTGAGAATTCAATGCTTTACCACTGTACCACCTCCCAGACCATGGACAGACCTTTATATAAATTAAAGAAACAGAGTCACCTGATTTTTGATAAGGGTACAATAGGAAAACTTTCTTCAATAGATGATGCAGAGAAAAACTGAGACATACATAAGAAAGGGTTGAGTCAGACTCAATTATGCCACACTCAAATTTTAAATGGATTAAAGATCTAAATATAGGAATTACAAATATATATACCCACTGGAGAAACCTCATGACACTAGAGCAAGTGATGACTTCTTGTAAGTACTAAGAAAAATAAAGCAACACTAGAAGAAAAAGGTAAATCAGAATTCAAGATGAAAGACCACAGAAGTAAATGCTAGTAAGAAAGAAAAGGACACTCAGAAGTCTAAGTGTGTGGGAGTCAGGTGGTAGCGCAGCGAGTTAAGCGCAGGTGGCGCAAAGCCCAAGGACCAGCATAAGGATCCTGGTTTGAGGCCCTGGCTCCCCACCTGCAGGGGAGTCGCTTCACAGGTGGTGAAGCAGGTCTGCAGATCTATCTTTCTCTCCTGTCTGTGTTCCCCTCCTCTCTCCATTTTTCTTTGTCCTAACGACGACATCAGTAACTACAACAATAAAACAAGGGCAACAAAAGGGAATAAATATTAAAAAATAATAATAAAAAAGAGAAGGCAGGACCACAGGGGGGAAATGGGCAAAAAAAAAAAAAAACATATATATACACTTTAGATACAGAAATAATAGTCAACCCATATCTCTGATCTTGGAGAACTAATGCAGTTTCCAATGGAGAGAATAGGGACACAGAACTCATGGTGGGAAAGGTGTGGAATTATAACCCTGTTATCTTATAATTAATTTGTTTATTTTACCAGAGCTTACCAGAGCACTGCTCAGCTCTGGCTTGTAGTGGTGCAGGGGATTGAACCTGGGATTCTGGAGCCTCAGGAATAAGAGTTTGTTTGCATAACCATTATTCTATCTACCCCTATCTACCCCTTCTATCATTATTCTATCTTTTAATTTGTAAATCAATATTTAAATCACTAGTAAAAAAAAAAAAAAAAAGAAAACCCAAGGAAAAAGAAGGATGTGCAAAAAAAACCCTTCCTTTTTGATGATTCACAAGTGAAGAATGGCATTTTAGAAACTAATCTGCTCAGATGTCTACTAATTGTGTGAATCTAGATGACAAGTCATCACACTTCCCCAAACCTCACTCTTTGCCTGTAGAAACTGCTTATCACATACATTCTCCCTTCCTCATTATTTTTCCTTCTCCTTTCAGTCTTTCATTCTCCTGTACACTGATTTATTAAGAAACACAGTGCAGATCTTATAAAGGGTGGGGGTGTGGGGAAACAGCATAACAGTTATGCAAACAGCTTTCATATCTAGGCACCAGAGGTGGCAGGTTTAATTCCCCCACACCACTATCAGTCAGAGCTGAGCAGTGCTTAAAGTAATAAATAAGTAAAAAATAAAAATGTTAAAGGGGTGGTGGCAGAAAGGAGAATATTAATGTACAAAAGTCACATGAAGGGGCCAGGTGGTGGTACCTGGCTGAGCACACGTTTCAATGCTCAAGGACCTGGGTTCGAGCCCCAGTCCCCACCTGTAGGGTGAAAGCTTTTTAAAGTAGTGATGCAGGTCTCTCTGTCTCTCTCCCTCTCTACCTCTCCCTCCCCTCTTGATACCTGGCTGTTTCTATCTAATAAAGATAATTAAAACATTTTAAATCTTTTAAAAAAAAAAAAGGTTTGCTTCTGTTTAAACACACACACACACACACACACACACGTCACCTGAAAACAAGTATTGAGGTAAGAGTAGATAGCATGATGGTTATACAAAGAGACTCTCATGCTTTATGTTCCAAAGTTTCAGGTTCAATTCCCTGTTAACACCATAAGGCAGAGCTGAGAAGTGCTGTGCTGAGGGGAGAGGGAGAGGGAGAGGGAGAGGGAGACAAATGTTGAGAAACAAAACACATGAATAAGTGAAGAAACCTGTCTGCAGAAAGGAAAATGAGGAAAGGAGGAAAAAGGAATCCATTATCTGAATTCTTAACTTTCTAATTCTAAATTTCTTTTCTTTCTTTCTTGCCATCAGGGCTATCACTGAGGCTCAGTACCTACACAAACTCCACCACTCCCAGAATCTACTTTTTTCCCCCTCTTCAAAGAGGGTGAGAAACAGAAAGGAGAGACACCACAGCACCACCTGTGACGCCTCCCCCACTACAGGTGCTCCCGTGTGGTGGCCAGGGGCTCAGCCTGGCTTGGAGTGCACTGGGCTCCCTCTAGTTCCTCATTCCCAGCCCAATAAGGGTCAGTTTTACTTTTCTTTGATGGATACCCATGGCACCACCTACTGTATCTTTATAAGTACCTATATTTGATTTTGTTTAAATAGGTTTCTATTTCTAGTTCCTTCCATTTGTAAGTTAAAACTTCCCACAGACTTGCATAGATTAAATAAATTAACATAATAATATCCTGAAAATATTATACACTAAAAAATACTATTTTAATTTTGAATTAGAAATACTGGCTGTGCTTTAGAAAGAATGTGCAACTAGGCAAAAGAAATAAATATATAATATCAACGTATTTTGATTGGCAGAAACAAACTAGAAATCTTTCTCAATGGTAACTAGTGATGGCTTAGAATCCTTGGAATCTGATGTCTAAAAGCATAATTCCACATACTTTAAATTCATAACAGAAGCCACAAAAAAAGTAAAAAGAGACAGCCAGATTTTCCAGCATATGATCACAGCAGATTTGGGACCAGGAAAGAACGACTACAGACTGTGACTTATAAATGTTTTTAATCTGAATATTGCAGAACTCACACTATGGCCAAATTTCAGTCAAAATAACATGTTCTTGGATTATATGGATACTGTGATCAACTTTTACAAATAAAGAACTCCATTTTCAATGACAGTAGATATGCTTTTGGGTAAATCAATATAACTGATTTTCAAGTTTATTAACTTTTTAAAGTTATAGCAAATAAAAAATTAAGACAGGTTGAAGATAAAAGGCATATTTTAAAATACTGCAAAGCAAAAGTACTGATTATTAAAACATGGTGTACTGACTTAAAAAAAAAAAAACACTACTTAAATAAGGAAGTGCAATAACTGTTTTGCTACTGGTTCCCTTTTTCTTGTAGTCCATCCTACTTTCTAGGCTTCAGCTTGGCTCCACTATTGCAAGCTGTCGCTTTTGACTAGAAATGGAACAAAGCCAAGTACTACACAATAGCAGCTTCCTGCTCTGGCTTCATCTCCCAGACCACCCCCAGGCCTGTCCACAGATGCTGATCCTATGAAGCCAATAATCCACCAGCAGTAAGTTTAGTTATGGCTATGATCCGGCCTTTTTTTTTTTTTTTTTCTTTTTTCACATTGTTGGCACAGCTCTCTCTCTTTTTTTTTACTGACTTTATGGAAAAGGCACCTCTAAATTTTAGTGATATAAAGGCAAGGCAGAAATGGAAAATGTATATGGCTAGTGAAGAAGTTTTTTTCTTTTTTCGCCAGCAGGGTTGTTGCTGGTGCTCAGTGCTGGCACTTGGGTTGCATTGGATCGACCTTCTCGTGGTGCATCCCGTGAGTACCCATTCATTGGGGAAACTGACGATCCTTCCTAGCCGACTGAATCCACATGGATCCCAGTCACTTTCAAAGCCAGCAACAAGCAGCTCCTGACAGCTTTCAACCTGACGCTGTTGACTGGCTACGGAAGAAGGGCAAATGCTAGAAGAAGAAGTGCTGGCACTACAAATCCATGGCCCCTGGAGGCCATTTTGTCTTTTTTTTTTTCCTTCCTACTTTATTTTTATTTGACAATACAGAGAAATTGAAAGGGGAGAGGAGATAGAGAGCGAGGACGAAAGAAACCTGCAGATCTGCTTCAGCACTCACGAAGTGTCCTCCCCGCAGGTGGGGGGCTCAAACCTGGATCCCTGCACTTGGTGACATGTGGGCTTGATGGAGCACACAGCCACCTGGCCCTAAAGCTTTTGTTAAAATCAGTCAGAAAAAGATATGGAAAGCACACATAATTCCCAGACAGTACTATTAATCCAAACTCCCACTATTTCAATTTTGCTTAACTCTGGTTTTTATATGGCTTTTTGTCTCAAATCTTTAAGATAAACCTAGATTTGGGTTTACTTGCCTCATCCCTGTGACTAAAATAACTCATCAGGAATTAAAATAGGTTAATGTTGCTGAATAGTGATTGTTTTTTTCACCTCGAGCAACTTGGTACAATTATGGTTCAGTACTAGGAAGGAACTTCCAAAGTTGCTAACAGTATTGCTTACTTCAATGCACTGGGGGCCAGGCTCGAACCTGGGTCACACAAATGGCAAAACAGCACAAAGCCCCATCCCACAGTATTCAATATTTACAAGCTTCCCAAATAGCAGAACTACACTCACATGGCCTTGATGGTGTGTGTGTGTGTGTGTGTGTGTGGGGGGGGGGGGGGGGGTTGGTAGTATAAAATAAAGAGTAACACAATCGAGTTCTGCACTTTTCTACTAAAAATAACTTTAAAAAGGAGATTAACTTAAGAAAACACCATGGTGGTCTGGGACGTGGCACAGTGGATAAAGAACTGGGACTCTCAAGCATGAGGTCCTGAGTTCAATCCCCGGCAGCACATGTACCAGTGATGGCTGGTTCTTTCTCTCTCTCCCCTCCTATCTTTCTCATTAATAAATAAAATCTTAAAAAAAAAAAACCAAAAACCAAAAACCACCATGGACCTGGTTCCAACTGTTGGGGGGGTGGGGTGAGGTCATGAGCAGTGAATCAATGCTGCAAGTCTCTCTCCTTATCTCACCCCCCCCCTCAATTTCTGTATTTATCCAACATAAATAAGTAAATGTAACATCATGGAATCTTACCTACACATACTTCTTTAACAGGAGGAAAAGGGAGCTGACACACTACTACTTGCTTTGTTACTACTGTTCAGAACTTGTACTAATAGGGGAGAACAGGGACAACTGCCAAAGGGATAGCAGCTATTCCAGAAGACAATGCAGGGCTGCTGGATAAAGGGGGTTGGGCTGTAGTTTCAAAGTGGTTGTATAGTAAAAGCAATTTCAGACATTTACCATAGTTTTAAGATACTGTGTACAAAATGGGAAAATCAGATGTCTAAAAAGTCACCTTCTACTGAGTAATAAAGTCTTTAACACACAACTGCAAGACTCTGATGCCCAGACTCAGATTCAGTTTCCAGCACCACCATTATGTCAGCGCTAAGCATCACTCTGCTCTGCCTCTCACAGTATCTCATTAAAATAGATGAAATATTTTAAAAACATAATTATATTTAAGCTTTGTAATGAGGCATTAGCCAGGTGCTATCTTTACAATATAGATGAGGATAACAATTACTTAGAATGATTTAAACTTCCCCACCAAAGGTCATACAGCTAGGAAAAGTGAAAACTAGGATTTGAAACCCTGTTTTGTCTTTCAAAATTCACCTTTCTTTTTTTTGTTGTTGTTTTTCAAGATTTCTTTATTCACTGAAAGAAAGAGGGACCAAAACACACATACTGGTATATGTAGGGTGTAGTGGGAGACAGAACCTTAAGTCTGTAAGTCTTGCACTCACTCTATTCTCTGAGACAACTTCCCAGGAGTTCATAATCTTATTCATTATGCTTAAACTGATTCTCTGAGATAAAAACACTAGTAAAAGTCCTAACCATTTTTTCTGATATAGACAGACAACCAGATGTAATGGTAACATAACACTTGTATACTGTCTTGCTTCAAAACTCCCAGTGAATTCATACAGTTCCCAAGACAAGGTAGTAACTGTATTTAGAAATTCTTTTCCTTTTAGCTCACGCCACAATATATTTTTAGTATAATACAAAGTCTGCTGTTCAAAACCAAACTGTCTTTTAGCTAGGCTGGTAATCTACTGTCAAGATCAAACTACCCCTCAGGCAAAAAGTTTCCCTTATCCTCCCTATCTTACACTTCCATCTCCCTTCAAATGAATCTCATTTAAATTTTACCTCCCACACTAGACTTCTTTAAACATTTCTGCGCTGTCAATCAAGTCTACTTAAAGGACTTCTTGTAAAGAACTATAAACTAGAGGAGATCAGAATGAAAACTATGACTTACATTTTTATCAACTTTAAAAAACCTTTAAGTGCATTACCATGAGTGAGGATCTGGGTTCAAGACCCAGGTCCCTACCTGCAGGAGGAAGTTTCACAAGCAGGGCAGCAGTGCTCTGTCTCTCTCTTTCTGTCCCTCACCCCATTTCTCTTTGTCCTATCAAATGAAAGGAGAGGGAGGGGACATTGAGCACTTCACAGTTGCTGTGAATAGCTAAAGCATTGAATCTAAGTAACTTAAATGAACAAAGTATTTATTTTCTGGATTCGACTTCCGGAGGCGGAGCTACGAGCAGCAGATCGCTTTCTCTCCTCTCCTCTCCTCTCCTCTCCCAGATCAACTAGGAATACCAAAGGAGACCACCCGGACCGAAACAAGACAGGACTAGAATGACCACAGAAACCCAGTAAATCACCCGTGAGTACAAACACGCGTGGCTGGTGACAGAGAGGAGAGAGGGGCCTAAGAAGAGATTAAGTGACTGCTAACAGTTCGACAGTTTGACAGTGGAGACACCACCTCCAGTCTGCTCCACCAACAAGGGGACAGCTGAAGGGAGGAAAGGACTCCCCAGAGACTCACCAAGTACAACTCTGAGTCTCCATTGCTACTACCCTCAGAATCTGGAGCAGCAACAGGGAGGGACACCAGGGCACAGAGATCTAACCGGGAAACTCAGGAGAAGACCTATACCTCGGTGGCATAGCTGAAGGGCTGTGAAAGTCTCTTTGCATAACCACTGGATTATCTCTGCCACACCCTGCTTTATCTCTTGGTCAGGAGTCATTGATTAAGCCAAGAAGCCTATTGATAGTTTAAAAGCCCTCAGGCTACCATAGCCTACAGGGGAAAAAAAAAAGGCTTTTACACCACTGAACTCCAACTCAGGGATTGAAAAAACTGTTAACTTATATAAAATGGTTAAAACAACAAGAAAAAATAATGGAGACTCGAACCAGAACAAGAGTCCAGCTAAAGGTCCTCCAGAGGGCGAAGCACAAAACAACGAGTTCAACATCCAAACATTAGCTAAGGAAATAATAACAGGAGTGAGTAAAGAATTTGAAAAATTGTAATCAGAACTGCAGGAACAACAAATGAGAATATGGAAGAAAATTCTAATAATCTCATGGTTATTAGAGAGCTGAAAGCTGAAATTGCTGAGCTAAGAAGGCAACTAGCTGAACAAGCTAAAACAGTATCAGAGCAGGGCAACAAAATAGATGAACTCCAGAAAGCAGTAGAGGGCAGAGAGAATAGAATCAATGAGGCTGAAGACAGAATTAGCAAGATTGAGGATGAATTAGAGACAACTAAAAAAGAAGTAAGAGATCTCAAAAAGAGATTAAGAGATGCTGAAAACAACAACAGAGTCCTATGGGATGACTTCAAAAGTATTTATTTTCTTGAGTGTTTTTAAGTTTAGACATTTAAAAAACTTCATGATAGACCTAGGGAAGTGGGGCAAAGGACAGAGTGCTAGACTCATAAGCCTGAGGTATCTAGTATATTCCCCAGCACCACGTGTGTTCTGGTGTTTTTTTTCTCTAAATTTTTAATAAAACAATATAATGGTAGCTGCTGGGGAAATATTTCATCTGTGTAGGGGTAACAGTTAACAGTGGAGGACTTGCATCCTGGTTGGAGCCCCCAGCTCCCCACCTGCAGGGGAGTCACTTCAGAAGCCATGAAACAGGTCTGCAGGTATCTGTCTTTCTCTTCCCCTCTGTCTTCACCTCCTATCTCCATTTCTCTCTGTCCTATCCAAAAACAACAATAACAACAACAATGAAAATAAACAAGGGCAACAAAAAGGAATAAATAAATATTTAAAAAAACAACAAACATCGAACTGGCGCATCCCTCTGGCAAAGGACCAGCCTTGGTTCTCTCCTGGTCTGCCCCTCCTCTCTCCATTTTTCTCTGTCCTATCCAACAACATCAGTAACAACAACAATAACTACAACAATAAAAAACAAGGGCAACAAAAGGAAAAATAAATAAATATTAAAAAAAAAAAAGAAAAGTGAGAGAGAGGAAGAGAGAGAACACCAAACATCTCTCTGGTACATGTGCTGCCAGGGAGTGAAATCAGGACCCCATGCTCGACAGGCTAATACTGTGCCATCTCCCAGGCCATTCCCTCTCTCTCTATCCTACCCTTCTATTACTCACTTTCTTCTTCTTCTTCTTCTTTTTTTTAATTGCCAGAGCCAGATGCCTGCACAAGGAATCCACCTCTCCTGGTGGTCTTCCCCCTCCCTTTCTTGTCTTTGATAGAGGAAGAGAAATTTAGGGTGAACGCTTCACAAGCAGTGAAACAGATCTGCAGGTGTTGTTGGTCTTTTCCTCTCTAGCTTCCCCCTCTCCCTCAATTTCACTGTCCTATCCAATAAAATGGAAAAAACAGTCTCCAGGAGCAGTGGATTCATAGTGCAGGCACTGAGCCCCAGTGATAACCTTGGAGGCAAAAAAAAAAAAAAAAAAAAGGAGGAGAAGGAGGAGGAAAAAAGGAAGGGAGGGAGGGAGGAGTAAGTAAGTAGAATGGCAATCTGGTGTCTCTGTGTGTCCATCCCTGCCTCATGCAATTATAAAAACCATGGCCTGGGAAATGGCACAGTGAATAAGGTGTCAGGCTCTCAAATATGAATTTCCAAGTCTGATTCCTGGCACTGCATGTGCCAGAGTGACGCTCAGGTTTTCTCTCTCCCATAAATAAATACAAATTCATGTGTGATGCACCAAAGCCCTCAAGTTCAATCCTCAGCTCCACCATAAAGTAAAGCTGAGCATAGTAAATAAATTGTTAAAAATAATTTTACGGGAGTCGAACGGTAGCGCAGCAGGTTAAGTACACAAAGCGCGAAGTGCAAGGACCAGCGTAAGGATCACGGTTCGAGCCCCCAGCTCCCCACCTGCAAGGGGTGGGGGGAATCACTTCACAGGCGATGAAGCAGGTCTGCAGGTGTCTATCTTTCTCTCCGCGTCTCTGTCTCCCCTCCTCTCTTCATTTCTCTATGTCCTATTCAACAACGACGACATCAATAACAAAGACAAAAACTACAACAGCAATAAAATAAAAACAAGGGCAACAAAAGGGAAAATAAATATATTTTAAAAAATATTAATTTTACGGGAGTCTGGCTGTAGCGCAGCGGGTTAAGCGCAGGTGGCGCAAAGCACAAGGATCGGCATAAGGATCCCGGTTCGAACCCCGGCTCCCCACCTGCAGGGGAGTTGCTTCACGGGCGGTGAAGCAGGTCTGCAGGTGTCTGTCTTTCTCTCCTCCTCTCTGTCTTCCCCTCCTCTCTCCATTTCTCTGTCCTATCCAACAACGACAACAACAATAATAACTACAACAATAAAGCAACAAGGGCAACAAAAGGGAATAAATAAAATAAATAAATAATAATAATAATTTTACTAGTGGTCAATACATGTTAAATACTTAATTCAAAAAAGTAAAACGGAGCCAGATGGTGGCACACCTGGTTAAACGCACACATTACAGTCCACAAGGGGCCAGGTTCAAGCACCCAATCCCCACCTACAGGGGAAAGTTTCACAAGTGGTAAAGCAGGGCTACAGGTCGGTCTCTCTGTCACTCTCTCTCCCCTATCAATTTCTGTCTTTAGCTAATAATAAATTAATAAATCATATGTGTATATTTTGACTAGAATGAAGCAGAACTAAACAACCATGGTTAACTGTTCACCTTTGCTGAATTGGTGTTCAATTTCACCTCACTTTACCTGATCATGGTTAGGAAGAAATTCAGGATCCTTCAATAACAAAACTTCGGGGAGAGAGCATGACTCCCTGATACTCTCATGCCTCCCACTACTGGCAGCTTCTCCTAACAGTGCTGGGCAACAACTACCTTGGGGATAATTCAGAAAGCACAGCAAACAGATTTGCATAATCAGTGGTGAAAATTGTGAGTCAAAGGACTAAAACTGGTAAAGCCACTATCACTGAAGGCCTACAAGTGACAGATACACATATCTGCCAGTCTAGGCACTATCACAAAGTACTGGGCTTTCGGAAAAGTCATGATGTCTTTTTTTCAGTTTTTCTATGCAAAATGTGTCTTAAGTTTTCCGACACCAAATATTATTCTAATACTTTTGTTCAAAACTCTGATTTTCAGTCAGAGCACTGAGCAGCTACAACCATTTCCTTTCACTCCAAAATTCATGCAATTTGTAGCACACTAATACTGTAGTAGCATTTAGTAAAACAATTCAATGGTTCTATTCTAAATTCTAAGCATACTGTAGGAACTAAAGTATGATAGTAGTCCTATCAGCTTAACACAAATCAGAAATTCAACAAAATCATTCTTTCAGATCTAAAATGATTGTTCCTTAATAGTAAGGAAAATATCATGTGACTACAATGAATTTTAATATGCAGATAAATACAGGATATGATTTTGAACAAGCACATGCTGCTTCAAATTTCTATTTTTCTTTTTTTTTATTTTAATTATTATTTTTTGACATCAAGGTTATCACCTGGGTTCAGTGCCTGCACAAAACCGGCACTGTTCTTTTCTTAACAGACATAAAGGAACTGTAAAGGTGTGGTCTGGGAGGTGGCGCGGTAGATAAAGCATTGGATTCTCAACCATGAGGTCCCAAGTTCAATCCCTGGCAGCATATGTACCAGAGTGGCATCTGGTTCCTTCTCTCCTCCTATCTTTCTCATGAATAAATAAATTCTTTTTTTAAATTTTTTTTAATTATCTATCTTTATTTACTTATTGGATAGACAGCCAGAAATCGAGAAGGAAGGGGGTGATAGGGAGGAGAGAGACAGACACCTGCAGCCCTGCTTCACCACTCGCAAAGCTTTCCCTCTGCAGGTGGGGGAATAAATAAATTCTTAGAGAGAGAGAGAGAGGAAATCGGGTGGTAGCACAGTGGGTTAAGCACACGTGGAGTGAAGCGCAAGGACCAAAGTAAGGATCCCGGTTTGAGCCCCTGGCTACCCACCTGCAGGGGAGTCGCTTCACAAGTGGTGAAGCAGGTCCACAGGTGTCTATCTTTCTCTCCCAGTCTTATCCATCTCTCTGCATTTCTCTCTGTCCTGTTCAACAACAATGACATCAATAACAACAACTACAACAACAATGAAAAAACAACAAGGGCAACAAAAGGGAAAATAAATAAATACAAAAAAATAATAAGAGAGAGAGAGAAACTGCAAGGAGAGGGAGGGAGATACCTGTAACAGTTCAGCCATCATTCACTAAACCTTTCCCCCCAAGGTGGGGACCTGAGCTTGCACATGGGGACGTGTGCACTCTGCCAGGTGTGCAACTGGCCCCGTTTCAATTTCTAACGCTTTTACACTTGCAACCTTTTTGTACGCTTCCTTTACTAGACTTAATAAAGACAAAGAGGACTGTGATCCCTAGAAAATACTGGACTAACAAGCCAGACCAACCCAGATTAATTGATATGAGTCATGTACAACTTTCAGGTAAGAAGCAATCTCTTCTATATCCTTATGAAGGAATCAACCTGCAAATTACAAGGGCGTGTACGGCCAGAAGTCAAAGCCTACAAGATGAATTCTAAATCAAGTTACAAGTTGAATGTTCTTATTTCATCATTAAAAAAAGGTCTTGTTTGTTTTTGTGGACAGAGACAGATAAGACAGACGGAGGGTGAGAAGCAACAGCACTCAAGTTTTCTTTGATGCAGTGGGGCCACGTTAAAACCTGGGTTTCGCAGAAGGCAAAGCAGTGCATTATGCAAGTGAGCTACTTTGCCAGCCATTTCAAAAAAGTTTTATGATTGATCAAAAAGCCAAACTTTAATGGAAAAAATTTTTAATTATATAATCACCCCTCAGTATAAAGCAATGCTACTACAGAAATCATCAAATTAAAAACAACAACAACAAAACTGTCATCTGGGGAGTGGCACAGTGGATAAAGCAAGGGACTCTCCAGCAGGAGGTCCCAAATTCAATCTCCAGCACCACATGTACCAGAGTGGTGGCTGGTTCATTCTCTCCTCCTGTCTTCCTCACTATTAAGTAAAATCTTAAAAAAAAAAAAACTAATTGGAAACATCTAAAAATCAATATTCCCCCCCAACTTTACAGTCTGCTAAAAGACAGCCAAATCTGCAAAGTTCCTTCATATTTCCTCTCTTATCCCTTCCCCCTCTACTTCAAAGAAAGTAAACTACAGCCAGACAGGATCAGGAAATCTAAAAGGAAGAAGCAGAAATTCATTTGGGGGTGAGAGGAGGTGGTGGTGGCTGTGCTGGGCAGACTGGTGGGGGAAGACAAAACAGAACAGCACCATGGTACACAGCTTCGCTGATTCATTTGATACACATCCACTATGTGTCTGTCAAGACACTGGTCTCATTTCACATACTGGTTTACCAAAATATAGAGAACTGTAATCTATGATGGTTATATCCCATACACCCAACTAAATGTCACCTAAAAAACAAAAAACAAACAAACAAAAACAGATAGTGAGGATGGACAGCATAATAGTTATGCAAAGAGACTCTCACGCCTGAGGCTCCTAAGTCTCAGGTTCAATCCCCCACACCACCATAAACTAGAGCTGAGCAGTGTTCTGGTAAAAAACAAGACAAAACAACAACCAGATCAACTATATACATGTTATTTTGATAGTCAATACACTGAAATGATGAGAGAAGTCAAGCCAGTAACCTAAAAGTTAAAGAGCCTTTATTAGCACTGAATCAGCTGTATCCTAAAAGTCATTGCAATAATTCTTTATTTTGATACATTAAAAAATAAGGCATACTGTTAAATGTAAAACATTAATTCCCCAATAAAGAAATAAAAAAAAATAAGACAGTGCAACTGAAAAAAATTAAAGGGATACACTACTATGGAATAAAATGCTGAGAATTCAAGAATGATGACTGATGGAAACAGCCATTACAAAAATACTGAAGACTCAAACCAAAACATCATTTTGGGGGCAGTCCAGGAGCTGACGCAGTGGCTAAGGCACTGGATTTAGAGGTATGAGATTCCAACTGAGCCCTAACCCTGTGCTAGATGATCTGATTCTCTCTCCTATCACTAATAAATAAAAATTTTTAGTCGTTCACCACCACCCCCACCTGAGAAGTAGCATAGTGAGTTTGATCCCTGGCATCCCATGTGCCAGAGCAATGGTCTGGTTCATATATTCTCCAACTAATAAATGTCTAAAATTGTAAAACAAACGTGATTTGTGGAAATTCTTATCAAGGACAATTTTCAATTAAAGGGAAGCCAGTTAAAAAAAAGTATTCAGTTGGGAGTCGGGCTGTAGAGCAGCGGGTTAAGTGCAGGTGGCGCAAAGCACAAGGACCGGCATAAGGATCCCGGTTCAAACCCCGGCTCCCCACCTGCAGGGGAGTCGCTTCACAGGCGGTGAAGCAGGTCTGCGGGTGTCTTTCTCTCCTCCTCTCTGTCTTCCCCTCCTCTCTCCATTTCTCTCTGTCCAATCCAACAACGACAACAACAATAAAACAACAAGGGCAACAAAAGGGAATAAATAAAATAAATATTTTTTTAAAAAAAGTATTCAGTTTTTCCCAGTTTTTGACCTATACAGAGTTAAACGATTAAGCGATTAAGCCATGTCAAAGCATTATTTACAAAATATTTGCCAGTAACAGCTTCCATGTTTAAGAAGCCAATGAATTAAATATGAAGTTAGGAGAATTTAATCATTTATTGTTATATATTATTAAAGATGTTATTTATTTATTTATTTATTTATTTATGAGAGTGATAGGAGAGAGAACGAACCAGACATCACTCTGGTATATGTGCTGCCAGGAATTGAGCTCAGGACCTCATGTTTGAGAGTCCAATGTTTTATCTACTACACTACCTCCTGGACCACTATATATATTAAACTGGTGAGAGAAAAGAACTCTGGGACAAAGCTACTCCAATTACATGAACCCTGAACTTTTATTCCCTTTGCCTAGAAAGTGTCTATACTTGTGGTTCGGGAGGTTGCGCAGTGGTAAAAGCTTTGGACTCTCAATCATGAGGTCCCGAGTTCGATCCCCAGTAGCACATGTGCCAGAGTGATGTCTGGTTCTTTCTCTTTCCTCCTATCTTTCTCATAAATAAATAAAACCTTAAAAAAAAAAAAAAAAAAAAGAAAGTGTCTATACTTTACATATCATTTCCTACACTTAGTCTATTGTGGTTTCTAAAGTACATGTACACTTGAGGTTCAGATGGTGGTGGTGCCATGGCTTCAGCAGCGACCCAAGAGCATACGGTCTTGAGTCTGACCTCTGTAACAGTGGTGCTCTGATTCATACTTTTTCTAGCTGTCTCTATCTGATATTTTTAAAAAAATTTTAAATAAATAAATCAGGTGGACTGGATAGGTAGCACAATGGTTATGCAAAAAGAATTTAATGTCCTAGGCACCTAAGCTTCCAAGTTCAATCCCTAGAACCAACATAAACCAGAGCTGAGAAGTGCTCTGGTAAAAAAAAAAAAAAAAACAACAACAACAACAAAAAAAAGTGAAATTTAAAAATTAGTTAATTGCACATTTAAAACGATCAAGGGTTGTATCATTTACAAAACTGTCAAAATACTTTGTAACTGATTTAGGAAAAAAAAAGAAAACACCTTGGGACCAGGTAGTGGTGCGCCTGGTTGAGCACAGAAGATGTTAGACCTGGGTCCCCAACTGCAGGGGGAAAACTTTACAAGTGGTGAAGCAATGTTGCAGTTGCCTTCTCTCTCTCCCCTCCCCCTCCCCATTTGTTTCTACCCAGAAATATATATATATATATATATTTAAAAAAAAAAAAAAAAGGAAAGAAAAAGCCCTAAATAAAATCTTTAAAACATATACCAAGGGTTGGGAGTCAGGCGGTGGCGCAGCTGGTTAAGCACACGGTGCAAAGCGCAAGGACCAGCGGAAGGATCCCGGTTCAAGTCCCCGGCTCCCCACCTGCAGGGGAGTCGCTTCACAGGAGGTGAAGCAGGTCTACAGGTGTCTATCTTCCCCTCCTCTCTCCATTTCTCTCTGTCCTATCCAACAATGACATCAATAACTACAACAATGTTAAACAACAAGGGCAACAGAAGGGAAAATAAATACAAAATAAAAATAAATAAAAAATTAAAAAAAAAAAAAAAAACATATACCAAGGGTTGAGGAGACAGCCTGATGGTTACAATGACTTTCATTCCTGAAAAGTCCTTAGCACCACCATAATACAAAACTGAGCAGTGTTCTGGTCAAAAACAAAACACAGGCACACATACCAGAAAGTTCTCCTGCTGCTGTCTATTAAATCAAAAACTCTTAAATTCTAAAATTAAGGCAGGCTGGAACCTAAATAAAGAGCTTAGAGCAATTCCTTCTGATTTCTTACACTTAAAGCAAATTAACATTATTTGTGAAACACAATTAAAATGTCACATGCATGTCAACACTGGAAGACATGTCTTCCTCCACTAGAAACTAATTTACCTATACCCAGCAGAACAATATAAATAGTTAAGACGATCAAAATTCACCAAATGAAATCAGACTTTAAGCTGTTCTTTCAAATTTTAGTCTTTTCTCACCGCCATCAGGGAATGACCTTATGCATGTAAAATAACACCACTGAGTATCACTACTGGGGCAGATCTGTTTCATTATTTTGGAGAGAGGGGTGGAAATTATACATCTGTTCTATTAGACATGGAGTTACCCCTCTCCCACCAGCCATCGTGGTGTTCCTGCCAAGAATGGGATCAAATCCAGGGACCACAGTAAGGCACACCTTCCATCTATGAGTGAGTTACCGCCTGAACTCACTGTGCATTTATTATATTTACCAGACCACTGACTGGCCCTGGTCTGTGGTGTTACTGGGCATTGAACCTAGGGCCTTGCTACCTAAAACAGGAAAGGCTTTGTACACAGCCATTATGCTATCTCCCTAGGCCACCTTTCATTTCTTTTTTTTTCCTTTCATTTCTAATACAAAAAATTATTGAGATTAAGGGGTAAAAACCCATAAACACTGTTTTTCATCCATGTAACATTAATAAACATGCACATTTAAGTCACCTAAGCAAGAGGATATTAAAAAAAAACTAATTTCTACAAAATGATTTCACTCCTTCAAATTAAATCCAAGCTGAAACTTCCAAAGTACAAACTGGCAAATACAAGATTAAAACATGTTACCTAGGTTAATCTAGTCTCAGACTGCTAGAAATGAAATGAATTGTAGTAAGGTCTATAGGAAAATAAATGAGAGTTCACAAATGAAAACAAAACAAAATAAAACCTTAGGGAAAAGCTCTAACTTAATCACCACTATTAAATTGGGACTTGGTATGAATTTTCAGCTGCACATATTATAAACAAAGAGCTAAAGCCATTTTGTACAGTGACAAGGCCATTTAATGAAATTAAAAATTAATGTAGAAAGAAATACATACATGTAGACTTCAAAGTAGGAAGCAAGTAACATTTACAACTTATCTCATTTAGGTAGATGTAACAGAAGAAACCTATTAACTACGCTAATTCCCTAGCTATTGTTAACTTCATATACAAGAAATCGGTTGTTCATTACTTTAAACCTCAGTTTTTTCCACAGAAACTAGGTCTTCACATTTTCTTTTTGAAAACCAGTAGCCATCCTAAAATCAACAATACTGACTCTGATAAGCTGGCTTACTCAGGAGAGCACTACGTTGAACGGATAGGCCCCAGGTTCAAGTCTAGTCTCCAGCACTGCAGTGTTTTTTGTTTTTAATAGAGAGAGCACTGCTCATCTCTGGCTTATGTTAGTGCAGGGGATTTACCCTGGGAGCATAGCTATTACGTTATCTCTCCAGCCCAAAATGTAATTTAATTGAATATAAAATATATATTCACAGAAAACAAACTGCATTTTACTTAAAACATTAATAGGCAGCCTGGGAGATGATGCAGTGGCTAGACCTTATAAAACATGAAAACATGAAGTCCTGAGTTCAAGCATCACAAGTACCAGATTGATACTCAGGTTCTCTCTTACTCTCTCAAAATAAACAAATTTAAAAAAAAAAATCACTAGAACTTCACTAGGTATTTTAGAATACATCTATCTGCTGTCTTACCACTTTTGATGAGTTTTCCTTTTCCATGACTATCAAACTATAAAAGCATACTAGAAAATGTTTTTTTTCCAGTTAAATGTATTTAATATATAAATTTCAACTGGGAACTAAAATTTAGAAAACCTACTCAGTGCTTAGATGAAATTCCCACTTGAATTACTATCACACTAAACTGAAATATATGCATATATTAAGAACTAATCTTATTTCATTATAGTAAATGACCTAATTCTTGACTTTTTTTTTTTAACCAGAGCACTTAACAGCTCTGGTTTATGGTGGTGCAGGGGACTGAACCTGGGATTTGAGTCTCAGGCTTCACAGTCTGTTTGCATAACCATGTTATCTACCCCTGCTCTTGACTCTTAAAGTTAGGAACAAAGATAATATAGAACCAGTTGTTTTCCAACCATTCTTACTGAATAGAATGGGAATTTTGATGGTCTATTCCCAACAACAGAATATTGCCCAAACTAGGATTACAGTATAGACTGGCCAAATTAATTATTGATCCTATCATCAAAATTGTTGAATGCTACAGTTCCTTTGCACACCTACATATTAGAGGAAATAAGGTATTTAAGACACTTACATACCAATGAAACTGAACTGTCAGTTTTTAAAAGCAACCTAAATTTCTTACCTGGTAGGGCTGAAAGGCACTATCTTCAGTTAAAAAATCCAGTTGTTTATCTACAAGGAATTCTACCGCAGTGATTGAACTGGGCGTATTTTTTTCAACCAGAGGTCTGAATGTCTGGTAAGAGAAGAAAAAATTCTAATGGTTATTTCTGCTTTAACCTTAAGTATGAGACTACTTACAAATAAAATGTATAGACGTTATAATAATATTTTAAGAAAGCAAGTTTTTATATTGCACACTAAATGCAGTATATCCTAAAGAATTTTAAGAAAAAAATCTATCTAACAGCATATTAAATATGCACTAGTTTATTTTTAGATGGGATATAGTCAACATACACACATATAAAAATTTCTATGGCTAAAAAAAAAAATCATGAAAATATAAATGGGTAGGAGAACATGTTGACTCTAACTCTTCTGTAAAATACTGTAAATATTATCCATATTGTTCATGACTTACAGGCATAATTTTTCCCCAAGTTTATTCACACCAAGGAGGATTTTAAAAGATCAGGATGCATCTGGTCTTTAAACTCCACCCCATGAACTACTCCCGCCCCTGCCCAAAGCACAAATAAAACTCCAGCTGCTTCAATGAGGAGCCTGGGGGAAGGGAGCAGGAAAAGTAAGAGGGGTAAGAAGTACAGCACGGAATTTTCAGTAAAATCTCTATAGGTTTCCAATACTGGGGGGGGGGCGGGGGGTAGAGGAGTGGAGTTGGTGTGGGGGGGTGGTACTGAGGATTCAAAGGTGATTCGATTATTTTAAAGTCTTAGCTTCTACAAAAGAGGATGTAGTCATTTTAGGGTGGACCTAGAGGGTTTGGAAGAGACTAGAAGAAGGAAATAAAGGTTCTCTATGATATATATATTTTTTAAATAAAAGCACTACACTTACTTTCAAATAAACAGCAAGAATAAAAACCAAGTGTCTTACATTCAAAGGTACTGTTGTAAAACTTAAAAAGGAAAGCAAAACTCCACTATTTTAAAAACAGTGACTTTACTTTAAAAGAGCCTAAGTTTAGTAAATGAAATTAACAAGCTGTTTCTAAACAGCAAATAATCACAAGAAATCTTATTTGTGACAGGACAACTTCTGCGACCATTTGGACACAAACCAAAGCATTTGGCACAGACAGTAAAACTCCCCAGGAGATCCAAAGCCATTGTGTTTTCCCCTTCTTTTATTAAGTCTTAAAGAAATATAACATTTCACAAATCACAACCACTAAACTCTGAGGAAAATTTTCTCTTCTTTAGGTCACAGTAATTTTCAAAGGTCAATTTCTACACTTAAAATTCCTTCCCTTATCTCCATTTATTGCAATCTATAACTGCTTTGTAATGCTGAAAAACAAGAACTTAAAAAAAGTTTTATACTATGCACACCATCAAAAAAATTTTGGAGTGAAAAAGCTTTTACACTGCTACTTAGTTCCAGTATTTATTTATGACTAGAAAATCCAATTAGTTAAGACTCTCCCCATGTCCTTTTGATAGATTTGCATGTGTTGAAATTTTAAGTGAGAAGTTGCATTTTCATAAAGAATAAAGGCCTGAATTCTTTAGCTGTCTTATGCTGTCAACTAGTATTTTCCATTTACCAATATTCAATTCCCAAGATTATCACTGTATTAAAACCCCATTATTTTAAATTACAAGTGATTTTAAAGTTCTTATAAAATATACATCTATTTAGACTTACAAGTAATGTGAACCAAAATAAAATATTTTTCACATTATATCCTTGTTTAGTGTTTAGTAAACTACCAATAGAAGACATTGGCAACTTCTCAAGAGGACTTTTAATCCTTGTCCCCCCCCCCCCCAAAGAGTACACCGTCAGCTGGTGAAGGTTAACAAAAATGTTCACAAAGGGTATTATCTAAGTGGCTAAAGATACAATTCAATTAAGTAGAATTTGAAAAAGAAGCTAACTCCTGCCTAAGTGCCTCTTTCTTACGCAAATAATACAGGTGGTTTGCATTTCCTATGAGACCTAGTCATTTTATAATATGAAAAACATTCTTGTGGAGAACCTCCCAGAACCCAGCTTTTAAGGAGGTCAGAGTACGATGGGTAAATTTCTACAGGCCAGCTTATCATTTAAATTACCGAGGGGAAAAAAAAAAGAGTTGGCAGAAGAGTAAAGAAAAATTGCATTTTTAGATATCTAGCTGTAATTCACTGGCAAAATTTAGCTAACAAAAATGTAAAGACAACTTTACAATGATCTATTTATAAAACATGGATACTCAATTCATCTACAAATTTTATAATGTGCAATTATATTTAAACTACCAGTATATTCTAAGCAGGTCCTGATAAAGACTTTTATATGACTTGTTAAAGAAATGCTTCAATTTCAACAGAAACCTTGACAGTGTGTAACTGTTACTGTTTTATGGGGGGGGGGGAGTCAATGTAATTAAAACAGTCTGATTTTTAAGTGGGAAATCAATGACTTCATTATTTTTGTTTCCAACTCATAATCCAAGCTGTTATATGCTTAAGAAGAAAAATATTTTTTAAAAAGTAAATGGATGCTACAGCTTTTATAGTGACTCCGTGGTAAATATTTCATGAATCTAGGTGCACTGGAATGTAAAGAAACTAGAACTCATGCATAGCTAAGTAATTCAAGACTCTAAAGATACACCATTCTATGAGGAACTTCCACTGCCCAAGGGGAAGCAATGACCCCATCTGACAAGAAAGTCGCAGAACAGGCCCTAATGACAAAGATCACTATTCTAGTACTGAACAAAAAGCAAAGGAAATTACTAATTTAAAATTGAATATTAATTGTTGAAACAAAACACTTTAAATGTTATCAGTAGCTTCAAAGTTCATTTAAGGTTCTGTTAAGGAAAGCCTTAGTTTTAAAAAGTCTAAAATCAAAATAAATGCTGAATTAAGAGCTTGCATTTCTAGCAAGGGCCTACCAGGCTATAGGAAGAATGCTCAGAACAACTGTATCCTGTTTGGGGCTCCATGCTGCACCACATTCCATTCACATGAGGAAGAGGCCAGCAGATGAGCCCTCCTCTAGAAAACATTTTTAAAATAAATCAGCTACAGCTCTCAAACACAATTCAGCTGCTCAAAGTTAAAACTCACCATTTAACATTTAGCTGGAAATTCATGGAGCTGATGCCTACAGCCTGAGTTTCTAACAATCTTCCTAATATTAGCATTTAACAGTTCCTTTTTCAAGTAAAAAAAAAACTAGGCTTGTTAACTTAAAAACCCTCTGAAACATCACTAAAGCAAAATAATGAATCAGAAAAAACAGCAATATTTTGAAAGTCAAAATTTACTTTACAAAGAAAAATGGGGGAAAAAAAAACAACCCTGGAGTGACTTAAAAGAACAAAGTCCAAATTCCCACCCAAGCAGGTCTATTGAAAAAACACGGTACTGTTAGAAAACAAGTTGGGGGTGGGGACAGGGCTATACCACACACAGAAACTAAGCCTCACAAAACAAATATTCCCACTTCCCTTAAAACATTACATTCTAAAAAAATAATAATCTGAAACAGCTTGCTGTTGTGCTGTAACACTTTAAACAATCAAACTTTAGTTCTCAAAATCAGTCTTTTCAGCCTTATGAAATCGCCACATACACAATAAGCTCTTGATAAAAATAGTTAATTCTTAAAACTACATACACTAAATCTAGATATATGTAAGAGGCAGTGATCTTAACAACTAAGGCTGAGAAACAAAACCAAATGTAAATTAAGACAAAAGAAAAAGGAAGCAGAAATACACAAACCGTACTTTGTTCTTGAGAATTTTAAAGTATCTTTAAATCTCAGAAATCCACCACCAGGCATTAAAGGTCACAAAGTATAGCTGACGTTTCCATTTTGCTCTTGAGCAATATTTTTTATGGAGCCTAATTTTTTCCTTCAAAACCACAGGCAAATGGCTTTCAAACCCAGCGTTTCCGAGCTCACTCGCAGCGTCGTCATTGTATAGGAAGAAAAGCCAAGACCACAAAACGAAGCAGAGGCTGTAACCTAACAAGTCTCCGACGAGCAAATGACGATTTTCTGTCTGCTCCGGCTTAGTCCTGGCAGTGATGAGGATTACAACTCGCTCTTTGTCATCAGCACAGTCGTGTTAACGACTAAGAAATCCTGCCGCTGAAGCACTCTACTGCATCCTCCGATCTGGGTCAGGATAATTTCTCCCGAGGTCGCTTACATAACCAGTAAGATACTCCAAATAGAGAGAACAGCCATCCATCAGCTGGAGAAAGCTTTTCCCACTGTACCCTGTCTGCGTGGAAACACTGCGGTAGCTTCCAACAGTGCAGACACCCAAATGAGAACGAGTACTTGGCTTCGGGCACACACAGAGAAGGGAAGAGGCGGTGCTCTGTAAACTGTAACTAATCCCCCGTCACAGGTGCTGATGGAGTCACTTCCAGCACGAGTCACATTACTGGTGATTACTCATTTGGCTGCGGCCATAGAGACTGGCTCATAATTTTAACAACAGACAAAGACAGACTAGTGGCGAGACTGAAAGCTCAAGTTTACTGTCTCCTCCACACAGCAAATGCAAATGCCAAGTTTCTGCTTTTCAGATCAACCAAGGTGAGAAAGTGCAGAAAACAAATATGTAAATCCCTCTCGAGTTGGCAAAAAGGAAGCACAACTGTAAACCACCAAAAATATTTTGCATGAAAAAGAAACTTTTTTTGTGGTCCAGGAGCTGGTGCAGTGATAAAGCTTTGGACTCTCAAGCATGAGGTCCTGAGTTTGATCCCCGGCAGCACATGTGTCAGAGTGATAGCTGGTTCTTTCTCTCTCCTATTTTTCTCATAAATAAAATCGTTTAAAGAAAAAAAAAAGAATTTTTTTTGTGTTTTTAAGTAAATAATTTATGTTGTTTAGTTTAATCATTTCTCCTTAAAACCCTGATAGAAAAAGATCTCAGGGGGGAAAAAAAGAATTTTTTAAAAGAATTTATTTATTCATGAGAAAGGACGAGAGAGAAAGAACCAGACATCACTCTGGTACATGTGCTGTCGGGTACTGAACTCAAGACCTCATGCTTGAGAGTCCAATGCTTTATCCACTGCGCCACCTCCCGGACCATGGAAGAAAGCATTTTTGAATTAATGGGTGAAGTAAAATAATAATCTCACAGGCACTCAATTTACAACAAAATTGTTAGTATTTTTTCAGGAAGGTTTAAAGATACATACCTAAAGCTTGTTCATACCTAGAGCTTGTTCTTTATAAGTTACCATCATAAAAAAATATAATTTGAAAATACAAACTGGGGGGCAGGGGAGTTATGCAAACAGACTCTAATGCCTGAGGCAGAGGTCCCAGGTTCATTCCCCACACTACCATAAACCAAAGCTGAGTAATCCTCTGGTTGAGAAAAGGAAAGAAAAAAAAAATAAGGGGCCGAGTGGTAGCACACCTGGTAAAGTGCACACATTACAATGCTCAAGGTCCCAGGGCTCAAGACCCCGGTCCCCACCTGCATGGAGAAAGCTTTGTGAATGGTGAAGCAGGGCTGCAGGTGTCCCTCATCTCTCTCCCTATCACCCCCTTCCCTCTCAATTTCTGCCTGTTTCTACCCAATAAATAAAGATAATAAAAATATTTTTAAAAAGAAAAACTAGCTTTCTGGTGTATTATCTAAGATACACTCCTAACTTCTTATACTTCAGAAGTGCATTGCCCAATATATGCTGCTAGCCACACATGGTGACTAGGCATCTGAAATGTGGTTCACATGAACTGAGATGTGTGCTGAGCATCTAATGTACACACTATGAGTAGTGGGGCCATGGTTAAAGCCCACTCCTAGCCTACACCATACTAAGAAAGCCTTGGTGATGTGTCTTCTCTCTGCTTCTGCCTTATCCCATCCGAGAAAGTGAAAATGTGCATACTAAGTATGAAAAAAGAACATACAGAACTTTTAGCTAAAAAAAATATTTCCAATGGATGTAAATGAAGTCTTACATTATAAGTTATTCCAATATGGAACTCTCAATTTTCAGAAGACTGAAAATATACACTGATTTTTTTTTATAACATGCATACAATCAAAATCATCAATTCATGATAAAAGAAAAAATCTGACTCACCAGGTAAGGTACAATCCCTTTATAACAATTTTAGAAATATATAAAAAAATATTTTCAGAAGTATCAGCTTCATTACATAGAAAACATCAAGTTACTAAAAAGAAAACTACTTTAATTTGGTATACAAGACTAATTTGCATTTATAAAGTTCTCAAAATTTTGTTTCAAAATTGAAAGAAATGGGTACAATTTAAAAAAATTTTTGTTATTTACTTATTTATTGGGTAGAGATAACAGACAGAAACAGAAGGAATGGGGAGACAGGGAGAGAGATAAAGAGATACCTGGAGTTGGGTTTCACCACTTGTGAAACTTCTTCCCGGCAGGTAAGGACTAGGGGCTTGAATCCAGGTACTTAGACACTGTACCCTATACACTCAACCAGGTATGCCACCTGACCCCCGGTGCAGTTTATTCTAAGAATGATAGTAAAATAGAGCTTCACTGAATTGATGGGACTAAGCAGTGACCTCAGAGCAAAGGATTTTAACAAGTACTTGTGGGAGCAGTGTACATGAATGTACATGTTACAGAGCACAGGATCTGGGTTCACATCTCTGGTCCCTAATTTGCAGGGAGCAAAGCATCAGGAATAGTAAAGCAAAGCTGCAAGTGTCCCTCTTTCTCTCTATAAATATATTTCCCCCTTCCCTCTTGATTTATCTGCCTCTATCCAGTAAGTAAAACCTATTTTTTAAAGTAATGATGCTTGAGCCCAGCCCCCACTGCCCTTGAACTAAGCTTTGGTGGTGCTGCTGTGGTGTGGTGTGCTGTGGTGTCTTTTCATCTCTACCTGAAAATGTCAAGAAAAACGAACACTGTAAATATTAAAAAATACACACGAAACATTAGTATTTACTGACTAAAGAGAGAGAAACTGAGATAGTGGAGAGAGAAGAGGCAACTGCAGTGCTGCTTCACTGCTTCGGAAGCTCCCCCTCTGCCGGTGGGGAATGGAGCTTGAACCCTGTTCCTGGCGCATGGTAGCAGCTGCTTTCAACCCAGTGTCACACTGCCCAGCTCCTAAGCCCATACACAATTCTATTTAATTCATGATCACTGAGAAATAAATTTAAGAATTCATAGTCATATAAGCTGCCAAGAAAAGAAACAACCTAGAGAACTATGGCAGTCATTCTGAGTTCCAGAAAAGAAAAAAAAAAATCATGAAATACTATCATTTTGAATACATTTCACTTTTTTTTTTATTTCCATGGTTTGTTGTACACTAAAAAAATATTTTTATATGGGTAGGGGGAGACAGCATGATAGCATAATGGTTATGCAAAGAGACTTCTCATGCCTGTGGCTCTGAAGTATCAGGTTCAATTCCTTGAACTATCATAAACCAGAGCTGAGCAGTACTCTGGAAAAAATTTTTTTTGAAACTTCCTAGTATTCATGTTAGAATCTCACATAAGTACAAGATTGACTATGTATGATTTAAATGTAAACAGTTGTCTTTTTTTTTTCCTCTAGTGCTATCAGTTTCCTACAGAATCAAGCAACAACCCAGAACTACACTTAGCTAACAATTCACCTGTCAAAATATTTACATAGTCCTAGCATACAATAATAAAATAAGATTTTTTTTCTTTTCTTATTCTCCCCACCTCGATTTTTCCCTCCTCCTCTTTTTCTTCTTCTTTTTTTTTAATCAGAACACTACTCAACTTTGGCTGTGTGTATGTGGGGAGGGGCCGTGCGAGGGGGGAATGACAGATGATTGCTGGACTTGTACCATAGTCACTGGAACCTCAGGCATTAAAATAAGCTGTTTCTCCATTACTATAAAGAAATACTATAATGTCAAGACAACATAAGTGAAGGTTACAAAGATGTACATTTATTTGAAAACACTGAATACTCCCTTTTGATAATTAAGTTGGGCTTAAGAACTTGAGTAAGATTTTTTTCCCCCTTGGGGAGAGTGTGAATGCAGTCCTCCACTACCACAAATCAGCCAGAGTGCAATGGAGAAGATCTGCCTTGGGAAACACAGCCTCTCCCTTGCCAGGTTAAGTAGCTAGAAAAAAATTTTAAAATATTTTATTTATTTCATTTTATTGTAAGAGAGACAGAGAGAAAAACCAGAGCATTGCTCAGCTTTGGTTTATGGTGGTGCTGGGGACTGAATTTGGGACCATGGAGCCCAACCAAGCATTAAAGTCTTTTGCAAAACCATTATGATGTTTTTTTTTTCACAGCACCTCTCAGGTAAACTTTTAGTTCAAATAAAAACAGTGAAATAGCAATAAGGAGAGCCCACTTGGTAGCAAGAATAGCTGTTTATTATTTATAGTTTTGGGTGGGGGAGATATAATAATGGTTATGTAAACAGACTCTCACGCCTGAAGCTCCAAAGTCCCAGGTTCAATCCTCTGCACCACCATAAATAAGCCAGAGCTGAGCAGTACTCTGGTGTGTTAAGTTTCCCTGATTGTTTCCTAGTCTTAAAACTCATTATAGATAATAGCTGTCAGCAAAGAGTATCAACATGGAGACTTAGTCCATATTAATCAATTATCTATTATCAATTTAGTCCTTATTAAATTGGTTACACTCGTGGCTTATTCCATCCATACTGGATTAAAGGATGTAATTGAAGAGTCATTATTACTTTTTATTTTTTCAATGGTAGCTGTTCGGGTGGGAGAGTAAAAGATCTTCTCTGGCAGCTAAACCAGGCGAGAGGAAGAGGAAACTACTTCAGGTACTGCCCAGAAATACATGGCTTTGACTTCCTTCCTTTTTAGCTAGTTTCTAGGTTACAAGCTGAATACATCAACAGAGGTGAGAAAGTAAATAGAGGCTAAAAGGAAAGCAACTACACTGTACGGGCTATCCAAAGAAAAATCTGTTCTTTCCAATAAGATCCTTAATGTGCTGATGAGTATTAAAATAAACAAGCATTTTGGCTCATTTGTCCCGGAACATGGGAAAAAGAAGAAAAAACAAAGAAAAAAATTTCTCCTGCTTTATATACAAGTGGGTTTATCTGAGTAGAGATTTTCACCAACAAACACTGTCTAAATTCTATAGCATAAGGGCAGCAAGGTATCTCACTTTGCAAGGTCCCTGCTTTCCCATGTGTGAAACTCAGGTCTGAGTCTAGACCCCACTACAGTGGAGGAAGCTTCTGTACTATGATATCTTTGAACTAAATGCATGTTTGAGGAAGGAAAGATAATGGGCAGGGTAGACAGCATAATGGTTATGGCAAAGAGACTCTCATGCCCGAGGCTCCAAAGTCCCAAGTTCAATCCCCTGCATCATGGTAAACCAGAGCCCATCAGCGCTCTGGTGAAGGGGAAAAAAAAAAGGAAAGATAATTAGGCTGGAAAAGTCATGACATATTTTTGCATAGAAAAATGTGTTACTGACTTTTCTGACAACCCAATAGCTTAAAAAAAACTCCTCTTCCTCTGTCTCTATCTGAAAACAGTTGGCCTAAAGTGATGCAGCCCGAGAGACACCAATGAAATAATTATACTTTTTTATTTTAAAAGGCTTTTTTTAAAAAAAGATTTTATTTACTAACGAGAAAAATAGGAGACATGAGTTGTGAAGCCCTAGTAAGATAGAAGCTAGAACTCTAAAAAAAGGAGTAATTTCTTTTTTACAATTGAAAATAACAGATAATGGGGCCAGACGATGGGACCTTTAATTGGATACACACATTACGGTGTGTAGCCATTCAGGTTCAAGCCCCCAATCCCATCCCCACCTGCAGCAGGGATGTTTCATTTGTGAGTCTCTCTTTCCCTTCTCAATTTCTGTCTCTATCCAAATTAAAAAAATAGACAAATAAAAATTTTAAAAAAGAACATATGCTCAGAGAGTGACTTTTGGTATGTCAAAAACCTTATTTCTAGAAAAAAAATCTTGATTTTCCAATACAGTATTTTTTTTTTACTTTATTATTTATTTGATAGGACAGATAAATTGAGGGGGGAGAGATCTCTCTCTCTCTCTCTCTCACACACACACACACACACACAACGAGAGAGAGAGACAGAGACCGAGAAGAGACCTGCAGTACTGTTTCCTCCTTGCAGGTAGGGATAGGGGCTTGAACCTAAGTCCTAGTGCAAAATACTGTGTGCTCTGCCAGATGTACCAACACCTGGCTCCCAACTTATGAGTTTTATAGTGTAAGATGATATGAATAATTTACTGTTTTTATCCTTGATGTAAGGGCAAGAGGGTAAAGTGTTTCTTTGCCTTCTGCTAAATAAAACTTTGAACTTTATAAAATAGAGGAAAATGAAACTAGAAGTATTGCATAATTATATATTACTGAGAAAAACAATGGAATATAGCAAAGCTATACACTTGATATTTGCTTTACTGACATGTCAACTTTCAAAAAAAATTTCTGTTGAGGAGTCAGGAGGTGGCACACCTGGTTAAGCACACACAATATAGTGCACAAGGACCTGGGTTCAAGCCCCTGGTCCCTACCTGCAGGGGGAAAGCTTCATGAGTGGTGAGGCAGAACTGAGAGTGTCTCTGTCTATCTCCCTCTATATATCCCCTTCCCTTTCAATTTCTCTTTGTCTAATATAAATAAAAGTAAAATTTTGTTGATATTTATTTATTAATTAATGGGAGAGAAAGACTCTAGAGAGAACCAGACCATCACTCTGGCACATGCAATGCTGAGGACTGAATGAGGGAACTTATGATCAAGAGTCCAATATTTTATCCATTGCGTCACCTCCCAGGATACCATAGGAAGGTTTTTTTTTTTTAGTTTTTTAATATATGTTTATTTATTTTCCCTTTTGTTGCCCTTGCTTTTTATTGTTGTTATAGTTATTATTGTTGTTGTTACTGATGTCACCATTGTTAGATAGGAAAGAGAGAAATGGAGAGAGGAGGGGAAGACAGAGAGGGGGAGAGAAAGATAGACACCTGCAGACCTGCTTCACTGCCTGTGAGGCGGCTCCCCCTGCAGGTGGGGAGCTGGGGGCTTGAACCAGAATCTTTATGTCCGTCCTTGCGCTTTGCGCCACAAGCACTTAACTCGCTGTACTACCTACCGCCCGACCCCCCATAAGGTTTTTAAAGCTGTCTTCAGAAAAACAACACTCTAGGGATTGTTAACATACTAAATGAAAGTTAAATTTACTTCCTGCTAAAATAAATACTTCCAATGTCTGAAGTGTACATATGATTTAAAACAAACTAAAACCAAAAGGACAGATGATCACATGATGGCCAGTGGCTTGAACCTGGGTCCTTAGGCATGGTAAAGTATGCATTCTCATGATTCAGAGTGCAATGCTTTATCCACTGTGCTACCTCTTGGACCTCTGTCAGTATGTATGTATGTATGTATGTATTTCTATCTATCTCTGTCCTCCACTTCCCTATTAATTTTCTGTCTCTACCCAATAAATAAAATATTTTTAAAAGATACCTTAAAAATTCTGTTTCTAAGAGTCAAATAAAATCTTTGACATTAATTTGGCTTTAGTGAAAATAAACAATACTATCATTAAGACAATCTACAATAAGTAAGTCAAATACAGACACTCCTTACTCGATGATGTATCCTATTAAGTGTGGAACAGTGTTATTTCTACAAAATATACAAGCCTTAATTCTGAAATATTTTATTTATTTATTTAATATTTATTTATTCCCTTTTTGTTAGCCTTGTTTTTATTGTTGCAGTTATTACTGTTGTTGTTATTGATGTCATCGTTGTTGGATAGGACACAGAGAAATGGAGAGAGGAGGGGAAGACATGAGAGGAGGAGAGAAAGATAAGACACCTGCAGAATTGCTTCATCGCTTGTGAAGCGACTCCCCTGCAGGTGGAAAGCTGGGGTCTCGAACCGGGATCCTTACACCGGTCTTTGTGCTTTGCGCCATGTACACTTAACCCCCTATAAGAGAGATACCAGAGCACCGCTTTAACCTATACAGTATGTGTGTTGAGGAGTATGCAGGGAGGAAGAACCTAACTCTTGATCTCATTGGCTCAAGTTTTATCATAAAATTGTAACTCAAGGGTGGGGAGATAGCTTAATAGATCTGCAAACAGATTTTCATGCCTGAGGCTCTGAAATCCCAAGTTCAATCCCCTGCACAACCATAAGCCATAGTGGTGTGCTCTGGTGAAAAGAAAGAAGAAGAAAAAAGTAACTCAGTAAAATCTTGGGGTTTCTATTCTAATTTCACTACTTCTCTTGCTAGTGTAATCAAATCTATAGTTATTTTCCTCCACTAAATTCTCTAAGTCTTCAAAGTCACCCAGGAAGTTTGGAATCAGCTTCTAAACTCAAGTTAATGATGATACTTTCACTTCCTCTCATGAATCATAAATGCTCTTACATGGCATTTAGAATGGTGCATTTTTTCCAGAAGCTACTCAATTGACTTTGATCAGAATCTTCAAAGAATCACGCCTGTGGAAGGTATAGCTTTATGAAATGTATTTATCTAAGTTATGAAAGGAGAATCAGCTCCATGGACTACAGAATAGATGTTGTAGTAACAGGCATGAGATCAACATCAATCTCTTTATACATTTCTTTTTCTAAAAAAAATTATTTAATTATTCATGAGAAAGATGGGGGGGAAGAGAGACAGAAAGACACAGGGGGTGGGGGGGAGAAAACGAACCAGACATCATTCTGGTACATGTGCTGCCAGGAATTAACTCAGGACCTCATTCTTGAGTCCAATGCTTTATCCACTATGCCACCTCCCAGAACACTCTTTATACATTTCCACCAGAGATCACAGGTGACAATGAGCAGAGAGGTATTTTGAATGTAAACCCTTCCCACTCATGCCTTGCCCCCCTCTTTTTGCAGTTGGTCTCAACAGTGGGCTTAAAATATTCAGTAAACCATGCTGAAAACAGATGTACTGCTATCTAGGCGTTCTTGTTCCATTTATACAGCACAGGGAGAGTAGACTTAGAATTTTCAGAATGGAAAAAGAAACTGGCTTCCTTAAAACCAGTAGCTATATTAGCTAGCAACAACAGAGTAAACTTATCTTTTGAAGCTTTGAAGTCAGGCACTGATTTCCCGTCTCTAGTTATGAAAATCCTAGATGGTATCTTCCAGCAGAGGCTCTTCTGTTTACATTGAAATTTTGTTGTTTAATGTAGCAACCTTCCATAATAATATTAGCTACGCCTTTAGAAAACAAACAAACAAAACAAACTACCAAAGCATAGTTCAAGAACTTCCTATAGACTTCCACATTAAAAAGATGACTTTTGGGAGTCAGGCAGTAGCACAGCGGGTTAAGCGCACGTGGCGCCAAGCGCAAGGACCTGACGAAGGATCCCAGTTCGATCCCCTAGCTCCCCACCTGCAGGGGAGTCGCTTCACAGATGGTGAAGCAGGTCTGCAGGTGTCTATCTTTCTCTCCCGTCTTCCCCTCCTCTCTCCATTTCTCTCTGTCCTATCCAATGATGACGACATCAATAACAATAATAACTACAACATATAAAGCAACAAGGGCAATAAAAGGGAATAAATTTTTTTAAAAAGATGACTTTTTTTAAAAAAAAAGATGTTATTTATTTATTCATGAGGAAAATAGGAGGAGAGAGAGAGAACAAGAACCAGACATGACTCTGGTATGTGCTGCCACAGACTGAACTTGGAACCTAATGCTTAAGAGTCCAATGCTTTATCCACTGTATCACCTTTAGACCACAAGGGATGACTTCTTCAACTTCTTTTTTTTTAAATTTTATTTATTTCCTTTTGTTGCCCTTGTTTTTTTATTGTTGTAGTCGTTGTTGGATAGAACAAAGAGAAATGGAGAGAAGAGGGAAAGACAGAGAGGGAGAGAAAAAGTTAAGAGACCTGCAGACCTGTTTCACCACCTGTGAAGCGACTCCCCTGCAGGTGGGGTGCCAGGGGCTTGAACCAGGATCCTTATGCTGGTCTTTGAGCTTTGCGCCACATGGCTTAGCCCTCTGCACTACCAGCTACCACCCGACTCCCCTTCTTCAACTTCTTAAATCAACCTCTACTAGCTTCAAACTTCTTAGGCAGTTGGCAGTTTTCTTGCCACTCTTAAGTCTTCACAGAACTAGAGCGTTTGAGGTTTTGCTCTAAGGAGTAGGTTTTGGCTTAGGGAGTGAATACTCCAGTGAGCTTGACCTACTTAAACCAATAAATTTTTCTCCATATCAAGAATAAGGTCTTTTTCTTCATTATCATTCATGTGTTCACTGAAGTAGCACATTTATTTCCTTAAATAACTTTTCCTGACCCAGAAGGTGGCGCAGTAGGTGAAGTGTTGGGACTCTGAGGCATGAAGTCCTGAGATCAGTTCTAGTATTAGATGTGTTCTGTCTGTCTTGCTTCCTCTCCTCCTCTTCTCTTCTTTCTCTCATTAATAAATCTAAACAAAACAAAACCTCTTTGCACTCACTATTTGGCTATTTGATGCAAATGGTCTAGTTCTCAACTTACCCTGTGTTTCCCACTAAGTGTAATTATTCTTAGCTTTACATTTAAACTGGGACATGTGTTAACTCTTCACGTTGAAGATTTAGAACTCACTGTAGGGTTATTAACTGACTTAATTTCAATATGGTGTCTCATTGAATATGGAGCCTGAATAGAGGGCGAGGTGGGGAACAACTAGTTGATGGGATAGTGACAGCACAGCACAAAACAACATTTATCAGTTAACTTCACTATTTTATATGAGTGTGGTCCATGGGTTCCCCATATCAATTAAAATAACATCAGGGAGTCGGACTGTAGCACAACAGGTTAAGCACAGGTGGCACAAAGCTGGTTCGAGCCCCCGGCTCCCCACCTGCAAGGGAGTTGCTTCACAGGTGGTGAAGCAGATCTGCAGGTGTCTGTCTTTCTCTCCCCCTCTGTCTTCCTTTCCTCTCTCCATTTCTCTCTGTCCTATCCAACAACGATGGCATCAATAATTACAACAAGGGCAACAAAAGGGAATAAGTAAATAAATAAAAATTTTTTTAAAAATAACAACATCAAAGATTACTGATCACTTGATCTATGAAGGGCAGGAAAGTGGTGCAGTGGACAATGTGATCCCTAGCATCACTTATACCAGAAATGCCAGTCTCCCCCCTCCTTCCCCACTTCTCCACCTCCTCCCAAATTTACCCAGGACTAGTCCACGTGGAAAAAGCATACACTTCTGCAGTACAAGACTTTGTAATCCACAGATCATTTATCTTTAGGTACAAAGGCAAATGTACTTTTATGTAAATGGGAGATAATACAATATTGAATCAACTCAACCATAAGAGTAAAGCAAGTGTTAACAAGGTTATAATGCTAAAATCACAAAAGAAATTCTTTTTAAGCAAAAACAAAATTTCTGATAGTCTTAAAATCCTGTCAAAAATAGGATCCCTGCAGCTGGAGAACTGACTCCAGTGGTTGAGCCTCAGACTTTGATGCCTAAAGCTCCTGGTATTGCATGTACCACAGTAACTCGCTGGCTTCTCTGTTTCTCTCTACCTCGTGCGAGACTACTTCTCTATGTAGCAATTAAAATAAATCTTTTAAAATATTTTTTATTTATTATTGCATATATATATAGAGAGAAATTGAGAGGAGAGAGACAGAGAAGGAGAGAGACAGAGAGACTTCTAAATCCCTCCTTCACCACTTTTGAAGCTTTCCCCCTTCAAGTGGGGACCAGGGGCTTGAACCCAGCTCCCTGCACACTGTAATGTGTGCGCTTAACCAGGTGTGCCACTGCCTGGACCCTATGGCTTATGAATTTAAATTTAAATTATATTATCTATATATTTATATATATCTATATCTCTACATATAGATATATATGGAGAGAGAGCAAGAGAGAGAGAGAGTGAGAGAGAGAAAGTGACTATATCTCCTTACTGGTTTTATTAATTTCCATCTGGTAAACATGTTTCTTATGCAGCAAAAGTTAACAAGGCTCTACAATCATTTCTTCATTACCTCCTTGTTTTTCAAAAACTCTGATGGTGCCAGCAGAAATCTTGAAACTGATTTGTTTTTTTTTTTTTACCAGAGTACTGATCAGCTTTGGTTGATGGTGGTGCAGGGGATTGAACCTGGGACTTTTGAGCCTCAGGCTTGACAGTCTGTTTGCATAACCATTGTGCTATCTACCCCTGCCCGAAACTGGAATTTTCAACTAACAAGGGGGGGGTGTCACAATTCCTATTAAATCTGACACTGGAGCTATTTTGGTTATTAAAAAAAAAATCAATATTTTTTAGGTGATAATCATCACTTACAACAAGTAGTATTTAGACTCAAAATGTGGTACAGCATCGAGGGTAGAGTCCCCAAATTTAATCCTTGGCACAGGATTTGTCAGAGTAGTGTTCTGGCCTTCTCGCTAATAAGTAAATAGATAAATTACACACACACACACACACACACACACACACACACACACACACACACACACACACACACACACACACGGCTGGGTGGTGGCACACATAGTTGAGTGCACATATCACACTACACAAGGACCTGGGTTCAAGGCCCCAGTCCCAGCTGCAGGAGAGTTTCATGAGTGCTGAAGTAGTGCTTCAGGGGCCTCTCCCCACTGCAATTTCTGGCGGTCTCTATCCAATAAATAAATAAAAATAATTTAAACTTTTAAAAGAAATTTACACATAGGGGTCAACATGTTAAAAAGTAATGCAGAAGTTATGAGAGTTTCAACAATGTTAAGCACTGATAATATATGACAGCATTTTTTTAAAAGATTTTATTTATTTATTAATGAGAAAGATAGGGGGGAGAGAGAGAGAGAAAGAACCAGACATCACTCTGGTACATGTGCTGCCACGGATTGAATTTAGACCTTGAGAGTCTAGTGCCTTAGCCACTGTGCCACCTCCTGGACCACATGACAGCATTTTTTAATATCATGCAAGAAATTGATGCCAGGGCCTACAGGCTGTTGCTAACAATCACAAAAAACCAGAATAATAGGCCCATAAGTCATCAGTTGTTAAATGCTCTCAGAGCTAGGTCTGAATTTCAGTCAGCTTTGGGAACCACTGCTTTAGGTAATCTTGGTGTGAGAACATGTGACCCTGAGCAAATACATACCAGGATACAGTGCTCCAGAGCTCAAGTCCTCAATTCTTTTTTTTTTTTATTTTTTATTTTTTTTTTTTATGGTGGTGCAGGAGATTGAACCTGGGACTTTGGAGCCTCAGGTATGAGAATCTCTTTGCATAACCATTACGCTATCTACCCTCTGCCCTTTTTAAAATTTCTTTATTGGGGGATTAATGGTTTAGAGTCGACAGTAAATACAATAGTTTGTACATGCATAACATTTCCCAGTTTTCTGCATAACAATATTACCCCCACTAGGTCCTCCTCTGCCATCATGTTCCAAGACCTGAACCCTTCCCCCAGCTCAAGTCTTAAGATATTCTCTCAGATCAGTTTTTATTGTCACTTTGATAATTCAACCTACTTTTTTCAGGAAGCACAAAAATCTTCAAAAAAAAAACTTACCAAAAGTTTACACTGGAAAGTTAACTCATCCCTTGTGTGGGGATATGAGTCATACAGAAACCAGGATTCATACTACAATTTCATATTCAAGTATTTTAGGGCTAGTAGAAGATGTTCAGCATTGTGCAGAGATACCTATTTAAAGATACTTTGGATTTCTAAAAATATGAAGCAGTGAAATAAAAAAGTAGCAATATGGATTCTCTAGATTACAAGGAAAGACAGGACAGCCTAAATAGTAAACACTAACCACAGAGACAACTTCTGCTGGGTGCTTAAAAAAGCTAAAGATTCAAACCACTGTTGTTCCCTACTTTCTACTATGAGAGAGAGGAACAAAGAGGAAGTTCCTCAAGAGAAGACATAATAGCAAGAAGTGAAGTTAATCATTCATGAAAGTTCAAAGCTGACTGCAATTCCCTGGGAAGCAGCAAGAAAAGTTCCCTTGTCACTTGACATGAACTATGAACCTAGAGTGAGTTGAATCAAGGTTGCAGAGCAAAAAGGTTTAAATTCTCCTAAAGAATTCTACTGTGTATAATTAATTGTAGTAATTCAAGGCAAAGGTAATTCGGGGTAAGGTGTCTCATCTTGATATTTACAATCTTTAAGAAATTAAGATAGGTACTTTGAAAACATATATTCAGTGGGGCAGCGGCACATCCTGTTGAGCACACGTTACCATGCTCAAGGACAAGGGTTTGAGGCCTCCACTCCCCACCACGCTCAAGAACAAGGGCCTCTATTCTGAGACCTCCACTTCCCACCTGCAAGGAGCGCCAAAAGTTTCGTAAGTGGTGAAGCAGGTCTGCAGGTATCTTTATCCCTCCCTCTCTCCTCTCTCCTCTCAATTTATTTCTGTCCTACCAAATAAAACAGAAAGAAAAAAGAAATAAAAAGATGGTCACCAGGAGCTGCACCAAGCCTCAGCAATAACCATGGTGGCAATAATAAAATACACACACTCTCTCTCTCTCTCTCTCTCTCTCTCTCTACTCAGAAATAAATATAAAGCTTCCAGAGTACACAATAACTACAAGTTATTCATAGTGGTTAAGTGTTCATTTACTTATCCAATATTTGTGAAACAGCTATAATGTACTATGTACTATATATTATTTAAGTCAGAATTAACAGCATTTTGTTTTCCACAGCATCTCATTAGGTAACAAAATAATTAACAACTGTCGGACAATGAAGTTAACTAAGAGTGAAAGTTAAACTCTAGTTCAGGTTTCAAAAAGCTTCCACTAAAGTATGGTGCAACATACACTTCGACCTTATCACTCACAGTTGCACATTAGTGTAATATACGGTGAAACTTGCTTGGCAGTTTTGTATGCAAAAACAGGATTAGTAAGTTTCATTCATTCTACAAATATTCACTGCAGAGGCTGGACAGTGGCACACCTGGTTGAGCGCACACATTAGAATGCTTAAGGATCTGGGTTCAAGTCCCCCAATCCCCACCTGCAGCTCTGCTTCACCTTTTGTGTCTCTCTCCTTCTCTCTCTCCCCCATTCTTCTCAATTTCTCACTGTATCCATCTAATAAATAAATGAATATTAAAAAACTCAAATATTCACTGTGAATGTAAAGTCTTTTGAAATATTTTATTTATTTTTGGATAAATTGAGACATGTCTCTGCCCAGGACATGAACCCAGTCTTCTTTAATTTTCAGTTGCCAGATTCTCTGAATATAAGTAAACTTAATTATAATAATGATGATGATCCTATATTTAAGTTACTTATTAAAAATACATGTAGATTTCTAGAAGTGGTGTGTCTGATCTGATAGGTATACTCAGTTATAATTGCTGATGATGTGACTTTTCTAAAGCAAACAAGCAGCAGAGAAGTATAGCACATTAAACAACTTTATTGCTTAAAAGTGATTACTCCTACATGACATTTATCACACTTCAACAAATACAACATCCAGCCAAGTATTTAAGGAATATGCTAATTAAGTATGTTCAGAAAACGTGGCTGAATTACATTGGGGAAAACCCGTAAGATTATCAGCAGACTTCTCCACTCAAACTCTAAAAGCCAGAAGAAAATGGCAAGATATCTATGGAGCCCTGAATGAAAAAGGGTTTCAACCAAGGATAATATATCCTGCTAGACTTTCATTCAAACTAGATGGAGGAATCAAAACCTTCTCAGACAGACAACAGTTAAAGAAAGCAACCTCACCAAGCCTGCCCTGAAAGAGGTTCTAAAAGACCTCTTATAAACAAGAACATCACCATAGTACTTGCCATATATCAGAGCAAATAAAAAAATTGTTGAATAATGGCACTACAATACATTAAATCCATAATATCAATAAATGTCAAAGGCTTAAACTCACCCATCAAAAGGCACAGAGTGGGAAGATGGATCAGAAAACATAACCCAACCATATGCTGCTTACAAGAATCCCATCTGACCCAAGAAGACAAACACAGACTTAAAGTGAAAGGATGGAAAACTATAATACAGGCTAGTGGACCACAAAAAAAGACAGGAACAGCCATTCTCATCTCTCACACCACAGACTTTAAATAAAGTAGTAAAAGATAGGCAAGGCCATTACATAATGATAAGAGGATCAATCAATCAAGAAGACTTAACAATTATTAACATCTATGAACCCAATAAGGACCCATCTAAATACATCAAACACCTTGCTGAAAGAGCTACAGGATCATTAAGAAGGCTAGGAAGACAGCATAATGGTTATGCAAAAGACCTTCATGCCTGAGGGTCTGAGGTCCCAGGTTCAGACCCCAGTACCACTATAAATTACAGCAGAGCTTTGGTCATTCTTAGTATGACCAAAGCTAGAAGGCAAACGCTAGAAGAAGAAGTATCTTACTCAGTAGAAAATAAACAAATAAGTAATACTCAGTAGAAAATAAAATATCTTTTAGAAGATTAAGAAATAAATCAAGGTTGAGGAGATAGCATAAAAATCTTGCAAAAAAGGGACCCAGGTGGTGGCAGATTTGGTTAAGCACACAGATTACAGTGCTCAAGGACTCAGGTTCAAGGGCCTAGCCCCTACCTGCAGGGGGAAAGCTTCACAAGTGATGAAGTAGGGTTGCAGGTGTCTGCCTCTCTGTCTTTCTCTCCCCCACCCATCTCAATTTCTCTCTATTTCTATCCAATAATAAAAATAAATGAAATATTTACTGGGTGGCGGAGATAGCATAATGGTTATGTAAAAAGACGCTCATACCTGAGGCTCCAAAGTCCCAGGTTCAATCTCCCACACCACCATAAACCAGAGCTGAGCAGTGGTCTAGTGTTTCTCTGTGTGTGTGTCTGTCTTCATCTCTCTCAAAAATAAATTAAATAAAGTATTTTGGGGCCGGGTGGTTTCGCACCTGGTTGAGCACACGTTATAATGAGCAAGGACCCCGGTTCAAGCCCCTGGTACCCACTTGCAGGGGGAAAGCTTTGCAAGTGGTGAAGCAGCATGCAGGTATCTCTCTCTCTCCCTATCACCCTCTTCCCTCTTGATTTCTGGCTATGTCCAATAAATCAATAAATATAATAAACAATTTAAAAAAAAAGATGATGCAAAAGACTTTCAGGCTTAAGGTTTTGGCCTCAGGCTTAATACTCAGCAACACCATAAGCTGAAACTGAACAATACTCACTGGCAATATATAAATGAGAGAGAACATGAGCGAGGGAGGGAGCCTGAGCAAGTGCAAGGAATGGAGGCAGGGAGGCAGGAAGGCAGGCAAGGAGGGAGGGAGGGAGCAGGGGTAGGAGGAAGGGGGGAGGAAAGAGCATTTACAAATATTGTATATTCAATTTCAAAACCTGAGCACATGGGAGTCAGGTGGTAGTGCAGCGGGTTAAGCGCACGTGGCGCAAAGCGCAAGGACCAGTGTAAGGATACCGGTTTGAGCAAATTTAATTTCTTTCAATTTTTTTTACTTCTTTTATTTTTATTTTTACTAGAGCACTGTTCAGCTCAGGCTTATGGTGGTATGGAAGATTGAACCTAAGACTTTGGAGCCTCAGACATAAGAGTCTCTTTACATAACCATTATGCTATCTACCCCACCCAACAAATTCAATTATTTTTGTAAAATTTTTTAATTATCTTTATTTATTGGAGAGAGACAGCTAGAAATCAAGAGGGAAGAGGGTGATAGAGAGAGAGAGAGAGAGAGAGACTGAGAGACACCTGCAGCCCTACTTCACCACTCATGAAGCTTTCCTCCTGCAGGTGGGGACCAGGGGACTGAACCTGGGTCCTTGTGCACTGTAATGTGTGCACTTAAGTAGGTGTGCCACCACTTGGCAACCTCAAAATTTTTTTTAACTAGAGTACTGTTCAGCTCTTGCTTATGGTGGTGCTGGGGATTGAACCTGAGACTTTGGAGCCAGCCTTAGCCATAAGAGTTGCTTTGCATATAACCATTATGCTATCTATCCCTGCCCCAAATTCAATTTCTTCGCTCAAAAATACTAACATGAAAGATAATAGATTCTTTTTTTCTTTTTAAGATTTATATATGTATTAACATGATTAGAAAAAAGAGAAAGAGCTAAAGCACCTTTTTGGCATATGTGATTCTGGGGACTGAACTTGGGACCTCATGTTGAATATTCAATGCTTTATTCACTGTACTGCCTCCTAGGCTGCAGCTTTTATATTTTTAAACTGTAGAAATTCATTCTGTTTTTTTGAATTTTTTTTCATTTTTAAAATTTTATTTATTTCACTGGATAGGAGTAAAATTACTAAGGTAAGAGAAACTGAGAGGGAAGGGGGAGAGAGGAAGAGAGGGAGAGAGACACCTGCAGACCTGCTTCACCACTTGTGAAGCTTTCCCCCTGCAAGAGGGGGCCAGGGGCTTGAACCTGGGTCCCCATGCACTGTAATGTATGCACTTAACCAGGTGTGCCACCACCAGGTCCCCAGAATTTCTTCTAATAGCTGGCTGCATTCTATTTCACTGGATGGATGGGGTTATCATACTTTACTTAACAGATATTCAGGTCATTTTTAAGCACTGTACTCTGGTTATTTCCCACAAATGTGTATCAACTATAAGATAAATCCTCAAAAGAAAAACAAGTATATAATTTAAACTATTCTTCATAAAGTTTGTATCTATGTATCCACATACCATCAATCAGGGGTAGTTACCCATTTCAAACAGATGCTATTCAAATTACTGATAATCCGATGTTAAGTGACAGCACTAGTGGTGGCGTACCTGGCTGAGCACACATATTAAGAGCTCAAGGGCCCAGGTTCAAGCCACTGGTCCACTCCTGCAAGGGGAATGCTGCATTGAGTAGTAAAGTAGGGCTACAGGTGTCTCTCTTTTCCTTCTCTTTCTTTCTCCCCCTCTCTTCTCAATTTCTCTCTTTATCCAATAGTAAACAAATATTTAAAGAAAAAAAAGGGAAAGGAAAAATATCACATAATTTTGTATCGCTTGAGAACCTCTTTAAAGAGTCCCCCAAGTTGTATGTTTATCTTCATAAGCTATTAAAACTAGAAGAAGTGGGCCCCAGATCAAATCTATGGAGTTTACAGTGAACAATATTTATATACTTTCCCCATATTTGGGAGCTACTTTCTTCCCTGATCCAGCTTTCTAGTTCTTTTTCCAACTATGACACCATCTCTGCAGACAATAACCTGGGTCCACCTGCATATTAGATATAAGGCTCAGGCAAAAACTAGTAAAGTCATGGGCCCCTTGGAATATACCTAAAATAGACCTACAAGCTTTTTCCATAACAGAGACCCCAAATCTTCATCTGCAATATTCATGCCTTTAGGTTCAAGATTAGTCAACAATGTGCTCTGCTTTCTATCTTAACTCTTTTTCAGCCACCAGGTTCCAGATGCTACCATGATGCCAACTGGAATTCCCTGGGCAGACAACCCCACCAATGTGTCCTGGAGCCCTGCTTCCCCAGAACCCTGCCCCACTAGGGAAAGAGAGAGAGAGGCTGGGAGTATGAATCAACCTGTCAGGGCCCATGTTCAGTGGAGAAGCTATTACAGAAGTCAGACCTTCCACCTTCTATACCCCATAATGACCCTGGGTCCATGATCCCAGAGGGATAAAGAATGGGGAAGCTATTAGGGGAGGGGACTGGATACTGATTTCTGAAGGTGGGCAATGTGTGGAGTTGTACCCCTTCTATCCTATAGTCTTGCCAATATTTCCACTTTATAAATAAAATTTTAAAAAGGAAAGAAAAGAAACAATGGTTCCCAACACCATGCCAACATGCCATCCATTCAACAATATTTTAATGTCATTTTGGGTAATCCAACAATTCCCCCACAATAGCATTCAACAAATAAAAGCCAAATTAAAAAAAAAAAGTAGAGGAAGACTAATCTTTTTTTTAAATTTATTTTCCCTTTTGTTGCCCCTGTTGTTTTTAATTGTTGTTGTAGTTATTATTACTGTGTTATTGATGTCATTGTTAGATAGGACAGAGAGAAATGGAGAGAGGAGGGGAAGACAAAGAGAGGGACAGAAAGACAGACACCTGCAGACCTGCTTCCTAGGAAGATTGCCTGAACATAGAAGAAACCATTTCCATTTCATCCACATTTATAGGAAGAAGCTCCCTGATAATTCCTCCATCCCATGGAGATCAGACATTCAACTGACTAGCCTCCAAAATAGATTCCTGGACAAATTCTGGGAAATTTTTACTGGCACGCCAATGGCTGCTTTTTCACTGTCCACTCCCTTTCATCTTCGAAGTATCATTGCAAATACAAAAACAGGATTGTCAGGAAGGAGACAGAGGTAGTTTGGCCTATGGATGGGTAGACCTCTAAAGCTATAAACCCACAGGAGGCCATATATCAATACTCCCTGCTGACCTACAGAGTTTTGATTCAGAGAACAGCTGCTTCCTTATTGTCTAGACTGACCCAGACCAAAAAACATATAAACACTTGACCCTAATGTGAGCCATGCACAAGCATCCAGTTCCTGAGCAGAAATATGCAGAAATGACTACATGGATTCTACTATACTATTATCTAAAAACAGAGAATTCAGCTTTCTTCCTCACTTGGGATACAGAATCCTTATTAACAGATCCTTACCAAAAGGGGAGGAGATGATTCTTTCCTAAAGAAAATAACTAGTGTCAGAAATAACTCAGAAGTTAGAGCCAAAAATAACCACCCAGTAAATTCAAAGTAGGCATACATTATTCACATACATGAAACAATCGGCAATATGTATTTTACCATATTTATTTTAATGCCAGAACACTGCTAAACTCTTACTTCTGGTACTGCCAGGAACTCAACCTGAAAGCTTTGCTGGTATAGGCACCAAGGCCTTTCTACATAACCATTATGCTAACTCCCCAATCAATAAACATTTTAACTTCCCTATCAATCATGAGCAGCCAGAGATTATTTGATATCTGTGTCTCTACTGACGAAAAGGAATGAATAATAAGTAGGAAATGAAACTATGAAGACAGATTAAAATATCAACAAAATGAAATTTTGTATTTTAAATAAGAGATATTTCATCATGAAACACAAACAAGACATAATAAAAAAGAATCAATAGGAAGTATGAAATCAAGCCGGAAAATGCTACTTTCTAGGAAACTAGAAATTAAAGTAGAGCAGAAGACAGGGAATCAGCAAACTAGAAAATTATCAGAAAAAAGGGAGAGGTCATTTTAAAAAGGAATAAGGGAAAATGTAGGGAAAGGGCTTACCCCAGTGGATGAAAATAGACACACAAACCATGAAATATTAACGTAAAAATTTCAGAAAGTTTAGAGGAAAAGAGATGACTACACACTTGTAGAAGGAAAGGGGGAAAAATGACAAAGAATCAAGAAATACAGTGTCTTCAGGATTCTCAAAAGATGGCTTGTGAATGAGGAAACAGTACAACAGTTTATGGGCTAAGCAACAGACTCACACAATATCTGAGATTCGGTACAGGTCTACTCTTTGACACTACCACTGTAAATCAGGGCCGGGCTTTATTTAAAAAAAAAAAAAAAAGGCTGCATGGAAACTTTTCCACGTAGGGTCAGGTGGTGGTGCACATTCCAGTTACAATGCACAAGAACCAGGTTCAAGGCCTGACCCTCACCTGCAGGGAGAAGTTTTTCAAGCAGTGAAGCAGTGCTGCTAATCTTTCTCCCTCTCTCTCCCTCCCTCCCACCTTCATCTCTGCTTTCTCTTGATTTGTCTCTATCCAAAATAAATAAAATATTACAGGCCATGCAGTGGTGCGCCTGGTTGAGCACATGGCTTGAGTTCAAATCCCTGCTCCCTATCTGCAGGAGGCGAGACACTGTGAGCAGTGAAGCAGGTGCAAGTGTCTCTTTTTCTCTACCCACCTCCATATACCTCCTTCCCTCCCCTCTCAATTTCTCTCTGTCCTATCAAGTAAATTAGGAATGGGGGTGGGAGCGGAGAGAGGACTCCAGGAGTGGTGGATTCAAAGTGTTGGCACCCAGACGCAGTAATAATCCTGGTGGCTAAATGCACACCTTAAAAATAGTCAAGAATTGGGAGTCGGGCAGTAGTGCAGCGGCACAAAGTGCAAGGACCAGCGTAAGGATCCCAGTTCGATCCCCCAGCTCCCCACCTGCAGGGAAGTCACTTCACAGGTGGTGAAGCAGGTCTGCAGGTGTCCATTTTTCTTCCCCTTCTGTCTTCCCCTCCTCTCTCCATTTCTCTCTGTCTTATCCAACAACGACGACATCAACAACAACAATAACTACAATAATAAAACAACAAGAGCAACAAAAGGGAGTAAATAAATAAAATATTTAAAAAATAGTGAAGAATCAGGTTCTGGAACAGCAGAGGACCTAGCGGGGCTTTGTGTTCTTATATGGAAAACTTGGAAATGTTATGCAGATACAAAGTATTGTGTTTACTAAATTATTTACTAAGTATTGTATTTACTAAATTACTTTATTTACAATAAAGAAAAAATAGTGAAGAAAAGGCTATGCTCTCTCTCCCTTGAGGAAACAGAATAAAAGAGAGGTAAAGAAAGAAAAGGAGGGAGTCGGGTGGCAGCGCAACAGGTTAAGTGCACATGGAGAAGGATCTTGGTTCAAACCACCGGCGCTCCACTTGCAGGGGCATTGCTTCACAGGAGGTGAAACAGGTCTGCAGGTGTCTTTCTCTCTACCTTTCTTTTTTTTTTTTAAATATTTATTTTATTTATTCCCTTTTGTTGCCCTTGTTTTTCTTGTTGTAGATATTATTATTGTTGTCATTGTTGGATAGGACAGAGAGAAATGGAGAGAGGAGGAGAGAAAGACAGACACCTGCAGACCTGCTTCACCGCCTGTGAAGCGACTCCCCTGCAGGTGGGGAGCCGGGGTTCGAACCGGGATCCTTATGCCGGTCCTTGTGCTTTGCGCCACCTGCGCTTAACCTGCTGCGCTACAGCCCGACTCCCTCTCTCTACCTTTCTGTCTTCCCCTCCTCTCTCCATTTTTCTCTGTCCTATCCAACAACAATGACATCAATAACAACAATAACTACAACAATTAAAAACAAGGGCAACAAAAGGGAAAATAAACAAATATAGAAAGAAAGAAAGAAAGGGAGGGAGGGAGGGAGGGAGGGAGGGAGGGAGGAAGGAAGGAAGGAAGGAAGAAAGAAAGAAAGGAAGAAAAGGATGGGAGTTAGGTAGTAGTGCAGCGGGTTATGTGCAGGTGGAGCAAAGTGCAAGGACCGGCATAAGGATCCCAGTTCAAGCCCCCATCTCCCCACCTGCAGGGGAGTCGCTTCACAAGTAGTGAAGCAGGTCTGCAGGGGTCTGTCTTTCTCTCCCCCCTCTGTCTTCCCCTCCTCTATTTCTGACCTATCCAACAAAGACATCAATAACAACAAAAAGAAAGAGAGAGAGAGAGAGAGAGAGAGAGAGAGAAAAGAAGGAGAAGGAGAAGAAAGGAAGAAGGGTGATATGGTGGGTTGGGTTCTAAGCCATGCAGGCCAACCACCAGATGACCTGGATAAAGTGTTTCCTTTGCCATGCACAGAGCACTGGTTTGGTCCCACCCCTCACCCCTACCACATTGGAGGAAGCTGTGGTGCTATCGTGTCTTCCCTTCCCTTTATCACTCTCTTTTTTTATTTTTTATAATTTAAAAATATTTATTTATTTTCCCTTTTGTTGTTGTTATTGATGTTGTCGTTAGATAGGACAGAGAGAAATGGAGAAAGAAGGGGAAGACAGAGAGGGAGAGAAAAAGACACCTGCAGACCTGCTTCACCACGTGTGAAGCAAAACCCCTGCAGGTGGGGAGCCGGAGGCTCGAACTGGGATCCTTATGCTGGTCCTTGAGCTTTGCGCCACCTACACTTAACCCACGGCACTACTGCCTGACTCCCTCTTTTTTTTTTTTTTTTTAAATCAAAGCACTGCTCAGCTCTGGTTTATGGTAGTGCAGGGGATTGAACCTAGGACTCTGGAGCCTCAGACATGAGAGTCGTTTTGCACAACCATTATGCTATCTACCCTCACCCTCACTCTTGCTCTCTCTTTTTTTAAATTTTATTTTATTTTTTTATTTGTCATTGAGAAAGAATGGAATAGAGAAAGAAACCAGACATCACTCTGGTACATGTGCTGCCAGAAATCAAACTCAGGACCTCATGCTTGAGAGTCCACTGTACCACGTCCTGAACCACTCCTTCCCTTTATCTCTATCTGAAAAATCGGCTTGGAGCAATAAGCCCCATTGATAACAAAAAGAAAACAAATATGTATGACAATAGTTCTTGCTACCCAACATGTAAAGCTGTGTCTAAACCATACTGCGGTCTATTAAATGTGCCATAAAGATAAAAAGTGAGCACCAGCTTGGTCAAAAATAATACCCACAGGGGCCAGGTGGTGGCATACCTGGTTAAGCACCAACATTACAAAGACCAGGGTTCAAGCTCCGATCCCCACCTGCAAGGGGAAAGCTTCAGGAGTGGTGAAGCAGGACTGCAGTATCTCCATCTCTTTCCCTAGCTCCCCTCCTCTCTCAATTTCTCTTGTCTCTACCCAATAATAATTTTTTAAAAAATCAAAGTACCCATAGGTACGCTCCACACAGGGTTGCAACAAAACTTTCAATCTGTAAAGAATCAGAGAAGCTCAACAAAATCTAGAGCAATAAAATGGGGTCTCAAGTTCTATAAATATATTTTTAAATTTTTTAGATTTATTTATTGATAAAGACAGAGAGAAATTAAGAGGGGAGAGGGAGATAGAGAGGGAGAGAGACAGAGAGTCACCTGCAACACTGCTTCACCACTCATGAAGCTTTTCCCTGCAGGTGGGGACCAGGGGATTGAACCTGGGTCCTTGTGCATTGTAATGTGTGTGGCTTAACCAGGTGCACCACCACCTGGCTCCCAAATACTTTTGTTTTTAAGTCTATCTCATGAAGCTACTTTAAGAAGTGCTTCACTAAGATGACTGAATCAATAAAAGAAAAATGGGTATAGGAAATAAGGGACAGACAGATGATAGGAAATAAGCCAAACTTGAACATAGCCAAGATTACTCCAGCTGAAACACTGCACTGGAACACTGCAAGTCAAGAAGCACATACACAGACATCTATTACCAACTCCAACTCCAACTTTTCAGTCTCTTTCCTCTGAACTAGAGAATTCCTGGGTTTAGGTCTAACAGGTATGTGGATTCTATGTGGCAATGAGGTTAAGTTTTCTCTTTGTGCTGCCTTTATTATCTGAGAACAAGTATTTCATACTATTTGAAAAAGCCCAGAGCAAAAAAAAAACCTCAACAATAACAAAACAAATAAAAGTAAACAAACATTTTTGACAGTGGTTTTTTGTTTGTTTGTTTGTTTTGCCTCCAGGGTTATTGCTGGGGCTCAGTGCCTGCACCATGAATCCACTGCTCCTGGAGGCCATTCTCCCCCCCCTTTTGTTGCCCTTGTTGTTGTAGCCTTGTTGTGGTTATTATTGTTGTTGTTGATGTTGTTCGTTGTTGGACAGGACAGAGAGAAATTGAGAAAGGAGGGGAAGACAGAGGGGGAGAGAAAGATAGACACCTACAGACCTGCTTCACCGCCTGTGAAGCAACTCACCTACAGGTGGGGAGCTGGGGGCTCAAACCGGGATCCTGAAGCCGGTCCTTGTGCTGTGCGCCATGTGCGCTTAACCCACTGCGCTACTGCCAGACCCCCAGTGTCTTGCTTTTTAAAAAATTTACTTTTGTATAGAGACAGAAAAAATTTGAGGGGGGAGGGAGAGGGAGAGGGAGAGGGAGAGGGAGAAGCACTGTTCAGCATTTCTTCCCCAGCAGGCCCCATGCCTTACGCACTGTAATGTGTGTGCTCTATCAGGAGCACTACCACCTGGTCCCATAAACATGTTTTATGTATGTTTTTATTAGGATAGTGCATTTCATACTAGAAAAGATTAACACTAATGCTCTCTTCTCTGCGTCACAGCCCGACACACTAAGCTACTAATATTAAAAATCATATAACATATCCTTCTGTTAAAATTTTATATATATATATATAAACTTGATGAGTATGGTGGATTTCTCCCAAGAACGCAAACTCTTCTATGACTGTAATTCACCACATTAAAATATTAAATGAGAAAAATAGTGTTATTATCTCTTTAGATGCAGAAAAAGCATATGATAAAGTTTAATAATCAGGCGGGGGGATAGAAATGGTGCAATGGTTATGCAAACAGACTCTCATGCCTGAGGCTCTGTCAAGTCCCAGGTTTAATCCCCCGCAACACCATAAACCAGAGTTGAGCAAGTGCTCTGGTTAAAAAAAAAAAAAAGAGTTTAATAATCATTATGAATGAGTAAGAGAAAAACTTAAGGTAACATACAAAATGTCTAAACCATGGTCAGGGAGGTGGCATAGTGGATAAAGCATTGGACTCTCAACCATGAGGTCTCAAAGTTCAATCCCCAGCAGCACACATACCACAGTGATGTCTGATTCCTTCTCACTCTTCTCCTCTTTCTCATAAATAAATAAACTCTATGAATACAAATGTCTAAACCTAGGAAGTGGTAGATATATAAAACTAAAGCCTGTTAAATCATTAAACATTAGAGCAGAGGTTTCCAACTGGAATACTTAAAAGAGCTCAAAGGGTAGTGTCCCAGATTCTGATCTATCCAGTTTTTTTTTTTTTTAACCAGAGCACTGCTCAGCCCTGGCTTATGGTGGTGCGGGGGATTGAACCTGGGACTTAGGAGCCTCAGACATGAGAGTCTCTGTGCATAACCATTAGGCTATCTACCCCCACCCTACCTATCCAGTTTTTTAAGTAAAAGGGTGGTAACTGAGGCAGTGGGAACACAAGCTGCCTTTATTTCTATTCACAATATTTTTATTGTGAATATTTTATTGTGAATATTGTGTTTATTTCTATTTCACAATATTTTCTTCTCATGCTATGATATGGAAATACTGATAATCTGTAGTATGTATTCTTGAATTTGAAAGAAACAGCAGGTCATTTCCTCATTGTTTAGTAGTCCTTTTACCATCAGGAATGACAATGATGATACCTTCCAGAATAGCACAAAGATGCTTCTTATGACAGTTTGTATCTGTCACCAGTAGGTTTCAGTCAATACAGTTTAGAAGAAAAAGAAAATCTGCGACAAGTATATAAGTACTTGGGAAGAAGAAACAGCAATAGACAAAAAAGTCCAAGATAATCTATAGTGAAACTATAGTAACACTAAAAGACAGCAAGTAAGGAGGTTGGCTAGATAGTTTACCAGACCACAGACTGGCGCTGGGAGAGCCATGCTGTGGTCTCACAGCATGAGTTTGCTCCTTCACTTCCTCCCTTCTGTTTGTTTTTCTGTCTGAAAAAGTCATCCTGCAGCAGTAAAGCCCTGCTGGTGACCCCCCTCCCCCAAAGGAGGGAGGGCAGGCAGTGGCATGGCAGGTAGAGTCATAGAGTACACACTTTACCACGCTCAAGGAACTGAAAATGAATCATTATTACAAATAATGAATAGATAAGAAATGCCCAGGAGGGGTGCAGTGGGTGGGATGCTGGACCCTTGAGCAGGACTTCTGATGTGGAGTCCTAGCATACCAGGTGTCAGGGCAGAGCTCTGCTCCTCTCCTTCACTCTCAGTAAGTCTTTCAGCAGTCAATCAATAAATCATGATTTTTAAAAAGATGAAACAGTAAAATTAGTGGGGAAAGTTGGAATATGAGAAGTACATGGTGAATATTTTTATTCTAAATATAAGAGCTGAAGTAACTTCAGCAAAGAATTAAAACAGCATAAAAGCACATCTGTATAAGAGTACATTATTTTCATTAGTATGTACTTTTACTTCATATTTTTTTTATCTAATGGAGAGAAACTGAATTATTGTCACTTATTTCTGCTGAAAGCCAGATAAAGCTGAATTCATTTAAAAAACAAAAACAAGCTAGGGCCATGAACATGTATGATTTCACTGCACCCAGACCACATTGACAGAGAAAAAAAAAAAGATTTATGAGATAAGCCAGAAAGAGCTCAGGTCTGGTTTATGGTAGTGCCATGAATCTCGGGTCTCCAGAGCACCAACTATTCCCACGGGGGGTGTTGCAAAAAGCATGGACCCTCCTGCATGAGCTCTCTTGTATTACTGCTGATCTCTTTAAAGGATGATGTAATCTATGTTTTTATTTTATTCGCTCCCTTACTCTCTAAGTCTCTAGTAAGAATTCTTTTTTTAACTCTTTTTTTTTTTTTCTCCTCCAGGGTTATTGCTGGGCTCGGTGCCTGCACCATGAATCCACCGCTCCTGGAGGCCATTTTTTCCCCCTTTTGTTGCCCTAGTTGTTGCAGCCTCTTTGCGGTTATTATTGCCATTGTTGACGCAATTCGTTGTTGGATAGGACAGAGAGAAATGGAGAGAGGAGGGGAAGACAGAGAGAGAGGGGGAGAGAAAGATAGACACCTGCAGACCTGCTTCACCGCCTATGAAGTGACTCCCCTGCAGGTGGGGAGCCGGGGGCTCGAACTGGGATCCTTACACCGGTCCCTGCGCTTTGCGCCACGTGCGCTTAACCCACTGCGCCACTGCCCGACCCCCTTTTTAACTCTTTTTTAAAAAATATTTATTTCCTTTTGTTGCCCTTGTTGCCTTATTGTTGTAGTTATTATAGTTGTTATTGATGTCATCATTGTTGGATAGGACAGAGAGAAATGGAGACAGGAGGGGAAGACAGAGAGGGGGAGAGAAAGACAGACACCTGCAGATCTGCTTCATGCCTGTGAAGTGACTCCCCTGCAGGTGGGGAGCCTGGGGCTACAACCAGGATCCTTATGCTGTTCCTTGCGCTTTGAGCCACCTGCGCCTAACCTGCTGAGCTACCACCCAACTCCCCAAGAATTCTTTTATTTCTTAAAATATTTATTTATCGCTTTTTGTTGCCCTGGTTTTATTGTTGTAGTTATTTACCTTTGTAACATCTATAAAGCTTATGTTTCCTGATCCTGTTATTTTCCATTTTATTTATAAATTAGGGATCTTACAATTACGGGGTGGGGGAAGTTAACCTATTTTTGAATGACTCTGTCCAATAGGAAATATGCTTTAGTCCATTTAAATTTCACATACCTGCTTTTCTCCTAAATATTTTCAACTTAGATATCTGGGGACAGAACTGGGGCCTTATGCATGTGTGTTTTCACTGTTCCAAGCCACTTTTCCTTTTAGACAGACAGACAGACAGACTTCATAAAGTGATACTTCCCTCTTCTATGACTACACATTTTTTTTCATATATATATATATATATATATATATATATATATATTTTTTTTTTTTTTTTTTTTTAAACCAGAGCACTGTTCAGCTTTGGCTTATGGTGGCGCAGGGGACTGAACCTCGGACTTTGAAGCTTCAGGCATGAGAGTCTGTTTGTATAACCATTATGCTATCTACCCTCCACCCATGACTGCATTTCTGTGCAGACCTAGGGCTTGAACATGGGCTATGTGCATGACAAGGCAAACAGATGTGATGATAACATTAACTATCCATTGTCTTTCTGAACCCTAAGAACATCAGGAACCTCACATCTCCACTATAGAGCCTATATTACCCCCAGTCCTGGAACCTTAGGATAGGGCACACTTTCCCGCATGTCTCTCCCAATCCATATCAAATAATATTGCACCTGCCGATCGCAACCTAATCAACACAACGATTGCCACCTCAACATGCTTCAGCTCAGACTGTGTCCAGAGACTTCAGGTGTGGAATGACAACCCTTCAGCTTCATTACTCGGGTGAGACCTTTTCTTTCATAGTATTCTCTAATTCCATCCCAGGTGGTTCACTTTCTAACAAAGTCCCAAAACCTAGATATAGACCAGGTTCTGTGAAAGAGAGCATATGTTCACACATATCCATAAACTAGTGCAAAATATATACCTGAAAACAGAAGTACACTCGAGTCTGCAGTGAATACCCCCCCTAACACTTCCTCTCCACTATTCCAACCTTTGGGTCCATGATTGCTCAACAATTTGTTTGGCTTTGTATTTTTTTTTTTCTTTTTCTTTTCCTCCTTCAGGGTTATTGCTGGGCTCGGTGCCTGCACCATGAATCCACCGCTCCTGGAGGCCATTTTCCCCCCTTTTGTTGCCCTTGTTGTAGCTTCGTTGTGGTTATTATTATTGCCCTTGTTGACGCAATTCGTTGTTGGATAGGACAGAGAGAAATGGAGAGAGGAGGGGAAGACAGAGAAGGGAAGAGAAAGATAGACACCTGCAGACCTGCTTCACCGCCTGTGAAGTGACTCCCCTGCAGGTGGGGAGCCGGGGGCTCGAACCGGGATCCTTACGCCGGTCCCTGCGCTTTGCGCCACATGCGCTTAACCCACTGCGCCACCGCCCAACCCCCTGGCTTTGTATTTTAACTCTCTTTTCAGCCACCAGGTTCCAGATGCCATCAGGATGCCGGCCAGGCTTCCCTGGATTGAAGACCCCACCAATGCATCCTGGTGCTCCGCTTCCCCAGAGACCCTACTAGGGAAAGAGAGAGGCAGACTGGGAGTATGGACCAACCAGTCAACGCCCATGTTCAGTGGGGAAGCAATTACAGAAGCCAGACCTCCCACCTTTAGCAACCCACAATGACTCTGGGTCCATCCTCCCAGAGGGATAGAGAATGGGAAAGCTATCAGGGGAGGGGAGAGGATGGAGATTGGGTGGTGGGAATTGTGTGGAGTTGTACCCCTCCTACCTTATGGGTTTGTTAATTTATCCTTTCTTAAATAAAAAATAAATTTAAAAAATTTTTATTTATTACTGGATAGACAGACAGAAATTGAGAGGGGAGAGGAAGATAGGAAGAGAGACAGAGTCACCTGTAGTCCTGTTTCACCACTCCTGAAGCTTCTTCTCCCTGCAGGTGGGGACCAGGGGCTTGAACCCTGGTCCTTGTGCAGTATATGTTTGCGCTTAACCAGTTGTGCCCACCGCCTCCCCCGATTTTTACTATCTTTATTTATTGGACAGAGACTGCCAGAAGTCAAGAGGGTGGGAGAGATAAAGACGAAGAGAGAAAGAGAGATACCTGCAGTCCTGTTTGACCACTTGCAAAGTTTTTCCCTTGCAAGTGGGGACCAGGGACTCAAACCCTGGTCCTTATTAATCTAACATGTGTGCTCAACCAACTGCGTCACCACCCGACCTGTGAACTAACTCTCTAACCCTGGAATCTTCATCAGCAATAATCTTTCTGTGGGTACCTTAAAACTGTAACTGTGTTTGCTTTGAGTTCTCAGCTTCTGCTGAAAATCAGCTATAGAACTATTGCATTACTTTTTCCTTCAGGTTCAGCACAATCTGATTTACTCCTCTTGGGGTGTTTTCTTCAAGAATTTTAAGTCAGAATTATGTTATGGCAGATTACTAAAATGAATGTACATGAATTATATTATCCAAACAATTTAAGACATTATATTAAATGCCCAACTGAAAAAAAAGTCAATTCAATTCATAAGTACCAATGAATATCCCAAGAAAATGTACAACTACCATTTAAAACTTACAAAATGGGAGTCAGGTGGTAGTGCAGTGGGTTAAGTGTACATGGCACAAAGCACAAGGACAAGAGTAAGGATCCCAGTTTGAGCCCCTAGCTCCCCACCTGTGGGGGAGTCGCTTCACAGGCGGTGAAGCAGGTCTGCAGGTGTCTTTTTCTCCCTCTCTGTCTTCCCCTCCTCTCTCCACTTCTCTCTGTCCTGTCCAACAACAACATCAGTAACAACAAGTACAACAATAAAAAAAAAAAGCAAGGGCAACAAAAGGTAATAAATAAATATTTTTTTAAAAACTTACAAAATATAATGAAACAAGCCATGGACTCTTAAGCATGAAGTCCCTAGTCCAACACGCAGTATCTCACATGCCAGAGTGATGCTCTGGTTTTCTCCTCCGTAACAACTTTTAAAATAAATCTTTAAACGTGCACACACACCATCATCATCATAACTTAAAAAGGAAAGCAAAGAGTTATTTTTCTGACTCAAAATATAAAGTAGTCAGATCTACTAACATTGAATAAGAGTGAACGTAAACAACATGATTCCCCATTTATGTTTTGTTTTCATTTTATTTTATTTATTTATTTTTACCAGAGCACAGCTCAGCTCTGGCTTACGGTTGTGCAGGGGATTGAACCTGGGACTTTGGAGCCTCAGGCATGAGTCTCTTTGCATAACTATTATGCATCTACCACTCCCCCCCCTTTCTAAAATCATTTTTATTTATTTATTGGATAGAGGCAGCTAGAAATTGAGAGAGAAGGGGGAGACAGGAAAGAGACACTTCACCACTCATGATGCTTTCCCCCTGCAGGTGGGGACTCCCTTCCTTTTTTTTCACTAGTCCAGTTCTCAGCTCTGCCTTATGGTACTGCCAGAGATTGCGTAACTACTATACTATCTCCAAGGCCTGAGACATACCTCTTTTTAAATATATATTTTATTTATTTATTAATGAGAAAGGAGGAGAGAGAAAAAGAACTAATATCACACTGCTACATGTGCTGTGGGGACCTCATGCTTCAAAGTCTAATTAATGCTTTATCCACTTTGCCACCTCCTGGACCACGATACATATCTTATAATTGATTTTTTTTGCCTCCAGGGTTATCGCTGGAGCTAGGTGCCAGCAATACAAATCCAGTGCTCCTAGAGGCCATTTTTCTCATTTTGTTACCCCTGGTGGTTGTTGTTATTATTGTTATAGCTGCTGCTGTTCTTGGATAGGACAGGGAGGAATCCAGAGAGGAAGGGAAGACAGAGAGGAGAGAAAGATAGATACTTGCTTCAAAGCTTGTGAGACGACTCCCCTGCAGGTGGGGAGCCAGGGGCTTGAACCAGGATCTTTATGCCCGTCCTTACACTTTGCTCCATGTGCACTTAACCCGTTGTACTACTGTCCAGCCCCCCATAATTGATTTTAACTGTAGTGTATGTGGAAAACAGAAGAGTTAATTTCAAGTTTTGATAATATAGTCTTAGGAGTAGACCAATATTTTTAACAGGCAATTTAAAGCAGTTAGGAAATCTCAGATTATTTTGATTTAATCAATGACACAGGTGACTCAAAGCTGAACTTCAACAACGTTCAGCATACCTTCTGGTCAGTCATTTGTTTTTTTTACTTTATCACTGTGTGGATAGGAATGAGAAGGCTCTATAACTGCTATTTGTTGAATACAGGCCAGGCATATTGTCAAACAGCCTATAATGCACACAACACCTGCCACAACAAAGAATAATGTAGTCTTCAATGGCAATTTTGCTGAACCTGAGAAATCTTTATTTAGAACACAGCTCCTTGGAATTTCCACATAAAGCTAGAGAAGCTTATTAAAGATCTCCCTTCTTGGTTGGGTGGTAGCACAGCAGGTTAAGCGCACATGGCACGAAGCACATGGACCAGCATAAGGATCCCAGTATCAGGCCCCGGCTCCCCACCTGCAGGGGGATCATCTCGCAAACACTGAAGCAGATCTGCAGGTGTCTATCTTTCTCTCCTCCTCTCTCTGACTCCCCTCCTGTCTCTGTTTCTCTCTGTCCTAGGCAACAGTAACAACAACAATGGCAACAAAATGGGAAAAATAGCCTACAGGAGCAGTGGATTCATAGTGTAGGACCCAGCCCCATCAATAACCCTGGAGGAAAAAAAAACTCCCTTATTAAGGTTCAGACTTCTACCTTATGTCTCCCCAGAACAGTAAGCCTCCCTAGTCCAGTAAATGCAACAAAATGACTGTTTAACTGATCAACCCTCAACAACCTTTTCTGAAATCTACCAACTATTGAGGACAAGAGACCCCGAATGTCCGTCTCAACACAGGAGCTTCCTCTTGTCCCCAGGACTCTGGCTCTGCTATTCTTCACAGCTCTGCAGACTGCCTGGTGTCTTCAGAGATAAATTATTTAGGCTCAGTTTTTCCAACTGTTCTCAGTTTTAGAACTAGATCAAATTACTCTACCTGAAAAGATTCTAAGTATGTGTGAGAACAGAGGGACAAAAAGAAGCACAATGCTACTGAACAGTAATACCAAGGGGAGAGGGCTTGTGCTACCAGGTAGCAAGTCATATTACAAAGCAACAGCCACAAATTACATCAGAACAAGACAAAACAACTAAACTAAGACGGGTAGGGGGTCGGGCGGTAGCGCAGTGGGTTAAGCGCACATGGTGCAAAGCACAAGGACTGGCGTAAGGAATCCGGTTCGAGCCACGGGCTCCCCACCTACAGGGAATTCGCTTCACAGGCGGTGAAGCAGGTCTGCAGGTGTCTATCTTTCTCTCCCCGTCTCCCCCTCCTCTCTCCATTTCTCTCTGTCCTATCCAACAACAACAACATCAGTAACAATGATAATAATAACCACAACAATGGTAAAACAACCACGGTAACAAAAGGGAAAAAATGGCCTCCAGGAGCAACGGATTTGTGGTGCACCGAGCCCCAGCAATAACCCTGGAGGCAAAAAAAAAAAAAGGGTAAACAAAAATGTAACTGAAAAAAAAAACTACAGTAATGAAGGCTGTGTGATATCAGAATAGGGAATATGAATATTCAAATAAATAAGATGGAAGCCTCCCAAATAAACTAAATGGAGATACACATACAGAAGGGGGAGCAGGCATTAATGACTGGAAGGAAAGGAATAAACTCATACTTGCTGACTACCTAGATGGAAAATAACATTTTAGTACTAACTTACAGTACATGAGTTGCAATAACTAATAACATTGCACTGCATAAAGAAGCCACAATCCAGTAACAAAGTAGGCAAAAGACCAGGATACTTCGCTGAAAATATAAATGAAGAAAAAAAGAGACATGTCATTGGTCACTAGAGAAATGCGAAATAAAGGGCAACAAAAGGGATTAAGTAAAATAAAGAAAAATGTTTTTTAAAAAAACAATCTCAAAAGGTGAGATAGAGTATGATTTTATTTTTAATTTTATTTTTTGTTATTTTTGCCTCCAGGGTTATCGCTGGGGCTCACTGTCTGCACTAGGAATCCACTGCTCCTAGAGGCCATTTTTTCCCCTTTTGTTGCCCTACTGTTTATCGTTGTTATTGTTGATGTTGTTTTTGGATAGGACAGACAAGTTGAGAGTGACAGGGAGACAGAGGGGGGAAAGATAGACACCTGCTTCACTGCCTGTGAAGTGACCACCCCCTGCAGGTGGGGAGCCAGGGGCTTGAACCGGGGATCCCTATGCTTTGTGCCATGTACAGTGCACTTAACCCACTGCATTACCGCCTGACCCCCGGTCCAGCACAATTTTATTTATAAAGCATTCTTCAAGTAAGACTACAGAGATGGAAAATACATTGCTAATGGCCATGGCTATGAAAAGGTAGCAGCAGTGCTCCTCACGATGGAATTATTCTGTTTAACTGTGGGTGATGTCCCATGAATATGATGAAACTATAGAAGCCGGCAGCACAGGCCTTTCATACAAAAGGTTTTGGTTCTGTCTTCATAGATAAAATAGTAGCATTTTTAGTCTTTTTTTTTTTTTTTTTAAGTTTTCAGTCTGTTGTCCTTTTTTTTTTTTTTTTTTTTTTTAAGAATTTATTTATTCACGAGAAAGGGAGAGAGAGAAATTACCAGACATCACGCTGGTACATTTGCTGCTCGGGACTGAACACAGGACTTCATGCTTGAGAGTCCCACACTTTATCCACTGTGCCACCTTCTGGACCACCGCCCTGCTGTGTTTCCAAAGGTCTACTTGCACTGTTGTGATGCAATATACCGCCAACCATAGAAGCTGGACACAGCGCTTGCTGCAGCCTTGGTGAAAGAGCAGTGATCCCCGCAAACGCTCAAGAGACTGTGGGTGGATCCAGTCTGTGTGAATGCACAAGCCACTGTGGGTGTATGAACAGACTTCAAAAGCACAGCCAGCCAGAAGTCCGCTCTCTTTGGCTCCTGCTGCTTTTCTCCTGCTCAGGTGCATCTTGGCCATGGCTGCCACTCCCGGGACCTGAACACATGTGCCTCAGCTAGCCGGTAAACTCTAGACTCCTCTACAGCCACTCCTCTACACAACCTATGACATCTGCTGTGCAACTCAGGCATCCAAGTTTGACATCCTCAAGGAAACACTCACGAAAGACATGTCTCTGATATCTGATTACTGTAAAAAATGGCGACTAATCCCTAGCACTGCAAAAACGGTATCATCTGTTTTCCATCTACACCATGCCTCAGCCTCGCGTGAGCTTAATGTGCAACTTGACGATACGACAATCCGGCATGAAGCCCAGCCAGTCTATCTTGGCGTTACTCTTGATCGCACTCTGTCATTTCACAAACATCTCATAAAAACTGCAGCAAAGGTGGGCGCGAGGAATAACATCATTGCAAGACTGGCCAGCTCCTCATGGGGCGCGAGCGCTTCCACACTACGATCATCATCTCTGGCATTATGCTATTCCACTGCAGAATACTGTGCCCCAGTATGGTTCCGTAGCCCCCATGTCCACTTGGTCGATTCCAAATTATATTCCTCCATGAGGATCATTTCTGGAACCATCCATTCCACGGCTGCCAGTTCTTAGCAACATCGCCCCGCCAGATATTCGTCGGGATGTGGCATCATCTAAGTTCATTTCCCACGTCTACGCTCGACCGGACCTGCCAATATACGTGGATATCTTCGCCCACCCTGTCCAACGCTTGACGTCTCGTCATCCAATCTGGTCTTCTACGCCTACACTGAACTTCTCTGTTCCAGTCTCTTGGAAACAGAGTTGGCAGTCAGCTGAGGTCAAGAACAAACACCTCATCACAGACCCCTGCAGTCGTCAACCCGGCTTTGACCTAGCACGTCATGATCGGGCCCTCCTCAATCGCTATCGAACAGGCCATGGAAAGTGCGCCGCTATGTTCCACCGCTGGGGAGCCAGAGAAGACCCGAACTGCCCCTGCGGCTCCAGACAGACTATGACCCACATAGTCAATGACTGCCACCTCTCCAGATTCAAAGGAGGTCTCGAAACTTTACATCAGGCTCAACCTGACGCTGTTAACTGGCTATGGAAGAAGGGCAAACGCTAGAAGAAGAAGCAGCAATCTATAGCTCGGCTGATAAATGTTAATCTCATGGGACTGAACTTCAGATAACTACTCATGGATTTTATGGACCTAGCATATTAACCCCTGCTGATAATTGCTCATTTTGTAGTACAAAAATATATGTCCCATGCCTCTATACATAGCCCTAATAAAACCCTGATTTGTTTAAACCCACTCCCAGCTGCCCTACAGCTGAATCCACTGCATGTCACACAGTCACAGCGAATGTCCTTTTTATTTCTTTTAAACTTTATTCATTTTTTTCCTTTTGTTGCCCTTGTTTATCATCATTGTTGTTGTTATTATTGTTGTTATTGCTGTTGCTGTTAGGACAGAGAGAAATCAAAAGAGGAGGGGGAGACGGGGGAGAGAAAGATAGACACCTGCAGACCGGCTTCATCACCTGTGAAGTTACTCCCCTGCAGGTGGGGAGCCGGGGGCTCGAACCGGGATCCTTACGCCGCAGGTCCTTGCACTTTGCACCACCTGCGCTTAACCCGCGGCGCTACTTCCGAGTTCCTAAGTTATTCTTTTTTCTTTTTAACTTAAAAAAAATTTTCCCTTCTGTTTCCCTTGTTGTTTATTGTCCTTGTTATTGTTGTTGGATAGGACAGAAATAGAGAGGAGGGGAAGGCAGAGGGGGAGAGAGACACCTGCAGACCTGCTTCACCACCTGTGAAGCAACCCTCCCTGCAGGTGGGGAGCCTGGGGCTCAAACTGGGATCCTTAAGCCAGTCCTTGGCCATCGCCCAGCTCCCCCTAAGTTATTTTTAATTCGAGGTGAGGTCTTGCATAGCGCTTCCCTGTGGTGTTAGGGCTTGAAGCCAGGTAAGGCATGGTAAGGTCTAAATTCTACTATACAAGATATCTCCTGCCATTTATATCTTTTTCTTTTCCTTTAATTTTTTTTTTTCCCCACGGCATTCCTTAGCTCTGGCTGATGGTGATGCTGGGAATTAAGCTTGGGACATGGGAATTTCAGACATGAAAGTCACTTTGCAGAACCACTGTGCTATCTCCCCCAACCTTGCCATTTCCATTTTTTAACTGGATTAAAAATAAATGCCTTGGTGTTAGGTCTCTCACTAATTTAAGGCACATATGGACTTCTATGTTTACAGCTATCTTTCCCCAGTCAAGACAACATGGGACCATATGTATGGAACTGCAGGTAATTAGTCTTAGTGAAGTAAAGAGGTGAAAGGCCAGCTCCATGTGTGAAATATAGAGAGCTGAAACATATAAACTAGAAGGTGGAGGGGGGAGGGGTGGAGAAGAGCATGAGCAGAAGAGCAGGAGCAGCAGGCAGCAGCACAGCCAATTTGTATCCAAGACTGTGAACCACAATGACCATCATTGTGAGAGTGGGGCACAGAACTTTGGTGGTGTGGTGGGATTTGTAGGAAGTGAACCCCTCTTATCTCACAATCTTGATCATTATGAAATCACTGATTCGGTTCAGGTCCTGGAACATGATGGCAGAGGAGGACCCAGAAGGGGTCATGTGGAAAACTGAGAAATATTACACATTTACAAACCACTGTATTTTACTGTTGACTGTAAACCATTAAACCCCCTAATAAAGGGGGGGGGGGACCAAACTTTGGTGGTGGATAGGTCTATAACTATACCCCTTTAATCTTACAAACTACTATTAAATCACTAATTATAATTTTAAAAATAATTTTAAAAATATACCTTTTAATATTTAGTTGAAAAGGAAGACTTTGTTAAATTACACATTTTTTTAAAAGATTCATTTCCTATGAGACAGGAGAGAAGTGAGAGGAGCCAGAGTCACATGGTATATGTGGTTTTCAGTATCAAACTAGAAGCTGCAGGCGTAACTGCCTCAAACTCAGCTTATGCCATTTATCCTGACAAAATAAACATTTTAAAGCAACTGTCCTCTCATTTCATTCACATGTACTGTTATGCAGCTAACCTGCTTCCTTTTAACTGTGTCATGTGTGTGAATGACTGAGAGCACAGCTCTACTTCTATGATGTTCTATTTGCTGGTGTCCTTTTTTGCAGATATGCACCTCCTGGGATGAAGTCCAGGACCTCGTGTATGCAAGGCATGCACTCTAGTCACAACCTCAGCCTACTTGATCTACTCATTTGCACTAATTATAAATCCACAAAAAAATTACAAGACATAATCTTTGTGTTGTTTTCCAAAACAGTAATATTGTCTATAGATTTCATTTAATAAGATAGAAAGAAACTGAGAGGGGCAATGTGGATCAACAATGGTAGAGACTGTTCCATCCTCCGAAGGGAGGTTGAATAACATACTCTACCTACCACCTGAGGAAGATGGGTCCTGAAATCGGTGCAGCCTCGAATGTTCCTAACCCTGACCACAGAATATGAGCTTGGACATTACAGGGATGCAGTGTTTACATATGCTCCTATGCTGAATATGGGCACCATATTTGGGAGCTACTCTCTTCCCTGATCCAGCTTTCTAGCCCATTTTCCAGCCATGATATCATCTTCCCAGACAATAACTTGGGTCCACCTGCATATTAGTTGTAAGGCTCAGGCAAAAACTAGTAAAGCCATGGGCCCCTTAGAATATACCTAAAATAGACCTATGTATGAGCTTTTCCCAAAACAGAGACCCCAAACCTTCATCTGAAATATTCTAGCCTTTAGGTTCATGATTAGTCAACAATTTGTTCTGCTTTCTATCTTAATCTCTTTTTTCAGCCACCAGGTTCCAGATGCTACCATGATGCCAACCGGACTTCCATGGGCAGATGATCCCACCATGTGTCCTGGCGCCCCGCTTACCCAGAGCCCTGCCCTAATAGGGAAAGAGACAGGCTGGGAGACACCCATATTCAGTGGGGAAGCAATTACAGAAGCCAGACCTTCCACCTTCTGCACCCCATACTGACCCTGGGTCCATACTCCCAGAAGGATAAAGAATAGGGAAGCTTACGGGAAGGGATGGGATACAAAGTTCTGGTGGTGTGAACTGTGTTGAATTGTACCCCTCTTACCCTATGGTCTTATCATTGTTTCCATTTTATAAATAAAAATTATATATATAAAGAAATTGAGAGGGGAAGGGGAGACAGAGAGGAGAAGGGAGAGGCACTTGCAGCACTGTTTCACCACTTGAGAAATTTCCTTCCTGCAGGTAGGGTCTGGGGCTTGAACCCTGAGCCTTGTGTGAGTCAGCTCAACCCAGTGCATCGTCACTGCCCAGCCCCTAGTAAAAGTCTTATTTAACTACAGGACAATGCCAACTCAGGAAACTGATCTGGGTGCAAATCACAATGTCGATTTCACCAATTTTATATCAATTCCTAATTTGTGAGTGTGTATAAACATGGGTGCACACAATCCAGGCACTTTACCGCACACATACATTCCTATAGCCACCACATTCATGAAACACAACTGTTCTATCACCAAGCATTCCTAAGAGTAGGGAGCTTCATGAGCAGTGAAGCAGTGCTATAGGTGTCTCTCTTTCTCTCTCCCTTCCCTCTCAATTTCTCTGTCCTGTCAAAGAAAAAGGGGGGGGGGAGAAAAAGAAGAAAAAAAGCCACCAGGACTGGTAGATTCATCGTGCAGGTACTGACTTCCACTGACAACCCTGGTAGTAATAAAAAAATATTTTACTATCATTTATTTCTTTTCTTTTTCCTTCTCTTTTTTAACAGAGCACTGCTCATCTCTGGTTTATGGTCCTGCTGGGATCTCAGAGCCTCAGGCAGGAAAGTCATTTGCATAACCATTACTCTGTCTTAGTCCAATAAAAAATAAATAAAATAAATAAAGAAGGTACTGTGTTATTCTGGGAAGTGCTAGAGTCAGGGAGTTTGTGAAAGCAGTAATAAATGAAAAAGCATAATGTTATAAAGTTTCTGGGAAGAGACAGATTTCAGGCACTTTGTGAAAGGTGAAGGAAGTCAAAGGTATGGTAGACAAAAAAATTTTTTTTTCTTTGCCTCCAGCATTATCACTGGGTCTGGGTCTCAGTGCCTGCACTACAAATCTGCTGCTCCCGGAGGCCATTTCCCCCATTTTATTCCCCTTGTTGTCATAAGATTTTTTTTTTTTAAACTGCTATGTAAGAATACCTCTTGGTTGGGGAAAAAATATACAAATAAGATTATGAAGAAGTTTAGCATGTTGTGGAATCTGAGATGACTTCTTTTAGTTATTTTATTACTATTATTACTGATTTAATAATGGTTTATTACAGGGGCATAGTTCCATACTTCAACCACAGTTCTCTGTCCTCCTCACGAATTTTCCACTAATTTTCTTAGTGGGATCTTTGAGGGTTTTCTAGGTATATTATGTCACCAGCAAATAGTGAGTTTGATTTCTTTCTTTCCAGCCTATATGCTTTTGATATCTTTCTTGTCTGTTGCAGTGGTGAGGACCTAAAGGACTATGCTGAATAATCCTGGACTTCCCTGTCTGGTTCCTTATTTTAGAGGGAAAGCTAAAAGAGATGCTGTTAGCAGTGGGTTTGTCTTAAATAAGACCCCTATAACTCCAAAGCTTGTTTTTCTGATGGAGTCTTTTGATCTCTCAAAGAATTGCTTCTTCCTTCCAAAATATTTTTTTTCTTCTACTTGAAGTCAAGAGAGTTTGACCAGTTTCTCTTCTATTTCTCATGTGCTCTCATCTACAAGGGAAAGTCTACTTTCTTGATTTGCTATTTAAGACTGGAGTGAATTCAAAGTGCCCTGTAACTGTTGTCAAGTTTTCCATTTTATATCAAGTGACTCTTTGAAGTCATAGATTTCTTTCTTAATCCCATTCTCCATATTAAAGTGAAAGCTTTGTTTTTCTTCAAATTTCCCGACAAAGTATTCAACATTCCCTGAACTCTTTCTCTGATAACTCTACTGGTTTACATCGTTAAGTTTTGGACCTTCACCTTGGTTTTGCAGAACCACTGTCTTCCTACTGTTACACATCTGTTTAGGATTTTGCTATTGCCCAGTGGTGCTGAGTTCTGCTTTGTATATGAGTGGTGAAGGAAGGGCAGGGGCTCTGACATGTATTGTTGATGTTTGCTCTCCCTCAAACAGAGACATAATCTGGGGGATGAGATCCTAGATCTCCTCCTCTTCCCAGAGTGATTTCTGAAGTAGGACTCTGCTGTGAGGTCAAAGTCACTTTTTTTGCCTATAGGGCAGTCTGATCCCCTATAAGTCTCTGGCAGCTGGGACACCTTAGAGTTTGATAGGCTTCCCTGATAGCACAAGAGTACCTTTTGCTACGCTCTGCTTCCTCTGCACTCTGGTTGCCTAGAGTTTGCTCCAAAGCCTGTGGCTTCTATAGCTCTAAAAGGTAGTCGAGAGCTCCTTTTTTTAAAACCAGCCCATAAGTGGTTCCATATGGACCCTTTAAATCTGCTACATGGATTTGAAACAACAGTAATCAAAGAGCCTATTTTCAGTCTAGTCCACTACATCTACTGACACAAAGTATCTCATGCTTTGATTTCTAAAATCTCCTCAATTCTCTGCTGATAATTATGTCTCAGTTTTCTTCATGTGCTAAATCAGTTGCTGGATTTTCATTTCTTCTATATATTTAAAAATAATACATTAATGTTTCATCATTGTTGTCTCCAGTTCTCTGTCCTTTTTTATTTTCTAAGATTCACTTGTTTATTTTTATGAGTGGGAAAGAGCAAGTCAGCAAGAAAGAGACAAAAGCACACCTCAGGTCTGGCCTATGTGGTGCTGGGATCAAACCCGGGGCTTTCTGCATACAAGTCCTGTATTCTGTTGCTGAGGTATCTCACCTTGCATTAACTTATAAAAATTTGAGTGCAACTCTGAGGGAATGAAAGTAAAGCTGTGCCCATCAGATTTAAGTAGCCAGACCTCACCAAGATTATTTAAACAAAGCAATAAACACAAAATCATATTCACTTTCTTTTTTTTTAATAGTAAGTTTATTTATTCCCTTTTGTTGCCCTTTTTTACTGTTGTAGTTATTCTTGTCGTCGTTGGATAGGACAGAGAGAAATGGAGAGAGATGGGGAAGACAGAGAGGGGGAGAGAAAGATAGGTACCTGCAGACCTGCTTCATCGCCTATGAAGCGACTCCCCTGCAGGTGGGGAGCCGGGGGCTGGAACCCGGATCCTTACGCCAGTCCTTGCACTTTGCGCCATGTGCGCTTTAACCCGCCGCGCTACAGCTCGACTCCCCATATTCACTTTATTATTTTTTTTAAGATTTTATTTATTTATTAATGAGAAAGATAGGGAGAGAGAAAGAACCAGACATCACTCTGGCACATGTGCTGCCGGGGACTGAACTCAGGACCTCATGCTTGAGAGTCCGATGCTTTATCCACTGCACCACCTCCAGGACCACCATATTCACTTTCTATAGTCCGTTCACAACAGTAAATCAACTTTAAAGGCAAAACTGATTTTTTTCCATTTTTAAAAAATATTTATTTATTCCCTTTTGTTGCCCTTGTTTTATTGTTGTAGTTATTATTGTTGTCATCACTGCTGAACAGGACAGAAAGCAATGGAGAGAGGAGGGGAAGACAGGGGGAGAGAAAGACAGACACCTGCAGACCTGCTTCACCGCCTGTGAAGCGACTCCCCTGCAGGTGGGGAGCAGGGAACTCCAACCGGGATCCTTCTGCCAGTCCTTGAGCTTTGCGCCACCTGCACTTAACCTGCTGCGCTACAGCCTGACTCCCAAAACTGATTACTTAACCTACATGAATACTATTCAGTGAATTTTCTTTTCACACAGAAGGCAATATCTAAAACTTACACTATAACACAAGATCCTTTCTGACTGGCTTGCTGTTTGCTCTCCTCTCTAGCTTCCTTCAGTCCCTCACAATACTTCTTAGTTTCAGGGAGACATAAAATCCTTGGGATTTTCCAATAAAAAATGATTTTCTTACAAGATGTCTTCTAAATCTTTTTCAAACCAGCATATAAAATGATTCAAGCATTGCCCTTCTTTGTAGGCCTTTTCCTTAGTTCCCTAGTCCACATCCTTCACACTTCCCTTACTTTCATAATACCACCGATTACCACCCATGTATCTGTTTTTCTCCTTACTCTAGATTTTTTGAACAACTTTTTGATAGTTTATTCTTATTTTTACCTGAAAAGTTTTAGATAGTCTGTCTACAAATTGAAGTGATTAATTCATTTCCATTTAAGACATTTCCCAAAACTAGGCTGACTGAAAAATAACATTTTTTTTTTGGTCACTGTCAGGACTTCACTGTCCAGGGTGGACATTTTTGTAGACAGACTGAGGGTGGGGGGAAGACAGAAAGAAAGAGAGAGAGATACCATGGGAGGTGGCTCAAACGTGAGTCATACACATGGCAAAGCAGTGCACTGTCCAAGAGAGTTGTTCTGCTGCCCCAACAAGTGTTCTTTTTGTGTTTCTATCCAGTTGGATTTAGTAACTGCTAAGTGATAAGCTCTATTACAGGAGAAAAAAAACCATTATAAATAGGAAATCTGAGTTTCATTTTCCAACAGTTTATTTTATCAGGCATTTTAAACTTTTATTCAGAAACATGAAAACACAGAGAGATGTGTGGGTAAAACACCCAACAGATTCTTTATAACAAACTATATCGATTACTGAGTTTTTGATAAATTATGTTAAAGAATTATTGAAGATGAGGATAATTTAGAATAGCCCTTGAATCTGCAATTATGTCATAAGTGAGGGTGACTGTTCCTTTAAACTGATACAGTTAACTAAATTCACTGAAGTTGGTGTCAGAAGTAGGAATCATGACACAAAATGCTGACTAGCTTTTTTATATAGTTTGAGAAGAATGAGAATGAAAAAGAATGAGAGTGTACGAACGAACAACCTTTATTCTTAGTGGCCAAAGGATTCATATGGTATAAGACTGTAGACAGACTGTGTAGCAGAAGTTATGGAAGGAATATAAAAGTAAGTGATTCAGCTCCTGCACAGCTGACTTACTGGTGATAGATAAACATGTTAGAGAGCAGGAGACTGGTCTCTAGAGTGAGCCTCTTATCAATGTAAGGACCTGGGTCTGAACTCCAGAACCACATGGACATGCCATGGATGGCTCCAGGTGAAGCCTCACAGATGGTAAAGTGGTACTATAGTGCCACTCCTCTACCCCTCTCTATCTGAAATTCAAAGAATAAGTAAATTGGTTGGGGAATGGTGGGATTGTGGATAAACAAGGTACAGGCAACACAAACATACACAATGCAAAGTTAAAAAAGAGTGAGCTATACAATCACTTAATTATTGTCATTTGTAACAGCTAAAGAGTAAGTAAGGGGGAGTACTGGAATGGATCATGAGTTTGGGTCACACCAAGCAAGGGCTGCTAGTCGTAGATCCATTGTTGTAGAGCAAACGTACATTAGAATAACAGAGATTCATAAAAGAACAGGGTTGGGGAAATCAAGAAACTCATCATAACTGGATACAACCTTTAAATGGCTATTAAAGATGTGAACAAAGCTGACACTGGTGGTATCAAAACAAAGATCTTGCTACAGCACTTTCACAGACAAGGTGGACAGCTGGAAGGCCTCTTGCTTCCCTAACATTAGAGTTTTAAACAAATATGCTTTATATTAACTTGGCTTAGAAAACTTTACAAATTAGATGGCAAAGTACAGAACATTGCTGGGGGGGGGGGGTGGCAAAGATGTACCCAGTTGAATGCACACATTATCATGAAAGGACCTGGGTCTGAGTCCTGGCTCCCTACCTGCGTGGGGGTGGGGAGCACTTCACAAATGGTGAAGCAGGTCTATATATCCCATATGCTATGGCACAAAAGCATGTTATCAGCAAGGCTAGAGTTTATCTAAATATTACTCACACCCTCTATGCATGAAGGTGAACCCTATTATATGACCATGTACAAGGGATGTAGGTCTTAGTATAAGCTTATCAGCTGTCACAGGGTGACTAACTTTGTTCTAAACTGATTTGGAACTCAGAAATAGCTGAATAGGGCCAATTGCAACTAAGTCTATACTTAATGTTATCTGGTATATGAAGATGAATCAATTATACTGAGGTGGCATAACAAATTCCTCTGTAATTATGGCTGATTTGTTATTTAATGAAACTCAATTATTTCATGATCAAAATGCTGCATATATCAGTCATAATAATAGCATTGTTAGTAAGATTAAATGACATTATATAAAAAAAGTCATGCTAAAAAAAAAAGTCACGCTAATACTAGTACTGACAATCAAATGTATCAGGAGACCCAGTAAAAGCTGTCTCAGAATATAATACTGACGGGAGTCAGGCGGTAGCACTGTGGGTTAAGTGCAGGTGGCTCAAAGCACAAGGATAGATAAGTTAAAGGATCCTGGTTCAAGCCCCCAGCTCCCCACCTGCAGGGGAGTCGCTTAACAAGCGGTGAAGCAGGTCTGCAGGTGTCTCTCCTTCTCTGTCTTCCCCTCCTCTCTCCATTTCTCTGTCCTATCCAATAACGACATCAATAACTACAAAAATAAAACAACAAGGGCAACAAAAGGGAATAAATAAATATTTTAAAAATAAAGAGTATAATATTGACAGGAAAACAGAAAGAAACGGATTTAGATAACCATCAGAAGTCAGGTGGTTCACCTAGTAGAATGCATGTCTCCATGTACAGGGATCCAAGTTCAAGCACTCAGTCCCCATCTACAGGGGGAAAACTGGCTGCTGGGAACAGTTAAGTGGTTCAGGTACCAGAACTTAGTGACAAGCAGTTGCTAACCCCCCAAAAAAGAAAAAAAAATCCACTTTCAATAATTTTATATCCTCTATCCCATGACAATTTAAGAGATCACATTTGTATTTTATTGCTATGAAGGCAATCATTACTACCTTTCTTACTATATTTTAGATTACTTGCTATATTAAACTAATGACTTAACATGTTTTAACCACAACTGAATGATTGTTCTTTCCTGTCCTTTAAACTTAGCAGTTCAAAGTAACAACAAAAACAAACTGCCTATATCACTAAATAGGCTTCTTTTCCATTGGCTGGGAAGATAAACAACATTTTAAGATGAGTATTTATTTACTATTTAAGATAGGTAAGGAACTGTGCTGCACTTCTAAGATTGTTACAAAGATATACTAAGACAGTCCTGTCCTCAGAAAACTTAACAATCTAATAGGGAAAGAAATGCAAGCAAACAAATAGGTATAGTATAAAGCAAAAGGTAGTAGTTGTGGAAATAGAGGCATAAAGTTCCTTCTCTACAGAAGTACATGACAGTGACATTAATTCTGGCTAGGATAATGTACCAGCAGAAAAACAGTAGAACTCAGTTTTAGAAAATGCAGCAAGTTAGGGAGAAAGGCCCACTCCTCAAAGGATTTTCTAAAGGAGATGGAGCCAGAGCTCTAACCCAGTTAGGTATGTGACTTGTTGATTTCAATTATGAATGACAACACTTCTTCCCACCTACCCACCAGTCCAGTAAAAGTAGTTTCAGAAATGATGCTTTAAAAATAAATAAAATGGGAGTCAGGCAGTAGCGCAGCAGGTTAAGCACAGGTGGCAAAAAGCTCAAGGACAGGCATAAGGATCCCGGTTTGAGCCCCAGGCTCCCCACCTGCAGGGGAGTCACTTCACAGGTGGTGAAGCAGGTCTGCAGGTGTCTATTTTTCTCTCCCCCTCTCTGTCTTCCCCTCCTCCCTCCATTTCTCTCTGTCCTGTCCAACAACAATGACAACAATAATAACTACAACAATAAAACAACAAGGGCAACAAAAGGGAATAAATAAATACTAAAAAATAAAATTTAGCAAAATACTAAACTGAAATAAATAAGCAACAAAAGGTAATAAATATCAAAAAATAAAATTTAGTTGGGGGTCAGGCGGTGGCGCAGTGGGTTAAGCGCATGTGGCACAAAGTGCAAGGACAGGCGTAAGGATCCTGGTTCGAGTCCCCGGCTCCCCACCTGCAGGGGAGTTGCTTCACAGGCAACTGCAGGTGTCTGTTTTTCTCTCCCCCTCTCTGTCTTCCCCTCCTCTCTCCATTTCTCTCTGTCCTATCCAACAATGAACAACATCAACAATGGCAATAATAATAACCACAATGAGGCTACAACAACAAGGGCAACAAAAGGGGGGAAAATGGTTTCCAGGAGCGGTGGATTCATGGTGCAGGCACCGAGCCCAGCAATTACCCTGGAGAAAAAACAAAATAAATAAAATAAAATAAAATTTAGCAAAATACTAAATAACTGAAATAAATAAGTCACCCTATACTCTACCAATGGTGTGGCTTCAAGCTGTACAATGGCTATAATGAATGAAGTCAGAAATGAAGAAACAACTTTCGCATGTTGCATAAACAATACTCAAATGCCTGCTTTGCAACTGACAGTCTGAGAAGAAAGGTGAAAAGACCCAGAGGAAGGACCAGAAATTGGTGTTATACTGTCCTACATTTTGCCGAAGTTTTGATTTTCTTTTTTTTTTGCCTCCAGGGTTATTGCTGGGGGGCTCGGTGCCTGCACTACGAATCCACTGCTCCTAGAAGCTATTTTTTTCCTTTTTGTTGCTCTTGTTGTTTATCATTGTTGTTGTTTTTATTGTTACTGTTGTTGTTGGATAGGACAGAGAGAAATGGAGAGAGGAGAGGAATACAGAGGGGGAGAGAAAGATAAGACACCTGTGGATCTGCTTTACCGCTTCGAAGCAACCCTTCTGCAGGTGGCGAGCTGGGGGCTCGAACTGGGATCCTTATGCCGGTCCTTGAGCTTTGCACCTTGTGCGCTTAACCCGCTATCCTACCGACCGGCCCCCTGAAGTTTTACGTTCTGTTTTTAAAAGATTACTTATATAGTAGAAATAGGAGGAGCTCTCAAAAGAACCAGACGTCACTCTGGTACATGTGCTGCCAGGGATCGAACTGAGGGCTTCACACTTGATAGTCTTGATGCTTTATCCACTGCATCATCTCCCAGACCACCTGAAGTTTTACTTTTTAAGAAATACATTTTGAATGAGAGAGCAGGATTTTTTTTCTTTGTACTTTATTGGATAAGACAGAAATAGAAAGGGGGAGAAGGAAACAGAGAAGGAAAAATACAGACACCTGCAGACCTGCTTTACCGCTCATGAAATTAAAATGAAAAAAATCTACAGGTTCCTGGTGGATGCCCACTTCTGAGTGGCAGGCTCTGCTGGGTAGCCAACCTGCTCTCTACTTTTATTGTTAGCACCTTGATAGACTTTGTTTCGAAGCAATCAGCTTGTCCCGTGCCCAGTTTGAAACTGATAAAAGCCACGTGCTGTGCTGCGGGACAAGCATGTGCAGGCCTGGTAGGAATTGGCCTGTAACCCGTTAACATAAAAAAAAATAATAATAACTCCCTGGTCTCATTCTTTGGTTACTTTTTTTTTTTTTTCCCCTTTGGTTACTTTTGAGCTATAACATGGAGTTTTTATTACAAAGCATACCCCCTGCAGGTGGGGAACAAGGGCTCGAACCTGGGTCCTTGGGCATAGTGCTATGTATGCTTAACCAGGTGCACCACCGCCCAGCCACCTGCCTTGCCATCTCTCCAGGACCAGAACAAGGAGTGGACAACATGAGCAGCACGTAGCACTTTATCAGGTACCACACCAAAAAAGAAACAATTGGAAAGAGGAAAATTAACATTAAATGTGCAGAGAATAAAAGACAGTTTATTAGTTTCTACTGTGTTTCGCTCTACAGCTACTTCATATATCTTCCTAAAGTTTCTCAAATCCTAGGGAAGATAGCATAATAGCTATGTATAATAGGCTTTTGTGTCTGAGGCTCCCATCTCATTCCAGGTTCAATTCTCAGCACCTCTGCCGGGCTAGCTTCAAGGGCAGGAGACAGATGACCAGGGACTCATGGCTGAGCTGGAAAGCAGTATCTCTTTATTCATATGGAACGGAGCACAATCTAAGCCAAGCTAACCCTAATCACAATCCTGTCCTTATATATATACTCACCAAGTAGGGTGGAAACAGGATTATGATGTAGAGAGGGTGGAGCGAAAAGAGATTGGTGAAAATCAGGGTGTGACAAGGAGAGGGGGCAGAGCAAAAAGACATCATGAACCAGTGCCCTGCAGGCATGCTGGTGCTTAGTTAAGCAGGATTAGAGACAGAAGAAGCTTTAAGCCGGGGGAGCTGGCACACTACCCAACACACCTCCATAAATCAGAGCAGTGCTCTGGCAGAAAAAAGAAAAAACAAAACAAACAAAAAAAACCCCTCAAATTCATATAGTACTTGACTCTGCCACATGAAATGAGAAAATTCAATACTATTTCTTTATAATCCATAAAGACCAGACTGAAAACTCTTGGTACTACCTAGAGTGGAAGCAACTTACGTGCCCAGTGACAGATGAATGGATAAAGAAGTCATGGAACTTGTATCCAATGCAATCAAAATGGATGAAACTGTAGGTGATTGTGCTTAGTGAAATAAGTAAGGAAGTCAGAGACAACTATCAGATGATTTCATTCACATGTGGAGTATAGGGAACTGAAACACATGAACGTGCGGGGGGGGGGGGAAGTGGCCCCTAAAATATTTCTTAATACTTAAGGACATTAATTCATTCATGCAAACAAGGCATAGCTGTTTATGATGCTTACTCTGCCAGAAACAGGAGTAGCAATGGTTAGAACAAATGTGGCTAATTCTCCCCCAATAGAATTAGTGGTCTGTGTGTTTAGTGTGTCTTTCATGAAAGTCATAAAATTACTGCCTGGGAGGTGGCATAATAGTTAGCATGGCTGACCTGTAAGCATGAGATTTCAAATTTGATGCCTAGCAGAGCTCATGTGAGAAGCTGATGTTCTGAATCATTTCATTCTTCCCCACCCTAACTCTCTGCAATAAAAAAACAACTTTAAATTAGATGAGAAATTACTGAAATCTATTACATATTCTTAAGTAGAACTTTTTTTTTTTTTTTTTGCCTTCAGAGTTATCACTGGGGCTTGGTGCTCACTTGCACTGCACTATGAATCCACTGCTCCTGGAGGCCATTTTTTGTTGCCCTTGTTGTTATTACTATTGTTGGATGGAACAGAGAAAAATCAAGAGAGGCAGGAGAGACAAAGAAGGGGGAAGGAGGAAGGAAGACAAGACACCTGCAGACCTGCTTCACCACTTGTGAAGCGACCAGCCCCCCCCCCCCCATAGGTGTGGATTCTTACACCAGTCCTTGCACTTTGCACCATCTAAGCTTAACACTTGCCCAGGCCCCAAATAGAATATTTTCTTCTTCTTTTTTTTTTTTTAATATTTATTTACTTAATTCCCTTTTGCTGTCCTTGTTGTTTCTTTTTATTGTTGTAGTTACTATTATTGTCATCATTGTTGGATAGGACAGAGAGAAATGGAGAGAGGAAGGGAAGACAGAGAGGTGGAGAGAAAGATAGACACCTGCAGACCTGCTTCACCGCCTGTGAAGTGACTCCCCTGCAGGTGGGGAGCCAGGGCTTGAACCCAGATCCTTCTGGCGGTCCTTGCGCTTTGCACCACCTGTGCCTAACCTGCTGCGCTACCGCGTGACTCCCCTCCAAGTAGAACATTTTCTAAAAGGGAATAATTTTACTGATCACCTTAACATATAATCATACAATAAAAATCTACTCTTATCCACAGTAGTTTAATCAACTTTTATAAGTTTAAAAAAATCAAGGAAAATCATTTGCCACTGAATTTTTATAAAAGTATGCTCTCAGTGCCCACCTATCAAGTCTCACTCAGTAAAGTTATTTTACTTGTACACAAACCACTGAATTATCTCTTAAGCAACCATTAAGTCCAATTCATGGTTCAACTAATTGGACAGAAACAAACCGTGAACTACATATGCTGAAAGAATACTAACAAAATATTTAAAGTCATCCAACAAAAAGAAAGCACTATTCTGAAATTTTTGTCTGATATGTCAGAACTTCTTTAGAAATACTAGTCTATCATTACCAAGATAAATCTGAGCTTATATTCAGCTCCTAGCCTCTAAAAAATGTAAATGCTAAATGAAAAAGGAACAGATCTTACCAGCGCAGGCCACTGAATCTGTTTGCTCTTTGATCCCTGAGTCTGTCTAGGGTTGTTCCTTCTGGCCCAAATTAAGTGGTATTCCACCAAGAAGGTTGAAAAATCTTCATAAACTTTGATCCACTCTCGTTTATCCCATTCAAGATCATCAAATTCCACATAAACCTATAGAGTAAAAGAACAAAAAAAGGGAAAAAGCATTAAGCCATAAAGAACATAAAATTTTAAAATATAAGCCATAAATCTGACTTAGATCAAACATTAAATTTGCTGTTGATTACATGCATGAAATTTAAGGTACCACATATGTCAGAGTGGTGTTCTCTGACAATAAGCAAACAAATAAATACATAAAGGGAGGGCCATGGAACTCCAGAAAATTCAATTATATAATACTGGCCAATACACACTAGAGAACCATGTCAACACTAATGACTCTAGAAGCAGAAGTCAGTTAACATTCTCTAAAGAACCAAATATAGTGGTCTAGCAGGTGGTGCAGTGGATAAAGCATTGGATTCTCAACCATGAGGTCTCAAGTTCAGTCCCCAGAGCACATGTACCTGAGTGATGTCTGGTTCTTTCTGTCTCTCTCCTATCTTTCATATGAATAAATAATTTTTTTAAAAAAGAACCAAATACAAAATATCTTAGAATTTCCAAACTATATAGCCTCTCTCACAACTACTTTTACTGCATAAAGGAAACTCAGACAGAATGTAAGCAAATGAGTTTGGTTTCATTCTCATAAAACTTTAATTGCAAAATATAGGTGGTAGTACAAGGATAATTTAACACATATAAAAGTCAATCAATTAATACACCACATAAAATGAAGAAAAATACTTCCAAAATCATACCAATTATATAGTAAAATCATTTTACAAAGTCAATGCCATTTCATAATAAAAGTCAAAATATGAAGAGAAGAAAAATCTCAGTATAGAGATCACACTGAAAAATCCACCACAAACATGATACTCAATGGTCAGAAACTGGGAACTCTCTTCTAAGAAAGATAAGGATATTCTATTTCGAAAACCAAAGCTGTCTCTTTTACATTAATCTATTTCCTCTAAAGAGATTTATTTTATTAATTACATATGATACACAGTTTTGAGACAGAGAGAGAAAGAAGCCAGTTAGAGTTAGGGCTTGAACCATGAGGCTCCAGCAATGCAAATACCAAGGTCTATCGGTGGAGCTATTTCCACAGCTGAATCTTATTCCAATCTTACCCATCCATTTCCCTTCAAATCCTAAAATTTTCTCATGATCTACTAGAGTGACTTATGTTAGAGGCAGTTTTGTTGCTATGTCTCGTTTTTTAATTTTTTTTAAAAATGTATTTTGGATAGAGACAGAGAGAAAATATGAGAGGGACAGGGAGATAAAGAAACATCTGGGGAGTCGGGCGGTGGCGCAGTGGGTTAAGCGCACGTGGCGCAAAGCGCAGGGACCGGCCTAAGGATCCCGGTTCGAGCCCCCGGCTCCCCACCTGCAGGGGAGTCGCTTCACGGGCGGTGAAGCAGGTCTGCAGGTGTCTATCTTTCTCTCCCCCTCTCTGTCTTCCCCTCCTCTCTCCATTTCTCTCTGTCCTATCCAACAACAAAGCAACGTCAACAATGGCAATAATAATAACTGCAACGAGGCTACAACAACTAGGGCAACAAAAAGGGGAAAAAATGGCCTCCAGGAGCGGTGGATTCATGGTGCAGGCACCGAGCCCAGCAATAACCCTGGAGGGAAATAAATAAATAAATAAATAAATAAATTTTAAAAAAAATTAAAAAAAAAAAAAAGAAACATCTGCAGCACTGCTTCACTACTTGTGAAACTTTCCCCTGCAGGTGGGACTGGGGACTAGAACCTGGGTTCTTTTGCAATGGTAACATATGGCTCTACTGAGCACGCCACCCCCTGGCCCATACTCTGTCTCTGTGGTCTAGTGTTTCAATCTCTTTTCTGCTGACTTATTATACTTGAAGTGTTTCAGTTCCTATTTTTTAAATTTTTAATTTATTTAATTTATTTATTTCCTCCAGGGTTATTGCTGGGCTCGGTGCCTGCACCATGAATCCACCGCTCCTGGAGGCCATTTTCCCCCCTTTTTGTTGCCCTAGTTGTTGCAGTCTCGTTGCGGTCATTATTGCCATTGTTGACGTTGCTTTGTTGTTGGATAGGAGAGAGAGAAATGGAGAGAGGAGGAGGGGAAGACAGAGAGAGAGGGGAGAGAAAGACAGACACCTGCAGACTTGCTTCACCGCCCGTGAAGTGACTCCCCTGCAGGTGGGGAGCTGGGGGCTCGAACCGGGATCCTTACGCCGGTCCCTGCGCTTTGCGCCACATGCGCTTAACCTGCTGCGCCACCGCCCGACTCCCTTAAATTTATTTTTATTTTTTATTTATTTTCCCTTTCGTTGCCCTTATTTTTTTATTGTTGTAGTTATTATTGTTGTTGTTGTTGATGTTGTTTAGGACAGAGAGAAATGAAGAGAGGAGGGGAAGACAGAGGGAGAGCAAGATAGACATCTGCAGACCTGCTTCACTATCTGTGAAGCGAATCCCCTGCAAATGGGGGGCTCAAACTGGGATCCTCACACTGGTCCTTGAGCTTCGCACCACACATGCTACCACCCAACTCCCTCAGTCCCTATTTTTAAAGTTTTGTGCTGCTCCCCCCACACTTCAGTATCATTTTACTGAGGGAATGTTGGTTTACAGGATTGTTGTCACAAGGGTACATCGCACATCCCACCAAACTGTCATTTCATTTCACCCACCACAGGGACTTTGATCCCTAGCATACTCTTGATGTTCCTCCCTTGCTACTTCGGATTCCTGAGATTTGGTGCAGTAGAATATAGCAAATCAAGGCTTCACTCTGCAGTGTCCCTGGCTTTGTTATTTAGATCACTAGACCTATAAGTGAGATCTAATATTCATTCTCCTCCTCCATACATGTTGTAGCTAAAGAGAAGATTTCATCTATCCTTCTATCTGAATCATCTGCCCCATTGTGTATATGCACAACTTCTTTAACCACCCACCTGGTGTTGAACATTTGGGTTGTTTCCAAAGTACAAATAGTGCTGTCATGCACACCTAAGTTGAATAAATGCCTAGGAGAAGAATTGCTGGATCACCTGGCAATGTTTTCAGGAATCTGCAAATTGTTTTCCCAGAAGGGCTGAACCAATTTATATTCCCATCAACAAGTGCTCCTTTCTCTCACCATCTTCACCAGCACTTGCTTCTGTCCTGTTTGATGTAGACTATTCTCACAGAGATGAGGTCATATTTCATTGTCTTGATTAGCATTTCTCTGATAATGAGTGACTTTGTGAGCATTTTTTCATATGCTTTCTGGCCATATGGATTTTTTTTTTTTTTTTTTTTTTTGCCTCTAGAGTTATTGCTGGAGCTCAGTGCCTGCACTTTGAATCCATTGTTCCTGGGGGCTATTTTTCCTGTTTTGTTGCCCTTGTTTAGCATTGTTCTTATTTTTATTATTGTTGCTGTCATTGTTGTTGGATAACACAGAGAGAAATCAGAGAGGAGGAGAAGACAGAGAGGGTGAGAAAAAGACAGACACCCGCAGACCTGCTTCACCACTTGTGAAGCAACCCCCCTGCAGGTGAGGAGCCAGGGACTCAAACTGGGATCCTTGTGCTTTGTGGCATGTGTGTTTAACCCACTGCACTACCGCTGTGCCCCTGAATTTCTTTCTTGAGTTTTTCTGAGTTTTTTTTTTTAATATATTGTTTTTCTTGCTGAAGAACTAGTCTCAGAAGACATTTCCAAAGCAAACACCATCTAGTATAGTATTCTGCTAAAGTATATTTATTTCATGGTTTCTGGTCTAAGTCTTTGATCCATTTATGAGCTTTCTTGTGTGCATGGTGACACATGTGGTGGCATAGCTTCATTCTTCAGTATATGGCTACAGCTTTTCTCAATGCCATTTCCTGAAGGGACTTTTTTTCAATTGTACTCTTATTTGTTATTAGAAATGGAGAAATCAAGAGGGGAGGAGACGGAGGGAGAGGGGGACAGAGGGCGAGGGCGAGGGCGAGGGCGAGGGCGAGGGAGAGGGAAAGAGAGAGAGCTAACCTGTAGCCTTGCTAGACCACTCGCAAAGTTTTCCCCCTGCAGATGGGGACCAGGGGCTTGAAACCAGGTCCTTATGCACTGTAACGTGTTTAGCCAGGTGTGCCACCACCCAGCCCCTGAAGAGATTTTCTATCTGCCATTAAAATATTCTGGGTCACTTTGTCCATACATGGGAGGGCTTGTTTCTAGGTTCTCAATGGCATTCAGTTGATCTTGAGTTTTTCTGTCCAAAAACCACAGTTTTGATTACTATATCCAATATCTTTAACATGCATTTCTCTAATAAGTAAAACATTTTCCCCCTATGTCGGTAGGCCACATAAATATCATTAGAAAACTGTCTATTCAAGCTTTGACCACTTCCTACATTTTATTTTTATTATTGATTTAATAATACAAGACCCTAAGATCACAGGTGTACAGTTCCAGACAGAAGCCGCCACCACCACAGCTCTGTGCTCTCTTCTACCTCCTGCTCTCCCTCCTCCTCACTATGGACGACCACCACGGTTTTTACAAAGTCTATTTTGTGAGCCACTGACTACTTCTCCCACCCCTCACCCCACAAGTTCATGTGTTTCAATTCTGTTTTTAAAAAATATTTTTATTTATTTGTTTATTATTGGATAGAGACAGAGAGAAATTGAGAGAAGTGGGGAGATAGAGAGAGACACCAGCAGCCCTGCTTCACCATGTGTGAAGTTCTCCCTCTGCAGGTGGGGACATGTGTTTCAATTCTTTATGTTGCACAAAGGAGGGAAACAATCCATAGTTAACTTTCAGAAAAATGCAGGCCATCTGATAACAGATACAAACTATAGCAGTAAGAGAACTTGAATACAAAAAACTGAAGGATAACCATTTGAAACAGTATTTCAAAGTACTGTAACAAAACATATTTTGCAGTTAAAATTAATCAGTAATTAGCATACAGAACTTGTAAGAGTCTGTGAAAAGTTGATACCTGGAAGGTATGGTAAAATTCAACATTTAAATGTCTTATATTTTGCTAAAAATCTAAGTATAATTCTATAAAACACTAATAAACTATAAGAAAAAGTGAAATGTCTTCTGTTACAACATGGATAGAACTGAAAAGTCATTTTACAAAAAATTACAAGGAGAAAGATAAAAAACAGATGATTCACTTCTATATGGCCTATAGAGAAAGAAGGAGACGGGGGCTGGGTGGTGGCTCACTGAATCAAGCACATATAGTACAAAGTACAAGGACCCGTTCAAGGATCCCGTTTGAGTCCCTGGCTTCTCACCTGCACTAGACTTGTATCTAGTGCCCAGAAGAATATTATTCATAATTTTGAATTTTTAAAAATGGAGAGAAATGTCTATTAATCAGTGGATGGACTAAAGTGATAAAGTAATACAACAGTATACCATTTAGCAATCTAAAGAAATGAACTACTGATTTCTATAACAATGTAGATGAACCTAACAAAAACATTAGGGGGAAAAAGCAGATACCAGTTACATTTTGGAAAACAGTGCTGGCAAGACAGCATAATGGTTATGCAAAAGTCCCCCAGCCTGAGGCTTCAAGGTCCCAGGTTCAAGCTCCTACCACCACTATAAGCCAGAGCTAAGAAGTGCTCAGGTCTCTCTCCCCTGCACCCCACCTCTGCACCCCCCCCCGTATCATTCTTTCATTAAAATAAAATAAAATAAATATTTTTAATTTGAAAAAGAGTAAAAACAGCTGTGACAGGAATCAGATCTAAGCCCAGAAATGGGATTTTATCATTGACTTTAAGATTAGAGGTAGGGAATGATCCATTATATACCAATTCCTTTTCAATAGTGCTTTACATTTAATAGAAAGCTCATAAATATGTATTATAATTAATTTGCAAGGTGACAGGGTGCAAATATATTGTTACTTTCTATTCTTTATAATATGCCATATAAGAATGCATGTTATCAGAGAGGCTGAATTCTGAAGGTTCTTCACTTAGTGAGCTCAGATGAAACCACAAAGTAGAAATGTAGGTAGTAGGTATCGTTAGGTAGGTTTGACAGAGATGGAGAAGACAGACACCTGCAGCACTTCATCAATGCACATGAAGCTTCATCGCTACAGGATGGAAAGGCAATGACACTAAATCAGGATTCTTGCCCATGATGTGTGCATCACATCCCAGCCACAACAGCAGTATTTACTTATTTTCCCTTTTGTTGCCCTTTGTTGTTTTTTATTGTTGTAGTAGTTATTATTATTGTTGATATTGATGTCGTCATTGTTAAATAGGACAGAGAGAAATGGAGAGGGGAGGGGAAGACAGAGAGGGAGAGAGAAAGATAAGAGCCCTGCAGACCTGCTTCACCACCTGTGAAGCAACTTCCCTGCAGGTGGGGAGCCTGGGGCTCGAACCGGGATCCTTACCCTGGTCCCTGCACTTTGTGCCATGTGTGCTTAACCTACTGTGCTACCTCCTGACTCCCAAAAGCAGTATTTTTAAACAGATATTTATTATGAGGAGATGCCAAATTGTACCTATGTGCCAACAACTCTACTGTAAACCATTCACCCCGATACAATTATTTTAAAATAAATCTTTATATGAGTATGTTTTAAGTTTTGAATTTAAACTGTATAACCAATGAACTATTCAGCTAATCAACACACAGGTTCTCTCCACACCAGTTTAAAACTTTTCTGATCTTTTTCTCTTTTTTTGACCAAATATAAAATACATTGCAAGTACTATTGAAAAGAAAAAAAGACTATGTAAAAAGAGTTCATATTCTAATAATTCTGTCCTGTAACATTCCGAAGCATTACTCCTTAAAACATACCACAATGACCTTTGGAACAGTATCAGTGAAGTTTACCACATCCTCAACCTCTTCTATGAGTTTAATATTTTTTTCGTTCTTCCTTTCTTTTTAAACTTTTATTTATTTATTTATTTATTCCCTTTTGTTGCCCTTGTTGTTTTATTATTGTAGTTATTATTGTCATTATTGGGTAGGACAGAGAGAAATGCAGAGAGGAGGGGAAGACAGAGAGAGAAAGACAAGACACTTGCAGACCTGCTTCACCACCTGTGAAGTGACTTCCCTGCAGGTAGGGAGCTGGGGGCTCGAACCGGGATCCGCACAACGGTCCTTGGGTCCTTAAGTGCCACCTGCGCTTAACCCACTGCGCTACCACCCAACTCCCTGTTCTTCCTTTAAATGAGACATAGCTCTTCCTTAAAAACACTACTTTTGTTGATGACCTCTCAAATTATTTTTATTTTTCTACCCAGACTCCTTTACGGCTTTTAGAGTCGGAGTATTTTCCTCTTTATTCCTCACTGTACATATAATATTCTCCCTCCTGGATCAACTATCTTCCTTTAATCACACTCCCGTTTTCCACCAGTCTAATTTTTCTGTCACAAATACAACTGAATCACCATCTTCTATATTTCTAATTCACTCTCATAATCTAGCTTCACTCAACCCAGGAACTCTAAAATTCACTGTTATTCTATAACTGTACAACTATAAACTATGAGTAGAAAAGCAAATTATGAAGATGCTAATAATTATCAGAGTGGTATACTGATTTTTCTTTGTTTTTCTAAATTTTCCAAGAGTAAACATATCTTAATAGCAGCATTTATAGCAGCATTTTTTGGGAGTTGGGCAGTAGCGCAGTGGGTAAAGTGCAGGTGGCGCAAAGCGCAAGGACTGGCATAAGGATCCGGGTTCGCGTCCTGGCTCCCCACCTGTGGGGGGGGGGTCGCTTCATGAGTGATGAAGCTGGTCTGCAGGTGTCTCTCTTTCTCTCCCCCTTTCTGTCTTCCTCTCCTCTCTTCATTTCTCTCTGTCCTGTCCAACAACAATGACATCAACAACAATAATAATAACTACAAGGGCAACAAAAGGGAAAATAATAATAAAAAAAATTATTAAAAAATAGCATTTTTTGATAAAAATGTCTATGAAAAAATTACTCTGAAATAATTGTTTTTATTTTTCTCTTAATCTCAGTTATTTCCTTAAACCATGTAAGGCAGTTCTCATTGACTTCACTTAACACGAATGGCTTAAATAACTATATAATAATAGGAGTGGGAAAAGAATGTTAAGAGAGTCTGCCAAAACTGAAAGGTGAAGTGTGCCAAATATTCATCAGCAGAGGAATTAAAACAAATGTCATATTGTCTTTTAGAAAATAAATGCTCACTTTAGCAGCAAACACAATAAAGTTATAATACAGAGAAAATTGAAATAGCCACTGAACAAGAATGAAATATAAATATAAATTAGGAAGCACTGGATATTATGAAACAAAAATGTTTGGAGCATCTACAATTTTCCTAAATGACTAGCACTTTATGAATGATCTTACTTCATCATATGTCCTACTCAATTAGGATCTCTCCAGCCCCTGAGCTTTATTTAAATGATTTGTTTTATGCATGTATTTGTACAGAGGGGAGAAAGATAACAGAGTATTGTTCCAGCATATGAGGCCCTCAAGTATGTAGGTCCTACATTGTATGCACTGAATTTCCTTCCTGAACACTACGTACTTTAAATGAGAAAGCAGGACAAAAAGATGAACTATCACCCACTTCAAGTGTTCCACCAATGTTTTCCTCTTAAGTATTCGATAGTTTCTGGTCTAACCGATAGTTTCTGGTCTAACATTCATGTCCTTGATCCATTTCGAGTTCATTTTTGTTTCTTTTTTTTTTTAAATATTTATTTTATTTATTTATTCCCTTGCCCTCAACTTGGATCAACAACAGCAGAGAATGTTCCATCCTCTGAAGGGAGGCTGGACAACATACTCCATGATACACCTGAGGAAGATGGGTCAGCACCCATATTGGGGTAGCTTGGAGTGTTCCTACTCTTGGCCACAGAATGTGAGGTCAGATCTACAGGGATGCAGAGGTCACATAGGCTCCTAAGCTGAATATGGGCCCCAGATGACATCCAATCAATGGGGTTTACAGTCAACAATATTGATACACCTTTCCCATATTTGGGAGCTACCTTCTTCCCAGATCCAGCTTTCTGGTCCTTTTTCCAGAAAAAAGGATCATCATCTCCCCAGACAATAACTAGGATCCACCTGCATATCAGATTTCAGGCTCAGGGGGAAAAAAATCAAACAAACAAAAAATAGTATAGCCACAGGCCCTTTGGAATATAACTAAAATATGCCTACTAGCTATCTACAGAACGGAGACCCCTTCAACTTTTCATCTGCACTATTCCAGCCTTTAGGTTCATGATTAGCCAACAACTTGTTTGGCTTTATATGTTAACTCTCTTTTCAGCCACCAGGTTCCAGATACTAGCATGATGCCAACCAGACTTCCCTGGAGAGATGACCCCACCAATGTGTCCTGGAGCTCTGATTCCCCAGACCTCACCCCTCTAGGGGAAGAGAGAGGCAGGCTGGGAGTATGGAATGACCTGTCAATGCCCATGTTCAGCAGGGAAGCAATTATAGAAGCTGGACCTTCCACCTTCTGCATCCCACAATGACCTTGGGTCCATACCCCCAGAGGGTTAAAGAATAGGAAAGCTATCAAGGGAGGAAATGAGATATGGAGGGAATTATGTGGAGTTGTACCCTTCTTATCCTATGGTTTTGTCAGTGTTTCCTTTTTATAAATTAAAAAAAAGAAAAAAAACAAAAAATAAGATAAATAAAAAAAAATAAAAGGCTATGTTACTGATTTTCATAAAACAGAGTGACAGAGAGATCATAGCCCTGTTGAGTTCTGGGTCACAGTGGTATCAGATACTGAACCTGGGACACCTCTGGGGTGTCAAACATGAAACTCTGGTGTGTCACCACTCTGTCAACCTGGCCTGAATAAATGCATTAAATCTCACAGTGCTAGGACTGGATGACAGTTTGCCCTGTCATCCAGTTATGTGACCCAGATTCAAGTCTTAGCACCATACAGGAGCACAAGGGCAGCAGAGGAAGTTCTATGCTGTGGTGCCCATTCCCTGCATCTAAAATGAAAGGAATGTGGAGGGGGCAGTTAGCTCTAGAACAGTGAAACTGTAGGTGTGTGAGGACCCAGAGACAAAAAATTAAATTTCTAGGTTCTACAGGTTGCTGGCTATCTGCATATTTCTGGAATAGGAATATTCAAAATTCATTTAGTGGGTAAATCTATACCACCAGTTTACACACCCTTATTTAAAGAACTCTAAAAATATTTTATTTATTTATTTATTGGCTAGAAACAGACATCTAGAGGGAAAGAGAAAAAAAGAGACACCTGTAGCTCTGCTTTACTGCCTGTGATGCTATCCCTCTGCAAGTTGGGGGCCAAGGATTTGAACCTAGGTCCTTGTCCAGAACTTCTATAATGAATTCAAATAATTTATAGTTAAAATTTATAAGTAAAACTGACAGCACTATCACACATAACACAACTTATGAGCATATCCTCTATTGCCAGCATTTTTTCCCTTTCCTAACAGATGGGAAAAGACTATCTCCCCACTAATATTTACAGATAAATGGACATTCTCCAAAACAAGACATGAAGACTAATTAATCTTCAGATACTATTAACCTATAATCCTTTATTTGAAAGCTATTAATAAAAAAGAAATATAACTTTCCAGTCATGACATCATCTCCCCAGACAATAATTTGGGTCCACCTGCATATTAGATATAAGGCTCAGGCAAAAACTAGTAAAGTCATGGGCCCCTTGGAATATACCTAAAATAGACCTATGAGCTTTTTCCAAAACAGAGACCTCAAATCTTCATCTACAGTATTCTTGCCTTTAGGTTCATGATTACTCAACAATCTGTTCTGCTTTCTATCTTATCACTTTTTCAGCCAACAGGTTCCAGATGCTTCCGTGATGCCAACCAAACTTCCCTGGGCAAATGATCCCACCAATGTGTCCTGCAGCCCCACTTCCCCAGGGCCTCGCCCAACTAGGGAAAGAGAGAGACAGGCTGGGAGTATGGATCCACCTGCCAATGCCCATGTTCAGCGGGGAAGCAATTACAGGAGCCAGACCTTCCACCTTCTGCACCCCATAATGACCCTTGGTCCATGCTCCCAGAGGGATAAAGAATAGGTGGTCCAGGAGATGGCGCAGTGGATAGGGCACTGGATTCTCAACCATGAGGTCCTGAGTTCGATCCCCAGAAGCACATGTGCCAGAGTGGTATCTGGTTCTTTCTCTCTTCCTATCTTTCTCATGAATAAATAAATTAAAAAAAAAAAAGAATAGGAATGCTTTCAAGGGAGAAAATGGGATACAGCGTTCTGGTGGTGGGAATTGTGTGGAACTGTGCCCCTCTTATCTTATGGTCTTGTTAATATTTCCATTTTATAAATAAAAATTAAAAAAGATGAGAGATAATACTTCATTTTTATTAAAAACTCTTTCCTTTCTATCTGTTATTTAAATAATTCTTTACTCCTCTGTAATGAGTAAATGAATGGAGTTGTGATTGCATTAAAAAAAAAACTCAAAACAATGTTTGTAGAAATATCTTGGGGGTCAGGCGGTAGTGCAGCAGGTTAAGCACACATGGCACAAAGCGCAAGGAATAGTGTAAGAATCCTGGTTCGAGACCCCGGCTCCCCACCTGCAGGGGAGTCACTTCACAAGCGGTGAAGCAGGTCTGCAGGTATCTAGCTTTCACTCCCCGTCTTCCCCTTCTCTCTCCATTTCTCTCTGTCCTATCCAACAACAAGGGCAACAAAAGAAAATAAATAAATTAATAAATAAATAAGTAAGAAATATCTTAAAGGTGAAGAAAATAGATGTAACTGTAATTCAAAACTTAATTTTCAGGAGGTGATGTGCCAGAGTGATATTCTGGTGGTGTTATTCTCTTTCATAAATCTTTTGAAAAGACCCTATGGTCTTGCCAATATTTTTTATTTTATAAATAAATTAATAATAAAAAATTTAAGAAACAATGCAAAAAAAACCTCAATCTCTGTCAAATTGTGCCTAACTATGTAACAGCTTCCAAGAGTTCTTCCCTGTAAATTGTTAAAAATATAACCAGAATCATACTATAAATCAGACTTCTGTTGTTCTCTCACATTTTTAGTAGTTTAATGGGTACATACTAGAATTTTCTATTCAATGTGGATAAGAAATTAAAATCTCAAAGATATCAAATCATGCCCTCAGTTCACTTCTCATGAGACTAAACTCTAGACCTATACATATTAACAAGACTTTAATATTTGGTTACTGCACTTCTTTTTTCCCCAAATCATTTTATTGGGGGGTTAATGGTTTACCATACAGTTGTTGAAACAAGGGTACAATTTCTCATCTTCCTGTAATACATACCAACAAAACACTCCCAACTTAGTAGTGTGGTTTTTATACTCTTTTTTTTTTTTTTTTGCCTCCAGGGTTATTGCTGGGGCTTGGTGCCTGCAATACGAATCCACTGTTCCTGGAGGCCATTTTTCCTATTTTGTTGTTCTTGTCGTTGTGCTTGTTGTAGTTATTGTTGTCACAGCTGTTGTTGTTGGATAGGACAGAGAGAAATGGAGAGAGAAAGGGAAGACAGGAGGAGAGAAAGATAGACACCTGCACACCTGCTTCACTGCTTGCGAAGCAACCTCCTGCAGGTGGGGAGCCAGGGACTCGAACCCAGATCCTTACACCAGCCCTTGTGCTTTGTGCCATGTGCCCTTACCCAACTGCACTACTGCCCGACTCCCTTTTATACTCTTCTGACCCACTATACCACTCACTAATCCCTTAATCTACAGATTGGGACAATCATTTTATTATTTTTCTAAAATATTTCATGTCCACTGACAAAATAATCATGAAAGAGTTGCTGTAAGGATGAAACATGCAAATTAACTCAAAATAATTCAACTAGATATTGGCTTCTTTCTTTTTTGACTAGGGATTTGCCACCATGATCAGGGTTACAATGTACTGAAAATGTTAGCAAGAGAAGGAAAACATAAAAACTAGGTTATCAAAAAAAAGGACATGCTGATATTTAAAATTTTTACATAAGTATGTTCCAGTGACTTAGCCACTTATTAAATTTTAAGGTATATTTAATATTACAACATGATGTAGAAATGATCTCTTGATAAGACGAGTGAACTATGTTACAGAAATGCAGCAATATCTGTGTAACTTATTTTAATAATAAAAGATTATTGAATAGCAAGAGATAAAGGCCATTCATAAATTCATAAACTCAAGGGTGCCAAATACATGGTTACTTGGTTAAGAATCAGAAGCAACACCCCCACTCCCCACCTGCAGGGCGGATGCTTCATGAGCGGTGAAGCATGCCTGCAGGTGTCTAGCTTTCTTTCCCCCTTTCTGTCTCTCTTCCCCTCTCAATTTCTTTCTGTCCTATCAAAGAAAAAGAGAAAAAAATGGAAAAAATGATTGCTGGGAGCAGTGCATTCACAGTACAGGCACTTCTTCTTCTTCTAGCGTTTGCACTGAACCCCAGTGATAGCCCTGGTGGCAGTAAACAAACAAACAAGCAAACACAGATAATAGATAGTTATTGAATCATCCCTTATCGGTGAACTTCGGAGAACTGCAGCAGTTCCAAGGAAGGGGATGGAACAGAGAACTCTGGTGGTGGGAACTCTATGAAATAATACTCGTATTATCTTACAATTTTGAAAATCAATATTAAATCACTAATAAAAACTTTTAAGGAATCAGAAGCAATAACATTTAAAAAGTAAAGATCATGTGTAAAGCCTTTATGTGGTAGCCAAAATGGTTCAATATATATAATGAACTGGCATTCAGTAGAAGCTAGCAGGATGTTCTAGGTATGTCTGGGGAAGTGGTTCAACTGGTGGGGTGTCAGACTTGCTTGCTTGAGGTTTCTGGCTCCATATTGGCACTGCATGCACTGAAGTGGTGTTCTGTGTCTGTCTTTTTCTCTTTCGCTCTCATAAAATTGTAGGAGAGAAGAAAATTAAATTATTAGGGAAAAGATTTTAATTTGAACCTCAAAATTTTTTTTTCTTTATTGCTACTAGGGTTATCACTGGCACTCAGTGTCAGCACTACACACCCACCGCTACCGGGGCGGGCATCTCCCCTACCCCAGCTTTTTAATAATTTTATTTGATAGGATAGAGAGAAATTGAGAGAGGAGAGGGAGACAGGGAGAAAGACAAATGCAAACCTGCTTCACAGCTCAGCTTATGTAGTGCCCCCCTTTCAGGTGGGGAGCAGGGGCTTGAACCCAGATCCTTGCTCACAGTACACTCAACCAGGTGCACCACTGCCCAGTCATACTTCTACATTTTAAGGAAGAAGAACTGTAACAAAGCTATCTGCAGTACATAAATGGAATTTTAAATACATCCAAACAGCAAATCTGGGCTGCATAGCCTGGCTGAATTAACAAAGAAACATCTGGTTTGTCATCATATGACTTGAAGGGCTGGCTAGTTCAAGGCTGGACCCAGGAACCTATATGGTTGGGGGTTGGGAGAAAAACAAAAATGGGTCAGTCAGATCTGTGCACAGCCCTGACCCACATGCTATCATTGGCTTGCTTGGTTTGATAACTGATGTTAATTAACAAATCTTTCTCTCTTGGTAAAATAAGAGAAACGGAAGGAAAGGTGTACTCTGTTAGTACTCTGTTAGCACTTGTTTAAAGTCCATGTACTATAAAAAAAATATCAGTTGTAATGAGTAAGGATCAATATGAAGTTCTTGCTCGCAAAGAGATTTTCAAAATATTTTCAATATACAGCTAACAATATTCTTCTTTAAAAAGTACCATATAGGGCCCAGGTGGTGGTGTACCTGGTTAAGCTCACACATTACAGTGCGCAAGGTTCCAGGTTCACGTCCCTGGCCCCCACTTGTAGGCGAAAGGTTCAAGAGTGGTGATGCAGGGCTGCAGGTGTCTCTCTGCCTCTCTATCGCTCCCTTCCCCTCAATTTCTCTCTGTCTTTATCCAATAATAAATAAAATAAAAATATTTAAAAAAAAAAAGTACCGTACAGTTTTTTATAAGTATTTTTATTTGTTATTGGGTAGAGACAGAAAGAAACTGAGAGGACAGAGAGGGTGCTCCACCACCTGACCCTGTTTTTGTTTTTTAAGGTTTCTTTTATGAGAGGTAGATAGACAAAACAATAAAGCACAAGTTCAACTCCCATCCTAAGTGGTGTTAGGGGCAAAATTTGGAGTCTCAAATTAATTACTTACTATAGTTAAGTAGTAGCAGTATTATTTGGTACCAGAGCTAAAGGACTGTGTAAGTGCAGGAGGTGAGTGAGTAAAATATGGCTACACAGTGATTTCTGAGGCCAGACCTTAAGATATAGGAGTGAAATATAACAAACACTTTATTTTTTTAATAAATAAATGTCATATTACAAAAATACTGTCAGAATAAACTTAATTTTGTATATAATACAAAGGGAAACCAACAGAGTCATTGGTTGCATAAATGTAAGCGGATGAACTAAGAAGAAATAAAGAGTATTTCATGGGAAAGATGATGTAATGTTATCAGATGCAGAGAGAATAAAAAACTACTCACACCTCCTTTTTTTGCATCCATCTTCTCCACCAAGGAGAAATTGAGTAGAAAACTGGAAAAGGTAGAAGAAACATAGTTAAAAAGTAAATGAAATAGAAATGAGAAGACAGTAAGAGAATGCCTAGTCATTTGGGAAATTGGTTTTTGTTTATAGGACCTAAATAATCAATCACAAGCCTACCAGCCTAATTCAGGCATGCATATCTAATGTGAGTAAGCTTTAAAAACATAAAGGGGTGGAAGATAGTTCACCTAGTGCAGGAAGGCCAGCAAGCACTGGGAAATATAGGAGTTCCATGGATAGTGAACCAGTGCTGTGGTGGTTGTCTCTCTCCTCCCGTCTGTCTGTCTGTCTCTCTCTCTCTAAATGAAAAATCAAAGAATTAGGTCTGGAAGGCTGCTCTGAAGAACAAGACATAAGTCAGACTCACATAGGTGAGTACATTTTTATTTTGCCATTTAAAAAATAGTACTTTTTTTTTTCCCCATTATCAAGTTTCCATCTCTCTGGGTCAGCTTTTTCAAAAACAAAGAGATGAAGTGACAGAGAGAAAGACAGCACAGCACTCAAACAGCCAGCAGTGCACTAATACTCCTATGTGGTGTACCTGAGGCTCAAACTGTATTGGCACACATAGCAAAGCAGTTACCCTCCCAGAAGAGCTATCTTGCCAGCAAAAACAAACAAAACCAATTCTAGTGGTCTAGGTTGTGGCACAGCGAATAAATAATTAAACTCTCAAACATGGGATCCTGAGTTTGGTTCCCGGTATCACAAGTGCAAGTATAATGTTCTGGTTCTCTCTCTCCTACTTTGCCTCTCTCATTAGAAAGTGAAAACATCTAAGATTTACTGGCTTTGGATATTGAAAAACCTCACTAAGAAAGTGCTGTGCAGATGTCCCCTCAGGCTAATGCCAGTTCCCTGTGAGAGTTAATATGATATTCTCGAAGTGCCCTTCCCAACCAATCCTGTCCCGGCTCGTCACTCCCGGTTTTTACCCTATAAAGCCCTTCTTCTTCCGCCCCTCTCTCTCTTGCCCGCTTTTCACTTCGGTGATTAGACACAAGGAAGGTTGCTGTGCCGAGGCAGCCATTTTGGCTAGCTCCACACGGCCCAAACCACTGCGCTCTCACCCAACTCTGAGGTGCCCATGTGAATAAAGAACTGTGTTCCCTCTCCGCTCCAGATCTCTGGATCTCCTCTCTCTCCTCCACGTCACAGCACGACAAGAAAGAACATTTTTATTTTATAAAATGAATGTATCAAAGGAAAATATAAACCCTTACCATTTAAATGACTCAACCATCTGTGTGTCAGTCTGTATCAAAAGTACAAAAGATTGTTTGCAAGAGAGCTTTTAAGAAAATGGTTAAAGAGCAAATTTTTTTATGTGATATGTATTTTTCTTTTTATTGCCACCAGGGTTCTCACTGGGGCTTGGTGCAAGCACTACAAATCTACTGCTCCTGGTGGTCTTTCTTTCTTTCTTTTCCTTCAATTTTATTTGACAGGACAGAAAGAAATTGAAAGGAGAGAGGAGATAAGAGAGGAAAATAGAGACACCTGCAGGCCTGCTTAACCATTTGTGAAGTGTCTCCCATCCCCCTCCGTGCAGGCGGGGAGCAGTGGCTCCAACCTTGGTCCTTGTGCATGGTGCTGTGTGTGCTTAAATGGGTGTATGAGTGCCTATTTCCAGATTCTAAAATTTTTAATCAGTAAATTTCATTTCAGTTTGGCAGTGTAATGAATTAGGTTTTAAGCAAAATATGATAAATGATGCTGAAAAAATTAGAAGTAAAATAAAAAAGAATTATTAATTAATAATACAGTACAACTGCATATGCATAGCTAGAGAAACAAAAGTTTATTTATTTATTTATTTTGCCTCCAGTCGCTGGGGCTCCTTGCTAGCACTACAAATCCACCACTCCTGGTGGCCATTTTTTCCCCCTTTTTGGGTCCTCTTTCTATTTTATTCACTAAGACAGAGAGAAATTGAGAGGGGTGAGGGAGATAGGAAGAGAGAAAGATACTGGTGGACCTACTTCACCACTTGTGAAACATCCCCCTACAGGTGGGGAGCAGGGGCTTGAACCTGGATCCTTACCCGGGTCCCGCTCTTAATACCGTGCTTAACTGCGTATACCACCACCCAGCCCCCAACAATAATTTATAGTATTTAAAAAGAAAATTGTACTGTCTTTAAATATAATCCACGGGACACAACTGTCACACTTTCATCAAGATGCTCAGGTAACACAACAGAACTCAAAGTCAGGACTAATAAAGATGAGCAGCTGGGTGAAGCATAACTTTCAAGCAACACGTTCTGAATTTAACGCCTGGCATGGCATGTGACAGGGTAATGCTCTGGTTCTCTTCCACCTTTTTTCATAAATGAATATATAAAATAACCTTAAAAGTATCAAAAAAAATTAGGGAGCCAGGTGGTAGCACAGCGGGTTAAGCACACTGCGCAAGGACCGGGGTAAGGTTCCTGGTTCGAGCCCCAGCCTTCCCACCTGCAGGGAGTTGCTTCACAAGCGGTGAAGCAGGTCTGCAGGTGTCTATCTTTCTCTCCCCTTCTCTGTCTTCCCCTCCTCTCTCCATCTTTCTCTGTCCTATCCAACAACAATGACATCAATAAAAACAATAATAAAACAAGGGCAACAAAAGGGAATAAATAAAGTATCAAAAAATTAAAGATGGATGGTAAGGTCAAGAAGATAACACAGAGGTTATCCAAAAACTTTCATGCCTGAGGCTTCATGGTCTCAGGCTCAATCCTCAGGCAAAACAATCTACTGTGTAAACTGTGCCCCCACTCATGTTGTTCTAAAATAGTTTGTCCTAGAGAAACCATCTCATTTAAGTGTAAATCCAAACATTAAATATGTAATGCTTTGGCAAGATACTATGCATTGTAAGAAAAATAGCAACAATCTCCAATACGTGAGTAGATTAGGGAAAAAATGCTGCAAGTTGGATGAAATAAATTAATTGCAAAATGATTTTAACTCACTTATGAATAAACATGAGGGAGTTGGGCAGCAGCGCAGTGGGTTAAGTGTACATGGCGCGCACAGCCATGAGGACCAGAGTAAGGATCCCGGTTTGAGACCCTAGCTCCCCACCTTCAGGGGAGTTGCTTCACAGGCGGTGAAGCAGGTCTACAGGTGTGTCTTTCTCTCCTCTCTCCATTTCTCTCTGTCCTATCTAACAATGACCACATCAATAACAACAACAACAAACAATAAAAGGGAAAATAAAGAAATGTAAAACAATTTTAAAAAACGAATAAAACACGAAAACTAGAAGTATGCATGCTAAGAGTAAGAGACTGGGGCTGGACTGTGGTACACCTGGTTAAATGCACATACTAGTGTGCTGGCACCTGGGTTCAAGTTCTTGTTCCCCACATGCAGGAGAAATAAATACTTCACAAGCAATAAAGCAGGTATGCAGGTGTCTATCTTTCTCTTCCTCTCTTTTGTTCTCCCCTCTCAAATAAAAAAGGAGGGGTGGCCATTGGGAGCAAGATTTTTTTTTTGTAGAGTGTTGTTCAGGTGGTTAATTTTGATGGTCTCTGTTTTGATTATTAAATTTCTCCCCCAAATTATTAAGAATACTAATTTTTTGCTTTCTTATTCCTCAAGTCTTATTTTTTGTCTCTCTCTCTGTAATTTATTTATTTGTTGTTGTTGTTATTTTACTTTGGATAGAGAGAAGTTGAGAGGGAAGTGGAAGGAGAGAGGAAGAGAATGTGCCATATTGCTTCAACACTTGTGAAGCTTTCCCTGGGAGACAGGGACAAGGGCTTGAAGTGTTCTTGTGTATTTTAACGTACACATACTAGATGTGCCAAACCTGGCCCAATTTCGTTTTTTGTATTTGATGATTTACTCTCTTGATATATCTATTCTATTTGAATACAGATTTCAGTAGTGTAACACTACAAAAAAGCACATTGTGAACTCTGACCATATGGTCACAACTGTTGACAATAATTTTAAGGGTGTGAAAGTCAGGCCTTTTCCTTGGGGAGCACTTCAAGTCTGTATTTAGGTGCGCTTTGTCTTAAACTGGTCATATTTTCTACAGAAATCTACTCTGGCACTCACAGTTACACCTGCTGAAGTGAAGATTCTCAGTAGGAGAAGGTAGCTGGTGCTCAACACTTGTCATGGTGTGGACATCCTCTTCACAACCAGTTTCAATAAATGTCTTTGCTTTCAGCACTTGTCAGCTCTAGCTTATATGGCAGAATTGTGTAAACTCTGCAATATAGAAAATATACAAACTCCAAATAGCTGCAAAAATAGTGTCTTTGGGAGAAAGAGTTTCTACATCAATAGAAGAAAAATAGTCATTTTTCTAAGCCAACGCAATCCTGGGGCAGATGGAGGAGGTGTAGTCATCACTTGCCACCTAGAGGTTATAATGCACTAGGACCAGGGTTCAAGCCCCTAGTCCCCACTTGCAGAGTGGTGCTTCAGTAGCGGTGAAGCAGTCCTGCATTATCTATTTCTCTCTCCCTCTTTATCACCATTCTCCCCTTCTCAACTTCTCTATCCAAATAAATAAATCTTTAAAGTGGGGTGGGGGTAGAGGTAAAGCGAAGGCGTTTTTGTTTTGGTTTCATGTTTTTTTTTAAATATTTTAAAAAATATATTTATTTATTCCCTGTTGTTGCCCTTTTTTTTGCTGTAGTTATTACTGTTGTTGTTGTTGTTGATATTATCGTTGTTGGACAGGACAGAGAGAAATGGAGAGAGAAGGGGGAGACAGAGAGAAAGATAGACACCTGCAGACCTGCTTCACCGCCTGTGAAGTGATTCCCCTGCAGGTGGGAAGCCGGGGGCTGGAACTTGGAACCTTATGCTGATCCTTGCTCTATGCACCATGTGCGCTTAACCTGCTGGGTTACTGCCTGACTCCCTTGGTTTAGTTTTCTATTGAATAGAGACAGAGAAAAATTGAGATGTTAGGGAGAGGTAGGGTAAGAGACAGAAAGGCACCTGCGGCCCTGCTTCACTACTCATGAAGCCTCCACCTTGCAGGAGGGGGCCAGGACCTTGAACCTGGGACCCTGTGCACTGTAATATGGGCTGCTGCCTGGCTCCTAAAGTTAAGGAGTTTATTTTAATTTTTTAAAAATATTTATTTATTGGATAGACACAGCCAGAAATTGAGAGGGAAGGGGGTGATAGACAGGGAGTGAGACAGAGAGATACCTGCAGCCCTGCTTCACCACTTGTGAAGCATTCCCCGTGTAGGTGGGGACCGGGGACTCGAACCTGGGTCCCTGCACACTGTAACATGTGCGCTCAACCAGGTGCGCTATCACCTGGCCCCAAGTTAAGGAGTTTTATCCTGCAGTTTCTTGTGTTCAAGGACTCATTGCTATAAGTAAATACCTGTTAACAAATGACTTGTAGTTCTTTGAATAACAACTACTGAATAATTTTGCTCATGTGTACAATATAGAGAATTGAAACAAACAAAAAAGAATTGAAATGCATGAACTTTTTTTAGTAGCTGAACTGTCCCTATGAATTTTGAAAACTATGGTAATTATCCATATGGTGTTTGCAATCATAATTAAATTATTAATAATTTTTAAAAGAAACTTTGCTTAACTTGACATGAAGTTTCTATCTCTGCTCTTCCTTTCTCTTCTTCCTTTTCTTTAATTTTTATTTATTCATTCCCTTTTGCTGCCCTTGTTGTTTTATTGTTGTTGTTATTGATGTTATCATTGTTGGATAGGACAGAGAGAAATGGAGAGGAGGGGAAGACAGAGGGGGGAGAGAGAGAGACACCTGCAGACCTGCTTCACCACCTGTGTAGCAACTCCCCTGCAGGTGGGGAGCTGGGGGCTTGAACCAGAATCCTTACACCAGTCCTTGCGCTTTGTGCCACCTGTGCTTAACCCACTGCGCTACAGTCCGACTCCCCTTTCCTTTCTTTTTTAAAAGACTTATTTTTGTGGAACAAAACTGAACAAAAGCCCTACTCTGTTCCATAATGTGCAGTACTAGAAACTAAACCAAGGCCCTCATGTATGTAAATGCTATGTCCTACCCAGTTTCCTACCCAGCTGCTAATTTTATTACTACTTTCAAATGTACACTTTGACTATGTATTATATTTTCTGGCTAAAATATTTCTATTTAAAAATCCAACGTCAATTAAGTTACCTATGGGTAGAATCTCTTTTCTTGCAATTTCCCTTTACTCTTATAACAAATAGCCTGCATAAATACATAAATAAATAAAATTTAACTTCAGTCTTTAAACATAATAAAGGTATAAAATTTACACATATACAATGACTTAAACAGTAAAAAATCAAAACTTTGTTACATGAATTATAAAATAGGATAGTCTTTCCAAAAGGATTTAAGAGTGAATTTGATGCCACCGATGGTTCCTGCTGCTATACACAATACAATTGAACCCTTTTTTCTGAAAATTGAATTCTATACCACTGGAACAGAAAATGAGTACAGTGTATAAGTGGATATGAGTAAGAATATGGTTAACAAATATCACTTTAAAATGTAGTTTTTCTTAAGAATTCAAATACTTTCTAAGTGGCTTCACTAAAGCTAGTGTCAGTGTGGAATGTGACAAGTATTATATGCTTCATTTTAATTTAAAGTATACATTTTAGTGATCTATTTCAGAGAACATTTATGTAATGAAAAATAAACTGTTTTGTAATGAGTCACCAGTTAAATATCTAATAAAGAATAATATATAACTTTATCAGAAACCATCATTGTGAAAGGACTGTGTCTATATGTTTCCGTTACAGCTTTTATATATATACTGGGTTGTTGGGAAAGTCATGCCATACTTTTCTAAATCTATACAAAACTGCATCATGACTTTTCCAAAAACACAATATATGAATATATGAAACTTGTTTTCACTTTCAACACAGTAAGTTGGCTGCTGGTTTGGTTCATGTGGATTCAGCAAAACTACAGAGTACAGATGACTGATTTTTAAAGTTTTACTTTGAAACAGTTATTCTTAAGACTTATTGAGAAATTATACAACTTAATTTTTTTAACTTTTGCGCAGTGATATATGCATACAAACAGTATTAGCCATAACACTTTCATATAGGACAAATTCAGCGTATAAAACCTATGGCATATATAACTATAATAAAATAAAACTATGTAAATTTTTATTTCTTCAACTTTCCTTAAAATATCTGCTTCCACAAATGACATAATGAAAAATAATACAGTGTTCTATGGAACTAGCACCTGCAAGAAATAATCCTTTCTAGCAACTGCTAATACTATCTATTCATCACTTAATTCTCAAACATTACGGCACTCCTTCTCCTCCTCCCCGCACGCCCAGTCCATGAAATTAAAGAAAATAGAGCTTCGAGTATTCATGTTAACTCCCACAGTATATAGCTTGAACCTTTACATTCTCTAAAAGGAAAAAAAAAACAACTACAGTCCTTCAGAAGTCTTAAACACAGAAAAAATCATGCAATATTCAGCCCCTGCCTACTAGTTTCATACAGAATAACTGCTCAGAAATATTAAATCTTTAGTAAAAGTTTGATTTTTGTTTCATTTTATCAGTGCCAGGGTTTCACTGCTTTGGGGCAACATTTCCAGACAGAAAGAGACAGAAGGAGTAAGGGGAAGGTAATACAGAATTATAAGCTTCAACTGGGTTCAAATCTGAGTTGCATTCATAGCAAAATAAGCGCCTTCCCAGGAAAGCTATCTTGCCAGCTACATTTTTTTAAGACACTACCAACAGAAATTAAATCAGATGTTTACAACTAAATAACATTAAACATGAGGACTTTGTTTTTCTTTTTCGATAGAGACAGAAAGAAATTGAAATGATAAAAAGCTTGAATGGGAGACAACAGAGCAATACCTGCAACAATGCTTTACTGCTCATCAACCTTCCTCCCTGTAGGAGGGATCTGGAGGCTTGAACCCAGGTCCCTGTAATATGTGTGTTCTACTCAAGTGTAGCACTGTTGATCATTATGACCATTAAATAACTGGAATAGGTAATGTTTAAAACTGTGCAAGCAATGCTGCAACCAGAACAAAATAAATAATTAACTTCAACCACTAGTGACAATTTGTTGATAAATATAAATAAAAAGTAAAGCAATAATTAGTTGCTTTAATTAGTTAATTAACTCAACAATTAGTATTTCCTTTAGACAAAGTAAGAGAATATTTTAAAATTAAACAAACTGGTGGCCAGGAAATACAGCAGCTGGTAAGAGTGCCAGATCTGCAAAACTGGTTCAATCCAAAGCATCACATGTACCAAAGTGGTGCTCTGTTTTCTCTTTTCCTCAAGAGAAACTCTTTACATTATACAAAATAAAAAAGTAAATCTTCGGGAGTCAGGTGGTAGCGCAGCGGGTTAAGCGCAGGTGGCACAAAGCGCAAGGAACAGCAGAAGGATCCTGGTTCCAGCCCCCAGCTCCCCACCTGCAGGGGAGTCGCTTCACAGGCAGTGAAGCAGGTCTGCATGTGTCTGTCTTTCTCCCTCCTCTCTCCATTTCTCTCTGTCCTATCCAACAACGACGCCATCAATTACAACAACAATAATAAATACAACAATAAAAAACAAGGGCAACAAAAGGGAATAAAGAAATATCTTTTAAAAAAGTAAATCTTCATAAAAATTGCCTGAGCAACAATTCACAATTTGGCAAAAATATCTAACTTGTTTAACCAATATTTTTCAATGTGTTTTTAGTATTTTAGAAAGCTTTTGATATTAAGAAAAGGAGTTTAAAATTTCTTTGGCATGTTACTAAACCACTAAAGGCCTATTAAAAAAAGAAAAGAAAAGAAAAGAAAAAACAAGAGGAAAACTGTCTACTTGGCTGATTATGCTGTGCTGGCAACTTTTCAAACATCTGCTAAAGGTCAGATTTCCACTGCATGAACCAATCAATGGAACTACACAATTCCTCTACCACTCTAGGAAGCTAAACAAAGACCACTATTCCACATACATAATGAAACATAACCTTAGTTTTGCAATGAATTACAGCAGTCTACTTTCTCATCATAGAATTCATACATTTGAAAAATGACTATATGATTTAGCTGCATTTCACTCAAATTTTTATTATGTTCAGAAAGTGTGTGTATATATATATATGTATATATATTTCAAAACTCATTTGCTATAAATTAATAACCATTTTACTTTTTAAATATTTTTTATTATTTTTATTGATTGGCTAGAGACAGCCAGAAATCCAGAGGGTAGGGGGAAGTAGAAAGGAAGAGAGACAGACACCTGCAGCTCTGCTTCACTACTTGCATAGCTTTCCCTCTGCAGGTGGGAACCAGGGGCTTGAACCCATATCCCTCCCTGCTCATTGTAACATGGGTGCTCAAAAATGTGTGCCACTACCCAACCCTTAAAAAACCACTTTATTTCACATTCCAAAAACCTACTCTATGTTCAAACACTAAGTATAATTTTTTAGGATAATTAGTATTATAAATATTTAGCAACTAAGGAGGTAATTCTGGGAGTAGACTAGATGTCTTCTATGTCTGACATCCTAAGTTTGATCCTTGACACCACAAATGATGTGATATATGCATCTGTAGGTCCCTCTCATAAAAGAAATGGATATATAAATCTTTGCTAAGAATCCTAACATATGTAGTATGATTTCTCTATAAATATGGAAACTGCAATAGTAAAAAATTCAGTGATGGGGGCCAGGCGGTGGCACATCTGGCTAAGCGCACACATTACAGTGCGCAAGGACCCAGGGTCAAGTCCCCAGTCCCTATCTGCAGCAGGGAAGTTTCACGAGTGGTGTATCAGGGATGCAAGTTGTCTTTCCTTCTCTACTTCCCCTTCCCCTCTCAATTTCTCTCTGTCTCTATACAATAAGAACATTTAAAAGAAAAAAAAAAATCAGTGAGTAACTCATGACAGTAAGTCAGATTAATAGATGAGTGAATTTACAGAAAGCTTCAATGTTAAAACTAAAAATTTCTTGAAAATATTCTGATTTTCTATGACTAGAGACAGCAACATCACCTACTTTGAGAGGACTTTGACCCAAAATATCCAAACTCATTCCACAGTCTACAAATTTGTTAATTTCATCAAATACTTAAAAAAACAACAACAACTAACAGAACATGTGGTCCAGAGGTGGCACAGTAGGTAAATTTTTGAACTTAAAAGCACAATGTCCCAGGGAGCCGAGCAGTAGCACAGCAGGTTAAGCACACATGGCTGGAAACGAAAGGACCCACAAAGATCCCGGTTGGAGCCCCTGGCTCCCCACCTGCAGGAAAGTCACTCCACAAGTCGTGAAGCAGGTCTGCAGATGTCTATCTTTACCTCTCCTTTTCTGTCTTCCCCTCCACTCTCAATCTCTTTCCAACAATAACAACAAGGGCAACCAAAGTGGAAAAAATGACCTCCAAGCCCTAGTGATAGAAAAAAAAAAAAAAAAAAAAAACCCACAACATCCCAAGTTCAGTTCCTAGCATCCTCTGTGCCAGAGTGATGCTCTGGTTCTCTCTCCTCTTTCATTAATAACTAAATCTTCAAAGACATTTAAAAAGCAATTAAACACAACAGTTTACCAAATATTACAGAAATTGTGTATGTATAAAGATAAGACTTTTTTAAAAAAATATTTTAATCAGAGTTTATAGGTCTGGCTTACAGATGTACCAGGTACTGAAAGTGAGAACTTAGAGCCTCATAAAAGTCTATATATTTTTTTTTTGGAAGAAAATGCTAATTTACCTGCACAGACTAGAACTGAAATCTTACGAATACACTTCTGGAGTCTTTGTACTTTTTTAAAATTTTCATTTTTAAAAAAGCTAAGCATGTAATTTATTGCTTCTCTATTAAGTTTCTGAATTTTTGGAGTTAGTTAGGGCTTGGGATTGAGGCATACTTGAGAATTATCCAGAACCAACAACTACAAACAGTATGGACACATTTCTACAAAAGAGTTTTTAATCGTCATGTGACAAACTGTAGCTCCAGAGTAGGTAGTGGGCCTGACACGTACAACTAGCTTGTAGTTTCTGTGCTGCCACTTCGATGTGGTGCTTGTGCTTCATAGCCATCATGCACACCACACAGGCTTGGGAGAAAGGTGCCCAGAAAAGGCTTCTGTATGCCATTATACTATCTCCCCTGTCCAAGATACTAATTTTTTAAAAAATATTTATTTACTTATTTATTCCCTTTTGTTGCCCTTGTTGTTTTATTGTTGTAGTTATTGTTGCTGTTGTTATTGATGTTGTCACTGTTGGATAGGACAGAGAGAAATGGAGAAAGGAGGGGAAGACAGAGGGGGAACACTCCTGGTCCTTAAGGCTAAGATTAAAACACAGCCAAAATGCACTTGAGAATTAGTAGGCAAAATTTAAATGATCAAGTGACTGACGCATTTTTAAAAATTAAAGCACAACTGATATGTTAAATTGCAATGCCTCTGTATATTTATACAATGAAATAATCATCACAGAGGATAGAAGATACTGAGAGCTTGCCTAGTATGGCACATACCTTCCTACGTATTCTGCCCAGGTTCATGTCCTAATGCCACATAAAAGTATCATGGTAGCGCAGTGGGTTACATGCAGGTGGCACAGACCACAAGGATCGGCACAAGGATCCTGGTTCGAGCCACCGGCTCCCCACCTGCAGGGAGTCGCTTCACAAGCGGTGAAGCAGGTCTGCAGGTGTCTTTCTCTCCCCCTCTCTGTCTTCCCCTCCTCTCTCTATTTCTCTTTGTCCTATCCAACAACAGCAGCAGCAATAACAATAGCAATAATAACTACAACAAATAAAACAACAAGAGCATCAAAAGGGAATAAATATTTTAAAAAAAGAAGTATCATGACCAGTGAAAGCTCTCATGTTGTGGTGCCTCTCCCCCCCCCTATGTCTATATGAAATAAAAAGAACAATAAAGTCAGCAGGGGATGGTGAAATTATGCATACACAATGACCCAGTGCTAGCAAAAATAAAAATCATCATCACATAAGTTTAGTAAACGTCTGTCTATTCTCTAAGCAAATTTGAATTATGCACTAATGCCAGGCTGAAAAGTTAATTCAAAAATGGATGAAAGACTTAAGATATTGGGTCAAAAAACACAAAAATGCAGAAAACAGAGAAAACACTAGCTGACGCTGGTTTCATATAAATGTCGTCTAGTACTGAAAGTATTATGAAAAATAAAACCAACGGCCTTTTTCATATTTGTATTTATTTCATTTCTATTTTATTGGATAGAGACAGAAATCAAGAGGGAAAGGGGGCAGAAAGAGAGAGAGACAGATGCAGCACTACTTAGCTACTTGTGAAGCTGCTCCGCTACAGGTGGAAAGTAGGGGTTTAAATCTGGGTCCTCATACACGTAGTGTGTGCTCTCCCCCTCTTGCTTCCTCTCTCATTACTACACAAAGCTCTTAGGGATACTTATTTATGTGATGAAGGGAGAGGGGAGGGAGGGTCAGGGGAGGGAAGCACCAACACCAGAGCGCAGGTCTAGGACATGAGGAGGACCTCATGCATACAGTCCTGGGGTCCACTTGGTGAGTCACCTTTCTGGCTACTGCATATTTTATTTTTTTAAAATGCCCATGGGCAGATGGTTTTTTATTTTTACTTGATTTTTTTTTTAGAGAGATATTACTAATGCAAAGAGGGAGAAGGTATCAAGAGTATCGCTCTGACATGTGATCAAACTCAGGACTTCATGCTTGAAAGTCTAGTGCTTTATCAGCTGTGTCACTTCCCAGGCCACCATATTTTGTTTAATGTAATACCAAAAACAATTGAATATTTACTGTGCACTGTGTATCAGAAACTGATAAAAGCTACCTATACTGCAAGAACATAAATTTAAACAAATAAAACATAATCTAAGAGTATGCTTCTTGTGAAATTTATGCAGCCAAATAATCCTCATAACAAAATTAAATTAGATAAACTATCAGGAATGGCGATGTCAACGAGCAAGCACTAAAAACCCCAGCAATAGTCATGATAGTAAAAAAAAAAAGTTTGATGAGGAGGCCCAAAACGTTAGAGAAAGAAGTCTTTCAACAAATGGTATTGAGAAAATGGAGTTGAAATGTGCAGAAGAATGAAACAGGACCACCACATATGACCCTGCAAAAAAGTCAGCACCAAACAGGTCAAAGACATGGATATTAAACCACAAACCATCAAATACAAAGAAGAAAACACTAGCAGAATACTTAATAATCTACACCTAGGAAATGTCTTCAAAGAAAAGTCTAATAGCAAGGAAAAAACAAAAATAAACCAAAATATATAGAGTCCACAAAACTCAACAAAACAAACACTCCCCTCCCTCCATAAAAAACAGTGAAATATGGGGGAAAGACATGGACAGAATTTTCACCACAGAAAATACACAGATGACCAACAAATGTATGAAAAATGCTCAAGGTCACCAGTAATCAGAGAAAAATAATTAAATACAATGATGAGACACCACTTCACACCTATGAGAATGTCAAAAATTTTACAAGATGGAAAGAGTACGTGTTGGGGACAAAGTGGGGAAAAGAAGCCCTACCACACTGCTGGTGAGACTGCAGGTTAGTCCAGCTCCTATGGAGAGCAGTCTGGAGAGTCCTCAGAACACTGGAAATAGGCCTTCGTCATGACCCAGCAATTTCTCTCCTAGAGAGGTACTCACAGACCACAAAAACAACTATTCAAAGAAATCTATCTGCACTCGTGTCAAGCAACATAATTTGTAGTAGCTCAAACTTGAAAACAACAGATGAATGGCTAAGAAGGTTGCGCTGTAATATACATAGTGGAATACTCGGCCGTTAAAAACAATGAAGCTATCACCATTGCCTCATCATAGATGGAACTTGAAGGAATCATGTTAAGTGACATAAGCTAGAAGGAGAAAAACAAATACCAGATGATTTCACACATACTTGGAAACTAAAAAACAAGAAAAGAAAGAAAGACCACAAGGTGAAACCAGGAGTATGGCCTATTTTGGCAAAGTAAAGGACTGTGTGGGAGGGAAATGGGAGTGGGATGGGAGACGAGAATGGGGGAAAGTGATCATTGGGTAACCAGTACATGAGAGTGGACAAGGACTTGGATGGGCAACTGAGTGGTGTGCAGATGAGAGGTTGTACCCATGTGTCGACAACTGTCCTTCAAACTATTATCTCCCTAATAAAATGTTTGGAAAAAAAAAACAATGGCTAACAATGTAATTGCACACTGAAAAGCAGAAACAGAGTACAAAAGAAACTGAGTATTTCAAAATTCTAGTCCCTAGATTTTTTTATGAAATTAGTGATTCTTCTTGCACAAAGGAGGTTTTAGAATGGACAATAATCAGAGGTGTGCTAGAATAAAATTTCTACACTTGAAGTCACAACTAATCATGATCAACTCATTATTATTACTCCAGAAACAAGTATGAAAGGAAAATGAAGAGAAAAGGAGAAAATAATGGCAACAAAGTAAAACTCAAAAACCTGAATTATTGACAATCATTTCCTTAATTTTAATCTAAGTACTCCCCAAATAGCAATCATTATACTATTCCTACTAAAACCTTCTTATTTAAATCTTAGGAGCTAATAGGAAGAAAGGATATTAAGGTCAAATAAAGATCTACAAAACCTATGTAGTTAAAAAGTGAAATTGTTCACTGGGCTGGGAAAATACTACAAAGGTCTACTGAAGAGACTTTCTTGCTAGAGGTTGGAGGTCCCAAGTTCAATTTCCAGCACCACCACAAGCCAGAGCTAAGAAGTGCTCTGGTGATTAAAAAATAATAATGCTTATGGCTTGGGTTCTCTATCCATCTTTTAAAAACATGTTTATTTATGAGAGGAAGAGAGGAAGAGGAGGAGAAAGAGAACCAAAGCATCACTCTGGCACATGTGTTGCTGGGAGTCAAATGCAGGACCTCATGCTTGAAAGTCCAACATTTTATCCACTATGCCCCCCCCCATGCTGCTAGATGTATGCTGTCCCTCTTTCTCATTCAGATAACCCAGCAGATGGATTAAGTATTACCTCAAAATGTTGCCAGTCATAATCCAAGGAAAGATAAAAAGACAAAGCTTTGGAAGATCTCAAACTGGAATTTAAATGTCTATTATTATAACTAGATATATTCAATCTGCTTCCTTTCCAATATAAATTTTTCTCAACATTCATTCATTGCCCAAAACTAGTCCCAAGTAACATGGTGGACTGTTGGAAAAGTTGTGACATATTTTTCTACAATAAACAAACAAACAAAGCATGTGTCTGTCGGATGGTGGTGCACCAGGGTAAGCACACATAGTATGAAGTGAAGCAGATCTGCAGGTGTCTTCCTTTCCCCTATCTTCCCTCCCCCCCTCCAATTTCTCTCCAATAAAACAAGGGGGGGGGGAGGCCGCCAGGAGCAGTGGATTCGTAGTGCAGGATTCAAGCCCCAACAATAACCCTGGGGGGTGGGGAAGCAAAATCACAACTTTTCTAACAATCAAATAAATGTCATGTGCCTGGAAAGACGAAAACAAGTTTAAAAGAGCTGTTGAACAGCAAGGCTAATAACCAATACAGAAACATTCTGTTTCAAGACAAAATTTAATGTGCTAGTGAGGAAAACTGTGAGCCAAAGTTGCATTTTTGCCAGAGGAGCAAGCGATGGCCTTACTATTTCAAATTAGCAACCATTAAATATACAACACAATTATTAATTAAAAAAATACACAAAGCCTCTCAAATATTATGGCGCACCCAGTTAAGTGCCCAAAGTACTAAGCTCAAGGACCCGCACAAGGCCTGGCATATATATATATATATATATATATATATATATATATATATATATATATATATATATATATCCCTCTCTTCTCTAAAAATCTCTCCATTCTATCCAATAAAATGGGGGGGGGGAGTGGCCACCAGGATCAGTGGATTCATAGTGCCAGTACCAAGCCCTAGCAATAACTCTGGAAGCAAAAATTAATTAATTAAGAAGTAAAACAAAATGAATTAGGTAGCTAACGGGGTAATGTACAATGTTATGACAGCTACCACATCACTAGGCAATAAGAATTTAGGCACCACCTTTGTGTATGCAGTCTATCAATAACCGAAACAGCACATGAATATGGAAAAGCTGTTATTAGTATAATAAAGTATGAAACCACACTTCCTTATTTAAGAGACTAATGAAAACTTAGTCTAAAAGTCAGCACTATTTTATTTGCAGAACAAGGGTCTTGCATGTGGGATGATACAAATGCTTCTAGGTCAATTTCCTACTTTTTTTTTTATTTCAACTAGAGGAGAGGGAGAGAAACAGAACCACCACAGTAACCACCGTGCATGCAGTCTCCCTTAGTGCCAGTGCTAAGGCCTCAAACTTGGTAAGGTATGTGCTCTGCCTGTTGAGCTACCTCCTGGCTCTTAGCTCAGTTTTAACAGACTTGTACCTCTGTATTTTTTCTTTACAAAATTTTTTTTGTTATCTTTAGTAGAGACAAACAGAAATCAAGAGGGAAGGGGGGGTTAGAGAGCAAGAAAGAGAGACACCTGCAATGTTGCTTCACTACTCATGAAGCTTCCCCCCTGAAGTTGGGGACAGGGCACTCGAATCTGGATCCTTGCACACTGTAATGTGTGTGTTCAACTAGGTGTGCCACCACCCGATCTCCCTCCATATATTTTCTACACCACTTAAAAAAGCATTTAAGAGAAATACTAGTTTATAGAGGTCAAGTGATGGAGTACTGGAGACTGAATCTCGGACCACAGAGACCCAGGCATGAAGTCTTTGCGAGACCCAGGCATGAAGTCTTTGCAAAACCATATGCTATCTCCCCAGACCGAAAAGTTCTGCATGACTTAAGTCACACACTCTTTGCAGACCAACTAATATAGTACATTGGCACTTGATATTTTGTTTAGTAGTAAACAAGTCATTTAAAAATTTTTTTAATCTTTATTTATTTATTGGATAGAGACAGCCTGAAATTGACAGGAAAGGGGAGAGAGAGACAGAGAGATAACCGCAGCCCTGTTTCACCACTTGTGAAGCTTTCCCCATGCAGGTGGGGATCAAGTCATTTTTTTATGTGTTTTATGTAAACTACCTCAATATCACAAGCATTAAAACATGATATATCTTAAAACCCAAGAAAACTGGTACACCATACCTTGGCACTCCGTAGCTTTAAAACTCGTCAAATTCAGCACTGATAGCAATATTTTTTTTACTTTTTTAATATTTATTTTATTTATTTATTCCCGTTTGTTGCCCTTGTTGTTTTATTGTTGTAGTTATTATTGTTGTTGTCGTTGTTGGATAGGACAGAGAGAAATGGAGAGAGGAGGGGAAGACAGAGAGGAAGAGAGAAAGATAGACACCTGCAGACCTGCTTCACCGCCTGTGAAGCGACTCCCCTGCAGGTGGGGATCCTTATGCCGGTCCTTGTGCTTTGCGTCACCTGCGCTTAACCCGCTGCGCTACAGCCCGACTCCCTGATAGCAGTATTTTAACAAGGAGACATGTTTTTGCACTCAGGGCTTGCTGAGACCTCCTTCCTGCCATCATGCTGAAAGCAGAGATGCAGGGGCAGGGGCGCCTAGAATATCATGGTTCCTGTCATTTTCAACACTCACTGTCTTCAGGATTAATAATGAATATCCAAATGTCACTACATTTCCATATTTGTTTTGTTAAATTAGATTGCTTCTCCAAAGCAGACATGGAATAATTAATCCTTTTTACAATATCTGATTAACAATCTGTTTTCTCACTTGATTTAGCTCATGCTATGCCAAGTAACACAAATTTAAACAAGAAAATAAGTCATGGCATTTCAGCTAAAATTTCAGCACCAAATTTGAAATGAAGCATAAAATATTTTATGATTTTATGAACAGGTCCTTATATGTTATAATCATAACCATAACAAAAGACTTGCGACAATAAGGCTTAATAGGCTGGATAAGGGGTTACTGAATATTAAATTTCAAAGGTCGGGGTTAAGACTGAGGAGGTCTAAATATTAAGAGTATGGATTTTTGACTTTATTAGATAAAGCAAATAAAGTTTTGATGTGAAGTAAAGGAAGACACTCCGGATGGGTATTCTGTCCAAAAAGATGAATAAGCTGGAAAAAGAAGAAATTAAAACAAAAAAAAAAAAATCACATTTCTTGGGACAATAAAGGATTCGACTTAGTGGCAGCATATACTGAAAACAGAAAACAATAGTGGGGAGCAGAGTGCAATTTGAAGAAATGAGAAGAGCTCAATAAATACGAACAAAAGTGGTGGACATGTAAAGGATAAAGGCTATTTCAAACAGAAGGTGGGTTCATTGTTCTTAATAGCTGCGTAGTATTCCATTGTGTATTAGCACAACAGAAAAGGTTTCAAGACAGTTGTTAAAAAAGGGACGCTGATTCCACATTTACATAAAGACAGTAACTTACATTTTAGATACATCATATTAGATTCAAATGTGGAACATTTTTGTGAGTACAACAAATGCAGCAACAGTAGATTCAAATTAAGAAGAAATGAAGATGGGCAACTATATACTTCAAAATAAAAGTGCTTCATAGGGAGTCAGGTGGTAGTGCAGCAGGTTAGGCACATGTGGCGCAAAGCACAAGGACCATCGTAAGGATCCGAGTTTGAGCCCCCGGCTCCTCACTTGCAGGGGAGTTGCTTCACAGGTTGTGAAGCAGGTCTGCAGGTGTCTATCTTTCTCTCTCCCTCTCTGTCTTCCCCTCCTCTCTCGATTTCTCTCGGTCTTATCCAATGATATCAACAACAACAACTACAACAACAGTAAAAAAAAAAATCAAGGATAACAAAAGGGAAAATAAGTAAATATAAAAAAATAAAAAAGGTTTAAAAAAAGTGCTTCATAGTCCTCTGTGATTAGATTTAGAATTATTTAGCTCAGCAACCAGTAGACAAGCTTAAAGAAGGTACCATAAACTTTCTAGTAAAATATTAATGACATAGGCTTAGATACCCTCTCTTACCCCTTACTTCACTTCCCTCAATCACTCTCTCTACTTAACTAACTATACAAAAGAAAGATGCATCGCTTAGTCTCTTCTGACAGCATCAGCGTTATTACCACCCCTTGATAATCTTAGGAAGAATCACTGTATAGAGCTGACCAAGAGATATACTGGCAGAAAAATATTTACGCACTAAAGGACAACTGTCTCTATGATAACCTTTATTAGAATCACCAATGCAGTAAATGCAGTAAAACTCAAGATAAGCTTAGACCCCACTAAAATCCTAGGTGTATTTCCTCCCTAACTTGAGGTCAGACTCCATAAACTTAACACCAGTTTGGAAATAACTGACACTCAAGCTGTAACAACTGGGAGAGAAAGTCTAAGCTTGTCAGGTAAAAAAAGGACTACAAAAGCTGGAAAAGGGCTCACTAATGATGGACTTCTTGGTCACTGCTAGGCCACCCCATCACCTGGGGCTCTAGTCAGAATTCTTGTGTCCCACCCATAGATTCTTTATTTATTTATTGGGGGGGTTAACGTTTTACAGTCGACAGTAAATACAATAGTTTGTACAGCCATAACGTTTCCCAGTTTTCCACATAACAATACAACCCCCACTAGGTCCTCTGCCATCCTGTTCTAGGACCTGTACTCTCCCTCCACCCACCCGAGTCTTTGGCTTTGATGCAATGCACCAACTCCAGTCCAGGTTCTGCTTAGTGTGTTACCCTCACAGATTCAGTAGGCCTAGACCTCTACTAGTTCCCTGTCTCCATCACTGGTCACTTCCATCAGGAACATCATTTTAAGCCCTCTTGTGGGCTTCTTCAGGACCGTAGTCTATGAACTAGCAATGGTAAGGACTGCCCCACTCTCCAAATGGCAGCTGGGTCATCCTACTACATACATCCTACTGGAGGAAAACTGGTCTTAAAATGAGTACAGCCTAGTGTGTTTCCAGCTGTGACCACAGACTGTGAACACAGACTGACAGGGACTCGGAGGTTATACAGGCTCCTGTGCTAAATAGGAATAGATACGGGTCCTGGGTCAGATGGAGGTGGTAAATAGTCAATTGTATTTATATATTTTCTTCAAGTCTGGGAGCTACTCTCTGCCCTAAATCAGCATTCTAGCCCTATTCTCAACTCTGACACTATCTTCCCAGACAGTATTTTTATTTCACCTGCAAGCTAGCTATCAAGCTCCAGCAAAAATTATTAAAGTCATGAGCCCCTAGGAACATACCTAAAATAGACTTCCTAGCTTCTCCTGCCGACCCTAAAGTCCCTATTCCCACGTGCTCTATTCCTACTTTATGGTTCCTGTTCACCAATCATTTTGTACTGCTTTACATCTAACAGCATTTCAGCTACTAAACTGCAGATATGATGTCATCCTGACTTTCCAGGGTAGACGACCTCACCTCCCCAGAGCCCTATTCCACTAGAAAGACAGAAACAGGCTGGGGGTGTGGACTGACCTGCTAGCATCCGTGTCCAGCAGAGAAGCAATTGCAGAAGCCAGAACTCCCACCTTCTGCACCCCAAAGAGAATTTTGGTCCATACTCCTACAGGGTAAATGTTAGGGGAAGATGACCACAGGGCTCTGAACTCTAATTCCATTAAGATCCAGAGAAAGAGGGAGAAGGGGGAAAAAAAAAAAAAGACAGAAGTAGTAGGTATGACTTAGAAAGGATGAGAAGGCAGGACCATAGGAAAAAAATGGTCAAGCATATTTAAATATAGATTGTTATTTTAAAAAGTCAACCCTGTTAAGCGTACATGGCAGAAAGCGCATGGACCGGCAGAAGGATCCCAATTTGAGCCCCCGGCTCCTCACCTGCAGGTGGGTTGCTTCACAGGTGGTAAAGCAGGTCTGCAGGTGTCTTTCTCTCCCCCTCTCTGTCTTCCCCTCCTCCATTTCTCTCTGTCCTATCCAACAACCACGACATCAATAACAACAATAACTACAACAACAATAAAAAAGGGCAACAAAAGGGAAAATAAATAAATATAAAAAAAGATTTTAAAAAAGTCAACCCTGGGGGTCAGGCGGTAGTGCAGCTGATTATGTGCAGGTGGCACAAAGGGCAAGGACCGGAGTAAGGATCCCCCAGCTCCCCACCTGCAGGGAAGTTGCTTCACAAGTGGTGAAGCAGGTCTGCAGGTGTCTATCTTTCTCTTCCCCTGTCTTCCCCTCTCTCCATTTCTTTCTCTCCTATCCAACAACGGTAACATCAAGAACAACAATAATAATAACTACTACAACAATAAACAACAAGGGCAACAAAAAGGAAAATAAGTAAAAATAAATAATATTTTTTTAAAAAGTCAACCCATATCTGTGATTTTGGGAGAATTAATGGCAGTTTCCAATAAAGGGAATGGGGACACAGAACTCTAGTTCTGGTAAAGGTGTGGAATTATACCTGTTATCTTCTAATTTTGTAAATCAATATTAAGGGGTCATGGTGGTGCACCTGGTTGAACACACGTTACAATACACAAGGACCCACGGTTCGAGCCACCAGTCACCACCAGCAAGGGGAAAGCTTTGTGAGTGGTGAAGCAGTGTTTCAGGTGTCTTTCTGTCTCTGTGTGTCTGTCAGTCTGTCTCTCTCTCCCTTTCTCAGCCTCTCCCCTCTCAATTTCTGGCTGTCTCTATCAAATAAATAAAGATAATAAAAATAGAGAATGCTAGTTAGTATTGCTTTTTAAAAAGTAAGTCAATATTAAATCACTAATAAAAATAAATATATATATGTGTATATATATACATATATATATATACACATACATACATACAGCTGTAGTCAGGGAGGTGGTTCAGCTGGTAGAGTGCATGCTTTGTAAAGCTGAGGTCAATCCTGATAGTTTAATCTGCCAGAGTGATGCCCTAGTCTCTTTCTGACATTAAATAAAGTCTTTTTTTCTTTTTTGCCTCCAGGGGTTATTATTGGGGACTCCTTGAATCCACTGCTCCTGAAAGCTGTTTTTTCCCTTTTGTTGCCCTTGTTTATCACTGTTATTGTTATTGCTGTTGTTGTTGTTGGATAGGACAGAGAGAAACCGAGAGAGGAGAGGAAGGGGAAAGACAGGGGGGAGAGAAAGGTAAGACACCTGCAGACCTGCTTCACCGTCTGTGAAGCGAACCCTCAGCAGGTGAGGAGCCAGAGGCTTGAACCAGGATCCTTTCGCTGGTCCTTAAGATTAGTGCTCTGTGCTCTTAACCCACTTGTGCTACCACCCGACCCCCAATAAATCCATTTTTAACTATCCAGAAAAAAAAATTAACCCAAATAAAAATTTAGCCTTGTATCAAATCATACTTGTTCACAGTGGTAAACAAAATAGTTTTGCTACATAATATGTGGGCAGAATAATGCCACCCTAAACAGGCTCATATCCCAACAGGTAAAAACTGGAGTTGTGCTACATCTTAAGTCAAAAAAGAATTAAGGTCCTTATTAAGTAGAGGGGGAGAGTACTCTGGATTGTATGCACTGGGCTGGAGGCATCACATATTCACTTAAAGGTAAAAGGGAAAGCATCAGGAATATCCTCACTTGCCCTTTTGTGGGCCTCTCAAAAGGGCCCCTTATTCTCTTGTATACAAGTAAGCAGTGCTAGACTGCCCCACTCTTGGGAGGCGCATTCATCCTAATCTACCACAGAAGACTGGCCCTGCATATGGTAGCCTAGAATATTCCCAGCTATGACCACAGACTGAGATCAGACTGACAGGGACCCAGAGGGGATACAGACTTCTGTGTTAAGTATGAAAATACATGGGCCATGTGACTGACTGGTGTGGTAACTGTATTTATATACAATTATTTCAAAATTGAGAGCCACCCTCTGTCCTAACCTGGTTTTCAAGTTCTATTCTGCACTCTGATACCTTCCTCCCAGGTAATATTTCTAGTCCACTTTTATGTTAGCTATCAAGCTCAAGAAAAGTTTCTAAATTCCAGGATTCCCAGGAACATACCCAAAATAGATAACCTACCTCGTTCCACCCTAGAGTCCCTACTCTCTTTGGCTCTATTCCTACTCCTTCATCTCTGTTTATTATGCATTTTGTCCTGCTTTATACCTTTCTGCCTTTCAGCCACCAAGTTGCAAATGCTACTACAATCCCATCCTGACCTCCCTAGGCAGATGACCTACCCTACCAGGGTACCAGAAGGCTGGCAATGTCTGTGTCCAACAAACAGAGAAGCAATTACAGAAGTCAGAACTCTTTCCTTCTGTGCTGCAGCAAAGAATTTTGGTCCATACTTCCAGAGGAGAAAATGTTAGGGGAAGATGAACAGGCAGCTCCGAGCCCTAGATCCACTGGGCCCTGAAACTTGTATGACAAGGAACCTTTGCTTTTGCACATCACTAAGAGGGAAGAGGTTCTAGAAAACACCTGAGGAAGTCAGGCACTGTTTCGATTATCTGAGAGGGAAGAGTGAAAAGGAAAGACAATTATCACACACTTTCACCCCTAAGTAGAATACAGAGAATTGAAACACATGAACTTGAAAAAAAAATTTTTTTTCATCATACTATATGACAGTCAATTCATACTGATGATCTTAGGAGATGGTGGTTACTGTGGGGGAGGTAGGATGGACACAGAGTTCTGGTGGTGAAAGTGATGTGAAACTATACCCCCTTTATCTTATAATTTTGTAAGTCACTAACACAATTCCAACAGGAGGGATGGGTCAGGTTGTGGCTTATCTGACAAAGCATACTACCATGTGCTTGAACTTGGGCTCAAAACCCCAGTTCCCACCTGCAGGAGGAAGCTTCATGACAGTGCTGCAGGTATCTCTGCTCTCCATCTTTCATTCTCTATAATCAGCAATAAGGCAAAGAAAAGGTCACTGAGAAAGTTGAAGTCAGGGGAGCACCTGGCCCCAGCAAAAATGTAAAAGAGAACATAACAGAATCAGAGAAAAGCGTGACTTACACAGATAATGCTGCTGGTTTTTAAAGTGGAGAAAGGGGGCCAAGAAGCAAGAAAAGTGGACATCTTCTAAAAGCTTTTTCAAAAAAGAAAAAGGGTTTATCAATAGATTTGTCCTAGAACCTCCAGAAAAGAATATTAAATACACCACACTGTAATTTTAGCCAACTCTGATCCATCTTAGACTAGTCATCACTGAAATTTCGTAGTAATTCAAACTGTTTGAACTAAGATTGTATAAATTCATCAGCAGGAAAAAAAAGCATAAATTAATGCATATAGCAGGTACTCATACATAACACCAGAAATAAGAAAAGTAAGTTTTTGGGAGGAAAGCATTCCCTAAGCTACTTTCAAGTTTTAGCAGCCATCCTTCCAAACCAGATGCCCTAACTATATACAGTCAAGATTTCTAATAAACACGCAGGGTTTGTTTTTTTTCCCCTTTTCTTTTACCATAGTAATGTTCAGCTCCGGTTTCTGGTGGTGCCAGAGACAAAAACTGGAACTTCAGGTTTTAAAATATATGTCTGTATCCTCCCCTGTGATGTAACAGAGGCTGGAACCAGGATCACAAGTATGATAAACCAGACACCCCCACAGGTGACCTAGCTCACCTGCTAACTTATTAAAGAATCGAAAGTAGCCTACTTACAATGTTTCTCCCCCGATGTAATTCATAAGGTCTTGAAAAAGTGGGGAGTCAAAATAGCAGACTAGCAGGTTCTATTTTCCTTTGCCCCATAATGGCAAAGCTAGTACAAAAATGGAAAAACTAGCATGGAAATGGTCTTACACTTTAGATAATCTACTTCAGCAAATGACAAAAACTCAGCATCCAGGCAGTGAAGACTCAGAGTCACTGAAGGTAAGGAAGCCTCTGCACAGCTCTCTCCTATTCTACACAAGCAGAACCTTTTAATCAGAAGGGCAAGAAGCAGTCTGAGCCAAGAGCCACAAACCTTAATCTTACTGGAAGTTTATACCCAAAACTTTTCAACAATGGGAGTGGGAAACAGAACTTAAAGACTACATGGGAATTGCAGTTAAGTCTTCACAGACCCTTTTTTTGGCAGCCATTTTTGGATTTGTTGCCATAATAACAAAGCCTGGAGATGAATAGAGTGCTGCACCCAGCTTGCCAGGCACTCAAACCTCAAACCCCAAACCTCTGGTCACTTCTCAGCTCAAGGCAACCATGAGCAATAAATAAGACCTTGCCTAGTACTTGTGACTGCAAATCTCTAGCCACTGCCCAGCCTACTGAACTGCAGACCACAGGTTCTAGTCTTCATGAACATAATGGGAAGACAGAGGAAATCACTGGCAAAACAGAAGCTTGACAAAGTCATCAGAAAAATTTAAACTTCCTAAAGATTTCAAAGTTATGGTTCTGGGAGTCGGGCGGTAGGGTAGCACAGCGGGTTAAGTGCAGGTGGCATGGTACAAAGCGCAACAACTGGGCATAAGGATCCCGGTTCTAGCCTCCAGCTCCTCACCTGCAGGGGAGTGACTTCACAGGTGGTGAAGCAGGTCTGCAGGTGTCTATCTTTCTCTCCCCCTCTCTCCATTTCTCTCTGTCCTATCTAACAATGACAATATCAATAACAACAACAACTACAACAATAAAACAAGGGCAAGAAAAGGGAATAAATATTTTTAAAAAACACAAAGTTATGGTTCCAAGAATTTTCATAGAAACTATAAGTTCTATGAAAGAAAACTTCAATAAGGTCTGTGATTTCTTTTTTTTTTATTTTTTTTTTATTATTATTATTTTTTAAATTTTTTTAATTAATTTTATTTTTGAGAGAGATGTAGAGAGAGACACACACAGAGAAACACCAGAGCACTGCTCAGCTCTGGCTTATGGTGGTGCAGGGGATTGAACCTGGGACTTAGGAGCCTCAGGCATGAGAGTCTGTTTGCATAACCATTATGCTGTCTCCCCTGCCCTGTGATTTCTTTAAGTCAGAAAGAATACAGCGACTGAAAGACAAAACATAGTAGAGAAGAGTAACTTTAGAAAGAAAAACCAAAAATCAAGGTGGTGAGCAGGGAAGTAGAGGAAGCCATTCAAAATGCCCAGCAAAATGAATAAAGAACTGAAAGAAAGAAGGCAAGAGTTATAGGACACTGTCAAGAGGAATAATATCTGCACCAGAGAAGTGATACTAGATGGAAAAATATTAGCCAAGAATTTCCCCAAAGTGAAGGAAGATACAGATCCTCAAATCCAGAAAGCTCGAAGAGTTCAAGAAAAATAAACCCAAACCTAAGCCCTCCAGGGCATACAGTAATCAAAATGGCAAAGATAAAAGAGAAATAGAGGGAGTCGGGCGGTGGCGCAGTGGGTTAAGCGCACGTGGTGCAAACCGCAAGGACCAGCATAAGAATCCGGGTTCAAACCCCGGCTCCCCACCTGCAGGGGAGTCCCTTCACAGGCGGTGAAGCAGGTCTGCAGGTGTCTGTCTTTCTCTCCTCCTCTCTGTCTTCCCCTCCTCTCTCCATTTCTCTCTGTCCTATCCAACAACAATGACATCAATAACGACAACAATGTTAAACAAGGACAACAAAAAGGAAAATAAATAAATATTAAAAATTAAAAAAAAGAGAGAGAGAGAGAAATAGAGAATATCAAAAGGAACTAGAAGAAAATCATCTTCAGGGGACTCCCATAAGACAGGTGATTTCTCAACAGAAACTCTAAAGATTAGAGAATCGAAAATACTGACAGGAAATATCCTGCTATGTTATCAATCAGGTCTGAAAGAGTGACAAGGGACTTTTCAGATAAACAATAGTTAAAAGAAATCTACTAATGCTAAACCATTCCTACAAGAAACACTAAATGGGCTTAATATATATAATGAAAATACTTAATGTTTGCTTTCTCTCATATGAACTTGGTAAAGAAAGCAAGAGAACAAGCAAAGTCAAATGAAAACAAATCTTTAAACTTGCACTGTGAAACAGATTATGGGGGTGGGGGTTAGAAGAGATTCCAGGGTACAGAGGGCCTAACAGACTCTGGTGGAGATTGGTTCTTTGGTGAAGAACACAGTGCGGTGACACATTTTGAAGAGGAAATTTATGGCGCTGTAAATCAACATTACCTTAAAAAAACAAACAAGTTACTTTTACAAATTCTTCTGTAGCAAGAAAAATGTAAATGGGGGATTATATTATTCCAACTTTCACTTAAGAAACACAAAGTAAGAAAAATTTGAAATGAACTCTAGAACTATAGGGTTCTAGGCTATAAAAACTCAAGATTCACCCATGTCCACAACTGTACTATAAACTATTAATCCCCCCAATAAAATGACAAAAATAAAAACTCAGGTGGTTAGGAAGAAAGCTCAACTGGTAGATGACCATTCATGTTACAGGTGGCTGGCTCAAACCATGGTATCACATACACAAGAGTGGTGCTCTAACCCCCACCTCCACCTAATGAAAATCTCCTGTCTAGTAAACCTTTTTTTTTTTTAAAACTCATCACTCATTTAAGAATAACAATTTTTTGTAAAGACTATACATTAATGGCAGGCTGTCAAACAATTATACAGTTCACAACATTTTTAGAATGGCATCCCCACTTAAAAGAACATTTTATATATATTAACCAGGAAGATACAGAGGGAAAGGCAGGGAGAGAAAGGGAGAGAGAAACAGAAAGACATACCAGAGCACTGTTCAGCTCTGGCTTATCTTGGTGTTGGGGACTGAACCTGGACCTTGGAGCCTCAGGCATGGAAGTCTTTTTGCACAACTATTACGCTGTCTTCTCAGGCCTCAAAACACTGTTCCTTCTTTTTAGGTAAAGTGCTTATATAGTGAAATGCACAGGCACTAAATACACAAGAAGCTTTGATACCTGTATACACTGGTGTAACCAATAATCAAGATTAAAACTATTCCCATCACCAAAGAAAACTTTTCCCTGTCCTTTCCAGTCAACCTTATACCAAAAAAATTTTTACATTACTTTTTAAATAGCTAGTTTAAAACTTTCCTTTTACAAACACAATCTGCATAAATCCCCCCACTCTGCCACTGGAATTTCCATCCAGGACAGCAACTTCGAATCTCCCTAGCTCAACTTTGATAACCAGTGTCACCAGACTCATCATTTAAACCTGCATTTGCTAACTGTCATGTAACTACTAAAATGCTATGATACAATCCAAGTAGCTTTCACACAAAGGCACTTCAGAGTATGAGAAGCAATTTCAGCACACTTCACAGAAGTTCCAACAATCTTTGTAGAACCACCAAGATCAGAAATGCCTCAGAGGACTTTACTGCAAAGAAAAGAGCCAACCAGGAGCTTCCCAGTTACCTCTATTCTGCTCACTCCCTATCACAAATACCAGCAAAACAAACAAGCAGCACGTGCCACATCAAACCACAATCATGACTAAAGTGATAAAAGGGGGTTTACAAAACACTCAGACTAACATGCTTACATATAACATCTTGAAGTGGACTGGACTGCCAACCTGCACGAACACAAAAGCAGAGTGGCCCCGAGCCCGAGATTTTTCAGTGACGCGGCTCAATCCCGGGAAACAGTCTCCAAACCACTTCCGACGAGCTCGGGACACCGGCAGCTTGAAGCCGTGTGCATTACCGGGGGCGTGTGGGGAGGGGTCAGCTCTAAATAAGGGGGAGGACACGGGGTGGACACGGGGTGGTTTAAGGATCTGCGGGCATCTCCGCGTCCTGACTTAGAGGACGTCTTGCTTCTCATTAAAGGGGGGGTTCGGGACGCGGGCCCACTTCTCCGGCCTCCCCGCCAAGACGCCCGGCTGCGGAGTCCCGCGCTGGCACAGCCGCAAACCAGGCCCCGCCGGCCGAGTGCCGCCCGCGACCCTCCCCAGCTCGGACCCGAGCGCCCGCTCGGCAGCCCCGCCCGGGAAGCCGCGGGAGAGCCCCTGGGGCGGCGGGGGGCCGGGAGCAAACGCGCCCGGGGCGGAGGGGCGTGACCGCCGGTCGGCCCGAGGGGCCGGGGGCCGAGGGCGGGCGGCGACCCGCCAGGTGCGGCCGCGGGGACTGCGCGGCGCTCGCTTACCGCCAGGTCCGGGTCGCGGCGGTCGCGGTGAGACACGGCGCGGATGACCCCCGCTCTCCAGCCCCGCCGGCGGCGGCCGCTCTCCCCGCGGTCCGCCCGGGCCTCTTCGCCGAGCGCCAGGCACAGAAACCGCTTCCCCACCAGCTCCGGCCGCGTCTCCACGGCCATAGCCGTCCCCGACGAGAAAACGCCGCCGCCGCCGCCTCCACGGAGGGGAAGCCCGAAGCCGGCTCCTAGCGGCCGCCCATGCTGAGGCGAGCGGCGGGGGCGGCGGCCCACGAGCGGGCGGGACGTGGGGACGCACCGGACGCTCTGCCTGCGGGGGCACTGCGGCCGCGGAGTCTCCTACGGGGTCCTCCACACCCCCCTCGGCTTCCCGACTCGCAGCTTCCCGCTGCAGCTGCACCGAGTAAGAAAGAGAGAGACGGAGAAGGGAGAAGACCGGAAAAAAAAACTGACAAATTTCCACACGACCGTCGGAGGCCCTGAGGCAGCCCGGCCGCCGCCGCCGCGCCGCGGCCAGTACCACTCCGCCTCCCACTGCACAGCGCTGCACAGCGGACAGCGCGCTGCGCGTCTCCTTCCGCCACCGCCAGCGCGGGCGTGGAGGGGGCGGCGGCGGGAGCCGCGGGAGGGTCGAGCAACCACCGCGGACGCAAAGTAGTGCCCGAGCCAGCGCACTGCGCGGGGCGGCTGCGGGGGCGGGGCAGGGGAGCGAGGGCTCCCAGGAGCCACCTACTCGGACCTTTCAGGGCTTGGGCCCTACCTGTCTACCTTCTTGCCTACCTGCCTGTCTGCTTACCTACCTGTAGCCTGTCTACCTTCTTGCCCACCTGCCTGTCTGCCTACCTGTAGCCTGCCTACCTGCCTACCTTCTTGCCTGCCTACCTGCCGGTGGGTAGACTGCCCTTACACGTTCTGGGTCACTAAACTCCAGGTTAAAAATCCCACATCGCCGCCGCCGCCGCCGCCGCCGCCACCACCACCGCCACCATCGCCACCACCACCACCACCACACACCATCACCACACACCACACACCACCACCACCACCACCACCACACACCATCACCACACACCACCACCACCACCACCACCACCACCACCACACACCATCACCACACACCACCACCACCACCACCACCACACACCATCACCACACACCACCACCACTACCACCACCACCACCACCACCACACACCATCACCACACACCACCACCACCACCACCACCACCACCACCACCACCACCACCACACACCACCACCACACACCACCACCACCACCACCACCACCACCACCACCACCACCACCACCACCACCACCACCACCACCACCACCACCACCACACACCCAGATTAAGGACGCTGAGTTAGCCTGAGTGAGTAGTTTTGTCGTCCAGACAGGAGGAAAGCCAACACTTTCACACAAAACTCAGTCCCTGCAGAACAGTCCACGACTTGGAAATGAAAATCCTCGCATTCTTCCTGTTTGCAGAGAGACCAACCACATGCCTCCTCTTGGGAGATTTACACCTAGCTGCTGCTTTGTTGGAAGACTGGCATCTGCTCAACTTGACCGGCCGTCTCGCCAATTTGAGTCCCTTCAGTACTAGTACATACCTCAGATCCATTTGCCAGATAAGAAAAACAGAGAAAGACTCTGGATTCAGTTATCAGAAAATTTGGAAGAAATTAAATTAGCCAATCACAACTCAGAAAATAAATTATGTTTATTTCCCATCCAATCACAACAGGATCTATACAGAACCAAGAGCACACACAGAGCTCTAACATGGAATAATAAATTACTCCTTTGATCCAAACCCTTGAGCTTTCTCAAATTTCTCTATAGATGTCAGTGAGCAGCTTAATTTCAGACATACTTTATGGTGTTTTTAAAGTAGTTTCTAAAATCCTAGCTATGTCTCCCCCCACCTTCCCCAGGGGCAGTAGCTGATTACAATTAACTCTAAAACTTCTTATAGCTCAATAAAATCCCGGATTTTAGTTTCTTAGAAATCTTCCAAAAACGTTGACTCAGATTTTTTTAAAAAAAGCTTTTTAAAGAGTTTGATGTTGTAATCTGAGTATGTTTAGAATAAACAAGGTATTTATCTGTTTTCATAGGACACCCAGGCTGAACTGTTTGAAATGGAAGCATCTGACCACTACTAATAGGTTAGAAACCAAAATTACAAGGAACAGAGATTTTAATCATTGTGGTCTAATTTTGCTCATCTAAAGACCAAATATAGAATTTAATAAGTAAACAATGGAAAACCATGCCCAGAAATGCATACTGGCAACTTGAGAAGAAAATTCAATTTGACTTGTACAATTCTCTTTACAGGTCCACTCTTTCAATAACATACTGCATAATACTTAGTAGTATATTAATTTGGGGGGCTACAGACTAAGATTTCTAAAATCTTGGAGACAGCAAAATAATCCAACATAAAAAGAGCAGATCAACATTCAGATACCAAATTATGAATGATTTGCTCTGTATTCTTGGGCATGCCACAACTATTACAATGGGAACTGTCTGCTTCCCTGATCTCACTAGCAGTCTAAGAGCAAATGGCAAAATGCAAATGTCAGTCTTCCTCCATTTACATGGGACTGGACCCTGAAGCCCCGATTGTTCATTAGAACTATCATAAATTGAAAAAAAAAAAAAGCAACACTTTGCCTATGGAACATTATAGTAGCTTAGCTTTAACTGAGTACTTTAACTGTTTGAATTGAACTCATTTTTTAATTGGAGTATTGAGTACTGAATTCTGTACTGAAATGCCCAAATTCAAAGTCTGAAGTACTTTTTTTTTTTTTTTTAAGATTTTATTTATTTATTAAAGAGAAAGTTAGGAGGAGAGAGAGCTAGAACCAGATGTCACTCTGGTACATGTGCCGCCGGGGACTGAATTCGGGACCTCACACTTGAGAGTGCAATGCTTTATCCACCAAGCCACCTCCCGGACCACCTGAATTACTGTTTTAACAGAATTTTTATAACCACTATAAAGTCAGGAAAGTTGAAAAGATTAAATTACCCTGTTTGGATACAGCCGTAAGATCATTTGAGAAAAGATATACAAATGACAATTCATAAATTTCACTCACTAAATTGTATTTTTAGACGATAGGTTGGCATTATATAAAACTAACAATTGATTTCAATTTTATAAAGTCACTTAAAATGGCTTTCTAGAAACCCTCAATATCTGCTGAATGTTGTCCCTGTAAGTACTTTGTAAAGGAGATAAATCCATCAAATCATATGAAGAAACACACACTACATCACAGGTAAAACACAAACAAAAATTTAGTACATTTCTCCTGTAATATTGCCAACACTTGCGCTACTTAAGTGTCAAAAATATGCTATCTACAATACATGTAACCTCGCCTTATTTTTTATGGTCTTTTAAAGGTATATTTTATGTTTTTATTTAAGAGATAAGAGAGACAGAGCACTGCTCAGCTCTAGCTTATGGTTATGCAGAAGATTGAACCTGGGACCTTGGAGCCTCAGGCATGATAGTCTTTTTTGCACAACCATTATGCTACCTCCCACACCCTCTTCTCATCTTACTTTAAAGATGAGGAAATTGAAGTCTGAAAAAGTGGAGTAATTTATCCAATACACATTAAGAAACTAGGATTCAAAAGTAGATCTTACGATTTCAAAGCACTCTACATTATGTTAAAGTGCCACTAAGAGAGACAGGGAAGGTCAGTTTCCAAGTTGTTTCCTCATTGTTAATTATAGATTATTCATAGCTCATGTTTTCATTTAGTCTCACATCTTGCCAAGTTTGACAAAAGGGTATAAGTTCCTGTGAAGCTTACAATCTATGTGGAGAGATAATAAAAATGCCTTGATTTGTTCATTTAAGGAAGCCTTCATAAAATGGTATACAAGATAAGTTTCATAAATAATAACTAAGGTTTGTTCTATTATGACTGGCAGGATTTTAATTCCTAAATGTAAAGACAGGACCGGGTTTATGAAACCTTAGTCTATAGATACACAGTCCACCTAGGTTGGAATGTTGGAAGTCAACATTAAAATGAAGAGAGTTAAGAGTGTCAGCTGAGGGAGTCGGGCGGTAGCGCACATGGTGGGAAGCACAAGGACCAGCATAAGGATCCTGGTTGGAGCCCCTGGTTCCCCATCTGCAAGGGAGTCGCTTCACAGGTGGTGAAGCAGATCTGCAGTTGTCTCTCTTTCTCTCCCCCGTCTTCCCCTCCTCTCTCCATTTCTCTCTGTCCTATCTAACAACCATGACATCAATAACAATAACTGCAACAACAATAAAAAAAAAAAGGTAATTTTTTGTCAGCTGAATTATGTGAGTGGAAGGCTAAGAACAGAATATAAATTTATGCTCTGTTAGTAATTAAACCTTAAAGAAAAAAATCAGGTACTTCCTTAAGCATTTGCTTAAACTAAATTCCTCAATCACATTTATGTTAATAATAAATTAATTCAAATGCTGGATCCCTACCACCCACCAGAAAAAAAAAAATCCTACTCTGATTTCCAGACTAGGTCAAATCTCCAATTATGGATGTCCAACACATTTCCTATTTGCCTTAGCACTTACCATAGCTATATTCACACCATTTATTATGGAACTGGGTGTTGTGCATTAGTCTCCTTGACAGAATATAGATTACATAAGGGCAAGCAAGGACTGCCTATCTTATTCATACCCATGCTCCCAGCATGACGCTTAGTAGATACTGTTACTGAACTGATTAATAATGAATAAAGTGTACCATTTTCTAAATTCAACCCAATAAATAGGAAATAAGAATCTTTAATTCAGGGGACATAAATGAAAGTTCATGTCTTTCACCAACTTTGCAATAATATCTACATAAATTATCTTATTTCATCACTGAGGTACAATGTTAGGCCTTTCTATAAAGGAATTTTACTTAAAGAAGCTTGTTCTGGAGAAAAAACTTATAATAACTTATATTAAATTATATTATAATAACTTATAATAAAAAAATATATATATATGTGGAAAGTTATATGTAATGTGTCTGAAAAACATTCATTTCCAAACTACCAATTTAAGGCAAATCCAAAACATGATCTATGACTGTCTTATCTAAAGTATCAGTCAGTCTTCAGGTTCTATACAGAACAGGCCTCAAGTATCACCTTTGGTGGAAACCACATACAGAGTTAACTTTCTGACTGACCTTCTGATGTACTGAGGAAGAAGTAAGAGAAAGGCAGTAGAAAAGGAGGGAAAAAAAAAAGGAAAGCAAAAAAGAAGTAATGTCTTGTTGGTCTCCTAACTGTATAAATTCTGTAGTTGTTACCCACATTTCAATTTAAGTTCTACCTGCACAAGAATCTACCATTCCCCCTCCAGCATTCCCTGTTTTCAAATAAATGAGGCTTTAGCTTGAATGTTTGAATATTTTATTTATTTATTTGGATAGAGAGCGAGAGACATTGAGAAGGAAGGAGGAGCCACTCATGAAGCTTTACCACTTGTGAAGCTTCCTCCCTGCAGGTGGGGACCAGGGGGCTTGAACTCAGGTACTTCTGTGTGGCAGCGGGTATCCTCTACCAGGTGGGCCACTGCCTGGCCCCCTAATGTGAATTTTGTTTAATTTTGTTTTTTATATATATTTATTTGTTTTCCCATTTGTTGCCCTCGTTTTTAACTGTTGTAGTTATTATTACTGTTGTTACTGATGTCGTCATTGTTGGACAGGACAGAGAGAAATGGAGAGAGGGGAAGACAGGGGGAAAGAAAGACAAGACACCTGCAGACCTGCTTCACCCCTTGTGAAGTGACTCCCCTGCAGGTGGGGAGCCGGGGGCTTGAACCTGGATCCTTACGCCGGTCCAGCACTTTGCGTTATGTATGCTTAACCCACTGAGCTACCACCCAACTCCCCCCAATGTGAATTTAACGATAACATTTTTTTAATTTAGAAAAGATGTATACATAGCATCAGAAATTTCCAAATGTACTGAATGAGAAACGACAGGAAAGAAACAGGAAGTTGCAAGTGTGCACAGAGTAAGTGTCCCCAGGGCATCTCACATAGCAGGGTTTTTTTCTTTTCTTTTTTTTTTTTTTTAATTGGGGGATGTTTTACAGTCAACAGTAAATACGATAGTTTGTACATGCATACCCTTTCTCAGTTTTCCGCATAGCAATACAACCCCCACTAGGTCTTCTGTCATCCTTCTAGGACCTATATTCTCCCCCACCCACCCCAGAGTCTTTTACTTTGGTTCAATACACCAACTGCAGTCCAGGTTCTACCTGTGTTTTCTCTTCTGATCTTGTTTTTCAACTTCTGCCTAAGAGTGAGATCATCCCTTATTCCTTTGTTTCTAACTTACTTCATTTAACATGATTTCTTCAAGCTCCATCCAAGATGGGCTGAAAATGGTGAAGTCACCATTTTTAATAGCTGAGTAGTATTCCATTGTGTATATAGACCACAACTTGCTCAGCCACTCATCTGTTGTTGGACACCTGGTTTGCTTCCAGGTTTTGGCTATTACAAATTGTGCTGCTGTGAACATCGGCATACACAAATCTTTTTGGACGATGGCTCTCGCAGCACTTTTATTAGCACGCTGATAAACGCCCCAACTATTAACGACCAACAATATGTGGCATATAGCAGTTTGTGTGTTCCAGCTTCAACCACTACATGAGCTCCTTGATTTGAAAGTAGGTTAGGTTCCCAGAGGGTTTTTTGTTCCTATCAGTCTCACAGCTTTCACGATGGACACGTTAGCGGTGGCAGAGCTCCTGAACATGACCCCGTTCATATCCATGAAAGCTAATTAAGGAAAAAAGATACTATTCTTTTATTTAAAGTAAAACCTAAACTGAAAAAGTGATTCTGACTCGGGAGCCTGGCGGTGGCGCACCGGGTTAAGAGCAAGTGGCAAGTGCAAGGATCAGCATACGGATCCCAGTTCGAGCCCCCGGCTCCTCACCTGCAGGGTAATCGCTTCACAGGCGATAAAGCAGGTCTGCAGGTGTCTGTCTTTCTCTCCCCCCCCTCTGTCTTCCCTCCCTCTCTCCATTTCTCTCTGTCCTACCCAACAATGACAGTAATAACAACAGCGATGATAAACAACAAGGGCAACAAAAGGGGGGAAAAAAAAAGAAAAATATAAAAAAAAGGTAATTCTGACTCAAAATCGAAGCATTCTAATTATACTCCATTGATGTAGGATGAAGTTAGGCTCTACATAATGAAGAGAGTTTCAACAACACACTGCTCTGAGGCACATTTCTTAAATTAATAGCATCTGGTTTCAAAGAAACAAAACAAGATCTAGCAGTGAAACATGGGGAATCTTTAGTCATTCTTTTCTTTGGCACATTCTAGAAAAAAAACCCACAAGATTATGTATAATGAGATTTATAAACTACTACAAAACATAAATATGTAATAGAAATAAATTGTCTTTGAGTTCCCATGTGCTTTACTTCTACAGATAATTTATTTATTCAATTTAAGAGAGTATATAAATCAGTGCCGTAACTCTAAGGCCCGTGTTCACAGAAGCAGAGTACTAGAAACCCCTACCTTTTTCCTTTAAGAACCATGGTTGAGGGCTGGCAAAACAGCTCAGCTGGACAGTGCACTGCTCTGCCATGTATAGGAATCAGGTTAACACCTGGTCCCCACAACACTGAAGGAAGTTTCTGTGTTTTATTTTCTCCCCTCTCTTTGCCTATTTCTGTTTGGGTGGAAGAGTCAACCTAGAGTGATGAAGCCCAAAAGACAACAAAAGGAAAAAAAAGGGTCTGGTGGGTACATTTTGCTATTACCTTAGCTTAAATAACAAACAACAACAACAACAACAAAAAAAAAACCTCAGAAAAGAAGACAAAGCATCTTTACTTTTCACAAAATATTCAGTCTGGTGAAATTTATCAATCCTCATTCCACAGAACTATTTTAAGAATGATGTTCTGGGAGTCGGGTGTAGAGCAGCGGGTTAAGCGCATGTGGTGCAAAGTGCCAAGACCAGACCGGCATAAGGATCCTGCTTCGAGACCCCAGCTCCCACCTGCAGGGGAGTCGCATCACAGGCAGTGAAGCAGGTCTGCAGGTGTCTGTCTTTCTCTCCCCTCTCTGTCTTGCCCTCCTCTCTCCATTTCTCTCTGTCCTATCCAACAATGACAACATCAATAACAACAGCAATAATAACTACAATAACAATAAAAAACAAGGGCAACAAAAGGGAAAATAAATAAACATAAAAAAATTGTTGTAAGTTTTTTTTTAAAAAAGAATGATGTTCTAAGATGTATGTTCTAGATTTAGCACCCTGGAAATTAGCAGGAATACGTATGTTGTGAAATGACAAAGTAGATGTCATGAAATCTACCATCTAAATGACTTCTACCACTAACTACTATAGCTCACCCTGTATATCCACTGGCTGTGGTTCTGTGGATTCACGTGGGTCAAAAATAGATAGTGCACGTTCAGGTTCACTGCTGCTTCTGTACTGAACATGCACAGAACTTTCTCATCCTTGTTTCTTAATAGTATGGTGTGATAGCTATTTGCAAATCATTTATATTTATTATTATAAGTATTCAGATATACTTATATATATTATATTCAAATATAATTTATTATTATAAATATTCAGAAGGGCATGTTATATGCAAATAGTATTTCGCAAATGTTAACATAAGGGACTTGGGTATTCATGGCTCTTGGTATCCTCAGAGGCCTTGGAACCTATCCATAGCAACAGATACCAAGGAAGGGCCGCACATAATGTGAGCAACTACGCTTTCAGAAATCATGTACAAATGTAGAGGCAGGTTGTTTTTGAATCCTAATTGATTTCAAGGCTTCTGACTAAGAAAGTAATTACCAAAGTATATTCTCTTAGTACATGGTAAATTCATACCTGAGAAATGTTAAGGTTCACAGAAGTCATCTTCCCAAGTTTTTAGGTCAGAAAGACTTGAGAGTTTGTTCTACCTCAACATACTTTCTTGAGATTTAGGGAGAGAGAGGGAGAGAGAGGAACATACAAAGGTGTATTATGTGTATACACACACATATCCCAACCATTAGTATTTACAAATTATACAGACCAAAAAAAATTATACAGACCAAAGAACTTCCCAATTAAACAATTGTTAAATACCATTCTAGGAGGCCAGGCAGTGATGCACCTGGTCACACCCACATGTTACCACATGCAAAGACCTGGGTTCAAACCCCTGTTCCCCACCTGTAGGGAAAAGCTTCATGAGCTGTGAGTAAAACCACATACTAATAGCTTAGAACAATACTTATACCCATTTCGTGGCATAACTATTAGCTAATTCAGTCTCTACTATCCTTCAGGTGAAGGCTGGCAGTCAGTGAGACATGAGCCCTGGCATGGAAGAGGTTTCTAGGCTGAACACGACAGCGCGTGCAAGGGGGGTAAGTTACTTTTGCCTTCTGTAAAAGCCTCACAAAACAACTGATACCATTCCTTCCAACAACGTTATTTAGTTTCCTACTCCCTTCCAGGTTGTTAAGTTACATAAAATCTTAAAAGGAAACAAATCACTCTCCGGAGACAAAAACAACTCAAATGTTGGAAATTTCAGTCAAGGAATTAAGCGAGAGAATGGCGGGGCCAGGTGGTGGAGCACCCAGTTAAGCGCACATGGTACCGAGCGCTAGGACCGGGCGGAGCCCATGCTCCCCAACTGCAGACAGGACGCTTCACGAGCTGTCTTACCCTCCTTTCTCCATTCTCTCTGTTCTACCCAATTAAAAAAAGGGGGGATGGCCACCAGGAGCAGTGGGTTTGTAGCGCCGGCACTGAACCCCAGCAATAACCCTGAAGCAAATAAATAAATAAATAAATAAATGAATGAATGAATGGAAAAAAAGAAATCACAAAACATTTTTAAAAAATCTTTTGAAACTAATAAAGTCCTAAGTAAGTGGAGGAAGAAACCATGCACATAGTATTAGAAGACTCAGATGTAGGGCTGGGTGGCCACACAGCTCCCGGAGCACACAGGTTAGAATACACAACACCGGGTTTCTAGCCCCCAGCCCCCATCAGGATCGTCCCCCACCTGCAGGGGGAAAGCTTCACAGTTGGTGAAGTAGTGCTGCACGTGTCGTGTCTCTCTTTCTCTCTCCCTCCCCTCCCCTCTTGATTTCTCACTTTTTTTTTAATCTTTTTAAAAAAATTTTTATATTTGTTTTATTTTTTCCCTTTTGTTGCCCTTGTTGTTTTATTGTTGTGGTTATTATTGTTGTTGTTGTTGGATAGGACAGAGAGAAATGGAGAGAGGAGGGGAAGACAGAGAGGAGGAGAGAAAAATAGACACCTGCAGACCTGCTTCACCGCCTGTGAAGCGACTCCCCTGCAGGTGGGGAGCCGGGGTTCGAACCGGGATCCTTATACCGGTCTTTGTGCTTTGCGCCACCTGCACTTACCCGGCTGCACTACAGCCCGACTCCCAGATTTTTCACTGTCTTTATCCAATCTATCAATCAATATGTTTAAAGTCTCAAATCTCACTAAATTGACTTATAAGTTCCAAATTACCTCAGTGAAAATACCAGTTTATTTTCTGCTGTTGACAATTGCTGAGTTGATTATAAAATTAATAAAGCAAAGGAGTAGCCAAAACAATGTTGAAAAGAAAAAATTGGACTAGGCATGCTATCTTACCTTGAGGCTATACTATAAAACTGCATTAGTGATTTCAGATGAGGTAAGCAAGTGAGTAATTAATGACTAGGTGAATGAATCAGCAAAAAGCAAGGAATAGAGCAACAGACCCATACTTACATAGTCAATTGATTTCCTGACAATGATACAAATGCAGTTCAATGCAGAAAGGACAGATTCTTCAGCCAACAGTGCCCCAAAACAAACCTTGATCCAAGTCTAACAACATATAATAAAATTAACACAACAATCTGGCAGATAACTCACAGGTTAACCTCAAGCTCTTGGTCACCAAAAGAGAGCAACACACAAAGCAAAAACTTTATGAATGATACTATGGTATCTCTCCTCTGCTCTCTTCCTCATTCTCCTTTTTAATTCACTATTTGGGAGGAGGGGAAGAGTCCATTCAAAGTGTGAAGCCCTGACAGCTAAAATAAGTAAATAATCAACTCAAAATGGATCATGAACCTAAATGTAATATATAAAATTAAAGACATTCTGATTTAAAAAAAAAATTTTTTTAAGGCACTAGATAAGGTAAAATTTTCACAAAATTAAAATGTAAGCTTTCGGGGGTTGGGCGGCACTAGATAAGGTAAAATTTTCACAAAATTAAAATGTAAGCTTTCGGGGGTCGGGCGGTGGCGCAGTGGGTTAAGCGTATGTGGCGCAGAGTGCAGGGACCAGAGTGAGGGTCCCCCTGGGTCCCCAACCTGCAGGGGAGTCGCTTCACAGGCGGTGAAGCAGGTCTGCAGGTGTCTGTCTTTCTCTCCCTCCTCTGTCTTCCCCTCCTCTCTCCATTTCTCTCTGTCCTATGCAACAACGAACAACATCAACGATGGCAATAATAATGACCACAACGAGGCTACAACAACAAGGGCAACAAAAAGGAGGAAAAAATGACCTACAGGAGCGGTGGATTCATGGTGCAGGCACCGAGCCCAGCAATAACCCTGGAGGAAAAAAAAAAAAGTAAGCTTTCCATGGGAGCAGGAAGGTCACTCACTTAGTTACTAGCAGAGAGTGCACCCTCCACGCATGATGGCCCTGGCATCACATAAGAGGAACAGGAAGTCCAGGAAAATAAGAGCAATACTTTATCTCTCTCCTTCAATTCATTTAAAAAAATTAAAATTAACGGGGGCTGGGAGGTGGCACACTGGATTAAACACACACATCATAATGTGCAAGGACCCAAGTTCAAGTTCCTGCTCCCCACCTGCAGGGAGGGGGGACCCTTCACAAGCACTGAAGTGGGTCTGCAGGTATCTTACCTTTCTCTAACTCTCCTTCCCCTCTCTAATTTCTCTCTGTTCTATCCAATAAAATAGAAAAGAAAAATGAAAAAGAAAGGAAAAAAGTGGCCGCCAGTCACAGTGGATTCTTAGTGTTGGCACTGAGCCCCAGTGGCAATATAAATAAATACATAAATGAATCAAATCATTAACATTAAAATTGGTGATGGGGAGGCAACTCAACAATGCAGCATATGTATGAGGCCCTAGGTTCAATCTCTAAAATCACATTTTTTAATTGCTCTTCAAAGGTTACAGATTGGAGGGAAAGTATTTGAAAAAATACATATCTAATTAATAATTAACAGAACAGTTAAAGAACTAGCAAAACCCACTGGTAAAACACAAATAACACAATTTTTAAATGACAAAAGATTTGAACAAATTCATCACCAAATAAGACATATAAAATGAAAATAAGCACCAACCTAAATAAATAAATAAAGACATTCAGGACCATTAGTTACTACTAAGTAAGCGAAAAGTAAAGCTATACTGAGTTACTATTACACACCTACCAAGATGACTAAAATCAAAAGGAAAATGAAATTGGCGTTATCAGATATTTAATAGGATAAGGGAGGGACTAGCAGTCTCCTACAGTGGTGGCTGTACAAAAAAATACAAAAAAAGAAAAAAGTCACTTAGAAAAAAACAAAACAAAACAGTTTGCAGTTAGTACTAAAGTGAGATTTACACTTCAAATAGCCCAGCTCCACTTTTACACTTCAAATAGGCCAACTCCACTTTTAGGCAGTTCACATTTAGCCAAATAAAACTGAAATCTTTACTCAAAATTCAATCAGAAACCTGCATGCAAATGCTAGTAGTTTTATTTGTAAATGCTAAAAGCTGGAACAATTTGCTCTTCTGGGGTATGGACAAACTGTGGAATGCTGTTCAACAAGAAGGAACTATTGTTATGTGCAGCCATACTGAGCTGCAGTCTGATGTCCCCAAGGTCACACACAGTTCAGTGACTCGCTAGCAGGACACACAACACTCAGAAATGGTTGTACTCAAAGTCAGTGCTTATTATATTATTATAGCAGAAGGACACAGACTCTTATCTGTGGTCACTAGAGGGAAGAGAACATAGGACAGGATCCAGGAGACAGCAAGCTTCCAGGTTTTCCTCCCCTGGTGGAGGTGAAAAGTACCACATTTCTCCTGGCAAGAATCTGTGACAACATGCAGAGTACAGGTTGGAAAACTCACCTAAAAAATAAACTGATTTTTTCCCTTTTTTTTGCTTTTATACTTTTAAAGTTACAATAAAAAATGAACAAATACCCTTGGCTAATTCTAAAGTTTTGCAAGTTCACTTGTACACTTCATTTCACATAATATATCTATCATAAGAGCCATGATATGGATGGTAATTTGCCAAAGTTGACAAAATGAGCTAAGAAGATAGCAAAATGATTATGCAGAGACTCTCATGCCCGAGGCTCCAAAGCTCCAGGGTCAATCCCCAACACTATCATATGATAGTGCTGAGCAGTGCTCTGGTAATAAATAAATAAATAAAATTAAATTGAATGCAAGTCAGAATTTAAATTCAGGTAATCTCGTGGTTTATAGCATAAAACTAAGAGAGAACAAATCTACTAGCTTCTATCTTCTCTTTGAAAAAAAAGATGATCTAGGGAGTAGGGTGGTAGCGCAAGTTAAGCGCAGGTGGCATAGAGCGCAAGGACTGGCATAAAGATCCCAGTTCGAACCCCAGACTCCCCACCTGCAGGGGGGTCGTTTCACAGGTGGTGAGACAGGTCTGCAGGTGTCTATCTTTCTCTCCCCCTCTCTGTCTTCCCCATCCCTCTCCATTTCTCTCTGTTCTATCCAACAATAACACCAATAACAACTATAACTACAACAACAATAAAAAAGGCAACAAAAGGGAAAATAAATAAATAAAAAATATTTTTAAAAGTATTTTTAAAAAGATGATCTAAGAGATAATGAAATGAGAAATCTGAGGAAAGTAAAAAGGTTTCAAGATAATTTCCTGTCCCTTTGATGAGGTGCCGTCCTGCAAACTAGACAAGCCTTCATTGCCTAATCCGGTAGCACCATTCATCAAGGGGACAAGACCATAGGGGGGGAAAAAAAGGCAAATATATATATATATATATATATATATATATAGACAGATATAAAAATAATAGTCAAACCTTATCTGTGACCTTGGAAGAACTACTGCAGTTTCCAATGGAGGAAATGGGGACACAGAACTCTGGTAGTGGGAACGGTGTGGAACTATACTCATTCTCTTAGAATTTTATAAATCAATATTAAATCACTAATAAAAAATTTTAAAAAAAAAAGAGCTTGCCAAGAGAGGCAGAATCAGGCAGATTTGAAGCCCAAAATGGAGGGGGAAAAAGGTTTGCATTACTTTTTTTTTTTTTCTGCCTCCAGGGTTATCACTGGGGCTCGGTGCCTGCACTACAAATCCACTGCTCTGACCATTTTACCCATTTTGTTACCCCTGTTGTCGGATAGGACAGAGAGAAATGGAGAGAGGAGGGAAGACAGAGGAGAGAGAAAAAACAGACACCTGCAGACCTGCTTCACTGCTTGTAAGGCGACCCTCCCCGCTGCAGGTGGGGAGCCAGAGGCTCCAACCAGAATCTTTATGCCAGTCCTTGCACTTTGGGCCATGTGCACTTAACCCGCAGAGCTACTGTCTGGCCCCTACATTACATTTTTTAAGGAGAAGGAATCTGCATCAATACTCTACTTTTGCTCCTCTTTTCTTTGAGTGTGTGTGTGTGTGTGTGTGTGTGTGTGTGTGTGTGTGTGTGTGTGTGTGAGAGAGAGAGAGAGAGAGAGAGAGAGAGAGAGAGATACCGCATGTGAATTTGGCTGTAGAGTGTTAGAATTAAACAGTGGGTTGTTGGAAGTCTTGTTGCACTTTTGCATAGAAAAATATATCATGGCTTTTCCAACAACCCAATAGAAAAACTAATTAAAAGGGAGGCTTCTTTTCCTCCTCTTCCTTAAAAAAGAGGGAGTTCAATAGAATTAAGGCCCCGGCATATCTACACCATAAAATTCTCCTTACTGTGTCTGAAAATTCACTCTAGAGTACAACATTTAAATTTATGCCTCGGTAGTGTTCTATTTACACTGTCACTGCAGAATCTTACATGGTTTTTCCCATATCAGTTTGGAGCTGTAACCCTCCTAAGGGGAAAAGCAGGTTTGGGCTCCAGATTCTTTCCAGACAAATAAGGCAACGTTCAGAGAGCTTTCTAAGGAGTTGGAATCAGACAGCTGGCACAGTACTTATATGAGAGGCCCAAGAGGAAGTTTTCTTGCCAACTACAGAAACAGCTATTTGTCACCACAAAAGACAATTTATTCCAAACTAAAAAAGAAAATATACGAGAAGTTTCTTACATTTATAGGCTTTATCCTGTTTGTTGAAACTGTATTTATCTATTTTATTATTATTTTGTATAATAATATATGCATGCTTCTTCATACACATGCTATGTCACCACTCTGGACTGTTTTTCATTCAGACCGAGACAGACAGGGATAGCACAGCACGAGCGTTTCATCCAGTGTCAGAGAACCTCCCAGGTGGCCACAGGCCTCGAGTTTGGCTCATGTGCTAGCTGGTGTGCTACCCCTCCTATTTTTTTTTTAAACTTACTTTATTTAGAGCCCAGAGATGGTTCACAAATAGAGTACGCATTTTATTATGTATGACAACCTAAGTTCAAACCCATTACAAGTGTGAGAAAAAGCAAACAAATACATCTTTCTGCACCAAACTCAAAATGGCAAGCCTAAAATAGAGGAGGGCAGACTTAAGGGAGAATCAAAGTTACTGAAAATAATTCAGTTAAAGACAGCTTTTCAAAATTTATCTGATTTATTTCATCTGAGATGGAGAGTAAAAGAAGGAAGTTAAATCACCACTCTAGGACACGTGGCCCTGGGCATCACACCAGCGGTCTTTAGGCATCTGCCTTTTACAAAGACACCTTCCTGTCCCAGCAAGCACAATTTCGCCTGAATAAGTACAATACTAACTTGAAGTCCACACTTTCCTTTAGTTGTGGAAATTTGACTAAAATGTGTCTAACACTTTCATATTCAAGGGAAATGCTAGATAAAAGTCTGAGCTTTCTATTTAATGGTAAGAAAAAGGAATTTAAAATTATCTGGGTTTCATTCTTTCAAGTTCTCTCTTGCGTTTACTTTTTTCTTATCTTCTTTCATCAATACCATTCATAATTAAACTAAGTTCTTTGTGCATGGAGAGACCTGATGAAATTCTACATTCACAGGACAACAATTTCAATAGGTGGATTTAAATTGCTGGTTGACACACATTTAAAAAAAAAAATCACATATTAGGGGGCCGGGCGGTACTGGCCAGGTTATGCGCATATGGCGCAACGCACAAGGACCGGTGCAAGGATCCTAGCACAGAATTTATGCATTTGTGAATGTACAGATTACTAAAGTAAATTAAAAACATGCAAAAGAAAAGGATAGTATAAATGCTCTGCTTTTGCAAAGGTGTCTTTATTAAAAACAGCCATTTTCACAGATAAGAATGCGGCTGCTATAAACAGATGTAATAAAGGGATGGTAAAATTAGACTATCCCAAACTATTTCAAAAATGTTTTCTCTCTAATGTTATGCATGTACAAACTACTGTATTTACCGTCGAATGTAAAACATTAATCCCCCAATAAAGAAATTGAAAAAAAGTTTTTTTCTCTCTAATCCAGATCTCCAGGTCATACTTCAGACAGAAGCCCTTCTTCACAGCGGGGGTGCAAGAATGGCATATGATTTCTGTGTATCCTGAATTTTAATTACTTTTCAAAAGATAGGGTTATTAATACACAGTAAGGAGCTACCAAGTCCCATTATAAAATAAGCATGTGTTCCACAGTTATGGAAAAGTGTTATTATTTATTCATTTTATGAGAGTAAAACCAAAGCACAGCTCTGCTCCGGCGCATGTGCTGCTCTGGCAATCACACCTAGGGCCTCACACACGCAACTCATATAGTCTACTAGCGAAGTTATTTCAGCAGGTCTTGAAAATAGTTTAAGTAAAGTGCAATCACCAGAATTCCATACTTTTTAATTCAAGATTTTATTTATTTATTTATTAATGAAAAAGACAGAGAGAACAAGATATTGCTCTGGTACATGTGCTGCCAGAAACTGAACTCAGGACCTCATGATTGAGAATCTGATGTGTGCTCTCTCTCCCTCTCCCTCTCTCTTTCTGCCTCTCTCTCCCCCCTCCCTCCTTCCTCATTCCTTCATTTCTCAAAGAAAATAAAGATAAGAAATTGTACTATAGAGGTCACACAGAAGTATATATCTGAGGGCCTGGATTCATTCCCAGGCATATTTAAAAATCCAGTCCTGTGTATTGCATGGAAGTAAAAGACTCTGGGGTGGGTGGAGGGAGAGTACAGGTCCTAGAACAGGATGGCAGAGGACCTAGTGGGGGTTGTATTGTTATGTGGAAAACTGGGAAATGTTATGAATGTACAAACTATAGTATTTACTGTCAACTGTAAAACATTAATCATCCAATAAAGAATTAAAAAAAAAAAAAAGCAGTCCTAATATTTCACTACCATGGCTGTGAAAAAAACGGCACTAGTTCACTGTTGGTAAAAGTTATAAACTGCTATACCCTTTTTTGATGGTGGTTTAAGTGAATTTATAACAGAGTTGAAATGGTACACAGCTTTATTTTTAAGTCATCTCTGGGGCTTTACACTCTAGGCTGATTTTTCAGATGGAGACAAAGAAACTAAAGCACTGAAGATTCCTTTAATGCAGTGGAGGTCAGACTAACCCACTGTCCACGTGAGCTAATGTGCTATTTTGCCAGTGTATTAAAGAACTCTTAAGGCCTCTTTCTCCCCCCCCCCCTCCCCCCAGGATTATCACTGGGGCTTGGTGCTGGTACTACAAATCCACTGCTCCTGGAGACAATTTTTTCCATTTTTATCGGATAGGATAAAGAGAAATTGAGAGGAAGGGAAGATAAAAAGGGAGAGAGAAACACAGACAACTGCAGGCCTGCTTCACAGCTTGTGATGCGACCCCCCTGCAGGTGGGGAGCTGGGGGTTCAAACCGGGATCCTTACACGAACAGGTCCTTATGCTCTGCACTATATGTGCTTATCCCAGTGCACCACTGCCTGGCCCCCTTAAACTTCTTTCTCTAGATTTAATTTTTATGAGGGAAAGAGATATAGAGAACCATAGCCAGAGATAGAGAGACAGAAAGACAGACATACTAGAGCACTATTCAGTGGTGCAGGGAATTGAACCTAGGACTTTGGAACCTCAGGCATAAAAGTCTTTTTGCATTTCCCCTGCTATATCAACCTCTTAATCTCAGCAATTTCCATCTTAGGAATCTCGTGTTTTGTTTTGTATAAAGAGAGAAATTGAGAGGGGCTGGGGAGACAGAGAGAAGACAGCTGCACCGCTTCACCACTTGTGTAACTTTCCTCCTGCTTGTGGGAACCAGGGGCTTGAACCAGGGTTTTTGCACACTTAGTGTATGTGCTCAACCAGGTGCGCCATCACCCACCCACCCACCCACCCCCAGTCCCACCCCACAGAAATTTTGTTCTACCAAAACACATAGGGAATTGCATGAGAACCAGGCAGTGGCGCACATGGTGCTAAGCACAAGGAACTGCAAGAATCTGGGTAGGAGCCCCTGGCTCCCCACCTGCAGGAAGTACATTCCACAAGTGGTGAAGCAGGTCTGCAAGTGTCTTTTTTTTTTTTTTTAATTCAATAGAGACAGAATAATTGAGAGGGCACGGGGGAAATAGAGAGGGAGAGAGACAGTCACCTGCAGCTCCACCTCACCATTCCTGGAGCTTTCCCCCTACAGGTGGGGACCAGGGGCTTGAACCTGGGTCTTTACACACTGTAGTTTATGTGCTTAACCAGGTGCACTACCGCCTGGCCCCAAGCGTCTATCTTTCTCTCTCCTGCCCCTCCTCTCTCAATTTCTCTCTGTCCCATCCATTTTTTTTTAATGGAAAAAATGGCTGCCAGGAACAGTGGATTTATAGTGTTGGCACAGAAGCCCCAGTGATGACACTGGAGGCAGAGAGAGAGAGAGAGAGAGAGAGAGAAAGAGAGAGAGGGAGAGAATTGCACTAGGGTTTACACACAGAAATATTTCTTGTAGCATCACTACTAAATTATTGTCAACAGACAAAACCTACAGATAAGAAAATGCATTCTAGTGCCAAAAATTTATAGATGAAAAAACTAAGGCTTGTATATACTGTTGGTGAGGTCAGTGGTATAAAAATAAAAGCATCCCTTCAATATGACCTTAATAAACAAGTCCTGCTACAAAAGCTGGACAAGGGCAAGAGACCGGTACAGTTTAATGACTACTCTTTGGTCACTACCAGGCCACCCCAGCACCTGGGGCCCTAGTCAGGGAGTCCTGCGATTCCCACACAGACATGATGGGCCCAGACCCCTAACAGATCCCTCTCTCCATTGTCACTGGTCATCTCCATCAGGAACAACATAAGGGACCCCCCCCTCTGTGGACCCCTACAGGACCTTGCCCTCAATGTGGATCAACAATGGTAGGGACTGTTCCATTGTCTGAAGGGAGGCTGGACAACATACTCTACCACTCTAGGAAGATGGGTCCTGAAATTAGTGCAGCCAGGAATGTTCCGAGCCGTGACCACAGAATGTGAGCTCAGACCTACAGGGATGCAGAGGTTACATAGACTCCTGTGCTGAATATGGGCCCCAGATCAAATCAGTAGGGTTTACAGTTAACAATATTTATATACTTTCCCCATATGTGGGAGCTACTCTCTTCCCTGATACAGCTCTCTAGTCTTTTTCTAACTATGACACCATCTCACCAGAAAATACCTGGGGTCCACATGCATGTTAGATGTCAGGCTTAGGCAAAAACTAGTAAGGCCATGGGCCCCTTAAAATATACCTATGAGCATTTTCCAAAACGGAGACCCCCAAATCTTCATCTGCAATATTCTTGCCTTTAGGTTCATAATCACTCAACAATTTGTTCTGCTTTCCATCTTAACTCTTTTTCAGCCACCAGGTTCCAGATGCTACCATGATGCCAACCAGACTTCCCTGGGCAAATGACCCCACCATGTGTCCTGGAGCCCTGCCTCCCCAAACCCTTACCCCACTAGGGAAAGAGGCTGGGAGTATGGATCCACCTGCCAATGCCCATGTTTAGCAGGGAAGCAATTTCAGAAGCCAGGCCTTCCACCTTCTGCATCCCATGATGACCCTGGGTCCATACTCCCAGAGGGATAAAGACTAGGAAAGCTATCAGGGGAGGTGATGGGATATGGAGTTCTGGTAGTGGGAATTGTGTGGAATTGTGCCCTTCTTATCCTATGGTCTTGTCAATATTTCTATTTTACAAATAAAAATTAAAAAATAAAGTTCTGAAGGAGGCAATGAGGGGCTTAGTAAGGTTGTATCAGGAGACTATAGGAGAGAACTTAGAAGAAACTTTAAGACTTTTACTAGTCAACTTGAGAAATACATTGAAAGAATTTTTTTTTCTTTTTTCCACCAGGGTTATTGCTGAGGCTTGGTGTCAGCATGATTCCATGGCTCCTCTTAGCCATTTTTTTCTTCTTCTTTATTTGCTGTAGGTAGATGGTGAGAGACAAAGAAAGATAGAGGAGAGAGACAGGTAGACAGAAAGTTGAGAGATGCCACTGCAAGGCTCCACCACTCATGAGACATCCTTATATACACACTCCCATGTGGGTACAGGACCCAAACCCAAGTCCTTGTGCATGGCAGTGTGTGCAGTCTACTAGGTGAGTCACCTCCCAGCTCCTGAAACAGCAAATGTTTTTACGTTCATGAATTCACAGAATAATACTAAAACTCAAGCATGCAACACTTTTGGTGGACCCTAAAAATCCGATTCTTTAGTCTGAAAGCTGGTAAAGGAAAAGTGAGGGAAAAATGCAGATTCCTTGGCATTTCTTGCTTTTGCATACATCCACATTTTCCATAACTGGAAACTCTTAAAGGATATGGTAAGAGCTGGAACATGAGAGACATACTGGTAAGAACGGAAGGGGGCGGGGTGGGGACAGCAGAGCACACACCTGACCACAGCACCTCTCCAACATTCATGAAACCTCTTCTCCCAAGCCACGGGAGTCCCAAGCCTTGCAGTACAGGAACACCAACACAAAGCTTCATGCGTGGCAAGGTGTACGCTCCACTGACTGAGCTATCTCTCAGCTCCAGAACTTGCAGTTTTTTTAAATATCCACTCCATGGACATGAAATTCCTATTCCAGTAATGTTATTGCAACAATACGCTTTCTTAATAGGGCTCATCATACCTCAAAGTATTAAATTCAGGTAACCATGAACATAAAGTGATCAGTACCAAAAAAAAAAAAAAAAAAAAGGAAAAAACAGTGCCAAGTTACTATGAAAGACATGAATAAAAACAGATGAAAAGAATTAGTATCATTCAGCATTTCTAAGTCTTAAGCAGTTACCTTTCAGTTTTTTAACCTACTGCAATCGGATTTCAAAATTCCTATACAATTTATAGAAAAGACTGATAAAAAAATTGATATGCCAATGTATACTATGGCTTTGCTGCTAACTAAAAAAGGTCTTAAGGATGATCTCTATGACAAAGATATCATGGAAAAATTAATTTTAAAATACAGAAGCTATCCTCGCCATGGCTAAAAAGCAGATTATACCTGCAAACACTATGGGAAAAAAAAATGAAACATCAAATTACTAAAGCTAATTTATTCAGGGTTTTTTGTTTGTCTCTTTTTTTTGTTTTGTTTTGCTTTTGGCCAGACCACTGCCAGCTCTGACTTGTGGTCATGTGAGAGGCTGAACCTGGGAATCTGAATGCTCAGGCATGAGACTCTCCTTGCATAACCGTTATACTATCTCCTCTGCCCTCTAATCTTTATTTATTTATGGGATAGAAATAGCCAGAAATTAAGTGGAAGGGGGTGACAGAGAGGGAGAGAGACAGAGAGACACCTGCAGTACTGCCTCGCCACTTGTGAAGCTTTCCCCCTGCAGGTGAGGGCCAGGGGCTTGAACTCTCGGGTCCTTATGCACTGTAGGATGTGTGTTTAACCAGATGCACCACCACCCAGCCCCTTCTAAGCTATATTTTATGAAAGCATTTTTAAAAAGTAAATTTATAAGACTGAAGGGAACATGTTAAAATACACCATAAAACAAGTTGTTATTAAATAGACTCAGGTATTTGTTTCAGGTGACATCCTATATTTTAAGTACTCCATATGCTATTTACAAATCATATTTACCTATGATAGCAGTAGCATTGCAATAAACTACGACTTTACATTTAGTCATTACTTTGTACCTAAGCTATTTAAACATATTCCCATCATGTACTTCAACCTCTGATTATGCATGTGTTAAAGCTATACTAGAAGCAAATATAAAAAACCCATGGAGAGACCAAGTATATAATTCATCATGTGTTAGTTAAAACTGTCCATAACAAATGAGCATGTAACACTCAAAAGTCATTTGGAAGACAGACATAAACCTAATTAATATAATGCATCTAAAAATAAAATTTTCCGCTCTGGTTAGCACTTTAGAACTACAGCACATAATGCACAGTCATATTCCTATAAAATCAAGCTCATGCACAGGTGGTGCAAAGAGCAAGGACAAGTGTAAGGATCCCGGTTCGATCCCCCAGCTCCCCACCTGCAGGGGAGTCGCTTCACAGGCCGTGAGGCAGGTGTGCAGGTGTCTATCTTTCTCTCCTCCTCTCTGTCTTCCCCTCCTCTCTCTATTTCTCTCTGTCCTGTCCAGCAACGATGACATCAATAACAACAACAATAACTACAAAAAAAATTTTTTCAAAAAAAAAATAGAGCTGATAATACCCCTTTTACAGAGGAGAGTGTTTAATATTCACAAGTTGCGTAATTTGTCCAAGATTCCTAGTTAGTAAAAAGTAAGAAAAGAATTTAAGCTGAGATCTTGGATCTGGGAACGAAAAGTGTCATCAGGAGATGTCCTTATTATCAGCTCACTTCTCTGCCTCTTTATTGGAAGCTACCAAGTTTATAACATTTTAACTAGACATGCAATTTAATTATACTCAATATAAATTTTGAATTAGTCACAAAGAAGTTGTAGATGTCAAAGAACTCGATCACTAAAAAAAAAAAAAAAAAAAGGCCAATGGTACAAAGGTTGATTGTACCTTTTAAAGTTAAAAAAAAAAACCGATATTATCTATCACATTTTTTCAGTCATTTCTCCTTATCTTAGTCCTTTATGTTAAAGAGTAATATTCTTTTTGTGCACCAAAGCAAAAGACTCTGGGGTGGGTAGGGGGGAAGAGTACAGGTCCAAAAAGGATGACAGAGGATCTAGTGGGGGTTGTATTGTTATATGGAAAACTGGGAAATGTTATGCATGTACAAACTATTGTATTTACTGTCGAATGTAAAACACTAATTCCCCAATAAAAAAATAAGTAAATAAAAAGCTTAATATTCTTTTCAAAGTAGATTCATAAAGAATAGTAACACTATTCTTTATTTTATCTATTTATTTATTTTTAATTATTTTTTCCTTCTGTTGCCCTTGTTGTTTATCATCATTGTTGTTGGATAGGACAGAGAGAAATGGAGAGAGGCGGGGAAGACAGAAAGGGAGAGAAAGACAGACACCTGCAGACCTGCTTCACCACCTGTGAAGTGACTTCCCCTTCACTAGGTGGGGAGCCCGGAACTCAAACCTGGATCCTTATGCTGGTCCTTGCGCTTTGCCACCGCCTGGCTCCCCACTATTTATTTAACTCCTCTCTTGAAAAGAAGGGAAATGAGTTATTGTGAAAAAAGGATTAAACTTTTGAATCCAAAAGCTACAAGTCCAGGAAAATAAGCTGCATAGTTCTTCCTAGCAATAACAAGAATGAAAACAGAAAAATATCTGAGGCTCTAATATATATATATATCTGGCAATGTGTGAAGTGCTTAAAGGTAGTATCTCATGTTAGCCACAAAATAACTCTCTGAATTAAATCTAGACCTATATTCATTTTACAGAGGGGAAACTGAGTCTTACACCTAAGAAGCCCATGCAAAATGACTCAGCTCTGAGGTTTAAAAAATTTGAAATCAAAGGGTCTATGAAAACACTCAATGCCCAGATTCCAATCTAGACTAGGCTATTATTAGCCACACACACACACACACACACAATCTAAATAAAATCAGCATTTAACTGCAAAATGTCATACAAGATAAAAATTGTAGGGATTGTTTGGCCTCTGGTTGAATTTATGTTGATTCGGTAAGATCGTAACATGCAGTTCTACTTATAGGTTTAAAAGTGGAAAGGCACACTAATAATAATAATAAAAGCTTTAAGAAAATATATTTGGGGGCTAGCAAAACAATCCATGCTACTTTTGCCACGTGCACAAGCCAGGTTCCAGTATGACCTCTACAGTATTAATGGAAGCTTCAGACCTGTGGTCTCTCTCACTCTCTCTCTATTAAAAAGTAACCCAGAGCAGTGCTGCTCGAGTGATGACCAATAAAATTAAAAGAAAAATTTAGAGAAGGGGAACCAGTGTGGAAAAACAACTGAAGAATCTTTTGGGTGAGAAATGTGGGAGACAATGGACTCAATGAAATATAAGAAATCTAATAACATTCTGAACTTTCTCCCCCTGCCCCTGTCCCTCCCCCTCCTCTCTCTCTCTCTCTCTCTCTCTCCCCCTCTCCTTATTGCCACCAGAGTTTTCGCTGGTGCCTGCGCCATGATTCCACTGTTACTGGCAGTCCTTCACTCTTTCTTCTATTTAGATGGTATGACAGAAAAACTGAGAGGGCAGAGGCAGAGAGAAAACTAGACACCAGCAGACTTGCTTCACTGTCCCTGTGTCCCTGCAGTAGCGAGCCTACCCTGTGTATGGTGGTGTGCGTGCTGGGAGTGCCACCGCCAGGGCCCCACAGCACTCTACTCTGCCAAACAAATGCTAATACCCCAGAAACAAGCATACCAGCTCCTCCCCCACCCTTGCCCCAGCCTCCCTACAATCACAGGCTCAAGTTTACCAGCTGCTTCTTATTATCATTAGCAGGCCTACCAGGGAACTTTGTGATCACCTCCCATTGGGAGGAGATGAAGTTTGATTCAGCACTCCCTCTATACTGTGAAATCTGAGCAATTCTTTCTCTCAGACGCCTGGATCTCTGGATCCCTGCATTCCCGCCCCCGATGCTCCAAGTTACTTCCTGACTCTTAACTAAGTGTTGAGTTCAGCTCCTTCAAGCACTTAACACACCCAAGCAGTCATAGGTACCTACAGTCAGAGGCTCCACCCTTGCTCCTCATTCCGGGATCTGCTGCATCCCAATGCATTAAGAAGTACTTTAATGGGGGTCGGGCGGTGGCGCAGTGGGTTAAGCGCACGTGGCGCAAAGCGCAAGGACCCGCGAAAGGATCCCGGTTCGAGCCCCCGGCTCCCCACTTCTCTGTCCTATCCAACAACGAACATCAACAACAATGGTAATAATGATAACCACAACGAGGCTACAACAACAACAAGGGCAACAAAAAAGGGGGAAAAAACGGCCACCAGGAGCGGTGGACTCATGATGCAGGCACTGAGCCCAGCAATAACCCTGGAGGAAAAAAAAAAGTACTTTAACTTCACCAGGGTCCATCCATGAGCTTGTGTCTCAAAAATGCTATGTCACCTACTGTATCTTTCAATAGTTCTGCTTGAACTACTGTGAGCCACATTTTACAAGGACACTTGATGATGATCCATCTCTTAGGTTGATAGCTTTCTATAAAATAGTAAAGGCAACCTATGTACAAACATGTATGATGGTGGTCTGGGAGGTGGCTCTTAAGCAGGAGGTCCTGAGTTCGATCCCTGGCAGCACATGCGCCAGAGTGATGTCTGGTTCTTTCTCGCTCCTCCTATCCTTCTCATTAATAAATAAATAAGATCTTTTTAAAAAATGTACTGTGCCATGTGGAGAAATACTACTTGCTTCTATGCTTTTGCAGCTAGTCAAATCATTGATACTCCTGACAGATACTTAGCTAACCTCCCAACTTACTATTTATGTGTTTTTAATTTTTTATTTGTGATTAGTAGTATGTGACAAGATTGGACGATTACAGGGTAATCTTACACCACACCCACCACCATAGTTCTGTGCTCCCCACTCTCCTACCTCCCATAGGTCAACACTATAATTCTCACAAGTCTTAGTAAGTTTGCTTGCTTGTTTTTTTTTTTTCCCAAGTTGTGTGCATCAGATCTCTAGACTCTATATATGACTGAAACTAGTTGCTTTTCATCTATTTATTTTGCTAAGCATAATCACCTCCAGTTCCATCCATTTTGTCCCAGAGGATACAAGATCATCTTTTTGATGGCATAGTATTCCATGGAATAGATACCCTATAACTTTAGTCCAGTCGTTTGTTGATGGGGTTTAGGCTGTTTCAACTATTTGGCTATTGTGAATAATGCAGCTATGAACAAAAGAGTGAGTGCATCCCTCTGAATGAGTGTTTGAACGTCCTTGGAAAAAATGCCTAAGACTGTTCTTGCTGGATCGTAAAGACTCTCCATACTGTCTTCCAATAGGACTGCCCCAGTCTGCATTCCCACCAGCAGTGGAGCAGAGTTCCTTTTTCTCCAGGACCTCACAACTACCTGTCATTTCCTGATTTGCTGATGGAAGCCATTCTCTCAGGTGTGAGACAGTATCTCCCTGTCATTTTAATTTGCATTTCTCTAGTGATAAGGTTAAGAGGTGCGCTTTTTATTTTTATTTATTTATTTATTTACCAGAGCTCTGCTCAGCTCTGGCTTATGAAGCAGGGGATTAAACCTGAGACTTTGGATCCTCAGAAATTAAGAGTAAGAGGAAGATTTTCTTCATGTGTCTGTGTGCCATATGTATCTCTTCTTTAGGAAGCTGTTTAGTTCTTTGGCCTAGTTTTTTATTTTATTTTATTTTATTTTATTTTATTTTATTTTATTTTATTACCAGAGCACTACTCAGCTCTGGCTTATGGTGGTGTGGGGGATTGAACCTGGGACTTCTGAGCCTCAGGCATGAGAGTCTCTTTGCATAACCATTATGCTATCTACCCCTGCCCTGGCCTAATTTTTTATTGGGTTATTTTTACTTCTGTAGATCTGTATCAGTTCTATATAGATGTTCGGTATCAGTCACTTATAGGATGTGTGATGTGCAAATATCTTCTTCCATTTCCTTGCTTGCTTGTAGTTTGCTTTTTAAAGATTGTTTTTTAATTTTTTTATTATCATTATTTATTGGATAGAGACAACCAGAAATTGAGAGGGAAGGGGGAGATAGAGAGGGAGAATGACAGAGAGACACACCTGCAAGACTGCTTCACGACTCGCAAAGCTTTCCCCCTGCAGGTGGGGACCAAGAGCTTGAACTCAGGTCCTTGCACACAGTAACATGTGCGCTCAACCAGATGTACCACACTACCCGGCCCCGTGTAGTTTGCATTTGATGCCTCGAAGCTCTTGTTTCATGTAATCCTGTTTATTTACTCTTGTAGTCATTTTTCAGGCTCCTGGGGTTGAGTCTCCAAATATATCTTTGATGTGACGATCCTGCAAAATTTCACCAACACTTTTCTCCTATAAATTTTAGTTTCTGGTCTAGTATCCAGATCTTTGATTCATTTTGATTTTACTTTGGTGTAGGTGTGTTAGGTGGTGGTCAAGTTTCACTTTTCTACCTGTGGCTGTCCAATTTTCCCAGCACCATTTGTTGAAGAGACTTTCTTTACCCCATTGAATGTTTGTGGCCCTTTTGTCATATATTAGGTGTTTGTATATGTGAGGGCTTATTTCTGGGCTTTCTTTTTATTTTATTTTATTAATAGTTTGTATGTGCATAACATTTCTCAGTTTTCAACACAACGTATTTCTGGGCTTTCAATTCAGCTCCATTGATCCAAATGTCCGTTTTTATTCCATGACCATGCTGTTCTGGTTACTACTGCTTTGTAGGATAAACTGAAATTGGGGAGTGTGATGCCTCCACACTTTTCCTTTGGAGGGCACTAACAGAAGAGCTAAAAAATGTTTTAAATTTCAAATTCCATTTGTTCACTGATGATATATAAAAGTCAATATTCCATCAAGTAAAACTTTTGTCTATCAGTCTTGTAAGCCATCTATCTGTAAACTCGTCCTATTTCTTGCTTTCCAATCAATGACTCTTCTTTTCCTTGTCATTTGCACTAACTAGAAATTCTAGCATGATGCCCCCTTGTTTTTCATAGATGCTCTTTATCAAGTTAAAGATGTTCCCCTTTAGTGCTATTTTATGTATGTTTCACTTCCTTAACTCATGAATGGGTGTTCGATTTTGAGTGTTTTTCTCATCTACTGCTATGATCATTTCATTTAGTCTGTTGTAGTGATGAATTACATTGATTTTCAAATGTTGAGCTAGTCGTGTGTTTCTGGAATAAATCCAACTTAATCATGGTATATAATTTCTTTTACATATTAAATGGTTCCACTGACTTTTGTTTATGATTCTTTCATTTCAGATCAAGTAAGAATAAGAATAGTGGTCCGGGAGGTGGTGCAGTGGATAAAGTATTGGACTCTCAAGCATGAGATCCTGAATTCAATCCCCAGCAGCACATGTACCAGAGTGATGTCTGGTTCTTTCTCTCTCCTCCATTCTCACTAATAAAAATAAAAATAAAATAAAATAATAAGAATATAAGTATCTCCTGAATGGGGGGAAAAAAGCTCTTCTGGGGGGTTGTGCAGCAGCGCGACGGGTTAAACTCACATGGCACGAAACGCAAGGGCTGGCTTAAGGATCCCGGTTCGAGCCCCGGACTCCCCACCTGCATGGGAGTCGCTTCATAAGCGGTGAAGCAGGTCTGCAGGTGTCTTATCATTGTCTCTCCCTCTCTGTCTTCCCCTCCTCTCTCCATTTCTCTCTGTCCTACCCAACGACGACAACATCAACAACAACAATAACTACAACAATAAAAAAGGGCAACAAAAGAGAAAATAAATATTAAAAAAAAAAAAGCTCTTCTGTCTAAATCCTTAATTGTTACTAGTGAGATTACTACCTCTAGTATACAAGAATCTCAGTTATGGTAAGTTCTTTAGATTGTTTTCCTTATATCAGGCCATCACGGATGTATTGCTTTCTTTAATGTTAGCTAGTAACCATATTTCCTATTAACACCTAGTCAAATAATTCAGACTCCAATCTTTCTAGTCTATTGCAATGAAATTTTTGTAATTTCAGTATTATTTATTTTTTTATTTTTATTGTGATCAGGGTTATTACTGGGGCTTGGTGCCAGCACTATAAATCCACTACTCATGCTGCCATTTTTGCCATTTGATGGGATAAAACAGAGAGAAATTGAGAGGGGGAGGGGAGAAAGAGAGAAAGTAAGATAGACACCTGCAGACCTGCTTTGTGCTTGTGAAGCTCTCCCCCTCACAGGTGGGGAGTGGGAGCTCCAATCTGGATCCTTGTGCGGGTCCTTGCACTAAGTACTATGTGCGCTTAACTAGGTGCACCTGGCCCCTTCAACATTAGTTCTTTATATCTTAAGTTCAATATTATATGTTATACTTGACTTATAATCATAATACCATTAAGGCAAAACTGACAAAAATAGAAAAATAATATAGAAAAAGAAAAGTGCCTATTCTTGTTAAGTATTTTTTTTCTGGAGGCCATTTTTTCCCCATTTTTGTTGCCCTTGCTGTTATTATTGTTACTGCTGTTGTTGTTGTTGGACAGGACAGAGAGAAATGGAGAGAGGAAGGGAAGACAGAGAGGGAAAGAAAGACATCCACAGACCTGCTTCACAGCCTGTGAAGCGACTCCCCTGCAGGTGGGGAGGTGTGTGTGGGGGGCTCAAAACCGGATCCTTACACTGGTCCTTGTGCTTTGCGCCATGTGTGCTTAACCTGCTGCACCACCGCCCAGACGCTTCAAGTGCTTTTTTTAAAAAAATATTTATTTATTTATTCCCTTTTTGTTGCCCTTGTTGTTTTTTTATTGTTGTAGTCGTTGTTGGATAGGACAGAGAGAAATGGAGAGAGGAGGGGAAGACTGAGAGGGGGAGAGAAAGATAGACTCCTGCAGACCTGCTTCACTGCCTGTGAAGCGACTTCCCTGCAGGTGGGGAGCCAGGGCTCGAACCCCCATCCTTACACCAGTCCTGGAGCTTTGCGCCACCTGCGCTTAACCCACTGCGCTACAACCCGACTCCCTCAAGTGCTTTTTTAAAAGAAGCTCTCTCTGGTAATTTATTTTGTCACCACTGGGGCTTCACCATTCTGAGTTGACTTTTTCCGATTGAGAGAGGGGGTCAGAGAAGTAGAGAAAGATTGAAAGAGATTTAGATTTAGAGCTTCCCCTAAAGTAGTGGAGGTCAGGCTTGAACTTAGCCATTTCTCCCAGTTCTCCAGAGCCTTACCTATTCCATAAACCCCAACTATCCCACGCACAGGCCAAGATGCAGAGGCTCACAACTCCCACTCCTAAAATCTAGTTGCTTTTCAAGAGAAACTTCTCTTCAAATGTACTTACTTTTAGGCCAATCATTCTCAACTGTATCAGATTCAATGTCCCCTTCAAAACTACATTTTCTAATTTCTTCCTTACCACTCTGAGATAAATACCAATTTTCCCACAAATTCACACACCCTAAATAACATATGAATGAAACTAATTTATATGAATATAGTATTTAGTTGACAAACTAATCCTTAAAACTCAAAACATAGAGGCAATTAAGTAGTTAACTGTGACATCTACAAATAAGCAGATTGTGATATAGTTTTCCAAACTATAAACTCTTGTTTGTGAACAAAAATAAGTATTTGTACAACAATTACACATGGAAAATTAAGCCTCGGTTAAACTTATGCCTTTAGATGTAAAATAGAGGATCCAGATTCAAATGATTAAACAGATTACACAAATGTCAGACAGGACATCCCTAAATCATGCAGGAAATGGGACAGTCTTTGTTAAGGGTCGCCTTACACACTGAAAGATGCATAGCATCCCTGACCCACACCTATCAAATGCTAGTGGAAAGCCCTGTTACTCGAACAACTCCTACCCCCTCCTTCAAAAAAAAAAATGGTCTTCCAACTTCACCCCAAAGGAACAGCCTCCATCTGGACCCACTGCCTTAATATACTTCTGCTGTCTACCAGTGTAGTGTCAAGAATTCCTAGGATGTGTGGATCAGATCTGCAGTTCTGTCACCTGTAAGCTACGTGGTCTTTGGGAGGGAGTTCTCTAAAGCAGTTTCCAGCATATCAAAAGGAAGCAAATGCTACTCAGTTTTCTTCATTGTTATAGCTACTCAACAAAATGTGTGTAGCACAAAGCAGGTGGTTTCCAGCACAAGGGATATTATGATGGGAAGAAGAGGGCTGTCTCAGATTGACAGCAGCTAAGAGTGACACAGACTTGGAGGAGGCAAAAGACAGGGCAAGCATTCAAAATGAAAGTTAACACTCGGCAACCTACAGACTTTTTTTTGAGAGAGCAGACAAGTTTTATGTAGCTCAGAAACTCAGAGGCTTGCTGTCTTCTGGAGGTTTCACTGCTCCAGGCTGCTTTCTTTAGACAATAGAGACAGAAACAGATGGGAAAAATATCATAGCACTGAAATTGTCTCCAATGTGGTAGAGTTGGGCTCAAACCTGGGTCTCCCGCAGAGTCAAACAGATGCACTAGCCAAGTGAGCTATTGGGCTGGCTCCTCCAGAAGCAGTTTTAATAATAGTTAACCAGAATGATGACCTCCAAATTAAGAGAGCATGAAAAACATAAACCCTTAGTAAGAGATTTCCACTACATACAGGTGAACGTTTGTACAGTTTGGGAAAATACCTTTACCTAACAAACATTTTCAAAGCAATTACCCTATTTCAGACAGAGAAAGCACAAAGATATGCTGTAGCTTTCGTCAATCAGAACCATAATAGAGAGCAAAATCAAACAGGCATCAATTTAGGAATTCAAGTAGTATGGTACAGAGACATGGAGAAAATTGTGAATAATTATCATGGTGGAAATTCAAGGATACCTTATTTATTGTCACATGACATAGGATTCTGACAGGTAGAGGATGGGGATCAACTGATTAAAGGAAAAGTGAAATCCAGGCAAAGGAGATAAGGATAATAAAAATAAAAAACTTAGTTAAGACATAAGGAAATGTGGACTGGAGTCTTTAATTAAAGTACAAAAAAATAATAATAATAGCATATTTTGTGACCATACTGTAATTTTTTTTGTTCCTCAGTTTCCCCATAATAAAATTAAAAGGCTAATAATGATACTATAGTCTATGTTTTGCCTCCCGGGGCTTACATGAAGCACTGCTAAATACATGTTTAGAAAGTTCTCTGACTTGTTGGGAGTCAGGCGGAAAAATACTAAAAAATTAAGATTATAAAAATAAAAGATGGGGGGGCAGATGGTGGTGGCACACCTGGTTCTCGCACGTTACGATGCATAAGGGCCAGGGTTCAAGTCCCCTGTTGTCACCTGCAGGGGAAAAGCTTCACAGATGGTGAAGCAGGGCTACACGTGTATATCTATCTTCCTATCTTCCCTTCCTTCTCGATTTCCGGCTGTCTCTATCCAAGAAATAAATAAAGGTAACAAAAAATAAAAATAAAGATCCTGTACAAAAAGCACATTTTATTAATAAGACTGCTAAACTGAAATATATATTCTTTTTTTTTTTATTTTTTTTTTAATATTTATTTTATTTATTCCCTTTTGTTGCCCTTGTTGTTTTATTGTTGTAGTTATTATTGTTGTTGGATAAGACAGAGAGAAATGGAGAGAGGAGGGGAAGACAGAGAGGAGGAGAGAAAGATAGACACCTGCAGACCTGCTTCACCGCCTGTGAAGGGACTCCCCTGCAGGTGGGGAGCCGGGGTTCGAACCGGGATCCTTCTGCCGGTCCTTGTGCTTTGCGCCACCTGCGCTTAACCCGCTGTGCTACAGCCCGACTCCCTGAAATATATATTCTTAACATACACATCCTTAGCATGAACAAGCAAAAGAGCCTAACCCCAGAGAATAAAGCAGTTTGTAAGCTCATCTTTCAAACAACCAAAAATATCACCATATTCAGTGACCCAAGGACTTTTACAAGAACTCAGAATAATCTTATGTGCCCTTGATTTTCCTTCCAAACAAGTGAGAGAACATTCTTTTTATATATATATATATATTTTATATTACTTAATTTTCCCTTTTGTTGCCTTTTTTTGGGTAGTTATTTTTGTTATTGATGTCATTGTTGTTGGATAGGACAGAGAAATAGAGAGAGGAGGGGAAGACAGAGAGGGGAGAGAAAGACACCTGCAGACCTGCTTCACCGCCTGTTGTGACTCCCCTGCAGGTGGGGAGCGGGGGACTTGAACCGGGATCCTTCGGGCCACCTGCGCTTAACCTGCTGCGCTACCGCCTGACTCCCAACAAGTCAGAGAACTTTCTAAACATGTATTTAGCAGTGCTTCATGTAAGCCCCGGGAGGCAAAGCATAGACTATAGTATCATTATTAGCCTTTTAATTTTATTATGGGGAAACTGAGGAACAAAAAAAATTACAGTATGGTCACAAAATATGCTATTATTATTATTTTTTTGTACTTTAATTAAAGACTCCAGTCCACATTTCATCCTTTTTCTTCCTACCGTCTGGATGCTAGGATTTCTCTTACTAGCTTCTTAACTGGGGAGGGGCAGAAGATCAGAATAAACTTTAAATTTACTTTCATAATTTGGTACTGTAACCCAAAGTTAGAGTTCTTTTTTCTTTTTCTTTCTTTCTTTCTTTTCTTTTTTTTTTTTTTAACAAGAGCTCTGCTCAGTTCTGGCTTGTGGTATGGTGCCAGGAATTAAAAAAAACAAAACAATTTTCAATTCTCTTTTGAAATTATCCTATGTCTAAGAACTGCAAAGTATAATCGTAGTCTAATCTTAGTAAATAGCTCTAAAGAGCAGGACAGGTCAGGAGTTCTAGGCTTTTTACTTTGACTATCTGGTAGGCTCAGGAAAATACAGGCGATGTGGGTAAAACAGGCTTTGCAGACCTTGTGATGCAAAGGTGCCCTAAGAGGCCAGAGAGTAGAGGTATCAATACACCCACTGCTGCCATCATGTAATCCAATGCTTCCCTCCTCTGCCCCACCCTGCATTGCACCAGGCACCTCGAGAGACTCCAGGCAGCACACTTGAGACCTATGCAGAGACCCTCTGCGTAGTTCCCTTTAAATGTGGAGATCTCGGTGAAGAGTAAAGAAACAGAATCTGGCCACACACCACTCAAAAAAAAAAAAAAAAAAACTTAAGATCTCCGGGATCCAGGCTCTGGTCCAGAAGGATCCTACCCGACACAAAGTTGCTGCTATGATTTTGTTTTTGAAATGCAGCCCCCATCCCTGCCCTCCTGTATTTGAGGCGGTAACGCAAGCCGTTGGAGGCAGACCCCGTTCCCCAGCCTCCCGCTCCGCCCCGGCTTCGTCGCGCCGCCGAGGGCAGAGGCGGCGGGGGCGGGGGGCGGGGGGCGGACGGCGGGCACCCGGGTCCCTCGCGCGGCCGGAGCGCAGCAGCCCCGGCCCGGAGCCCCGCAGGCCAGGCTTCCGCCCGTGCGCCCCGCCGGCCCCCGGAGCCCGGTCGCGGGGACCCGGCCTCGGAACCACCCGCCGCCGCCACCGCCTATCAGCGGAGCTCAGGGGCGGGGCCGCGGGCTCCTCCGCAGCTCGGCCAGCGGGCGGGGACGGGCGGGGGACCGACCGCCGAGCAGCCGGGGCGGCCGCGAGCAGACACCGGGCCCGGCTCCCGAGGGCGCCATCGCGGCCCCGGGCAGCGCGAGCAGCCGGCCAGCGCGCGGCCTGCCGTTGGCGGCCTTGCCCGCCGCGCTCGGCTCCCATCCGCCCCCGAAGTGGGGTCGAGGCCCCCGGGAAGATGGTGTCCTGGATGATCTCCAGAGCCGTGGTGTAAGTGCTGCTCGCGGCGCCCCGCATCCAGCGCCGAAGCCCGGGAGAGGGGTGGGGACGGGCCAGGCCTTGGAGGAGAGGGCAGGCCTGGGCCGGGGCGCTGGGGGGCTGGGGGGCGGGGGGGCGGGGGGGCTGGGGGGCGGGGGGGGAAGCTGGCCCGGCTCGGGCTTGCCGGGGGGCTGGGGGCCCGAGGCCTCCTCACCCTGCTCCACGTCGCTGCGGGGCTCCTGGCGGCGAGGGTCCGGCGGCGGCTGAAGCTGGAGCGCGGCCGGGCTGCGTGCGGCTCCGAGGCCCTGCTCTCGCGGCGCTAGGTGGGCAGGCTGCGCGCGCTCCCCGCTCTCGCTCCCCGCGCTGCGCGGCACCGCCCTTGGGCCCGGGAGCGGCGCGCCTCGCGGCGTCGCCCTGCGCAGGCTCCGCAGACGTCGAGCGCGGGAGGTTCCCAGAGCTTCCCCGGGGATGTGGTTGCGGCGCGCCTTTGTATCCTGCCACCAGTGCGTTCCGGTGTCTCTCTCCTGGGGACTGATTGCCATTCGGTCACGTGGGGTAGGAGGAGAGATTGCTCTTAAACAAAACAAAACAAAACAAAACAAAACAAAACCAAACCTGCGACCGACTGCTCAATCCGCTCAGATCCCTGGGAGCCCAGGATCCCTGTTGCTCCCAAGATTTTACAGCTTCACGAGAAAGCTCACGGTTGAGAAGTGACACCCGCTTGCTCGCTCTGGTCTCAGAAGTTGGTCCTATCTTGGAGGAATTTTTTGCCCAGTGATTGAGAGGTTGCAGGTGGCCTGTTGCTTTTGTTGTAAGTATCGTATTCGTTTCATTGTGTTCTTACCAACAAGTGCTACAGGTCCATAAGAAAAGAAAATTAGTTCCGTTGTTGTCTTTACTCTGTGAAGTTGCTTGCTTGACTACAGTTTAAACTCATTTCTTTTCTTTTTCTTTTTTTTAGTGATTTAGTATTGATTTACAAAATTATAAGATAACACGGTATAATTACACCAAGTTCCCACCACCAGATTTGTGTCTCCATTCCCTACATTGCAAACTGCAGTGATTCTCCCAAGGTCACAGATATGGGTTAACTATTATTTCTATAAATATTATATATCCCCCCACACACTTTTTCTGTGCTCCTGACTTCTCTTTTTAAGTCACACCTACACCTACTGTTACTTACGAATACCCCTTCCTTTTTTCCTCTTCTCTCACGGATCTCGGATCTCCATGGAGTTCAGAGTTCAGAGCCCTCAGGTCATCTTCCCCTAACATTTCTTCCCCTCTGGGAGTATGGGCCAGAATTCTTTTGGGGGTGCAGAAAGTGGGAGTTCTGGCTTCCACTGGGCCTGTCCATTGACAGGTCCACTGCTTGTCCACTGGGCCTGGCCATTGACAGGTCGATCTGTATCCCCAGCCTGTTTCTATTTTTCCATAGTGGGGTCTCAGGTCACATTGGTAAGGTCATCTGTCCGGAGAAGTGAGGATGGCATCATAGTAGTGTCTGCAACTTGGTAACTGAAAGGCAGTCAAATATAGAGCAAAACAAAATGTTTAATAAATAGCAAGCAAAAAGGAGGAAAAGAAGGTGAGAATAGAGACTTGAGGGTGGAATGAAGCTAGAAAGTCTCTTTTAGCTATGTTGCTAAAGGGCCATGACTTAAGTCATTTTTGAGTTTGATAGACAACATGGAGGTGGATTAAGAATATTATCTGGGAAGGTGTCGACAGAGTGTTGAGTAGAATTAGAAAAACTGGATTAGGGCAGAGAGTAACTCCCAAACTTGAAGAAAATATATATTAATGCAATTAACTGTTGACCATATCAATCTGACCCAGAGCCTATTTATATTCATATTAAGCACAGGAGTCTGTATAACTTCAGAGTCCCTGTTAGACACAGCTCACAGCCCATAGTTACAGCTGGGAACATTCTAGGCTGCGTTCATTTCAGGACCAGTCTTCCTCTAAATTGATTTCTTACCATTCTGTCTTTCCTCAAAGAAAAAAAGTCACAAAGTAAACAACAGTAATGTAATTGCTGTCAAGAGACCCTGTATTACTTGTGTGATAACTATACGAATAATATTACCTCGGTATCTTTGTAAAATACCTTTCTGAAGCACAAAACTTCTCAATTAGCTCTAGATTTTGGTGACAAGGATTAACGCGGCAAAAGAAAAAAGGAACTCCTTTCGTAAAGTTTAGAATTTATGAGTAGTACCTAATAATGGACAAATAATCATGTAAAGTTGGATCTCACAGTTTTATGAGGAAAAACAGAAGTATCTTAAGGGATAACGATTATATAGGGAGTATTAGTTTCTTGTATATAGTCAGGAAAGTTTGAGGTTTATTATCAGATTTTCTTTTTTTTAATTTCATATTTCACTAGGAAGGGAGAAGGAACAAAATTATCTGAATTGAGGTGTATTTTATTTGGACCCCATGCTCGAAAGTCCAACCCTTTATCCACTGCACCACTTCCCGGACCTTTATTTGGAAGTAAATCAATCTCTTAGTGGCGTATTGAATCTGATTTGCAATAGCATCCCAAATACATCGTTTGGGTGGCCAGGGAGGTAGCTCAACAGTAGACTGCAGGACTTGCGTGCATGAGGCTTCAGTTTTGATCCTAATACCTCATATTCTGGCTTGCTCTCTATTAATATAAGTGAGTGTTCAAAATTGGCCATTTATAGGGGCCACACGGTGGCGGACCTGGTGAAGTGCTCACACTACAGTATGCAAGGACCCCCCCAGGTTCAAGCCCCTGGTCTCTTCACAAGTGGTGAAGCAGGGCTGCAGGTTTCTCGCTCTGTCTCTATCCAATAATAAGTAAATAAAAAGAAATTAGAATAATGACATTAAAAACAAATTGGTCATTTGACTGCCGCACTCCTGTTTGTTCTCTATTAAGTACAATTTCTAGTTTAAGTTTCAGAATCTACTGTGATCATCAGTGTAAAATTGGAATACAGGAAACAGGATATACAGATGTCTTCACATTATTTATTTATTTATTTTAACCTCTGGGTTCTCTTTTAGCTCTCTCATTTACATATTACAGTCATACCTTTCTTAGCCTAGTAAGTGTCTATTGGTTATTTTCTGCAACTTTAAAATCACCTGCTCACAGCTGTGCTGTTTTTTCCCTACTTTTGTATTCCTTAACCAATTTTTAACTATTAAATAAAAAGTAGTGAAACACTTTAATTTTGTTTGCATAAATCAAATCAGATTTTTTAGTTTGTTTTTATCATCAAACATTAGTATGATTATCTTTACTAGATGCCCTTCTTAACACAGAAGTTATTAACACAGAGTTGGTTTTAAAGGAGTTGATGGTTTATGAATCAGTGATTCAGATATGACACCTACAGTAAAGTTGGAACATCAAGTCTTGTAAGAGTTTTACACTCGAAATTTTAGGGATTAGACAAGGGATTCTGTCTGGTTGGCAAATAAAAAAAAATGAAATCAATGTTAGATTTGAAATGAACCTTCAATGACAGACTGAATTTAGATAAAGATGAAAAAGTTTTAGGTAAAGGAATCCTGTGAGCCAACACATTGAGAAAGGAAGGCCTAAATTACTTAACTGCACGTGAGTGCTGTAGAGAGAGAAAGCTGGAAAGACTGGGAATTTCAGGAAGAACTAACTATTAGATTTTATTAGAGAGTAGTGACTTTGCTTTGGGAGATTCCTCCTCCCCCCTCCCCCCCCCCCCATTGTTTTGTGAGATTACAGGCACCAGAAACATGCTGAAGAAAAACTGCTTAGAGGGAAGAGATGAAACCTTCTTAGGACCTACAGAATTAAAAACCGAGGCACAGAGGATGAATATGTCATGAAAACATGTTTGTCACATGCCAGGAAATGTATTTCATGGGTCATTTGAACCCTTAGCATTGTAAAGCACGCTTGTGAGCGAATATAAGCATCATTACAGTTTTTCCCTTTGCCCCTCTGTTTATCTTATCCATAAGTGCTGGGTGTTTTCTGCTCCCTTGATCATAGTGTATGTATGTGAAAGTATTCGAAAGGTCAGTCCAGCATCCTCAGAACTTGTAAACCTTTTTTTACACTGGGAGATAGAATTTAACTACAGTTGTTCCCCTGAGCAGTTAACCAGTCTTGAGCCTGAAGCAAAGTCACACTGTTCTCACAACATGAATTTCTGAACACGTGTGAGGAGCACAAGGAGTTTCCATAACCAGAGCTCTCTCCCTTGTGGGTGCGAGCACATTCTCCTCATACTTCCTGGCATTACGTAGGGCAAGGAGCACTGGCATTGGAATTAGACCAGATGCTACTTATAGCTATGCCCTGTAACATAGGAGCTTCAATGTCCTTGTCTTAAAACGCTCCTTAACACACCTGGAGCGAAACTCGAGGACAGGCCTAAGGATCCTGGTTCAAGCCCCCCGGCTCCCCACCTGCAGGGGGGGGTCGCTTCACAAGCGGCAAAGCAGGTCTGCAGATGTCTATCTTTCTCTCCCATTCTCTGTCTTCCCCTCCTGTCTCCATTTCTCTGTGTCCTATCCAACAATGATGACAGCAGTAATAACCACAATGATAAAAACAAGGGCAACAAAAAAGGAAAATAAGTACATAAATAAAAGATTTTTTAAAAAATGGTCCTTAAAAGCACTACAAAGATTAAATCAGTTTAAATAAAACACACTGTATGTGGTACCTAGCCTATACTGTGCACCTAAAACATGACTCTGTGTGTGTGTATAGGGAAGTGGGAATAAGGTGGCATAGGAAGAAATATCGTTGAGTATCATCAATAAACCTAGAATATAGAACTAGCTTTGGTTGTATTGGCCAGTTGAATGATGACCAGGCATTCTCCTAAGGATAGTTAACACCTATCTCTTTCTTTGTGGAGACAAAGGTATGCAGTAATCTAGAAACTCTTCTACAATATTCTGTGTTGTTTTGAAATGATTTTTCATATATTGTTTATTTTCAGTCAGCTTTACTTGGCAAGATTGAAAGGTTAACTAGCAATTACTAAGGGTAATAAGAGTCTGAGATATCAAGTAATAATACATCAAATACCCACACATAAAACTTTTGAAACATGACTCATAGGTTGAAGGAAATGCCGTCTTTTATTTATTTATTTATTTGCCTCCAGGGTTATCGCTGAGGCCTGCACTACAAAAACACTTCTCCTGCGGCTATTGCTTTTTTGTTTTTTCCTTTCCATTTTTCTCTTCTTTGCCTTTTTTTTTGGATAGGATAGAGAGAAAATGAGAGGGGAGGGGAAGAGAGAGGGAGAGAGCAAGATACCTACAGATCTGCTTCACTGCTTGTGAAGTGACCCTCCCCCCCACCTCGCAAGTGGGGAGTCAAAGGCTGGAACCCAGATCTTCATACTGTGTACGCTTAACCCAGTGTGCTACTGCCTGCCCCCTGGAAATTCCATTTTCTAACTTTTGTCTGTATACGTAACAGCTTTGTGGTTAAGATGAATACTAAGGGCATACTACCCGAGTTCAAATATAAACTCTTGGGGTCGGGCGGTGGCGCAGTGGATTAAGCGCATGTCGCGTAAAGCGCAAGGACCGGCATAAGGATCCCGGTTCGAGCCCCCGGCTCCCCACCTTCAGGGGAGTCGCTTCACAGGCGGTGAAGCAGGTCTGCAGGTGTCTATCTTTCTCTCCCCCTCTCTGTCTTCCCCTCCTCTCTCCATTTCTCTCTGTCCTATCCAACAACGAATAGCGTCAACAATGGCAATAATAATAACCACAACGAGGCTACAACAACAAGGGCAACAAAAGGGGAGAAAAATGGCCTCCGGGAGCGGTGGATTCATGGTGCAGGCACCGAGCCCAGCAATAACCCTGGAGGGAAAATATATATATATATCTATATAAACTCTTCCCTTTTTTTTTTTCACTATAGTTTAGCCCATAGGACTAAATGCATTCATGTACATGATATCCATAGTCCTTTTCTGGATGCTTACCCACTGTGTTCATCAATTATCAGAACAAGAAAAAAGACATCTCATTAAAGTTGTAGCATAGTGAATATTTATGCTGTTATTTCTCCAGCTCTCTCTGACACACACACACACACACACACCCCTCTCTCTCTTAGTACCCACCCCCACCCCCAGACGACTCTTGTTAGATAAAGGGAAAGTAAGGGAAGATGCCACAACACTGCACCACTGCTTGCCAAGCCTCCCCTCTGCATGGTGTTCCATGTGGTGACCAGAGTGTGCTATTTCTTAGAGGGAAGAGATGAAAACTTTCTATCTTAGGACCTACAGAATTAAAAACCGAGGCACAGAGAATGAATATGTCATGAAAACATGTTTGTCACATGCCAGGAAATGTATTTCACCTGTAATATATATTTTTAACTTTTATTTTCCAGTTGGTCTCTCCACCTAGGTAACATAATACAGAATGCACTAAAAATGTTGTGATGGTCTTAAACTATATACATTGTGTTACTCTGAAATATTTTTTTATCTTCTGTTTTATTAGGACACTGTTCATTATTTTCATAGCCATTTATGTACTTTTGAGTTCTGCTGTTAGATCGTTGCTAATATAAGTAATACTACAAAGTAGCTATACATTGGAATTTACACTTTCTTTTTAAAAAATATTTTTAACATTATTTAATTTGATAGAGAGAAATTGAGAAGGAAGGGAGATAGTGAAAGAGAGAGAGAGAGATACAAAAAGACACTTGGCAGCACTGCTTCACCACTTGTGAAACTTTCCCCTTGTAGGTAGGGACTGGGGGGGCTTGAACGTGGGCCCTTGAGCATGGCAACGTGTACTTCAGCAGGTGTGCCATCACTCAGCCCCTCTTTTTTCTTATTAAGTAATACCTTAATGTCAGTTTTTAAGAGTGGGGTCAAGAGATAGCTCACTTGATAGAGTGCATAGTTTACCATGTGTAAGGCCCTGTGTTTGAGCCCCAACACCACATAGGAACAGCATGTGAAGACTAGAAGGAGTTCTGTGCTCGGTGGGGCATTGCAGTGGTTTCTCTCCATTCAGTCAATAAAAGGATTCAAGAGAATTACTTCTAAGTCAGAGGCTGAATAGTTCTGACTATTAATATGGGTTGCCAAATTGCTTTCCAGAGGTATATTAATATGTTATGCTGCCATCAACAATATATATTGTCTTTATCACAACGTTGCCAGAGTCAAGAGCTTGATTATTTTATGCTTTCTTTTTTTTTTATGAATTTATATGACTACAAGTTAATAGGAGTGTACATAAACATTCCCACCACCAAAAGACTGTGTCCCATCCCAAAACCCCCCCCCCCCCCCCCAGTGAAGCCAGACATCACCCTCACCCTCAACCCAGAGACTTTTACTTTGGTGCCCTACTCCAAACTCAGTGAAATCCTGTTTTGAGTTTCCCTTTCTGTTCTTTCTCAGCTTCTGTTTATGAGTGGGATCATCCCATACTCATCTTTGTCTTTCTGATTTAGCTCACTTACCATAATTCCTTCTATTTTATGCTTTGCTAATAAGTATGACAACAAATCCATTGTTTTATTTTGCATTTTATTTCTTAGGAGGTTTAATATCTTTTCCTAATATGTATTTATTAATTACATATATCCTGTTGTACAAATAGTCTGTATACTTTGCCCTTTATCTCTTGGTGATTTAATGATTTACTTATTCGTCTGAACTCCTTGTATAAGAAAGAAATTAAACTTAAGTAATATTTGATAAAATGTTTCCCAATCTAATTACACGGTTCTTTTTTTTTTAGTTGTATAGATTTATAGTCATAATGAAATTCAAGTTTATTTTTTACTTTGTTGTTTATTTTTCACTTCATAATATTAATTACTTCTTTTTTTTAATATTTATTTTATTTATTTATTCCCTTTTGTTGCCCTTGTTGTTTTATTGTTGTAGTTATTATTGTTGGATAGGACAGAGAGAAATGGAGAGAGATGGGGAAGACAGAGAGGAGGAGAGAAAGATAGACACCTGCAGACCTGCTTCACCGCCTGTGAAGGGACTCCCCTGCAGGTGGGGAGCCGAGGTTCGAACCGGGATCCTTATGCCGGTCCTTGTGCTTTGTGCCACCTGCACTTAACCTGCTGTGCTACAGCCTGACTCCCCTAATTACTTCTTACATTTGGTAACTACTGTATCATATAGGACTGAATAAATTTTGAAGCTTTCAAGTTCTATTCTATTTCTCTTTTTACAGTGATTTTTTTTTTAATCTAGCAGTACTTATCAAAACCTCAAGTCTTTCTAATTCATCCTTATCAGTTATATCCATGTGATTCCTTTACATGCTAAATTACATACCTTAAAAAATATATATACCGGGGCTGGGCGGTAGCTCAGCAGGTTAAGCACACATGGCACAAAGCACAAGGACCCACAGGGCCCATGCTCCCCATCTGCAGGAAGTTTCCCTATTCTTTATCCCTCTGAGAATATGGACTAAAATTATTCATGGGGTGCAGAAGGTGGGATTTCTGGCTTCTATAATTGCTTCTCTGATGGACATGGACAGTGGCAGGTTGATCCATACCCCACAGCATCTTTCTGTCTTTCCCTAGAGAAGTAGGTGAAGTTCAGGGAAACATCAGTCAGGTCATCTTCCCAGGGAGATCAGGATGGAAGCATAGTAGCATCTGCAACTTGGTGGCTGAATGACAGTAAGATATAAAGCAGGACATAATGGTTAATGAACAGGAACCAAAAAGGAGGAATAGAAGAGATGAGAATAGGAATCTTAGGATGGAATGAAGTGAGGAAATCTGTTTTAGGTATGTTCTTATGGCTCCTGACTTTTGTAGTTTTCACTTGAGTTTGACAGCTAACATGGAGGTGGACAGAAATATTGCCTGGGAAGATGGTGTCAGAGTTGAGAACAGGGCTAGAAAGTTGGATTAGGGCAGAGAGTAGCTCCCAAACTAGAAGAAGATCTATGATTAAAATTAACTGGGAGCTGAGTGATAGCTCAGAGGATTAAGCGTACACGGGGCAAAGCTCAAGGACCAGCACAAGGATCCTGGTTGGAACCCCGGCTCCCGACCTGCAGGGGCGTCACTTCACAGGCAGTGAAGCAGGTCTAATGGTGTCGATCTTTCTCTCCCCCTCTCTGTCTTGCCCTTCTCTCTCGATTTTGCTGTCATATCCAACAATGACAGCAATAACAACAATAAACAACAAAGGCAACAAAAAGGGGGAAAAAATAGCCTCCAGGAGCAGTGGATTGGTAGTGCAGGCACCGAGCCCCAGCAATAACCCTGGAGGGAAGAAAAAATTAACTGTTCACTCCATCAACCTAACCCAGGGCCCATGTATATTGATGCTTAGCACAGGAGCCTACGTATCCGCTGAGTTCCTGCCATTCTGAGTTTACAGTTCACAGTCACAGCTGGGAACATTCTAGACTGCACTCGGAAATAGTATTCTCTAAAGATGCATATTTAACTCCTTACCAAAAAAAGTTGGAAACATACAAATGAGAGTCTCAAAATATTAAAATTAAATGAAAAAACATAATTTGAAACTTCCTGTAAAATATTTTTGAAATACTGCCTGGTCGTTTTCTTGCCAAGTAACATAACAAGAATGCAGTTTGGGAATAAACTTTTTTCCTCACAAAGTTTATGTCTTTTTATTAGTTTTAAATATGTTTCTTGGGAGCTGGGCAGTAGCGCAGCGGGTTAAGCACACGTGGCGCAAGCGCAGAGACCCGTGTGGGGATCCTGCTTCGAGCCCCCGGCTCCCCACCTGCAGGGGGGTCACTTCACAAGCAGTGAAGCAGCTCTGCAGGTGTCTATCTTTGTCTCCCCCTCTCTGTCTTCCCCTCCTCTCTCCATTTCTGTCTGTCCTATACAACAATGATGACAACAACAATAACTACAACAACAATAAAAAATAACAAGGGCGGGAGTCAGGCTGTAGTGCAGCAGGTTAAGTGCAGGTGGCGCAAAGCACAAGGACTGACATAAGGATCCCAGTTCGAGCCCTGGCTCCCCACCTGCAGGGGAGTTGCTTCACAAGCGGTGAAGCAGGTCTGCAGGTGTCTTATCTTTCTGTCCCCCTTTCTATCTTCCCCTCCTCTCTACATTTCTCTCTGTCCTATCCAACAACAACTACAACAATAAAACAAGGGCAACAAAAGTGAATAAATAAATAAAATAAATATTTTAAAAAAATAACAAGGGAAACAAAAAGGGGGAAATAAATTTTTAAAAAATATATCTTAAGAGTTTCTAAATTTTTTTTTTCTGTGAATATCAAGGGATATCGGGCAGGAGATAGCTCACCTAGTAGAGTTTGCACCTTACCAAATGTGAAACCCTGGGTTCGAGCCCCAGAACCATATGGAAGTATCGTGGATAATGGAGTGGTGCTGTGGTTATCTCTATCTGTCTGGAAAAATAAAGCAGAACAAAAACAAACAATGGATCCCACCAAAGTGATGGAATTATATGTACACAAGGCTCTGGTAGCACAAACATGTATCTGAGTAGGGGAAGTGTGCCCGTGATAAAGCGCCTGGCGAGCGCGGGTAAGCCCCTGGGCTCAATTCCTGGCACATAACAACAGCAAAGATAGCTCCGTGTATGGTGAAGCAATACTTTTTTTCTCTCTCTGTCTCAAAAAAAAAAGGCAAGAAAGAAGGGTGGGGAGCTGGGCAGTAGCACAACGGGTTAAGCGCACATGGCACAAAGTGCAAGGATTGGCACAAGGATCCTGGTTTGAGCCCCCAGCTCCCCACTTGCAGGGGGTCGCTTCACAATCGGTGGAGCAGGTCTGCAGGTGTCTATCTTTCTGTCTTCCCCTCCTCTCTCGATCTCTCTCTGCCCTACCCAACAACAACAACAGCTGTGACAACAATAACAACTACAATAAGCGCAACAACAAGGGCAACAAAATGAGAAAAATGGCTTCCAGGAGCAGTGGATTCGCAGTGCAGGCACCGAGTCTCAGTGATAACCCTGGAGGCCAAAAAAAAAAAAAAGAAGAAGAAGCAGAAGAAGGGTGAATATGGGATAACCTCACTCGTGAACAGAGTTGAGAAATAAGAATAGAAAGGGGAAACACAAAGTTGAACTTCCCTGGGTTTGGTATATTGCACCAAAGTAAAGGACTCTGAGGGTGGTACACCATTAATCTCCCCAGTAGAAATTAAAACATTTAATAAAATAAATAGCTCGCTGGTGGGGCACATGCCTTGCCATGCTTGCAGCCACAATTCAAACCCTGGTAATCACATGGCAGTGTTACCATATGGTAGTAAGTTATGGTGTCTATATCCTTCCTCTGTGTAAATGAAGGGGGGTGTGGGGAAGATGACAGCGTAGAAGCTGCAAAATTGCGTGTGTATGGCGTGGACGCTACCAAAACAGTGATCAGGTTAAGCATTTTTGACAGTGATACTGATGATGACAGTGGCATGTGGTATTAAGAGTGAGAGGCAGTCAGTTATCCAGGGACATGCCCACACATGTAGACTGATATGACAGAAGCGGTATGCAAAGTGAGTGGGGAAACATGGCCCTTTTAATCATGTTAAAAACAACTTGGCTATCTCTTATCAAATTCTCTCTTCACAGAAAACTCCAGTCAATTATAAATAACTGACTGCTGGGCAGGGGTAGATAGCCTCATGGTTATGCAAACTGACTCTCTTGCTTGGGGCTTCAGAGTCGTAGGTTCAATTCCCTGCATCACCGTAAGCCAGAGCTGAGCGGTGCTCTGGTTAAACAAATAAAATGTATTGGTTTTTTTTTGTTTTGTTTTGTTTTGTTTTTTAAATATTTATTTTCTTTATTCCCTTTTGTTGCCCTTGTTGTTTTATTGTTGTAGTTATTATTGTTGTTGTCGTTGTTGGATAGGACAGAGAGAAATGGAGAGAGGAGGGGAAGACAGAGAGGAGGAGAGAAAGATAGACACCTGCAGACCTGCTTCACCGCCTGTGAAGCGACTCCCCTGCAGGTGGGGAGCCGGGGCTCGAACCGGGATCCTTATGCCGGTCCTTGTGCTTTGCGCCACCTGCGCTTAACCCGATGCACTACAGCCCGACTCCCAAAATGTATTGTTATATGGAAAACTGGGAAATGTTACGCATGTACAAACTATTGTATTTACTGTCGAATGTAAAACATTAATTCCCCAATAAAGAAATTAAAAAAACAAAATGAACTGCCTAAGTGTGAGAACTGAAGTTCCTAAGCATTCAAGCGCCAGGTGGTGACTCACTCTATAGAGAGCGCACGTATTTGTGCTGAAGGACCTGGATTTGAGCCCGTTGTCCCCACTTGCAGAAAGAAAACTTCATGAGTAACACAGTAGTGCTGCATGTGTCTCCCAATCTCCTTACCTCCCTTCACCTCTCTATCTCACCCTGTGTCAAAAAGAAAAAAAAAATTCCAGGAGTGGTGTAGTAGTACAGACACCAAGCTCCAGCAATAACCCTGGTGGCAAAGGACAAATAGTTTTTTAGAAGGCAGTGTAAGAGAACATTATATGATTTAGCTGGGAAGAGTTTTTCAGGCCCTTTGACAAACAACAGCTCAATATGTCTCACACACACCTGACACTCAGTCAACTTCAGACATCGTTCTGAGCGCTTTCAAATTAACTAATTGTATTTCATAGCAGTCCTAATAATAATACAGGCTTTGAAAAGTGTAAATTCTAGAGATTTGAAATACTTTGCCCTAGGAGGACTCATAGCTCAGTAAGCGCAGAAGCTGAGTTGTAATCTAACTATAGAACCATACACTAAAGAGCCAGCTATATATATGATTTCCCTTTCTTGTATTCTATGCCTTTTCAAAAATATATATTTAAAATATTTATTTTATTTACTTATTCCCTTTTGTTGCCCTTGTTTTATTGTTGTAGTTATTATTGTTGCTACTGATGTCGTCATTGTTGGATAGGACAGAGAGAAATGGAGAGAGGAGGGGAAGACAGAGAGGGGAGAGAGAGACAGACACCTGCAGACCTGCTTCACCGGCCGTGAAGGGACTCTCCTGCAGGTGGGGAGCCGGGGGCGGGCGCTGGAACCGGGATCCTTATGCCGGTCCTTGTGCTTCGCACTACCTGCGCTTAACCCGCTGCGCTACGACCTGGCTCCCTTTAAAAAAATACTTTAACTTAGCTTTATTGAGATAGAATTCATGTACAGTAATTTCAGTGAGTTTTGTCATGTGTATCCTCATATCACTATCCCTATGAGATTCACTGCACAGGCAATCGAGATAAGGGACACGCCCAGTAGAGCAAATGCCTTGCTGTGCGGTGAAGCATTGGGTTTGAGCCCCGTACCACAAAGGAGCCCTACGGATGACACCGGTGTGGCGCCGTAGATGGGGGAGCAATGCAATGCTCTGCCTCACTCCTGTTGGCAAAGAATAAAGTAATGAAAAACTTGAGCTGCAGAGAGGTGACAGCATTGCACATTTTCAAGGATCTTCCCATTGTCATCAGTGCTACTTCTTCTAGCGTTTGCTCTTCTTCCGTAGCCAGTCAACAGCGTCAGGTTGAGCCTGATGTAAAGTTTCGAGACCTCCTTTGAATCTGGAGAGGTGGCAGTCGTTGACTATGTGGGTCATAGTCTGTCTGGAGCCACAGGGGCAGTTCAAGTCATCTCTGGCTCCCCAGCGATGGAACATAGCGGCGCACCGGCCATGGCCTGTTCGATAGCGATTGAGGAGGGCCCAATCATAACGTGCTAGGTCAAAGCCGGGTTGACGCTTGCAGGGGTCTGTGATGAGGTGTTTGTTCTTTACCTCAGCTGACTGCCAGCTCTGTTTCCAAGAGTCTGGAACAGAGAAGTTCAGTGTAGGCGTAGGGGACCAGATTGGGTGACGAGACGTCAAGCGTTGGACAGGGTGGGCGAAGATATCCGCGTATATTGGCAGGTCCGGTCGAGCATAGACGTGGGAAATGAACTTAGATGATGCTGCATCTCGACGAATATCTGGCGGGGCGATGTTGCCAAGAACTGGCAGCTATGGAACCGGGGTGGAACGGATGGTTCCAGAAATTATCCTCATGGAGGAATATAATTTGGAATCGACCAAGTGGACATGGGGGCTACGGAACCATACTGGGGCACAGTATTCTGCAGTGGAATACTCAGTGGTACTTATGAGGCAGAATAGTAACAGGGCTTGGCCCCTCCTTCTTAGCCACCCACACCTTATAAATCAAGACAAAAACATCTGGGACCTCCTATTTCCCTAGTTAAACTAAACGCAGGGCTTCCATAGGAGAAACCATTGCATAAGCCCTGCTGGGGACACCAATACAGACCTCCTGGCTGTCAGCAACAAGCCAGAACCCACTCTGAGTGCACCTTCTAGGACGCCTACATGACTGATCAGCTTCGGCCCACCGCAAGCTGGGGAGGAACATGCCATTCCTGCTTGGAGTGACTTGCTGTCCACAGGCATTGCCGGATGTGCCTGACAAGAAGACAGAACACTGGTGACAGACCATCTGTTCACTACTTGATGTGAGCACACACTGACCGTGCAACTTGGAGGACCCTTTTTTATGCACATGCAAGCTCCCTTCAGAGTCCGTCTGTGGTCCTGTTGTCATGAGTTAGCTCTCCTGTGTTCATATCTTGGGACCAATAAAAAAACTAAAATTAAAAAACCTCCACTGGGAATTAACTGGCCTATTGATTTCTATTATATGAGCCTAAAAATTAGCTGAGCTAGGCACCATTTGTATGTCCATTTCTACTACATCCTCTGCCTCTGATCTTTGCCAGTCTATGTGAATAGATGCCTAGCTATTTTAAATATTTTTTGAGGATATAGAATTATTGAAAGTCCAGTCAAGGGACTGGGTGGCAGTGCACTCGGTTGAGCACACACTTAACCATGTGCAAGGACCTTCTTCCTTCCCGATTTCTTAATGCAAACAGTTTTGTGCCATGCACAACCCACAGTGTATGATAGTCAGGAAATAAGAGTTATTTAAATTCAATAAAGAAATAGGCAATATAATGAAAAAATTAATATGTAAAGCCCTTCCTAAAAGAAGACAGACTTTTTTTTAACTTTTTTTTATTTTTAAAATATTTATTTTATTTATTTATTCCCTTTTGTTGCCCTTGTTGTTTTATTGTTGTAGTTATTATTGTTGTCGTTGTTGGATAGGACAGAGAGAAACAGAGAGAGGAGGGGAAGACAGAGAGGGGGAGAGAAAGATAAACACCTGCAGACCTGCTTCACCGCCTGTGAAGCGACTCCCCTGCCTGTGAAGCGACTCCCCTGCAGGTGGGGAGCCGGGGTTCGAACCAGGATCCTTATGCCAGTCCTTGTGCTTTGTGCCACCTGCACTAAACCCGCTGCGCTACAGCCCGACTCCCGAAGACAGACTTTTTAAAATGACACACGGGGGAGATAGCATATTGGTTATGCAAAAAGACTTTCACATCTGAGGCTCTAAGGTCCCAGGTTCAATCCCCAGCACCACCATAAACCAGATCTGGAAAACAAACAAACAAACCAATAAGATCCATTAATTTTCAGGAAAATGTAGATGAAGACCTCATTGAAATTCTGTTTGACCTGGGGTGGGTGGGTGGTGGGGAGAATACAGGTCCAAAAAGGATGACAGAGGACCTAGTGGGGTTTGTATTGTTATATGGAAAACTGGGAAATTTTATGCATATACAAACTATTGTACTTACTGTCAAATGTAACACATTAATTCCCCAATAAAGAAATTTTAAAAAAAGATTCTATTTTACACATTATATACTATAAAAATTAAGGGGCCTGAAAATACTAAGTATTGGCAAGAGTAGGAAGTGCATTTATATTTTAAAGCTTTTAAAAGTCCCCAAATTCTGATTTAGTTGATCTGTGATACTATCTAAATAACCTCATATTTAAAAACTGATTATAAGAGTCCATAGTTGTACATCTTCAAAACTAGGAAGTATGAGGTAGAAAACCCAGTGTTTTTCCCCACAAGATAACATTAGAAATTTATCACAGAATTCAGCTACTATCATTTTAAAACAAAGAATTAGAAATTATAAAATATCTGAGATTTGGGGGTCGGGAGGTAGCACAGCGGGTTAAGCGCACATAATTGTGAAGCTCAAAGAGCGTAAGGAACCCGGTTGGAGCCCCCAGCTCCCCACCTGCTGGGGGGGGGGTCGCTTCACAAGCGGTGAAGCAGGTCATTCTCTTCCCCTCCTCTCTCACTTCTTTCTCTCTGTCCTAGCCAACAACAACGACATCAATAACAACAACAATAATAACCACAACAATGATAAACAAGGGCAACAAAAGGGGAAAGAAGTAGCCTCCAGGAGCAGTGGATTCATAGTGCAGGCCCAGCAGTAACCTGGGCCCAAGACCCAGCAGTAACCCTGGAGGCAAAAAAAAAATCTAATGATCTAATGGTATTTATATGTCCCTCTTCAAGTGGGGAGAGGGGGCTCAAACCCCAGTCCTTGTGCATAGTAATGTATGCTCTTGACCAGGTGTCCAGCCCCCTGGATGGTCAAATATTATTAATTATTTCTTGGAACTGACTGTATGCTTAAATGACTACTTTTAATTTTAGCAATGTTTCAATAATAAATATTAAATACTTCTAAACAACATTTTTAATAAAAAAAAAGAAGCATTGCTTTTTACAATAAATCTCGTTTGGACTGAAAGGCCTTTTGTTGGAGCACATGCCTTGTGCATAAGACCCTAGACTTGAATCCTGGTGACACATGGGGCACCGAGGCTGACACCAGGTGAGCCCAAAGGGTGCCCTGCAGCATCTCTCCCCTCTCTGTTTCTCCCTCTTTTTTTCTCTCTTAAATAAGGCGAATGCCTGAGGAGGTCACAGGAGTGGTGGTGCACATGAGTGCATGAGTGAGGCCCTGGCTTTGTTCATGGGCAGTGCATAGGAGAAAAGAAGATAGATAAATAGATCTCATCTAAATCAAATGCCCCCCCCCCACCAGAATTGAATGCCTTATTTTATAGTCTCAATTTTAAATATATTTTTATATTTATTCCCCTTTGTTGTCCTTGTTGTTTTATTGTTGTAGTTATTATTGCTATTGATGTCGTCGTTGTTGGATAGGACAGAGAGAAATGGAGAGAGGAGGGGAAGACAGAGAGGGGGAGAGAAAGACAGACACCTGCAGACCTGCTTTACCACCCGTGAAGCAACCCCCCTGCAGGTGGGGAGCCGGGGGCTCTAACCAGGATCCTTACGCGGGTCCTTGCGCAGTGCTACCGCCCGACTCCCTTAAATATAATTTTTAAGAGTAATACTAACTAAAATATCTTAAGTGTTGGCATTAGAATAGGTATGGTAAAAACAACAAGGGCAACAAAAGGGAATAAATAAATAAATATTTTTAAAAAGAATAGGTATGGTAAGTAACCATACAGGACAAATGAAATAACTAGCATATATGTATGACCTTATAAACTTGCCGTTGTAAAAATAAAAAACTGGAACACTTCTTTTTTTTTTTGTAGTTCGGCTAATTTTAGATTTTCCATAAAATCCTAAAGTTAGCTAACTACTAAACAATCAGATAAAAATGAAACACTGTAGACAACTAAGTTTTCCTTACCCTCTATTACAAGAACAACAGAGTGCTAGCATTTAAACTTGTGTAAACAGTATTAACTAGTCATACAGCCACCCAAGAATATGTAAGTTAACAAAAATTGATTGTATTCACTTGAACACTGATCCAATACAGAAAAGTATTTTGAAAGGTTAACAAACTGTTAAAGTATACTGGAAATAACTGAGTGTTTAGTTTTCTTATTTAAAGTTCATCTGTTAGCATTTTATTTGAAGCTAACAGATGAACTTTAAATAAGAAGGATCTGAGACTTCTCAACAAAGGACAAATGATAATTCTTTTGTTCAGCTAAAAAGTGCTACTGCCCTGTAGCAGTAGCAGAAAGGCAACACTCAGTTTCAACTAGTTTTGAAATCATAATAAGTTCTTGATTCACATTATTTTCCTTTTGTACATAAGGTAAAATTCAACAGAATTTTGTGCTATTCTGATTCTGAGAGTACAAGAGTTTTATAAAATGCAACTCCAACAAAGGAACCCTCCTACACTACTGGTGGGAATGCAAATTGGTCCAACCCTATGGAGAGCAGTCTGGAGAACTCTCAGAAGACTAGAAGTGGACCTACTTTATGACCATGCAATTCGTCTCCTGGGGATATATCCTAAGGAAGCCAACACACCCATCCAAAAAGATCTGTGTATACCTATGTTCAGCACAATTTGTAATAGCCAAAATCTGGAAGCAACCCAGGTGTCCAACAACAAATAAGTGGCTGAGCAAGTTGTGGTCTATATACACAATGGGTACTACTCAGCTATTAAGAATGGTGATTTGGGGGCCTGGTGGTGGTGTACCTGGTTGAGCACACGTGTTACAGTGTGCAAGGATTTGGGTTCGAGCCCCCGGCCCCCACCTGCAGGGGGAAAGCTTCACAAGTGGTGAATCAGGGCTGTAGGTGTCTCTCTGTCTCTCTCCCTCTCTATCAGCCCTTCCCCCTCTATTTCCGGCTGCCTCTATCCAAATAAATAAATAAAGATTTTTTTTAAATAACAACAAAAAATGGTGATTTAGCCCATCTTGGATGGAGCTTGAAGGAGTCTTGGTAAGTGAGATAAGTCAGAAACAGAGGATGAATATGAGATGATCTCACTTTTAGACAGAAGTTGAAAACAAGATCAGAAAGGAAATCACTAAGCAGAACTTGGACTGGAGTTGGTGTACTGCACCAAAGTGAAAGACTCTGGGTGGGTGGGAGGGAGGGTTCTTGTCCCCCCCCATGATGGCAAAGAACATGATGGCAAAGGAGGACCTAGTAGGGGTTGTATTGTTATGTGGAAAACCGGGAAATGTTACACATGCACAAACTCGTGTACTTTACTGTCAACTGTAAACCATGAATCTCCCAATACATAATTTTTTTTAAAATGCAACCCCATGTTATCGTTGTCCTTTTGAGTTAGTACAAGCGGCATCACTACTCGTTAGGGGTCCTGTGACCATCCATTATCCAGAAAATGGGGATAAGTCTATTGTTGATTAACTCACAATATACTTAACAGTCTATTCTACATGAAAAAGGACTTTGCTTTTCTTTTATCTTTCTATTGTTAGGATCCCTTGGTAAGCGTGTGTGTGTGTGTGTGTGTGTGTGTGTGTGTGTGTGTGTGTGTGTGTGTTTTAAGTTGTTGAACTAGAGCCTCACACATGCACAATTTCACCTCTCTGGGGCCTCTTTTTCACTCAGACTGTGAGATAGACACCGCTGTCCCAGAGCCTCTTCCACTGCCAGGGCACCTCTCCTGTCTTGCCAAAGCTGGAAATTAGGTTGCTGGCATGGCAATTCACATACCAGTGAACTTTCTCTAGCCCTAAATTTTTTTTTTTTGAGCATTTCATCAATTTGAATGATCTGAGTGCATTTAGATTTTTTTCAAAGATTTGCAAATTTAAAGTCTTACACTTAGTAGTAAAGTAACAAAAATTGTAGGTTTGTTCACTTGTATTCTTTCTTGTATGCAAACCTAAACCACACTTTTATCCAAGAACATAATTTTGATTAAGTTGACTCTATTTGATTAGCAAGAAAGTGAAACCATTTCTGAGTGAAGTGGAAAATCGGTTTTTGATTGATCGTGACTTGTGCTACTGAAAATAGCTAACTTTTAGCTAGTAAGGTGATTGCTTAGATTGTTAAAGGATAAATCTCTTAGGAAACAACCCTACTTAATGTTTGTGTGGAGAAGAGAATATGTTTTCCAGAAGTTATTCTGAGTGACAAATAGGAGCACACACGATTTATTGTGATGCTATTTCTAGCAAACAATAGTTGGAAAAGTGTTCTTTTGGGTCTCTTGTTTCTGTTTAACTCATGTGACTATATATGTTTTAAAAAGAAACTGTTGGAGTCTGTCCCACTTTTATGTTCCTTCTCTGAGGAAAGCTTTATGGTATTTAAAGTATGTTGTGTTGCTTAGGAAACTAAGAAAAATAAAATGATAATAACAATAAGAAAAATCTTTGATCTTGAAACATTAGCAAAATGTTCTGGGGGCCAGACAGTGGCACACCTTGTTAAGCGAGAGGGACAAAGTTTCACAAGTGGTGAAGTAGGGCTGCAGGTGTCTCTCTGTCTCTCCCCCTCTCTAGCTCTTCCTCCCCTTTCAATTTCTCTGTCTCTATCCAATAATAAATAAGTAAATAAATAAATAAATAAAAATTAAAAGGACCAAACATTCTGTAGATAAAAAAAGGATTTTTTAAAAATAAAGCAAATAGATTTTAAGTAAGTTAATTTTCTCCAAAAAGAAGGGATGAATCAGAAATAAGAAAAACAGCCATCAATCCTAATGACTATCGCATTGGGGAAAATAACTGTATTTATATGTGTGTACACTGAGACTTCTACTACTGAAGAAAATTAAATTGCTATGCATTAATAATGATGAAAAAATAGCATTCTATGCCAGATTGAGAATCAAAATCACTGGTCCATATATTTAACCAAATAATAATTAGATGTAAACTACCAGGAAAAATGTTACTGTTATAATTTTCTTGTTTTTATTCTTTTTTTTTTTTTTTTGGAGACAGTGGAGAGTATAGCAAGTCCAGGGCATGTGCTATACTACTGAGCAGTATCCCTAGGCCAATTCTTATACTATCTATTCTTTGGAGAGAGAAGAAGGGAAGAGATAGACAGCATGGCCCCAGTCCTCCATACATGACTTCCCCCAGTGCTATCACGGTGTTTCTGCCTGTTACTGGGTTTAGGATCCAGGGCCTCCTACACCAGAATATACTCCACTCAGGAAGCTGTCTTCTGGTCCTTATCTTCTGATCATAAATGGTCCCCACAGCTTAAAAACTGCAGAACCATCAGGTTGACTGTATAGCACTTTGTTGACGTCTTCTGTTACTTTTTCATTCTCTATCCTCAGATTGGGCTGCTTTAGTATATTAGATTGAATACACAAAAGATTCACTTCTTCCTTTATATATATTGTAGAGAATTTTAGCTTTTTTTTTTTTTTTAACTTCTGCAAATATGTTTTGAGCACCTACCAGGTATCACAGAATATTTGAGGTGTTTTGGTTGTATATCTAAACATGGCACGACTTTTTTTTTTAATTTCTTTATTGAGGGATTCATCGTTTACAGTCAACAGTAAAATACAGTAGTTGGGAAGTCGGGTGGGTGGTTCTTCTTCTTCTAGCGTTTGCCCTTCTTCCATAGCCAGTCAACAGCGTCAGGTTGAGCCTGATGTAAAATTTCGAGACCTCCTTTGAATCTGGAGAGGTGGCAGTCGTTGACTATGTGGGTCATAGTCTGTCTGGAGCCGCAGGGGCAGTTCGGGTCGTCTCTGGCTCCCCAGCGATGGAACATAGCGGCGCACTTTCCATGGCCTGTTCGATAGCGATTGAGGAGGGCCCAATCATAACGTGCTAGGTCAAAGCCAGGTTGTAGTGCAGCGGGTTAAGTGCAGGTGGTGCAAAGCACAAGGACCTCAGAAAGGATCCCAGTTCGAGCCCCAGGATCCCCACCTGCAGGGGAGTCACTTCACAGGCGGTGAAGCAGGTCCGCAGGTGTCTGTCTTTCTCTCCCCCTCTCTGTCTTCCCCTCCTCTCTCCATTTCTCTCTGTCCTATCCAACAACGATGACATCAACAACAACAATAATAACTACAACAATAAAAAAACAAGGGCAACAAAAGGGAATGAATAAATAAATAAATAATAATAAAAATACAATAGTTGGTACATGCATAAAATTTCTGTTTTCCACATAACAATACAATCCCCACTAGGTCCTGTGCCATCCCCTTCCAAGACCCGAGCCCTCCCACGAGCCCACACCCCAGAGTCTTATGCTTTGGTGCACTACACCAACTCCAGTCCAAGTTCTGCTTAGTGTTTTCCCATCTGATCTTGTTTTTCAACTTCTGCCCATGAATGGCACTGTTTTTGTCCTAACGGGACATCTAACAGAAATAGAAGACAGAAAAATCAGTGAATTATTGTGGGACGATAATACTCCCTAATAATCTTTTTCTTTTTTGCCACCAGAATTACTTGCTGGGCTTCAGTGCCTGCCTGACTCCACAACTCTGAATAGTCATTTCCTTCTCTTTTTTTCTTTCCTCTAGACAGAATGAAAGCCACTTTAGCTGTAGTCCATCTGTGAAGCTTCTGTTGGTGCTCCAGTGTAGTGGCCCAAGGCTCAAACTCAGGTCCATAGGCATGGTAAAATGTGCACTCTACCTGGTGACCCAGACTGTCTCGTGATCCTGGGGTTGTTACATAGCTGACTCATTAAGAGCTCACAAGAACTGTTGCATTTTACAGAAAAGCAAACAGACACAGAGAGGTTAATGTTAAAGTCTTGGCCAAAGTCATGCCACAAGTACTTGCACATCAAATATACACAAGATAATTTTTGAGAAAGGAGAGGAAGGATTCACCTTATAGAGAATGCAGAGAAATATCATCCAAGACAAAAGTAGCCTTTCAACTCTCTCTTTGAAGTTATTCTTGAAAAGAGGCCCCATTAGAGGGGGATACAAGGTAGAGAAACAAAATAGACTTGTAAACAACAAGTAGTTCTGTGTCATTGGAGCACAGAAATGCAAAAAAAAAAAAAAAAAAAGAATATCAGAAGTCTAATCTTACTTAACTGGATTTTTTTTTTTAAAATGGTGAAAACAAGGAAAAGTAGTTGCAAGTGTATGCAAATATAACTAATGAAATTAACATGGTCTACAGGAAGTGAATAGTCTGCATGAAAACTAAAAGGAACAGAATTAACACGAGGAGGCTGGGGAGATAACAATGGTTCTGCAAAGAGCTTTCAGGCCTGAGGCTCTGAGGTCCCAGGTTCAATCCCCAGCACCATCATAAGCCAGAGCTGAGCAGTGCTCCGGTCTTTCTCTCTGTGTATCTCTCTCTCTCCTTCTCTCTCTCATTAAAATAAATAAAATGGCGTTATAAAAAAAGAATTAACACTGAGGTTAGCTTTTGGAGCACAGGGACAGATCGGTGAGATGGGGGAGGGGTGACAAAATTTGGTTATTGGATGCAAAGAGGAAGAAGATACTTTAGTATTTCGCTTGGATTACTTGTGTGGACACATCACTATGTTGTGAAATGAAAGCCATGCAAGTATGAACAGGTTTAGAGAAGGAAAGAAGTGATGAACTTAAACAGTATCAACAGCAATCCCATAAGTTAAGAGAGAAGAGTAGTTCAAGCTCGTTAGGGAAGGACCACAAAAGCAGTTAAGATATTATGGTAAAGTTCTCGTTTTAATTTGGGTATTGGGCTTGTTCCAAGCATGTGTTATTAGGTGCGGCCATTTGAATATCTTTTTTCTTTAGTATAGATCAAATATTATAGAATACAATTTTAGAATAGTAAAAAAAAACTTGCTATAGGAAAAAAGACAATATAGAAAAGAGATTTTCATAAAACTTACAATTCTTCCTATGTGGAGTGATATTAATTAAATGCCATTAAATCTTCAGTTAAATGTCACTAAAGCAAAGACCACTTAATTTACCCAGTCTTTTCCACACACATTAGAAATGTAAAATAAAAGAACAGAATAAGTATGGGATCAATGGCCAGTAGAAAAGAATGTCACGTGCCTCTCAGGGCTGTTGATCATGTGTTTGGTTAATCTCCAGGGATGTCTTGTGTTTTTTGTTTGTTTGATTTTTTTTTTTTTTTTTGCCTCCTGGGTCATTGCTGGGGCTCGGTACCCACACTATGAATCCACTGCACCTGGAGGCTATTTTTTCCCTTTTGTTGCCCTTGTTTAGCACTGTTGTTGTTATTATTGTTGTTGTTATTGCTGTCGTTGTTGCTGGATAGGACAGAGAGAAATCGAGAGACGAGGGGAAGACAGAGAGGGTAGACACCTGCAGACCTGCTTCACCACTCGTGAAGCGACTCCCCCCTACAGGTGGGGACCTGGGGGTTCTAACCGGCATCCTTAAGCCTCTGGCTGTTTTTAATAACTACAACGGAGGGAGTCGGGCAGTAGAGCAGCGGGTTAAGCGCAGGTGGCGCAAAGCACAAGGACTGAGTAAGGATCCTGGTTGCAGCCCCTGGCTCCCCACTTGCAGGGGAGTCGCTTCACAGGCGGTGAAGCAGGTCTGCAGGTGTCTGTCTTTCTCTGCCCCTCTCTGTCTTCCCCTCCTCTCTCCATTCCTCTCAGTCCTATCCAACAACAATAACATCAATAACAACAAATACTACAACAATAAAACAACAAGGGCAACAAAAATAAATAAAGAAATAAAACATTTAAAAAAATAACTACAATTGAGATAGAATTTACTGTTTTAAAAAACGAAACTTTCTAACCCCGGCTCCCCATCTGCAGGGGAGTCGCTTCACAGGCGGTGAAGCAGGTCTGCAGGTGTCTATCTTTCTCTCCTCCTCTCTGTCTTCCCCTCCTCTCTCCATTTCTCTCTGTCCTATCCAACAACGACAACAACAACAATAACTACAACAATAAAACAACAAGGGCAACAAAAGGGAATAAATAAATAAGATAAATATTTAAAAAAAAAAGAATTTGTGCTCGCTTCGGCAGCACATATACTAAAATTGGAACGATACAGAGAAGATTAGCATGGCCCCTGCGCAAGGATGACACACAAATTCGTGAAGCGTTCCATATTTAAAAAAAAAAAAGAATTTGTAAAAAAAAAAAAACGAAACTTTGTTTTACATCTTTTACATCTTGCCCACGAGTTGTAATTTATCATGTTATATGCTTCTTTTTTTTTTTTTTATTTAAGAAAGGATTAATTAACAAAACCATAGGGTAGGAGGGGTACAACTCCACACAATTCCCACCGCCCAATCTCCATATCCCACCCCCTCCCCCGATAGCTTTCCCATTCTCTAGCCCTCTGGGAGCATGGACCCAGGGTCATTGAGGGTTGCAGAATGTAGAAGGTCTGGCTTCTGTAATTGCTTCCTCGCTGAACATGGGCGTTGACTGGTCGGTCCATACTCCCAGTCTGCCTCTCTCTTTCCCTAGTAGGATGGGTCTCTGGGGAAGCTGAGCTCCAGGACACATTGGTGGTGTCTTCAATCCAGGGAAGTCTGGCCGGCATCCTGATGACACCTGGAACCTGGTGACTGAAAAGAGAGTTAACATACAAAGCCAAACAAATTGTTGAGCAATCATGGACCCAAAGCTTGGAAAAGTGGAGAGGAAGTATTAGGGAGGTACTCACTGCAAACTCTAGTGTACTTCTGCTTTCTTACTTTGGTGCCATACTCCAAACTCAGTCAATTTCTGCTTTGCGTTTCTACTTCTTTTTTTTTTTTTTTTACATGCATAACATTCCCCAGATTCCCATTTAGCAATACAACCCCCACTATTTCATTCATCATTTTTCATGGACCTGTATTCTCCCCACCCACCCACCCACCCCAGAGTCTTTTACTTTGGTGTAATACTCCAATTCCATTTCAGGTTCGACTTGTGTTTTCTTTTCTAATCTTGTTTTTCAACTTCGGCCTTAGAGTGAGATCATCCCATATTCATCCTTCTGTTTCTGACTTATTTCACTCAACATGATTTTTTCAAGGTCCATCCAAGATCGGCCGAAAACGGTGAAGTCACCATTTTATACAGCTGAGTAGTATTCCATTGTGTATATATACCACAACTTGCTCAGCCACTCATCTGTTGTTGGACACCTGGGTTGCTTCCAGGTTTTGGCTATTACAAATTGTGCTGCCAAGAACATATGTGTACACAGATCTTTTTGGATGGATGTGTTGGGTTCCTTAGGATATATCCCCAGGAGGGGAATTGCAGGGTCATAGGGTAGGTCCATTTCTAGCCTTCTGAGAGTTCTCCAGACTGTTCTCCACAGAGGTTGGACCAATTGACATTCCCACCAGCAGTGCAGGAGGGTTCCTTTGACCCCACATCCTCTCCAGCATTTGCTGCTGTTACCTTTTCTGATGTGTGACATTCTCACAGGAGTGAAGTGATATCTCATTGTTGTCTTGATTTGCATTTCTCTGACAGAGACTTGGAGCATTTTTTCATGTGTTTCTCGGCCTTTTGGATCTCTTCTGTGGTGAATATTCTGTCCAATTCCTCCCCCCATTTTTGGATGGGGTTATTTGTTGTCTTGTTGTTGAGTTTGGTAAGCTCTTTATATATGTTGGTTATTAAACTCTTATCTGATGTATGGCATGTAAAGATCTTCTCCCATTCTGTGAGGGGTCTCTTGATTTGGGTAGTGGTTTCTTTTGCTGTGAAGAAGCTTTTTAATTTGATGTAGTCCCATAGGTTTATACTTGCCTTAGTCTTCCTTGTAATTGGATTCGTTTCATTGAAAATGTCTTTAAAATTTATGCGGAAAAAAGTTCTTCCAATATTTTCCTCTAAGTATCTGATAGTTTCTGGTCTAACATCCAAGTCCTTGATCCACTTGGAATTTACTTTTGTATTTGGTGAAATACAGTGATTCAGCTTCATTCTTCTGCATGTTTCAACCCATTGTTTCCAACACCATTTGTTGAAGAGACTCTGCTTTCCCCATGTAATAGTCTGGGCCCCTTTGTCAAAGATTAGATGTCCATAGGTGTGGGGCCTCATTTCTGGGCTCTCAGTTCTATTCCACTGGTCAGTGTGTCTGTTCATGTTCCAGTACCAAGCAGTTTTGATGACAATGGCCCTATAATATAGTTTGAGATCTGGCAGTGTGATGCCTCCGGTTCTGTTCTTTTTTCTCAAGATTGTTTTGGCAATTCTAGGTCTTTTCTGGTTCCAGATAAACATTTGTAGCATTTGTTCTATTCTCCTAAAAAATGTGCTTGGGATCTTGATGGGGATAGCATTAAATTTGTAGATGGCTCTGGGTAATATATTCATTTTGATGATGTTAATTCTTCCAACCCATGAGCATGGAATATCTTTCCACTTCTTTGTGTCTTTTTCAATTTCTTTGAGTAGTGACTCATAATTTTCAGTATACAAGTCTTTCACTTCTTTGGTTAGGTTTATTCCTAGATATTTAATTGTTTTTGTTGCTATAGAAAAAGGAACTGATTTCTGGATTTCAATTTCTTCTAACTTAGTGTTTGCATAGAGGAATGCCACTGACTTTTGAATGTTAATTTTATAGCCTGACACATTACTGTATTGCCTGATGATTTCCAAAAGCTTCTTGCTAGATTCCTTAGGTTTTTCCATGTATACTATCATGTCATCTGCAAATAAGGAGAGTTTGACTTCTTCTCTTCCAATCTGTATTCCTTTAATTCCTTGCTCCTGCCTGATTGCTATGGCAAGAATTTCCAACACTATGTTGAATAGTAATGGTGATAGTGGGCAGCCCTGTCTAGTACCTGATCTGAGGGGAAATGCTTCCAGTTTTTCACCATTGAGTATGATGTTGGCTGTAGGTTTGCTATATATAGACTCCACTATCTTCAGGAATTTTCCATCTATTCCTATTTTTTGTAGTGTTTTGATCATAAAGGGATGTTGTATTTTGTCAAAGGCTTTCTCTGCATCTATTGATATGACCATGTGGTTTTTGGTCTTGCTTTTGTTGATGTGGTGGATCACATTGATTGATTTACGTATATTAAACCAACCTTGCATGCCTGGGATAAACCCCACTTGGTCATGATGAACAATCTTTTTGATATACTGCTGTATCCGGTTGGCTAGAATTTTGTTCAATATTTTCGCATCTATGTTCATCAGAGATATTGGTCTGTAGTTTTCTTTTTTGGTTGTGTCCCTGTCTGCTTTTGGTATCCGGGTGATGTTGGCTTCATAGAAGCTGGCAGGGTGTATTCCAGTGTCTTCAATCTTCTGGAAGACTTTTAAAAGTAGAGGTATTAGTTCTTCTTTGAAAGTTTTGTAGAATTCATTTGTAAAACCATCTGGTCCAGGACTTTTATTTTTGGGGAGATTTTTGATAACTTTCAATTTCATTAGCTGTGATGGGCCTGTTCATATTATCCACTTCCTCTTTACTTAGTTTTGGAAGTTGGTAGGTATCTAGGAAATCATTCATTTCTTCCAGGTTCTCTAACTTGGTGGCATATAGTTGTTCATAGAAGCCTCGCATGATATGTTGAATTTCTGCAGTGTCTGTTGTGATATCTCCTCTTTCATCTACTATCCGATTTATTTGGGTCTTCTCCCTTTTTTGTTTTGTGAGTCTGGCTAAAGGTTTGTCGATTTTGTTTACTCTTTCGAAGAACCAACATTTACTTTCATTGATCTTTTGTATGGTTTTCCTATTCTCAATGTTATTTATTTCTGCCCTAACTTTAGTAATTTCTGTCCTTCTGGTTGCTTTAGGATTCCTTTGTTGTTGTTCTTCTAGGTCTTTAAGATGTGCAATCAGGCTGTTTATTTGTGCCTTTTCTTATTTCCTAATGTGTGCTTGTATAGCTATGAACTTCCCTCTTAGGACTGCTTTAGCTGTGTCCCAAATATTTTGATAGCTTGTGTCTTCATTTTCATTGAACTCTCGAAACATTTTGATTTCTTCTTTGATTTCCTCTTTGACCCAGAAGTTGTTAAGAAGTGTACTGTTGAGCTTCCACATTTTGGCACTGTTACTAATCTTTTGTTGATTGTTAAGTGTTAGTTTAATTCCACTGTGGTCTGAGAAGATGCTTGGGATGATTTCAGTGCTCTTGAATAGGCTGATGCTGTCTTTGTGGCCTAACATATGGTCTATCCTTGAGAATGATCCATGTGGATTTGAGTAAAATGTGTATTCCAGTTTCTTGGGATGAATGACTCTGAAAATGTCCAATAGTTCTAGTTTATCTATCTCTTCATTTAGCTCCCTTATGTCTTTACTGATTTTCTTCCTGGATGATCTGTCAAGTTGAGATAGTGGGGGGTTGAAGTCCCCTACTATGACTGTGTTACTGTTAATATATTGCTGTAGCTCTTTCAGTAGAAGTTTGATGTATTTAGATGGCTTCTCATTGGGTGCATACATATTAATAATTGTTAAGTCCTCTTGATTGACTGATCCTCTGAGCATTAAGTAGTGTCCATTCCTATCTTTTTAAATCTTATGTATTTTAAAGTCTATCATGTCAGATATGAGAATAGCTGTTCCTGCCCTTTTTTGTGGGCCATTGGCTTGAATGATAGTTTTCCATCCTTTCACTTTAAGTCTGTGTTTGTCTTGTTGCGTTAGGTGAGTTTCCTGTAAACAACATATTGTTGGGTTGTGTTTTCTGATCCATCTTCCTACTCTGTGTCTTTTAATAGGTGAATTCAGGCCATTCACATTTATTGATATCAAAGATTGAAGATATTTTAACGCCATTCTTATAGAGTTTTAGAGTGTTTTGATATATGTTCTATTTGTGGTGGTCTGGTTGTTTATAGGAAACCTTTCAGAACTTCTTTCAAGGCAGGCTTGGTGATGGTTGCTTCCTTCAACTGTTGCTTGTCTGAGAAGGTTTTGATGCTTCCATCTAGTCTGAATGACAATCTAGCAGGATATAGTATTCTTGGCTGAAAGCCTTTCTCATTGAGCACTCGATAGATATCTTGCCTTTCTCTTCTGGCCTGTAGTGTTTGTATGGAGAAGTCTGCTGCTAATCTTATGGGTTTTCCTTTGTAGGTGACTCTTTGTTTTTCTCTTGCAGCCTTGAGGATCCTTTCTTTATCCTTATTCCTTTCCAATCTAAGTATGACATGTCTTGGTGTCTTTAGGTCTGGGTTAATTCTGTTTGGGACCCTCTGGGCTTCTTGAATCTTTATGTCTTTGGTGTTGTCTAGACTAGAGAAATTTTCAGCTATTATGGCCTGGAGAACGCTTTCTTCCTCCCCTTCTCTTTCTTCCTCTGGTAAGCCAATAATGCGTATATTGTTTCTTTTGAAGTCATCCCATAGGACTCTGTTGTTGTTTTCAGCATCTCTTAATCTCTTTTTGAGATCTCTTACTTCTTCTTTAGTTGTCTCTAATTCATCCTCAATCTTGCTAATTCTGTCTTCAGCCTCATTGATTCTATTCTCTCTGCCCTCTAATGCTTTCTGGAGTTCATCTATTTTGTTGCCCTGCTCTGATACTGTTTTAGCTTGTTCAGCTAGTTGCCTTCTTAGCTCAGCAATTTCAGCTTTCAGCTCTCTAATAATCATGAGATTATTAGAATTTTCTTCCATATTCTCATTTGTTGTTCCTGCAGTTCTGATTACAATTTTTTCAAATTCTTTACTCACTCCTGTTATTATTTCCTTAGCTAATGTTTGGATGTTGAACTAGTTGTTTTGTGCTTCGCCCTCTGGAGGACTTTTAGCTGGACTCTTGTCCTGGTTCGAGTCTCCATTATTTTTTCTTGTTGTTTTAACCATTTTATATAAGTTAACAGTTTTTTCAATCCCTGAGTTGGAGTTCAGTGGTGTAAAAGCCTTTTTTTTTCCCCCTGTAGGCTATGGTAGCCTGAGGGCTTTTAAACTATCAATAGGCTTCTTGGCTTAATCAATGACTCCTGACCAAGAGATAAAGCAGGGTGTGGCAGAGATAATCCAGTGGTTATGCAAAGAGACTTTCACAGCCCTTCAGCTATGCCACCGAGGTATAGGTCTTCTCCTGAGTTTCCCGGTTAGATCTCTGTGCCCTGGTGTCCGTCCCTGTTGCTGCTCCAGATTCTGAGGGTAGTAGCAATGGAGACTCAGAGTTGTACTTGGTGAGTCTCTGGGGAGTCCTTTCCTCCCTTCAGCTGTCCCCTTGTTGGTGGAGCAGACTGGAGGTGTCTCCACTGACAAACTGTCGAACTGTTAGCAGTCACTTAATCTCTCCTTAGGCCCCTCTCTCCTCTCTATCACCAGCCACGCGTGTTTGTACTCATGGGTGATTTACTGGGTTCCTGTGGTCATTATAGTCCTGTCTTGTTTTCGGTCCGGGTGGTCTCCTTTGGTATTCCTAGTTGATCCGGGAGAGGAGAGGAGAGGAGAGAAAGCGATCTGCTGCTCGTAGCTCCGCCTCCGGAAGTCGAATCATGTTATATGCTTCTATGAAAAGAGAAAGCATCCTGTTTGAAACAGAGTTTTCACTGAGACTCAAGGATGACTTGAAATTTTAAATAGAGTATGTAGGGAAGCCTCTCTGAGAACTAGACGTTTGAAGAAAGACAAGGAGATCAGAATGTTAGCCATGCAGATCCTGGAAAGGAACTCCCCAGGAAGGGAATGAAGCCTGTGCAGGCCCCAAGATGGGACTGTGCTCTGCAGAAAAGTCAGTATGGCCAGGGCTGCACTGGTATGAACACAGGCTATTATTGTCAAGAACACTGAAACAGATGGAGTGAGGTGGGAAGCACCATTGAAGGGTTAGAACAGGAAAGTGACATTATCAGATTTTATTTTATTATTTTTTATATTTCCTTTTTATTTATAAAATGGAAATATTGACAAGACTATAGCATAAGAGGGATACATTTCCTCAGAGTGCCCACCCCTAGAGCTCCATATCCCATCCCCTCCCTTGATAGCTTCTTTATCCCTCTGGGAGTATGGACCCAGCATCACTGTGGGGTGCAGAAGATGGAAGGTCTGACTTCTGTAATTACTCCTCCATATCAGATTTTTTTTTCCCTTTTTATTACCCTTGTTTTTTATTGTTGTAGTAGTTACTATTTTTGTTATTAATGTCATCGTTGTTGGATAAGACAGAAATAGAGAGACGAGGGGAAGACAGAGAGGGGAAGAGAAAGATAGACACCTGCAGACCTGCTTCATTGCCTGTGAGGCGACCCCCCTGCAGGTGGGGAGCCAGGGGCTTGAACAGGGATCCTTACGCTGGTCCCTGCGCTTGTGCACTTAACCCGCTGCGCTGCCGCCCCACCCTCTCAGATTTTATTTTTAAATCTCTCTCTCTTTCTACCTTGGAATAAACTGTACAGATCCAAGGATGGAAGCTTGGAGACCAGTTAGGAAACTCATTTAGCGAACCAGTGAGTGTTGATGGACTAATAGCAGCCTTCAGTAATGGACTTATTTTAAGGATGAAATAGAGGACTGACTGGCAACCTGGCTGTGGATGTTCAAAGTCATGCAACTGGACAAATATACCCAGAGATGAGAAAGAAAGTTGACAAACTGTTTCTAAAATGCATGTGGAAATGATAAACTACAGTACAGTTTCTAGAAGTTGATGTAGAAAACTGTTTTTTTTTTTTACTTTGCAGTAAGGAAAAACAACCTTGAATTAAACAGGTACAAAAAGCAAAATTAGTAAATTAGTAAAAGGAGAGTTATTTATACACTGATGAGAAGTAAGAGTAGTTACAAAAACACTAGTATTTACAGGAAAAGACACAGCTATCAATTAAAATAGACTAAAACCTATCTTTTCATCAAAAGAAACATCAAGAGTGAGAATGACAGTAGAAGAAAATATGTGGAGATTGTTTTGTGCAACATGGAGGTAATAAATGGTGCACATTCAGAATATTAAAGTGATAGATATTAAAAATGTGGTAGGGCGGCAGACGGTAGCACAGCGGGCTAAGCGCACATGGCGCAAAGCTTAAGGCTCGGGTTCAAGCCCCCTGGCTCCGCACCTGCAGGGGAGTCGCTTCGCAAGCGGTGAAGCAGGTCTGCCGGTGTCTATCTTTCTCTCCCCCTCTCTGTCTTCCCCTCCTCTCTCCATTTCTCTCTGTCCTATCTGACAACAATGACATCAACAACAACAATAATAATAACCACAACAACAATAAAAAGGGGGGTCAACAAAAGGGAAAAAAATAGCCTCCAGGAGCAGTGGATTGGTGGTGCAGGCACCGAGCCCAGCAATAACCCTGGAGGCAAATATATATAAATATAAATGTATATATATATATATATATATATATATATATATATATATATATATATGTATGTATGTGGTGGGAACTATGACTGGCAGATAGCTCACCCTGTAGAGCACATGCCTTGCCATGCATATGGACTTAAGCCCTAACCCCACCATGGACAGCACAGGGACAACTCCCTGGATGGAGAAGCAGTGTCGTTGTCTCTCTTTCTCTCCCTTTTCCCTCTTACTTTTTTTTTTTAAGCATTTTTTTACATTTCATTTATTTATTTATTTCCTTTTGTTGCCTTTTTTTTTATTATTGTTATAGTTATTGATGTTGTCATTGTTGGATAGGACAGAGAGAAATGGAGAGAGGAGAGGACACCACAAATAGTCAAGAAATATTGCAGAGTTCATTCCCATTTCTTTTTCTGAATATTATATAACTTCAAAATATATTTCCATCCCCTTCAGATATGTTTGGGGAAAGAACTATAGCACTCTTGGTCTTTATTTGTGTCACTAAATCTTTAGCAATAAATGGGAGTTGAGACTGTTCAAATCTCAATTTTTTTTTAAATTTCTTTATTGGGAAATTAATGTTTTACATTTGACAGTAAATACAATAATTTCTACATGTATAACATTTGCCAGTTTTCAATATAACAATACAAAATCTCAATTTTTAAATTCCTTAATCTTTAATAATATCTTTAACATTTAGTTTAATAATATCTTCTTTTATTTTTTTATTTATGCCCTTTTGTTGCCCTTGTTGTTATTGTTATTGTTATTGATGTCATCATTGTTGGATAGGACAAAGAGAAATGGAGAGAGGAGGGGAGGACAGAGAGGAAGAGAGAAAGACACCGGCAGACCTGCTTCACCGCTTGTGAAGCGACTCCCCTGCACGTGGGGAGCCGGGGGCTTGAACCGGGACCCTTACGCCAATCCTTGCGTTTCGAGCCATCTGTGCTTAACCCACTGCGCTACCACCCAACTCCCAATAATATCTTCTTTAATAAATAGCATGGCTATTTACTGAAAGAAAAGGAAATCTTTAACTTAGAGCTGGCACCATCCGGATGAGTGATTTCATTACTCGAGAGCCCAATTTGTCATTCAGACAGACACCACAGCGCCGCTGGCATGTGCCACTCCATGCAGTGTCAGAGCTCCACCCTGGAGCCATATGGTGAGACACATCCCTACCCAGTGGACTATCTCAGTCACAACATTCTGTGCTTAAACTTGAGGTCACTGTTATAAGGAAAGCTGTCTCCTACTATAAGCAACCATAAATACAAACATACCTGCACTCTCCAGTAAGAACTGGAAACTTGTGATCCGGGAGGTGGTACAGTGGATAGATAAAGCATTAGACTCTCAAGCATGAGTTCCCCAGTTTGATCCCCGGCAGCACATGTACTGGACTGATGTCTGGTCTTTCTCTCTCTCTCTTGCCTCCTATCTTTCTCATTAATACATAAACACAATCTTCACATAATAACAATAGTAATTGGATATTTTAGCCTCGCAGCTAAAGCTTGTGGATATGAGGAGCAAAGTCAGAAAATACCAGCATGTCATGCCAAATGTGGGTTTGAAATTCTTCTTCTAGCGTTTGCCCTTCTTCTGTAGCCAGTTAACAGGTCAGGTTGAAAGCTGTCAGGAGCTGCTTGTTGCTGGCTTTGAAAGTAATTGGGATCCATGTGGATTCAGTTGGCTAGGAAGGATCATCAGTTTCCCCAATGAATGGGTACTCATGGGATGCACCACGAGAAGGTCGATCCAATGCATCCCATGGGTTTGAAATGACAGCCCTGAAATCTTATAATTTTGAAAAACACTCATAAATCATAACAAAAAAATGGTGGTGGGGGGAATACAAGAAAACAAAAAATTCATATCTTCAAAGAAATGTGATCATGGGGAAGAGGGATACAGACTATTCTGTACATAGGAGACCTGTTTTCTTGGCAATGTTTTAAAAATGGGTTTGTCTTTTTATTTTAATGCAGCTTAATGGTAGAGCCTGCCCCCGAGTGACAGTTATTGATTGTAATAGCAGGAAGGTTTCCATGCGGTGGCACCGGGTTCCAAGGTAACGGACATGTGTTTAACGGGAGTGGAAATGATAAGGACAGAAAAGCATCTGTGTTTAGAAGGCTCCAGTGAGCAATCAGCTGTCTCCTGAGATGACCTTTCACTGTTGCTAGGCACTCATTTCTGTTTCTGGAGTGGGTGGCAATATTATGTAATGCTGAACCACATTTCCAGCCTCTATATTTTGGGAGAAGAATTAGAGCATTCTGATTTTTATTTTATACTATTAAAAATTTTAGTATTGAAGTTGGACCTACAAATTGAATGGTTCTGAGTGTCCCAAAAGGACCTATTCGTGAACATGAGATTACTGTTTTAAGAAAAGCTTTTTTATCGGTACTATTAATTAGTATTGGGATTTTTCATGTATAGACCTGAGCTCAGGTGATCAGATATAGACATGCCCCAGCATATGTCCTTCATCCCCAGAAGTACCTAATAGGAAACAAATTTTCTTTTTTTCTCCTTTTAAATTTTTACACATACTGCTTTTTAAAAGCAATTTGAATTTTCATTTTCAGCAGTCCTACTGATGAAAATATAACTGTGATGGACCCTCACACAGAAAACAAGAAAAAATGCACAATAAAATATTTAATAACAGGTCCAGACAGTGGTACAACTAGAAGAGGAAGCATGTTACAATGTGCAAGGACCCAAGTTCAAGTCCCCAGTCCCATCTGCAGGGGAGGCAGTGCTGCAGGTGTCTCTCTTAATTAGTCTCTATCCAATAAATAAATAAAGAAATATTTAAATATATCAACATTTCTCTCTCACCTGTGGCAAGTGGCAATCAGAAATTGGGGGAGGGGAGGGAGAGAGAAAGATACCTGCAGCACTGCCTCACCACTCACAAAGCCTTCCCCCTGCAGGTGGGGACAGGCACTTGAACCATGGTTCTTATGTGTTGCAACATGTGCGCTCAACCAAGTGCATCACCACCCAGCTTGTTCCCTCTCTTTCTCTCTCTTTTTCTTTTTACCAAAACCCTCTAACCCCAATAGGTGAACTAGCTATCCCCTAGTACAGGAATTAGAAATATTTGAGGATGATCTCTTTTTAATGCTCAAAAGAAATGCTTTTTGAGCTATTAGACACACAACTGACTAGAAAGAACAGAGGCCAAAAGTTTAGGTGAAGGGAACACTGAAAACTAGTTTTCGTCTCTAAAAGTCTTTCCTGAAAGTTTATGACCTTCGTTTTCTGTGTTCTCATGCCCTCATGAGACAAGTTTAGACAAGCAACAGCAAGGTTCTTTCTGGTATAGGCAGTATTTGCATAAAGCCAGAAACCCAAGACCTGATGAGAACTACATGTCATTCACTACACAGAAGCAAATAAAAATGTCAGCAAATGGAAAGTACAGCATATTCCAATAACGACGACATCAACAACAACAATAATAACTACAACAATAAAACAACAAGGGCAACAAAAAGGAAAAAAAATTGCTGCCAGGAGTAGTGGATTCGTGGTGCGCTGAGTTCCAGTGATAACCCTGGTGGCAATTTGAAGAAAAAAAAAAAGGAAGGGGGTAGGGTAGGTGGAGTAGGAGAAAGAAGATCTTTGTAGATACAAATAAGAAAAACTGTTCTAACTTTATTAACTGGAATAGAGAAGATGCTGATAAAGATACAGATATAACTTTGGAAATTAGTATAGTCTGTTGTAAGACTAAAGTGAAAACAATATTTACATAGCACTGTACTGTGACAAAGTAAAGAACGTATCTATATATCTCCCATGAAAGTACACATTAACAATTCTGACACCATTTATATATGTATTGGAATTGAGCAGTTAAAAAAAAAAGGTTTCTCGGGGCCGGGCAGTGGCGCAGTGGGTTAAGTGCACAAGGACCGGCATAAGGATCCCAGTTCCAGCCCCCGGCTCCCCACCTGCAGGGGAGTCGCTTCACAGGCGGTGAAGCAGGTCTGCAGGTGTCTATCTTTCTCTCCCCTCTCTGTCTTCCCCTCCTCTCTCCATGTCTCTCTGTCCTATCCAACAACGAACAACATCAACAATGTCAATAATAATAAGCACAACGAGGCTACAACAAGGGCAACAAAAGGGGCAAAAATAGCCTCCAGGAGCGGTGGGTTCGTGGTGCAGGCACCGAGCCCAGCAATAACCCTGGAGAAAAAAAAAAAAAGAGGTTTTTCCAGGGGATGGGCGGTCGCACATGGGCCGGTGGCGCACCGGGTTAAGCGCACATAGTAGGAAGCGCAAGGACCTAGGTTGCTTCACAAGTGGTGAAGCAGGTCTGCAGCTATCTTTCTCTGCCCCTCTCTGTGTTCCCCCTCCCCTCTCAATTTCTCTCTGTGTTATCCAAAAAATCGAACAAATGGCCACAGGAGCAGTGGATTCACAGCAAAAGCACCGAGTCCCAGCAATATCCCTGAAGGCCAAAAATAAATTTATTTTATTTATTTATAAATTATTATTAATTATTAATTATTTATTTTATAGATTTATTTATTTTATTTTATAAATAAAATAAGGTTTCTACTCTTGGAGTAAGAAATATCTAAGTATCTAATGAGAGGGAGCTGAAGGCATCCTTGTAAAGAGGGAGACTTGGAGAGGCAATGGGGGCAGGAAGTGCGCATACCAACACTGGAGTGAAAATTTATGAGGCCTATTGAGGCAATAATGTTGGAACAGATAGTTTATATGAAGGCAGTGTTTTTCAAATCATGTTCTGATGAACTCAAATGGGGACTGATTAGCAACAGATTAAGGAGTCCCTCTACTGAAGTCTTTAGGCAAAGCAGAGCTGAGGTTACATCCCTCAGTGAAAGCAGAGACAAACTACTCAGGAAATGAATGAGATGAGCTGGAAGGAGCCTAAATGTATCAGTGGCCGTTGGTTTAAACAAAAAAGGGGATGATGAGTCTACCTCTGACCGAGTGAAAATCATCGGCAGTGGCTAATAGGTGGGATGAATGTTAGTAGAGGGGAAGGAGGAGTTAAAGAACTATTCAGTGATAAAAATTGAATCTGCGTTTACACCAAAGCAAGGAACTCTGGGGAATAAGGGGGTAGGAAGGGGAAGAGTGGGCGTAGGGATCTAGTGCAAGATACCCGCAAAGAGCCCAAGTTGGAAGCTAGAGTGTTTTTGCAGGCCCCCATAATGGAGATGAGTAATTGTACCCACATGGCAACATCTATACTGTGAATCATTAATGCCCCTCCCTCAATGAAATAATAATAATAAAAAAACCCAGAAATTATATGTTTTTTTCTAATGGCACTAAGTTGTGTGGGAATGTGGAAGATTAAATACATGAACTAAATTCACTAACTTGAATATGTAAACCTTAAGTATATGTCTAACTATGGGGTTATACGTTTTGTCAGCAGTGAGAATGGACACATACATAGTAACCCTGGGAATTACATTCTTATTTACAGAGGTTCTTATTTTAAGGTTGTTAGTTCCTTTCTTAGAAGTCACTAAACTGGAATATCTTGTAGAAGGCCCTCGTATAAACTGAAAAACATTAGGTGTTGATGCACTTCGGAAAAATTCAGTATTCAGAATCTGAAATTGACTTCTGGTTAAGTGACATTCTTACCCATATGGGATAATACTGCTAGCTAGGCAGGGTAAGGACTGTTAGTGCCTGACATCAGTTTAGTAAGAATGAAATTTGATCATAAGGCTTGATATTCCTCCACTCTGTGGCCTCAGTCCCCCAGCAAGGGTTCAGCTTTGTGAAGAAAATCCCCAGAGATTTACTGTTCCTCCTCCTCTAATTAAATAATAAACTTTAAGTGAATTAGAAATATAGAGATTAAAAGAAATATAGAGTTATAATATAAAAAGTTAACAAAGTAACTCTCAGTGTAAGAAAGACATGTAAATGCAAATACTTAGTATGAAGGTTCACAGATCTGTAAGATATGCATACTAGCAAATTTTACAAACAAAAGGCAATAACCTAGAAAAGTCTTAGTTAAGATATAAAATAGATAAAGAAGGACCTAGAATCCACAACACTTCAGAAGTAATAAGCACCCTTAACATCCAGACCTCTTTCAGGGGTCTTTCAGAGAAAGAACTCCAAGAGAAAGAACTGGGGAAGGGGGAGATCATTGGAGAAATGGTTTATTCTAGAAATGGAGCAAAAGGTATACAAGATGACCCTGAATCATCTTGTAATACCTGAAGGTAACAAAGTGCTTAAAAGAAAAACAGAAATAAAAGCAATAATGGGAATACATCAAAAGAACAAGAAGTCTATTGAAAGAGTTCCCAGTGGTGTTGGGCAGTAGCGCAGTGGGTTAAGCGCAGGTGGCGCCAAGCGCAGGGACCCATGTAAGGATCCCGGTTTGAACCCCCAGCTCCCTACCTGCAGGGGAGTCGCTTCACTGGTGAAGCAGGTTTGCAGGTGTCTGTCTTTCTCTCTGTCTTCCCCTCCTCTCTCCATTTCTCTCTGTCCTATCCAACAGTGACATCAATAACTATAACAACAATAAGAAAATAAGGGCAACAAAAGGGAATAAATAAGTAAATTAAAAAAAAATCTTTTAAAAAATCACTTTTTAAAAAAGAAAGAGTTCCCAGTGATCAATTTGAGTGTTGGATTAGAATCCAAAGTATAAAATGAATATTTATGCATCCATACTGTTACAAATAATAGTTGAAAAAATAAGTGAAAGGAGGAAATAGAAAAATCTCCCATGGAAAAGAATTTAAAATAATTTATGTAGATATTGCACCCTCAGGAAGAGAGAACCTAACTTGCCACTCAATTATAGAATATCTTCATAAAGACAACACTGAGATCCACTTCACCCCTGTGAGAATGTCAGGCATCAGAAAAGACAGCAGCAACAAATGCTGGAGAGGCTGTGGGGACAAAGGAACCCTGCTGCACTGCTGGTGGGAATGTCAACTGGTCCAACCCCTATGGAGAACAGTCTGGAGAACTCTCAGAAGGCTAAAAGTGGACCTACCCCATGACCCTATAATTCCTCTCCTGGGGATATATCCTAAGGAGCCAAACACCCATCCAAGAAGATCTGTGTATACCTATGTTCATAGCAGCACAATTTGTAATAGCCAAAACCTGGAAGCAACCCAGGTGTCCAACAACAGATGAGTGGCTGAGAAAGCCATATATATATATATATATATATATATATATATATATATATATATATATATTAAAAATGGTGAATTCATCTTCTTCACCTTAGTGTCTTAGATGGAGCTTGAAGGAGTCATGTTAAGTGAAATAAATCAGAAAGAGAAGGATGAATATAGGATGATCTCACTCATAGACAGAAGTTGAAAAGCAAGATTCAGAAGGGAAAACCCAAAGCAGATCTTGGACTGGAGTTGGTGTACTGCACCAAAGTGAGATTCTGGGGTGGGGATGGGGGGGAGGGCTTAGGTCCTGGAACATGATGGCAGAATAGGGCCTCGTAGGGGTTGAATTGTTATGTGGAAAACTGGGAAATGTTACCCATGTACAGACTGTTGTATTTTACTGTCAACTGTAAACATTAATCCGTCAATAAAGAAATTTTAAAAGAAATAAAGAAATCTGGTAAAGAAGAAGAATAATAGGGCGGTGCTAGATAGCATAGTGGTTATGCAAACAGCCTCATACCTGAGGCTCTGTCAAGTCCCATGTTCAATCCCCCGCACCACTATAAGCCACAGCTGAGCAGTGCTCTGGTAAAAAAAGAAAGAAGGGGGGGGGAGAAAGAAGAGAAAGAAAGAAAATAATAATAATAATAATAAAGTATAGAGTGTCTTCCTTCCAGAAAGTGTGGTGCTGGAATTGTGTCAGAGTGGAAGGTGGTAGGGAAAGAGGGTGGACAAGTTACAGTGAGATTGTTACAGATATATTACTATAATCGTACGATAACCGATTGATATTCAAAGTAATGAATCATGTTGATAGTAGTATATGCCCTTTATGTGTGATGAAAATGGCATATCATTTGTGGCATTCTTCCACACTCATATTGCCAGAATCATCCAAAAAATCCCAACAGAGGGACATTTTAAAATATACTTGACCCAACAACAACAAGGGCAACAAAGGGGAAAAGATGGCTTCCAGGAACAGTGGATTCGTAGTGCAGGCACCAAGCCCCAGTGATACTCCTGGAGTACCAGAATGATGTCTGGTTCTTTCTCTCTCTCCTCCTATCTTTCTCATTAATAAATAAATAAAATCTTTTAAAAAAAAGCCTTGATAAACTTTCTGCAAAGCTTTAGAAGACATAATGAATAAGGATAATACAATAAGTGGACAGGGATCCCAAATATTGTCTTAGAACATAGATAGATGGACAGATAGATAGATGACAGAGATATGAGTGTGCATATATAAATTTATAAATTAAGCAAATTTGAATATTATTAGAATATTTAATATACTTGTAATACATTACAAGTGTAATATACTATTACATTTGTATGTTTGTAAGTACAACATACAAATGTACTACATTGTATGTTGTGGTAAATGGGAATTAATTACCTATTATATTTCAGTTTCTGAAATATATTTTTAAATATTTTATGGATCTATTAATGATAGGACTAGGAGGACAGAGAAAGAACCAGACATCACTCTGGTACATGTGCTGCTGGATATCGAACTCAGTACTTCATTTTTGGGAGTCCAGCAGTTTAACCACTGCACCACCTTCTGGAACATAATTCACAGTTTTTCTATAAGTCAAATTCTAAAGTAAAATTTAAAGTATCCTTTTAAAAAGTAAGTTGAAAACATGATATTTCAGCCTTAATCACTGCTTCTTAAATAAAGATATTCTTTTATATGTAACTACAAGTAGAATATAATGTAGAATATATAATATTAATAAGATATTAACTGCTGAAATGCAGCTTATATAAAAATTGTATAACTTTCCCTAATGCCACATATAGCTATGTTTTTTCCCCCCCATAGAATCCAGCCAAAGATTGTACATTGCATTTAATTGTCATTTTTCTCTAATCATAACAGAGGGTGGCTCCTTCACAATGAAGAATTTCTCAGCAGATGGATCAATTGCCTTTTTTGAAAATCACTTTTGTGTATGTTTTCAGAGAGGGTCATAAGCAGCAAAGTCTGACTTGCAGGAGATTACAGTTTCTCAAGAATGAGAATAGGGTCATCCAAGCTGCCATTGGTGGCACACTGAAGTGATGCATCTCAAGAGACAGAAGCTTGGTAGTACCAGCCAGTGTGCATGCTGATTTGAGGCTGTAATTACTGATGTCAGAATTAAATTAGGAGATAGAGTAGTTCTTGTGCCAAATTGGTTTTTTGTTTTATCTTTTGGGTAGGATGCTAAAGGCAATGTGAAGTGTCTACCTTTTGATTGTCTTGCACACAGAAAATACTTTTAAAAAAAATTATCTGACTACTTCAAGACAACATACAGAATAGTCTAAGTGCTTTTACACTGTTTTCTGTTCTAGTTGCTATTTGTAATTTAATTTGTTATTCTTTGTTTGTTAGATAAAATAAGGACTACAGCTTCCAACCATGTCTAAAGGAAGGCCGTAGTAACATGCAAGGTGCCTATGAAAAGAAGAAACAGACATAAAGAGGGAGATTATTTTAGCTCTAGGGAGTTGCATGAGAAAATATTGACAAAGCTGGAAACAATGAATGTGATACAAAAGATCTGCACAATGAAATGAAGTAAATTAAGAAATACGAAAATAGACTAGACTGATTTTTCAAATCAGCACAAATATGTTTTGAATTAAAATAAGTGGTGAACTCACTGGTGTGTTCCTAGTGCTGAAAAGCATAGCACTGGGCATATAGTACCATAAGTGATATCTGTTTATGTGCAGATGGAGAGGAATTAAAAATTATTAGGCGGCCTGGGAGGTGGTGAAGTGGATAACGCGTTGGATTCTCAAACATGAGGCCTCGAGTTCTAGCCCAGATATCGCCTGTGCCAAAGTGATGTTATAGTTTCCTCCTCCTCCTCCTCCTTCATCTCCTCTTCTCTATCATAAGTAAATAAATATAAAAACAAAGATTATTGCATGTGGCGCAAAGTGCAAGGACCAGTGTAAGGATCCAGATTCGAGCTCCCGCTCCCCACCTGCAGGGGGGTCACTTCCCAGGCAGTGAAGCAGGTCTGCAGGTGTCTCTTTCTCTCCCCATCTCTGTCTTCCCCTCCTCTCTCCATTTCTCTCTGCCCTATCCAACAACAACGACATCTACAACAACAACAACAAAATAAGGGCAACAAAAGGGAAAATAAATAAATATTTTAAAAAACCACAAAGATTATTGTAAAGCAACATGTTAAATTATCATTAGATTGGGTGAAGTCTTATAAAAAAAGCATTGCTTACTTATATATTTATTTATGAGGTGGAGAGAAAACCAGGGTATCATTCTAGTACATTCAACACTGGGGATCAAACTCAGAACCTCACACATTATCCATTGTGCCACCTCTCAAGTTGCAAGATTTTTACTTGTTTTATGAGAGAGACAGAAAGTCAGACCAGAGTACTGATCAGCTCTGACATAGAGTGATGCTAGCAAAGAAGCCTGAACCCTCAGTCACACATGTCCTGTGCTCAATGGGATAAACGCTTTCCCCATTTTCTCCAGATGCTCATCATTTTTATTAGTGTGGAGACATGTATTTGAAGGACAGTTTATTTTTAAAATTTTTTAAATATTTAATATTGATTTGTTTTCCCTTGTTTTAACATTGTTGTGGTTATTGATGTCGTTGTTGTTGGATAGGACAGAGAAATGGAGAGAGATGGGGAAGACAGAGAGGGAGAGAGAAAGACAGACACCTGCAGACCTGCTTCACCGCTTGTGAAGCGACTTCCCTGCAGGTGGGGAGCCAAGGGCTCGAACCAGGATTTTTATGCCGCTCCTTGCACTTTGTGCCACCTGCGCTTAACCTGCTGAGCTACTGTCCGACCTCCTGAACTCATCTTCTTTTAATGTTCATGGAATTAAGTTTGAATTTTATAATGTCCTATGATTATGGAGCTAAGTAAGTTCTCTGAATTGAGAGTTACTCAGGAGTCAAGAGTTGTTCCTTGTGAGATGAGTAATTCTGAATTCGGTCAGCTATAGCTACCTAACCAGTTTGATGGGAACTGGAGAGTACTTGAATGTTTACTACAGATGTGAATGTTCCACTATGAAGATTTTGTATCTAATGAAAAAAAATGGGATTATATACATGACAGTCGTGTGATGGTGGGTCACAATTACAGTTAGAGAAACACCTGAATGTTGACTTCATTCAGCTACTAACACTGAGAATATGTCTGCTACAATATGTACAAAGTTTTGGTGGTGAATGTTTTCTTTTTCTTTCTTCCTTTTTTTTTTTCTGATGTAGAGGGAAGAACATAAACCTTGAAATTAGAAATGATTTTTTTTTTTTTGGTTTGTTTTGACTTCAACACTTCAGAGTTTATCACTCATAAGGATCTTTAATTTCTCTGAATCTTACTAGTATCATCTGTGGCAATAGAAAGATAATGCCAGCCCAGCATCTGATTTGCTTATTTACAGTATCACCCAGAGTGGCAAAACGATTGCTGGAAATCTAAGGAATGCTGTAAATCGTGGGCAACAGCACCTTCTTTTATCTGTGAGAGCGCTTATGTGAAACTCAGCCCACAGGATCTTGGGTTAGTTGAGTGCTTCAAAGGGCAGCTGGCCCTTAGTTATGTAGTAAACCCTGGATAGAGTTCAGCGTTCTTTTAGAACACTTTGGTCTGGGTCAACCACATAGTTGATCCTGGTGGTCGGAGGAGTGTAATAGAATGATGACATATGAGTCTGACCGACTGTAGTCTGATCTCTTCCCCCTGGTTTTATCTTTAGCTTTCCTTTAAAGTAAAAATTACAAGCTCTGGGGTAAAATTAGAAGACAAGCTCTGACGAGATGAAAATTCCAACTTTCATTAGCTTTTTTATAACTATAAATAAAACGTATGAAACATTTTCAAAGGAACTTTTACTGTCTTTTCTTCTCTTTGGCAGTTTTAAACATGTATCTTTGGTTAAGGAACTTGGTATTTACACTTTTCTCAGGGTTTCTGACTTTTTTTTTACCCCATGTGACTTATTTATTTATTCCCTTTTATTGCTCTTGCTGTTTTATTGTTGTAGTTATTATTGTTGTTATTGATGTCATCATTGTTGGATAGGACAGAGAGAAAATGGAGATAGGAGGGGAAGACGGAGATGGGGAGAGAAAGACACCTGCAGACCTGCTTCACCGCCTGTGAAGGGACCCCCCTGCAGGTGTGGAGCCAGGAGCTCGAACCGGGATCCTTACTCTGGTCCTTGGGCTTTGCGCCATCTGTACTTGACCTGCTGCACTACCGCCCAACTCCCTCCCCATGTGATTTTTTTTTATGTTTCTTTAAATTTGTAGTTATCTAATGGTTACATTACTAAGTAGGGAGTCTTTTTTCCCCCCATCGTTGCCAAGGCTTAACTGCTCTGAGTTGACTTTCTTTACATAGATTACAGATAGAGTGATCCAGGAGGTGGTGCAGTGGATAAAGCATTGTACTCTCAAGCATGAGGTCCTGAGTTTGATCCCCGGCAGCGCGTGTACCAGAGAGGTATCTGTTTCTCTCTCTCCTACTATCTTTCTCATTAATAAGTAAATAAAATCTTAAAAAAAAAAAAAGAAAGAAAAATACAGATAGAGAGAGAGATTACAAGATAGGAGGAGGGAAGATACCACAGCAAATAAACTTCCTCCACTGTAGGGAGAAACAGACTTAAGCCCTGGTCGTGGACATGACAAAACGAGTGCTCTAACCAGGTGAAATATTTTGTTCACACAGTGGGAATTCTTTAGATGCTAAGATTCTTAACTGCAAGTCTTTTTTTTCTTCCTTCCTTTTTTTTTTTTTTTTTTGGTCTGAAATTTATATAAGACAAGAGATTATTTTGGCAGTTATCATGTACCACCTCTTGCTAGACCCTTTGATCAGTAATATAATGATTTTATGTAGAAAGACTACGGGGAGCCAGGTGGTGACCCACCGGCTTAAGCTCACAGAGCACGTAGGAAGCACAAGGATCCCGGCTCCCCACCTGCAGGGGGGTTGCTTCATGAGTAGTGAAGTAGGTCTGCAGGTGTATCTCTGTTCCTCTTCTCCTGCCCTCTCAATTTCTCTCTGTCCTATCCAGTTAAAAATGTTAAATGGCCGTCAACAGCTCAATCTGACGCTGTTGACAGGCTACGGAAGAAGGGCAAACGCTAGAAGAAGAAGCAGTGAATTCATAGTGCCCGCACCAAGCCCCAGCAATAACCCTGGAGGCAAAATAATAATAATAATATAATATACAAAAGGTACATTGACTATCACTAGACCTTGCACCAGTTGTAATCACTGTCCAGTAATAATTTTATTATTATGATTAACTATGACTCATTTTTTTCCCTGATGGTCCCTTACATTTATTTAGGTTTGTTTTTTTTTCCAGTGTCTAAGTAAAGGATAACATTTGGCAAAGTCAAGATAATCCATATTTATTTTCATGGTTTGTGAAAATCCAGTTGAGCAGAAACAACCTTGCCATACTAATAGCATATTGCTTAGTCATGATCAATTTTAATCCAAAGCCAAAGTCAGTATAATATTGTCACATCATAGTTTGTTGATGGTGCAGAATTTTAAAATTCAAACTCTTGAACCCTACCTCCAAAGAGTCTCATTTCCAGTTAATTGGGTCATAAAGGCAGGCTTGGGAGCTACTGTCCCTTTTTATAGAAGATGCTTTTCAAATAGTTCTCAGGGGGTTAGCATTCATGAGAGGATTCTGTAATCAATACAATTAAGTTGACAACTTAATTGCGCTGTTTCTTATTTACTATGGCTCTTGAAAGATTTCCTATGGAGACAAAAAAGAGACTACTTAGAAAAAGTCAGAAAGTGACTGTTACAAATAAAACTGTTTCTAGGATTCCTTAGTATTTAAAATTCTGATTCTCCTGAAAATCAGTATAGTCTGTGCTCATATTAGAGACTTAATATTCCAACAGAATGAAATGAATTGTTAGGAAGGGCAGAAAGGAAACTTGCTCCTATACATTCTTTATTTTTTATTAATTTTTTTACATTATTTTGCATGAGGCTCTTTCTGAACGTGTCTGCTAGAGTAGCGTGTCTTTTATGTCACTAATTTCTGCGAATTTTCTCTACTAATAGTGTTCTATTGCCCTCCTGATACCAATATATCATAGTTTCCTTTGAATAAAACACATGTAGGCAGTGGTATGCTAGGAATGTTAAACAACTGGGTGAGAGGATACTGAATCATATCATTTGCTAATGTCCATGATGTAAATATTCCCCCACAATAGCCTATTTCAAACTGCTGATATGAGGTCACACAGTTGAGAAACACAGTTGGTATTTCCACCATGGAGATAGAATAGATGTAAACAGCTTCAAGAGTCCAATGAAATGGAGTCAAATAATTAAGAAATGATGGATATATATATTGGTATCTTCTGTTGTTCTTTCTCTTGTGTTTTATATACTGACTTCATTTAGCTGTGAGATGCTCAAGAAACTATTTCCATGCTTATCTTTGAGAAAGCAGGTTGTTTCAATGTGAGAGAATAATTTTACTTTGCGTTGTCTACCTTTTTCTATTGTTTGTGTTAAGCTTCTGAATAAAAGAGCTATGGTTTGAATAAAAAGGCTCTATGGATGTGTGGATACTTGGAAAACTACTGGTGGTTCCCAGTCACAACCAGCCAAGCTAAAAAAAATTTTCCTCATTCTCTGTGATGACACAGGTCTGGATCTTGTGCTGAATTGCAATGACTGCCACACCTTTACTGTTTGTTACATGCTTTCAGGTGACTGGAAAATGCTTTAACCGCATTCATATGTTAATAAAGAGAAAAATAAGGCTGAGGTTAGACCAAAAGCAATATAAAAACAACATCTGGTAAATAGAACTATGCTTCTCTTATGGATTTTTAAAAATATTTATTTTATTTATTTATTCCCTTTTTGTTGCCCTTGTTTTTTTATTGTTGTAGTTATTATTGTTGTTGTCGTTGTTGGATAGGACAGAGAGAAAATGGAGAGAGGAGGGGAAGACAGAGAGGAGGAGAGAAAGATAGACACCTGCAGGCCTGCTTCACCACTGCAGGTGGGGAGCCGGGGTTCGAACCGGGATCCTTATGCCGGTCCTTGTGCTTTGCGCCACCTGCGGGATTTAATTCTTGAAATCCATAGGGACAGTAAAAAAGAATAATGTTGTTCTTATCACATGGAAAAACATTTTCTCAAAGAAATCTCAGCATTCCAATGTATTGATATCCAGAATATATCTCACACATGGAAAATTTCAATCTGAGAGAAGAGTGTCACTTTGAATTTTCTACCTTATTGTTTTTATTTTGTGTGTGTGAGATATGTATTTATATATTCTTGTTTATAGGGACAGAGAGAAATTGAGAGGAAAGGGGGACATAGAAAGGGAGAGAGACACTGCTTTGTCAGTTGTGAAGCTTTTCCCCTGCAGGTGGGGACTTGGGGCTTGAACCTGGATCCTTGCTTATTATAACATGTGCACTCAACTGGTATGCCACCAGCCAGCCCCTTTTCTACCTACCATATTGTATTGTCAACTAATCTGTGTCTTAAACGTGTGAATGACAAAGACAGTAATGAGATTAAGAAAAGGCTCTGTCAGGAATGTGATTTCTAGAAACCCACTGGTGGGCTACTGACTAATATAATGAATAATTACCTAAACACCATTTCTCTAGTATTTATTATATTGACCATTGTAGATTTGATATATCACTTTCTCATTATACTTCAAGGAAAAGGAAGAATGTAATATTAAAAAGCAACTCTGGGGAGTCGGGGGTTAAGCACATATGGCGTGAAGTGTAAGGACCAGCCCAGGGATCCCAGTTCAAGTCCGTCCCCCCACCCCCCACCCCCCTCGGCTCCCCACCTGCAGTTGATAGTGTTTTGGTTAGAAAGCCCTGCAGTGGGGAGTCACTTCACAAGCGGTGAAGGAGGTCTGCAGGTGTCTATCCTTCTCTCCCCTCTCTGCCTTCCTCTCTTCTCTCCATTTCTCTCTGGCCTATCTGACAACAATGACATCAAAACAACAATAATAACAACTACAATAAAAAACAGCAAGGGCAACAAAAGGGAAAATAAATAAATATATTTTTAAAAATTAAAAAAAAAAGTAACTCTGGGCTGGGTGGTGGTGCAACTGGTTGAGCACACACATTACAGTGAACAAGGACCCAGGTTCCAGCCCACCTGCAGGAGGGAAGATTGATGAATGGTGAAGCAGGTGTGCAGGTGTCTCTCACTCTTTCCACTTTTCCCACTCCCCTTCTCAATTTCTCTCTGTCTCTATCCAAAATGCAAACAAATAAGTAGATAAATAAATAATATTTTTAAAGAAGCTGTCCCAGAGGAAGAGTTGTAATAGTTTAGGAAGCTTGATCCAAATTTGAAATGGCAGCACCATAGGGATAATGATTTACAGCAATAGCGACAAACAAGTCTACTCAGCACCTTAAATTGTTGATATGAGCTTATGGTGCTGTGCTGACAATGATTCCAAGACAAGGAGCATCAGAAAAGAATGCAGTGAGTGACTAGCAATAGCTAGCTGTCTTGATCACATGGATGGCAAAGCAGCAGATATCTGCAAGCTTGTCTTCCTTTTGCCAGGCTGTACTGTGTGGATCTCTCTGATCGCAAAAGAGGTTTAAGTTTAAACTAGAATAAAGACAGAAGATAAGGTGTTGATAAATCATTTCTATCACTAGTAATTAGTAATTGCTGTTATTAGTAGTTACTAGGGAAAGAATGCTTCTCATAGTGTTAGTTAAAATAGTAGACATGGGAGTGCTGGGCAGTGGCGCAGCGGGTTAAGCGCACATGGCACGAAGCACAAGGACGGGCTTAAGGATCCCGGTTTGAGCCCCCGGCTCCCTACCTGCAGGGGAGTCGCTTCACAATGGGTGAAGCAGGTCTGTGGGTGTCTTTCTTTCCCCCTCTCTGTCTTCCACTCCTTTCTCCATTTCTCTGTCCTTTCCAACAACAACAACATCAATAACAACAATAACTATAAGAACAATAAAAAAACAAGGGCAACAAAAGGGCAAATATTAATTTTTTTAAAATTTTTTATTTAAGAAAGGATTAATTAACAAAAACATAAGGTAGGAGGGGTACAACTCACACAATTCCCACCACCCAATCTCCATAACCCACCCCCTCCCATGATAGCTTTCCCATTCTCTAGCCCTCTGGGAGCATGGACCCAGGGTCATTGAGGGTTGCAGAAGGCAGAAGGTCTGGCTTCTGTAATTGCTTCCCCGCTGAACATGGGCGTTGACTGGTCGGTCCATACTCACAGTCTGCCTCTCTCTTTCCCTAGTAGGGTGTGTCTCTGGGGAAGCTGAGCTCCAGGACACATTGGTGGGGTCTTCAATCCAGGGAAGCCTGGCCAGCATCCTGGTGGCATCTGGAACCTGGTGATTGAAAAGAGAGTTAACATACGAAGCCAAACAATTTGTTGAGCAATCATGGATCCCAAGCTTGGAATAGTGGAGAGGAAGTGTTAGGGAGGTACTCACTGCAAACTCTAGTGTACTTCTGCTTTCAGGTATATATTTTGCAGTAGTTTATGGATACGTGTGCACATAAGCTCTCTCTCACAGAAACTGGTGTATATCTAGGTTATGGGACTTTGTTAGAAAGTGAACTACCTGAGATGAAATTAGAGTGTACTATAAAAGGAAAGGTCTCACCCGAGTAATGAAGCTGAAGGGTTGTCATTCCACACGTGAAGTCTCTGGACACAGTCTGAGCTGAAGCATGTTGAGTGGCAATCGTTGCGCTGGTTAGGTTGTGATCGGCGGATGCAATATTATTTGGTTTGGATTGGGAGATGCATACGGGAAAGTGGGCCCTATCCAAGGGTTCCAGGACTGGGGGAAGTAGGGGCGCTATAGTGGAGATATGAGGTTCCTGCTTTCTTAGGGTTCAAAAAGACAATCGATAGTTAATGTTATCATCACATTATTTGGTAATTGGGTTAACTTTGAAAAGTCCCTTTGTTATGGTTTGCTGTACAGTATCTAGTATCTTGTATATAGCTGTGCTATTGGATGCTTCTAATCTACTTGGTCTAGGCTTTTGAGAGAGTCCGCATATCAAATACACAGCCTATATATTAAAAAGATTCAGTTTGTGTTTTGAGAAACTTTGAGACATACAATTGATTTTCCCCCTCTCATATTAATTAACTACTGATTTATATGACTACATTTTGCTAGGAGTGTACATAAACACCATTCCCACCACCAAAGGACTGTGACCCATCCCTCCCGCCCACTCCCACCCCCCACTGGCCCAGGAAGCTACATGCCTACCCCTCACCACTGGGTTTTTACTTTGGTGCCCTACTTAAAATTTGATCAGGTCCTGCTTTTAGTTTCCCTTTCAGATCTTCTTAGTCAGCTTCTGTTGATGAGTGGGATCATCCCATACTCATCTTTATCTTTCTGACTTAGTTCACTTAACATAATTCCTTCTAGCTCTGTCCAAGATGGGTCAGAGAAGGTGGGTTCATTGATTTTGATAGCTGCATAGTATTCCATTGTGTATATATACCACAGCTTTCTCAGCCACTCATCTGTTGTTGGGCACCTGGGTTGCTTCCAGGCTTTAGCTATTATGAATTGTGCTGCTATGAACATAGGAGTACACACCTCTTTTTGGTTGGGTGTTATGGAGTCCTTGGGGTATAAGCCCAGGAGAGGAATTACTGGATCATATGGAAGGTCCATGTCTAGCCTTCTGAGATTTTTCCAGACTACTCTCCACAGAGGCTGTACCAATTTATATTCCCACCAGCAATGTAAAAGGGTTCCTCTGTCCCCACATCCTCTCCAGCATTTGTTGCTGAATTTTTTTTTTTTAAAAAGTAGACATATAGGGTAGGATTTGAATGACTTTAATTCCATATTAAAGAATGTTATACTTTGTGGTTGACAAATGTTCGTATAGAATATTTTAAAATATTCTAAATGAATAAATGTTCATGGAGTGATATTTCATGGAGGGGCAGGACAAAAATCTACATGCACTAAGCTATCATTCGTGCTTCAGTTATATCCTGATTATGGTGTGAAATGTTTTAAACAATATCTTTAAGTGTGATATGTTTTAAGATAATTTTTTAAGCTACAGTATAGAACAAATGGGGCAGGATATACCAAAGTACTAAGAATGGGTCACGTAGTAATAGTAATAATAATAATAATAGAATGGGTCACTTAATAGTTTTCAAAATTAAGTGATAAGTATATGAAGATAATCTATATTTATCATGGGTAAAAGGGATAATTTTAATTATTTTAATTAATTGATAGGACAAAAGGAAATTGAGAGGGGAATGTGTGATAGGGAAAGAGAAACAGTGGGGAGTTGGGCGGTAGCTCAGCAGGTTAAATGCACGTGGTGCATAGCGCAACCACCTGTCTAAGGATCCCCACCTGCGGTGAAGCAGGTCTGCAGGTGTCTTATCTTTCTCTCCCCCTCTCTGTCTTCTCCTTCTCTCTCCATTCCATTTCTCTCTGTCCTATCTAACAACGATGACATCAATAACAACAATAATAACTACAACAACAATAAAAAACAAACAAGGGCAACAAAAGAGAAAAATAAATAACTATAAAAAATTTTTAAAAGTAAGTTTTATAGTAAAGTGTTTCTCCCTATTGGGTATATTGAGCGAGAAGGAAAAGATGAAAATAAGTAGAGAGTTTCACCAATAATTGAGAAGTAGGAAGCAAAAATTTATATTATTTTCTAATGTAGTTTACATATCAAGTTATTTGATATATGCCCTAAAACAAGTGAGTATTTAAAATACTAGTAAAGCCATTAAGTCAAATAAAAAGAATGCTTTATGAATATTATTTTCATGTCACAATATGAATTTCCCGTGTAGAAACGTATTCCTGTGACAACGGAAAACTTGTACATCAATTTTTTTCTCAATAAAGTTAAACTGGAGATGAGAGAAACTATTCAATTCCCATTAAAAAAAAAAAAAAGAAGTTTGAACTCTTGGAATTAGTGCACTAAAATTTGTCTAATGTAAGTTAGCTTTTCATTAGTTGCTTTTTGTATTTGTTGTTTGTTTTGTCACTAGACGTACTGCTGGGGCACAATAACTCAACTCCGCCACTCCTGGTAGCCATATTTCCCTCCATAGAGACAGAGAGAGAGAGATGGTAAGAGTGGGGGCAGGGAGAGGGAAGCAGAGAGACCTGCCGCAGCTCTCCACCAGTCCTGAAGCTTTCGCTCTGCAGGTGGGGATGGGCGGAATCCGGGTCTTCACCAGGGGTAATGTGTTGGATAGGGCAGAGAGAAATGGAGAGAGGAGGGGAAGACGCAGAGGGGGAGAGAAAGATAGACACCTGCTGATCTGCTTCACTGCCTGTGAAGTGACGCCCCTGCAGGTGGGGAGCCCGGGGCTTGAACCAGGATCCTTAAGCCGGTTCTTTTGCACTTTACACCATGTGCGCTTAACCTGCTGCGCTACCCCGTGACCCCCCATTTTATGTATTTTTTGCAAAGTGTTCAAAGAATTTGAGAGTAATAAATTAAATTTGTGAAAAGTTTAATTCAAATTATAGTAAATACATAAACTGGTAGGTAAAAAAAACTTTGTCAAAAAAGAAAAATAGCTGCCTAGAAGGTGGTGCATTAGAGGAGGCATTATTACACTGTTATGTATGAGGTCCTGAGTTTGGTCTCCAGCATCACATGTGCCAGAGTGATGCTCTGATTCTCTCTCTCTCTGACTGATAAGTGAATTTTCACAAAGAAAAACATGGGGGCCTGATGGTGATGCACTCGGTTAAGTGCACTTATTCCCGGCTCCCCACCTGCAGGGGGGTCGCTTCACAAGTGGTGAAGTAGGTCTGCAGGTGTCTTTCTTTCTCTCACCTTCTCTGTCTTCTCCTCCTCCCTCAATTTCTCTCTGTCCTATCAAGTATAATAGAAAGAGAGAGAGAGAAAGAAAAAAAAAGGCTGCCACAACCCTGGTAGCAATAAAAAGGAAGGAAGGGAGGGAGGGAGGGAGGAACGAAGGAATATCCATTCAGTAATGAACTTACTCGAGGTTTTTATTGTCTTTTATTTTTTTAATTTTTAGAATTTTTAAATCTTTATTTATTTATTGGATAGACACAACCAGAAATTGAGAAGGAAGGGGATGTTAGAGAGACAGAGAGACACCTGCAGCCCTGCTTTACCACTCATGAAGCGTTCCCCCTGCTGGTGGGGACCGGGGACTGGAACCTGGGTCCTTGCGCATTGTAACATGTGCACTCAATCAGGTGCGCCACCACCTGGCCCCTATTTTTATTGCCTTTTTCAAACTTGTCTACACCTTCAAAAATTCTACATAAATTGGTTTTAGGAACTTATCGGTAAAAGAAGTTTTATCAATTTTTTTTTCTTAGGATGCTAACTTTTGTGCTTTGATTATATTACTTCTAGTATTGAGAGCATTCTTACCAGTGCTTCTGAGACTTACCTTTGAACATACTATAATTCTCTAAAACCATTTTGATGATAGATAGATTCAAAGTATTTTCCAAGTGTGATAATAGTCGCATAGAAGCTGTTACCACTATTGTCTGCTTATTCTTTCGTTTTTTAAATACTGTAAGGTTTTCAGCATAACACATGTTCATCTAGGCAACTTTACCTTCTGAGAGGAAAGGGTATCATGAGGGTTTTAGCAAAATTCTCTAGGAAGGACTAAGAGGAAATGAATGACTGTTTCTTCTTGCCTCTTGTAACTGAAACAATATCCAAATTTATAAGTGAGTTTTGGGGTAGCAAATGCTCTCTTTATGAGCCCTGAGTTTATCTTGTAGGTGGCCTTCTAAAATAAGCTTTGTTTGTTCTTATGCACAGTTCCCATACTTTGGCTTTCTGCCCAACCTCCCAAGTTGCAAAGATCTATAGTAAGATCCAATATTAAAGTAAACCAGTAAAACCCACATGAAAAATTACATGTGCTAGTTGTAAATTATTAAGTAATACTCACATTGGAGTAGTAATAAAATATATTACTAATAGTGGTGGTCCTTAAAAGTAGTTTTAGTACCCACAAAGATGTTTGCTTTTCCCGTGTTGCACACAAAATACATCATTGTTTTCTACTCTTCTAAGAAGTGTTGGGGGCCAGGAGATAGCTGACCAGATAGAGTGCGGGTCTTGCAGTGTGTGGGACTGTAGGTTTAAGCCAATTCATTATATGAAGACACCACGGACGGACATGGGAGAGCTCTGTGCATGGCGGAGCAATGCTGGGGTGTCTTTCCCTCTCTCCTCTCTAAAAATAATGAATAGTGCACTCATGGTCCGGGAGGTGGTGCATTGGATAAAGCATTGGACTCTCAAGCATGAGGTCTTGTGTTTGATCCCCAGCAGCACATGTACCAGAGTGAGATCTGATTCTTTCTCTCTCCTCCTTTCTTTCTCATCTAATGATGAGAAAATAAAGAAAATCTTTTAAAAGAGAATGATGAACTCTACAAACAATAAAGAACTGTGACCTGCGGAAGTCACTCAGCAGTGACAACACACACGTAAGTGTGAGTCCCTGGAACTGCATATATTAAAGAAAAGAGAGAGAGAGGGAGAGGTATTAGAGACCTTATTTGATTTACTGATTATATTCAACACCAAAGTTAAAAATTAAAGACTGAGCACCATTTGTATAGTATCAACTAGCAGCAAATTCTTACTGAATGTGAGAAAATGATCTATTTTGGAAGCTAGTCACATACATTATAAAAACTACATCAAACAGTTTAAAATAGAATGTCCTAAATGCAAAATGACATGTCTTTCTAAAAATTCCAAAATTCAAAATAAAATTAATTTTAAAATGTATGCATGAGAGAGGGTTGCATCTTGATAAAGAGGAATTAAGCAGGAACAAAAGAAAGGAGAGGAAGAGAGAGGAAGGATCTAGGCGTTGGAAACAAGAAGCATATGCTCTCTGATCAAAGTAGAAATACAAAAGGCATTCTGAAGAAGCCATGTTAGAGCAGATGGCTTGTAAGAAGGCAGTGTTCTTTCTGATGAGACCATATGGGGTTGGGGGGAGAGGCTGGTCAGTTAAAGGCTGAAGAGTCCAGCTATTGAGGTCTTTAGACAAAGCAGAGCTCGGGTTAGATTAGGAAGATAGGATCTGACAGCAAAAGCAGAGAGAGGCATGTGTTAGGAAACTAGCTACTTCAGTAAATGAGGTGAACCAACATGAGCCTAAATGTATCCTTGGCCATTGGTTTGAATGAAAGAGGAAGATAAATGTGTGGACTCTGACCAAGGAAAAATCAACAGGAGTGGGTTACGGGTTGGATGACTGTTGTTAATGGAGGGGGGGCCAGGTCAAAGAACCATCCAGTCATAGAAATACAATCTTGCAATAGAATCTTGTGTTGTATTTACTTCTCACGGTGCTAGATTATGTGGAATTTTAGAAGGCCAAATACAATGATTGCGTCCAAATTCTAAAGTGAACTCAGTTTATTAATTTTATTTTTGGATTACATTTCAAAATAAAGCCCCCCTCAAGAAAAATGGTTTAAAGGTGCATCAAAAAGACTAAATATTTGGGGGGGGGAATTACTGGTTCTCAGAAATGACTATGAAAACACCAATGGGAGCGGCCTGCAAGTTGGCACAATAAATACAACATTGAACTTGAAAGTGTGAGGTTCCACATTTGACCGCTGATATTCTCTCTCTCTTTTTTAATATTTATTTCCTTTTTGTTGCCCTTGTTGTTTTTATTATTGTTGTTGTAGCTATTGTTGTTGATGTCGTCATTGTTGGATAGGACAGAAAAAAATGGAGAGAGGAGGGGAAGACAGAGAGGGGGAGAGAAAGACAGACACCTGCAGACCTGCGTAACCGCCTGTGAAGTGAACTCCCTGCAGGTGGGGAGCCGGGGGCTCGAATTGGGATCCTTATGCCGGTTCTTCTGCTTCAGGCCATGTGGGCTTAACCCGCTGCGCTACTGCTCGACCCCCCCCCTCCATATTATCTATACCAGAGTGATTCTCTGACCCTCTCCCCTCTATCTTATTACCAAATAAAATATATTTCAAAATCTATAAGATTACTAGTTTCCTTTTCTTTTAGCTACCAAATATTGTTTGTGTTTGAGTGTTTTTTTTAAATGATATTTCTTATGATTGACAGTGTGTAGGAATCTCTAGATGGTATTTTGATAACAGATAAAAATGTTTGTGTTTTCTGATGCAACAACATAGCTACCAGAAAATGAATATCAGTATACATAAGAAATGCTTTCTCTTGTGCTATGTGCAATAGCAAAAACCTGAAAGTTAAACAAAAGGGAATTTTTAAGACTTTTTTATGAGAGAGAGAGAGAGATACCAGAACATCACTCTGGCACATGTGATGCTGAGGACTGAACTTAAGTCCTCATGCTTGAAAGTCTCCCGCCATATTGGTTGTGCCACCTGCTGGGCTGCCAAAAGTGGATTTTTAAAACAAAAAGGAAATCTAAAAGTATTATTACTGTTTTTAAAACAACACCACTCAGGTCCACATAGCTCTGTTGAATTTGGGTTTTTCTTCAAGCTGCTACCTTTATCCATCATTGTAGGTAGTTTCCTAGACCATTTCAACTGCCTACAATTGTCATGTGGCTTATAGCTTCTGTCTCCCTTTTTCTGCTGACAAGGTGGGATGGCAGAAGCAGTCAGCTGGGTTGAGTAGGCGGCAATGCTGAGAACCCACTAAGGCTCATGGATGCAGAATCTAGAATCTGGCCTGGTGTTGTGGAACTAAGCATAGAACAAACTGTTACCTTGGTTGTGAAAAAATCCTCTATCCTCACAACCTGGATTCTGAACTTTTTCTTCTGTTAATTTATCTGAGCTTCAAACTCATTTCTCTGCAGTTTTTTCCATGTTGTATGTTTTGTGGTAGTGGAAGCACTAGGAAGTTGGACCGTCTAGTCTGCTTCCACTTTGGCCAGAAGTACTTGTGGTAGTCTTGTCAATGAGTTTCACTTTATTTTTGGTGATATATGTATATATATTCTCTAATGTTTCTCAATGAATGTAGTTTTTTGTGATGACAACAGAGTACATTTATTCGTTTGCCACCAACGTTATGAACTACTGTAGCTCAGTGCCTGCATAACAGGCCCACTGGTCCTGGTGGCAGTTTTTTCCCTTTTATTTTCTTTCTTTCTTTATTTCTTTTATTGATGGCACAGAGAAACATTGAGAGGGAAGTGGTGATAGAGAGGAGGAGATATAGGGGCTGGGTGGTTGAGTGTACATGTTACAATGCTCAAGGACCCAGGTTCAAGCCCCCAGTCCCTACGTCCCTACCTGCAGAGGGAAAGCTTTGCAAGTGGTGAAGCAGGACTGCAGGTGTGTCTCTATCTCTTTCCCTCTCTGTTTCCCCCTTCCTCTTGACTTCTGGCTTTGTTTATCCGATAAATACAAAATTTAAAAAAAGATAATAAAAAATCAGGTAAAGGGGGGGTGGAGCAGGAGATACAGAGAGACACCTACAGGATCACTTGTGAAGTTTCTCCCTACAGGTGGGGACAGGAAGCTTGAACCAACTTCTTGTCAATCATGGTAATGTGTCCACTCTTCTGGGTGAACTGTGTGTGCATCACCACCAAACCCCTGTGACAAGGACCTTAAATGACTGACTTAAAGTAGAAGTTTGCTTTATAAAACTTAAAAATACTGAGATTTTCTTTCTGTAAACAAAAAAAACATAGTTTAATTTGCTTCTCTGAGTAAATTATATACACATTTTTTTTTATTTCTTTATTGGGGAATTAATGTTTTACATTCAAAAGTAAATACAATAGTTTATACATGCATAACATTCCCCAGTTTTCCATATAACAATACAACTCCCACTAGGTCCTCTGTCATCCTTTTTGGACCTGTACTCTCCCCCCGCCCCACCCACCCACCACAGAGTCTTTTACTTTGGTGCAATATGCCAATTCCAGTTCAGGTTCTACTTGTGTTTTCTCTTCTGATCTTGTTTTTCAACTTCTGCCTGAGAGTGAGATCATCCTATATTCATCCTTCTGTTTCTGACTTATTTCACTTCACATGAACACAATTTTTAAAAAATATTTTTTATTCCCTTTTGTTGCCCTTATTGTTTTAGTTGTAGTTATTATTGTTGTTGTTATTGATGTCATCGTTGTTGGATAGGACAGAGAGAAATGGAGAGGGGAGGGGAAGACAGAGAGGGGGAAAGAAAGATAGACACCTGCAGACCTGCTTCACGCTTGTGAAAGAAACTACTCCCCTGCAGGTAGGGAGCTGGGGGCTTGAACTGGGATCCTCACACTGGTCCTTGGGCTTTGTACCACCTGTGCTTAATCCACTGTGCTACCACCCGACTCCCTATATACACAATTTTAAACTCATGCAAGCTTAAACCATCAGGAGTTTTCCATGTTTGTACTTTTCTGTTAAGTGACATTTTCATGATTGGGTTTCTCCTACTTTTTACTTTTAGGTTGCTGTTTGGAATGCTTTACCCTGCATATTATTCCTACAAAGCTGTGAAAACAAAAAACGTGAAGGAATATGTAAGTATAGTTTTTACATATGGCTAATACTAGCTTTAAAGTATCCACTCTATACAAGACCAGGAAAAATTTTTAGAAACAGCTGTCATGATGTTTTGCTTTAATTAGATCACTTCACTAGGGAGGAATGGCGACTTACAAGGCTGTGTTGCCGCATGTATATGTACATGTTTTTATTTCCTCACGATAATTGTCAGCCTAATACACTCTCTACCAACCTGGAAATTAGCCATTTAGAAAAAGCCACTTTTTCTGAAATTGTTTTTTTTTTTAATTTTATCATCTTTATTTATTTATTGGATAGAGGTAGCCAGAAATTGAGAGGAGGAGGGGAGATAGAGAGGGAGAGAGACAGAGAGACACCTGCAGACGTGCTTCACCCCTCGCAAAGCTTTCCCCCTGCAGGTGAGGACCCAGGGCTTGAACCCAGGCCCTTGTTTACCGTAGCATGTGTGCTCAACCAGGTGCACCACCACCCAGCCCCAAAAAGCCATTTTTGAATACAATTCCAAAGTGAAGCTTCCAAAACTGCTCACTGTCAATTAGCATTTAAATGAATGTATGAATCCCCAATGAGTAACTGAACATTTTTTGTTCATTTACATTATAACTTCAGTATAAGAACTTGAGAGGTTGTCTGTCTGTCTGCTTTGTACATTAATAGATGCACTGAAGTAGAGTAGTCTGGTCCCCAAACCTTTCCTTCTTCATAGACCATTTTGTCACTTTCTAACAGATTTAAATATACAGATACTTCACCACTACTCACCGTTTTTCTTCTTGCGTCAGACTGCATGGTGGTTGTAATCATTTCCACTTCATTCCTCAAGGACTCCTCTAACTTTCATTTCCCCCTTTTCCATTTCTTAGCTTTTCTGTTTTGTTTTGTATCTACTAACTGTCTGATGTTTTACTCATTTCTAGAAGTTCTCCTTATTCCTAATTTTATCAGTGTTGCTGAGTTGTGAAATGGCCTCCCCAGCTGTAGATGCTGTTAGTCTGTTCACTAAATGTGACAGAGTGAATTTCCAGAGACTATCAAAAACTACATTTTATTGGTCATTAGTCAGCAGTGGTAAGCAGTACTGAAATAATTGCACACCAATAATTATGTGTCTTTTTAATAAAGTTAATAATCATTTCTATTACAATTAACCATTTCAAAGTGAATGTATATTGTGCTATCTAATTCCAGAATATTTTACCACCATAGAATAAAACTAGTACACAATAAACAGGTACTCCCCTGGTTTCTTTGCCCCAAACCCTGATTACCACCATTTTTCATTCAGTTTATATGAATTTATCTAGGTTAGATATTTCTTATAAATGGAATCATAGAGTACTACCTTTCATGTCTGACTTTTTTCACATAGTATAGTTTTCAAGATCCACCTAATACTGTAATATGTATTAGTATTCCCTTTTTGAACTGAGTAATATTTTACTTTGTAAATATATATCACTTTATAGATATCAGTCCACCTGTCCATTGATAGCCATATGAAGTGTTTTTTTCCTCTTGCTTAGTATTGCTATAAACATTTATCTGTGAAGTGTTGTTAAAAATTCGGCGGCTCTTGCTGGGCCGGCTAGCTTCACAGGCGGGTAACAGAGACGCGGAGACAACGGCTGGGCAGGGAAGCTGTATTTCTTTATTCAGGAACAACAATTCATAAACTAAGACAAACTAATCACCAAACAGAACTCTGCTGTCTCTTTGCGGCGGCACAAGCACTCCCTCTTACTCTCCAACTCAGGAACCCTCCAACTCTGGAACTCTGAAACTCTTTAACTGTGGAACTCTCGCAGGGTTCCTTCGGGGAGGGGCCAAGCAGGCCCGCGAAACTAACTGGACTGATCTAGTTCTCTTGGTGGGGGAGGGCTAGAACAAACCAATGTAAAGCATACGACAGTAAAGACTTCTTGCAGTACCTGTTTTCAATTATTTGGGGGTATACATTATGACTGTCTGTAAGAGATCTTGGATGACAACCTTCTTCTAGCATTTGCCAACCTTAGAATCCAATTTACCAAACGATCACTGACCAGATGGTGATTAACTTGTTTTAAGGGTTTATTGGGGGAGGGGGGGTTCATAGGTAAGATCTTTTTATAAACTTTTACACTTTTATAACTAACCTATGTTATCGAACTGTTATAGTCAATTTTCTTTTTCATATAGAGCTAGCTCTTGAAGTGAAGTATATACACATCAGTTGGGATAATAGAACATATTTAGTTAGTTGTAGAGATAAAGATAATTAGTTTTAGAGGTAAAGAAGTCACTTCGTTGAGGTCTGAAATATTTCTATCTTATATATACATATTGTGGCTCTAGGAATAATGAGATGAGATAGTCTTAAGAGATAGAACTAAAGCGTAGTAACTTCAAGCCATTTTACAAATAACCTGAAGTGATGTGTCTTCAAGTACTGTCATATGTATATATAATTTGAAGTGGTGTGTTTTCAAGTACTGTCATATGTATATATAATTTGAAGTGATGTGTCTTCAAGTACTGTCTTATACTTGCATGTGTTAGTTTTAGAATCTGTTGGTCATTATGCCATGTCCCCGGCATTGCTTGATGCTGTGGTCTATTTACATAATCATTGTTTTGCCTGAGACCCGCCCCGCCTGCAGGGTATTGGTTTAATCCCCACTGGTTAGAACCTTCACAGCAGCTGCTATGGAAGCTTGCTACCTTCACGCTCTTCTCTCCAGCCCCTCTCCTACCCATTTCCTTTTCTGACCTGCCACTTCAGTTTCAAAAGATATAAAGGCATTGTCTCTGATCAATAAAGGCATTGCATTGTGTTCCCACTCAGCCACAAGTTCCAGAGTCTCTCTCTCCAGCAATGCTAGCCCAGCAAGAATCAGTATCTGTCATCTGTTACTAACACTTCTCAAGCTACCTGTGGGGGAAAATCAGCTGTTTTATTTCCAATAAGTCAAAAACTTTTGTGAAATAAAATTTAAAAAACAAATAATTATAAAATTAAAATGAAAACCTCAAAACATGGGAAATATGAAACCATTATTTATTTTTATCTTTATTTATTATTAGGTAGAAACAGATAGAGATTGAGAGGGGAGGGGGAGATAGTGAGGGAAATAGACAGAGAGGCACCTGCAGCCCTGCTTCACTACTCACAAAGCTTTCTCCCTACAGGTGACGTCCAGGGGCTTGAATCCGGGTCCTTGCTCACTGTAACGTGTGTGCTTAACCAGGTGCACCACTGCCTGCCCCCTCAAAACCTTCCTTTTTTGTTAGTAGATTCAATGGATACAAAGTTTCTGTCAACTTTTATACATAAAGCACACACTAAGGGGGCTAGGCGATGGTGCAAGAACCCACTCCCCACCTACAAGGGCAATGCTTCACAAGCGCTGAAAGACTTAAAAACAACAAAGATTTGTGTTGTTTATTTCCATAATGCAGTACTCAAATCTTTGTTACTGAATTATCTTGTAAATTTATGATTTATAGTAATGATCTAATTTTAGTATTCTAATTCTACTTCATAAGTTAATAAGTTAAATATAGCTTAACCTATAGAAACAATTCATTAATATATTTTTTAATTTTTTAACCTTTATTTATTTGCTAGAGACAGCCAGAAATTGAGAGGAAGGGGTAGATAGGGAGATAAGGAGACAGAGAGACACCTGCAGCCCTGCTTCACATCTTCTAGCTTCTATTGGCTGCCCACACTATTGGGATTAAAGCTTCCCACTGCTTCAAAGCCCGCAACACTGGCTTGAGACCATTTTACATCTATATATCTCTGATTCTTTTTGCCAATAACAAGGAGACAGACCCCCGTGATGACTCTGGATCCACCTTCACCTGGCTGTCTCAAGAGCAGCTCATAAACACCGGGGCTCCATCTACAGCCAGATTTCTCCTTTAACATGTAACCTAATGCTCACAAGTTCCCAGGATTAGGACGTGGACATGTAGGGGGAAGGAGACATTATTCTACATACCAGGATTGTTGTTTTCACCGGGCTGGCTTCACAGGCGGGTAACAGAGACGACCAGAGACACACGGTGTTGTTTATTTTCTGAGGCTCCAGCTGGCCAGGCTAGCTTCACGGGCGGGTAACAGAGACTCGAGGACACACGGCTGGACAGGGAAGCTGTATTTCTTTATGCAGGAACAATGATTCATAAACTAACCCAAACTAATCACCAAACAGAACTCTCCTGCCTCCTTCCCCTGTGGCGGCGCCAAGAACTCTCGAACTCTGTCACTCTGAACTCTGTCGGGGTACCTTGGGGCGGGGACAAGCGGGCCCGCCAAACTAGCAGGACTAACCCAGTTTTCCTGGCAGGGGGAGAGCATACAATTCCCCCTTTTCTTTTTAACTAAATGACCACAGTATCAGGGGTGTGGGGTGAACAGAAACCTATATCATACAGGCATTTTTAAAAAAGAAACTGGCACAAACATGGAGAAACATGTAAGGAAGTAACTAGAACCAGTGTGCTGCCAAGGGAAGGCCTGAGGGGGCCATTTTTTTGCCTCTGTGGGCAAAACTTTATCAGCTTAAAAAAAAACATTTCTTGCCTCTGGGGGGCGTACTTGTCTCGACGGACATTTGCATGGGGGCGGGGAACGGCCTAGAGTCCCAAAGGCAGCTGGCTGCAATTTACTTACTATGAAACAAAACTTGTTATTAGCATAACCATAGCGCAATCTAACGTCTCTGAACCATCCTCTGCTACCAGGAGAGTTCTGTTTGGTGATTAGTTTGGGTTAGTTTATGAATCATTGTTCCTGAATAAAGAAATACAGCTTCCCTGCCCAGCCGTGTGTCCTCGAGTCTCTGTTACCCACCCGTGAAGCTAGCCCGGCCAGCTGGAGCCTCAGAAAATAAACAACAACACGGCTGAGCTGAGAACGCAGTTTAATCTTTATTCACGAGCAGGCAATGTGCTCCTCTATCTTTCTCCTCCGGTGGCAGAGAGGGACTCCTAAACTAATCACCACACAGATCTGTCCTGCATCCTTCTCCTCTGGCAGCCGCGGCAGGAACTCAGGAAAGTACTAGGATAGGGGGCGGGGAGAAGGGAGTAGCGGGAAAACTAGCAAGGGCTAAACCAAATCTCCTGGTGAGGGAGAGTGAGACCAAACCAATGTGAAGCAAAGCAACACAGGATAATATCTCACTGGTCTTCACTGTAAGTCTTTGAAGCATGTACAGAAAATATTCCAGTATTATACACTCAGACCAACAAATTAGCTTGCCCAAGGCCACAGGTACCACAGAGGCCGGACTGATACCAAGCTGAATATGTTCTCTTTCTTTTCCTTTCCTTTCCTTTCCTTTCCTTTCCTTTCCTTTCCTTTCCTTTCCTTTCCTTTCCTTTCCTTTCCTTTCCTTCCTTTCCTTTCTTTTCTTTTCTCTTCTCTTCTTTTTCCTTTTCTTTTCTTTTTTCTTTTCCTTTCCTTTCTTTCCTTTCCTTTTCTTTTCTCTTCTTTTCTTTTCTTTCCTTCTCTTTCCTACCAGTGCATTGCTTAGCTCTGGTTTGTGTTAGCTCTGGGCACAGAACCTAAGACTTTTGGTGCCTTAGGCATGAAAGTCTCTTTGTGTAACCATTATGCTATCTCCCCAGCCTGAATATATTGTTTCTAATATGTTTTTACTTCTCAAGCTCCTGGTCTTCACTTGCAGGTGAGAAGCTTAGTGAGTGGTGGAACAGTGCTGCAAGGTGTCTCTCCTTTCTGTATCTAGCTCCCTCTCTCTCTCCCTCACTAGCTCTGTCTCTCACCCTTGAAATATATATTTGTTTTCACTTCTACCATGCTACCTGTAGAAAAGTAAATGAAGATCCTAACTTCATGGGAAAGGGGAAAAAAAAAGTTGAAGCAGGCTTCATAACCAGTCACTGAATATACTTCTATTTAATTCCAAGATATGCCTTCAAGGGCAAGAACTATGTGAATATAGTTTAGGAAGGTCATTGTGGCAGCTTAACCAGTATTAGGGCAGAATTTACAAGTGTCTAAAACAACGTATCAAATAGATAAAGATGAAATGAGAAGTTCTGGAAAATTCTTTAAAATCTTGGCAGTGTTTTGAGTATTTCCAACCTTACTTACTATACTCCTGACCAAAAAACAATTTTTCTCCAAGTCTTCTCCCAGGCTCCCCTCCCCCTCACATATGGGAGGTAGGTGTTAGAACCTGGGTCCTTGAACACAGTAATACATGTACTTGACGGGGTGTGCCACTGCCTGACCTCCTGGACCTTTTCAACACTTGAAATGAGAAAAAAAGAAAAAGCCCATGGTCACAAAGGTATTTGCAGAACCCGCCTTTTACTGGCCCAGGGGATTAGTTGATAGTGTTTTGGTTAGAAAGCCCTGCAGTGGGGAGTCACTTCACAAGCAGTGAAGCAGGTCTGCAGGTGTCTATCTTTCTTTCCCCCTCTCTGTCTTCTCCTCCTTTTTCCATTTCTCTCTGTCCTATCCAACAATGACAATACCAATAACAACAACAATAATAAAACAAGGGCAACAAAAGGGAATAAATAATAAATATTAAAAATTTTTTAAAAGAAAGCCCTGCAGTTCATCAAGATTAGACACCCAAGATTTTTGTGGGTTGTGGCCTGAGTCTTGTGTGGGACTTGTGTGGGAATGTGGGCTCCGCATTGTGCAGGAACAAGTCTGAAGCAAGGGACCTTTGCCAAGCAAGAGCACAGGGTGAGCAGGCTAAACGTTTCTGAGTAGTTAGTTCATTTTGCCATGAGGAACGGAGGCAGAGTTATTGCTAGTCTCTGCAGTGGTTTGTGTGTTCTATCTGTTATAGACCCAGTTGTTACAAGGAAAAACTCATTGTATTCAGCATTCTCCTGAAGACTATCTTACTCGCAAGAGTTTGTCAGGGAGGAGGAGAATTCCACCATACTGCACCACATACTACCAAGAACTTGTCTGTGTGTCTATCTCCTCACAGAGCTATTACTTAGATTCTTGTAATTTAAAATTCAAAATAGAAAATAATGTAAAGGGGGCCAGGTGGTGGCGCAAGGACATGGGTTCAAGCCCCTGGTCCCCACCTACAGGGGGAAAGCTTCACGAGTGGTGAAGCAGGGCTACAGGTGTCTCTTGGTCTCTCTCCCTGTCTATCACCCACTTCCCTCTCAATTTCTGCCTATCTCTATCTTATATATAAATAAAGATAATTAAAAAAAGGAAAATAATGTAAAAAAATTCCTGGTTTACACGTGTAAAATTTTATAAATTCAGTGGCATTCCTCTATGCAAACACTAAGCTAGAAGAAATTGAAATCTAGAAATCAATTCCTTTTACTATAGCAACTAAAACAATAAAATATATAGGAGTAAACCTAACCAAAGAAGTGAAAGACTTGTATACTGAAAATTATGAGTCACTATTCAAGGAAATTGAAAAAGACACAAAGAAATGGAAAGATATTCCATGTTCATGGGTTGGTAGAATTAACATCATCAAAATGAATATACTACCCAGAGCCATCTACAAATTTAATGCTATCCCCATCAAGATCCCAAGCACATTTTTTAGGAGAATAGAACAAATGCTACAAATGTTTATCTAGAACCAGAAAAGACCTAGAATTGCCAAAACAATCTTGAGAAAAAAGAGCAGAACTGGAGGCATCACACTCCCAGATCTCAAATTGTATTGTAGGGCCATTGTCATCAAAACTGCTTGGTACTGGAACATGAATAGACACACTGACCAGTGGAATAGAATTGAGAGCCCAGAAATGAGACCCCACGCCTATGGACATCTAATCTTTGACAAAGGAGCTCAGACTATTAAATGGGGAAAGCAGAGTCTCTTCAACAAATGGTGTTGGAAACAATGGGTTGAAACATGCAGAAGAATGAAAGTGAACCACTGTATTTCACCAAATACAAAAGTAAATTCCAAGTGGATCAAGGACTTGGATGTTAGACCACAAACTATCAGATACTTAGAAGAAAATATTGGCAGAACTCTTTTCCGCATAATTTTTTAAAATTTATTATTTATTCCCTTTTGTTGCCCTTGTTGTTTTATTGTTGTAGTTATTATTGTTGTTGTTGTTGGATAGGACAGAGAGAAATGGAGAGAGGAGGGGGAAGACAGAGAGAGGGAGAGAAAGATAGACACCTGCAGACCTGCTTCACCGCTTGTGAAGCAACTCCCCTGCAGGTGGGGAGCCGGGGCTTGAACCGGGATCCTTACGCTGGTCCTTGTGCTTTGCGCCACCTGCGCTTAACCCACTGCGCTACAGCCCGACTCCCTCTGCATAAATTTTAAAGACATCTTCAATGAAACAAATCCAACTACAAAGAAGACTAAGGCAAGTATAAACCTATGGGACTACATCAAATTAAAAAGCTTCACAGCAAAAGAAACCACTACCTAAACCAAGAGACAGAATGGGAGAAGATCTTTACATGCCATACATCAGACAAGAGTTTAATAACCAACATATATAAAGAGCTTGCCAAACTCAACAACAAGACAACAAATAACCCCATCCAAAAATGGGGGGAGGACATGGACAGAATATTCACCACAGAAGAGATCCAAAAGGCTGAGAAACACGTGAAAAAATGCTCCAAGTCACTGATTGTCAGAGAAATGCAAATCAAGACAACAATGAGATATCACTTCACTCCTGTGAGAATGTCATACATCAGAAAAGGTAACAGCAGCAAATGCTGGAGAGGGTGTGGGGTCAAAGGAACCCTCCTGCACTGCTGGTGGGAATGTCAATTGGTCCAACCTCTGTGGAGAGAACACTCTGGAGAACTCTCAGAAGGCTAGAAATGGACCTACCCTATGATCCTGCAATTCCTCTCCTGGGGATATATCCTAAGGAACCCAACATATCCATCCAAAAAGATCTGTGTACACATATGTTCTTGGCAGCACCATTTGTAATAGCCAAAACCTGGAAGCAACCCAGGTGTTCAACAACAGATGAGTGGCTGAGCAAGTTGTGGTATACACACACAGTGGAATACTACTCAGCTGTAAAAAATGGTGACTTCACCGTTTTCAGCTGATCTTGGATGGACCTTGAAAAAATCATGTTGAGTGAAATAAGTCAGAAACAGAAGGATGAATATGGGATGATCTCACTCTCAGGCCGACGTTGAAAAACAAGATCAGAAAAGAAAACATAAGTAGAAGCTGAAATGGAATTGGTGTATCCCGCACCAAAGTAAAAGACTCTGGGGTGAGTGGGTGGGGAGAATACAGGTCCAACAAGGATTCAGAGGACCTAGTGGGGGTTGTATTATATGGGAAACTGGGGAATGTTATGCATGTACAAACTATTGTACTTACTGTTGAATGTAAAACATTAATTCCCCAATAAAAAAAATTTATACAAGCGAACGGAATCTCTGATTTCCTAACTCAGCATATACTCAACTGTTGGTCATACCAGTCTGTGTATGTGCAAATGTCAAATAATCTTTCTGCTTTCATTACAGCTGTAAATAACTACTTTGAAAGGTTACTTATTTTATGATAAGACCTAGTTGTCTCCAGAATTTAAATATGATTTTTTAAGGTTTCAATTTCTCTTTCTATAAGCAGTTTAGCATTAAGGGTTTTTTTTTTTTTTTTTTTGTAATTTTATTTATTTTCCCTTTTGTTGCCTTTGTTGTCTTTTTTACTGTCGTTGTAGTTATTATTATTGTTGTTACTGATGTCATCGTTTGTTAGATAGGAGATAGGACAGAGAGAAATGGAGAGAGGAGGGAAAGACAGAGAGGGGGAGAGAAAGATAGACACCTGCAGACCTGTTTCACCGCCTGTGAAGCGACTCCCCTGCAGGTGGGGAGCCGGGGGCTCAAACCAGGATCCTTATGCCTGCCGGTCCTTGTGTTTTGTGCCATGTGCGCTTAACCCGCTGTGCTACCGCCCGACTCCCAAGGGTTTATTTTAATGATTCTAATTACTAGCCACTTGTAATGTTTCTTGAAATCTAGCTTTCTTTTAACAGCCAGTATGTAATACAAGTAACTACACTACCTCATACCAACGTTATCTTCAAGTTGTAATACAGAGGGACACAGAGAGAAAAAGGCTTTGCCTTTTGGCCATAGTTGGGGATGTTTTCTACATATCGCATAGCATTACACATTAATTCCTGTTTTAATATTTTACTTCTGAAGAAGTTTTTTCTTCCTAAGAAAATAGATTTCAAGCTGATCTTGTTAAGATTGCGGAAGACAAATAGACAGATCATGTGTGTACAGTGTATATCTTTCTCTTGATGTGAAAGTTTGGGAAGATGACTTGCAGTTTGTATATTATACATTTACACGCTCATTGTTCCTTATTTTATCAGCTGGCCTTCTCAGTGATTGGTGATTTCAAAAAGCTGTTGCCTCTAACTCAGCAAAATAACAGTGCCTTCTTTCTTTTTTCATTATTTAACTTCCATATCTATAGCAAATGATGCATTAAATTGTTATATTCAGAACAAATACATACAGAAATCTTGGTTTTCCCTGTAAATTCTTCGGCATCATTTTCTGCAGCTTAAAGCCTAACCAGTTTTTAAGAAGGAAGGAAATACAGTTGACGCAGTAGACCACGCAGGTTGCATGTGGACTTTCACCCACAGTAACAACTTGGGTTAAGTGTACAGTGGGTTAAGTGTACATGGTGTGAAGCGCAAGAACCGGTAAGGATCCCAGTTCAAGCCCCCGGCTCTCCACCTGCAGGGGTGTCGCTTCACAGGCGGTGAAGCAGGTCTGCAGGTGTCTGTCTTTCTCTCCTCCTCTCTGTCTTCCCCTCCTCTCTCCACTTCTCTGTCCTATCCAACAACAACTACATCAATAACTACAACAATAAAATAACAAGGGCAACAAAAGGAAATAAATAAAAATAGTAAAAAAAAATTAAAAATCAAATAGTGCTCCAAGTCTTTGTCAGAGAAATGCAAATAAAGACAGCAATGGGATACCACTTCACTCCTGTGAGAATGTCATACATCAGAAAAGGTAACAGCAGCAAATGCTGGAGAGGGTGTGGGGTCAAAGGAACCCTCCTGCACTGCTGGTGGGAATGTCAATTGGTCCAACCTCTGTGGAGAACACTCTGGAGAACTCTCAGAAGGCTAGAAATGGACCTACCCTATGATCCTGCTATTCCTCTCCTGGGCATATATCCTAAGGAACCCAACATATCCATCCAAAAAGATCTGTGTACACATATGTTCTTGGCAGCACAATTTGTAATAGCCAAAACCTGGAAGCAACTCAGGTGTCCAACAACAGATGAGTGGCTGAGCAAGTTGTGGTCTATATACACAATGGAGTACTACTCAGCTATTAAAAGTGATGACATCACTGTTTTTAGCTAATCTTGGATGGACCTTGAAAAATTCATGTTAAGTGAAATAAATCAGAAACAGAAGGATGAATATGGGATAATCTCACTCTCAGGCAGAAGTTAAAAAGCAAGATCAGAAGAGAGGACACAAGTAGAACCTGAACTGGAATTGGCGTATTGCACCAAAGTAAAAGACTCTGGGGGTGGGGGGATGGCGGCGGAGATTACAGGTCCTAGAAGGGTGACAGAGGAACTAGTGGGGGTTGTATTGTTATATGGAAAACTGGCAAATGTTATGCATGTACAAACTATTGTATTTACTGTCGAATGTAAAACGTTAATTCCCCAATAAGAAATTAAAAGAAAAGAAAATTAACCTTCTGAAAATATTTGTCTTACTTAGTCTCTTAGGCACTCTGACATGAAATTACTTATTTTGTGCATATTTGCCTTTACCATTCAGTGCCATAGTTTTGCTATGTTATTAGTTGGTATGTCCCCATACTTGTTATATGGTAGATGACCATTAATTATCTGCATGAATAAGTAAGAAAGGAGAGTTGATCTGAAGTATACATTAATATTAAATTGCATTCATGAGAGTGTATACATTTCTTAAGTGGACTGGTCTGATTTCTAAGCTTTAATTTCTTTTGGGATAAAGGGTGTACAGTCCAATCTGAAAATTTATCCCAAAGACTGGTTTCTCTGTATTTGGTTATTATTGAAATTCCACTGATAGCTACTTCAAAATTATTTTCAGAAAGCAAACATTTTTTGGTTAATTTACTTCTTCCCACTCTAACTATTACCATTCCTCTTAAGCCTGCAAATAGTAGATTGCACCTGATAAAACAGATGCTGTGTTCAAATCAAAACAAATGGAAAGTGCTGTGTATTTTGGCAACCTTCCTTTCTTCCTTTGCCTATTTTTAAAACAGAGCTTTCCTAGGATATAATTTCCTGTATAGTGCGGCTGATCTGGCCTACTTAAAGTCTTTCAGTCTTGCAATAATTGAAATGTAAACTTACTGATGAATTAGTATGGTTTTTGCAATTTTTTTCAGGCTTCTACCATCTCGTGACTTGAAAATAGAGTGTTTACTTCCAAATTATGTGTAATTGCTGTAGCCTTCCTAGGAAACCAAGTATTCTTATTCTAAGAACATGGGAGAAAGGGGGAATAAAAAGATTGGCTGAAAGCACTTAAAAGAATCAAAATTTGACACTTGGTCCTGAGATTTACTGTGAGCAAGAAGAAAAAATGGGAAAAATCTAAGAGAATCTTCTTTTAAAGGTCTTGACATGGCCTCTAAAGCACTGTTGACTCAGTGACCTAATTTTAAATAAATATTTGAGTGGTATAAAGATGATCACTAGTTTTACAGTTCTTGTCAGTTGATAAAGCCTGAAGTTGTCAACTAGTTTTGAAATAGAGATAAGAGGAAAAGCACACGAACTTTTCCTTCTTGTGAACAAATGTTTCTGAGGCATCATTTGATATTTTGAAAATAGTATTTTGAAAAAGTATTCATTTGATTTAGGGTCTTAATAATTTGGCAAGTGTAAAGGTTATTCCTCTGATGGTGGTAGAATTTTTGGAAATCTTTTTATATTAGTTTCATCAGCTCACATGTTTATCTGTTTGCTGTCATTTCTTTTGCATTCATTGTTTTATTTTCATCAGGGTTGTTGCTGGGGCTTGGTGCTAGCACTATGAATTCATCACTCCTGGTGGCCATTCCCCCCCTTTCTATTTTATTTGATAGGACAGAGAGAGATTGAAAGGAGAGTAGGAAGGGAGAGAGGAAGAGAAAAAGTGACACCCTCAGACTTACTTCACCACTCACTCCTGAAGCTTCCCCACTGGGGCCTGAACAAGGGTCCTTAATTCATGACAATGTGTGCACTCAACCAGGTGCACCACCACCCTTCCTCCTGGTCTTTTTGTTTTGTTTTGTTTTGTCAAATATTTATTTATTTCCTTTTGTTGCCCATGTTGCTTTATTGTTATAGTTATTACTGATATCGTTGTTGTTAGATAGGACAGAGAGAAATGGAGAGAGGAGGGGAAGAGAAAGGGGGAGAGAAAGACAGACACCTGCAGACCTGCTTCACCGCCTGTGACGTGACTCCCCTGCAGGTGGGGAGCCGGGGGCTGGAGCCGGGATCCTTACACCAGTCCTCGCGCTTTGTGCCACCTGTGTTTATACCGCCTGACTCCCTTCCCGGTCTTTTTTTTTTTTCAATTGGTTCCTTCCTTCCTTCCTTCCTTCCTTCCTTCCTTCCTTCCTTCCTTCCTTCCTTCCTTCTTTCTTTCCTTCCTTTCTTTTTTTCTTTCTTTCTTACCAGAGCACTGTTCAGCTCTGGCATATGGTGGTGTGGGGGATTAAACCTGGGTCTTTGGAGCCTCAGGCATGAGAGTCTCTTTGCATAACCATTATGCTATGTACCCTCCAGCACTGTGCTTATTTATAATTTTTATTATTTTATTGGGGGAGTAGTAATTTACAAAAGTCTTCACACCAGTACAACTTCTTTTTTTAATAGACTTTTTAAACTTATTTTATTTACTTATTCCCTTTTGTTGCCCTTGTTGTTTTATTGTTGTAGCTATTGTTGATGTTGTTCATTGTTGGATATTACAGAGAGAAATGGAGAGAGGAGGGGAAGACAGAGAGGGGAGAGAAAGATAGACACCTGCAGACCTGCTTCACTGCCTATGAAGCGACTCCCCTGCAGGTAGGAAGCCAGGGGATTGAACCAGGATCCTTACGCTGGTGCTTGAGCTTTGCGCCACCTGTGCTTAACCCGCTGCGCTAACACCCGAGTCCCACCAGTACAACTTCTTATCTCCCCATGATAAGTGACCACATAACACTCCCACTACTAACTGAAACCTTCCTCTACCATCATATACTGAGTTCCTCGTGTTTTCTAGGCTCCTTCTGCCTCCCTCCAGAATTCTTGGTTCTGCTGCAATAAACCACAACTAATCTAAGTTTCACCCTCTGTTTTTGGGTTTTTTTTTCTTTGTTTCTTAAGTTCCACCTGAGGATGAGATCTTCTGGTACTCGACCTTCTGGCTTATCTCATTTCATGTGATTCCTTCATGTTCCATCTAAGATGTAGCAAAAGAGAATATATATTTTTTTCTATTTATTTTATTTATTCCCTTTTTGTTGCCCTTGTTGTTTTATTGTTGTAGTTATTATTGTTGTTGTCGTTGTTGGATAGGACAGAGAGAAATGGAGAGAGGAGGGGAAGACAGAGAGGAGGAGAGAAAGATAGACACCTGCAGACTCCCCTGCAGGTGGGGAGTCGGGGTTCGAACCGGGATCTTTATGCCGGTCCTTGTGCTTTACGCCACCTGCGCTTAACCTGCTGCGCTACAGCCCGACTCCCAAGAGAATATAATTTAATCATTTTTTTACAGCTGAGTAGTATTCTATTTTGCGTATACACTACAACTTTCTTTTCTTTTGCCTCCAGGGTTATCGCTGGGGTTCGGTGCCTGCACTGCAAATCCACTGCTCCTGGAGGCCATCTTTCCCATTTTGTTGGGCTTGTTGTAGTTGTTATGGTTGTTATAGCTGTTGTTGTTGTTGGATAGGAGACAGAGACAAATGGAGAGAGGAGGGGAAGACAGAGGGGGGAACAAAGACAGATACCTGCAGACCTGCTTCACTGCTTTCAAAGCGCCCCCACTCCAGGTGGGGAGCTGGGGGCTTGAACCGGGATCCTTCAGCAGGTCCATGTGTTTTGTGCCATGTGCGCTTAACAAGCTGCGCTACCACCCAGCTCCCATACTACAACTTCTTTTAACCACTCTTCAGCTGTTGGACATTTGGGTTGTTTCAAGTTTGGGGCTATTACAAATAGTGCCATCAACATGTATAATCAGAGACGTCTTCTGATATGTGTTTTTGTGTTCTTTGGCAAAATCCCTAGGAGAGGAGTTGCTGTGTTATATGGCCTCTCCATTTCTAATAGTGTGAGGAATCTCCAGACTGTTATTCATAGGTGCTGAACCAATTTATATTCCCCCCAAAATAAAAGGTTCCTTTCCCTCACCCCCCCCCCCCAGTCTTTGCTAGCACTTCTTTCTGTCCTGTTGACTCTATGACACTCTCACAGGAATAAGGTGGTCGGTCTTTCATTGCCTTGATTTGCATTTTTGGGCATCAGTGGCTTTGACTGTTTTTTCATATGTCGCTTACCTATTTATAACTTAAAAGTCGGTTTTCCAAGGTCTTTAAATATTTTTTTATTATCTTTATTTATTTATTGCATAGAAACAGCCAGAAATGGAGAGGGAAGGGAAGATAGAAAGAGAGGCACCTGCAGCCCTGCTTCACCACTTGCAAAGCTTTCCCCCTGCAGGTGGGGGCTGGGGACTTGAACCTGGGTCCTTGAGCACTGTAACATGCGCACTCAACTGGATGTGCCACCACCCGGCCCTTTTCCATGGTTTTTAAAAACTGATTTAGCATTGTTTTACAATACTAAAAGATTTTAGGAGAACAGTTTCACACTTATATGCCATCCACCATCAAAGATCCAGTGCCTTTACATCAAAGAGACATGTCTACCCAGATACCCCCAATTTCCCTTGCCATTTCCTCCAATAACCACCACAGTTTTCACAGTCTGAGAGTAAGTTTGCTTGTTCTTTTTTGAAAGTTCATTTTTAGTCATTTATATTCCACATATGAGTGAAATCATTCTGAACTTATATTTCACTTCCTTTTTTTTTTTTTTGTTAGAGAGAGAGAGGCAGAAATGTAGAGAGAGTGAAGGAAAGAGACCACAGCAGCAAGGTTTCTGGGTTTCTGTCACTGTGGTGAAGGGGTGGGGGTCAGGCTCACTTCCTTACTGATCTCACTTAGTATACTCACCTGCAGCTCTGTCCACTGTGTGCTGAAAGGCAGCCATCTCATGTAATAGCAGAGTCGTAGTTCAGTCTGCCCCACAGCCTCCTTCTCCCTCACAGCTTCTTCATCTAGCTATCTGTTCAAGGTTTATTAAAAACACCTGTTACCTACTCTCCCTATACCATGTCTTTTTAATTTTTTTTGCTTTCTTAAAAAATATTTTTATTTATGAGAGGGGAAGGAGGAAAAAGAGAGAGAGAGAGAGAGAGAGAAAGAGCATCTCTCTGGCCTGTGTGCTGTCAGGGATCAAACTCAGGATCTCATGCTCAAGAGGTCAATGCACGACATCCCAGACCACACCTATTTCGCTTTTATTTTTGAGATAGCATTGGTACACGGGACTATATGTTTTAGAGGTAAATTTCTACCACTTCAAAATATGTTAGCATTTCCACCACCAAAGCCCCAGGGTCCATCAATCAAAGTCTATTGACTTCCATTCATTCTCTTCCCTGGCAACCCAATCACATCTATTTATTTGATTTTCCTTGTTTCCCTGCTTTGCTCTTCATATGCCCCATATAATGAAGATCATTCCTCTTTTTTTTTTTTTAACACCAATTCTATCACTATGCCAGATGATTCCATAGCTCCCAGTGAACATATTGTTCTTCTCCTTCTCCTCCTTCATCTTTCTTCTTCCTCCTCATCCTCTTCCTCAACTTCCTCCTTCTTCTCTTCTTCTTCCCCCTCCCCTCCCTTCCTCCTCTTTTTCCTCTTCCTCCTTCTTCTTTTCTCTCTCTCTCTCCTTTATTTTCCTAATGCAACTAGAGAGGGAGATTAAATGGAAGATCAAGGAAGTGTGTTATACAGGTATGCCACCCCCCAACCCGCAATTATATATATATATCCTTTTTGTATTTCTTGTAGAGCCAATTTCATGGTAATGAGGTTCTTTAACTGTTGATTGTCTGTAAAGTTTGTTATCTTTCCTTCAGATTTTAGTGATAACTTAGCTGGAAGGAGTATTCTTGGATGGAGGTCTTTTCCATTCAAAAATTTAAATACATTCTGCTAGTCCTTTCTAAGCTTTAAAGTTCCTGTTTCCAGGTCAGATGATTCCTTTTAGAACATATACTGAACAGTGCTCTCTTTCTTTCTCTCTCTCTCTTTTTCTAATAGTAATTATATAAATTAATATTTTAGATTTTTTTTTTTTTTTAACAGCAGAGCACTGCTCAGCTCTGGCTTATGGTGGTGTAGGGAATTGAACCTAGGACTTTGGAGCCTCATGCATAAGAGTCTCTTTGCATAACCACTATGCTATCTACCCCCACCCTTATAAATTTTTTTTTTTTTTTTTTTGCCTCCAGGGTCATCGGTGGGGTTTGGTGCCTGCGCCATGAATCCATTGTTCCTGCAGGCCATGTGCGCTTAACCCACTATGCTACTGCCTGATTCCCTGCCTTTCTTTTCTTTTTTCCTACAATCCTGCCTTTCCTTCTTTTCTGTGCCACACCTACACCTAGTGCTACTTCCAGATGTCCTTCCTTTTTCTTCTTCTCTCTCCAGGTCTTGGGGTCCTGATGAAATTGGAGTTCAGAGCCCTCTGGCCATCTTCCCCTTAGATTTCTACTCTGGGCTTATGGACATTCTTTTAAGGATGCAAAAGGTTAAAGTTCTGGCTTCTTAATTGCTTCTTCTTTGGACATGGACATTGGCAAGTCTATCCATGCCCTCAGTCTGTTTCTGTCTTTCCCTAGTAGGATAGGGCTCTGGAGAGGTGAGGTTCTACAACTGTCCACTTTAAGAGACAAATATTAAATTTTCAGTAAATGAATGTACAGCCCCTTCTAAAATTTTAGAATGTAACTAGTGTAACTTCAGCCTTTATAAAATAAAATTGGGGGGGCCAGGCAGTGGCGCATCTGGTTAAGCACACATATTATAGTACGTAAGGACCCAGGTTCAAGCCTCTGGACCCCACCTACATGGGGAAAGCTTCACGAGTGGTCAGACATGGCTACAGGTATATATCTCCCTTTCAATTTCTCTCTGTCTCTATCCAATAAATAAATATTCAAATAAATAAATAAAACATTAAAAAAAATAAAAATTAAATTAACATTGAGGGCCCGGGAGGTAACACAGCGGGTTAAGCACACATGGCACAAAGCTCAAGACCTGCTCAAGGATCCTGGTTCAAGCCCATCCCCTTCCTCACATGTAGCGGGGGGGGGGGGGGGGTGTTGGTTCATGGGGCAGTGAAGCAGGTCTGCAGATGTCTTTCATTCCCCCTTTGTCTTCCCCTCCTCTCTCGATTTCTCTCTGTCCCATCCAATAACAACAACAGCAAGGGCGACAAACACGGGCTACAAAAATGGGGGAAATGGCCTCCAGGAGCAGTGAGTTTGTAGTGTAGGCACCGAGCCCCAGAGATAACCTTGGAGGCAAAAAAAATAAAATTGACTGCATTTGCACAAGTTTCACAACTAAAATGATAAGCTAAGCTGCAACTAGCCGATCAAAGCTATTTTGTCCTTTTCTAGCTTCAAATGCAAATGCTTTGGAAAAAAAATACAAAGGGGAAGAAATTTTCCTCCCAATAATATTTGGACTTGAGAAGTTAAGTCAGACACTTACTAATATCTAAGAAGAGTTTTACCAACTGTGGAGCCCGTGGAAATGGAATTTTTAAAACAGGGACAGAAATCTTTGTGTCTATTAACGGAAATGTTAAGTCATAAGTTGGAGGGAGTCCTAGCCACCTCCACCCTATTTCCTAGTGATGGAACAGCTTAAATCATAAAAGCTACAGCAACCACAAAACAACTGCCACCACCCTCACTGTGGGAGAACTGTTCAGTCACAGCCTCTGCTCTGCCTCCCTCTTACATGTTCAGAAATAGTAACTTCTCTACTTTTGAAGGAAAAGCCAATTCCAAACCACAATATAAATAATATGAATTCTGGGGACCGGGCGATAGCGCAATGGGTTAAGCGCACACAAAAATCCAACTTAAGGATCCCGGTTCAACTTCCCCAGCTCCCCGACTGCAGGGAGGTCGCTTCACAGGCGGTGAAGCAGGTCTGCAGGTGTCTGTCTTTCTCTCCCCCTCTCTGTCTTCCCCTCCTCTCTCCTTTTCTCTCTGTCCTATCCAACAACAACGACATCAATAACAACAGTAATAATAACAAAATTAAACAACAATGGCAACAAAAGGGACAAAATAGCTTCCAGGAGCAGTGGGTTCATAGTGCATGTGCCAAACCCCAGCTTTTTTTTTTTTTGTGGCAAGAAAGAAAAAAAGAAAGAAAATGAATTCTAAGCCATAGGAATAATAATGGATTATAAAAGAGAAATCAAAAGTGTGGTGCTAGATGGGTTAAAAAATAAGCTACAGTAGCAAACGTCACAATTCATGTTATTAATCAAAATCTTTATTTTGAAGAGAGAGAGAAATGGAACACTCAATTCCCAGAGCAAGATAGATATCAAAAATAAAGAAATTTACAGAGAAGGTGGCTAAAACAATAAACAGAAATAAAGACAAAATTGAAAATTGTGTCTGAGTTGCTCCTCTAAGTAGGTCTAGTATGTTAAATATAAATAGTCAAGATAGAGGAAGGAGTAGAGTGATCTGGGAGGTGTCGCAGTGGATAAGGTGCTGGACTCTCAAGCATGAGGTCCTGAGTTCGATCCTCTGCAGCACATGTACTAGAATGAGATCCGGTTCTTTCTCTTTCATCCTATCATTCTCATTAATAAATAAAATATTTTTTAAAAGAATAGGAAAAAGACTAACCAAAGAGAAAAACGAGTCTTAACAAAGCAATACCAATTTTCAGTAACAAGGAAAATATTTACCTAGGATGTGTATTAAAAAGTGGAAATTTTCACTGTAGTAGAAGGCACACGATAATACCTGACCTTAGAGACAGAAAATTTTCTTCCTTTACATAATTCTTGAAGATACCTTGGGGATGCTTGGGTATGTCCCTTCCCATAATTTTAGAAATAGAGTGCTTTACCAACTAGAGCTCTAATAGTTAGATTTTTATCCAAAATGCCATCGCATTCTGAAAAATTCTTCCCAAAATATGAAAACTTGGGGGGCTGGAAGGTGGTTTACATGTGTGAAGCCCCAGGTTACATTCCCAGCAGTAAAAAAAAAAAAAAGAAAGAAAGAAAAGAAAAAGAAAAAAAAAGCAAACACACAAAAACCCACCCTCTTCATTTTGTAAAATTACTAAGATATATGTGGAGAAGGTATTTTTTTATATTTATTTTCCTTTTTGTTGCCCTTGGTTTTTTGTTGTTGTTGTTGTTATTGATGTCTCGTCATTGTTGGATAGAACAGAGAGAAATGGAGAGAGGAGGGGAAGACAGAGAGGGGGAGAGAAAGATAGACACCTGCTTCACCACCTGTGAAGCGACTTCCCTGCAGGTGGGGGGCAGGGGGATCAAACGGGGATCCTTACACCCGTCCTTTTGCTTTGCGCCACGTGCACTTAACCCACTGTGGTACCGCCCAACTCCCAAGGAGAAGCTGTTTCTAAAGATATTAGCTGAGTGAACAAATAAAAAACCTCTAATTAGGCCACCGAAATAGCTTACCTAGATAGCTTACCTAGATAGTGCACCTGCTTTGGCTTATTAACCTGGCTCCCACTTTATTTGAGGAAGTTTCAGGTGGTGAAGCAGGTCTGCGGGTGTCTATCTTTCTCTTCCCTTCCTCTCTTGATTTCTCTGTCCTATCCAACAACAGTGACAGCAATAATTATAACAACAACAATAAACAACAAGTGCAACAAAAGGGAAAAAATGGCCTCTAGGAGCAGTGGAATCGTAGTGCAGGCACTGAGTCCCAGCAGTAACCCTGGAGGCAAAAAAAAAAAAAAAAAAAGTCCAAAGTATGTCATAATATATCATACAGATTTGTATCTTACAGTCCGTCTGCCTCTTGGCTATCAGAATGAATACCCTTGATTCATTTTTCAGAAAACCACAATGTGGGCGGGCCCCGAATATAACTCCTCTTCTTGCCTCAGTGCCTGAGTTTTAACCCGCCAGCCAACACAAGAGCATTATATAAAGAGAAAGCTTCACAGATGCAAGGGGCGTTTCCCCCAACCACCCACTCCCCTCCTCCTCATAGAGGCTAACAGTCTGCGGGGAATAGTACAGTCTTGCTGGCAGTGTTTCCTTCAGCTTCGGGCAATAATGAAAAAATGCATATATTATATGTAAATATTAAAATACATATCACAGATCCCAGCTCTTCAGGTAAAATTGAAAAAAAAAAAAAAAACCCTCACAGATATAGAAACAGTACCAAAAAAATAGATTGAGTAGAGTTTTTCCTTTCTTTAAAAAGTCATTGTAATTTCCAGAAATTTCCAACAGGTTTCTTTCTTTTTTTTCTTTTTAACAGAGCACTGCTCAGCTCTGGCTTAGGGCAGGGCTCTATAGGGGATACTGAACCTGGGACTTTGGAGCCTCAGGTGTGAACATCTTCCTGCATAACCATTATACTCTTCTCCCCACCCACACCCCTACCCCCACCCCCACTACATGTAATTCTTCACTGGGATACTCAGGCAGCCCTTTATTGTCCCGACTATTCTGTGCTCTGCTACTCGCCTCCCCGCCCAGCTCATCCAGATGTGACCCTCCACCCTCTAGTTGTCTGAACCTCAGTCCTCTCTCTGAGATTTACAGCTCATGCTTCTGAAGATAAGTAATTTGAAAGCACAGGTTCATTTTCAATCATGACAGCGATTTGTTCTTCCTGGAATTTTCATCTGGTCTTTTTTTTTTTTTTTAAAGGACTTTGTCTTCCTATGTGATATGAAGACTGTTTGAATATTAGTGCATGTTTGAGGTCTGTTGTTAGGCCTACAACTATTGAATAACTGTTGAAGCTCAAACTTCTGTACAGGAAATGGTATCTTACCAAAAGAATGGAATATGGCATTTAATCTATTAATAAAAATTATATAGTTTTTCTGGCCACAAGGGAAAAGGAACATGCCTTTTAGTGACTGTGACTGGGTTGCTTCATTTGTCAAGATGGATTTGACTCCATAGATACTGATAAAGAACTAAGTAGCCTAAGTGATGCCAAACCTTAGGTTGCCTCAAGTGGAAAATAAAATGTGTCAAGACTTTAAGGGAACTCTACCACACTGAAGGAAGCTTTGGTTCTGTAGTCTCTTTAGGACACATTCTCTGTCTCTCTCTCCAACTCTCTCTCTCTCTCACCCTCTTCCTCTCTCTTCTCTCTGTTTCTCCCCCCCAAACCCCCCCTCCTTCACCAGTTCACTGCTCAGTTCTGATTTATGGTGGTGCAAGGGATTCTAAGAATGAGCCTTAGGTATGAGAGTCTCTTTGCATAACCATTATGCTATTTATCCCCCTGCCTCTCTGTATCTTTTTTAATTTTTTTATTTGTCTCCAGGGTTGTCCCTGGGGCTCAATGCCTGCACCACCAATCTACTGTTCCTGGAGGATATTTTTCCCCCTTTTGTTGCCCCTGCCATTTATAATTGCTGTTATTATTATTGTTGTTAGCAGTATTGTTGTTGGATAGAACAAAAAGAAATGGAGAGAGGAGGGGAAGACAGAGGGGGAGAGAAAGATAGACACCTGCAGACCTGCATTACTGCCTGTGAAGCGACCCCCCCTGCAGGTGGGGAGCTGGGGGCTCGAACCGGATTCCTTATACCAGTCTTTGATCTTCACACCTTGTGCACTTAACCTACTGCACTTCCACCCGGTGCCCTCTCTGTATCTTAAAAACAAAGAAATGAAAGAAAAGACTGAGAAAACTAAGGAAAAGTGTTGGGTTGCATCATGGGGGAGAGAGAAGAGACCAGAGCTGAGCAGGAACACAAATCTTTATTCACGGAGGCACCCCAGAAATAAATGGGCAATAGCCGAGTGGTTCAGGCCACGTGGAGCTAGCAAAATGGCCGCCTTCCATGACACCTAGAAGACCTTCTCTGGGTCTCCCCGCGGAAACCGCAGCAGCGGGCTTTATAGGATAAAAACCGGAAGTGGCAAGTTGGGATGGGATTAGCTAGGAAACAAGGCACTCAGGGAATAGGGTTTCAGCTCTCGCTGGAATGAGGGATACCCTAAGGGTATCTATCTGCACAGTTACCCAACAGAAAAGAGGTTAGCATGACAGTTTAAATTGGAAATGTGGATGACCATAGGATAACCATTTAACCCAATTTACTCTTATGTTAATGGACTCTTTGGCATGCTAAAATCGTGAAGAAGTCAATAAAGTATAGTTAAAAGGGAAATGTGTCTCTTACAAATGTTTGTCATTTCAAATAAATCCATAGAACTTGAAACAATGTGAAAAAGCAAAGTGTAGTGTTTTAGTCAGTGTGAATAGAGTTATTTTGGGAATGAGAGATCTTTCCTAACTTTTGCTCCTGGAAACAGTTCCAGTGAATAGTGTCTGCTTCTTACTTATTCTAACACTCCTTTGTAATTGTCATCTAGTTTTTAGACTTTTTTTTTCTTCTTTCAAGTTCATCAAACTACTGAGGTTCTTTAGACTTGACATGACTTGAAATCTCTGAAGAAAACCAAGGCACTGTTGTACTAAACATTTTCGTTTCTAGTGCTAATCTGCTTTCAGTTTAGTTTAGCACCAAATACATCTAAATAATGTGAGACTTTCTCCTTCAGAACAACAGAGTAGTCTTTGAGGTCTTACCTACTCAGAAACTACAAGTAAACCATAACTGATGTGAGTTCAGCTTCTAAAAATATAACTCCTTAACACCTGAACGCTGGGGAACTAGAGAATTTTAATAACATTCTCAGTGGGACAGTGGGGGGAAAGCCACCCCAAAGTGGAAACCTAAGTTAACCACCTCAGCCTAACAGAATCCTCCCCCCAACACATGCCCCACCTCAGAAACAAATCAAAACCAAACCAAACCAAACCATCATCCATGGTTTCTGTGCACTTTGGAGTGAACTTCAGATAGGATATTTTCAAGCATGCTTCTAACTTGGCATATCTCTGGGGAAAAGTCCTTTAACTGAGCCATCTGGGTTAGATAAAAGAGGGAGTTTTTCTATTGGATTTGTCACATTTGTTTCCTTTGTTTTCTAATGGGCAAAATCATTATGAAGTAACCAAATTATTGCATAATAGTGCGGATGTAACAGGAGAAGTCTTTTCAACTCTACTTTTTCTAAAGAATTCTATATTAGAAGGTTTCTGTTGTCTCTGAAATGTGGTGTAGAATGAATGTTGGATAAACTGACTTGAGCAAATAACTAATAATGGTCAGAAAATAAAGTTCTCTTTGGGTGGTCTGAAATTCAGCAGTTTCTTTCTTTTCAGACTCCGAAAATAAATATTTTTTTCAAATGAAACATTTTAGCATTTTGTGTTCTGGATTTGCTTAGTGTGATTATAATAGAAGTCATTAGGCATATGCTGTCTTAAATTTTTTTCTTACAGACTTGCACTAATTTTTTAAACTTTTTAATTTGTTTATTTATGCCTCCAGGGTTATTGCTGGGGCTCTATGCCTGCACTACCAATCTACTGCTCCTGGAGGTTACTTTTTTCCCTTTTGTTGCCCTTGTTGTTTATCGTTGTTGTTGTTGTTGTTGTTATAGATGGCATCGTTGTTGGATAGAGAGAAATGGAGAGAGGAGGGGAAGACAGAGGGGGAGAGAAAGATAGACACCTGCAGACCTGCTTCACCGCTTGTGAAGCGACTCCCCTGCACGTGGGGATCCCTGGGCTTGAACTGGGATCCTTAAGCCAGTCTCTGCGCTTTGTGCCACCTGCACTTAACCCTCTGCGCTACCTTAAGCCAGAGCCTTGCTTAACTCTGGCTTCTGGTGGTACAGGGAATTGAACCTGGGACTATGTAGGCTCAGGCATGAGAGTCTATTTGCATAACCATTATGCTATCTACCGCCACTCAAGACCTGAGTCTGATTGCTTTATGATTCAAAGAATTAGAAATGAAGAGATACTTGAGAGTTTTTTAACCTCTAACAACTTTGACAAAATTAACTATTTTATGTGTTGTAAACTGCTATTGATAACCCAGAGTTACTTGTTTGAATCTTGAATCAGCTGGAACTTTTAGAAGTAGAAAAGTAAAGGATTCCTTTGTGCTTGTTTTACTGGTCATAGTGTGCTAGATCCTGGGAATATGATAATGAATGAGATCATTTTGGTCTTTTTGGTTGTTGTACTCAAAGAAAGAGGCAGATATTGATATGCACCATTACACAGGTGTACCAGGAAATAAAAGTACCAGGGCACCAAGGTTATTATGCATGAGATTCAGAAGGAGTGGAAGTCAGTAGCAAAACTTGTTCTTTACAAGTATTGACAATCACTCAGATGAGATTTTAAAAGTCAGGGCCGGGTGGTGCACCAGGCTGAGCGCATATATTACAGTATTCACGAGTGGTGAAGCAGGGCTGCAGGTGTCTCTGTCTCTCTCTCCCTCTCCATCTTCCCCTCCCTTCTCCATTTCTATCTCTATCCAATAAATAAAGATAATAAATTTTTTTTAATTTAATAAGTAATATATGGTAGTAATACAATTTAGTAGTCATTTTATTTTTAGTAGTTATATTTTATTTTAAAGTAATTTTTAATTTATTATTTATTATTGGATAGAGATGGAGAAGTTCAGAGGGGAGTGGGAGATAGAGAGGGAAAGAGACAGAGAGACACCTGCAGCCCTGCTTCACTCGTGAAGCTTTCCCCCTGCAGGTGGGGACCAGGGGCTTAACTCTGGTCCTTGGGCACGGTAATGTGTGCACTTAGCCAGATGTGACACCATCTGGCCACAGTAGTTGTATTTTAGATTGAGCATTGTGCTATTAATTGGGTTTTTTTTTCCCTTTTATATCTCATTTATAATCTCTTCTTTGAAAACTTCTTTGAGGAGGAGGAGGATAGAAAGGCCTTGATTTCAGGTTTTTAATCATTTCATGCCAAACGGATGTCTATACTAGTTTCTAATTAATTTATTAAATTAGTATATCACATTTTTCTTTGCATTAGACTGTTATGTTAGTTAGCATATTATTGTTAAAAGCATCTTTATGGTAATTTCCTACTCATGACAGCAAAAATAAGTTATATAAAGATAACAAGATAACACATTAAGGGACTGGGGTGGTGGCTGGCACACCTGATTAAGTGCATCTGTTAACCATGTGCAAGGACTTGGGCTCAGACTCTCAGTCCTCACCAACAGGGGGCAGAGCTTCCTGAGTCATAAAGCAGTGCTGCAGGTGCTTCTCTCTCTCTCTGTCTCTCTCTCCCTCTCTCTCCCTCTCTATCCTTTTCTGTCTCAATTTCTCTTTGTCTTATCTAATGAAATAAATAAAAATTTTAAAAGGACACAACTTAAGATAGTTCAAATTTAAATTTAAAATATTTTAAATTAATTTGGCATTCTGATAATTATTCATGGTTTGTATAGATCCCCAGCATACCTTCCATCAAGACATGGTAGCCCCTGTATATTTGGTGCCTCTCTATTGCAGTCAGCTTCTGTGATGGAAATCATTAGGAGTGCTGGGAAGATAGCATACGGCTGAGCAAAAAGCCTTTCCTGTCTAAGGCACCAAAAGTCCTAGGTCTAATCCCCAGTATTACCATAACATGATGGCAGCATGATGTGGAAGGAAGGAAGGAAGGAAGGAAGGAAGGAAGGAAGGAAGGAAGGAAGGAAGGAGAAAAGAAAGAAAGAAAGGAAGGAAGAACGAAAGAAAGAAAGAAAGAAAGAAGAAAGAAAGGAAGAAAGAAAGAAAGAAAGAAAGGAAGGAGAGAGGAGGGGAATATTTTACAGTTGTTTGCTTGACTTGGAATCTAAATGAGTTTCATAAAATTTTTGTCTAGGAATGCAAATTACACAAACTTTTTTTGTTGGAAAAAGTAAGAAGATTATGAAATGAGGCAGGCCAACTTTTCTTAGAGCATCAGGGATAAGTAAATGCATACCTATTAAATGGAGTATGATCTTTTGGTAATAAATTTAGCCTATGGGTATGTTCATTTTTGCAGTATTCACTCAAGCTTAAAATATCCTCTAATTCCTTTGAGAGAGTACAGCTAAGAACACCATCACATGACTGTCTGGGCTTCTGAAATGCTAAAGCCTTATGGATTCTGAGTAATAATAAAGCAAGTGCTGGCATGTTAAACAGGATAATCTGATCCATATACTACGTAAACCAGAATGTAATTTTAGATACTAGGTTTTATATCACAGATGACTTCATAATCTTTAAAAGAACTTGTCTAATTATGAGTATATTTTCTTAGAAATAAGTTTATTTTGATATTTGAATGATTTTTTTTTTTTAGTTTCACTTAGTGAATCTTTTATTTATAATCAACATTTAAAATATTCAGCATATCTCGCTCTTTGGCTGCTGCTCCTTCTCCTGGTTAGACAGATCTTGACTGAGGTGCTCGAGGTGACATGTCATGGCTGCCACTCCTGGGAACTGAGCACATGTGACGCATAGCTAGCTGTGGAAAAATTAAGAATGTGTGCCTCAGGACTTCAGGACAGAGAAAGAAAAATCCCAAAAGGGCTGATATCTTTGACTGACTTGTTGAATTTATCCCAAGTGTTTCAAATGATGGCCAGCACATAGTAGGTGCTCAAAAGTTGAGGTGTTGAATTGAGAAAATTAAACAGCAACTCCTTCTTGTGGAAACAGTGGAGTAAACCCTGCCCTCTTATGTTTTGGGAGCACACGGTTTGTAATGTAGTCAGTGGGGACACCAGCTGCCGCCTCCAAATTGGGGCAGATTTTTGTTTATTTATTTATTTATTTATTTAAATTAATTTATGTATTTAAGAAAGGAGACATTAACAAAACCATAGGATAAGAGGGGTACAACTCCACACAATTTCCACCACCAGATCTCCGTATTCCATCCCCTCCCCTGATAGCTTTCTTATTCTTTATCTCTCTGGGAGGATGGACCCAAGGTCATTGTGGGATGCAGAAGGTGGAAGGTCTGGCTTCTGTAATTGCTTCCCTGCTGGACATGGGCGTTGACTGGTGGATCCATACTCTCAGCCTGCCTCTCTCTTTCCCTAGTGGGGTGGGGCTATGGGGAAGCAGAGCTCCAGGACACATTGGTGGGGTTGTCTGTCCAGGGAAGTCTGGTTGGCATCATGCTAGCATCTGGAACCTGGTGGCTGAAAAGAGAGTTCACATACAAAGCCAAACAAATTGTTGAGCAATCATGGACCTAAAGGCTGGAATAGTGCAGATGAAGTGTTGGGGCGGGGTCCTCCATTTTGTAGATACTAGTAGGCATATTTTAGTTATATTTCAAAGGGCCTATAGCTATACTAGGTTTTTGTTTGTTTGTTTGTTTGTTTTTTCCCTGAGCCTGAAATCTGATATGCAGGTAGATCCAAGTTATTGTCTGGGGAGGTGATGTCATGGCTGAAAAAGGGACAGAAAGCTGGATCAGGGAAGAAAGTAGCTCGCTAATATGGGGAAGGGGTATAAATATTGTTGACTGTAAACCCCATCAATTTGATTTGGTCTGGGCCCATATTCAGCTTAGGAGCCTATGTGACCTCTGCATCCCTGTAGATCTGAGCTCACATTCTGTGGTCATGAGTAGGAACCTTCCAAGCTGCCCCAATATCAACCCATCTTCTGTTGGTATGCTTCTAAAAACCCCTTCTGTTTCATTTGGTTTAAATCCCCCCTGCTTAACACTATTCTGTTTACATAACCACTGTATTCTATTTACATAACCTCTGTTAACAAGCACCACCCTCCCTCCAGGGCATTGGTGGTTCAGTGGCAGAATTCTTGCCTGCTCCGCCCCCTCTCCTTGTCATACCCTGATTTTCACCAGTCACTTTTCTCTCCACCCTCTCTGCGTCACATCCTGTTCCCACCCTACTGGGCTAGTATATTTATAAGGACAAGATTGTTTGTAGTTTTGAGTTTAGCTTAGCTTGGCTTAGATTGCGCTGTGTCCTGCATGAATAAAGAGTACAACCCAGCCATGAGTCCCTGGTCGTCTGTTACCCGCCCGTGAAGCCAGCCTGGCGAAAACAGCAATCTTCCTCAGGTGTAGCATAGAGTATGTTGTCCAGCCTCCCTTTGGAGGATGGAACATTCTCTACTATTGTTGATTCAAGTTGAGGGCAAGCAAATTGGGACAGATTTAAACTATATTCTTTCTTATTCTGACATTCCAGAAGAGCCCTGGTGAATGCTAAGTTATCTAATAGATTTATAAATGATAAACCACAGGGAAGAGACTTTGACAGGAATGTGAATTCTGTTCCTGAAACAAAAGCAGTCTTGATTTTGGTGCACTTAATCAAGATGATTTCCATTACCTGATGCTTCCCCTTGCTGTAACTCATCTAAACATCATAACTACTAGATAGTAATTAAGATGCTCCCTTAGAAAGAAATATCAATGATATGGTGATGTTTTAACAAATGGAGATAAAATTCACCTAACATAAACTTAACCATCTAAAGGGTACAATTTCTAGGATATTTAGTATTTCTTTTTTCAATATTTATTTATTCCCTGTTGTTGCCCTTGTTTTATTGTTGTAGTTATTGATGTCGTTGTTGTTGGATAGGACAGAGAGAAATGGAGAGAGGAGGGGAAGACAGAGAGGGGGAGAGAATGATAGACACCTGCAGACCTGCTTCACTGCCTGGGAAGCGACTTCCCTGCAGGTGGGGAGCTGGGGCTTGAGCCAGGATCCTTATGCTGGTCCTTGCTTCACCCGCTGCGCTACCGCCCGACTCTCTATTTAGTATTTCTTATACAAATGCCATGCAATAGTTTTCTTAGTTTGGCTCCAAACATTTTTATCATCCTGTAAGGAAGTGCTATATTGATTGTGCAGGTGCTCTCATTATTTTTATCATAGTCCTTAGCAATAACTATTCTGCTCTGTCTAGATGGATTTTCCTCTTTTTGATACTTTGCATATATACAATCATACAGTTGGAGAAAAATAAATACAACAAAATATTCAGCATATCATTGTAATAATCACTTTCAAAAGAAGTTCATTAGGAAATAGTTAGAAAAAATAACAATCACAATCATGAGAGTTAGTCTAGTTCACTGACATTTTGGTTTGTTTTCGGAGAGACAGGGAAATCTTATGTAGTGGTAGGGACTGAGTGAAGTGCTTGACACACCGAGTCACCTCCCCAACAACCATGGGCTTTTTTCAGTAAGTATATTTGATTATCCTTTTTTTGTGCCAGCAATTATATGTGGCATTTAGATGTAACCCTGGGAAAGAAAACAAAATAGATTTTTTTTTTTCAATGTAATCTTCCTGTTGACTTCAAGAACCTTATTTTGGGAATTCTGATCTTCCCCCCCTCCAAATATATTTGATCCTGGTGTATATTTCTAGTGAACTGTTTATCTGACTTTTTGTGGCATTTTCAAAATAGAAGGGCATTGCCAATAAAGTCATCCATGGTGTGAAAGCCTATGACAGCAATTTCATGCAGAAATAAGCTATAAGTCATAACAACTATAAGTCATACCTACTGTGTACCTCTCTACAAAATGCTCCATGACAGCTGTAATCCTTACCCTTTTCCGACTTCTCCTCAGAGACTGCAGTTCCTTAACACGGTAGTCCTGTTCTCCAGTCCCAGGTTGATAGTTCCTGTCACCACCCGTCAGGAGAATGAGCCAAGTCCTGAGTGGCAGCCAGTATGGCAGAGAGGCCTGCCCAGTTCAGGAGCCATTGCTGCAATGCCTTTGCCCTCTTCCTCTCCACGGAGATTACCACTATTTTTCATATACGTGTAGACTCAGCCATTATAATTACATTATGCAGTAAAGATGTTAAGATCAAAGAAATACAAACTGTCTTTCTCACATAAAGGTAAGTTTTGGTTTTAGTAAGGAATGCGACTCACTCAACCGTTTCAGAAGATGTTGTTTTCGACGGGCTGGCTTCACGGGCGGGTAACAGATGACCTGGGACTCATGGCTGCGTTGTACTCTTTATTCATGCAGGACGCAGCGCAATCTAAGCCAAGCTAAGCTAAACTCAAAACTACAAACAATCTTGTCCTTATAAATATACTAGCCCAGTAGGGTGGGAACAGGATGTGATGTAGAGAGGGTGGAGAGAAAAGTGACTGGTGAAAATCAGGGTATGACAAGGAGAGGGGGCGGAGCAGGCAAGAATTCTGCCACTGAACCACCAATGCCCTGGAGGGAGGGTGGTGCTTGTTAACAGAGGTTATGTAAATAGAATACAGTGGTTATGTAAGTAGAATAGTGTTAAGCAGGGGAGATTAAACTAATGAAACAGAAGGGGTTTTTAGAAGCATACCAACAAGAAGACCTGGGTTCTGTCCATCTTCTGTGTATCTGCCACTGGCAGGTTTGCTCAGTCTCAGCCATCTCAGCCAGAGGGGGCGGGACATTCTGGAAGAGCACTGAGATGTTCCCATTTCTCAAAAGTCTCAGTTCATAGTCTCTTACTAAGAACTGGCTACACTTACCTGCCCAAAGGAGCTAAATGGCACTGGTCGCAGCTGGGTCACATCTCAGTTATAAGTCTGTTCTGTCTTTTTTTTTTTTTTTTTTTTTGTGGACAGCTAGCTGTCATCTCTACCTCATTCTAGTTTCACTTAGACTTCTTTTTTTTTTTTTATTTTACCCTATTTTGTATGAGATAAAATTTTATATGAGAGAAACCAGAGCACCACCATAGTACATGTTACACCCAAGTTCATGAAAACATTTTTTTAAACATATCTTTTATTAAGCACCTTTTGTGCTGGTTATCGATGCAGTAATAAACAAAATAAGACTTCGTTCTCTTTGAGTTCACTTTCTAGTAGGGAAAAAAAAGGAGGGGAGTAACATATAGGATATTTGCTAAAGAGTAAAGTTAAGCAGTATCTGGAAGTTAGAAAAGGTGTGTGTGTGTGTTACCAGGAACTGAACCCAGGATCTTACACATGTATTGTACTACTGAGCAGCCTTGTCTGACCAATTCTTTTTTTTTTTTTTTTTTTTTTTTTTTTTTGCCTCCAGGGTTATCGCTGGGGCTTGGTGCCTGCACTATGATTCCACTGCTCCTGGAAGCCATTTTTCCCATTTTTATTGCCCTTGTTGTTTATCGTTGGTATTATTGTTATTGCTGTTGTTGTTGGATATGAGAGAGAAATCAAGAGAGATGGGGAAGACAGAGAGGGAGAGAGAAAGATACAGTATGATAAAAATGAAAGTATAAAAGTATGAAAGATATGAAAGATAAAGTATGCCGACATACTTTACCGCCTGTGAAGTGACCCCCTCCTGCAAGTGGGGAACCAGGGATCAAACCAGGATTCTTACACTGGTACTTGCGCTTTGTGCCACATGTGCTTAACCTGCTGCATGTCCCCTGACCAATTTTTATTTTTTATTTTAGAGAGAGGGAAAGAAAGAAAGATGGAGAAGCTGAGAAGAGAGAGGGAACAGGGAGACTGAGCTCACCACCTGTAGGGCTCCCCGGCCCCCTTTGCTGTCCATGTGTGCTCAACCAGGTGTGCCACCACCTAGTCCCAAAGTATTATTTATAGTGGGTTGTGATTCACTTATATGTTCATAATCACAACGTCGCTATTAAATCGTGAAATAATGAAAAATAATAAGCACTGACTTAGTTTTTTTCCCCCTGAACATTTCCTGAACTTTCTCTGACAGAAGTAACTCAATCATTCACTTTCCTAAAAAATGAAGGTGATAATTACACTGAAATTTCTGTGCTGGTTACAGAAGAAAGAAAGAGCCAGGAAACCCTGGAGAACTAAAAAGACTAATCTATCTTTAGAAAGTTTCCTCCCTCATGCGTCGAGGTGGCCTTTGCCTCTGCCAGGCATTTCTCAGCTCTACTTATGAAGTTATTTATTGTGGTCCTCAATAAAATGAGAGGAGTTTTCCGTCTTTGTTTTTTAGCTCTGCATCATGGTGGCTTGGATTTCATGGAGTTTTCTCCAGAGTCCTTTGTGGGTAGAATGAGAAAATCAACCAGAACAGTTTGAGTCTCTCTCTTTAATATTTTATTCATTTTATTTTGGAGAGAGATGCAGAGAGAGAGACACACACACAGAGAGAGAACCACCAGAGCGCTGCTCAGCTCTGGCTTATGGTGATGCAGGGGATTGAACCTGGGACTTCGGAGCCTCAGGCATGAGAGTCTACTTGCATAACATTATGCTGTCTTCCCCACCCCAGAACAGTTTCTCTTACCACAGTTTTACAGTTTGTTTTGTTTTCAGTAAAGTGTTAAACAATTGTTTGACCATCTTCAAGGTCCCATCTAGTCCACAGATTCTATGTGTAGTCTTTTCATTCTTTTTTCTTTTGTAGCAATAATGTTGAAAATATAATTGGAAGGTTGTTGGGATAGTGTACAGATGTGGTTGAGTTAGGCAGGACCCATAAACTACCATATTTCCATGCGAGTATTATTATTTACATATCAATGTTTTGCCTTGTTTTAAAGTGACTCCTCCACCACCTCATTATCCCCTCAGGGTATTGCTACAATTGCTAGGACGCTTCCACCTTCCCAGCATGTCTTTTGCCTCTCTCCACCCCCTTTCCCAGCCAATCCTGCCCCAACTTGCCACTTCCAGAATTTCTCCCATAAAAGCCCTCCTGCTTCCACTTTCTCTCTCTTGCACCCCTTTTCTCCTCTGCGACCTGACCCAGAGAAGGGCTGCTGCGCATAGCAGGAGGTGGCCATTTTGCTGGCTCCATGTGGCCTGAACCACTGTGCTCTCACCCAACTCTGAGGCATCCGTGTGAATAAAGATTTGTGTTCCCTTTCTGCTCCGGTCTCTTCTCTCTCTCCTAACGCAACCCAACAGGAAGTAAAAGTACCGAATTAGTGTTTTGATTTGTAAAAAAAAAGATAGCATGATGGTTATGCAAACAGACTCTCATGCCTGAGGTTTCAAAGTCCCCATACCACCATACGTCAGAGCTGAACAGTGCTCTGGTAGGAAAAAAAAAAATTGGAGGGAAAAAAAGCTGGTGAACTTAGTGAACTTCATTTTTCTTTAAGAAGAAAGGTGTCAGGAATTAAAAAAAAAAGATTTTAGCTGTTGAAGAAAATCTCCATACTAGGACAAAAACTTGGAATTGGCAGCAATGAGAGGCTAGTGAACTCATGAAAAGTGACAGGCTGAGGAGAATATTGGGTCTTTGTGTTTGTTTTGTTCAATGTGCTATGATAATCTTACAAATCCAAGTCCTGGTATTTCAATTATGGTAATGTACCTCTTATTTACTGTGGCATTTTTTTAAGCTTTCAGGATTTTCTATAAATTAGAGTAAAGTGGTATTTTTCACATTTCACATTGTATTGCTTCAAAAGGTTTTAATGGCTATTTTTAATTATTTTGCACATGTAAATGGACAACTTTAAAAACTACTTGAGTTAATGTTGTTTTATATGTCTAAAAAATACCTAAATAAGCATATGTACTAAAACTAAATTTTCTAGCTATTTAAGAGGCTTATTATTATTATTTTTTTTGGTCATTTAGTTAGGATGAGAACAATGGTCATAGTGGTGGTCTTGAACCTTACGTTCAGCAACTGCTCACATTTCTTTATTCTATATGCTAAAGTGGTTAGTATCACTAGTTAGTATCACTATCTAAAGTCAAGCTTAAAGATCCTGAGTTAGTCATTTCACCTCTCTATGCCACGTATTCCCTTATCTATAGTGAAATAATTGTTTTTTTTTTCTACCTGGTAATGTTGTGGAAAATCAGTGAATTAATATATGTGATTTCCTTAGTAGAGTACCAAGTCCATAGCTGCATAGTTTATTACTGGTTATTTTAGTTATGAGCAGAAGATCAGAGATTTTAAATGCTAATGAAAATTCAACCTGCTTAAGAGATAAAAGATAAGAGGTAGAAAGTTATAGATTAGGGGAAATAAGTTCAGGAAAAATTAATGTGGCAACATTTTGTGAGAAGTATTGGTATAAAAGGTATTAGAGTCTCAGGGACCTGTTAGGATACTCTCTTTGCTCTATTCCAGGCAAGAGGTAACCGTGTCCTGAACAATTAGTTTATTCAAACTAATACTATAGTTAGATGTTTTGTAAACATTAGCTCTGTGTAGGGAAATTATGAGGATGTGGTAGAGCTTGGCAGGGTTTGACCTGAGGGGTGCTTCTATCCTGTCAGTCTCCCTCTCTACTGAGAGGTCGAGTGAGGGGGATTACGAGAACCCCCAAGGTTTGCCTCGTCTTATCTGACTCCCTGCCTCACAAAGCACCCTGCATTTTTCTGCCTCCAGGAGCCTGGCATTCCTCAAAATATTAAGCCAGCTCCCCTGCTCCACCCTGCATTCCTTGATACTATGGTCCGCCCTTTTATTATCTACATATCAATCTTCTGCTTTGTCTTACAAGGTCTCCTCCCTAATTCCCTGCAGGGTATTATTAATCCTACCAGTTAAACCCCTAGCAACAGTTGCTAAGGAAGTCCCTACCTTTCCCAGCCCCCTTTCACCTTTCTCTTCCCCTTTCCTAACCGTGTATGGTATTGTCAAGCCATTTCCATCAAGCCACTTCCATTTCCGACTTGTCTCTTCTGTTGTCCGGCCTGGGAGGAGCACAGGGGCAGACTGGGAGGCTGATACCAGCCATTGCGATTTGCGCCACATGGCTTAACCAGGTGTGCTACCATCTGACTCTGGGACATTCGGATGAATAAAGATTTGAATTGCCTCACTGCCACGAGCTTGGTTCCTGGGTCATCTCTCTCATGCATCACTAGCCCAACAGTTCTGAAGGCTGGGAATTCCAAGATCAAAGTGTGAACAGATTCCATGTCTGATAAGGACACCTTCTTACATCTCCTGTGGGTTTAGGAGAGCAAGAGCTCTCTGGAGCTTCTTTTGGAAAGACATTAACATGAGGGCTACACTTCCTGACCTAGCCACTTCCCAAAGGTCTTTCCTTCTAATTTAGGGTTAGTATTGCAACAGACAAATTATGGGGAACATAAGCACTCAGTATATTGCAACTGTTGTAGAAGGACAAGGGTGATGGCACACAGTGACAGGATTACATAGAAACGAAGAAGAAAATTTAAGCCAGGTTCAGACCAAACCACCACTACAGTAAAAGAAGCTTCCTTGCTGTGATCTTTCTCTCCCTCTCCCCCTTTCTTCTCTCCTCTTTACTAGAGAGTGAGAGAGAGAAGGAAAGACCTTTCAAAGAATTGCCTTCTGGAGCAGGTGATAGATACCATAATGGTTATACAAAGAGATTCTTAATGCCTAAGGCTCCAAAGTCCTAGGTTCAGTTCACCTGCACCACCATAAGGCAGAACTGAACAGTGTGCTCATTTTAAAAAAAAAATTGCCTTCCAGAGACAAGGCAGATAGCCCAATGATTATGCTGAGGAATTGCAAGAGGTCCCAAGTTTAATGCCCAGCATCACCAATAACCAGAGCTGAGTAGTGTTCTGGTTAACCAAAACAAAAAAAAGGGGGAGTGGGGAGAAGAGAAAAAGGGGGACAGAGGAGTTAGCATAATACTTATTCAAAAAGATTATCATGCCTGAGGCTCCAAAGCCCCAAGTTCAGTCCCTTGCATTTCACCACCATAGGTCAGAATTGAGCACTGCTTTGCTATTATTTCATGACACACTTGGCTCCATTTTTCCATCTGATTTATTTATTTATTTAATATTTTATTTTATTTATTTATTCCCTTTTATTGCCCTTGTTGTTTCATTGTTGTAGTTATTATTGCTGTTGTCGTTGTTGGATAGGACAGAGAGAAATGGAGAGAGGAGGGGAAGACAGAGAGGAGGAGAGAAAGATAGACACCTGCAGACCTGCTTCACCGCCTGTGAAGGGACTCCCCTGCAGGTGGGGAGCCGGGGTTCGAACCGGGATCCTTATGCCGGTCCTTGTGCTTTGCGCCACCTGCGCTTAACCCACTGCACTACAGCCCGACTCCCTCATCTGATTTATTTTAAAAACTTTTTGAGATTTAAATGGTCTCCGGCACTTAATGCAATGTACTATACATCTTTGCGTTTGTATGTATATATGTGTGTGTGTGTGTGTGTCACTCAACTGTTCAGAATTGCAGATAAACTTAGTCTATCACTTCATAAATGTGTTCATTATTTCCAGGTTCGGTGGATGATGTACTGGATTGTTTTTGCTCTCTATACTGTGATTGAAACAATAGCAGATCAAACAGTTGCTTGGTAAGTTCTAATACTGAGAAAAGATCAGACTATGGACTCATTATCAGGTGTCCTGAGTTATTATCCTACTCTTTACTGTAAATAATGTGAATTTGTTAAAGTTAACAGTCCAAGATCTAATTTTCTCCTGCAGAATTTTTTTTTCTTGATAGTTTCTCTCAAATAAAGAATTATTAGTTTCTCCACATGCCACTTCTATTCACCTTGAGCACACATCTCAGTGCCTTAGAATAGAGAGACTTGATTAGGTGGTCTGGGAGATGGTGCAGAGAAAAAGGCACTAGACTCTCAAGCATGAGGTCCTGAGTTCAGTTCCCAGCAATGTACTAGAGTGATGTCTGGTTCTTTCTCCCTCCTGTCTTTCTCATTAATTAATAAATAAAATCTAGAGAGAGATGTTGGGTAGTATGCCTGCCCCCCCTGGCTTCTGCTTAACCATATGCCTATACAGGGATTGACTGATCCCATTCAAAGCTTTGGTCTATTTACATAAATCACTTTTACATTTACATAAAGCACCACACTCCCTCCAGGGCATTGGTGGTTTAGTGGTAAAATTCTCACCTGCTCCACCCCCTCTCCTTGTCACACCCTGATCTTTCACCAGTCACTTTTCGCTCCACCCTCTCTATGTCACATCCTGTTTCCACCCTACTTGGAGAGTATAAAAACAGCTGCTCTTCTGATTAAAGACACTTGGAAATTGCTTTCCGGCTCCGAGAGTTCCAGAGTGTATCTCCTGCGAAGTTAGTGCGGCATGAGTTCCTGATCCCTCTCCCACGCAGCAGCCTAGATCGGCTCCAGTTGAGTTCTCTCCAACCCAGAGAGCACTAGCTCGGGAAGAAGCACCCTCAGGCTATCCCGGCAGAGAGAGAGAGAGAGAGAGGGACTTGATTAGCATTATCCTCTCTACACACTGATTTCACTCTTCCATGATTATTCTCTATGAGTCCCCTTTTGATTCCCACAGTCTGTGGTTTTAGCATTTGCTCCCCAGCCTTAAAATGTTCATCTATAAACATTCAGACTGGATGATGTCAGAGTCACATGGAGGGGTTGGGCAGTGTTGCACCTGGTTAAGTGCACATGTTCCCATGTGCAAGGACCCAGGTTCAAACCCTCTGTCCCAACCTATGGGAGGAGCTTCATGAAGGGTGAAGTAGGCTTCAGGTGTCTCTTTCTCTCTCCCTCTCAATCCCCCTTCCCTCTCAGTTCCTCTCTTTCCTGTCTAATAATAAATACATTTTAAAAAAACACAATCATATGGATACTTACTAAATACGAGCTCCTTGGATTCTTTATTACATATATATCATGAGGCAAAAGTAAAGTACAGTTTTACTTACTTGAGAACTGACTAAGGAACAATACTTCATGCAAAACCTTGACCCCCCCCTCACTATTTTTTCTATAGAACATTTCCACCTAAACTTGCTGTCACTTCAGTCTTTTTAAAAGAGTTTATTTTTAAAAGTTTTTTATATATTTATTTTCCCTTTGGTTGCCTTTTTATTATTATTGTTGTAATTGACGTTGTCATTGTTGGATAGGACAGAGAGAAATGGATAGAAATGGGGAAGACAGAGAGGGGAAAAGAAAGATAGATACCTACAGACCTGCTTCACCACCTGTGAAGCGACTCCCCTGCAGGTGGGGAGCTGGGGTCTCGAACCGGGATCCTTACTTAGTAGGTCTTTGTGCTTAGCACCATGTGCGCATAACCTGACTCCCTAAAAAGTCTATTATTTTTTTAAATTATTGGATAGAGACAGAGACAAACTGAGAGGGGCAGAGCAGATAGAGAGTAAAAGAGACTGAGAGACACCTGCAACTCTGCTTCACCTCTCATAAATCTTTCCCCCTGCAGATGGGGACCAGGGGCTTGAACCTGGGTCCTTATGCACTGAAGTCTGAACACTTAACCAGGTGCACCACCATCTAGCCCCTCAAAATCTTTAATTTATTGTGTTGCCAATATCTTCATATTCCCTTGCTGCACAGGCCTTCCACCTGCCTAGCCTAGCTCAACAATTACTCCTCTTTAATTGTTGACCTAGGCTACTTCAACCCATCTGCTGATACAACCATCAGCTTGAATCGCACCATTCAGTTTACTTGCTTTTAGTCAGTTGTCCCTTAACTTTCCCACCTATCTGTTTTTTTTACTTCAGACATTTGCTTCCCCCACCCCCCCTTAAACTGTCAAGCTGACTTTTCTACTTTTATCGTAGTCTCATAGCATAGTAGGTCATGTTGAATTGTTGGTTGAGGGAGTGTGGGGGGTGTAGAAGGACTCTCCAGATTTATATGTTCTTAACAACCTGCCCTTATGTCTCCATATCTGATTCCATCTTTTTTTTCCTTCTTCCCACAGCTTATTCATTTGCCTGTTAAATTGTTTTGTTGAGATCTGTCTTTATGTGGCATAACACAGATTTAAGTATGTTAGGTCTCTTAATTTTCAAGCTACCATTAGGAAAACCTCACTTTTGTCTGACTGCAAGTGTAGTTTATGTGCATTATTTAAAAGTGAGCAATGCTGGAGAAGCTGACTATTGACTATGAAAGTCCAGAAACTACTCTGTAATTGCCCTGTGGCAGAAGCTGTTCGTTGATTTCACAAAAGTCATGCCTCAGTGGCACCCACCCACCCTCCATTAGCCTCAGCAGAAGAAACCACATAGGTTCAACTGTGGTGTATCTTGGTACTTCTTGATGCAGTACCAGATGATGTGTTAACATGTTAAATTTATTTTACTTCATCGTCACCAATCGCTGGTGCTCAGTGCCTTGTTGTTTATTTTTTAATATTTATTTATTTTATAGAACAGAGAGAAATTGAAGCGGATGGGGGAGATACGAGAGGAGAGAGGCAGAGAGACACCTGCAGTGCACTTGCTTCACAGCTCTTGAAGCTTCCCATTTCCCCACCCTCCACCCCCCCAACCCCCGCAGGTGGGAAGTGAGGGCTTGAACCCAGGTCCTTGAGCACGCTAATGTGCACGCCCAACCAGGTGCACTACTGCCCAGCCCCCTTAACTTTTATATTACTTAACTGTCGCTCTAGTGGAAAAACATCCCTAAAAGCCTGATGGGTTCTTACTCAAGCTACATATGACGATGAGCAGCTTCTTTGAGCACAGCTCCATTATAATTGTCTTCTCATCTGGAGTCTTGGGCTGCAGAACCGGCTATTCTCATATTCTCACAGTAGAAAAAAAAAGTTTTAACAAGAGATTGAAGCTATTAAGATAAGACTGTCAAGGGCAGAGGGTAGATAGCATAATGATTATACAACAGACTCTCATGCCTGAGGCTCCAGAGTCCCAGGTTCAATCCCCCGCACCACTATAAGCCAGAGCTGAACAGTGCTCTGATTAAAAAATAAATAAATAAATAAATAAATAAATAAAAGATGAGGCTGTCAAAGGACATTTAAAACTTCTGCTTGCGGGGGGATCAGGCAGTAGTGCAGCGGGTTAAGCGCACCTGGCGCAAAGCACAAGGACCACCTTAAGGATCCCCGTTTGAGCCCGTGGCTCCCCACCTGTAGGGGACCCACTTCATAGGCGGTGAAGCAGGTCTTCAGGTGTCTATCTTTCTCTCACGGTCTCTGTCTTCCCCTCCTCTCTCCATTTCTCTCTGTCCTATCCAACAACGAATGGCATCAACAATAACAATAATAATCACAACAAGGCTACAACAAGGGCAACAAAAGGGGGGGGGGGGATGGCCTCCAGGAGCAGTGGATTCATGGGGCAGGCACTGAGCCCCAGTAATAACCCTGGAGGCAAACAAACAAAAAACTTCTGCTTGCATGTGACATTTCACATTAACAGTCTGTTGACCAAAGTGAACAGCATTGCTTGGGGAAATATACTGCAGAGTCAATAAAGGAAAGATCTGTCTATCTGTCTATCTACCTATCTACCTATCTATCTATCTATTGATATCATAGATAGATCCCTTTGTAGTCATTCCATTCACCTTATGAGAGAAGGATGATTTTTTTTTTTAAAAAAAAGATTTTTATTTATCTGTTAATGAGAAAGATAGGAGGGGAGAAAGAACCAGACATCACTCTGGTACATGTGCTGCCAGGTATTGAACTCAGGACTTCATGCTTGCGAATCCAGTGCTTTATCCGTTATGCTACCTCCTGGACTACGGAAGAATGATTTATATTTGCAAATTACAAGTCTGGCCAAGTGAGTTTGGAGGAGAAGTTTTCTAGGAGTTCTGAGAAAGAGAAAGGTATGTGTGAGTGGGGTAGCATTGTGCACTTGGAGCACATAAAGCTGAGCCCTTAGGCACAGAGGTGTGCAGATACTGACTAGCCTGAAGCTGCGCTCTGCAGACAGGAGCCAGGGAGTACCTTAGGACTCTGAGGAAGTGCTCCTAATTCCCTCTCTGAGGAAGTGCTCCTAAATCCGTCTGAACTTCTGTAGTCAGTTTCGCAAATCAGTCAGTCAGTGCTGTGCTTACTTCAAGAAATAATCTTGTTCTAGAATCTCTGTGGGACTCGGGTCACTTTTTTTGTTAGCTGGTTTACAGTTAGAGATTCATTTGTGGCTTAAGACATCATTGCCCTGATGAGTCATTTTTACGTGTGGGGGCTTAATATACTAACTGAAGTTTGGGTTTTATTGTTGTTGTTTGGATTTGTTTGTGGTTTATGTTGTTTCATTTTTGTTTTGACTTTTTATGCTGATTTCACCACTGTTTTTAGTTTGTTCTCACCCCCCCCCCATCCCATCTTTGTCTCCTTAGGTTCCCCTTGTATTATGAGCTTAAAATCGCTTTTGTCATATGGCTGCTGTCTCCCTACACCAAAGGAGCAAGTTTAATATATAGAAAATTCCTCCATCCCCTTCTGTCTTCAAAGGAAAGGGTAAGATATATCAGTTATTCCTGGGAAGTAGTCATTGCATGCTTTATGCTGTAACATTAACGAAACTGTTATATTACGAAGATAAAGTCTTAGTTTGGTGCTCTGTGATACCATCGGAAGTCAAATTAATATCAATGGGATTTTTGTTTCAGGAGATTGATGACTACATTGTACAAGCAAAGGAACGAGGCTATGAGACCATGGTCAACTTTGGACGGCAAGGCCTAAACTTAGCTGCTACTGCTGCTGTCACTGCAGCCGTGAAGGTAAATTTTTATTTATGTTTTATCTCAGGTCAGTCAAAGGATAAAGTGGGGGTGCTTTTTATTTCAAGTCATTTCAAAATTCTGGTAGATTTTTGCTTTCTATCTTATAATATTGGAAGACACAAAGAGACCATTTAAAGACTTTTAAACACGTGATTTTTATAACTACTTGCTATTTTGAGTCTCTTAATTGAACACAAAATGTGAACTAATTAATAAAGGAGGGATATCTGAAAATACCATCTTGCCTTAATTTTCCTACTTTGTTACTGAAATGGACTCAGTAAATCACCATCAGTAAGATGACTTTTCTTTCTCTGTCTCTGATGCTTTCTCTCTCTCGATGGCACTATCTTGGTAGGATTTCTGGCTTACCTCTGCACCTCTCCTTCAACCAATTTGAGGTAACTGATTATCCAAATAAAGCATGACAAAATTCTCCTCTTAAAACTTGAGATTTTACTTAGCTAATTACTAATTTCATGTGTTGTGTTTTGCAATCCAAGTTATCAAATGAATGCCTTCTGTGAACATTTGCATTGTGGCTTTTGTATTTCTTTGCATGTAGTAATTAGTTGGTTTATTTTAATTCCCATAGCATAATTGATTTGGGTGCTTTGTATATGAAAACAGAATACTTCAGATCCAGATAGTGCTGAGTGTGGCTTTTTATATAATTATCGATAATTTATTTATCTTCTGTGTTCCATACCTGCTCCTGGTATAAAATGGGGATTGTTTGCCTGTTTGTATAAAGATGCTGGACTATAAAAGCACAGCAATTGCCGAAAGACAGTAGGAGTCCAGTAAACGTTAGTATCATGTGCCTCTCCATATTCATTCAGGGAAATCTTTGAGTTTGTGGAATAGCAGTGGTCAAGAGATAAACAATATCACGTGGAGTTCCCAGAATAAGCTTTAAATTTTTAGATTAATCTCTGGCTCAGGTGTTGCTCTGAATGTAATCAATAAGATAGAAAAAAATCAATGTTTATGTTTGAAATGTTGCATTGAAGATTAAATGGAAATTTTATGAACTATGTAGCACTGTATGTTTATAACTCCTCTGTTATCAATTACAAGCACTTTATTATAATTTACCGTTATTAGTTTTTGCTTTGACTTGCCTTATAAGAACATTGCTCAGGTAGTGGTGAATACCACTGAGGCTCAGGATTGAACCTGCAGTCTCTTCAGAGAGTCAGACACTAAGGATTTTTTGCATAACCATTATTCAATCTCCTTGATCCCTGCTGCTAGCTTTTATAAGTTGTTTCTTTTATTAATATAAATACATAGTAAGAGAACAAATTTTCCATCTGTTTAAGGATGATTTTCCATTTTAGAAGATTCATTTGCATTTTATTTCTTGCTTAATGAAAATACATTCCTGATTCCCAAATCCTGTAGATTAAAAAGTCAGCAACTGGGAAGTCTCCCAAATGAGAGCAAATGCAGTTACTGAGGAAATAATACAGAATTTCCAAGAACTGAAGGAGACCAGTCTCTAGCTTAGTAAGACACACAAAGTGCCTACCACAATGAATCAAAGAAAATACTGAGTATAAGCAAGGTCATTGGACTATTCCAAAACACCACATTATAAGAAGATTCTTAGATTCCAAACCCTTACTGTATTACTCAAATGATCAAGACTCAGAGTGGCAGTAAATTCATTTGATTTATTTGTGGCATAGTGCCCTCACTCATGGATGAGTTCATCATCCATGAGTTCATCATACCCAGGCCAACTTTTCCATGGAAAGTTAGAGGGAGAAGTTAGAGAGAGAAATTAGAGAGAGGAAACCACAGCACTGGAACTTCTCTCAGTCTCAGTCACAGACTCTCATTTGGTGTCAGGCCTCAGTCCTGGGCTGTGCCCATGGCAAGGCAGGTGCCCACCAGTATACTGTCTCTTGGCACCAAATTTAAATTTCTTAACAATGGCAATGGCAGTTCGTAGACAAGAATAATACCATCTATGAATCCATGTTTTGGGTTTTACTCCATTGCTGTCAGGGTTATTTCTAGGGCGTGGTTCTGGCACTACAAATCCACCGCTTTTGGCAGCCATTTTTTCCTTTTTCTTTGTATTTTACTTCATCAGTCAGAGAGAAATAGGTGTGTGTGTGGGGGGGAAGATACCAGTAGACTGGCTTCACTGCTCAGGACGCTTCTCCTTCAACCCCCTTCAGGTGGGGAACAGGGACTTGAACCTGGGTTCTTGTCCATCCATAATGATTTTTTGCTTTTACTTTTTTTTAAAAAAAAATTTTTATTTATTTCTGAGAAAGATAGGAGGAGAGAGAAAGAACCAGACATCACTCTGGCACATGTGCTGCTGGGGATCGAACTCAGGACCTCATTCTTCAGAGTCCAAAGCTATATCACTGCGCCACCTCCCAGACCACAGCCATAATGATTTTTAACCTCAAATTCTCTCATACAAATTCTAATTAGGCCTGACCCTGCTTAGGTCCCAAGATCAAGCAATGTAAAGGTATGATGACCTAGAAGTCCTCTCAGGTTTTCTGACAGTCAAGTTCTCAGTGATGTAGTTTCAAATACTTTATGTTTAACTATGCACAGTCACAAAATTTACTTCTTGTGCATTCTTTCTCAGACTAGATATGCTTCACCAAGGTAAGGGAATAACCCACACACATGAAACCTGTGGAATTGGGGAAACTAGGTATCCAACACGGGTGACAGTGTCTGACATAGAAGAGAGGTGACAGCACTTCTGGAGTGACTGCTACACAGCAAGTCCTGCCAGATTTAGATTCGGTGGGTGGAAGGTGCCAGAAGAGGTGTCTCTGAAGACAGAGATGAGATCTAAGTGGCTTAATCCTGTACAGGAATGGTACTTAACCAGTTAGCACTTGCTGTTAGCAGTCAGAAAGCACACTGACTTTACACAGCAGATTTTCAGGGAGCTGCACCTTGGCCTTGGACTCTACAGAAAGAATAGTAGAGACACTGTGAAGAGGGAGTAGGACTACTAAACAAATGTGTGGAAAATAAAGAAGTGGAGGGAGTCAGGTGGTAGCGCAGCAGGTTAAGCACCATGTGGCACAAAGTACAAGGACCGGCATAAAGATCCCAGTTCAAAACCCCTGGCTCCCCACCTGCAGGGGAGTCGCTTCACAAGCGGTGAAGCAGGTCTGCAGGTGTCTATCTTTCTCTCCCCTCTCTGTCTTCCCCTCCTCTCTCCATTTCTCTCTGTCCTATCCAACAATGACAACATCAATAACAACAGTAATAACTACAACAATAAAACAACAAGGGCAACAAAAGGGAGTAAATAAATAAATATTTAAAAAAATTTAAAAAAATAAAGAAGTGGAGGCAATAAGTACCAATTCAGAAAGCAGAGAAATTAATGGAGCGTGAATTGGCTCAGCAGTGAACAGCATTTATATCTTAACTCATTAGACCATAGACTACAGCTTGAAAAACTGATTTTTCTCATTTGGGAGGTTAGGAAAAAGGAGAAGAAGGAGGTATAAAAGGACTTAGTCCTCATCTGCCATATAAGGAAAAAAAGTGAATTAAAGTGGTTTCCTGCAAAGGGATGGAAAAAAAGAGGACTAATGGCTTGTTGCTTTCTTTTGATACAAAATTGAGCATTATTTAGCTTTATCAAGGAAGCACACACATTTTTTTTGTATCATGTTATTAGAAATTTAATAATGGTTTTCAAAATTATAAAACTTCAGGGCTATAGTTTCCTGTCACATCCAAGTTCTATGCTTCTCCGTCCCCCAGAAACTTACCAATGCCATTTTTCTACCTTACTTTAATATTTAAGTATCATTTACAACCCTACTGTATGTGATACTTACCTAGGAATACTGATTATTTGTAGGACATTTGTTTTATTTATTTATTTTTTAATATTTATTTATTTTCCTTTTGTTTCCCTTTTTTGTTTTAATGTTGTAGTTATTGTTGTTGTTGGATAGGAGAGGATAGAGAAAAAGGGAGAGAGGAGGGGAAGACAGAGAGGAGGAAAGAAAGATAGACACCTGCAGACCTGCTTTACCGCCTGTGAAGCGACTCCCCTGCAGGGTGGGGAGCCAGTGGTTCAAACTGGGATTCTTACACGGGTCCTTGTGCTTTGCGCCACGTGTGCTTGACCTACTGTGCTACTGCCGACTCCCAGGGACATTTATTTTATGTATGCTTAGTACTTCCAGATTCCATGTGGGGAGTTGGAAATTCCCACTATATGTTTTCTTTATTTATTTACTTGATAGAGACAGGCAAAAATTGAGAGGAAGGGGAAGATGGGGAGAGAGACTGAGAGACACTTGCAGTACTGCTTCACCGCTTGCGAAGCTTTCCCCCTGCAGGTGGGGATCAGGGCTTGAACATGGGTCCTTATGCACCATAACATATGCACTCAACCAGGTGCGTCAGCACTCGGCACCCCTACTATGTTCTATTCCTTTTTATTTTTATTGTGATGCAGCCAATAATAGTACCCTAGATATCTAGTTAGTCTCTGTTTAATGCTTACTGTATGATAGGTACTGAACATGCAACAAAAGTAGTCATGGCCCCCCTCAGGCTATCTAGCCCAATATCTGTATTCACAGAGTGAACATTTTATCTTATCTTTACTTGCTAAGAACAACCCTGTTTGCTTCCATTATTAAAATAAGCATAATCTTACAGAATTATTTTTCTATAGAAAGGCAATAAAAGCAACCCCACATTGTTTTTCTCCACATTTCATCTTTGTGATTCATTGTTTTTATTTATATATTTAACATCATGAAACCATGTTCCCACTTCAAAGGCAGGAAACAGAGAGCCCAGAAGTCATCTTAAGTTACCAGTGAAAAACAAACACACATATCCTGCAATTTTAACTTATTTTGGAACTTTCCCTTCTTACATGTGATGTCATGATCCTTTTGTTAAGGAGATCACTGGCTATGAAGATTGCCTTACCATCATTACCATGAACACAGGAATGCTTATTTCAACCATTCTGGATTTTATTTATGAGAAATAGCCATTAAAATGTGCTTAATAGAGCATACTGCTAACATTATTAACCTCGAGTTTTATTAATGCCTAATTCCAAATGAATGGAAGTAGTTTTATCTTTGGAGATACCAAAGAAAGTCACTGTGATGAAGAATCACTGAACCAGACATTTCATACTCAAGAGTAAATTGAAACTGAAATAGGAGAGAAGCCGAGTTTAAGGAGACATTGCAAGAAAGTCAATAAGAAGACTGAAGGGTAATTTAAAATCTTTTCAATGTATAGTTTGTTTAAACTGTCTTTCATGCTAAAAATGATTGGATTCGTGGTGTGACCTTTAAAGATTGGTAGTATCATTGACTAGGCTTCTCAGGCTGACTTGCCTGAGCGTGTTAAAGATTAAAATAGGAATCTAATCAGAACATTTATTACACCATAAAGCAATTTTCTGAAAATGCTACTCAGTTCTGTGACCTCATTACCAGGCATCTGTTCACAAGGTCAGTGTACAAGTTTATTTTCGCTGAGCAAAGCATAAACATAGGAAGGACCTTCAAGGATTTTGCTGAGGATGTTGAATTCACCATAGCTTTTCACTTAACAAGTGTAGGTAGCTTTTGAACTAGTGAGCAACAATACTACTAGATTTAAAACAAACAAACAAACAAAATCAGAAGTATTGTTGGTGATATGCTTCAGCCATGCCTTTGGATCCCTTCTTTCTCTTCAAAGATTCTTTTGCAGACACTACTGAAGCATTATAGAAGTTAGAGCCTTTTAGGTAAAATTATTGAAGTCTAGTGACTTTAAATCATCATGATTAGGTTTAAAAAAAAAAACAACTTGGGAGTCGAGCAGTAGCACAGCAGGTTAAGTGCAAAGCGCAAGGATTTGCGTAAGAATCCCGGTTCGAGCCCTTGGCTTCCCACCTGCAGGTGGTGAAGCAGGTCTGCAGGTGTCTATCTTTCTCTCCCGCTGTCTTCCCCTCCTCTCTCCATTTCCTTCTGTCCTATCCAACAATAATAACTACAACAATAAGAAAACAACAAGAGCAACAAAAGGGAGTAAATCAATATATATTTTTTTTAAAAAAAAACTTGATATTTTGCTGTTGAAGTGGTTCTTTGCTAATGAATTTGATTGAGGGTATTGGGGCCAGGTGGTGACGCACCCAATTGAGTGCGCATGTTATAACGCTTAAGTCCCAGGTCCCCACCTGCAAGAAAGCTTTGCAAGTGGTGAAGCAGGGCTGCAGGTGGTCTCTCTGTCTCTTTCTCCCTCTATCTTCCCTTACCCTCTCGATCTGGATGTTTCTATCCAGTAAATAAAGATAATAAAATTTTAGGAAGTCGGGCCATAGTGCAGTGGGTTAAGCGCCATGTGGCACAAAGCACAGGGACCGACTAAAGGAGCCTCTGGCTCCCCACCTGTAGGGGTGTCGCTTCACAAGCGGTGAAGCAGGTCTGCAGGTGTCTCTCTTTCTCTCCCCCTTCTCTGTCTTCCCCTCCTCTCTCCATTTCTCTCTGTCCTATCCAACAACAAGGACATCAATAATAACTACAACAATAAAATACAAGGGCAACAAGAGGGAATAAATAAATATTTTTTAAAAATTTAAACAAAGAATTTGAGGGTACTTAGCAGCTTGGTATCATACATTTAAAAAAAATTATCTTGACAGTGAGTAAAAAGAAAGGTTATATAGTAATAAATATTTTCCCTACAATCTGGTAAAGCAGAATCTTAAAAATGAACACTGAATTTTGTAGTAAGTTATCTGTATTGTTTTGATCTTGTTTCTACTACTAATGAGGGGAATATGCACAAATATGTACACTGATCTAAGGAAGGAGTGAAACCTCATTTCAAAAGACTCCTTAAGCCCATTAAAACAGTGGTGAATATCTGAGAAAAAAAATCAGCCCCTATCCTTAAAAAGAAAAAAAAAAGACACTTGACAATGTCTGGAGACATTTTGGGTTGCCATAACTGAGGGAGGTGGGTAGGTGAAGATATTGATAAGTTGAGGGAAACATACTGTTCTCTAATACACAGGACTGCTTCCCCACAACCCATATATCCAGCCCCAATTCTCAGTAGTACTGAGCTTGAGGTACCCTACTCTAAATGAATAATGAGTTAAAAAAAAAAGGGGAAGGGTTCTGGCCAGTGGCACACTTAGTTAGTAAGTATACATTGTTGTTAAAATTTTCGGAGGCTCTAGCTGGCCGGGCTAGCTTCTCGGGCCGGTAACAGAGACGCGGAGACAACGGCTGGGCAGGGAACCTGTATTTCTTTATTCAAACGATTCATAAACTGTTGGGTAGTTGCCATCTCCCCCTGGCTTCTGCTTAACCATATGCCTATATAGGGATTTTAGTGATCCAAAGCTTTGGTCTATTTACATAAATCACTTTTACATAAAGCACTCCAGGGCATTGGTGGTTCTATGATAGGATTCTCTCCTGCTCCACCCCCTCCTTGTCACACACTGATCCCTTCTTTGTCACACTCTGATTTTCACCAGTCACTTTTCTCTCCACCCTCTCTATATCACATCCTGTTTCCACCCTACTTGGAGAGTATAAAAACAGCTGCTCTTCTGATTAAAGACACTTGGAAATTGCTTTCCGGCTCCGAGAGTTCCAGAGTGTATCTCCTGCGGAAGTTGGTGCAGCACGAGTTCTTGATCCCTCTCCCACACAGCAGCCTAGATCAGCTCCAGTTGAGTTCTCTCCAACCCAGAGAGCACTAGCTCGGGAAGAAGTACCCTCAGGCTATCCCGGCATCTGGCGCCCGAACAGGGACCTGTAAGCAGCAGATTATCAAGAAGACATCTTAGATAAGTACACACCTTTTTGGGTATCTGCAATATTGTGTTAAGGCACTGTGATTTTTTTTCTTTCTTATTGTTTTCCGTAGATCTTTCCACCATGGAAAATCTTCTCCAAATCCTGCATTCTTTTTCCAGTATACAATTTTTATATATCTGGGACATTTTTCTCAGGGCTTCACCTTATATCCTGTTGATCATCATAGCAGCTTTTAAGGGATATATAGGTCAACCTCTCAAAAGTCTTAAGGACCTAGAGGCTGAGGTCAAAGAGATAAAGGAAGTAATCATAGAACTTAACCAGCACCTTAAAAACAAGAAGAAGCAAAGGCCTGTCATGATCTTGACCCACCCTAATTCCTCTGCATCTTGCCCTGAGGCCCCTATTTTGACATCTTGCCCTGAGGCCCCTATTTTGGCAGACACGTGTCCGAATTCTCCTTTGGACTCCACAGCCACTTCTTCGGCCACCCCCATTTTGGCAGAAACGTGTCCGGAACCTCCTGCTGCCTCCACGGCTGCTTCTTCACCCCACCCTGTTTTGATAGACACATGTCCGAATTCTCCTGTAGCCTCCAAAACCACTTCTTCGGCCACTTGTCCAGAAGCTTCCACTTCGATGACTCCTCCTACCGCTACACACTTATCAGAGCAAGTCCACACATTTCCGGTCAATGTTGCCCCCAATAGACAAAAACCTCAGGCCTGGTATCCATATTCCGCCACAGACCTGAAGGAACTACGCCAGGCTATCAAAGATGACGGTGTTCATGCCCCATGGACCAGGTCCATTTTACAAGGCCTGCTTCAGAACCTTAATACCCCCTCAAGATTGGAGAGATGTGACTCGTGCTACGCTCCCAGGCCCCCTCTTCCTGCAATGGGAGGCATTCTTTCGTGACGAATGTTTACAACAATCGCGGAAAAATATTCAAAATCAGCCAGAGGGTAATTTTGATGCATTGTTTGGAACAGGCCAATTAGAAACAGGGATTCAACAGGCGGAAGCCAAGTTTCCAGCGGGGTATTTTGATCAAGTATGCCTGTGTGCATTAAAAGCATGGGAGCGATTAACACCACCCATGGGAGCAGCCTCAGCCCCCATTCTCTCCCTGCAACAAGAACCTGATGAATCCCTCGCTAAATTCATTGCCAGGGTCCAGTCGAGTTTGGAAAGGAAGATTTATAATCCTGACGCTCGTTTTCTCCTTCTGCGATCCATAGTCTGGGATGGAATGCTTCCGCATTTTCGACAGGCCTGTATCACTCTTAAAAACGAACACCCAGATACTTGGATTCTAGCTACACAGGATCTCAGATCAAGCTCTTTTCAAGGACCTATGTTACAGGCCTATGCAGCTACCTTACATAAGCAAAAAGGAGCTTGCTTTCAGTGCGGTCGCCAAGGGCATTGGCGTAACCAATGTCCAGAAAATAGACCGCGACCCCACCTCCAGTCAGGGCGACCCCACCTCCAATCAGGGCAACCCCGCCTCCAGACAGGGAATCAGAGACCACGAATGCCTTGTCCCAGATGCCAGAAAGGATTTCACTGGAGGAGAGATTGTTGGTCAAGGTTCCATAGGAACGGCACGCCTCTGCCAAATGTAAACAGGGATTTAAACTAGGTATGGGGCTTCCCTTAGCCCCGCCCCCAAGAGGGAAGGAAGCAGGTCGCCCGCTTGGTGCTGTGCCCTTCTTCCACAAACAGAAGCCCAGCTTGGGACCCAATCCATCGCTACACCCACCACGCCAAGTAACAATAACAGAGGGTGAGCAGAAGGAGGAACCCGCAGTATGTGGGAACTTCCAGCATAGAAATAACCGGCTGGAGCAAGAGAACAGCTCGAATTCAGAGCCTGAGATTTTATGGACCACCCCTGTTTTAGAAAGGGGTCACCCAACTATGACAGTAAAGATTGGTAATATTCCTTTTAAATGTTTGATTGACACGGGAGCAGATAAGACAATATTAAGAAAAGCAGAGGTTCCCCAGAGTTGGGAACTCCTCCCAGGACCACGCTTACATGGTGTTGGAGGATTGACTCAGGCATTCCGCACACGAGATTCCCTTGTGTGGGAAGATCCAGAAGGGACTACCGGATGCTTTCAGCCTTTAATAGCTGATATAAGCACCAATCTATTGGGAAGAGACTTGCTGGAATCTTTAGATGTAGTGATATCCTCAGACACCTCTGCAGGACACCACACTCACTCCTGTGAGACTGCTAGACCCAACCAGCACCCCCAATACTAACTGCCACTGTTCGTAACAGAACTCCCCGCTTAGATTGGCTTTCTAATGAGCCTGTCTGGGTGGAACAGTGGCCTTTGCCTAGGGAGAAGCTAGAAATTTTTAAAAAACTCGTCCAAGAGCAGTTATCTTTGGGACACATTCGTCATTCTCGGAGCCCATGGAATACTCCAGTCTTTGTGATTAAAAAGCGCTCAGGAAAATGGCGCCTCCTCCAAGATCTTCGTGCAGTTAATAAAACCATGCAGGTTTGGGGCTCCCCCCAAAGGGGTTTGCCTCTTGCTTCCGCAATTCCCACAGGAATTCCAATCATAGCTATTGATATACAGGATTGTTTTTTCTCTATTCCCTTACACCCACAAGATTGTAAACGTTTTGCTTTCTCTGTTCCTTCTATTAATAATGCCAGCCCTGCCGATAGATTTGAATGGGTGGTACTGCCCCAGGGCATGGCTAATAGTCCTACTATTTGTCAAGAGGTTGTTAAATCTGCCCTTTTCCCATATATTCATAAGGGCCTTAAGGTTTTTCATTATATGGATGACGTGTTAATATGGGGAGAATTAGACACAGATCTCTCCGCCCTACATGATTTTCTAATCCCTGCCTTAAAGAGAAGTGGACTTAATGTAGCTCCTGAGAAGATACAGCTAAACCCTCCAATATCTGTCTTAGGCTCAGAGATTTCCCTAACGCAGATTCGTCCTTTAAAACCTTGTGTTACTTTTCCTTCTAATCTCACTCTTGCTTCTTTACAAAGTTTTCTTGGAAATTTGAATTGGCTTAGGCAGTATCTTTATCTGCCTACGAGCTGCCTGCAACCACTGTTCGATCTGTTAAAAGGAAACAAACAGCCCTCCTCAAAGCGTATGTTAACCCCCGAAGCATCCTTGGCTCTGGAAAAAGTTAACCAGGCTCTCCAGGACATGCACCTCGTTCGATTCTCCCCCTCCTCTCCAGTAAATATTCTAATCTTTAACTCCACCCCCACGGTAGTGGGGGCATTGTGGCAGAAACATGGCGTTCTCGAATGGCTTCATACGCCAGTAGGCGGAGCTCCAAGACTCCTTACCAAGATTGATGCCTTAGCATTTATGGTTCGCCAAGGAAGAAACAGATCGGTTCAGGTCTTAGGAAGGGAACCAGATTCAATCATTCTTCCCTTTTCTCTCACTGATACAGAATGGCTCATACGCCACCATTCTCGTTTTGCCATAAGTTTAATGGGTTTTCCAGGACAATTAGATAATCATTTTCCCTCTAATAATTTGATAGCTTCTTTACCTCTGTTGCCTCTTCTAGTACCTAAACTTTTCTCTCGAGATCCCATCCCCTCTGCTCCTACAGTGTTCACTGATGGTGGAAAAAAGGGAGCTGCTACCCTTATATATTATCCAGACCAGCAATACCCCAAACCTCTCTTTACTGAACTTCCTGATAATTCCCCTCAGTACAAAGAACTTTATGCTGTTTTCCTTGCATTAAAAGCTGTACCAGAATCCTTCAACCTTTTTTCTGACAGTGTGTATACTGTTAACTTACTTCCATGGCTTGCTCGATCTTATGTAAGAATTGATGACAACCCACTTTCTCCTCTTTTAATTCAAATTGCCTCTATGCTCTGTTCTCGAACCCATCCACTGTATGTTCAGCACCTACGTTCCCACAGCCCTCTTCCTGGTCCCCTGTCCGAAGGGAATGCTGCAGCTGACCGCCTTGCCTCCACAGGAATTCTCCTAGCCTCTGTCTCTAATCCTGCTGACTTTCATTCCCTAACCCATGTTAATCTTAAAGGTCTTCGAGCTCGATTTCCTGATATTCCTCTGCCACAGTTAAAACGTATTCTTGCTACATGTTCCTCCTGTGCAGGTCTAATCAAAACACCTGCTATTCAGACTCTGGGGGTTAATCCTCGAGGTTTAAAAGCCAACGCTCTTTGGCAAATTGATGTTACCCACATACCTAACTTTGGCAAACAAAAATATGTGTTCGTCTCAATTGATACCTTCTCTAAGTTTATGTGGGCTACAGCTCAGACTGGAGAAAACTCAAAAAAGCTTATAAGCCATATGCTCTCCTGTTTTGCTGTAATGGGCTTACCTCTTCAACTTAAAACGGATAATGGACCTGCTTTTACCAGCAAACAATTTAAAGATTTTTGTTCCCTCTGGAACATTACTCATACTACAGGTATTCCGTATAATCCACAGGGACAAGGCATTGTTGAGAGGGCCCATCAAACTCTTAAGGCTCAATTAAATAAAGAAAAAGGGGAAATGTACCCCCCTAATATCCAGCTGGCAAAAGCCTTAACTACATTAAATCTCTTTAATATTTACAAAAACTCCGACCAACCTCCTATAATTCTTCATTGGCAAACACCACCCACCCTCCCAGCTATTAAAGTCAAATGGAAAGACCCACTTGATAAAATTTGGAAAGGACCTGACCCCCTGTTGACTATGGGGAGGGGTTTCGCATGTATTTTTCCACAAAATTACTCCAAGCCTGTTTGGGTTCCTGCCCGCCATGTCCGGCAATACCCACATGATGGCGCTGATATCCCTGAAGAACAAGAAACACTGCAAGAAGACTGGCTGCAAGAGGACTGGCTACAGGATGCACCCCAGGATCCATAATACAGCATGGCAGAATCAAAAAAAAAAATCTGATTCACAGAACTTCCCCCCCCCGAATGAATGTCTTATGCTATGACTGGCCAGTTGTGTTTTGTGAGTGAGTGAGTGAAAAAAAAAAAATTGAGTGACCAAAATTTTTGTATGACCCATTGTGCTCAGAGTACTCTGAAAAGTTAACTGACTTTATATAAAATGGCTGGACGCAGCCATGGTTTCTGGAGACGTCCAGAAACAGTCCAAAAATTGTTCATTCCCCCTTTTGATTTCTTTTTTAAGTCTTGATACCAATATGAAATGTTTAGTCTTAAACTGTGTGAGTAAAGATGGTTCAACTATGACAGTAGTTCTGAATTCACATTTGAAATGATATATCTTATTTACAAGTTTTTCTCCTCCTGTGTGTTATAAACTATATGTTTAATATGCGTGTTACAAGTTTGGTAAACATTAACTTAACAGTTAAATTGTAACTTCGAAGTTACATTTTTACGAGAAGAGGTAAAATCAATTCATTTAAGTAACTGAGTGTTTAAGGTAAAACTCTAAATATTCAATGTGACAATTCATCATCTCCTAAGTTAAAATACAGATTCTCTATACAGGACATTTTTGGAGGGCCCCCAAAAATGTCCTGTAAGCTATCTTGTGGAAATTAATCCACAACAAATTTGGCATCAATCTGATATTGTAAATGTACCAAAAAAAAAAAATTGTCACTAAAATGTGTTAACTCTAGTAACCTGAGTTTGCTTAAAAACCCAATGTAAAAATAGTCAAGAATCAATATATGTAACTTAAACTCGGTATGAAAACTTTGCTATATAAAGACTGCTACATGAGGTCACGTAAGATGACCTTTACACAAAATTATAAAGATACCTAAACCAGTTATAATCATTGAGTTATCAATTGTAGTAAACTTCTAATTTGTTACAAAGTTTTTTCATAAGTAATTGACTACAGCTATGACAAGCCTTCGCATAAAGAAGCATCTGCTCATATAGAATCCCCAGAAATCCATCTTGGACCCCTGACCTCTGACATCACCCACAATTACAGCCATCCCCAGAAACCCATGATGTGACCTGACACGATCTGGAGAACCTGATTCACAGACTCCGAAGGACAAGACTTTCCTACTGCCTTTCTCTCAACCATCGGTGTCTGCTCTTCCTGCTTCTGTTTCGCCCATCATGTTTTGGCGGTTCCAGGTCACTCTCTACAGAGAAGAAAAGTTCCGGTGGCCATCCTCCTCCATCAAGATAGACGTGTGGCATTTATTTCCTGGCCATTGACATTGGACTGATGCTTCTATAGAACTTGCTGGACACTCCTTTTATACTGCTGGACTTCTTGAAGAATGACTGTAGCAGTTCATAGAACTTACCGCCAGCTGACTCGGGATTTTGCAATGCCAGATCACCCCTCTAGCCCCTCGGCTTATCAGGCCCCCACTCCTCCACCCATCAGGCTCACTCTGTCTCTTGCTACTCTTACTTATCCCTCCCTGTCTTGTGCTAGTTATTTTTGAAGACACTTACACACTATCATTCTGCTTTCTTCCCAACAGGTTTCCGTTCACCCCTACACTGTTATTCCCCTGACAGAGATGAAGCCTTTTACAGACATTGACCCAGTTATATATGGCCATTAAGTAAGAGGAAGATGTTGGGGAATTGTGAGGATATGGTTGAGCTTGGAAGGGCTTGAGCCTGAGGGGTGTGTCAATCCTGTTAGTCTCTCTCTCCACAGAGAGGTTGAGCAAGGAGGGACAGTAGAACCCCAAAAAAGGTGTGCCTCTTATCAGTCTCCCTGCCTCACAAAGTGCCCAGCACTCCTGATACTATGGCAAAAAGTTAAAAAGAAAGGGGGAGATGTTGGGTAGTTGCCATCTCCCCCTGGCTTCTGCTTAACCATATGCCTATATAGGGATTTTAGTGATCTAAAGCTTTGGTCTATTTACATAAATCACTTTTACATAAAGCACTCCAGGGCATTGGTGGTTCTATGATAGGATTCTCTCCTGCTCCACCCCCTCCTTGTCACACACTGATCCCTTCTTTGTCACACTCTGATTTTCACCAGTCACTTTTCTCTCCACCCTCTCTATATCACATCCTGTTTCCACCCTACTTGGAGAGTATAAAAACAGCTGCTCTTCTGATTAAAGACACTTGGAAATTGCTTTCCGGCTCCGAGAGTTCCAGAGTGTATCTCCTGCGGAAGTTGGTGCAGCACGAGTTCCTGATCCCTCTCCCACACAGCAGCCTAGATCAGCTCCAGTTGAGTTCTCTCCAACCCAGAGAGCACTAGCTCGGGAAGAAGTACCCTCAGGCTATCCCGGCAATAAACTAAGACAAACTAATCACCAAACAGAACTCTGCTGTCTCTTTGCAGCGGCACAAGCACTCTCTCTTACTCTGGAACTCAGGAACCCAGGAACTCTGGCGGGGTTCCTTCGGAGCGGGGCCAAGCATGCCCACAAAACTAACTGGACTGATCTAATTCTCTCGGTGGGGGAGAACTAGAACCCAATGTAAAGCATACAACAATTCCCCCTTTTTAACTAAATGGCTACAGTATCAAGGGTGTGGGGTGAACAGAAACATATATCATACAGGCATTTTTTAAAAAGAAACTGGCACAAACATGGAGAAACATGCAAGCAAGTAACAAGAACCAGTGTGCTGCCAAGGGAAGGCCTGAGGGGGCCTTTTTTGCCTCTGTGGGCAAAACTTTATCAGCTTAAAAAAAACATTTCTTGCCTCTGGGGGGCGTACTTGTCTCGACGGACATTTGCATGGGGGTTGGGAACGGCCTAGAGTCCCAAAGGCAGCTGGCTGCAATTTACTTACTATGAAACAAAACTTGTTATTAGCATAACCAAAGCACAATCTAACGTTTTTAATAGAGAAGGAATTTGAGACTTTTATATATCAACAACGTCTTTTAACCTTTTGTTACACCCATTCAAGATGGAGTCACACCCTAGGTGTGCGCAGGAAAGGAAACCTTAGGCATGAGAATAATTAGCATAGCCATTGTGCAATCTACCATTTCTAATAGAGTAGGTAATGGAGAGTTTTACATATCAACAAGTCTATTTGACCTTTTGTTTAGACCAACTTAGTTAAAATATATTGTTAACTAATTTTACTTTTACCTCAGACTTTAAATGTAAGTTAATTTTATCTTTATGAGAATTACGTTGAAAACCTTTTTCATTTAACTTTGACTAGTAAGAATTTAGCCTTAAAGTTACTGTTTACCAAACTTTAAACATACACATAAACATGGTCATTAATACACTAGGAGAGAAACCTTTGTTACGAAGACATGTCATTTTAAACACGAATTTAAATCTGTACTGTCTTAGTTGTTGGGGAGGGGGGGTTTCACCATCTGGAGGTGGCTTCCCGTGCAGCTTCACTTCTAGGAATTGCAGGTTGCGATCTCTGCACAAATCTCTGCGTACTCCAGCTTGTCTGCCTTCAGACGGGACCGGCAGCTGGAGATCTCGTGTGCCCAGTTTCGGCAGGGAGCCCGGGGGTCCGGGAGGCCCGGGATGGTTCCAGAATTCATGGCAAGAGGGCAGGCGGGCCAGTTTTGTAGAAGGTATGGGCCTAGGTGCCCAGGGGTGGCGGCCATGATAGGCCTCCACGGCCCTGCCCCATGGTCCTGCCATGTCTGCTGCCCTGCTCGCAGTGGCTGAGCAGCGTGGAGGGATCACGCGTCCAGTGCCCTGCTCCACGCGGTGGAGAGCCGGCTCCTGTGGGCTGGCCTGCGTGCTGGCATTGGGCTCTTGCGTGGTGGAATCGGGCTCCAGCGTGTTGGCATCGGGCTCTTGGGGCTCTTGTGTGCTGGTGTCGGCCTCCTGCGGGCTGCGGACGCGGTGCGCGGGGTTGTCTGGGCGCAGCCGGCTGGCTGGCTGTTTAACCAGGTGGAAACAGCAGCTCCGTGCCTCGCCTCCCACCCGCTGGCTCTTCCCGCTGGCTGTTCTGAGTTCGCCCGAGTGAGTGGAAACCACAGAGTGGTCCAGAGATAAATGTTCCAGAAACAGTGAAACAGTCTCATGAAGAAAGAGCAGAGGCCTTTGGAGATCTCTTCACAAGCAGAAGAGAAGGCCATAGTGCATAGGTAGCCAAATTGTCTTTACTTATCTGAGAGATGCGCAGGTCAGGTCCACGTGGGCGCCATTTGTTGTTAAAATTTTGTAGTCTCTTGCTGGCCGGGCTAGCTTCACGGGCGGGTAACAGAGACGCGGAGACAACGGCTGGGCAGGGAACCTGTATTTCTTTATTCAAACAATTCATAAACTAAGACAAACTAATCACCAAACAGAACTCTGCTGTCTCTTTGCAGTGGCACAAGCACTCTCTCTTACTCTGGAACTCAGGAACCCAGGAACTCTGGTGGGGTTCCTTCGGGGCGGGGCCAAGCAGGCCCGCGAAACTAACTGGACTGATCTAATTCTCTCGGTGGGGGAGAACTAGAACCCAATGTAAAGCATACAACAATACATGTTACCATGTGCAAGGACCTGGGTTCAAGTCTCCCAGTCCCCACTTGCAGGGGGAAGGCTTCACAAATTGTGAAACAGTTATGTACGTGTCTTGTTGTCTCTCTCTTCCTCTCCTTCCCCCTTCCCTCTCAATCTCTCTCTGTCCTATCAAACAAAAGTTATATATATATATATATATATATATATATATATATATATATATATATATATATATATGAAAGCTAACAGGATGTATAAAAATGTATAGGGAATTTCAGGAGAGGGTTACAATTAATTTCTCCAGTTTTCTTTTGTTTCCGTTGTTTAATATATATGTTGTTTTTACAGAACTTTGGTGGGTATGGTGTGTGATTATAATCCTACAATCTTGTAACAAACTATTAAGAACAGATAGAAATTATTTGTATACAAAAAGAAATATATTTTTAATCCGTAAGTCAGTAAATTACATTATTCACTTAACGTAAAGTTAAATCCATTCTAGGCTTGAAGAGATTATCTGTTGAACAACCACAGGGAAAAGAGACTTCTCTGAAAACTAAGAAAAGGCCTTATCTAAAATTATAATGTAGTATGTCAAGGATCAACAAGAAATAGAGCTTAACAGCTGTTTGTTATTGAATGGTATAGTAAGAATTACTTGCTAGGTGTAAGGATCCCGGTTTAAGCCCCCAGCTCCCCACCTGCAAGGGGGGGTCATTTCACAAGCAGTGAAACAGGTCTTTAGGTGTCTGTCTTTCTCTCCCCCTCTCTGTCTTCCGCTCCTCTCTTGATTTCTTTCTGTCCTATCCAGCAACAACAACAGCAATAACAATAACGACAACAAGGGCAACAAAATGGGGGAGGCAGGAGCAGTGGATTCATATTTCTGATGTCATCTGCTGTCTCTTTTGGTTTTTACATTGTGATGGCATCAAATATAGGGCCTCATTTATGCAAAGCATGCCCTCAGCCACAGCATCATGTCCCTGGTCCCTAAATAAACATAGTGAATTGAGGACTGGGACAGTGGCTCATCAGTGGACCACATACTCAGCATTCTTAGTAAAGCCAAGTGCTTGACATCTAGCAGCTCATTAAAAAACAGCAACAATGAGGCGCCGGGTGGTGGCGCACCTGGTTGCTCGCACATGTTACAGTGCTCAAGGACGGGAGTCCAGCGGTAGCACAGCGGGTTAAGTGCACGTGGTGCAAAGCTCAAGGACCAGCTGAAGAATCTCAGGTAGAGCCCCTGGCTCCCCACCTGCAGGGGAGTCGCTTCACAGGCAGTGAAGCAGGTCTGTAGGTGTCAATCTCTCCCCTCTCTCCATTTCTCTCTGGCATATCTAACATTGACGATATGAGTAACAACAATAATAACTACAACAATAAAAACAACAAGGGCAACAAAAATAGGTAATAAATAAATATTAAAAAAACTTAAAAAATAAAACAACGATGCTCAAGGACCCAGGTTCAAGTCCCTGGTGGTCCGTACCTGCAGGGGGAAAGCTTCACAAGTGGTGAAGCAGAGCTGCAGGTGCCTCTCTGGCTCTCTCTCTCTATATATATATCTCCCCCTTCTCAATTTCTGGCAGTTTCTATCCAATAAATAAATAAAGATAATAAAAAAAACAACAAATGATGACCAACATAAATGGCAGAAAGCTATTTTACTCTTTTAAGAAAGGTGCAGAGGATTAGCAAAACAGCTCACCTGTGTAGTTTACTTGTTTTGCCATGCACACCAGCCAGTTTGGGGTCCAAGTCCCACCAGACAGGAGGAAGCTTTGGTTCTGTGATATCTCTCCCCGCATTCTTTGTCTCCTTCATTCTAAATCTGTGTGAGTCAGTGGCAAAGCCCTGTTGATGGCAGACTGGAAGGACGGAAAGAAGGGAAGGGACAAGGATGGGTGGATGGATGGAAAGGGAGAATATATCCATAACACAGAACAGAACAGAACACAATATTACACTTTCATTCCACTCGTGTGCCTGGACATTTGAGTAGTCGCTCAGATGTCCTTGGCTATATTAATCAGTGTGCTCTGTGAGGGCAGCTCAGTTATCTGCTTCTCAGCTGAAGAACTTCTCAGACCCAGAATCTGAATGTATTTGAGCGGTAGTGTACTCCTGAACCTCCATGTATAAACGCCAGTGTTTACAAGACGCCATGCTTCTATTTATAGAGAACTCTCTAGCTATCTAAAGGAATGGGAAAGAAGAGATGTTCTGGGAAAGTAGAAGTCCAAGGCTTGTCCCTCTCCTTTAGCTTATTAAGATATTTTTCTGAAGACAAAATGTATACAAAACAACAACAGCACTACTAGTAACGTGTGCGCTCACTTGTGAAGTATACTTCAGTCAGTGATGCTACTTTTATAGATACCAGTTTATGGATGACGTATAACTGGACTCATTTAGTGGCACTTTTGGACCTTGAGAGCTGGTTTGGAGGTTCTAGAGGGGGAGCGCAGCTACTCATATACCCTCAACCGAAGACCCGTCCTCTTCCACCTAGTGTGCAGCTTCCAGGTGGGACGCACATGAAGCGGTGAGGGAGGAAGGGGACACCCACCTAGCCAGCCAGATCAGCCAAATCAACCCTGGCCATCAGTGGGGTGACAGATGTCGCAGTCGGATGACCCTCACATCCTAATGGCACTTTTGACTCATTTGCACTAGGAGATGAAATTGCTTGGGTAGAAATATCTGGGTATTACAGACAACCTTGGAAATCGCAAGGCTTACAAGGGTGTATATGCCATTTACTTACCGTTCGTCAGGATGTAAACAGCCAAGAGTTGCTGAAAGAGGACACACAAATACAAAGGTAGAATCATAAAGTAAGGCATCTATTTCAGATGAGCATTAGTCATTTGCTTTTAGCATATCTCTGAAATTTTCTGTCATTCATTTGTTTAGTAAGTACAGCATAACCAATGTATTTTTTAAATGTTTATTAGTGATGTATTTATTTATTAAGGATTAACAAGATTGCAGGATAAGAGGGGTACAGTTCCACACAAATCCCTTCACCAGAATTCTGTATCCCATCCTCTCCATTGGAAGCTTTCCTGTTCTTCTTCCTATTCTGAGAGTATGGACCAAAATTCTTTATGGGGTGCAGAAGGTGGACGGTCTGGCTTCTGTAATTGCTTCTCCGTTGGACATGGAGGTTGGCAGATCGCTTCATATAACCAGCCTGTTTCTATCTTTCCCTAGTTAACTAATAAATTTAAAGATGTATGGAGTTCAATGAGCTGGGAAGGTAGCATTATGGTTATGCAAAAAAAACTTTCATGCCTATGGCACCAAAAATCCCAGATTCAATCCCTAACGTCATCATAAACCAGAGTTGAGCAGTGCTCTGGTAAAATAAAGGATAGGGTAGGCTAGGCTAGGCTAGGAATGGAACACAAATTAAGTCGAGGTGAGAAGGCCAGTGAGATAGCTCACCTGGGAGGGTGCCCGCTTTGCCAAGCCTGAGACCCAGGTTCAAGTACCAGCATAAGAAGAAGCCCTTTCTCTATGTCAATTTGGAGACAAATAATAATAATTGAGTTGTGAAAATGTGTTTTGGGTTTTGATATGTTATCACAGAGTTTCAATAGCTGAATCAAAATGTCAATGAAACGGGAATGTACTGGACAATTATTTCAGTTTTTCAAAGTTGTCACAATAAGATGAGCAAACTTCATGAAAAATGTTGAGGGGCAGTTAAGCACATGCATACAGAGTATTTTAAAGTGTAATTTCTTCTTGGATCTATTGCTTTTCTACTAAATAGAGCCAAGGAGCAATCACTGAACGTTTACGAAGTTTCAGCATGCACGATCTAACAGCTATCCAAGGGGATGAGCCTGTGGGGCAAAGGCCATACCAACCTTTACCAGAAACAAAAAAGAAAAGTAAACCGACCGCCAGTGAATCAGCAGGTGAGCTTGTTTGTCTTAATATATTAGTTCCCTCCCTGGCATAACATATATAGGAGGATGCCCTGGGGTTCTCTCCCTCCCCTTTCTCCCTCTCCCCCTCTGCTCTCTTCCCTCCCCCCTCTCCCTCCTAAGTAGATAAATATATTTTTAAAAATTATGTACCTTCTCCACAAAGCAGAACTTGGACTGGAGTTGGTGTATTACACCAAAGTAAAAGACTTTGGGGGCGGGGGGAGAAGATTCAGGTCCTGGAACATGATGACAGAGAAGGACCTAGTGGAGGTTGAATTGTTATGTGGAAAACTGGGAAATGTTACGCATGTCCAAACTACTATATTTTACAGGTGACTGTAAACCATTAATCCTCCAATAAAGAAAAAAAAATGTTTACCTTCTCTATTCCCCCATTTAATCTTGGATGCATAACCAGATGGAAAGTACTTTGTTTGTTTGTTTGTTTTTTTCTTGCATCTTTAGTTGACACCTTAGCAGCAGATAGCAACTACTCCAGGTCTGTTAAATTCATGCATTTAAATTGTACTTTTTGGTTTTGCACTTGACTGTAACTCCCTTTCTCCAGATTTTTCTAGGTAATGTTAGTGCTTGTCTTCTGTTTATTCTGGCAACTATCCAGCTAAGAAAGCAGCACCAGCCTCTTTGGCTGTCATTAATATTTAGAACTAAGTAGGTTGAGATGGTTACCACCACCAGCACTAGTTCTGACTTGTGGTCAATACTCCTGCTACTCAAACTGTATAGTGACATCTGAGAAATTGTATAGATAATTACTACCACAAGAACATGCACAAATAATATTAACAACAACAACAAAAAACCAACTCACAAGATAAAAGTTTAAGAAAGCAATGAAAGGCGATTCAGTTTGAAAACAGGATTACTTCAACGACAGCTGTGTTGAAATGATGTATTCTAGTTCAAGAACTAACTTGAAGGCATATCCTAATGTAAAAATAAGCATGTCATAGTTGATATATTCTATAACAATTATTAATAAAGTATAATAGTAGCGCATATATATATATATATACAAATAATAAAGTATACTATCATTGTTCTTTTATCAGACTAAAGACTTTTGGAGGGGGTACTGGGGGCAAGGAAGTAGACAGCTCTCCTAGGACACTTTGCCATGCACATAGACTCAAGTTTGAGCCGCTGGCCACCACTTGGGAGCACCTGCATGGGGGAAACTTCATGAGTAGGGGGCCATGCCATCATATCTCTGTCTCTGTATTTCTGTCTCTCATTCTCTCACCAAGGAATTAAAAAGAGAGTACACTGAGAGCAGAAAATCACGTGGCACAAAGGGAAGTTGTAGTTAAAGGTTTAGCTAAGAACTAAGATCTTCAGAATACTCTTTTTTTTTAATTTAAGAAAGCATTAATTAACAAAACCATAGGGTAGGAGGGGTACAATTCCACACAATTCCCACCACCCACTCTCCATATCCCACCCCCTCCCCTGATAGCTTTCCCATTCTCTATCCCTCTGGGAGTATGGACCCAGGGTCATTGTGGGTTGCAGAAGCTAGAAGGTCTGGCTTCTGTAATTGCTTCCCCGCTGAACATGGGCGTTGACTGGTCGGTCCATACTCCCAGTCTGCCTCTCTCTTTCCCTAGTAGGGTGGGTCTCTGGGGAAGTGGAGCTCCAGGACACATTGGTGGGGTCTTCAGTCTAGGGAAGCCTGGCCGGCATCCTGATGACATCTGGAACCTGGTGACTGAAAAGAGAGTTAACATACGAAGCCAAACAAGTTGTTGAGCAATCATGGACCCAAAGCTTGGAATAGTGGAGAGGAAGTGTTAGGGGGATACTCACTGCAAACTCTAGTGTACTTGTGCTTTCAGGTATATATTTTGCAGTAGTTTACAGATACGTGTGAACATATGCTCTCTCTCACAGAAACTGGTGTATATCTAGGTTTTGGGACTTTGTTAGAAAGTGAACCACCTGAGATGGAATTAGAGCATACTATGAAAGGAAAGGTCTCACCCGAGTAATGAAGCTAAAGGGTTGTCATTCCACACGTGAAGTCTCTGGACACAGTCTGAAATGAAGCATGTTGAGGTGGCAATCATTGTGTTGAGAATACTCTTTTTTAAATAATAATTTTCATTTCGTTTTGAGGTAGCCTTGGTTTATAAACTGTAAGTGCCTTAGAACTACAATTTCTCACTGACTAAAAATATGTTGCCTCACTCCTACCAAAGCACCAATAACCCTTCACCAAAGTCCATTGAGCCCCCTTCCCCTTCCCCCTTCCAGTTCTCTCTCTCTCTTTCACACACACACACACACACACACACACACACACACACACACACCATGCCCTTTGTTAACCTCGGTGCTGCGATTTGAGTTCATAGTCTTATTTGGGCTTTGTTATTTTCCTTGTTTTGTTTATTTAGAGTTTCTGTGGAGAAATCAGTTGATAATTTTATGGGATTTCCATTATTGGTGACTCTTTTTACTTAACAGCCTTCAGAATCTTCTCTTTTCGTCTTTGATCTTGGCCATTTTAATTATTATGTGTGCCTTGATGAACTTAGGTTTGGTTTTATTTTTCTTAGAGCTTCCTGAGCCTGCGTGTCTGTCTCCTTTAATTTGGGGAGAGTCTCAGATAATATTTCTTCAAATATGAATTCTCTCCTTTTCACCCTCTTCTCCTTATATCCCTACGATATGAATGTTACTCTTGGTATTGTCCCAGAACGCTCTTATATTTTCTTCATTTGTTTTCATGCTTTTTTTTTTATTTCTTTGGAATGACTTCCTTTAATTTCACTCTAAGTTTGGGTGTCTGTCTTTCTGTAGATGTTCTCCTCTACTGAAATGTTTTTTTCTTTAAGTTCTACAACTCAGCTCCTCATTCTTCTAGTCACTGTTACCCCTTTTTCTGTAATTTCTCTCCTCATTTCTTTGAATATGCAGCATTCCTGCATAGATTTTTCTCATTTTTGTGAGCATTCTTAGGACCTTGGTTTTGCCGTCTTCCTCGGCTCTTTTGAATCTGGCGTTTTCAGGGTACTGTGTATGTCTCCCCATTATATTTGATTTTCTGTTTGGATGAAGGCCACAGCCTGTACTTCATCAGGTCTGAGCAGTGACCAAATGCTTATAGTCACAAGTGCCAACTAAGGTTATATTGCCAAGGCTCTGCAAGACTAGGAATTTGAGGTTGCAGATGTGTCACAGACTAGGAGGAGGACTTTAACTGTTGCACCAATAGCATGTTTCTCTGTGGGTCCACCCCCAAGACCCCATGGCTTTGAGGACTGAGTTTCACAACGAATAATTTCAACTGGCTGTGGCTTATGGTGGTGTGGGGGATTGAACCTGGGGTTTTGGAGCCTCAGGCATGAGAGTCTCTTTGCATAACCATTATGCTATCTGCTCCCACCCTGCCATTAATATTTTTAATATTTTAAGTGATTTAAAATTTTCCCCGATGAGCAAGCAAGGTAATTCACCAAAGAAAATGCCTGTTTTGTCATGTAGGCTTGAGCCCAGCCCACATACACTGGCAGAAGCTTCAGTGTCTTCCCTCTTTGTCTGTCTCTGTCTCTCCACTCCCTCCTCCCATCTGGAAAAAGTTAACCTCAGCAGTGAAGTCCTGGTGTTGCCACCTGCACCCCCACCCTCCCCCACCCCCACCTCCGCACTAAAAATATCACAGCCATTTGTTTTACTCACAAATCTATGGGTGACTTGGCTCAGTGAGGCAATTCCTGCCTGGGGCCTTCTGCAGCTACAGTCAAACAGCAGCAGGAGTTGGAGTCATGATCTCAATCCTTCGCTGATATTTCTGTTGTTTGAGTCGGGCTAAGTAAGACAGCCAGTGTCTCAAACCCTTGGGACTTCCCAGACATCTTCTCTCACCATTTCTTTGTGGTCTCTATGTAGGCTTGGTAGATTTCTTGCCTTGTATCTAAAAATCTGCAGAGCCAGTGTCCTAAGAGAAATAAGCAGAAGTCAGGTGGCATCACTTCTGCCTTGTGGTAGTTTCTGTTGAAGCAAGCACAGTCTCTCGAGATTCAGTGGAAGAGTTGAAAAGTGTTAGCGAATTTCTGGGTTATTTTAAACCGACCACAACAAGACTATAGGGAAACAATCTCATATACTCTTTATGGGATTTAAAAGTTAGAACAATCCTTTTGGATGATGATCTAACAGCAATTACCAACATGTATCTTAAATATCTCAACAAGAAGCTCAGAATAAATATGTTATAAGAAAACAGACAGTTGTTCAAAGACATATGTATAAGAAGTCCACATAGTTATTCATAAGAAAATATTGGGAGTGCTAGGCAATGGCACAGCGGGTTAAGCGCACATGGCACAAAGCACAAGGACGGTATAAGGATCCTGGTTCAAGCCCCCGGCTCCCCACCTGTAAGGGGGCCACTTCACGAGCAGTGAAGCAGGTCTGCAGGTGTCTATCTTTCGCTCCCCTCCTCTCTCCATTTCTCTCTGTCCTATCCAACAACAATGACAGCAATAACTAATAACAACAACAATGATAAATAAAAGGGCAACAAAAGGAAAAAATAAGCCTCCAGGAGCAGTGGAGTCATAACAGTGGTTTATTAACCATGGAAAATAATATACTTACTGGCATAAAGCACTCAAATTGGGGCCAGGTGGTGGCACACCTGGTTAAGCACAGACATCACAGTGCGCAGGACCCAAGTTCAAGCCCCCTGTCCCCACCTGCAGGGGGAAAGCTTCATGAGTGTTGAAGCAGGGCTGCAGGTGTCTTTCTGACTCTCGCCCTCTTTCTCTCTCCTCCCTCCTCTCAATTTCTGGCTACCTCTATCTAATAAATAAATATAATTTTTAAAAAAAAAAAACAACACTCAGGGAGTCCGGGGGTGGCGCAGCGGGTTAAGTGCACGTGGCGCAAATCGCCAGGACCTGCGTAAGGATCCCAGTTCGAGCCCCTGGCTCCCCACCTGCAGGGGAGTCGCTTCACAAGCAGTAAAGCAGGCCTGCAGATGTCTGTCTTTCTCTCCTCCTCTCTGTCTTCCCCTCCTCTCTCCATTTCTCTCTGTCCTATCCAACAACAATGACATTAATAACCACAACAATGTTAAACAACAAGGGCAACAAAAAGGAAAATAAATAAATAAATAAATAAATAAACTTAATTTATAAAAAAAAACACTCAAATTATGCAAAAAAACCTAGTAACAATGGAGTAGCTAGTGTGTATGTTAAAATTTGGTAGTAAGGAAGCACAACAGATAAATGATGAAATGGATTCATAGATGTAAAGTTTTTAACATATATATATATATATATATGTGTGTGTGTGTGTAAAAGAAAAGATTAACTCTGAGTAGAGGAATCTAGCGGTGTTTTGAATCAAGTGATTACTCAAAATCAGAGTAAAAACAGCAGTGCTCCTCCTTCTGAAAACTAATTTCGGACGAGTGAAACAGCTCACTTGGATAGAGTGTGGCTTTGCCATGCGCAGTACCCAGACTGAACCCAGACTCCATCATGTTGAAAGAAGTTAGTGCTGTAGTCTCTATCACTGTCTTTACCTCTCTGTCTCCCTATAAAAGTAAATAAATGAAGATTTAAAAAAAGAATATTTGTGGGGGTCGGGCGGTAGCGCAGCGGGTTAAGTGCATGTGGCGCAAGGACCGGAGTAAGGATCCCGGTTCGAGTACCCCGGGCTCCCCACCTGCAGGGGAGTCGCTTCACAGGCGGTGAAGCAGGTCTGCAGGTGTCTGTTTTTCTCTCCCCCTTTCTGTCTTCCCCTCCTCTCTCCACTTCTCTCTGTGCTATCCAACAACACCGACATCAGTAGCAATGATAATAATAACCACAACAACGATAAAAACAACCAGGGTAACAAAAGTGAAAAAAATGGCCTCCAAGAGCCGTGGATTCGTGGTGCAGGCACTGAACCCCAGCAATAACCCTGAAGGCAAAAAAATATATATATTTGCAACCTAGAAGATGATGCAGTGAGTAAAGAACTGGACTTATAAGCATAAGGTCCTGAGATCGATACCCAGCATGGAATATGCCAGTGATGCTCTGGTTTTCTTCTCCTTTCTCTCTATCCTCAATAAGTAAATAAATCTTAGAGAGAGAGAGAGAGAGGGAGGACTAGGGCCAGGTGGTAGAGCACCTGGTTGAGCACACACATTACAAGAACCCAGGTTGAAGCCCCCGCTCCCACCTGCAGGGGAAAGCTTCGCCAACAGTGAGGCAGCGTTGTTTGGTGTTCCTCCCTCCCCTCGCCATTTCCTCTTTATTTTTTTCTATCTCTATGCAAAATTAATTAATAAATAAAATTAAAACTAGAGTATTCACTTTTTATATCATGATTTTTTTCCCCCCTTCTATTCATTTACTTTAAAAAAAAAAAGACAAGTTGGTAATTTTTACAGTTAGGGAATTACATCCTCATTGCAGCATTCGTGGGGTCGGCTGGTGGTGCACTGGATTAAGTGCACATAGTGCAAAGTTTGCTTATGTGATCCAGTTCATGTGGTTAATGAATTTACCTTAGAAGCTCTAATTGTGTGCATAAGCAAACTCAAATATCTGGAGAAAAGCGAGTCTCTCTTGAAAGCTTATCATAGACTATTCTGATTTATTTATTTACTTATATTTAGATGTTTTATTTACTTGTTTATATGAGAGAAATAGGCCAGAGCACCACTCAACTCTGGCATGTAGTGGGGCCAGGTGTCAACCTTGGGGCTCCAGGCACCAAGTCCTGTGCTCTCCTACCAACCTCTCTCACTACTACTTTATAGAATTAATAATAATATTCTCTCACTGCCCAGAACATACTACTTTATAGAATTAATAATAATAATAATACTCTCTCACTGCCCAGAACATACTATTTTATAGAACTAATAATAATAATAATACTCTCTCACTGCCCAGAACATACTACTTTATAGAATTAATAATAATAATACTCTCTCACCGCCCACAACCTACTACTTTAATGAAGCCATTCAAATCTACATGTTGTCACTGGGGAGAAAAAAAAACATAACAGACACAACCCTACAAACTTCTAGCTATTTTTGTAAGAAAAAGGATACCTTGAACACAATATTTACTTCCTTTGAAAGAAGACCACATTTTGATAAGTGGAAATATAACTAATATGGAAGAGTGCTCTACTTCCATATTAGTTAAAAGTGATTCACTATTCAGTTTCAATACCAACGAATAAGAGGTTTTACTTTATTTTAGATGCTTCCCATATTTACTTATTTCTTAACACGCTTATGCATTATAACATTTTTATCCATGATTTTTAAAAAATTATTTATTTATTCCCTTTTGTTACCCTTGTTTTATTGTTCTAGTTATTATTGTTATTGGTGTCATCGCTGTTGGATAGGACAGAGAGAAATGGAGAAAGGAGGGGAAGACAGAGAGGGGGAGAGAAAGATAGAGACACCTGCAGACCTGCTTCACCACCTGTGAAGCGATTCCCCTGCAAGTGGGGAACTGGGGGTTCGAACTGGGATCCTTACGCCGGTCCTTGTGCTTTGTGCCACCTGCGCTTAACCACTACCACCCGACGCCCTTATCCTTGCTTTTTAAGTGAATAAGCAGACGTAGACTAAATTGCCTGTCAAGGATACACACTCAGTAAGAGAAACAGATATCCAAGGTTCCTAAGCTAATTCATAGCCTTTCACTTTTCAGTGTATAAAGAGATTATACGTCGCAAAGCATGAATTCAAACAGAGTACGGAGATGACCTTTGATAAGTTTTAGTCAAAGATGGCAAATAGGTGACATGCTTGCTTCCTGCTTTGTGCCCATGATGGTAGACATAGCTAATGGATTCTTATGCTTTCCCATGCCAACTCAGAATCCCACTTAGCATACTGCCCCAGAAAGCTTAACAGGATAATACTTGGTATTTATATAGAAGCCTGTTTATCTTCACCCACCTGTTCATCATTTTACCAGATGAGAAACTGAGGTCTGGAGACAGGAAATACTTTCTCAGCTTCTTCTGCTACAGGTCCAGGACTTCTTCTGCCACATAGCTATAGGCCCTTCCTTTAAAGTCAAACACTCTGTGATGCAACATTGAAGTTAATATATGGAAATTGTTTAGAACAATGTCTGGTACATGCCATGTACTGAGTCAGTATCAGTCATCGTTATTATTGTTGTTGTTATTATTATTACTAGTGAAAACAAAATGTGCACCAACTGTAAGATGTACAAGCTATGAATTAAACCAAGCCAAGGGCCGGGTGATGGTGCACATGTTACAAAGCACAAAGTCAGGCCCCTGGGCCCACCTGCAGGTGGAAAGCTTTGTGAGTGGTGAAGCAGTGCTGCAGTTGTCTCTCTTTCTTCCTCTCTATCTCCTCCTACCCTCTCGATCTCTGGCTGTCTCTATCCAATAAAGATAAAAAAAATTTTTTTTAACCAAGTCAGTATGAAAAACATCAGCTAGTTTCCAAAAGATGGTAGCAGAGCCCTGGTCAGAAAAAGCCTAAACAGTTGTAGTCTCAGGCCCCAGGGGTCCTAGCCTGACAGGCTTCTCCTCAACCTTGGGTCCACAATTTCTTCAGAATGTGGATGGAAGGCATCCTTTCAAGCACTATATCTAGTCTAGACTAATGATGTACCCAAAAAAAAAAAAAAAAAAAAAACTGTCCTTATCATTGTCTAGGTACGGTACCAAAAATAGGCTATCATCGTCACCTTTCAACTTTCAAAATGATCATAGAAAAATGAGTAAATCCATCACTTTTCCCAAATCTTTAACTAGAAAGAAAATAGTCTTTAGCTGAAATTGAGAAATTTTGAAGAGCCACATTACCATCTGGCCAATTTGCTGAGCTCTTGTCCTGATGTGGCACCCAGATTTAGATTTCTTCTGTACTTTTGGGCCCCCTTTTTCTCCTTCAAAAGCAAGCAAATCCTTGGGCAACTTGAATGAACATTTCCACTATTCAAAGAAGATTTTTTGGGGGGAGAGGGTAAGACAGAGAGAAATTGAGAGGGGAGAGGAAGATGGGAGGGGGGAGAGACAGACACCTACAGACATGCTCCACTGCTTGTGAAGAGACTCCCCTCTGCAGGTGGCTAGCTGGGGGCTCCAACCAGGATCCTTGTGCAGATTCTTGTGCTTAATACTATGTGTGCTTAACCTGCTGCACCACCGCCCAGACCCCCCAGAGCAGTAGGTATTTAGTTTGGCTCCTGTTTTCCAAGAGATGATTTAGTTGAACAAGTTTAATTAAACTTGTGAGTTGTACCTTGTAGATCTCAAATTTGATTAATGTTTCTCTCTTGGTTCCTTAGACTTCCTTCATTTCTGACTTACCTTATTCTAATAATTTTCCTGATTCTACTCTCATCCCCTTCTGATTCATTCTCTAAAATACAGAAAGAATCTTACAGGGAGATCATGTCATCCTTTTGGGTTAATGTTTTAATGCCCCCCCCACACACACTTCCATTGCTCTGTGATAAGTCCAAACCAAGTAACATGTGGTTTATTAGCACCCCACCCTGTTCTCCCACTCATTATATTTATTTATTTTTACGTAGGTTTTTTTTTTTGTATTTGTTTTTTTCCTCCAGGGTTATTGCTGGGGCTCAGTGTCTGCACCACACATCCACTGCTCCTGGAGGCTATTTTTTCCTCTTTTGTTGCCCTTGTTGTTTTATCACTGTTGTGGTTGTTATTATTATTATTGACGTCATTGTTGATGGATAAGACAGAGAAATGGAGAGAGGAGGGGAAGACAGAGAGGGGGAGAGAAAGACACCTGCAGACCTGCTTTACTGCTTGCTAGGCAACCCCCCTGTAGGTGGGGAGCCGGGGGCTCGAAATAGGATCCTTACGCCAGTCCTTGCACTTCTGGTAGCTTTTTTAAAAATATTTTATTTATTTATTTATCAGAAAGATAGAAGTAGAGAGAGAAAGGACCACGTATCACTCTGGTACATGTGCTGCCAGGGATTGAACTAGGGACCTCATGCTTGAGAGTCCAGTGCCTTATCCACTGTGCCACCTCTTGGACCACTTCTGGTACCTTTTACTGAGGCTCTCTAGAGTCTGTTTCCCCTCCTGAACTCTACATGTCTTTAGATAGAAAAAAAAAGATAGCTGTAATTTTCATCCTGGCATTTAATTTAGCCCATTGTCTGATACATGCAAGTTTCAAAATGCTTGTAGAAAAGGGAATCAGTCCATTAGTTTCCCCAAAACTATAATTAGAAAGAAAATAGTTGGGGGGGGGGGGCTGAAATTAAGAAACAAATAGAGGATGAAATGTCTAATTTGAATGAAATTGAGTCCTAATCATATAAATCACGGAGCAATTTAGGTAACAGAACCGTAGAGAAATCGGTCGTTACAGCTACTTGCTTTCTCACCTCTATTTGATTTCTCTTTCTGCATGTTACTTTAATCTTACATTAGGACCAAGAACGTTATTGAAGCAACGGTGACAGGAAGAAGAAGAAGAAGAAAAAAAAATCTAGAAATGACAACCTTAAAACATCTTTATTCTAGTTTATTATCCCAGTGCAGAATATAGATTTTCTAAATAAAAAGTTGGGCAAATTAAAAAAAGAAAGTTTATCTTTCCTAAAAGATCCATTTCCAGGAGATAAAGTGATTTCCTTTTTACACTTTCCCTTTGTTTCTATATATATCTTTTTCCATTTTATATTGAATCAGACATGTTTTCCCATGACTGTTGACCTCTGTAATTCCCTTTCCTGATTCCACAGGACCTCACAGTTCTTCCAAGCAGTCATGCTCCATTCTGTCCTCAAGCCTTTCTTTGCATGTACTTTTTTTTCCTGTCTGAAACATAATTCCTTGGGCTGTTGCAAAAACAACGAAGAATCTTGACCTAAATAATGACTAATTCTACTTCTGAATCCATCCTAATTCCTAGCCAAAATGTCTGGGAGCCTAAGATTCTGCTTACTTAATATGCAATTAATGATGGTTATCTTATTATGAGCTTAAGAGACTTATTAACAGTTTGCTTAGTGAGTCTCAAGTCACTCATGTCTTGGAAGAGCAGATTAATAATCATTTATACAGTTTTTATTTTCCCGTGTAAGAAAATACATCCCTTACCCTCCTGAACTTGGAAAGCCAACCTTTTCCCTCAAAATGTAGGTGTTTTTGCTAAAGGAGCTTTTTTTTTTTTTCCCCTCCAGGGTTATTGCTGGGGCTCAGTGCCTACACCACAAATCCACTGCTCCTGAAGGCTATTTTTTTCCCTTTTGTTGCCCTTGTTGTTTTGTCATTGTTGTGGTTATTATTATTGCTGTTGTTATCGTTGTTGGATAGGATAGAGAGAAATGGAGAGAGGAGGGGAAGACAGAGAGGGGGAGAGAAAGACAAACACCTACAGACCTGCTTCACTGCTTGTGAAGCGACTCCCCTGCAGGTGGGGAGCCAGAGGCTCGAACCAGGATCCTTATGCCGGTCCTTGCGCTTCGCTCCATATGCGCTTAACCTGCTGTGCTACCCCTAACGGAGCTCTATTTACCTTTTGTTAAAGAACACGTGAACCTCGATGAGTATCGTATCCTCATCCCAGTCTTTATAATCTGCCTACTATTCTGGATGCCTTAGGTGTAGGAGAGACTAAGAGTCCCGCTCGCCACTGGCAGTAATTCTCTGGATGTGTGCCCCCACTGGAGGCCCAGAAACCCTGTGTATTCATGAGTTCTCCATATAATTTTCATAGGTGCTAAAGTTCTATAACCACTACTTTAAGATGGGAATGTTCTAGTCCCCGAACCCCAGCCTCAGGATAATCTCACACGTCCTAACAGTGACCCGCCCAGCTGTCTGCATATTCTCACATTGTCCAACATAAGTCTTTATAGCTACACGTAGCCTGTTAGCACAACCGCACCATCCCTTCCTGACCTTCCTGAGGCTGGCTCTTTTCACGGACTAACATCTGTCATCATAGCCTGAGGCGTTTCCAATTACTGCAGCCAGTCTGGCTGGATTTTATCTCACAGCTGCAACCATGTTGGTTTAACATCTCCATCACCTGCCCCCGGTGAACTTCTCTTAGACCCTTTGCTCTTACTTGACTCCTGGGTTCACCCCACCGGCCCCAATCTTCACAAAGGTTTTTGACCCATGGTGGGGGGGGGTTAACCCCCAATTCCTAATTAAAATTAAAGGTAAAAGACAGACTACACAGCTGTTTATGTTGTTTAAAATTTACAAAGTGGAAAAGGGCAAAAAGATATTTCACTATAAGCCTGCTGCTATTCTTGGACATTTAAGCCAGAGAAAGTTGTTACTGCCTCAGAAATAAGATTATTTTGAATTATTCAGGAAATGCATGGTAAAAAATAGGAATGGTCAAGAAAACCTTTCGAGAAGAAATGAGTTAGGAGCTTTATCTGCTAGAATAATGCAAGGGGCACAGAGTAATGATGAAGGATATATTCGTTTTTTTTAAAAAAATATTTATTTCCATTTGTTGCCCTTGTTGTTTTATTGTTGTTGTTGATGTCATCATTGTTTGATAGGGCAGAGAGAAATGGAGAGAGGAGGGGAAGACAGAGAGGGGGAAAGAAAGATAGACACCTGCAGACCTGCTTCACCACCTGTAAAGGGACTCCCTGCAGGTGGGCAGCCAAGGGCTCAAACCTGGATCCTTACACCAGTCCTTGGGCTTTGCTCCATGTACGCTTAACCCGCTAGGCTACCACCAGAGTCCCTAGAGGATATTTTTTAAGACTAGTATCAAGAGAAATGTATGAGTTATACTAAGGCATTCCTAAGTAAACATTCTGTTCTCTACCAATACTTTGAAGGCCCTGATTATATATTGCTGGTTGGCTTAGTTTCTTTCTTAAAAGGTAGAAAAGTGAAAGGTCCACGTGCGCTTAACCCGCTGCGCCTGCCACCCGACTCCCGAAGGACGTATTTTAGATGAGAAAGGGAGACTAGGCAAATGCAAATCATGCAGAGACTGGCATCTTTTTATCAACACATGATGCTTTTGACAACTCCTTTAGGTTATGGAATTGCTCTGAAAGATGGGGATGAGAGAACAGATGAAGAAGCAGAGGGCCCGTATTCAGATGATGAGATGTTAGCACACAAAGGGCTTCGAAGATCACAAAGCATGAAATCTGTGAAAACCATCAAAGGCCGCAAAGAGGTTAGTGACATATAATTGTTTTCCCTAGTATTCAATTACTAATTGCTTTATTAGTATTCAGGACATTAATTATCCATAAGCAAAAACTGGAGTGGCAGAGCAGTAGTTACATTTAAATTTCTGTGTGTGTGCTGGATGTGCTAGAATCTCTGCAAGTTTAGAAAATGGTAAGTTCTTTGTCTTCCGCCATATTAACATAAATGGTTCATACATAGCGAATGCTATGGCTGTCCTGTGTACCCAGTGTCCACCCTGTGCATAAGCAAATAAAGCAATCAACAAACTTTAGTACAGTTTTGCTTAGAACCAACCCTACATGAGGATTAGATAGTAAAAATTTATCCATAACAAGGTGTGTTTGTGTGTATATATTTCCAGAAAGTATTTAGGCAAGTGTGTATTCAGGTAAATGGCCTCAGATTAGTGTGAATAATATTCCTAGTTATTTCCCCAAGTAAAGATAGTAATAAAAGTTAAGGTTAAGATTAGAATCAGGGAGTCGGGCGGTAGCGCAGCGGGTTAAGTGCACATGGTGCAAAGCACAAGGACCGACTTGAGGATCCGGGTTCGATCCCCGGCTCCCCACCTGGAGGAGGCTTGCTTCACAGGCGGTGAAGCAGGTCTGCAGGTGTCTGTCTTTCTCTCCCCCTCTCTGTCTTCCCCTCCTTTCTCCATTTCTCTCTGTCCTATCCAACGACGACATCAATAACAACAACAATAATAACTACAACAACAGTAAAGATACATAGGCAACAAAAGAGAAAATAAATAAATGTGAAAAAAAAACCTGAAAAAAATTAGAATGAATTGGGTGCCGGGTGGTAGCCAGGGGGTTAAGCGCACATGGAGCCAAGCGTAAAGACCAGCATAAAAATCCTGGTTCCAGCCCCCAGCTCCCCACCTGTAGGGGAGTCACTTCACAGGCAGTGAAGCAGGTCTGCAGGTGTCTGTCATTCTCTCCCCCTCTCTGTCTTCCTCTCCCATCTCACTTTCTCTCTGTCCTATCCAACAACAACTACAGCAATGATAGTAACAACAACACCGATAAACAACAAGGGCAACAAAAGAGAAAAAAATGGCCTCCAGGAGTGGCGGATTCGTGGTGCAGGCACCGAGCCCCAGCGATAACCCTGGAGGCAATAAATAAATAAATAGATTAGAATCAATTATATCATTGTACCAACTACATTTTTGGGTATTTAAGTAGTGATATTTTTTTAATACATGCTTCAAGGATAATTGATTCTTTGTGTAATAAAAGTTAAAATATATTTACTATTATTATGAGTTATATTTAATTTCAGAGAGCAGTCATCTAATTTGTAAAAAAACATTTCTCTCTCCAGGTGCGGTATGGATCACTAAAATATAAAGTGAAGAAGAGACCACAAGTGTATTTTTAGTCATATAGCAATCAAGTAACCCAAGAAAAATTATGATATAAATTTTTATAACATCATATTTGAGATTTACATATTAAAAATACTTCTTTACCTTGCGGTGGTGAAAGGTTTACTCTTATCAATTTAAATGCCTTCTATTACTTTAATAATTATTTCCAAATTTTGACTACTAATCATAATAGTTAAAATCTTTTACATATATGTAATACGATATATAAAAAATTATGTTGTTTTTCAAATTCTTCAAAACATCAAGTTGTCTGGAATCTGTGGTGAGACACAAACCCACAGTATACTTGAAAAAGAGCTTTGGCTGTTTTTTTTATTTTTAGGGTTCAAGATACATCAACCTTTGTAGTATTGTACTGTGCTTACTTGCACTTACTCGTATACTTATCACATAAGGCCAATAATTAAATAGACTTCTGACCCAACAGTGGTAGGACATACTATAAAATAAGGTATATTGTATACTATTTAAATTTTAACTTTTTAATACTTAACTAGTTTTTCTACCATCAACTGAATGTCTTCTAGAACAAAATCTGAACATCAGATACCCACATAGCACTTTTATTCTTGACTAGTTTTGCACACTTGAGAATTGTTTACTCATTTTGCAACTGTACATTTGTTTTATTGACACTATCTTTGTTGTTACTGGTATTACCCTGGCACGACAGATTTATGCCTTGAATTGTGTCATCTCTTTTCTTGTGGGTTTCATTTGTTCAATTGATTTGATTTCAATATATATATAGCCAACTATTCAATTAAAATTATATCTATGCTTTTCTTTACAGATCTTAAGCAGCTTTCCATAATTTAACTCTACATTGTAGTTGAACTAAGCATTTTTTTGTTAGCGCTACTTATACTTCCAACTTTTAAAAGGAATAGATTTTGTGAAATAGAGTTAGAGACTAGTTTAGTACATACATAGGTCTGTTGTAAGTCATGAAATTACCCAACAGTTAATTCATTTGCAAACCTGGCATTGATATATGCTGCTGGTTTATAAATCTGGTTATGATTGGAATTATTTGACTAACTTCTTGAGAGATTATTTCCTAAGTATAAATGCCAATGTAAAATACAGATGTTAGTCTTACATACTAGAACCTACTAGAAAAATGACATTTTTATCTAGGAGATTTTGAGTTACTGAACTTCAAGTTTTATTTATTTATTTTTTTAGATTATATTGATAACTATCCATTATGAACTCTAAAACAGTATACTTCCAATAATGACTTTAGTGATCAGTAATCAGATTTGGACAAATACACTTGTTCATATAACTTACTTGACTTTTATACTAGTTTGTCCAAAAAGGAAAAAAAAAATTTGAGAGAGATTTGTGAACTCTGACTTTTCTACCTTTTAAAGAAAGAAACTAAGCCAACCAGCAATATATAATCAGGGCCTTCAAAGTATTGGTAGAGAACAGAATGTTTACATAGGAATGCCTTAGTGTAACTCATACATTTCTCTTGATACTTAAAAAATATTCTCTGGAGTCGGGCGGTAGCGCAGCGGGTTAAGCACTCGTGGCGCTAAGCTCAAGGACTGGTGTAAGAATCCCAGGTAGAGCCCCCAGCTCCTCACCTTCAGGGGAGTCGCTTCACAAGCTGTGAAGTAGGCCTTCAGGTGTCTCTCTCTCCCCCTCTCTGTCTTCCCCTCCTCTCTCCATTTCTCTCTGTCCTATCCAACAACGACGGCATCAGTAACAACAATAACTACAACAATAAAACAACAAAGGGAACAAAAGGGAATAAATAAATAAATATTTAAATATATCCTCTAGGGAGTCAGGTGGTAGCGCAGCGGGTTAAGCGCACCATGGTGCAAAGCACATGGACCAGTGTAACGATCCAGAGCCCCGGCTCCCCACCTGAAGGGGAGTCGCTTCACAGGTGGTGAAACAGGTCTGCAGGTGTCTATCTTTCACTCCCCCTCTCTGTCTTCCCCTCCTCTCTCCATTTCTCTCTGTCCTGTCCAACAACAATGACATCAATAACAACAACAATAAAACAAGGGCAACAAAAGGGAATAAATAAATAAATATTTTAAATGTATCTTTAAAATAATATCCTCTAGATTATTTCATCTTCTTGATTTACAAACACTAAGTAAAAATTCATTCAGTTGCTTTTCTCTCAAAATGTAATACTATCTTCATTTACTTTACTGGCCTCTTAGACTTATTGTATTAGAATTTGATCTGCTGTGCCTAGACTTATCATTACAAATGCCACATCAACTTTGTCTTCTTTGTAAAAGCAAATGTCATCTCACATTGCCTGGCAAGGTCATGTGACTGATTTTGTATTAAAAATAATACAAAATTTTGTAATAATATGGGAGCTGATTTATACTGTTTGTCCCCAAGGCTAAGCCCATTGTTAAAACTGTTAATTATTCACGTCATGTGTTCAACCATGACTGTTTACCAGCCACCCTAATTCTTCAGTTATAGTAAACTCATACTCTTCAAATGGAAGAACTATTTATTCCTCTGTACTGCTAGCATTACAACATTTACTCAAAGACAATATCACTCTCAAACAGTTGATGCAAATCCTCCTTAGTTATGGAAGATGTGGTATAGCCGCAGAAAGCTAACCTTGGGCACTGAGCGGTAGCACAGCAAGTTAAGTGCACAGAGTGTGAAGTGCAAGAAACCTCTCAAGGATCCTGGTTCAAGGCCCCAGTTCCCCACCTGCATAGGGGTCATAGGGGTCGCTTCGCAAACGGTGAAGCAGGTCTGCAGGTGTCTATCGTTATCTTCCCCTCTCTGTCATCCCCTCCTCTCTCAATTTCTCTCTGTCCTATCCAACATCAGCAGCAATAACAACATTAACAACAACAATGGAAAAGAAATGGCCACCAGGAGCAGTGCATTTGTGAGACCCTGGACTCCATTTCTGTTCTCATATAATTGTGTCCCTTTGCCATCAAAATGCTTCCTCCTATATTTCTCGTATATCCTTACACACAGTCAGTATCATTTTGTTATTCTGTCTTTCCTTCCTCTGCTTTTCTTATGGTTCTTAACTTATGCATATTTTTTCTTGTGTATGAGCGTGCTCTAAGGTGGAGTAGGTATCTTTTTATATCTCCCTGCTTTCTGAGTCTTGAGTTTCTTTTTGAAAGATACATTCCTGGCTGCATCCCTAGACCACCGGTGCCTTGCTTCCCCACAGCCACCACTTGGTGATTGAGCACCGAATGCTGCATCAGCCTATTTAGGTCACTGTTTTGGTAGCTGTTAAAACTTAACCTAGAGCTTGTAGCTGATTTTTACTTTATCTTGTATTCATTTGACTTTTCAGTAACTATTTCTAGAGTTTGTTTGGAGTAAGGGTTGATTTATTCTTTAGTTTACCTTATGTTTTTTTTTCCCAGTATAAAAATGCACCAGAAATAAACTCTATTGCTTAAGTAATTATGTAAGTCTACATAGGTCCGGCCTAAAGTTCCCTCCACACATGTCACTAATATAGATGTGGATTTGGCTTGAAAAGCATACTACTAGGTTGGTTACTAATGATAAATACTTGACTAACCAGATTGAAGGAACAAAGTTATTTAAGTGTTTTCAGGGAACTTAATCCATACTTCACCACCAAAGACTTCTACAGTATTAAAAAAAATGTAAATATTCCAAATTTTCTGTAATGCATTGGTTAAGTGAATGATTGGCTTGTTGTTTTGAAAAGTGATTTTGTACTTTTTTTTTGAATGCTTGAATGTTTGCATTTTTAAAAGACAATACAGTACTACCTTATGTATAAAATATCAGTCATTGTTTGAATTGGACTAAATTTTTTGTTTTGATTTCTCACATGAGGAAAACTAAAGAGTCAATACCTACTGAACAGCAGTTTTTATCTTTTCTCCTACTAGGTTGACTCATTGGCAAATCAATTAGGTAAAATTTGAGATTGTTACAGTATTTCCTCTGAAAGTAAAACTATTTGAAAAAAAGTTCTGCTTTTTTTTTTAACAATTCTAACAGTGAATCTTCTAATATTATCTTATAGACTTATTGTATAGCAACTCTTTAAACAGTGACTTTGGATTACCATTTTATCTTCTAACATCTTATAAATCTGTATACCTTAGCAGTTATGAGAAAGTAGCTTTGCAATTTTTGGATTTTTTTTTTGTAAAGATTATCTTTAAGCTTTGGGGTAATTTTACAAATGTGTTTTGTGAAAACTTTAATATAAAATAAACTCATTTGTTAGTGATGACTTGCTTTCTATTATGTTATTTATTCTGGAGTCCATAAATTTATATTTGTTTGTGTGTGTCTATATATAAAACATAGTATAATAGACAAAATAAGCACATATTATATAAGGTCACAAATCATAAAAAAAAATTGTATACATTCTGGAGTACAAAAGAGTCACTGGATTGTTGGATTTATATATTTGAAAGGAACAATAGAAAAAAAAAACAATTAGTATAGCAATTCTAACCATCACTTTGTATTGAATGTCTACTATAAACATAAAATATAACACAAAATTCATTTTTTAATCAAGTATCTTATTTTTATTAGTGATTTAATAATAATCTACAGGATTATGGACTAAGAGAAGTACAACACCACACAATTCCCACCACCAGAGTTCCACACCTCATCCCCTCCAATGGCAACTTCCCTATTCTTTATCCCTCTGGGAGTATGGACTAAAGATCTTTATATGGGGTACAGAAGGTGGGAGGTCTAGCTTCTATAATTGCTTCTCCACTGGACATGGATGTTGACAGGTTGATCCCTGCCCCCAGCCTGTTTCTATCTTTCCCTAGTGGGTAGAGCTCTGAGGAGGTGGGGTTCTAGGACTCATTGGTGAGGTCATCAGCTCAGGGAATTGAGGTTGACTTCATAGTAGCATCTGCAACTTAGTGGCTGAAAAGCATTAAACTATAAAGCAGAACAAACTGTTTAGTAAGCAAGAACCTAAGGGTAAGGATATATATAGCAGATGAGATTTGGGGTCTTCATGTTAGAAGAAGCAAAGAAGTCTGTGTTAGGTATATTCCAAGGGGCCCATGACTTTAGTAATTTTTGGTTGAGCCTGATAGCTAACTTGCAGATGGGCTGAAAATACTGTCTGGGAAGATAGTGTCAGAGTTAGAAACAGAACTAGAAAGCTGAATCAGGGCAGAGTAGCTCCAAAATATGGGGAAAGTATATAAATACCATTAACAAAACCCCATCTATCTCACCTAGGGCCTATGTATATCCATTCTCTCTCTTTTTTTAAATTTTTATAAAAAGGAAACACTGACAAAAACCATAGGATAAGAGAGGTACAACTGCACACAATTCCCACCACCACAACAAAATTCATTTCTGTGTATCCTGAAAATCTTCCGGGAATAGGTACCATGTGGAATTTTTTTTTAAATCTTTTGTATTATCTTTATGTACTGGATAGAGACAGCCAGAAGTAGAGAGGGAAGGGGATGATAGAGAAGGAGAGACAGAGAGACACCTGCAACACTGCTTCACCACTTGCAAAGAAACCCCCCTGCAGGTGGGGACTCGGGGCTTGAACCTGGGCCCTTGTGCACTGCAACATGTGCCCTCAACCAGGTGCGCCACCACCCAGCCCGGGTACCATGTGTTTTAAAACCAGTTACCTGTCTGTCTCACATTTAAGAATTAGAGATTCTTGAACTATATAAAGATTAAGAATTCTATATCTAATTATAAACAAATGAAAATTTCTCTTAAAAATATATTTTTTTATTTATTTCTTAATGAGAGAAATTGGAGGAGAGCGTGAAGAGAACCAGACATCATTCTGGTACATGTGCTGCCACAGATCAGACTTGGGACCTCATGCTTTCGAGTCCAACACTTTATCCACTGAACAATGTTCCCAGACCTTACAAAGTCACATTTTTTAAAGGATCCAACATTAAACTTTTTTTCTTCTGTATTACTTAATTGTGACATATATACATATGGGTATATGTGTGTGTGTGCGTTAAATTATCTACAGACATTTAAATCGATGTCTATTTTTCATTTTTTAGAAGGTATATCTTGTAATAATCCTGAAAAGTTAGAAATGTAAAGAAAGGGGCCTGATTGAGTCCACATGTTACAGTGCACAAGGACCTGGGTTCAAGTCCCCAGCCCTCACCTGCAGGGGGGAAAGTTTTGCAAGTGGTGAAGCAATGTTACAGATGTTTCTCTCTCTCCCTCTCTATTTCCTCCCTTCCCTCTCTGCTTCTGGCTGTCTCTATCCAATAAATAAAGATAATTTTAAAAAATATATGAAAAAGAAATGTAAATAAAGATTCAAAAGAGCACAATGAATATATGAGTTGCAACATATTTTTAGTATTTCATTTCTCATTTAAGTGGTTCATTGTTCTTGGGGAAAAAAAATTAAGGAACAAAAATATCAGACTGACTCATTGTTCCCTGAAAAACATCAGCTCTTTTATCTATCCATCATTATTCTAGTCTGAAATACTCTCCTTTCAGTCTATTTTTGGCAGTTTTACTAAACTGTTTTTTATGAAATTATTCAATTGGAGACAAAGTACAAGATTGATCATTGTACACAGTAAGTAGCTAGGCTCTAAAAAATAGAAAAAATACTAGGTTTAATCTTTCACCTGGTTATGCCTGATTAAGTGCAAGGAAAAAGAAAAGTATGGTATTTTATTCAAAAATGTCCCTTGAGTTTCTGTGTAAATAACACTATGCTTCTGTACAATGACTATATATAGTCATTAATGGAAGTAATTCCTGATTTTAAAGAAAACATTCACTATTATCAAGTATTTGGATGATTTCAGCATTAGTAAAGAATTTATTTGGTTCACATCAGCATTTTTGTTGATGATGAAAATCTCTGGTTCCCTTCTTTCTCTTAACCACTTAGAAAAAACTTAGGCCTCCAGAAAATATCCTGAATTTGACCACTAAACTCACCTGCCTCCAGGTTTCCTGATTTAAATCATGTTTATCACTCAACTAGAGGGCTCCTGGAATAACTTTTATTTAAGGCAGAATTTCTTGAAACATTTCTAGAAGCCTTGTAAAAAGTTTAAGGTGAGTTTTAACTTTGCATCTCATAGTAATCTTACAATTTGTTATATTTTCAGTTGATCCAACTTTAGGAAATGTTTATTTAAAAGAATGAAAGATAGAGGAAGGAAGGGAAAGAGAGAACGAAGGAAAGAAAGAAAAAGAAAGAGAAAGAAAGAAAGAAAGAAAGAAAGAAAGAAAGAAAGAAAGAAAGAAAGAAAGAAAGAAAGAAAGGAAGGAAGAAAAAGAAAGAGAAAGAACCTGCATGAAGATCCGGGTTCTAGCCCCCGGCTCCCCACCTGCAGGGGAGTCGCTTCACAGGCGGTGAAGCAGGTCTGCAGGTGTCTTTCTCTTCCCCTCACTGTCTTCCCCTCCTCTCTCCATTTCTCTCTGTCCTATCCAACAAAGATATCAGTAACAACAACAATAAAACAAGGGCAACAAAAGGGGCGGGAAGCAAAAAGAAAGAAACAGAGAAGAGGAGCAGTTGATTGATTTCTTTTTCTTTTTTTTTTTTTTTTGCCTCCAGGGTTATTACTGGGTGATTCATAGTGCTTTCACTATGAATCCACTGCTCCTATGGCCATTTTTTAAATTATTTGGATAGAACAGAGAGAAATCAAGAGAAGAGGGGAAGACAAAGAAGAGAAGAGAATGACAGACAGCTGCAGATCTGCTTCACCGCCTGTGAGGTGACTTCCCTGCAGGTTGGGAGCTGGGGTCTCAAACCGGGATCTTTGCGTGGGTCCTTGCGCTTCATACTATGTGTGCTTAACCCCGGGCGCCACCGCCTGGCCCCCAGAGCAGTTGATTTTGTATGTCAGTCTTGGAAGAAGAGTTTTTCTTCTAAGTTTGCTTAATGCTGAAACTTAGAAATTGAAATGATGGATGAGGATAATTGAAGTCAGATTAGAGTGTTTAACTTAATGCTTTATCAAAGTTTTTGGAGAGGGGCCGGGTGGGGGCACACCTGTTTGAGTGTATGTTACAATCACAAGGACCCAAGTTTGAGCTCCGGGTCTCCACCTGCAAGGGGAAAGCTTTGCAAGTGGTGAAGCAGTGCTGCAGGTGTCTCTGTCTCTGTATCTCTCTATTTCCCCCTTCTCTCTTGATTTCTAGCTGTCTCTATCCAATAAATGAAGATAATATTTTAAAAGTTAATTTAGGCGGTCAGGCGGTAGCGCAGCGGGTTAAGCGCATGTGGCACAAAGCGCAAGGACTGGCTTAAGGAGCCCGGTTCCAGCCCCCGGCTCCCCATCTGCAGTGGAGTCACTTCACAGGCAGTGAAGCAGGTCTGCAGGTGGCTTTCTCTCCCCCTCTCTGTCTTCCCTTCCTCTCTCGATTTCTCTCTGTCCTATCTAACAACGACGACATCAACAACAACTAACTACAATTACAAAACAAGGGCAACAAAAGGGAAAATAATTTTAAAAAAAAAATTAATAAAGTAAAAATTAACTTAAAAATTTTGGGACAGTGTTTCTCACTGTTTCTCAGTGTGTGTGTGTTCGATTCATTTGGACTGATTTGGTTTGGTTTAGTTTATAACTGGGGCTTCAGCACTACACTGTAGGGTGCCTTTTTAAAAATATTTATTCCCTTTTGTTTCCCTTGTTTTATTGTTGTAGCTATTATTGTTGTTGTCATTGATGTCGTCATTGGATAGAAATGGAGAGAGGAGGGAAAGACAGAGAGGGGGAGAGAAAGACAGACACCTGTAGACCTGCTTCACCGCTTGTGAAGCGACTCCCCTGCAGGTGGGGAGCCAGGGGCTCGAACCAGGACCCTTAACGCCGGTTCTTGCGCTTTGTGCCACCTGCACTTAACCTGCTGCGCTATGGCCAGCCTCCCGGGTGACTTTGTTCCTTGTCTAGATATAAAGAGAAATTTAAAAGAGAAACTGAAAGATACCATAGCGCTTGAAGCTTCCCTTACTGTGGCCTGGGTTAGTCTAGCACTAGAGTGTTCCTATGAACCCCCCTTTTTTTGCCTCCTGGATTATCACTGGGGCTGGGTGCCTGCACTACAAATCCACTGCTCCTGGAGGCTATTTTTCCCTTTTGTTGCTTATTGTTATTGTTATTGTTATTGCTGTTGTCCTTATTGGATAGAACAGAGAAATCGAGAGGAGGGCAAGTCAGAGAGGGGGAGAGAAAGACACCTGCAGACCTGCTTCACCACCTGTGGAAGGACCTCTCTGCAGATGGGGAGGGCTTCTTAAGCTGGTACTTGTGCTTTGAGCCATGTGCACTTAACCCACTGCACTACTGCCACCACCCCCCTTTCTTTCTTTTTTCTTTTTTTTTATATATTTGTATTAGTGATTTTCAAGACTGTAAAAGAATAGGGGTATAATTCCACACTACTCCCACCACCAAAGCTCCGTGCCCCTATCCCCAATGGTAATCATTATAGTTCTCCCAAGATCATAGTTACGGGTTGACTGTGTATATAACATTTCAAGTTCATGTATTTCAATTATTTTTTTCAATTATCTATTTTTACATATTTTAATTTTTTAAAAATATGTATTTGTGGTCTGGGAGGTGGCACAGTGGATAAAGCACTGAACTCTCAAGTGTGAGGGCCTGAGTTCAATCCCCAGCAGCACATGTACCAGAATAATGTCTGGTTCTTTCTCTCTCTCTCTCCCCTCCTTTTTCATGAATAAATAAATAATATATTTAAAAATATGTATTAATTTTAATGGAGAGATACATAGAGATACTAGAGCATTGACCAGCTTTGGCTTATGATGGTACTGGGGATTGAACCTGAGACTTTATAGCCTCAGGCATGAAAGCCTTTTTGTATAACAATTATGCTGTCTCCCCAGCCCTGTTTCAATTCTCTATATTCCAATTATGAGTGAAATCATTCCATAGATGTCTTTCCTTTTTCTCTTTCCCTCTCAGATCAGCTAAACAATGCTTGTCTTCCTCAGTTGTTCTCCAGAATTTCTTCCACCTTAGTGATGGTGTAAAAACAATGGTTCCTTGTGAGAAAACTTCTGGGTGCCAGTGGGGTTCAGTGCCTTCTAGTTAGCTTTCCCTAACATTTCCCCCTCTGGAAGTATGGACCAAAATCCTTTGGGGATGCAGAAGGAAGGGCTTCTGGCTTCTATAATTCTTTTTCCACTGGACATGGACATTGGCCAGTTGATCCAGACTCCCAGCCTGGCTCTCTTTCCCTAGTAGGCTAGGGCTCTGGAGAGGTGAGGTGAGGTTCCAGGATATGTTGGCTAGGTCATTTGCCTAGGAGGTCAAGATGAAACAGACCCCTGTGAACTCTATAAGTAACAACTGTTTGAAACACCAAGGAAAATACTTGAGCTTCCCAGATCTCCAAAGTAACTATCGGATAAGACATAAAGCCTAAAATAACACTAAGTAGTGTAATGGGAAAAATACGCAGCCTGCTTGATTAAAGTCATTCCTGGAGAAGGAGCTTGGCAAAGCCACTCTTGTTACTCTGAATTGCTGCAAAACAACCTCTGGGGGTAGGGTCAACAGCATAGTTACGCAAAAGACATTCATGCCTGAGGCAGGCTCACAAGTCCTGGTTTCAATTCTGTACTACAATAAGCTAAAGCTAGACAGTGCTCTGGTAAAAGCAAACACAGAAAAATCACTGCATACTATTTTTACTTCTCCATTTTTATTATCAAAGTGAAGTAGCATTGACTTTAATTTCTCAACAGGTGGGTAATGCCTAGATGCGAGTGTTTTCCCCTTCAGGATATTAGGTCTAACTTAAAAAAAAATTATTCCCTTTTGTTGACCTTGTTTTATTGTTGTACTTGTTGTTGTTATTGATGTTGTAATTGTTGGATAGTACAAAGAGAAATGGGGAGAGGAGGGGAAGACAGAGAGGGGGAGAGAAAGACAGACACTTGCAGACCTGCTTCACCGCCTGTGAAGCGACCCCCCTGCAGGTGGGGAGCGGGGGGCTCAAACCAGGACCTTTACGCCAGTCCTTGCACTTCGTGCCACGTGCACTTAACCTGCTGCACTGCCACCTGACTCCCTTAAATTCTTCTAAATTTGAGTTGCTTTATACATCATGTTATGTCAGGAGTCAATAGTAGATGTCTGAATTAGTCCAGAAGTGGAATATATTAGGTGAATGAGAAGAGGTATGAAAGAGAGAGAGAGAGAGAGAAAGGGAGAGAGAGAGAGAGACAGAGAGACACACACACAGAGAGAACACTTCTGTTAAGGAACAAACTGAGCCAACTGTGGAAGTTGGCAAGTCAAGTCTCTAGTCTGCAGGCCAGGATGGCAAAAAGGAAGCCAAGGAAAGAGCCCTCTACAGAGGCGTTTTGTAGGTAACATTCTAGGACCCACAGTATGGAGGATAATGTGTTTTACTCAAAATCTAAGTATTTGAATCTCATCTTAAAATGCCTTCAAGACTGAAGAGATCACTCACTGGGTAGGGTGCTAGTCTTGTCTGCTCTTGATTCCACTTCAATCCCTGGCACTGCATGGCATTGGGGTGTGCATGTGGGGGAATCCTGATGCTGTGGGGTCTGTCCTCCACTCCCCACCCCCATCTCTAGATCTTATGCAAAAGAAGCCTAGGAGAGGTGAAAGTGCACATGTGCCAGGGCTGGCCCAAGCTCCATAAAGAAAAAAATAACTTGGGAGTTGGGCGGTAGCACAGTGGGTTAAGCGCACCTGGCGCCAAGTGCAAGGACCAGCGTAAGGATCCCGGTTTGAGCCCCTGGCTCCCCACCTGCAGGGGGGTCGCTTCACAAGCGGTGAAGCAGGTCTGCAGGTGTCTGTCTTTCTCTCCCCCTCTCTGTCTTCCCCTCCTCTCTCCATTTCTCTCTGTCCTATTTAACAATGACAACATCAATAATAACTACAACAATAAAAAACAAGGGCAACAAAAGGGAAAATAAATAAATATTAATAAAGAAGTGAGCTTTGTTTAAAAAAAAGAAAGAAAGAAAAAAATAACTTGTTACCTTCACACTAACATCTAGACTAGTGGACTGGTATTTGATCAAATCTCTGGCATTCTGAGGCCTAACAGATTTGATACATTAACCATCACAGTATCTTTAGAATTAAGTTCCAAAATAAATTGTTTATCTTGAAATAATTATTTGACTTGGGCTCAGGAGGTGGGCACTAGGTGAAATGTTAATCTCGGGCTGGGGAGACAGCATAATGGTTATGCAAAAGGGTCTCATGCCTGAGGCCCTAAGGTCCTACGTTCAATCCCCAGCCCACCAGAGACCAGAGCTGAGCAGTGCCCTGGAACTTCTCTCTCTCTTTCTGTCTCTCTCTCTCTCCTTAAAAATAAATAAAATAAAATATTTGCTGGTCCCTGTTCATGCACCAGATGCCGGGCTAGCTTCATGGGTGGGAGACAGACAACCTGGGACTCATGGCTGAGCTGGGATGCAGTTCAATCTTTACTGATGAGCAGGGATGCAGTGCAATCAATCAATCTCCATTCATTAGAAAATCCTGTCCTTTGGGAGTCAGGCTGTAGCGCAGCAGGTTAAGCGCAGGTGGCGCAAAGCACAAGGACCGGCATAAGGATCCCGGTTCGAACCCCGGCTCCCCACCTGCAGGGGAGTCGCTTCACAGGCGGTGAAGCAGGTCTGCAGGTGTCTATCTTTCCCTCCCCCTCTCTGTCTTCCCCTCCTCTCTCCGTTTCTCTCTGTCCTATCCAACAACGACAACAACAATAATAACTACAACAATAAAACAACAAGGGCAACAAAAGGGAATAAATAAATAAAATAAATATAAAAAAAAAGAAAAAAAAAAAAGAAAATCCTGTCCTTTATGTCTCCTGAGGCGGAAGTGTCAGGAAGAGGAAGTACGTAAGATGGGGGTAGGGAGAAGGAAAAAAGGGCGTGAACCAGTAGGGATTAAACCAATGGGGATCAAACCAATGGGGATTAAACCAATGGGGATTAAACCAATGGGGATTAAACCAATGGGGATTAAACCAATGGGGATTAAACCAGTGGGGATTAAACCTATGGGGATTAAACCAGTGTGGGGATTAAACCAATGGGGATTAAACCAGTGGGGATTAAACCAGTGCGGGTCTCAAATAAAACAATGATTATGCAAATAGACCACAGCATTAAGCAATGCAAGCGAACCTAACGTGATGATCAAAACAGAAGGGGTCACAGAAGCAGACCATCAAATATTAAAAGAAAAAGCATTACTTCAAAAAAAAAAGGAAAGAAACAAATGTTAATCTCTCAAGTATGGAGTTCCTAGTTCAGTCCCTAGTATCCCATGATTTGGTGTTCACTTTCTCTCTCTCTCTCTCTCATGAATGAATGACTAAATCTATTTTAAGTAGAGAGAGTATTTGAAACACAGTATGTAAAAATTACAAATCTTGGTTTTTATTATTTTTTCTTACAAAGGAAGGGGGATATTGCAGCACATGGTTTATTGAGGGGAAAAAGTATTTATTGTGCCTTATAAGGGTTGGGATGTTGCTTGTCTATCAGTTTGTTTTCACACATTTGGCGGGAGTTAACCTCCCTACTTTACCGGTACAGAAAGTGAGACTTGATTGTGACCAACTTAGAATACAACCACAATATTTGTGAATTCAGACTCTTGTAAACTCCACTACATTATCTTGGGGAATAGTAGAATGCTTCAATAATCTACTTATAAGTGTTACTTAACATACATGTTTCGCATAAAAATTCCAGATTACTTCTCAGAAAGCTAAGTGAGATTTTTGAGTCAGCTGAAATTAGCAATAGATGTGACTATTGGGGCAGTTTCAACAAAGGAATGAGTTTTAAATGAGGAAGAAGAATGAAGGCAAATAACTGTCTATAATTTGCAGGTTAAGACAAACAGGAAGAGATAGGAAGAGCAGAGAGGAGGTAGCTGAAAGGGAGGAGTCTCCTCTCAGAAAATGTTTTCCTTCCTTCCTTCTATTTAGCATTTGTTCCATAGTTTCCTCCTTCAAACCACATTTTATAAATCCCATTTATGTGCTCTTTTCACAACAACCAAATTTCCACATATCCTTCCATAGTGGGATTTTAACTAATAACACACACACACACACACACACACACACACACACAAAGGGGCACATGCCATTGTACACAAGAAATAAATTTATTCCATCTCTAAGTTGAAGGCAAGTACACTTAGAACATATAACACACAACACTTTCCATATGTCCTAGGAAAGTGGAAATGTTTTATTTATAGTTCACGACATGTTGTGTAAAATTTAAGCTTGTCGGATTCTCTCAGGGAAGAAAATTAGACAAAGAAGGAGAAGAATGGGAATTCTACTTGACTGTATTCTTAAAAGATGCCTATAGAATAGCAAACGTGGGGGCCATAGCTCAGTGGGTTAATCACTCGTGGCTCAAAGCATAAGGATCCCAGTTCAATCTCCAGGCTCCAGCTCCAGGCTCCCCACCTGCGGGGGAGTGGCTTCACCGGTGGTGAAGCAGGTCTGCAGGTGTCTATCTTTCTCTTCCCCTCTCTCTTGCCCTCCTCTCTCAATTTCTCTCTGTCCTATCCAACAACGAACAACATCAACAATAATGACCACAACAAGGCTACAACAACAAGGGCAACAAAAGTGGGGGGTGGCCTCTAGGAGCAGTGGATTCATGGTACAGGCACTGAACCCCAGCAATAACCCTGGAGGCAAAAAACAAAACAAAAAAACCAGCAAACGTAGTTTTAAACATTGAATAAAACTGTAAGAGTTTATGATCTTCACAATAACTTAAATTTTAAAATTAGAGAAGATAGTGGCCTTGGGAGATGATGGCTCAGTACTTAGAGCAGACATCTTACATACATGAAGTCTCAGGGTGATGCCCTTCTCTGTCATATGCCAAATCCGAGCAGAGCTCTGCTCTGATAAAAATAAATGAACAAACCTTTTTACATAAATTAGGAAAGACACTGAAGGCTGAGAATGGGGGGTAGAAAATCTGGTAACCATGGAGTGGGGTGGGGAATAGGCATAAACAATTGTCACTAAAAAGGCCTACCTCCTAAAGTGCAAAGTTACATGAGATCTGACTGATATTTGACCCTACAGTCTCAAAGCACATTAGACTGCAGCAAGTAATAATTGCTTCCTCATTTAGATAAGACAATGAGTTCTCTCTGCAAGCTGCTCTCCTCTAAATAGATTGCAGAGGGTAATTGAAACAAGTTATACTGGGAAGTGGAATGACCGATTCCTCAAAGTGTGAGAGCAAAGCTATGGAAACCTCTTAAGCCTGGCCTTCATCCTGTTCCTTCCTATTTAGGGAATCCGCAGGGCTGCCAGTGTTGAGTGCAGTCTGCAGTTCGCCAGCTTTGTTGTTTAGACTTGAAGGGAAGGTCACATGCCCTCTTTGACAGAGAGGTTTATGGGCTCTCTCTAATTAGTAGCACCCTTCACTAGACAGACTGTTGGCCACTTTCCAAGAGCAGAGTTTGTAGCGGCCACTGATGAAGGAGAAAACAAGGTTATTTACCCTGTGACTGTAATTCTTGGCATAAATTCTCTCTTTACACTTAGACACGTTTCCCTTTTGTTGCAACTTGTCTTTGGAATTAAGAATAGGACGTTAAGGGAGGGGAATGCGGCTACATATTTTAGTAGTGTGAGCAACCTATAGGTTGACCTCAGATACTTTTTCCTTTCTACTTATTCAAAGACTACACGGTTCAACGACATCAATTACCAAAAAAATAATGAAAAGCAAAAAGGAGGGAACTTATTCAAAGTGTTGCTCGGTTGTTTGGAAATGTGTTTGAACTCTATCCCATATACCACCTCAGAAAAGGAAATTTAATTTGCCATATCTATAAAATAATGTCAGTATTCTAAGGTAGGCTGGGACACTTATAAACCCCAGAGGTAAAATGCGATTGGGTTTAGCCATTACTGGAATGTGTGTGGGGGTGGGGGGAAAGGGAGACGGGAGTATATTTGACTTGTTATGTTCAGTCCATTCTGTTGAACGGCGGGTTAATCTGACAGAAGTGCGTTTTGGTTGATTTAAACCAGACGCCTGACTATTTTAGTCTTGTTCACAGATGAAGCAGCACAGCAAAAGGCAACACTGCCCCCCTCGGCTTTCCGCCAACTGGCCTTGTCTCTTGCACCAGCAAACTCAGCCATAAAAACCTTTCAAGTCTCCATTATTATTCCAGGCACATTCCAAGGGGGGTGAGTCATAGGGTTCACTTGATCGTTCTCCCGCCCAGAACTGCCTGTACCAGGTGAAATACGACCTCCAACGTGAAATGTGGAATCCATCACCGGTCAAAGAGCACTTTAGGGCAAGCCCCAGATGCAGCCCTACTGTAACTTCACCTTCCTCCAACACCTGGGGTTTTCTGGCTGCGCACCTGGAGGCCCATGGCCAGAACTAGAGCCACCTGGTTAAAAACACAGGGGTTTTCTTTGGGAAAGCCCATAAAGCTGCTCTATCCCCCCCCCCCCCCCAAAGTTTGAGAAACTGCCGGGGCTGTTCAGCAGCGGGGCAGGAGCTGAACTGGAAGGTTCCTTTAGGCCGAGTCGCCGCCGGCTTTTAACTCAGCTCGGAGGAAGCTCCCGGCCCCTCCCACGCGGCCGCCAGGGCTGCCACGTCTCCAGCGGGGCAGCGCGCACATCTGGCCCGCCGAGCGCCACATCTGGAGCGCTGACTGCAGAGCGCAGATGTTCAAGCGATAGGGCGGGGTTGGCGGGGCTTGGGCTCCTCGCTGCAACCCAAACAGCAGGGGTCCAGACTCCGGAACCCCACGGGGAGTCTTGGCTGGTTGGGGGTGGGGTGGGACTGGGCATGAGAGTGAGGGTGGGACTGGGAGTGGGGGTAGCACTAGGGGTCAGAGTGGGACTGGGGATGGGGGTGGAGGTCGGACTGGGGGCCAGGGTAGGAATGGGTGGGGGCGGGAGCGGCGGCGGGGTTTGGGAGGAGTGCTGGACTTAGCTGGGAGGCTGCGGGAGGAGGTCGGGGGCCCCGAGGGAGGCTCGAGAGGCTCAGGGGAGGCCCGACTGGGTGCTGGGAGTTGCTGGAGCCGAGCCAGGACCTCGCCCCGCCGGGCCACTGGGCCGTCCCCGCTGCGTGGGACTTTACAGCGCTGGTCCCTGGGAGGTCGCGGAGCGGGCCTGGCGGCGGGCGAGTTTCCTGTGGGGGAGGGGCGCGTGCGGCCGGGGTGCCCCCTGCTCCCCCATCCCCCCTCCACTGGCCCCCGGCCCCAGCGCGGAGAGGTTGGCGCTTCCTGCTGCCGAGGTGTTGCCCCCGCCCCTTGCACCTCTGCAGACAGGGCAGGGCATCTTCCCAGGGGAGGCCAGCCTGTGCTCAGTCATCTTCTCCCTCTCCCCCCACTCCCCCACCAGGACAAATAGGGGAGCTGCGCTTTGTCCTCTAGACTTTCTCCCAAAACCTCAGAGTTGGGGAGGTCTGGGTGGCGCCCCTGGAACATTCGTGCCGCGGAATTTTGATATTTCGTGAAGCAGCAATGTTGGCCAAGAAGTCAGAGGTTCTTATTTATTTTTATTTTTTTAAGAGTCTGAGTCTATTGGAAGCTCCGAATAAACGAATTGTTTCTATGCAGTTTTTTTTTTTTTAAAGGAGTTTTTTTTTAAGTTGTGCTTCATGCCTGTGCTAAGTTTCTACGGCTGGCCTAAGAATACACACAGGTCATTTTACAAATGCTTTGTGACAAACTGGAAAACCAAAAGGCAAAAGCATCTTAAAAGAAAAAAAACAAAACAAAAACAAAATAACAGCGGTCCAGAGGTGGCGCAGTGATAGGGCTTTGGATTCTCAAGCGTGAGGTCCCTAGTTTGATCCCTGGCAGCACATGTGCCAGAGTGATATCTGTTTTTTTTCCTCTCTTCTCCTATCTTTCTCATAAATAAATAAAATCTTAAAAAAAAAAAAGAAAGAAAAAAGAAAGAGAAAAATGATGTCAGATTTATACTGTTTTCATATGACAGTTCCAACTGTCACATGTTCCTCCACCAAAATAAAATGAATAACCATTCCGAGCTTTCTTCAACTTTGGGCAGATACTCCCCTTTTGGAGAGAAGTTCTTGAGTAGGCCCTCTGGTTTCATCCTAGTGACCTGTTAAAGCTGAAGTGTTTCCTAAAGAATCGTGAAAGGGATTAGGCCTGGAGATAGCTCTTGGGTCTTAACTTTATGAGAGGTGCTTTGATTCCTAGCAAAACAGGGAGTCAAGGATTCCTTGGGCAAAAGGCAAGCACTGATATCTCTCCCCACCTCTTCCCAACTCCACGCTTACGTTAAAAAGATAAAAATAAAAAAATAAATAAATTGAGCAACGCAATGTGCACGTCCCAAAGCCCTGATTTTGTTCCCTGGCACATCATTAAAAAACAAAAAGACGACGATAAACAACAAGGGCAACAAAAGGGAAATTACATAATAAATTTAAAAAAAAGGGAGCCCGGCGGTGGCACAGCAGTTTAAGTGCGCGTGGCACAAAGCGCAACGACCAGCGTAATGATCCGGGTTCGAACCCCGGGCTCCCCACCTGCAGGGGTTCCCTTCACAGGCAGTGAAGCAGGTCTGCAGGTGTCTTTCTCTCCCCCTCTCTGTTTCCCGTCCTCTCTCCATTTCTCTCTGTCCTATACAACGACGACGACATCAATAACAACAATAATAACTACAACAATAAAACAACAAGGGCAGCAGAAGGGAATAAATAAATAGTTATTTTTAAAAAACCTGCAGGAGTCAGGCGGTAGCGCAGCGGGTTAAGGGCACATGCGCAAAGCACAAGGACCCGTGTAAGGATCTGGGTTCCAGCCCCAGGCTCCCCACCTGCAGGGGAGTCGCTTCACAGGCGGTGAAGCAGGTCTGCAGGTGTCTATCTTTCTCTCCCCCTCTTTGTCTTCCCCTCCTCTCTCCATGTCTCTCTGTCCTAACTAAAAACAACGACATCAATAATAACAATAACTACTACAACAGTGCAAAAAGAACAAGGGCAACAAAAGGGAAAACAAATAAATAAAATATAAAAAAAGGGGGAAAAAAACGTAGCTATTGAAACTTCACTAGCAATGAAGCAGTGTTGCAGGTGCCTGGTTCTCATCACCCTCACTCTTGATTTCTCTCTGTCTCTATCAAATAAAATGCTTTTTTAAAAAGCTATTAAACGCTCAGGGTACTGTTGAAATGATGTCTTTGATTGCTTAGTAACTGTAACAACTTTCCTTCTCTGTGCGTGGTGCTTCAACTAAACCATTTCTCTTCTTTTCTTTTTTTTCTTTTTTTTTTTTTGCCTCCAAGGTTATTAATGGTGCTCGGTGCCTGCACTACGAATCCACTGCTCCTGGAGGCCATTTTCCCCATTTCGTTGCCCTTGTGGTTGTTATTGTTATTGTTGTTATAGCTGTTGCTGTTCTCGGATAGGACTGGGAGAAATTGAGAGAGGAAGGGGAGACAGAGAGAAGTAAAGAAAGATAGACACCTGCAGACCTGCTTCACCGCCTGTAAGGCAATCCCCTGCAGGTGGGGAGCTGGGGGTTCGAACCGGGATCCCTGTGCTGGCCCTTTCGCTTTGCACCATATGCGCTCAACCCGCCGCTCTACCGCCCAGTCACCCAATTATATCATTTCTTTTTAATTTTTTAAATTACCTTTATTTATTGGATAGAGACAGCCAGAAATCTAGAGGGAAGGGGGGATAGAGAGGAAGAGGGGCAGAGAGACACCCTGCAGCACTGCTTCACCACTCGCAAAGCTTTTCCCCTGCAGGTGGGGACCAGGGACTCTAGCCTGGGTCCTTGCCCATTGTGACGTGTGCACTCAACCAGGTGCGCCACCACGTGGCCCCCAACTACACCATTTCTATATGTAACTACAGACAGCGTAGGCGGTATATTAAGGTGACAGATTCTTCTTCCTCTAGCGTTTGCCAAGAGCTGCTTGTTGCTGGCTTTGAAAGTGACTGGGATCCATGTGGATTCAGCCGGCTAGGAAGGATCGTCAGTTTCCCCAATGAATGGGTACTCACAGAATGCACCACGGGAAGGTCGATCCAATGCATCCCAAGGTGACAGATTAATAGGACAGTACGAATCAAATACTTAACACATTGGTGTATTGCACCAAAATAAGACTGGGGAGGGAAGGGTTCAGAACCTGCAACATGATGGCAGAGGAGGACCTAGTGGGGGCCAAACTGTTGTTTGGAAAACTGGGAAATGTTACGCATGTACAAACTACTGTATTTTACTGTTGATTGTAAACCATTCATTCCCTAATAAAGAAATTAAAAAAAAAAAAAAACCTTAACACAAATCCTAGTTACTATAGAGGAAAAACTTAGTAATTATTATTGTGTGAATTTTTGAAAAATATGAAATCAACTTTGGGTTTCCCATTATAACCTCTGCGAAAATAACCCCTTTTGGGGAGATTTCACTAGGGTGTTGATAGACGTGTGTATAGAAATATCTCACCCTTTCACACACATTGACTTCTTCCTTCTTGAGGAATTTGCATTTTCCAGGTTTGGATTCCTCCCTTCTGAAGTAAAGAGTTTGGCATTTTTTCTGAAGTAAAGAGTAAGCATTCCTCCACCAGAGTACTACTCACCTCTGGCTTGTGGTGGTGCCAGGGACTGAATTTGGGACCTTGGAGCCTCAGGCATGAAAGTCTTGTTGCATAACCATTATGCAGTCTCTCTTGCTCTACACTAACAATTTCTAGTTGCTGTGTCCTTAGGTACTGGGTTGTCGGAAATGTCATGATATATATTTCTACCTTTATCTATGCAAAAATGTGTCATGACTTTTCTGACAACCCAATATTTCTTTTTTTTTTTTCTTTTTTCTTTCTTTCTTCTTCTTCTTTTTTTTTTTTTTTTTTACCAGAGCACTGCTCAGCTCTGGCTTATGGTGGTGAGGGGGATTGAACCTGGGACTTTGGAGCCTCAAGCATGAAAGTCTGTTTGCATAACCATTATGCTATCTACCCTCCACCCCAACCTAATATTTCTTATGTATATTGAGTCCTGTAGGAAGAAGGGGGGGACTGTGAACATTCAGGCTTGAGAAAGATCATTACTGAGTGACAAGGAAGGGTGACTGAAGAGCTCAGACCAGTACTAAACTATAAAACAAGATCTATTTGATCTATTACCTGAATAGAGCACTCCCCTCTCCATACAGTCCCTGTGTCCCAGCTCTGTCAAGGAGTCAGGCTGTATAAAAGCTACATATTTCTGTGTAGATAGTGTATATATTTACATCATATATAGGTATGTGAATTTTTATTTTATTTTATTTTGTTTTATTTGCGTGGAGAAAGCCCCTATTCCGACTCCTTACTCCAAAAATCCATTTAATATATTGTTCTCAGATAGAGGACATATCAGATTAAACTGATAAGAGCAGATACTATACTTGGTCGTAGCCAGAAGGCTAAGAAGCGATGTTACATGTATTTTAAAATATATCACATACATGTATGTATACATATATAGGACCTACAGTTTAGATTCTAAAGACACACAGATCCATATTTAGCAAGTTTTTTTCCACCATCTGCGAAAAATAGAGTTTCCTTCTAGCTGTGACTGCTATGACATGCCAGTAGAGGAAGGGACAAGAACATGCATTTGTGATTCTTACTGGGTGAGAAGTGTGCCCCTTTGTGGACTTCCTGTCACATTAATAAAAAAAATTTAATTTTTAAAAAAGTTTTATTTATTTGTTTATTTTCCCTTTTGTTGCCCTTGTTGTCTTTTTATTGTTGTTGTAGTTATTATTGTTGTTGTTATTGATGTCGTCGTTGTTGGATAGGACAGAGAGAAATGGAGAGAGGAGGGGAAGACAGAGAGGGGGAAAGAAAGACAGACACCTGCAGACCTGCTTCATCACCCGTGAAGCAACTCCCCTGCAGGTGGGGAGCCAGGGGCTCGAACCGGGATCCTTACTTAGGTCCTTGAGCTTTGTATCACCTGCGCTTAACATGTTGTGCTACCGCCCGACTCCGAATAAAAAGTATTTTTTAAAGATTTTTATTTATTTATTAATGAGAAACATAGTAAGAGAGATGGAAGAAACCAAACATTATTCTGGCACATGTGCTGCTGGGGATTGAACTCAGGACCTCCTTGTTGAGATTCTAACGTTTTATCTCCCAGACCACAGGAAAAAAAAAATTAAGCTCCCAGAAGATAAGGAGGGTGTTAGGGCCCCAAACTCATTTTATGTCACAATGACTCCCAAGCGAATTTTCTTCATCTTCCCTGAGGAGTAGTTCCCAAATAAAATACAGCCTACCCTCTCCTGTACCATAGTCTTTCCCTCACACTACACATACGACCTATGGACCACACCTGTTGGCTCTGATTCATAGATATGAGCACACACACACACCCCCCCACACACACACACAACACACACACGTCAGACTTCTACCTCCTATCTTCAAATTTCTCCTACCCCATCCCATGGTGTCCCTTACCTCATGCAGGTCTCTGCTAAAATGTCAGCTCAGAGAAAGAACATCCCTGCTCATTCTGTGTAACGTAGATACAACTTAATCATACTGTTTCCAAGCCAGTCACCCTGGTTTATTTTTCTTTATAGGTTTTTTTTATCCAATCTCTTAAATATTTACCTATTTATTTGATTGTCCGTCTCATTTTTTAGAATCTAAAATCTCTGAGGGTGTGGAATAAGTCAGTCTTGATCAACAAAGCATCTCCAGTCTAAAATTTTGCTAGTCTTATAAAAGTCAGAATAAATACTATTAAATGGATGACTAAAAAGAGTCTCTTGCTCGGAACAGCAGTGTGAAAACAAATTCTCCTTTAGTGTAAGTTCAAAAAATTTAGGTGTTTTTTTTTTTTTTAACTATCCTCATGTGTTTCCTTCTGACTGATTCCTGCTCCAATATGAACCAAGTTGGACACTGACCACTGACTGCTAGAATGGGGTTTAATCTTACACGCACATGTGAGTTGATCTACATTCACTCAGTGGAGGTCACGGGAAGAGGAAAGAAACTCAGCCGTGTAGGCGATTCTGTTCGTCATTTCATTCATCAGATTGTGCTCTGGAAATGGGAGCTATGAAGTGGTTTTCTCCTTATTTCCTCTCTCTTTTCATAATGTGATAATTTGTTGTGCTGAGTGTTTAAAAATGCATATTGTCTGAATACCATGGTCTTCAATTGCAAGGCAGTTAGAAATGAATTTGAATCCTGGATCCCACCAGATTAGTGTGTGACCTTGGGCAAGATACTATCTCAGTGCCCCAGTTTCTCTTTCTTTCCTTTGACACAGTCAACTGATGGCATTGGGAAAGAGCTCTTGGTTGAAGCTATGTGTCCAAGGATCTGTCCACAAGGGGCTACATTGGTGTAGTTTTAATGGGCTCTTTTCAAAGATAGGGTCGATTCCAAATTATATTCCTCCATGAGGATAATTTCTGGAACCATCCGTTCCACCCCAGTTCCATGGCTGCCAGTTCTTAGCAACATCGCCCCGCCAGATATTCGTCGGGATGCGGCATCATCTAAGTTCATTTCCCACGTCTACGCTCAACCGGACCTGCCAATATACGTGGATATCTTCGCCCACCCTGTCCAACGCTTGACGTCTCGTCACCCAATCTGGTCCCCTACGCCTACACTGAACTTCTCTGTTCCAGACTCTTGGAAACAGAGTTGGCAGTCAGCTGAGGTAAAGAACACACCTCATCACAGACCCCTGCAAGCGTCAACCCGGCTTTGACCTAGCACGTTATGATCGGGCCCTCCTCAATCGCTATCGAACGGGCCATGGCCGGTGCGCCACTATGTTCCATCGCTGGAGAGCCAGAGACGACCCGAACTGCCCCTGCGGCTCCAGACAGACTATGACCCACATAGTCAACGACTGCCACCTCTCCAGATTCAAAGGAAGTCTCGAAACTTTACATCAGGCTCAACCTGACGCTGTTGACTGGCTATGGAAGAAGAGCAAACGCTAGAAGAAGAAGAAAGATAGGGTGTGGGGCCCCTTCTGTGGCTGGTCTGGTCATTCCTCAAGGGCTCTAGGTTCACACTGTGGTTCGTGGTCAGGGAAGGGTGCTAATGCCTCCTGGGTAGTGCTTGGGTTCTGTTTCCTGTTTAGATTCTGCTGAGGACCAGGGCAGGTGGGTGGGACTGGGGGGCTTGAGGTGTTCCTGGTTCTACTGGTTCTGCACTGCGAGGTGGCAGTATCATCCAATAAAATGCAACAACAAAAACAATTAAGTAAATAATATTTTAAAGTTCCTATAACTGGGACATAGTTAACTATATGTGAGTATTTTTTAAAGAAAACATTAGTTTCCCCCTTTTCAGTTACTTGATAACAAAAGCTTCTCCTCCATTGTGATTAGTGCTAGAGCTTTCATTGTGATGCTAGATTAGTGATTTTATTGGCTTTGTTTTGTTTTTTATTAAGATTGATTAATTTACCTGTGAGAAAAAGAACCAGAGTACCTCTCTGGCACATGTGATGCCAGGGATCAAATTCAGGAAATCCCTCTTAGGTCCAGGGCTTTGGTCAATAAACCAATCATCTTCTGGGCCACTAGATCAGTAGTTTCGGTTTTTGCACCAAACACAAAATATTATCTTACAGATGTTTCTACCCTAGTGATTATGCATAGCTCTAAATTTCAACTAGGTCAAAATACCCCTAATTTTTCAAAATAAATAAATGGCGAGGGAGGGGTGTAACTATCTTTATTGAACAAAAGATGTTCCTTACTTTTCACTTCTATACATTTTTGTTAGCTAGTTTTTCGGTAGCATTATTAGATAGTTTCATGTCAGTCAGTTCAACAAAAATAAGTACCAATGCTTTCTCTAAACCTATCTGCAAAGCCATCTCTGAACTAGGTAACTATTTAGCTCTTTTCCAGAATATGAAAATAGCTCAGAAATGAGAGGTGAGGACTTAGCACTGGGTCAAATATGACTAATTAGTCTGTGAATCATGAGCTGGGATGGTTTGATGTTACCGTATTATCTTAAGTAGACTATATTTTTGTTCAGACTAGTCAGAATAAAATCTGTTTAAACCATAGACAGTCTGTCAGCCCCATTTCAGACTCACCATTTTACCATTCTTTCCAATGTCTTAGGAAAAAAAACCCTACTTATTTATTAATGAGAAAAAGAGGGAGAGAGAACCAGTGTATCACTTTGGCATGTGTGATGCCAGGGCTTGACCTCAGAATTTCTTACTTGAGAGTACAGTATCTTTATACTTCATTAGGGCTTGACCTCAGAATTTCTTACTTGAGAGTACAGTATCTTTATACTTCATTAGGGCTTGACCTCAGAATTTCTTACTTGAGAGTACAGTATCTTTATACTTCATTATCTTCCAGGTCACACCCAATATTTTCTTCTTGTTATCTTTTTTTTTTTTCCCTCCAGGGTTATTGCTGGGGCTGGGTGCCTGCTGTTTGAATCCACTGCTCCTGGAGACCATTTTCCCATTTTGTTGCCCTTGTTGTTGTCATTATTTTTATTATTGTCATAGCTATTGTTGTTGTTGGGTAGGACAGAGAGAACTCGAGAGAGGAGGGGAGACAGACTGGGGAGAGAAGGACAGATGCCTGCAGACTTCCTTCACTGCTTGTGAAGCGACCCCCCTGCAGATGGGGGGCCGGGGTCTCGAACCAGGATCCTTGAGCCGGTCCTTATACTTCCGCACCATGTGGGCTTAACCCGCTGCACTACCACCTGACCCCGTTGTTTTCATTTTTTAAAGCAAGTTAATAATGGTTTAAAGATTATAAGATCACAAGGGATACAGTTCCACACTACCTCCACCTCCACCACCACCACCAAAGTTCTCGCAAAGTCTTGGAGACAGTTTCATACCCAGTGTCTTGATCTCTCATTCATACACGTTTGCATCAGGATCTCTCAAGAAAGGACAGGAAACTTCCCTTGATAATATCTGGTAAAATAGTGTTGAGTTTATTATACATACTTAACATTAATAAACATAAAATCATCAATAAACAAATATTCACTATTCAACTAATATTCAGGGGTAGGCCTAATATGTCGCTAGTTCTCTTCAAATGCTGTAATTAGATCCCAACTAAGACATATATATCATCTTCATTTGCCTGATTTTCAGTCCTCTTTAATATTAAAAAGAAAGAAAAAGATTTTTTACCAGTAGAAATGGTTGGTCATTGTCCAATAATAGCCCTTTGCTCGCATTTATTTGTTTATTTTGCAACTCAAAAAAAATCTATTTATTAGAGTTTATAAAATACACAAAGATAAAAACAATACACTTAAACCAAATGTAATGTCATATGTCAGTTATGCCTCAGTTAAAAATACTTTAAATGGAAATGAAAACCAGTTATCCTGAGAGAGCTTTCGTTACCATTTTGGAGTACATTTTTTCTCTGTTTTTCCTATGCACATATATGCAATTAAAAAAAAATCTCAGAGTAGGTCCAAGGAGATAGTTTGAACTGATAGATGACCAGTGACTGCAGGTTCAATCCTCAGCATTGCTTTATGCCAGAACTGAAGAGCACCCTCCCCTCCCCCACCCTGGCCCGACCACTCTCATTCTCTTTCTCATAGTAAATACATTTTCTAAAAGGTAAAATAGGGGAGTCGGGCTGTAGCGCAGCGGGTTAAGCGCAGGTGGCGCAAAGCACAAGGACCGGCATAAGGATACCGGTTCAAACCCCGGCTCCCCACCTGCAGGGGAGTTGCTTCACAGGCGGTGAAGCAGGTCTGCAGGTGTCTATCTTTCTCTCCCCCTCTCTGTCTTCCCCTCCTCTCTCCGTTTCTCTCTGTCCTATCCAACAACGACGACAACAACAATAATAACTACAACAATAAAACAAGGGCAACAAAAGGGAATAAATAAATAAAATTAAATTAAATTTAAAAAAGGTAAAATAAACTCATATGAAGATAAATACAGTGGAGAACTGTTGAACAGAATAAAATCTTGAAGGAATATATATATATATATATATATATATATATAGTGATTTAATAATGATTAACAGGATTGTAAGATAATATTGGTACAATTCCACACAGTTTCCACCACCAGAGTTCTGTGTCTTATCCCCGCCATTGCAAGTTTCCCTATTCTTTACCCCGCTGGGAGTGTGGACCAAAATTCTCTGTGGAGTGCAGAAAGTGGGAGTTCTGGCTTCTATAACTGATTCTCTGCTGGACATAGGTGCTGTCAGGTCAGTCCATACCCCCAGCCCGTTTCTATCTTTCCCTAGTAGGTTAGAGCTCTGGAGGGGTGAGACTTTGGGACACACTGGTGATGTCCTCTGCCCAGCAAAGTCAGGATGGAATAACAGCAGTGTGTGCAGTTTGGTGGCTGGTCAGAGGAATATATTATGTAGGAGGAGGGAGAGGTGCAAATTCAGTTTCTTCATCAGCTGCTAATTTCCTCCCACACACTGAGCACTGGAGCAGGGCACTCCCTGCCAGCCTCGCAATGCTAATTGAATTACTCTTATCTTGCAGAGTCCTGTTGCCAAAAGAGCAGATACTAGTTCTAAGGTGCTGAGTCTCTTCTGAACCTGTCTGAATGTTCTTCCCTTGTCCTACATAAATTACACCCAAAGAAGGGTCAGGTGGGTATACCAGAACCCAGCCACCTTTCAAGAAGCTCTCTTCTCATTTGTCATCTCTCCCTAAGCTGACACTTTCCCTAAACCTGTTATTGAAAAGAAAGCATTGCTCACAAGTACATCATATCTTACTTCTGAGCAAGGTAACATCTATCCTTTCTTTTCCGTGGCATGGGAAAGATAGAATGACTGTAGCAATACACAATTTATGGGGGGTGGGTATCACATCCATTTAGTATTTTGTAGATAATTCTCATTATGCTGTGGTAAATGGAAACCAATATTGCCTGATAACCTGACAATTTTCATAGCCCTTTCTTATCTGTTATCTTACTATCTTCTGTTACAACATGATAATTGGATTCCCAGAAACCAGACTCTGAGACAGAAATTGGCATGCAAGAAGTTTCTTGGGGCGAGTGCTCACAGGAACAGCATCAACAAGGGAGTGAAGGAGATAAGACAGGGCAGTGAAAAGAGAGAGGGAGCACAAGGACCGGCATAAGGATCCCGGTTCCCCCTGGCTCCCCAACTGCAGAGGAGTCGCTTCCCAGGCAGTGAAGCAGGTCTGCAGGTGTCTTATCCTTCTCTACCCCTCTCTGTCTTCCCCTCCTCACTCCATTTCTCTCTATCCTATCCAACAACAACGTCATCAATAACAAGAACAGTAATAACTACAACAACAATAAAACAACAAGGGCAAAAAACGGGACTAAATAAATAAATATTAAAAGATAAATATAAAAAATAATAAAAAAGAGAGAGGGAGAGAGAGATTAGACAGTGAAGTTGCAGTTTAACAGAGGGCTAAATCTATCTCACAAGGACCTCTGGGACAGCTCATCCTACTTTTCCCAGGCTGAGGCTATGTCTTCCACAGCCGTGAATTGATAGTCCTTGGTATGAGCTGCTTCCTGGGAGAAGGACATGACCTTGGACAAAGCAGCTGCTTTCAGCTGTAAGCAATTGTCTAGAGGGAATAAGATGAGAACTGTTGGTGACAGACTTCACACAGTTGGGAAATAAGTGCTGCAGGCCTAAAGAGACTTGGGGACATACCACACCAGCCCCTGTGTTTTATTGAAAGTGATTTTGCTTCCTGCCTGATATTCACATTTTGTGCAGGGAGATCCGCTGCACAAGGAGATTTACTAATCAAGGTCCCAGAGCAGACAAGGAACGTTTCACTTCATTTGACTTGCAAAGTAATTCTATCAGGTCTATTTTGCTAATGACCATTTATGGAGAAGGGTACTGAGATTTAAAAAAAATATTAATGTTTTTTCAATACTTCAAGCCAGCAAGTTGTGCAAAGATCTAGATATAAGTCTAACTGTAAGCCTGTCATTTCTGAACTGAATCTCGCAAACTTTCATACTCATTTGGAATAAGATATTTGAGGGCTGGGATAGATTTCTTTCTTTCTTTTTTTTTGTAAAGATTTTATTTATTTATTCATGAGAAAGAGGAGGAGAGAGAAAGAACCAGACATTGCTCTGGTACATATGCTGCTGAACTCGGGACCTCACGCTTGAGAATCCAGTGCTTTGTGTACTGCGCCACCTCCCAGACCACTGGAATAGATTTCTGAAAGCAGCCCACGCCACGCATTTCTCAGATAGGCAATGGAACTTGGTAACTTGTTTAAGGAGATGGGGGTGATGAGTAAGTAACCTCTCTGGACCTCAGTTTTCTTATCTATTAAATGAAATGAACTGCCCAGTGACAGGCTGTCATTACGATTCAGATGAGATGGTGATGCAAAATAAATGTGAAACTGATTAAAATGGTACCGAATCATCAGTGCGTAGCCATTTAGATATCATGTTGTAAGAACGCCTTTTCCAGTGTTAACAGGAGGATTAGGTCATTCTAAATTATGGGGATGCTTTTACAGAAAATGAGTTCATCATTTAATAAATATCATATGGTTCAGATTCCTAATGAAGGTGGAGAAGTTTCCAGAAAAAAAGAAAAAGAAAGTCACTTTCTAGAAATCTAGTGAGTTTTAATTAGAAATGTCATACTACAGCAGGAACCTCATATCTCCACTATAGAGCCTATATTTCCCCCAGTCCTGGAACCTTAGGGTGGGACACACTTTCCTGCATGCTTCTCTTAATTCATAACAAACAATATTGCATCTGCTGATCCCAACCTAATCAGCCCAACAAGTACCACCTCAGCATGCTTCACTTCAGACTGTCCAGAGACTTCACTGTGGCATGACAACCCTTCAGCCTCATTACTTGGGTGAGATCTTTCCTTTCATCGTATTCTCTAATTCCATTCCAGGTGGTTCACTTCCTAACAAAGTCCCAAAACCTAGATATAGACCAGGTCCCCTGAGATAGAGCATATGTTCACACGTATCCAGAAACTAGGGCAAAATATATACCTGAAAGCAGAAGTACACAATAGTCTGCAGTGAGTACCCCCAACACTTCATCTGCACTATTCCAGCCTTCAGGTCCATAATGGTTCAACACTTTGTTTGGCTTTGTATGTCAACTCTCTTTTCAGCCACCAAGTTCCAGATGCCAGCATGATGCCAACCAGACTTCCTTGGACAGACGACCCCACCAATGTGTTCTGGAGCTCCTATTCCCCAGAGACCCACCCTACTAGGGAAAGAGAGAGGCAGGTTGGAAGTATGGATCGACCAGTCAACACCCATGTTCAGGGGGGAAGCAATTACAGAAGCCAGACCTTCTACCGTCTGCATCCCACAATGACCCTGGGTCCATGCTCCCAGAGGGATAGAGAATGGGAAAGCTATCAGGGGAGGGGATGGGATACAGAGATCTGGTGGTGGGAATTGTGTGGAGTTGTACCCCTCCTATCCATGTTTCCTTTTAAAAAATAAATAAATAAATAAAATATAAAAAAGAAATGTCATACTAGTCAACATTTGCTGTAAATGATTCTGACTGACATTCAGAATTCAGAATCTCCTAGCTATATTCTTAGATAAACAAAACAGCATAGCTCTGTGTGCTTGGTCTAAAAGAAACACTAAAAGTTCTTCCTCTGAACCCTGAAATTGTTTGTGACATAAAGTTAAAAGACCAAAATTATTGTTGTTCTTTCTTTTGTTGTGTAGGTTGAGGTCCTAATATACCACAATTCAACAAAGTTATTTGTCTTGTACAATTAGTCATAACTTCCGTTGCATGATTCCTTAGTATGAAATTTGGGATTTCAGAGATTGTGAGTTGATTCTTTGATTGTTTCTCTTATGTAAAGCTCATGGGTGAAATTATTTTCCATTTCTTTAACACTATGTTGACAACATAAATAAACAAGGTGTTTTAAAATGACAACACTTTTTAAAAAAAATTCTTTTTTTTTTCCCCCTCAAGCTGGAACTTTAGCACTGAAGACGGGTCAGAAAAGGGGACTGAATAGGGATGGGAATTGGGGGTGAAAGGGAGAAGCCAGCCACGTGTGGTGTACTGGGGGCATGCCGGCACTCTTCAGGCGAGCCATCTCACCAGCCAGAACTATCTTTTCAAAGGATAAAAAGTGTATTAGCTATTGTTGCATAATGAGCCTTTCTCTACCTTAACACTAAGTATGTGTTATCTTTTTTTGTGTGTGTCTGTTCCCCAACATAATTTTATTTATTTTTTAATTAATTAAAAATATTCATTCCCTTTTTTTTTTGCACTGTTGTAGTTATTATTGTTGTTGTTATTGATGTTGTCATATAGGACAACATCAGCCGGGACAACAGGGAACCTGATGCTGGTCCTTACGCTTTGTGCCACCTGCACTTAACCCGCTGCACTACTGCCCGACTCCCTTAATTTTTTAATTTTTATTTATAAAAAGGAGACATTGACAAAACCATAGGATAAGAGGGGTACAACTCCACACAATTTCCACTGCCAGAATTCTGTATCTTGTTCTGTCCCGATAGCTTTTCTACTATTCTTTATTTTGCTTTCAGGGTTATTTCTGGGGCTCAGAGCCTGCACCACCAATCCATTGCTCCTGGAGGCCATTCCCCCCCCTTTGTTGCCCTTGCTGTTTACCGTTGTTGTGGTTATTATTGTTGTTGTTACTATTGACGCCATTGTTATTGGATAGGACAGTGAGAAATGGAGAGAGGAGGGGGAGACAGAGAAGGAGAGAGAAAGACAGACACCTGTAGACCTGCTTCACTGCTTGTGAAGCGACCTCCTGCAGGTGGGGAACTGGGGGGTGGAACTGGGATCCTTACACCTGTCCTTGGGCTTTGTGCCCTGTAGGCTTAACCAGCTGTAATATCCCTCCCCCCAACTTTCCTATTCTCTAACCCTCTGGGAGTATGGACCCAGGGTCATTATGGGGTGCAGAAGGTGGAAGGTCTGGCTTCTGTAATTGCTTCCCTCCTGAACATGGCTGTTGACAGGTCAATCCACACTCTTAGCCTGTCTCTCTCTTTCCCTAGTGGGGCAGGACTCTGGGGAATCAGGGCTCCTGGACACCACTGATGGTGTTGTCTGCCCAGGGAGGTCCAGTTGGCATCATGTTAGCATCTGGAACCTGGTGGCTGAAAGAAGAGTTAACATATAAAGCCAAACAAGTTGTTGACTAATCCTGAATTTAAAGGCTGGAATAGTGCAGATGAAGATTTGGGGTCTCCATTTTGAAGATAACTAGTAGGCCTATTTTAGTTATACTCCAAAGGGCTCATGACTACACTAGATTTTTCTTTTTTTAAAAATTTTTTATTTATAAAAAGGAGACATTGACAAAACCATAGGATAAGAGGGGTATAACTCTGTTGGTGTGCTTCTAGTTCTGCTTCTGGGATCCCTTCTGTTACATTACTTGACGTTGTGGTCTATTTACATGGTCATTCTGTTACATTGGTTTGGTCTCACTCCCCCTGCCTCTGGGAGATTTTGGTTTAGTCTTTGCCATTTCGAGCTTCTTGCTTCTCCCCGCCCCCTATCCTACATATTTTCTTGGTTCCAGATGCTGGGGCCAGAGGAGAGAGATGGAGGTGCCCATTGTGTTGTTATTAGGTTGTTTGACTGCTTGCCCGCTCGTAAATAAAGATTAAACTGCGTTTTCAGCTCAGCCATGAGTTTCTGGTTGTCTCTGTCTCCCGCCCGTGAAGCCAGCCCGGAGAAAACGACATAACTCCACACAATTCCCACCACCAGAACTCCGCATCCCATCCCCTCCAGTTAGCTTTCCTATTCTCTATCCCTCTGGGAGTATGGACCCAAGGTCATTGTGGGTTGCAGAAGGTGGAAGGTCTGGCTTCTGTAATTGCTTCCCCGCTGAATATGGGTGTTGACAGATCAATCCATACTCTCAGCCTGCCTCTCTTTTTCCCTAGTGGGGAGGGGTTCTGGGGAATAGGAGCTCTAGGACACATTGGTGGGGTTGTCTGTCCAGGGAAGTGTGGCTGGCATCATGCTAGCATCTGGAACATGGTGGCTGAAATTGAGTTAACATATAAAGCCAAACAAATTGTTGGTTAATCATGAACCTAATGGCTGGAATAGTGCAGATGAAGCGTTGTGTATGAGTGGGGGTATCTCCGTTCTGTAGATAGCTAGTAGGCATATTTTAGTTATATTCCAAAGGGCTTTTGGCTATACTAGTTTTTTTTTTTTTTTCCCCTGAGCCTGAAATCTGAAATGCAGGTGGATCCTAGTTATTGTCTGGGTAGATGATGTCATGGTTGGAAAATGGACCAGAAAGCTGGATCAGGGAAGAGAGTAGCTCCCAAATATGGGAAAGGTATATCAATATTGTTGACTGTAAACCCCATCAATTTGATCTGATCTGGGGCCCATACTTACCTTAGGAGCCTATGTGACTTCTGCATCCCTATAGATCCAATCTCACATTCTGTAGTCATCAGTAGGAACTTTCCAAGCTGCCCCAATATCAGGACCCATCTTCCTCAGGTGCAGCAGAATATGTTGTCCAGCCTCCCTTCAGAGGATGGAACATTCTCTACTGTTGTTGATCCAAGTTGAGGACAAGGTCCTATGGGGGTCCACAAAGTGATCTGTTTTGTTGTTCCTGATATAGATGACTGATAACAATGTAGAGAGGGATTTATTCAAGGTCTAGGCCCATCATGTCTGGGAATCTCAGGACTCCTCCACTAGGACCCCAGCTGATGACTAGTTTTTTCTTGAGCCTGACCTCTGATATGCAGGTGGGCCCAAGTTATTGTCTGGGGAGATAATGTCATGGATGGAAAAAGGACCAGAAAACTGCATCAGGGAAGAGAGTAGCTTCCTAATATGGGAAAGGGATATAAATATTGTTGACTGTAGACAAGTATCTGTTATCTTTCACAGTTTTATTAAGCCAGGAATTTTTAAGTTTGGATATATTTTTAAGTTTCAAAAAGAAGTTTCTTAATTTATAGTTAGATATTAGGTGAAGTGAAGATTTGACAGAAGATAGAGGACTCAGTTCCAAGGGGCTTACTTACACGGCAGGAAGGAGGTGCTTGCTTGTGGAGGGCGGCAAGGCTCAGTTCCTTTCCATATAAATTCTCCAGCATCACTGGGTTGGCTCCAGAATATGACAATGGATTTCCTTCCAAGTGAGTAATCTAAATAAACAGCATAAACTCAATGCCTTGATACCCTTGCCTGAGAAGCTACTCATTGTTGCCTACTGATAACACCATCGGTCACTCAGAACAGCCCTCATCCCTACTTCAGTGTGAGAAGATATTATACAGCTATACAAATACAAGGAGATGGAAATCCGTGGGATCTATGTGGGGGCAGTAACAGTTGGCAGATGTGTAAATTCCAGTCATTTAAATTCTAAATCAGTGGGAGCAAATGTACAATGAAAGGGTGATAGCTTACCTTACTTTTACCGGAGAAATAAATGCCCTGATAACTGAAAGAGATTGGATAAAGTACAACCATCCAGAGACACTGACAAAGCCTCTAGAGCTTCAATCAGTGTTAAAAGTCCTTGCGGGGGTAGGGGGCTCTTCTACCCTCCTGAAACAAGATGGTCAACCTTCAGAATTCCAAGTCAAGAGTTAAAGGAATTGTATGATTTAAAGCCAAGCAGGAGGTGGGCCGGGCGGTGGCACACCAGGTTAAGCACACAAAGTACAAAGCATAAAGATCCCCACCTGCAGGGGGTTATTTCACAAGCAGTGAAGCAGGTCTGCATGTGTCTTTCTCTTCCCATCCCCTCTCAATTTCTCTGTCTTCTCAAATAAATACAATTTAATAAATATATAAATATTTAAAGAAAATAAGCAAATCTTAAAGAAATTTAAATGCTTCTAATAAAAGGAATTTTTAAGGTTTTTCTTTTTAAAAATATTTATTTATTTATTTATTCCCTTTTGGTTGCCCTTGTTTTATTGTTATAGTTGTTATTGACGTCGTCATTGTTGGATAGGACAGAGAAAAATGGAGAGAGGAGGGGAGGATCGAGAGGAGGAGAGAAAGATAGACATCTGCAGATCTGCTTCACCGCTTGCCTCTCCCTTGCAGGTGGGGAGCCGGGAGCGGGGACTGGAACCGGATCCTTACTTTGGTCCTTGCGCTTTGCGCCACTTGCGCTTAACTGGCTGCGCTACCTCCCGACTCCCAGGTTTTTCTTACTTTACTATTTAATTTGGGTTAGACACAGATATTGAATTATCCCTGTAGATAAAGTGTACACTTTTGAGGCCAGGCGGTGGCACACCTGGTTAAATGCACACATTGCAGTGTACAAAGTCCCAGGTTCAAGCCTCTGGTCCCAACCTGCAGGGGGAAAGCTTCACAAGTGGTAAAGCAGGGCTGCAAGTGTCTCTCTGTCTCTTCCCTTCTCTATCTCACCCTTTCTCACTCAATTTCTCTCTGTCTCTATCCAATAATAAAATGAATGAAAATATTAAAAAAATAAGTGAAAGGACACTTTCTCTATATAAAAAATACTCTTTCTTTATAGCAATAGACAAGGAATTGTCACTATAAGCACAAAAGCTTTGAAGTGAAGATTATCTCTTTTGACCAAATTAATAGTGAAACTTGCCACAAGTGAATAAATTTAAACCATAGTCACACTGATTGAGTCATAAATTGCTCTTACATTTTTTTCTTCTTATTTTGAATTTCCCACCTTGAGTTTTAAGAAAGGACATTAAATATGTAAATAAAGGCTGATCCAAATAAAAGTATGATTCAGGGGTGCTGAATTTTTTTTTTTTTTTTTTTTTTTACCAGAGCACTGCTCAGCTCTGGCTTATGGTGGTACGGGGACCTGAACCTGGGACTTTGGAGCCAGACATATATATATATATTTAAAATTTATTTATTGGGGAATTAATGTTTTACATTTGACAGTAAATACAATAGTTTGTACATGCATAACATTCCCCAGTTTCCCATATAACAATACAACCCCCACTAGGTCCTCTGTCATCCTTCTTGGACCTGTATTCTCCCCCCCAACCCTACCTCAGAGTCTTTTACTTTGGTGCGATACGCCAATTCCAGCTCAGGTTCTATTTGTGTTTTCTCTTCTGATCTTGTTTTTCAACTTCTGCCTGAAAGTGAGATAATCCCATATTCATCCTTCTGTGGAGCCAGAAATATTTTTTAAATCTTTGAGATTTATCTCTATTTATCCAACAACCTAGGTAAAATATGTAGTGTAGTTTCTTTTTCTTTCTTTTTTTTGTTAATTGTTTTCTTTTCTTTATTTTATTTATTATTGGATAGTGACAGAGAGAAATTGAGAAGGGAGGGGGAGATAGAGGGAAAGGGACAGAGAGACACCTGCAGCCTGCTTCACCACTGAAGCTTTCCCCCTGCAGGAAGGGACCTTACCGGCCCACAGCCTACCAGACTGTTTCCTGCCAGCCCTTAAGTGTGTGTAATATCATTATTTAGCATGAAGGTCTTGCTCTTCCTTTAGATCTGAACACATGCCTAAAACAACCTAGTGACTGCCGAGCACTTAAAACCCTGAATACCTGGTTGCTATTTCGGTGGGCACTCCTATAACCTCTGCCAAGCACTTGTAGCTGCAGAACCCTGACTGTTACCTAGGCCTGTTCCTTACCCCTTGTCTAGTAATGACCCCTCAAAAGTAATGAGAAAACAGTAGAAACTATTCATACAGATGAATCAAGATAACCTGGCAAAAACCTCAAGTTCAGCAGAACCATATCAACTTCCTAAAGAAAATTACAAAACAATGCTCACTGAATGAGATGAATGAAAGGGAAACTCAGTAAGAATAGAGAAAGTCGAAGTCAGGTGGTAGCCCAGCAGGTTAAGCATAGGTGGCGGGAAGCGCAAGAACCAGCATAAGGATCCCGGTTCAAGCCCCTGGCTCCCCACCTGCAGGGCAGTCACTTCACAGGTGGTGAAATAGGTCTGCAGGTGTCTATCTTTCTCTCCCCTTCTCTGTCTTCCCCTCCTCTCTCCATTTCTCTCTGTTCTATCCAACAACAATGATGACATCAACAACAGCAATTAAAACAATAAAACAAGGGCAACAAAAGGGAATAAATAAATAAATAAAAAAATAAATAAGTGTGAGCAATGTCCAAACAGATAACATAGAGCTAAAAGATTTAGGGGATGAACCAAAAAATAAACAAATAAACAAAACAAAAATATAATAAGGATAAATAGCAGAAAGACAGAAATCAGAGTTGGAAATAGTGAGGAAAAGATCATAAGCATAGTTAAAAGCAACATTAAAGCAAATGAAGAGATTTATGGGATAGTATCAAAAGACTTTTTATTTGCATTGTAGGTATGCCAGGAGATGAAAAGAGAGAATGAGAGAAAGGGATAGAATTCTTATTTGAAAAATTAAAATTTAGAATTTCCCTCAAACTGTAGAAGGAAACAGATAGCAAGATTCAGGAAACAAACAGACAGACAAATTCAAATAAAATAAGCTCTCACTACTACACATTTAAAACATCAAAGAAAGAGGTTCACCTAGTAGAGCATCAGACTCTCAGGCCTGAAGTTCATAGTCTGATCCCAGTAGCATATGTGCCAAAGTGGTACTCTGACTCTTCTCTCTCTCTCTCCCTTCTTCTCTCTCTCCTCTCTTGCCACATGTGGTACTTTCATGTAATAAATAAAATAAATATTAAAAAACCGGTAAAGAATAAATATAAAGGGAGACTCTTATAATCAGCAAGAAAAACAAATAACCACCTATAAGGGAAACTTGATAAAACTCTCAGACGATTTCTCAATAGAAATTCTATAGACCAGAGAGGACTAGCAGGCTAAATACAAAGTTTTGAATGGAGAAGAATATTCTAGTCAGTTAAGTTACCACTAGGACAAACAACAGAGGAATTCATTACCACTAAATCAGCCCTATAAGAAATACTAAAGAAAATAATGATCTCAGTCACATTGAGTAAATAAAGAAACAAAGCAAGGGAATAAGCAAAGTTGAATGAAAAAAAGCCTTTAAACTCAAAGTGCAGAACTGAGATAATAAAATGGGACTATAGGGATAGTGGGCTGCCAAAATGTAGGGCGTCCAATAGACTCTGGTGGAGGGATAATGCTAATGCTTTGGTGGTAGGCATGATGTGGTTCGATACTTTGAAGAGGTGTGAAAATTTACTTCTAACACATGTAAAAACATAGATAATCTTGTAAATCAGTGCTACTTCACACAAAATATGTAAGCAAAAAAGAAATACTAAACTCTGTGAGGGTCAATTTTTAAGAATGGGTTCTATGTGATAAAAAAATCAATATATTGCAAAGATAAATAGGTATTATAAAATATCTTTTCAGTCTTTTAACTGTAAGTTGAGCATTAGCAGGTAAATTGACTTGTTTAAAGAATAATATAAGGAAAGCATGATCCAAAAAAGTCATTGGTAAGAGACATCTGAGCACAGATTTGCTTGTTAGAGAATATAATGAGATGTACAATAAATGAAAGTTAACTTATTGGAATGAGATAAAAACATGATCTTCAAAGTGGAAATCCAAGTGTCTAAGTGTTCCACAAGTTAGTCAATTTTAAAACACTCCTCTCTTTTTCTTTAGTGTGGTGCCAGGATTGAGTACAACATTCTACACATACATGAGTGGCCACCACTGAGTGCCCCTCCCAGTTCGATTTTCACTCCTAATTTTAGAGAAAGAAATAGAAGTGGGGAGATGGAGAAAGAAGAGAGACTCCACAGTACCACTCCACCACCCATAGAGCTACCCTAAGGCACCCGGGATGCTCCCCTATGGTGCTGGAGTTGGAAATCCTGGCCGATGTACAACCAGGTGTTTGCTCTACCAGATGGGATGATCTTCAACCCCCGAATGCATTATTATATGACTAGAAAACTGATAACCATATACTTTATATTAGCTTACTGTTTATAAACTTTATGATTTTTAAACATTTTGACTATACTTATTACATGGAAAGGGCAGTCTGAAAATACCATACGCCCCCCCCCCCCACTTTTGTGCAGGTAAGAAATCACCTAGATTTAACAAAAGTAAAATTAGAGCTTTACTACATGGTGATGTGACTATTGCTTTCAGATTCTTTGATTCCTTGGCTCTTACTCATCCAACACCTCTTCCTCCTCCAACAAATGTTTTTGCTCAGAATGAGCTATGTCATTGCAGATTGGTCCAAGCCAAGTTTTCATCTCTCCACCTCCATGCTCTTTCCTCCAACCCCAGTATTGTTTCACATGTGTGCATTGTGTCAAAGGTGTAATTTATGCTGGTAGACAACATCAACTGAAAAAAGATAATCAAAGGATTCATGTTTCATCCTTGTACCTATGGAGATTTGTGAATGAACGAACATTCATGTTTTATGTTAAAACGAATGTTAAACCTATATATCATTTTTAAAGCATGACCCTTTGATTTAAAATAATGTTTCAAGCCAAACTGTCAGAATGTATTGTGTCAAACAAGAGGACTGCCACATGTTTCTCCAGAAGCTAGATCTAGGAACAATGATTTTAATAATAATATAGATAAAGAATTTTAAAACAAGGGCAACAAAAGGGGATAAATAAATATTAAGGAAAAGTTATACAAAAAAAGGATTTTCAGTAGTCAGAACTAAAAAAAAATTCATTGGCTAATGAGTCCTGAAATTGCTAGATTTTCATTGCTGACTGATAACTCTTTCTGTGAGAGGTATTGATTCATCTACTGACCCAGTCCTTAAACTAATCTAAAACAAATGTACTAAGAACAACGGTAAAAAAAAAAAAAAAAAAAGAACAATGGCATGCTCAAACAATGGAGCGTTCTACACCTTATGGAGTTTAATCTAAAGGACTCAAACTTGAATGATGGTGGTGTTAGGGAGATGAGACAAAAAACTTGGCTGAAAACAATACTCTACTTTTCCCTCCACCAGAGTTTATTGGAAATGGGTCACTATCTAGATTTTAATAAGATCTGAGAGTGAAATTGTTCTTGATAAAGTGTCTTATTTCTAACCTGGAGATTCCCTTTCTATGACTCTACATCCTTCTATGCCAATAACGAAAGAAGCTAGTGGGAGTAGCTGACTTTGAGAAGCCTAGAGTCCTATAGTGGCTTTTCAAGAGGGGAATCACACCTTTAGGCTGTCAACTTAGTCTAGGCATAGGTTTATATCTGAGTGTGGAAAAGTGTTATGTTTGGTTTTTTTTTTTTTTTTTTTTTTTTGCCTCCAAAGTTATCACTGGGACTCGGTGCCTTCACTAGGAATCCACTGCTCCTGGAAGCCATTTTTCCCATTTTGTTGCCCTTGTTGTTGCTCTTGTTGTAGTTGTTATAGCTGTTGTTGTTGGATAGGTCAGAGAGCAATTGAGAGAGGAGAGGAAGACAGAGAGGAGAGAAAGATAGACACCTGCAGACCTGCTTCACCGCTTGTGAGGCTACCTCCTGCAGGTGGGGACCTGGGGGCTCGAACCAGGGTCCTTAAGCCGCCCTTGGCGCTTTGCGTCCTGTGCACTTAACCCGATGTGAGATTGCTTTTTTCTATTTGCTTTCTCAAGAGTCCTATGTCTCTTTTCCTCTTCGTTAATTCCTGACTTTGGTGTTACACAAATAATTAAGAATTGAATGAATCAAGAAATAAAAACTTATTTTCATTTGAATTATTACACTATTGATAGGCCTATGATATTTCACAACATTGTAGAAGATTTGAATTTGCCTTAGTAACACACAGACACACACACACCCTCTCAGAAGTTTGTGTGAAGTGGTACAGAAGATAAGGTGTTGGATTCTTAAGCAAGAGGTCTTAGTTTCTATTCTTGGCATTACTTGCACCAGAGTGATGCTATTGTCCTTCCTCTCACTGATAAAAATTAATTAAATATTAATAAAAACCAATAATTAATAATAAAAAACCCTCCTTATGGTGGCCCAGGAGGTGGCATGGTAGCTGACGTGCTGGGCTTACAAGTCTGAGGCCTTGAGTTCGATTTCAGCGTCATATATGCCAGAGTGACACTGTAGCAGTCTCTGCTGTGTCGTGACCAAAAAAAAAAAAAAAAAAATCTTCCTTGTGTTTACCACAAGAATCAAATGTTGAATCCTGTGCCGTAGTCAGTTCTTTGAAAAAAATCATTTTCTCGAAAAAAAAAAAAAAAAAAAAAAAAAAAAACGTTTTCCTCCTGCAGTCCTCAAGCCTCATACTTCTGTCTCCTTATGTTCTGTTATGGTTGTCATTTGTTCTGTTAGCTATTAAAGCTTTCTTTCTCCATTAGAAGCTCTGTATATGTGGTTCTTTCTGCACAGAAAATTCTTTTCCTTGATTTTAGTACAACTGTCTGGTCATCACTGAGGTTCCCCCCTCACATGGAGTGTTTGTTTTCAGCAAGTACTTTTCTATCTGCCTCATCCCACCTGAAGCCTTCCTTGTTCTTTCTCACAGCTCACTTCCTTCCTTTACTTCATGGATGGCCTCTGTGCCTTTGTTAGGATTTTTGACTTGTTTGTTAGCCCTTCTCCCCTCCTCTCCCCTCCCCCAAACTAAAATATTTGTGAAGAGAAAAAAAAAAAAACCTGGTATAATTTTCCATTGCTTATAGCACACTGGTTAAAAAATTTTTTTGCTAAGTCAATTATGACCATGAGAGCACCTTGGGAGGAAGATGGCAGTCTTCTCAAATAAAATTACAGGTAATTTCAACCATTCGCATTTTCACAAATATAGCATAGAATAGCTTCAATCTTTGCTCACAAAAGCAAAGCAATTAGGGAGTCAGGCGGTAGCGCAGCGGGTTAAACGCACATGGTGCAAAGCGCAAGGATGGGAGTAAGGATCCCTGTTCGAGCCACCCCCGACTTCCCACCTGCAGGGGAGTCACTTCACAGGCAGTGAAGCAGGTCTGCAGGTGTCTATCTTTCTCTCCCCATCTCTGTCTTCCCCTCCTCTCTCCATTTCTCTCTGTCCTATCCAACAATGATGACATCAACAACAACAACAACAATAATAACTACAACAACAAAACAAGGGCAACAAAAGGGGAAATTGAAAAAAAGTAAAGCAATTAAGGCAAAGCGTGAAGATAATATTTCCTTTTTTTTTTTAGAGTTAGAATATTTTGTCAGCTATAACCTTGATATCTCTAAAGGTACATTGTGGTTTCACTTTTTTCTATAAGTAGATGACAGCATTTTAGTATGATCTTTTTTTTTTCTTTCTGAATGTCTCACAGTGCTATTAGTCAAACACAAAACCTATCAAATGAGCCTGGTGTCATCTTGCCCTTCACTGGTGTACTGATTGGGAATCTCAACCATGGCCCATGACCACATTCATTTGGCAGAGAGTCAGCTTACTTGATGGGTAAGGACATCAAAGTGTTTCTTTTCTTGTTGAATTGATCACATTTCCCAGAAGCACAGCCTAAGTGGAACTGATGCAGCAAATAAGCCTAAAGATATTATGTCCTCTATTTCTCCAAATATTAGATAGTTTGTATCTGAGGAGTAGAGCTGGTAACATAGGGGAGTGAACCACTGAGCTGACCAACCTAGGAATTCATGTGACTGGCAGAGTTCATCTTTCTTCTGTCCCTCTTTATGAAGCCAAAGATTTTCTAACAACAGGGTGATATCATCCCCCTTTGCAGTTTCACACACACAAATACTGACTGCCTGATTGATTTCCAAGTAAGCAACATGACATGACTCCATAGCAGATTCTTCTATGTAATATCAGTAAAAACTATGTGTGGGGGGAGTCAGGTGGTGGTGCACACACGAGCAGGCATGTTGCCATGCACAAGGACCCAGGTTCAAGCCCCTGGTCCCCATCTACAGGTGGGAAGCTTCATGAAGGGCGAAACAGTGCTGCAAGTGTCTTTCTCTTTTTCTGCCCGCCTCTTCCCTCTGGGTTTCTCTTTGTCTCTATGAAGCAGAATAAGACAAAGGAAGAAACAAACAAAAACAGGTAGGATGCAAACACAATTTATTTACAAAAATAATAAAAACTACTGTGTATTCTATGAAGCAACACTAAGTCATGCATACTAGTTGCAACTGATTTGATTTATTGTTGTGTACCCTGTGGTAGCCACTGTCCTTTATGAGTTACATATTTATATATTATATATGAGTTATATATTTATCCTTTATGAGTTACATATTTATATATTTATATATGAGTTATATATTTCCTACTTACCACCCTATCACAGTATGCCAGCCACTGGGATATAACTGGAAAAACTAAGGGAATGGGCCACAGTCAAGAACTTTGCTTGTTTTCTCCCTTTATTGAGATATGATTGATATATATCATTGTGTAAATTTAAAGTGTATTATGTGATGATTTGCCATACTTATAAATGGGGAAATTCTTGCCAAGGAAATTTGCTAACTCATAAATGGCCATTTTTTTCCTGTTCTTATGGTGAAAGTATTAAATCTATATCCTTAAAGTTATTTCCAACATACTATGTAGTATTATTAATTGTAGTGACTATGCTACATATTAGATTCTCAGAAATTATTTAGATTCTACTTGAAAGTTTTTTGCCTTGAACCAACACCTTAATTTCCACCACCTGTTAGCCCCTTGCAATCACTATTCTCTGGTTCTGATTTTAATATCTTTAGAGTCCATCTATAAGTGAGATCATATACTATTTATCTTTCTCTGACTTATTTCACTTTGTAGAATGTTCTCAAAGTCTGTCTGTGTTGTTGCACATTTCAGGGCCTTGGCTTATATGGATAAGTAATATGCCATTTTTATATATGCCAAATCTTCTTTATTCATTGTTGCATCATTATTATTAATATGATTATGACATATCATATTATGTCATATGGAATATGGATCTCTGGTGGTGGGAATTGTGTAAATTGTACCCTTCTTATCTCACAATCTTGTCAATCATTATTAAATCACCAATAATAAATAAATAAATAAATAAAAAGAAGTTGAAAAATAAGAAAACACAAAGCAAAACTTGGACTGAGTTTGGTGTATTACACCAAGGTAAAGGGCAATAGGTTGGGGGAGGGAAGGGGAGGATTCGGTCCTGGAACATGATGTCAGAGGACCTAGAAGGGGTTGAATTATTAAAAATAAATAAAGAAAAGATTATGACATGTTATCAAGATGATTTCATCACCTTTCTTTTTTTTTTTTTTTTTTTGCTGCTGGGACTTCATGCCTATGTTCCTACCATTTCTGCACTTTTCTTTTGTAGATAGAGGAGAGAGACAGAAAGGGAGAGAGAGAGAGAAAGAGAGAGAGAGAGTCAGAAAGAAAGAGAGAGAGAGAGATATCCCACAACACTGCCCCACCACTCAAGAAGTGTCCTCATGCGCTCTACTGGGTGAGCTATCTCTCGGCCCTTTTATCTTCTTTATTTATATCCATATTGATTGTTAAATCACCTGGGAGTTTGATTACTATTTTTTGAGGAAACTTCATACTGCTTTCCATGCTTGCTATGTCTATTTACAGCTCTACCAATTTAGTACCAGGGGTTCCTTTCCCTATAACCCTGCCAATATTTGCTGTCTCTTTTCTTTCTGATAATATCCATATTAACAGGTGTGAAATGAACCTTCACTGTGATTTTAATTTGCATTTCCCTGCAATTAGTAACACTGAACACAATGTTGTTTACCTATAGGTCATCTGTATGTCTTTGGAAAATTATCTACTTAGTGTCTCTATTCCTTTTTTTTTTCTTTCTCAAAGTAAAAGTGATTCATAGCCCTCTGTAATAAGACTTAGTTCTAATAAGCCTGGAATCCTAGTAAAAGTGCTTAAAGAAGGCATCATAAATTCTCTGATCAATCAGTTTTAGACCAACTTAGTTTGGCAGTCTAGCAGAAAGGCCCAAAGAAGACAGATCCCAAAAACCTAATTCTGGTTGGGAACAACAAATGACACTCAGAGCTTAGACAACTGGGAGAGAGTCTAAGCTTGTCAGATAAAGAGAAGATTACAAAACTGGATAACGGCAAGAGACTGGCTCACTTAATGGCCTTTTTGATCAATATCACGCTACCCCATCATCTGGGGCTCTAGTTAGGGAATCCTTAGATTTCCACACAAATAGGGTGGGCACAGACCTCTAGTAGATCCCTCTCTCCAACATCAATGGTCCCCACCAATGCTGCTTTATGGTGAGGACAAGATCCTAGGAAGACCCACAGGAGGACTTAAGGTAACATGCCTGATGGAAGTGACCATAGCTCACATCAGGAACATCATCTCTATTCATTCTTTTCTTTTCTTTTCTTTTCTTTTCTTTTCTTTTCTTTTCTTTTCTTTTCTTTTCTTTCTTTCTTTCGCCTCCAGGGTTATTGCTGGGGCTCAGTGCCTGCACTATGAATCCACTGCTCCTGGAGGCCATTTTTTCCCCTTTTGTTGCCCTTATAGGCTTGTTGTGGTTATTATTATTATTGCTGATGTCATTCATTGTTGGATAGGACAGAGAGAAATGGAGAGAGGAGGGTAAGACAGAGAGGGGGAGAGAAAGATAGACACCTGCAGACCTGCTTCACTGCCCATGAAGCGACTCCCCTGCTGGTGGGGAGCAGGGGGCTCAAACTGGGATTCTTACCCTGGTCCTTGCGCTTGGTGCCACGTGCGCTTAACCCACTGCGCTACCCCCTGACTCCCATCTCTGTTCATTTTCTAATTGAAATGTTTGGTTTTTGCTTTGAGCTTTATGAGTTCCTTATGTATTTTTTATACTAACCCTTGACTAGATATATGGCTTACCTTTACTATTTGTTAACTTGAGAAACATTTGACATAGAAGTCTAGCCAGAGAAGTTGCTCAACCTGTTAATAAAAAAGTCTGGGTTTTACCCCCCTTTCCCCTCCGTTCCTCCCTCCCTTCTGCTCTCCCTCCATTCCTTCTTTCTCTTTCTCCTTCCCTTCTTTCTTCCTTTGTTTTTCTCTTCCTCTCTTTTTACCAAGGTTATCACTGGGGCTGGTACCTATAGTCCAACTTCACCACTATTTATTTATTTATTATTGGATAGAGACAGGGAGAAATTGAGAGGGGGTGGGGAGATAGAGAGGGAGAAAGACAGAGAGAGACCTGCAGCCCTGCTTCACCACTTGTGAAACTTTCCCCCTGCAGGTGTGGACCGGGGGCTTGAACCTGGGTCCCTGAGCACTGTAATGTGAGTGCTTAATCAGGTGTACCACTGCCTGGCCCCCAACTTCACTATTTTTAATGGTCATTTCTTTTTCTTTATTTTCTCCTTTCTTTCTTTCCTTTTTTTAAAAATTTATTTATTTATTCATGAGAAAGACAGGTGGAGAGAGAGAAAGAACCAGACATCACTCTGGAACATGCGCTGCCAGGGACCTAACCCGAGATCTCATGGTTGAGAATCCAGTGCTTCATCCACTGGGCCACCTCCTGGATCACTCCTTTATTTTATTATTATTTTTTAAATAAAGAATGATACACACAGAGAGAAGAGACAGAGGAGGGATGCCTACAGCATTGGTCTACCACTTGTGAAGTTTCTGCCCTGTAGGTAGGGACTGAGGGCTGAACCTGGGTCCTTGTGCATGGTAAAGGGAGTGTTCTCCGTGTGCCACCACCTGGCCCCTTCATCTTCTTTTTCATTAGGTCTTAGTTGAAAGCAATTAATGCCAAGTGAGCATGAAAGAAATTTGCCTTCATTCATTTTTTTTTTTGCCTCCAGGGTTATTGTGGGGTTCAGTGCCTGCACTGAGAATCCACTGCGCCTGGAGGCCATTTCCCCCCCTTTTGTTGCCCTTGCTTATCATTGTTGTTATTATTTTTATTGTTGTTATTGCTGTCATTGCTATTGGATAGGAAAGAGAGAAATGGAGAGGAGGGGAAGACAGAGGGGGAGAGAAAGATAGACCTGCTTCACCGCCTGTGAAGCGACCGCCCCTGTAGGTGGGGAGCCGGGGGCTCAAACCCGGAGCCTTACTCCCATCCTTGAGCTTCGCACCATGTGTACTTAACCCGCCGCGCTACCGCCCAGCCCCCCATTTTTTCTTTTTTTAATCTGCCACTAGGCTTGTCACTGGTGCTCGCAGCCAGCACTTTGAATTCACCACTTCTGGCAGCCATTTCTCTTTTTCTCTATTTTCTTTTCTTTCTTTCTTCTTCTTTTTTTCTTTCTTTCTATTTTATTGGATAGGACAGAGAGAAACAGAGAAGAAAGGAGAAAGAGAGGTGGAGAGAAAGACAGACTCTGCTAGGGTGTGTGTGCCTCAAACCTCGGTCCTTCCACATGGTAATGCGTGTGTTTAACAAGGTATGCCACCTCCTACCCGCCCCATTCATTCTGATAAGTCACCTATTTTTCGTGTATCAGTTACAACTAATATAATTATGAATAATAGTTCACTTCATAAAAGGTCAGATCTAGACAATCTAGATCAGCAGTCTTTAACTTGATAGAACATTTAAAATGCTGGAAAGGACTGGGAGATTGTTAGTTTTGAGAGAAAAAAAAGAGTAGATTCCCCACAGATCAAGTCTATCAGAATCTCTGGTACTATTACTTGGGTATTACTATTTTTTCAGGGCCCCATCTCCTTTGATCGTTAGGTATAGCCGGGGATTACACTCGCTAATTAGAATAAGTCATTGCTGACCATACAGCGTTTTCTGATCATTGCTCAACTGCTTTCTCAAGAGCACACCTTGCCACTAATACACAGTCTAAATAGAGCATGAATCACTAGTCGAAAAAGTCTACTTTCTTATTATAAACATTAGATTTGATGGGGAGCCGGGCGGTAGTGCAGTGGGTTAAGTGCACATGGAGCGAAGCGCAAAGACCGGCTCATGGATCTGGGTTCTTCTGGCTCCCCACCTGCAGGGGAGTCGCTTCATGGGTGGTGAAAACAGGTCTCTAGGTCTATCTTTCTCGCTCTGTCGTCCCCTCCTCTCTCCATTTTTTTTTTGTTCTATCCAACAACAACAGAAGCAACAACAACAAGGGCAACAAAATGGGGAAAATGGCCTCCAGGAGCAGTGGATTCGTAGTATAAGCTCTGAACCCCAATCTTCTTCTTCTAGCGTTTGCCCTTCTTCCGTAGCCAGTCAACAGGTCAGGTTGAAAGCTGTCAGGAGCTGCTTGTTGCTGGCTTTGAAAGTGACTGGGATCCATGTGGATTCAGTCGGCTAGGAAGGATCGTCAGTTTCCCCAATGAATGGGTCCTCAAGGGATGTACCACGAGAAGGTCGATCCAATGCATCCAAATGATACCCTAATGATAACCCTGGAAGCAAAAAAAAAAAAATTAAATTAGACTTGGAATTGTAAGATTTTTTCCACCAACAATTTTTAATCAGTCATTATAAATACTATGCTTATTTTTGATTCCTTAATACATTTCTAAGTTCTTGCTATTTAATGAGAAAGCAACGTGAGCATCTACTAAAAGAAATTGCGGGTTGGACATTTCAATTTCGAGGTCCCTTTTTGAATTCTAATAAGATTGGCTTATTTTGAAATCCTTGTTAAGAAACTTATACACTGATATAACTGTATTTTTCTCCAAGACTCTTCAAATAGTTTTAAATGTCAGTAGTTATTCCCATAGTGAAATAGGATGCAGAACTTTTTGCTAATTCATCTTGAAAAAACTCAGTAATAAAACTTGTATATTCACTGATACTTAAAATCTCCAAGCACTAAAAGACTGAGAGTCATAGTGAAAGAGATCCATGTCTAGGCCATGACTCAAAGGAAACTCAACTCTGTTAATGACAGATGAAAGGAATTATCTCAAATTTCACAGTCATAATACTGGAACAAGCTTGGTTGTAAATTGTTTATTTACTGAAACATCTAGTTTTAGGAACTAGAGGAAAGATGGTTACTACACTGATTAATAGGAAGTTGATCACATCTAGATAACTGTATTTTTAAAAAATTTATTGTAGGGGACTGGGTGTTGGTGCACCTGGTTAAGTGCACAAGTTTCCATGTGCAAGGATTAGGGTTCAAGCTTCTAGTCGCCACATGCAGAGGGAAAGCTTCACAAGTAGTGAAGCAAGGCTGCAGAAGTCTATCTTTTCCTTCTTCCTGGTCCCCTCCCCTCTCAATTTTTCTGTCTTATTAAACTGAATAAGAAAAAACGTTTTTTTTCATATATATATTTCATTATTTATAAAAAGGAAACACTGACAAAACCATAGGATAAGAGGGGTACAACTCCACACAATGCCCACCATCAGAACTCCACATCCCATCTCCTCCCCTGATAGCTTTCCTATTCTTTAACCCTCTGGGAGCATGGACCCAAGGTCATTGTGGGATGCAGAAGGTGGACGGTCTGACTGTAATTGCTTCCCCACTGAATATGGGCATTGACAGGTCTATCCATACTCCCAGCCTGCCTCTCTTTTTCCATAGTGGGGCGGGGTTCTGGGGAAGTGGAGCTCCAGGACATATTGGTGGGGTTGTCTGTCCAGAAAAGTCTGGTTGACATCATGCTAGCATCTGGAACCTGGTAGCTGAAAAGAAAGTTAACATATATTATTTCATATTCTATGGGGAGTTTCATGAGAGAAAGAGAGGCCATAGCGCCATGTAGAGCTCAAACCAGGAGCCTTAGGCATCTACATCTGGTGATCAGTCAGCTACGTTATTCCCCAACCTGACACAAATATATATATATTTGGCTCATTAGGGACTCATACAAGACTTCACTACCCCAGGAGACATTTTAAGATAGATGATAGGTACATATGTCGATAAATGATAGATACATGATAGGCAGATATATATCTAGATAGACAGACAGACAGATAGACAGATGGATGATAGTAGATAGATAGGTAGTCAGATGACAGAACAGCACAGAAGCTTCCTCCTGGACCATGGCCCGCTTATGTGGGGTGTGGCAAGGAAGGTCCTCCATCCTATAAGCTATCTAGTACATTATATACATTTTAAAGACTTATTTAGCGGGGCTGGTGGTGGTGCACCTGGTTGAGCATGCATATTGCAATGCTCAGGAACCCGGGTTCTAGCCCCCAGTCCCCACCTGCATGGGGAAAGCTTTGCGAGAGGTGACGCAGGGCTGCAGGTGTCTTTCTGTCTCTTGCCTTCTCTATCGCCCCCTTCCCTCTCGATTTCTGGCTGTCTCTATCTTACAGATAAATAAAGATTTTTAAAAGAGAGTCTTAAAAAAAAAAAAGAGAGAAGACTTATTTAGGATCCATCCATCCTGCTGCTGAAGAAAGCTCGCCATCTGATCAGACTACAGAACTCCTGGCCCTGGGCCATGACACAGGACAATCTTAGAATCACCCAGTTAGGCCTCTTTTCTTTAGGAAATAGAGAACAAAGAAAGGGCTTTACTTACTTTCCTCAAAGTCTGAAACACTTGCCATGACACAGGGAGAATCTTCACAGAGCCTCAGACTCCAAGCATGGCACAGTGTTCATTATATCTATGTAACTCAAGGCCAAGAAAGAGTCTTTGGAAGGAAAGGAAAGGAAAAGACAGGCGTATTAGAATTGTGTAAGGTCTTTCTGCTTAATCTTCATTGTGCACTTCTAAATTTTAACTCTACTAGAGTTAACAGAATTCAATGTAAATGGAAGCATTGTCCTCTGAATGTGATTCTTAAATAGATAGCCCTGCGCTGTTCATAATTTCATTTTTGTTTGTCTATGTTAAAACCTGGTTACTGGATTACAGAAAGCTGCCCCGAGGGTCAGCAAAAAGAAGAGTCCTAATAGTGCAAGAAATTGTTGAAAAGAAGGACTTACATAACCCAGTCTTATTTTAATTTATTTTTCTTTTGGCCAGTTTTATTCTCTGCTTAAGTCTGAAAGAGGCTCTGGTTAGAAATCTGATTAAAAACTGTCTGGTAAAAATCATTTCTAGAACTGTGAGGGTACTGTTGTTAAATGCAAAAACAACTCTTTTCAAGGTCAATGGAGGGAGGTAAAGGCTAACGAGGGGCTTCCCATTGACAAAGCAAACTGTGGTGAACTAATAAGTGATGCAATGTTTCTGAGACAGGGAACATTGTACATGTATTAGCCTCCCTGATGCTCTTAAGATTAGATATGATTACCTTTCCTGTATTCAGAGGAATTGAACCTGATATTTGATTTTATTTATTTTTAAGTACTTTTATTAAGTTTATTATTTTATTTTATTGCACAGAGATAGAGAAACAGAGGGATTGGGAGAAAGAGAGATACCTATAGCTTCTGCTTCATCATGTGCGGAAGCTTCTCCCCCAGCAGGCGGGAACTGGAGGCTTGAACCTGGGTTCTGTCTCACGTTAATGTGTGTGCTCAGTTGAGTGAGCCTCTGCCCTGCCCCTAAACCATCAGGTTTTAATTAATAAACTTACAAAGATTGCACTATATTCCTAATAATAAAAATAACACTACACTCATAGAATTGTTTTGTTTTAGACTTCAAACTTACGTTACTTTTTATTAAATAACATTTATTTACTAGAGAGAGAGAGAGAGCAAGAGAGAGAGACAGAGAGAGAGAGAGAGAGAGAGAGAGAGAGAGGAAACAAGAGTTTCACTCTGGCACATGTAATGCTGAGACTGTAACTCAGGCTATCAGGGCTGAGGATTCCATCATCTTATCCACCACACTACTTCCTGACCACTTCACATTATTATTATTATTATTAAACAGTATATCTTTCCCTGTTAGGTAGAACTGCGTATGTGCATTTCTTGTACAAATTTAAAGCGATCATGAAAGCAAACTATTAAATGCCTCATTTAATCTGGTTTGTTAGGGTTTCCAAAGAATTTCATTTGATATTCATTTGTGAATTTGCATGCTTTTCCCTTTATACCAGAACTGTATCCTTTTAGTAAGGACTGTGTCATGAACATTCTTTTTAATATTAGATGTACTTAGGCACATTGACTTATACGTAGTATGTTTACAGTAAATATTAGTTGAATTTATGTTTCACATGAGACACAATCTGTAAGAATGAATATTTTATGCTGCCATATTCTACTAAACTATTTTGAACATAGCAAATTCTGTCTCTACTCATTTTCCACTTGTTCTGCATCCACTGAAATATTGCTTTTACATGGTAAAATGTTTTTCTACCTGGTCAGACATCTCTCAGCCCCCAGAGTTCTTTTATTTTTTCCTTAAAAAACAAAAACAAGCAAACAAACCCCCCACAAATCTCTGACTCAGCACAGAGCTTGTTCTACCATGTCATTACATTTGTCACACAAAGAAAGTAAACAGAATTCCAGAATTAAAAAAAAATTTTTTTTGAAAATGGTTCCCAACATAAGAAACAAAAGCCGTGGTTAAAAATGGTGTCCCTTGAAGTTCATGAACTCTGTTTTCTCATCTGACTTTGCCAAGAACTTTCTATGTGGTCTTTGGCAAAATTAGACTTTTCTGTCTTGATCTGGTCACTCTCCAAACATGGACAGAGGTCAAGGCCCACGTCATGATTTATTGGCAGAGCCGTGAGAGCAAAAGAAATCTTCTCCATTTGCATACAAATGATGCATAAAGTCAGTCTGCTTCAGAAGAAAAATAAACCGGTTTTTAAAGAACTATTGCTATAGTATGTCAGATAGTAAATGTAGAATGAAAACTCTTCACTGGAGAAAAATGAGATGCTTTATATGCAATGTCACTATTGATCTGAACTTTACAAATATCAATGCTATTGACTCAAGAGTTGTAGGACTATGCTTCACTTTGACATAAGATCTCTTACTTAGAGTCCTCTAATAACATTCCTTTTTCCCTTCTCATAGTTTTCATTTCTTCATGACATTTGAAATATGAATATTAATGCTTCCTACACTTGGTCTCATTTATGGTTTGTATTACAACTCTTTCATTAAGATCGTAACATCTGTTACGATGTTTTCAGGGCCAGTGTTCAGTTAGCTGTGAAAGTAAATGAAAAAAAAAAAAGATCATTTGATATTGATAAACATTAATTTTATTATTTATTTGTCTTGCCTCCCCCCCCAAATAAATGAGGTGGCAAAGTCAATGGGACCAACTTTTTGCCCACTGGGCATCATAACTCCACACATGCAGAGGATTTATTGTCAGCCAAAGAGGCTGAGGGTCACCGTAGACTTCTCAATTGCTTATATACCAATCAACCAAATCTACATAGTGCTCCTTTCTCCACATACATTTGAACAGGCCTGCTTTTCAGCCACAAACAGTTGCCTAGTTTAACTTCCGTCTTCATAATGTAAGTTGTTTTGCTCAAGACATACTTATTTCTCTGCATTTATTTAATCCTCCGTGTAAATTTTAAAGACCATTGTGGTTTTCAGGATTTTTTTTTTTTTAACAAGGAGAAAAGTACATGCCAGATAGTTGTAATACTGAGCTTTTATATATTCTGCAGGAAGGAGAATAAAGAGAGAAGTGAGGAAAAACAGATATGGACACATCAAAACGTTCTTGAGGCTTCCCTTGAAGAAAGTTGGTGAGACTTTGGTAGAGACTGCATTCAATCTGTTGAAGAGACTCTCCTTTCTCTGCTTAATGTTCAGGGCTGCCTTCTCAAAAACAAGTTGTCTGCAGGTGTGGAGGCTTATTTTGGGGCACTTGATCCTATTTCACTGATGGTCATGAATTTATCTCCTGTCCTGACTAACTGGCTATAAAATGAAGACTTTTACTACTCCTTGGTAAAGCAGCTCACAGAACTCGGTAAAGTCAACAGTATTTGTTGTTTGCCTGTTTATTATCAAAGAATATGGGGAGTCGGGTTGTAGTGCAGGAGGTTAAGCGCAGGTGGCACAAAGCGCAAGGACCAGCGTAAGGATCCCGGTTCAAGCCCCCCCCCTCCCCACCTGCTGGGGAGTCGCTTCACAAGTGGTGAAGCAGGTCTGCAGGTGTCTGTCTTTCTCTCCCCCTCTCCGTCTTCCCCTCCTCTCTCCATTTCTCTCTGTCCTATCCAACAACAACAACATCAATAATAACTATAACAATAAAACAACAAGGGCAACAAAAGAGACTAAATAAATATATAAAAAATAAAAGAATATGATAGATATGAACATCCAGAGGAAAGAGCCAGAGGCCATGTATGTGGGAAGGGGCGCAGAGCTTCTGCGCCTCTCTAGGCATGCCTCTCCCCAAGTGCTCCACAGGTCCTCCAAATGGTACTTGGCAGAATTCCCTTAGGTGTTCTCATGTAGGCGTGACTGATCACTAACTCCATTTTTTTTTTTAATTTTAAAATATTTATTTATTCTCTTTTGTTGCCCTTGCTTTTTTTTTTTTTTTCACTAACTCCAATTTTGCCTCCTTTTTCTTCTGTGGAAAGTAGAGTGGGACTGAAAATTCCAAGTGTCAAATCCTGGCTTGGTCTTTTTGGTAATGAACCAAGGAGGTAAGCAAGCTCAACTTCACTAAAATAAAAAACATTGCTGTCACCTGGAAAATTCCAGGGGCTCTGTTTCAGGAATAAGGGACAAAGACTAAATAATGGAACAAAAACTTTGCTAGTAGTCTAAGCACTTAAGAAATCACAAAGGTTTTATTTTCCTGTCAGGAACTAGGAGAAGGGACTAATATACATTTGATGTATATGCAGTTTTTTAAAGTTTACTTTTAAATCAAATTTTTATTATTTTAAATATTTTAAATTATTCTTTTTAAATTAATTTTATTGGATTTAATATTACTTTAAAACTTATTTAATATTCTTTTAAAATATTCTCTTAGGGCTGGGTGGTAGTGCAGCAGGTTAAGTGCACATGGCGCGAAGCATAAGCAATTGCCCCAGGATCCGGGTTCGAGCCCCAGGCTCTCCACCTGCAGGAATTTCACTTCACTGGCGGTGAAGCAGGTCTTCAGGTGTCTATCTTTCTCTTCCCCTCTCTGTTTTCCCCTCCTCTCTTGATTTCTCTCTATCCTATCCAACAGCAGTGACAACAATAACAACCACAACAACACCAATAAACAACAAAGGCAACAAAAGGAAAAAACTAGCCTCCAGGAGCAGTGGATTCATAGTGTAGGCACCGAGCCCCAGTGATAACCCTGGAGGAAAAAAACAGATAAATAAATATTCTTTTAAATTAATTTTAAAAATATTTTAAAATATTCTTTTAAAATTAATTTCTACAGGGAGATTAATGGTTTATAGTAAATAAAGTTGTCGATACATGTGTAAAATTTCTTAGTTTTCTGCAAAACACACTCAACCCCAGCCTAAATCCTTCTCCACTATCCTGCACCAGGACCTGAATCCCCTCCCCACGCCCACCGCACCCCCATCCCACCCCAAAAGTCCTTTACTTTGGTGCAATACACCAAATTTAGCCCCAGTTCTACTTGTGTTTCCCCTTTCTGGTCCTACTTCTCAACTTTTGTCCGTGACTGAGATCATCCCATATTCATCCTTCTTTTTTCTGGCCTATCTCACTTCACATGATTCCTTCACGCTCCATTCAAGATGAGGGGGAAAAGGTGAATTTATCATTCTTAATAGCTGAGTAGCATAATGCTTTTGTTGTGTTTAGGCCACAACTTGCTCATCCACTCATCTGTTACTGGACACCTGGGTTGCTTCCAAATTGTAGCTATTACTAATTGTGCTGCTATGAACATATCATACACAGATCTTTTTAGATGAATGTGTTTTGTTCTTTAGGATATATCCCTAGGAGAGGAATTGTAAGATCACAGGGTAGGTCCATTTCTAACCTTCTTAAAGTTCTCCAGACTGCTCGCCACAGGGATTGGACCCATTTACATTCCCACCAGCAGTGCAGGAGGATTTCTTCACCGTCCTCCTTTAGCTGTTGTTACTATCCTTCCTGATGAATAACATTCTTACAGGGGGTAAAGTGATATTTCATTGTGTCTTTATTTGCATTTCTCTGGCAATCAATGACTTGGGGCATTTTTTAATATGTCTGTTGGCTTTTTGTATCTCTTCTTTGGTGAATACTCTTTAAAAATTTTTTTTTGAAATATAAATTCTTATTTGTTTATTTTTATTTATTTAATTTTTTCAAATGTTTACTTTGTTTATTCATTATTGGATACAGAGAGACACTGAGAGGGAAGGGGGAGATAGAAATGGAGAGAGACACCTGCAGCCCTGCTTCACCAGTTGTGACACTTTCTCCCTGTAGGTGGGGACTGGGACCTTGAACCTGGGTCCTTGTGCACTGTGATGTGTGTGCTTAACCCAGTGTGCCACCACCTGGCCCCCCTTTTAAATTTTTTTTATTATTTATTTCCCTTTCGTTGCCCTTGTTGTTTTGTTGTTATTGTAGTTATTATTATTGTTGTTGATGTTGTCATTGTTGAATAGGACAGAGAGAAATGGAGAGAGGAGGAGAAGACAGAGAGGGGGAGAGGAAGAGAGACATCTGCAGACCTGCTTCACCGCTTGTGAAGTGACACCCCTGTAGGTGGGGAGCCGGGCCTCAAACAGGGTTCCTTACACAGGTTCTTGCTCTTCATGCTACATACACTTAACCCGCTGTACTACCTCCTGACCCCCTTGGTGAATATGCTGTTCATGTCCTCTCTTCACTTTTGGATAGGGTCATTTGCCTTTTTGTTGATGAGTTTGGGGAGATCTTTATATATCTTGGTTATTAGCTTTTTGTCTTACTTATGGCAAGTAAAGAGTTTCCATTCTGCAAGACATCTCTTTGAGTACTGGTTTCTTTTGCTGTGCAGAAGCTTTTTAATTTGATGTAGTCCCATCAGTTTATTTTTGTTTTTGTCTTCCTTGCAATTGAACTTGTTTCACTGAAGATGCCTATAAAAGTTAGATGGAAAAGAGTTCTGCCAACATTTTCCTCTGAAGTATTTGATGTTTCCTCACTAAGGAAAAAACCCCATTTTGTCAAATGCACAGCCTTGACTGGACCAAATGTCTTATCTGCTAAGGCAGATTCTACACAGTGACTAGAACAAGTGGAGGTATTCTCCCAAGGCTCAAATCCAACCCAAGTAATAGATCCACCCTTGGACCATGCTATGGTGGTCTAAAACAGAGACAACCAAAGTTGCATTAGAATTACTTAGAGGGGGAGCGCAGCAGGCTAAGCGCAGCAGGCTAAGCGCAGGTGGCGCAAAGCACAAGGACCTGCGGAAAGATCCCGATTCGAGCCCACCCCCGCCCCACCTGCAAGGGCGTCGCTTCACAAGCGGTGAAGCAGGTCCTCAATTATCTATCTTTCTCTCCCCTTCTCTGTCTTCCCTTCCTGTGTCCATTTCTCTCTGTCCTATCCAACAACGATGACATCAATAACAACAATAAAGCAACAGGGGCATAAATAAAATAAATAAATAAAATAAATATAAAAAATATAAATATAAAATATTAAAAAAAAGACTTTTAAAAAAAGAATTACTTAGAAGACCATTGCCTAACAACAGATATCTCAGCCCCCCAAATCTTCAGATATTTGAATTCATAGGTTTGGGGTGAACCCTAGGACTTTCTCTTTCTTTCTTCCTTTCTTTCTTTCTTTTCTTCCTTCCTTTACTCTTTCTTTTCCTCTTTCTTTCTTTTTAAGGTTTCATTTATTTATTCATGAGAAAGATAGGAGAAGAGAGAGAAAGGTCTAGACATTACTCTGGTATGTGTGCTGCCAGGGATTGAACTCAGGACTGCTTGAGAGTCCAATCTTTTGTCCACTGTGCCGCCTCCCAGATCACAGAGTTTATTTTTCTATAAAATCCCTCAGACACATCTGTTCCTGATGATACAAGAACAATACTTTGAGAGGTGTAAATAGGATGATGGATTTCCAGTGGGCTATTTAAGATGTCCTGAGAGAATTCTTTGTGTCAAAACAAAATAAAATAGTTTTATGACTAACTGGTATTTGGCAGTTAAGGACATTTTCAGTATTTTGATGCCTGATTGCTTTTTTTACTCACTGCTTTCTGAATCTTCTTCCTTATTAACTCTCTCTCTCTTTTAAGATTTTATTTATTTATTAATGATAAAGTTAGGAGGAGACAGAATCAGACATCACTCTGGTACATGTGCTGTTGGGGACTAAACTCAGGACCTCATGCTTGAGAGTCCAATGCCCCATCCACTGCACCACCACCCGGACAACTTCCTCATTAACTCTTAACATCAGCTTGGGGTTTCTGAGCTATGACTCATATCTCTTGTTGTGCCCTTAACGTTACCTTTCAGTATCTCTTTTCCTTTTTTCTTTGTTTTTTATTTTCCTTTTTTTAATTGTCATCAAGTTTATTACTGAGTTCAATACCTGCACAACTCCTGGTGTTCATCTTTCCTTTCCTATAGACAGAGGGTGAGAGACAGAGAGATATGAAGTTTGAAAGAGGGTAATAGAGGCAGAGAGGGAGAGACACTGCAGATTTCTCCTTGCAGGTGTTCCTGGGTGGTGGCCTTGTGCATGGTAACGTGTACTCTAATGGTCAGCCCCCTTAATGGCTATTTCTTTTTTTTTTTTAAGATAGTCTTTCTTTTTTTTTTTTTAAATTTGCTTCTCCCCCTTTTGTTGCCTTGTTGTTTTATTGTTGTTGTAGTTATTATTATTGTTGTTATTGATGTCATCATTGTTGGATAGGACAGAGAGAAATCGAGAGGGGAGGGGAAGACAGAGAGGGGGAGAGAAAGATAGACACTTGTAGACCTGCTTCACCACTTGTGAAGCAACTCCCCTGCAGGTGGGGAGCCGGGGGCTCGAACCGAGATCCTTATGCTGGTCCTTGCACTTCGTGCCACATGTGTTTAACCCACTTGCACTACCGTCCGACCCATCAATGACTATTTCTATCCTTACATGGTAGTAGGAAATCATCCAAAGTCCCTGATTATTTAGGTATGCTCTAAGAATTATTCCAGTTCTCAGAACTGCTTCTAAGTCCATCACAGCTGACACTTTGTAACCAGTTTTTGGTTGAAAAGAATCTTATGGGCAGAACAATTTGTGGGACTCTCCTGTCTTTTCTTCCTTCCATTGCGTTTTCCTGGACACATATGCCAGATGGTGCTGCTATAAACTGGTGGAATATTCTTCTGTCAAAGTCTTTTAGTGACTGTGTGGAATAGAGTTTGTGCTGATTTGCAGGAAACATACGCAAGCAATAAGTAAATCTGTGTTGGGTTAATCCATTCAGATTCTGAGGTGGTTTATTATCACAAAAAAAGCCCAACTCTATCCTAAGTAGTATGAAGTAATGTGTTTGAATGGAGCTCGGTCAAGGCCTCTTTGGCTTCTAGCTGCCTTGTGGAATTCAGTCCATGTTGAGGATAGCAGTGTAAAAAGTCATTTTAGGGGCAGTAGTTGCTCACGCGGTTAAGTGCACATATTACCAAGCTCAAGGACCCGGGTTCAAGCCAGCCCATGAGCAGTGAAGCTGGTATGCAGGTGTCTCTCTTTCTCTTCCTCTATCTCCTTATCCTCTCTCATTTTCTCTCTGTAATATCTTAACATATATATATATATATATATATATATATATATATATATATATGAGAGAAATGGCTACCAGTAGCTGAGGGTTTGTAGTGCAGGCACCAAGTGACATACAAAAAAGTAATTTAAAATCAATCATTTTTTGTAGCAGAATTACTTAGATGTGCACCTTATATGTTTAGCTAAAATAAAATAAAATAAAATCTTAGTTTTACACAGAACTGTTCATGAGAAATCTCTTTCTGATAAATTTAACTGTGTTATTTGAGTGTAATCAGTAACAGTGATGATGGATAATTAAGTCTTTCTTTCTTTCTTTCTTTCTTTCTTTCTTTCTTTCTTTCTTTTCTTTTTCTGCCTCCAGGATTATTGCTGGGGATAGGTACCTGAAGGATGAATCCACTGCTTCTTCTTTTTTTTTAACTTTTAAAAAATATTTATTTATTTTCCCTTTTGTTGCCCTTGTTTTTTATTGTTGTTGTAGTTATTGATGTCGTCATTGTTAGATAAGACAGAGAGAAATGGAGAGAGGAGGGGGAAACAGCGAGGGGGGCAGAAAGATAGACACCTACAGACCTGCTTCACTGCTTGAGAAGCGACTCCTCTGTAGGTGGGCAGCCAGGGGCTCGAACCAGTCCTTGTCCTTCACGCCACGTGAGCTTAACCCGCTGCGCTACCACCCAGCTCCTGAATCCATTGCTTCTGGCGGCCATTTTCTACATTTTTGCTGTTGTTGTTGGATAGGACAGAGAAATTGAAAGAGGAGGGGGAGACAGAGAGGGAGAAAGAAAGACACCTGCAAACCTGCTTCACCTTGTGAAGTGACTCCCTTGCAGGTGGGGCGAGGGGGGCTCCAACCCGGATCCTTCTGCTGGTCTTTACGCTTCGCACATGCGCTTAACCTCGTGCGCTGTCCACCAGCCACCCAGTTTTTAATTTCTCAAAATGTTCCAAACATCCAGATTTGAATCCCAGCTGCTGTTTCTTCTATTCTGATAGACAGACAAGGAGTAAAAGAGACACCACACCACCAGAACTTCCTCCTATGCCGTAGCACCTTCTGCATGGTGCGGGAACTAGGACCTAGGCAACTCTTGTGGCAAGGCAGACTCCCTACTTAGTGAGCTATTCTTCTGGTCTTTCTCTCTGCACTGACTTTAATGTGGACAGAACTTTTAAATATTTCTTCTCAGTGTTTTGGTTGTGTAAACACATACCCCAACTTTTTTTTTTTTTTAACATTTATTTATTTATGAGAAAGTGAGCAAGGGGGAGAGAGAGAACCAGGACATCATTCTGACTCAGGCAGAACCAGTATTAAGCTCAGGGTTCCAAGCTTGAGCATTTTATACTTAGTCCACTGTGCTGCTTCCCAAGCTGTAGTTCGGGAATTGTAATATTTCTTCTAAACTGAGGGGGGGGGGTTACGATCTCATCAGCTGAAATATGTTAAAATGACTAAGCCACTAGTTTAATTTTTTTCTCCTCCCTTACAGAGGTAGTAAGGACATTGGGAGTACTCATAGCCCAGAAAAAGCTTTTAATGTTCATGCTTGTGGATTCACATTCTGTGTGTCTGCTTTAAAAACATCTATTTCCCTTACCAGGCAAGTTAGGTAGTCTAGCTTGTCCTTGCGTTACCTTTGTAAGTGCTTAGTTTCAACAGAGCAACTGAAAGAATCCTCTTTAAACAATTTTTGATGGAGTGAGTGTGTTTGATTCCAGGCCCAAAGGAAAATGCAAACTGGCTATTTTCTTTTGTTTTCTATTCCTCCCTTTCCTATGCCCTTCCCTCCTCCCAAACAATTAGTGGCTTTTGATTTTGTTGTTTGTTTATTTTGGTTTCCTGGTTGTATGCAGTCCTAGTCTGATAGACTTTCTGGGCCCTGATTCAGATTAGTTTACTATCTTTCATAGTCTTCTTGGGAGAGTGGTATTTTAATGAAGAGCATATGTATTTAAGATACTAGAAAATATCATTTGGGAGGCCAGGTGGTAGCACACCTGCTTGAGTGCACACACTACAGTGAGCAAGGACCTGGGTTCAAGCCCCTGGTTCCCACATGCAGGAGGAAAGCTTTGCAAATGGTAAAGTAGTGCTGCAGGTGTCTCTTTGACTCTCTCCCTATCAATCTTACCCTTCCCTCTTGATTTCTCTCTGTCTCTACCAAATAAATAAATAAATAAATAAGTCAAATTCTCTCTGCCTCTGTCCAATAATAAATAAAATAAAATAATAAAGAAAGAAATGTCTCTTGACCCAAAATGTCTCTTCATTTAAAAACTTCTTGACAGGGGGTCGGGCAGTAGCCAGAGGGTTAAGCGCACATGGTATAAAGCCAAGACCAGACTAAGGATCCCGGTTTGAGTCTTTGGCTCCCTACCTGCAAGGGGTTGGCTTCACAAGCAGTGAAGCAGATCTACAGGTGTCTTTCTCTCCCCCCTCTCTTCTGTCTTCCCCTCCTCTCTTGATTTCTCTCTTCATATCCAACAATAACGGCAGCAATTACAGCAACAATAATGATAAAAAACAAGGGCAACAAAAGAGAAAAAATAGCTTCCAGGAGCAATGGATTTATAGTACAGTCACCGAGCCCCAGCAATAACCCTGGAGGTAAAATTTAAAATATATAAATAAATTTCCTGACAGACTTCTCTCAAAGTTCTAATTGCTTCCTAAAACTGATGCAGTTTTGAGTTGCACATCCTCTCCCATACCTGTCATTTCCTGGTTCGGTGATGGAAGCCATTTTTTCAGGTGTGAGATGGTATCTCAGTGTAGTTTTCATCTGCGTTTCTCTAATGATAAGTTAAGAGGATCATTTTTCCATGTGTCAGTGGGCCATGTGTGCCTCTTCTTTAGAAAACTTCCTCTTTAGTTCTTTGGCCCCCTTAAAATTTTTTTTAGGGAGTCTGGCGGTAGCGCAGCGGGTTAAGCGCAGGTGGCGCAAAGCGCAAGGACAGGCATAAGGATCCCGGTTCCAGCCCCCGGCTCCCCACCTGCAGGGGAGTCGCTTCACAGGCGGTGAAGCAGGTCTGCAGGTGTCTTTCTCTCCCCTCTCTGTCTTCCTCCCTCTCTCCATTTCTCTCTGTCCTGTCCAACAACAACGATATCAATCATAACTACAACAATAAAACAACAAGGGCAACAAAAGGGAATAAATACTAAAATTTTTTTTAAAAAATTATCTTTATTTATTTATTGAATAGAGACAGCCAGACATTGAGAAGGACGGGGGTGATAGAGAGGGAGAGAGACAGAGAGACACCTGCAGCCCTGCTTCACCACTCACAAAGCTCTCCCCTTGCAGGTGGGAACTGGGGGCTCAAACCTGGATCCTTGCACATTGTAACATGTGCACTCAACCAGGTGTGCCACCACCTGCCCCCTGGCCCCCCTTTTTAAATTGGTTTATGTTTACTTATTTTGTAGATCTGTATAAATTCTGTATAAATTTTTGATATGAGTCACTTGTTTGATGCGTTATGTATAAATATTTCTCCCTATTTACTGGGTTGCCTAGTGACCCTTGATAGTTTGTTTTTGATGCATAGAAGCTTCTTAGTGTTTAATAGTCTCATCCTTTTACTCTTGTTTTCATTTCCCATGCCCATGGAGTTGAGTTTCCAAATATATCTCTGATGTGAAGATCTTGTAACATTTCATGGATATTATCTTCTATAAATTTTAGGGTTTTTGGTCTAATATCCAGATCTTTGATCCATTTTGATTTAACTTAGGTGCATGGTGTTGGATGGTTGTCTAGTCTCACTTTTCTACATACATGTGGCTGTCAGATTTTCCTAGCACCATTTGTTGAAGAGACCTTCTTTATTTCATTGAATCATTTTGGTCCCTTTGTCGTAAGTTAGGTGGATATTTAACTGTGGGCTCATTCCTTGATTCTGTTCCATTGATTCATGTCCATTTTTAATCCAATACCACACTGCTTTAATTACTATTCCCTTACAGTATAAACTGAAGTTGGTGGGCATGATACCTCCATAGTTTTCCTTTCTTCTCAGAAATGCTTTGACTTTTTTTTTTTTTTTTGCTTCAATACAAATTATTCTTTAAGTTGTTGAATTTCCTTGGAAAATGCCATTGAAATCTTGGTAGGGGTCCCAGTAATATTTTTAAATAATTTTTAAATTGATAAATCTAATTCCAATGTAAAAAATGGGAAAACCTATGAGTAATCTATTGTTTGTCTTCGGTTCCCCAGTCCAGAAAACCCTGAGAGTAGTTTATTTGGGAAATATCCTAGAGAACACTGATAAGAAGTGGAGAAGGAAGGAAACCAATAAAAACGAACCATCGAGCCACATTCTTTGTGAGTAACTTGGCTCAGCACTGGAGAGCTCTGGGCAAGAATGAACATTTTTCAGGGTGACTTCATGTAGGGGTGCAAGTGGTGCATTTATGCTTCAACTTAACTGATGCTACTTCTGGGATATCAACTTCTGTCACTTCCTACTTACTCTGAATAGTTTTCCACTGCTATGTTATGAAAGAAACACTCAGAAGTGTCGTAACCAGTGAGTCTGGAGAGGTGAATCAAGAGCTATATGAGAGACTCTCAACAGTGTCTGCTACTCATATGAAAATATGTTCAGTGTTACCATTAATAAGACATTTGAAAATTAAAACAACAATGAAATATCACCTTTTACATATTAGAAGAAAAAAAAATTCCCCCAAAAGGTAGACTGTTGAGTGATCCAGGAGGTGGTGCAATGGATAAAGCACTGAACTCTCAAACATGAGGTCCCAAGTTCAACCCCTGGCAACACCTGTACTGGTGTGATGTCTATTTCTTTCTCTCTCTCTTCCTATAATTCTCATGAATAAATAAAGAAAATGAAAAAAAAAGTTAAAAAAATGATAAACTGTTGAAAATCTGGCACTCACAGACTACTGGTTAGAGTAAAAGTTAGTACAATCTTTCTTTAAGGACCATTTGAACTAAAAGTCTCAAAACAAGTGTTTTATTTTGATCCATTAATTCTGCTTCAGGTTATGTATTCTGAGACTATAATGAGATCAGTGTGTCATATTTATTGCACTATTGGATGGAAAAGAGAAATATACAGAAAACCTAGATATTCAGTAATAAGTTATGGGCTATTTTCTCATCCAACCATCTCCTCTGTACAACTAGTGGGATACAGTGGCGTTCTTATCCTAGCAATATAAAGTCATTTTTAATCTACCCATACTTTTGTACCTATCTAGTATTTACATTTTTCAAACTAAAGATACTGTATATTTTAATATGAAATACATGACACCTGTTGTTTATAACGCTAGAATGTGCTAAATAGGTGGATGGTTGACAACTTATTATGTATAAAAAACTTAAGATTGATGTTGTTCGCCTTCGGAGGCGATTGTCCTTACTTCTTCTTCTAGCGTTTGCCCTTCTTCCGTAGCCAGTCAACAGCGTCAGCTTGAAAGCTGTCAGGAGCTGCTTGTTGCTGGCTTTGAAAGTGACTGGGATCCATGTGGATTCAGTCCGCTAGGAAGGATCGTCAGTTTCCCCAATGAATGGGTCCTCACGGGATTGTCCTTACTGATAGAAGATGAAACTGACTATTGAGGTTCAGTGGTTACCCCAAGGCCCCAGAATATTTACATTTAGAACAAGAACCAGAACTTCAGATGCTTAGTCTTTCACTTTAAAGAAAATCGCCCTTAGGGAGATAGATGTATTTGTCACAGGCAGCAAGACCCACTTACAGCTAATATCCTTCTTGACCTCTGATCATAGAGACTGTCTGGCTACCTGAAGTTTCTGTTGCTTTCTTTTTGCAATGACATATGTTCTTTGTCGGCTTTGTTTTCTGTCAGAGGGCTTTGGCTTGAAGTTACTTGGGAAGGGGATTTCATTTCTTGTAGCTATTTAACTTAGAATCTCCCTTTCCTTTCTCACAGTAATTTTTAGCATGATATATTAATCAACACTGTCTTGTTTATTTCTTCTTCTTATTTTTGGTTTCGCGACTTTGAAAGTCTTGCCTAACACTTGTACAAAGATCCAAGTAAAAGTTACAGAAAATAATAGACATTGAATCAATTAAAGTAACAAAATGATACAATAATGTGCAATTTATTTTCGAGGTTTCCGTGCTAAAATAACACCTCATGCTTGTGTTGTCAGTCACAGCATAGCTGCAGATGTATATCTTACTAGTAAGAGTCCAAGTTGTTGAATTCTTTTTTTTAATATTTATTTTATTTATTTATTCCCTTTTGTTGCCCTTGTTGTTTTATTGTTGTAGTTATTATTGTTGTTGTCGTTGTTGGATAGAGAGAAATGGAGAGAGATGGGGAAGACAGAGAGGAGGAGAGAAAGACAGACACCTGCAGACCTGCTTCACCGCCTGTGAAGCGACTCCCCTGCAGGTGGGGAGCCGGGGTTTGAACTGGGATCCTTACACCGGTCCTTGTGCTTTGCGCCACCTGCGCTTAACCCGCTGCGCTACCGCCTGACTCCCCCAAGTTGTTTGATTCTTATCTATCTAGTATTCTTTTTTTGTTCTCTAGAGTTATTGCTTGGTGCCAGCACTACTAATCCACTGCTCCTGGCAGCCATTTTCCTCATTTTATTGGATAGAGCAGAGAGAAATTGAGGGAGGAGGAAAGACAGGGGAGATACAGAAAGACACCTGCAGCCCTGCTTCACTGCTAATGAAGCTCCCCACTGCAGGTGGGAACAGGGGCTGAAGCCCAGATCCTTGCGCTTCGTACTGTGTGCACTTAGCTGAGTGCGCCACAGCCCGGCGCCCTAGCTTAGTATTCTTTTTAGTAGATTCAACTGTTTCTATATAAGACTACTTTTATAACATGGACTTTTAAAAGAATGAATGGTTATAACAATTATGGATTAATTTTAATTATTTGCAAAGACTTCATGTAGGCTTTTCTTTAATAACTTCAGGCAGATTTTGGTTTTAAGACTTGTTGGAAAAATTCCAGATGACATGGAATTCCCTGCAGTGCTAGGTTTTAGTGTCATGACTGACCCACCTTGGCAGATGTACCAAACACCCCTGAAATATTGTCTTTTGTGATTCTTCTTAGGTTACTGAAATACTCATAAGGAGTAAACCAAAGCATGTATGTATCTTCCCAGCGTTGGTTGATGTTTTAAAAACAAAGGTGTTGCAGGACTCAGTGGTGAGGTGGTCAGCTCAGGGAAGTCAGGTTGGTGTCATGGTAACATCTGCAACGTGGGGCTGAAAAACATTAAGATATATAGTAGAACAAATCGTTTCATAATCAGAAACTTAAAGGTAAGAATGGAGCAGAGATTTGGGGTCCTTTTGTCGGAAGAAGCTAGGAAGTCTATTTTAGGTATATTCCAAGGGGCCCATGACTTTACTAATTTTTGCCTGAGCCTGACAGCTAACATGCAGGTAGACTAAAGGTATTGTCTGGGAAGATGGTGTCAGAGTTGGAAACAGAACTAGAAAGCTGGGTCAGGGCACAGAGTAGCTCCTTCAGATTGGCAGGGGTACAGAGGTTGCACGGGCTCCTGTGCTAAGTATAAATTAACACAGCTCCCTAGGTCAGATTGATGGAGTTTACAGTTAGCACCATCTATATACTTTCCCCATATTTGGATAAGACTTTTAAGCATGGGTCTCTGTTGGGCTGAGCTTCATTGACGGGAGACAGACGACCAGGGACTCATGGTTGAGCTGTACTCAGTATCTCTTTATTCATGCAGGACGCAGCGCAATCTATACCAAGCTAAGCTAAACTAAACTAAAGTACCCTAAAACTCACAATGCTGTCTTTATATATACTTGCCAAGTAGGGTGGAAACAGGATGTGACATAGAGAGGGTGAAGAGAAAAGTGACTGATGAAAATCAGGGTATGACAAGGAGAGGATCAGGGTGTGACAAGGAGAGGGGGTGGAGCAGGCAAGAATTCTACCACTAAACCACTAATGCCCTGGAGGGAATGTGGTGCTTGTTAACAGCAGTTATGTAAATAGAATGAAGTGGTTATGTAAATAGAATACAGTGGTTATGTAAATAGAATACAGTGTTAAGCAGGGGGTATTAAACCAATGAAACAGAAGGGTCTCATGCATACCAACAATTCCCCCTTTCTTTTTAACTAATGCCCATAGTATTAGGAGTGTGGGGTGAACAGAAACCTATATTGTACAGGTGTTTTCAAAAGAACTGGCATAAGACATGGAAAACAAAATAGGCGAGCAGCAATAACCAGTGTGATGCCAAGAGGAACGTTTCTTACCTCAAAGGGCAAGGCCTAGCAGGCGAAAGGGCATTTCTTGCCTCTGGGGTCATCTATTGCCTCTGGGGGCACTTCATGCCTCTGGGGGCATCTCTTGCCTCAAAGGGCATTTCCTACCTCTGTGGGCATAACCTAATAAGGAGGGGGAGTTTTCTGCCTCTGGGACAGAACCTGCAGGCGAGGGGACATGGTCTATAAAGTCTCAAGGCAATTGGCTGAAGTTAGTCTTTGAGAAACACAGCAGTATGTACCAGTAAGTCCGATGGAGGTGTCAGTCCAAAGTAGCTGACCACAGAAGAAAATGTCAAGGGATGAAACGCTGCACGTCTGTCTCAATGGGGAATGTCGGCCACCAGAATTCTGCTTTTCTGTAGAGAGTGATCTTTGGAGTCTGTGAATCTGTTTCTTCAGGTCGTGCCAGGTCACATCATTGGTTTCCGGGGGTGTGTTGTAGTCATTCCATCTTGTGGGCGATGTCAGAGAACAGGGGTCCAAATTGATTTCCGGGAATTCCATTTGAGTAGAGGCTTTTTCATGTGAAGACTTGACAGCTGAAATTCACTTACTTGTCAAACAAAACTTGTAGCAGACTAGAAGTTTACTATAATTGATAACTCCATTATAATTGGAAGTCCTTTCTAGTATGATTTTAAGGTTGTTTAAACAGTTTAAACTCAATAAAATGTAGAAAGGTAAACAGAAGAACCACGGTAGAAGCCTCAGGCATGAGAATAATTAACATAATCATTGCACTATCTGCCCCACCCATAACTCATACCGTTTCAGGATTGAACGTTTCAGATTTATGCCAAGATGTAAAAAAGAAATCAAAGGAGGGAAAAAAACAATTTTTTTGGATTGTTTCTGGATGTCTCTAGAAATCATGGCTGCGTCCAGCATTTTTTTTTAAGTCAATGTCATACAAAAAATTCAGTCATTCAAATCACTCTTTTTTAAAAAATTTTTTTAAATTTATTTTATTTTATTTATTTATTCCCTTTTGTTGCCCTTGTTGTTTTATTGTTGTAGTTATTATTGTTGTTGTTGTCGTTGTTGGATAGGACAGAGAGAAATGGAGAGAGGAGGGGAAGACAGAGAGGAGGAGAGAAAGATAGACACCTGCAGACCTGCTTTACCGCCTGTGAAGCGACTCCCCTGCAGGTGGGGAGCCGGGGTTCGAACCGGGATCCTTACGCCCGTCCTTGTGCTTTGCGCCACCTGCGCTTAACCCGCTGCGCTACAGCCCGACTCCCTCAAATCACTCTCTTACGAAACAGATCTCACCATGTAGTATCAAGAGTCCCCGGAGGGCGTCCTAGTCCAAAAAGCTCCTCACAATTCCATTTAGGGTGCTTCTGACTGTTCCTGCTGGATTTCTTCAGGCACCCATTTTTAAAAGTGTCTTCCCATTGAAGAAAGAATCCAATCAGGAGAGTAGAACTAACCATGTGTCTCCATTCTTGGGGACTGCCAGGGTACTGGAGAACGTTTCTCAAATTAGAGTAGTCCTTCTCTGTTGGTATGCATGAGACCCCTTCTGTTTCATTTGGTTTAAATCCCCCCTGCTTAACACTATTCTATTTACATAACCACTTCATTCTATTTATATAACCGCTGTTAACAAGCACCTCCCTCCAGGGCATTGGTTCAATCCCCATTGTTTCATGATATGTTTTTGCTCCACCCCCCCCTCCTTGTCACACCCTGATCCTCTCCTTGTCACACTCTGATTGTCACCAGTCACTTTTCTCTCCACCCTCTCTATGTCACACCCTGTTTCCACCCTACTTGGCAAGTATATATAAAGACAGCATTGTGAGTTTTAGAGTATCTTTACCTTGAGTTTAGCTTAGCTCGTCTTAGATTGTGCTGCATCCTGCATGAATAAAGAGATACTGCGTACAACCCAACTATGAGTCCCTGGTCGTCTGTTACCCGCCCGTGAAGCCAGCCCGGAGAAAACAACCTAACCCGTCGAAAACGACACTTCTCCATGGGAAACATGCGAGAAGTCCAGAAAGTCCCAGGGGAAATCCCCATGCATATCCCAAGGTCTACGATCATGGTCATAAAGAACCAAATTGTGGCCCAGAGCAAAATGCAGTCCTTCTCCTCGGGAAACATGGGAGAGGGAATCCAGAAAGTCCAAGGAGAAATCTCCATGCGTCTCCCAAGCTCTATGATCCCGGTCATAAGAAACCAAAGTTCCCGGTCAGGGAACCGAAGTGTGGCCCAGAGTAAAATGTTCCAGAGACAGAGAAACTGTCTCATAATGAAACAGTAGAGGCTTTGGCAAACCTCTTCAAAAGTAGAAGAGAAGACCATAGTGCATAGGTAGGCAAAGTCTTCACTTATCTGGGAGTTGTGCAGGTCTGGTCCCATGTTGTGGAGCCAGGTCTCAAGTCTGATTCCTGTCATTGCATGTGCTGGAGTGATACTCTAATTTGTGATTAATAGTAGGTTACAGGTTTGTAATATTATGGTGTATAGTTGCAAACCAAACCCACCACCAAAGTTCTGTGTCCTGACCTTCCTGCCTCTCAGCGACAACCACCAGAGTTATCACAAGTCTTATAGTTTGCTTGCTTCTGTTTTTTTTTTCAAGTTCATGTGTATCAGTTCTCTAGATTCCATACATGAATAAAACCATCCAGTAGTTAATTGTCTTTCTTTCATCTCTTTACTTATTTTGCTAAGTAGAACCATGTCCAGTTCTGTCCATTTTGTCCCGAAGGACACAATATTATCGTTTTTGGTTGCAGAGTGGTACTCCATGGAATATATATGTCTCATGTCTTCTTTAGCCAGTCACCTACTGATCTTTCACTCTTTGACTATTGTGAATAATGCAGCTGAGAACATAGGGGTGCATACTTCCCTTCAAATTCTCATAAAAAATCTTTACAGAGAGAGGGAGAGGGAGAATTAGAGGGAGAGATATCACAGCACAGAAGCTTCCAACAGTGCTGTAAGGATCAGGCTTGAACCTGGGTAGTAAACATGACAAAACAGGAACCCTCCCAAGTAAGCTATCTCACTGCCCCACACAGAGTCATTTTTCACCAAGGGAATAAACCTACAAAGACAAAAAGAATACAACTGTTTCTCAAGCTGAAGAGTGAGAACTTAACTTATAAATTATAGATAATAGATACCTTCTCATTAACCTCTTTTCCTATCTAGACTTCGTCTGTATTTTGACTCACATACAAGGGGAGTCAACAGTAAGAGCATTTTGGAAGCTGAGAATCAGATATGTGAGTGAGAACTTCGTAAACCTGATATAGCCAGACCCTAAACTGAGAGTGGGAAAAGACAAGAATCATTTGAATGTATCCCCTGCAATCCTTGAAAGCTCTCAAGAATTGGTGACATCTGAATGGGTCCCGCATGTGTAAGAGAGTGTGAAAAATGGGGGCATGAGTGGAGACAGCAATTGAACTGAAGAGTACTGATAGTAAACTAAAGAGAATTTCTAGGATCCTGAAGCATCTCATTACCATCAGGGTAGAAATGTTCCAGGAAGATGTTAAAAGAGATTCTAACTGAGGAAAACAGCAGAAGAGATTGAAAGTCTGGATGAAGTACCTAAAAGTTGGTAAACAAGAATCGATGCTAGTTTTATTTTTCTTTATTTTAAAGAGAGTGAAAGGAAAGAATGAAAGACAGAGACAGAGAAAGAGAGCAAGAGGGAGAAGACATCACTGCACTGTTCCACCACCCATGTAGCGACCCCCCCCCATGCCCCGATACTCCCATATGGTATCCCAGTGAGTGGAGAGAGGGTGTTCCCAATGCTAAGATGTGCACTGTACTGGGGGAGTTCTGGAGGAATATTCTGTCTCCTGATTCCTCCACCATCACCTTTAAACATAAACAGACAACCACACATCACCAGAGATACCTAAGGAAAATGTCAAACACAAAAACTACATACCAACAAGCAAACAGACGTCATCAAAATACATCTGAGAGGAAATGGCAGCTATGCAGAAAGAACATAACCTCAGGAAAACCGAGCAGCTGTAGCTTGTTTGTTTGTGTCTTTATTTGTCACCAGGCTTATTGCTGGGGCTTGGTGTCTGCTTGATGAATCCACTGTTTCTGGAGGTGATTTTTTCCCCCATCCTTTTTCCTCCTTTATTTGATAGGACAGAGAGAAATTGAGATGGGTAGGGGAGATAGAGAGGGAGAGAGACAGACATTTGCAGTACTTGCTTCACTGCTCATGAAGCTTCCCCCCACCCCGGCCCACCCTGAAGGTGGAGAGTGGGGCTTGAACCCGGGTCCTTGTTCATGATAAAGTATGCGTTTAACCAGGTGCACTACTGCCTGGGCTACTAACAAGAATGGAAGTACATATCTGAAACATTCAGAGAAAAACGCACAAGTTCATGGAAATTCTGGTAGCAGGGATTTAAGGTAAAACTGAGAAATTATTCCAGAAAGTAAAGCAGAAAACAAAGTGAGAATGAGAACATTTTTAAAAAGTAAAAGACGTAGAATAGAGTCCTTAGGTCTGAATAGGAGCTAGACTGGAGTTCAGTGGCAGAGTGAAGTCTTTGCACGTCTGAGGCCATATGTTTGATCCTTAGTACCATGTAAATGGTACAAACAGACCAAAATCTGAATCAAAAATAATAGTAATAGAAAAAAAAAACAAAACAGAGGGGAGGAAATTGCAAACAGGGTAACTCAAGAATATTTCCCAGAATTGAAAGACATGAACTTTCCAAATTGAAAGGATCCAATGGATTCTTTGAACAATAAATTTAAAGAGATTTTTACTATGAAATTACAAGGAAGCTAAAAGACAATAGAGAAATGCCTTCAAAGTACTGAAGGGTACGATTTCAAAACCAGGGTTTTATATCTAGCCAAACTATTAATTAAGTGTGGAGGCAAGACATTTCAAATTCAAAACACTTCTTTCCTTAAAAAATAATTTCCTGGTGGGGGTGGTGGTGGTGGCACACTCAGCTGAATACACAGTTAACAAGTGCAAGGACCTGTTTCAAGTTCTCGATCCCCACCTGCAGGAGGGAGCTTCAGCAATGTCTATCTCCTTCTCTCTTCCTTTCTCTCTCTCTGTCTCTCTTTCTCTCTTTCTCTCTCTCCCTTTCCCTCTCTCTCTCTCCCTCTCTCTCTCCCTTTCTCTCTCTCTCCCCTTCTCTCTCTCTCTCTCTCTCTCTCTCTTTCCCTTTCTCCTTCTCCCTATCTATTTCTCTTGCCTCCAGGGTTATCAGTGGGGCTCAGTGCCAGTACTACAAATCTACTACAAATCCGTTTTTCTTTTTTTTTCCACTTGTTTTTTAAAATTTTTATTTATAATATAGAAACACTGACAATAGGATAAGAGGGGTACAATTCCACACAATTCCCACCCCCAGAACTCAGTATCCCATCCCTGCCCTTGATAGCTTTCCTATTCTTTATCCCTCTGAGAGTATGGACCCAGGGCCATTATGGGGTGTAGAAGGTGGAAGGTCTGGCTTCTGTAATTGCTTCCCTGCTGAACATGGGCATTGGTAGGTCAATCCGTACACCCAGGCTGTCTCTCTCTTCCCCTAGTGGGGCAGAGCTCTGGGGAGGTGGGGCTCCAGGACACATTGGTGGGGTCATCTGCCCAGGAAAGTCAGGTTGGCATCATGGTATCATCTGGAACCTGGTGGCTGAAAAAGAGTTAAGAGATAAGGCAGAATAAATTGTTGACTACTCATGAACCTAAAGGCAAGATATTACAGGTGAAGATTTGGGGTCTCCATTTTGGAAAAAGCTCGTAGGCCTATTTTAGGTATATTTCAAGGAACCCATGACTTTACTAGTTTTTGTAGTGACTACAGAATCATCATTAAAGTATGCCAGTTTCTTGCCTTTATTCAGCTTTTGTAGTCCTTATTTTGTCTGACAAGGTTAGCTTTGGAGTGATTGAGGGACCTGTAATAGGAGGTAGGTGAGGAGGGTATCTAGGTCTAAATAGAAACTGTTTCATTAGGAACTTTAAGGTGTCTTTTTAGGCTTTTCTACTTGCTTGCTTTATTTATTGAATCACTGCAAACTATTGTGCACTTTTGCTTCAAGGTATATATTTCCCTAACTTATGGATACTGTACACATGCCCTATCTCATGGGCTCTGGTCTATATCTAGGTTTTGTTAAGAAGTGTACTACCTGAGAGAAACAGAACATCACTGTCATATGCAGTGCAAAAGAAGGAGGGGGAGAGGCAGAGGAAGAGGAAGAGAGAGAGGGAGAGGGAGAGGGAGAGGGAGAGGGAGAAGAAGGAGAACTAGGAGAAGGAGGAGGAGGAGGAGGAGGAGGAGGAGGAGGAGAAGGAGAAGAATTGCACCACCTGAAATGGAATTAAGGAGTCCTATGAGCTAGAAAAGTCTCACCAGAGTAATGAAGCTGAAGGGTTGACATTCTACTCCTGACGTCCGTCTCTGGACACAGTCTGAAGTGTAACATGCCGAGGTGGTACTGGATGCATTGCTTAGGTTGGGATCAGCAGATGCAGTATCAGTTGATATGATTTGAGAGAAGCATGTAGGAAGGAAAGTGAGCCCCACCCTAGAGCTTCCAGGAATGGGAGAAATATGGGCTTTATAGAGAAAGGGAAAGGCTCCCCTTGTCTTAGGGTTTAAGAAGGCAATAGATAGTTATCACTATAACCAAATTATTTGGCAATTGGGTTAACTATGAAAATCCCTTTGTTAGCATTTGCTGTATCATATAAGACTTCACCATAATTTACATCCTTTTATGCTATTTACATATAGCTGTGTCTTATAAAGTAATGCCACCAGTTGTTTCTGTTCTCCCTGGTTTAAGCTTTCAGAAGACTTAATATTTCAAAGAACATGCCTTTATTAGAAATGTGAGTCATGTTCCTGCTTGTTGTCCAGTACCTGAATCATACTAAGTCCTGCCAAATTTCTCAACTGGGGCAGATAGTTGACTTTCAAGGCTCACTTCTGGTTCACTATCTTCACCAAAAGATTTGAATAATTGCTCAGGAAAGATAAAGCCAGTATATGACCCAGAGCTATACCATAAGCCTTCTTTTGTATATTCCTCTTTTGCATGTGTGCCTGAGTGCGTGACATTTATCCATGCTACTAGCATTTTTAGCTCTAGTCTATTTATTTTCATAACCATATGCCATTATATTGTTCCATTAATTTCTAATTTATTCTTTTGTTGCTCAGATTTTTAGGTTCTTTACGATGTTATTATTATAGCAATACTTCCATGTATATTTTGCACTACTTATCTGTGGAAATGTAAAAGAGTTTCCCTTTGTTATTTACTTAAAGAGAGATCACTGAATCCTGGTGTTTATGCATAATTTGATGAAATTTCCTAGCTAATTTGTATCAGTTTTGACTTCCATGAGAAACAAAAAAGTTTCTGGGGAGTCAGGCAGTAACCCAGTGGATTAAGGACAGGTGGCTTAAAGCTTTAGGACCAGCGTCAGGATACCGGTTTAAGCTTCTAGCTCCCCACCAGTAGGGGAGTCACTTCACAACCGGTGAAGCATATCTGCAGGTGCCTATCTTTCTCTCCTCCTCTCTGTCTTCCCCTCCTCTGTCTATTTCTCTCTATCCTATGCAACAACGATGACATTAATAACAACAACATTAATAACTACAACAATAAAAGAACAAGGGCAACAAAAGGGAATAAATAAATAAATAAATATTTTTTAAAAAGTGTTGTATGCTTTACATTGGGTTGTTCTAGATCTCCCCCGCCAAGAAAATTGCATCAGTCCTGCTAATTTTGCGGGCCTGCTTGGCCCCGCCCCTAGGAACCCCGACAGAGTTCCAGAGTGGCAGAGTTAGAGAGAGTGTTTGGCGCTGCCGCGGGGGGAAAGAGGCAGCAGAGTTCTGTTTGGTGATTAGTTTGGTTTAGTTTATGAATCGCAGTTCCTGAATAAAGAAATACAGCTTCCTTGCCCAGCCGTATGTCTCTGGTCGTCTCTGTTACCCGCCCATGAAGCTAGCCCGGCCAGCTAGAGCCTCCGAATCTTAACAACAAATGGCGCCCACGTGGACCTGACCTGCGCATCTCTCAGATAAGTAAAGACAATTTGGCTACCTATGTACTATGGCCTTCTCTTCTGCTTGTGAAGAGATCTCCAAAGACCTTTGCTCTTTCTTCACGAGACTGTTTTGCTGTTTCTGGAACATTTATCTCTGGACCACTCTGTGATTTCCACTCGCTCAGGTGAACTCAGAACAGCCAGCGGGAATAGCCAGCGGGCGGGAGGTGAGGCCCGGAGCTGCTGTTTCCACCTGGTTAAACAGCCAGCCAGCAGGCTGCGCCCAGACAACCCCGCGCACCGTGCCCGCAGCCCCGCAGCCCGCAGGAGGCTGATGCCAGCACGCAGGAGCCCGATGCCACCACGCAGGAGCCCGATGCCAACACGCTGGAGCCCAATGCCAACACACAGGAGCCCGATGCCACCACGCAGGAGCCCAATGCCGGCACGCAGGCCAGCCCACAGGAGCTGGCTCTCCACCGCATGGTGCAGGGCACTGGACGCGTGATCCCTCCATGCTGCTCGGCCACTGCGAACAGGGCAGCAGACATGACAGGGCCATGGGGCAGGGCCGTGGCGGCCTATCATGGCCGCCACCACTGGGCACCTTGGCCCGCGCCTTCTACAAAGATGGCCCGCCTGCCCTCTTGCTATGAATTCTGGAACGATCCCGGACCTCCTGGACCCCCAGGCTCTCTGCCGAAACTGGGCACACGAGATCTCCAGCCGCCGGTCCGGTCTGAAGGCAGACAAGCTGGAGTACACAGAGATTTGTGCAGAGATTGCAACCTGCAATTCCTAGAAGTGAAGATGCGCGGGAAGCCACCTCCAGATGGTGAACCCCCCCCCCAACAACTAAGACAGAACATATCTAAATTTGTGTTTAAAATGACATGTCTTCGTAACAAAGGTTTCTCTCCTTATGTATTAATGACCATGTTTATGTGTATGTTTAAAGTTTGGTAAACACTAACTTTAAGGCTAAATTCTTACTAGTGAAAGTTAAATGAAAAAGATTTTCAACGTAATTCTCATAAAGATAAAATTAACTTACATTTAAAGTCTGAGGTAAAAATTAGTTAACAATCAATATATTTTAAGTAAGTTGGTCTAAACAAAAGGTTAAATAGACTTGTTGATATGTAAAACTCTCCATTACCTTCTCTATTAGAAATGGTAGATTGCACAACGGCTATGCTAATTATTCTCATGCCTGAGGTTTCCTTTCCTGCGCACACCTAGGGTGTGACTCCATCTTGAATGGGTGTAACAAAAGGTTAAAAGACGTTGTTGATATATAAAAGTCTCAAATTCCTTCTCTATTAAAAACGTTAGATTGTGCTTTGGTTATGCTAATAACAAGTTTTGTTTCATAGTAAGTAAATTGCAGCCAGCTGCCTTTGGGACTCTAGGCCATTCCCAACCCCCATGCAAATGTCCGTCGAGACAAGTACGCCCCCCAGAGGCAAGAAATGTTTTTTTTTAAGCTGATAAAGTTTTGCCCACAGAGGCAAAAAAGGCCCCCTCAGGCCTTCCCTTGGCAGCACACTGGTTCTTGTTACTTGCTTGCATGTTTCTCCATGTTTGTGCCAGTTTCTTTTTAAAAAATGCCTGTATGATATATGTTTCTGTTCACCCCACACCCCTGATACTATAGTCATTTGGTTAAAAAGAAAAGGGGGAATTGTTGTATGCTTTACATTGGGTTGTTCTAGATCTCCCCCGCCAAGAAAATTGGATCAGTCCTGCTAATTTTGCGGGCCTGCTTGGCCCCACCCCTAGGAACCCCGACAGAGTTCCAGAGTGGCAGAGTTAGAGAGAGTGTTTGGCGCTGCCGCGGGGGGGAAGAGGCAGCAGAGTTCTGTTTGGTGATTAGTTTGGTTTAGTTTATGAATCGCAGTTCCTGAATAAAGAAATACAGCTTCCCTGCCCAGCCATATGTCTCTGGTCGTCTCTGTTACCCGCCCATGAAGCTAGCCCGGCCAACTAGAGCCTCCTAATTTTAACAACAAAAAAGAACTATAAAAAAGTTTCTAGTATTCTATGGTTTCACTGACACTATATTTGATTTTACCAGACATACTTGCTCTCACCATACTTGATCTTACCAGATGTAGTGATGTTTAATTAAATATGTATAGAGTGTTTTTTCATTATGATTTTCCATTTTTATTTAATATGTGGCCAGTGAGGTTGAATATATCCTCATGCTTATTGGCCATTCTGGTTTCCTATTCCATGGCTTTACTTTTCAAATCCTTTGCACATTTTTCATTTTGAATAGTCATCTTTTCCTCTAGATTTGAGAAGATAATTGATATATTCTGGATAAGAACCCTTTGTTGATAATACAGTGTGCAAATGTCTTCACTTAGTGTGGCCTACCTCTTACTTTTGTTACAGACGGAGAAGATTCTAGTGGCTTGAACCCAGGCCCTTGCATGTGGTAATGGGTCTATCACAGCCCAGCTCCCATTGGCCAACTTTAAATACTTTGGCATAAAAGATACTCATAGAGAGCACAAATCTTGAAACTATAGTTCCAATAATTTTTACAAATAAACATATCTGTATAAGCATATTGAGTTTTTTGCTGTATTTGAAAATGTGACAGAGCAACCAATTTTCTCCTTTAAGATTTGTGATTTGTGTTTTATGATATCCTTACCTGTCACAATTTCATAAATATATTCTTATGTTTTTCTTCTTATCATTTTATAAATTTATTTATTCATGGAACTTGGACTGTATGTGTGGATGTCATTGGAAGTAATGATAAAACCTTTTTCCTTTTTTAAATGGTAACCATGTATTTAAGTACTGTTGACTGACCATTGTCACCCTTTAATCTACAGTTCTACCACTTGCAAACATCAAAATTTCCTAATTTCTAGGCATTCCACTGTATTCCAGCGGCCACTTTATCTAGCTTTGTACCGGTGCCCACTATATTAATTGCTATAATCTTATCATAAAATTCAGTATAGTGCAAAGCAAAAATTGACTCATTTTTTTGCAATAAGTTCCTAGATAGGCAGTGAAGTGTGAAAGCCATTCAAATGATCCTGTAAACCCAGGTTGGTAATGAGAAACTGTAGCAGACTTGTGGCTTCAAGGCCTAGTGTTATATTTTCCTCTTTTCTTTTCTGATTTTTTTTTTTTTTTTGTGACTTTGGGCAGGTCACTCTTCTTGCTAAGCCTCACCATTTTCACCTTAAATATGTAAGTTTGACTGGCTTCACAAGCTCCCTTCCAACTCAGAAAATTCCAACTCTATAATAGCTATTTGCTCATATTTTTAAACAGTCCATCTCCCGTAGCATGTTGTAGCATTAACTACTGGAAAATAATGTCTATAACCCCTTATTTTCATTATTGTGTTTGAGAATGAAAATGGATTCCATATTTTGTTCTAATTTTTTTTCTCATATCCTGTGAACTAAGCTTAGAAAACAAACAGCTTGTCATTGATTTCTTATAAATGTTTCATCTATGTTGTTAGTTCTTCATAGACCAGCTTGGTTTACATGAGATTTCAGTTAGTCTCATTGGGAATATAAAAGTATCTCTTCCTCTTTCAAAATGGATTATTTTAGTCATGACGCAAAAGACATTCAACCTGTAGTTTTATCTTGGTCAGTTTGAACTAACACCAACAGAAAACTTATTCTTGCTCTTATAAGCAGTTTTCTAATGATGGGATATAAGCAGTGTGCGTTCTGCTAAGGACTATGTTCACTTATTTATATTTGCAAAATAAATGCTCAGTTGCAGAGTCAGTGCAATTATGTACAGTACCAAAACCAATTTTTTTTTCCTGAATTTAATTTTTTTAAATTTCTTTATTGGGGAATTAATGTTTTACATTCGACAGTAAATACAATAGTTTGTATATGCATAAAATTTCCCAGTTTTCCTTATAACAATACAACCCCCACTAGGTTCTCTGTCATCCTTTTTAGATCTGTATTCTTCCCCCCACCCCCCCCCCCACCCCAGAGTCTTTTACTTTGGTGCAATACACCAATTCCAATTCAGGTTCTACTTGTATTTTTTCTTCTGATCTTGTTTTTCAACTTCTTCCTGAGAGTGAGATCATCCCATATTCCTCCTTCTGTTTCTGACTTATTTCATTTAACATGAATTTTTCAAGGTCCATCCAAGATCGGCTGAAAATGGTGAAGTCACCATTTTTAATAGCTGAGTAGTATTCCATTGTGTATAAAGACCACAACTTGCTCAGCCACTCATCTGTTGACCAATAACAATTTTTTAAATGAAGATTCACTGTTGAATTTCATTCAATTATTATTAGCTGAAACTTAAGATCCTTAGTTTAGCCCCCACCACTGCATATGCCAGAAGGATGCTTTAGTTTTCTTTTCTTCTCTCTCATGAATATTTATTTTTTGCTAAAACATATTATTTCAAGGATGGTAAGGCAGGTATAGAGTAAGGATTTTCTGAGTTGGAAGGGATTTTACTGAGTTGGAAGGGATTTTCTGAGTTGGAAGGGTGAGTCAAATCTGTGAATTTTGACTTGACCAAAAATTGATTTGAAGTGTCCCCTTTTGTACCAGAAAACTTTTATATAAATTGGGAATTAGCAACGTACTTTGCTCATGTTGTTAAATTTGATACTATATATTAATTCAAAAGCAAACCAGCTTTTGTGAAGGCAAGTGAGGGGTAGTGATATGGTGATGATGGTGGTATCCTTTTTTGGCTTTTAATTAATTGAGGTTGATTAATTAATTTGTAAAACCAGAATACTGTTCACCTCTGGCTATGGTGGTGCTGGAGATCGAACCTGGGAACTCAGAGCCTTAGTCGTGAAAGACATTTTGCATAAAATTAAAACCACTTGGGTATATTTATTTAGAATAAAATAATATCCCCACACAAGTAACTGAAGATTTAGAAATTGTGGTCCCTTCATCTGAGAACTCTATATGCAATTACCAGAGCCAAAAGAAAATGGTGCCAAACACAGTGTACTCTTGTTTTCCAATGAAGAGCTTTCTACCATTCCCAGTAACTCGAGCATTTATGACTAGACCATCTTCATGGTTAATCTTCTTCTGCACATATCATATACATATTTTCACTAAGTAAGTTACTGGTTTAGAACACTAGAATACAGAAATAATTGTAACTATAGTTCATTTTAATGCCATAACAAAAAACTGAAAGTGACTTGTTATCAGGTGGAATGAAATGTGTGGGCTCTATTTAAAAAGCTAGTCAAGGAGGAAACAATAGCTTTTCTTCACTGTTGCATGTCAGTTTCTTCTTGTTAAATGTGGAAATAGAGGCTCTTAGAAAAGTAAAGTAAGGTGTGGTCCGGGAGGTGGCACAGTGGATAAAATATTGGTTTCTCAGACATGAGGTCCTGAGTTCAATCCCCAGCAGCACATGTACCAGAGTGATGTCTGGTTCTTTCTCTCTCCTATCCTTCTCTTTAATAAATAAATATTAATAAATAAATAAAAGGAAAGAAAAGTAAGCTAAGGAGATGCAGCTGTTTGCATTCTATCACCACAGCCACTTACCAGCTATTCCAAAAATGACTGTGTAAGTGCTCTGTGAAGGGCCTGGTACAAAAAAAATGAAAAAAAAAAAAAATGAGGTCACTTCCTGGTGCTGGAACTCAGAAGCATAGAACATTCCCCCAAAGATACCAGATTCATATCTCTTTTGAAGCCTTCTTAACAAAAATAACTAACCAAACAGCTGGTCGGAGGTAGAATTTGGTTTACTTCCCAACATTTTAGTTTTAAATATATTACATAACTATAGCCTGCTATGTACCAGTGTGTGCTGATGCCAATGTAGTTCTTCTTAGCTTGTGACTTTATCATATATATATATATATGTATGTATATCAGTTAGAATCTAGTAACATACTCAGAACTTCAGATTTCTAGGATAGAGCATTGAAAGAAGGCATTGAAGTGCCTTGTTTATATATGACTATACTTGCATGATTAAGACTCAGTGACTTCCCTGGTCACTACCTGCAGGGAAGAAACCTCATAAGTGGTGAAGCAAGGCTACAGGGCTCTTTCTCTGCCTCTTTCCCTCTCTATCTTTCCCTCCCCTCTTAATTTCTCTTTGTCTCTATCCAACTAAAAAAACAAGTAACTAATTAAAAACAACTATCTCGTACACCTGGTGAGTATATTAGGTATGCCAGAGAACGCGATCTGAGAGTTGAGGGAACTAGTTGGGAACCACCCTTAATTTCATAGTTTCTCTCCTTCAGAGGCAGATTACAAAATTCTTAACCTCATTCTTTCAATGTCGTTACTTACTCTATAAAGGAAGAAATAACTAAAGCCACAGTTTTTCCCTTTTATCATATGGGCCATTCTCACAGCCCAAACCTAAACATTTTATATTACTATACTGACTTAAGATTTTATCTGTATTTTTTTTATTAATGTTCATACATTCCACCGCCAGGTTGGGAATGAGTTTTAAATCTCCCACAATTTTCTCTATGACTGCAATATTTGATGATATCATTCCATTGTCTATGGATTTCCCTAGCATTTATAGGCTCTATGGGACAAGCACATTTCCAGATAATATTTTGTCCTTTAGAATGACAAGAATTTGAAATATTGTTATCTTACTGACCTGTCATTAACAGGAAGTGGTTCAGGTTGGTGAACCTTCCATGTACCTCAAATTTTTATTTTAAAAGGCCAAATGCACTAATTACAACATTGTTTTATATCATCACTTTGAAAGAAACTACTTGTTTTTTTGTTTTGCTTCCAGGGTTATTGTTGGAGCTCAGTGCCTGCACCACAAATCCACCACTCCTGGAGGCCATTTTTTCCCTTTTTATTGCCCTTGTTGTTGTCATTATTGTGGCCATTGATGTTGCTGGATAGGACAGAGAGAAATGGAGAGAGGAGGGGAAGACAGAGAGGGGGAGAGAAAGATAGACACCTGCAGACCTGCTTCACCCCCACTCTGCAGGTGGGGAACCGGGGGCTCGAACCCGGATCTTTACACTGGTCCTTTTGCTTTGCACCATGTGCGCTTAACCCATTGCGCTACCGTCCGGCCCCGGAAACTACTTGTTTTTACAGAATCTTCACCCCTTGGCTTTATTGCATAGGATAATTTGGCTACAGTCGGTGACAACGATTATCTTGAGCAGTAGCCACGATGTTTGTTTTATGAGTATCCTATGGGCCAGCCTGATGTGGTGTGAAAATGCTTTCTGAAGTCAGACGACCCAAGCTTGTCGCATTACTCTGTGCTTATTAAATAAATAATAGGTATATTTCAGTGTTATTGAGGTATATTATGACTTTGAGCCATGTTAAATGTGTTAGAATGCTGACTCCTCTCTACTGAATGCAATTTTGGTCCATTGGTAGTACCTGTTCTCACTTCTTTATGTAAGTGAGGATTTCTAGTTTGTTGTGACTTGGGAAATGGGCTATCCTTATATTTGACTTACATCTAAAATTAAGTAGTTTGGGGCTGGGTGGTGGCGCACCTGGTTGTTAAAATGCGCAAGGACCCAGGTTCGAGTCCCCGGTCCTCACCTGAAGGGGAAAACTTCACAAGCGGTAAAGCTGTGCTCAGGTGTTTCTCTGTCTCTCTTCCTCTCTATCCCTCTTCCCTCTGGATTTCTGGCTGTCTCTATCCAATAAATAAATAAAGATAATTTAAAAAATTAAGTAGTTTGAATTTTTTCTTATGAATAATGCATATAATTTTTAATTCTTGGAAGATAAGGATATATCTATCTAACTTGGTCAGAAATGACCCTTTACTTTCCTCTTCCAATCAACCATTGCATTTTAAACAGTTGAATTAAATTGCAAAATGCTCTTTAATTAGCAAGATTCACCATGCATTTGTTCTATAAACATATTCTGCATGGATTGTCACAGTTCTTTTCTCTTCCTAGTTATAATATTAAAAAGCTTACATGGTTTAGCAGTCGTTCCGAGTTAGCAATGAATATGGTGGGTTAAGGTGAAGAGGAAATATTTCATGCAGAGCATGGCTCAACTTTCTACTGCTGATCGCAGAAAACCAATTCTGTGTGAGTTTCTGAACCAGTAAGCTTTCTTAATTTTCTTTTAACTTGGCTTATGTGTTTTCTCTATGTAAGCAGATAACTAAGTTCAATGATAATGCACAGAATGAGATAAATCTGTTGTACGTTCATGTAAGTCAGCACTAGATTGCCTTTTCTGTACTCCACTTAAAAATGCCCGGGCATTGGGGGCCGGGCGGTAGCGCACAGGGTTAAGCACACATAATCCAAAGCACAAAGACCGGGTTCCAGCCGCCTCCCCCCGACCCCCAGCAGGTGAATCGCTTTGCTAGCAAGCCTGCAGGTGTCTATCTTTCTCTCCCCCCTCTGTCTTCCCCTCCTTTCTCAATTTCTCTCTGTCCTATCCGACAACAAGAACAGCAGCAACAACAATAACAACATCAACAACAATGGAAAAAAGATGGCTCCAGGAGCAGTGGATTTGTTGTATAGGGACTGAGCTCCGGTGATAACCCTGTGCTGGCATAGCAGGTTAAGCACAAGGACCGGGTAAGGTTACCGGTTCAAGACCCGCCTCCCCACCTGCAAGGAGAGTCGCTTCACAGGCAGTGAAGCAGGTCTGCAGGTGTCTATTTTTCTCTCCCCCTCTCTGTCTTCCCCTCCTCTCTTCATTTCTCTCTGTCCTATCTAACAACATCAACAATAACAACAATAATAACTACAACAATAAAACAACAAGGGCAACAAAAGGAAAAAAAAAGCCCAGCATCCCCCCCACCCCCCTTGCCCCTCAGAAAAAAGCAAACCTAAACCCAGCATACTCTTGGATTTATTCTTGGCTTTGTAGTGAACGGAAAAAGTGAATTTAAGAGTAATTTTGTAGTTACCTAAAATAATTAAAGGATAGTCATAACAATTTTAGAGCTGGAGCGGTCCATAAAAATTTATTTTGTGGGGGTCGGGCGGTAGTGCAGCGGGTTAAGTGCAGGTGGCCAAAGCGCAAGGACCGACCTAAGGCTCCTGGTTTGAGCCCCCGGCTCCTCACCTGCAGGGGAGTCGCTTCACAGGCGTGAAAGCAGGTCTGCAGGTGTCTTTCTCTCCCCCCTCTGTCTTCCCCTCCTCTCTCCATTTCTCTGTGTCCTATCCAACAACGACAACATCAATAACTACAACAATAAAACAAGGGCAACAAAAGGGAATAAATAAATATTTAAAAATATATAAAAATTATTTTGTTCAACTTTTGAATTTTCAGATGAGGAAACTGAGACAAAAATAGCAAAGGTAGAATGTCAACATTTTTAATTTTGTTGAGGCTATATTTTTGCGTGTGTGTGTGTGTGTGTGTGTGTGTGTGTGTGTGTTTTGAAACCTACTTTGGGCCCTGAGGCATATAGCAAATTGTACCAATTTGGTCTCTTTATTGCAAGTGATTAACCTGCACCCTTGAAAACTTAACCAAAACTAATTTACAAAATGGGGGAAATTATTGACTTGTAATTAAGAAGTCTAGAGGGAGTCTTGACTTCAGGCATCCAGTGGATCAAATAATGTCAACGGTGCTCATTTTCTCTATAATGAATCTGTTCTACTGTGTCTTTTTCAGATTCTTTCTTCATATTTGAAACATTTGATAGCAACTCCAGATCTATGTCCTCTCAGCGTCAAGTTAAATAGGAAAGAATCAATAGGTCTTTCCCAGGACCCTCATTTATGTTTGGGATTATGTGCCATTTGCAAAGCAGTCATGGAGACCAGGGAACTTTTGCTTTATTGATTGTCTTAGATGGAGGTCATATACACTGAGCATCAGTAGACAAATAAACTGGAATATGTATATCTATTTTTCTTTTCTTTCTCTTCCAGGCTATTCCAAGAACTTTAGAAATTTTGATCTACTTAGTCACTTTACAAACCACACAGACAGATACTATTACAGTTCTCATTTTAGAAATGCGAAAACTGAGTCAGAGGAATGATAGGTAATAATTCCTAGGGTGGTGCAGCTTGTAACAGTTCCAACAGAGGCGATCTCTGTCTTGAGTACATGGTTTTCCATTGCCTGCCCTGAGTAATTTCATTTCTCTTTATCTAGTGCAGGCATCTTCTAATGACAGCAGTTTTCTGAACCGAGTCTATGAGATTTCTTTCTTCTTGTCATGGAGAATGGTGACCGTGCAAATGATTTACAGGAGGTGGACTGTCAGAGGCTGGGCTAAGGGACAAATCCTGTTCAGCATAAATAGCTGCTGCTTCTTAGTATCTCAGGCTTCCTTTTAAAATCATATTTTGGGCTTCTGGAGAATGTGTTCACATGCACACACTACAGTTGCTAATTCTGGGTACTGAGAAGATTTGCCAATAAGCTTCCTGGAGATGGATAACTTCTTAAATGTCACATGAAATATTGAGCCATTACACTGTACTATTTAAAATGTCAGAGGGAGAAAAAAAAAAGCCTTATTTCTTGGTCTGATTTCAAGCCCGTGAAAAGACTCTTGTCTTTGAGGAGAATCTCCTTTTCACCTTATTTTGAAATGTTGCTTTTGTTTTTTTGTTCACAGTCAGAGGCAGTTGTGGCAAATCTCATCTGGGAAAATAGCTCACCTCCTCTCAGGCACTTGTACCCCCGACCCCCACAATCCCAGTCTTCTGAGAAGCTAACTTCTAGATGACTGACACTACCTTCTGTGCCACCTTCTCCCTATTTTCTTTCTCCTTTGTCTTCCTATAGTGGAGTTCTGGGTGTTGTCTCTTTGCATCCATTTTCAGTTCTATATTGTTTTAAGATATCTTTCTGCAAAGCATATGGAAACTAGTATTCAAGAGACTATAATTATTGAGTTATTCAGAGTGGAACAGTCCCTAGACAAAAATCAAATAAGGAGCAGTCTTACAGGAGCATTGAAATTATGAAGCTTTTGTCAATTTCCCCACATCTGTCATTTTCTTGCAAGTGTTGCCACAAAGATATGGAGTCTGAATTGGATCACCATAAAGACTCTCATGGCTAAGTGGTATGCATAGAACAAGGCAAGAGAGGGAAGTCTAATCCCTTTTGCTGAAGTGGTAGTGGGAGAGGAAGGACCAGAACTGCCTCTATGGGTTGGAAACCACTAGCCATGTGAAGTCCTGTTTTATAGTTAGCTCTTGTATGTGCTTCCTCTCGCATCATGACTCAACTTGATCATCTCAAAATTGTTAGATGGTAAGAGATGATTCCCAATCCAGTTCTGTAACTGAAATTATATGGTAAAGTCTACTACATAATTTATGAGAATTATAATGAATTTGGGGGCAGGGGAATTACATGGTCTTACCAAGACTCAATGCGAATTTATTACTCTACATGTTCCCTACTGTCACATTTACAAAGCACATTGGATAAGATAATCAACATAGCATGGCACCACTGAATTCTCTGTCAAGAAGTTCAGTTTTTCATCTAAATCCTAGAACTATCTTACTGGATGATGTTAAGTGAATCAAAATTTTTCTGAATCTCTCTTTTTTTTTCTTTTTAATGAGATAGCAGTCATAATCTTTGAAATCTGCTCCCAACTTTGAAAAATCAAATCTGTATCTAGGAAGTCAGATTTAAAATATTGGCAATTATTCTACATCTTTGTAGTCTTGGATGTATAATGAGTATCTGTCCTAATGTAACAGATAAGACACAGAGCAATGGCTAACCTGCCTAACATCAAAGCCAAGGCCTTCAGAGAGATTCTGTTCCCTTGTGTGACACTTGGTTGGTGAGTCACTGACCTACATCACACAGGTCATGCTGGCTCTTCCACTCTGGGAGTAGCACAACAAAGTCACTGGGTATGAATAGTTTTGTTCCCAGATTGCTCAGCTGGGAGATGATATTTAAAATTATGGCTTCAAAACAATTCTGACCCAGCAAAGCATTAGTCAGCTTGGGAAAAACTTTAAAGACTTGAGAGGAATTTCTTAGAGAGGGGGAGGTAACTATAGTTTGTTTTTTTTTCCTCCCAAGAGGATTATATGCTATAAGTCAGTCAGGGAATCCACATAGGGGAAAAAAGAACAGTGAGGGAAAGCAGATCCTACTGGAAGTTAGAAGACATCACTTTCTGTGTAAGCATGCTAAGCACTTAATACAGGGGCAAGGTACATAACCTTGATGACATCATCTTAATTTATAAAATGAGAGGGCAGGACTACATAGGCTCCACACTTCTCTTACCTCTGACATCTACAAAAGTACAAATCTTACTTGGAACAGCAGCAATGATCCAGATTTCTTCTAAGAATTTTCCTTGACCACTTATTTATTATAATTTTTATTTTGTTTTGTTTTTCAACCATGGCACTGCTCAGCTCTGGTTTAAGGTCTGGGAGGCCAGGGAAAGGACTGAACCTGGGACTTAGGAGCCTCAGGCATGAGAATCTCTCTGTATGTATAAGCATTATGCTATCTCTCCCCAACCTTTACATTTTAAAATAGTTCCTTGAGCATTAGAAAGACTTCTTTGGGGACTGGGTGATGGCTCAGCTGATTGAACATACACATTACAATGTGCAGGGACCCTGGTTGGAGCCCCCAGTCCCCACCTCTGTGGGGAAAGCTTTGCGAGTGGTGAAGCAGTGCTGCAGGTGTCTCTCTGTCTCTCTCCTTCCCTATCTCCCCCTTCCCTCTTGATTTCTGGCTGTCTCTATCTAATAAAATAAAGATAATAATAAAAAGATAAAAAAAATACTTGTCAGCTTGTTTCTCCTCTCATAATAAAGGTGCATATGGGCACTGACAATTAAAGAAAGACCTCTTTGCTCATAGTGTCCGTCCCTCTTCCCTGGCTCAATGTTCTCCATTAGTGTGTAAACACCTTGCTAGAAGTAAACTTAGCAAAGTCTGATTAGTACTAGTGTATATTATATACATATATATATACATATACATATACACATACACATACACATATACAGTGCATGTGTTCCTCTTTCTCCTGTAATGGGCTCTTGGCAAACCACTTCCAAGCTATTTGAAGTTTTGTCCTAATGCCTAGTGAATGATGCTTGCCATTTATTTAGTACAATTTCATATCCAGAAAGTCACAAGCCTATGATTATTCAATATTTATTTTTTAAATTAATTTATAAAATAAAAAATATCAAGAAGACCATAGAATAAGAGGAGGATCAATGTTTCGTGCATTTCTATTTCTCACATTTGAATGCCAGTTGTTTAATAATGTCTTTTAAAAATGTTTTCTTTAGGGAATCGGCCGGCAGCACAGCGGGTTAAGCGCATGTGGCGCCAAGCGCAAGGACCAGCGAAGGATCCAGGTTGGAGTCCCCAGCTCCCCACCTGCAGGGGAGTCACTTCACAGGCGGTGAAGCAGGTCTGCAGGTGTCTATCTTTCTCTCCTTCTCTCTGTCTTCCCTTTCTCTCTCCATTTCTCTCTGTCCTATCCAACAACGACATCAACAACAATAATAATAACTACAACAGCAAAACAACAAGGGCAACAAAAGGAAATAAATAAATATAATAAATAAAAAAGTTTTCTTTATTGGGTAGAAACAAAGAAATCGAGAGGGAAAGGAGAGATAGAGCAGGAAAGAGACACTTGTAACACTGCTTCACTCCTCATGAAGCTTTACTCCTACAGGTGGGGACTGGAGGCTGGAAGCTCAGTCCTTGCGGATCATAACGTGTGTTTGGCTGGGTGTGCCACCACCAAACCCCATTAATACTGTCTCGGGTAACTTTCATATATGCAACTGATATACAAAACTATAACTTCTTCACTTACGTGTACAAATATTGCTTAACAATTGCTTTTAAAATCAAGGGCATAGCAACTTGCAGTGTGCATATGTATTGTATATATGTACCATTTTATATACTTTTCTCCTAGGACAAGATTAATTTTCTTGACTTGAAGAACTGGACAGTTCTCAGATTTGATTTTTATTTCTCTGCTGCGTCCCTGGTTGCAACTATCTTCTAGGTCTTCCTAATATTTGCATACTATGAAACTACTGAGAAAACTTTTACAACAGAAAAGGTTGAGACCAGGTGGTGGCAGACGCAGCAAATCACAGCCATCACTATGCACAAGGACCTGGGTTCAAAGCCTGGGTCCCCACCTGCAGAGGGAAAGCTTCATGGGGCTGTGGGACAATGCCACCGTGTCTCTGTTTTTGTTTTTCATCTCCCTCCATCTCTCTCTCTCTCTCTCTGTCTTTCTCTTCCTCTCGACTTGTTTTTGTCTCTATCTGAAAAATGAAAGACAAAGGGAAGTAAATAGCTCTTGGGAACGATAGAGATGTGTAGGCACTGAGCTCAAGCAATAACCTTGGTAGCAAAAAAAAAAAAGGTTCTTCAAGGTCATATATGACTCAACTCTTTATTTTTATAGGTGAGCAAATTGAAGCCAGAGGTGAAGACTTCACTGTTGTTCATGCCAGAGGAAGAGCTGGAACTGAGAATCCTGCTTTCCAACAGAATGATTATTTCGCTGCTATAGCAAAGTAATATTTACAGACATGTAACATTTCATGCATACATGTTTGCATAAGTATAAACAGATAAATATTTATGCTTTCCATTCTGTGAAGGAAAGGTAGAGAAATTCAGCTGTAAATTTCCTTCATGAAGTGTCTCGGAAATGTGCATCTTTATAAATATTATTCATTGGTTGCAGGAAATATTGCTGGGTAAGTAGAAGATAGGCATCCTGCTTCTTTAGAAGTCTAGTGCGTGGCGTGCCAAGGGGATAGAGTGAAAGTGCTGGTTAATAATTTATAGTATGCATTCATCTCCATTCTTCTTTGACTAAAATATTAATTCTTCACTGATCATCATTATTTGCTTTTTGCCCAGGCAATATACAATGTGCAGAGAGTTTGATGGCAGCGTTATTTCCTAGACTCATCATACCCTCCTGTGCTTTGCCAGTAATTTACTGACTTTATTGACTTGTGGTAATGAGCACATCATGTAGAGGATGCCAGCTGCTTGGATTGTCTTGGGTGTTTTGTTTTTTTTTCCCCATTCTAGTACAGGACAATGTAAAAAACCCAGCTTTAAAAAAATTTTTTTAAATTTAGCAGTTGCAGCATGCGCCTGCATTTTTATTATGTTTAAATGGAACAGTGCAGGTGGGTAGAGAACACATAAAAATCTCAGTCTGATTTCTGTTAAAAAAAATCAGTTCGTTTAAAAATGTTTTGAGAAGTGTGTGTGTGTGTGTGTGTGTGTGTGTGTGTGTATGTGTGCATGCACGTTCTAGAAAACAGGCTCTGGAAGATGGGGCACAGATAATTTGTTTTCATAATTTAGAATTGTATGTATAGTTTCTCTAATCACTTACATAGACAATATTTTACACATATAGACATTTTGCATAGGTCTGCTTTCTCCTTAATTATAATTTAAGAGCTTTGGGAGGCAGGTCATTCTTGCCCATATGCATAAGAGAACCTTTCATATTATGATTTGTATGAAGGAAATTGATCTACAGAGCTGTAGAAGGCAGTTTTGAATTTTCATTTGTCTGAAACTGTTTTTCCAAAATGTCTGCATTTTGACTACATTGTAAAGCCATGGGAGGGACCTGACTATGGAGGAACTAACATTTTTCCTGCTTCCTCATTTGGCTATTTGTTCATTTCTTTTTCATCCTTTGTTTCAAGGATGGAAGTGAGGGCATCATCCTTCAGACCATGGTATCCCACCGGCAGTCTACTCTTCTCTTTTTGACTTTCATTTTTGAGTTCCTCTTTAAAAAAAAATAAGAGAAATACATCTGCTATTATCTTCTTTCAGTACCTTTTTAACTCTCCTGTTAATTTAAATAGACTCTAGCACTGCAAGAGATCTTGCTGGCACACCCAAATTTGTGGGTGCACCATGTACCCACTACATACTTACAGTTTCTTGTAATTAGCAAGCCGACAATAGAATAGGATGGCTGTGAGGCACTTGGTTGCTTCTAACACATCTGGAGAGCAGTGGATTCATATTAGAGCTACTCTTATTCAGTAATAAATGGCCTGGTTTTGTTTTTTTTCTTCTTTCTGAAAATCAGTGCATCAGATCTTCTCTTTGAACCATCACTATGCAATTCCTGTATCTTGGTTGGAGGAGATCTAGCAGTTGTTATAAGTGTGCTCTACTCTTAAACATTCTAACCACACTACTTGGCAAGTTGTCATTTTACTATATTAATTCTTTATCTATACATTGGGATAAATTAATGGGAGAGAATTCTCTACACAGAAGTCACAATACTCCATACCAAGTAAGGTGGTTGAGCATGGCTTTAACTTAAACCTACTCAGTTGAGGGTCCAGCCCAAGGAAGACTCACGCAGGAGCTAACCAAGGACTGAACGCCTAAGCACAGTCACAAGCAAGCATCTTTTTCTACTTTTTGCAGCATATACCAGCATTGGTTACATACAATAGTTTTGCTCAGTGGTCCGGGAGGTGGCGCAGTGGATAAAGTGCTGGACTCTCAAGTGTGAGGTCCTGAGTTCAAGCCCCGGCAGCACATGTACCAGAGTGATGTCTGGTTCTTTCTCTCCTCCTATCTTTCTCATCAATCAATAAATAAAATCCTTAAAACAAATAGTTTTGCTCAGTTTCCGGGACTTGGCTCGTTTACCTGAAATCTAATGACTGGGGGGCTTTTAGGCTTGCACCACATCTTGGTACAAAAATACCTTGTTTTCCCAGAAACAAATATCCTACCTTACTGAAAGCAGCAGGGTTTACAGAAGCAGAAAGTTAGCATTATTCCTACTCTAGGTCTGGCTAATTTTTAACCTTTCTATTGTTCTAGTGCCTAACCACCATCCAGGTCTGGTCTCTGAACTTTGCTAGCGATTTCTTGATTATACCTGTGCCCGTTTTTCCCTTGATTATACCTGTACCCACTTTTCACTTGATCATACCCGTATCCATTACAGAAGGCATCTGTTCTAACAGGAGCTCAGCAAAAGCAAACTGTGGAGACCAACTCCCTTTGCCCACAGTTGTGATCAGAGTAGCATAAAGATGGGACATAAGGCTAAGGGAAAAGAAAGTATATCATACAGCAAATCAGCTTGGAACATCAACATCAAGGTCATTATCCAAACCTAGCTGAGCTTTTTTTGACTCCGTTATTGTGAAAATCTTCCTGTGGGCTTAGGGATTCAAGGAGGCAGACAGGATACAATCTGGACAGCTTCCATTATCCTGAGGCTCCTGTGATGCTTACAATACATGTTTAATACTGGGAATTTCTCTAGTTTTTTTTTTTTTTGAATTTTTATTATCTTTATTTATTGGATAGAGACAGCCAGAAATCTAGAGGGAAGGGGAGATAGAGAGGGAGAGAGAGAAAGAGACACCTGCAGCCCTGCTTCACCACTCGTGGAGACCAGGGACTTGAACCTGGGTCCTTGCACATTGTAATGTGTGTGTTCAACCAGGTGTGCCATCACCCAGCCCCCTTTTCTTTTCTTTCTTTTTTTCGTTGTTTGTTTATATTTTCTTCTCTGTTTTTCTTTCATTCTTACCCTACTAATACTTATTTAAACTTTCTCTACATTCACGAGCTAGACTTGAGGTTTACTGGGGAAAGCCTTAGTTTGTCAGTTGGCTCCTAGTGTTGGTTTATGGTTAGAGTCTGCAAGATGAGATTGAAGTCTGCAGAAGGCTTGCTCAGGCCTTGGGGGTGGAGTCAGGCTTTTAAAGACACCTACACAGGGTGTGAACTCTGAGTCCTGTGGTTGGATTTTTGTCTCACAAGTCATCACAAGTTGACAAATAATTGAACTATTTAACTAATGGCCTTGCAACTCAAACTGAGGGTAAATTCCTTGAGGAGAAGAACTATGTTCTATAGAACCTCACACCACGTATCATAGTGCCAGAATGTACACTCAAGGATTAGGTGGTAACATGTTTTTGACTGGAGGCAAAGGTCCCTGGGTAAAGAGAGATAAACTCTAGTTTCTGAAGCATGAGGTAAAGTTCTATAAAGAGTCCCATTTAGTGTTCTTTAAAAAAAAAGATTTATGTTCTATCTAACTCATGTGAGACAGAGATTCATGAAAGATAGAGATTCATGGTGGGGGTGTGTGAAGGCACCACTCGTGGAACTGTGGACTGCTCTGGGAACCTCAGGCGCACAAGTCCTGCACTCTACCTGCTGAGCTACTTCCTAGGCTGGTTAGTGTTTCTTAAGGTAGAATTTCCAAGAAAGAACATTTTCCTTTGATCTCATTCTTCATCACAGGCAACCTGAAGACATAGACACAATATCAAGTCATTAATTTAAATTTCACTTTATTTTTGCCTCCAGTGTTATTATCTCTGGGGCTCAGTGCCTGCATGGCTCCACTGTTCCCAGAGGCCATTTTTTTTATAGTGCTTGAGAGACAGCTAGAGAGAGACAGAGACAGGGAGAAGGGGAGATTCCGACAGCACTGGGCATGAAATTTCCCATTTGTAGGTGCGAACTAGGGGCTTGAACCCAGGTCCTCATGCATACTGATGTGTGTGCTCTACCAAGTAGCCCCAAGGACCACTTTCAGATGTATACTTTCAGATGTAGCAGTCTGGCATATTGTCCTACATGATTAAGATGCTCAATATATGTTTAATAAAGAAAAACCTGATGAAAATATTAAAATACGATTGACATCACTATGGGTAAAATTTTAAAACATTTGCATTAGTTTGCACCTCATAAAAAATGTTGATCTGAGGGCCGGGCAGTAGTGTTGTGAATTAAGCACACATGGCACTAAGGCGCAAGCACCAGCTTAAGGATCCCGGTTCAAGCCCCTGGCTCCCCACCTGCAGAGGGGTCGTTTCACAGGCAGTGAAGCAGATCTGCAGGTGTCTGTCTTTCTCTCCTCTCTGTCTTCCCCTCCTTTCTGGATTTCTCTCTGTCCTATCCAACAACGACAGCAATAACAACGATAATAATAACAACAATGTGGAGTCGGGTGATAGCACAGAGGGTAAAGAGCAGGTGGCACAAAGCGCAAGGACCGGCCAAAGGGTCCTGGTTCGAGCCCCTAGCTCCCCACCTCAGAGTAATCGCTTCACAAGCAGTGAAGCAGGTCTGCAGGTGTCTTTCTCTCCCTCTCTCTGTCTTCCCCTCCTCTCTCCATTTCTCTCTGTCCTATCCAACAACGATGACAACAATAATAACTACAACAATAAAACAAGGGTAACAAAAGAGGATAAATAACTAAATAAATATTAGAAAAAAAGTGAAGGCAGGACCATAGGAGAAAATGGGCAAAAATATATAAATATAGATACTTATAAAGGGTCAGACAATGGCACATCAGGTTAAGTGCACATAGTATGAAGTGCAAGGACCTGCATAAGAATCCATGTTTGAGCCCAGGGGTTCAAGTCCCTGCTCCCCACCAGCAGAGGGATCACTTTACAAGCGGTGAAGCAGGTCTCCCTCCCTCTCTCTCTCTCTCTCTCTCTCTCTCTCTCCTCCTCTCTCCTCTCAATATCTCTCTGTCCTATCCAAAGCTGATGTCCTGGGACATGGGGAGGGGGTGTGTGGCTCAGTGATGGAGTCCAAGACTTGCATGCGCAAGGCCCCAAATTTGATCCCAGGCACCTATACTTCAAAGTGATGTTCTGGTTCTCTCTCTCAAAAGAAAAAAAAAAACAGTAAGTAAAGGAATCTTCAAAGAAAGAAAAACAAAATAAAGCTGATATTTTAGATAATTATTACTTGAGGGAATGACAAGAATGCTGTCAGAATTTTTGGATATGTACATGAAAGTTCTTTATGCTTGCTGATAAATTAGCCAGTTAGGGTATTCTACTAAAGACAGTGTGCACATCAAATAATTTTGGACTTCTAGGTATTAATATTTATAGTTACTAATAAGGTATTTACTTAATATGCCTGGAAAATGAGCTTAGGGTTTGGTAGCTTCAATTTATCTCTTTTTGTTTACTCTTGTTACAATGCGGTCAGCTGAGATAAGAACAACACAATTTGATAAGACTGAGTTTGTGAGTTCTTGTGACTAAACAGCCAGTTAATTTTATCTATAGAAGCATCCTCTATACCACCAGAGTCATGGTTAAAGCCCAGACATTTGAGTTTCATAAGACCTATTCCAGCTTTCAGTTGATTTGATGTTGAGGGGAGTTAATAAAGGTAATAAATGAGTCATTTTCCAGCATGATATAACTAGAATTGATTCTTGGCTCTGAAAGATGTGAGTCAGTTTTGTCCTGATTCTGTTCCCAGTCTGATGCACAATGACTCACTTCCCTACGTGATGTCATGTTTGTTCCTTGTAAGATTTGACCTCCTCGTTTTGTTATTGTTGTTGTTAAGAAGAAAATGAGAATATTGTAGGATAAGCTGAAATACTTCAAGGAATATAGAATCTGATAAAAAGAGCCTTGATTTTCTCAGAAAAGCTTGAACAAATAAGAAAGCTTTAAATGCTTGCATTGTTGTTACCATCTATTAAGATTGTTAATTTTTAAACATGCTTGTTATTAGCCAGCATTTGATTGAAAACATTTTACATGTAAAAGGAGAAATACTAGCAAAACAACCATCGACTCATTTGGTAGATGTATTTATAAAAAGCGGCTGCATTTGAAAATTATTGCCATTATATGATCAGATTAAAGAGGTCACTAGGATTGATCTTTCTAGAGACGTATTTTAATTTACGTACAGAAAAGAATTTATATTGAAAGGCAGAAGTCTGCCCAAAATGTGACATTCATTTTGAAACCTCCGAGCATTTCCAGAATATATGAAACTTTAGAAAATACTATTAAAGTGACTTGCAGTGCTTATGTTAACTGTGAACAAGTTTCAGTGTTCATGAATTGCGTTGGGGGTCAGGTCTGAAACTGAGGAGAAAAGGAACTAAGGTATTTTTGACACCATAGGGGGAGACAAGGCAGATCAAATGCTCTCATTCAGTAGATGATACCGTAAAAGTTAAAGCTGTGAAATTAAGGCTGTTTTCATGGCAAGCAAAATAATATTTCCATTTAGCTAACTTACTCTACAAAGGAATCATCGAGGGAATGGAGGAACAAATGGGATTGTCAAATAATGCAAAGTGCTGACAGAGATCTAAGGAAGTTGCACAAAGCTGATAATTTGATGAGATAGCTCGCCCAGTAGAGTGAAGACTTTGCCATGAATGAAGGCCTCTCCCCGCTCGTGAGCTCTAGTGTTATGTGCGGTCACCAAAACATCCGAGGAAGCTCCATGTATTATGAAGGAATATTTGTGGGGGATATCTCTGATATTCCCCATAAAAGAGAGAACTGAACCTGGAAGAAAAAGGGGGCAATTGTGTACAAATCTAGACAGATAGTTGCAGAGATGACAGTTAACCCCTGTCTGTAATCTTAGGAGAACCTCGGTTCTTTGCAATGGAGGGATTGGGGATTCAGAACTCTGGTGGTAGGAACAGTGTGGAACTCTACCCCTGTTGACGTGTAATTTTGTAAATCAGTATTAAATCACTAATAAAAACAAATTGATTAAAAGGAAATTAATTTAACTTATTTTATAAATAGAATTATCTTTAAAAGTATTGATTCTTATTATTATCTCCTTACTGGGTGGTTAGTGGCTTATAATTGTTAGTAAAATACAACAGTTGGTACATGTGTAATATTTCTCAGTTTCCCACATAACAGTCTTAACTATCCTTAGGTTCTCCTCTGCCTTCATGCTTCAGGACCTGAACACCCCCAACGCCCCCCGTGCAACCTCAGTCTTTTACTTTGGTGCAGTACACTGACTCCAGTCTAAGTTCTGCTTTGTATTTTCCTTTATGTTCTTATTGTTCAACTTCTGTCTGTGAGTAAGATCATCCCGTATTTATTTATCCTTCTCTTTCTGGCTTCTTCTTCTAGCGTTTGCCCTTCTTCCGTAGCCAGTCAACAGCGTCAGGTTGAGCCTGATGTAAAGTTTTGAGACCTCCTTTGAATCTGGAGAGGTGACAGTCGTTGACTATGTGGGTCATAGTCTGTCTGTAGCCGCAGGGGCAGTTCGGGTCGTCTCTGGCTCCCCAGTGATGGAACATAGCGGCGCACCGGCCATGGCCTGTTCGATAGCGATTGAGGAGGGCCCAATCATAACGTGCTAGGTCAAAGCCGGGTTGACGCTTGCAGGGGTCTGTGATGAGGTGTTTGTTCTTGACCTCAGCTGACTGCCAACTCTGTTTCCAAGAGTCTGGAACAGAGAAGTTCAGTGTAGGCATAGGGGACCAGATTGGATGATGAGACGTCAAGCGTTGGACAGGGTGGGCGAAGATATCCACGTATATTGGCAGGTCCGGTCGAGCGTAGACGTGGGAAATGAACTTAGATGATGCCGCATCCCGACGAATATCTGGCGGGGTGATGTTGCTAAGAACTGACAGCCATGGAACCGGGGTGGAACGGATGGTTCCAGAAATTATCCTCATGGAGGAATATAATTTGGAATCGACCAAGTGGACATGGGGGCTACGGAACCATACTGGGGCACAGTATTCTGCAGTGGAATAGCATAATGCCAGAGATGATGATCGTAGTGTGGAAGCGCTCGCGCCCCATGAGGAGCTGGCCAGTCTTGCAATGATGTTATTCCTCGTGCCCACCTTTGCTGCAGTTTTTATGAGATGTTCGTGAAATGACAGGGTGCGATTGAGAGTAACGCCAAGATAGACTGGCTGGGCTTCATGCCGGATTCTTGTATCGCCAAGCTGCACATTAAGCTCACGTGAGGCCGAGGCATGGTGTAGATGGAAAACAGATGATACCGTTTTTGCAGTGCTAGGGATTAGTCACCTGCCGGGAGCCAAAACCTTAGCTAAGTCTCTCACATAACCGGTGAACGGACATTCTGATCATTGTAACTGCGATTACCATCTAACTGTTTGGAAAGTTGCTCACCCACCTCCCTCCCCCCACTACCTTAGCAGAACTTCCTCATGGTGTGTGCTTAAAATGTGGCTGTAAAATAAAATTTTCAGAGCTTGATCAGAAACCTGTCTTGCTCTCGTTCTTCGTGTCTCTTGTCCCCTCCATTCTCTCGCCCCCTACCCTAGGTTTCCGTCGATAACCCCGCAGGCCGGGGCAGTCGCCATTTTTTACAGTAATCAGATATCAGAGACATGTCTTTCATGAGTGTTTCCTCGAGAATGTCAAACTTGGATGCCTGAGTTGCACAGCAGATATCATCGGCATAGATGAACTTCCTTGAAGAAGTTTCTGGGAGGTCATTGATGTAAATATTAAATAGCATAGGAGCCAGAACAGAGCCCTGGGGGAGGCCACTTGAGACAAGTCTCCATCTGCTAGACTTGTCACCCAGATGCACCCGGAATCTTCTGTTTTGGAGAAGAAACGATATAGTGTTGGCCACCCATGGAGGCAGGCATCTTGAGATCTTGACTAGGAGACCACGGTGCCAGACCATGTCATAGGCTGCTGTGAGATCAACAAAGACAGCACCCGTCTTTGAGTTCTTCTGGAATCCATTTTCAATGTAAGTTGAGAGGGCCAGGACTTGTTCGCAGGTAGATCTTCTTGGGCGGAAACCAGCTTGGGCGGGTGATAGGAATTTCTCTGTAAGAGGAGAAATTCGTGACAGAAGCAGCCTCTCAAGGAGTTTGTAACACACGGAGAGGAGAGAAATTGGTCTATAGCTGGCGGCCAGTGTTGGGTCTTTCTTTGGTTTCAAAACTGCTGTTATCTTTGCATGACGCCATATTTTGGGCATAGATTCTTTCTGGCTTATCTCACTTAACATGATTCCTTCAAGCTCCTTCTAAAATAAAGTAAAGAAAGTGAATTCATGGGGCCAGGCAGTGGTGTGCCTGGTTGAATGCACTCATTAAAATGTGCAAGGACCCACTTTTAAGCCCCTGGTTCCCACCTGAATGTAGAAAGCTTCGTGAGTGGTGAAACAAGGCTGTAGGTGTCTCTCTATCTCCCTATCTCCCTTTCCCTTCTCAATTTCTCTCTATCTCTATCCAATAATAAATAAATAAAAATTTAAAAGAAGGTGAATTCACCATTTTTAATAGATGATTAATATTCCGTTGTGTATATAGACCACAACTTGCTCAGCCACTCATCAGTTGTTGGACACCTGGGTTGCCTCCAGGTTTTGGCTATTACAAATTGTGCTGCTATGAACATAGATGTACACAGATATTTTTGGATCTGTGTGTTTGGTTTCTTGGGATGTATCCCTAGGAGAGGAGTTGCAAAATTATAGGGTAGTTCCACTTCTAGCCTTCTGAGTGTTCTCTAGACTGTTCTCCACAGGGGTTGGGCCCATTTATATTCCCAGCAGCAGTGCAGGAGGGTTCCTTTGTCCTCACCTCTCCAGCATTTGTTGTTGCTGTCATTTCTGATGTATGACATTCTCAAAGGAGTGAAATGGTATTTCATTGTTGTCCTCATTTGCATTTCTCTGACAACCAATGATGTGGATCATTTTTTGATGTGTCTGTTGGCCTTTTGGATCTCTTCTTTAGTCACTATTCTGTTCATATCCTCTCCCCATTTTTGGAAGGGGCCATTTTTGTTGTTGTTGCTGAGTTTGTTGAGCTCTCTCCTTTTCTTTTTTCCCCCTTATTTGGGGGGTTAGTGTTTTACATTTGATAGTGAATACAATAGTTTGTACACGCACAACATTTCTCAGTTTTCCACATAACGATACAACCCCCACTAGGTCCTCTGCCATCCTGTTCTAGGACGTGTACTCTCCCCTCCACCTACCCCAGAGACTTTTACTTTGGTTGTTGAACTCTTTATATATTTTGGCTATCAGCCTCTTGGCTGATGTATGGCATGTTAAAATCTTTTCCTATTCTGTAAGGGGACTTTCTAATTGAGTGGTAGTTTCTTTTGCTGTACAGAAGCTTTGTAATTTGATGTAGTCCATTGGTTTATTTTTGTTGTAGTTTTTCTTGCAATTGGATTCATATAATTGAAGATGCTTATAAGATTTAGGTGGAAAAGAGTTCTGCCGATATTTCCTCTAAGCATTTGATAGTTTCTTGTCTAACATCCAAGTCCTTGATCCATTTGGAATTTCCTTTTGTGTCTGGTGAAATGTGGTTCAGTTTCATTCTTCTGCATGTTTCAATCCCACATTTCCAACACCATATATCAAACAGACTCTCCCCATTTAATAGTCTGGGTGCCTTTAGTGAAGATTAGATGTCCATAGGTGTAGGGGATATTTTATTATTCCAATGAAAGAGATATACAGAGAAAAAGACACAAAGAAACCAGAGTGCTGCTCAGTTCTGGATTATGATGGGGACTGAACCTGGGACCTCAGAGCCTGAGGCACGAGAGTCCTTTTGCACAACCATGATGCTGTCTCCCCAACCCTCTGAAATTAAATTAAAAAAATAATGATAAAGTCTGTCTTGAAGGGGAGGAATCATGTGTATATGTCTCTAGTACCAAAAGAAAAAGAAGAGAGATGGAAAAGGAAAACATACATTAATTGGTCCACCTTGACTGATGTATCTCTTTTCAGGTGAATCATCTCTTTCAAGAGGAACAGTTGCAAAGCTCACTAGCAAGACTATTATTAGCTGACAGTCATCTCTGCTACAAAGACCATATGGTTTAGTCTACAATTTCGTTCCCCAGAGGTCCATTCATAATACATTTTTTCCTTTTTTTTTCTTTCAATAAAGGCTATGTGTTATTTATTTATTTTCCCTTTTTGTTGCCCTTGTTTTATTGTTGTAGTTATTATTGTTGTTGTTATTGATGTTGTCATTGTTGGATAGGACAGAGAGAAACGGAGAGAGGAGGGGAAGACAGAGAGGGGGAGAGAAAGATAGACACCTGCAGACCTGCTTCACCACATGTGAAGTGACTCCCCTGCAGGTAGGGAGCCCGGGGCTCAAACCAGGATCCTTACACAGGTACTTGCACTTTGCGCCACCTGCGCTTGACCCACTACACTACCGCCTGACTCTTAATTCATTTTTTTTCTGTAGGTGGGCACTTCTCAAAGGTTTACATTCATATAGATGGCCAAGGGATCTTGTTAAAAAGCAGATTGGGGGCCTGACTGTGGTGTGCCTGGGTGAGCCCACATGTTCCCATGTGCAAGGACCTGGGTTCTAGACCCTGGTTCCCACCTGTAGAGAGGAAGCTACAGTGCTTCAGGGAGCGGCAAAGCAGTGCTTCAGGTGACTCTTTTTCTCCTGCTTTCTCTCGCTCTTTCTCTCCTTCTTTCTTCTCATTTTTTCTTTGTGTCTATCAAAAACATTCATACATACATAAAATAATTCCAAGATACGAATCAATCCAGTAGAACTGCGATCTGGACATTCTGCATTTATGCTGTGGATAAGAAAGATAAGAAAAGAAAACATTCTGTGTCTCTCTAGTCTAGTCAAGACAAGGCAAAGAATCAAACAAGCACAAAGCAGACTCACAAGAGAGAAAAATAAAGAGAAAGGTACACACAGGAGAGATCAATGGGTTCTGAGAAACCGGCTTGCTGAGGGCGGTCTCAGACATGGACTTTCAAGTTTTTAGCACAGAGGACTGTAGGGAGGTGGGAGGGGGAGTCACAGTGATGCAATTTCTGCCTTCTCCATGAAGAAGGGTGAATAAGGAAAGTGACCAGAATAGGGTGTGGAACAGAAGCGAAAACTTAATTTTTGCCCTTGTCAAAGACCAGATCCACTCTAAGTCTTTACTTCTTTAACTCTTGTAACACTGACCTCTATTCTTAACTCTAGTTGTAGGAACCAGTGGGCTTAAAACAGTAAATCATTTAATGTTGTTTCAGTGTCCCCTGAATTCAATGTCTGGCAACTAGCAGGTTCTCAACAAATATAGTTAAATAAACAGATGTGAGCGTGGTTTATCCATTTTAATGAATTGCAGAACGATGGCTTGGAAGGAATGCTGGTCTGGATGTCTTCTCTGCTATTGGTTGTGAATGTTGTACACTTGGTTGCTATTGGTATCTTTTTACCAATCAGCCTTTGAATGAAGCTGACACTAGTGAAGGCAGAGGAGAGAGAGAGAAAAAAAAAAAAAGGGATTTGGCCTGAGAGATGGTGTAGTGGATGATGTGTTGGACTTCCATGCATAAGGTATAGGTTCAGTCCTGGGCATCACATGTGCCAGTGATGCTATGGTTCTCTTTCTCACCATCCTCTCTCACTGAAAAAGAAATCTTTAAAGAGAAGAAAGAATCCTACCACTGACAATGTAATTACAACATTGGTCTAACTACTCTGTCTATTATAGTTCTGTGAACCAAAACCCCCCCCTTCAGTTTTTATGCCATATTTCATTGGATTTTCTGTTACAACAGAGTCTTCATTGATCATGGAAAAAGTAGCATTTTCCATTCTTAATAAATTTCATTTTAGGGGGGTCAGGTGGCAGTGCAGCGGGTGGGTTAAGTGCACATAGTGCAAAGTGCAAGGACCGACTTAAGGATCCTGGTTCGAGCCCCCAGCTCCCCACCTGCAGGGGGGGTCACTTCATAAGCAGTGAAGCAGGTCTGCAGGTGTCTTTCTCTCCCCCTTTCTCTCTCCCCTCCTCTCTCCATTTCTTTCTGTCCTATCCAACAACGACAATAACAACAATAAGTAAGAAAAGGGAAAAAATAGCCTCCAGGAGCAGTGGATTCATGGTGCAGGTACAGAGCCCCAGCAACAGCCCTGGAGGCAAAAAAGAGAAAGAAAGAAAGAAAGAAAGAAAGAAAGAAAGAAAGAAAGAAAGAAAGAAATTTCATTTTGGAGCAATGTGCTTATCTTCATGGGTCACCATGCTCAAAAACCAACAGTCAGAAAACATTCAACAAAACTTTTTCCTTAGGTTTAATTTTATTTTTAAAATAAAATTTTATTTGTTATTAGTAGTTTGTTATAAGATTGTAAGATTACAATGTATAGTTCCACACCATGCCCACCACCAGAGTTCTGTGTCCCCACACTCTCACCTCCCAGAGATAAACACCATAGTTCTTATATAAATCTAATGAAGTTTGCTTGCTTCTATTTTTCTTTCTTTCTTTCTTTCTTTCTTTCTTTCTTTCTTTCTTTCTTTCTTTCTTTCTTTCTTTCTCTTTTTCTTTCTTTCTTTCTTTTCTCTCTCTCTCTCTCTCTGTCTCTCTCTCTTTCTTTCTTGCCTCCAGGGTTGTCACTGGGGCTCGGTGTCTACACTATGAATCCATTGCTCCTGGAAGCCATTTTTTCCATGTTGTTGCTTTTGTTATTAATGTTATTGTTGCTGTTGGATAAGACAAAGAGAAATCGAGAAAGGAGGGGAAAACAGAGAAGGGGAGAGAAAGACACCTGCAGACCTGCTTCACCGCTTGTGAAGCGACCTCACTGGTGGTGGGGAGCTCGGGCGGAACCCGGATCTTTGCGTGGGGTCCTTGTGCTTTGTGCCATGTGCGCTTAACCCGCTGCACTAACGCTGCACTAACGCCCTGTCCCCATTGCCTCTGTTTTTCAATAAAACCTTTTGGCATGGAGGAATTTACAAAGAAAATATTGGCAGGAAGAACAGAAGTTTGGAAATTTATTCATTCAAAGAAGAGACTTGTATTAGGATATGGAAGCTTTCCATATACAGAAACACAGAAAAATGTTTATCAGTCTGGGTAGTTGGGGCATCAAGCAGTGCGAGTTAGGTATTCAGAAGCTGTCCAGCAAAGCCAGTTATGTAACTCTAGAGATAATATGCTCTGTAGGAGGCCGGTAAACTCATCTGGCTGGGAAGAAGTCATCATGAATTTCTTCTAGGAAGTTGAGTATTAAGGTAGCCCATCCCTTTGGGAAAATGCGGAGACCCCTGCTGGACTTGTTCTGTCTAGTCACCTAAAGTGACTTCCCATTTGTACATATTTTGCTCATGACACACACTAACTTAAACTTTTGATCTAACTAGCCATTCAAGTCCTTCCTGTGTTTCACCACTGTTGTCAGGATAAAGCCCATGGAGTTCGTCTTCCAGACATTTACCATCTGGTCTAATCTAACTCTTGTCTTATATATACATAATGCACACACCAGCTATACTGGCTGACCTGCCATGCTCCAAAAATTTCGTAGATTATCACTTCTCAGGGTCTGGAAGATGTCTGCATTATGTCTCTTCCTGGAATGCATCTTGCTGAGCACTCTGCCGACTAAATTTCCTCATGATCAAAGCCTGCTCCTCTCTTACACTTTAGCTCAACTGTTACTCTCTCTGGGAAGCATTCCCAGATCTCTAATCCCTGTATCAGCATAATTAATCATTGCTTCCTTTGAGTTCCCATAGCACTTCGTTCATGCTGCTAGTTTACACTTAGCACCTTTTTAAGTAACATACCCATGCCCTCCCTAAGATTATGAGTTTCCCAAGTACAGAGATCTTGTTCGTCTTAACTTTTACAGGGCTGCACTCCATGAGACTGATCCTGCTGGCCCCACTGTGGGATCCTGCCCTTTATTTTCTTTGGGGAGCAAGTCATAAGGCCACAGTTTACTGACACGCTGTTTACTGACACGCCTTTGTCTGCTGATGGCAGAAGCTAAAGATGAACCAGGTGCAGACAGTCAAAATGTTGGAACTGGTATCCACGTTGGATGCAAAGGGCCACACAAGTCTGAGAGAAAATAAAACTAGGAAGAAAATATGCTTGATCTTTTAGAACAAGTTTGCAGAGAGTTACCTTGGAGAATCTTCTTTATTCTTGATTAAGAAGATAATCTAGGAAGAAATGGAACAGTATAGTAGTTTAAAAAATAAAGACTCCTACCCCCCCCCTTTTTTCTTTTCCTTTTCTCAATCTGACTGTATCGTCATTAACTTTGTTATTGAGGTGTAATACTCAGGAAGTTTGCTTGGAAACTGCTGTGGATTCACTGACTTTTACCCTTACCTTTAGTCCAGATTGGGAAGGGTCTCTAGTTCCACAGCCTTGGCACCTGATTCAAGTTCGAGAATACAGATTAAGGCAAATAATTGATTTCTTCAGGCTAATGAATTTCAGAAAAGATTTGCAACCTTACACTTTGATGGTCATGGATCTTTTTTTTTTTTTCTTTAAATGATAGTGTAGTGTCCAGAATTATAAAAATCGGCAAGCTGCCCTGACTTTTCTGAAGGTTTATTTAGTCACCTCAGGACACACCTAAGATTGATGCCAAAGCACACGGGCTGTTGGGTGTGAGTCTGATGGGGACCAGGAGGCCTAATGGAGCAGTTAGCAAGGCAACAGCCTGCAGGCCCAGTCTGGCCTGCACAGCAGCTGCACATGTTCCTGGGACCAGAGCCAGCTGGTGGCTCAGGGCAAGGGTTTCTGGGTCCTGGCTCTGTCCCAAGACCAGCCCAAGCTCCTTAGCCCTGACCTAGCAGTGGCTTTGTTCTGGCTCCAAACAGAAGTTTAGCTTCCTGAAGCAGAAGGTGAAGGCAGGCCCTTGTACCCTAAGCCCTGCCCTCTTCCCAGTCTGCCAGGGCTGTCACTGCCAGCAGTCAGCAGGCACGGCTAGTCCTCTGGGGTTAAGCATGGTCATGCTCAGAACTTTAGTAGTAGTTTTGTTCTCTCTGATGCTCAAGGGATAGTTTAATGTTGCATTTTTTGCCCTGAGCCCCAAGGTTAGTTGAGATCACAAGGAATGGAGCAGAAATGGGCATTACACCCCACCCTCCTGTCCCCCCCCTCCCCCCACATACCCTGAACAATTTGAGAACCCACCCAGTCAGCTCAAGGGCTGAATTTCAAAACTGACCTCGGTTTTTGCAAGAAGTGTCTCCCCAAATCAGGGTCTCTCACACAGGGTGACAGGAAAACCACAGACTTCTTAAAATAAGATAGATTTTAATCTCTATTAGGACATTTCAAAACATTTCTCATCAAACCATTAATACTTTCCGTCTTCTGCCAAGAGTGACGAAAGCATCTTCAGAACAGTTCGGTATCTTTATTGATTCGAATGAGCGGAAAAACCGAGTGCGTGATATGCAAATAAAGCTCTCAGACACGTCTCCAGTCTCCCTCCCTCAGACGACCGCCATCCTGAGCCTCTTCTACGTGGAACTAACTCTAAAATTTAAAAATATGGTCTTATTTGCATGCTCCCCCCCCCCCCATGTTTCAGTCTAACTCTTCGATTGGGAGAAACACAATAAAGAAAAAAAATTGTTTTCAGTGCTTCCCTTTTCACAAACTCTTTTTTTGGAAACCAAAGCCTCAATCCCAGTAGAGGTTCCTGGGGCCTTTAAGAACATCAATCAGTTTCGCAGCTGGAGGCCCAGGCTTTCCTCGGGGAAGACTTTTTACATAAAACAGATTGTACTTTGTCCTTGCCAGGGCAGACAAAGGTTTAAATTAAATATGCAGCAAGAGGCAGTTGGCTGCTTGCCACAGCCTAGGGGGGAGGGGGGGGGGACTGTATCCCTGCTCCTTCCTTCTCTAGTACAGTAGTTATTTCTTTTTCTCATTTCTGTTTTTTCCAGTGAAAGGAGCCTGAAGTTAGGAACTTGGCCTTTTGGTCTAGCTTTTCTATAAATTTACCATGTGAGAGAAATCACTCATTTCCCTCTTCTCTACAACGATGGGTTTGAGATGATCTCTGAAGGTCTTCTCCACATTTAACCTTGCAAATTATTTCCAAAATCACACCCTGTGCTTCATCTATGAATAATGTACCCTCCTTCTTCTTGAGCTAACTGGAATGGCCTGGTGCCTTTTCACACAGACTCCAGGGGTCAGGAATGCCACCTAATAAAAAAAAGGGGGGAGGGTCCAGTAAAGTATGATATATGGCAACTCATCCTTTATTTCATTTTTTTTTTAGGAGTCATCAGGAATGGTGGGCGTTATCAGGAATTGGAAAAGAAAGCTCAAAAAGGGGTAACCTCCACCGGAATCTACTCAATTGTTGCCATTCCAGGAATGTGAACCCTTGGGACAGACAATTCTTTTTTCCGCACTGGTTCTCAACTTTTAAATAGTGTCTGTGAATTAAAATAAAAAAAAATTACTGGTCTTATGAAATAAGACAGGTCTGTGGACTGAATTCAGCTCAAAGATGGTTGTTTTACCTGGTTTAAGGACCTTAAGAAAATTAAAAAAAAAAAAGTTTCTGTCCTATCTTCACAGAATTGCTTAGTGAATGTGTATGTTTAAAAGTGTGTTGTAATGGGCCAGGTGGTGGCACACCTGGTTAAGTGCACACATTATAGTGTGCAAGGTCCTCGGTTCAAGCCCCTCATCCCCATCTGCAGGGGGGAAGCTTCACAAGTGGTGAAACAGTGCTGCAAGTGTCTTTCTCTCCTTCTTCTTGATGTCCTCCTCCCCTCTCAATTTCTTGCTCTCTCTATTCAATAATAAACAAATAAAAAATATTTTTAAAAAGTGTCTTATAAACTTCATTAAAGTACTGAAAGCTGAAAACACAAACTTAGTAGATTTGTTCAACTATGTTTTTCTCTCACTTGTTTATTTTGGAAAGAGACACACAGAGAAAAGAGGGTGATAATGAGAGAAGGGGGAAGGGAGAGAAACAGAAAGCTACCTACAGTACTGATTCATAACTTGAGAAGCTTCCCTCTTGCAGGTGAGGACTGAGTGTTTGAACTGGGGTACTTGTGCTTTGTAACATATGCACTCTACCTACTGGGTGCACCACCACCTGGCCCTGGTAGAATTTTCTATATAGAAATATTGTAGGGGAGTCAGGTGTTAGTGCAGCGGGTTAAGTGCTCATGGCGCAAAGTGCACAGACTGGCATAAGGATCCTGGTTCGAGCCTCCCCCCACTCCCCACCTGTAGGGGGGTCCCTTCATAGGTGGTGAAGCAGATCTGCAGGTGTCTGTCTTTCTCTCCCCCTCTCTGTCTCCCCTCCTCTTTCAATTTCTCTCTGTCCTATCCAGCAACAACAACAATAATAATAATGACAACATCAAGGGTAACAACAATGGCAACAAAATGGGAAAATAGCCTCCAGGAAGAGTGGATACTTAGTGCAGGTGATAACCCTGGAGGCACAAAAAAAAAAAAAGAAAAAAAAAAAAAGAAAAGAAAAGGAAAGAAATGTAGTGGCCTGGAACATGGCATAGTGAGTGTGTAGACAGACTGGCAGAGATGAAGTTTGGAGTTAAATCCCTGCCATCAGATGTGCCAGAGTGATGATTTGGTTCTCTCCCATTAAATAAAGAAACCTTTAAAAAGAAAACTTTGCTGAAGGATACATTTCAGAAAAGTAACTTTACCTGTATTCAGGCTTCCAATCAACACTAGATCTGCAAGTTAATGGTCTGTACTTTTATTGGATAAATATGAGTTCTCATATTTACAACTAGAAGTACAATAAAAAGGGAGTCGGGCGGTAGCGCAGTGGGTTAAGTGCAGGTGGCGCAAAGTGCAAGGACCAGAGTAAAGATCCTAGTTCGAGCCCCCGGCTCCCCACCTGCAGGGGAGTCACTTCACTGGCAGCGAAGCAGGTCTGCAGATGTCTGTCTTTCTCTCCCCCTCTCTGTCTTCCCCTCCTCTCTCCATTTCTCTCTGTCCTATCCAACAATGACGGCATCAATAATAACAATAATAATAACTACCAGAACAATAAAACAAGGGCAACAAAAGGGAATAAATATTAAGAAAAAGTACAATAAGAAAATTGACATTGGGCAGGGGTAGATAGCATAATGGCTATGCAAAGAGACTCTCATACTGGAGCCTCTGAAGTCCTAGGTTCAATTCCCTGCACCACCATAAACCAGAGCAGCTCAGTGCTCTGGAAAATACAGAAAGCTGTCATGCTATTTTAACCGTATAGGGTTTATTACAATAGTATATATTTAAACTTAAGAACTTTGTTTTATATTTATATTTTACAATACTAATAACCTTTTATGTTATTATTAGCACATTAAAACTATCACTTGACTATATAACTGAAATTAAAGATTTATATACATGTAAGATAATATGCCTTTTATTTGCTGTGTCAATCATTTGGATACAGAGATGGTCCATAATACTGGAATCATTGCAAACAGTGTGTCTGCAAAAGACAAAAACAACCTGAAAGAAGTTTTGCTCTCTTTAAACTAGAGGATTATCCATAACACTTTTATTGTGTGTGAGCTCCGGAGACTCAAGGGAGAAATGGGACTCAGTCCACTAAAAGTCATAGTAATGACTAGATTACTTGTTTTCCTTTTATGATAAATGTACAATGTATCCTTTCTGTAGTGAGTGAGGGGTCTGTGGCTGCTGGGGACTGAACCAAGCGCCTCATATATAGGAAACATATACTCTACCACTGAACTACATCTCCCATATGCAAATTATAACTCAATAATGCATATGGAATACACGGCAATTGTTAACCATTTATTCAAGGGATCTATAAGTAGCAAATAGAAACAAGTAATTTATTAGGAAATAAGATAAAAGAATTTCTTAAAATGTCAAAATGTAAAATCACTGAAGTGATACTTAATGCATAAAAATATTTTTTCCCTACATGGATAGATAACGATTCTCTTGTTTTATTTTTCTTTACTAGTTTTCAGGTTTTAGTACCTGCAGACATGAAGAGTATTTCTTTTGCTTTCTCTGAGAGTTTGTCCCATATTCTTCCCCTGTAGCTAAACTTTGTGTGTAAGTCTCTTGGATTTGATTAATTTATAGTTTCTGGATGAAAAATTTAAAATATGTTTACACTGCCAAACTTTTACTTATTGCATAATTTGGAGGACATCGAGAAATATACTGTCTCTCTTACCAGGATCATTTTGTGAAATACTTACCAAATAAGATCTGCATCAGCAGAGCCAGCTGTCATGGTAAGGTCAAACACAAGTTGTAAATGAGTGTTCCAGACTTCTTCTTCTTTTTTTTTTTTAATGAAGTTGCAAGTGTGTAATTACTATCATTAAAATAATTATAGCATGGAGAGCACTGAAATATTTGGTTACTGTACTAGTCTGCATAACCTAAATACTAGTTGCCACAATAGACAGCTTTGAAAATCTCAGGGGTTTTACCCAGCAAAGATGCACTTCTTGGTCACTCAAAGCCCTGTGGTCAATAGGGATTCTCTTCTAGTAAGAGACCCCAGTCCCTCCCATCTTGTGATGTTGCCTTGTAAACAAATGGCTTTTATCTCTATAGGTGAGATAAAAGTTCTGAAAGGGTTCCTCAGGGTCTCATCGGCCTTGACCTAGAAGAAGAATAAAAGATTAGAAAATGTAGAAGAACACATTCATTCTTTTGTGAACAATCACTAGGTCTTGCTGGTGATTTCTGTTCACATTACATATTTATGTAACTGAGGAGGTTTTGAGACCTTTGCTGCTTGTTCGTGGCCTTATTCTATGATTTCTTTGCTTCTCACACTAGCTCTATCACACTCTCTTCATCTATTTCTGGTCCAGATGTCCAAAAGGGATATTCTGATTTGTTTGTTAATCATCATCGTCCTTTTGGACAGAGCCTTTGTTGTAAGCCATCTGAAAGGTACTGGCTGGTCTGGTGTGTAGACAGACTGCTCATGACCGTGTGCCTTCACCTGTTCTAGCCATCTGTGGAAAGAGTTTGTAGTGAGTTGCATAGGAATTCAGGCATACAAAGAATAAATTGCCAGAATTATTTTAATAGTGGAGATTTTAAAAAATTGAGCTATGTCCTCAATGTAATTGAGATAAAAATTTGTCAAGGTTTTGGAAAGAACTAGTTTTTTTTTTTTTTTTAAGTGTATTCAAGTAAATCCAACTAATATGAATTAAGAACAACTGCTGAGGAAAATATTGGCAGAACTCTTTTCTGAGTAAATTTTAAAGACATCTTCAATGAAACGAATCCAATTACAAAGAAGACTAAGGCAAGCATAAACCTATGGGACTACATCAAATTAAAAAGCTTCTGCACAGCAAAAGAAACCACTATCCAAACCAAGAGACCTCTCACAGAATGGGAGAAGATCTTTGCATGCCATAAGAGGCTAATAACCAGAATATATAAAGAGCTTGCCAAACTCCACAACAAGAAAACAAATAACCCCATCCCCAAATGGGGAGAGGACATGACAGAATATTCACCGCAGAAGAGATCCAAAAGGCTGAGAAACACAGGAAAAAACGCTCCAAGTCTCTGATTGTCAGAGAAATGCAAATCAAGACAACAATGAGATATCACTTCACTCCTGTGAGAATGTCATATATCAGAAAAGGTAACAGCAGCAAATGCTGGAGAGGTTGTGGGGTCAAAGGAACCCTCCTGCACTGCTAGTGGGAATGTCAATTGGCCCAACCTCTGTGGAGAACAGTCTGGAGAACTCTCAGAAGGCTAGTCATGGACCTACCCTATGATCCTGTGCTGGGAAATTGTGCAGTCACATCTGCCATGTTGTCCCCTTAGGCTATTGCTAGTTCCTGCGAGAGTTGGGACATTCTCAGAGTGCCTGTTTCTCCATGTTGTGCCCTCAGGGCATTGTCTATTTCCCCATGATATTTGGAGTGCTTTGGTCACTCCTCCCCCCTCCCATTCTCACGAGAGTTATTATCCTATCCTGGAGTGCTATGGTTACTCCTCCCCCTTCCCATTCTCCTGAAAGCTACTCCTATAAAAGCCCTTCTTCTCGCACACCTTGCTCTCTTGCCAGCGCTCCACTTTGGTGTTCAGACACAGGAAAGGTTACTGCATGAGGCGGCCATTTTCGCTACCTCCACGTGGCCCAACCTGCTTCTCTAGCACCCAACTCTGAGGTGCCAGCGCAAATAAAGATTTCTGTTCCCTCTTCGCTCCGGACCTCCTCTCTCTCTTCTCCGCGGCCCACACAACAATCCTGCAATTCTGGGGATATATTCTAAGGAACCTAATACACCCATCCAAAAAGATCTGTGCACACATATGTTCTTAGCAATACAATTTGTAATAGCCCAAACCTGGAAGCAACACAGGTGTCCAACAACAGATGAGTGGCTGAGCAAGTTGTGGTCTATATACACAATGGAATACTACTCAGCTATAAAAAATGGTGACTTCACCGTTTTCAGTCAATCTTGGATGTACCTTGAAAAATTCATGTTAAGTTAAATAAGTCAGAAACAGAAAGATGAATATGGGATGATCTCACTCTCAGGCAGAAGTTGAAAAACAAGATCAGAAGAGGAAACACAAGTATAACTTGAGAATTGGCTTATTACACCAAAATAAAAGACTCTGGGGTGGGTGGTGTGGGGGTGGTGGTGGAGATACAGGTCCAAGAAGGATGACAGAGGACCTAGTGGGGGTTGTATTGTTATATGGAAAACTGAGAAATGTTATGCATGTACAAAATATTGTATTTACTGTTGAATGTAAAATATTAATTCCCCAATAAAGAAATTTAAAAAAACCTGCTATGAATGTCAGTTCATAAATCACAGTGTGTAAAATTATATCTTTCTTCATTGTTTCAGCAGCTGAATTTTATGTCTATTTTATGTTTTTTTTCTGCTGAGTGGAAGAAACTTAATTTTCTAACTTTTAGTACATCCCATAACTTCTCATGGTTGCATTTAAGATTTATGGGATTTTATGTGGTATTCAGGCATTGGAAGGTGGATAGTTTTGCCTTGTGTATATTCTTGTTGGCTTGCATAACACACCGACCACAGCAGAGACTCTCATGTAGAACAGAGAGCTGCTTTCTCTTTAGCCAAAGACTCACCTTAAGTTTATCTGGGCACATATGTGTCTGCCTAGTGCCAATGTTTCTGAAACTCACCCAAAGCTGGGTAAGGATCTATGGCTGAGTGCTGACCACTGGGTGGTGATTGGGAATGAACTGACAGCTTCTTCAGTGAAATGGTGTTTGCTGCTTTGCAGTTTTCCACATTTCTTCGTTCCCTTTCCTTCCTCTCACTCTACCTCTCTCCCTCCCTCCCTTCCTCTCTTCCTCCTTTCTTCTTTTTTGTCTGTGAGGTTCACCATTCTGGGATGACTTTTTCAGAGAGCGACATGGATGGTACTGGGCTGGGTGGAAGAGATACTACAGCACGGAGCTTTCTCCAACGTGCCGGAGGCTTTACTTGAACTTTGGTCCCGTGTGTGACAGACCAGTTGTACTATTTAGGTGAGCTGGTTGTGCCGGGGGCTTTACTTGAACTTTGGTCCCGTGTGTGACAGACCAGTTGTACTATTTAGGTGAGCTGGTTGTGCTGGGGGCTTGACTTGAACTTTGGTCCCGTGTGTGACAGACCAGTTGTACTATTTAGGTGAGCTGGTTGTGCCGGGGGCTTGACTTGAACTTTGGTCCCGTGTGTGACAGACCAGTTGTACTATTTAGGTGAGCTGGTTGTGCCGGGAGCTTGACTTGAACTTTGGTCCCGTGTGTGACAGACCAGTTGTACTATTTAGGTGAGCTGGTTGTGCCGGGGGCTTGACTTGAACTTTGGTCCCGTGTGTGACAGACCAGTTGTACTATTTAGGTGAGCTGGTTGTGCCGGGGGCTTGACTTGAACTTTGGTCCCGTGTGTGACAGACCAGTTGTACTATTTAGGTGAGCTGGTTGTGCCGGGGGCTTGACTTGAACTTTGGTCCCGTGTGTGACAGACCAGTTGTGCTATTTAGGTGAGCTGGTTGTGCCGGGGGCTTGACTTGAACTTTGGTCCCGTGTGTGACAGACCAGTTGTGCTATTTAGGTGAGCTGGTTGTGCCGGGGGCTTGACTTGAACTTTGGTCCCGTGTGTGACAGACCAGTTGTGCTATTTAGGTGAGCTGGTTGTGCCGGGGGCTTGACTTGAACTTTGGTCCCGTGTGTGACAGACCAGTTGTGCTATTTAGGTGAGCTGGTTGTGCCGGGGGCTTGACTTGAACTTTGGTCCTGTGTGTGACAGACCAGTTGTGCTATTTAGGTGAGCTGGTTTGCTGGCCCCTTTTCTTCTTTTCTTTCCCTTAAGCTAGAATGAGGATTTGGTGTTGATGAGTCAGCTTAGTTTCTGCAAGAGCATGAAGCTGTTTTTTTTTTTTTTTTTTTTTTTTTTTTGGTGGGGGCAGGGACTGACAGGGCAAAAAGAAAAGGAATCTGGGCCTCTGAATGACTTGGTGTAGCAGAGGATTTTTAACCTGCTAGACTACTATTAACTTGAGCGTGTATGTGATACAAATGGTCATTTTCTTTTTTTTTAATATTAATTTTTCCCTTTTTGTTACCCTTGTTGTTTTTCTATTGTTGTAGTTATTACTGTTGTTGATGTCCTTGTTGGATAGGACAGAGAGAAATGGAGAGAGGAGGGGAAGACAGAGGGGGAGAGAAAGACAGACACTTGTAGACACTTCACTGCCCCCTGCAGGTGGGGAGCAGGGGGTTCGAACCGGGGTCTTTACACTGGTCCTTGCATTTAGCACAGTGTGCGCTTAACCTGCTGCGCTACTGCTGACTCTTGGTCATTTTTTCTTTTATAGATGCTATTGTTTTGGTCATTGTGAAAACAGTTGAACCATTATCTTAAGGATACACCCACATTCTGAAGAAGTATCCTCTCTCTTTATATTTATTTATTTATTTATCTCTTTTAATTAATTAATCAATCAATTTATTATTGATACAGACAGAAAGAAATTGAAAGGGGGGGGAGATAGAGAGAGAAAGAGACAGAAAGATGCCTGCAGCCCTATTCCACCACTCATGAAACTTTTCCCTTGTTTCGGCAGCACCAGAGGCTTGAACCCTGGTCCTTGCACACTGTAAGGTGTGCACTTAAGCAGGTGCACCACCTTCTGAGCCCTGAAGTAGTATTCTCTCTTTCTGATCGTCAGGTCTCTTTCACTCTGCTACTTCTGAAGGCCTTGATCATGTAACCCTTTATGTGATGATAATACTCTAATGTTTTCTTACCAGCTGCACAAACGTATCAACTTACAAACTGTTGCTTTGCATTAAAAAAAATAATCATCTTTCTTTATGAATCTTTTTATTGCATGGAGACAGCCATAAACGGAGAGGAAGAGGGGGTGGATAGAAAGGGAGAGACAGAAAGACACCTACCCCACTGCTTGTCAAGCTTTTCTCCTGCAGTTGGGGACCAGGGGCTTGAATCTGGTCCTTGCACACTGCAACATGTGTACTCAGCCAGGTGTGCCACCACCCAGCTCCCTTGCTTTGCATTTCTAGAATTATTCTTTGACTATCACACCATTTTATCAGTTTAGGAACTCTTAAAGCACCATCTGCATACATATATATATATATATATATATATATATATATATATATATATATATATATCATACATACAGATTTTCTATGTTTTGTTCATTTTAAATATAGGAATTTAGAGAGTTCTTCAATTTCCATATTCCTCCTGGAAAGGGACCAGAATATTTAGCTCTAGAATTGTCAGTTGTGGGAGTCGGGAGGTTCAGCAGCTGGTTAAGCGCACGTGGCACAAAGCTTTGATGGACCGGCCTAAGAATCCCAGTTCTCCCCACCTGCAGGGGATTTGCTTCACAGGCTGTGAAGCAGGTCTGCAGGTGTCTATCTTTCTCTCCCCTCTCTGTCTTCCCCTCCTCTCTCCATTTCTCTCTGTCCTATGCAACAATGATGACATCAATAACAACAACAATAACACAACAAGGGCAACAAAAGGGAATGAACAAATTAAATAAATATTTAAAAAAGCAAAGTTTTTAAAAAAAGAATTGTCAATTGTATCTTGGGAAATTTCTTTCTTTTTTATTTTATTTCATTTTATTTTTTTCCTGCCAGGGCTACAGTAAGGTTCATACCTGCATGATTCCACTGTTCCTGAGGATGATAGGTCCGGTGTGTGTGTGTGTGTGTGTGTGTGTGTGTGTGTGTGTGTGTGTGTGTGTGTGTGTGTGTTGGGGGGGTGTTGCCTTTAAGTGTAAAGAGAAGAAGGGACGAGACCTCAGCATTGCTTCACTGCTCATGAAAAGTCTCCCCTTTGTGTGGTGCTCCCATGGGGTGGCCTGGGGCCCAGACCTGGCTCCCTGTTCATGGGAAAACATGGGCTCTACCAGGCGTGCTCTCTCTTGGCACCAGGTTGAGCATTTTCTTCTTTCTCTATCTGACTTCCACTGGAAGGCTCTATTTGGGACGAGGGTGGGATGAGGTTCAAAGTCTCTTCCTAGATGGACACTGGTATCTTTGCTTTCCCTTAAATTTCTTACTTGACCAGTGATTTTTGGTTTTGTGAGTAAAGAGGACTCTGTCCTAACATGTCAAATCAACTTTTAACTCATTTGACTTAAGGCCTGGGCCTGAGATTGAAAGACACTCTGCCTTCTGGATTGTGCAGTGTCATTCCTTCCCTGAAACAGTTAAGGCAGGAGAAGTGTTGAGGTGCATGGTGGTGATGGCTAGAATAACGTCAATGGATGGCAGCCTCTGCTAGTATTTCATCTGTCATTTAACCAGCAGCCACAATAGCCAGATTCTTGCCTTTTCAATACCTCTAAGGTCAATAAATAAGAATCACTTCTTTGAGTGGGAAGCCTGTTGGGAAGAGATTTAGAAGTTTTGTGTTGTAGGGCTAGTTTATTCCTTTGAAAGCAAACCATCTATGTCAATAGTAAAGGCCAAGTCTACATGTTTGTTTTTCTTAATCTGTGGACTTTGTTTATGTCGATTGTGCAACATTGGGAAATTGACCTGGATTTCATGTTTCAGTTTTTACTATGTATTTCCATAACACTTTGTACCTTAGATACAAGACATTTATGTGCAGTGCTACTAAAATTAGTTCATATTTAAATAGCATTTCTAAGTGTCAAGTACATGCCTAGAGATTTATCTAGTTTTATTTATTTATTTTAAAAATATTTTATTTAATATATATATGGAGAGAGAGAGAGATTGAACACAGCACTGCTTAGCTCTGGCTTATGGTGGTGTGGGGGATTGAACCTAGGACTTTGGAGCCTCAGGCATGAGAGTCTGTTTGCATAACCATTATGCTATCTCCCCTGCCCCAAGTCTAGAGATTTATATGGACTAATACATTTGTGACTTATTTATGAGGTGGAAACTGAGATATAATTTCAAGTCAAGTAAGGATTAAACCTACACAGTCTGGTTCCAGGGCATGTGATCCTAATTATGAAGCTAGGCAATAAGGCATTATTTGAAGGAAAGGGATAAGACATACACTATAGTTATTGAAGTGCTTCTAGTTTGATTTATAAGTATTGATTTTTCAAAAGTAAACCGTGACTCAACTGCCTAAAATATCTCAACATATTATTCAAGGAATAGCTGAGTGAATGTGAATTATTAAAATTATTAAAATAATAATTATTAAAATTATTAAAATTATTAATTTTTATAAATTGAGTGTCAAAGGCACTACTTTATTTAACCTAACTCACAAGTGGGTGAGGATCTATTTTAGCTCCCATTTAAAAATAATTCAAAAATTGTATTGACTTAAAAAAGATAATATTCACTAGATAATGATTAAGGATTTCTTTAGCTTTTTTGAGTTATGCGCATTGAAATTATTATCTGCCCAGTTGCACAGTTGCATAGTTGAAATATAATTGCATGATAAAACTTGATCACCATCTAGTGTCAGTAAGAAGCACTGCAGTAACGTTGCTTTTTTTGGCATTCCTTTTGGCCATTCCTTTCTCTGTGTGTATTTTTTTTTAAAATCTTTATTTAGTATTGGATAGAAACAGGCAGAAATTGAGAGGGAAGAGGGAGGTAGAGAGGGAGAGAGACAGAAAGAGGCACCTGCATCCCTGTTCCACCACTCACAAAGCTTTCCCCCTGCAGGTGGGCAGTGGGGGCTTGAACCCAGGTCCTTGCACACTGTAATGTGAGTGCTTAACCAGGTGCGACACCACCTGGTCCTGGTCATCACTTTCTGTATCAATATTCACCAACATTCCCAGCGTATAGTTTGTATAGTTCAATTCCTACACCTTATGACTACATAGGTAAATTTGAATAATTTGTTTTCAGAAATCTCATGGTAGTCAATTCCAAGGCATGGATTATTTTCTGATAGTGGTCTACAGAATGACTAGAAGAATTTTACCCAAATTAGAGATAGTATCTAGATACTCTGAATATTTCCATTCCTAAAAGATCTCTTTACTTTAGCTTTAGTTGTTAAACATGGGGAAGAGAGGGGAAAGTCATGATGCATGCTTATCTGATCTATATTATGTCACTAATATGTATTATAAAATATTTCAGACAGAAGATAAGAGTAACATATCAAATATTTATGTACCAACAAAGTACTTATCTACTGTTGTATAGCAAATTGGCTAGACCACAGCAGCTTAAGAAATGCACATTTGATATCTCACAGTTTCTGAGGTTCAGAGACCAGGGAGTGGCTTCGCTCGGTGGTTCTGGCTCAGATCTTGTTTGAGGTTGCCAGGAAGATGTGGGTTGGGGCTGCATTCATCTTCTAACCCAACTGGGGCTAAAGAATGCTTCCTATTTCACTCATGTTGTTGGCAGGCTTCAGTATTTTGCTGGATAACAGTCAATCAGTTCCTCATCATAAGACTTGTTTCCCTCAGAGGAAGGGAGTGGGAGGGAGGGAGTGAATTAGAGGAAAGGGGAAAAAAAGAAAAGAGGAAAGCCACAGGCCTTTAAAAGAACCTCATCTCAAGTCCCCACACTAACGGACATATAATTTTTGATAAGGGGCCCAAAACATTAAAAGGAGAAAGGAAAGTTTTTATCATGATTTTGAGAACACTGGGCTGAAACTTGCAGAAGGATGAAACACCACGTACTGATGTAAGCTCCAAAAGCATCAAAGATTGGGATATAAGATTAGAAGCCATCAAATACTTAGAGGGAAACACTGGCAGAACTTTTTTTGTGATGCAAGCTTTCAAAATACTTTTGATGACTCAAGTACAACTGCAAGGAAAAGAAAAACAAAAACAGATCAACGAGGACTACATCAAATTGAAAAGATTCACACAGCAAAAGGAATTGCTACCAAAAATGGGAACTCACCATGGAGTGGTGAGAAAATTTTACATGCCATGTGTCAGTAAAAAGGCTGATAACCAAAACACCATATAGAAGTCACTAAACTCAGAAAAAAAACATCAAAAACGCACACAGAACAAAACAAACAAGCAAACAAAAACAACCACTGAAAAACGGAGGTAGGACATTTCACCAAAGAGGGAATCCAAAAGGCCTATAGGCATGAAAAATGCTCAGCCACTGATTGTTAGGGAAATGCAAATAAAAACGAGAAACCACTTTGTTGTTTTCGACGGGTTAGGCTGTTTTCGCAGGGCTGGCTTCACGGGCGGGTAACAGACGACCAGGGACTCATGGTTGGGTTGTACGCAGTATCTCTTTATTCATGCAGGACGCAGCACAATCTAAGACGAACTAAGCTAAACTCAAGGTACAGTACTCTAAAACTCACAATGCTGTCTTTATATATACTTGCCAAGTAGGGTGGAAACAGGGTGTGACATAGAGAGGGTGGAGAGAAAAGTGACTGGTGACAATCAGAGTGTGACAAGGAGAGGATCAGGGTGTGACAAGGAGGGGGGGTGGAGCAAAAACATATCATGAAACAGTGGGGATTGAACTAATGCCCTGGAGGGAGGTGCTTGTTAACAGCGGTTATATAAACAGAATGAAGTGGTTATGTAAATAGAATAGTGTTAAGCAGGGGGGATTTAAACCAAATGAAACAGAAGGGGTCTCATGCATACCAACACCACTTTATACCTACGGGAATGTCACACATTAGAAAAGACAGCAACATCAACTTGGCAAGGTTGTATGTCAAAGGAACTCTTCTACATTGCTGGTGTAAACTGGTCCAATTCCAGTGGAAAACAGACTGGAGACTCATCAGAATGCAAGAAATAGATCTAACCTGTGACCCAACAATTCCTCTCTGGGGAATATATCCAAAGGAAACAAAGAGATCTGCCTCAAGAGACCTATGTACACCTGTGTTCATAGCAGCACGATTTGTAATAGTCCAAACTTGGAAGCAACTGAGGTCTTACTGATACATATAAGTGGTTAGGAAAGTTGTGGTATAGTGCTCCTAGAGGTGGTGCAATGGATAAAGCATTGGACTCTCAAGCATGGGGTCCTGAGTTCAATCCCCAGCAGCACATGTAATGGAGTAAAGTCTGGTTCTTTCTCTCTCTCCTCCTATCTTTCTCATTAATAAATAGGTAAAATCTTTAAAAACATAAAAAAGGAAGCACAACAGAATACGATACAGCTGTTAACACATGACAAAGTCACCTCCTTTGCCACATCCTGGATGAACTATGAATGTATCGTGCTTAATGAGACATGTCAGAAAGCTTCACTATTCATGAAGCTTTCCCCTTGCAGGCAGGGACCAAGGGCTTGAACCTGGGTCCTTGCATACTATAGTGTGTGTTCTTAACCAGGTGCACCACCGCCTGGCACCAGAAACAAGTCTTTTTTAAAAATTTAATTTAATTTATTTATTATTGGATAGAGACAGAGAGAAATTGAGAGGGTAGGGAAAGGTAGAGAGGGAGAGAGACAGAGAGACACCTGCAGCCCTGCTTCACTACTCATGAAGCTCTCCTCCTGCAGGTGGGGCAGAAACAATTCTTTATTTTATTTTATTTCTTTTCTTTTTTAATCTTTATTTACTGGATAGAGACAGCCAGAAATCAAGAGGGAAGGGGGTGAAAGAGAGGGAGAGAGACAGAGAGACACCTGCAGCACTGTTTCACCCCTCGAAAAGCTTTCCCCCTGCAGGCGGGGACCGGGGGCTCAAACCCGGGTCCTTGCGCATTATAATACGTGAGCTCAACCAGGTACACCACCAACCAGTCCCTTATTTTATTTCTTTATTGGGGATTAGTGGTTTACAATCAACTGATCTTGTTTTTCAACTTCTGTCTATGAGTCAGATCATTCCATATTCATCCTTTTGGGGGCAGAAGCAATTCTTAAAAGACTCAACATAGACATTTTTTTTTCAGTTCTGTGTTCTGACCTTAAGATCGAGTTGCTTTTGCTGAGAAGAAAGATTAGCATATAAAGTATGCTTGGGACTTAATCACATGAAACTAGACATTTACATTTAAACACAGATGGTAGATAACCTGTAATATCTCTCCTTGGCTATTTCTGTGATGTGTGAATTCTTTTTGAGGTCACTCACTAATTAGTGGAAAAGTGTGGAAACTGGAGCTGGGAAGAATGAGTGTAGGTGGGTGAAATAGATAGATGCCAAAAGAAGAAATTGAGGAAAAAGCAAGAGAGACATTTCTCTTTGGGTTCTCATTACCAGCGAAGTTAAAATTAGATAGATCCAAGCCATCATTCACTGCAGTTGAGCAGCAGCAGAAAGGACATCTCTTCACTCCGGCGGCATGTGAGGAAGGTATCACTGGCTACCTCCAGAGAACCCCATTTAGGCTTGTGTGCTGGATACACATTCAAACACTGACGTCAGCACTTGAAGAGAGCAGTGCGCTTTACTAACTCGCCAAAGTGCTCTTGAGAGAATGAAGATAATGTATTTAGAGGGAGAAAATGAAGAGAGGAGAGTTGGGCGGTAGCGCAGTGGGTTAGGCACACATGATGCAAAGCGCAAGGACCAGAGTGAGGACTCCAGTTCAAGCCCCCGGCTCCCCACCTGCTGCGGGTCGCTTCACAGGCGGTGAAGCAGGTCTGCAGATGTCTGTCTTTCTCTCCCCCTCTCTGTCTTCCCCTCCTCTCTCCATTTCTCTCTGTCCTATCCAACAACGACGACAGCAATAACAACAACAATGATAAAACAACAAGGGCAACAAAAAAGAAAAAAATAGCCCCCAAGGAGTAGGTGCTGGCACTGAGCCCCAGCAATAACCCTGGAAGCAAAAAAAAAAAAAAAAAGAAAGAAAGAAAATGAAGAGTACCAGTGAGGAAGAAAGTGAAATTAGTATCACTTTTCATTATCTGATTTTTTTGTTTGTTTTTACTTTTATAGAGACAGAGACCATAACACCAAAGGTTTCACTCTCTGTTTTTAAAAAATATTTATTTCTTTTTTTGTTGCCCTTGTTTTTAATCATGGTTGTGATTATTATTATTGTTATTGATGTTGTTGTTGCCAGATAGGACAGAGAGAAATGGAGAAAAGAGGGGAAGACAGAGATGGGGAGAGAAAGACACCTCACCTGCAGACCTGTTTCACCGCTTGTGAAGAGACCTGCCTGCAGGTGGGGAGCTGGGGGTTCGAACGGTTATTCTTATGCTGGTCCTCACGTTCAGTGTCATGTGTGCTTAATCCACTGCGCGACAGCAGGAGTCCCTCACACTCTGTTTTTATCTCTCTCAGAAAAAATGGGAAGGAAGCCTAGTTATTAAATAACAGTGATGTGCTATTACTCTCACTGCTTTTTAAAAGTTTTTTTGCCTCCAGGGATCGGTGCCTGCACTACGAATCCACTACTCCTGAAGGCCATTTTTTCCCTTTTGTTGCCCTTTGTTGTTTATTATTGTTTTTGTTATTGCTGTCATCGTAGCTAGATAGGACAGAGAGAAATCAAGAGAGGAGGGGAAGGCAGAGAGGGGGAGAGAAAGATAGACACCTGCAGACCTGCTTCACCATACGTGAAGCGACCTACCTGCAGGTGGGGAATGGAGGCCTCGAACTGGGATTCTTACTACTGTCCTTGCGCTTCTCGCTACCTGTGCTTAACCCGCTGCGCTACCGCTAACCGCACCCCCACCATTGTTCTTAGCCACAGGTAGAGGAAGGTAGCAGAGACACAGCTGTATACAGAGCTGTGAATGTTAGCTATGATTAAAGACCTAAAGATTCTAGTTATATCAGCAGTCAAGGCGGGTGGAGGGGGCGCGTATTCAAACAAAAGGGTCCTTGCGACCCCCTCAGAATGAATGGCTGGCCTTTAAACTGAATCAGTTTAACTTATGAGAAATTTGTGTTTTTTTTGTTTTGTTTTGTTTTCTCCTATATATTAGTAAAAACTACCAATGTCTGGTGTTGGAAAGTATCTGTCCTAGGTAGGGTGTCAGCCAGCTTTTTCTGTAATGAATGAAAAAATAAATATATGGGAGTCGGGCTGTAGCGCAGCGGATTAAGCGCAGGTGGCGCAAAGCACAAGGACCGGAGTAAGGATCCGGGTTTGAGCCCCCGGCTCCCCACCTGCAGGGGAGTCGCTTCACAGGCGGTGAAGCAGGTCTGCAGGTGTCTGTCTTTCTCTCCCCCTCTCTGTCTTCCCCTCCTCTCTCCATTTCTCTCTGTCCTATCCAACAACTACTACAACAATAAAACAACAAGGGCAACAGAAGGGAATAAATAAAATAATAATAAAAAAAAGAAAAAGAAAAAATAAATATCTTAGTTTGTGGGGCTCACACTCTGATGCAATTTCTCCACTCTGCCGCTGTGGCTTGAAAGCAGCTTTGTGTAACATGGAAAGGGTGGGAGCATCTGCATGCCATCAGACTTAATTTTTGGACACTCAATTTTAAATTTCATGTGATTTCTTTCTTTCCTTCTTTTCTTCTCTGTCTCTCTCTCTCTCTCTCTCTCCTTCACTCTTATTTATTTTTACCAGAGCACTACTCAGCTCTTGCTTATAGTGGTGCAGGGGACTGAACCTGGAACTTCGGAGCCTCAGGCATGAGAGCCTTGGTATAACCATCATGCTATTTACTCCCATCCTTCATGTGATTTCTTTGCTTAAAAATGATATTCTCTTTATCTCTCCCAATCATGAAAGAAGTAAACAAAACAAACAGCTTTTCTTTTAAGAAAGTATAAAAAATGGTGGTCAGGAGTCGGGTGGCAGCACAGCAGGTTAAGTGCACATGGCATGAAGCGCAAGGACTGGGGAAAGGATCTGGGTTCCAGCCCCCGGCTCCCCACCTGCAGGGGAGACGCTTCACAAGCGGTGAAGCAGGTCTGCAGGTGTCTGGCTCTCTCTTCCCCTCTCTGTCTTCCCCTCCTCTCTCCATTTCTCTCTGTTCTAACCAACAACAAAGACATCAGTAACAACAACAATAATAACCACAACAATAAAACAACAAGGGCAACAAAAGTGAATAAATAAATAAATTTAAAAAAATGGTGGTGGGCAGGATTTGTCCTACAGGTTGCATTCTTTTTCTGCCTTCCTGACTCTCTTTCACTCTTCTGACCCTCCTTTTCCACATAGTCTTTTTCTTCATTGAGTTTTGCCCAAATAATCTTTCATGCACATTAACTTATAGTGGTTCTACTTTTTACTGTCTGGAGGACTTTGCCAAATTATCTGACCTCTGTAAATATCAAGTTTCTCACCTTTGGAAAGATGATATCAACACAACAAAATTTTCCTCGGAATATCCAAAAATAGTTTCTATAAACTCTTCATAAGTTGAAATGGAATAAAGTGAAGAAGCAGCAACTATCATTAATCTACATGAAAAAAAAAAGAACTTCATAGATCCCCAAAGTGATCTACCAAAGAAAGCGAAGTCATCCTCAAAGACCCAGCATAACACTAACGTAGACTAAAAGCAGGAGTGATGTGACTCTGGGTGGTGTCATTCTCACTCTTAGGGTGCTTGCTGCTTCTAAAACAGCTGCTGCAAAATAAAGGGAACATCTTCTGGATGTTTCTTTCAGTGAGCAGTCAAAGGTACTACCGTAAGTCCTAAATAAAAGCACAGTGGGGTAACGTGCACTTTGGAAAAATGGGGGCTGTCTATACTTAACAGTAAGGTAGTATGTGGGGGCCGGGTTTAGGCATAAATGTGCTTCTGAGGGAAGGGGAGGCCAGTGGGATTCAGAGGTGTGACTAGGTGCCTTGTGCAACTTTGCAAACGAAGAAGGTCTGGACCATGAACTCCTGAAGTTTGTCCTCTGGTATTACAACATCTCAGTGAATACCCACCCATTGATACGGAGAGTGGGCAAATATTGGTGTCAGATAATTTATCATTAATTAATAACTTTGAACTATTTCCTCATCTAGAAGTAGATATGAGAAAACTTATTATCAGGGAGCTGGGCAGTGGCGCACTCTGTTAAGTACACCTAACACTATGCATAAGGGTCCTGGTTCGAGCCCCTGCTCCCCACTTCCAGAGACAACACTTCTCTTGTGGTGAACCAGGTCTACAGGAGTCTTTCTCTCTTTCCCTCTCTATCTCTCTTCTATCTCCCTTTCCCTCTCAGTTTCTCTCTGTCCTGTCAAATAAAAATAGAAAGGTAAAAATGGCACCAAGCCCTAGTGATAACCTTGGTAGCAAAGAGAGAGAGAGAGAGAGAGAGAGAGAGAGAGAGAGAGAGAGAAAGAGAGTATACTTATCAGATGAGAATGGGCATGTTCAGGGTAGTATGGCTGTAGACAGAGAATACTTATTATGGACACATACAGTTGCTGAAAAGACTGAGATAATGTGTATAAAGCATGTGGTAAGTGATATTAAAATATCAAAAAGAGACATGGGTTGGCAAAATGACCCCATTTGAATCTACAAAGAGTGATCTGGCATTTAGACACATGAATCACATATGTTTCCATGTGCCTTGGGTGGCCATGAAATTAAGTGATTTTTTTTTCCTTTTAAAAACCACATCCCTTTAATAGAAAACTACAGCAAATACCATGCAATATGTGAAAAGGACCACTTATTTATTATCACTCCATGTCAAGAACCATCTGGGCCATTTTCTTGCAGCAGATGTTTGCCAAATTAACTTTGGAAACAGAGAATTCATGTAGGGTATTCTTGTTAGCACAATGAGTGCAGCTAGGACAGACACAGATAAAATTTTCAAAACAATATTAAGCCACATAACAATCAAGTAAAAAAATCATGGTGACTGCACATGTTCTTAGAATTTGTACAAAGTACTCAGGAAATGTTAATAAGCTACCTCTCATTTTCAAAATAATTTATTTGGAATTGATTTGAAATTCAAAAGGACTTAAAAAAAACTTCACCATGATGACTCAGAAACGTTCAGTTTATGTTATCTGTGGCAATGGTAATTGGTAAGTGTGTGATATTGTGAATTATAATAAGAACGACATATTCAGTCTCTGGCTGTAGTCATAATGCTTTTTAAACACTTGAAATTGTCGGTGATAAGAACAATAAAGTTTTGTTTATTTAATACTCATGCATGGGCAATACCACTGCCATTGGTTAATGGTTCTATTTTTATTTTGGAGAGAAAAAGAGAGCATGAAAAGAGGAATGTAAGAGTGAGATGAGAGATAGCTCAGCACTTCACCACACCCTGTGCTGTCCATGGTGTTTCTATGTGGTGCCAAGACCTGAACCCAGCACCTCATGTATAGCAAGGCGTGCACTGTTAGTGCAGATAGGGGAGCTATCTGCTGAACTTAAAGTTGTCCTTAATTATGTCAACTGAGTAACTTTCACATCACCCCTCAAGATGGAAACTGGTTACCAAAAACAAAAAACAAAAAACAAAAAAAACAAACATAAAAAAAAATCTTGTGACTAGAGAATTGGAATTTTCTGTGTCATCCTTTGACATTCTGGGAGGGAGGAGGGACCAGAAATTGAGTTTAGTTTTTATCGAAGCCTGTAAACATACAGACAAAAAACCCAAGGACTGGTGAAATCGTTCACTTTAATAGTGCATTGCTTTGCCTTGTGTGTGACCCAAGTCTGAGCCTGGTCCCTAGCTGCATTGAAGGAAACTTCAGTGCTATGGTCTCTTTTATTCTCTCTCTCTTCCTCTATCTAAAAAAACAAAAAAAAAAAAACAAAAAACAAAACAAAACAAAAAACAAAAAGCAAAACCAACAACAAACTAGCAGAAAAATTAGCTAAAGATTTGGAGGGCTTTTGGCTTGGTGCGGAGATTCCAGGAGTGGCATGCTTGGAGGGAACAGGAAACTAACTGCACTGTTTCCTTAACTCCTGTTCTTTGCGTCTCTTTCGTAGGGCTGTCTCTGAGTGACAGCCTTTGTGTAGTGAACCTGTGATCTAGTAAGAAAATTCTTTCTCTAAGTTCTCTGAGTTGCTCTAGCAAACTTTTGAAGTCAAGGTGGACAGTATATAGTTGATGGGTCAGAAGCACAGGAAACAACTTAGACTTGCATGTCTCAGGTTTTCGGTTCAATGCTTGGTGCCATATGTTACCAGAGTGATGCTTAGGCTTCTTTAAAAAAATTTATTAGTGATTTATTATTGATTTAAAAAATTATGAGATAACATGGGTATAATTCCATACCATTCCTATCACCAAAATTTTGTGTCACCATTGGTAATTACAGCAGTTCTCTCAAGGTTACAGATATAGATTGACTATTATTTCTATAGCTATCTATCTCCAGTTATATATATTTGGAATTTTTTTTCTATGGTCCTGCCTCTATTCCTTTCCTTTCTTTTTTTAAAAAATTTAATTTATTTATAAAATAAAAAATAGAAAATATCAACAAAAAAATCATATAATAAGAGGGGTGAAATTCCACATATTTCCCATCACCAGAGCTCCATATCCCATCCCCTCCACTGGAAACTTTCCTAGTCTATCCCTCTGGGAGTATGGACCCAGGGTCCATTGGAAGCTTTCTTATTCTTTATCCCTCTGGGAGTATGAACCCAGGGTCATGATGGGGTGCAGAAGGTGGAGGGTCTGGTTTCTGTAATTGCTTCTCCAATGGACATGGGCATTGACAGGTTGAACCATACTCCCAGCCTGTCCCTATCTTTCTGTACTGGGCCAGGACTCTGAAGAGGTGGGGTTCCAGGATACATTGGTGAGGTCATCTGTCTGGGAGAGTCAGGTTGACATCATGATAGCATCTGCAACTTGGTTTTGGAACGTATGTTCCTTTGCTTCCTCCTCTCTTGTGGGACTCGGTTCAGTAGTTCTTGTGAGGTGGGGTTGACTGTGGTAAATTCCTTTAGTTCTTGAATATTTGAGAAAACCTTTATTTCTACCTCATATTTAAAGGATAATTTTGCAGGATACAATATTTATGGCTGAAATTCCCTCTCCTTTAGAACTTTGAATATGTCATTCCACTCTTTTCTTCCCTGTAGAGTTTGTGAAGAGAAATTTGATGAAAGTCTTATGGCTCTGCCTTTGTATATATCTTCTTTCCTTTCCCTAGCAGCCAGCAAGATTTTTTCCTTGACGTTGACTTCTGATAGTTTTACAATAATGTGCCTTGATTTTGGTCTTTTTGTACTTGTAAATCTGGGTGTCGTTCTGCCTCTTGAATGAGAATGTGTTGTTGTGTGCCGCGGAGAAGAGAGAGAGGGGGTCCGGAGCGAAGAGGGATCACAAATCTTTATTTGCGCTGGCACCTCAGAGTTGGGTGCTAGAGAAGCAGGTTGGGCCACGTGGAGGTAGCAAAAATGGCTGCCTCATGCAGTAACCTTTCCTGTGTCTGAACACTGAAGTGAAGCGCTGGCAAGAGAACGAGGTGCGGAAGAAGAAGGGCTTTTATAGGAGCAGCTTTTGCGAGAATGGGAAGGGGGAGGAGTAACCATAGCACTCCAGGATAGGATAATAACTCTCATGAGAATGGGAAGGGGGAGGAGTAACCAAAGCACTTCAACTATGGCGGGGAAATAGACAATGCCCTGAGGGCACAACATGGTGGAACAGGCACTCCGAGAATGTCCCAGCTCTCGCAGGAACTAGCAATAGCCCGAGGGGACAACATGGCAGATGTGACTGCACAATTTCCCAGCAAGAATGTTCTGATGGTTTCCTAAATGAGGGAAGTTCTCAGCTATAATTTTCTGAAAATGGACTCTGGGCCTTTGGCCTTGTCCTCCTCTTCAGATACACCTTTCACTCTTAGACTCGATCTTGTGATGGAATCTGCAATTCCACAGAGAGAGAGTTGCTTCAGTTTTTCTGAACCATTCCTCTCCCTTGTCTTTGAATTGAAAGAGTGGGCTGGCCATATCTTCTATATTGGAGATTATTTCTTTTGAATGTGTGGATCTACTTCCTAAGCATTCTACCTGGGCATGGATTAGAGTTCGAGTGTCTGCCCTGTATTTCTGACTGAAGTTCTTCTTTCAAGATTTGAAGATTCTTAGTTAACTCTGTTATAAGTTCCTCTCTTATGTGTTTTAATTCCATAGTAACATGCTCTTTTAATTCTTGCTTAAATTCTTGAAGAGTCCTCATAATGAGCTCTGTGTAGTCTGTCTCTGAGAGTCTCTCTAAATCTGTAATCCCTTGGATTTCCTTTTTCATTTCTGTCTGGCTGATACTGCATAGTTGGCTGTTTATTTCTGTTTCTCTGCTTGTGCATTTTTTTTTTTTTGGTGCTGGTTATTGATGGCCAGCATGAGGTGCTATTGGGATCTGTATGTTTCTGTTGTTTGTAGGATCTGTGGTGGGTGGGATGAGGTGGGGGGAGTGGTGGCTTGGGCTGTCTTGTGGTCACAAATGCCCTGTTTTATGTTGTGTCCATGCCTTAAATTCAGAAGGCAAGCTCCCCCTGTTGTATGCTTTACATTGGGTTGTTCTAGCTCTCCCCCTGCCAAGAAAATTGGATCAGTCCTGCTAGTTTCGCGGGCCCACTTGGCTCCGCTCCAAGGAACCCCAAGAGGGTTCCAGAGTTCCAGAGTTCGAGAGTGCTTGGCGCCATCGCGGGGGAAAGAGGCAACAGAGTTCTGTTTAGTGATTAGTTTGTCTTAGTTTATGAATCGTTGTTCCTGAATAAAGAAATACAGCTTCCCTGCCCAGCCGTACGTCTCTGGTCGTCTCTGTTACCCGCCTGTGAAGCTAGCCCGACCAGCTAGAGCCACCAAATTTTAACAACACCTCCTGCCCCCGAGTCAAAGACTGAGAGGTTTTCACCCATCTCTTTTCTTCCAGCCCTAGGAACCATGTTACTTGCTTGTTGTGCGCTTAGAGCAAAATCACCAAAATGGCTCAGCTGCTCAATGCCCTGCTGCACAGAACACTGATTTGACTTTGCTGTTCTTCAACCTGCACCCACGCCCCTTTTTGCTCCAATCACACTCGTGCACCCACCTGAGGCTGCAGAACATTCAGCTGTAGATTATGACTTCAGTTGGGTCTCTTGTATTGATTTGGTTTTTGGAGGAGAGGTGATTCAGCAGTCCCGCTTTGGCTTCTCTTTCTAACCTCCTCATGTGGAACATCTCTTGCTATTTCATCTGGAATAAATAAAATAAATCTTTGAAGAAAGGATTGGGGGGGGCAGGCTGTAGTGCAGCAGGTTAAGCACATGTGGCGCAAAGTGCAAGGAGGGGAGAGGGGAGTAAGGATCCCTGTTCGAGCCCGCGTCTCCCCACCTGCAGGGGAGTCGCTTTACAAACAGTGAAGCAGGTGTGCAAGTGTCTGTCTTTCTCTCCCCCTCTCTGTCTTCCCCTCCTCTTTCCATTTCTCTCTGTCTTATCCAACAACAACAATGGCAATAACAATAATAACAACAAAGGCAACAAAGTGGAAAAAATGGCCTCCAGGAGCAGTAGATTTATAGCGCAGGCACTGAACCCCAGTTATAACCCTGGAGGCAAAAAAAATTAGCATGGGATGGGAGTGGTCTAAGCTTATTTTAGGATAATAAAATATAAATATTTTACTTGTAAGGTTAGCATGTAAGTATTTACCAAAATATATTGTGGTCTTAAGATGATTCAAAATGATGAGTTTCTTACAAACATTTCTTCTATGGGCAATGATATAATCTGTTGGTATCTTCTAATTCTGCTTTTAAAAACCCCTTCTGTTTCATTTGGTTTAAATCCCCCCTGCTTAACACTGCATTCTATTTACATAACCACTGTATTCTATTTACATAACTGCCGTCTATTTACATAAATCACTTTTACATTTACATAAAGCACCACCTTCCCTCCAGGGCATTGGTGGTTTAGTGGTAGGATTCTCACCTGCTCCACCCCCTCTCCTTGTCACACCCTGATCCTCTCCTTGTCACACCCTGATTTTCACCAGTCACTTTTCTCTCCACCCTCTCTGCATCACATCCTGTTCACACCCTACTTGGGAAGTATATATAAAGACAACATTGTTCGTTTTAGTTAGTTGTTAGTTTAGTCTAGCTTGGTATAGATTGCGCTGCGTCCTGCATGAATAAAGAGATACTGCGTACAGCTCAACCATGAGTCCCTGGTCGTCTGTCTCCCGTCAGTGAAGCTCAGCCCGACAATAATCCACTCTATAAACACAAAGCTCCGTATTTCTTGGTGTATTCGAGAAACTCAGTGGACTCAAGATGGAGGAGCTTGGCTGTAAGGAAGTTAGCTGTTGTGTGTTCAGTATGTGAAGGAACTATATAGTCCAAGGAGGGGACTCTCCTACACCGACTGGCATCACATCTTTCAGGTGGACATTGAGGTTGGTAATCCCAGATGCTGACTTTTTTTTTGTCCTCCAGGGTTATTTCTGGGGTTCAGATGAATCCACTGCTCCTGGAGGACATTTTTTCCTTTTTTTTGTTGTTGTTGTCATTATTGTTATTGTTTCCATTGCTGTTAGATAAGACAGAGAGAAATCAAGAAAGGAGGGGAAGAGAAAGACACCTGTAGACTTGCTTCACTGCCTGTGAAGCGATCCCCTTCCCCGCAAGAGGGGAGCTGGGGGCTCAAAATGGTATCCTTATATGGATCCTTGCACTTCACGCCATGTGCACTTAACCCAATGTGCTATCTGCCGACCCCCAGATGCTGACTTTTTACACAGAAGTCACATCAGCGATAAGCTTTAATTTCCTTCAGTACAAATGGAGCCCATAAATGTAACATATACCCTAATATCATAGGATGCTGGAACATGACAGGGTATTTACTATCTTTAATCCATTTCCGTTATGAAAAATCTCTTAAAAACACTCAAGTGTCCATGTTTTTAGAGAACATATAGATAAGTAAGAGAAGAAAAGTGTTTCTATTTGTATAGCCAGTTCTTAAATTTATCAGCACGTGTTCTGATTTTTATTTCTTGTTGCTCCATATATTTCCTACCCTCATTCTAGAGTATTTGCCTTTATTCAACCATTTATTTTCATTTATGTATTTCTTTATTTACTTATATGAACTAAGCCTCAGTTTTAATTTCTAGAGATCAAAACTAAATTTATTTACACTTTTTCAGGTGTGACGACATCTACTTGTTGGGCCTATGAATTGATTTACTTACTGTGATACATACTTTCTTTATATTATAAAATTAAATTTATTTATTCATTTATGGGATAGAGACAGAAAGAAACTCAGGTGCAAGGGGAAGACAGAGAGGGAGAGAGGGAAAGAGATCCCTACAGCACTGCTTCACCGCTTGTGAAGCTGCCCCCCTACAGGTGGGGTCTGAGTACTTGAAGCCAGTACTTGAGCGTGGTGACACGGGTACTCAGCCAACTGCGCCATCACCTGACTCTGGTGAGTGAGATTATCATGAACAATTTCTTGTGAGTTCCATTTTTTTCTGCTTGCCTTTGTCCATGTTCAACGGTGTGTATGAACTCTGAATCAATTTTTAAAAAAATAATGTTAGATTTACAGAGAGTTGTGAAGACAGTACAGAAAATTTCCATGTTTGACACATCCTCCCTTATTGTAACCTTTAGCCAGTCTGCGTTTGACCTCTACCAATCTGTTCAAAGTTTTATTAAGGTAAATTTTTCCTAACAACATATATGGTGTCAAAAGATCTTTTTTTTTTCTTTTCCCTTGGCTAGGGAAGCTTTTATTTCTTTGGAGGTCCATCTTCCCTCAGACTTTGGAATAATTGGTTCTATAACCTCAGCAATCTGATGAATTCACAAAAAGTTGTTCATTTGTAGTTCAAATTGTTTTTTTTACTACGACTGTGGGAGTGATACTTTTCAGTTCTCTATACCTTCAACTGGAACCAATTTTGGGGCTATTCTGTATAGATTTTTGCACTGTTGACTGCACTGTTCAGTGGTACACATCTGAGACCCACACTGACATCAGCTCAGCTTCATGACTGTTGGAGCAAGTGGCTCTCTTTTGCTTGCACTCCTGGGTTAGTAGTAAGAGTCTTCTGCTTCTATTTTCATGTAGATAAGTATGTTTTGGGCGTCGGGGGATGGCGCAGTGGGTTGAGCACACGTGGCGCAAAGTGCAAGGACCGGTGTAGGGATCCCGGTTCGAGTCCCTGGCTCCCCACCTGCAGGGGAGTCGCTTCACAGGTGGTGAAGCAGGTCTGCAGGTGTCTGTCTTTCTCTCCCCCTCTCTGTCTTCCTCTCCTCTCTCCATTTCTCTCTGTCCTATCCAACAACGAACAACATCAACAATGATAATAATGACCACAACGAGGCTACAACAAGGGTAACAAAAAGGGGGAAAAAATGGCCTCCAGGAGCGGTGGATTCATGGTGCAGGCACCGAGCCCAGCAATAACCCTGTAGGGGAAAAAAAAAGTATGTTTTGTTTGCTTTTTGCTTTTTCTTGATTCTTCATGGTTCCTTTATGGAAAATTTTGGTTGCCAGTGACTAGTATAGGCCTTTCCCTGAAGAGAGAAATGGCCTTTAAGTATATCTTGTATATATTTTCTTTTTAAATTATGATAATTGTTACAATTTTGTAAAGTCAAGGTCTTGTCCATGTGCGATTTCACCACTCCTAGGCAACTTTTCTTTTCTTTTTAAAAAATATTTATTTATTTATTCCCTTTTTGTTGCCCTTGTTTTATTGTTGTAGTTATTAATGTTGTTGTTATTGATGTCATTGTTGTTGGATAAGACAGAGAGAAATGGAGACAGGAGGGGAAGGCAGAGATGGGGAGAGAAAGACAGACACCTGCAGACCTGCTTCACCGCCTGTGAAGTGACTCCCCTGCAGGTGGGGAGCTGGGGGCTCGAACCGGGATCCTTATGCTGGTACGCATTGTGCCACATATGCTTAACCCTCTGTGCTACTGCCCAACTCCTTGGCAACTTTTCTTTCAATATTTCTTTCTTTCCTTCTATCTTTCTTTCTTTCTTTCTTTCTTTCTTTCTTTCTTTCTTTCATATTCTCTCTCTCTCTCTCCCTTTCTACTTTTTCTCCTCTAGAGTTCTCAATGGAGTTTGGTGCCTGTCCTATGAGTCCATCTCTCCTGGTGATCATTTTTCCACTTTATTGGATAGGACTGAGAGAAACTGAGAGAGGAGGGGGAGATAGAGAGGGAGAGAGAAAGAGAGACACCTGTAGCCTGCTTCACTGCTTGTGAAGCATCCCTGCTGCAGATGGGGAAAAGGGTGCTTGAACCCTGATCTTTGCATGTGGGTCCTTGGGCTTGGTACTATGTGCAGTTAATCAGGTGTACCACTGATCGGTTCCCCTCCTAGGAAACTTTCCATTCAGATAGAGAGATAGAAAGAGGGAGGGAGAAACAACTCAAAATCAGAACTTCCCCCAGTGCTTTGCTGCCTCCTAAGAGAACCTGACTGGAACCTGGACTACATGCACAGCAAGGCTACCTCTATGGTCATTTCTCTCCTTAAAAAACTAGACTTTTATTGAAGTACTATTGGTCTATAGCTTTATAAGTTTCAAGTGTATAACATTATATCATGAAGTGTATAACTTTATATCAGAAATCTTGTTTCTTTCCATCACTATACAATTTTTTTTTTTTTTTGCTAATAAGTGTATTTACATCTTCTGTCCACTTAAATGCTACGTGGGTCTGTCTTTTGTGATGTTCACAGAGTGAAGACGTGGTCTGTAGTCATCTCAGGCTGTGTTGTCCCTCTGGCAGTGTTCCCTTCCACATTCTATTTTGGTCTTGTGGGGTTTTCCTTTCCAGATGTATAAGGAACCACAAATCATTCTCATCTCCTGTCTTCCATGGTACTCAGCACGGTCCTCCATAGCAGATGCTGGAACTAATTATTGAAATAGATATCTTTTAGCATCTTGTAAGAAATAATTTAAAAAATACTTTTATATATATTTATTTTCTCTTTTCTTGCCCTTTTTATTGTTACTGTTGTTGTTATTGATGTTGTTGTTGTTGGATAGGACAGAGAGAAATGGAGAGAGGAGGGGAAGACAGAGAGGGGGAGAGAAAGACAGATACCTGCAGACCTGCTTCACTGCCTGTGAAGCGTCTCCCCTGTAGGTGGGGAGCTCGAACTGGGATCCTTATGCTGGTCATTGGACTTCTTGCCATGTGCACTTAACCCACTGTGCTACCTCTTGACCTCCAAGAAATGATTTTTTATTCAACTGGACATATAAAAATTGGGGGGGGGATAGGTGGTGCCTCACCCAGTTCAACGCACATATTACAAGAAAAACAGTCCCGCCCCCCACTTTAGACTTTCCCAAAAATTTCTTTCAGTTTCTAGCCCATTGGTAAACTAGAGAGCATTTGGTATATCGATCACACATTCAAGTTAGTTTTCCTCTGCCCTTTGATTTCAGTCTGTCATAGACAGGAGTTGCTGGAGTAGCACAAACAGGATCGGCTGAAGCCAAACCTGGAATTCATATCTGTGAGTTGCTGATGAGCACAGTGAGGCACTTTGCCTTGTGTTTTCTCTTTTGCTTCTGTGGTAAGACATTTTGCTAACTGCTTTAGATTTCCCCCTTTTCCAGTTTTGAAATTTCCACATGGGGTTTAGTCATTCAGTGAAAAGTTCTCAGATTCTCCTCTCACCACCAGGGTGGACTTGAGCTGTAACACTTTTGGTACCTTTCTGTTTTTGTGACGTGTGTTTACCATGCCATTTGCTGGCTTTTATGTTCCTCTTCTTCTTTTTCTTTCTCTGTCAGGTGTTTCAACTTTGTAATGTGTGGGCTGTTTCTTTCAAAGCTTTTCTGTCCTCAGGGAAGTACTCCATCATGTCTGTTCTGAGGCTTATGATTTGAACTCTGATGCTGCCCAGCTATTTCAGTTTAAATCACAAGTGCCTGGAGCATAGGCTGTTTTTTTTAAATTTGGTTTTGCCTCTTCTTTTTAGTCTATTGTTGCAGATATTGCTTTTAATTCAATAGAAAATTTCTCATTATTTTGTTTCTTAGTGGCTGATGCCAGTCTGTCGTTTAAAAATAACTCCAAATTTTTTCAATATCTCCCACCCCCTTTTTTTTTTTTTTCTTATTTGGCAATGTTGAGATTGCTACTGCTCTTGACAGCTGCTATCCAATATGTCATTACTCAGCCTTGGAAGTAGTTTTAAGGATGCCGTGTGCCCCTGACTATGGAACACAGTGTTACCAATGTCCCCAGGGTGTTATATCCAAAGGTAGGAATGACCTGAAGAAGAACCTGACATCTGTACAAAGCCATAGAGCTTACAAAAGACCTTTAAGTAAGTGATCTTGTTTAGTGCTCACAGTTAAGTCTCGAGGTGAGGTGACAGGACTCAAATCCCCTATTTTAGTGTCAAGGAGCTTGAAGGCTATAAACTCAAGTGTTTTCCCAAAGTTACCCAGGTGGTGGAGCCACCGTTTGCATTATGTCCCATGCGTCCTCTCCACTACAGATCTTTGTCTTTTCAATAGCGTTTAGATTTCAGACAAGGCAGGGAGTGAGTGTTGATCTCAGTTGGGTAATTACATGCAGGCAGCATATCCGGGTTTGTTTATTTCTCTTCATGACCTGACTTCTTCTGAAGTGACTTTCCCTTTATCCTGGTTCTCCCCCAAGTATGGCATCAGGGAAGCAGTTGCCATTTGGGGGGTTGGCGGTAGCCCAGTGAGTTAAGCGCAGGTGGCGCGAGGCACAAGGACCAGCTTAAGGATCCCAGTTGAGCCCCCGGCTCCCCACCTGCAGGGGGGGGGTTGCTTCACAAGCGGTGAAACAGGTCTGCAGGTGTCTGTCTTTCTCTCTCCCTCTCTGTCTTCCCCTCCTCTCTTTTTTTTTTCTCTCTTTCTTATCCAACAATGCCATCAATAACAACAATAATAAAGGGATAAAAAAAATAGCCTCCAGGAGCAGTGAATTTGTGGTACAGATATTGAGCCACAGGGATAACCCTGAAGACAAAAAAGAAAAAAAAGAAAAAGAAAACCTGTCTTCATTGTAGAAGCATGAAAATGGCCTTTCTTTGTCTCTGCTGAGCTAGTATGCTAATCTCAGAGCCAGTGACTGTGAGGGCTGGGTTCTGATGCCCTGGCTGGGTAGAATTCAGTCACACTGGCTTTTCCAGAGGCATAAGTGTGATAATTAACCATCCACTGAACTAAAATCCCATCAGGAGAGTTAGGGAGGGGAAGTGGTTCTTCAGAAGAAAACTGAGGCATTGTTACCAGAATTAGTCTGGCAGTAAATTTTTGTCTCCTGGGCAGGCAAGACTCACGAAGTTCTCTCTTGAATGTTTCCCACTTATGGCTGTTCACCATGCTGCTCTGAATGTTAGGTGACAGTTTGCATAAATTTCACTGAATGAATTTCTCTTTCCTCAAGTTTTCAATTGTATTTGGACAATAGAGAGTTCTGACAAGAAATTAAACTCAAGGGGTAAAGTGAAGGACAGTTTATTTTGTTTTCTTTTTTTTTTTTTTCCTCCTCCAGGGTTATTGCTGAGCTCGGTGACTGCACCATGAATCCACTGCTCCTGGAGGCCATTTTTTTCCCCCTTTTGTTGCCCTTGTTGTAACTTTGTTGTGGTTATTATTATTGCCCTTGTTGACTCAATTCGTTGTTGGATAGGACAGAGAGAAATGGAGAGAGGAGGGGAAGACAGAGAAGGGGAGAGAAAGATAGACACCTGCAGACCTGCTTCACCGCCTGTGAAGCGACTCCCCTGCAGGTGGGGAGCCGGGGGCTCGAACCGGGATCCTTACGCCGGTCCCTGCGTTTTGTGCCACATGCGCTTAACCCACTGCGCCACCACCCGACCCCCTATTTTGTTTTCTTTTTAACTTTCTCTTACTAGTGATTTAATATTAATTCATAAAATTATAAGATAACAGGGGTATAATTCCACTCTTTCCCAATACCAGAGTTTGGTGTCCCCATGCCGCTCCAGTGGAAACTGCGTGATTTTCCTAAGGTCACAGATATGGGTTGACTTCCTGTCTGTCTGTCTGTCTGTCTGTCTATCTATCTATCGCCCAATTTTTTTTCCTATGGCCCTACCTTTACTTTCTTTCTAATTCATACTCACCCCTATTATTACTTCCAGGCATTTGAAGGAGAGTTATTTATTTCACCAGCTTCTTTCCCGTGAGGGTACCACCTATCCTGGACATCACAGCTCCTGCCAAGTGATCCTCTTCACACAGCTTGCCTTGCCCACGTCCTGCTAACTGCTCTCTATGTTCCTTCAATCCTGGAGTGGAAATAACTTGAGTATTATTTTAGTTTTCCTGCACTCTACTAATGTTTTTATAAATGATTCTTTTTCTTTCTTCCCTCTCTCCCTGCCTTCCTCCCTTCCTTCCCTCCCTCCTTCCTACTTTCCTTTCTTTCTTTGCCTCCAGGGTTATCACTGGGGCTCAGTGCCTGCACTACGAATCCACTGCTCCTGGCGGCCATCTTTTTTCCATTGTTGTTGTTGCTGTTATTGTTGTTGTTGGATAGGACAGAGAGAAATTGAGGAAGGAGGGGAAGACAAAGAAGGGGAGAGAAAGACAGACACCTGCAGACCTGCTTCACTGCCTGTGAAACGACTCCCCTGCAGGTGGGGAGCCGGGGGCTTGAACCAGGATCTTTGAGTTTTGTACTATGTGCACTTAACCCAGTGCACTACCTCCTGATGCCCTAAATGACTCTTTTGAAGCTGTGGACCCAAACTGACAGGTCTACCTAACAGGGCAACCTGATACTCATTTCACCACTAGGCAAAAGATAATAATAATAATAATAATAATAATAATAATAATCTAATACTCTCTTTACAGAAACTGGTGTAATTTAAGGAAAAACCACCACAGTCTGGAAGGGCCAAAGCCTTGGCATGAAGACACATACCTGTCCGGTTTCCTGGACTTTAAGTCTTTGACCTTTAAGTCAACCAACAGCTTAAGATCTATTCAAGGTCCAGTCCCATTTACCCTGAAACCTCCTATGTATCAAGAAGCAGACAGGGAGTCGGGTGGTAGTGCAGTGGGTTAAGCGCAGGTGGCTCAAAGTACAAGGACTTATGTAAGGATCCCGGATTGAGCCCCTGGCTCCCCACATGCAGGGGAGTCACTTCACAGGTGGTGAAGCAGCTCTGCAGGTGTCTTTCCCTCTCTGTCTTTCCCTCCCCTCTCCATTTCTCTCTGTCCTAGCCAACAATAAGAATAGCAATAAGAATGACAATAATAACAACAACAATGATAAACAACAAGGGCAACAAAAGGGAATAGCTAAAAAAAAAAAAAGAAGAAGAAGCAGACAAAGTAGAAGTATCCAGCATCTCTTTTTACTTGTATAGACATTCTCTAAAACAAAGTAACTAGGGTAATTCACTTGGAACACGACTCTGGTTTCCATTGTGTATTTGAAAGGTAATAAAGTCCCTCCCCTCCCCACCCCGCCACGCTCAATTTTTTTTTTTTTCAAAAGCTAGTTGGACGATGTTTAGATTTCTGTGACACTGAGCATCAGGCAGTGGACCTTGAATGTGTATTATGAGAACCCAAGGAACAGCAAGATGGAGCTCCTGGGAAAGCATTCACTTTGCCAGGGGTGGCAACTAGGTCCCAGTTTAGCCTCCACCGCCCTGGGGGCAAGGTAGTGTGCTATAGTTTGTCTCTCCCTCTCCCTCTTTCTCTTCCCATTTCTATTTGAACGAGTTACCTGGAGTGGTGAAGCCCAGGCAATGACACAATAAACAAATAAATAAAACAAAATAATACAAAATAAAGAAAAAGCCCTGAAATTATAGTCTTCATTTTCATGAAATTTTCCTTGAGTTACCAGATTTGAGTGTGCTGTCTCTTTCTGACAGGATGTCAATGACCTTTTAATTAATTAACTAATTAATTAATCTTACAGGCAGGAAAGTAAAACTCAACTTCTTGCCACATAATAAGTATTTGGAGCATCTAGGGTGTTATGCTGGGAGTTAAAAAGATTTAGGTGAGATGTGAAAATTGTGACCAAGATAGCTATGGAGGCTAGCCACAGGCAAGAGGAAGCCTGCATGGCTTTGTGTGACTACATTCATGCCAGAGGTGTTGGGAGTTTCTAACAATTAGTGCTGTCTAAAAATAAAGCAAGAAGTGTCCGAAAGATAGCTAGGTCACCTGGAAAGCACACTGGCTTTGTTATGTGCATGACCAAGGTTTGAACCTGACCGCCCCACTGCATTGACGGAAAGGTTTAGTGATATAATCTTTCTTTACCTCCACATTGTCTCTCAGACTGCTTCTTTCTTTTAATCTGGGGAAACAAACAAACAAACTCAGGTGTAGCTCTGGGGGCTATAAATAAATAAATAAATAAATAAACAAATAATAAAAAGAAAAAGTGGGGGCTGGGCGGTGGCTCACCAGGTTAAGCAGGCATAGTATGAAGCACAAGGATCCCAGTTCGAGCCCCCAGTTTCCCATCTGCAAGGGGGGGGTCTCTTCACAAGCGATGAAGCAGGTCTGCAAGTGTCTCTCTGTCTCTCTACCTCTCTATCCATCCCCTCTCAATTTCTCTCTGTCCTATCCAATAAAAATGAAAAAAAAAAAAGGCCACCAGGAGCAGTGGATTCCTGGTGGGTAAAATGGGCATATTCAGTTTAGATACATGATGGAGTCTCTGCTTGTCTGAAGGGCCAGCATGAGGGGTGGGGGATTGGATGACTTCTGGATGACTCCACTGTACACAGAATAAGTGGTGATAGAAACCTAAGGTCATCAAAAAATGATCTGGGTGGTCTGAGGGGTGAGTTTCCTGTTGTTGTTAGAAGTAAGCCAGCAGAAGTTCTGGAGAGTGACTAAGTGATGAATAGGAATCCAGATCAGGTCCTTCCAATTAGGGAGTCCTTTTGAGAACCTGTTGAAATTCAGGCCAGGCCAGGTATCTCAGGTACTTGAAGTATTTCTAAAGATCAGCTATCCAAAAACATGAACTGGTCTTTACATAACTATATTAGGTTCTTCTCTACATTTGAAGCATGATTAAAATGTCCTTTTGGAAGATTGCTGTAAATAAGTTTTCTGAATTCCCAGAGTATACTAAGAATGTCTTGTTTCTGTTTTTGTTTTCCCCTCATGATGGTTTGAAGAAGTAGGTACTTATTGTTTTGTTTATTTTATAGGTAAATGCAGATTATAATCAGTGTCAAAGACTACATAGAGACTAGGTAATGCTAAAATCTGAGCATCAGTCTTTGAATTTTAGAATCCCCACTCTTAACCCTGTTTTTTTTTTTTAAATAAAAATGAAATAATTAGGGATAAGAGGTGTTTCTGGCATGAAGAGATCTTTCTGGCATTGTGGCATCAGGTCCTAATGGCTGAAATACTGAGATTAAGCCACATTTAATGAGAAAATTGAATCTCAGGAACTAAAAGTTAAGCTTAATGAAGACAAATGGCTCCTTTCAGCAAAATCAAACAGTGAGTGACATGTTAAGGGCCAGCATTCAGTGAGTTGTTTCCCTCTCAAAACAGGACACCTTCAGCTCAAGTCCTGACGATGGTTGCTGCTCATTCTCATTGTAAGCCATCTACTGCAGACTCTGCTTTTTGAGGAACTGGCAAGTGTCCACAAGGAAGTGACACATCCAGGTGACTAACTGGTGTAGGGAGGAGGGAAAGAACTCGCAAGAGCAAGTTCAAAGGAAGCCCCAAGGCATGTGTGTATCTTGGTAAAGAAAAGAAAATACTATTTAGACAGCTGGCTTTGGATAGAAAGGTCTTTGTCTGGGAAAACACTTGATGAGCCTTTCAGTGGGGGAAAATAAACACTGGAAGGATTGATCTGGAAGCCAACAGCGGGCGAGAGGTGTAGGTCATCTTGGTTTGACTCTCTCTCTCTCTTTAAATTCTAGTTTATTTTTTATTTGATTTCTAAAGGGTGTGTTGACTCTGATTGTCACGGTGTGCATATACATACAGTCTGTTAACTATCCACCCCCTATTTCAGGTAGAAGACCAGATGTGTTGACTTTTTTAATAAGGTAGGTGGCATAGTTGGGGTTTTCCCACTTAGGACTGCCCTAGAGATGTTAATTCCAACCCTGTTTTCCTTGGATGGGAATGCCAACAAGCTGTGTGTGTGTGTGTGTGTGTGTGTGTGTGTGTGTGCGCGTGCGCGCAGGGGGTGGGGTGGGGGATGGGGGGTGAGGTATGGGGACTGGGGAGGGTCTGGGTTGGTTGGGTGTGATTTTACTGGCTTGCTGCTGACTGGGAAATATTTTATGTATGTGATTCAAGAGAAAACAAAGCACAGAGTATACATTTGAACTTTTGTCTCTGGAAGCACAATCTTCAATCGACTCCCCTCCTCGCAACCTCTCCCAAAAAGCTGCTGCCAGTCTCAGCTCGACTGTGTGACCTTGGGTAACAGAATTATCTTTGAGTCTTAGTTTCCTGTATGTATAGTAAGGACAGCTGGTTTGGATCTGAATGATCTCTCAGGTCATTCAGGTTAACTCTTTCTTATTTTTAAATAAAGGACAGTTCAGCACAGGTTTGCGGGTGGTGCCTGAGGATGATTGAACCTGGGATTTTAGAGCTTCGGGCATAAAAGTCTTTTTGCATAACCATTATGCTCCCCCCCATCAATATTGTTAGTCTTATGACTTCAATGTTTCTTTCTTTCTTGTTAATATGTTAAAGTTTTTATTCTCTCATTTTTAGAGGCAATAATAAATCATCTAAGGAAAAGAATGGTGATGTGATGGTGGAAAAAACAATTATGCATTTTTGGAATTTTTTCAGTATCAGTTGTATATGTCTCTATGTTTTTTGCTCCATTTTTAAGAAATATATTATATCATATTATTTATTTATTATTGGATAGAGATAGAAATTGAGAGGGGAGGAGGAGGGAGAGTGGGAAAGAGACAGAGAGACACCTTCAGCCCTGCTTCACCACTTGTGAAGCTTTCCCCTTGCAGGTGGGGACCAGGGTGTTGAACCTGGGTCCTTGTGCACTGTAATGTGAGCACTTAACCAGGTGTGCCACCACCTGCCCCCTATATCCTCTTTTGTCCATACTCCAGTTCACTCTGAATACTTTTAAATTTTGAAGCCTCTAATATAAATATATATATATGTATACATATATATATATTACTATTGGCAAAATATGCTATTATTTTTGATATGTTCTGTTTCTTCATTTTTCAAAATTGAGGTGATATTTAGGTAACATGAAATTGACCATTTTCAAGTATACAGTTTAGCTAATAGTCCACCCATAAAGTTGTCCAAGTAACATTCACTTAGTTCTAAAATATTTTTACCACCCCAAAGTAAACCCCCTTATTTATGAACTAGTTGTTCCCCATTTCTTCTCTCAATCTCTGGTACTCTCTAATGTGCTGTCTATATGAATTTATATTTCCAGATATTTTATATAAATGGAATTATACAATATGTGAGGCTTCTTTCCCTTAGCATGTTCCCTTTTAAAGATTGTTTTTATTGATTTAATAATGATCCAGAAGATTGTGAGATAAGAGGGGTATAATTCTACACAATCCCCACCACCAGAGTTACATAACCCATCCCCTCCATTGGAAGCTTTCCTGTTCTTTATCCGTTTGGGAACATGGATCCAGGATCATTCTGGGGTGCAGAAGGTGCAAGGTCTGGCTTCTGTAATTGCTTCTCTGCTGGACATGGGCATTGGAAGGTCCATAATACCCCCAGCCTGTTTCTATCTTTCCCTAGTGGGGCAGGGCTCTGGAGAGGTGAGGCTCCAGGACACATTGGTGAGGTCATCTGTCCAGGGAAGTCAGGTTGGCACCATGGTAGCATCTGCAGCTTGGTGGCAGAGTAAGGGAGCTGAAAGGTTGAAATTCCACACCTGGAGTCTCTGGAAACAATCTGAAATGAAACATGTCAAGGTGGTACCGGTTACATTGATTTGGTTGAGACTAGAAGATGCAGTATCAAAGGTCTGGATCAAGAGAAGCATGAAGGAAAATGAGCAAAGCCCCAGAGGTTCCAGGACTGGGTTTTATAGAGAGTGGGGAAGGTTCCTGCTGAATTAGAGGTTAGGAAAGCAGTATATAGTTATCATTTGTAACCAAGTTACTAGGGAATTTGGTTTACTTTGAAAATCCCATGGTTAGGATTTACTGTACCATACAAGACTTTGCCATGATTTATATGATTTAAGGCTATTTACAAATAACTGTACCTTATATACTGACAAGACCAGTTGCTCCTGGTCTCTCTGGTCTAAGATTATAGGTGATTTAAGATTTTTAAAAAATGTCATTATTATAAACATATTAACAATTTAAGCCCACTGTTAAAATTCAATCAGATTATGAACTAGAGACCTTAAGTGCTTAGATTGAAGGAATATATACCGAGACCTGGGGTCTATACAAAAAATTCGAGACATTCAATCTATTTCCTCCCTTTCATACAGATTAGTGACTTATAAGACAATAAGTTAATAGAGGTGTATATGAACACCATTCCCACTGCCAAAGAAGGTCTGTGTCCCTACGCCCATCCCCCTATAGTTTTTAAAATTTTTTTTTTACTTTGGTGCAATACTCCAAACTCAATTTCTGCTTTATGTCTCCCTTTCTGTTCTTCTTTCTCTATTTTTTTGCGCTATTTTAAAAAAAATTGTTGTTGTTGTTGGTCCTGATGTATTTTTATTTGAGAAAGAGACCTGAGGCCGGCTCAGCACTGGCACAGGCATCGCCAGGGGGTTCGAACCTGGGTCCTCAGTCTTGCCAGTCCTGCGCCTTAATGACTGAGCTATCTCCCCAACTTGGTTCTGTACTTTAACTTCTACAGTCTCTCGTCCAGGGCCACGGGGCATGAGAAAAGCGGGTGGCCACTCAACTCTGACCCCCCCGAAGAGCTGCAGAGCTTTGGGGGCTCACTTTCCTGTGGCCGAGGGGTCTCAGCACGAAGTTGAGGTCTGCCTGCAAGTCGACCATCAGGAGCCCGAAGGCAGCCCCCGCGCAGCCCAGGGAGCCCCGCTGCGGTTGAAGTCGGTTGGTGCAGGCCAGCAGGAGCAGCAGGAAGCACTGCAGGTTGTGGAAGGCGGTGCTGCTGTCCAGAGGGCAGACCGCTGCTGGGAAATTGTGCAGATGCAGTCACGTCTGCCATGTTGTCCCCTCAGGCTACTGTTAGTTCCCTCGAGAGTTGGGACATTCTCGGAGTGCCTGTTTCACCATGTTGTGCCCTCAGGGCATTGTCTATTTCCCCTCGATATTTGGAGTGCTTTGGTCACTCCTCCCCCCTCCCATTCTCATGAGAGTTATTATCCTATCCTGGAGTGCTATGGTTACTCCTCCCCTTCCCATTCTCCCAAAAGCTGCTCCTATAAAAGCCCTTCTTCTTCCGCACCTTGCTCTCTTACCAGTGCTTTACCTCTCTTGCCAGCTCTCCACTTCGTTGTTCAGACGCAGGAAAGGTTACTGCGTGAAGCGGCCATTTTCACTACCTCCACGTGGCCCAACCTGTTTCTCTCGCACCCAACTCTGAGGTGCCAGCGCGAATAAAGATTTGTGTTTCCTCTTCTCTCTGGACCCTCTCTCTCTCTCTTCTCTGCGGTGCAGAACGACACCGGGTGCCCATGCACAATTTCCCAGCAGACCACAAGTGAGGTGAGGTGCCGGGAGAAGGGGGCAGGCCTCTGCGGGTCCCCCAAGTCAGAGGCATCATGCAGCCGTGTGCCATCGCAGTGCACGAGAGGGTGGTCACACAACTGCTCCCTCGGCTGCTCCTTCAGGCTATAACTTGCGCTGCAAACTAGGCCCTGTCAGGCCAGGTCAGGCCCTGTCCTCAGTCCCTCTCAGGCCCAGTCTCAGGCCCCTTGCATGTTTTCTAAGCATATTATATATCAAATCTTACATCATATCATGTCATGTCATGTCATGTCATGTCATGTCATGTCATGTCATATCATATCACCATTTGTCACTATGCCATACCTTTTTATGGATGAATACTATTATATTCCACTGTGTATATACCAGAACCTATTTATCCATTTATCTGTTGATCGGTACATCATTTATTCCTACCTTTTCAATAGCACAAATAGTGCTGCTATGAATTATTATGAATTGTTTTGCACCATAGTTTGTTTTAAAGTTTGGGAGATGTGCCTTCTTGTTTAGCATTCTGAGAAGTCAGTTGTTTTTCCTGATGGCTGCACAACTTTCATTGTCCTGTTAAATAATGTGTGAGGCTTTCAGTTCCTCCCCATCTTTCCCAAAATTTATTACTTTCTGTTTAAAAGAAAATATTTATTTATTTTCTGTAAGAGACAGAGAGAAAAGGAGGGAGAGACAGAGATATCAGAGCACTGGTTAGCTCTGATGCATGGCAGTGCCAGGTATTGAACCTTTGGGGTCTCGGATATGCAAATCCTGTGCACTAAACTATCTCCACGACTACTTTTTCATTTCACTATAATAATAATCTTAGTGAATGTGAGTGACTCATTGTGATTTTAACTCTTACTTTTAGAAAGTCTGAGGACTTTTTATATTCCCACCAATCAATCAGTGCAGCACAAGAGCTAATGATGCCAGCTAGATGCCAGCTAGATGCCAGCTGAATACTTAAGTGAAACTTACTTCAACTGACAATCTGTTCTTTTAAACATTTTTTTTATTGCCATCAGGATTATTGTTGGGGCTTGGTGCCATTACTATGAATCCACTACTCCTGGTGGCCTTTCTCCTCCTCCTCTTCTTTTTCATCTCCTCCTTCTTCTGCCTTTGTATTTTATTTAACAGGACAGAGAGAATCTGAGAGGGGGTAGGGAAATAAAAGAGAGAAAGAAAGGTGGGGAGCATGGTATTACTTCCCATTCCCATCTGAGTGAATCTAGGAGTTTTTTCTCCCTTTTTCCTCATATACCATTCCTCTTGCCAATATGTCCAGGTCGAAATTAACATTTTGTATGTAAAATCCTGTTTTAAGAAAATCTATGACTGTAGTATTGAGGCAAGAGAGTATTCTTTGCTCAGTCACTTTTTACTATGAATTAGTATCCAGACTTAGCAAAGTTATATACTAACATATAGTTTCTTTTTCTTTTCTTTTTTTAAAATTTTAAAAATAAAAATGGAGATATTGGCATGACCATTGGATAAGAGGGTTATAATTCCACACAATTCCCAACAACAGAACTTTCTATCCCATCTGCCCCCCCCCCCATAGCTTTCCTATTATTTATCCCTCTGGGAGTATGGACCCAGGGTCATTATGGGATGCAGAAGGTGGAAGGTCTGGCTTCTGTAATTGCTTTCCCGCTGAACATGGGCATTGACAGGATGATCTATACTCCCAGCCTGCTTCTCTCTTTCCCTAGTGGGGCAAGGCTCTGGGGAAGTGGGGCTCCAGGACACATTGGAGAGGTCATCTGCCTAGAGTAGTCAAGTTGGCATCATGGTATCATCTGGATGGTGGCTGAAAAAGAGTTAAGATATAAAGTCATACAAATTTTTGACTAATCATGAACCTAAATGCAAGAATATTGCATATGAAGATTTGGAGGTCTCCATTTTGGAAAAAGCTAGTAGGTCTATTTTGGGTATATTCCAAGGGACCCATGACTTTACTAGTTTTTGCCTGAGTCTGACAGCTAACATGCAGGTGGACCTAAGAATTGTCTGGGGAGATGGTGTCATAGTTGGAAAAAGGACTAGAAAGCTAGATCAGGGAAGAGAGTAGAGAAAGTATATAAATATTGTTAACTATAAACCCCATCGATTTGATCTGGGGCCCATATTCAGCACAGGAGCCTGTGTAACCTCTGCATCCCTGTAGGTCTGAGCTCACATTCTGTGGTCAGCACTAGGAACATTGTAGGCTACACTAATTTCAGGACTCATCTTCCTTGGGTGGTAGAGTATGTTGTCCAACCTCCCTTTGGAAAACGGAACAGTCTCTACCATTGTTGATCTACATTGAGGGCCAGGTCCTGTAGGGGCCCACAAAGAGGTCCATTGTAATGTTACTGATGAAATGACCAGTGACCATGGAGAGAGGAATCTGTTAAAGGTCTAGGCCCATCATGTCTGTGTGGGAATATCAGGACTCCCTGACGTAGCTTCTTTTTAAAAAAATTATTTATTATTAGATCGAGACAGAAATTGAGAGGGAAGGGGTGATAAAGAGGGAGAGAGACACCTGCAACCCTGCTTCACCACTTGTGAAGCTTCGCCCTGCAGGTGGGGACCAAGGGTTTGAAACTGGATCCTTGTGCACTGTGATGTGATCGCTTAACCAGGTGCATCACCACCTGGCCCCTCTAATGTGAAGCTTCCTACAAATCGCTTCTGTGTTGCAGAAAAGATAACCCTAGGTGTTATGGTATATTGCTCCATAGGTTCATTACCTTGCTTTGTACGTAACCTAGTGATCTCGTTCTAACATTGTTATAATTTCTTATGAAAGCCAATATACTCGGTGTTATTTGACCTTGACCATCTTACTGTTTTCCCCACTAATGAGTGAACTGAATAAATCTAGATATTTAAAATGCTCTTTGAATACAGTTTGCCATCTTTTTTTTTTCTCGTGAATGAATGAAGTGAAGAACATCTTTGACGACATGCTTATTCTGTATTTTTTGGAGTATATTTTACCTTTGTGAAAGTTATGCTTTGACAAGGATTTCATATGATTGTACTGGAAACACTGGTGAGGATAGATATAGAATTGGCTCAAAACTAGCACCAGTGATGGGATCATGTCCTGTGGGGACTGTTGTCATATGCTTGCCCCAGTAAGAGAATACATTTATTGACTCTTTCTGAGCAATATCGTTGCTTGGGACCACTGGGATCCTCAAACTATTATTATTATTATTATTATTAATCTGTCACCAGGATTATAACTAGGGTTCATTGTCAGATGATGAATCCACTGTTCCCAAAGATTTCTTCCCCCTCCTTTTCTTTCTTTTTTGATAAAGACAGAGAGAAGTATGGGGGGAGAGGTAGTGCTGAGAGAGAGACACACACAGAGAGAGAGATTGTCTGCATCACTGCTTCACTGCTCTTGAACCTGGGTCCTAGTGCATGGTGAAGTGTCCAGTCAGCGGGGCGCACCAGGGCCCAGCTCATTTCAAGCTATTTTAGAACTTAACTTTTCCTTAAGTCTCCCTCAAATCTGTTGCTAGTAACTCCAGGACTTGGTTCTCACTTTTCTATGCTTTTCCAGCATTTCAGTATCTTTCTCTTCACAACCTAAACAGCTAACTGGTGAGTCCTTTTGCTTCCAACTTTTTTTTTTTTTTTGCCTCCAGGGTTATTGCTGGGGCTCGGTGCCTGCACTACGAAGCCATTGCTCCTGGAGGCCATTTTTCTTTTTTCCTTTTGTTACCCTGGTTGCTTTATCATCGTTGTGGTTATCATTATCGTTGTTATCGATGTCACTGTTGTTGGATAGGACAGAGAAAAATGGAGAGAGGAGGGGAAGACAGAGAGGGGGAGAGAAAGACAGACACCTGCAGACCTGCTTCACCACCTGTGAAGCGTCTCCCCTGCAGTTGGGGAGCTGGGGACTTGAACTGGGATCCTTACACGGGTCCTTGCGCTTGGTGCCACCTGCACTTAACCCACTGCACTACCACCCAATCCCCTTTCTTCCAACTTCTTTCAATCTTCCTCTCTTAAGTATAAGACTTTTGTATAGAGAAGCTGAGTTCTAGAAGCTGAGTTTTTGAGTCCCTTAATGCAGTTTTAGACTCCATGCTGCTGGCTGATGGTGAGGCACACTGGTATTCAGGACATGCAAGCCACTCTGAGACTAATTTCCATGAGAGTAACTTCTGAGTTCTATAACGAAAAATATGGTTTCCATCTGAGTTGAGGTGTTTCTGGTCTTTGAGGACATGGGAGCTTATGCACAAAATTACAGTACTAGGCTGTTGTTTTCAACGGGTTATGTTGTTTTCGCCGGGCTGGCTTCACGGGCGGGTAACAGACGACCAGGGACTCATGGTTGAGCTGTAGGCAGTATCTCTTTATTCATGCAGGACGCAGCACAATCTAAGACGAGCTAAGCTAAACTCAAGTCCCCTAAAACTCACAATGCTGCCTTTATATATACTTGCCAAGTAGGCTGGAAACAGGATGTGACATAGAGAGGGTGGAGAGAAAAGTGACTGGTGAAAATCAGAGTGTGACAAGGAGGGGGCAGAGCAGGCGAGAATCCTATCACTGAACCACCAATGCCCTGGAGGGAGTGCTTTATGTAAATGTAAAAGTGATTTATGTTAATAGACCAAAGCTTTGAATGGGATTAAATCTATCCCTATATAGGCATATGGTTAAGCAGAAGCCAGGGGGAGCTGGCATACTATCCAACACTAGGCTACTTGGAAATCCACTTCCTGTCATGAGTTGTACTGCCCGTCTTGTAACTTGGCCACTCATCCGCAGCTGAAATTATTCTGTTTTACTCTGCTGTGTGTATCTCTTCATAGTGCAAAAATGTTCACTAGAATTTTCTGCAATGTATACTTTTTACTCTTTTAATTTCTCCCACTCCTTAAAGAACTTTATTCTCCTCCTATTTTTTTTTTCTTGGTGGAACTGGGCCTTGTACAAGCACAATTCTGCTGCTATAGATCACTTTAAAAATTATTTATTTGTTATTGGATACAGAGAAATTGAGAGAGAAGGGGGAGATAGAGAGGAAGAGAGACAGAGAGACACCTGCAGACCTGCTTTACCATCTGTGAAGCGACTTCCCTACGGGTGGGGAGCTGGGGGCTTGAACCGGGATCCTAACCGGTCCACTTTGTGCCACATGTGCTTAACCCGCTGCTCTACTGCTGTTTGACTCCCTTTTTTTCCATTCAGAGGGAAAGGAAGAGACCATAGCTATGATGCTTTTTCTGTTGCCATAGTAACTAGCATATGAGGCCAAGGCTTGAACATGGGTGCATACATATATTTTTCTTGGTACGCTCTCTGTCCTTTCTCTTTCTTCCTGTTTTGGGTAGTAGGTGATACACCTTCTCTATACTTCTGGTGGCGGGGGGGAGGTGGCTGCTGAGATTTTGACCACCTTTTCTTGACTTAAGCTGAAAGACTTCTTTATTTTATATTTATCTGATGGTTTCTCTGAGGTGTCTTGTTTTTCCCAACCACTGAATTTCACAGAGACCAGGGCTGAAGACCAGAGGGGCTGGTTGTATAGCCAGAGGTTTTATTAGTCCTGAGGTAATCTTAGCTCTCCCTCCAGCCACATATCCATGTTGATGTGGGGGCATGTCACCTAGCTTCTTCTAAGACAGAAGGACTAATTAACACCAGGCAGATGAGTCATAGAAAAAGCCAAATTTTAATAATATACTTATAGAGAATTTACATTGATGTAAATTCTAAGTAAAATGGGGCCAAGATATTCTTAATATATCCTGTGCTAAGAGATCTGGGGTATTGAGTAAGAGGGAAAGGAGAATTTTCATAATAAGGAAGGGATGACCTTCTTATTCTCAGAGTAAAAAAAATAAGAGTTTCTCAAGAAGGCATCTGAACAATGTTCTCCCAAACTATGGTCTTCCAAGTCATAAAGGGGGGAGTTTAGAGGGACAGTGATTGCTTCTTATATTAGGAAAAGGGCAGTGGATGGAGACAATGACACTTGCTTCTTTTTGGCTTTTCAGGCCTTTATTCCTTTTTTTTTTTTTTGCCTCCAAGTTTATCGATGGGGCTTGGCTCCTGCACTACAAATCCGCTGCTCCTGGTGGCCATTTTTGTTTCCATTTTATAGGATTGGACAGAGAGAAATTGAGAGAGGAGAGGGAGATAGAGAGGGAGAGAAAAAGACAGACACCTGCAGACCTGTGTCACCACTTATGAAACGAACTCCCTGCAGGTGGGGAGTCAGGGGCTCGAACTGGGATCCTTGCACAGGTCCTTGGGCTTAGTACTATGTGTGCTTAGCCTGGTGCGCCACTACCCAGCTCCTTCAGACTTTCAGTACTCTTAACTTAAAATCACCTGCACTCTGTAAATAATGGTGACATTTCTCCAGAGACCCAGAATGCCCCTATTGACAATTTTAGTTCCCTCTACCAAGATGACACTGAATGGAACACACTTTCTCTGGGCACATTGAGAAAAATTCATCTGGTCATTATGATCATTATAAGTGAACAATCAAACACTGGAGTCACTTTGGGAGGCTGGAGGCTCAAGGTAGCTATCACTCCACCTCTGTTTCTCGGGTCATCAGAAACTGTATAATTAGCTTCTAGCTGGACTAGGGTTACTGTGTGCTTTTTGGTACTACTTTCCATATTGTCCCACGGGAGAGTGATGATTATAAGTTTACAAAGTCCCTGCAGTACCTAACATAGCTGCAAGGAGACTTTGTCAATGTGTGTTTGATGAGTAAGTGACTGAATCAAATTAATAAGATTTATTTTGACCCTGGGGTTGTGCTCTAGTTTGGACCCTGATTGGTTCACATATACTGTTTCCATAGATCTAGCTTTGCCCATTTCATTCTTTAAACTGTTATAATGTCAATTTCAGAAAAACTAATACTAAGGGCTATGCAGGGCCACAGCCAGTAGAGCATATATGTTACAATCTTCAAAGATCTGGGTACAAGTGTCTGGCCCCCACCTGTAGGGGAGAAGTCTCATGAGTGGTGAAGCAGTGCTGTAAGTGTCTGTCTATCTCTTCCTCTGCCCCTTTCTTCTTAATTACTCTTTTTCTATTCTAAATAGATAAATAACATATTTTAAAAAAGTAAAAAAATTGACATTAAGGGACTGACCAGTTCTTGATTCACCTGGTAGAGAACAGTGAATCAGTGCTGCAAATATCTTCTCTTTGTCCTTCTCTCTCTTGTCTCTTGCTTTTGAAAAAGAAATTAAAAAAGATAAAGAATGGCTGCTGGGAGCAGTGGAGCAGTGCTGGAATGGAGTCCCAGTGATAACTCTGGTGAAAAGAGAGAGGGAGGGAGGCAGGGTGGGAAGGAAAGAGAGAAAGAGAGAGAGAGAGATGGAGAAAAGAAAAATAGAAAAAAACCCCACTAAATATGTATGTCAGTATAATGAAGATTCACTACAACTTGGGGTTCTCCCATTTTTTTAAATTCTGAGAAACATAATTCTCATCTAGATTAAGAAAATTCTAGCTAAAAAAATATGACTGGCATATTCAGGCAATATCAGACAAGGATTCTAATTGCAATTCAACTAAGATTTATTATTATTTTTTTATTATGGTGGTATGGGGAATTGAACATGAGACTCTGGAGATTCAGATATGAAAATCTTTTGCATAACCATTATGCTATCTTCTCCACCCACAGCCAGGATTGGTTAAAAGGGGTCAGCTGTGGAGTTTTGATATTGCACTCCTAACTTGTCAGGCTAGTGATGCGCAAGAGAGAGATGACCCAGGAACCAAGCTCATGGCGACAAGGCAATTGAAATCTTTATTCATCCTAACGCCCCAGAATTGGGCGGCAGCACACCTGGTTAAGTGTTGGGTAGTATGCCAGCTCCCCCAGCTTTAAGGTAAGCCACATGGCACAAACCACAATGGCCGTTGTAAGCCTCCTGATCTGCATGCACACACTCCTCCAGGTCGGAACACGGAAGAGCCAAGTCGGAAATGAAGTGGCTTGACAATACCATACATGGTTAGGAAAGGGGCAGAGAAAGGTGAAAGGGGGCTGGGAAAGGTAGGGACTGCCTTAGCAACTGTTGCTAGGGGTTTAACTGGTAGTATTAACAATACCCTGCGGTCTTGAGGGTAGAAAAATAACATATTATATGAGCAGAATGGGTGGAGGCCTTAAGTCATTTGTTAGACAAAGCAGAAGATCGATATGTAGATAATAAAAGGACTGGCCATAGTATCAAGGAATGCAGGGTGGAGCAGGGGGAGCTAGTTTAATGTTTTAAGGAATGCCAGGCTCCTGGAGGCAGAAAAATGCAGGGTGCTTTGTGAGACAGGGAGTCTGATAAGAAGAGGCAAACCTTTGGGGTTACTCCTGTCCCTCCTTGCTCAACCTCTTGGTAGAGAGAGAGACTGACAGGATAGACACACCCCTCAGGTCAAGCCCTGCCAGGCTCTACCACATCCTCACAATTTCCCTACACTAACTAAAGGCTAATTAATAATTAGCTTTATTTTGTACAAATCTTCATACAAAACCCCCAAAACAATAACATCTTTCTTGCATAGACTGACCACACACATTGAAAGCCAGAGATTCCTTTCTGGATTAAAGAAAAATTATTTTAATTTTAAGTTTTCTTTCTTCTATAGTCAAGCTGTTGTTGATAGGGTCTAGGTTGTCCCAAATGGAACAATGTGAAGGGCTGGATGGTAACACACATGTTACAGTGCACAAGGACTCAGGTTCCAGCCCCTGGTTTCCACCTGCAGGGGAAGAGCTTCACAAGTGTTGAAATATGCTGCAGGTCGGTCTCTCTCTCTCTTGCTCTTTCTCCATCTCTCTCTCCCTCTCTCTCTCTCATATTAAAAATTTTTTTTTTTGGATAAGACAGAGACAAATTGTGAGGGTAGGGGAAGTAGAAAAGGAAGGAGGCAGAGAGACACCTGCAGCTCTGCTTCACCACTCATGAAGCTTTCCCCTTGCAGGTGGGGACCAGGGGTTTGAACCTGGACACTTACATGCTGTAATGTGTGCACTTAGCCAGGTGTGCTACCCTCTTACCCCCTTTCTCCCTCTCTATCCCCTGTCCTCTCAATTTTTGATAGTCTATATCCAACAAATAAATAAAAATAGTAAAAAAAATGGGAAAACTTTAAAGAGAAATATATTCACTCTCAAAATATGTGAGGAGTGGGATTAGTTCTGGAAAGTATTTTGGTGATTAGCCATCAGGTCAGCAGAGAAAGGACAGCAGTTGGTTGGAAATTGTCCACATAAAATTTGCATTCACTTAGCATCCTTTACACATATGTCACATCACTGTTTTAGTCAAGAAAAAAAGAAAAGCAAATAAGCATTTTTAAGCATGCTTTTTTGGGAGGTGGGGTTGTAGGGGAGGGCTTTGCCTTAATGTATGTCTATACACAGCATCTAGGCTAGAGAAGTTTGACAGTTTTGGAAGCAAGTGAAATAATGTAGGCTTAAATCTTTAGTGACTGAAATGATGTGCATGAATAAATATAATGGAGAGAGATTTTCTCACATAATTTTTGGATACTAGTAGCTGGGGATAAGAAGACAGTTAGGCTTGGTGTAATTGAATAACCTTTTTATGAGAGCTTGATGAAACTTTGTAGTTTCTAATTTGGATACTCCTAATTTAGATATTTGGAAAAGAGAATCAAGAAGTCATGGAAAGAAAAGATGGAACAAAAAAGTGACTCCCAGTGTGTTAAAGAGACTTCAAAAATTATTTTATCCAATCTTGTTACTTTGTACAAGGGAGATTGGTAAGAGTTTATTGACTTGCTCAATGTCACCTTTTGACTTCAAGGCACATGCTGGTGTTGGATCTAGTTTTCTCATCAGTAAACCAATGTTCCTGCTGTGTTTGGACTCTGGTCTCTTATCCTGTATCTGGAAGAACTGAAATGGCTCCAGTTGAAGGCAGAGAACTGCAGAGAAATTTACAATTATGTGGCCTTACTTTGTAGTTGTGGAATTCTCAGTTTATTTTAATTGAAATATGCTAATCTTGAATGACTAGCTTTTACTGCACACTGAAATTAAACACCTTTTAGTGTTCCTCTGGAAAAAGATTGGGAGCTTTCAAGGACATAGCAGACACCCCAGTGGATTTTCTGCAGTTATAATGTTGGGGTTCTTCTCTGCATTCAGACCCATGTGAAACTAGAACATTAAAAATTTTTTTTAAAAATATTTATTTATTTCCTTTTTGTTACACTTATTTTTATTGTTGTTGTAATTATTACTGTTGTTGATATCCTCATTGTTAGATAGAACAGAGAGCAATGGAGAGAGGGAAAGACAGAGAGGAGGAGAGAAAGACAGACACCTGCACACCTGCTTCACCATTTGTGAAGCGACTCCCCTGCAGGTGGGGCTCCGGGGTCTCAAACCAGGATCTTTCCGCGGGTCTTTGAACTTTGTGCTACATGTGCTTAGCCGGCTGCGCTACCACTAGACTCCTAAAACTAGAACATTTTACTTCACTTCTCTACTTTTTAGTAGTCGAGAATTTGAACATTTACTTAACATCTGGCACACATTGTGAAAACATATCTCTAACTGGCAAACATTATTGCAGTAATATTTTCTCCCCAGGAATCTTAAAACTGTTTTTCTTTCTTCTTTTACATATATATATATATATATATTTATTTATTTTCCCTATTCTTGCCTGTTGTTTTTCGTTGTTATAGTTATTATTATTGTTGTTATTGATGTTGTCGTTGTTAGGACAGAGAGAAACAGAGAGAGGAGGGGAAGACAGAGAGGGGGAGAGAAAGATAGACACCTGCAGACCTGCTTCACCACCTGTGAAGTGACTCCCCCGCAGGTTAGGGAGACGGGGGCTCCAACCCGGATCCTTACGCGGGTCCTTGTGCTCTATGCCACCTGTGCTTAACCCACTGCGCTATTGCCCCACTCCCTCTTTTTTTTAAAAGTTCTATTCATGTCTCCTGAAGATTTACCAATTTTGATGATGTTTATATGCTGTTTAAAAAATTTTTTTCTATCCTTTTGGCTAACTGGATTTCACTGACTATTTTCCAAATTTAATTTTCAATGGGTGGATATTTCCTGTTTGATTTTATTATTTTCTTGAGATTTATTTATTTTTATCATTTTTATTGGAGTGGGGGGGTTAAATGGTTTGCAGTGTATTCATTGACACATGGATATAGTTTCTCATCTCCCTGTGAAGTTCTCTGCAGAACTCTCACGCACAACTTAGATTTAAAGAGAGTGCAAAACATTTTTCTTTCTTTCTTTCTTTCTTTCTTTCTTTCTTTCTTTCTTTCTTTCTTTCTTTCTTCTTTCTTTCTTTCTTTCTTTCTTTCTTTCTTCCTCTCTCTCTCTTTACCTCTTCTTTCCCATCTCTCTCTCCTCCCTTTCTTTCTTTTTCTCTTTCTTTCTTTCTTCTTTCTTTCTTGCCTTGAAGGTTATTGCTGGTTACAAATCCACTACTTGTGATGGTCATTTTTTCTATCTTATTTATTTAATTTTATTTATAAAAAGGAAACATGACAAAACCATAGGATAAGAGGGGTACAACTTTGCACAATTCCAACCACCAGACCTCTGTATCCCATACCCTCCCCTGATAGCTTTCCTATTCTTTAACCCTCTGGGAGTATGGACCCAACGTCATTGTGGGATGCAGAAGGTGGAAGGTCTGACTCTATAATTGCTTCCCCACTGAACATGAACTTTTACAGGTTGATCCATACTCCCAGCCTGCCTCTCTCTTTTCCTAGTGGGGTGGGGCTCTAGGGAAGCAGCTCCAGGACACATTGGTGGGGTTGTCTGTCCATGGAAGTCTGGTCAGCATTATGCTAGCATCTGGAACCTGGTGGTTGCAAAGAGAGTTAACATATAAAGCCAAAAAAATTGTTGACTAATCATGAACCTAAAGGCTGGAATAGTGCAGATGAAGAGCTGAATGGGGAGGGTGTCCTCCATTTTGTAGATAGCTGGTAGGCATCTTTTAGTTATATTCCAAAGGGCCTGTGGCTATCCTATTTGTTTTCCCCCTGAACCTGAAATCTGAAATGCAGGTGGATCCAAGTTATTGTCTGGGGAGATGATGCTATGGCTGGAAAAAGAGCTAGAAAGCTGGATCAGGGAAGACAGTAGCTCCCAAATATGGGAAAGGTCTATAGATATTGCTGACTGTAAACCCCATTGATTTGATGTGATCTAGAGCTCATATTCAGCTTAGGAGCCTTTACATTTTATTTTATAGGACAGAGAGAAGTTGAGAGGAAAAAGGGAGACAGGGAGAGAGAAAAATAGAACCTATAAACCTGGTGTCTTCACTGGTCATGAAGCTTCTCTCCTGCAGGTGGGGAGTTGGGGCTCAAACTTGGTTCCTTGAATGCAGTAACATGTATGCTCATCTGGGTATACCACAACCTGCCGTCCCAATCTCCCCCAAACAATGTGTTTCTAAGGGTCAGTCAGCCTGAGGGCAACCAATTTGCAATATCAGAACTGAGACTGGAGAGCTTCCTTAGCTCCCTAGTCAGAATTCACTACTATTACTTTTTCACCTTCTTCTCCTTCTCCTCTTTCTTCTTTCTCCTCCTCCTCCTCTTCCTTCTTTCTCATCCTCTTCCTCTTCCTTCTCCAGCACCCCTCCTCCTCCTTCTTCTTCTTATTCTTTTTTTTCCTAGAATGGTGAACCATTGGCTTCTGATGAGAACAGGTTTTGAACATGAAGTTTTTCTATCTCAGAGCCCATGTGCAGAGCCACTAAACCAAGTCAACAGTCTGCCAAAATTCATTTCTAAGTGTCCTTTTTCCAGTTTTATTTGACTTTTGGAACTGGCACCTACCCTGCCTCCACCCTGCATTTTGACCTGAATATAGTTTGTGTCTCAAATTCAAATTTGACTTCTAGATCCTTTAACGCTGAAATCTTCTACTTCCTCCACATTTATTTTGGCATGACTCCCTAGGCTTCATTCTTCTCCTTCTTCTCCCCTTCCTCTTCCTCCTCCTTCTTTAATTTTTATTAGTGATTTAATAATTATCAACAAGACTGTAGGTAAGAGGGGTACAATTCCATAGAATTTCCACCACCAGAGTTCTGTATCCCATCCCCTCCATTGGAAGTTTCTCTGTTCTTTATCCATCTGGGATTATGGACCAAAAATCTTTATGGGGTACAGAAGGTGGGAGCTCTGGGTTCTGTAATTGCTTCTTCCCTGAACATGGGCATTGACAGGTTGATCCATACCCCCAACCTGTTTCTATCATTCCTTAGTGGGGTAAGACTCTGGGGAGGTGGGATTCCAGGACACATTGGTGAGGTCATCTGCCCAGGGAAGTCAGGTTGGCATCATGGTAGCATCTCCAACTTGGTGTCTGAAAAGCATTAAGATATTGAGCAGAAAAAAAATTGCATAATAATTGCATAATAATCATGAACCTAAAGTTAAGGTATTGCAAATGAAATTTAAGGTCTTCATGTTGGAAGAAGGTAGGAAGTCTATTTTAGCTATATTTTCCATGGGACCATGACCTTACTAACTTTTTGCCTTGGCTGGACAGAAAATATGCTAAAATAAAATATGTTATGGGATAAAAATACTGTCTGGAAAGGTTGTGTCAGAGTTGCGAATAGGACTAGAAAGCTGGATTGGGGCATAGAGTAGCTCCAAAATATGGGAAAAGCATATAAACACTGTTAATGTGAACCCCATTGATCTGACCTAGGGCCCATGTCTATTCATATTTAACATAGGAGCCTTTTTTTTTTGTAGGAGCCTTTTAAACCTCTGCATCTTTGTTGGTCTGAATATATATTATATTATATTATATTATATTATATTATATTATATTATATTATATTATATTATATTATATTATATTATAATTATATTATATTATATGCCACAACTTACTCAGCCACTCATCTGATGTTGGACACCTGTGTTGCTTTCAGGTTTTGGCTATTACAAATTGTGCTGCTATGAACATAGGTATACACAAATCTTTTTGGATGAGTGTGTTTTGTTCCTTAGGATTTATCCCCAGGAGTGGAATTGCAGGCTCATAAGGTAGGCCCACTTCTAGCCTGTCATTCTGTGCCACGGAGAAGAGAGAGAGGAGGTCCAGAGCGAAGAAGGAACACAAATCTTTATTTGCGCTGGCACCTCAGAGTTGGGTGCAAGAGAAGCAGGTTGGGCCACGTGGAGGTAGCAAAAATGGCCACCTCACGCAGTAACCTTTCCTGCGTCTGAACACCCAAGGGGAGCGCTGGCAAGAGAGCGAGGTGCGGAAGAAGAAGGGCTTTTATAGGAGCAGCTTTTGGGAGAATGGGAAGGGGGAGGAGTAACCATAGCACTCCAGGATAGGATAATAACTCTTGTGAGAATAGGAGGGGGGAGGGGTAACCAAAGCACTTCAACTATACCTGGGAAATAGACAATGCCCTGAGGGCACAACATGGCGGAACAGGTACTCTGAGAATGTCCCAAGTCTCATGGGAACTAGCAGTAGCCTGAGGGGACAACATGGCAGATGTGACTGCATCTGCACAATTTCCCAGCACTAGCCTTATGAGAGTTCTTTAGACTGCTCTTCACAGGGGTTGGACGCATTAGTATTCCCAGCAACAGTGCAGGAGGGTTCCTTTGCCCCCACAAGCTTTCCAGCATTTGTCTTTGCTATCATTTATAATGTATGACACTCTGACAGGGGTCAGTGGTATTTCATTCTTTTCTCTATTTGCATTTCTCTGAAAATCAATGACCTGGAACATTTTTTCATGTATCCGTTGGCCCTTTAAATCTCTTCTGTGGTGAATATTCTGTCCATGTCCTCCTCCCATTTTTGGATGGGTTCATTTTTTTCTGAGTCTGGTGAGCTCTTTATATATTTTGGCTGTTTGCATTTTGTCTGATGTATGGCATATAAATATCTTTTCCCATTTCATAAGTGGTGTTTTTGTTTGGGTGGTGGTTTCTATTGCTGTGCAGAAGCTTTTTAATTTGATGTAGTCCCATTGATTTATTTTTGTCTTAGTCTTCCTTGCAATTGTACCTGTATCATTTAATATTTCCTATAAGTTTAGATGGAAAAGAGTTCTGCCAATATTTTCTTCTAAGTATTTGATAGTGTCTGGTCTAACATCCAGGTCCTTGATCCATTTGGAATTTACTTTTATGTCTAGTGAAATGTAATGATTCAGTTTCAGTTTCATTCTTTTAGTGTTTCAACCTGATTTTTCCAACACCATTTGCTGAAGAGACTCTCCTTTCTCTATTTGAAATTCTAAACTTTTAATCAGGAAAATGAAAAGGTATGCATCAGAGAAGCTAATAGGATATTTGGGCAAAGATGGTTGGCCCCATATGAAAGCTAGTGCCCATTTTTAGTAACTTGAGCTTGAATATTTTTCTTATGTCTCCTGTAAAGCTAAAGGTATTTTAGACAAACTAAAGTTCATCTACTAATTTTTAGTTATCTTTGACTTATTTTATATACAAATAATAATAAACATTAGACATGGATTCCAGTGTTATGTGGTAGCAGTAAAGTGAAGGTCAAAGAAATTCTCATGCTTGATGTTTGAAATCCTGGGTTCAGTCCTTTGCACCACCATAAAACAGAGCTGAGCAGAGCTCTTGTAACACACACACACACACACACACACACACACACACACACACACACACACACACACACACTGAAGGTCCAAAACAAGGCTCAAGGAGAAAAATACTGAAGACTTCCAGGGAAGGGAAGAAAGTCATATATAAAGGCAAAATCATCAGGCTTTTACTAGATTTCTTGTCATAAACCCTAGAGACAAGGAGTGAATCAAATGGCATATTCAAAGTATTAAAAGATAAGAATTGCAGCCATGAATTCTGTATCTTGCTAAATTACTTTTTAAATATGAGGGAGAAATAAAGATTTTTTTCAAACATTCAGAAGCTGAAGGAATTTGCTACTACCACTCCTGCCTTGTAAGGATTACCAAGAGGAGTCTCACATGAAAAGAAGAAGCAAAGGAATTCCAACTATGGATAAGCTGATAAGTATTAAAATAGGGACACAACAACAACAGGGAAAACCAGACACAGTAAAGGGAAGAGCAAAACTGCCAGAGTGGCATGGTCCAATGTTGGTGAACCAAGACAATAATAAAAAAAAAAACTCTTACAGGATCCCAGTTGGAGCTCCCTGCTCCACACCTGTAGGGGTAAGGGGATGGGGTGGGGAGTGTCACTTCATAAGCAGTGAAGCAGGTCTGATGTTGTCTACCTTTCTCATTCCCTTTCTATCTTCCCCTCCTCGTTCAATTTCTTTCTGTCCTATCCAACAACAACAACAACAATGGAAAAAAAATGCCACCAGGAACAGTGGATTCATAGTGCAGGCATCAAGCCCCATAGATAACCCTGGAGGAAAAAAAAAGGCAAACAGAAGCTCAAGGTGGCAGAATGGAACAATGTATTTCAAGCCAATAATGCTAACAAAAGGGCAGGAACAACTATTCTAATATCAGATAAATTAGACTTTCAAGCAAAGAAGGTGAAAAGAGACAGATCTAGACACTAGATATTTGTCAGAGAATTAATCAAACAGGAAAACATAACCATTGTGAATATATATGCTTCCAGTATGTGTTATATAAAAAGGGTACTTACTGACCTTAAGGGAGATTGACAGCAGCATAGTGTTAGTTGGAGACTTCAATATACCACTCACAGCAAGAGACAGATCATCATGACAAAAAATCAAAAGGGAAATAGAGACCTTAAGTGAAGTTATAGATGAGATGAGCTTAATAGACATATTCAGAACCATTCATCCCCTTCAAAAAGAATATACATTCTTTTCCAGTGCACAAGGAACATTTCCATGAATCAATTATATGTTGGGACACAAAGATAGCCTTAATACATGAATATTGAAATAATAAAAAAATATCTTTTCTGGCTAGTAGGTGGTGAAGTTAGAAATCAATCACAACAAGAAACAAAGAAATTTACCCAAACTATGGAGACTGAACAATACACTTCTGAATAATACCTAGGTAGGTCACTGAAGAATTCTAAAGAGAAATGAAAAAATTACTTGAAGAATAATGAAAATGATGAGACCAACTACTAGACCCTGTGGGATGCAGCAAAAACTGTCCTAAGAGGGAAGTTTATAGTAGTACAGGCCCATATTAACAAACAGTGAAGATATCAAGTTAGCTTCCTAACATCACAATGAGTCAACTACAAAAGGAACAATAAGGAGACCTGAAAGGCAGCTAGAGGAAAGAAATTGTCAATGTCAGAGCAGAAATTAATGAAATAGAATCCAAAAAGATGATCCAAAAGATTAGTGAAACCAACAACATATCAAGATAATCATTCTGCAAGACCAAGTGGGATTCATCCCTGGGAAACAGGGTTGGTTCAACAACCACCTCAATAAATTTAATTTATCATATCAACAAGAAAGATAAAAATCACAGGGTCATATAATTTTATGCTGAAAAGCCATTTGACAAGATCCAATATGCATTTATGATGAAGACCCTCCAGAAACTAGGAATAGAAGGACCATTCCTCAACACAATAAAAGACCATTTACAACAAACCCACAGCTAACATCATTCTCAATGGGGAAAAGTTAAAAGCTTTCTCTCTAAAGTTGGGAACCAGATAAGGATCTCCACTGTTACTCAAATAGTTCTCGAGGTCCTCACCACTGCAATTCAGACATGAAAGATAAAAGACAACTACCAGGGAGTCTGGTGGTAGTGTAGCGGGTTAAGCGCATGTGGCATGAAGCACAAGGACCAGTGTAAGGATCCCGGTTTAAGCCCCTGGCTCCCCACCTTCAGGGAAGTTGATTCACAGGTGGTGAAGCAGGTCTGCATATATCTTTCTCTCCCCCTCTTTCTTCCCTTCCTCTCTCCATTTCTTTCTGTACTATCCAACAATGATGACGATATCAATAACTGCAGGGCTAGTGTGGGGGTGCTTCTTCCCAGACGTGTACTCTCTGAGTTGGAGAGAACATGACTGGAGCCAGCCTGGGCTGTTACTCACTCAGTGACACAAGGGAGATGACTCAGGAACAGACTCCTTGATCAGAGAGCCAAGGCTTTTAAAGGGCAGACCCGATGTGGCAAGTTGGGAACGGAAATGACTAGGAAAGGGGCAGAGAAAGGCAAAAGGGGCTGGAAAGGTAGGAACTTCCTTAGCAACTGTTGTGAGGGTTTTAACTGGTAGGATTAATAATACCCTGCAGGCAGGGAGGGTCTTGAGGGTAGAAAGAAGATAGATCAAAGGAATGGAATGGGTGGGGATCTTTCAGGCAAAGCAATGATTATGTAGATAGGCCATAGTATCAGGATTGCAGGGTGGAGCAGGGGGAGCTGGCTTAATGTTTTAAGGAATGCCAGGCTCCTGGAGGCAGAAAAATGCAGGGTGCTTTGTGAGGCTCCTTATAATTTCCCAACATCTCCCCCTTTCTTTTTATCTAATGGTCATAGTATCAGGAATGTGGGGTCCTTTGTGAGGCAGGGAGTCTGATAAGACAGGGCAAACCTTTGGGGTTACTCCTGTCCCTCCTTGCTCAACTTCTTGGTAGAGAGACTGACAGGATAGACACACTCTTCATGTCAAGCCCTGCCAGGCTCTACCATATCCTCACAATTTCCTGACAAATAACAACAACAACAACTACTACAGCAACAATAAACAGACAACAAGGGCAACAAAAGGGGGAAAAAAAGGCAACTACCAGATGGTTTCACTCATATGTAGAATCTAGCGATCAGGCATATATGAATTACTAAAAAAAAAAAAATTCAAACTGAACAGAAACAAGCAAACTGTAAGACCTATGAGAACTGTGGTAGTGATTTTTGGGAGGTTGCAGGGTAGGGATATGGAACTTTTTTGGTGGTGTAGTGTGGAACTACATACTTTAATCTTATAAAAAATATTAATAAAAAATAAAATAATTTTAGAAATGGCTTTAGAATTCTTTTATGACTATAAAAATGATAAATGTTCACTGTAAGCAGCTCAAGAAGCATATGAAAGAAAGAAAAGTGCTCCAGTTTCTGTCAACTGCAGATAAATACTGTTAACATTTTAATGACTATTCTCCCAGATATTTCTTTTTGCATATATTTTGTTATTTATATATAGGATATAAGAATGAGTGCTAACTTTTTCTCTATTGGAATTATTTGAAATACTCATATAACCTCTTGAGTGTTTTCCTTATTGGAACACTAAAACAATGGAAAAAAATTTCTCTGCTACATAATTATGTATTTGTACATTTTTTCTTCTATAGAAGTTGTTGATGAACTTACTTATCAGTCTGGTTTTCAGATTCCTTGATTCCTGCTTTTATTATTTACTATATTATATTCTAATTTTCCTTAGGCTTTTGATTTTTTTTTTTCCAATGTCTTGTGAATTTTTAGTACTACATTATGGCAACTGAAATTGAGTACTGTTTGTAATCTTCTTTTACTACTAAAAGGAACTCAAGAGCTCATACAAAACAAACATCTTTCTGTTTTGCTGACTCCCTACTTGGAGTAAAGAGACAATACAAGAGGCTGGTGACCTTTTCACATAGTTTTCTGTAACAGATGGTATTGCCATTTACTTTTGTTTTGGAAGATAGAAGCAAATAACCAGAGCATATGGGATGAAATCAGTTAAATTTAAGGATGGAAGAAAATAAGTTGGGTTTTTTTTTGCTAGATAAAGCTGTAACAGTCCATGCTAAATGTCACCACCAAAGGAAATGTTACCCTTTGCATAAAGTTAGCAGTGTGGGCTCACCCAGCAGGCTTAATTTTTAGCATGGATTGTTGATGAAGGAGTCCAATATTTTGAACAGTTTGGCAATTTCTCTGGCTTTTTAAAACAGGAAGTTTCTGGAAATTGTATTTCTCCTTTTGGATTTACTTAGTGTGGTCAGTCTTTTGAGCCTTAAGTCCTGAAGTGTACAGCACTAAGCAGGTGTTTCTAAGACTAAGAGTTCAGAATAGGGCTTGAAAGCTGGATTAGGGCAGAAAGTAGCTCCCAATCATGAAGAAAGTATATAAATACCATTAACTGCTTATTCCATCGATCTGACCTAGGGCCCATATCTATTCATATTCAGCACAGGAGCCTGTATGACCTCTGAGTTCTCAGTTCATAGTCACAGCTGGGAACATTCTTTTTTTTTAATTTTAAAAATTTATTTATAAAATGGAAAATATTGACAAAGCCATAGGATAAGGGGGATAAAATTCCACACATTTCCCACCACCAGAGTTCTGCATCCCATCCCCCTCCACTGGAAGCTTTCCTATTTATTTCTCTGGGAGCATGGACCCAGGATCATTATGGGGTGCAGAAGGTGGAGGGTCTTAATTCCTTCTCTGCTGAACATGGGTGTTGGCAGGTTGATAAATACTATGGCTGGGAATATTCTAAGCTGTACTAATTTCAGGACCAGTCTTTCTTGAGCAGCAGAGTAGGCTGACTCAGAGAGTGGAACAGTCTATACCATTGCTGCTTTATATTGAGGGCAAAATCCTGGAGAGGTCCACAAGAGGACTTATGATGATGTTTCTGATGGAAGTGATCAGCGATGGTGGAGAGAGTGTGACCTATTAGAGGTCTAGGCCCATCATATCTATGTGGGAATCCAAGGATTCTCTCACTAGAGCCCCAGATGATGGGTTGGCCTGGTAGTGACCAAAAAGGTCATCATTAAAGTGTGCCAGTCTGTTGCCCTTATCCAGCTTTTGTAGTCCTTTCTTTATTTGATGAGGCTAGACTTTTTGCCAGTTGTTAAATCATTGAGTGTCATTTGTCATATCCAAACCAGTTTTGGATTTATGGGATCTAGCCTTACTATCTTCCCAGACAATATTCTTAGTCCACCTACATGTCAATTATCAGGCTCAGGCAAAAATTACTGAAGTCATGGGCCCCTTGGAGTATAACTAAAATAGGCTTCCTAGCTTCTTCCCACATGAAGGCACCTAATTTCATCTGCTCCATTCCTACCTTTGGGTTTCTGTTTATTAAGCAATTTGCCCTGCTTTATATCTTACTGCCTTTCAGCCACCAAGTTTCAGATGCTACTCTGATTCCATCCTGATTTCAATGAGAAGACATCCTCACCAATGTGTCCTAGAACCTCACCTCTCCAGAGCCCTAACCCACTAAGGAAAGATAGAAATGAGCTAGGAGTATGGACTGACACCTGCCAATGCCCATATCCAGTGGAAAAAGTAATTACAGAAGCTTGGCTTTCCACCTTTTGCATTGAAAAAATAATTTTGGTTCATAGCTGTTGGTATGCCTCTACTTCTGCTTCTGGGATCCCTTCTGTTACATTGCTTGACGTTGTGGCCCATTTACATGGTCATTCTGTTACATTTGTTTGGTCTCACTCCCCCTGCCTCCAGGAGATTTGGTTTAGCCCTTGCTAGTTTTGCGTTTCTTCCTTCTCCCCGCCCCCTATCCTGCATACTTCCTGGGTTCCTGATTCTGCCGCTGGAGGAGAAAGACGGAGGACAGAATTGTGTGGTGATTAGATTAGATTAGTTTTTTGAAAGTTGGCTCATGAATAAAGAAATACAGCTTCTCTGCTCAGCCTTGTGTCCCTGGTCGTCTGTCTATTGCAGCGAAGCTAGCCCGGCATACTGGCGTGCTTCTTCTTCTTCTAGCATTTGCCCTTCTTCCATAGCCAGTCAACAGCATCAGGTTGAGCCTGATGTAAAGTTTCGAGACCTCCTTTGAATCTGGAGAGGTGGCAGTCATTGACTATGTGGGTCATAGTCTGTCTGTAGCCACAGGGGCAGTTCGGGTCGTCTCTGGCTTCCCAACGATGGAACATAGCAGCTCACCAGCCATGGCCTGTTTGATAGCGATTGAGGAGGGCCTGATCATAACGTGCTAGGTTAAAGCCGGGTTGACGCTTGCAGGGGTCTGTGATGAGGTGTTTGTTCTTTACCTCAGCTGACTGCCAACTCTGTTTCCAAGAGTCTGGAACAGAGAAGTTCAGTGTAGGCGTAGGAGATCAGATTGGATGACAAGACTTCAAGTGTTGAACAGGATGGGCGAAGATATCCATGTATATTGGCAGGTCTGGTTGAGCGTAGACATGGGAAATGAACTTAGATGATGCCGCATCCCGACGAATATCTGGCGGGGAGATGTTGCTAAGAACTGACAGCCATGGAACCGGGGTGGAACAGATGGTTCCAGAAATTATCCTCATGGAGGAATATAATTTGGAATCGACCAAGTGGACATGGGGGCTACGGAACCATACTGGGGCACAGTATTCTGCAGTGGAATAGCATAATGCCAGAGATGATGATCGTAGTGTGGAAGCGCTCGCGCCCCATGAGGAGCTGGCCAGTCTTGCAATGATGTTATTCCTCGCGCCCACCTTTGCTGCAGTTTTTATGAGATGTTCGTGAAATGACAGAGTGCGATGGAGAGTAACGCCAAGATAGACGGGCTGGGCTTCATGCCGGATTCTCGTATCGTCAAGCTGCACATTAAGCTCATGCGAGGCCGAGGCATGGTGTAGATGGAAAACAGATGATACCGTTTTTGCAGTGCTAGGGATTAGTCGCCATTTTTTACAGTAATCAGATATCAGAAACATGTATTTTGTGAGTGTTTCCTCTAGGATGTCGAACTTGGATGCCTGAGTTGCACAGCAGATGTCATCGGCGTAGATGAACTTCCTTGAAGAGGTTTCTGGGAGGTCATTGATGTAAATAGCGTAGGAGCCAGAACAGAGCCCTGGGGGAGGCCACTTGAGACAAGTCTCCATCTGCTAGACTTGTCACCCAGATGCACCTGGAATCTTCTGTTTTGGAGAAGAAACGATGTAGTGTTGAAATAAAACGTGCTGAACTAAAACGACACATAGCCCCAGAGGGATAAAGAATAGGTAAGCTTCCAGTGGAGGGAATGGAACACAGAACTCTGGTAATAGGAACTATATGGAACTGTACCCCTGTTATCTTACAGTTTTGTTAATCATTAAAAACTAAAAGACTAAGATTCCAGATAAGATCATTGTTCAGCCACTTTTGCACTGTAGCCAATACTTCTACCTTTTAGTCATCCATATCTTAAAGTTTATAAAAATAATCTTAAAGAATTAGGTTGCCCTGTGAAAAGCAGTTTGGAAAAACTCTCAGAAGGCTAGAAGTGGACGTACCCTATGATCCTGCAATTCCTCCCCTGGGGATATATCCTAAGGAACCAAACATACCTATCCCAAAAGATCTGTGTATGTATACTTATTTCATAGCAGCACAATTTATAATAGCCCAAACCTGGAAGCAACACAGGTGTCCAACAACAGATAAGTGGCTAAGTTGTGGTATATATGCAAAACTGAATACTACTCAGCTATTAAACATGGCAAATTCACCTTCTTCATCCTATCTTGGATGGAGCTTGAAGAAATCATGGTAAGTGAGATAAGTCAGAAATAAAAGAATGAATATGGGATGTTCTTACGTATAGAAGTTGAAAAACAAGATCAGAAGGGAAAACACTAAGCAGAACTTGGGCTGGAGTTGGTGTAGTGCACCAAAGTAAAAGACTCTGGGGTGTTGGGGGAGAGTTCAGGTTTTAGAATATGATGGCAGAGGGGGTTGTATTGTTATGTGGAAATGTTATGCATGTACAAACTATTGTATTTTACTGTCAACTGTAAACCATTAATCCCCCAATAAAGAAATTAAAAAAAAAAGCTAGTGAGCCCATGCAAAACATCAGGGACTGAGAGACATTAAAGAGATTATAAAGATTGGAAGACTGAAAGGCAGACACATACAGAAGATTACAAGACACATGTGGGAGAAATTCTGCCGGAACCTCATGGTGCCCATGTGGGATATATTCAATAAACTCTCTTCTCTCACTACTAATGGTGTGGTGAGGTTTATTTTTAGCCCTGAGACACAAACAAAATGCTACATCCAAGCATCTAAAACCTAACAGCATAATTTTTTATGATAATAAGTTAATCTGCTAAATGGTACTGAGAAAGTAAGTATATAGAGGCATAATGGCTAAACTATATAAAAAATAGAATGTTGTCCCAGGGACTGGGTGGTGATGCACCTGGTAGAGAGCACAAAAATTACAGTGCAGAGAACCCAGGGTTAAGCCTCCGGTGCCTACCTTGAGGATGGAAGCTTCAGGAGCAGTGAAGCTGATCTGCAGATGTCTCTCTTTCTACCTCTCTATCATCCCTCTACCTTCTCAGTTTCTCTCTGTCTCTATCTGAAATAAAGTAAAAACCAACCAACCAACCAAACAAACAAAAATTATATTGCCCAATGCAAGAATACCAGGGTGATTTAAACAATACTTAGTGGGACAGTGGCCAATCAGAAAAGGCACTGGTCAAACATTGGAGAGGGGACCTAGACATCTCTTTCTGCGACTTTAGTTCCTGGGTTTAGGTGACACAGGGACCTTAGGGGAGGAGATCAGATGATTGTGACAGCAAGGGCTCCACTAATGCTCTTAGTGCAATAGCTACTCAGTAATGGATGTGATGCCCTTTCAGTATTTTAGAAACTAGTGTTTCAGTCTGGAGTAAAACTCTTGGTATAGTGTCTGGTGCACAGTAAGCATTCAATAATGTAAGTTATCGGTCCTGTTACTACTTCAAATTTATGAACATTACAATGATGACTATACCTATTACAAAAGACCTTTTACTCTCCTTGTTCTTGGCTTGAAGAAAGGTCATGAGTGTAACTAATGAATGTGACCAAACATAGCTCTTTTGTCAGTGACGTTCCTTGGGAAGTCTTAGGTATCTATTTATTATTTTTTCTTGATGTCATCACCAGGGTTTAATTGCTCTGCAGTGACTTTTCAGAGAGAGACCAATTTATGTATGTGTATGCATACTTGTGAACACACACACACACACACACACACACACACACACACACACACACACACACACACCTCTATCTATATATAATCTATATCTATTAAGACATTACAGCTCTGAGGTTTCCCCCAGTTCCCAGAGTTTATGCTTGACCCTGGGTAGTGCCTATAACAAAGTATCCACCTTTCTAGGTGAGCTATCTTGCTGACCTAAAGAAGGAGGAGAGGGGCCAGGGGAGACTTCTCCTCAGAATTTTCCTTTCTTTCATCTTAGCTTCTCTCAAGGGTCAATTTCCTTATGGACAACTAGTAATAAAACTACATTAGTCCAGGAGTATTTACAATGTCTGATGTGTTCATCTTGATGTTATTAATAGCTTATTGGAACTTGTTCTTGTCCTCAGGGCTCTGAAATATTTGATGGTCTCCGTCTGGTTGCTCAAAAGCCTACACGGGTTTCCAAACTCCTCATAAAAATGACCCAATCCTACTCTCTGGCATGCTTGACACTCTGGGAGTATATGTTTATGATCTAGACTTCTAGGCCAGTTCTTTTGCAAAGACACTAGATGGCTTCCTGTATCTCTAACTATTCTATTTTATCCAGTAGCATAAATTCCTTTTTGAATTTTCAGCCTGGCTTTCTCATGTTCTCTGAAAATGCCGTGATAGTTTCTAGTTTTTGCAAATGATAGTCTCTCTTTAGAGCCTCTCTTATCATATCTCCTTTTCTTCCACCCGGCCTTTTGACTATATCTTTCATAAATTTTCTGACTTAGAACTGCAAGTTACCGTATTTCAAAAGTTATATCTTATGTTATCACATTCAGACTGGGTACTCAAACATCCATAAAAATTCCATAAACAAGGGACTAGGTGGTGAAACACCTGCTAAAGCTTATATGTCACCATGAAAAAGGACTCAGGTTCCACCCGCCAGCACCCACCTGCAAGGCAGAAACTGCACGAGCGGTGAAGCAGTGCTGCAGGTATCTCTCTTTCTCTCTCATTTTCTGTCTTCCCCTTCCCTCTTGATTTCTTTTTCTTTTAAAAATGTTTTATATTTATTTATTTTCCCTTTGTTGCCCTTGTTGTTTTTCATTGTTGTCGTAGTTATTGTTGTTATTGAGCACACATGTTATAATGTGAAAGGACCCAGGTTCTAGTCCCCAGTCCCCACCTGCAAGGGGAAAGCTTTGTAAGTGGTGAAGCAAGGCCACAGGTATCTCTCTGCCTTCCCCCGTCTCTAGTTCTCCCTACCCTCTCAATTTCTGGTTGTCTCTATCCAATAAATAAAGATAAAAAGAACAAAATAAGATGGGAAGATTATATGGAATTTGTGAACAAATCAAAGGACTAACTTCAGGAGAAGAAAGAAATGTTTCACTCTGGCTCTAAGGAAAAGGTAAAAAAAAGGAGTATCTTTGCTAAAGAAATGGGAAACAGAGGTTCCTATTACATAGAAGAACTAGATGACTAATGGTTCCTAAAATGGCTCTGTTCTAGTCCTCAGAAACTTCTATATTACATGGCAAATGAACTTTGCAGAAGTGATTAAATTAAAGAACGTGAGATGGGGGATTATCCATGTGGATCCAGTGCAGTAATTACAAGGGACTTTATAAGAGGTAGTTTGGATATCAGAGTCATAAGAGATGTGATATTGAAAAGAGAGAGAGGGGAGAGGTGGAGAAGGTAGAAGGGAGAGGAGAGAGAGAAGAAGGGAAGGGAGAGGAGAGAGTGGAGAGTGAGAAAGAGGAGAGGGGAAGAGGAGAGAGGGAAAGAGGGGAGAGGAGGGAAAAAGGGGGAGAGAAGGGAAGGGAGAGGGAGAGAGGGAGTAAGAGAGGGAGAGAGGGGTGGAGAAGGGAGGGAGGGAGAGAAACAGAGAGAAAGAGGGAGAGAGAGAAAGAAAGAAGGGGAGAAACTGAGAGAAAGAGGGAGGGAACTGGAAGGAGGTGGAAAAGGAGGGAGGGAGGAAAGAGGATTTGAAGGTATTAAGATGTCTTTGAAGATGAAAGAAGGAGCAGTGAACCAACAAATGTGAATGATCTCTAGAAGCTGGAAATGTTAGGGGAAAAGGTTCTTCCATAGCACCTCCCTGGGCACTGTTAGAAGTTCTGACCTCCATAGCAAGTGATAAATTTGACTCCTTTTAAGTTATTATTTATTTGTGGTTACTTACTGCAACACAGCAGGCACTACAACACATTATCTCAATATTTTTTGACAAGTATGTATTATCTTTATATATATATATATAATTTAATCTAGATATTGATTTTCAAATTTGCCATCATCTTCTTTTCTTTTTTATATATTTTATTTATTTATTTATTGGATAGAGACAGAGAGAAATTGAGAGGAAGCAGGGAGAGAGAAGGAGAGAGGTAGATACCTACAGCACTGCTGCTTCACTACCTTGAAGATTTCCTTCTGCAGGTGGGGACTGGGGGCTTGAACCTAGATCCTTGAGTATTGTGATATATATTAAAGGAAGAGGGTGCTCTGGAAAATATCCTTCTGTAGCAAAGATGGAGGCTTTTACTGAGGTGAGAACACCCTTGATTAGAGGGTCAGACCAGAGGGTTTGTGTAATAGCAGGAGTAAAATTGGTGATAATCCATGTTGAAGGCTCACTACACATCAGTGATTTTTAGTAAATTCTCCTTTAATATTTCTACTAACTCCCTAAAGTAGGTGCTGTTTTAGGCCTATTTACTCATGGGGAGATTTAGGCATGGGGGGTTGACTTGCCTACTGAATATTTGTACCAAAACTTGAACCAAGAAAGTCTGGCAATGAGGTCCTACTGTGTCATATGAGGAGGTGGATTTATTCTTTATATCCTGTTACTGAAGTCTTATTTCTGGGCTTGGAATCAGGTGCAAGAGAGTTTGGCACCAAGCACCACTTGACCTCCAGCAGACACAACTCCAGTATGTGAACCAGAATCTAGCATGGGTGGCTGGCACATTAGGGTCAGTTCCCTTTCCCTTCTCTCTCTCTTTCCACAGTCTCTACTTTCACTTCTGCATCATCTCCTATGCTTTTTTTTTGTATCTTCCACTTAACATTTATTTTTTTGATTTTTTTTAATTTATAAAAAGGAAACATTGAATAAACCATAGGATAAGAGGGGTACAACTTCACACAATTCCCACCACCAGAACTCTGTATCCCATCCCCTACCCTAATAGCTTTCCTAGTCTTTATCCCTCTGGGAGCATGGACCCAAGGTCATTGTGGGATACAGAAGGTGGAAGGTCTGGCTTCTGTAATTGCTTCTCCGCTGAACATGGGCGTTGACTGGTGGATCCATACTCCCAGCCTGTCTCTCTCTTTCCCTAGTGGGGAAGGGCTCTGGGGAAGTGGAGCTCCAGGACACATTGGTGGGGTTGTCTGTTCAGGGAAGTCTGGTCGGCATCCTGCTAGCATCTGGAACCTGGTGGCTGAACAGAGAGTTCACATACAAAGCCAAACAAATTGTTGACCAATCGTGGACCTAAAGGCTGGAATAGTGCAGATGAAGACTTGGGGGCCCCTCCATTTTGTAGATAGCTAGTAGGACCTGTGGCTATACTAGTGTTTTTTTTTTTTTTTGCCTGAGCTTCAAATCTGATATGCAGGTAGATCCTAATTATTGTCTGGGGATGTGGTGTCATGGCTGGCAGAAGGACCAGAAAGCTGGATTAGGGAAGAGAATAGCTCCCAAATATGGGAAAGGTGTATAAATATTGTTGACTGTAAACTCCATCGATTTGATGTGATCTGGGGCCCATATTCAGTTTAGGAGCCTATGTGACTTCTGCATCCATGTAGATCTGAGCTCACATTCTGTGGTCATAAGTAGGAATGTTCCAAGCTGCCCCAATATCAGGACCCATCTTCCTCAGGTGTAGCATAGAGTATGTTGTCAAGCTTTCCTTTGGAGGATGGAACATTCTTTACCATTGTTGATCCAAGTTGAGGGCAAGGTCCTTTGGGGGCCCACAAGGGGTCTATTGTGTTGTTCCTGCTAAGAATGACTGGTAACAATAGAGAGAGGGATTTATTTGAGGTCTAGACCAATCATGTCTGTTTGGGAATGATCCCCAGCTGATGGGGTGGCCTGATAATGACTAAAGAGTCATCCTTAAAGTATGCCAGTCTCTTGCCCTTATTCAGCTTTTGCAGTCCTTGCTTTGATGAGGTTAACTTTGGAGTGAGTGAGAGAACTGTAATAGGAAGTAGGTGAGGAGGGTATCTAAGTCTAAGTAGACACTATTTCATTATGAACTTTATACTGAATCACTACAGACTATTGTGTACTTTTGCTTTTAGGTATATATTTTGCCCTAGTTTATAGATACATGTGAACATATGCTCTGTGTCATGGGACCTGGTCTATATTTAGGTTTTGGGACTTTGTTAGGAAGTGAACCTCCTGGAATGGAATTGGAGAATTCTATGAAAGGAAAGGTCTCACTTGAGTAGAGGGTGAAGGGTTGACATTCCATGCCTGACGTCTCTGGTCACAGTCTGAAGTGAAGCATGCTGAGGTGGTACTCCTTGCATTGATTAGGTTGGGATCGGTGGATGCAATATCATTTGGTATTAGTTGAGAGAAGCATTCAGGAAAGTCAGTCCCACCCTAGAGGTTCCAGGACTGGGGAAAATATAGGCTCTATAGAGGAAGGGGGAGGTTCCTGCTGTCTTCGGGTTTAAGAAGACAATAGTTATTGCTATAATCACATTATTTGGCAATTGGGTTAACTTTGAAATATCCCTTTGTTAGGATTTGCTGCATCATACACAACATCACCATAATTTATGTCCTTTGGCATTATTTGTATATAGCTGTGCCACTGGTTGTTTCTGTTCTCTCTGGTCTAGGCTTTTAAGAGAGTCAACATATCAAAGACTCAGCTTATGTATTAAAAAGACAGTCTGTGATATAAAAGATTTGAGACATTCAATCAATTTTCCCCCTCTCATATTAATTAAATAGTGATTTATATGACTACAAATTAATAGGAGTGTACATAAACACCATTCCTACCACCAAAAGACTGTGTTCAATCCCCCACCCCCTACCCTGTGAAGCTGAACATCCACCCTCACCCTCAACCCAGGGTTTTTACTTTGGTGCCCTTCTGCAAACATTTACTTTTTTACCTCCCCTTTAAGGAGTCAAATAATGAAGGGCAGATACTCACAAAAGTTTCTAAGTGTTAAACTTAGCAATAGAACAGAGTGGGTTATGGATTTTCTCTGAGTTGTTGTAAACAACTAATAGACACTAAAGATCTTCCTGTGAAAGTCTGCATAACACAGAACAGATGGTTCTGTTAGAGGGGAAACATGGACTTGTCATGGTCGGGGGTCTGAATTCTTACCACCCAACTAGAGACTGCACTGCTTACTAATTTCATGAAACCAGGCACGCTGTTTAATGTCTTTCAAAGTTCTCATTCAGTTGTCAAATGGATCTAATAATTAAATCTTTGTGAGGATTAATGACATTACCTGAACTGCTTATGACAGACCCTTGAGGAAGTGCTCAGTCATTTAGTGTCATTACAAGAAGGAATCAATGCTATAGATATGTTGATAGGTATTGGGCTCAGAAGTTCTCTGTTTTTATTTTTTATTTTTATTTATTTATTTTTTCAGAAGTTCTCTTAATGAACAATTATTCATTTATTTTTTGACCTTCTCCTTTCCTGCTCCCTAGATTTCTCAAAATATAGAACATCATGCGGAAAGCAGGATACTCAGTTAAATCTGTATTTTAGATAAGCAATAAATACTTCCCAATTTAAGTTTGCCACAGATATCGCACGGGACACACTTACACTAGAGATCATTTGCTGTCTGAAATTCAAATTCAACTTGGTGTCCCGTATTTTCTCTAGCTACCTTAGTAGCTGTGTGACCTTAGGCTAGTTACTTAGCTTCTCTGTGTCTCAGTTTTGCACCTGTTCAATGGGTGACTAAATGGGCTAGTCCATGTACAGCACTTAGAACTCAGTTACTGCTTCACAGTGTTATATTAGTTATAATTTTTACCATTCCTACAGAATCGGCTGCTGGTTAATGTCAAGTTACTGGTGATAATGCATACAATTGAGGAGTCAAGCAAGTTAAAACAATTACATGTTCGTGTTATTGCATTTAGCATTCTCTTTGATACTGTCTTTAAAATTCAATTCTCATTCTCCATTTTTCTCCCCCCCCCCCCCGGAGCAGTACTGAGCTGGAACTGAAACTGAAATGAGATTGCCCAGTTTCCTCTTTTTACAGAAGTTGCAAAAGGCTTGTCTGCTAAGCTTCTCTGGCCTCTCAAACCAGCTCAAAACAGTTTCTTAAATATGGATTTTTTTTTTTTGGCACAAAAAAATGCTTTAGTTGAGAAACTCTGAATTTGAGGTGGTTTTTTGTGGTTTGGGTAGGAGGAATTTTTTTTTTTTTGCCTTCAGGGTTATTGCTGGGGCTGGGTGCCTGCACTACGAATCCACTGCTTCTGGAAGCTATTTTTCCCATTTTGTTGTCCTTGTTGTTTTGCTTGTTGTAGTTGTTATAGCTGTTGTTGTTGGATAGGACAGAGAGAAATGGAGAGAGGAGGGGAAGATAGAGAGGAGGAGAAAAAGATAGACACCTGCAGACCTGCTACTCCGCTTGTGAAGCGACTTCCTGCAGGTGGGGAGCCAGGGGCTCAAACCAGGATCCTTTTTCACCCCGGCCCTTGTGCTTTGTGCCATGTGCGCTTAACCCGCTGCACTACCGCCCGACTCCTGTAGGAGGAGATATTTTTAATTTAATTGAGATACTGATTTTCAAATTTGCCATCATTTTGTTTTCTTCTTTAAATATTTTGTTTATTTATTTATTGGATAGACACAGAGAGAAATTGAGAGGAAGAGGGAGAGAGAAGGAGAGAGACAGACACCTGCAGCACTGCTGCTTCACCACATGTGAAGGTTTCCCTCTGCAGTTGGGGACTGGGGGCTTGAACCTGGATCTTTGAGCACTGTAACATGTGCGCTCAACCAGGTACATCACTGCCCGACCCCTTCTATCATTTTGTATTCTACTTGTCCTTTTTTTTTTTTTCCTGTCATCACAGTTATTTTTGGGGCTCAGTGTCTGTACAGCTCCTGTCCTTGTATTTTGTCTTTCTGTTTTTGATAGAGGGTAAGAGAGAAAAGGAGAGACAGAGGGAAGGAAGGACGGACACCTACAGCATGGCTCCAGCACTCATAAACATTCTCCCTGTAGGTGGAGTCCGAAGGTTGAGCCCCAGTCATTGCACATGGAAACCTGGATGCTCTGTTGGGTGTTTTACTGCCTGACTGCTCTACCTACCAAAATCTTTTTTTTAAAATTAGTGATTTGATATTGATTTAAAAAATTACATGTCAGCAGGGCTATCATTCCATACTATTGCCACCACCAGATCCCTCCATTCTAGGCCAAAGTGGCAGACATAAGTTACCTATCATCTCTACAGCTATCCATCTACATTTGTACATAATTGCTCTTTTTCTTTTTATTTATTTATTTATAAAATGGAAGTACTGAAAAGACCATAGGTTAAGAGGGGTACAATTCTATATAATCCCCATCACCAGAACTCCATATCCAATCTCCTCCCTTGAAAGCTTTCCTATTCTTTGTCCCTATGGGAGTATGGACCCAGGGTCATTATGAGGTACAGAAAGTGGAAGGTCTGGCTTCTGTAATTGCTTCCCTGTTGAACATGGGCCCTGACAGGTCGATCCATACTTCCAGCCTGTTTCTCTCTTTCCCTAGTGGGGTAGGGTTCTGAGGAAGCATGGCTCCAGGACACCTTGGTGGGGTCATCTGCCCAAGGAAGTCAGTTTGACATCATGGTTGCATCTGGAACCTGGTGGCTGAAAAAGAGTAAGCAGAACACATTGTTGACTAATCATGAGCCCAAAGGCAAGAATATTGCAGATGATTTGAGGTCTCTGTTTTGGGAAAAGCTCATAGGTCTCTTCCAGGTGCAGTCCTCTCTTTCCCTCCAAGCCAAACACAACCCTATCACTACATCCAAATGCCCCTCCCTTGTCCTCCTCTCTCTGTGGGTCCTGATGGAACTGGATGGAGTTCAGAGCCCTCCCATCCTCTTCCTCCTATCATTTCTCCCCCACTGGGAGTATGGATCTAGATTGTTTTTGGGGTACAGGATCTACCAAAGTCTTTACTAGTTAATGCTAATGCTAGTAATAAGTCTGAGAAATTAGTTCAACCAGTATTATTAATATTTCTCCTTCACTTGAGTTATCCCTTCAGTTCTCATTTTTCCTATTGCTTTATGTTTGTTTATTTTTAAAAATATTTTTATTAGTGATTTAAAAATTATGAGATAAAAGGGATATAATTCCACATTATTTCCACCACCAGAATTCTGTGTCCTCACCCTGCTTTAGTGGAAACTACAATATTTTTTGTAATATCACAGATTTATCTTTTTTTTTTTTCACCTTCCCATTTTTATTTAATTCTATGGCCCTGCCTTCACTTTCTACTCACACCTAAACCTAGTTCTACTTCCGGGTGTCCATCCTTTTTCTTTTTTCCTCTCAAATAAGTGAAACAGTGAGACTTCCTCTGGTGTTTTTTAGATTCTCTTCCCTTTCAGTGGTGGTATAAAAACAAAGATTCCTGGTGACAAAATGTTTCTGGTCCTGGTGGAACTGGGTCCAGAACCCTCTGGTTGTCTTCCCATAACATTCCTCCTCTGGGAGTATAGACCAAAGTTCCTTTGGATTTGCAGAAGGAAGAAGTTCTGGCTTCTGTAATTGCTTCTCCACTGGACATGGATATTGGCAGTCAATCCATAATTCTAGCCTGTCTCTATCTGTCCCTAGTGGGAAAGGACTCTGGAGAGGTGAGGTTCTAGGACATGTTAGTGAGATCATCTGCTCAGGGAGGTCAGGATGGAATCATTGCAACATCTGAAACTTGGTGGCTGAAAGGCAATAAAATAAAAAGCAGGACAAATAAACAGGAACTAAAGAGTAGGAATAGAGTGAATGAGAATAGGGGCCCTGGGGTGGAAATAAACTAGGATGTCTATTTTAGGTATAGTCCTAGGGGCCTAAAACTTTAGTAATCTTTGCTTGAGCTTCATAGCTAACATAGAGGTTGACTAGAAGTATTGTCTAGTAAGATGGTGTCAGAGAAGAGAATAGAACTTGAAAGCTGGATTAGGGCAGAGTGGCTCCCAAACTTGAAAAGATAAATACAGTTGACTCTTTGCCACATTGATCTGAATTGGAGGCCATGTATATTCACATTTAGTGCCAGGGTCTGCATAACTTCTTTTTTTTAAAAGTTTTTTTTGAATATTTATTTATTTAATTTATTCCATTTCTGTTGCCCTTGTTGTTTTATTGTTGTAGTTGTTGTTGATGTCGTCGTTGTTGGATAGGACAGAGAGAAATGCAGAGAGGAGGGGAAGACAGAGAGGGGAGAGAAAGATAGACACCTGCAGACCTGCTTCACCGCCTGTGAAGGGACTTCCTTGCAGGTGGGGAGCCGGGGGCTCGAACCAGGATCCTTATGGCAGTCCTTGCTCTTTGTGCCACGTGCGCTTAACCCGCTGTGCTACCGCCAGACTCCCAACATAACTTCTGAGTCCTTGTTAGTCTGACCAGATAGTCTGTGGTCACAGCTGGCAACATCCTAGGCTGCACTAACTATAGGCCTAGTCTTCCTTGAGTGGTAGAATATGATGGCCCAGCATCCTCTTCAGTGATTAGAACCTTTCAAAACATTGCTCGTTTATAATAAGGGTAAGGCCCTGCAGAGGCCCATAAAAAGGCTTATGATGACATTCTTGATGGAAGTGACCACTGATGGTAAAGAGAGGGATCTGTAAAAGGACTAGGACCATAGGATCATGGGGAAATCCAAGGATTCTCTAACCAGGACCCCAGGTGATGTTTCTCTAATTTTTTTTTTATTGTTGTTGTTGTTGCTAGATAGGACAGAGAGAAATAGACAGAGGAGGGGAAGACAGAGAGGGGGGAGAGAAAGATAGACACCTGCAGACCTGTTTCACCCCTTGTGAAGTGATTCCCCTGCAGGTGGGGAGCCGGGGGCTCGAACTGGGATCCTTATGCCATTCCTTGTCTTGCACCACATGCGCTCAACTTGCTGCACTACTGACCGACTCCCTGTTTCTCTAATTCTCTATCCCAAACACACTAGTCAAAGTGCTGCTTATAATCCTTCCATATTATTATTAGTCAATTCTATTTCCTTGAGTTTGTCTCCAAGTCTTTTCAGCATTAACCTTTTTTTAAGCAGAATTAATTTTTATGAGAACATTTAACATTGTCTTCAGATGTTGGTGTACCCTCCCAGGGAGCGGGGAGGAATTATAAGCATCTGCAACTCATCTTCAAATTCTCCATGATGCCTTGTAGGTGGTAGACTGTTTAACAGATATTTGTGGTATTGAACTGAAAACATCTGGGTACTCAAAAGAAATTCAGTGTCACTACAAATGACTCAGTTTTGATAAATACAGTGACTGATTTAGAATAGCTGATTTCTATCTTTAAAAAAATTTTAAATATCTATTTATTTATTGGATAGAAACAGCCACAAATTGAGAGGAGGATGGGAGACAGACAGGGAGAGAGACAGAGAGACACCTGCAGCACTGCTTCACCACTTGCAAAGCTTTCCCCCTGCAGGTGGGGACCGGGGGCTCTATCCTGGGTCCTTGCGCCCTCTAATATGTTCAACCAGGTGTGCCACCACCTGGTCCCCTCCTTTTTTTCATTCAGGAAGAACCATACTTTTTATTTTAAAAATTGATTTCAATGTTAGAGGATTTTTATTCATTCAGTGAGAAAGAAAGAAGGAAAGAGAGAAAGAACTAGATATCATGCTGGTACATCTGCTGCCAGGGACTGAACTTGGGACCTAATGCTTGAGAGTACAATGCTTTATCTACTGAGTCACCTCCTGGACCACTAGGAATACACTGTCACCTTAATATATATGTGTATCTAACTCACTACACTCACCATCAAAATTCCTGTGCCATCACACCAAATACAATGCTTCACCTATCCCTTTCCCCCTCTCCTGTTTTCTCTGATAACCATCACAGGCTACAGAGACTAAAAGTCAGTTTGGTTGTCCTTTCTCCTCTTTTTCTTACAAGTTTACTTGTTTTAATTATTATTATTTTGCCTCCAGGGTTATCAGTGGGACTCGGTACCTGCACTATGAATCCACTGCTCCTGGAGGCCATTTCCCTTATTTTTGTTGCCCTTGTCATTATTGTTATTGTTGTTGGATAGTACAGAGAGAAATTGAGAGAGGAGAGGAAGACAGAGGAGGGAGAGAAAGACAGACACCTGCAGACCTGCTTTACTGTTTGCAATGACCCTCCTGCTGGTGGGGAGCCAGCGGCTCAAACCAGGATCCTTACACCAGTCATAGCGCTTTGCACCATATGTACTTAGCCCATTGTGCTACTGCCCTCCCCCCTGTTTTAATTATCTTTATTCCACATATGAATGAACTAGTCAGATAGTCTTTTTCTTCTTTTTAAAAAAGAATTCTCCATACTGTTTCCAAGAGTGGCTGTATCAGTTTGCAGTCCTACCAACAGTATAACAGAATTCCTTCTTTACCTGTTCTTGTCATCATATGTTGTTTTCCATGAAGTACATCTCACTAGTGTGAGCTGTTACCTCATTGTGGTTTTAATTTGCACTTCTTTAATATGGGACATGGAGAGTTTTTTTTTTCTTCTTTTTATTTTAGTAGGTCCTTGTGTTTTCTTTGGCAAAGTGCTTATTCACATCTTTTGGCCATAATTTTTACTATTCTTCTCTTTTAGTGTGTGTGTGTGAATTGTAAAATTTCTTTATGTAATTTAAGTAAGTATCAATTCTTATCAAATGTGTAACTTGCAAATGTCTTCTCCAACTTACTAGGTTGTCTTTGATGTTTTTTATGGTAGTTTCTCTCAATGTGTAAAAACTTTTTATTTGAATATAGTTCTGTTTGTTGGTTCTTGCTTTACTTTCCTTTGTCAATGAGGCTGAATTAAAAAATATGTGATATCAAGGTCTTGGAGTATATTACCTACATTTTCTTCTATGTATTTTATAGTATCAGATCTCATATCTAAGTCTTCAATTTTTAAAATATTTTTTGGTTGTTTAAAAAAGGAGACATTAACAAAACCATAGGGTAAGAGGGGTACAACTCCACACCATTCCCACCATCAGATCTCCATATCCCATCTCCTCCCCTGTTAGCTTTCCTATTCTCTATCCCTCTGGGAATATGGACCCAAGGTCATTGTGGGATGCAGAAGGTGGAAGGCCTGGCTTCTGTAATTGCTTCCCTGCTTAACATGGGCTTGCCTTTCTCTTTCCCTAGGGGGGGAGGGAGGGCTGTGGGGAAGCGGAGCTCCAGGACACATTGGTGGGGTCATCTGTCCAGGGAAGTCTGGTTGGCATCATGTTAGCATCTGGAACCTGGTGGCTGAAATTTTTTTTTTGACACCAGAGTCATTGATGGGGCTTGGTGCCTGCACTACAACTCCATGGCTCCTGGCAACCAGCTTTCTTTCTTTTATTTCTTTATTGGGGGAATTAATGTTTTACATTTAACAGTAAATATAATAGTTTGTACATGCGTAACATTTCCCAGTTTTCCACATAACAATACAATCCCCACTAGGTCCTCTGTCATCCTTTTCCAGGACCTGTACTCTCTCCCCCACCCCAGAGCCTTTTACTTTGGTGCAATACACCAACTCCACTCCAAGTTCTACTTGTGTTTTCTCTTCAAATCTTGTTTATCAACTTCTGCCTGAGAGTGAGATCATCCTATATTCATCCTTCTGTTTCTGACTTATTTCACTTAACATGATTTCTTCAAGCTCCATCCAAGATCAGCTGAAAACGGTGAAATCACCATTTTTAAAAAATATCTGAGTAGTATTATATTGTGTATATATACCACAACTTGCTCAGCCACTCCTCTGTTGTTGGACAACTAGGTTGCTTCCAGGTTTTGCTATTACAAATTGTGATTCTAAAAACATATGTGTACACAGATCTTTTTTGCCAGGCTAGTGTGGGGGTGCCTCTTCCTGGGCGTGTACTCTCTGGGTTGGAGAGAACATGACCAGAGCCAGCCTGGGCTGCTACTCAGCGACTTGAGAGAGATGACTCAGGAACAAAGCTCGTGATGGCTAGGTGATTTGATTCTTTATTGATCAGAGAGCCAAGGCTTTTAAAGGTCGAACCCAGAAGTGGTAAGTAAGAAACAGAAATGGCTAGGAAAGGGGTGGATAAAGGCAAAAGGAGGCTGGAAAGGTAGGAACTTCCTTAGCAACTGTTGCGAGGGTTTTAAATGGTAGGATTAATAATACCTTGCAGGCAGGGAGGGTCTTGAGGGTAGAAAGAAGATACATCAAAGGAATGGAATGGGTGGGGATCTTTCAGGCAAAACAATGATTATGTAGATAATAAGGAAGCGGGCCATAGTATTAGGAATGCAGGGTGCTTTGTGAGGCAGGGAGTCTGATAAGACGGGGCAAACCTTTGGGGTTAGGTTACTCCTGTCCCTTCTTGCTCAACCTCTCAGTAGAGAGAGAGACTGACAGGATAGATGCACTCCTCAGGTCAAGCCCTGCCAGGCTCTACCACATCCTCACAATTTCCAGACACTTTTTGGATGGGTGTATTGGGTTCCTTAGGCTATATACCCAGGAGAGGAATTGCAGGATCATAGGGTAGGTCCATGTCTAGCCTTCTGAGAGTTCTCCAGACTGTTCTTCACAGAGGTTGGATCAATTGACATTCTCACCAGCAGTGCAGGAGGGTTCCTTTGACTCCACAACCTCTCCAGCATTTGCTGCTATTACTTTTTATCATGTATGACATTCTCACAGGAGTAAAGTAGTATCTCATTGTTGTTTTTATTTTCATTTCTTTGACAATCAGAGACTTGGAGCATTTTTTCATGTGTTTCTCAGTCTTTTGGATCTCTTCTGTGGTGAATATTCTGTCCATGTCCTCTCCCCATTTTTAGATGGGGTTATTTGTTTTCTTATCATTGAGTTTGGCAAGCTCTTTATATATTCTGGTTATTAGCCTCTTGTCTGATGTATGTCATATAAAGATCTTCTCCCATTCTGTGAGGGGTCTCTTGGTTTGGGTAGTAGTTTCTTTTGCCATGCAGAAGCTTTTTAATTTGATGTATTCCAGTAGGTTTATGCTTTCCTTCATCTTCTTTGTAATGGGATTTGTTTCATTGAAAATGTCTTTAAAATTTATGTGGAAAAGACTTCTGCCAATATTTTCCTCTAAGTATCTGATAGTTTATTGTCTAACCTCCATGTCCTTGATCTACTTGGAATTTACTTTTGTATTTGGTGAAATATAGTGGTTCATTTTCATTAATCTGCATATTTCAACCTATTTTTTCCAACACCATTTGTTGAAGAGACTCATCTTTCCCCCACTTAATAGTCTGGGAACCTTTGTCAAAGATTAGATATCCATAGGTGGCTGGGTGGAGGGGCTTACTTCTGGGCTCTCAATTCTATTCCACTGGTCAGTGTGTCTATTCATGTTCCAATACCAAGCAGTTTTGATGACAATGACCCTATAATACAAATTGAGATCTGGTAGTGTGATGCCTACAGTTCTTTTCTTTCTTCTTAAGATTGTTTTGGCAATTCTAGGTCTTTTCTGGTTCCAGATAAAAGTTTGTAGTATTTATTCTATTACCCTAAAAAATGTGGTTGGGATCTTGATGGGGTTAGCATTAAATTTGTAGTTGGCTCTGGGTAGTATATTCACTTTAATGATGTTAATTCTTCTAATCCATGCACATGGAATATCTTTCCACTTCTTTGTGTCTTTTTCAATTTCCTTGAGTAGTGACTCATAATTTTCAGTATACAAGTCTTTCACTCCTTTTGTTAGATTTATTTCTAGATATTTTATTATTTTTGCTGCTATATTAAAAGGAATTGATTTCTGGATTTCATCTTCTTCTAATTTAGTGTTTGCATAGAGGAATGCCACTGACTTTTGAATGTTTTGTAGTCTGGCACCTTACTGTATTTTCTGATGATTTCCAAAAGCTTCTTGCTGGATTCCTTAGGTTTTTCTGTGTATACTATCATGTCATCTGCAAACAGGGAGAGTTTGACTTCTTCTCTTCCAATCTGTATCCCTTTAATTCCTTGCTCCTGCCTGATTGCTATGGCAAGAACTTCCAACACTATGTTGAATAGTAATGGTGATAGTGGGAAGCCCTGTCTAGTACCTGATCTGAGGGGAAATGCTTCCAGTTTTCACCATTGAGTATGATGTTGGCTGTAGGTTTGCTATATATAGACTCCACTATCTTGAGGAATTTTCCATCTATTCACATTTTTGTAGTGTTTTGATCATAAAGACATGTTGCATTTTGTCAAAGACTTTCTCTGCATCTATTGATACGACCATGTGGTTTTTGGTCTTGCTTTTATTGGTGTGGTGGATCATGTTGATTTATTTATTTTATTTTATTAATTTATTATTTTATTTTATTGATTTATATTAAACCAACCTTGCATGCCTGGGATAAACCCCACTTGGTCATAATGAACAATCTTTTTAATATACAATTGTATCTGGTTAGTTAGAATTTTTTTCAGTATTTTAGCATCTGTGTTCATCAGAGATAATGATCTCTAGTTTTCTTTTTTTGATTGTGTCCCTGTCTTCTTTTGGTATCAGAGTGATGTTGGCTTCATAGAAACTGGAAGGGAGTATTCTAATGTCTTCAATCTTCTGAAAGACTTTTAAAAGTAGAGGTATTAGTTCTTCTTTGGAGGTTTTGTAGAATTTATTGTAAAACCATCTAGTCCAGGACTTTTATTTGTGGGAAGACTTTTGATAGCTGTTTCACTTTTGTTGGCTGTGATTGGCCTGTTCATATTATTTTGTTCTTCTTTATTTAATTTTGGAAGTTCATAGGTATCGAGGAAATCATCCATTTCTTCCAGGTTCTTTAGCTTGGTGGCATATAGTTGTTCATAGAAGTTTTGCATGATATGTTGAATTCTGTGTTGTCTGTTGTGATATCTCCTCCTTCATTTACAATTAAACTTATTTGGGTCTTCTCCCTTTTTTGTTTTGTGAATCTGGCTAAAGGTTTGTCCGTTTACTTCTGTTGATCCTTTGTATGGTTTTCTTATTTTCAATATTATTTATTTCTGCCCTAACTTTAGTAATTTCTGTCCTTCTGGTTGCTTTAGGGTTCCTTTGTTCTTCTTCTAGGTCTTTGAGGTGTGCAATCAGGTTGTTTATTTGTGCTTTTTCTTGTTTCCTAATGTGTGCTTGTATGGTTATGAACTTCCCTCTCAGTACTGCTTTAGCTGTGTATTTTGATAGCTTGTGTCTTCATTTTCATTCATCTCTTGAAACATTTTAATTTCTTCCTTTATTTCCTCTTTGACCCATTAGTTGTTAAGTAGTATACTGTTGAGCTTCCACATTTTGGGACTATTAATAATCTTTTGTTTACTGTTAAGTGTTAGTTTAATTCCACTGTGGTCTGAGAAGATGTATGGGATGATTTCCATGCTCTTGAATGTACTGATGCTGTCTTTGTGTCCTAACATATGGTCTATCTTTGAGAATGACCCATGTGGACTTGAGTAGAATGTGTATTCCAGTTTCTTGTGATGAATGATTCTGAAAATGTCCAATAGTTCTAGTTTATCTATCTCTTAATTTTTTAAATATATATTTTTTTAGTATTTTATTTATTTATTATTTTTTATTTTTGAGAGAGATACAGAGAGAGAAAGATACAGTAAAAAACACCAAAGCAATGCTGAGCTCTGGCTTATGGTGGTACGGGGGAGTGGGGATTGAATCTGGCACTTCGGAGCCTCAGTCAGGAGAGTTTCTTCGCATAACCATTATGCTATCTACTCCCGCCTCTCTGTCTCCTTATTTAGCTCCCTCATTTCTTTATTGATTTTCTGCCTGGATGATCTGTCAAGTTGAGAGAGTGGGGTGTTGAAGTCCCCTACTAGTACTGTGATGCTGTTAATATATTGCTGCAGCTCTTTTAATAGATGTTTGATATATTTAGATGGCTTCTCATTGGGTGCATAGATGTTAATAATTGTTAAGTCCTCTTGATTGACTCACCCTCTGAGCATTAAGTAGTATCTATCCTTATCTTTTAAAATTTTATTCATTTTAAAGTCTATCATGTCAGATATAAGAATAGCCCTTTTCTGTGGGCCATTGCCTGTATGATAGTTTTCCATCCTTTCACTTTGAATCTGTATTTGTCTTGTTGAGTTAGGTGGGTTTCCTGTAGACAACATATTGTTGGGTTGTGCTTTCTGATCCGTCTTCCTACTCTGTGCCTTTTAATAGTTGAATTCAGGCCATTGACTGCCGGGATAGCCTGAGGGTACTTCTTCCCTAGCTAGTGCTCTCTGGGTTGGAGAGAACTCAACTGGAGCTGATCTAGGCTGCTGCGTGGGAGAGGGATCAGGAACTCGTGCAGCACTAACTTCGCAGGAGATACACTCTGGAACTCTCAGAGCCAGAAAGCAATTTCCAAGTGTCTTTAATCAGAAGAGCAGCTGTTTTTATACTCTCCAAGTAGGGTGGAAACAGGATGTGATATAGAGAGGGTGGAGAGAAAAATGACTGGTGACAATCAGAGTGTGACAAGGAGAGGATCAGGGTGTGACAAGGAGAGGGGGTGGAGCAAAAAAATATCATGAAACAGTGGGGATTGAACCAATGCCCTGGAGGGAGTGTGGTGCTTTATGTAAATGTAAAAGTGATTTATGTAAATAGACCAAAGCTTTGAATGGGATTAAATCTATCCCTATATAGGCATATGGTTAAGCAGAAGCCAGGGGGAGCTGGCATACTATCCAACAATTGGCATTTACTGATATCATAGAGTGAAGATATTTTAATGCCATTATTGTAGATTTTTAGAATGTTCTGATATATGGCATATTTAAGGTGGTCTGACTCTTTATAGGAGACCTTTCAGAACTTCTTTCAGGGCAGGCTTGGTAATGGTTGATTCTTTCAACTCTTCCTTGTCTGAGATGGTTTTTATGTGTCCATCTAGTCTGAATGACATTCTAGCAGGATACAATAGTCTTGAGAAAGCCTTTTTCATTGAACACTCTATAGATATCTTACCTTTCTCTTCTGGCCTGTAGTGTTTGTGTGAAGTCTGCTGCTAATCTTATGGTTTTTCTTCTGTAGGTAACTCTTTGTTTTTCTCTTGCAGTCTTCAGGATCCTTTCTTTATCCTTATTGCCTTTCCTTATTGCCTAAATAGGATATGTCTTGGTGTTTTTAGGTCTTGGTTAATTCTGTTTGGGACCCTCTGGGCTTCTTGAACCTTTATGTCATTTATGTTATCTAGACTAGGGAAGAGAGAAGTTCTCATCTCTTATGTCCAGTAGAATGCTTCTTCCTCTCCCTCTCTTTCTTCCTCTGGTAAGTCAATAATACGTAATTATTTCTTTTGAAGTCATCCCATAGGTCTCTGTTGTTGTTTTCAGTATCTCTTAATCTCTTTTTGAGATCTCTTACTTCTTTTTTAGTTGTCTCTAATTCATCCTTGATCTTCTGTTTTCAGCCTCATTTATTCTATTCTGTCTCCCCCCTACTATTTTCTGTAGTTCATCTATTTTATTACAGTGTTCTGATACTGTTTTAGCTTGTTCAGCTAGTTGTATTTTTAGCTTAGCTATTTAAGCTTTCAGCTCTCTAATAACCTTGAAATAATAAGTGTTTTCTTCCAGAGTCTCATTTGTTGTTTCTGTATTTCTGATGAAAATTCATTCAAACTGTTTTCTCACTCCTGTGAATATTTCCTTAACTAGTGTTTGGATGTTGACCTCACTATTTTGTGGTTCAACCGTTGGGGGGGGCTTTCAGCTGGACTCTTGTCCTGGTTCATTTCTCCAACATTTTTTCTTGTTTGTTTAACCATTCTAAATAGTATGTTATGAGGTCCCTCCCTTAGCACTTTTCAAATTACTGATCACTCTTGCCTGGATTGACTTGTGTCTAAGTAAGGCACTTAAATAGCTCACTGTCGTGGAGATTAACAGTTGTTTCTATCCCCAAGTTGGAGCATAGTTGCTGCTAAAGCCTTTTTTGTTTTTTTTTTCTTCCCTGTAGGCTATGGGAGCTTGAGGACTTTTATACTATAAGTAGGTTTCTTAGCTTAATTACTCACTCCTGACTAAAAGATAAAGCAGGATGGGGGAGAGATAATACAGTGGTTATGCAAAAAGACTCTCACACCCCAAGGATCCAAAGCTCTGGGCTCAATTCATCTTCTCTGCTGAGCTGGGCAGCACTGCTGGCCCTGTGAGTTTCTAAACATGTCCCATTTATAGTCTGTAGGTTCTGAGGCAATTATTCACTCTGTTCTTATCAGGAGAACAATGTGGAAAGGCTCCAATTATACAGCTCCACTGCTAGGCCATTGAAGTGTAGATCTTCTCCTGAGTTTCCTGGTCAGTTCTCTGTCCCCTGATATTGGCACAGGGCATCCCGCCTGCTCCTCCAGCCTCTGATGGTAGTAGGAATGGAGACTCACAGTTGCATTTGGTGAGTTTTAAGGGAGTCCTCTCCTTCCTTCAGAAGTTTTTTTGTTGGTAAAACAGACTGGAGGTGCTGCCTCTACTGGTAAACAAAAGGACTGTTACTAGCTGCTCAGTCTCTCCTTAGGCTCCACTCTTGTCCCTGAGCCACACATGTTTGTACTCACAGGTGATTTGGTGGATTCCTGAAGTTGTTCTAGTCCTGTCTTGTTGTGATCCCAGGTGATCTCCTCTTCCTTCTTTCTTTCCTTCCTTCCTTCTTTCCTTCTTTCCTTGCTTTTTTTTTTTTTTTTGATAGAGGATGGGGGACAGAGAAAGGAGAGATACCTGTAGTGCTGCTCCACCACTTGTGGAGCCTCCGCCCTACAGATGGGACTGAGAAGTCTTAAACTGGGTCTTTGCATATGGTAATATGTCCTTTGCCAGTTGTATTACCAGTGAGCCCATTAATACCTGTCTTTAGTCCATTTTGAGTTAAAATTTGTGTACATTGGTACATGATAATGTAGTTTCGGATTTTATATATGACTATACAGCTTCCCTAACATCATTTATTGAAGAGTTGTTTCCCCATGGTTTTGAGCTCATTTTTTAGGGTCTTTAGTCTATTGTATTCATTTGAGTACAAGCCTCTATTACAGTAGCATATATTTAAAAATTACTATTGCAAAGGGTTGTATAGTGGTACACCCACTTAGTAGAGCAGACACAGCACCATGTCTGAAGACCTGGGTTCAAGCCCCTGGGGGGAAAGCTTTATGAGCAGTGGAGCTGAGCTGCAAGTCTTTTTCTGTTGGGGACATTGGCTAGAGCAGCACTGTATAGGCACTTCAAAGAAGGCCTGTACAGTTCTTATAGACAAAGTCCAAGAACCTCTTGCTCTTTCCCATGGACTCAATCATACAGGTTCAGTAGAAATCATTGGCAGATAGACAAGGTTACTCTTACCTCAAGTGCAGGCTGCAACTGGGTGAAGGGAAAGTCAATACATGTTCTTGTTATATCTTCACTGCTTCACTAAGTTAAACTTTAGATATTGTGCTCAAATGTTTTACTGTCTAAGCTGAGAAATAAAGTCATTGTTATCACTTCACTATATAAGCTGAGCTCTACTAAGAATAAAGCATCAGATGATCTATCTGGTCCTTCTGTGCTGTCATTATTTTGCCCTCCTCTCAGGGACCATTTGGTTTTGCCCAGGACCAGACATCCCTCTCTCTCTTTCTCTCCTCCCCTCTCTGTCTCTCGCCTTCTATTAAAGGAAAGATAATGACTGCTGGGAGTAGTGGAGTGTTGTGCAGGCACCAAGCCCCAGTGATAAGCATGGTGGTATATAAATAAAACTAAATAAACTAACAGTATATTTGTAGTATCTGCTTTTATTCTACTATTACTATTTTTTTTTTAAAACAATGCTTTATATTAATAGTTGGACAAAACCTCATGTTAACCACAGCGACAGAGGTCTGGTCACAAATGCTCGACAGATTCTATAGTGCTGAGGACAAGCCAATGTGTGTAATGACCACTGGGTAGCTGTTGAAAATGTTCGGTAAATACTAGATCCCTCTGGGTCCATGATCAGGTTTGGAAGGATGCTGGGACATCAGTCTTAGGTACTGACAACACAATAGGCTGTGGCTGGCAGGGAACAGAGTCTGTCAGGCTGCGGGCTGGCAAGGGAACAGGGCAGACAGTGAGGGCTCTTTACTATTGGCTGCATTTTTGGGAGATCTGCAGTGTGTTTTCTGGCTGCAAAGGTGCAATTTATTTGCTGGCAATTAGTAGTGGTCTGGCAGAGATCCTGTTGTCTGTTAGGAGTTAATACTCTTGATAAATCTCTCTCAGACTTGGGGCAGAACTGATTCCAACTGTGAGCAAAGTTCTTCTGAAACCTGCTCTCCAGGGTTTGTTATTATGGATAATGATCCACCATGGTGTCTGTTGGCCCTGCTCTCAGCAAGGCTGCAGAGTTATCAGGAAGGCTAGCACTGAGAAATGCAAATTAAAGACAACAGTGAGATGCCACTTCTTTCCTGTGAGAATGGCACACATCAGAGAGAACAATAACAATGAATTTTGCGGAGCTTATGTGGGTAAAGGAACCCTCCTGCACTACTTGTGGGAACAGAAATTGGTCCAACCCTTGTGGAGAGCAGTCTGGACAACTCTCAAAAGACTAGGAATGGAGTTAACCTATGACCTGGCAATTCAGGGGATATACCCTAAGGAAACAAATACATTCATCCAAAGAGATCTGTGTATACTTATGTTCATAGCAGTATAGTCTGTAATAGCCAGAAACCTGGAAGTAAACCTAGGTGTGCAACAATAGATAAGTGACTAAGAAAGTTATACACAATGGAATACTACTCAGCTACTAAGAATGATGAGATCATCTTCTTCCCCTCCTCTTGGATGGAGCTTGAAAGAATCATGTCAAGGGAGATAAGTTAGAATCAGGTTCTGATACAGGATGATGGACCTAATCTGGTTTCGGGGTGTTTCTCTCCTTCTCCGGCAGGGTGTCCTCCAGGGGAAAGGTAACGGGCTGGTTCTTTCTTGCTCATGACAGGGGTGACATGAAGTAAAAGACACCAGGGGACTCTTAGCGTGAATCTAGAATCTGAGTCCTTGAGTCCCAGAATCCTAGAGTCCGTTTATTAGCAAAATTGACATGAGTTAAATAGAAAAGTGATGGAGGTAATTATTGTTGAAATATGACAGAAATTACAGGTTTCCTAACAGTCAGCATGCCCCTAAGGTAGGGGGCTGGTATGACAGGAATTGATGAGATACAAGACAATTATTCTCCATAACGCAAGCAACTTAATTATCCAAAGGTATTTGAGAGAAGCATAGGGGTTAAACCCGTAGGGTGAGACAGAGAGAAGATGGATATCAAAGAGCCATATAGTTTGGAATTTCTCTTGTCTGGGGTCTGAGGTGTGTGATGAAATGTGTGATAAGGTGTGTTCTTCTGTGATCAGAAGATGACTTTGAATAAGTGAATCTGTGGCCATGTGGCCTGCAGTTAATGGAGGGAAGTACTGGGGTTTCTGTGGGCCTGAGAGTCAAGAAGGAAAGAACCAAGTCTGAGTTTCCCCCTTGGTTGAGAGAGACTTACCAAGAGGTTATCTTCTCAGACCTCCACCCAAAGATGGGGGTGGTTCCCCCTAAGCTCTATCAGGCTTATACATGTTCCCAACAATCTGGGAGTGAGAGTGTCTTGTAGACACCTTGGTGAGATGAGAAATTGTACCCATGTGCCAACAACTGGACTGTAAAACATTAACCTTCCAATAAAAACAAAAACAAAAACAGATCAATAAACAAACAAACCAAAGGAAGGCTACCACTATGACTCCGACCTGGTTAATCACACATAGTTTTTGCCTACTCTTCTAACCGTGCGAATATAAAGCTGTAATGGAATTAAAATGCCAGTGATTCCATACAACCTGCTTTCTGCTCCCTAGGTTAATGTCCCTTACTTTAGAGATTTCTTTCTAATTGCATGCTGTTGTCATCCAAAGGGGCTTCTTTCTTGAGGGAGGGTACCCTTCTGTGTCCTTACTACCTGGACGTTGACCTGTTGTCCCTTGCTGTGGACACTTATTAGTTTGGACTGGAGGACCATTTCTCTGTAGTTTTTCACTGCCTGGTGTTATTGAACTATTATAATTAGAGGAGCCAAGCACAGGTTCTCCTTATTTGGCCTTCTTGCTGATGATATGTCTTATTAGTCTTGAAACACACACACACACACACACACACACACACACACACACACCACACACACCACACACCACACACACACACTCACGCACACACTGCACACACACTCACACACACACTCACACCACACACACACCACACACACACTCACACTCACACACACGCCACACACACACACAGACGCACAGACAGACACACACTCACGCACACACCACACACACACTCACGCACACACTTACACACACACACACCACACACACACACTCACACACACCACACACCACATACACACTCACACACACACCATACACACACACACACACACACACACACACACACTCACACACACACTGTTGGGTAGTATGCCAGCTCCCCCCGGCTTAAAGCTTCTGTCTCTAATCCTGCTTAACTAAGCACCAGCATGCCTGCAGGGCACTGGTTTGATCCCACTCAAAGCTTCGTTCTATTTACATAAACCACTGGTAACTAAGCACTACCCTCCCTCCAGGGCATTGGTGGTTCAGTGGTAGAATTCTTGCCTGCTCTGCCCTCTCTCCTTGTCACACCCTGATTTTCACCAATCTCTTTTTTTTGCTCCACCCTCTCTACGTCACACCCTGTTTACACCCTACTTGGCTAGTATATATACAAGCTGCTTTTCTGAGTAAAAACACTTGATCTCACTCTCAGGCAGAAGTTGAAAAACAAGATCAGAAACATAAACACAAGTAGAACCTGAAATGTAATTGGCATATCGCACCAAAGTAAAAGACTCTGGGGTGGGTGGGTGGGGAGAATACAGGTCCATAAAGGATCATAAATGACACAGTGGGGGTTGTATTGTTAAATGGGAAACTGGGGAATGTTATACATGTACAAACTATTGTATTTACTGTTGAATGTAAAACATTAATTCCCCAATAAAAATAAAATAAAAATAAAAAAAACACTTGGAATTGTTTTCCAGCTCTGAGAGTTCCAGAGTGTATCTCCTGCAAAGTTAGTTCTGCACGAGTTCCTGATCCCTCTCCCACACAGCAGCCTAGATTGACTCCAGTGGAGTTCTCTCCAACCCAGAGAGCACTTGCTTGGGAAGAAGCACCCTCAGGCTATCCTGGCAACACACCACACACACACACACAAACACACACACACTCTCACACAAACCACACACATACTCACTCACACACACTCACACACACACACACACACACTCACACACACCACACACACACCACACACACACACTCACACACACCACACACACACTCACTCCCACACACACACACACTCACACACACACACTCACACACACCACACACACACCACACTCACACACAAACCACACACACACCACACACACACAAACACATCACACACACACTCATACACACACACCACACACACACTCTCACACACACACTCACACACACACCACACACACTCACTCACACACACTCACACACACACACACTCACACATACCACACACACACACTCACACACACACTCTCACACATACACACTCACACACACCACACACACACACATCACACATACACTCACACACACACCACACTCACACACACACACACACACACACACACACACACACACACACACACACACACACACACTCACACACACTCACACACCACATACACACACACACACACACCACACACACACACACACACACACACACACACACACACACACACACACACACTTTCTTTTGGTTGTTAAAATTTTAAATCAGATCATCCAAAACAGAAGTAAAAAAGAAAAAGAGAGCTTTTATGCAAAGGCTTACATATCTTCACCCAGAAAGTCTTTAACTACCTACCCTTTCTTAGGCAGTGCAATGGAAAAGAGAGCCAGTTTCTGGTCTAATTCTAGTCTAATGCTTTTGAATCTAAAGAGATCTTTAGATTTAGGGAAAAATTTTCTACATTGAATGTAAAGCATAAGCTTAAAATATGTATAATAATAATCTGTAGAACAGAGAATAATTTGGATGGGTGTAGAACAGAGAATAATTTGGATGGGTGAAGGGGAGTTTCTGAACACAGAAATGTTGAGCAGGGTAATGTCATTTTTGTTTTGCTTTTATAGCCCTTAAGCCTTATAATTTTGTAAAGCACTATTAAGTTAGTAATAACAGTGATAATAAAGCAGCCTAGGAGGCACACAGTGGATAAAGCATTGGACACTCAAGCGTGAGGTCCGTGGTCAATTTCCAGCAGTGCATGGCTTTCATTCTTTCTCTCTCTCCTATATGCCTCAATAATAAATAAACAAAATCTTAAAAAAATGAAACATAATAACACACTATGCATACGTGTGTGTATATATACACACACGTATGCATGATAATTTTATATTTTACTTTCAGTTATTTTTGAAGTTCATACTTTTTGATCTGTGCAGTACTACTGCATTTTAAAGACTTTTAATCTATTTACTTATTTTTAATTAATTTTTTTTTTTAGATATTTGAAATACAACTTTAATCTCTTTCCAAATAAAAAGGAATGGGAATGACACAACAAACAAGGTCTAACCACTGAATATTGTGATGTGACTAGAGCAGTCTCAGATCTGAAACTCAAGGAGGGAACAACTGTATTCCAAAACAGCTAAGTATGTGGTCCCAAAACAAATGATTTAACTGTCACATTCAATCGAAGCCCATCCATCTCCAGCATCCCAAAGGTTAAGCACAGGTTCTGCTTAGCTATATAATAAACCAGCGAACACGTTGCACCACTGACATCACAGGACAGTTGCCTGTAAAACTAGACTTCTGAGGGGGTCGGGGTAGCGCAGCGGGTTAAGTGCACGTGGCACAAAGCACAAGGATCCCGGTTGGAGGCCCCGGCTCCCCACCTGCAGGGGAGTCGCTTCACAGGCGGTGAAGCAGGTCTGCAGGTGTCTAACTGTCTCCCCATCTCACTCAGTTTTTCTCTGTCGTATCCAACAACAGCAATAGCAATGGCAACAATAACGACAACAACAAGGGCAACGACAAGGGCAACAAAAACTGGGGAAAAAATGGCCTTAGGTGCAGTGGATTCGTGGTGCAGACACCGAGCTCCAGCGATAACCCTGGAGGCAAAAACAAACAAACAAACAAACAAACACACAAACAAACAAACAAACAAACTAGACTTCTGATGCTGGGCTTCAGCTTCCTCTCCTCACAGGTCGTCGTCCTCGTCCGGGAGAGGAGAGCAGTTGTCTGAGCGACCTCCAAGGTTGGGTCCATGACCCACCACCCCCGGGGTGGGGGGAGACTGGGGCGGGCACAGCGACCACCTCCAGGCTAGGGTCTCCCTCCGATCAGGTCCTCGCCAGCCAGAGGAAGGGCTTCTCAACGTTGTAGTTACTTTTTAGCAGAAATGTCACAATATTGGAGATTTTTCTTTCGGTAGAAGATGCTAGACTATGCCTTAACTTACCTCTCCTTACTATCCACTTTATTGTCACACCACAAGATAAGGATGTTCTCACATCCCCACATCGGGTCTCTGAACCAGTTCGGCACATTCCTGTAGGTAACTCTCTTTTTTTTTTTAAATTTCTTTATTGGGGAATTGATGTTTTACAGTCGACAGTAAATACAATAGTTTGTACATGCATAACATTTTCAGTTTGCCACATAACAATACAACCCCCCACTCGGTCCTGTGTCATCCTTCTCCAGGGCCTGTACTCTCCCCTCCCACCCACCCCAGAGTCTTTGACTTTGGTGCAATACACCAATTCCAAGTAGAACCTGAACTGGGGTTGGTGTAGGCACCTCTTGATGTCACATTGACCATGATAATGGCACACCAGGCTGGGATGTAGTAGCCTCCCTCAGGCCTCTGAACTTCTCCTGCCGAGCTGTGTCCCACATGTTGAACTTGATGGGCCCCCGGGTTGGTGTGGAACACAAGGGCGTGCACCTCCACGCCCAGGGTGGCAACATACTTCTTGAACTCCCTGGTCAGGTGACGCTTGATGAACTGGAACTGGGGTTCCCCCTGTGCCGCCGTGTTTGTTGCACCTTCCTGAAGCATCTGCAGTCCTCGTGACAAATCTTTTTATTTATTTATTGGATAGAGACAACCAGATATTGAGAGGGAAGGGGGTGATAGGAAGGGATAGAGACAGAGAGAGGTATCTGCATCCCTGCTTTACCAATCACAAAGCTTTCCTCTTGCAGGTGGGGACTGGGGGGTTCGAACCTGGGTCCTTGAGCACTGTAGCATGTACACATGTACACTCAACCAGGTGCTCCACCACCCGGCCTCTATTATTATTATTTTAAAGTAACTTATTTACTCACTCTTTTGATGATAGGGTGATAGGGTGCTTCAGAGTTTTTGTCCCCGTGATACAACTAATGTCACACTTTTAAAATTATTTATTTAAAAAAGGAGACATTAACAAAACTGTAGGATAGGAGGGGTACAACTCCACACAATTTCCACCACCAAATCTCCATATCCCATCCCCTGCCCTCATAGCTTTCCCATTCTTTATCCACCTGGGAGTATGGACCCAAGGTCTTTGTGGGTTGCAGAAGGTGGAAGATCTGGCTTCTGTAATTGCTTCCCTGCTGAACAGGGGTGTTGACAGGTCGGTCCATACTCCCAACCTGCCTCTCTCTTTCCCTAGTAGGGTGGGGTTCTGGGGAATCAGGGCTCCAGGACATATTGGTGGGGTTGTCTGTCCAGGGAAGTCTGGTCGGCATCATGCTGGCATCTGGAACCTGGTGGTTGAAAAGAGAGTTAACATACAAAGCCAAACAAATTGTTGAGCAATCATGGACCTAAAGGCTGGAATAGTGCAGATGAAGTGTTGGGGGTACTCACTGTAGACTATTGTGTACTTTTGCCTTCAGGTATGTATTTTGCCCTAGTTTATGGATACGTGTGAACATATGCTCTCTCTCATGTGATCTGGTCTATATCTAGGTTTTGGGACTATGTTAGGAAGTGAACCGCCTGGAATGAAATTAGAGAATACTATGAAAGGAAAGTTCTCATCTGACTGATGAAGCTGAAGGGTTGTCATTCCACACCTGAAGTCTCTGGCCACAGTCTGAAGTGAAGCATGCTGAGGTGACACTCATTGCATTGATTAGGCTGGGATGGAAGATGCAATATTATTTGGTATGAATTGAGAGAAGCATGCAGGAAAGTGTGCCCCACCCTAAAATTCCAGGACTGGGGGAAGTATAGGCTCTATAGTGGAAGTGGGAGGTTCCTGCTGTCTTGGGGTCCAAGAAGATAATAGTTATTGTTATCATCACATTATTTGGTAATTGGGTTAACTTTGAGAAGTCCCATTGTTAGGATTTGCTGTATAATACCCAACATCTTGTATATAGCTGTGCCTCCGGGTTGCTTCTGTTCTCCGTGGTCTAGGCTTTTGAGAGAGTCAACATATCAAAGACTCAGCCTATGTATTAAAAAGACTCAGTCTATGATTTAAAAAGTTTGAGACATACAATCAATTTTCCCCCTCTCATATTAATTAAATAGTGATTTATATGACTACAATTTAATAGGAGTGTACATAAACACCATTCCCACCACCAAAGGACTGTGTCCCATTCCCCCCACCCCCCACCCCCGCCACTCTGGGAAGCTGAATGTCCGCCCTCCCCTTCACCACAGGGTTTTTACTTTGGTGCCCTACTCTATATTTAGCCAAATCCTGCTTTTAGTTTCCCTTGCCTTTTTGGTGCTAAGTTTGCTGAGCTCCTTGTATATTTTGGTGATTAGTCTCTTGTCTGATATATGGCATGTGAAGATCTTCTCCCATTCTGTGAGGGTCTCTTTGTTTGTGTGATAGTTTCTTTGGATGTGCAGAAGCTTTTCAATTTGATGTAGTCCCATTGGTTTGTTTCTGCTTTAGTCTTCCTTGCAATTGGGTTTGTTTTATCAAAGATGTCCTTGAGGTTTAGGTGGGAAAGTGTTCCACCAATGTTTTCCTCTAGGTATTTGATAGTTTCTGGTCTAACATCCAGGTCTTTGATCCATTTGGAGTTGTTTTTTGTTTCTGGTAAGATAAGGTGGTTCAGTTTCATTCTTCTGCATGTTTCAAGCCAGTTTTCTCAACACCATTTATTGAAGAGAGCCTCCTTCCTCCATTTAATACTTTGGACCCCCTTATCAAAGATTAGATGTCCATAGGTATGGGGGTAATGTCACAATTTCTATCTATCTTTCTTTTGTTCTTTTTATTGTCACCAGAGTTATTGCTGGGGCTCGGTGATGGCACTATGAATCTCGGTGGCCCTTTTTTTCTTTCTATTTTATTTTAACTTTAAAGGACAGGAAGAAATAGATACTTGCAGACCTACTCCACAGCAAGTGAGGGTCTTGAGGCTGGAGCCTGGGTTCTTGTGCATGGTGATATGTGTGTTTAACCACGTATGCCACAGTCCAACCACCCAACAATTTCAATAGTTTCTGTATGCTTCTTCTGTTACTTTCATTTGTAAGACAGAAATCAAACTTCTTCCCTACCTATCTTACAGAATCCTTTAAGATGACATATTAAGAACTCGATCTAGCTGACACAATGACTTTAGCTTCATTATACACTCCCATCGGTGGAGATAAAACATACACTGGGATTTCTGTATCTTAAACTCATACTCTTTCTAGTATCTTCTACTTCAGAAGCTCTTTATGAACTCAGAAGACTCACCAGTAAGATCACTGTTTAGCACCATCACTGCTAAACAGTGTCATCAACAGTATCCCAAAGCCCACTTATTCTTCCTGCTTATCTTTGAAATAGAGCTTCAGACTCCACAGCTGAAATTTCCCAAACAAATTTAATTTTCAATGTTCTCAGCCTGGAGTCAAAAACAGTTCCATGAATACCCTTGGTACTCAATGTCCAGCTAATGTAGATTTTTTTTTTGTAAGTTTCTCTGTAAAGATTTCCATAGATTTTTTTTTAAGGTTTAGCTTTTCCAGTTATAAAATTAGTATGATTGTTATTGTTACATAAGGATTTGGAAACTGTAAATGTGGGGAGATGAAAAATGCTGTGAGAAACAAGCATTGTTCTCATGTTACATTTCTTTCCAACTTTTTCCACATGTTTATAAGCTTCTGCTTGTGCTGTTGATCCAGTTTTGGACTTGGCATTTCCCACTTACCATTGTAACAATTTAAGTTTTCCTTCTCTAGACTTCTGTTGGTCAAAATGTACCCAGAAAGGAAGTCTGTGTCTCCAAAGAAGCTCATTTTCAGAAAGGAAAAAATTCTATTCTTTTCAATGTTATTGGAAAAGTGTGTCTTTGGTGGTTTATGTTGTCCTTGAGTAACTTTTAAAAAAAATTTTATTTATAAAAAGGAAACATTGACTAAACCATAGGATAAGAGGGGTACAACTCCACACAATTCCCACCACCAGATCTCTGTATCCTTTCCCCTCCACTGATAGCTTTCCTATTCTTTAACCCTCTGGGTGTATGGCCCCAAGGTCATTGTGGGATGCAGAAGGTGGAAGGTCTGGCTTCTGTAATTGCTTCCCTGCTGAACAGGGGTGTTGACAGGTCAATCCATACTCCCAGCCTGCCTCTCTCTTTCCCTAGTGGGGTGAGGTTCTGGGGAAGCAGAGTTCCAGGACACATTGGTGGGGTTGTCTGTCCATGGAAGTTTGGTTGGCATCATGCTGGCATCTGGAACCCGGTTATTGAAAAGAGAGTTAACATACAAAGCCAAACAAATTGTTGAACAAACATGAACCTAAAGGCTGAAATAGTGCAGATGAAGAGTTGAGGGGGTACTCTATTTTGTAGATAGCTAGTAGGCATATTTTAGTTATATTCCAAAGGGCCTATGACTATATTAGTTTTTTTTTTCTTTTTCTTTTTTCCCCTTAGCCTGAAATCTGATATGCAGGTGGATCCAAGTTATTGTCTGGGGGAGATGATATCATGGCTGTAAAAAGGACCAGGAAGCAAGGTTAGGGAAGAGAGTAACTGGGAAAGGGGTATAAATACTGTTGTCTGTAAACCCCATCAATCTGATGTGGCATGGGGCCCATATTCAGCTTAGGAGCCTATGTGACCTCTGCATCCCTGTAGATCTGAGCTCACATTCTGTGGTCATGAGTAGTTACATTCCAAGTTGCCCCAATATCGACCCATCTTCCTCAGGTGTAGCATAGAGTATGTTGTCCATTCTCCCTTTGGAGGATAGAACATTCTCTACCGTTGCTACTCCACATTGAGGGCAAGGTGTTATAAAGGTCCCACAAAGGGGTCTATTGTGTTATTCCTGATAGAGATGACCAGTAACAATGGAGAGAGGGATGTATTTGAGGTCTAGGCTGATCATGTCTGTTTGGGAATCTCAGGACTCCCCGAATAGGGCCCCAGCTGATGGAATAGCCTGAATGACTAAAGAGTCTTTGTTAAAGTATGCCAGTCTCTTGCCCTTATTCAGCTTTTACAGTCCTTGCTTTGATGAGATTAGCTTTGGAGTGAGTGAGAGAACTGTAATAGGAAGTAGGTGAGGAGGGTGTCTAAGTCTAAGTAGACACTATTTCATTATGAACTTTATACTGACTCACTACAGACTATTGTGTACTTTTGCTTTCAGGTATATATTTTGCCCTAGTTTATGGATACATGTGAACATATCCTCTATGTCATGGGACCTAGTCTATGTCTAGGTTTTAGGACTTTGTTAAGAAGTGAACCTCCTGGAATGGAATTGGAGAATTCTATGAAAGGAAAGGTCTCACTCGAGTAATGAGGGTTAAGGGTTGACATTCTATGCCTCACGTCTCTGATCACAGTCTGAATTGAAGCATGCTGAGGTGGTACTCCTTGCATTGATTAGGTTGGGATCAGCGGATGCAATATCATTTGGTATGAGTTGAGAGAAGCATTCAGGAAAGTCAGTCCCACCCTAGAGGTTCCAGGACTGGGGAAATATAGGCTCTATAGTGGAATCTGGAGGTTCCTGCTGTCTTGGGTTTGAGAAGACAACAGATAGTTATTGCTATAATCACATTATTTGGCAACTGGGTTAACTTTGAAATTTGTTAGTATTTTCTGTATCATACACAATATCATCATAAATTATGTCCTTTGACGTTTTTATATAGCTGTGCCACCAGTTGCTTCTGTTCTCCCTGGTATAAGCTTTTAAGAGAGTCAACATATCAAAGGCTCAGCCTATGTATTAAAAGGACTCAGTCTGTGATTTAAAAAGTTTGAGACAGTTAATCAATTTTTCCCCTCTGATATTAATTAAATAGTGATTCATATGACTACAAGTTAATAGGAGTATAAATAAACACCATTCCCACCACCAAAAGACTGTCCTATCCCAACCACACCCACCCCCTGCCCCATGAAGCAGAACATCCACCCTCATCCTCAACCCAGGGTTGTTACTTTGGTGCCCTGCTCCAAATTTAGTCAAATCCTACTTTGAGTTTCCCTTTCTGTTCTTCTTTCTCAACTTCTGTTGATGAGTGGGATCATCCCATACTCATCTTTATCTTTCTGACTTAGCTCACTTAACATAATTCCTTCCAGCTCCATCCAAGATGGGTCAGAGAATGTGGCTTCATTGCTCTTCATAGCTGCATAGTATTCCATTATGTATAAATACCACAGCTTTCTCAGCCACTCATCTGTTGTTGGACACCTGGATTGCTTCCAGGTTTTAGCTATTATGAATTGTGCTGTTATGAAATAGGTGTACAGATATATTTTTGGTTGGGTGTTTTAGAGTCCTTGGGGTATATATCACCAGGAGAGGAATTACTGAGTCATATGAAAGGTCCATGTCTAGCCTTGTGAGAGTTCTCCAGATTGCTCTCCAGAGAGGCTAGACCCATTTACATTCCCACCAGCAGTGCATAAGTGTTCTTTTGTCCCCACAGCCTCTCCAGCATTTGCTGCTGCTGTCCTTTTTGATGTATGCCATTCTCACAGGTGTGAGGTGGTACCTCAGTGTTGTCTTTATTTGCATTTCTTTTAAAAAAAATTTATTTATTTATTTTTCCTTTTGTTGCCCTTGTTTTTTTAAATTATTATTGTTTTGTTGTCATTGTACATAGGACAGAGAGAAATGGAGAGAGGAGGGGAAGACAGAGAGGGGGAGAGAAAGATAGACACCTGCAGACCTGCTTCACTGCCTGTGAAGCAAAGCCCTGCAGGTGGGGAGCTGGGGGCTCAAACCGGGATCCTTAGGCCAGTCCACGCACTTCGTACCATGTGCACTTAACCTACTGTGCTACCCCCGTACTCCCTTTTATTTGCATTTCTATGACAATCAGCAACCTGGAGCAATTTTTCATGTGATTGTTAACCTTTTGAATCACTTCTGTAGTGAATGTTCTGTTGATATCCTCTGCCCATTTTTGGATGGAGTCTTTTGTTTTTTGCCTCCAGGGTTATTGCTGGAGTTCAGTGCCTGCACCACGAATCCACTGATCCTAGATGCCATTTCCCTCCCTTTGTTGACCTTGTTGTTTTATCATTGTTGTGGTTATTGCTGTTGTTGTTGCTGTCATTGTTGTTGAATAGGACAGAGAGAAATTGAGAGAGGAGTGGAGACAGAGAAGGGGAGAGAGAAATAGACACCTGAATGCCTGTTTTACCACTTGTGAAGCAACTCCCCTACATTTGGGGATCCAGAGATATTGGTCTGTAGTTTTCCTTTTTTGTTATGTCCCTATCTGCTTTTGGTATCAGGGTGATGTTGGCTTCATAGAAGGTGGAAGGGAGTGTTCCTGTTTATTCGATCTGGTGGAAGAGCTTTAGAAGTATAGTCATTAACTGGTTCCTAAAGGTTTTGTAGAATTTGTGAAGCCATCTGGTCCAGGACTTTTGTTGTTGGGGAGATTCTTAATAACTGTTTCTATTTCTTTGTCTGTGATTAGCGCATTTAGGTTTTGCAATTCTTCTTGGTTAGTTCTGGAAGGGCATATGTGTCTAGAAGTTCTTGCATTTCTTCTAAATTCTCTAGCTTGGTGGTGTAGTTCTTCATAGAAGTTTTGCATGATTTTCTGGATTTCTGTCGTGTCAGTTGTGATATCTCCTCTATCATTTACAATTCTATTTATTTGAGTCTTCTTTTTATTTTTATTATTTTTTTTACTGAGTCTGGCTAGGGGTTTGTCAATCTTGTTTCATTTTTCAAAGAACCAACATTTGGCTTCGTTGATCTTTTGTATGGTTCTCTTATTTTTGATGTTGTTTATTTATGCCCTAATTTTAGTGTTTTCTGTCCTTTTGGTTGCTTTAGGGTTCCTTTGTTCCTCTTCCTTTAAGTCCTTAAGGTGTGCAGTAAGGTCATTTATTTGAGCTTTTTCTTGTTCTCTAGTATGTGATTGTATGGCTATGAGTTTCCCTCTCAATACTGCTTTAGCTGTGTCTCAAATATTTTGATAGCCTGTGTCTTCATTTTCATTTGTTTCCAGGAACATTTGCATTTCTTGCCTGAGTGTGTCTCTGACCCAGTGGTTCTTAAGCAGTATGTTGTTGAGTTTCCAAATTCTGTGACTTTTAGTAATTTTCTGTTTGTTGTTAAATGTTAGCTTTATTCCACTTGGTCTGAGAAGATACTTGGGGTGATTTAAATGCTCTTGAATTTGTTGATACTGTCTTTGTGGCCTATCATGTGATCTACTCTTGAGGATGTGCTGTGTGGATTTGAGAAGAATGTGTATTCCAGTTTTTGGGAGTGATGAACTCTGAAAATGTCTAGGAGATCTAGTCTGTCCATCTCTTCGTTTAATTCTCTTGTTTCTTTGTTGATTTTCTGCTTCATTGATGTGTCTAAGTGTGAGAGTGGGGTGTTAAAATCTCCCACTATTTTTGTATTATTATTGATGTATTTTTTGTAGTTCTTTCAGTAGGTGTCTGATGTACTTAGATGGTCCCTCATTGGGTGCATAGATGTTAATAACTGTTAAATCTTCTTGGTTGATTGATCCTCTAATAAGTATGTAAGGCCTTGCCTATCTTTTATTACTTTATTTAATTTAGAGTCTATTGTGTCTGCGATGAGAATGGCTGTTCCTGCCTTTTTTTGTGGTCCATTAGCCTTTATGATAATTTTCCATCCTTTCACTTTAAGTCTGTGTTGTCTTGTTGGGTCAGATGGGATTCTTGAAAGCAGCGTATTGGTTGGGTTGTGTTTTCTGATCCATCATCTCACTCTATGCCTTTTAATGGGTAAGTTTAAGCCACTGACACTTTATTGATATTATGGATTTAATGTATTGTAGTGTCATTATTTAACAATTCTTTATTTACTCTGATTTATGGCAAGTATTATGGTAATGTTCTTGTTTAAAAGAGGTCTTTTAAACCTCTTTCAGGGCAGACTTGGTGGTGGTTGCATCCTTTAACTATTGTTTGAGAAGATTTTGATCCCTCCATCAGTTTGAATGAAAGTCTAGCAGGATATATTATCCTTGGCTGAGACCCTTTTTCATTCAGAGCTCGACAGATATCTTGCCATTCTCTTCTGGCTTTTAGAGTTTGAGTGGAGAAGAATGCTGATAGTCTTAAGGGTTTTCCCCTGTATGTGACTTTTTGTTTTTCTATTGAAGCCTTTAGGGTCCTTTATTTATCCTTATTTCTTTTCACTGTAATTATTATGTATCTTGGTGTCTTCAGGACTGGGTTGATTCTGTTTGGGACTTTCTGGGCCTCTTGAATCTTAATGTCCTTTCTGTTGTTTAGGTCTGAGAAGTTTTCTTCTATTATTTCCTCAAGAATGTTTACTTCCTCTTCCTCTTTTTATTCATCTGGTAGGCCAATAATACAAATGTTACTTCTTTTGAGATTATCCCATATGTCTCTGTTGTTGTCTTCAGTGTCTCTCATTTTCTTTTTGAGCTCTTTTACCTTTTTCATATTTTTCTCTAGCTCATCCTCTGGCTAATTCTGTTTTCTGTTCTGTTAATCTGCTTTCCTTTTCCTCAGTTCATTTCTTCAGTTCAGTTATAGTATTAGCTTGTTCTGCTAATTGGCATTTTAGCTCAGCTATTTCAGCTTTCAGTTCTCTAATTACCTTGAGGTAGTTTGTATTTTCCTTGAGGGTCTCATCTGTTGTTTCCCTAATTCTGCTAGCCTTTTCTTCCATAGTTCTCTTCATTTATGTGATTATTAGGTTTATTATTGCTTGCATACTTTTCTTATCTATGATTACTTCTTACTGATGTGGAGTTTCTTCTGGGCTCCTTTCCTGATTCATTGTGGTAGCAGTTTTTCTTTGCTCTTGATTTAACCATTTTTTTAATTGATGTGATTTTTATTTTTCTGTTCTGTCATTCTTCAGTTGTTGTGTTTTGAGTATAACCCACGCTATACTAAAGACCTTTATGACAAATGTAGTCACCAACCTCAGAAATTACAACAATAGTAACTGAAGCAAGGATTGATGCACTTCAACCAACACCAGTTAGCCAAACAACTCCTGTAGTCCAAGAAAAAAAATAGCAAATCTGAAAGAAAAAGAAAGAGAAAGGAAGAAAGGGAAAACAAAAATAGGCAAATATGCAAATATACTGTCCACTATAAATTCTAGGGATAGCAAGAGGAGCAAGGAAAGTAGAGAAGTCACAACAGATACACACACAAACACACACACACACACACACACACACACACACACACACACACACTAACACAGAGTCCACTCTGAGTCAGATTTCTTCCCCAAAATAATTCACAAATGAGTATCAGTGAATTCAGAAACCAAAAGAAGGAGGAAGGAAGAAAAAAAAAGAGCAGTGAAAGGAAAGATTTTTTTTTTTTTTTTAATTAGGAGGAGGGAAAAAAGAGAGTGGAGGGAAGAGGTAGAGAGAAACAATTTCCTCTCACAATGGATAGGACACCCTGTCACCTAGCAATGGAAAAAACAACAACAGTTAATTTTGGTCAACCTGAAGAAGAAGGAAGGAAAAAGGACACATGCATATAATTACTGTAATAATAAAATAAAATAGAGTAAAAAACCCTAGCAGTCTTCAGCTTGGATCACTCTGGATTGGCTGCAGGCAGCCTGAGTAAAAACAGCCAACTGTAAGAAGTATCCAAACAAACAAACAAAAAAACCTCAGGTAGTCTTTTCCAGGCAGGGATGAGGCTCTGATTGGTCAGGTATTTTGTCACTCAAATAGATCTCCAGCCATTAAAAAAAGAGAGAGAAGGAAAACAAAAAGGAAAAGGCTTAGAATGACACCCCTGGTGAGTCAGGAATCTTGGTAAAGAAAATAGCTCAGCGGGAAGCCTGCTAGGAGAGGCTGCCTAGCCCCTGCGGGCTGGTTCTGGGGTGCAGGGGAGTGGTGAGCGCAGAAATAATCAAAAGATTTCCTTTCTTTGGCCTCCATTTGCCAACCCAAGAGTGGGTTATAGGATTCCTCCTTGGTGTCACCCTGATGACCCCTTGTTCACCCTCCTACTTACAGCCCACTATCCTACCTTATCCAGAGAATCCCAGGTCACAAGCTGCTGCTTTCAGGAACTCACACCAGCTGCTGCTTCCAAGTTGCCATCTTGGCTCCGCACTCCCCCCCTCCAATTTGAGTAACTTTTAATTAAATGTACATGCAGGTCAACTTCTTTTTTTTCTGTCCTATTTAAGTTTCCATGATAATGACTGGAATAGGTGAAATATGTGTGTACATACATTTATATATCATACTCTGTGTATATATGTATAAACATACATGACATACATGACAAAAGGAGTGCTTACAAATATATACACATACTTACCACATAGAAAAACATACCACTTTGGGGAAGGAGTCACAGTAAGACAAAGAAATAATAGCACATAACTATGATTTTGCTGTTTTGAAGACTCAACTTGAGGGGACAGGGGGTGGCACATCCAGTTAAGCTCATGTAGTATGGAGCTCAAGGATTCTGGTTTTAACCTTTGGATTTCCACCTATGGGGGGAAGCTTCATAAATGGAGAAGCAGGTCTGCAGGTGTTTTTCTCTCTCCCTCTCTATCTTCACCTCCTCTCTCAATTTCTGTCTGTACTATCCAATTAAAGAAAAAATGAAGAGTCAACTTGACTTTGTTAGGATTCTATGCTACGATGTCAATTTCAGGCTTTTTCCAGCAAGGGGCAGGGTGTGTGCATGTGTGTGTGTGTGTGTGTGTGTGTGTGTGTGTGTGAAGTAATTATTGATGGTAACTTGTAAGACAAGTTAGTTTGTTATTGGAGGAATTAATTATCTAATCCAGGTATTCTCTATCAGTATAACAAGACAATCTCTAAGGATTGACTGTTTTGTTTATGATGAAGCTTATTAAATCTAATTAAATAGATTTGAGTTTACAACACAACTAATTATAAGTAATTAAAGTCTGTTAGGTTTTTTGTATGATAGAACAACTTACATTTGAAACCAGACTCTAGTTTCCTCAAAGGAAATATTTCTAATACAAACAAGAAGCAAGTTGAGAAAACTTCCAAGGAAATTAAAAAAAAAATTAACCTATCATCAATTTAAAAAAAATCGTTACATCATGGAATGTTTGTTACCTAACATTTGATTCACTAAATACATAAAGAGATGGATTTTTGCAGGCAACGTGCACACAGAGGGGATAACTAATTGTGAAATTATGGACTATATTATTCTTTGGAAGCATCGAAAAGCTATAGAAAACAAAATTGAAAGGTACTGAATTTATCAGAACCGTCCCTAGTCTTATTTTCTGGCTCCAGGCAATGTCGCAACTTCATTCCTTTTTGCCATAGAAATGGAGAAAATATCTCTTGACTCAAGGTGGGCATCCTATGCAGTGCCATGACAGGCTGGTCTAGCAGAGAATACTTCTTGCTGAGAGCCGTGGGTGACCAGCCCAGTCCATCTCTAGAGGTTTCACAGCAGTGGGCTGGGAATGTAGCAGTTAGTACTTTATCACCCAGAGCTCTACCTTGTACATGACTGGGATTGATCTCTTGAAGGAGAAGAAACAATTGGAGTCATTCCCTCAGGATGCTGTCCTTAGAAATCTCTGCTGGGTGATTGTTGTAAGAGGTAATGAGGGACTGGATTTAGGTAGTGTCTATAAAACAAAAGGAGGGGGAATAATAGTTTGCAAGACAGTTGTTGTTACACAGGTATGATTTCTCGTAGCTTCCATGGTAGGTGTCCACACACTCCCACTACCAACTTGGGCAACTCTTCTGCCATTGTGCACTGGTTCCCAGTGCTTTTTGAGCCCCTCTCTTCCCCCTCCCCTTGTCCTTGTGCAACAGACCATATCTACTCCATGTTTCACCTTGTGTTTTGCCTTTTGTTCCTTGTTTCTTAGGTCCCTCCTATGCGTGAAATCATCTGGTATTCATTGTCCTCCTCCTGGCTAACCCTGCTTAACATGATTCCTTCAAGTTCCACCCAATATGAGGCAAAGGAAATGATCTCATCATTTTTAGTAGCTGTGTAGTATTCCACTGTGTATATTTAAACCACAGCTTTCCTATCCACTCATCTGCTGAGAATCTGAGCTGCTTCCTTGCTTGAGTTATTATAGTGTTGTAGGGCTGGGTGGTGACACACCCGGTTAAGTGCACATATTACTGTGCACAAGGACCTGGGTTCAAGCACCCAGTTCTCACTTGAAGGGGAGGAAAGCTTCACAAGCAGTGAAGCAGGTCTGCAGGTGTATCTCTGTCTCTCTTCCTCCCTGTATCCCTCTTCACTCTAAATTTCTCTCTGACCTATTAAATAATACAGTAAAAATATAAATAATATAAGTTATTAAAAACAAAGCAAAAACCCAGTGCTGTTGTGAACATAGGAGTACACAGATCTCTTTGAACAGGAGTTTTTTTTTTTTTTTGCACTAATTTCTATGACAGAAATCTCTGGGTCATAGGACAGGTGCATTCCTAGTGTTCTGAGATGTCTCCAGACTGTCTTCCGTAGGAGCTGAACCAATTTACATCCCCCCCCCTGCCCCAGCAGTGTGGACATCCTTCTCTTTCCCCACATCATTGTCAGAACGTGTCTCTGTCCTTTCTGATGTATGACATTCTCACAGGTGTAAGTTGGTCATCTCACTACTGTCTTAATTTGCATATCTCTGATGACCAGTGATTCTGAGCATTTCTCACATGGGCCCTCTGAATATCTTTTTTGGTGAGAATTCTGTCCAGGGCCTCACCTCATTTTTAATGGGGTCCTTTGTAGAATCTGGCTTTCTTAGCTCCTACTTTTTATTTTCTGACTATGGGTTAAAAGATTGTAAGATGATGGTATAGTTCTTTAAACTTTTAAAAAATTATCTTTATTTTGAGACAGCCAGAAATTGAGAGGGAAGGCTGTGATAGAGGAGAGAGACACCTGCAGCATTCCTTTGCCCTTTGCAAAGCTTTCCCCCTGTACGTAGGGACTCGGGGCTTGAACCCAGGTCCTTGAACATTGCAACATATGCACTCAACCAGGGGCGCCACCATCCGGCCCCACAGGGTATAGTTCTACATTGCACCCACTACCAATACTGTGTCCCCACCCTCCCACCTCTCAAATTCAACCACCTAGTTCTCACAAAATCTTAGAAACAGTTTGTTTGCTTCCTTCAGTTGCTTTTATTTCTCCATTAGTAAAAGTCTGTATTAGGTCTCTAGTGTTGCATAAAACATTGCCTAAAATTAGGAAGCTTAATATAACCACTATTTATGATCTTGCGGTTTCATTTTTACTAAAATCCTTTTCTTGTTTTTTTTTTTTTTTGCCTCCAGGGTTATTGCTGGGACTCAGTGTGTCTGCACTACAAATCCACTGATCCTGGAGGCTATTTTTTTCCCCTTTTGTTGCCCTTGTTGCTTATCGTTGAATTGTTATTGCTGTTTTTGCTGTCATTGTTGTTGGATAGTACAGAGAGAAATTGAGAGAGGAGGGGAAGAAAGAGATGGGGAGAGATAGATAGACATCTGCAGCCTTGCTTCACTGCCTGTGAAACAAACCCCCTGCAGGTGGGGAGGCCTGCAACCGGGATCCTTACTCTGGTCCTTGTGTTTGGCACCATGTACGCTTAACTCGCTGCTCCACTGCCCAGCACCCTAAAATCCTTTCCAAATGTTTATTTTTATGAGAAGGAGACACACACACACACACACACACAGTGAGTGATCTTGTAGTTTCTGAGGATAGGAATTCAGGAGTAGTAGCTTAACTGGTGGTTTTGGCTCAGGTTTGTTGTGAGTTTTCTGTCAAGTTGTTGGCTGGAGCTGCTAAATATATATATAAGAATTCCAATGGGATTGAAGCACCTGTTTCCAGCTCATTTTTGTTGCTGTTCTCTGTTCTTCTTCCAGGTCTACTCTACATAGACAATCACTAGTAATTTTATTTTATTTTATTTTATTTTGCTTAACAACAGTGTTTAATAATCAAAGATAGTGTAATTTAAATTTCTAGTTATTTTGTTTCTTATATATCATCTCCATCCATTACTTTAAATGTCCCAAGTGTATTATATCGTTTTAAAAAAATTTCTTCTACTTGTTGCCTTAGTCCTTAGTAGTGTAAAGCTTGTATTTAAACATCTGTTTCTGAACATATAAACATTGTCTTTAGACTCCACTATGCAAGAAACAGAAACTGAGTAATACTTGTCTCTACCTGCTTTCCACATCATCACTTTAGTTTTATGGAAGTTGCATACTGTCAGTCAGAGTTCAGGGCGCCAGTATGCCGGGCTAGCTTCGCGGGCGGGAGACAGATGACCAGGGACTCATGGCTGAGCGGAGAAGCAATATTTCTTTATTCACCAGCGAATGGTTCAAAAAATTAATCTAATCTAATCACATCCCAATTCTGTCCTGCCTCTCTCTCCTCCAGCGGAAGAGTCAGGAACCAAGGAAGTACGTAGGATGGGGGCAGAGAGAAGGAAGAAGCCCGAACTAGCAAGGACTAAACCAAAACCCCAGAGGCAGGGGGAGTGAGACCAAACCAATGTAACAGAATGACCATGTAAATAGACCACAACATCAAGCAATGTAACAGAAGGGATCCCAGAAGCAGAACTAGAAGCACACCAACAGCATACTGTTCTGTAGGTGTGTTTTTTTTCACTTTTAACTATAGCTTGACTCTTATGAAATGGAAACACTGATAAGACCATAGGATAAGAGGGGTTCAATTCCACACAATCCTCACCACTAGAATTCCGTATCCCATCCCCTCCCCTGATGGCTTCCCTATTCTTTATCCCTCTGGGAGTATGGACCCAAAGTCATTGTGGGATGCAGAAGGTGGAAGGCTTCTGTATTTGCTTCCCCGCTGAACATAGGCATTGACAGGTGGATCCATATTCCCAGGCTGTCTCTCTTTCTTTCCCTAGTCCGGTGGGCATCTGGGGAGGTGGGGCTCCAGGACACACAAGTTTTTAAAGTCATGAAACAACACAGATGCATATGGAGGGAGTCAGTGCCTAATATAAAACCAAGCAGTTTAATCAATAGAAAACTCAAAAAAAAAAAAAAAAGAATGTTCAAGTACTAAGAGCAAAAGGATTCATTTTTTTCCATTTGTTTCCAAAGCCAATTGATTACTCAAAATATATCATGTTTTAGTTCACACCATGTTTGCATGATAGCTCCTTTTTATAACATTCAATTTTTCTTGGTATTTCTAATTGCCTTCCTTTTACTGCTTTATAAAAGAGATGAAATATTCTGTTTATTCCTAAGAACTTTCTTATTTGCAATCATATGTGTGTAATGAAATTCTTTGGTTTAATGAAAAAAACAGAACTCTGACTTCCTATTCTCTTTCTTTCTTTATTTCTTTCTTTCTTTTTTTTGACTTCCTGTTCTAATTGTCATTTGTTTCCCATCCTGATATACTTCTTCAGTAATTCTTTTGAGGTTGTTCATTCACTTGTTTCTTCTCCCTTTGGATTTTTCTTTTTAATTCCCATATCACTTTAATGAGGACTCACCAATTTTCATTTTAATGTGTCTTCACGTGGATCTTTTTTGGTGGACTTATGGGACGTAAATGCCTTTAGTTATTTCATGCTTGAAAGTTACTTTACTTTACACGTACCATTGATTGTTTGACCTTGTATTAAGTTCTGTTTTAACTTTTTTCCTTGAAACTTGAAAAGTTACTTACATTGTCCTATAGCATCTAGTGATACTGATAAGAAGTCTGCTATCAAAGTCATTCTTGTTCTTTTGAAAGTTATCCTCTGTGGAGACTATTATTTAAAAATCTTTATTATAAAAATCTTTGGAGTGCCTGGGGTGTGGGTTTTTTCTCTATCGATCTTGTGGCTCCTGTTCTTTTTTTTTCATTTAGATTGTGAAAGAGGAAGACAGACACAGAGAGGAATAAGCGCGGTAGTATTTGAATATCTTCCATGGGACATAGCGTCTGGATTTGTAGTGTTATGCTTGAGCTTGGGCTCCAGGCTCCACTCATGGTGAGGCTAAGCACACAGGCCATACAGTGAGCTATTTATTCAGCTCCTTCTGTGGGCCTTTTAAATCAGAAATTGAGAACCCTCCATCAGTCCAGTTTCTGTGGTCACTTGTTCTTGCATTCTGTAGCTTTGTTACCCAGATATGGACCTTGCTAATTGGCCCTTCAACCTTGTCATCGTTGCTTTCAAAGATTGAATCTGTGCTTTATATTTTGGGAAATAACCTTGATTAAGTCTTTCAGGTCAGGTACAAACACCCCCCCCCCCTTGGGTTTGTTACTGTTTTCTAATCGCTCCTTTACCTCCACACAGTGTGTGTGTGTGTGTGTGTGTGTGCCTGTTATCATTCACTTACATATATTTCTATATATCCCATTTATACTAAGTGCACTCCCTAGTCTGGTTTCTTATTGCATTTAAACGGCTCAGGTTTCTAGCAGGCTTGCGTTATTGAAATCAGTTCTCTGTACACTCATGGGAAAGTGGTACATTTAATTCTCATCTCAGTCATCTAATTCTTCATAGAGAAGGCCTATATAATTGGAAAATTTTAGACCAGACTTACTTCCTTCTAGAAAGAACTGGGTATCTCTACCTACAAAGATCATATGATTTAGTCAAAGTTTTACTAAAAATAGCAAACATTTTTTTCTTTTTAAAAATTTATTTAATATTTATCTATTTTCCCTTTTGTTGCCCTTGTTTTATTCTTGTAGTTATTATTGTTGTTATTGATGTCATTGTAGGTGGATAGGACAGAGAGAAATGGAGAAAGGAGGGGAAGATAGAAAGGGAGAGAGAAAGATAGACACCTGCAGACCTGCTTCACTGTCTGTGAAGTGACTCCCCTGCAGATGGGGGGGGGGGCTCGAACCAGGATCCTTACTCAGGTCCTTGCGCTTTGCGCCACATGTGCTTAACCCACTGTGCTACCACCCAACTCCCCAAAATAGCAAACATTTACAGAAGATTTTGCTGTTTGCAAGATTTCTTTCTCTTAAATAACTTAAAAAAGTAGTCACTGGGGAGTGGGTGGTAGCGCCCCTGGTTGGGCACACACAGCGCAAAGGCAGGGACCGGCTCAAGGATCCGGGTTTGAGCCCCTCACTCCCCACCTGCGGGGTGGGCGGGTGAGCTATTCACTTCGCAAGCGGCCAGGCATGTCTGGGGGTGTCTATTTTTCTCTCCCCCTCTCGGTCTTCCCCCCTTCAATTTCTTTCTGTCCTACCCAAGAACAACAACAACAGCAACATCTATAACAATAATAATAGCAACAACAACCATCAGAATGGAAGAAAATGGCCACCAGGACCAATGGATTTGTAGTGCAGGCACTGAGCCCCAGTGATAACTCTGGATACTAGTAGTATACTGGATGGATACAAGTAGTTACAGTGGGGGACTAGGTGGTGGTGTACCTGGTAAAGTACACACATTATCATGTGCAAGGACCCCCAGTTCAAGCCTTTGGTCCCCACCTGCTATAGGGGAAGTGTCACAAGTGGATGAAGCAGTGCTGCAGATATCTTTCTTTCTCCTTCCCTACCTCCGCTTTCCCTCTCAATTTCTTTGTCTCTATAAAAAAAAACTACTACTGGGAACTTTGGATAGTTATGCAGGCACCAGGCCTAGGCAATAACCCTGGTTTCAGAAAAAAAAAAAAAAACGTAGAGGGGTTGGGAATTGGCATACTCAATTGGCATACTCAATACCATGCATAATGGCCCAGGTTCAAGCCCCTAGTTCCCATTTGCAGGGGGCAAACTTCATGAGAAGTGGCAGTGCTGCAGGCTGCAGGGGTCGAAGTTACTAAGTGCCAATATTGATTCTTTTATGTACAATAATGTTAGGATGATCAGAAGGTAAAAAGGATTATTATTATTAATGAATACTAACCTGAGAAAACTATCCATAGGGGACGACTTCCTATATACTGTTTCATTTTGTAACTGTTCAGCATAACAATACCTTAGATGGAATATGAAATTAAAATACATGCCCAAGAGCTGTGACTTTTTTAGTTCTTTTTAAAATTAAATTAAATTAAATTAAAAATTTTTTAGTTCAAACTAACCAATTCTGTTTTCTTAAATACAAAAATGATTACTCTTCCTGCTTTGAGATTTTGCTGTTCAAGATTTTTCTCAGGACAAACTTTAAAGTAGACAATAAGACAAATTCTGTTGCAAAGATAAATGCCTTCTATCAGTCTTGTCATTAGGTAGTACACAATAGTTTCATATATGCCTGAGCCATTGAAGTGATAATGGGTGGTTAGAGTTTTTGTTTCTAATAGTATTTTATATTCTATTCTGTCTTTCTCAAGCACTTGAGTAAATGATGTTGGGTGGATCTACAACAATAACATTCACTTCTCCAAAGGCTCTGATGAGCTGTGGGGAAAAAGTAAAAAAGTTAACTTTGTCTAATGTAACATTTCTAAAACTTACTTGAACACAAAATCTTTTTCTCACAGAATGTTTATTAATATCTGTTGGAACTAGATTTTGTGAAACATAACTGAGGAAACATGTATAGAGGAATTAGAAAAGCTAGGTTTTAGATATTTAGACAAATACTGAGTTGAGTGCTGACAGATGAGTTTTTACTTTATTGCCTTATTTCCAAAGATGACATATGTATATATTATATAATGTGAATGATGATTTGAAGGTTTTACTAAGGCCTCATTTAGGTTGTTGAAGTGGGCATTTAATAAAATGACTTATAATTACACTAATTCCTTCTTTCTTGGAGGAAATCCAGGTAAATTCATTCCAAGAAGAGCTAAGTTCTTATTCCGACATAGATACGATGGGCTTAGTCCTCTTAATAGGTCCCTCTGTCCTCCATCACTGGTCAGTTTCATCAGGAACATTATCCTATGCCCTCTCCAAGGAACTTTGCCCATGAACAATTGTCATTTCCTGTTTTGTTGGTGTAGGAAGGAAAACTACTGGATGGTTAGCTTTCTTATGTAGAATATGGATTACTAAAGCAACGAGCTTGAAAAAAAAACTAGATTGTCTCTTGCAAGTTCTGTGAACTACTAGTTATGGAGGGCACAGAACTTTGGTAGGTGTGTGGTGACTTAAATACATCATGTATGGGTATGAAAGTACTGAAATAAGACAATTATATAAAACAATGTTGGATCACTAAAAGTAAAGACAACAATCTTGAGTTCTGAACACTTGTAAGATAGCTAACACAGGGCTTAGGCTTTTGGGACATTTAACTGTGTAGAAAAGATCTGAGACGTATGCTGCTGCCTTGCTTTGCTTGACGTACATGGCACAATCATGGACTGATATTGAACATTATTCTTTCTGTCTACTAGAGTCTTATTGATGCTTATTTTTTCCCTTTTTCAGTGAAAGCTCTGATAACAGTCTTCTCAAACTATTGCCACCTTTTGGTTATCTTCTCTTTGTTACATTCAATCCTCAGTTCTGTGTTCACACACAACTTTGTCTCAAACGCTCATTTTTTTCTTTTTAAAAAAATTATTAGTGATTTAATAATGATGAACACAGCTGTAAGATAACGGGGGTAGAATTACATATGGTTCCCACCATCAGAGTTCCATGTCCTATCCCTTTCATTGAAAACTTCCCTATTCTGATCCCTCTGGGAGTATGGACCAAAGATCTTTATGGGGGGCAGAAGATGGAAGGTCTGGCTTCTTTAATTACTTCTCCTCTGGACATGGACATTGGTAGGTTGATCCATACACTGGGCTGCTCATTTCTCTTCTAACAGTCTTTTAGGCATCATCACAGAATGATAATGATGATGATAATAGTAAAAGTAGTTAAAACACTCTTGACTGTTTGCTACAATACAGACATTGTATTAAGCATTTTTTTTTTTGCATCAGGATTATTTTGGGGGCTTGATACTGGCACTACAAATTTACTACCCTTGGTGGTTCTTTTCCTTTTTCCTTTTCCTTTCCTTTTCTTTTCTTCTCTTCTCTCTCTCTCTCTTTTTTTTTTTTTTTGATTGGACAGAAAAAAATTGAAAAGGTAAGGGTAGATAGAGGAGAGAAGAGACACCTGCAGTATTTGCTATACTACTTGAGAAGCTTCTTCCCTCCTGTAGGTGAAAAGTGGGGACTTGAACCTAGGTTCTTGCGAACGGTCACTTAACGCTCTTAACCAAGGGCATCACTGATCAGCCCCTTGTATTAAGCATTTTTATCTTTATTAGCTTATTTAACTCTTAGAGCAATTGAGAAGTTAAGCAACTTTCTCAAGATGAAACAGTTAATGTATGCCAGATCTGGGGCTACAGTGTCCCATGTTCAATACTTCAAATGGCCCTAATGGACCAGTCAACTTCTCTCTTGTAAAGTTCCTCTTACTGTGGCCTCTAAGATGGTAAATACCACCACTAGACAGGAATTCTTAAATTCTCCTTTCCTATCCTTATATTTAAGAGGCCAATGCCTTGTCCATTAGGCTACTGGGGCTCATATCCTTATATTTATTTTTTTATTAATTTATTTTTAAATATATTTAAGTTTTATTTATTTAAATAGCAGGCTTTGCACTATAAATATCTAAAATAGATATATTTTATTTTATTTATTTTTATTTATTTATTTATTTTTTATTTAAGAAAGGATTAATTAACAAAATCATAAGGTAGGAGGGGTACAACTCCACACAATTCCCACCACCCAATCTCCATAACCCACCCCCTCCCCTGATAGCTTTCCCATTCTCTATCCCTCTGGAAGCATGGACCCAGGTTCATTGAGGGCTGCAGAAGGTAGAAGGTCTGGCTTCTGTAATTGCTTCCCTGCTGAACATGGACGTTGACTGGTCGGTCCATACTCCCAGTCTGCCTCTCTCTTTCCCTAGTAGGGTGTGTCTCTGGGGAAGCTGAGCTCCAGGACATATTGGTGGGGTCTTCAATCCTGGTGGCATCTGGAACCTGGTGATTGAAAAGAGAGTTAACATACGAAGCCAAACAAATTGTTGAGCAATCATGGACCCAAAGCTTGGAATAATGGAGAGGAAGTGTTAGGGAGGTACTCACTGCAAACTCTAGTGTACTTCTGCTTTCAGGTATATATTTTGCAGTAGTTTATGGATACGTGTGCACATAAGCTCTCTCTCACAGAAACAGGTGTATATCTAGGTTATGGGACTTTGTTAGAAAGTGAACCACCTGAGATGAAATCAGAGTGTACTATAAAAGGAAAGGTCTTACCCGAGTAATGAAGCTGAAGGGTTGTCATTCCACTCGTGAAGTCTCTGGACACAGTCTGAGGTGAAGCATGTTGAGGTGGCAATCGTTGTGTTGGTTAGGTTGTGATCGACGGATGCAATATTGTTGGTATGGATTGGGAGATGCATACGGGAAAGTGGGTCCTATCCAAGGGTTCCAGGACTGGGGGAAGTAGGGGCTCTATAGTGGAGATGTGAGGTTCCTGCTGTCTTAGGGTTCAAAAAGACAATCGATAGTTAATGTTATCATCACATTATTTGGTAATTGCATCAATATTCTGCCTTTCTCTGTTTACCTCACCCTGCTGATATAATTAGCACTCTTGCCCCAAGGTAACTAATCATGCTGAATTCTTCTCTACCCCTATCAATTCTTGTCATTCCTTAGATCCTCCACCATGAGGGTACTGACCTTTTGGAAACCCATCATCATTGACATATGTGAAAAATGTTCTTTGTTCCATTCTTCTATTTAAACCCTGCCTCTTGCTTAATAAACCTGATCGTTCATAGCTAAATTTTCCCCTGGTGTTCCTTCTGTTTGTGTAGTTATTGCACTAGCACGGGAAACCAGTTGGCTTACTCTGTTGTGAGGCCACCCATGTGAGTGCCAGCAATTATTTAGTAATTTGTTTTTGAGGGCATACACCCCATTGTCTGAGTATAGCAGTTTATTGATCCTTCACCCAATTGACAGTATTCTGATTGCTTACACATTTTAGTAATTGTAAGTAAAGCCCTTATAAGCATTAGCAACAGTGTGCTGGTTGCTTCTTTGGCAAATACTAAGGAGGGTGGTTGCTGCATTACATTGTAAGAATACTGTTTAGGTTTGTAAGAAACTGATAAATTGTCTTCCAGAGTGGCTGTACAATGTTATTTTCCTACCAACAATGAAAATGAGAGTTTCTGTGTGGGTCTAATGTGTGTTTGAGCATGGATGGTTGAGCCCTCTGGAAGCTCGTCTATCAGAATCTCTTGGCATGCCAGCCTTGTGGTTGAGAGAGATGTGGCCAGAATAGCGGGGGAATTCCAACCTTCCTATCAGCCTCGCCACATCACCCATCCCTCCTCCCTCTGGTGGGCTTTGCTTTCCTTATATTTCTATTTCCCCGTTCCTGCACCACCATCCATACATATCTTCTCATTGCCTTGCTCTCTTTTCCCTTATATGGAGATGTTGACCTCGTTGGCCAGCTGGCTACTTCCCCTGCACAGCTACCCCTTTATAAACTTGTAACTGCGTCAATAAAAATGTCCTGTTCTCTGCCACGGTACCCTAAGGAATATTGTGTATCATCTGCTGCCCATGGTATGCTGGAAGACCCCTTAGCGACCTTGCTCTTGCCTCTGCTAGCCCATGGTTCCCCGCTCTCCAAGTGTCTCCTGGTGGCCAATAGGCCAGGTGGGGAAGTGGGAGCCGGGCTGGCTCGTTCCCCCCAAGGAACCCGGACATTTCTGATGTTTCACATCAGCAGCTGTGGTCGTCAGCGGCATGGTTTTGGTCAGTCTAGTAGACTGTAGTGTTAACTCTTTATTGGTTTAGTTTGCATTTCCTGATACATATGGCAAGGAGTGTCTTTTCATATATTAACTTGCCATCTGTGGATCTTTTTTGATGACATGTTTGTTAGGTTTTTGGATTGTTTTTAAATAGTTTTCTAAAAAATTATTTTCCTCTCTGTATATTTTGGATAATAGTCCTTTACCACATGTGCTTTTTGAAATTTCCACCCCCCCAACTGTAACTTAACTATTCATGATCTCGACAGTATCTTTCCTAGAGGAGACATTTAAAATTTTAGTTAAACAAAATTTATTAACTATTTCATGGATTATTCATGGACCATGCCTTTGATATCTTGTTCTAAAATGTCACTGCCATACACAAACTCTCCTAGGCTTTTTTTTTAACCTATGCTACCTATTATATTTTATTTTGAGTTTTATAAGAACTTTTATTTGCTTCTTTTTATCAGAGAGAGAGAGAGACAGAGAGAGAGAACAGAACACTGCTTAGCTTTGCCATATGGTAGTGCCAGGGCCTGAACCTGGGGCCTCTGTGGCCTCAGATGTCCAAGTCCTATGTTGTAATGGTGACCTATCTTCCTGACCCATTTTAGAAATTTTATAGCTTTGGCTTTTAGACAACTGTAAAACTTTCATTTTATATAAACTGAAGACTGTGGTTCACTTTGAATTAATTTTTGAGTAAGGCATAAAGTTTATAGCTAGACATTTTTTGCATATATACGTCCAATGTTCAAGAACTATTTGCGGAAAAGACTGTCCTTGCTCCTTTTTCAGAGATCATCTGACTATACTTGGGAATACTTCTGGCTTTCCATTCAGCTTCCCCTTTTTCTCTTGTAAATTTCTCTCTCTACAGGCATACATGCTATATGGCATGATATTTCAGCGAATAATAGACTACATAATTGACAGTGGCCTCAAAATTCCCATTACCCTGTGGCTCTGTCACACTCACAACCTCACAGTGTTTTATACTGGCAACATCCTCATACTGCTTGCGTTTACCACATCTCTTGGCAGCGTCATTTTTTCCTAGAGCTTCATTGGAAAACTCACTCTCATGCTGTTCATCATGGCCCCTAAGTGTATAAAACCCACCATTCACACTGCTTGTAAAGGACTACAGTGACTAACTCGGACATGCAATTAAAAGTCACCAAGGAAGGCTCGCTAGGTAGGGCAGGTTTCTGGCCCTGCACTTTGCCCAGGTTCCATCCTGATACCACATGGAATGTGCTATGTTATTTATCCTTTTTTTTTTTTCTTCTGTCTTACTGAATGAAAAAGTAACCTGGAGTGGTGAAGGCCTGGCTCTGCCAAAAGAAAAAAAAGATAGAAAGGGGGAGGGAAGAAAGAAATATGAAGGATTACAAGAGTAGAAAAATCAGTGCTGGTTATTTCTCACTAGTCAGCCATGCCCCATTTTGCCACATTTGATATTGAAGAAGAATAAACCAAGGGGAACTGCTACATGTCATCATGCTCATGACCTGAGCAGGACTTTGTTTGCAGTGCTAAAAGCAGTAGTGAGGACTGGCTATGCTATTTAACTGACTGACTAGGATATTGCACACAATGATGAAATTACCAAAGGACACTTCTTTTTTTCCCCCCAGACTGTGTATAAGTGATGCACAAAATATTGTACCTTCCCCAGTGGGGAGAGTTGACTTTATGCTACTGGAGGTACTATTCTTCTCCATATTCTTTATGTCATGATTCTGACATAAAGCTTTTATGCTTTGAAGGACTGGCACTTGGGACTTATCAAATTTCCACCAGAATTCAGAACCTTTCATGGTATATAATAGTGGCATGGTCGTTCTTCTAAAGAAAACAATATTCTACCAGGAAAGAATATACATTCGTGAGAACATCTTACTTCTACCCCACCCCTTATCTGAATTACATGTGGCAGATAAGGATTTTTCAGGAACACTTGAGAGAGAGAGAGAGAGAAAGAGAGAAAGAGAGAGAGATGCAGACAGACTCTGTTTTTCTTTCTCTGCTTCTTTATTCCTTTCTCCATCTGTTTGAATCTATCGCTTGGCATTTATAGGAATATTCTCCTTATGAAACACTTGTATATGTGGATTTATTTCCATAATTTTTTTTCAGTTCACATTTTATATGAGCTGCAGTAGGCATTCACATGAATTTCTAGTCACTCCTGATGGAGATGATATAAAAAAGACACACAGGGGAGCTGGGTAAAGAAAAACGGAGGCAAGCCAGGTGGCAAAATAGGAACAGCAGTTATTGCTGCGCAGCCTTGGGGAAGAGACAGGAAGCTGAGCCAAAGTACGCCTGTGTCAGAGGCAGCACTCCTATCTGTGAGTGGGAGGAAGGGGCCCCTGAGATGACAGAAACTACCAGAGAGAGGGCCTTGGTGTCTCGACCTAACCCTGCTGCTTTGTTTCTAGCTTGGAAGTATCATGGGCCACTAAACTGTACAAATCAGAGCACTGGGTTCCCGTTTTTCCGATTCAGTTCTGGAACTAGGTGATGGCTCATCTGGCAGAGTACACATGCTACTAGGCACAGGCACTTGGATTCAAGCCACTAGGTACCCACCTGTAGGGAGGAGGTCGCATGAGCAGTTAAGCAGAGCTTCTGGTGTCTCTTTACCTTATCTTTCTTCTTTCTCCTTGCCATCCATATGCATCATTATGAGATTAGGCCTTCATACTTTTACAGCTAACCTTTCTCCAGTTTTATAGTATTGTCTTCTCTTCTTCTTCTTCTAGCGTTTGCCCAGTCTAAGAATTAGGGTTATGCTATTAGGTGTGAGTAGTTTTTGTCAAATCCAAAAAGGAGTCATTATGATTCCTAGCCAAGCTGGTCAAAATACTCCCACTTTATGTTGAAGTCTAGTGTTTCATTGACGTTAGTCACATAAAGAATATACATTGGGCTAGGGTGACAGCATATAGTTATGCAAAAGACTTTCATGGCTGAGACTCTGAGGTCCCAGGTTCAATCCCACCACCACCTTAAATCAGAGGTGAACAGTGTTCTGGTCTTTGTATCTTCCACTGTATCAGCATCTCTCTGACTACAAATAAAATCAATAAAATAATACAAATGATAACTTTTAGATTAGAAACAATGAATACACAAGATGAAGTGTCTTCATGGACAGCACAGCGGAGAGCTGATTCACTTGTTTGTGCCCATGAAGGTGTTCAGAGTCTAGTAAGATGGTTGCATTATTGTTATTTTGTAGAAATAAAGCTGGAGGTTATTAGGACAATTCTCTGGTCACAGGTGCAGGTATTTAAAACAGCATGTGTGTTAGAGCAGTATCTGTAAGACTTAGATTTAAGTCTCTTAAGTAACCTCACATCTCCACTATAGAGCGCCTACTTCCCCCAGTCCTGGAACCGTTGGATGGGGCCTACTTTCCCGTATGCATCTCCCAATCCATACCAAATGGTGTTGCATCCGCCGATCACAACCTAACCAGCGCAACAATTGCCACCTCAACATGCTTCACCTCAGACTGTGTCCAGAGACTTCACGTGTGGAGTGACAACCCTTTGGCTTCATTACTCGGGTGAGACCTTTCCTTTTATAGTACACTCTAATTTCATCTCAGTAGTTCACTTTCTGACAAAGTCCCATAACCTAGATGTACACCAGTTTCTGTGAGAGAGAGCTTATGTGCACACGTATTCATAAACTACTGCAGAATATATACCTGAAAGCAGTAGTACACTAGAGTTTGCAGTGAGTACCTCCCTAACACTTCCTCTCCACTGTTCCAAGCTTGGGATCCATGATTGCTCAATAAATTGTTTGGCTTCGTATGTTGACTCTCTTTTCAATCACCGGGTTCCGGATGTTACCGGGATGCTGGCCGGGCTTTCCTGGATTGGAGACCCCACCAATGTGTCCTGGGGCTCGGCTTCCCCAGAGATGCACCTTGCTGGGGAGGGAGGGGGGCAGACTGGGAGTGTGGAAATTCCCTTTTATTTTAAGTGGAATAAAATGAATTCTCTTCAAAAGCTCCCATCTTCACTTCTTTGCTTAGGATACATAAAAAAGGAGAGTGTGCATCTGTTTCTTAGTTAGACTGTAAAAAAGACTTCAGAACCTAGGGGGAAACACACAAAGGAACACAAGGAACCACTTGCTTTGTTCTAGGATATTTTCCTCCCAGAACTAAATCTTTGAGAGTTCGGGTGTCATTAAATTTAAATATGTGCGATTCTCTGATTAAAATTTTTCAATGAACCTCTTTATTTTTTATCATGATAAAGCCAATTCTTAGCCTAGCTTTAATGCCCTAGTCAATTTCTACTGTTCTAGTCACACACACACACACACACACACACACACACACTCGCGCGCGAGGGCTAGATTTCTACAAATCTTGAAGTACTGAAGTTTCATGAGCATGCTTATCTAACTCACTGCTTAATTTCCCCCAGTTTTGCTGTTGTTCCATTTATTGACTCACTGATTTTCTTGTGTGTTTTGGGAAACACATCGCCTGACAACTTAAGAGTATTTCACTTTATAATTTCAATTTTCAGCAAGGGAATGATTTTCTTATATTCAGCAAGAGATGTCAGATGTGTCTTAGTTGGTCTGGGTTTTGTCAAATGCCCACTCTGGGCCAATAAAGTCTACCTAGGGAATATGAGATCCAGTGTAACATGGCAGGGCCTACTTGAAATACCTGGCAGAGTAGAGAGAGGAGTGTTGTTTGATGTTTGCAGGAGGTTACTATTCCAAAAAGAAGGGTAGGATTCTGGACAGAAATTACTTTGGGGGAGTTGGGAGGTAGCGCAGCAGGTTAAACACACATGGCACAAAGCACAAGGACTGGAGTAAGGATTCCGGTTCGAGCCCTCAGCTCCCCACCTGCAGGGGAGTCACTTCACAGGTGGATGAAGCAGGTCTGCAGGTGTCTATCTTTTTCTCCCCCTCTGTCTTCCCCTCCTCTCTCCAAATCTCTCTGTCCTATCCAACAACAACGACATAAATAACAATAATAATAGCCACAACAAGGGGTAAAAAAGATAAAAAAGAAATATTAAAAAAAAGAAATTACTTTGGGTTCTCTAATACCTACTCTGTAAAACAAATCTCTTTATTAATTTGTGATCCCCCAAATATATTATAGGCCTGTATGCTGGATGCTTCTGTCAGTTAGCATTCCTACACAGAAAAGGAGGGGAATGGTCAGAGAAGAGCCAGAGAGGGGTATAGAAATGCAATAAACAAATAAATGGAAAATTTGAAAAAATTTTGAAAAAAAAGTTCCAATTATTTTTCTGACACAGAAGTGGTTTTGTTGCCTGTTTGATGCATCAGTGAGAAGGTAATCACGTGTGGTGTGGGACTTCATCCTTCCAATATTCATTATTTAAAAATATTTGTTTATTTATTCCCTTTTGTTGCCCTTGTTGTTTGATTATTATTGTTGTCATCGTTGTTGGATAGGACAGAGAGAAATGGAGAGAGGAGGGGAAGACAGAGAGGGGGAGAGAAAGATAGACACCTGCAGACCTGCTTCACTGCCTGTGAAGCAATTCCCCATGCAGGTGGGGAGTTGGGGGCTAGAACTGGGATCTTTAAGCTGGTCCTTGCCACATGCGCTTACCCCTCTGCACTTCTGCCTGACTCCCCAATATTCATTTTTTCAAAAATTTCTTTACTGGGGATTAATGTTTTACATTTGACAGTAAATACAATAGTTTGCACATGCATAACGTTTCAGCTTTCCACATAATGATAGAACCCCCACTAGGTCCTCTGTCAACCTTTTCCAGGACCTGTACTCTCCCTCCCACCCATCCCAGAGTCTTTTACTTTGGTGCAATACACTCAATATTCATTTTTCTGGGTATACATATTTCATAAGAAATTAAGAGTTTTTTTTGGGGGGTGGCAAATGGGGCACTGCTCAACTCTGGCTTGTGGTGATGTTATAATTGAACCTACAATCTTGGAAAGTCTTTTGCAAAACCACTATGCTAATAATCTTCTTTCCTCCCTTCCCCAGAACTTCTTTGCAGATCGGATTGACTTTTCAGTTTCCAATTATGCTAGATGATCTGGTAGTTGGTTATTAGTCTTTTTCTGAATTTCAGTGAACATGTATACTTGATTCTATGGTTTTTGGACACATTATTAATTCTTTACTAGTCTTATATTATGTGATTATTCTATAAATACTACACAACCTTCAACATTACCTATAGCTAATACAAATTTTTTGAGCAGACTAGATAGGTGTGTTTCTGTTTAAAATCTGGCAAGTTAATTTGAGTTGGATAAAATTTTTCAACTATTTTTTTCACAGAGTTCAATTTTTTGAACAAACTTCATGTTTCTTGATTTCTGTGGGTTCATGCTGAGTTAAAGAAATTTCATGCTGTCTTTCATTTGACAATTTTACTTTTCCGTTTTTACTTAAAGGAGCAGAAAAATCACAGAATTTTTCAGTTGTGAAAACCTGAAACATCAAAGAATACTTTATATTCATGACTTGAGTCTCTCAATTTTAGTGGAAACTCTTCCCTAATGAAAATAATCTAGAAAGGAATGCCAGAAATGCAGCAATAGGACCACTTCTACATGTATTCAAAAAACCACTGCGTTCTATTCGTGAATCATATTCAACAATTTAATTTAGTATCTAAAGGACAGTTTAGGGTACTATCATTTATCAATGTTTATCTTCGCTAAAAAGAAAGTGAGGACTTTTTGGTTGGAATTACCAAATATATAATGGAAGCAATTCTTTTGTGGGCCCCTGTAGGACCTTGTCCTCAACTTGGATCAACAATGGTAAAGAGTGTTCCATCTTTTGAAGGGAGGATGGAAAACAGACTCTATGCTACACCTGAGGAAGATGGGTCAATATTGGGGCAGCTTGGAATGTTCCTGCTCATGACCACAGAATGTGAACTCAGATCTAGATGCCTATTAGTTATCTACAAAATGGAGGACCCCCCCCAACTCTTCATCTGCACTATTCCAGCCTTTAGGTTAATAATTGGTCAACAATTTGTTTGGCTTTGTTTGCTAACTCTCTTTTCAACCACCAGGTTCCAGATGCCAGCATGATGCTAACCAGACTTCCCTGGACAGACAACCCCACCAATGTGTCCTGGAGCTCCACTTCCCCAGACCCCTTCCCCACTAGGGAAAGAGAGAGGCAGACTGGGAGTATGGATCGACCTGTCAATGCCCATGTTCAGTGGGGAAGTAATTACAGAAGCCAGACCTTCCACCTTCTGCATCCCACAATGACCTTGGCTCCTTACTCTCAGAGGGATAGAGAATAGGAAAGCTATCAGGGGAGGGGAAAGGATACAAAGTTCCCGTGGTGGGATTTGTGTGGGGTTGTACCCCTCTTATCCTATGGTTTAGTTAATGTTTCCTTTTTATAAATAAAAATTAAAAAAAGAAAGTAATTCTAAGAAATTGGCTCCCAGAAGTTATTTCTTGAGGTGAAGAAAAGCAAGAGTTATTGTTGAAGATGTTTGCCATCCTAATTAGGAGAATAATCAGAGATGACCATGAGAATATTTTGTGCTGGATTGCCTGTTCTCAATTTGTAATCAATGTCGAACTTTTTGTGTAATCTCTTTATTTTTATTTTTATCATTATTTTTTTATTAACACCATTCCTATCACCAAAGGTCTGTGTCCCTCCTACCCCCACAGTGAAGCTGAATATCTACCCTCAGCCTCCCCTCAGATATTTTCACTTTGGTTTAACCTCTTTTTAAGAATAGTTGCACTTTAATGATGGCCATTTTGGTCAATACCATGTTACCCCATCATCTGGGGCTCTAGTCAGGAAATCCTTGGATATGATGAGCCTAATCCTCTAATAGATCCTTCTGTGTACTAACACTGGTTACTTCATCAGGAATATCATCATAAGCAGTCTGTGTGTTTCTCCAGGACCTTTCCTTCACTGTAGAACAACAATGGTAGGGACAACCCCACTGAAAGGAAGACTGGGCCAACCTACTCTGCCACTCAGGGAAGACTTGTCCTGAAATGATTGCAGCCTAGAATGTGCCTATCTGTGAGCATGAACTGTGAATTCAGACTGACAAGTACTCAGAGGTTACAGAGGTCAGATCTACGGGGTAGACAGCTAAAGGTATTTCTGTTCTTTCCTCATGTTTGGGAGCTACTGTCTGCCACAATCCAGATTTCTAGTCCTCTTCTCAACTCTGAAACCATCTTCCCAGACAAAATTTTTAGTCCACCTGCATATTAGCTAACCAGAATCAGGCAAAAATTAATAAAGACATGGGTCCCTTGGAATGTATCTAAAATAGACTTCCTAGATTGTTCCCACAAGACCCCTAGTTTCATCTGCTCTATTCCTACCTTTGGGTTCCTATTTGTTAAACAGTTTGTCCTGTTTATATCTTACCTCAGTCACCAAGTTGCAGACACTACTTAGATGCCATCCTAACTTCCCAGGGCTGACAACCTCACCAGTGTGTCCTGAAATCACATCTCTCCAGAGCCCTATTTCACTAGGGAGAGAGAGAAGCAAGCTGGGGGCATGTAGACCTACCAACATCCGTGTCCAGCAGAGAAACAATTACAGAAGCCAGAATTCCCATCTTCTGCACCCCAGAAAGAATTTTGGTGCATATTCCCAGAGAGAGATAAAAAAATAATAATAAGGAAGTTTCCAACGGAGGGGATGGGACACAGAACTCTGATGGTGGGAACTGTATGGAATTGTCTTCTTGTTATCTTACAACCATTATTAAACCACCAATAAAAAACTTAAAAAGAAAGATGAGATTGGGGCCAGGTGGTGGCACACCTGCTTAAGTGCACATGTTATAGTGTACAAGGTCCTGGGTTCAAGCCCCTGGCCCCCACCTACATAGGGAAAACCTCACAAGCAGTGAAGCAGTGCTGCAGGTGTCTCTCTGTCTCTCTTCCTCTCTATCTCCCTGGCCCTCTTGATTTCTGTCTGTCTCTATCCAACAAATAAATAAAGATAATAATAAAAAATAATAAAAAGGAAGATGAGCTGTGTTTTCCAGAGTATTTTCTTTTATCCTAATATGAAAACTAGGTTAGAGTCTGAGAATGAGAGAAGATTAAAAGGTGGAAGTGGAACAGTCATTATTCTCTGGAAACTTTGAAGGCTTATAAAGATATGATGTTGGAATCATTCGTCAGCTTTTTGTTACCTATTCAAGCTACCTGTGCTACAGATGCAGGTTTTTAACAACGAATTTCCTGAGTTTGACTTCCCTAGCTCTTCCAGATATTTTTAGTTCCATGTGAAAAGTTTGCCATACCAGTAGTTATGAGTCACAAAGTCAATAAGGAAGTGAAGGACAACGACAGGATGATTTAATTCATGTGTGGAGTATAGAGAATGTGAGAAAAGAAAAAAAATTATACATATAGTCAACCCATATCTATGAGCTCTGGAGAACTATGGTGGTTAGTGTTAGAGGGTCGGAAGCACAAGACTTCAGTGGTAGAAGTAGTGTGGAATAGTACTTCTATTATCTTATAACCTGACTAAATCACTAATAAATTATATTTAGCAAGTTTGCCGTGCTTGGAGTTTATAGAGCAGCTCCCCTTTTCCAGAACTGATATTGATTAAGCATCATTCTTTTCTCCTGAGTTTGCTTGAATATTAAAGCTTACCCACTTTCCCAATATTTGTCACAAGTGTGCTAGAATTCTTCAGGGTGTGGATAGAGTTTAGAGGAGGTTCAAGAACCAGAATCTAAAGTTGTTCATGGGAATGAAAGAATTGGAAAAAAAAAAAGGGAGATAGTAGATTTGAGGATGATAAGGGTGATGAACAGAGGAGAAAATATTTTTGCTTCAACATGATTAAGGCTTTCTAAGCAAGATATATCTATATTTAGGATCTGGGTCACAGGGGAAGTCTTTGTATTTAAGGGATGGCTTAGTGGTAAGAGACCATCCAAAAGGTTGATATTTTACAGCTCTATCCTACAGAATTACAGCACAAGCCAACACCATAGAGATATCCCAGGTGCCTGTACTTCTCTTTAATAATGTGTATTTGTCTATTGAACTGCATAGGATCAGAGTTCAGAATTCTTTATCTTTACTAGGAGATTTACTTATTTATTTACCAGAAAACTGCTCAGCTGAGCTCAGCTCAGGTTTCTGGTGGTGTGAGGATTGAACCTGGGACTTCGGAGCCTCAGTCATGAGAATTTCTTTACATAGCCATTATTCTATCTACCCTCTGTTCTCACCCAGGAAAATTTGTTTATGTAAGGGAGAAAATGGGTTTTTAATTTTCTCTCTCTCTCTTGCAGAAGAGGATAAAATAAGCCCACAATATGGGGTTCCTTACTTAAAGTATGAATCCTAGCACTGGCAGGCTGACACCAGAGTCTCACAGATAGTCCAAGAAGACAAAAACTGAAGCAGAGGGTTTTGATATCTTATTTATGTAACTAACTGCTCTAGGAACATTTAGTCTACTCCAGGACACTATGGATATAGACACTAAAGGTATAGCAAACACGAAAAGCAGCTCAAAGGTGATAATAGGGATTTCTGAAGTACAAATTAGAATGACCTGAAGAAATTCCGATGATAGAGGTTGCCAAGCTCCATTCCAGGGATCGAGGAGCAAGAAGAAAATGAACGATGTCCTCCTGAAGACTACAAAATAATTTTGTGAACTCATCTTTGGTTCCAGTGGAAGAAGTCTTATTGAATGGGAAGTTAAAGGCTTTAGGTAACTTGAAATGGAAATTATTCTCATCTTTATGGGGAAGTAGTGCACAGTGGTAATAATTATGCAACTTGGATAAGATTTGCACTCCCACTCATCATTCATCTAGTCAGGATTTACTGAGTGTGGATTCTGACCAAGGTCATTCTAGTAGATTCTGAGGAGAGACAAAAATCTTCTTTCATGGGCTGTATTGTCTAGTGTGAAAATCAGATGATGTAGTCTAACAAAGGAATAGGTATAGACTCAAATTCCTATAAACATGATGAAGAAAACTCTTACAATGTTGTGAGAAAAAAATGAAGATGAGCAGCTCTACATTTAATTGCTGAGAAAGACTTCTTTGAGAAGATACAGTTGTGCAAAGTTGGAAATAAACTGGCTAAATGAGGAGAGTGAAAAGAAGCTTTCCAGGTGGGGTAATTAGCATGTACAAGCTGGATATAAAAGGCAACCCTTCAGAGGGGCGTCTGAATAAGACATTTAACAATAAGGCACATTTCTACATTGGATTATTGTTAGCTTTGTTTCTTCATCTGTGTTAATGGAAAAATAACACCTAGCCTCTCACACAAGAAGGGTAAAATTTGGAATTTTTTTTTTATTCTCTTTTGTTAAATGCTCATCTTTCATTAATCCAGTGGAGATTTATTTCAACTTTTAAAAATTTTTTGTTCAAAACTGCTTTATCCACTAGTGACCAGTTCAAATTTTTGTCTCAAGTAATTTTGAGCTTTATTTTTCATAAAACTATTTAGTCCTAAATTTTACATGTACTATGCAGATGTGTAACAAATTCACTTTTCTCAAGAGTCTTCAGTTTTGCTGAGAGCAGGTGGTATTTAATTGGGATGGGGACTCTGGGAGTGATACAGTCTTGTTTATTTATGGGCTGGACTCTTTTAGATAACTTATCTATTCAGGATACACACTCGGTCATTTTAGTGTACAAATTTCCTTATAGAATCATCCTCCCATCTCCCTGACCTTGGCAGTTTATAGTGTTTCTCTCAATTATTCATTTTTTTCTCCTCTGTGAGGAGGCTGAGTGGCACATCCACAGAGAGCACGTGGTACCATCTACCTTGGTTCTCCCAACTGCAGAAGGAAGCTTCATGAGTGATGGAACAGGGCTGCAGGTATTTATTTCTCTTTCTCTTTTCCTCTCTATCTTCCCCTCCCCTTGAATTTCTCTCTTTCTTAAAAAACAAAAAAGCAAGCAAACAAACAAACAACAGCAACAACAAAAATGAAAACAAAAATCTTACAAAAGGGGACCATATCTCTGTTGTCTTGTGACTGGGATGAGTGATTCTTCATCCCATTACTATCAGATTCGACTGTGTATGGATTTACTTTTTGGCTAACAAAATGTGACTGGGTGTGGTAATGGGCAAATTGTGAACAGAAATTTTTTTTTAAAAGCCCTAAGGTGGGTTTTCCCATGCTTTTTTGTGTTGCTTTCTATCATGGATAATATGAAATCGTTCTGGACTCCTGTCATCCTAAATCCCAGAGTGAAGGAAAGAATGAGGTGGAGTCTCTGGACATCAGCCAAGGTGTAGCCAGCAGGTAGAGTAGGAAATTAAGCATGCCTAATAAAAAAAAGATGCCAATGCAGAGTTACTTTATGTAACTCAGGAATGATTAATTTTCCACATTCTCAAATGATTATTTCATGGACTCATACAATCTGGGTTGCAAGAGTTTTATTTATTAAAATGACTATTAATTGAAAGAGCACCTTGGATTCAAACACACACAAACTGACACGATTCCCGTATATAAGTGAAATATAAGGGATTTATTCTTAAGTGTGAAAGAGTGAAAATAAGGCCAGTGCACAGACTTACACAAAGACTAGAGACAAATCTTAGCTAGGAGATCCCAGGCTGGCGTGCCAATATGGCCCCGTAGCTCTGAGATCTCGAGGACTGGAACTGATATCCCTTTTTAAAAAAATTTTTTTAAAAATTTTATTTATTCCCTTTTGTTGCCCTTGTTGTTTTATTGTTGTGGTTATTATTGTTGTTGTCATCGTTGTTGGATAGGACAGAGAGAAATGGAGAGAGGAGGGGAAGACAGAGAGGAGGAGAGAAAGACAGACACCTGCAGACCTGCTTCACCGCCTGTGAAGTGACTCCCCTGCAGGTGGGGAGCCAGGCTTGAACCGGGATCCTTATGCTGGTCCTTGTGCTTTGCGCCACCTGCGCTTAACCCGCTGCGCTATAGCCCGACTCCCTGATATCCCTTTTAAAGGGAAAGGGAGTGGGGGTCTCAAGAGTGTCACATGAGTACATTCCTAGAATAAACATTCCGAAACTACCATGTGGCACCAGTAAGCAGGCAAGATTACAGAAGCAAAAATATGCGGATTATCATGTAACTTCAAGGCATAAATGCTGCAAGGCTGATGGATTTTGATATCTCTTCTATAAACATTCTTAGTTAATCAGAAACTCTCTGCTGTCCTTGGATGGGGAAAAGGGGAGATTCCTTCATTATCTAGTCCTTTAAAGGTTTGCTCTTAATCATTAAAATCACCTCGCTTTCTATATGAGGAATTTCTAATTGAATCATCTTGGGGCACTTATTCTTTCACATTAATCTTGAACTATTTCAGGATTTGTGACTCTGATCATCAGAATTTTTATTTACTTTTTTCTTTTGCCTTTAGGGTTATAGCTTGGGCATGGTGCCTTCACTACCAATCCACTGCTCCTAAAGGCTACCCCCCTCTTTTTGTTGCCCTTGTTATTTATCATTGTTGTTTTTATTATTGTTGTTGTTACTGCTATCATTGTTGCTGGATAGGACAGAGAGAAATTGAGAGAGGAGGTGAAGTGACACCCCTGCAGATGGGGAGCCCCAGGCTGAAACCAGGATCCTTACATCAGTCGTTGAGCTTTGTGCCATGTGTGCTTAACCTGCTGCGCAACCGCCCGACCCCAAAAACACACACACACACACACACACACACACACACACACACACACACACACACACACACACACACACACACACACATATATATTATAAAAGAAATACTACTGCTTTGATTCCACCATCAGAGGTCCTGGATGCTTCGTATGATTTTGTTTATGCTAAAGTTTAAAAGCCACTAACTTTTTTTTTCTAGATTTGTAGTTCAGTGATTTTCAGTCCTGGCTGTACATTAGAATCTTCCATAGAAACCTAAGTGGGGGAACATGTAGGAAAGACACCTTAGCATGCCAGGCTTTTACTGGCTGCAGGATTATATAACCCACAGCCCAATTATTCTGCACGGCCATCAAAAAGTTGTAACTCCTCCAACACAGATAGGTGTCAAGGAGCCAAAACCCCCAAAGCCAAAGCACCTGGCCACCACCAGTTGCCTGATAAAAATGAGGGGGGGGGCATAATTTTGCTGGCCATTGCTGCCATCACATCTGCTTAACAATGCTATTTAATCTTATAGCTAACGTGCAGGTGGACCCAAGGTATTGTCTGGGGAGATGGTATCATGTTTGGAAAAAGGACTACTGGGTCCATACTCCCAGAGGGATAAAGAATAGGAAAGCTTTCAAGGAAGGGGGTGAGATATGGAGTTCTGGTGGTGGGAATTGTGTAGAATCATATCCCTCTTATCCTATGGTCTTGTCAATATTTCCATTTTATAAATAAAAACTAAAAAAAATGCAAAATTTAGGAAAGACCTTGAATTTTACTTAGAGAAGACTTCCCTTATCAGTGGTGGCACCCTATGCAGATTTTGCCCTCCATTTGTTCTCCTTATCAAACTGTTGTATTGATGTGAATGGTCTTAAATTCCTTTGGCTGATCTGATAACTAATAAAAGGCAGGCGATCTAATGGCGATCATTTATTATTCCTACATCAGAGGCTACAACTCACCTCATACCTAAGACAAAATAAAATAAAACAAATTTGCCTGAATCCCACTCATATCAATTAAACTAGAATCAGCAGAGGATGATCCAGGTATTGTGTTGGGCATTAAGCCAGTCCCCCCTGCTCCATCCTGCATGGCTGATAGATACTATGCCCTATTTACATAATCATAATGGGCAGGGCCTCACTACCTACCATCCACCTTCAGGGGAGTCAGTGAGTGTGAGCTACTCTGGGCTTCTTAGGAACAAGCTAGAGTCTTAAGCAATCATTTATTATTCCTACATCAGAGGCTACAACTCACCTCATACCTAAGACAAAATAAAATAAAACAAATTTGCCTGAATCCCACTCATATCAATTAAACTAGAATCAGCAAAGGAAGATCCAGGTATTGTGTTGGGCATTAAGCCAGCCCCCCCTGCTCCATCCTGCATGGCTGATACTATGCCCTTTTTACATAATCATTGTTTTGCCTGAAAGATTCCCACCCATCCCAATTGATCTATCTTCTTTCTACCTAGAGAACTGCCCTGCCTGCAGGGTAACATTAATCCCACAGGTTAAAACCCTCACAACAGTTTGCTACAAAAGCTTCTACCTTCCCAGCCTGCTTTTTGTCTTTCTCCACCCCCTTTCCTAGCCATTTCCGTTTCTGACTTGCCACTTCCTGTTTTATCCTATAAAAGCACTGGCTCTCTGATCATTAGATCTTTTTGCATTACCATGCTGCCACGAGTTCCTTCTTCTTCTAGCGTTTGCCCTTCTTCCGTAGCCAGTCAACAGCGTCAGGTTGAGCCTGATGTAAAGTTTTGAGACCTCCTTTGAATCTGGAGAGGTGGCAGTCATTGACTATGTGGGTCATAGTCTGTCTGTATCCGCAGGGGCAGTTCGGGTCGTCTCTGGCTCCCCAGCGATGGAACATAGCGGCTCACCAGCCATGGCCTATTCAATAGCGATTGAGGAGGGCCCAATCATGACGTGCTAGGTCAAAGCCAGGTTGACGCTTGCAGGGGTCTGTGATGAGGTGTTTGTTCTTTACCTCAGCTGACTGCCAACTCGAGTTCTCTCCAACCCAGAGAGCACGCGCCCTGGGAAGAAGCACCGCCATGCTAGCCAGGTAGTATTTTAGAATTTTAGCCCCTAGTTTTTCAAGTGTGGGCAGGGGCCATGGATGTTAAGAGCTACAGTTTATAATTCTCTCCTGTGGTACACCATGAAGCTTATTACATGTTTAACTTTGGATTAGCTAGTTAACTTCTGTGAACTTCTTTTTTTTCCCCCCTCATCAATAAAATGGGGCATAATCTTAGAATATACTAAACTAGGAAGATTATAAGAAATTGTGCCTATAAAATTCTTATGTAACAGCTGGCCCATGGTCGGTGCTCATCTGTATAAAATAAAATTTTATCACATTTTGATTGTTCTGTTGAAAGAACTGCAGAGAGAAAGCAGAAGTGTTAAATTGGACGTCATGAGACTATTCATCTTACTTTTCCTTGTAATTTTTTTTTAGGTCATTCTTCCTCTTTTTGTTTCACACATTAGACTGAGATTTGGTTATGAGATTAGTCACTATTTGGGATTGTTTACATTATTATTTTATCTCAGTGGCTATATTACCATTTCAAGCACTGAGCCTGGGTGGTACATTGATTTAGTGTATTAAGTGAAATAAAGGGCCGAGTTTTCTGTTTGGTAGTTAGATATTGGGTAGACTTGTCACCATCTTTGAGAGATACCTCTGTGATATCTGAATAAAAGGTAGAGCAGATGACTGGTTAAAGAAGTTATGGTATATATATTCCATGGAATACCATTCTATAATCAAAATGATGATATTTTTCCTTAGGGCCAAAAAGGATGGAACTAGAGATGATTATGCTTAGTGAAATAACTAAAGAGATGACTATTGGATGATTTCACTCATATGAGGACTCTAGAGATATGATTCACATGAACTTGCCTCAAACAAACAAACACCCAGAAGCAAGCAAACTGTTTCTAAGACTTGTGAGAACTCTGGTGGTTATCTTTGGGAGGTGGGAGTGTGGGGATACAGAACTTTGGTGGTGGGTGTGGTGTGGAACTATACCTTGTAATTTTGCAATCTTGTAAGATAGTATTAATGACAAATAAAAAAATTAAAAAATACTTTGGTGGACCAGGCAGTAACACACCTGGTTAAGTGCACACATTACAGTATGCAAGGGCCGATGCCCTCAAGGGCTGCGCGGAGGGGGGGGGGGGGGAGGGGGGGGGAGGGGGGGGAGGTGGAGTTTTATGGGCAGCGAAACAGTACTGCAGCTATCTATCTCCTGTCCCTCTCAATTTCTCTCTGTCTCTATCCAAAATAAATACATACATTAAAAATACTTTGAATGACATTTTAGATGGATTAAACTTGAAAACAAAATAGAAATTAATACTGCACAGAGAATCACTGAGTCATTCTAGGGATATTCTTTTTTTAAAATTTTTTTATTTAAGAAAGGATTAATTAACAAAACCATAGGATAGGAGGGGTACAACTCCACACAATTCCCACCACCCAATCTCCATATCCCACCCCCTCCCCTGATAGCTTTCCCATTCTCTATCCCTCTGGGAGCATGGACCCAGGGTCATTGAGGGTTGCAGAAGGTAGAAGGTCTGGCTTCTGTAATTGCTTCCGCGCTGAACATGGGCATTGACTGGTCGGTCCATACTCCCAGTCTGCCTCTCTCTTTCCCTAGTAGGGTGGGTCTCTGAGTTCCAGGACACATTGGTGGGGTCTTCAATCCAGGGAAGCCTGGCCAGCATCCTGGTGGCATCTGGAACCTGGTGATTGAAAAGAGAGTTAACATATGAAGCCAAACAAATTGTTGAGCAATCATGGACCCAAAGCTTAGAATAGTGGAGAGGAAGTGTTAGGGAGGTACTCACTGCAAACTCTAGTGTACTTCTGCTTTCAGGTATATATTTTGCAGTAGTTTATGGATACGTGTGAACATAAGCTCTCTCTCACAGAAACTGGTATATATCTAGATTTTGGGACTTTGTTAGAAAGTGAACCACCTGAGATGAAATTAGAGTGTACTATAAAAGGAAAGGTCTCACCCGAGTAATGAAGCTGAAGGGATGTCATTCCACACGTGAAGTCTCTGGACACAGTCTGAGGTGAAGCATGTTGAGGTGGCAATCGTTGTGTTGGTTAGGTTGTGATTAGCGGATGCAATATTATTTGATATGGATTGGGAGAGGCATACGGGAAAGTGGGCCCTATCCAAGGGTTCTAGGACTGGGGGAAGTAGGGGCTCTATAGTGGAGATGTGAGGTTCCTGCTGTCTTAGGGTTCAAAAAGACAATCGATAGTTAATGTTATCATCACATTATTTGGTAATTGGGTTAACTTTGAAAAGTCCTTTTGTTAGGGTTTTCTGTACAGTACCCAGTATCTTGTATATAGCTGTGCTATTGGATGCTTCTAATCTACTTGGTCTAGGCTTTTGAGAGAGTCCGCATATCAAATACACAGCCTATATATTAAAAAGATTCAGTTTGTGTTTTGAAAAACTTTGAGACATACAATTGATTTTCCCCCTCTCATATTAATTAACTAGTGATTTATATGTCTACATTTTGCTAGGAATGTACATAAACACCATTACCACCACCAAAAGACTGTGACCCATCCCTCCCACCCACTCCCACCCCCCACTGGCCCAGGAAGCTGCATGTCTACCCCTCACCACAGGGCTTTTACTTTGGTGCCCTACTTACAATTTGGTCAGGTCCTGCTTTTAGTTTCCCTTTCAGATCTTCTTACTCAACTTCTGTTGATGAGTGGGATCATCCCATACTCATCTTTATCTTTCTGACTTAGTTCACTTAACATAATTCCTTCTAGCTTTGTCCAAGATGGGTCAGAGAAGGTGGGTTCATTGTTCTTGATAGCTGCATAGTATTCCATTGTGTATATATACCACAACTTTCTAAGCCACTTATCTGCTGTTGGGCACCTGGGTTGCTTCCAGGTTTTAGCTATTATGAATTGTGCTGCTATGAACATAGGAGTACACACCTCTTTTTGGTTGGGTGTTATGGAGTCCTTGGGGTATAACCCCAGGAGAGGAATTACTGGATCATATGGAAGGTCCATGTCTAGCCTTCTGAGAGTTTTCCAGACTGCTCTCCACAGAGGCTGTACCAATTTACATTCCCACCAGCAATGTAAAAGGGTTCCTCTGTCCCCACAACCTCTCCAGCATTTGTTGCTGCTGTCCTTTTTGATGTATGCCATTCTTATAGGAGTGAGGTGGTATCTTAGTGTTGTCTAAATTTGCATTTCTCTGATAATCAGTGACATAGAGCAGTTTTTAATATGTTTGTTAGCCTTTTCGATCTCCTCTGTAGTGAATTTTTTTTTCATATCCTTTGCCCACTTTTGGATGTGGTCATTTGCTTTTTTGGTGCTAAGTTTGCTGAGCTCTTTATATATTTTGGTGATTCGTTTCTTGTCTGATGTATGGCATGTAAAGATCTTCTCCCATTCTGTGAGGGGTCTCTTTGTTTGTTTAATAGTTTCTTTGGCTGTGCAGAAGCTTTTCAATTTGATGTAGTCCCATTGGTTTGTTTCTGCTTTAGTCTTCCTTGCAATTGGGTTTGATAGATCAAAGATGTCCTTGAGGTGTAGGTGGGAAACTGTTTTACCAATGTTTTCCTCTAAGTATTTGATTGTTTCTGGTATGACATCTAGGTCTTTGATCCATTTGGAGTTGATTTTTGTTTCTGGTGAGATAAAGTGGTTCAATTTCATTCTTCTGCATGTTACAACCCAGTTTTCCCAGCACCATTTATTGAAGAGAGCCTCTTTTTTTCCATTTAATCCTTTGGGCCCCCTTATCAAAGATTAGATGTCCATAGGTGTGGGGATTTATTTCTGGGCTTTCTATTCTGTTCCACTAGTCTGTGTGCCTATTTTTGTTCCAGTACCATGCTGTTTTGATGATGATGGCTTTATAATATAGTTTAAGGTCTGGGAGTGTGATGCCTCCATTTCTGTTTCTTTTCCTCAAGATGCTTTTGGCAATTCTAGGTGTTTTCATGTTCCAGATAAATGATTGTAGTGTTTGTTTTATTCTCTTAATGAAGCTTGGTGGAACTTTAATGGGTATTGCATTAAATATGTATATGGCTCTGGGGAGAATATTCATATACATATATTAAATATGTATATGGCTCTGGGGAGAATATTTTGATGATATTTATTCTTCCAATCCATGAGCATGGGATATCTTTCCATTTCTTGGTATCAGTTTCTATTTCCTTGAGTAGCGACTCATAGTTTTCAGCATAGAAATCTTTCACTTGTTGGTCAACTTTATTCCTAGGTATTTGATTGATTTTGTTGAAACAGTAAATGGGAGTGATTTCTGGATGTCTTCTATTTCAGATTTAGTGTTTGCATAAAGAAATGCCACTGATTTTTGTACGTTGATTTTGTAGCCTGATACCTTGCCATATTGCCTAAAACTTCCAGTAATTTTCTGCTGGATTCTTTAGGTCTTTTAAAAAGAATTTTTAAAATATTTTATTTTATTTATTTATTCCCTTTTGTTGCCCTTGTTGTTTTATTGTTGTAGTTATTATTGTTGTTGTCGTCATTGTTGGATAGGACAGAGAGAAATGGAGGAGGGGAAGACAGAGAGGGGGAGAGAAAGATAGACACCTGCAGACCTGCTTCACCGCCTGTGAAGCGACTCCCCTGCAGGTGGGGAGCCAGGGTTTGAACCTGGATCCTTATTCCGGTCCTTTTGCTTTGAGCCACCTGTGTTTTACCCGCTGCGCTACAGCCCAACTCCCCTCTTTAGGTCTTTCTATGTATACTATTATATCATCTGCAAATAGTGAGAGCTTGACTTCTTCCCTTCCAATCTGTATTCCTTTGGTTTCTTTCTCTTGCCTGATTGCTATGGCAAGAACTTCCAATACTATGTTGAAGAGTAACGGTGACAGTGGACAGCCCTGTCTAGTCCCCGATCTGAGGGGGAAAGCTTTCAGCTTCTGTCCATTGAGTATGATGTTGGCTGTAGGTTTGCTATATATAGACTCCACTATCTTGAGGAATTTCCCATCTATTCCCATTTTTTGTAGAGTTTTGAGCATGAATTGGTGTTGGATTTTGTCAAAGGCTTTCTCTGCATCTATTGAGATAATCATGTGGTTTTTGGCTTTGCTTTTATTGATGTGGTGAATGACATTGATTGACTTACGGATGTTGAACCAGCCTTGCATTCCTGGGATGAATCCCACTTGGTCGTGATGAACAATCTTTTTTGATATGTTGCTGTATCTGGTTGGCCAAGATCTTGTTTAATATTTTGGCATCTATGTTTATCAGAGATATTGGTCTGTAGTTTTCCTTTTTTGTTCTGTCCCTATCAGCTTTTGGTATCAGGGTGATGTTGGCTTCATAAAAGGTGGAAGTGAGTATTCCTGTTTCTTCAATCTTATGGAAAAGCTTAAGAAGTATGGGCACTAACTGTTTCCTGAAAGTTTTGTAGAATTCATTTGTGAAGTCGTCTGTTCCAGGACTTTTGTTGTTGGGGAGATTCTTAATAACAGTTTCAATTTCTTTGTCTGTGATTGGTGCATTTAGATTTTGTAGTTCTTCTTGGTTCAGTTTTGGAAGGGCATTTGCTTCTAGGAATTGTTCCATTTCTTCCAGATTCTCTAGCTTGGTGGCGTATAGTTCTTCATAGAAGTTTTGCAGGATTCTCTGGATTTCTGTGGTGTAAGTTGTGATATCTCCTCCATCATTTACAATTCTATTAATTTGAGTCTTCTCTCTTTTTTGTTTGACGAGTCTGGCTAGGGGTTTGTCAATTTTGTTTAATCTTTCAAAGAACCAACATTTGGCTTCATTGATCTTTTGTATGGTTCTTTTATTTTCGATGTTGTTTATTTCTGCTCTAACTTTAGTGATTTCTGTCTTTCTGGTTGCTTTAGGGTTCCTTTGTTCCTCTTCCTCTAAGTCTTTGAGGTGTGCAATAAGGTCGTTCATTTGAGCTTCTTCTTGGTGTTTAATATGTGATTGTATGGCTATAAGTTTCCCTCTCAGTACTGCTTTAGCTGTGTCCAAATATTTTGATAGGTTGTGTCTTCATTTTCATTTGTTTCCAGGAACATTTGAATTTCCTGCTTGAGTGAGTCTCTGACCCAGTGGTTCTTAAGGAGTATGTTGTTTAGTTTCCAAATTCTGTGACTTTTAATAATTTTCTGTTTGTTGTTAAATGTTAGTTTTACTCCACTGTGGTCTGAGAAGATACTTGGGATGATTTCAATGCTCTTGAATTTATTGATGCTGTCTTTGTGGCCTAACATGTGGTCTATCATTGAGTATGTGCTATGTGGATTTGAAAAGAAGGTGTATTCCTGTTTTTTTAGGTGAAGGAGTCTGAAAATGTCCAAGAGGTCTAGTCTGTCAATCTCTTCATTCAATTATCTTGTATCTTTATTGGTTCTCTGCTTTGTTGATCTGTCTAAGTGTGAGAGTGGGGTATTGAAGTCTCCCACTATTATTGTATTACTATTGATGTATTTTTGAAATTCTTTCAGTAGGTGCTTGATGTATTTAGATGGTCCCTCATTGGGTGCATAGATGTTAATAATTGTTAAGTCTTCTTGGCTGATTGGTCCTCTAATCATTATGTAATGTCCTTGCTTATCTTTTATTACTTTATTTAATTTAAAATATATTGTGTCTGAGATAAGAATGGCTGTTCCTGCCGTTTTTTGTAGTCCGTTAGCCTGTATGATAGTTTTCCATCCTTTCACTTTAAGTCTGTGTTTATCTTGTTGTAACAGATGGGATTCTTGCAAGCAGCATATGGATGGGTTATGTTTTCTGATCCATCCCCCCACCCTGTGCCTTTTGATGGGTGAGTTTAAGCCATTGACATTTATTGATATTATGGATTTAATGTATTGTAGTGCCATTGTTCAAAAAAAAATTTGTTTGCTCTGATATATTGCAAGTATTATAGTGATGTTCTTGTTTATAAGAGGTCTTTTAGAACTTCTTTCAGGGCTGGCTTGGTGATGGTTGCCTCCTTTAACTGTTGTTTGTCTAAGAAGGTTTTGATCCCTCCATCTAGTTTTAATGAAAGTCTAGCAGGATATATTATCCTTGGTTGAAACCCTTTTTCATTTAGGGCTCCATAGATATCTTGCCATTCTCTTCTGGCTTTTAGAGTTTGAGTGGAGAAGTCTGCAGATAATCTTATGGGTTTTCCCTTGTATGTGACTTTTTGTTTCTCTCTTGCAGCCTAAGGATCCTTTCTTTATCATTACTTCTTCTCATTGTGACTATGATGTGTCTTGGTGTCTTCAGGTCTGGGTTGATTCTGTTTGGTACTCTCTGGGCCTCTTGAATCTTGATGTCCTTTCTGTTATTCAGGTCTGGGAAGTTTTCTTCTATTATTTCCTCTAGAATGTTTGCTTCCCCTTCCTCTCTTTCTTCCTCTGGCAGGCCAATTATACGAATGTTACTTCTTTTGAGATCATCCCATATGTCTCTGTTGTTGTTTTCAGTGTCTCTCAATCTCTTTTTAAGCTCTTTTACCTCTTTCTTCATTTTCTCTAACTCATCCTCTGTCTGACTAATGCTGTTTTCTGCTTCTGTTAGTCTGCTTTCCCTTGCCTCAGCTTCTTTTTTCATTACAGCTATTTCAGCTTTCAGTTCTCTAATTGCCTCAAGATAATCAGTATTTTCCTTGAGGGTCTCAACTGTTGTTTCCCTAATACTGCCATTCCTTTCCTCCAATGTTGTTTTCATTTCTGTGATAAATAAGTTTATTATTGCTTGCATACTTTTCTTATCTATGGTTACTTCTGGCTGATTTGTAGTTTCTTCTGGGCTCTTGTCTTCATTCATTGGAGTAGCAGTTTTATTTGTTTTTGATCTACCCATTTTTTTGATTTATGTGTTTCTTTTTTTTTATGCTCTGTTGTTCCTCAGTTGTTGTGTCTTGAGTACAAGTAACACTGTACTAAATACCTTTATGACAATTGCACTCACCAACCTTAGGAATTACAGTAGCAACTGAAGCAAGTATTGAAGTAGTTTAATCGTTACCAGTTAGCCAAACAATTTCTCCAATCCGTGAAAAAATAGTAACCAAATCCCAGTGAAGAAAGAGAAAAGAAAGAAAGGATAGCAAGAATAGACAGTCATGCAAATCTACTATCCACTGTATATTCTAGGGGTAACAAGAGGGGAAAGGGAACTAGAGCAGAGATACACACATAGAGCGTCCACTCTGAGTCAGATTTCTTCCCCAAAATAATTCACAAATTCAGAAAGGCAAAGAAGAAGGAAGAAGTGTACGACAAGATTAAAAAAAAAGAAAAAAGAGAGAGAGAGAGAGACGAGAGAGAGAAAAGGGAAAAGATAAGAAAAAGAGCTGTAATTAAAGAGCAGTGAAAGGAAATTCCCAAATGTGTATCAGTGAATTCAAAAAAGCACACTGTTTGGTGGTGTGGGGGCTGGGGGCTGTGACTTTGGAATCCATAGGATTAAGGAAGAAAGGATGACAAGAATGAGAAAAAGAAAAAAAAAGAAAGAAGAGAGAGAGAAAAAAAGAAAAAGATAAGAAAAAGAACAGTCATAAAAGGGCAGTGAAAGGAAAGGGTTTTTTCTTATGTATTTATTTTTAATTATTTAATTAGCTATGCGGGGTGAGGTGGGGGGGGTTGGCTACTTAGAAAGAAAAAAGGCCAGAGGTTTCAGAAGGGTATAAACTTAGAATTAATGATACTCCCTGGTGGGACAGGAATTTGGTAAAGAAAAGGAGCTCCTAGCAGGGGATCCTGCTAGGAGCTGGTCCCCAGAGACTGGTTATGGGGGGGTGGGGCGGGGAAGTAGGTATGCTTAGAAATTAAAAGGAAGAAAAAAAAATTTTTCCCCCTTTTTTCCTACTCTAATTCTTAACCCAAATTAAGTTATAGTCACCTCATTGGTGTTACCGCCAGGACCCCTTATTGGCTGGCCTACTAAAGGCAGAAAATCCTACCGTTTCCAGGAGATGTGGTCAGAGCTCAGCCACTAGCAGCTTCTCAGTCCGCCATCTTCCTCTAGGGATATTATTCTCAGAGCAAAACACTTCTACCTAAGCTTCAGAGTGCATATAGGTGGCTTAATCTATTCAGACATCTTGGCAATACTGAAATAAGGATCCTGGTAGAATGCTTGAGAGAATCATAATTTTTAAGGAAATAATCACAAAGTTGGCAACTTTAGTTTAAATTTCAGGCACTGTCTGTAATATTACATACAAATAATTACTCAGTTTCTCTCTGATATTTTCTCTCTCTCTCTTTTTTTTACTACTGTAAGATATGATTCACCATGTTTCACTCATACATTTCTCATTGTAGTCCTCCTTCAAATTTATTGTACTTCAAGAATTAGAAATAAATTTAAATTATTACTTGTTAAATTAAAGTTACAATGAAGGCCCACAATTTCCCCCTAAAGAATTCTTCATTCTCTTGTCTATTAGAGAAGCAAGGCGGGGTTATTCCTTTTATGTACTGGATGCAGTACAAAGTGTGAGTTCAGGGTAAGCTGCAAATAGATTTCTGTAACAGGAGTCAGACATTAGTGTTGCTATACATTTGACTTTGATCACTTCCGTGAACATGGGGGAAATTTGACTTTTCTAGAAAGCCATTTTACTCTGTGGGTTCATTATTTTGCCTGACAAACATCAATTCACAGTGGCTTCCAAGCTAAGAGTTCTGTGTATGTTTACCACTACAGGGAGCTGGAATTTTGTCAGTTAGTATGATGTCTTTTTAGCTTTCCTTACTAAGGTTTCCAATGGGGGAAAGAAAAACTCCTTTAAAAGATAGGGGTGGGTTCACTGATGGCACTGATTATTCCCATGGAGGACCTTGATGAGACTGTGTTAAACTGTCATCAAGGCTGTTTCCAGGGATAATAGGGGAAATTCTCCTATTCTCAGTAAACAGTGAGTCAGCATGAACTAGGCTAGAATCAGGAGTCCAGGTGGTGGGGATGGAAAACATCTAAGGTATACTAAAGGCAGCACAGTGGGTAACAGGGTAAGGGACTGTTAGTTGAGTGTCAGATCAACCTGGGAATAGATTCAGGGTCAGCATCTGATGACTTATAAGAATATGACTTAACTTCTAACGTCTAAATGAACTCTTCTGTAAAATAAAACGTTATCATTTACCTTCTAGGTGTGCTTTAAAGATTACATTAGATAAAATATTTCAAATATTTGACAAGGCCATGGCCTGTCATATAGCATATGGCAGCCCATTAATGACAAAGATATCAAGGGGAAAAAAAAAAGAATTCGATTGCTATAGAAAAGATTTTGTACCATCATTTAAATTTTAGTGAGATTTTAAGTCAGTCACCTTCCTCTGCTTCTGCATGGAGCAGGATAATTAGTGAGGCTCTGGCAATATATATATATATATATATATATATGTATTCAGTATTACTGCCAGCAACCATTATTACCACCTTCATTATATCTGAAGCTAACCCCGTATTTTAGCACTCAACAGAAAACAGTCACAGTAATTGAATAGATGCCTCCTCCCCACCCCCGTAGCTAGGTGCAAGCAAGTTGTCTTAAAGTCAGAGACTGTAACTTATATTTCTTAGTGTGATTTAGAATTTAAATACTTGTTAATTGATTGGATAGAAATATTATTAAATCACTAATAAAAAAGAAATATGGCAGGCTATGTTATAGTTTTTTGGAACTCCAGTCTCATTCACAATAGAACTATATATCAATTTGGAATCTTAGCTTATTTTCAAAAGGTGAAAGATAAAAAATGGACCTCAGTTCAACTGACACAAATACTTACTTGGAAGGATACATGAGTGTCTGGTGTGCTTTTTGATAAAATCAACTACTCTTATTAGGAGATTTGCCTTTTTTTTTTTTTTGTCCTTAGATAATTAACTCTACACTTATTGTGAGTTCCATGTTCAATCAACATGAGGTACCAAAAGAGACCTATAATTCCTGGCAGAATAGATTCATTAGACCTGTGAAAATTTTTATTAAGAGGCCAGGTGATAGCGCACCTGGTTGGACACACATGTTGCAATGGACAAGGACCCGGGTTGGAGGCCCTGGTCCCCACCTGCAATAAAAAAGCTTTGCAAGTGGTGAAGCAGTGATACAGGTGTCCCTCTTTCTCTCTTCCTTCTCTGCCAGCCCCTTCCCTCTCAATTTCAGGCTGTCTCTATCCAATAAGTAAAGAGAAAACAATTTTGTTTTTAAATAGCCATGCAAGTATGGTAGTATATGATTGGATCTTTCTAGTACTACCTTTAGCTGACTAATTGTTACTATCTGCACCAAAAGCAGGAACTAGGGTTTTGTCAGTCAATCAACTGAATGGATTTCCAGTGTTATTCTGTTGTGAGTCAGCTAAGCAAGTGTGTAGTCTGGTCTGTGGAGGTGATAACAAGGTGTGTGCGTGTGTGTGTGTGTGTGTGTGTGTGTGTGTGTCCCATGGTAAAGATAACAAGACTCTGGCCTGTTAGTTCATTCTAGCGTTTTGTAGAGTCTGCTCATTTATATCCGTTCATAGGAAATTAAATTTCATTTATGTAGGAGCAGTTAGGATTTTCTATCATTTTTAGGAGAAACAAATTATTTTAAAGTCTTTTTTAGACAAAGGCATCAAGAAAAAAACAAAACCCGAAAACCACTCTCCAACATATGTCCATTCTTCAGTAGAAATTCCTTGTCTGAGTAGAGAAAAAAAGACTTAGTAAGCAGTTTATCTAAATGAAATGATTAAGTATGTACGATAGAAAGGAGTGGGCCTGCTTCACCACTTGTGAAGCGACGCCCCTTCAGGTGAGGAGCCGAGAGCTCCAAGCGGGATCCTTAAGTTGGTCCTTGCGCTTTACGCCATGTGCGCTTAACTTGCTGCGCTACCGCTGGACTCCCCAGATAGTCTTTTTTTTTTTTTCTACATTAAGTAATGTGTCCTTAACTGACCTTTCTTGCTGGAAATGGATAATTCTGTGCATTCTTACATTTGGGTGAAAATTATTTTATTCAGTATTTCTGTACTTATAATAGTGAGGTATGTGTTAGTCATGAGGCTGTCTCTATAGACCACTATATGCTTAGAGATAGGTCTGGAGATAGGCTGGGTAGGAAGGATCAATGAGACATACTTCAAAAATTTCAGAGTCATATTTTAGGCAGGATTCTTCTTTTGGGGGTGGTGGGGTGAGTTATCACTGGGTCTCAGTGCCTGCCCTACGAATCCACTGCTCCTGGTGGCCATTTCTTCCATTTTATTGGATAGGACAGAGAGCAATTCAGAGAGGAAGGGGAGATAGACAGGGAGAGAGAAAGACACCTACAGACCTGCTTCACTGCTTGTGAAGCAACTCCCAGCAGGTGGGGAGTGGGGATTCCAGCTGGGATCCTTGCACTTACTATTATGTACACTTAACTGGGTGTGCCACCCCCTGGCCCCTAGAATTAATAATGTGAAATGGAGACTCTTTCTCCTCAGAGACTGCATTTTTAAAAATTCACCACATGGTCATATCAATAGATGCAGAGAAAGCCTTTGACAAAATACAACATCCCTTTATGATCAAAACACTACAAAAAATGGGAATAGATGGAAAATTTCTGAATATAGTGGAGTCTATATATAGCAAACCTACAGCCAACATCATACTCAATGGTGAAAACTGGAAGCATTTCCCCTCAGATCAGGTACTAGACAGGGCTTCCCACTATCACCATTACTATTCAACATAGTGTTGGAAGTTCTTGCCATAGCAATCAGGCAGGAGCAAGGAATTAAAGGGATACAGATTGGAAGAGAAGTCATCAAACTCTCCCTGTTTGCAGATGACATGATAGTATACACAGAAAAACCTAAGGAATCCAGCAAGAAGCTTTTGGAAATCATCAGAAAATACAGTAAGGTGCCAGACTACAAAACATTCAAAAGTCAGTGGCATTCCTCTATGCAAACACTAAGTTAGAAGACACTGAAATCCAGAAATCAATTCCTTTTACTATGGCAACAAAAACAATAAAATATATAGGAATAAACCTAACTAAAGAAGTGAAATATTTGTATACTGAAAATTATGAGTCACTACTCAACGAAATTGAAAAACATAAAGAAGTGGAAAGATATTCCATGTTCATGGGTTGGAAGAGTTAACATCATCAAAATGAATATACTACCCAGAGCCATATATAAATTTAATGCTACCCCCATCAAGATCCCAAGCACATTTTTTTTAGGAGAATAGAACAAATGTTACAAATATTTATCTGGAACCAGAAAAGACCTAGAATTGCCAAAACAATCTTGAGAAAAAAAAGAACAGATCCAGAGGCATCACACTCCCAGATCTCAAATTGTATTATAGGGCCATTGTCATCAAAACTGCTTGGTACTGGAACATGAATAGACATACTGTCCAGTGGAACAGAACTGAGAGCCCAGAAGTGAGCCCCCACACCTACTGACATCTAATCTTTGACAAAGGGGCCCAGATGATTAAATGGGGAAAATAGAGTCTCTTCAACAAATGGTGTTGGAAAGAATGGGCTGAAACATGCAGAAGAATGAAACTGAACCACTGTATTTCACCCAATACAAAAGTAAATTCCAAGTGGATCAAGGACTTGGATGTTAGACCACAAACTATCAGATACTTAGAGGAAAATATTGGCAGAACTCTTTTCCGCATAAATTTTATAGACATCTTCAATGAAACAATCCAATTACAAAGAAGACTAAGGCAAGTATAAACCTATGGGACTGCATCAAATTAAAAAGCTTCTTCATAGCAAAAGAAACCACTACCCAAACCAAGAGACCCCTCACAGAATAGGAGAAGATCTTTACATTCCATATATCAGACAAGAGTTTAATAACCAACATATATAAAGAGCTTGCCAAACTCAACAACAAGACAACAAATAACCCCATCCAAAAATGGGGGGAGGACATGGACAGAATATTCACCAGAGAAGAGATCCAAAAGGCTGAGAAACACAGGAAAAAATGCTCCAAGTCTCTGATTGTCAGAGAAATGCAAATCAAGACAACAATGAGATATCACTTCACTCCTGTGAGAATGTCATACATCAGAAAAGGTAACAGCAGCAAATGCTGGAGAGGGTGTGGGGTTAAAGGAACCCTCCTATACTGCTGGTGGGAATGTAAATTGGTCCAACCTCTGTGGAGAACACTCTGGAGAACTCTCAGAAGGCTAGAAATGGACCTACCCTATGACCCTGCAATTCCTCTCCTGGGGATAGATCCTAAGGAACCCAACACATCCATCCAAAAAGATCTCTGTACACATATGTTCTTAGCAGCACAATTTGTAATAGCCAAAACCTGGAAGCAACCCAGGTGTCAAACAACAGATGAGTGGCTGAGCAAGTTGTGGTATATATACACAATGGAATACTATTCAACTGTAAAAAAATATTGACTTCACCATTTTCAGCCGATCTTGGATGGACCTTGAAAAATTCATGTTAAGTGAAATAAGTCAGAAAGAGAAGGATGAATATGGGATGATCTCACTCTCAGGCAGAAGTTTAAAAACAAGATTAGAAGAGAAAACACAAGTAGAACTTGGAGTGGAGTTGGTGTATTGCACCAAAGCAAAAGACTCTGGGGTGGGTGGTAAGGAGAATACAGATCCAAGAAGGATGACAGAGGACCTAGTGGGGGTTATATTGTTATATGGGAAACTGGGGAATGTTATGCATGTACAAACTATTGTATTTACTGTTGAATGTAAAACATTAATTCCCCAATAAAAAAAAATTCACCTGAGAATTCTGATTGGCCAAGCTGTGATCATGTGCTGACACTGGGGGGTAAAACTCGTTTTACTTTGGGTTCAAAGATTTGTGATTGGTCACTTTGGGCCACATGCCTCAGACACATAAGGCAGGGTTAATTGTGCACTGTGATTAGTATCCTGGCAGAACCACTTGGAATCAGGGAAGAGTTACTAGTTGTTATCTTGGCTGGAAAAAAGAAGATGGAAAAATATCTGGGAGGACAGAAATGTCACTTATAAGTGGACTCTTCTGGCTCAAAAGCTTTCCCACTTATAGGTATAAAAACACTTCATTCTAATCTGAAGGGTATAGCTCACATCTAAAGATTATGTACTTGAAATACTGCACTCATGGGCAGAGAATGATTTGAAAGCTGTGCTTCTCTAAGAAAAAAGAAATCCAACAAAGGACAAATTTGTCCACAAGATGCTATTTCATAAGTGGTTTGTTCATCAAAGTGCTAGTGATGACACCAGTATGTTTTATAATTGTGCATCAAGCTGGTCTCTTCTATATGTATTCTTAGTAGAGGCCTTTTATCTTCTGATGCAACGAAGACTGGTGTGGGACTCGATGCATAAATTTAGTGATTATCATAGTTTGTGGTCCCCTTCAAGGACTATACTGTATAAATGGATAAGCAATATAATGGGTATTGCAATTTGGAAAAAGTACTTAAAAAAACACCTAGATATAGACTGGTCCCGTGAGATAGAGCATATGTTCACATGTATCTGTAAAATAGACAAAATATATACCTGAAAGCAAAAGTACACAATAGTCTGCAGTGAGTACCCCCAACACTTCATCTGCACTATATCTACAAAATGGAGGGTCCCCCAACTCTTCATCTGCACTATTCCAGCCTTTAGGTTCATGATTAGCCAACAACTTGTAATTTCAGCCACTAGATTCCAGATGCCAGCAAGATGCTGACCAGACTTTCCTGGACAGACGACCTCATCAATGTGTCCTGGAGTTCCACTTCCCCAGAGCCCTTCCCCACTAGGGAAAGAGAGAGGCAGGCTGGGAGTATGGGTCGACCTGTCAACGCCCATGTTCAGTGGGGGAGCGATTACAGAAGCCAGACCTTCTACCTTCTGCATCCCACAATGACCTTGGGTCTATACTCCCAGAAGGATAAAGAATAGGAAAGCTATCAGGGGAGGGGATGGGATATGGAGATCTGGTGGTGGGAATGGTGTGGAGTTGTACCCCTCTTATCCTATGGTTTTGTTAATGTCTCCTTTTCTAAATAAATAAAAAAAGAAATAATAAATAAAAAAACCACTTTGTATTGAAGGCCATAGCACTGACTCAAGGCCTGTGTTAGTCTGAAGGGGGCAGCTTACATGGAGGTGGCAAGTCTGATCTGGCATGGGGTTCACCAGGTGATGTTTGGGAGCAGTCAGGGAGGAAGATGCCAGGCTGGGTTAGAAGAAAGTCAGGGTGATTCTTCAGGATTTGTTTTTTATCAAACTGCTATACCATTTGCCAAAGTGCTTGCTCTGCTCCTGCTAATGTGCAGAGTTTCTTTGTCATTACATTTCATGTACACTGCTTTTCATGTTTATTAAAAGGTCTTAGTATATCTGAAAAAAAATTCCTTCAGGAAATAATTGAGAGCAAACAAAAAAATGATCATGTTGAGAACCTCAGTCTTAAATCCTTCATCTTAGGAAGATGTGAACCAAAATGAAGCAGATGTTGCGAAATATTGCTGTCATAAATGTAGCATGATTTGGAAAAACCAAACCTGGACTTGGATCCCAGTCCACTTTCTGACTATGAAAAAGTGAACAAGTGGCTTAACTTCTATGCATCTCAATTATTAATTGTGACCTTTGTAGTCAATTCTTCCCTTAGCTTCTGGCTCCAAGAAATCATTGATCTGCTCTCTATCACTACAGCTTCCTAGAACTTCATATAAATAGGTCATGTTGTTTGTATTATTTTGTTCTGTTTTTTTTTTTGTTTATCATATTTTGAGATGTATTCATTACTTTGTATCCAGTTATTAGATGATAGATGTTTGTGCCACATCCTGATTGTGACTGGAAAACATTTTGAATAATGTTGCCCTGGAATTAATAAATGAGTCTTTGTGACATATCCTTTTTTTCTTTAATCCCCTACTTTTTGCTTCTTGTTGCCAGGTTACACTGGGTACTAGATGTACTATTTGTTTAGTTCTGAACATAGCTTACATTATAAAAAGCAAACACACTACCAGATGGGGCAAGAAAAACATATAAATGTCTGAATTTGATACATTCTTTCAAAATTACTATAGATTTAAAAATATTGGCTGCTAAAAATAGCACTTCTGAAAAATACTTGAAATGTAGAAAAGTATATGAACTACAAAAAAGCTCTGAAAGATGTACAAAGTAGTCACACTAGTAGTATAATGCTGTAAAGTCAATATATAACTATGTAACATATACAATTAGGTTCAGAATATCTTTGGGTAGTTTATAATCTCTCAATTCAGAATTTTAGACAAAACAGAGTTGATCATTAGTCAAGCCATTTTTTTTTTAGATAAACAAATTTGAGGCAAATCTATTTTGTTTTTGATTTGTTGTTTTACTGTCAATGGGGCTTCATAGTGTGTGGGTGACTTTTTCAGATATAGAGAGATAAGAACAGAGAGAGGGGAATATGACACACCACCACAGCTTCCCCATGGTGGTAAGAGCTGGACTTGAGCCTGGTTCTTACACAGGACAAATTAGCTTTGGGCAGATTTCACTGTTCATAGCAGATAACCTGTGACGGATTGGACACACATGGCAACAGGAGAGGTCAAATCTGCTGGGCTAGTGTGAGGGTGTTTCTTCCCGGGGAGTGTGCTCTTCGGGTTGGAGAGAACTCTACTGGAGCCAACCTGGGCTCCTGGGCTGCTGTTTACTCAGCAACATGGGAGAGAGGAACACAATGCAGAGCAGGAACACAATGCTTTATTGATCAGAGACAACGCCTTTATATATATCTTTAGCCAGAAGTGGCAAGTGGGAAAAGGAAAGGGCTAGGAGAGGGGGTGGAGAAAAGAGTATTAAGGTAGAAAGCTTCCATAGCAGCTGTTGCAAAGGTTCTAACCAGTGGGATCAACCAATACCCTGCAGGCAGGGTGGGTCTCAGGCAAAACAATGATTATGTAAATAGACCACAGCATCAGGATGGAGCAGAGCAGGGGAGCTGCCCAACACAAATCTCCATGTTCTTGTTGGCTACCAAATAGACAGAAGTGCCTTTTTATGGAGGCAAGGGAGGGAACAATGGGAGGAGGGTACATAATAGGGAAAGGGATGGGGGCGATAAGTTCAGATTTACTTGTGCTGAGTCTGAGTTGCTTTGGAGACATGTAGGTACAGGTACTCAGTAAGCAGTTAAGTTTATGGAACTTGGGGCAGACATCTGACTTAAACATATGTCCAAAGTCACCATCGCACAGGTGTTCAGACATGCGGGCACACGGGGAATTGCTGGAACCATGGCTGTTCTGCGGGAGGCTTTCTTCCAGTATTGGGAGAATGACATTGCTCCTCCTCCTTAGCCTGACGGATATGTAGGCGGAGCTCCTTTATGTGTCCCACCTGGACCTACACTTGACTTTTAAGTGGACTTTTCAGTAATTCCAGAAATAGTGCAGGCTTAGGAGCACAGCAGGTTAAGCACACATGGCACAAAGCGCGAGGACCAGCATAAGGATCAGCGCAAATTGCAAGGACCAGAGTAAGGATCCTGGTTCAAGTCCCTGACTCCCCACCTTCAGGGGAGTCGCTTAACAGGTGGCGAAGCAGTTCTGCAGGTATCTATCTTTCTCTCCCCTGCTCTGTCTTCCTGAAGTCCTCTCTCCATTTCTCTCTGTCCTATCCAACAACGACAACATCAATAACAACAACAATAATAACTACAACAATAAAAAACCAAAGACAACAAAAAGGAATAAATAAATAAATATTTAAAAAACAAACAAACAAAAACTTAAAAATGTAGTATGGGCTTGTTTATTTATTCCTGCATACTGAACCACATCTGAATTCAGTGACTGTTTGGGAGTGCATATGTACTGGAAGCAATAAATAAATAACTTCTTATGCTAAGTGAAAAAAAGGAAGGAAGTAAAAGATTACCAGATAGTTTCACTCATATCTAGAATAAAAATAATTAAACAAATCTACAAAATAGTCACACACATATGCATGCACACACACACCACTACCATCACCACCACCACCACCACCAACAACAACAACTGTTTTAGTGAAAACTACAGTGATTACCTGAGTACATAGGGAATAAGAGGGGAGAGGTAAAAGGGTCATTCCGGTGTTATTGCCATAGAACTTTGGGGGTGGCTGTGGTAATATTTACTCAAATACAGAGGTGTAAAATTATATCCCTGAAATTTTAAGGTAGTATAAACCAAATTAAGTCAATAAAAAATTCAGATACAAGCAAAATAGAACAGCTTTGGTGGAAGGGGTCTGACCATGTGTATTTAAAAAACCCAACTAATTGATATTTCTGGTTAATAAAAGTTTGAGGACGTTTGTTGAAGGTGGGACCGGGTGAAAGCTAGCTCACCCTATGAGCACACACTTTATCATGCCAAAGGATGCTGGTTCAAGCCCTCAGGCTCCACATAGGCGCACCAGGGAAAGCTTCATGAATGGTGGAACAGGACAGTGACGTCTCTCCTCTGTCTCTTTCGTGCCCTTTTCTCTTCTGTTTTTACTTGAAAAAAAAAAAAAAGAAGGTCTGCTCTGAGTGCTAGAATTATACATCCACAAGACAAAACTCCAAGGTTCTAGAGATGAAAGAAAAGAGAGAGAGAGGAAGAGAGTGAAAAAGAAAGGAGGAAGAAGAGTAGGAGTGGAGGGGGGGTAAAAGAAATAAGGAGAAGGGGCTGGTGGTGGCACGCCTAGCTGAGTGCAGATGTTACACTGCACAAGGACCTGGGTGGCACCCCACCAGTCCCCACCTATAGAGGGAAAGCTTTGCATGTGATAGAGCAGATAATAATAATAATAATAATAATAAAAATATTCTGGGACTCACAGAGAAAGATGAGCCTATGAATGAATAAGAAAGAACACCTAGGAAGGAGGCAGAAGAAAAAAAAAATCATGGTCTGGGGGGGGGACAGCATGGTTTTGCAAGAGACTCTCATACTTGTCTCTGTCTCTCATTAAAATATCTAAAATATCTAAAAAAAAAAAAAAAGAGAGAGAGAGATCTTAAGGAATTGGGCCAGTCCATTAAGGGGAAAGTTGAAAAAGACAGTGACTGCTGACAATGCTAGAAACAAGTTTCAGGGAAACTATAGGGGTAGATTTCAGATTTCAGATTTTATTAGATTAAGGGATAAATTTAAGGGGGAGAAGCAGAAAAGAAACTATATTATTTATTATATCCATATGACTCAAAAGTCTAATCCTGCCTTTTGACAAATGACACCACTTTTTAGGACAGCACATAAGATGGTGAACAACAGCTTGGGGGTCATTTCTGTCTCTACCACCAGGGAGGCTGCTTATGCTACTTTTAGACAAGGACTACTGAGAACTGATAAAGAACAAAATCTAAGAAACTAAGGAAAGAAAACAAAACAAAACATCAGAAATTACCAAGCAACATTTCATAACAGTGGAAATTGTATAGAGTGGGATTATATACAAAAACTTATCTAGTAATATTCTTTCCCCCTCTTGGGGAGTTTTTAGGCTGTCAGTCCCTGGCATCAGCTCTATCCCTCCATGCCAGGTTGTGTCTTCCTGCAGGAAAAAAAAAAGAAGCTTCCTTTGCAGCATTTCTCAGTTGGCACATGTCTTGCAGTGTATGAATATGTCCTCTAGATGGTGATAAATCTCTATCTTTGGAGACTTCCTTTCTGGCTTTAGGCACTGAGAAAATTGCTTTTGGGTAGAGAAGAATGAGAAGCATTTCTTCAGAATTGACTAGAAGCTGCTGAGAAAGCTCTTCTTGGTCTTTTAGTTCTAGAAAGGCTGCTGAAACACTGGCAAGAGCCCAGCATTTGGAATATTGAAATTTAAGCAAAGAAGGAATGGCTGTATTTCTGAATCCCCAGGAGCCCAGATATATTGGTAGGAAATGTGGACTGCAGAGTTCTCAGGACAGCTTCCTTGCACCTCAGGAAACTATTATCTCTTGTTTCCTAATGTTTAGTGATTCTCAACTTTCCTGACAGGAATATGGTATTTTTTTTCTGTAGTGTAAACAATGAATGTGAGTCAACTTTCTTGGTTTGTGGTCCATTGGTTTGTATGGTAGTTTTCCACCCTTTCACTTAGAGTCTGTGTTTGTCTTGTAGAGTTAGGTGGGATTCCTGCAGACATATGGTTGGGTTGTGTTTTCTGATCCATCTCCCTACTTTGTGCCTTTTGATAGGTGAGTTCAGGCCATTGACATTTGTTGATATTATAGATTGAAGATATTTTGATGCCATTACTGTAGATTTTTAGAGTTCTGATATATGGCATGTTTATGGTGATCTGATTGTTTATAGGAGACATTTCAGAACTTCTTGTTACCCTGTTCTAATACTGTATTAGCTTGATCAGCTAGTTGTGCTCTTAGTTCAGCTATTTCAGCTTTCAGTTCTCTGATTACTTCAAGATAATTAGTGTTTTCTTTTAGAGTCTCATTTATTATTTCCCAATTTCTAATGATATTATTTTCAAACGCTTTCCTCACTCCTGTAACTATTGCATCAATTAGTGATTGGGTGTTGTCTTCATTCTTATGTGCTTCTATCTTTTGGTAGCTTTTTATCTGGACTTTTGTCCTGGTTCATTACTCTAATGCTTCTTCATGGTTTAACTATTGTATTTGGTGTGTTATCAGGTCTCTTTCTCAACACTTTTTAATCCATTAATCACACCTTCCTGGATTTATTTGTGTCTAAGTAAGGTAGTAAGAGTTCACAGTTTTGGAAATTAACAGTTGTTTTAATGTTGTCTCAATCCCTGAGGTGAAGCACAGTGGCTGTTAAAGTTTCTTAGCTCCTCTATCTTCTCTACAGGCTATGGGAGCCTGAGGCCTTTTAACTATAAATAAATTGTTTATCTTAATCACTCATTTGTGACCAAGAGATAAAACAGGGTAGGGGATAGATATCACAGTGACTGTGTAAAGTGACTTCCATCCCCTGAGGGTCTGAGGTCCTGGGTCTAATCCCACCTTACTCCCAGATGGAGCTGAGCTGAGCTGCACTCTGTGGCCATGTGAATAAATACTGATTTCTAAGGGAATTATTTACCTTTTTTTCCTAATTAATCATGAGAACAGTGTGAAAAGGCTCCTATTATATAACCACTTCTTTACCACCGGGGGTGTAGATTTTTATCTGAGTCACTTGGTCAGCTCTCTGTCCCCCATAGGACTTCCTTGCTTCCATTCCAGCCCCTGAGGGGCAACAGCAGTGGAAACCCACAGTTGTAAATTGGTGAGGCTTCAATTCTCCTCCCTTCAGCAGTTGCTTTGTTGATAAAACTCAGACAAGAGGCAGTGTTCCAATTGGCAGACTGGTGGACAGGTACCAGCCGCTCCTGAGCAGGTACAGACTTTGAGCACCAGGAATCTCTTTCTAAGCCCCTCTGTCCATGAGCCACATGTGTTTGCACTTACCTGAGGCTTGATGGGCTCCTGGAGCCATCCTAGCCTTATCTTGATGCTTTCTCAGGTGATCATCTTTGCTACTCCTAGTTGAGCCAGGAGAGCGACACACAGCTGCTGCTTCTCTTCCACACTGGCTTATTCTTTTCCTCCTCCCAATTACAAGCAGAAGTATTGTAGCCTGCTGTTTTTTTTTTCCCAAAATTTTATTCTAGAGTTTAAATTCTCAATCTTAATTCTTTAGTTAAAAAACTTAAATTCTTCATCACTGTATTGCCTCAAGGATAATGTCTAAAATACAGCCTCAAGCTGAGGGCTGGTGAGATAGCTTTGTTGGACAGGGTGCTGCTTGGGCATCTGTACAGTCCAGGTTTGAGCCTAGCCCCACAGCACTGAAAGGAGCTATGGTGCTATGTTCTCTTTCACCTCTCCCTCTCTCTGCGCCCCTGCCTCTCTGTGTCTATGTAAAAATAAGTAAGTAAGTCCACTGAACAGTGGCACACCTTGTTGTGTGCATGGAACCAAATGCAAGGACTAGGGTTCGAGCTCCTGGTCCCCACTTGCAGGGGGAAGCTTCATGCATGGCAAAGCAGTGCTTCAGGTTGGTTGGTCTCTCTCTCTGCTGCAGGTTGGTCTCTCTCTCTATCTGTCTGTCTCTTTCTCTCTCCTTCTTTTTCTCCTCATTCTCCCCATTTGTGGGGAAAGGCCCACTGTCTGGGAAATCCAGGCCATTATCTCCATGAGAGTCTGAGAGGGTCAACCCTGAGCCCCCTCCTCACAGGAGGGATGGCACACAGGTCCTCACTGGACCCCATGACCTTAAGATGGATGGGATTTTCCAGGCCAGGGACTTTCTTGCACACACTTCCTCATTCCCTTTGAACAAAAGTCATATGTTACGGCCAACTAAAAGCCACTGCAAACACCCTGGTTTTGCTTAACTGACCCCTCCCCCATGCCCTGAGGTGCTCATGATTTACCTTTAGACTAGACCTTATATGGTAACTTCCCAGTGACTGTCAAATCAAAGACTTAGCCTTGTATTGTGTATGGTTTAATGATTAGTAAATGACCTCTTCTCTTACCTAACCTCTTGGGTATATCTACCTGCTTGTAGCCTCAATGAATGAGATGTCTCCATGAAGCTCTCCTGGAGGTGTGCTTTCTCTCTTTATGCTCAGGACCCCTGGGGTAGCCTGTCTCCCCCCTCCTCTGCAGTCACCGGTTGATGCGTAGAAGAGAATCGCCACTCACACCCATACAATTTCTCTCTTTCCTATCTAATTAAATGTAATAATAAACATTAAAAATAATTAAGTGTAAATACACATTCAAACTTCTGGAAGGAAACCCTGCTAGGTCAGGAAAGGAATGCTAAGGAACGTGGGTACCTGATAGATACCTTTCAGGGTATCTGATAGGTATGAGAACATCCTAGAGAGGACAAACAGGAATGGAGGTATTTGTGAGTACAAAGAGTGAGGTGAAGCTCCTTCTCAAATGTGCTAGGAGGTGGGTGGCTCTAGCTGTGATAAAGGACTGGATTCAGCCAACTTCAGAGGCAGTCCTACTTTTGAGTGATTTCCTTAGAAGACAATCAGTGAAACAGCTTATTTATTTATTTATTCATTTATTTACTTAAAAGATTTTATTCATTTATTGATGAGAAAGATAGGAGGAGACAGAAAAAGCCAGACATGTGCTTTCAGGGATCAAACTCAAGACCTTATGCTTGAAAGTCTAAAGCTTTATCCACTGTGCCACCTCCTAGACCACATGAAACAGCTTATTGAACCTAGTACACAAACCCAGCTCTAATCTAGAAATAGACTTAGCAGCTGCTGGCCTACTCTGTGCTAAGAAGGATGCAGATTTGGTTATCAGAAGTGTTCTGGGGAAAGGGGACATGAGAAAGATGGGCCTGGAGATGTTGGGGATAGTGCTGCTGTAGCTATTTCTTCTGTGAGATGCTTGCTGGGAAGTCACCAGGATGAATGCTCAGGTCTCCTTTTGGAGAATGTCATCAGTAAAATTGAGTCCATATTTCTTGCTCTTTTCCTAGTTTACTTTTAGAATGAAAAAAGGGCTATTTTATTTTATTTATTTATTTAGATTATCACTGTGTTTACAAGATGTCTAGTTTTGTAGTGCATTACCTCTCTTAGCTCTCACTCGGCCCAATGAGGCATTACCTCTTTCTGTAGGTGAGGAAACTGAGGTTCATATGGGTAAATACTTTCCCCAAGGTCACAGAGAGATTAAGAGCCCTTTCTGTGATCTCCAGTACATACCCCTTTCTCTGCCTACAGTCAGCCCTATCAGCAGCGATATTCAGAGCAGAGTTAGTGAAATCCCAGAGGGAGGCAAAAGCAGAGCCATTGAGACAGTGCATGCTCTCTCTGGAATACTCAGACTCCCTTGTGCCTTTCCAGAGCAGGTAGATTCAGGTTGCAAGAAAGCAAGTGGACTGTAAAGGGAATCTGTGGAAATCCTAGAACTACTGGACCTGAAGAAATAGCAGCAGCTCTGTTCACTTGTCATGGCTGTAGTAGAGAGATCCCTGCACTAGGAGGCAGGCCCTGCACGTCTTCAATGAAATCTTGAGGTCAGCCACATGTTCTCCGTCCTTTAACTGACTATCTGGCTGGTGCTAACTCTATTGAGGCCTAATTCAACCGAATGTGTTGAGTAGCAATATTTAGCCTCCGGATATTCCTTGACAGCAGCAGGGGACTGTAGTGGACTGTACAGCTTGGTCCTGGCTGCTCTCTGTGGAGTGACTAATATTGCCACTACATTTGCCCCTATCCTCCCAGAGTGCTCAGACTACTTTTAGTGTGTGTGTGTGTGTGTGTGTGTGTGTGTGTGTATTTAACACTGATTCTAAAAATGCTGCCAATAGATATTTTCCTCTTTTCCTATGGATCCTAAAATGCTTTGCATGCGTTCTCCTTACTGAAAGATAGAAGTTTGGTATTATGATTTATCTCCATTTACAAGATGTATAACCTTCAGAGAAAATTGGAAGCTGAGATGCATCTCCACACAACTGCCTCCTTTCACACACCATGTTCCTCTCTAGAGATATAAGAATATCAGAAACACAGAAATCTTATTTATGGATACATAGAAGGAAACATTTTGAACATCCGCTTTTATCAGCCCTGTACTTTGCTACTTCACATTAATCCCAGGCTCATTTTTATTCTTTACTAGAAACACAGAGATAGTCACATGAACAAAGAAAGAATTAAAACCGTATCAACCACAAAATGAGCTAATTTTTTAAATAGCTTTATTGATATGTTTTAATACCAATGTCCTTATTTTGCATCTCAGAATGATTTTTGTCTTCATATACTGTAGGAAAAAAATTTGCTTTTCCACAAGTAGAACTTGAACTGGAACTGATATATTACATCAAAGTAAAAGGGGTGGGTAGGGGGGAGAATACAGGTCCAAGAAGGATGACAGAGGACCTAGTGGGGGTTGTATTGTTATGTGGAAAACTTGAGAAATGTTATGCATGTACAAACTATTGTATTTACTTTCAAATGTAAAACATTAATTCCCTAATAAAGAAATTAAAAAATCTGCTTTTCATCAGTCTATCAGCTAATACTAACATCTTTCTAATATATGACAATATTCAGTGCTTTGTGAGGATATAGGACTGTGCATATTTTCTTTTCACAATGAAATATCTTATAGTCTAGCTGGGAAGAAATTTGCCTGTCTGTGATGATGTCAATAAAAAGTCATTGCTTTTTTTTGCCTTCAGGGTTATTGCTGGGACTCAGTGCTTGCATGAATCCATGAATCCACTGCTCCCGAAGGCTATTTTTTTCCCTTTTGTTGCCCTTTTTGTTTTATCATTGTTGGGGTTATTATTATTGTTGTTATTATTGTTATTGTTGGATAAGACAGAGAGAATCGAGAGAGGAGAGGAAGACAGAGAGGGTGAGAGAAAGATAAACACCTGCAGACTTGCTTCACTGCTCATGAAGTGACCCCCCCCTCTGCAGGTGGGGAGTGGAGGGGCTCGAACAGAGATCCTTGAGCCGGTCCTTGCACTTCATGCCATGTGCGCTTAACCCGCTGCACTACCAACCAACCCCCACTTTAAAAAAATTATTTATTATTGGACAGAGACAGAGAGAAATTGAGAGGGGCTGGGGAGTTAGGGAGAGAGACAGACACCTGCAGCCCTGCTTCACCGCTCATGAAACTTTCCCCCTGCAGGTGGAGACCAGAGGCTTGAACCTGGGTCATTGTTCACTGTAATGTGAGCACTTAACCAGGTGTGCCACCACCCATCCCCAAAAGGATTGCTTTTATTGTTAGTTAGTTGTGACAAATGAGAGGCATAACAAGGGCTTTAGAACTCCACAGAAAGGAAAATGCTTCATGAATAGGCTGTTCAGAGACAGACTCTAGGAGGGGGAAATCACTCATTCAGTCTTACGACAGATTATTGTGTCACTCACTGAATAGCGTACGGGGAAACATTAGAAAAGTTCTGTGATTTAACTCTCATGTAGGGGAGGAAACATAAATAAATAACTAATAAGGTCTAGGTGACTGGGAAAACCTGAGCAGTCCGTTTACAAAGTGTGGTCTACGGTGGGGTGAGAGTCTGAAATCCAGCCTCCGTCTCTTTTCGAGGGACACGCAGAAATGTGCATACTCCAAAGACCGTGCCAACACAGGGAGCATCTTTTTGCAGATTCCACCGGGGTGCCATAGGCTCCAGTGATAGCACTTGTTGTGGCTTTTTTCTTTCTTTCTTGCATAATGGGAGTTCTTTTTTTTCAGTATCATTTAAAAAAATATTCATTTATTCCCTTTTGTTGCCCTTGTTTTTTTAATTGTTGTAGTTACTATTGTTGTTGTTGATGTCATCGTTGTTGGATAGGACAGAGAGAAATAGAGAGAGTAGGGGAAGACAGAGGGAAGAGAGAAAGATAGACACCTGCAGACCTGCTTCACCACCTGTGAAGTGACTCCCCTGCAGGTGGGGAGCCAGGGGCTCGAACCGGGATCCTTACACTGGTCCTTGCGCTTTGCGCCACCTACATTTAACACACTGCGCTACCACCCAACTCTCTCAGTATCATTTTTGAAGACTATTCATTCTCCATGAAATTGCTTCCTCTACCTGCCCCCCGCACTCCAAGCATGTTTATTATCCAGGATTCTTAGCACATCCTGGACCACATTGTGCATAGTTATTTACAGACACACCTTGCAGCTAACATCCAGTAGTTCATAACACCTAGCACTCAAGTTAGACAATACTCAGATCAGTCAAAGTTAGACCGATTTAAGTGACTATTAATTATTCCAACAGTGTGTGGCTTCCCTTCAAAAATAAACTTGTAAAGGGCAGCAAAAATAGCTCACTTGGATAGCATGCCTGGTGTGTCATGCACACAGTCTGGGTCAGAGTCCAGCCCCCACTACCTTGGAGGAAGCTTCAGTGCCGTGGTGTCTTTCCTGCTCTGTCTGTTTCTCTCTATCTGAAAAGCTCTGCCAAGGTAAAACTTTAGTGATTGAAAAAAAAAAAGGCAAAAATAAACATGAATAGAGAGGCACAAACCACTGTCCCAGTCCTGCCAACAGGCTAGATTAAAATGCTCTTCTAATTGACGTGGTCATGTTTTCCAACTAAATTGCATTTTTGTTTTTGTTGTTGTTGAAAACTAGCCACACGTGTATGGATCTGCTTCTGGCTTACCATTCTGTCCCTTTGACCTACATGCCTGTAAGTGTGGTTTTAAGTCTTAAGTTAGGAATAAACAGGAGAACAATACAGGAGAGGACAATGCTGGAGGAACAGGGAAGGCTGGAGATATCCAAGGAAGTGATAACCTTTAAATTGAGCTTTTCTTTTTTCTTCTTTTTTTTTTTGCCTTCAAGGTTATTGTTTGCACTCGGTTCTGGCGCTACATATCCACTGCTTCTGGAAGCCATTTTTTTTTCCATTTTATTAGATAGGACAGAGAGAAATTGAGAGAGGGAGATAAAGAGGGAGAAATATTGACACCTGTAGGCCTGCTTCACTCTTGTGAAGGGTCCACGCTGCGGGGGGGGGGGGGGGGGGAGCTGGGGGCTCCAATCAGAATTCTTGCACTTAGTATTATGTGCTCTTAACCTGGTGCACCACCACCCAGCCCCTAAATTGAGTTCTATATTGGCTGAAAGCATGGAAGAAGAGGAAGAGAAGATACAACAGGTATTTTGGCCTTGGGGAATACCATATGCAGAAGCTGGAAAGCAAAAATCTCTTACCTCTTCCTTTTCAAAAAAAAAAAAAGGACTCCCCATACTAAATGTCCAGCTCCTCCCAGAGGGATCAGCTCACTGAACTCAGGACAGACACCATCCAATTTATTGTAAGCAATGGTGTGACCTGAAATCTGCTCTCCATTTTGTACCTTAGCCTCTGGCCCTCAGTAATTGTGCACTTCCGGAACAGACCTATAGGTGACAGTAGAACCAAGGCTCATGAGCCGAGGCTGCCAATTTCCTGCCTTCAATTCATAACAGTGACTAACATTGCCGCAATTTGGTGTCTGCATAACAGCAGTTTTGTTTTTCAGTCTCTTCCTCCCACCTTCAACCCTGGAAATAACATTTTCAAAGTTTTTTGGAATCAACCCTGCGAAGTAGCGTGTATGTAACATGCTTTGTAATCATTTGGGTCACAGGCTTCCTTCTGAACTGGTGTTGGTTACAGTGGTGGGAATGTTTTCTGCAGCTCACTGAGAAGACGGTTCTGATTTGCTTTGAAAAGCGGAAGAAACAGACAAGTATGTGGCATAAAGTGAAATAAGGATAAATGCAGGCGATACCTTGAAAACAAGAAAGCAGAGACAAAAGAAAGGTCACAAGGCTAAGGCTATGAACGGGCATTATTGCTCATTTTACACACACACACGCACACGCACACGCACACGCACACGCACACACACACCCTCTGACTTGGCTAAGCCTCATCCTGAAAAAAGTAATCCTTCCACAATGCTTCTGATTTCCAGAATTCTGTCCTGGAACAAAGCTTTCCCACAGAATTCTACACAGAGAGTGCTGGGGGCACTCCCCATCTCCAGGTCTGCCACTAAACCAGATTATTCACTGGACTTTGTGTGGGGCAGCTTTCCTTTGTGCTGCTGTTTACATCATGAGGTTAGATGACTGTGTGCTAACTTCTGTCCTCTACCAGATGGTCACTGCATTGAAGTAGGAGTCATTTAATTCTGTTTAATTCTTAAGTCTGCAGGCCTAGAACAGCTCCCAGAAATATGGCTCGTGTTTTTACTGAGGAAGTATAATATAGAGGCAGAATAAGCTGGGGTCTAGATGTGGTATCTGTTACTTATCCACTGTACATACCTGAGTACTTAAAGCACTCCAAATTTCAGTTTTCTAATTTGTAAGAAAAGAAGATAATTAATTTGCAAGATGGTCTTGAGTATCTGGTGCCAAAACCCATGTAAAGCATTTAGCCCGGAACTTGAAAGGGGTCCGCACCCACATAGAATAGTTCCCTTCACTTTTCCGAAGGAGGCTTCCTGTGCAATTTGTCACAGAAAATAATGTGGGCTTGCATTCACACAGCAACGGAATGACTAATGTGAAAGCTTGCCATGAAGTTTTGGTTGGAAGGAGAAAGAAGAGATCATTGTTGGAGATGATTACATTGTTGCTGTAGCTACTGAAATGAGGGACTTGGAAGTTCTAAAATTGCTACTATGTTCTGTATTGGGCTGTTGGGCATTACTCCAGCTCATTACACAGCATCATTGCTTGATGCTGTGATCTATTTATATAAACATTGTTTTGCCTGAGACTTGCTCTGCCTGCAGGGGATTGGTTAATCCCACTGGTTAGAACCTTTGCAACAGCTGCTATGGAAGCCTTCTACCTTCCCAGAGTGCCTTGTTTTCTCCACCCCCTTTCCTATCCAATCCCATTCCTGACTTGCCACTTCCGTTTTTACCCTATAAATCCTGCTGCTGTTCTTGGTTTCACCTTTTTTTTCTTTCTCTTCTACATCCTGACCTGGAGAAGGGCTGGTGTGCATAGCTGGAGGTGGCCATTTTGCTAGCTCCATGTGGCCTAAACCTGCTGTGCTCACACCTGACTCTGGGGCATCCACATCAATAAAGAACTGTATTACCACGCTGCCACGAGTTCCTCGTCTCTGTCTCAGGCAAAGCTAGCCCGGCATTAGGCTATTGAATGGAAAAACGCAACTTAGATTCATAATAAAATAATAAGCTGGTTACTTGAACTCATTTCTTGGTTAACAAACAAGCAATGGGATTGGGTCCTTGATTTAAGTATGAAGAATGTAAGAGTGAGCAAAGCATTGTAGACACTTAAATGCTAATAAGCCAGTTGTGAAGGAACTGTGTTCAGTGTGGTTCTTTATGATGCAAAAGTGGTGTCAGTAGAGGAAGTTTCAGAAAAGGATGGGCACTGCTATTCTCTTGAATGCTTTCAAACTAACACTTACATGCTTTTAAAAATTTTTTAGGTTTTATTTATATATTTATTTATTTATTCCCTTTTGTTGCCTTTGTTGTTTTATTGTTGTTATAGTTATTATTGTTGTTGTTACTGATGTCATTGTTGTTGGATAGGACAGAGAGAAATGGAGAGAGGAGGGGATGACAGAGAGGGGGAGAGAAAGATAGACACCTGCAGACCTGCTTCACTGCTTGTGAAGCGACTCCCCTGCAGGTGGAGAGCTGGGGGCTCAAACTGGGATCCTTATGCTGTTCCTTGTACTTTGCACCATGTGCGCTTAATCCATCCGCAGTGCTGCCACCCGACTTCCCTGCTTACATGCCTTATGCTACTTTCAAAGCATTTATTTTAAAAGTATTTTTAAAATATTAGTAGTATTCATAATAATCAAAAGATAGAAACAGTATAAGTTCCATTAAGAGTAGATAAACAAATTCTGGTGTATCTGTGTGGTGTTGTATTATTTAGATATAACGAGGGAAATTGTGATATGTACTATAAAATGGATAAATTTTGATAAAATTATGCTAGACAAAACTCATGATTCTAATTATTTGAGGAACTTAGGGTAGTCCAATTTATGCAGACAATATAAAGGATCATGGTGGCCTGTCCTTGGGGGTGGAGGTGGGGAATGGAAATGCCTGCTAATAGGTATAGGATTCTTTGTCTGCTAATGACCCCATTATAGAGTTGGCTCTTCGGCTCTTAGGTTGTTAAAGGAGATTGTGTTTTGGCTCTTTGGTGATGAGTGTAGTGTGCTCATTTATATTTTGAATAGGAGTGAAATTAACTCCCTAAAATGGGTGGGGAAACTCAGGCCCAAGGGCCATATGTGGATCTGGTTCACCCCTGCCTCGGCTATCTCAAAAAGAACATGAAAGAACTTTTTTTCATAGTAAAATTAAGTGCTGACTAATTTTTTTTTCAAATAATTTTATTGGGGGCATACTGGTATACAGTCCAGTTGTTGACACATGGGTACATTTTTTTTTAATTGAGGGGGTCAATGGTTTGCTGGTTAGCCACTGACATATGGGTATAGTTTCATTATGCACAGGTACCTCCAAGTTCCCTTCTTACCCCCCTTCCCCCTCTTTCCCCAGAGTCCTTACTTTGGTGCAATGCACTATGCCCAGTTCACATTTTATTTTGTGTTCTCCCTTCCTGTCCCTATATTATTAAGTCTTGCTTATAAGGAGATTATTTGGTATTTGTCTTTCTCTTTTTGGCTTATTGTTGTTTTTGATGGGCTGGCTTCACGGGTGGGTAACAGACGACCCGGGACTCATGGTTGAGCTGTAGGCAGTATCAATTTATTCATGCAGGAGGCAGCACAATCTATACCAAGCTAAGCTAAACTAAACTAAAGTACCCTAAAACTCACAATGCTGTCTTTTTATATACTTGCCAAGTAGGGTGGAAACAGGATGTGACATAGAGAGGGTGGAGAGAAAAGTGACTGGTGAAAATCAGAGTGTGACAATTAGAGGGGGCGGAGCAGGTAAGAATTCTACCACTAAACCACCAATGCCCTGGAGGGAAGGTGGTGCTTGTTAACAGAGGTTATGTAAATAGAATACAGTGTTATGTAAATAGAATGCAGGGGGGATTAAACCAAATGAAACAGAAGGGGTTTTTAAAGCATACCAACAGCTTATCTCTAACTGCTATTAATAAAAAGGAAACATTGATAAAACCACAGGATAAAAGTAACTGCTATTTTTTAAGTTGATAACTTTGTATGACCCTCAAATGATGTTATAAATATCCAAATGGACCTTGCAGTAAAAAGTTTCCCCATTCCTGCCCTAAGCCATACATATTCTTGTAACTATCACAATAAAAATATAAAACGGGGCCAGGCAGTAGCACAGCAGGTTAAGCACACATGGTACGAAGTGCAAGGACCTGCATAAGGATCCCAGTTCGAGCCCCTGGCTTCCCACCTGCAGGGGGGTTGCTTTACAAGTGGTGAAACACTTCTGCAGGTGTATAAATTTCTCTCCCCCTCTCTGTCTTCTTCTCCTTTCTTGATTTCTCTCTGTCCTACACAACAACAAAACAGCAATAACAACAATGATAAACAACAAGGGCAACAAAAGGGAAAAAAATAACCTCCAGGAGCAGTGGATTCATAGCACAGGCATCAAACACCAGTGATAACCCTGGAAAGGGAAGAATATATATAATAAATAGATTATGGAGGTAGTTTTACAATTCTAAAACCCATGGAGTATCCTAAAACCCATGGAAGGATACACTCTAAATGAGTGAGTGGTATGGGATGTGAATTATATCTCAGTAAAGATATTAAAAATATATTAGAGATAGGTCAGTGGTTTTCAAGCTTGTATACACATTACAATCATTTAAGGAGGCTAAGAATACATGAGATCGCATGGTTATACTTAAAACATATTAAGTCAGAATACTTGAGAGATGGGTCCTGGCCCTGAGGATTTGTGAAGTTTGTGAGCTTCTGGACCAGATGACTGAGGAAGAAGAATTTTATTTTTTTCCCCTTACTGTTAGAGGAATGGACATTTGGTTTTATTTCTTCATTTTTGGAATAGGCACTCAATTTTGTTACTGTTGCTTCTGTAAACTTATGTGTTCCAGATATTTTCTATTTAGTTTTGCTTGAAGGCAGATGGATTGTTGAACTATGTGTCCTTGCTAGATATGTTTTCCATTTTAGGATTTTTGTTATTAAATTCATCAGTTGCAAATATGATCAAAAGAGACAAGCGTTTGTTCTAGTAATGTCTGGAGCTTTAGTACTACTAGAAACATTTTGTTCATTTAGTAACTAGAGGTAATAACATGGCTAATCACACATACAACTTCATGCCAAAACTGTACTTCCCACACAGATAAATTTAAATGACTGAGATTTAGAAAGGGGTTTTTGTTTCAGTATTGTTGCCATCACTATCAATAACATAGCGAGAAGCAATTAATTGTCCATTATTATTATCTGTACGAGTAGGGGGGGAAAGCAGACCTGTCTTGTTAGGCCAACCACTATATTTTCTGAGGAACAGTAATGAATGAATGTCCCTGTCAAAATCGTTATGAAAGCTGACTAGAACTTGTTTGAATTACAATAACCTTTTAAAGAATGGAGAGGGTCACTGGTATCTTGAATTTTGTGTGCAAGAAATAATATTGGAAACTTTCAAAATAAGCACATTAGAATAGAGAATGTCATCCTATGAAATTGGATTTTGGAAGGGCATTTCTGGTGGCATGAAAGGAGAAAGAAGAAGTAAAGGAAATTTGCATTCATCGAGCTTTCTCTTGAGTCAGACACAAAGCTTAATGTAGATAGTATGTTATTTCATTCTTTTCCCTTCTGTCTTTCTTAGTAAGGATATTCTCTCTCTCTCTCTCTCTTTTCTCTCTCTCTCTCTTTTTTTCTCTCTCTCTGGAAGTGAGATCAGAGTGGCCACTTGTTTTACTCCAGCTCCATGCCTGAAGTGAAGATTCCAACCCTCCTGCATGTAGCTCTACCAGCTTGTAATTCCAAGAAAGATCATAACTCTTTCTGTTTTACAGCTTTGTATATGAGAGGGTACAAAATACAAGCTGATCCAATTTCAAACTCTGTATGCTCTTGGTCCAGTCACAAGCTCTGCGTCTCAGTTTCTGAGCAGTTGTATGGGATTAAAAATCAACTGTGTTAAGACAATAATAAAAAAATCATACATGTTATGGTGAGTAAAAGCACTTGGTATTTTGCTTGGGGTAGTATAGGTGAAGCATACAGATGTTGATCTAACAACTTTGGTTTTGGGCTTTTAAATCAGAGTAGTTTGCTTTACAGGGTGATTTTTGGTAAAATTCCCAGCCTCACCGTAACTACCAGGAATGAAAATACAGGTTGGAAAAGACACTCGATAGGTTCTATCTGTCTGGGCAGGTATTTGACTTCAAAGGAATAATTATTTTGGGGGAGGGGCATCACCTCAGGGCCTTCACTTGGATTTGACATTTACAGGTAAAAAGAGCAAGACAGGCAGAGAGAGAGTGCAAGACCACAGCACTGGAGCTGCATATAGTGAAGCGGAGGCCAGATTTGAACCTAGGTGATGACTGGTGAAGCAGTGCACTGTCCAAGTGAACTATTTTTTGCTGGTTCCTGAATTGAATTTTTGTAGAAACCATTAACCTAAAAATGAAATATTTTGCACATCCGCTCTGTGATAGGCATCCTTAGGAATGTCTTTTTTTTGTTTTGTTTTGTTAATTGTCACTGGGGTTATCAATGGGAGTTGGTGTTGTCACTTGAATCCACTGCTCCTGGTAGTCATCTTTTCCTTTCCCCTCACCCCCTTCCCCAATATGATTGTACAGAGAAAAATTGCTAGAGGAGGGGAAGAGGGAGAGGGGGAGAGAAAGATGGACACCTGCAGACCTGCTTCACTGCTTGTGAAGTGACCCCCCTGCAGGTGTGGAGCAGAGTTCTTGAACATGGTAGCATGTGCATTTAACTGGGTGATCCACTACTTGGTCCCCAGGGAATTTAAGGAGTTTGGTATACAGTTGCAGGAAGATAAAGCAAAGAGACTGAAATGACAGTATCAGATGTGATGGCCTAGCAGGTTCTTTAATAACATGTTTATTGTCATTTGTTAAAAGGTTGATGAGGCAGAAAAAAGATCCTAGTGGGTATTGAACAGAAGGCTAAAGAGCTGCTTACGTTTGTTTTTGCTTAAAGGTGTCGCTTCTAAGATTCTACCCATGATGTTAAGTAAGAGCACTGTGTGCACTTAAAGAAGAAAATAACAGAAAGGGAGAACACAGGGTGAAGCTTGGGCTGAGGGTGGAGTACTGCTGCAAAGCAAGGAACTCTGGGAAGAAGAGGAGTAGGGGTGGGGTTGGCGGGGAGTTGAGGGCCCTAGGCTGGGGGTGAGGGTATTTTGCAGACACCTGTGGTGTGGATCTGGGAAATGCAGTCCCTCTGTGAACAGTTGTGCAGTAAACCATTAGCTTCCTAATTTAAAATGTGGGAAAGTAAAATTAAATCAGAATTAAAAGAATAAATAGTAACAGTCACATCGTGAATCTAGGAGTGCTGAAACATGCATGGTGAAAAGACAGCTCCCTCCCTCTTTCTGCTGCTGCCCTTAGGCTCTGTTTGTTTGTTTCCTTCTGATCAGTTTCTTTGTAATTTCCATAGAGTATTGGAGGAGGTCATCAAGGGGACATGACACTCAGTTTACCTGACTCTAAGTAACTGGAGACTCCTTCTCTTTTCCTGTACTTAGAATTTATGTTCTGCTCATCCTCCCCATAATGAGAGGGATTTCAGGAGTATAACCTTGAGAAAGTTACGCATTTTGGTGACTAAGGATGTGGAGTATATATGTAACTGAATTCTATTAAGAGTTCTGTGGAGACTTCCAAGTTGCTTGGGCATGAGCAGTGTGGAGAGCTACAGATTTTTGTAGTTGTCCAATAGAAGCCTTTCTTGCTTATTAAAACTGTCACGTACTGATCTGGAGAGACTTACTTCTTATTTTCTTTCTTTCTCTCTCTCTTGTCCTTCCCTCCCTCCTTTCTTCTTTCCTTCCTCCCTTCCTTCCCTCCTTCCTTCCTTCCTTCCTTCCTTCCTTCCTCCTGTCTTTCTTTCTTTCTTTCTTTCTTTCTTTCTTTCTTTCTTTCTTTCTTTCTTTCCCCCCTTCTTTCTTTCCTTCTTTCTTTCCTTTCATTGGGTAGAACAGAGAAACAAGTGAGAAGAAAGAGGAGACAGGGAGGGAAAGAAAAAGATAGACACCTGCGGATCTGCTTCACTGCTGGTGAAGCTTCTCCTCTGCTGGTGGGGAGCCGGGGCTCGAACCTGAGTCCTTGCTCATGGTAATGTGTGCTCCCAACTGTGTGGACCACAGTTCCAGCCTGGTTCTTTCTTTAAAAATATTATTATTTATTTATTTTTAAATTATTCTCTTGCTCTTTTTGTGTTGTTGTTCTTATTATTTATTTTTAATGAAAAAAGAGATACAAGAGTAAGAAACAGATACCAGAGCATAGCTTCTCTCTGGCTAGTGGTAGTGCTAGGGACTGAACCTGAGACCTCAGAACCACAGGATTGAAGTGTTGAAGGTCTTCTGCATAACCATTCTGCTGCCTCCCCAGACCCCATCTCTTTCTTTTGTCTCTTTTTTTTCCTAGAAATGTAGAGCTGGTTTTAGAGGCCCACTCCTCAGGTTGCTAATCAAACATGTATAGTGCCTTTCTTTTTATCAGAATGCCTGCTGAAACTTGCTGTACTACTGTTCTGTACTTTAAGAAAAATTCATAATAGATCATAGATATTGTGCTGTATCAATAGATATTGATCTCCCTCATCTTTTCTGATGGAATTCCTTTGTAAAGATGTACTGCACTTTATTTAATGGCCCCATATCAATGCTCTTTTAGGTTGTTTCCAGGCTTTTGCTACCTGAACAATGCTGCAATAAATTCTCTTGACAAAGAGCCATAGTTAAGGGCTAAATTGTGTGGTTCAGACTGTAAGTGATTCTTATTTTGCAGTGTGGGTACTAATGGTATTTTGGCTGGGACAATTTCCTTTTGTCCTGCGCAACTGTCTTGTCTACTGCATGATTTGCGATATTCCTGCTTCCTCTCTCTCTACTCCATATGCTCCTATGCGACAATTTCAATAGTTTGCCCCTCTCTGTTTCAAAATACCTCATTGGGAACTTATATTGCCCTGAGCGGGGACTACTTTGAGTGTAGGAGTTAGAGCTGGGAGTCTAGGAGAGAGAAAAGGGTGGGGGGGGAGATCTGAACAGGATTTTGGGGACTGGTACAGCTTCACAGCTTTGGACGCATCCAGGGAATGACTGGGGGTAGTGTTTCACTGAGGGATTTTCCTTTTCTCTTGAATAGTTTTTTTAATGAGGCAAGGTTTTTAAAAAAATATTTATTTACTTATCCTCTTCTGTTTCCCTTGTTTTTTTATTGTTGTATTTATTATTGCTGTTGTTACTGATGTCATTGTTGTTAGATAGGACAGAGAGAAATGGAGAGAGGAGGGGAAGACAGGGAAAGAGAGAGACAGACACCTGCAGACCTGCTTCAGTGCCTGTGAAGTGACTCCCCTGCAGGTGGGGAGCCGGGGGCTCAAAGTGGGATCCTTATGCCAGTTCTTGTGCTTTGTTCAATGTGAGCTTAACCTACTGTGCTACCTACCACCAGATGTCCCCTTTTCTCTTTAAGTACATGCCGCTGACCTCCCAACTGGGGGCTCAGCAGGCTGATCCAGGGAGAATGAGACTTATAGGTGGGAGGTGGATTCGGCGCGACAGACAACACTGAGACACATGAGTTTCAATGCTGCTGCAATCTTTTACTGATATAGAGATTCTTTTTATAATAGCATAACAAAGAAGCATAAATCAAAAGCTGGCCAAGTCAGTTGACCACAAAGTACGCAGGGTACATTTTTTATAAGTAACACAGACAGGAGAAACTGAAGGCATACAACTACCATCAAAACGAAAGCACAGCCATACTGTTCTTTCATGGGTTATTAACCACATCCCTTTGGTTTCAGACAAAAGTCAATTTATCAGTAAGAACTAAATGCTTTCACTGCTCTCATTTATCCAAAGGGCTATTCTTTCTCCTTCCAAGCACTGGACCTTAATACCCAGAATAGGGGAGGCACTAGTGGGAACACGGCGTCTTGCTCTGATCCTTATGCCAAGCTCCCTTTCCTGTAATCTACCTAAGACAATATGCAGGTGCATTTCAGGGTTGCTATGTAACATGTTTCCTGGGAAAGCTAAAGGACCATTGTCTGTATGATTGAATGTAATATTTCTGAGAATAGTGCTCAGTCCTTGCTCAACCTGGATAGCCAAGTCATTGGGGCTTGAAGTGCTGGGATTTACTGTTGTAAGGGGCTTTTCATCCAGTGGGGTCCCATCTGGAATGTCCAGACTAGACTTGGGGGGTTCCACTGTAAGCGTCTCCGGAGTCTCCTGGACATTCCCTGGGTGGCCTGCATAAAGCATGATAAACAACAACAGTAAGCTTTCAGAAGCGAAACCAAGTCCACCTAGCCCTCCAAGGCCTTTCCGCCAACCGGGAGACCCAGGGATCCGTCCACACAAATATCCAGGCTTCTGTCCACCACCTATCTTGGGTATGGTCTTCCGTACAGGAGCTTGTAAGGCCCCTGTCCGGTTCCCTAACCAGGTCACCCGCACTGTTTTGTCACACCGCGGTCGTGGCCTGCCTATCTGGCCAGACAGGTGTGGCAAGTACACTTGCTTATTCTCAAAGATATGGTGTGATGTCTGCGAAATTCACTGTCAAATGGTTCTTGGCTGCTAGTGTGGTTCCTGGATGCAATTCTGCATCTGTCCTTAATCTTCCTGGAGGCTGTTGTGTCAGTCCCAGGTTCTCAGTGGTCTCCAGATACAGACAAGAGGATGCTGGTTTGGTGAAATGAACAACAACAACAACAACAACAAAATAGGCCTACTAACTATCTACAGAACAGAGACCCTTTACTCTTCATCTGAACTATTCCAGCCTTTAGGTTCATGATTAGTCAACAATTTGTTTGGCTTTATATGTTAACTTTTTTTCAGCCATCAGGTTTCAGATGCTACCATGATGCCAACCAAACTTCACTGGGCTGACGACCTCACCAATGTGTCCTGGAGCCCCACTTCCCCAGAGCCCCACCACACTAGGGAAAGAAAGAGACAGGCTGGGAATATGGATCGACCTGTACCCATATTCAGTGAGGAAACAATTACAGAAGCCAGACCTTCCACCTTCTGCATCCAATAATGGCCCTGGGTCCATACTCCCAGTGGGATAAAGAATAGGAAAGTTATCAGGGGAGGTTGGGGTACAAAGTTCTGGTGGTGTGAATTGTGTGGAGTTGTACCCCTCTTATACTGTGACTTTTGCCAGTGTTTTCTTTTTATAAATAAATAAAAAAGAATAGGGAGAGGTAGAGACTTAACTGGATGGGGCCACCTAACCAGGTTTTATTTTATTTTATTCTATTAATGATTTAATAATAATCGACAAGGATAAGAAGGGTATAATCCTATAGAGTTTCCAGTATCAGAGTTCCATACCCCACCCCCTCCACTGGAATGTTCCCTACTCTTTATTCCTCTGGGATTATGGGCCAAAGATCTTTATGGGGTACAGAAGGTCAGACCTCTGGCTTCTATAATTGCTTCTCCTCTGGATATGTGCATTGACAGATTGACCCATACCCTAGCCTGTTTCTATCTTTCCCTGGTGAGATTCTGGGACACACTGGTGAGGTTATCTGCCCAGGGAAGTCAGGTTGGTGCCATGGTAGCATCTGAAACTTGGTGGCTGAAAAACATTAAGACATAGAGCAGAACAAATTGCTTAATAATTAGGAACCTAATAGTAAGAATAGAGTACATGAGCTTTGGAGTCTTCATGTTGGAAGAAGCTAGAAAGTCTATTTTAGGTATATTCCCATGGGACCATAACTTTACTAATTTTTGCCTGAGCCCCACAGATAACATGCAGGTGGGCTGAAAGTATTGTCTGGGAAGATGGTTTCAGAGTTGGGAATAGGACCAGAAAGCTGGACCAAGGCAGAGAGTAACTCCCAAATATGGGAAAAGCATATAAATACCATTAACTGTAAACCCCATCAATCTGATCTAGGGCCCATATCTATTCATATTTAGCACAGGAGCCTGTGTAACCTCTGCATCCCTGTCAGTCTCAGCTCATATTCCATGTTACAGCTGGGAACATTCTAGGCTGCACTCATTTCAGGACCAGTCTTTCTTGAGTATGTTGACCCAGCCTCCCTTTGGAGAGTGGGGCCATTTCTACCACTGTTGTTCTACTGTTGTTCCACAATAGGACAAGATCCTGTGGAGGCCCACAAGAGGGTTAAGCAATGCTTCAGTTTTTCCTTTGACATTTCTGTGCAGGTGAATCACAAAGTACTAGTGACTCAAAACTAGAGAGAACTTTTTATATCATCTACCTCTCAGAGATGTGGAGTCAGGTTGATGTATGAGTCAATTAGATCTGAGGTGAAATGCTGCAAAGGAGTTGGCTTGTAAGGGGCTTGGGGGGCTGGAGAGGAAAGATGGCTGAGATTAAGAAGTAGAAATGATTAAGATCAGTGGTCTAATAGCTGGATTTTATATGAGATATACTTTGACAAATTATAGGAGAAAACAATGCAGATTCTGAACTCTACCTCATAACACAGAAGTTAAACTCTCTACCACTAGCACCTAGGAATCTGCATTTGTACTATGACCGTCAGGTGATTCTCATGGCTCATAGTATCCAGAATCAAGTGTGGGGAACTCTGATTTAAATAACTCCAATCAATTAATTCCTACAGCACAAACAGAAGTTCAGAGAAGCCTGCAGTGCTAGTTTGCTGACTGGCTGCCTTACTGGTAAAGGAAGTATGCAGATGATATGTAGGTGGTTAATTATGTTGGTATTTTCTCTTTCTGAAATGTTTACGATAGTAATTAAAAGTCAGATTAGGTTTGATGCTCACTGACCTTTAAGGAAGGGCTTGGTGTCAAAGAACTAAAAGGTAGTTAAAAAAAAGGAAAGAAAAAAGAAATGCCTCTTTTTCAATGCAAAGGTTAACAGCAAAACGGAGTGATTAGTTGGAATCTTCAGCTTACAGAAAGAAGGGTTTTATTAGGCATTAAGGATGAAAAGTTAAGAAAAGAAAGATCATCATGGCTAGGTCCATGCCTTACTGTATTTGGGATATAAAAACAAACTTTTTAGTCATAATCGTTTTAAAAGCCTGGAATAGAGCTGGTGGTCTGAGAAAAGATACTGATCCTCCCCTGGCTGACCTAGTGTTATGGAAAAATATATACACAGAGTGTTACTCAAGAGTGATAGCTCTGAGTGTTACAACTTGAGAGTGATACAGCTTCAGGTGTTATAGCTCAAGGTGTAGCAGATCCTAAGAACAAGTCTGAGACCAAAGCCACGTGGAGGGCTGGGAGATACTTTTTTTTTTTTTTTTTTGCCTCCAGGGTTATCACTGGGGCTCGATGCCTGCACTACGAATCCACTGCACCTGGAGGCTATTTTTCCTATTTTGTTTCCCTTGTTGTTGCACTTGTTGTAGTTGTTATTGGTGAGGGTTCCCCCTGTTGGTAGATCCTGGATATTTCATGCCAGGCTAGCTTCACTGCCTGTGAAGCGACTCCCCTGCAGGTGGGGAGCCGGGGTCTCGAACCATTCGGCATCCTTATGCCAGTCCTTGCGCTTTGCGCCATGTGTGGAAAGCATTCTATTTTCTATGGCTACACACATGTCAATTTATTTACTCTCTGTCTCATTGTTCGATGATTAAATTGTTTCCAATTTTGCTTTTTGGTAGTTGAAGTGACCATTTATTTCAGTGTTATGGTAGCCTGCACATCTCTTGATGATGCTAGAATTACTCCTGTCAGGTTCTGATGACTAGAGTAGCAAACAAAATATGAACTTACATTCTGGCTTGCAAGAGAAACTGCACAAATTTGTAGTGGGTTAATCAGGATAAGGGAGATAGTAAATTGATTACTTTTAAAAATAAGACACTAACAGGAAGTCTTCCTAATGTGCTGACACTTAAGCAGTGTTTATTATTATTATTATTATTTATTGGGTAGAGAAAGCCAGAAATAGAGAGGGTAGGGGGAGATAGAGTGGGAGAGAGAAAGGGAGATACCTGCTGTACTGCTTAACCACTCAATAAGCTTTCCCTCTGCAGGTAGGGCCCAGGGGCTTGAACCTGGGTCCTTGTTGTAACATATGTGTGAAGCAGTAATTTGAATGACATGAAAGAGAAATCCAGGCAAATACCTGAGGTGTTCCTGCCTGAGGAAATTATAAAGACCTGGAGACACAGATGTTCTTGGCGGGCTTGAGCAATAGCAAGGAAGTCAGTGGGACTGGAGAATACTCAGAGCTGTAGTGAGAGGGTGAACTGGGGCCAAGGCCCTGAAAGATCCACTAAGTCATTGAAAAGGTTCTGACAAGGTGAATAACCCTGGTGGGTTTGGAGTAAAGGAGCAACTTGATCAGGTTTTCATTTAACAGATTCTTACTGGCTGTTGTGTGGAGGATGGTCTGAAGGCAACACAGATGAGTGAGGGTGACCAGTTATAGAAGCCTTTGGGCCCAATTTGGGGAAGGCTGATACTGACTTAGGCTAAGGGTGTACAGTAGAGGCTCTGAGATTTGGACTCTGGGCATATCTGGAGGCAGAAGTGGCAGGTTTTAATCATGGATTAGATGGAGGATATGCAAGGACAAAATTAAAGATGACTCTGGATTTGCCCTGAGAAGTGATGATACTTAGAGGACTAGTTTTCAATTTGGGGCTGTCTCCCCCCCCACTGCCCTCCCCCCACCAACCGTGGGATATTTGGCAATATATGGAGATGTTTTGGTTAGTTATAAGTAGGGTGGGGTGTGTTTATTCTAAATATCTTCTAGGCAAAAGCCAAAGATACCACTAAACTTAGATAACTTTTCCCCAGTGAAAAATTATCTTACCCCAAAAGTCAATTATCTAACCCCAAAAGTCAACTGAGGCTGAGAAACTGGAACTTAGAGAGATTTCTCTCTCTCTCTCTCTCTCCCTTCATTTTTCTTCTAGCCTCTTTCTTCTCTTGACTTTGTTCTCTTCTCTCCAGATGGGATTCTTTGCTGCTTTGTGTACAAGTTGGAAAGTATTGGCTCTGTTTTCCACCCCCTCCTCTATCATTGCGTTCAAACTTCCACATTCAAATTCAACTCCCTATTCAGAGACCCTCTGCCTTTTTTCAGGAGAGGGAATTTCATTGGTTCAGCTGTTCCATTCAGGTATGCCAGAAGCTGGACTTATGTAGGTCCCTGTCAAATGAACAAAGACTGCAGGAAAGATATTCTGGGAAGGGTGAGGGCTAGATAAGAAAATCAACTGGAGCGTCTGTTGAACAAAGTTGAAGTAGTTAAACATTGGACTCTGGAGGCCCAGCTTAACTCACAGAATTGTGCAGACTTTTACAATTTAGCATGATTCTTTAAAATTAACAGCAGAGGGAGGACAAGGGTGAGAAGGGATGACTAAGAATCTCCTGGGTCATATTTGAAGTATGGCTTTCCACCGCGCTGCATATAAAGGAGGGAGCTGCTTGTTCTTTTTTTTTTTTTTCCCCTTCATTCCTGTCCCTCCTTAATTGAATTTGAAGCCAGTCTGTCTCCAGAGTAAATATTTCGAAGCAATGAACACTCCTAGCTGTGATGGGTATGAAATATAGCCACGTGGAGAAACCACAGAAAACAGTGTGCATGTCTTGTGACATATAGCTCTCCCTCATGGGTTTCCAGTGACTGTATTATCTGGGCAGGGACTTGCTCTCAGAAGGAGAGGAGTTTACTGCAGATGGTAGTAGACTGAATTCATTGCCAAAAGATGAAAGACGATATCAGACTCATACTGAATCAAAATTCAGTTAAGAATTAGCTTGAGACCCTTTTCTTCCATGTAGCAACAAGCGTTTAGTTATTTCCAGCCTGCTACTCCATATGACTAACACACATCTCGTAGAAGAAGGTCTCTGGCTGGCTCAAAATGGTGCTAATAAAATTGCCGTAGTCACAGATTGAAGGTAGAGAGGAGAGAGAACACACTGAAACCAAGGACAGTACTGGCGACCTCCTGGCAGGGGTAAAGAAAAAGGTTTCAGAGGGTCAGGGCGGTGGCATGTGAGGTTAAGCGCACATAGTACGAAGTGCAAGGACCTGCTCAAAGATCCTGGGTTGAGCCTCACAAGTGGTGAAGCAGGTCTTCAGGTCTCTCTCGCTCGCTGTCTATCTCCCCTGCCCTCTCAATTACTCTCTGTTATATCCAAAAAATTGAAGAAATGGCCACAGGAGTTGTGGATTCATAGTGCAAGCACTGAGCCCCCAGCGATAACCCTGGAGGGAAAAAAAACACCCACATTCCTTAGTGAGGTAAGGATTAGAGAGTCCCTGTAGATGGGTAGTTATCATCTGGTAACTAAGCCATGAGGTGCTATTTGTACTTATATATATATATTTTAAAATATTTATTTTATTTATTTATTCCCTTTTGTTGCCCTTGTTGTTTTATTGTTGTAGTTATTATTGTTATCATCATTGTTGGATAGGACAGAGAGAAATGGAGAGAGATAGGGGAAGACAGAGAGGAGGAGAGAAAGATAGACTCCTGCAGACCTGCTTCACCTCCTGTGAAGTGACTCCCCTGCAGGTAGGGAGCTGGGGCTCGAACTGGGATCCTTGCCCTGGTCCTTGCACTGGTCCTTGTGCTTTATGCCACGTGCGCTTAACCCAGCTCCCTGTACTTATATTTTTAAAAAATGAAATGTGCGTATAGCCCACTTGTGTTAAGTGTAGAATTCATCTTTTTAACTGTCTATTCACAGTTTCTCATCTGTGTCCACATTCAATTTTTAGAACACTTTTATTCCCTTCCAAAGAAAACCAAGGGCTGGAGACATCTGCGTGCACCCTGCTGTGTGTGCAGCCCAAGACTGAGCCCTGGCACCACATAAGAATGTCATGGTGGCACACGGGGGAAGCTTTGCCTCTCTGCTCTCCCCCTCCATCTTTCTATATGATAAAAAATGTCTGTCTGGGACAATTTTGGCTCCACAAGAAAGAAAAAAAGGAGAGGGGAGGGAAGTAGTGATGTAACTAATTGAGTACATATGCCATCATGTATAAGGGCCAGGTTCAAGCCTCCAGTTGCAAACTGCAGAGGGGAAGCTTCACAAGCACTGGAGCAGTGCTGCAGGTGTCTTTCTTTTTCTTCTATCTTCCCTTCTCCTCTCCATTTCTCTCTATTCACACAGGGATTGATGAGTTTGTCTAGCAGGAACCAAGCCCCTGCAATAACCATGGTTGTTAGAAAAAGCAAGCAAGAAAGAAGGAAGGAAAGAAAGAAAGAAACCCATACTACCATTTCCCCTAAACTCCAGCTCCATCTCTAATCATTTGCCTATTTTGAAAACTTCTATATGAGTGAAGTGAAAGTGATATGAAATATGAAATCTTTGACATCTGGCTTTTTTTTTTTTACTTAGTATGGTATTTTCAAGGTTCATTCAGTTGTAACATATATCAATGCTTGATTTTCTCTTTTTTTGGCTGGATAATATTCCATGGTGGATGATTATGTGGTGATCAGTAAGTGGACATTGGGCATTTTACAGTTTTTTGAAAATATTTACATTTTTTAAAAATTATTTTTATTTATTTGATAGAGAGGACCAGAAATTGAGAGGAAGGAGACAGAGAAGGAAAAAGACAGACACCTGTAGCCCTGCTTCACTACTTGTGAAGCATCCCCTAGCAGGTGGAGACTGGGGGCTTGAACCTGGGTCCTTGTGCACTGTAACATGTGCACCCAGCCCATGTATTTTCCAGTTTTTGACTATCTTGAGCAATGATGTTATAAGCATTTGTGTGTGGGTCATTTGAATTTTACCACTAGACAATTATCTAAAAAGTCACTTCAGAATCAGTTAACTTAAAAAGTCAAATGCTCTAGAGGTCTGCTATAATACGCATCTTTCTTCTGACTCCTTCCTGTGCCAGTTGACTACTCTCTCCATTCCCATAACATTTTGTATACATTTTTGTTATTTATACTTGTGACACTATAATGTGATGTTATTTCACCTATTACCACTGAGAAGGGAAGACCATATGTTACCCAATTTTCTAGTCCCAGCACTTACTAATATTAAGTATATAACTAGTTCAGCCTAACTAACTTCTGAATTTCCAGGTATGCTCTTTGGATGCTGGGCTAGTGTGGGGGTGCCTTTTCCCCAGGCGCGTGCTCTCTGGTTTGGAGAGAACTCGACTCAGCCTGGGCTGCTATTCACTCAGTGACACAGGAGATAGATGACTCAGGAACTTGTGGCAGCGTGGTAATGCAAGAGTGTCTATTGATCAGAGAGCCAATGATTTTATAGGCTAAAAATAGAAGTGGCAAGTCGGAAATGGAAATGGCTAGGAAAGAGGGTGGAGAAAGGCAAAAACACGCTGGGAAGGTAGAAGCTTCCTTAGCAACTGTTGCGAGGGTTTTAACCTGTGGGATTAATGTTACCCTGCAGGCAGGGTGGGCCTCGAGGTAGAAAGAAGATAGATCAATGGCAGGGGGGCTGGCTTAATGCCCTCCATCTTCCCCTTTCTTTTTATCTAACGGCCACAGTATCAGGAATGCAGGGTTCTTTGTGAGGCACGGAGTCTGATAGGATGAGGCACACCTTTGGGGTTACTATTGTCCTTCCTTGCTCAACCTCTCAGTAGAGAGAGAGACTAACAGGATAGACGTACCCCTCAGGTTCAAGCTCTGCCCAGCTCAACCACATCCTCACAATTTCCCGACATTTGGAGACAATTAGCTTTTATATTTTCCTTTTTAGAGGAGTTTCAGACATCAGTTTTGCCAAAAATTTCATGTATTTCTATATAGTCTCCTACTACTTTCATTCCAACAGTCCATTCTGTGTCTATAGTCAAAACCAGAGGTGCTGACAACCTGTCTGTTCTCATTCATGATGAACCAGATGGAGGCACCCAGGGAATTCAGGGAATCAGAATTCTTTGTGTTTACCTTGGTGATGATAAATAGTATTTTTGGCTATCTTTCTTTTTGATCTTTTTTTATTTCTTTCATTTTACTCTTTGAGCTCTGGAAGCAGAGTGTGCCTAATGGGGCTCTGAATTGGTGAACTGATTTAGTGACACATTGGGGTAGGTAAATAGTACCTTTCATAAAAATATGGGATTATAGTTTGCATAGAGGAATGACTTGAAACTGCATATAGGAATGACTTGAAACTTTCATTTAAAAGTCATTGTCCTGTGGAAAATGTTTTAAAGGGGCAAGGGTAGAGTGAGAGGGATCAACTAGAAAAAGTGGGGGAGATGATAGTGACTTGGACTAGGGACACTGCAGCAGGGGTTCATAGAAAGTAGTCAGATTCTGCATGTAATTTGAGGCAGAGGGGGAAGATTTTGAGCATGGATTGGATACAGGGTGAGTAAGAAAATAACTAGTGATAACCTTGGGTTTTGTTCTATTAGTGAAGGCTAAATAACCAGTTCTTTAGTTAGGCCAGTACTTCTTACCTAACCCACCTTCTACTAGCATTTATCTATTTTGAGGTTTCTGATTTGCAGGCTAGTGATTTCACTAAGATCCACTGCCCTGAAAACATTAAGGTTTTTTTTTTTTTTTTTTTTTTTTAGTTTTGTGTTCACAATTATGTTCAGCACTGGGTACTTGTAGGTTTTCAGTGAGAGTTTTTTAAAAAAAATATTTTAATTCTACATTTTTATTGGACAGAGACAGAGAGAAATCCAGAGGGAAGAGAGAGATAGAGAGGGAGAGAGAAAGAGAGACACCTGCAATATTACATGGGTCTATAGTCAAAACCAGGGGTGCTGACAACCTGTCTGTTCTCATTCATGATGAACCAGATGGAGGCACCCAGGGGATTCAGGGAATCAGAATTCTTTGTGTTTACCTTGGTGATGTTAAATAGCATTTACCTCTGCAGGTAGGGGTTGGAGGGCTGGAACCTGGTCCTTAGTAACATGTGCCCTCAGCCAGATGCTGCTACCACTTATCTCCTTAGTAACAGCTGTTGAGTGGACCACTTCCTGGCATCTTTCTAGTCTTGGGGTAGTCACAATAGGGAGGGACTCTCTGGGTATTGCAAATAAGTAACTACAAGTATAGAATGAGACTGGGACATAGACTCACTTTTGCTTAGAGAGAGAATCCAGGATTTAAACTTTTTTTTTTTGTTCCAGTGAGCTATCTAAATGGTCTTTTATATCTTCTAGTTGGATGATATCTCTCCTTCTATTCTTAGGGTGCTAGACATTAGCATAGAGTTTCTAGGATGATATCCAGGACGAATGCTTAGAAAAGGCATTTTGTTTTAACATCTTCTCTTGATCTGAAGTTGCTTCAGCTCCGTGAAAGCACCTTACAGTGGCTGGGAAGGTACTCCACAGTGGAATGCCAGACTTGCATGTGCCAGGTCCCAGGTTTAAATCCCCTCCCCGCGCCCCAGCAACATAACTCTTATCTCTCTCATAAAATGAAAAAAAAATAGGGAGTCGGGCTATAGCGCAGCGGGTTAAGCGCAGGTGGCGCCAAGCACAAGGACCGGCATAAGGATTCCGGTTCGAACCCTGGCTCCCCACCTGCAGGGGAGTCGCTTCACAGGCGGTGAAGCAGGTCTGCAGGTGTCTATCTTTCTCTCCCCCTCTCTGTCTTCTCCTCCTCTCTCCGTTTCTCTCTGTCCTATCCAACAACGACGACAATAATAACTACAACAATAAAACAAGGGCAACAAAAGGGAATAAATAAATAAAATAAAATATTAAAAAAAAATTTAAAAAAAATGAAAAAAAATCTTAAAAAGACTTGTTTATTTCCACCCTAATAATAAATCCCTGAGCATATGTTGCATTTGGCACTTTTCCCAGTACTTTTAAATAATTCTGTCATGGGGCCCTTAGCCCCATGGGACCAAGATGATGTTTGATCCCTCTCTCATGCTGAATACAGACATATGTTGCCTACCTGGAAGATACTCAATACATCTAACTTCAGTGAAATTTTCTATTTTATTTTCTCTTTCTTTCTTTTTTCTTTTTTCCGTTCTTTCATTAGAGAGGTAACAACTATTTAAACCAACTACAGCTTTTATCATTTTGTACCATGCCACACACAGACGATCACTTTGCTTGGTATATATCTGCTTTAGATAGTTGGTGTATTCTGGCAATAGACTAATATTTCTTCTTCTTCTTTTTTTTTTTTTCATAGCACACTCTTTGGGTTTTCTTTTACTTTTCCTTTCTCTCTTTCTTCCTTACTTTTGAAAAACTTAAAAAATTTTCATTATTTATTTTTTGGATGGAGACAGTCACAAATCAAGAGGGGAGGGTGGAGTGGAGAGGGGAGACAAATAGACACCTGCAGTCCTATTTTACTACTTACAAAGCTTTCCCCCTGTAGGTGGGGGCCGGGGCTCAAACCTGGGTCCTTGTACATTGTAACATGTGTCTCAACCTGGCCTCATCACCACCTGGCCTCCTCCCTCTCTCTCTTTCTTGCTTTATTTATTTTGTCTTTACTGGGATTTCACTGCTCCAGGCTGGCTTTTCTTCTTTTGGGGGGTAGGGGTGGGGGTGGGGTAGACAGAGCACAGAAGCTTCTCAGTGTAGTACTCTCATGTGCGGCAGGCATAACAAAGAAGTTACCCTCTCCAGGCTGGGAGTATGGATCAAACTGTCAAAGCCCATGTTCAGTGGGGAAGCAATTACAGAAGCCAGATCTTCCACCTTCTGCACCCCATAATGCCTGGGTCCAAACTCTCAGAGGGATAAAGAATAGGAAAGCTATCAAGGGAGGGGTTAGGATAAGGACTTCTGGTGGTGGGAATTGTGTGGAATTGTACCCCTCTTATCCTATGGTTTTATCAATGTTTCCTTTTTATAAATAAACAAAATAAAATATCTGAATGAGAATAAAAAAAAGAAGGTGCCCTCTCAGGTGAGCTATCTTGCCAGCCCCTGGATTTCTTTTTGTTTTCACAATTTGTTGGTAGTCCTTTGAGAAAGAGCAGTCAGGTAATCAAATCAGTGAGGCATCTCTATAAAACAAAATACCCCTCCCCCCAAGTAAACGAGGGTGATGTTTGTCTGTAGGTTTTGAAAGACTCCAACCACAGAGGTGCCAACATACCAAATAAAATCGAATTCTGAGACTCGGGAGTTCCATCATTCTATTCCATAGCAGCACCAAGGGACCCTTCAAGAACACAGAACTCTAGGAATGACTGATGTGGATTTCCCACTCTCCTTTAAGTGCTCACTAGTGATGTCATTCATCCTACAAGTAATGAAACCCTAGCTGAGAGCTTCTGGCACCTCTCCTGATGCACGATTATCTTCACTGTCCCAAAAGACTTTGAGCCTTATGAGGTCAGAACTTTTATGTCTTTACAAATCTCACAGTGCTTCTCATATTGAAAACAGATAAAAATCTGATTGCAAGCATTTCAATTATAGATTTAAAATATAAACTGGCTATTTCATGTAAACCGTGTGATTTCAATTTTGATTCAGTATGAATTAGCTTTGTTCCTGCTTTTTATTTTTAAAATGGATTTATGTCAGCATACATGACAAGCTAATAGAAATTAAAGAAAGCCAGGATAAAAGTAAGTAAACTAACAGTAAGACCATAAAGTAGAGTGCCCTCTTGAGGCAATGTGCTACAGGTGGACCCCAGTCTTGGCTTTAAAAGAATAAATAGGGAGCCTGGCTGGTCACACAGTTCATTGTCCATACAATAGAACAAGCCATCTTCTCAGGGGGAGCACAAGCACTGGACTTTAAAAGCCTAAAGGGGTTTCTTGAAGGCTGTGCATGGGATTTATCACTCTCTGCTGGCCTGGACTCTTCAAGAAGTAGATTTTTGAGTATAGAGAGCAATGGATGGGCTGTGTAGCTTTTAACCAAACCTTCATAAATTTTATTTCTCTCAACTGAGCTTTTGTTCAAATGCAGTTTATTTTTAAGAGAACATATCCATCTTGCTCCCAAACCGAATCACCCTTTTGCTTCATTTTTTTTCTGAAAGAAATCTATAATAATACACCCCCATAAACCTATATGATTATAGTTATTTAGAACGCCTTGCTTGTTTCTTCTACCTATATGCATTATGTTATCTAAATCTGTTCCTTTCTTCTTTCCTTCCTCTCTTCCCTCCCTCCCTTCCTTTTTCTCTTTGTCTATACCCCTTCTTTTTACCACTTACTATGTGCCAGATGTTGACAGTGCCCCATCTTGGACAGAGCATGGAGGAATCATGTTATGTGAGGTAAGCCAGAAAGAGAAGGATGAAAATGGGATGGTATCACAGATAGTCAGAAGCTGAGAAATAAAAACAGAAAGGGGAAATACAACGTAGAACTTGGAGTGGGTTTGCAGTATGGCACCAAAGTAATGGGCTCAGGGTGGGAGAGGGAGGGGGTATTTCATGTCCTGGTACATGAAGGTGCAGGAGGACCTAGGCTGGGGGTGAGAGTGTTTTGCAGAAAACAAATTTTACACATGTACCAACAACTGTACTTACTTACTATAAACCAATTACCCCCCAAGAGAAATAATAAAAAAGAGTTTGTATGCTCTTTTAAAATATTTATTTATTTTCCTTTTTGTTGCCCTTGTTTTTTTTTATTGTTGTTGTAGTTATTATTGTTGTTGTTACTGATGTCCTTTTTGTCAGATAGGACAGAGAGAAATGGAGAGAGGAGGGGATGACAGAGAGGGGGAGAGAAAGATAGATACTTGCAGACCTGCTTCACCACTTCTGAAGTGACTCCCCTGCAGGTGGGGTGCCAGGGGCTTGAACCGGGATCCTTATGCTGGTCCTTGAGCTTTGCACCATATGTGCTTGTCCTGCTTTGCTACCTACACCCGACTTCCAAGTTTGCATGTTCTAAGACAGAATTAAAGAAAGAAGACAAATGACTGGGGAAATTGCTCAACTGATAGAACACTGATTCTCTTGTGTGAGGTCCCAAATTCAGTCCTTGGCACTTGATGTACCTGAGTGGTGCTCTGGCTTGGTGCTCTCTTCCTCTTTTCTGCGTCATATGGGGGCTCTCATATATAATAAATTGTGGGCTTTTGCTCTGGATCCTCTGCCTCCCTGGCCACTGGCAGTGAAGGGTCAGAGCTGCCCCCTGGGAGTCCTGGGGTGACTGCCCACGACGAGACACAACCAGCTCCGGGAGAGGCCTCGAAGGGGCATCTCTTTTATTGTGGGAACAAAAGCAAGTAGATATACCCATAGCTTGGGGGGGGCTGGAAATAATTATTAACCCAAACACAGAGCAACACAATGCATAGTCACATTTTGACCTACAGACTATTTGATTTGATCATAAGCTTCACAATGTACATTTTTCCAGAGGTAGATTGCAGGCACTTTAGGGCAGGCAGGAAAGGGAGGCAGCTGAGTAATCAGGATGTTTGTTGGTGGTTTTCAAGTTAGCCATACACAGTAATTCATGGCTTTATTTAAAAAAGAGGGAGAAGTTGTATGTGTGGAAAGGCGCCCATGTTTGGGGGTCCAGCCATTGTAAATCCAGAGCTCAGGGGGACCTGCCCTCTTCTTGACCCAGAGGGAGGAGAGCTGGGATTCTACACACTCAGACTCTCATGGAAACAATAGCCTAGATTTCCCAGACAGTATGCCCAGCTCCCAACAATAAATAATGTCAATTTTTTTTTTATTTTAAAAGTTTTATTGAGCTGTAACTCACACATAAAATTTGTTCTTTTAATGTATTTTGGATTTTGTTTAAGTTGCTCAAACTGTACCAAAGTCTCCTTTTAAAGTATTTAGAAGAATTAAAAAATCTTTACATCACCGCAGAAAGAAACTTTGTGCCTATTATTGTTATGGTTTTTCAGTATGACTGTAGTCTTTTGTCTCTGCCAGCAAAATATGAACGTTTCAGTTCTTTGTGTTCTTACTTTTTTTTTTTCTTATTTATAAAATGGAAATATTGACAAAACTACAGGATAAGATGGGTACATTTCCACACTATGCCCACCCCCAGAGCTGCATATCCAATTCTCTCCCTTGATAGCTTCCCTATTCTTTATCCCTCTGGGAGTATGAACATAGGATTATTGTGGGATGCAGAAAGTGGAAGGTATGGCTTCTGTAATTGCTTCTCTGCTGAACACGGGTGTTGAGAGGTCAATTCACACTCCTGACCTGTTTCTCTCTTTCCCTAGTGGGTTGGGAGTCTGGGGAGGCAGGGGTCCAAGACACTTGGTGGGGTCCTCTGCCATGTTGGCATCATGGTAGCATCTGGAACCTGGTGGCTGAGATTCCCAATTCCCAAGTTGAAAGCAGTTTCCTTGTAGAGCTCACACCAGGTGTTATCTCCAGCTGCCATTTTTTTTTTTTAGAGGGGGATGCAAGGGGAAATTCAACATACTTAAATCAGTTTACAGAGTGTCCCGTGAGAGAGACCTTGATGACTCGGGCCATTCGATTAGACTCTGTCTAGTGTCAATTCAGATCAGTGAATACTCGCTTAGTGCTTCCTCTGTGAAAGACATACCTCTGGGCAAAAAAAGCTTTATTCTGTTTCTTTAGAAATATCACAATGTAAATAATTCATAAACTTGTGGACAGGACTGTGAAGTCTGCTAGATCTAGGGTCTAATTCTGGCTCCTGCTCCCTCACTGACTAGATGTATGATCTACTAAATATCTTCTGTCTGCTTCCACACACATACTGTCCTCTTTTTTGCAGACCTGCTCTGTGACTGGGGAGCTTGATTCAGGGATTACACTGATGAACTCTCTTGCCATTAAGTTTCTAGGTAGATTTTTCCAATGGGAGGATCAGACAGGAAATAAAGTGGCAGAAGGAAAGGGAGTCAAAAATATGTATCCTCCTGGCTTTAATCTTGCCAGTCGCTGTGGAGCCAGAGACGACCCGAACTGCCCCTGCGGCTACAGACAGACTATGACCCACATAGTCAATGACTGCCACCTCTCCAGATTCAAAGGAGGTCTCGAAACTTTACATCAGACTCAACCTGATGCTGTTGACTGGCTACGGAAGAAGGGCAAACGCTAGAAGAAGAAGAAGATGCATGCTTTTATTTGAAGGCCACAGCCACTGTTAGAAGACCTTTTCCATATAGCTATGACCTTGGAAGGATGCCAGTAACTACTCTTTCTCTTGGGCTTAGGGTTGGAATAAGCTCCAAAGTCAATAGCGCATTAGGCTGCTGCAATACTGTTTACTGGTTCTTGAACATTCTCTAAAGCATTTACACATACTGCAAGTTTCAGCTTCTTCATCTGCAAAATTGGTAGATCATATGAATTATGATTTCAAAATACTGGAGTTCCTAGCATAGTGTTTGGGCATGCAATGGAAGTTATGGAAACATAATCTAAGTTAAATTCAATCATTGTCATCATTATCTTAATGTTCAACATTCATTGGATTCTTACTGTGTGTCAGAAACTGTTCTATGGATTTCACATAGACTAGCATTTAATTTTCAAGACCACTCTATAGCCCAGGAGAGCAAACACATTATCATGATGCATAAGGACCCAGTTTCAAACCCCCACCCACAACTGCAAGGAAGAAGCTTTGTAAGCAGTGAAGTAATGCTGCAGGCCTCTCTCTCTCTCTCTCTGACAGGAGTAGTAGAGTTACTGTGTAGGCACTGAGCTCCACTTAACCTTGATGGTAAAATAAAGCTACACTATAAACTATGGCTCTTACACCCTCCACTATACAGATAAGGAAAATCAGACAGTAAAAAGTCTGAACATTGCAGCCAAAGGTACAGTTAGAAGAAATGAAATACAGACTCCAGATGTCTAGCACTTAACCTCAAACTATTCACAGGGAAACTCTGAGTGGAAAAATAAGAGTTGGCAGATTGTACATTGTAACTAATTATGACTTGTGGCCATTGTATTATTGGTTTTAGGTTAACCATAAGTTTAAGAGCGGTAGGATCAGGAGAGAGACTTGCCAAGTTTGATGTATTTATCAGTTTCTGGAATCTTAGGTTACTGACTAGTAGTTTTTATATTCTTTTTGGTAACAACTTTATTTTTATTTTAAATTTATTTACTAAAGGAGACATTAACAAAACCATAGGATAAGAGGGGTACAACTCCACAGAATTCCCACCACCTGATAGTTTTTCTGTTCTTGATCATCTTGGTAAACATAAAAAGTATGTGGACACATACATAAGCTTTGTTATTTACAGAGTCAGTGTTTTTGGCACCTTATTATCTTCTTCTTCAAGAATAATTTTTTTTTTTGAATTGTGCTTGGCTATGTTACCATCAGTCACAATGGAGGTATGTGCACTCCCCAGAGCCCTGCCCCACTAGGGAAAGACAGTAACAGGCTGGGGGTATGGATACACCTGCCAACACCTATGTCCAGTGGAGAAGCAATTACAGAAGTCAGACCTTCCAGCTTCTGCACTCCATAATGATTCTGGGTCCACACTCCCAGAGGAGGAGAAGTGTTAGGGGAAGATGACCAGAAGGCTCTGAACTCCAACTCCATCAGGACCCAGAGAGTGAAGAGGAAAAACAGAGGGGCATTTAGAAGTAGTAATAGGTGTGTGTATGTCACTTGGAAAGGAAGAGAAGATGGGACCATAGGAAAAAAGGGCAAATCTATACAAATATATACAGACAGTTGTAGAAATAATAGTTAACCCATATCTGCAACATTAGGAGAACTGCTGTACCTTACAGTGGGGGGATTAGGGATACAGAACTATGATCGTGGAGTTGTGTGTTTCATTGTTGTTGTTGCTGCTATTGTTGTTGGATAAGACAGAGAGAAATTGAGAGAGGAGCAGAAATAGAAAGGAAGAAAGTTAAACTCCTGCAGACTTACTTTAGTACTTGCGAAGCAACCTCCCTGCACGTGGGGATCCGGGGGCTCAATCCAGGGCTCTTACACCATGTAAATTAATATTAAATCACTAACCATTTTTTTAAAGTAGGTGAAGAGGAAAATTATTCTTGTGAGTATTGTATAGATATTGTTGAGATCATTAGTTATATACATTCTAAATATCCCTGTTCTGACAGGCATCCTAACATTAATTCCTAAAGGAATCATTTAAATTTTTCAAAGAGAATCAAAACAAAGTAATTAATCAAATTTTTCTTCGTAATTTGGTCTCTCAAAAGCTTGAGTCATATCTGTGGACAGTGGGTAGCATATGTACGTATGCATTTATTTATTTATTCCCTTTTGTTGCCCTTGTTGCTTTACTGTTGTAGTAATTGATGTTGTTGTTGGATAGGTCAGAGAGAAATGGAGAGAGGAGGGGAAGACAGAGAGGGGGAGAGAAAGATAGACACCTGAAGACCTGCTTCACCACTCGTGAAGAGACTCCCCTGCAGGTGGGGAGCCGGGTGCTTGAACCAGGATCCTTCTTCCAGTACTTGTGCTTAACCTGCTTTGCTACTGCCGAACTCCCGTACTTATGCATTTTAATCTTTCTTCACAGTTACATTTTTTTTGATACTCCCCCCTCACCCTGCTCATATGGCATCTTGTTACAACTTAAGTTATTGTAACCAGAAACAAAGCAGAGTTTAAGTAAATATATCTATGTCTTTAGATCTACTCTGTACAGTGACATGCACGGTGCATTTTGGACTTTTCCATGTGGCTAGTGTTAATTTTCCAGCTAGGGACTGTTAAAGTTCTGTAACTACTCAGCATACTTGCTGATAACAAGGAGGTCATAAACAAGAAACTGATAATTAGGAGTATTATCAAAACCATCAATTTACATCCCTTTGATGAATATTTGTTGCTCTTAATGACTCACTGAAGATCAAGTCACACTGCCTTTCAGCAGTAATATAAGCTTAACAAGCACTAGTGAGATGATGACAGTGAGTAAACAATCATCTTCATAATGATAACAATTTGGTCCATGCAGGAGGGCAATATTCCTGACTGTGCTTACTTGACTGTGACAGGAGATGGAAAGGCAGAAGCTGGCAGAGGGAATGAAAGGACTGGTGATGTCAAAAATTCCCAATGAACTTGCTAAACTTGGAGTTGGGATGGGGGTGAGGATGCATCTGTAAGACTGAAGGACACTGCCATTCGAAGCTGATACAGCAAGAGAAGCAAGGGAGGTGTTAAACTGGATTTCACAAAAATAAAAGTGCTTGAATCAGATTGCCAGATCAGTCGTTCAGCTGTATGACCTTGGGCAAATCACTTGGCTTCCCTCTTTGTTTCAGTTTCTTCATCTGGAAAAGCATAAACATAAAGTACCAATCCTGAGTGGTTGTTGAGGGATTAATCGTATAATATGAAGTGCTTAGGTCACTGTTTAATGCATAGTAGTTGGTAGTCCCAGTGTTATTGCTAGATCCTAGTACAGGGGGTGCAAAGACTGGTCTTGGGCTCATTAGGAGTTGGTGCACCATTTTGAAAATGGGAATGGAATTATGAGAATCATCTTACACATTTAGAACACCTTTTCTCCTTTGTTAAGAAAAGGAGATTGCCCAGAACACCACAGCTTTTTTTTTTTTTTTTTTTATTATTTAAGAAGGGATAAATTAACTAAACCATAGGGTAGGAGGGGTACAACTCCACACAATTCCCACCACCCAATCTCCATATCCCACCCCCTCCCCTGATAGCTTCCCCACTCTCTGTCCCTCTGGGAGCATGGACCCAGGGTTGTGGGTTGCAGAAGGTGGGAGGTCTGGCTTCTGTAATTGCTTCCACGCTGAACATGGGCATTGACTGGTCGGTCCATACTCCCAGTCTGCCTCTCTCTTTCCCTAGTAGGGTGGGTCTCTGGGGAAGTGGAGCTCCAGGACACATTGGTGGGGTCTTCAGGCCAGGGAAGCCTGGCTAGCATCCTGATGGCATCTGGAACCTGGTGGCTGAAAAGAGAGTTAACATACAAAGCCAAACAAATTATTGAGCAATCATGGACCCAAAGGTTGGAATAGTACACCGCAGCTTTTTTTTATGTACTCTTGGGGATAAAACCCACGGCCTCATGCAGGCAATGCATAGGCATATGACCTTATATTTCATGTACGTCTGGATGAAGCATCTACATGTCCAAGAAATACTCACTGTTGTATGTGCGTTTCATATTTGGAGCATGTGCGTTTCATATTTGGAGATAATGAAGAAATTAGTCAGTTTGAATTTTCCAATGAAAATCCCACCACGAAGGCATCAATAATGATAAAATGTTAAACAGAAGACGGTGCAGTGTTTTGACTGTCCAAAAAATTTCATCAACATGCTAACTCTCACAAACCCAGTTAGTTGGACAGCATGCAGTCTACATCGCCTGTTTTACAAAGGAGGGGATGCGTGACTTAGGGGTTTAGTCTTGTGCCACAGTTACTAAGTAAGGTAGCTAGCCTGCATCAGAATTTAAGTGTTTGGACAGCTCCAACAAATAGTTTGTTCAAACTGACTTGGAATTAGGAAAACCTGGGCTCTGTGATGAACTAATTGTTAACCTCTGTGTAGTTTCTTTCCTTCATCCATAATGTGAAGGGGTTACAAACTCTAATTTCTTGGGATCCAAGATCGCATACAGTTATGTTGCTAGTTGATCTTAAGAAAAGGGGCGGGGGTGGGGACTAACTGTGAATAACTGTAGATTCCAGTTCCTGCTGATCATCCCTGGCTGATGGCTGACAAGCTGGAGAGAGAGAGAGAGAGAGAGAGAGAGAGAGAGAGAGAGAGACTCAGAGTGACCAATGCTCATGATGCTTTTCAAGAAAATCCCAAATTTGTCTTTTAATGTGAACCCTCCAACTTTAAACATTGGTAACTAATCCAAGTGAGAAACAGACGAGGGTTACATATTAAACAATGTGAGCCTCATGAGGCTCAGCTTGCCAGTTTGTTGCCTCAGCGTCAGCTGATTTTCAAAGTCCCTTTCAGTTCGAAAAATACAATAGCAAGAACTTCCTGCAGGGAGGCATCATTTATCTCTGTTCTTTGTGCCAACACATCATCCCTGTTTGCATTAGAAAATATTCACTGGTATCAGGGGAAGATGCTACCTTGAACCTATAGGTCCCCACTAACTCAGAGGAGACCCAATTACCATGTTACACAACAGTGAGAGACAGTTGTAGATGCAAGGAAGAGAAAAAGCAGAGCAGGGCTTAATTATGTAAATCTATGGCTATACCTTAATAGAGCACTGCAATAAGACTGTCATAACTGCCAAGTCTGAAAGTAGGATGAGTGAGGTTTTCATTCCTGGCTCTATATTTGGGAAGAAAAATAAGGAAGAAAAATGCAGAAATGCTTCATCTTTGAAAACCTTCAGAAACACATCAGGGATTCCTGAACTTCTTGTTCCTGCCAAGTGGCATTTGCAGTGACAATTGGTGCCGAAACCCCAGCAGCCCACACAGAACTCCTTGGGAAGGGAGAAAGCTGAAGTTTCAAGGTTGATATTTTCTAATGATACCTCCGAGAGACTGAGATTTCTTTCATCACCTGCCAACCGTTGCTCAAACTAGTCAGCCCCCATTTTTGCTGCACAAACCTGTTTTTGCTGCCTTCCAGAAAATGTGACAAAAGGTGACAGGGCCTTGCTGGCAGCAGGGTTGGTAGTAGTGCTGATAATTTCCTCTCCCATCAAATGGTGGGGATGGAGTGCTACTATTCTTCTTCCTATTTTTTAATTTTTTCATTAGTGATTTAATAATGATTGACAAGACTGTGGGATAAGAGGGATACAATTCCATACAATTCCCACCTCTAGACTTCTGAATCCCACCTCCTCCATTGGAAGTTTCCCTAGTCTTTATCCCTCCCTCTGGGAGCATGGACCAAAGATTGTTATGGGGAGCAGAAAGTGGGACATCTGACCTGGGGCAAAGTGATAACACTTTTCTACTTAATTCTTAATCTGTAAAATGGGGACAAAAATGGTCACTGCCTCATAAGGATAAAAAAAATTAAAAATGCATTTTATTTTAATGATAAATATATATATATAAATATATACACACATATAGAAATATTTATATAAATATTTATATATAGAGAAATATTTATATATGTATATACATATACATATATATAGAGAGAGAGAGAGAAAGAGAGGGAGGGTGGGAGAGAGGGAGAAAGGGAGAGAGGGATAGAGAGTCCAGAGTACTGCTCAGCTTTGGCTTATGGTGGTGTTGGGTATTGAACCTGGGATCTTAGTGTCTCAGGCATGAGGCTTATGCATGACCATTATGCTATCTCCCCAGCCTGTTTTTTTTTTAAAGATATAATTTAATACATCAAAATTTTATCATATACCTATTACATACATACATGTTAGCTGTTATCATATACTTATTATGGGGAAGAATTTTCACTACTAAGGGTGTATGTGTGTGTGTGTGTGTGTGTGTGTGTGTGTGTAAGGACTGATGTTTTTATTCCTTCTACTTAACCCTGACCTAAAGAAGTTGAAAATATAACCAAACAGTTCAGGGAAATAAGATTTCTCGTGCTTGAATAGTGGCCTCCAAAACTATTTTCTAACCCCCATCTTACTCCCAAACTGTGAATGTGACCTTATTGAGAATACTAATCTTTACAGATGTAGTTATGCTAAGAATTTTAAGAAGAGGTCATTTTAGTTCACCCTAGTGAATCTTAAATCCAATGACTGGTATCTTTATAAAATAAAAGCAAAGGAAAAAAAAAAAAAGCTATGTGCAGCCCTGCTGACACCTTGATTTAGAACTTCTCACCTCTCCACACTGTGAGAGAATAAATTTCTGTTGTTCTACATCATCAAGTTTATGGCAGCCCTAGGAATAAATCCCCCAGTGAAAGGCTACACTTCCTAAAACTGCCTCCATGATGGCATTCCCTGTAATATTCTCTCTGGCAATGTGTGTATCAAAAATTAATTTTCCACTCAGAAAGCCCAGTTCTTGTTGGCTCTGTATCCAACCTTTTCCTTTTATCTCCAGAGTGTCCATGGGGCCTTTTATTCTCATGGTTTAAGATGCCTTTAACATTCTGTCTATTCTTCACTCTGTGTACACTTTGTCCTTTCTCTTCTTGTTTCTTTGAAATGTTTTCCTGTTTTCTATGTGTTTGCATGCTATCTTTTTTTCTGGTTATTTTTGTATATAACTATAAGGCTAGATGGTTAATTTCCTGAGTATGTGAAATACTATATCTCATTTTAAAACCAATTTAAAATATTTTATTGATTTATTGAATAGAGGCAGAAATTGAGAGGGAAGGGGGAGTCAGAGAGGGAAAGAGAAAAAAGAGACACACGAAGCAGTGCTTTACCACTCAGGAAGCTTTCCCCTTGAAGGTGGGCGCTGGGGGCCTGAGCACGAGTTCTCGTTATTGTAACATGGACACTTTGACAGGTGTGTCACTGCCTGTCCCTCAACTACCATATTTCTTATATTTGTCGCTGTGCCTTGTACATATTAGATATAGCTAAATGAATAAAATGGTTCTTGGCAAGTTGGAAATTCAGAAATGACGGGGGGAATGTGTTCTTCTGCCTTCTTTCCCTGATACTTCCCCTGTATCTATTTTCAGAACTAGAGCACTTTTTCCAGTCCAGGGTGAAGGATATTAGGAATAATTTCTGGGAAGAGTGTTTTTCTCAAGGACAGATGTCTAGAAATGTATTCTCCATTTGCCAACTTTCATTTTACTTGCCTGGCTCTCTTGACTCCTCCAAAAGGATGACAAAGAAAAGTACATTGAGTTTTTTTATTACCTAATTTTGGTATCGATAGATTTGTAATAGAGGCATACTGGTCAGAAAAGAACAGTGATATGAAGCTGAAATTTACTCAGAATATCTTTTGTAAATGTATTAGAAAGAGTATTTGTAAGGAAGTCAAGAAATTCAAGCTTCAGTCCCAGGTCAGTCACCACTAACCTTTGGGGAATCAGCCTCTTGCATTTTATTTTCCCCCACTGACAAAGTATTAGCAGAACTGGATATTTCCAAGGTCCTTTCATATCTGAATATTCTGTGATTTTATTTTTTAACGTAGGTGCTATCAGGACCTAGTAAGGGAACAGACACCACACTAGATATTTCCACAGATGGAATTTAAAACAGGATTGTTCACATAGATGTGGGCAGGCAGAAAACCCTATGGTGTTCCAGACTTAGCAATGGTTTGAAGCAGCTACTACCTATGCAGTAGCAAAACAAAGACGTTGGGGTTACTAGAACATAGAAACATGGAGGAACTAGTCAGTGCCGGGACTCAGATTCCCTTGATCCTCAGGGGAATGGTCTTGCAAGTTAGCACTATGGCTTTCTAATGAGTGACCTCCATTCTTCTTAGAGGGCTCCTAGAGACTGTTTTGGAAGTGCTAAAAGGAAGTGGAGACTGGAATAAGCTGCCTCTCCTGGGGATGAAGGGTCCTCAATTGAGAATAGCAGGTGCATCTCACCTCCTGTCACCTTCTAGCTCAGTTTAGGTACTGTATTAGCACGTGCAAATATGGAGCCAGCTGCCAAAGAAGAAATGCAGTTCAAGAGTCCTAGGCTCAACACCAAATGGCAGGACACAGACGAATTTGGAGCTGAGACAATAGCCTAATGACCGAGATATTTATTTATTTATTTAGCCAGGGCTTCTCCATTTTGGGTCACTTTTTTTTAAGTAGAAAAAGAGAGAAAGAGAGAGAGAGAGAGAGAGACAGAGACAGAGAGAGAGAGATTTGGAGAGATACTAAACCACAAAACTTCCTGCAGGGCTATGGGGGACAGGAACTTGAACCTAGGTCATGCTTATGCATATTTATATTTATGTATAAAGGTCAAATGTATGCATGCTGAAAAATTGCTATGTTACAATAGAAACCTTATTTATTATTTTTTTTTATGATCTTTATTTGTTGGATAGAGATAACCAGAAATCAAGAGGGTAGGGGAGATAAAGAGGGGGAGAGAAAGAGAGACATCTGCAGACCTGCTTTACCACTTGTGAAACTTTCCCCCTGCAGGTGGGGGCTGGGGGCTTGAACCTGGGTCCTTGAGCACTGTAACATGTGTGTTCAACCAGGTGCGCCACCACCCTGTCCCCAATAGAAAGTCTATAGTCTGTCTTTGGGGCAAGAATTCAGGGGTACTCAGTAAAAAACTGAATGTTTGCTAAGATGAGCATGAAATCTGAAGGGTGAATAGTGAACATGGCTGGGTGATGGTGCTACCGGCAAACATACAAGTTACCATGTAGGAGGATCTGGGTTCAAGCGTCAGGTCCCACCTGCAAGGGGAGAGCTTCACAGTGGTGCAGTAGGCTGCAGGTGTTTTGCTTTCCCCCTCTCTCATTCTATTTCTTTCTGTCTTTATCATAAAAAGCAAAAGAGCTAGCATAATGTTATACCTGAGCCTCCAAAGTCCCAGGTACAAGTCCTTATACCACCATAATTCAGAGTTTAGCAGTACTCTGTAAAAAAAAATAAATATTTGGGGGTCTCTGTTTTGTAGATAGTTAGTAGGCCTATTTTAGGTATATTACTAAGGGTCCATGACTATGTTAGTTTTTTTTTTTTTTTTTCTGAGCCTGACATCTGATGTGCAGGTGGATCCAAGTTGTTGTTTGGGGAGATGATGTCATAGCTGGAAAAGGGACAGAAAGCTGGACCAGGGAAGAGAGTAGCTCCAAAATATGAGAAAGGTGTATAAATGTTGTTGACTGTAAACCTCATTTATTTGATCTTATCTGGGGCCCATATTCAGCTTAGGACCCTATGTGACCTCTGCATCCCTGTAGATCTGAGCTCACATTCTGTGGTCATGAATAGGAATGTTCCAAGCTGCCCTAATTTTAGGACACATCTTCCTCAGGTGGAAGATAAAGTATATTGTCTAGCCTCCCTTTTGAGAATGGAACACTTTCTACCATTGTTGATCCATGTTGAGGGAAATATCCTTTGGGGGCCCACAAAAGGGTCTATTATGTTGTTCCTGATAGAGGTGACCAGTAACAATGGAGAGAAGGTGGTTTGGGAGGTGGCACAGTGGCTAGGGCACTAGACTTTCAAGCATGAGGTCTTGAGTTCAATCCCCGGCAGCACATGTACCAGAGTGATGTCTGGTTCTTTCTCTCTCTTCTCCTGTCTTTCTCATTAATAAGTAAGTAAATAAATAAATAAATAAAATCTTTAAAAAAAAGATAACAATGGAGAGAGGAATTTATTTGAGGCCTAGACCCATCTTGTCTGGGAAGCTCAGGACTCCCAGACTAGTTCCAGCCTTTAGGTTCATGATTAGTCAACAATTTGTTTGGTTTTCTATGTTAACTCTTCTTTCAGCCACCAGGTTCTAGATGCTACGGCGATGCCAACCGGACTTCCCTGGCCTGACAACCCCACCAGTGTGTCCTGGAGCCCGGCCCCACTAGGGAAAGAGACATGCTGGGAGTATGGATTGACCTGTTCGGCAGGGAAATAATTACAGAAGCTACACCTTCCACTTTCTGCATCCTATAATGTCTCTTGGTCCATGCTCCCAGAGGGATTAAAAAACAGGAAATCTATCAGGAAAGGGGATGGGATAGCAAGTTCTGGTGGTAGGAATTATGTAGAGTTGTATCCCTTTTATCCTATAGTTTTTGTCAATATTTCCTTTTTATAAATAAAAATTATATAAAAAAATTAAAGTAAAAAAACCAAACCAAAACAAAAAAGTGTAAGCACGAAGCAGCAAAAGAAAATGATAGAGCTACTTTCTGTATGACTTGGCCAATTACATGGAACTTCTACTACAGTGTGATTTATGCAGTATGAGATTGGCTCAGGTTTGGACTTTATAAAATCATTTAGTTTTTTTCTTGTTTTGCTCCTCAAGTGCTTAACTCTAGAATGTCTTTTTCTTTTTCTTTCTTTCTTTCTTTCTTTCTTTCTTTCTTTCTTTCTTTCGTTCTTTCTTTCTCTCTCTCTCTCTCTCTCTCTTTTTTTTTTTTTTTTTTTTTTTTTACTAAAAGGGAGCTCTTCTCTGACTTTAAAAGGCAAGCTCTAACAGAGTTTGTGATATTAGGCAGCTGTGGTAGGCCGAACTCAACAATGGTGCCTCAGATTCCTGTCACTGGTTCTTCAAACACTAGTCTAGATACAGCTGTCAAGGGATTTTTGCAGATGTGATTAAAATGATGATAGGGAGAGTAGCCTGCATTACTAAGATGACTCCATCTAACTTTGCACAATCCTATATTCTCCCTATTGAGCCACCTCCCTGGCCACCAACCTAATTATATTAATGGTTTACCTATGACAAGTATTTATTTGCTATGACCGGGGGTGGGGTGGGGTGGGGGAGGGAGAAGAGAGAGAAAGAGAGAGAGAGAGAGAGAGAACTATAGCACTGTTCTTCTCTGGCATGAAGAGGTGCTAGAAAAAACTCTGGCTTTTGGGGTCTCAGGCATGCAACAGATTTGGTAAGAATCTATTATTCTACGAGTTAAGTACTTGTAGAGCCAAAATCCCATTTATAAATTCCCAAACCAAGTCAGCCTCACATTGTATAAACCTAACAGTCTGAGCTGTCTCCATAGAGAGCTATTGCTACTGCAGAAGATAAAGGCAGTTGGGGAGATATTACAGAAGGGGAAGCCAGAGATCCTAAGTGTGAGAAGTACTTCACTCATTGTTGATGACCAAGGATAGAGGAAAGGGATCACAAATTAAGAGAGGTGGGCTGCCTTTAGCATGTAAAGAAGACATAGTCATCAACAAGAGATCTCAGTTCTACCATAGCAAAGAAATGAGTCCATCAAGCTGAGTTGCTTGGAGTGAATTCATCTTCAAAGTCCCAAGATGGAACACAGGTCTGCTGATGTCTCCATTCTGACTTTGTGAGAATAGAGAATCAGCGTGTTACCCTTTGCCTGGATTTCTAACCTGCAAAACTACAAAATAATTCAGATGAGTAAATCGTAGTTAGTAAGTTTGTGGTAATTTGTCATGACTTCAGTAGATAAAAAAAAAAATAGCACATAATATGTGCTCCAGGAAAATCCATTTTTATTTTCTCCTTGTTGTCTCCCTTCTGAGTATCAAGTAAAAAAGCATTTTTTCTTGCCCTCTTGAGTTTATAAATAAATTTGAATAAAGTATTTATTCAAATAAATCTGAAGATGCTGCCCCAGTGGGACATACTATACAGAATAAATAAAATCACCCTGCAGGTTCATTAGAAAACTCTTTAAATTCTTTTTAAATTTCTTTATTGGGAGATTAATATTTTACAGTCTACAGTAAATACATAGTTTGTACATGCATAACATTTTCCAGTTTTCCACATAACAATACAAACCCCACTAGGTCCTCTGCCATCCTGTTCCAGGACCTGAATCCTCCCCTTCCACCTACCCCAGAGTTTTTTACTTTGGTGCAACACGCCAACTCCAGTCCAAGTTCTGCTTAGTGTTTTCTCATCTGATCATGTTTTTCTTCTGCCTATGAGTGATATCATCCCACATTCACTCCTCTGTTTCTGACTTATCTCAGTTAACATGATTTCATTATAAAACTCTTTAATCCTTAATTATTCCACTGACATGTATCAAGTAATTGCTCTTCAAAGGGGACTTGAATCCTGACAGAAATGGGACCTGGAAGCTGTCATCAGTGACTGTCCTCAACTGTCTGAATTCCACTGGTGGCTCAAAGAATTGGTGTACTTTGAATACCTTTCCGGCACAGTCCTCTGTATCAGTTCAGAGAGAACTCAACTATTTTCTCTGTGTATTGCTAATATAACTATAGGCAGGCAGCCTATCACAATACAGAAAAACGATGAAGCTCTGGATAGATGACTGATGGAAATGTTGAAGGCAGACTGGGGTTGAGTCAAAGAATTTAAACTTTCTCTCTCCCTTTCCCTTAATCGTGTTAAATTTCCATATCTCAGGGGAAGCATCACTTTTATTGGCCATCAAGATGGAGGAGGCTGTATGATCAAACTGCCGATGTAATTGTTAAGCTAAATGAAACTGTCAGGAGCTGAAATGAGGCTTCTCTGTTGGTTGGAGCTCAGTTCACTCAACGAGCAGAATATGCCTTGTGATCTTTTCCAGATAATGGGCATAACTCAGGTGGAGGAAGAATTAGCCTTTACTGCAGCTTTTATAAACCTTTTTTTTTTTTTTTGAGTAGAGACTGGGTGTCAGGTTTTATCTATTTCTTTTGACTCATCTTTCACGGGGAAACTATTACTACAGAGTTTTTTGGTATTGGAAACCAGTGTTTCATTAAGTGACTTCAAAGATCTAGACATGAAGGGCTTAGATGAGCTGTCAGGAATTTCATACTGCAGAAAGTAGAAAGCTCTTATTGTTTTCTTGATTTCTTATCTCTAAACTCTATTACACATCAGTCACAACTCTTGGTCAGAGCATTGCAAAGTTTTATTGTGTTCCCCTAGTTGTTAACTCACTGATCTTTGGCCCAAGTCTTGTTGTTTCTTACAAGTTAGTGTTTGTCACTCCCTAGGAGAAATTATGTCCCTGTGGAACAGAGCTTTCTAACTGCTTATTCTTTGTGTATTTGTCTTGAGGTCATTTTTCATGTACAGTACTGTTCATCACCCTATCCCCCCTCTAGATTATATAAGAAGTTATAACACCACTCTAAAGGAAATATTATTTGAGCTCTTTGCCAGTTAATAAGGATTCATTACCAGATAATACTCTTAAGTTTTCAAAATGTTCCCAATCTCTATTTTTACTGTATTGAATATATCTATAGGGCATGACACTCCCCTACAGGCTTCAGGTGGGTTCAAACCCCATTTGGGAAGGATTTTTTTGATCATTTCTCTCCTGGATCAGACACATGGCTCTATGCAGGCTGGGACCACTCAGGTCAAGTGCCTCACTTTAAAAATACATGAGAGACTCCTTTAGCTTGAGATCTGATATGAAAGCTAGAAGAGTTAGCTGAAAATCTTTATATGGAATGAGCTAGTATAAAAATATGATTGTAAGATCTTTAGTTTATGCAGGAGTTGAGAAATCTTTGTCCTTTAAGATCTGATAAAGTTTTGTTCAAGGCGATCTAACTCTTTTCCAAGATATTCTTATTTCTGGATTCTTATGATATCTGAGACACCTTTTGCTCTGACCTTCTGTCCCCACAGAGTTTTGGTTCTCTTTTTTGAGTCTGATGTTGGTCTCTTCCTTCCTCTCTCTCTCTCTCTCTCTGTCTCTGTCTCTCTCACCCCTCATCTTTGCTTTAGTTATTTTTTAGTGAGGAAGTGTTTTACAAGACTGTTTTTGTCTCAGGGGTACAATTTCACATCTCTCTAAAATATGTGTTAGTTCATCTTACTCACCACCAAAGTGCCTTTTCCTTCCAGTTCAGGGAATGATACTGTGCAAGTCGTCCTGTGGCTCTCTGCCTCCCTGGCCACTGGCAGTGGAGACCAAGGTGGCCCCTGGGGTTCCTAGGGGGGTCCTGGCGGTGAGGGAGAGTGTGCGGAGAGGAATGGAACAAACACATGCCCTGTTCTGAGAGAAGCCTCAAGGAGAACTCGTTTATTTATTTATTTATTTATTTTAATTATATATTTTTAATTACTTATTTCAGAAAGAGACATTAACAAAATCGTAGGATAGGAGGGGTATGGCTCCACACAATTCCCACCACCAGATCTCCATATCCCACCCCCTCCCCTGATAGCTTTCCCATTCTCTATCCCTCTGGGAGCATGGACCCAGGGTCGTTGTGGGTTGCAGAAGGTGGAAGGTCTGGCTTCTGTAATTGCTTCCACGCAGAACATGGGCATTGACTGGTCGATCTATACTCCCAGTCTGCCTCTCTCATTCCCTAGTAGGGTGAGTGTCTGGGGAAGTGGAGCTCCAGGACACATTGGTAGGGTTGTCAGTCCAGGGAAGTCTGGCTGGCATCATGCTGGCATCTGGAACCTGCTGGCTGAAAAGAGAGTTAAAATACAAAGCCAAACAATTGTTGAACAATTATGGACCTAAAGGCTGGAATAGTGCAGATGAAGTGTTGGGGGGTACTTACTGCAGACTATTGTGTACTTCTGCTTTCAGGTATATATTTTGCCCTAGTTTATGGATATGTGTGAACATATGCTCTATCTCACGGAATCTGGTCTATATCTAGGTTTTGGGACTTTGTTAGGAAGTGAACCACCTGGAATGGGATTAAAGAATACTATGAAAGGAAAGGTCTCACCTGAGTAATGAAGCTGAAGGTTGTCATTCCACATGTGAAGTCTCTGGCCACAGTCTGAAGTGAAGCATGCTGGTGTGGCACTCCTTGCGTTGATTAGGTTGCGATCGGTGGGTGCAATATTATTTGATACTCATTGAGAGAAGCATGCAGGAAAGTGGGCCCCACCCTAAGGTTCCAGGACTGGGAGAAATATAGTCTCTATAGTGGAAATGTGAGGTTCCTGCTGTCTTAGGGTTCAAGAGGACAATGGATGGTTATTGTTATTATCACATTATTTGGTAATTGGGTTAACTAATTTTGGTATTTAGTAATTGGGTTGAAAAGTCCCTTTGTTAGTATATGCTGTATAATACACAACATCTCGTATATAGCTGTGCCACCAGTTACTTCTGTTCTACCTAGTCTAGGCTTTTGAGAGAGGCAGCATATCAAAGACTCAGCCTATGTATTAAAAAGACTCAGTCTGTGATTTAAAAATTTTGAGACATACAATCAATTTTTCCCCCTCATATTAATTAAATAGTGATTTATATGACTACACTTTAATAGGAGTATACATAAACACCATTCCCACCACCAAAGGACTGTGTCCCATCCCACCCACTCACCCCCTCCCCTCCCCGCCACACCAGGAAGCCGAATGTCCACCCTCCCCCTCAACACAGGGTTTTTACTTGGGTGCCCTACTCTCGATTTAGTCAGATCCTGCTTTTAGTTTCCTTTTCTGTTCTTCTTTCTCAACTTCTGTTGATGAGTGGGATCATCCTGTACTCGCCTTTGTCTTTATGACTTAGCTCACTTAACATAATTCCTTCTAGCTTCATCCAAGATGGATCAGAGAAGGTGGGTTCATTGTTCTTCATAGCTGCATAGTATTCCATTGTGTATATATACCACAGCTTTCTCAGCCACTCTTCTGTTGTTGGGCACCTGGGTTGCTTTCAGATTTTAGCTATTATGAATTGTGCTGCTATGAACATAGGTGTACACATTTCTTTTTGATTGGCCATTATGGAATCCTTGGAGTATATCTCCAGGAGAGGAATTACTGGGTCATATGGAAGGTCCATGTCTAGCCTTGTGAGAGTTCTCCAGACTGCTCTCCAGAGAGGCTGGACCAATTTACATTCCCACCAGCAGTGCTGATGGGTTCCTCTGTCCCCACAGCCTCTCCAGCATTTGTTGCTGCTGTCCATTTTGATGTATGCCATTCTCACAGGAGTGAGGTCATTGTTGCCTTTATTTGCATTTTGCTGACAATCAGTGACCTGGGGTAGTTTTTCTTATGTTTGTTAGTCTTTTGGATCTCCTCTGAAGTGAATATTTTGTTCATATCCTCTGCCCATTTTTGGATGGGGTCATTTGCTTTGCTGAGCTCTTTGAATATTTTGGTTATTAGTCTCTTGTCTGATGTATGACATCTGAAGATCTCTCATTCTCTGAGGGATCTCTTGGTTTGTGTGATAGTTTCTTTGGCTGTGCAGAAGCTTTTCAATTTGATGCAGTCCCATTGGTTTGTTTCTGCTTTAGTCTTCCTTGCAGTTGGGTTTGTTTCATCAAAGTTGTCCTTGAGGTTTAGGTGGGAAAGTGTTTCACCAATGTTTTCCTCTAAGTATTTGATAGTTTCTGGTCTAGCATCCAGGTCCTTGATTTATTTGGAGTTGATTTTTGTTTCTGGTGAGATAAGGTGGTTCAATTTCATTCTTCTGCATGTTTCAAGCCAGTTTTCCCACCACCATTTATTGAAGAGAGTCTCCTTCCATTTAATACTTTGGGCCCACTTATCTATAGGTATGGGGGTGAGAACTCGTTTATTAAGTGGTATAAGCAAGTATATATATCCAAGGTTCAGAAAGAAGGTTGAGGTAATCATTAATCTACACACAATGCATAGTTACATCTTGACCTACCAAGTATTTTGTCACGACTAGAAAGCTACCATATAAGGTCTGGTCATGAGCTCACAATCCCTACGTAGGCTTTTTTTCTCTAACGCTAAATTACAAGCACTTCAGGGCAGGGGGAAAGGGAGCAGTTGAGCAAAACCAGGATATTTGGGGTGGGTTTCAGCTTGGCCATACACAGTAATTCATGTCCTTTGTTCAAAGGGAATAAGGGAGCATGTACAGGAAAGTTCCCAGTCTGAAAAAGACCATCTATCATGAGTTCATCTGTCATGAGGGACCTGCCAACAGCCCTTCAAGGAGGGGACTCGGGGTCAACCCTCTCAGATTCTCATGGAAATAATGGCTTGGACTTCACAGACAGTGGGCCCTTTTCCCACAATACTGGACTTTTTACTTTCATCTAGATGTGAGAATCCATTGGTTCTTACTTATTAATTTATTTAATTCCCTTTTGCTTTCCCTTGTTGTTTTATTATTATTATTGATATCCTTGTTGTTGGATAGGACAGAGAGAAATGGAGAGAGGAGGGGAAGACAGAGAGGGGTAGAGAAAGATAGACACCTGGAGATCTGCTTCACTGCCTGTGAAGTGACTCCCTTGCAGGTGGGGAGCCGGGGGCTCAAATGGGGATCTTTCAGCTGGTCCTTGTGCTTTGTGTCATGTGCACTTAACCCGCTGCACTACCACCCAACTCCCGAAGATCATATCTTAAAAGCTCTTATCACGATTGGGTGGTGGGAATTGTGTGGAGTTGTACCCCTCCTACCCTATGGATTTGTTAATTTATCCTTTCTTAAATAAAAATAAATAAATAAAATAAAGCTCTTATCACAAGAAAAAATTATAATTGTGTGGTGACTGATGTTTAATAGTTTAATAAAAATTACAATTGTGTGGTGACTGATGTTTGATAGTTTAATAGGAGCTGGGGGCTCAAACTGGGATCATTATGCCAGTCCTTGCACTTGGTGCCACCTGTGCTTAACCCTCTGTGCTACTGCCCAACTCCCGAGACTCCAGTGGTTTTTACACACACATTCTCTCTCTCTCCCCATTATTCCCTCCCTTTCTGTTTCTCTCCTACATCATTCACTATACAGTATATTCACCCATTGTCTTAGCATGTGACAGCCTTGACAGAAGATCTGGGAAAGATGGGAAGTAAATTTGAATGACAATAGTGAAAACAACTTTAAATTGTGTGCTAGACATTTTGTACTTAAAACTTCCCTAGCATCTCAGGAACATTAGTCCTCCATCCTTCTGTTTTTAAACATTAATTAATTAATTTTATTATGACCAGGGTTATCACTGGAGCTCAGTGCCTGCACAATGAAACCACTACTACTAGTGGCCATATTTTCCTCATTTTCCCCTTCCTTTTATTTGATAGGATAGAGGGAAATTGAGAGGAGAGGGGAAGATAGAGAATGAAAGTGACAGAAAGACATCTGCAGACTTGCTTCACTGCTTGTGAAGCTTCTTCCCCTTGGAGGTGACCACTGGGGACTTGAACCTGGGTCCTTGCATATGGTTATGTGTAAGCTTGCCTGGGTACACCTCTGCCCAGCCCCTTATTTATTCTTCGTAGAGACATAAGTTAAGAGGGAAGGAAGGAGGGGAGAGAGAAGGAGAGGGAGAGAGGGAGGGAGAGAGAGAGAGGAAGGGAGGGAGGAAAGGAGAAAAAGAGAGAAAGAGAGAGAGAGAGAGGAAGGGAGGGAGGAAGGGAGAAAAGAGAGAGAGAGAGAGAGAGAGAGAGAGAGAGAGAGTAGTACAGTGCGGTGTCATCCCTCATGAATCTTTCCTCCTGCAGGTGGAGGTCAGGGCTGCACATGGATCTTCACACATGGTAACGTGTGTATTCTACCAGATGCAGCCCTGCTCAACACCCCACAGTCATCCTTCTGTTTTCTATCTTGTTTCTTCATCCCTTTTTCTCTGATTGAGTTGGCTCCTGTTTGTCTCTTTTTATAAAAATAATATTTATGAGAGGGGTGGGGGCAGAAAAGGAACCATAGCATCATTGGCACGTGTGATGCTGGGGATCACACTCTGGATTTTATGTTTGAGAGCCCAGCACTCTGTGCACTGCCCTGTCTCCCCAGCTGCAGTTTCTGCTGATTTCTAACATGGAACAGTTTGCTGGTCACACTTACTGTGTTGTTTCCTCAGCTAACCTTGGCACCATTATTTTGGGCTGCATAATTGTTATGTGCTCTTGGAGGCTGTTCTACCCACTGTTTAGTGATTACACAGCATCCCTGACTTTTCTGAAGATGCTAGTAGTACTGCTTCACCTTCCTTACTCCCCCACCTCATCCCTTACAACCTCTGTTCCCAGACTTATAACCAAGTGTCTCCAACATCTCCGAATGTCTCAGGGTGGAGATAGATGATCAGAAACCATGGTCTATACCTCTGAGTTTCATCTCTCACTTCCATGTTTTTGTTCTAAGCAAAAAGAATCTTCCTGTTCCTCACAGGATTTCTAGGGTCAACTATTAAGACAACTTTTTTCATCCTCCTTCTTAAGAAAAGCTTCTGATGAATACTGTATGCCTGGTACTATGTTAATGTTCTATATCTGTATATCATGCAAGTATTCAATTACTTCAAACATATACATACATACACACATATATGCTCAACTGTTTGCCTACAAGCCAGGTACTCTTAAAGCCTCTGTGGAAATGTGCTTTCTCGTTAGATAATGCTTTAAGAGATTTAAATAAATCCTATCCAATTACTTCTAGAGTTCCCCACTACTCTTCTGACACCTTTGTGTCAGTCTCCTAGGTAACCTACTTCTCTGTGGACATTCACTCTGATCATTCATTATACCTGGGTCCTCTGGCTACTCTCACTGCTTTTATTTAGGCTGGACTCTATCCCAAGTTCTCTTTGTAATTTCTTTTTTTTAAGAGTGTAGGAATTTTTTTTCAAGTAAGCTACTTAAAAAAAAAAAGAACATGGTATGAGATGAAAAGAAATGCATTTATTTCCTTTGCTATAGTATGGCAAACATTAAAAAATGGAATGTGTATTATTAAATTCTCTTTGTAATTTCTGCATTCAAAATCAAGATAATTCTGTTTTCACTCTGAGTAGTAATCTCTCTTTTTATGCTTGGATATAATGGAAAAGAAATACCATTTCAGAAAGTCTAAAAAAAATTCAAAACTGAATATAAAAAAAAACATTGAATTTTTTTAGGTATTTTACTTGTATTTTTTTCCTAGTACAGTGATAGGGAAGGCATTTAGGATCTCATGTTGCTGAGTAATCTCCATGGTCCAGTTTTTATTTATTTTTATTTTTAATTTTTTTAAGTGTGAAACACTGCTCACCTTTAGCTTATGGTGATGTGGGAAACCATTATGCTATTTCCACTGCCCTTAGTCTATATTTTTAGAAAGAGAAGAGATAGAGAATGAGACTTCTCTATCATCCATGAAATTCTCTGGCTACTACTACTATTACTGTTATTTTTGCTACTAGGATTCTTACTGGAACTTGGTGCCTTCATGATGACTTCAGGTTCATGTTCAGAGTGTTTTTTTTTCTTCTTTTTTATTTTCTGACAGAGATCGAGAGAAATAGAGGAGAACTAGGAAGAGAAAAATAGATACCTGTAGCATTGCTTCATCACTCTTGGAGCTTCTCTCTGCAGAAGTGGGGCTCAGGGGCTTGAATCCAGGTCTTGTGCACTATAATGTCTGTTTTCTGCTGGGTGTGCTACTGCCTGACTCTTCCTCATACTCTTATTTTTTTTCAGTGTTGGAAATGGTGTTTTGATGTGGTGTCAGGAATCTAATCTAGGGCTTCATGCATGGAAGACATGTGTTCTCCAGCTGACTCATCTCCTGGACCCCTCAAAATATGTGGGTGACTAGGAATTTCTCATTGGTTACCTTTGTCCTCAGTCCTGGTTCCTGCAGTGTCACCAGACTTTTGTTCTCTGTCCTCTGTCAGTCTTAAACAACAAGTCACTTAACATCTTGATTATCCTGTGTCAGGTCCTGTCTCTCCCAGATTTACATGGAACATTCTAACAGGTTTTTTTTGTTGTTGTTGTTTGTACCTGATCTTCTATTCTATTTCTAGTTAATAGTGGTTTATTCTGTCTTTGATGACTTGATATCAGCCATTAAAATATAGCACCTTCACACTCTGTGTTTCTGTTGCTCTAACTTTTTTTTTTTCTACTGAATTCCTTATAGTGAAGGGATTCTAGTGAAAATGTTGGAACTGAAGGAGGTGGGGTTCAGAACTGCATGCCTGCAAAAGATTACTCAGCAAGTCTTTCAGATCCCCAGGGGTCAGGTGGCGGCTCATCTGGTTAAACACACACATTATAGATCCCCTTGGAGTTTTAAGGGAAGAGAACAATGTTGAAATGTCTCTCTTCACAAGTCAAAAAAGCCATTATGCTATTGTTATTTTCTTGTCACAGTAGCAGATATGTTAGCAGAGGTGTGTGTATGTGTGTGTAGGGGGGTGCTTTTAAAGACTTTTCTACTCATTCCCAGCAACCTTGGGTGGTTGAAGGAAGAAATTATAGTATCATAACTTTATAGCACAAAAGAGTGGAGAGGCAGCAGAAAATGAATGCCTTGCAATAGTCATCACTTTAACATTTTCTTTCTCTATATTCTCCTGGTGCTTTGATTGTTTCAATAAGCACATGTTAAATTTTACTTATAGTTGATTATTTATAGTTTATAGATGAGGAAAGTGACTCATAGGACAATTCAGTGATTTGACTAAAAGGAGGCAATGGAGTGAGAAGAAAACATTTAACCACAAGCAAAAACTTTCTAGTCAATAGTCCTCCAGTGATATTTAAGGAAACCATTGGCAATTAGATTAAATTAGATGTGGGTTTAACAAACTTTACTTAAGCACTGAGGATAAGCCAGACACTTGAAAACACTTGTCAAAGGGATGAATGAATCCTGTCTGGCAATACTCAGAGGTGCTTTCTGAGAAAGTATTTTTCTAGATGTGAAAAGCAAAGTCCAGAATGGGATAGTTACTCACCTAAGATACCAAAGGTAGGAATCAGCATAATTAGGTTTTCAATGCACATGTTTGGCTTCCAAAGTCTCTTTCATGTTTTTCTATATCACCCATCTCTCAAGCCAGTTAATAAAGGCCTACTTCATAGACATTTGCTGAAAGGATTTTGATAAGTAAGGCTGTTGCGAAAACAGCCTACTTAGCTTTGCTTCTGGTAATCCACACCAGTCTGATATAATCCAGTTGGGTTTTTGGAAATGAACATAATCTTCATAAGAGATTCATTATCTGCATATCCATGATTTGAAAACTGAATAATTTATAGTAGTAGTCAATTTCTGAGATGATCCCAAGGGTCCTGCTTCTTGGGATTCACATCATATGGAGTCTTCTCCTCCCATGCTATACCTGGCCTGGTCTGTGTGGACTGTAGTAGACAACAGAGAAGTGATTGCTATAGTGGTCAAGCCACCTGGAATAAAAATCCTTTTCAAGAGGTTATGATATAATATTATAGCTTTTATTTTGGGAACACTTAGTGCCTGTGCTAGAGACATTCTCCTAAGACTGTCCTTTGCCTCTTGCCTAGCCGGCTCAGCTAGGTCTCTGCTCCTCCAAACCCATCCACTCTCAGTTTTTTGGGGAAGTTGAATATCATGCTGTGAATTATCCTATGAACAGGACTATGTGGCTCGGAACTGAGAACTGGCAAAAACTATATGTGTAAACTTCTTCAAATAAATTCTTCAGGTCCATTTGGGGCTTGAAATGATTGTTACTTCTTTTTTCTTTATAAAGCTGTTTTATTGTTTTTAAATATTTATTTACTTATTCCCTTTTGTTGCCCTTGTTATTTTATTGTTGTAGTTATTATTGTTGTTGTTATTGATGTCATCACTGTTGGATAGAACAGAGAGAAATGGAGAGAGGAGGGGAAAACAGAGAGGGGGAGAGAAGGACAGACACCTGAAGACCTGCTTCACCACTTGTGAAATGACTCTCCTGCAGGTGAAGAGCCGGGCACTCGAACCGGGATCCTTAAGCTGGTCCTTGCACTTTGTGGCAAGTGTGCTTAACCCACTGTGCTACCACATGACTCCCATGATTGCTACTTCTACTGACCATTTGACTGTAATCTCCTTGAGCTAGAGTCACATGGCTCATCTGCTTTTAGTCTTCCTGACCAAGCAGTTGTGCTCACTAGCCCTTCTCAACACACCATAGGAACTCCCTGTATATATACATTAGGGACTTTGACTACTCCTTTTTTTCTTTTTCACTGCACCCCAGTACCTTTTCTTAAGGAGACTTTGTGGTTTTAAATAGTAGTAGCTCTTGTCCTTTATCCTGATTTGATAGGGATTTGTGAACACCCTAATGCACAGATAGAAAACATCTTTACTTAAGTTGTACCTTTGCTTTCTGAGTGAAATGCATCAACATTTCTATACATCCCTTTCAGAGCATAGTAAATAAGTGCTTACTGTGAAGGTTAATTAAATAAAAACTTTATTGGGGGGATAAATTTTTTACAGTCAACATTAAAGACAGTTGTTGGTACATATGTAAAATTTCTTAGTTTTCACTGTAATCAAAACTGCTTGATACTTGGGAACATAAATAGACACACTGACCAGTGGAAAAGAACTGAGAGTCCAGAAGTAAGCCCCCACACCTATGGACATTCAATATTTGACAAAGGTTCCCAGACTATTAAATGGGGAAAGGAGGGTCTGTTCAACAAATGGTGTTGGAAAAATTGGGTTGAAACATGCAGAAGAATGAAACTGAACCACTCTATTCACCAAATACAAAAGTAAATTCCAAGTGGATCTAGGACTTGGATGTTAGACTAGGAACTATCAAATACATAGAGGAAAATATTGGCAGAACTCTTTTCCATATACATTTTAAAAGCATATTCAATGATACAAACCCAATTACAAAGAAGACTAAAACAAAAATAAACCAGCGGGACTACATCAAATTAAAAAGCTTCTGCACAGCAAAAGAAACTACCACACAAACAGAGAATTCCCACAGAGTAGGAGAAGATCTTTACATGATGTATATCAGACAAGAGGCTAATAACCAAAATATATAAAGAGCTTGTCAAACTCAACAACAAGAAGACAAATGACTCCATCAAAAAATGGGGAGAGGATGTGAACAGAATATTCACCATAGAAGAGTTCCAAAAGGCCAACAAACATATGAAAAAATGCTCCAGGTCATTGCTTATCAGAGAAATGCAAATAAAGACAACAAGGAGATACCACTTCACCCCTGTGAGAATGTCATATACCAGAAAAGACAACAGCGACATATGCAGGAGAGGTTGTGGGGACAAAGGAACTCTCCTGCACTGCTACTGGAAATGCCAATTGGTCCACCCCCTTTGGAGAGCAGTCTGGAGAATTCTCAGAAGGCTAGAAATAGACCTACCCTATGACCCTGCAATTCCTCTCCTAAGAATTTATCCTAAGGAAACAAACATACCCATCCAAAAAGAGTTGTGTATTCCTATGTTTGTAGCAGCACAATTTGTAATAGCCAAAACCTGGAAGCAACTCAGTACCTGTCCAACAACAGATGAGTGGCTGAGTAAGTTGTGGTCTATATACACAATGGAATACTACTACTCAGCTATTGAAAACGGTGATTTCATCGTTTTCAGCCCATCTTGGGTGGAGCCTGAAGAAATCATGTTAAGTGAAATTAGTCAGAAACAGAAGGATAAATATGAGATGATCTCACTCTCAGGCAGAAGTTGAAAAACAAGATCAGAAGAGAAAACACAAAGCAGAACTTGGACTGGAATTGGAGTACTGCACCAAAACAAAAGACTCCTGGGTGGGTGGTGGGAAGGACTCAGGTCCTGGAACATGATGGCAGAGGAGGACCTAATGGGGGTTTGATTGTTATGTGGAAAACGGGGAAATGTTATGAATGTACAAACTATTGTATTTACTGTCGAATGTAAAACATTAATCCCCCAATAAAGAAATTAAAATAAAAAATTTTTCTTAGTTTTCTTCAAAACACTCCTAACACTTCACTATCATGTGCCAGGACCTGAGACTCCCTCTCCCTCTGACACATACCCTGGCTCCTTTACTTTTGTGTAATCCATCAAACTCAGTCCAAGTTCTACTTTGTATTCTCCCTTTCTGTTCTCATTTCTCAGCTTCTGTGTATGAGTGAGATCATTCCATTTTCATCCTTCTCTTTCTGGCTTATCTCGCTTAACATGATTCCTTCAAGCTCTGTGTGATGCTTAATTTAATGTGTCAACCTGACTGGGTCACGGGGTGCCCAGACAGCTGGTAAAATATTAATCTCCAGGTATGTCTGTAAGTGTGTTTCTGGGGGAGATTAGTATTTGAATTGTTAGACTAAATGAAGAAAATGCCTTCACTGATATGAATGGTTTTTATCCACTACATTGATGGCTTGGATAGAACTACAAGGTGGAGAAAGGGCAACTTTGCTCTTTCTGCTTAAGTAGAGACATTCATCTTTTCCTTCCCTCAGTTATCAATCATGCTAGTTATGAGGCCTTTGGACTCAGACTGAGACTTAGATCATTGCCATTAGTGGTTGCCAGGCTTTCTGTTTTAGGTGGGAGCTACAATAACTGTTCTGTAGAATTGCAGCTTCCAAAAATAAATTACAACACTTCGTAGCCTCTATAATTAAATGAGTCAACCCCATATAGTAATTCTCTTCCTGTATATCTTTCCGTATATGATTGGATTTGTATCTCTGGAGAAGACTAACTAATACAGCAAGGTATTTAATGCACACATTGTGCTATGTGAAATGTATTATCAGCCTTAGTATTACAGCAGCAGGGAAGAACCTAGCACCTGAAGACAGGGCCTCAGTTTCAATTCTTACTATCATTTCAACTAGCTCTATGACTTTGATTAAGTTTTCCTACCTTTCTGGCTCATTTCTCATCTGTAATAAGGAAATGAGATTATTATGAGGATGGGCTGAGACAATAAATGGGACAATGCATTGAAAAGTACAAAGGGTAATACAAGTGCTGTGTAGTATCAATCAGGGTTCTGGTTATTATGACTGTGCTAAATAATCCATCACATGATAGATAGTGTGAGGTGGAGATAAGGGATTTTTATTCCCCCCACCCCAACATAAGTGGATTTGCTTTACAAAGTGGAAATGATTCATCATCTTCAGGTTATAGCATGAATGATGGATGTGTCCATTCATTCATTCAACCAACAAATATTTGTTATGTGCCCACAATGTTTTAGGCTTTTAGGATATCTAAATGAACACAATAAAGACCCCTCCACACATGAAGATTTTTTTTTGTTTATGAAAAAGAGGCAGGTCTGTGACCTTTCTTGCCCAAGGTGACTATGGTTAGCATCAAGGGAGAATGGTTGAAATTTGTTGGATAGTATGCCAGCTCCCCCTGGCTTCTGCTTAACCATATGCCTATATAGGGATAGATTTAATCCTATTCAAAGCTTTGGTCTATTTACATAAATCACTTTTACATTTACATAAAGCACTCCCTCCAGGGCATTGGTGGTTCAGTGATAGGATTCTCGCCTGCTCTGCCCCCTCCTTGTCACACTCTGATTTTCACCAGTCACTTTTCTCTCCACCCTCTCTATGTCACATCCTGTTTCCACCCTACTTGACAAGTATATATAAAGACAGCATTGTGAGTTTTAGGGGACTTGAGTTTAGCTTAGCTCGTCTTAGATTGTGCTGCGTCCTGCATGAATAAAGAGATACTGCCTACAGCTCAACCATGAGTCCCTGGTCGTCTGGTACCCGCCCGTGAAGCCAGCCCGGCGAAAACAACAGAAATTGAAGTCTTTTTCTCCTGATCTTGGTCAATTCACACCAGCCCTTCAAGGGTGTGTATTCACTTACCCTTGCTCTTAACTTCCCATTTTTACCCCTAGCTAGCTATGTGTAGATTTAATTTTCTTAATCTCACCTTGTTTCTACTTATTCTTAATACACAGTAAGTAGTCAATTAGTGTTAGTTCTTAGTATTAGTGATTCTGAAGCATGCTGGCGCAAGCTCAATGATTAAGAGGCTGTCTTTCATATCTTAGTCTTAAGATTTGTTTGCTTGAATCACTTCTTAGTAATTTTCCACTTGGACTCCTGATAGATAATAGATGACCAGCAAAGATACAACAGACTCAGAAGATAGTTACCAGTCCCATCTGTGGTTTTTCTGGGGTCTGAATTTTCATCAGCATTCTGGAGATAATTTCAGCACATGATAATTTCAGCACATGATAAAGTGTCAATGTACAAATAGAAATCTTTGAGAATATGATAAAACTCATGTATATCAGAGGTCAGGCTCAGGAAAAAACTAGTATAGTCATGGGTCCTTTGGAATATAACTAAAATAGGACTACTAACTATCTATAAAATGGAGACTCCCCAACTCTTCATCTGAACTATTCCAGCCTTTAGGTTCATGATTAGTCAACAATTTGTTTGGCTTCATATGTTAACTCTTCTTTCAGCCACCAGGTTCCAGATGCTACCATGATGCCAACTGGACCTCCCTGGGCAGACGACCCGACCAATGTGTCCTAGGGCCCTCTTCCCCAGAGCCCCACCCCACTAGGGAAAGAGAAAGACAGGCTGGGAGTATGGATTGACCTGCCAATGCCCATGTTCAGTGGGGAAGCAAATACAGAAGCCAGACCTTCCACCTTCTGCACTCCATAATGTCCCTTGGTCCATGCTCCCAGAGGGTTAAAAGAATAGGAAAGTTATCAGGGGAGGGGATGGGATATGAATTTCTGAGAGAGATTTTCTAAACTGATTTCTTCTTCTCCTTTAATCTGAAGGCTTTCAGAGTTAATGCCATTCTTGCTTTGTTTACCCTACAGAATTTGTCTTGGAGGGTAGCAAGGGAATTCCCATGGTTTACCACACCTTTTCTGTACATCCCCAATTTTTTAGCTAGACTTTAGTCAAATTATTCTTTCTTCACTCCTGTTAACATCTGTTAATGTTTGGATGTTTTCCTCACTCTTATTTGTTTCTGGCTTGTTGAGATTTTTTTTTTCCCTTGGGCTTCTGTCCAGCTTCATTGCTGCAGTGGTTCTTTTTGTTTTGACCATTATATTTGGTATCTTTTGAAATGTGTTTCCTGGGTATTGCTGTTCAGGTATAGTAGAAGGTGGCCTCTGGTCTGGAGGTTCCTGAACACCTGAAGCTAGTTACTTTGTAATGTATCTCAGAAGTGGGTGGGGATGTTGTTTTAATGGTGATGCCACTGCCTTTGGAAGAAGAGAAGTAGGGTTTCTTATATTCCAACTGAAGAGAGAAATAGATGACTAGAACAGTTACAGAGAAAAAAAATAAGCAGAAAAAAAGAGAAAAGCAACAAACAAACAAAAATACACAACACAAACAAAAAGGAAGCAATAGAAACAAACTAGCAAATAAAAAAAATTGGCTAACTGCAGCAAACAGAATTAGCAAGCCAGAAAAAGGAATGAATAAACAATCAGAACAAGTATATGCTCACAACTGGGGAGCATGCTGATCTGATGAAGGTTCCCAGAGTTCTAAATACTTATTTTTGTGGGTTTCTGATGCAGGTGTAGGCTGAAGGTCTAGCTGTCTGATGGCTTCAGGGGCCACACGGATCAGCCTGGAAAGCCGTTTCAGGGCTGTCTGCAGTTCAGTTCCAGGCATCGGCACTGTGATCTCACCTAACCTAACAGAGTAGCTTGAAGGCAGGTTGGCCCCTGAGAGTTCCTGCTCTGGACCCATTAGGATTAGGACAGTTGACAAAAGATGATCTTTCTGGGAAATTCAGTCCAGGGGTCTGCCCAGAGGGGTTTCTCTCTGTAGGGGGTCTGCCTCACTGTATGTTCTTGCTTTACAAATAAGCAGCTTCTGGGCCCAAGGATGGGATGGGGGTGTGGTGTAATGGAAAACTCACCACTGTGTTCCTTTGTCCTTCTCAGCACCCTTTTTCCAATTCATAGATGGGTTACAATTTTCTTTTATTTATTTATTTATATTTAAGAAAGGATTAATTAACAAAACCATAGGGTAGGAGGGGTACAATTCCACACAATTCCCACCACCCAATCTCCATATCCCACCCCCTCTCCTGATAGCTTTCCCATTCTCTATCCCTCTGGGAGCATGGACACAGGGTCACTGTGGGTTGCAGAAGGTAGAGGTCTGGCTTCTGTAATTGCTTCCCCGCTGAACATGGGCATTGACTGGTCGGTCCATACTCCCAGTCTGCCTCTCCCTTTCCCTAGTAGGGTGGGTCTCTGGGGAAGCAGAGCTCCAGGACACATTGGTGGGGTCTTCAATCCAGGGAAGCCTGGCCAGCATCCTGATGGCATCTGGAACCTGGTGGCTGAAAAGAGAGTTAACATATAAAGCCAAACAAATTGTTGAGCAATCATGGACCCAAAGCTTGGAATAGTGGAGAGGAAGTGTTAGGGAGGTACTCACTGCAAACTCTAATGTACTTCTGCTTTCAGGTATATATTTTGCAGTAGTTTATGGATATGTGTGAACATATGCTCTCTCTCACAGAAACTGGTGTATATCTAGGTTTTGGGACTTCGTTAGAAAGTGAACCACCGAATGTAAATTGGTCCAGCCTCTGTGGAGAGCAGTCTGGAAAACTCTCAGAAGGCTAGACATGGACCTTCCATATGATCCAGTAATTCCTCTCCTGGGGTTATACCCCAAGGACTCCATAACACCCAACCAAAAAGAGGTGTGTACTCCTATGTTCATAGCGGCACAATTCATAATAGCTAAAACCTGGAAGCAACCCAGGTGCCCAACAACAGATGAGTGGCTGAGAAAGCTGTGGTATATATACACAATGGAATACTATGCAGCTATCAAGAACAGTGAACCCACCTTCTCTGACCCATCTTGGATGGAGCTAGAAGGTATTATGTTAAGTGAGCTAAGTCAGAAAGATAAAGATGAGTATGGGATGATCCCACTCATCAACAGAAGTTGAGGAAGAAGATCTGAAAGGGAAACTAAAAGCAGGACCTGACCAAATTGTAAGTAGGGCACCAAAGTAAAAACCCTGTGGTGAGGGGTAGACATGCAGCTTCCTGGGACAGTGGGGGGTGGGAGTGGGTGGGAGGGATGGGTCACAGTCTTTTGGTGGTGGGAATGGTGTTTATGTACACTCCTAGTAAAATGTAGTCATATACATCACTAGTTAATTAATACAAGAGGGGGAAAATTAATTGTATGTCTCAAAGTTTTTCAAAACACAAACTGAATCTTTTCAATATATGCAGTGTAATTGATATGCAGACTCTCTCAAAAGCCTAGACCAAGTAGATCAGAAGCAACCAATAGCACAGCTATATACAAGATACTGGGTACTGTACAGAAAACCCTAACAAAAGGACTTTTCAAAGTTAACCCAATTACCAAATAATGTGATGATAACATTAACTATTGATTGTCTTTTTGAACCCTAAGACAGCAGGAACCTCACATCTCCACTATAGAGCCTCTACTTCCCCCAGTCCTGGAACCCTTGGATAGGGTCCACTTTCCCATATGCCTATCCCAATCCATATCAAATAATATTGCATCTGCCGATCACAACCTAACCAACACAACGATTGCCACCTCAACATGCTTCACTTCAGACTGTGTCCAGAGACTTCACGTGTGGAATGACAACCCTTCAGCTTCATTACGCAGGTGACAATTTTCTACCGTGGTTTCCTCTTTGCCCCCTCTTCTGTAGCTTGTCTCCTCCTGGCTTGGAAATCCTGCTTCCATTTAGAGGTGCCAGGATCTGAAGAGATTTCTCAAGGTGAGTTACTCTAGGTGCTGTCTTCATGCAGTCATTTTGGCTCTGCCTCCACAATTATTCTTTCTCTTAAGCACAAGACAAGTGAATTTGAGAAGAAAACAACGGGGGACTGGGTGGTGGTGCACATAGTGTAAAGCATAAGAACCCACGCAAGTGAACGGACTCCTCTTATCCTATGGTTTTTTTTGTCAATGTTTCCTTTTTATAAATAAATAATAATAATAAACAAATAATGAAAACAAATCAATTTAAAAAAATAAAAGAACCCATGCAAGGGTACCAGTTTAAACCCTGGCTCCCCATCTCCCCATTTCTCTCTCTCTTCTTCTTCCTCCCCTCCGCTCCCCTCTCAGTTTCTCTCTGTCTTATCCAAAAAAACTGGAAAAACTGGCCACAGGAGCAATGGATTTGTAGTGCAGGCAGGCACCGAGACCCAGCAATAAGCCTGGAGGGGGAAAAAAAAAGAATAGACCACCATCATTGGTACTCAGCAAATGTTTTTTTTTTTTTTTTTTTTTTTTTACTTGAAGCTATTGAGTTTCTGATCATGTGTCTTGCTATGGGATCCACTTATTTTGAAGTCTTTTGATTTATTTGGTTAATGTGTCTGCAGCTAATGACTAGGTTTGTTCCCTTTTACCATAGTGTCTAAAGAAATTGAAAAAGAATTCATTTCTGTGTCCTTAGATGGAGATGTAAACATGTGTAGGTTAGAATGGAAGAGACTTGGAGTAAGGTCAGGGTCACCCTAGGCACATAAGAGAATTTTCTCATGTGGAGTGGCTGCACTGGGAGCTTCTGGAAGACAAGGACTGTGCTTTATAGTAGTGGCCTCCCAGTTCCTGATACGTGTTCACTAGGTACATGCTGTTCAGAAGAACTGTGTGTGGGTTATGCTGGAGAAAAGATGATGGTTTATTTTCAGTGCCTAAACTTCATTACCAAAGGTAGGAATCTTTGGAAGGGATGAATCAGCCAGTAAACATGAAACTCAGTTTAACTCCTATTCAAAGGTTTCATATTAGCTAAGAATAATAGAAGAAGGTCAGGTAAGTGACAGGTCCTGATTAGAGTTTTAAGACCAGAAAGACCCAAAAGTTGTCATCCTGCCAGATGCTTGCAATTAAAACAGATTAGATTTATAACAGCTGAGATACATATACCTGTTTAAATTGGAAACTTCTTTGCCTTAATTTATGAGTTGCCTGAGTACTAAATCAAGAAAGCTTTCTGCTTTCTTTTCAGTAAAAATACTTGACTTTCTTCTAAAAAGAAAGAAGTAGACATATTACTTTCTCCCCAACTCAAGCTAAACTGCTTTCCCCCCCCCTATTTCCTTTTCTATGACTCCTTTCCTTTTTCTCTTTCTAAAGTTGTCCACCAAAATTTAATCGCTCAGTGACTTGCTAAGTGTTTGAATTCTCTTGGGGGCACTTATGTGTTTCCTAATGCAGGATTTAATCTGGATGGGTTTCAAGCAAGGAGATGTGTTACTTGGCAGGAACGAAGGGAAGTCTTTCACTCTTTGAAAGAATCAGGGAGTCATCAATGTCAGTTCAGCAAAGGAATAATTCTATGGCACTGGGCTATGGATAATGTCTTGCCTCTGATGTGGGTAATATTGCAGAATAGGTGATAATTGCTTTGGATTTCTGAAGAACATAAAAATCACTCTGATATTCATTAGAAAAGAGCTAAAGATAGATGTACAGAAACTATGAGGAAAATATGGGGATAGCAAATTATGAGCTAAAGGTCATTCTCATTGTGTTTAGGATAGTAATATTATCACTATAAACACTACCATATATCACTGATGATACGACCAACTAATTGAAAATTACTGGGTGCACCCTATTTTCCAGCCAGGGTTCTAATTACCTTTTATGCATCCCTCACATTCCATTCATTAGTTCACATCTTATGCAATAGGCACTCTTCTTCTTCTTTTTAAATTGGAAGCGGTGTTTACAGTAGATACAGTTATGGGAACATGTATAAAGTTTCTCAGTTTTCTGTAAAACTCCCTCACCCCAGCCTAGATCCTTTCCCACTATCATGCATCAGGACCTGAACCCCCCCCCCCCACCATTGTGGTGCACTACAACAAATCCAGCGCGAATTCTACTTTGTGTCTCCTCTTTCTGTTCTAATTTGTCAAATTCTGTCCATGAGTGAGATCATCCCATATTCATTCTTCTCTTTCCAGAATAACATGTGCACTCAACCAGATGCACCACCTCCTGGCTCCCCAGAGTTAACTTTTGTGTGTGGTGGAATGTAGTTGGATGTCACTGATCTGAATTCACCGACTAAAAGATCCTCTAACACAAGTTCTAGGCTGCAGCGCAGAAGTCCAATTTGTACCAGCGCCTCTGGCCTCTGGCATTCCTTGTTTCTACTCCTCTGCCTCATCTTTCTTCTTTTGTGCTTCAGTCTGTGCACTCGCTTCTTCCTCCAGTTGGCTTTCATTATGCAAAGGATTCTAGGAAGATGGCACTAAGGCCGAGAGTACTACTATTATCCATAGTGTATACTTGAGGGAGCAGATACTTAGAGTCAATAATATAGTTTAAGATGTCTAATCATGAAGTTCTAGAACTGAGACTCAAACCCATTTTTATTACACAAAGCTTGTATTCTTACCTGGTATGCTTATATAGCTTTATTTAAATTTAGCCATCATCAGTATACATGTTGATTCAACATTAGAGAATTATACTGAGCAGACTGCATCATTTCCTGTAGTATCATGAGTCTGCCTGTTGAGCTCATGTAGGTATGTTTTTGTCACACCATGTTGGAGATACAAGTCATGGGAATGACCAAAGCCATTAATTAGCCTGTGCTTGGAAATTCTAGATTCATCAGTAGGGATTTTGGATGCCTTGCCCCTCATCCTTGGAGCACACTGTAAACATGGTATTTCTGAATCAAAAACATGAATTCGAAAGAGAATGTTAGAGGGTTAGAAAGAAACAAGTAATTTAAGACACGTGGTTCTGGCATTTGTCCTAGATTACAGCAAGATATTTAGTTAGACTGTGGTTGCTTAGTAGGAGACAAGCTGATTCTCACTGCGCAGAGAGTGTAAATGACAAAGAAATTCAAACAGGGTACTTATAAACACTGCCAGCAAGCTGGAGCCAAGGACCATAACTGCCTTTTGAGCAGTTAGAAAACGACATTAATTATAATCTTTTTCTATTTTTCTATTTATGTATTCTGTTCATTTTATTTGCTTTTCTCATCTTTCCTCCTTTATGAAAGTTATTAAAAAGCCAACTTCTAGGCTCTGGTGGTGGTACATTCAGTTAAGCATATACCACATTGTTTTTTCTTTTACCAGAGCACTGCTCAGCTCTGGCTTATGGTAACAAGGCGGATTGAATGTGGGACTTTGGAGCCTCAGGCATGAGAGTCTCTTTACATCACCATTATGTTTTCTTCCCTTGCTCTAAGTACATATTTTGCCATGCTCTAGGACCCAGGTTCAACCCCCTGCTTCCCATCTGCAGGAGAAAAACTTCAGGATTGGTGAAGCAGATCTACCCTGGAGATCTACCCTGTCTCTCTTTCTCTCTCCTTTTCTATCTCTCTTCCCAGTCTCAGTTTCTCTCTGTCCTATCAAATAAAATAGGAAGGAAAACAAACAAACAACAAAACCACAAAAAAACATAAAAGAAAGAAAACAATGGCTGCTGGGAGTGGTAGATTTGTAGTGCTGGTATTGGCACTGAGCCTCAGCAATGACCCCAGTGGCAAAACAGACAAAGGAACAAACAAAAACATGCCAATACCTAGCAGTTTTTTAAAGAAAAATATTTAAATCCAAGAAGAACCCAACTGGGCACCACTAATCTCTTAGATGTTAACTGCAAACCCCATTGATTTGACCCACTATTCGTTTTTAGTGCAGGAGCCTGTGGAACTTCTGCATCCCCGCCAGTCTGAACTCACATTCCATGGTCATAGCTAGGAACATTCTAGGCTGCACACGTTTTAGGACCAGTCTTCCTCCAGTGGCAGACGATGTTGAGCCAGCTTCCCTTTGGAGAGTGGAGCAATCCCCAACATTGTTGTTCCACATTGAGGGCGAGGTCTTATGGAGGCCCACAAGAGGGTTTAGGATGCTGTTCTTGATGGAGATGACCAGTGATGGTGGAGAGAGGGATCTGTTAGAGGTCAAGACCTATCATATCTATGTGAGAATACCAGGATTCTTTTTCTAGGGCCCTGGATGATGGGGTGTCCTAGTAGTGACCAAAAGGGCCATCATTAAAAAGTGCCAGCTTCTTGCCCTTGTCCAGCTTTTGTAGTCCTTACTTTATCCGACAAGGTTAGACTTAGCGTGATTGAGGGAAGTGAAATAGGAAGTGGTAAATAGGAGGGTATAGGTTTAAGTAGAAAATATTTATATACTTTACCCATATTTTGGAGCTACTCTCTGCCCTGATCCAGCTTTCAAGTCCTGCTCCCAACTCTGACAACATCTCCCCAGACAATACTTTTAGCCTACCTGCATGTTAGCTGTGGGGTTCAGGCAAAAATTAGTAAAATCATGAACCTCTTGGAATATACATAAAAAAGGCTTCCTAGCTTCTTCCAACAAGAAAAACCCAAATCATATCTGCTCTATTCTTACCTTTAGGTTCCTGATTATTACACAGTTTGTTCTGCTCAATGTCTTAATGCTTTTCAGCCACCAAGTTTCAGATGCTACCAAGAGCCCAACTCGACTTCCCTGGTCAGAGGACCTGACCAATGTGTCCTGGAACCCCACCTCCCTAGAGCTCTACTCTACTAGAGAAAGATAGAAACAGGCTGGAGGTATGGATCAACCTGTCAATGCCCATTTCCAGTGGAGAAGCAATTACATAAGCCAAAACTCCCACCTTCTGCACCCCATAATGATCTTTGGTCTATACTCCCAGAGGGATAAAGAATAAAGAACTTGCCAATGGATACAGACGGATGGGACATGAAATTCTAGTGGTGGTGATTGTATTAGATTGTACTCCTCTCATCTCAGAATCTTGTTGATCATTATTAAATCACTAATAATAATAATAATAATAATAATAATAAATAAAATAAGGTGATGTAAGGGAAGGGGGGATTTTAGTGCGAAGGTAACAGATTGTTGATATGATGGTTCTCTTGTTACTGAACTTTTTCTATTTTGTTCAGCTTCTGAAGGATTTTTGTTTGAATTATTATTTTAAAAATTTTTTTATTTATAGGAAGGAAATGTTGACTAGATAAGAGGGGTACAACATCACACAATTCCTACCACCAGAACTCTGTATCCCATCCCCTCCTCTGATAGCTTTCCTATCCTTTAACCCTCTGGGAATATGGACCCAAGGTCATTGTGGGATGCAGAAGGTTGAAGATCTGGCTTCTGTAATTGCTTCCCCGCTAAACATGGGCATTGACAGGTCGATCCATATTCTCAGCCTGTCTCTCTCTTTCCCTAGTGGGGAAGGGGACTGGGGAAGTGGAGCTCCAGGACACATTGGTTGGGTTGTCTGTCCATGGAAGTCTGGTTGGCATCATGCTAGCATCTGGAATCTGGTGGTTGAAAAGAGAATTAACATACAAAGCCAAACAAATTGTTGACCAATCATGGAACTAAAGGCTGGAATAGTGCAGGTGAAGAGTTGGAGGGGGTCTCCATTTTGTAGATAGCTAGTAGGCATATTTTAGTTATATTCCAAAGGACCTGTGGCTATACTAGTGTTTTTTTTTTTTTTTTTTTGCCTGACCCTGAAATCTGATAAGCAAGTGGATCCTAATTTATTGTCTGGGGAGATAATGTCATGGCTGGCAGAAGGACCAGAAAAGTGGATCAGGGAAGAGAGTAGCTCCCAAATATTGGGAAGGTGTATAAATATTGTTGATTATAAACCCCATTGATTTGATGTGATCTGGGGCCCATATTCAGTTTAGGAACCTATGTGACCTCAGCATTTCTGTAGATCTGAGCTCAGATTCTGTGGCCATAAGTAGGAACGTTTCAAGCTGCCCCGATATCAGGACCCATATTCCTCAGGTGTAGCATAGAGTATGTTGTCTCCCTTCAGAGGATGGAACATTCTCTACCATTGTTGATCCAAGTTGAGGGCAAGGTCGTATGGGGGCCCACAAAGGGGTCTATTGTGCTGTTCCTGATAGAAATGACCGGGAACAATGGAGAGAGGGATTTATTAGAGGTCTAAGCCCATCATGTCTGTTTGGTAATTTTAGGACTTCTGGATTAGGGCCCCAGATGATGGGGTGGCCTGACAGTGACTAAAGAGTCATTGTTAAAGTATGCCAGTCTCTTGCCCTTATTTAATTAATAGGAGTGTACATAAACATCATTCCTACCACCAAAAAACTGTGTCCCATCCCATCCCCCCCTTCATGCCCTGTGAAGCTGAACATCCACCCTCACCCTCAACCCAGGGTTTTTACTTTGGTGCCCTACTCCAAATTCAGTCAAATCCTGCTTTGAGTTTCCCTTTTTGTTATTCTTTCTCAACTTCTGTTTATAAGTGGGATCATCCTGTACTCACCTTTGTCTTTCTGACTTACCTCACTTAATATAATTCCTTCTAGCTCCATCCAAGATGGATCAGATAAGGTGGGCACATTGTTCTTCATAGCTTCATAGTATTCCATTGTGTATTATACCACAGCTTTCTCAGCCACTCATCTGTTGTTGGGCACCTGGGTTGCTTCCAGGTTTTAGCTATTATGAATTGTGCTGCTATGAATATAGGTGTGCACATTACTTTTTGGTTGGGTGTTATGGAGTCCTTGGAGTATATCCCCAGGAGAGGAATTACTGGGCCATATAGAAGGTCCATGTCTAGCCTTGTGAGAGTTCTCCAGACTGCTAACCACAGAGGCTGGACCAGTTTACATTCCCACCAGTAGTGCAGAAGGGTTTCTCTGTCCCCACAGCATTTGTTGCTGCTGTCCTTTATGATGTTTGCCATTCTTACAGGGGTGAGGTGGTATCTCAATGTTGTCTTTATTTGCATTTCTATGACAATCAGTGACATTTTTCATGTATTTGTTAGCCTTTTGGATCTCTTCTATAGTGAATATTTTGTTCATATCCTCTGTCCATTTTTGGATGGGGTCATTTGCTTTTTGGTTGCTAAGTTTGCTGAGCTCTTTGTATATTTTGGTTATTAGTCTCTTGTCTAATGTATGGCATGTGAAGATCTTCTCCCATTCTGTTAGGGATCTCTTTGTGTGATAGTTTCTTTGGCTGTGCGGAAGCTTTTCAATTTGATGTAGTCCCATTGGTTTGTTTCTGCTTTAGTCTTCCTTGCAATTGGGTTTGTATCATCAAAGATGTCCTTGAGGTTTAGGTGGGAAAGTGTTCCACCAATGTTTTCCTCTAAGTATTTGATAGTTTCTGGTCTAACATCCAGGTCCTTGATCCATTTGGAGTTGATTTTTGTTTCTGGTGAGATAAAATGACTCAGTTTCACTCTTCTGCGTGTTTTCTGGTAACTTTTAAACCTTTCCTCTAGCTGTGTTTCTCAATCTTGTCTCCAACTACCCATATATAAAATCTGATGTTTGATTATCATGTTTTTAGATAGAAATAGGGAGGCAGAGATAGAAAGAGATTGCAGCAGCAAACTTCAGTGTGGTGGGTTTTGGGATCAAGCCTGGGTCGCTCAGAGCAGAGCAGTACATGATCCAGAGAGCTATTTTGCTGGTCCAGATGTCTATCTTAGCCATGTAATACACTTCCTGTTAAAAATATTATTATTTGATCATTTATTAGTTAGAAACATAGAGAAACTGAGAAGGAACACAGAAATAGAGAGGGAAAGAGACAGAGAGACACCTGCAGCCCTACTTTACCACTTGTGAAGCTTTCCTCCCGCAAGTGGGGACCAAGGGCTAGAACCCTTGACACTGTGATGTGTGCTTTAACCAGGTGTGCCACCGCCTGTCCCACCATGTAATAAACTTTCTATCTCTACTTATTTATTTATTTATTTATTTATTGAGAGGAGCAGTCTCTGAAGGAGCCCCAAGCCTCTCCTATTCCCAGTCATTTTTTGTGGGAGTGATTTTTTTTTTTTTTTTTTGCCTCCAGGGTTGTTGCTGGGGCTTGGTGCCTGTACTATGCATCCACTGCTCTTGAAGACCATTTTTTCCATTTTTGTTGTTATTGCTGTTGGATAGGATAGAGAGAAATTGAGAGAGGAGGATAAGACAGAGAAGGGGAAATAAAGATAGTAGACTTGCTTCACCACCCGTGAGGTAACCTCCCTGCTGGTGGGGAGCTGGGAAGTTGAACTGGGATTCTTGTTCTGGTTCTTGAGCTTGGCGCCATGTGCGGTTAACATGCTGTGCCACCGTCCGGCCCCCTTTCTCTTTTTAAAAATTTTATTAGTGATTTAATATTGATTTACAAAAGTATAAGGTAACTGGTATAATTCCACACCTTTCCCACCACCAGATTCCTGTGCCCCCTCCCACTGGAAACTGCATTAATTCTCCCAGGATCATGGATATAGTTTGACTATTATTTCTTTTTTATTTTTTAAAGACTTTTATTTTTTATCTTTATTTATTTACTTATCATTGGATAGAGACAGAGAGAAATTGAGGGGTGAGGGAGATAGAGAGGGAGAGAGACAGAGAGACACCTGCAACCCTCCTTCACTACTTGTGAAGCTTTCCCCCTGCAGCTGGGGACCTGGGGCTTGAACCCGGGTCCTTGCACACTGTAGTGTGAGTGCTTATCCAGGTGAACCACCACCCAGCCCCCTGACTATTATATATATATATATATATATATATATATATATATATATATATATATGTATGTATTTTTTTTTTTTTTTGCCCATTTTCCTCCTATGGTTCTGTCTTCTTTTCAAAGTCACACCAATTACTTCTGAGTGTCCTTCCTTTTTCATTTTTATTTTTCCTTTTATCTCTCTGGGTCTTGATGGAATTGGGGTTCAGGGACCTCTGGTCATCTTCCCCTAATACTTATCCCTCTGGGAGTATGGGCCACAATTCTTTACGGGGTGCAGAAGGCAGGAGGTCTGGCTTCTGAAATTGCTTCTCCACTGGACATGGAGGTTGGCAAATGGATCCATACCTCCAGTCCATTTCTACCTTTCCTTAGTGGGTCTCTACTCATTGCTAATAGTTAACACTGAACACTTAGCTGTGTGCTAACCACTGTTCTAAGCATTTTATATGTGTTATTCAGTCTTCAGTGCAATTCTGGAAGGTGTTGTTATTAACCCCCTTCTACAACTGAGACAGAGTTGTTAAGGAACTTGTGAGCGAATAGTGGAGTTGGAAATCAATCTCATGCAGTGTAGTTTCAGAATCTGCTGGTTATTAGCACAATATAATATTTGGAGAAAATGAGTTCAATTTGAATGAGGATATGAACAGTGAAATGTTCAGTGATGCTGGTAGCAGCTCAGGGACCAAAATCTTCACACTCTTACACTCTCTACTTAAATCAGCAGGACGAAGTGAATGTGGAAGAAGCAACAGCCAGCAGGCACCTTCATCTTCGCAAAGCTAAGCAGAGCAAATTTACATGATCAAGTGTTCATAGAGCCCCTGTCATCACCAGCAGATGATAAATAGATTAACTGAAGAAATAGCTGTGTTTTGAAGAAACATGGATTTCTAAAGGCTTAAACTCACTAACTCATTGCCCTGTGTATACAGAACAAAGTTCATAGACGTCTGTCTGAAGTTATTACTAAAAAAAAAAAGAAAAAGATTTAAAATTGCCTTAACTCAAAAGGTTTTTTTTTTTTTAAAGAATTGGTGCTGAAAGTCATAAAAACTCATCTAAAGGTATGTTGTAAATGTTTAAAAATGGTTTTCTTTCTTTAAATTTTTTAAATTTATTTAAAAAAGGAGACATTAACAAAACCATAGGATAAGAGGGGTACAGCTCCACACAATTCCCACCATCAGAACTCTGTATCCCATCCCCTCTCCTGATAACTTTCCTATTCTTTATCCCTCTGGGAGTATGGATCCAAGGTCATTGTGGGATGCAGAAGGTCAAAGGTCTGGCTTCTGTAATTGCTTCCCGCTGAACAGGGGCGTTGACTGGTCTATCCATACTCCCAGTCTGCCTCTCCCTTTCCCTAGTAGGGTGGGGTTCTGGGGAAGTGGAGCTCCAGGACACATTGGTGGGGTTGTCTGTCCAGGGAATTCTGGTCAGCATCATGCTGGAATCTGGAATCTGGTGGTTGAAAAGAGATTTAACATACAAAGCCTTCTGACCCCCCCTCCCCCCAAAAAAAAAGTGACTTGCAGTGGTTGCCAATTTCTGTGGCAAAAATTCCCAGAATTTTAATCCCAAGTTACCATTGTAATATTACTAATGACAAAATTGGACTGAAAAATAGTAATAGTAAGGTGTAGTGCTTAGTAGCCAATACAAGCCACCTCCAGCACATCAGTGACACTAGGTAGGAGAACGAGGACACTCCATAACCCAGGTTCATAGAAAACATGTGTCATCCTAAAAACAGCCTAGCTGGATTCAGTGTATTGTCATATCAGAATTGTACATGAAGACATACTTCTTATCCTTGTTTTTAAAGTCAGTGAAATGCTGCTGCTCAGAATGCAAATTGGTGCAGCCATTTGGAAGACTGTATGGAGAGTCTTTAAACAAATAAAAATGGAGTTACTTTATGACTCAGCAATATCTCTCTTAGACCTTTATCCAGTGGACACTAATTAGAAGGGACATATGCACCCCTATGTTCAGAGCTGCATTGTTCAAAATAGTCAAAGAATGGAAACAGCCTATATGCCCATCAACAGATGACTGGCTAAAGAAGTTATGGGATATATATTCCACGGAGTACTACTCTGCAATCTGAAAAGATAATACTGTGTCCTTTGGGACAGAATGGATAGAACTGGAGATGGTTATGTTTAGCATAATAAGTAAAGACATGAAAGACAACTACCAATTTATTTCACTCAAGTGTGGAATCTAGAGATCTGATTTACATGAACTTACCAAAAAAAAAAAAAAATCCATGTCACAAAGCACAAGGACTGGCTTAAGGATCCTGGTTCAAGCTCCTGACTCCCTACCTGCAGGGGAGTCACTTCACAAGTGGTGAAGCATATCTTTCTCTCCCCCTCTCTGTTTTCCTCTCCCCTCTCCATTTTTTTGTCCTATTCAACAATGACAACATCAATAACAACAACAATAATAACTGCTACTAATAAAAATACTACAAGGGAAACAAAAGGGAATAAAAATTAAAAAATAAATAAATAAATCCAAGACAAAATGGAAGCAAGCAAACTCTAAGACTTGTGAGAACTCTGGTGGTTATCTTTGGGAGATGGGAGTGTGGGGACACAGGATACAGAACTTTAGTGGTGGGTGTGGTGTGGAACTACACCTTGCCATCTTACAGTCTTGTAACAAAGTATTAATAAAAAATTTAAAAAAGATCAGTGAAGCATTATTTTGAAACATATTTTAGTACTTCCCTTTGTGCTGTACTTTGTGATAGTTTTCTGGCAAGCTTACTGGAACTACCAGGGAGGTGCCATTTTCAAGAATTTCAACTCTGAAAAGTAAAAACTAGATTGTGAGGCTCTGGGAGCCTGCAGTATGGTTCTGTTGCTGAGGAGTCTTGGTCAGGGCCAGGAGATCTCTCTTGGAAGTGAAGACCCTCTATTTTTAATTTATAAAAAGGAAGCATTGGGGAGTCTGGCTGTAGCGCAGCGGGTTAAGCGCAGGTGGCGCAAAGCATAAGGACCGGCATAAGGATCCCGGTTCGAACCCCGGCTCCCCACCTGCAGGGGAGTCGCTTCACAGGCGGTGAAACAGGTCTGCAGGTGTCTATCTTTCTCTCCTCCTCTCTGTCTTCCCCTCCTCTCTCCATTTCTCTCTGTCCTATCCAACAACAACAACAACAATAATAACCACAGCAATAAAACAACAAGGGCAACAAAAGGGAATAAATAAATAAATATAAAAAAAAATTTTAAAAAAGGAAACATTGACAAAACCATAGGATAAGAAGGGTACAACTCTATACAATTCCCAACACCAGAACACTGTATCCCATCCCCTCCCCTTATAGCTTTCCTATTCTTTAACCCTCTGGGAGTATGGACTCAAGGTCATTTTGGGATGTAGAAGGTGGAAGGTCTGGCTTCTGTAATTGCTTCCCCGCTGAACAGTGGTGTTGACAGGTTGATCCAGACTCCCAGTTTGCCTCTCTTTTTCCCTAGTAGGGTGAGCCAAAGACCCTCTTTTATACCCCTTTGGCACTTGTACTTTTTAGTTTTAAGTCCAGTTAAAGGGGATAGTGAGTGAGAAGGAGAAAAGCAAAGATATATCAATGAGAAGGGGGCAGAAAATGAAGTAATGGAAAGACTGAATGGGGTGCTGAGCTAGAGAAATGCAACAGAGAAAGATAAAACAGCACTGATCTCAAGAACCCTGTTAAACAGCAAAAATCCAAGACTCTTAATTTTCAAGACCTGATTGGCTTCATTAAGTGACTTATGAACTGGACAGCATCTCACCTAGTAGCAGAAAGGTGATCCTAAGAGCTGTGTCACAAAATAGTTTCCATAGGCAGAAAGAGGGCAAACTAAGGGAAAAAGAAATGATTTCAGACTTAGGTAACCTGCCCGTGAGAAATGGAAAGAGGTCTTGTGGCAGATCATCTCATTGTCCTTTGGAGAATGGAAGTTTACCTCACTGGTGCAGACCAGAGAATTCTTACTGAGCAGTCAAGACTACACTCCCGGAGGAGGGAAAACTCATAGTTAGGTTAAGTATTATAGCTTGAGCACAAACACTTCCATTTTGTGATAGCTATTCTCTCTTTTTAAAAATATTTTGTTTATTTATTGAATAGAGACAGAGAGAAATTTAGAGGGGAGGGGTGATAGAGAAGGAATGAGACAGAGAGACACATGCATCCCTGCTTTACCACTCATGGAGCTGTCCCTCTGAAAATAGGGACCAGGGGTTTGAACCTGGGTCCTTGCACATTGTAATATGTGTGCTTAACCAGGTGTGCCACCTCCTGGCCCCTATTATTTTCCTTTTAACAACTTATTATATGCCATTGATTATGTAAATGATTGGGACCAGGTGGTGGCACACCTGGTAGATTTCTCACATCTGCTAAACCTGAAGAGTCAGGGTCATGCCCCCAGTTCCCACCATCGGGGGAGAAGTTTCATAAGTGATAGAGCAGCTCTGCAGATATCTCTCCTTTCTCTCGCTCTCTAAATACAATAGGTTGTGCATGTGTAGATTTTATTTATTTATTCATGAGGAAGATAGGAGGAGAGAGAGGAAGAACCAGACATCATTTGGTACATGTGCTGCCAGGGGATTGAACTAGGGATTGCACGCTTGAGAGTCCAGTACTTTATCCACTGTGCAACCTCCTGGACCACATCTCCTTTCTATCTCTCTTTCCTCCTCTATTATTCTATTATTCTCTGCCTCATCCTCAATAACAAAACAAAACAAAAACAAACAAACAATAAATTAAAGGAAAGGAAAATGGCTCCTGGAAGTAGTGGGTTCATCATGTGGGTACTGAGTCCCAGTGACCATCACAGTGATAAAATATGTTATGAAATATTATGTGATTATGAGAAGCATTTTATTTATCTATGCTAATTTAATTTCATACCAAATTCATCAGATAGCAGTTGTTATCAGTATTTTACATGGAGGGGAATAAATTCAGAATTTGCCTATTTACCCAAAGCCACACTTCTAGTGAGAAATCCACACAAGGTCTGACCAGCTGGAAATCCTGTGCTCCTTGCACCACCACACAGCGTTGTCTGAAGAGTAGGAGGCCGAGAGGACTGTCATGTTAAGAACACTCTCAGAAGGGTATTTAAACTGACTCTTACGAATAATTTTTTTTGACAGTTTTGTTGCTCTTCTTTGCTGCTCTTTATCTGCCCAGATCTTTAAATCTTAAGAAGCTCTAGTCTGAATAGGGTGACTAAAACAGTCCACCAAGGCAGAAATTATCTGCTGTGATAATGCATCCATCCTCAGAGGCGTAGAACCCTGGTGGTTGAATAGCTTTTGCTCTGGGTTGGAGGTGACTTTCTGGATCTCTTGGAGGAAACAGTGGCCAGGAGTAAGTGGTCTGTAAATTGGTCCTAAAATAAACTTTTGAATCACATTTGTTTTCATGCATAAGAAAATACTGGATTTCCTCAGCTCCCCCAGCTAAGAGCAGCTTATGGCTCACGGCTGAGATAATATAGATGCATATTCTCTAGTAAGGTTTAAACTCTCATTTGTGAAATAGAAACTGCACTAGGGTCTGGTAAGAAGTACTCTCAGGTAGAGGGAAAGCATCCACAGCATAGAATTTTGCAGGAGTTGCTGGCTCAAGACAAGTACGTTTTCCACTCAGGTAGCTTTGGCTTAGGGCATGGGGACCCTAACTCAGAGCTTTGGGCAGCTTCACAAAATGACCTCTTGCCGCAGACCAATTAGGAAAGGATGCGATTCCAGTTATCTGCTGTCTTTACTGTACTACACATACATGGTGGGCATATCCTTTATTATGTAGAATGAATGCCTTGAACTTGACCTATGGGTGCTACCCTGAGTGTGCCTGCTTTTGGCTCATTCCTGCCACACAATTTTGTTCTGCCTTTTCCAGTCTGTGGGAGGTCTTCGAGCTGAAAGAATAATTTCTGCTGCTTCTATCTGTGTATTTCTTTTGGTTTTGCTCACTGCAGTTAAAGGTTAAAATTGTTCATATATTGAAGAGTGAGCTTGATTTTTTGGAACCTTCTTCTTCTGTCTCTCATAGTGCTCGGTGCTGGCACTATGAATCCACTGCTCCTGGTGCTGGTGTTCTATTTTATTGAATAGGACAGAGGGAAATTGAGAGAGGAGGGGGAGATGGAGAAGGGAAGAGAAACACACTGTAGTCCTACTTAGCTGCTTGTGAAATATTCCTCCTGTAGGTGGGGAGTGGGGACTCGGACCTGGATCCCCCTGCAGGTCCTTGCATTTAGTACTATGTGCACTTAACTGGGTGTGCCACTGCCCAGCTCCCTGATTATTTAACCTTCAGAGACTGTTTTCAGCCTATATCTCAATACTGAAAAATGGGTATGTAAGCATTACTCTAGCCGAAGATTGTTTTATTTCAAACTTATGGCCTATTTCAGACTCAAGTGAGCTATTAATGAGTTTTGGGTAGACCTTCCTACCTATCGATTTCTTGTCACCATAAGTATTAAATGGAGTAACAAGATGTTTATTCTTGGGGCTGTGGTCAGGCAAGCAAGGGTTAAGTTTTCCAAACAAAAGCCAGGGTTAACTTCTTAGTTAAAGAAAAAACACAGTTGGCAGCAGTTTTTTCCCCCTCTCAGCATAAACAGGACTTTCTACTGCTGTAGTCTAAATGGCCTTGGTCAGTGGCCTTAAAATCTGTTCCTTCTGCCCAAGAGTCTGTTGATAACCCAAACAAGTTGTACTATCTGTATACAAAAAAGAAAAGTAACCTCTTAAGCTTGTTTCTATGAGTTAGTTACTATGGGAATGTTTCTAACTGTATAAAAGGGCAAGCTGGCTGGGTCTGCCAGCATAATAAACACCTCTGCCGACAGTAAACCTCAGGTGTCCTGTCTCTCGGCCTGAGAATCCAATAATAGGGGAGACAGGATGACAGTTATGCAAAACACGTTCATGCCTGAGGCTCTGAGGTCCTCTGTTCAATACCCAGCCATAGCTGAGAGTACTCTGGAATCTCTCTCATTAAAAATAAATAATAGAATAAAATATTAAAAAATGTCTGCTCTATATTGTTTGTATAACTTCTGGGACAAATGTTCCTGCTTCCTATATATTAACTACTGATACATTATCTTAAAGATGAGAATTTAACATCCCTAAGGGCCTCTTCTGGCAGGAATATGTCTGTTTGATTCTATGTTCTGTTTCCTGACACTGTACATGTACATGTGTAATATTTCTCAGTTTCCACATAATAATTCAACCCCACTAGGTCCTCCTTTGCCATCATGTTCTAGGACCTGACCCTCCCTACCAGCCCTAGAGTCTTATTTTGGTGCAGTACACCAACTCCAGTCCAAGTTCTACTTTGTGTTTTCCCTTCAGTTCTTGTTTTTCAACTTCTGTCTGTGAGTTAGATCATCTCATATTCATCCTTCTGTTTCTGACTTATCTCATTTGACATTATTCCTTCAAGCTCCATCCAAGATGAGGTGAAGAAGGTGAATTCACCATTTTTAACAGCTGAGTAATGCATATATCTCACAACTCATCTTTTGTGGATACCTTCGTTGCTTCCAGGTTTTGGCTATTACAAATTGTGCTGCTATGAAAATAGGTATACACATATCTTTTTGGATGGTTGTGTTTGATTCCTTAGGATATATCCCCAGGAGAGGAATTGCAGGGTCATAGGGTAGGCCCACTTTTAGTTTTCTAAGAGTTCTCCAGTCTGTTCTCCAAAAGGGCTGGACTGATTGACATTCCCAGCAACAGTGCAGGAGGGTTCCTTTGTCCCCACAACCTCTCCAGCACTTGTTGCTGCTACTTTTTCTGATGTATGACATTCTCACAGTAGTGAAGTGATATGTCATTTTTGTCTTCTATAAAATTAATCCATTGCCTACACTAATTTTTGTCAATATTCTTATCCCCAGAAATACTATATAAATGCTATTTGATACATCTATTCTAGCTTATAGCTCATTTTCTTCTGATGCTCACTATTGATGATAAAAGTAATTGATTCATTGTAGTACTGGAAGTTTGTGGAGAAAATAGTACTAAAACATATAGTTATAATGATGATTAGAAAAGGTGGTTAATAGCTTTGTCAGGGTCTTGGCCGGGACTTTCAAAGACCTCTAGGTATATTACTAGCTATATAGCCTACTTACAAAACTTCTGTTCTTGAGATGAACAGCAGGAAGCTCTTCAAGTATCAAGAATTTCTTTGCTTCCAGTGACTATCTTTAAGAGTATGAGTGTTGCCCCACAAGAGCACTGGAATAAACACTGAAGAGTCATTCCAAGCCTCTTCTGATGCCAGGTCCACAGAACCCAGTTTTGTCCAGAGAGCAATTGAGTATCTCATGGTTAATGATGATTCAAGCCATTAAACTAGAAGCATTTTGAAATTAAATTTTATTTTCGAGACACAATTGACATGTTGGTTTTAAATCTATAGCATGATCATTTTATAATTATATATAATGCAGGATGGTCACAATAAATGGCTACTTAACATATATCACCATATGTAATCACAGTTTTTTTTCCCTCATGGGATGAGAGCTTTTAAGTCTACTCTTTTTTTTAAAAAAAATTCTCTATTGGGGGATTAAACAATGTCCACTAAACTAATTAGTAAAAGACCCAGGAACTTTAATAAAAGGAAATAAATTATAGCCTGGAACTATCATTAATCCCACTTCTCAGTGAAAGAAAGTAAAAATGAAACAAACAAACAAACAAAATTATAACTATCAAATTGTGTTTCTACTTTGGCTGATAATCAATGAATCAGGAACTTGACAAAATGAAACTGGGAGGGAAATACCTGGAGATTGTTTATCCAAATCTCTGGTGACAAAGAATGTTCTGTTTTATCTAGATGGCATTTGGACATTAAAGAACAGGGTGAAATGTTAAAATACTCATAAACTGGGACTTACCTGCAAGATAAAATGGTTGTTTCTATTAAATTTTTCATATGCTAATGATAACTATATAATTGAATATTTACTGAGCACTTACTCTGGACCAAGCTGTTCCCCTTCTCTTGCATTTATTCACCTGAATAAAAACCCAAAGAGTCAAGCACTACCAAGCTTATTTTACAGAGGAAGGTAGAACTGAAACTTAGAAATATGGAAGTTTCCAAAGTCACATAGCTACTAAGTGGCTCAACTTTTATGTAGATGAAGGTGTGTCTAATTCCAGAGTCCATACATTAAGGCCAGTGTTTACAAACTGTCAGTTCAAGTTTTGGGCCTTGTAAGAATACTTATTAGGGAGAGTTTGGGGGTGGCACAGCGGTTTAAGCACACGTGGAGCAAAGTGCAAGGACCGGGCGTAAGGATCCCGGTTCGAGCCCCTGGCTCCCCACCTACAGGGGGATCACTTCACAGGCAGTGTAGCAGGTCTGCAGGTGTCTGTCTTTCTCTCCCCCTCTCTGCCTTCCCCTCCTCTCTCCATTTCTCTCTGTCCTACCCAACAACAGTGACATCAGTAACAACAACAATAATAACTACAACAATAAAACAACAAGAGCAACAAAAGGGAATAAACAAATTAATAAATATTAAAAAAGTAAAAGAATACTTACTAAGAGATCATAAAGTGTACTATGTCTGAGACTGGCTTCATATTAACCCAGGGTGGTAGGAACATGTTGGTTGTAAGTGAATAAAAAACATGGCTGCAGATGGGATCTTGATGAGGTGGGAGGGGATAGATAGATGTCATGAGACTCTCTTTATCTTCTATATATTTGATTTCCCCCCAAGAATATAGGAAAGATGGGCAAATGATGATGAGTTTTTAAGTTAAAATAATCTCTTAGAGGTCAACAAATAAAGAACAATTTCAGATATTATGTTTGACATTTCTGCCTTTAGTCTAACTACTTCAGCTCAAATTTTGCTCTCAGAAGAGAACCGTGAGGTGTGACAGTGGTTGTCATTCACCTTCTTTGGATTTTCTCTTAAAGATGGTGACTGAATTTACCTTTTTCAAATATCTTTGCATTTTCTTCTGGTTTCCATATCTGTAAAAAGTCAAACAGTGTCTGCCCTTTCTGTTTGAAATCCTCAGCATGCTTTCCTGTTGCTCATAGTTTGGCAATGTACCTTCTAAGGAACACGACAAATCCTGAAAGATAAGACCCAGAGAGCAGGGGGCATTGGATGAAATCGATTTGAAGAGTCAAGACAGACTGTGGTTGTTATTTAGAGACCAGAAATCAACATGAAAGTGGGAATTGAAAGAGGAAGCAGAGACATTAGTTAAGCTATTTAAGGGGAAAAGAGTCCAAAGTACATCGTAAAGGATAAAAATGTGGGCCTTTATATCTTCATTAAGGGGTTTATTAATTAGAGTTGAGCTGTTAGTGGTTTATAGTTCCCTGGGACTAGGATGAGCCTCTAAAGGAGCCCAGGCAGAGAAAAGCCAGTCTGGATAATTATCATGTCTTGCCTTGGGGTTTGCCCCTGCCTCACAGACAACTTAATATATGGCAGGCAAATGTGCAGGACTGGAATGCTGTTGACCTACCAGATAGGACAAATTCCCAGGCTCCCAGCCAGTTGTCAAAGTGGGATCCTCCCTTCTTTTTGCTGGAAGTGAGTTGGCAATGTCATCACTTGGCAATAGCTCAGGACCTCCAGAACTCCTTTTTCAATGTGTGGAGTGTTCTCCTGGATTTTAGGTGCACATATAGTCTCCTTGTCCTTACTTTATAAAGATCTTATATATTGTTGTGAGACAGACAGGCATACACACGCACATGCACACGCACACACACACGCACACACACACACACACTCAGTCAGTGTACCACTTAGCCTGGCTTTATGATGGCATACAAGTCCTATGCTTTGTACTATCATCCATTTTGAGTTGATTTTTGTACATGATGTATGTGATGGTCCTGTTACATTCATCTGAGCATTTCAACCTGATTTTTTTTTACAGCATTCTTTATTGAAAGAACTCTCTATTTAATGTTCTGGGCTCACTTGTCATAAATTAGTTGTCTACAGGTGTGAGAGATAATTTCTGGATTCTTAGATCTATTACATTAGTTTCGGTGTCTTTTTCTGTTCCAGTATCACACAGTTTTGATTATAGCATCCCTCTAATATAATTTGAAGTTAAAAAGTATGATGCTTTGTGGTCCAGGAGGTGGCACAGTGGATAAAGCATTGAACTCTCAAGCGTGAGGTCCTGAGTTTGATTCCTGGTAACACATGTACCAGAGTGATGTCTGGTTCTTTCTATCTCTCTCCTCCTATCTTTCTCATAAATAAATAATATATTAAAAATTTGATGCTTCTATTTTTACTCTTCTTTTTTACAGGATTGCTTTAGCAATTCTGTATGTTTTATGGTTCCAGATAAACTTTAGTAGCTTTTGTTCTATTCCTTTAAAGAAAGTCACTGTGACCTTGATAGGGATACATTAAATCTGTTTATTGTTCTTGGTAGGATGATCATTATTTATTTATTTTTATTTTCAAAAAAATTATAGCGGGGTTAATGGTTTGCAGTATAGTCTTGAATACCTAGGCACAACCTCTTATCCCCCCTTGATGGGTAACCAGAAAACATAACAGACTCCAGTGTCTTTTCATCCTGTCCCTCTCCCTTCTTCTCCAAAGTCCTTCATGGTCTGATAGTACACACTGAGAAGTTTCAACTCCTTGACTGAGGTAGTCTAATTCTGAAAGCGACTCCTCTGCACCTGAGAGGTCCTTTGCTTATTTATGTGTTTTCTAACATTTCTACAAAACACACAGTTGGGAATAGTTAGTTATGGACATTAGATGTTTACCAACTTTTTAATAAGTTTTGGGGCCTTCTTGTTGTAACACTAGATTTACTCTCAAAAAGTTAATCCATCAAGACATAACCATTACAAATATATATGCCCCAAACTAAGGTGCACTCAAATATATAAAACAAATACTTACACTTGCTTGAGTGCATACATTACCATGCACAAGAACCCAGGTGTAAATCCCTTGTCCCCAATTCAGGAGTGGTGAAGCAGTGAAGCAGATCTCTCTTTCCTTCTCTCTTCCCCCTTTCTCTTTCCCTTCACTCTTAATTTTTCTATCCAATAAAACTAAGCAAAATAGATTATGATTATAAAAAAGAGATACTCTCTTCTCATAGATGCTCGTGTGTTTTAGCAGTGCATTTGTGAATATATTTTGGGGAGTTTGTAGAAGCCAAGTGAAATGTTGACTGTCTTTCTTCAACCTTCATTATTATTTAACCCTTCACTATGGAGAAATTAGAATATCAAAATCAAGGGTGCCGGGCGGTGGTGCAGCAGGTTAAGTGCACATGGTGCAGAGTACGAGGACTGGCAGAAGGGTCCCAGTTGGAGCCCCCGGCTCCCCACATGCAGGAGGGGTGTCGCTTCACAAGCGGTGAAGCAGATCTGCAGGTGTCTATCTTTTTCTGCATTTCTCTGTCTTCCCCTCCTCTCTCAATTTCTCTCTGTCTTACACAATATCAATAACAACAATATTACTAACAACAATAATAGTAACACAGCAATGATAAACAACAAAGGCAACAAAAGGGAAAAAATAGCCTCCAGGAGCAGTGGATTCATAGTCAGGCACCGAACCCCAGCAATAAGCCTGGAGGCAAAAAATAAAGAAGAAAAGAAAATCAAAATCAATATTTTCAATAGCAGTTTTAAGCTATTTTACTTATTTATTATATTTACTGGACAGAGATACAGAGAAATTGAGAGAGAAGTGGGAGAGAGGGAGAAAGACACCTACAGCAGTGCTTTACTGCTCATGAAGCCTTTCTCCTGCAGTTAGGGACCACAGGCTAGAACCTTGGTCCTTTTGCACGGTAATGTGTGTTAATGGGGCATACCACTGCCTGGCCCTTTCAATAGCTCTTTACAACGATGTCTCTGGATAGGAGGTAGAGTCTTCTCACTAGATGTACCTACAATAAGATATAGAAGCTAGGGCAAGGGTGGAGGTAATTTTTTGTGACTTCCTTGTCTGTTTCTGAGAGCAAGCAAAGAAAAGGAAAGGTGAATTGTTTCTGCCCACCAGTAAACTAGAGTCTGTCCCCTCGATTCTCAAGTATTATATATATGGCTGCCATGTTTTCTTTATTTTACTCCTGGATTCTTAGATCCCACCTGCTTAGAAACAATTTTGTATTTATGACTTCAGCGGTAGATTTCTAGGTGCTCAGTTTTGTATTGTTCTGGGAGTGATACCTGGACGCCATCTTAAAGTTTATTCTTTTAGCTTGTTATCACTTTCATAAACTTTACATTTTCTGCATTAACTCCCTTCCTACTTAAATGTATTATAACTTCTGTGTCAAACATGAATGGTTAGATGCTTTGGGTGATTTAATTTAATTTTACTTTTGAGCCTAGTCCTTTTTCTAGAATCTAAATCCCAAGTTTGTTGTGAAAATAATTATGGAACATAAGAGACCAGGGAAGTATGAAAACTAAGTTGCTCAATTGTGGCTTTGAGTCTGTCTTCTCAATAATGAGCTTTTCCCCCGGACTGTATATTCTCTGTAATAAATGTCACCAAAGCCTCATGGAGGGCTTAGGTCACTACAAAATATTCTGGCAGCCAGAGGATTTTAAATTAATTAATTTTATTTTTAGATCTTAAAGATTAAAGGGAAGATGAAGGCAGCTTAAAGAGGTTATGGGGATGTATGCTTGTCTGCTTCCTGGGTCTTTCTTTGTTAAGATAGATCAGTGAAGATAATGTAAGCATTTCTCCTAGTGAGAAATGTAGTTTGGTGAGGAAATAATTGAATTGGTAATGGGAAGGTGGAAGTGTTCTTTATGTTGAAATATTCATTTCTCCCATAACTGTTGAGTAAATGTAGCCATTAGTGTATGCATACAATCTTCCTTAATCCTCTGAGCATTCCAGCAGCAAGTAGACACTTCCTGCTGAGAAACATATTTGAGTGAGATGAGTGTTTTAAAGGGAGTATGAATCTGTTTGCCATCTGGGAAGGTAAGAATTATTCCTTTGTGTTCAGCATGAATCCAGGTGACTTCAGAAGAGAGGGAGCAAAGATATTACTCTAAATTTTTATTGCCTACGGATTCTGAATTTTCTTGAAGCAGCTGTAGCTGGAGACACTCTTGACCAAACAGATTTAATTCTGAATCACTAAAGTAGGGGAAGATTTAATGCTGAGTCATTGAAGTAAGGTCTTTCAGACATAGAATGGTTATAGGTGCACTGGTTTGATACAAAAGGCATCATTATTTCCAAGATGGCTTTGTAAATCTTTTTAGTTTTCTATATAAATTATTTCTAAAATGGGAGTCGGGTGGTAGCGCAGTGGGTTAAGTGCACGTGGTGCAAAACGCAACGACCTGTGTAAGGATCCCAGTTCCAGCCCCCAACTCCCCACCTACAAGGGTGTCGCTTCACAGGCGGTGAAGCAGGTCTGCAGGTGTCTATCTTTTTCTCACCCTCTCTGTCGTCCCCTCCTCTCTCCATTTCTCTCTGTCCTATCGAACAACGATGACATCAATAACAACAATGATAAAAACAACAACAACAATAAAAAAACCACAAAGGCAACAAAAGGGAAAATAAATACAAAAAAAATTTAAAAAAATTCTAAAATATGTGTTTGATTACTATAACAAAATTTTTTCTCACACAGAGGAAATATCTCTCCTTTCTCTATACTTTACTCATAAAAATCGTGATTGCTGTGCACCAAACAGTAACTCAATTCTTAAAATAAACAAAACCATATATATATATATATGTATATAATACACACACACACAGACACATATATTATATGTATTGAGATGGAAAAATTGAGAGGGAAGGAGAGATACAGAGGGACAGAGCGATACCTCTAGCACTGCTTTGCCATTCATTAAGCTACCTCCTGTAAGGGAAGGAGGAAAGAAGGGTTTAAACCCAGGTCCCTGTGCACCTTAATGATGCTTCCTCAACCAGTGAGCCATCATTGGGCCCCAGAAATTCAATTCTTTTGAATATTTTTTATTGGGGACATTAATGGTTTACAGTTAGCAGTAAATACAGTTTTTGATGTATGTTGCTATATCTCAGTTTGGTAAAAATGCTCTAAACCCCAGCCTAGATCCTCCTCCACCATCATGATCCAGCTTCCCCTTCCCCAAGAGTCCTTTACTTTGGTGTAATAAGCCAAACCCAGTTCAAGTTCTACTTTGTGTTTCTCCTTCTGTTCTTATTTCTCAGCTTCTGTCTATCAGTGAAATCATCCCATATTCATTCTTCTCTTTGTGGCTTATCTCACTTAACATAATTCCTTCAAGCTCTATCCAGATGAGGTGAAGAAGGTGAATTCATCATTAAAAAATTTTTATTTATAAAAAGGAAACATCGACAAAACCATAGGATAAGAGGGGTACAGCTCCACACAATTCCTACCACCAAAACTCTGTATCCCATCCCCTCCCCTGATAGCTTTCCTAGTCTTTATCTCTCTGGGAGTATGGACCCAGGGTCATTGTGGGGTGCAGAGGGTGGAAGGTCTAGCTTTTGCAATTGCTTCTCTGCTGAACATGGGAGTTGACAGGCCGATCCATACTCCCAGCCTGTCTCTCTCTTTCCTTAGTGTGGCAGGGCTCTGGGGAAGTGGGGCTCCAGGACACATTGGTGGGATTGTCTGTCCAGGGAAGTCTGGTTGGCATCATGGTAGCATTTGGAACCTGATGGCTGAAAAGAGAGTTAACATATGAAGCCAAACAAATTGTTGACTAATCATGAACCTAAAGGCTGGAATAAACCGCCGGACTGTTACCAGCCACTTAGTCTCTCCCTAGGCTCCTCTCTGTCACCAGCAACGTGTGTTTGCACTCACCGGTGATTTGGTGGGTTCCTGTAGTCATTCTAGTCCTGTCTTGTTGGTCCCAGGTGGTCTCCTTTGGTATTCCTAGTTGATCTGGGAGAGGAGAGGAGAGAAACAGATCTGCTGCTGCTCGTAGCCCCGCCTCCGGAAGTGGGGACAAAGGAACCCTCCTACACTGCTGGTAGGAATGTAAACTGATCCAACCTCTGTGGAGAACGGTCTGGAGAACTCTCAGAAGGCTAGAAATGGACCCACTCTATGATCCTGCAATTCCTCTCCTGGTTATATATCCTAAGGAACCCATCATATCCATCCAAAAAGATTTGTGTACACATATGTTCTTGGCAGCACAATTTGTAATAGCCAAAACCTGGAAGCAACCCAGGTGTCCAACAACAGATGAGTGGCTGAGCAAGTTGTGGTATATATATACAATGGAATACTACTCAGCTGTAAAAAATGGTGACTTCACCGTTTTCAGCCGATCTTGGATGAACCTTGATAAAATCATGTTGAGTGAAATAAGTCAGAAACAGAAGGATGAATATGGGATGATCTCACTCTCAGGCAGAAGTTGAAAAACAAGATCAGAAAAACAGAAGTAGAACCTGAAATGGAATTGGCATGTTGCACCAAAGTAAAAGACTCTGGGGTGGGTGGGTGGGGAGAATACGGGTCCAAGAAGGATTCAGACGACCTAGTGGGGGTTGTATTGTTATATGAGAATCTGGGGAATGTTATGTATGTACAAACTATTGTACTTACTGTTGAATGTAAAACATTAATTCCCCAATAAAAAAACAGTAAAAAAATAAAAAATAAAATAAAATAAATAAAAAAATAAAAAAATAAAAAAAGAGATACTGAAAACAACAACAGAGATATGTGGGAGGACTTCAAAAGAAATAATATTCAGGATGGCAGAGGATGTAGTGGGGGTTGTATTGTTGTGTGGAAAACTGAGACATGTTATGCATGTACAAACTATTGTATTTACTATTGACTGTAAAACAATAATCCCCCAATAAAGAAATAAAAATGAAAAAAAAAAGGCTGGAATAATGCAGATGAAGAGTTAGGGGGAGTCCATTTTGTAGATAGCTAGTAGGCTTATTTTAATTATATTCCAAAGGGCCCGTGACTATACTAGTTTCTTTTTAATAGCTGAGTAGTATTCCACTGTGTGTTTATATATATACCACAACTTTATCGGGCACTCATCTGTTGAGAAACTGTTATTATAATAAACTTTGTAAGTAGCCACTACTTTGTCTCTCTTTTTGCTTTATTACTTTTTCTTTCCATGTTCACTTAAATATTTAATTATTTATTTAATTTATTATATTTTTATTAATTAGCTAATAGTGATTTACATGATTATAAGATAATAGTGGTATAATTCTATACTACTCTCACCACCAAAGTTTTGTTCTTTCAGCCCCCTCCAATGGTAACCACCATAGTTCTCATGAGATCATAGATATGGGTTGACTATATATATATATATTTTTTTTCTTTTTTCAGCTTCATACATTTTAATTATCTGTATTCTGCATATGAGTAATATTATCCTGTAGTTGTCCCTCACATCCTTACCTCAGCATAATCACCACAAGTTCCATCAATTTTGTACCAAAGGACACAATATAGTCTTTTTAACAGCTGAGTAGAATTCTCTTGAGTTATGTGCTATAACTTCTTTTTTTATTTATAAAACTGAAATAAATAATTTTTATTTCATTGTTAAAGGCATTCCCCCAAATCTATCCAAGTATTCCTGATAAGGTTCTCCTCCCCAAATATCTTAAACTTCTAATCAGGAAAATGAAAAGGCAAACACCAGAGAAGCATGTGGTCCATTTAGGCAGAGATGGATGGCTCCACCTGGAAACTGATGCCTGTTTTAATTTCCTTCTTAGGCTTTTCCTTAAATTTTTTTTAATAAGCCACATCTAATCTTATTATAACTTCTGACATGCTTCTGTTTCTTTCTTCAATCTTGGGTAGAGAAAATAGGGCTTGACTTTCTCAGTTCTCCAAATTCTCCTCCATCTCAGTGTTGGGGCAAAAACAAAGGTTTCTGGTTACAAAAATTTCCAGTAGAATTGGGGCTCAGAGACCTCTGCTTATCTTTCCTAAACATTTCCTCCCCTCTGGGAATATGGAACAAATTCCTCCTGGGTTACAGAAGGAAATAGTCCTGACTTCTGTAATTGCTTTTCCACTTGACATGAATGTTGGCTGGTCAATCTATACCCCCAGCCTATCTCTATCTTTACCTAATTGGGTAGGGCTTTGGAGAAGTCAGGTTTTAGGACTCATTGGTAAGGCCCAGGGAAGGGAGGATGGGGATTGTAGTAGCATCTAGAACTTTATGGGTGAGGTTATAGTGCTTCTTTTGATGTTCCAGCTGGAGTTTGATGAAGTTTGCTAAGTTCATTAGTTGTCAGTCTTTGTTTTTCAGGGAAGAACTTGGTGTCTGCTATTATTCCATGGCTATGCCTCCCAGCAGTTTTTCATTTATTACGTTTTATAGACTGAATGGAAATCAAGATGCAGTGAGGTCAGGCAACTTAGCCATGGTCACAAGGCTAGTGTACCAGGAATCAAAACCATGCAGTGACTCCAGAGTTCCTGCCTTTGACTTTAGAGTCTCTTTTTTGAACCATTGTTCCATTGACCACTCACCTTTACTTCTTTATTTCACGTGGTCAGCTATGCTGTGTTTTGTAGAGTACTCACTTCCCAGTGGGGCCTGCCGTGGACCACTCAGTGGATGAGCAGCAGGAGGGTCAGGGGTCTTGAAGGCAACCTCCCAGGTGGGTCAGGAGTCAGTGAGGGAGAACAGATAGACACCACACTCTATTGGAGGGTGAATCTGGACTCGTTTTAATAGTGAAACTGCATTAGCTTTTATACTTTTTTCAGGTTACATTCAGGTTGTCTAAGCAACCAGCTCATAAAGAAGTAACAATAGTCTTGTGGCTTTGGCAGGCTACATGTTATTCCCCCATAACTGTAAAGAATGGGTACAATACTTTGTATCGTTCTGTTCCCAGGGGAGGTCATACCCAGAATTGTTTTAGACTTTTGCTGAGGGCTATCTCTACCATTAATCTTCTATGGGGGCGTACAGATCTTTGCCTAGTCGTGGACCACTGCTCATCTAGGTCTGGTACAGTTTAACTATTAATCTTTCTTTGTTTTCAATATGTCAACTTGTACCTGGGAGGCCTCAATCTCTGTATTGTTTCTATGAGGGGCAAGTCATAACATGACTTGTTTTGTCCGTCTATGCTAACCCACCTTCTCCACTTTCATAATGTAACTTTCAAATATGCTCCTGTGTAAGGGAAAGGGGGTGCTTCTGACTCTCCATTCCCACCAGGCACTGCCAAAGCATTATTAATCAATTGTAACAGTATAATTGTTTGTAGCAATAACAGGGGGAGAATGCGTTGACCCATTCCCGTCCTTCTGCCCAGCTTCTTTGAAGTCTGAATGCAGGTCCAGAGGAGATGACTTTGTCAGTCTCTCTGGTGGTCGTGACGGGGCGGCGCAGGGGCCCAGTCAAGGAAGAAGAGGGACTCAAGTCTAGCCTGTCACCTGTTGTCAAAATGTTCTTTGGCTGCTGAAACTTTATAGAGTCTGATTTGGACTAAGGTGGTGTATGGGTTAGGAGCAGAGTTCTCAGAACTCATTTCTCTGCTCATCCCTTCCTTCTCTCCTCATGCCTTATAGCTTAAGTGATTTCCCAAGCATAGAAAATAAGTTATCTTTTTTTTTTTAAAAAAATTATTTTTATTATTGGATAGAGACAGAGAAATTGAGAGGAGAGAGGGAATAGAGAGGGAGAGAGACAGAGAGACACCTGCAGCCCTGTTCCACCACTTATGAAACTTTCCCCCTGCAGGTGGGGACCAGAGGTTTGAACCCAGGTCTTTGTGTTCTGTCACATGTGCGCTCAAACAGGTCTGCCACTGCTTGACCTAAAAAATAAGTTATCTTTATGGCAACAGTGAAACTTCTTCTTTCTTTCTCTTTTGCCACCAAAACAGAAAGAAAGTTTGTGTTTATTTGTTTATTTTCAGCTAGAGGGAGAGAGGCAGAGAGGGAAACTGCTTGTGAAGCCTTGCCTTTATTTGCTTGGTGCTCTCTTGTACTGGGTAGTGGATCAAACTCCGGTCCTCTTCATAGTAAACCTTCACGCTAATTTACTGGATGAATCATCTCCCAGCCCCTCAGGCTGCTTTTTCATATCTATTTATCACCTTCGTAAGCCTTCAGTGTATGTGAAGGCAGTTTTCCTCTTCTTGCCTGTACACAGAACCAATTTTCAAACTTTTATTTTCTCCATTGCAGTTTTCAGAGAATCCTTTTAAGTATACTGGGTCCCTCTTAATTACAAACTGCTCAAAAATGAAAAAGCAAAGTCTCCACAAAAGTTAAATGAAACTATTAATTAAACTATGGCCCTCAACTGTATTTCATAGCACTGTTTCTATAGGAAAGTATGCCTAAATTTCATTTTAGGCTCTCCAGGGAGCTGTACCTACTACTCTAAGGGGTTATGCATGTAGAGTAACTGACAGTGAGTTGGTGCCTTTCTGTGTGACTTGGCCACCTGCACCGAACGGAGTATGATAGCTTGGTATACCTCTTTAGAGTTCTGTAATCTGCTCTCTATCCTGTAGGTCATTTTTAACCCTTCATTTGATAAAGAGAAATGGAGAAGGGAGTTGTGAGGCAGAAGAGAAAGAGAGACTCCTTAACCACTGGTTCACTTTACCACTTGTGAAGCATCCTGCCCTGCACGTGGGGACTGGGGGCTTGAACTTGGGTCCTTGTTCATAGTATTATGTGCACTCAACTGGGTGAGATTCCTCCTGGTCCCCTAAGCCAATTATTTAGTGCCATAGAACTTTAAGATATAGAACTTGATTTTTAAGGCTTATTTATTTTATGTATTTCTGTATGTGTGTATGTTTGTATGTATGTGTCTGGAGAAGAGAAAGAGCTCAGAGCACAGCTCTATCTTATACAGTCCTGAAGATCAAACCCCGGGTCTAGATATACAAAAGCATATACTGTACTACCAAAGCCACCTTCCTGGTCGCCTCTAATTCATTCTTGACACAGGCAGCCAGACTGATTTTTGAAAATGCACTTGTGATCTTGACTCTCTTCTTACAAACCTTTGAATATCTTCTAATTGCTATTAGGATAAATATCTTAAACAGGACGTATGCCATGATCCCTCCTCCCCTAACCTCTTCATGTTTTAGCTGCATTTTGATACCTGGTACTGTACTTTGACCTCCTTTAAGCTAGTTCTAATATTCCAAGTACTTTTTCACTTTAGTAACTTTTTATATGCTCTGTCACTTTGCTGAAATGGTTTAGTCCTTTCTCCTCACCTGGGCAACTATTATTCCTCCTTCAGATTTTCAATTTAAATGTGACTTTTTTTTTTAGGAACAGCTTTTGTACTGAATATATTATGTAATTTTCCTTTATAATACTTCTTACAGGATCAAATAAAATGTGTTTAATGTTTCTCTTCCTTGAATAGGTGGTAACTAAACTCTAAAAAAAAGGAAACATATCTGCTTCATTTTTTTCTGATATTAAATGTGTTGAATAATTATATGTGAATGTACAGATGATACATGAACTAAAGAATAAATTAATCAGTAACTTGCTTACATTACTCCTTTCTTTCCCATCTGAATTTCCTGAAGTAGAGAGTACACCTTTACTCATTAAAATTATTGTTAGTTTATTTTTAATAGTGATTTAATAATGTTGATTAGATAAAGATTGATAAAGATTGTGGGGTAAGAGGAGTACCATTCCATACCATCAGAGTTCTGTATCCCATCCTTTCCCATTGGAAGTTTCTCTTTACTTTATCCTTCTGGGAATATGGACCAAAGATCTTTCTGGGGTGCAAAGGATAGAAGGTCTGGCTTCTGTAATTGATTCTCCTTTGGACATGGGTGTTGGCAGGTTGATCCATACCCCTAGACTGTTTCTGTATTTCTCTAGTGGGGTAGGGCTATGGGGAGGTGGGGTTCCAGAACACATTGGTGAGGCCATCTGCCCAGGGAATTCAGGTTGGTGTCATGGTAGCTTCTGCAACTTGGTGGCTGAAAAACATTAAGATATAAAGGAGAACAAATGGTTTAATAATAGAAACCTAAATGTAAGACTATAGCAGATGAGACCTGTGGGTCTTCATGTTGGAAGAAGCTAGGAAGTCTATTTTAAGTATCTTCCAAGGGGCCCATGACTTTACTAATTTTTGCCCAAGCCCTATAGTTAACATGCAGGCAGGGTAAAAGTATTGTCTGGGAAGTTGGTGTCAGAGTTGGAAATAGGACCATAAAGTTGGACCAGGGCAGAGAGCAGCTCCCAAATATGGGAAAATCATATAAATAATGTTAACTGTAAACTCTATCAGTCAGACTTAGGACCCAGGTCTGTTCACATTTAGCACAGGAGCCTGTGTGACCTCTGCATCCTTGTCAGTCTGAGCTCACATTCCATGGTCACAGCTAGGAACATTCTAGGCTGCACTCATTTCAGGACCAGTCTTCCTTGAGTAGCAGACCCTTATTCATTTTTATTGGACCCAAATTGTATAGCACAGGACTTTGAAATTGGCGAGCCTCAATAAAGAGCTGTAAGTTAATTAATTGATCTGCCAAGCTCAGATGAATTAGTTAAGGCATGGGAAAATAAAGAAAGGTCAGGATGAAATATATGGGGTTGTTTTATTAAAAGAATGCTGTCTGGTTTTCCAAAGCACAATGACATAGTGGTTCTTATTTATGCCCAGTGATCAGAAAATTAGATTGTGCCATACACTGAGTTCTTTGAGTTCAATCTGATTGATTTTTCTTCTCTGTTTAAAGTATTTGGCTAGCATAGGTAAACATTTTTCACCTGTGTTAGTAATAGCCACTTATTAAACTTACTATTTTGTTTCTGAGAGTAGTTGGATTTTTCTTTTCTTTTCTTTTTGTTTTTTGAGATGCCAAGAACCACCTGTAGTAGGTAGCTAATTAAATACATTGTGTGATAAAAACAAGATGCCTTGGGCTTTATCTTTTAATTTATTGATTTTTGAGTGGGAACTCATTTTCGTGACTTACAGGCCTTATTTGTTATTTCTACAGCTATCCTTCCTCAATTCTTCCTATTGGAAGAGTGCAAGGCAATCCCGAGCCTCCTATTCAGAGGGTAAAAAAATCAGTCTTTCCCTTGTGCCTCCTGATTGTGACTTAAGTTAGCAAAGTCTTAATCTTTGTCTTCTTTATCTTTCTTTCTGCCTGAAAACAAAGTCCCTTGCACCGAAGAAAGATAGGTATGCTGAAAAAAGAATGAGAATAGTTTTGCATCTTTTCTTGCTCTGTCTGAATTAGCATCAGCATCACCTGGGCTTTCAATGTCATCTTGGAAGACTGTACTTTCAAGTGAATATCATTTGTGGTTTTCTCTCCTCTTTCAATCATTGCCTGATCTGTATCCAAAGGGTCTTGATTTTTTTAAAGAGGTCACGGTACTTAGCTAAGGTTAAACAGTTAAATGATCAGTGAAACTGGCTCTAATTGCCAGGACTTCTCATTGTACAACCTCAAATTGAACGAACTACTATTTTAAGAGAAAAGGAATGTATTGCAAAGAAGTTGTAGTTTGCAGAATGAAAGAATTAAAGATCCAGGTCAATTTTGGAGATTTTAGTCAGTGGAACTAGGAATTTGAAATCCGCAAAAATTTCTTAAGCTTTCTTTTATATTTCCCTTGAGGTATTGGTTACTATTGGGTAAAAATTCCCCAGGGAGTAAGGGACATAGTTACCAGTAGGGCTCTCATGTACTCTTTGCAGTGTACAGTTGTGTTCTGGATAAGGACCACAAATCATACTTAAGACATCAAAGGACTTTTAGATCAATTGTGGCAGATTTCCAGCAGATGGCACTCATGTGTGTTTTTTTCTAAGAAACATTAGTAAAATTATTTGAGGAAGAGGTACATTTTTCTGTTTTCAAAGAGCCTTAGAGTGGTACTGATGATATTGTCTTCTAGCAACTCAGAGTTTATGGTCCTCCTGATTACAGCTAAAGAAGAAAGAAAAAATTCCCGCACAAGTTTTTGCACAAAGAATCTCAACAATCACTTTAATGAATCTGACTTGGCCTCCATCATGATCAATTTCATTGACTTGGGGGTAGGATAAAGTGACTGACTGCGTAGACCTTACAATCCTTCCCCTGACTGCCTGGTGCACATAAATGCACTCACATTTTTCTTTCAATATAAATACATACTACTATATAAATATATACAATATAAGTATATATTTCAGTGGACCCATGTGTAATCATAAATATACCCACCCCTACTCTTAAGAAATATTCCACAAAATGTTAGTGTCACCTACAGCTGTAACTCACTCATTAACAACCTCAGCTCTCCCCCCCCTCACTTTGGGTGGGTGTTGGGAGAGAGGATGCCTTTTTAAAAATTTTATTTTAATTTATTTATAAAAAGGAAACATTGACAAAACCATAGGATAAGAGAGGTACAACTCCACACAATTCCCACCACCAGAACTTCGTATCCCTTCCCCTCCCCTGATAGCTTTCCTATTCTTTAATCCTCGAGTATGGACCCAAGGTCATTGTGGGATGCAGAAGGTCAAAGGTCAGGCTTCTGTAATTGCTTCCCCATCCAACATGGGCGTTGACTGGTCTATCCATACTCCCAGTCTGCCTCTCTATTTCCCTAGTTGGGCAGGGTTCTGGGGAATCAGAGCTCCTGACCACATTGGTGGGGTTGTCTGTCCAGGAAAGTCTGGCTGGCATCATGCTTGCATCTGGAGCCTGGTAGCTGAAAAGAGAGTTAAGATATGAAGTCAAACAAATTGTTGACTAATAATGAACCTAAAGGCTGGAGTGGTGCACTTGAAGAGTTGGGGGGTGGATCTCCATTTTGAAGGTAGCTAACAGACATATTTTAATTATATTCCAAAGGGCCTGTGGCTATACTAGTTTTTTTTTTCTCCCTGAGCCTGGAATCTTATATGCAGGTTGATCCAAGTTATTGTCTGGGGAGATGATGTCATGGCTGGAAAAGGAACCAGAAAGCTGGATCTGGGAAGAGTAGCTCCAAAATATGGGAAAGGTGTATAAATATTGTTGACTGTAAACCCCATCAATTTGATCTTATCTGGGGCCCATATTCAGCTTAGGAGCCTATGTGACCTCTGCATCTCTGTAGATCCAACCTCGCATTCTGTGTTTATGGGTAGGAATATTCCAAGCTGCCACAATATCAGGACCCATCTTCCTTTAGTGTAGCATAGAGTATGTTGTCTAGCTTCCCTTTGGAGGATGGAACATTCTCTACCACTGTTGATCCAAGTTGAGGGCAAGGTCCTATGGGGGCCCACAAGGGGTCTATTGTGTTGTCCCTGATAGAGCTGACTGGTAACAATAGAGAGTGGGATTTATTCGAGATCTTGGCCAATCATGTCTGTTTGGGAACCTCAGGACTCCCTGAATAGGGCCCCAGCGGATGGGGTGGCTGGATATTGACTAAAGAGTCATCGTTAAAGTATGCCAGTCCCTTGCCTTTACTCAGCTTTTGCAGTCCTTGTTTTGATAAGGATAGTTTGGGAGTGAGTGAGGGAAGTATAATAGGAAGTAGGTGAGGAGGGTATCTCAGTCTAAGTGGACACTATTTCATTATGAACTTCATACTGACTCACTGCAGACTATTGTGTACTTTTGCTTTCAGGTATATATTTTGCCTTAATTTATGGATACATGTGAACATATGTCCTATCTCATGAGACCTGGTATGTATATAGATTTTGAGACTTTGTTAGGAAGTGATCCACCTGGAATGGAATTAAAGAATCTTATGAAAGGAAAGGTCTCACCCGAGTAATGAGGCTGAATGGTTGACACTCCATGCCAGAGTCTCTGGGCACAGTCTGAAGTGAAGTATGTTGAGGTGGTACTTGTTGTGTTGATTAGGTTGGCATCAGCAGATGCAATAGCATTTGGTATGAATTGGTTATAGGGAACTAGGGATTTCCTCAATTATACATTTCTTATTAGGGTATCTCAAGCAAAGTAACTGTTTAAAAGGGCTAATTGGTTGTTAATGTAGTCTCTATTTTGATGGACTCTGTAGATTTACAGTTGAGTCTTAATATTTGACTTTGGATTCTGCCTTGGAAATTTATGTCTTCTAGAAACATCCCACAGGACTTTGTCCATCCTCTTTTGACCTTTGTATAATAACTTCTTCCTTTACTCTTTTAAAAAAATTTTAATATTTGTTTATTTATTTATTCCCTTTTGTTGCCCTAGTTGTTTTATTGTTGTCATTGTTGTTGGATAGGACAGAGAGAAACAGAGAGAGGAGAGGAAGACAGAGAGGGGGAGAGAAAGAGAGACACCTGCAGACCTGCTTCACCACTTGTGAAGCGACTCCCCTGCAGATGGGGAGCTGGGGGCTTGAACCAGGATCCTTACGCTTGTGCTTTGTGCCACTTGTGCTTAACCTGCTGCACTACTGCCCAACTCCCTTTCCTTTACTCTTAACTTGGCAACTGAACCAATAGGTTGAGTTAGTAAAACAGAGTTCAACTGTCTTCTAGCTCCCGGCTGAACCCCAGTACTAGCAATTCATGATGAGAGAAAGTACCATACTTTTCCAGAGTATGTGCACAGCAGGAATCGTTTGGCACATGCCTGGATGGTCAGGTTTCCCTCATTTTGAGGTCACTCCTGTGTATCCCTTCTACTTAGCAATTAAATATTTAACTTCACTATGGTACAGAATATTTATCTTTAAGCATTTGCAGGCAACATGGTTTTCTGAACGCAAGAACTTTAAATCACTAGGTACCATGCAGAAAGTTCTGTTTTATTATTATTCTTTTTAAAACAGGACTATGTATCTGTCTTTTTCTATTTATTTCCTATCCATTTTAAGAACTACCATCTTGAATAGAGGCATATTTCTGTTTTAAGGACCTTATTGAAGTCCATAAATAGTATCTGGCATGTTCTCATGTATTAACATTTCTCTACCAAATAACCAAAACATTATCGTCTATCTGCCAAGATAGAACAGAACAGCTATTATCTACCATGTTTCCAGATGAGAGGAATTGCTGTCTGCCCAGCTGGAAGTGGTGTGACTCTCACTGCCTCTACCTTATGTCAACTAAGCCCAATTTTCTTGCAATTCTCTGTTGTTCAAATCACTGCACCTTCCAATACTAATCTTTGCATTGCAAGTGAGTGGAACTCAGGTGTAATTAGCTTTAATAAAAATGAGGGGAAGTGTGCAAAATAAAAAAAATGGGAGGTGGAAATAATTGAAGGATCCTGAGTCGGAAACATCAGAGCTGTCAGTTGGGACTGCTCTGCAGACCTCATGACTGTGTCTAAGGACTAATATTTCTATCCTGCATTCTCTTTGTATGTGGGATTCAGTTATTCACACTCTTCTCCATGGCTGAAAGAAGCTCTGGATCACATTTCAATCCTTCATAATCAAAGCAGAAAAAGGGATTCTTTTCCTCCTTCTCCTAGGGAAAAAAAATAAAGGAGAAGGGCTCTGATTAGCCTGGTTCCAAGCAGTCACGGATCCTGAGTGGCCAGTGACATCACCTGACTGACTCACTGGTTTAGTTTTCAGAGACAGGCAACACTGATAAGCTATTATAGAGATAGTTGCTGAATTCTTGATTGGTATCCTGTTTGTTTTCTTCTGGGTGACCAAATTAAACACTTTGATTCTTTTGAAACCATACCTAAGAAGCATATGATTTCTTTTTTACTTGTAAAAATTAAAAAAAACATTGTTCATTATCTTCTTTTAAAGATATTGCCAATTTTTCTTACTGATGCCATTCCTCTAACTTTGCAAAACCAGTCACACTCTACCCAAATTATGCTTGTGATGAATGTGGTCCCTGGATATTCAGCTGGGATGGTGATCTACAGAGACAGCAATTGAAATGGCCAATCACAGCAGCCACTAAATCACGCCTGAGTGCAGGTGTATGATTAACAGCAGGTGCTGAAGATTTCAGCGCTGGTAAATTGGAGTCTTCCTTTCCACCTCACCTTAGTGAAGCTTTAGGTTTCTCGAGAACTGAAATTTCTGCAGAAAGATAAACTTTGTCTCAAACAGCTACTTTTTAAAGGCATATTTCCAGACTTTCTAGCTTGACTGTGGATCCCTGGAGGCCAGGAGCCAGAGTTTGTATTCTTTACATACTCACACTTCCTGAAAAAGCATGTTTTTCTCAGAGTTGGAGGGTTATTCCAAAGGCATCTAATGAGGTGGGATGTTGATTTCAATGGTTTTAAAAAGTGTACAGAAAAACTCTCTAGTCCTAGGTAGTGGAGAACTGTGACTATGGAATAAACATTAATCTTGGATCCACTAGGTATCTTGATTGTAGTTCTTTTTTCTACTTTGACAGCTATTTTGAATATGACTATTTACTAAAACAGCAAATATTTAAATTGAGTGATTATTGTGTACCAGGATGTGGAAGTAATAGTGAATTTGATAAAATTTCATTCCCTGGTTGTATGAGGCTATATGTGAGTGTGTGTGGGGGGTGGGAATCACTGGGGCTTTACCATTCTGAGCTGACTTTTATTCAGATATAAACAGACAGAGACAGAAAATTACCATAGCATCAAAACTTCCTCCAGTGTAACAGGGGCCAAGCTTGAACCTGAACCTGGGTTGTACACATGACAATGTACATATACTTTCCAGGTGAACTATCTTGCTGGTCTTCCTCACGGAGTTTTTCATTTGAACTGGAGACTGCAGAATACAAGAAGGGCTGGGTGGAGGTGCACCTGGTAAGTGCACACAGTATTAAAAGCAAGGACCTGCTCAAGGATCAGGGTTTGAGCCCCAGGCTCCTTACATGCAGGGGGTGCTTCACAAGCAATGAAGCAGGTCTGCAGTTGTCTATTTTTCCCTCTCCCTCTTGCCACTTCCTCTTTATCTCTCAATTTCTCTCTGTCGTATCCAATAAAAAAAAAAGCCTGTCAGGAGCAGTGGAATCATAGTGCCAGCAACGAGCCCCAGCGGTAACACTGGAGGCAAAAAATAAAATAAAACAAACAAACAACAACAACAAAAAAAAACAGAACACAAGACAATAAGAGAGATAATTATATAATCACTACCACCAGTGCCATGAATGGAGGGCAGTATGATAAAGAGTACTGGGGAAAACTCTTAAGATGTGGAGGAAAGGGGTAAGAGCCATGGGATTAATAAAGCAGGTTCTGGGATGAGAGATCTGAGTTTGAGCACCAACTTTCTCTGCTTATTGTGTGTCACGGGGAGAGTTACTCTGATCCCCAGGTTGTTTTTTTTTTTTTAATTTGGAAAATTGGACTATGTACCTATAGGAGGCTGTGGTAAAGACTGTATGAAAAATCCAACTAAGTGTTGACTATGATGCATTCTAGTCGTGTCCTCTGGGTTGACATAAAATGATTTTGAGTATCTTTCTCAGAAAATTCTAAGTTTCTATGAGTCGTATGGCCTGGAATTCTTTCTTAAAAATGAAAAGAACGAAGGACTCTTTCTAATTATTTTCCAGGTTCCAAAGGCTTTTAGTAAAATAGGAGATGGGTAATTGTCATTTTTATTTAATTTTGCAGTTTTCTGAGCTGTCTTTAAGTAGGAAGAAGCAGCTATGAATCTTGAAAAGTTCAAAATCCATTATCCATTACATAGGGATATAGTTAATGTGTCCCATCTTCAAGTGTAATTATCTTTTAAAGAACAGAGTTGGCTAAAGAAAGCCTTGGTCGATTAAAAAAAAATATTCCAAACCAACCATTAAATCACTAGTTTCTCTTAATTCATTGCATATGGTCCCAGGTGTAGGTCAAGAAAACCAAAGGATTTGTGGAATGAAAAAAACATAGGATTTTCTTTCTTTCTTTTTAATTTTTTAAAAATATGGCACACTTCACAAATTTGCGTGTCATCTTTGCTTAGGGACCGTGCTAATCTTCTCTGTATCCTTCCAATTTTAGAATATGTGCTGCTGAAGCGAGCACAGACATTCCATTTTCTATTTCTGTTTACATGTGAGCAGAAGCATGGGTGATTTCTTGCAACGTACTACTCAGGGGACCTGATGTACAAATTACTTCCTTTGGTGGCAGGGCAAGGATGCCTAGTTCCACTGTTCTACTTAGGTCTCAAAACTTTACATCAGGCTCAACCTGACGCTGTTGACTGGCTACGGAAGAAGGGCAAACACTAGAAGAAGAAGAAGGTGTACATTGTAGAAGAATCCAGCTCAGCAGTTGACTTCCAAACTACCTCTTCCTCATGGTGTGAACCTGTGTATCCATTACCCATCCACACAAATATTTGCCTGTATATCTGTCCTACTTTTTTCTTTAATTATATTATCTTTATTTACTTATTGAATAGAGATAGTCAGAAATTGAGAGAGAAATGGGTGATAGAGAGGGAGAGAAACAGAGAGACACCTGCAACACTTCACCACTTGCGAAGCTTTCCCCCTGCAAGTGGGAATCAGGGGCTTGAACCCAGGTCCTCGCAGATTGTAACGTGGGCTCAACCAGATGCGCGACCACCTGGCCCCTGTATGTCTGTTTTCTATCTATCGTCTATCTATCTATCTATCTATCTATCTATCTATCTATCTATCTATCTATCTATCTATCTATCTATCATCTGTTTATCATGGTGTAGTCCATGAAAATAGATTCCACAGAGAATGACGTCTCTGTCCTATAACATTTCTCATATAGTTTTAGAGTATAGCCCCAGAAGACTTGATTAAACATTGATAGAAGAAGAAATTATAAGATAACTAACCTAGCTTGCTAAGGATGCTGATCACCTGTCTTCACTCTGTGAGTTATCACCAGTTAAGAGCTGCCTGAGTCATGTGGGTTGGAATAAAGCATCCTCAGTCTCCCAATAATCTCCCCTCCCTACCTAGTCTTGTTTTTTTTTTTTTTTTTTTTTTTAACTGTGCTGAAGAACATGGCTTAGATCTTCTGCTCAATGGCACTTCCTGTCCTCTGCCATCCTCACTAAATTTAGGGCTCTTGAATGTTGAATGCAGTTTAAGGTTGGTGTGCCATACTTATTTGTGTAGTTTCTTGTGTGGAAACTGGAGAATGGGTTCATCTCACGGGACAGTGTCTGGTAAGTGACAAACTGGAAAGGAGAGGAGAGATTTATGTAGATCACACACACACACACACACACACACACACACACACACACACACACACACACACACACACAGATGAGAGAGAGACTGCTCTGCTTCTCTTTCTGGGATTAAGATAACATGTACCCGTTTATAAGAACAACACTCTTTTCTAACTGTCCATTTATTCATTCCTTTTCAGTTTTGCTTCCTTCTTAGGTATTTAATTTTTTGTTCATTCATTTATTAGAGACAGAGAGAAACTGAGATAGAAAGGAAGAGAGGCAGAGAGATGTCTATAGCATTGCTTTTCCACTTGTGAAGCTTCCCCTTTTCCGGTGGGGGCTTGACCTCAGGCCTTTGAACATGGTAACTCATGTGCTCAACCAAGTGCACCACAGCTCCCCCCCCCCAATTTAAAGGTACTTCTACCTTTATTTAATCCATGTACCACATTCATACATTCTGTGTTTATCCTCTTAGGCTGTATAATTGCTTGATACTTTCTGACCCTCTTACTCCGCTAATGCACCTGCCACATGATCTGCTTTGTTAGCCGTCCAATATTAAGAACTAGTTTCTTATCCAGTGTTCATGTTTGATCATTCCATCCCCTTTGTTTATTTCACAGTAATCTTTGTAACATGTGCACTCAGTCAGGAGCACTACCACCCGGCCCCATCACGGTAACCTTTGATGCCTTAACTCAGAATCGTGCTTTATATGAAAATTTCAGATGACCAAGTAGATATAGTATTATAGCCATGGAAAATTTCTCTGCCCCTCATATGGGACAAGCAATAACCTGCACTGTCTGTGTGCAGAATCACTCTTGGTTGTGATCATCTCTTGTAGCTATATTTTATCCTTACCTGCATTCTGACAAACTTAACAAATCTGATTACAAAGTCCTTCAAAGAACAGAAAGAAATTTTTTTCCCTCAATATGACCATGCCTAATTTAGTGTGGGAAGATGAATGGAACCAAATATATTTAGCATTAAGGAGAGAAGCTACCTGGAAGATAATCATATTTGCTTCTTATATTTGAAAAGACAGTATTTGGAAAGAGTTTGTTCCTGCATACTCAAAGGGAAAAGAGAGCCAGGTTAATTTTTTTTAATATATAGACTGACTTGCAGACATGGATAGCTTTTATTCCAGGGAATAGTTTGTCTTAGCTTCTGACCTTGAAGATGTGTAAGAGGCTAAATGACTACTGGTTGCACTGCTGCAGTGTGTCTCCTGTGAGCAGAATAAGGTTAGATTAATGACTTCTAGGGCCCCTTTCTGAGTTGGAACTTAATGGCCTTCAGTGCCTTTTGTCTTCTACTCATTGTTTCTAGTTTTCAAGGTCTGGAGTAACAGTTGGAAAAAAATGACCAAAAAGCTTAAGACATCGACAGTTGTCGTATTCTTAGCTTTATAAAAGGCAAAACAACTCCAGGAAGTTTTGGCTATAAGATATTAGAATAAACTTATCAGGGAACTGGTGATCCAAGAGATACTATCCTAATAGTCAAACGATGCCTTAAATTTGGAAGAGTTTTAGAAAATTTATGTTAGCATTCATCATTGTCTGTTTTTGACTATGGACACCTGATTTAGTTTTAAAATTTAGTACTTGAGTTATATATATAAAAGAGATGTACAAATATTATGGGTAGAATTTGATGTAGTGTCACATTATGATCAAGAGCTTTAGTATTCCAGGACTAGAACTGCACCCCTATTGCACCTATGTTATTTCCCAGTCTTTATCTTAGCACCTTCTTCCTAAAGGTAACCATAATGTGACTTATACTATTATAGGCAAGTAAGAGATCTTAATGTCAGTATAACCTCCTATTATCCTGAGAGCTAGAACAATTTCAGTCTTCTCTAGTCCACCCTGACACACTAAGGGACTTGCAGACTTGTGACAGAGTGGACTCTTGCAACAATATTTTCTAGATACCTATTTTTCATATCACAAAGCTCAGAGACTTGTTACTACTGCACAGTTAAGTGATAGGGTTGACACTGTGGCTAGGACCACAGTAAGACTATGTCCCTCATAAATCTGATTATTTTTGTTGGTTTTAAAAAATACTTTACTTAGTTATTAGATAGAGACAGAAAAAAATTGAGAGGAAGGGAGAGTCAGAGAGAGAGAGACAGAGAGGGAGAGAGAAGGAGAGACACCTGCAATACTGCTTTAGCACTTGTGAAGCTTTCCTTGCAAGTGGAGACCCAGGGCTTGAACCCAGGTCCTTGTGCATTATAATATGTGTATTCAACCAGGTATACCACTGATTGGCCCTGTCTTTTGTAAGCAGAAATCTTATGGTAGCATAACTGCATATTTAAAGAGAAAAAAAGAATACCATGATTCCTCTATCAAGCAGTTGTTTTTCATTTCTTGTATGTTTCCCATTGACCTTTATTATACTTTAGAAATGCTACCCTTTTGGACAAGCTAAGAGCAACATAATATAATGTATGTGAAATGCGTTAAGAAAATCTCAAAGTGGTTTTCTTTCTTTGGGAGATTATGTAGTCATACCTACTGGACTATTCACAGACTTCTTTCTATTTTGATGTAGTGCTTGCGTTCTGAACTATTTTATCTTGATTTTACTCTAGGGTTTTTAGAATTAGGTTTTGCTGGAGTCAACTTTATTTAACGCTTGTATGCATTACAGCTATTAGAAAAAAAAATTCATTCAAAAGTATTTGGAGCACCAACAAACTAATTAAAGCTACCAAGCTAAATAAATCCATTTTTGATTATCAGTAACAGAGTAAATTTTTGTCATCACAGAGTTTGCTTAATACTTGAGGGAAAGAAAGGAAATTCATTCTATCATAGTCTTTGGCATACACTTAAAGTGTACCGGTAGATCTATAAATGTTTCACTATCTTTTTATTGTGAAGACCATGGATTAGCTTAGATAGCTCGAGCCAGCTATGAAAGGGTCCTAGGACATGGGCTAGATTGGTGAGTAGACAACTAACAACTATTTCATGACCTGTGATATGAGTGAATATGTCAGCAGTCATTGAATGCCCAGGATTGAATCATCAACACAGGACTTTTAAAATATATATATTTATTTATTATAGAATAGAGACAGAGAGAAATAAGATGGGAGGAAGATATAGACAAGGAGGTAGATAGACAGACAGATAGAGAGACAAAGAGAGAGAGACAGAGAGATAGATAGACACAGAGAGAGAGACAGAGAGAGAGAGATGCCTGCAGCCCTGCTTCACCACTCATGAAGGTCCCACCTGCAGGTGGGATCCAGGGGCTTGAACCTACAACCTTGTGCACTGCAATGTATGCACTTAACCAAGTGCGCCACCATCTGGCCCGATATAGGATTTTTAAAACGTGATTTTTCACTTTATGGTGTAATATTTATTTTGTCCTTTATTACCCAAGCATAAATGTGGATGGGTCATTGGAAATATAAATTTAGGAAAAAATATCTCTATGTTTACTATGCCTTGACTGTGACCTAATGATCTCAAATTTATTTATTTATTTATATTGGGTGAGTTAATGGTTTATACAGTCCTCGACACATAGGCACAGCCTTTCATCTCCCCTTGATAGCTATTTGGGAGACACTCTCTCCTCCAATCGAGGCCCCTCTTCCCCATCATACAACAGGACTCCAGTGTCTCTTCACCTCATTTCTTCTTTCTATTTTTTTAATTGGGTAGGACAGACAGAAATTTAGAGAGGAGGAGGAGATAGAGAGTGAGAGAGATAGAAAGACATCTGCAGACCTACTTCACCACTTGTGAAACTTCCCCCCTGAAGGTTGGGGGCAGGGGCTTGAATCTAGGGCTTGTACATGACAATATGTGCTTAACTGGTTGTGCCACTGCCTCCCCCCATCCACTTCTTTTCACCTTTCCTAGAGTCCTTTGTTTTGATGCAATACACCACTCCCAGTTCAAGTTTCATCTTATGATTTCCATTATTGTTTTTTTCTTAAGTTCTGACCAAAATATTTTAGAAGAGATAACCTGATCATTTTTAATGACTACATAGTATTCCATTGTGTATATGTACTACAACTTTCTTAGCCACTCATCTGCCATTGGGTATCTGAGTTGCTACCAAGTTTGGGCTATTATAAACTATTTAATCTCTTTTTCCTGCTGGATAACTATGGGTAGGACTTCAAGACTATGTTGAATGGCAAAGCTTTCAGCTTCTCTCCATTTAATATGCTGTTGGCTGTAGGTTTATTGTATATAGACTCAACAATAGATCCCCATTCTTTAAGTTTTGATGATGAAGTTTGGATCTTGTCAAAGGCTTTCATTGCATCTGTTGAGATAATTATATTATTTTGTATTTCCTTGTTTTAATATGTTGAATCACGTTTATTGATTTATGTATGCTGAACCAGCCTTGCATCCCTGGGATAAATCCAACTTTGTCAAGGTTAGTGCATGTTACTTATATGTCAATTCATATTTAAAGGGATCAGGAAGCAGTTGTTCTATTCCCTGCCTTGTTACCAGTAAAAATTTAGTGGAAATCTTTCTGAGTCTAGGTTTCATAATTTGTAAAATGGGGCTAATAGCAAGTATCCTGTTTCCCTTCCACACTTGATGTAAATACCAAAATGGACTTTATGAGGGCATTTTCTGTTGAATAGGGTTCTAATGACTTGTTTTGGTCTTCTATCCTAGATAGTTTGATTAATCTGTACTTATAAACCAGTGAATTTGTGAAATTAACTATGAAGATTGACTTAGGAGGCAATATGAAATGTATCTCAGAAACTCCTAGGCATTTCCATGATAACATTGGTTGTGGAAGTGGGGCTACAGAGACAGTCAATAAATTCCTTCAAATAATGTTAATTTTTGCCCTGCTAAGCTGGAATTTGAAAGCAACCAAGAATCTCAAATAACTTTATAGCAAATGATTAAATTTCCTCATTTGTGCTTTTTGCCATTAGAACATTTGAAATTCTCCTCCATTCCTTGTTCCTTATGTTAATTTTTAAAAATTGATGATGGAACATTGTTTTACACATTTCAGGACTATTTTTATGCCCATTCTTGATGCATGCAAGTCACTGCATACCCCACCAAAGATGTTACCCCCTCAATGTACTTTCTACTCCCTACCTGGCCATGTGAGTTCTCAGATTTCAAGAACTTGTAGATAATATAAACAATGGAACCTATGCAATGAAAAGGGTGAGAGTGTATCAACTGAACAGAAGTGGGTTGAATTGGAGGCAATTCTGTCAGTTGAAATAAAGAGATAAAAAGAAATTGGTGTTACTCATATGCAGAGTATAGATGACTAAACCAAATGAGCTAGCAAAAAGAAGACAGAAAGAGAGAGAGAGATTCACCAGGATACGCACACTGTCTCTTCTATGTTTTGAAAGATTTACCTGATTAATAATGATAAGGAAAGAGGAGGACAGTAGGGAATAGAAGAAAAGACTGCCAAAGAGTTATTAGAGCTTTTAGCCAGAATGATAGGTATGTTGAAGTTATCCCTCTGGGTATTCATTTGTTGTTGTTGGCTAGTTTGTACACTTATTCAAAATAATTTCAGAATATATTATGGGTCCAGTCAAAGGTCATATGTTAGGGGCTACATTTACACTATGTATCTCAGGCTTGAATAAAATGATGGTAATCACTTGTAAATACATAAATGTCTCTTGTAAATTTTTCAGTCCAAAACAATTACTTTTCTTCTGTGTTATTGATTTTTTATAATGTCTGGTAATAACACTCCATATATATATATATATATATACATATATATAATTTTTTAAAAGAAATCTTTATTGTCAGCCATGTAGTTTGGGTGGGCTTAACCTTTGGGTGCCTTTGTCATCAGACTGAATTAAGGTCATCTTTGCTCTATTTTTCTCAATGTGACACAGGTATGCAATTCAAACAGTGTCAAAGAGGATTTATAAAATAAACTATAACAGATAATTTCTGAAGTTTCTGAGAGAGAAAACCTTTGTCATATTCTGGAAGGTGTGAGAAGAGGATATGAGGCCTTGGATGATTCCTGTCCTTTTGCTGACAAGCAAGGCATGTCTGGAGTAACTGGGATACTGAAGGTGGTATCTGAGGGTGAGAACAATTCTGCGGAAGTCACGTAAGAAAATATGACAGCAGGTATAGGTAACAGGGCTTTTCTACTGGGCCAGTCTTCCCTGAAGCAACTTAACTTTAGCACTTCACGTCTACAAGCCACTAAAACTTCCTCTTCTGAACTAGCCACCCCCCCTTGAACCCCACTCCTAAGGCTACTACAAAATTAATTTACTTTTTATCTTTATATTTTAATATACTGTAGATGTGTCATATAAATATAAATATGGGAGCTTTTTTTCCTCAAGTTGCTTCAGCATGTTTCATACATACTCACCAGTATGTATGATAGAGCTCCACATTTTCTGTATCCTTGCCAAATATCCCTAGTGCTTGACTTTTCGAGTTTTGGCAACTTAGTCAAGTGATAGCTCACTATGGTTTTGATTTGTGTTTCGCTAATGACTTCCAGCACTTTCCAAGTGATCGCAGGGTATTTGCATCCTTTTGAACTCTCTTTAGGTTTTAGATCAGCCTGAGTTATATTTTTCTGTTACTGGTAGCATTGAGCCCTAGCTTACTCAGAGAGGTATGCTTCCTCTCTGGGGTAAGATTCTCAGTGCCTTGCATTTTTCTGTTACCCTTGAATGAACTTTAATACTATGTGCGTGTCATCCAGTGTACCACCACTTGGCCCCCTGATAATGAACAGTATATATAACACTTATGCAAGTGAAATTTATAAACCATCAGTAGAATGACCAGTTTATTGTCATGGAATAAAGCTATGTTGTGATCAGCTAAATGATTATTCACATTGTGTTTGTGAAATTCATCCAGTCTTGTAATTTTTTTTACTTTTATTTTTAAAACATTTTTGTTTCTTATTGGATAAAGACAGAGAGAAATGGAGGAGGGAGGAGGAGCTAGAAAGGGAAAGGGACAGAGAGAAGATACCTGCAACTCTGATTCACCACTCATGGGGACCAGGGCTTTGAACACAGGTCCTTGCACATTTAATGTGCGCACTTAGCCAAGTCCACCACTGCTTGGCCCCCAGTCTATTATATTTAGTGGTAGTTGGTGTGTTTATTTTGAAGTATAGTAGTATTCTTTTGAATGAATATGGTCTAGTTTATCCATGGCATTGTTTAGGGACATTTGCTTTTTTTTTTTTTCAAATATTTCATATTAGAAATAATATTGCCATGGGCATTTATGTACATGAATTTTGGAATTCTTAACAAAACCATGGCAAATTTTCAATGATATTTACTAGTTGTTTTATTGTTAAACCTTCCACTTTTTTCCAGTTTATTCTTGAAATTTATTGTTGTTATAATGTTATTTTAAGAACTTCATGGTAGTTGGTGACTAGCCTGGGGAGTTTTACTTTATTTCAGACTGGGGTTGGCTTAAATCTTAGTCGTGCTTCATTCTTCTTGAGGGCCTGACATATCTAGTAACCCCTATTGCAATGGATTAAATGTTTGTGCCCTTCTAGAATTCATATGTTGGAGCTCTCAAAGAAATCTTTAAAAAATATAAAAGGAAAAAAAAACTTGTGTATTTACTGTTGAATGTAAAACACTAATCCCCCAATAAAGGAAAAAAAAAAAAAAGAAAAAAACATGTGTGTGGCCTTGACGGGGTAAACTAGATCATGAGGATGGAGCCCCCAGACGTGGGGTTGTGCTCTTCTGAAATCAGAGAATTAAATAGCTCTGTTCTTACCAGGTGAGGACACAGTAAATGTAGGGCTATTTGTAAACCAGGAAGAGAGTAATGACCAAGCACTTGACTACATTGGTACCCTACTCTTGTACCTCCAGCTTCTTCCAGAACTAAGAGAAATGTGTAAACTACCTAGTCTTTCTATAAGTCAAATTGACAAGCATACTTTTCTCCCAGAATGTTGTTCTTCAGGAATCAGGAATGAAAATGTGAATGTTTACCAGGGCCCTTTCCCTTAAATAGGCCCTGAAAATTTTAGATTTTTCTTATTGCCTGAGGCTGCTGAAAGCTTTGCTCAGTTCTCCTGCCTGTTAGCTATAGTGCTGAGCTTAGCCTTTTATGAGTTGCTTATGAATTAGTAAGTGGGTCAAAGGGAAAAGCGTACCTAACATCCCTTTGCTTCTAAAACCTCACTCCAGTGGCTATTCCAACAGATGAAGGGAGGTGTTTACTCTGTGTCATGAATACAAACTGACTTAGGTCTTGGGGAATCTGCCCTCTCTCTGGGTGTTTGTGTATGGAGGCAGTTTATGAATTACTGGAAAGAGATAAAATTCTATGTATGGCAATTTATATGAGAAAGAAGAAAGATTGTCTGGATTCAAAAGAGATTGTAGTCAGAAGCACGAGGAAGTCTGGAGTGAATATATATATATTTAGACATGTTAATATTATGAATATTAAAATTTGATATAAAATTTCACCTATAAAATTGGTGAAAAGAATAAAAAAGGCCAAAGATACATTATGAGAAAAAAATTCATAATTAAGACAAAATCCAAACCCAAATTATTACATGTTGTTGTGAAGAAAATTGTTATAACTAGTAAAGAAATCTGTGTCAGTTGGGAGTATGGATCTACCTGCTAATGCACACATCCAGTGTAGAAGCAATTATAGAAGTCAGAACTCCCACTTTCTGCATCCCTTTCCAATTTTTTTTTTTGGTCTATCTTCCTAGTGGGGCATAAATGATAGGGGGAAGATGATCAGAGGAATCTGAACTCCAATTCCATCAGGTTCTGGAGAGAGGAGAGGAAAAACAGAGGGAGATTTGGATGTAGAGAGCTGGATAGGAAAAGAAGATGGGAGCATAGGAAAAAAGGACAAATATATATAATATAGATAGATAGTCACAGAAATAATAGTTAACCCATATCTACAACCTTAAGAGAATGCTGTAGCTTACAGTGGAGGGCATGGGGAATACATAACTGTGGTGATAGGAACAGGACAGAGTTGTACCCCTGTTAATTTGAAGCTTTGTAAATCAATATTAAATAATTACTAAAATAAAAAATAAATATGTGTCTAAGGATTTGAGAGTATATTTAGTATGTGGCCAAATCATTTTATCTTCATAAATAGACCCTAAGAAAGTAATCAGACATGGCAAAAGGGTAAAAACAGGTACTTTGTTAAAACTGCTATTAGAATACATTCATAGTGAGCAGAAGTAATTTTTTCAAGAGATTTTAAAGATGTTAGTTATGGGCCCCTTGGAATATACCTAAAATACTCTTACTAGATTTTTCCAAAATGGAGACCCCAAATATTCATCTGAAATATTCTTGCCTTTAGATTCAATGATTAGTCAGCAATTTGTTTTGCCTTATAGCTCAACTCTTTTTCAGCCAGCAAGTTCCAGATACTACCATGATACTAGCCTGACTTCCCTGGGCAGACGACCCCACCAATGTGTCCTGGAGCCCCTCTTCTCCAGAGGCCCACCCTACTAGGTAAAGAGAGAGGCAGGCTGGGAGTGTGGATCCACCTGTCAATGCCCATGTTCAGTGGGTAAGCAATTACAGAAGCCAGACCTTCCACCTTCTGCACCCCACAATGACCTTGGGTCCATATTCCCAGAGGGATAAAGACTAGGAAAGCTATTAGGGGAGGGGATGGGATACGGTGTTCTGGTGGTGGGAACTGTGTGGAGTTGTACCCCATTATTTTATCTCTAAAATTGCACATAAAAGTCTGGGAATTTCCGGTGGCGGCAGTGGGAATCGGACTGGTAGTATGCAGTCTCGGCTTCTGAAGAGGCGAATCTGGCAGGAATCCAAGCCATCAAAACCGCCACCATGACCATGGGCAAGAGCACAAGATGCTGCAGCACATTGACTACAGGATGACATGCATCCTGCAGGACGGCTACACCTTCATTGACACCTTCGAAGTTTTTGACAAGCATATGAATTTGATCCTGTGTGACTGATGAGTTCAGGAAGATCAAGCCGAAGAACTCAGAACAAGCAGGAAGAGGAAACATCATCATCATCATCATCATTATCGTCATCATCAACATCATCATCATCAACAACAACAACAACAAAAACCGAGTCCTTGGTCTGGTGCTTCGAGGGGAGAACCTGGTCTCAATGACAGTAGAGGGGTCTCCTCCCAAAGATACTGGCATAGCCCGAGTGTCATTGGCTGGAGCTGCCGGAGGCCCAGGGATCGGCAAGGCTGCTGGCACGGGAATCCGGGCTGGTGTTCACATGCCACAGGCTCCTGCAGGACTTTCTGGGCCAGTCCGAGGTGTTGGTGGGCCACCGCAACAGATGATGACCCCATAAGGAAGAGGAACTGTTGCAGCTGCTGCAGCTGCTGGGACAGCCAGTATTGCAGGAACTCCAACCCAGTACTCATCTGCCCCCACCTGCAGGCAGAGGGGCACCCCTCCAGACATGATGGGCCCTCCTCCTCTTATGAGGCCTCCTATGGGTCTCCCGATGGGAATATCCCCTAGAAGAGTAACTCCAATGGGCATGCCCCCTCCAGGGATGCCCCCCTCCCCCTGGGATGAGAAGGCCCCCTCTCTTGGGATTGTGCCCTCCAAGGCCCTAGACTCATCTTGGCCCTCCTCAGCTCCCTGCCTGTTTCCTGTACCTTTTATTTCCTTTTAGCCTGTGAAACTAGTTTGTAATAAACTCTTAAAAAGAAAAAAAAAAAGTCTGTTCTTGCGAGTTAGTCCTCTGTCATGTGTCTCTGGTTTGATTCAGTTTTAGAGGAAGCATGAATAATGTTATGTTTGACCAGACTTAACTATATACAAATTCCTGTGGAGCAGTGGCTAGGAAGGGGATGTTTACTCACTGTCTGTCTTCACAATGATTTCTGTTGTCTCTGTGCTTCTAATGATGGCAGTTCAGGGGGACATGAGCCCCAGGAGATGGAGAAATGGGGCAAATCACTCTTGTCATTTCCCTCTGGGTTTCTTTCCCATTATCTGACATTCCCGCAGGAAACCCCTCCCCCCATGGCATGTGTTTAGAAGCCATACTTTATAAGTTTAGTCACTTAATTATATTTTAGTCTCCTTTTAGGTGCCTTTTCCTTTCATTTAGATAAGGGTCAGTTATCTCCACTCATGTACATTTCATCTTGAAAAAAAAATCGGATCTTACATTGCAGTACATGAACCTATATGAATGGGGAGTGCTCACATCTGCTCTGTAATAGCTGAAATGTTTATTTATGTAATATGATCTAATAATATATATTATATAGTCTTTACATGTATTAAATGATATACACTTATGCATATATAACAATGGTGCATTTGTCTTACTCTGAGTATGTGGGGAGTCATGAAAGAATTTTGGGAAGATAAAGTGCAAAGCTCTATGTAGATCTTATGAAACACTCTTGTGATTATCTGAGAAGAAAATAATTAAGTGGGACCTAAAGTAAAGACAGCTGTATTAAGTTGCTTAAAATACCAGGACACAGTCTCCCAGAGGAAATATGAAGACAGCACCTCTGGGGACGATAAGCAGTCTGGTTCTTTAGTATGTCACTGAAGAATTTCACAAGAATTTTGTTTTCTTCTGGATCTGACTGACCTCAGATTCTTGCTGCAGAGCTACTCAACTTAACAGCTGGCATTGTAGTCTTTTCTAAGGCACTTTACCATGGGAGAACCCACTTAGAATGTAGGCTAGAGAAAAGCATTTCCCCTAGAAACTTGTGTGCTTTGCATTACGTATTGTATTAGGCATCCACTCAATTATCACTTTATAGTAGCCTATTTGGTGCCCAAGTGATAGAAAATTGAAAGGTAACTTTTTCTCCAGAGAAGTTTACAATGTAGTGGGGAAAACAGATACAAATGTGAAAATTTACACTTGGAAGCATTGGGTACTAGAAACTGGTAAGAAGGACTTAACTAAATCTTAATTGATTTAACTAAGAAGAAACTTGAGCTCCTTAAAGAAGGAAAGGGAAATTGTCATATTAAGAATGGCTATTTCCAGGTCAAAGCAGTAGCCTAAAGAGCCCAGAGAGGGAGCTCGTGAGCCACTGGGAGGTGGGGCAGGATTCAGGTGTGACTGGTGACTGAGTAGGGAGGTGCGGCTGCAGAATTTTAGCAGGGGCTGGTCATAGATAATTTTATGTACATACCACTACTGTGCATTTCTCTATTATCCTGAGAGTGAGGTGAGTCAGGGAAGGACTGGGAGCAAGCAAGGGTCAAGATGAACTGCCCCACTCTTCTAAGCACTTGGGTTAACCTACTCTGCCAGTTGAGGTAGACATCCTGAAAAGAGAACAGCCCAGAATGTTCCCAGCTGTGACCGCAGACTGCTAGTTCAGACTAACAGGAACTCAGAGGTTACACAGGCAAATATTACTAAAGTCAAGGAACATACCTGAATATACTTCCTAGCTTCTACCCATATGAAAACCCCTAATTTTATCTGCTCTATTTCTACCTTTGGGTTCCTGCTTATTAAACAATTTGTCCTGCCTTATAGCTTACAGCCAGCCACAAAGTTCCAGATGCTGCTATGATTCCATCCTGATTCCCCTGGTCAGATGATCCCACCTATGTGTCCCAAAGTCACACCTCTCCAGAGCTCTACCTCACTAAGGAAAGATAGAAATGGGGTGGGGTATAGATCGACCTGCCAACATCCAGGTCCAGCAGAGAAGCAATTACAGAAGCCATGCCTCCCACCTTCTGCACCCTATAAAGATCACTGGTCCATACTTCCAGAGGGACAAAGAATAGGAATCTTCCAATGAAGAGGATGGGACACAAAACTCTGGTGGTGGGAACTGTGTGGAATTGTTTCCCTGTTATCTTACAATTTTGCTAATTATTATTAAACCACTATTACAAACAACAACAACAAAAAGATTAAGTGTAAATGTTTAGGAACATCCTTGTGTTCATCTGAGACGGAAGATTTAAATTTGAGACTTAATAGAGGCAAAGAGACTTTGCAGTAACCCAGGCACAAAGACAAAATAATGAGCTCCTAGTCTAGAGAAGCTGACTATGAGCATTATGTGAAGTTAACAAGAATGGTAATTGAAGTAATAACTGCAGCAAGACCAGCCTATTCTAGTTATTCTACATGCATAAAATGGATCTGAATAGTTATGACAAAATAATATAAGCTCAATTTTTAATAGTGGATGATACCTGTGAAATAGCTAGGTAATCAGAAAATGGTTGATTCACTCATTGTCAACTAAACATATTCCACATTAAATACCCCCCTTACTCCCCAGAGTGCTGCATATCTCTGGCTATAGTGGGAACTGAAGTGGAATCCCTCATATGCAAATGATGCACTATCTCCTTGGCCCACCATTAGATATATTTACTGAAATTCTGGGATGTTTTAAGGACAACTCTAGGCAGTCTTGCCTTTTACAGAAAGACAAAACCCTTATCTTTTTTTTAAATTGATTTAATAATGATCAACAAGACCATAGGATAAGAGGGGTACAATTCCATACAATTTCTACCACCAGAGTTCTGCATCCCACTCCCTCCATTGAAAGCTTTCTTATTCTTTATCCCTCTGGGTAAATGGACCCAGGAACATTATGGGGTGCAGAAGATGGAAGATATGGCTTATGTAACTGTTTCTCTGCTGGACGTAGGCATTGGCTGGTCTACCCATACACCTAGTCTCTTTCTATCTTTCCTAGTGGGGAAGGGTTCTGGAGAGGTGTGGTTCCAGGGTACATTGGTGAGATTGTCTGCCTAGGGAAGTTGAATTGATGTCATGATAGCATCTGCAACTGAAAAAGCATTAAGATATAAAGCAGAACAAACTGCTTAATAGTCAGGACCCTAAAAGCAAGAATATATCAGATGAGATTAGGCGTTTCCATCTTGGAAAAAGTGAGTAGGTATATTTTAGGTATATTCCAAAGGGCCCATGACTTTACTAATTTTTGCCTGAGCCTGACAGCTAACATGCACATGGGCTACAGATATTGTCTAGGGAGATGCTGTCAGAGTTAGAAATAGGACTTGAAAGCTGGATCAGGGAAGAGAGTAGCTCAAAACCCCTGCCTTTTATAGAGCCCACAGTTTACCCAGAGGGTAAGAAATGATAACAATAAATATAGTAACTCAGTAGGTCAGGCAGTAACAAATGATATGGAGAATAAAACAGTTAATAGGATTGAGACTGGTGTAGAAAGAAACACCCCTCCCCCAGTTTTAAAAGAGTTGATCAAAACCCCCAAACAATCAGATAAAAAAAAAAGGCTTATCGAGAAGACAAGAGTTGAGCAATCAAGCAAGGCAAACATAAGAGTGAAATGCATTTTAGACTGTGAGAATCTGAACCTGCCGGGCTAGCCTGAGGGTGTTTCTTCCTGTGCTCTCTGTTTGGAACTCTGCTGGAGCCAACCTAGGCTGCTGCCTACTCAGCAATGAAGGAGAGAAACCAGGAACTCTCGTGGCTGAGCAGGAATGCAATGCCATGCTGGTTTTATTCATCTGCATTTATGCTTTCCAGGAAGGAAGTGGTAGGGTGTAAAAGGAAGTATATAGGATAAGGGGGAGGAGTGGAAAAAGAGCATGAACCAGTGGGGATTAAACCAGTGGGGATTAAACTAGTGGGGATTAAACCAGTGGGGATTAAACCAATGGGGATTAAACCAGGGCAGGTCTCAAACAAAACAATGATTATGTAAATAGACCATAGCGTTAAGCAATGCAGGGGAACCTGTAATGACATGGATAGAAACAGAAGCGTAACTAGCCAAAGGAGAAATGTTGACCAAAAGCAAACCACAGAGGAAGGATGACTGGTTCTCAAAAGCAGGAAGTATACTTGTAGGTCTGAAATGGGGCCAGCAAATAGGAAAGTGTACAGAGAGGAGAATAGAATGAAAGGGGATGCCCAGACCATGTAGAGCCCTATAGATTTATCCTAGAAAGTGACCTTTCTGTCTATGGCCATACCACCCTGAACATGCCTGACCTCATCTGACCTCAAAAACTTAGTAGGGTCAGGCCTGGTTAGTACTTGGATGGGAGAATGTTATCTTACTTTATTTGGTGGTGGTACTATTTGGAGGATTTATGGGTAGGGGGATAAAATTAGAGGATGGTGATCTAACTAGGTTTAAGAAGAATTGTTGTGCTTGCTGGCATGATAATAAAGTAACAGATGTTGGTCAGAAGACTAAAGCTGCAGTACTGATCACTGACAATGATGGTTTGAACATAGTGGTAATGGTGGTGAAGTGGGTAAGAGAGGGTCATATTTGTGTATATAATTAGAGACATTTGTTATTATATTGAATGACAAGGGGATGTATAGAGAAGGGAGAAGAGTTCACAGAGTTACTATTGTGACTAACAAAAGATTCTGGACTCGGTATGTACTTATTTATTGGAGAAATGAAAACAGATTGCTAAAGGAGAATTGACAGGAGAAAACCAAGAAGGGGGAAGTGTGAAGGGTAACAAACAACTTAATATATATGATAGAGTTCTTGGTTGTACATCTGTGGGAAGTGTTGAGATATTTTCACTTCAAACCATATTAAAAACAAAATTCAAATAGATTTATTTAAGAGACTAGTAGTAAATATATGATGGTAATTTAGAAAAGAGTGCAGAAGATGCTTTTTATAATCTTGGGATATGAAGGACATAAGATTTAAAATAAACAGATAATGGGAAATACAACTCCACTGAAATAAAAAAAACTTTAACTTAAAAAACATAAATGAAATTAGAAGACAGAAGACAGACTTCCAAATTATCATCAAAAGAGACAACTCAGAAAATGAACGGGGAAGGTATGGAGTGGAAAAATATTTGTAAAACATATATCTAACAAAGGATTCTGGTGCAGGATGTATCAAATCCTCATCTCAGTAATAAAATCTTGACTCATTCATAAAATATGGGTAAAATATTTGAACAATCCCTTTATAAGAAAGATGTATAAATGTCCAAAAATCACATAAAATGCTCATTATTAATCATTAGAAAAATGATAACTGAAACTGTGATTCATGAATACAATATGTTGTGAAAACTTTAGTCCTGTTTTAAGCTTTAAGAACTTCAAAAGTGTAATTGCTAGAAAATTACAAGTAATATTATTCAAAAGAGGCATTATTTACATTTCTTATGTACTTCTTGAGACTTGTGAATTTTAAATAATGAATGGCTCATTTTTTTCAGACTTTACATTAAGTGAAATAAAACATCAAAATTAAAAATGTATTTTTCAGAATTCACAGAATTCTATATAAACATACAAGAAAGGTAAATAATTTAACTTTCAAATAATGTTGCCTGTCAACTTATACCATATATATCTCTAAAGTTATTAAAACTTAAAACGCTACTAAAAGCTTTGGGATCTCTGTAATTATAGACTGAGTCTACCTAGATGCCAGTATGGTATGCGTAGGCCATTGGATAGACCCCTACCAATACAGTACATGTATATTACATACTGTAATAATTTATTTAGGGACTATATTTTTACTATGCTAGGAACTTGATATACAATTATGGACAAAATTAACATCACTATTCTCATAAAGTATATACATGCCATAATAGTTCAGTATATATAGCCTGTTGGGTATTACACTGGCTCCCCTGCATTGTTTGATAGTATGGCCTGTTTACATAATCAATGATTTGCCTGAAAGATCCCCACCTATGCCTGCAGGGTACATAAAACCCACCAGCCTGCTACCTGATCAGAGTGCCTTGTTTTCTCCACCCCCTTTCCTAGCCAATCCCGTTCCTGACTTGCCACTTCCATTTTTATCCTATAAAGCCCGCTGCTGTTCCTGGTTTTGCTCTCTTTCTCTTCCGTGTCCTGACCTGGAGAAGACTTGGAGAAGGGCTGGCATGCATAGTGGACGGTGGCCATTTTGCTAGCTCCACATAGCCTAAACTTGCTGTGATCACACCTGACTCTGGGGCATCCGCATCAATAAAGAATTGTATTACCAGGCTGCCATGAGTTCCTTGTCTCTCTCTCTCTCTGGTGAAGCTAGCCCTGCATTTTTGTGCACAATGTGGGACCTAACCCGCCCAGCCCTCAGATAAGTATATGCTTCTTGGTTCTGCAGCCTCGTTTTTAATGAAGACATTGAAATTCCTTTTATCCCTCTTCTTATTTTTCTGAGACCCTTCCACCATGGATGACCTTCCTCCTCATGAAGAGGTTTCCCAAACCCTCTACTCTTTTTTCATAAGACAGGTTTTCTATCTCTGGGACATTTTGCTCTGGGACACACCTTGGATCCTCTTGACTATGGTTGCAGCTTTCAGGAGATATGCAAGGTCCCCTCCCAAAAGGCTAAGGGATCTTGAAGATGAGATCCAAGATTTAAGGAACAGGTCATTCTGCTTACCCAACACCATACATGCTTTCTAGAGAAAGCAAAGCCTGCCCAAATCCTGACCCACCCTAAGCCCTCTGCATTTCGCCCAGTGGCTTCCATTTCAGCAGACACGTATCTGGCTGTCGCTGCCACTTCTGCAGCTTCTCTTACCTCGTCTCCTACCCCCACTGCTATGCTGCTATTGGACACAGAATACCTTTTCTGGCTTCGCAACGGAGCTTTTCCTCCACACATTCCTGGTAAACGTTGCCCCTAATAGACAGAGACCTCAAGTGAGGTACCCGTATTCCTCCATAGATCTTAAGGAACTTTGCCAGGCCAGTAAAGAGGATGGTATCCATGCTCCATCAACCAGATATATCTTACAAGGCCTTCTCCAGAACCTTAATATGCCCCAACACTGGAGGGACATAGCTCATGCTATGCTCCCAGGCCAGCTCTTCCTTCAATGGAAGGTATTTTTCAGAGTTGATTTTTTACAGTGATCCCAGAGAAATAACCAGAATCAGCCCAAATGGGATTTTGAGGCTCAGTTTGGAACGGGTTATTTGGGAACCAGAATTCAACAGGCAGAGGCCAAGTTTCCACCCAGTTATTTTGATCAGGTATGCCTCTGCACATTACAAATGTGGGAGAGGTTAACACCACCCACGGGAGTGGCCTCTGCCCCCATTCTCTCCCTTTGCCAAGAACCTGATGAATCCCTAGCTAAATTTATTACCAGGGTCCAATCAGGTTTGGAGAGAAAGATTTATGATCCTGATGCCCATTTTCTCCTCCTGTGTTCTATTGTCTGGGATGGCATGCTTCCTGACTTCCATCAGGCATGCCTCAGTCTTAAAAATGAACACCCAGATACCTGGATTTTAGTGACACAGGTGATTGGATCACATTCTTATCAGGCAACCATTATGACACAGGCCTTTGCAGCTGCCCTAGATAAGCGAAAGGGGGCTTGCTTTTAGTGTGGTTGCCAAGGGCATTGGCATAACCAATGTTCAGAAAATAAACTGCGACCCTGCTTCCAGTCAGGGAACCAGAGGCCCCAAACACCTAGTCCTAGATGCCAGAAAGTTTTTCATTCGAGGAAAGATTGTTGGTCTAAGTTCCATAAAAATGCCATGCCCCTGCTGAATTTAGATTTATACAGGGATTTAAACTAGGCATGGGGCATCTCTCAGCCCCACTTTCAAGAGGGAGTCAAGTGGATCACCAGCTCAGTGCCAAGCCTTTCTTCCGTAAACAAGAGCCCAGCCTGGGACCCAACCTGTTGCTCCGCCCACCACACCATGTAACAATAGCAGAGGGTGAGTGGGAGGAGGAATGTGCGGCATGGAAATAGCCAGCTGGAGCAAGCGAACAGCATGGATTCAGAACCTGAGATTTTTGTGGACCACCCTGTTTTAGAAAGGGGTCACCCTAATATGACAGTAAGGATTGGTTAAATTCCTTTTAAGTGTTTGATTGATACTGGAGTAGACAAGGCAATTTTAAGGCAAGCAGAGGTTCCCCAGAGGTGGGAACTCCTTCCAGGACTACATCTACATGGTGTTGGAGGATTGACACAACCTTTCCTCACACAAGATTCACTTGTGTGCGAAGACCTGGAAGGGACTACTGGACACTTTTGTCCTTTGATAGCTGATATTAGCACCAATTTATTGGGCAGAGACTTGCTGGAATCTCTCGATGTGGTAATATCCTCAGACATCTCTGCAGGGCACCACTCTCACTCCCATGAGACTTTCAGATCTGTCCAGCACCGCTAAGACTAACTGCAACTGTTCATAACAGAACTCCCTGCTTAGATTGTATTTCTAATGAGCCTGTCTGGGTGGAGCAATGGCCTTTGCCTAGGGAGAAGCTAGAAATTTTAAAAAAGCTTGTCCAAGAGCAGTTGTCCTTGGGACACATTCACCATTCCCGGAGTCCATGGAATACTCCTGTCTTTGTGATTAAAAAACATTCGGGAAAATGGCGCCTCTTCCAATATCTCCTTGTGGTTAATAAAACCATGCAGGTTTGGGGCTCCCCCCAAAGGGGTTTGCCTCTTGTTCTGCAATTCCCATGGGAATTCCAATCATAGCTATCGATGTACAGGATTGTTTGCTCTCTATTCCCTTGCGCCCACAAGATCATAAACATTTTGCCTTCTCTGTTCCTTCTATTAATAACACCAGCCCTGCCTATAGATTTGAATGGGTGATACTGCCCAAAACATGGCCGATAGTCCTATTTGTAAAGAGGCTGTTAAATCTACCCTTTGTTCATATATTCATAAGGGCCCTAAGGTTTTTCATTATATGGACGATGTCTTAATATGGAGAGAATTAGATACAGATCTCTTTGCCCTATGTGATTTTCTTATCCCCACCTTAAAGAAAAGTGTCCTTAATGTAGCTCCTGAGAAGGTACAGCTAATTCCTCCAATACCTTTCTTAGGCTCAGAGATTTCTCTAATGCAGATTGGTCCCTTCAAACCTTCTGTTATTTTTCCTTCTGATCTCCCATTTGCTTCTTTACAAAGTTTTCTTGGAAATTTAAATTGGCTTAGGTAGTATCTTTATCTCCCTACTATCTGCCTCCAACCACTGTTTGATCTGTTAAAAGTTTGGGTTTACATTCTTTGAGTGCATTTGTGCTCACAGTCCCCTAGTAGTCTGTCTTCCCAGCAATCCTACTGCATTTCACATCTCTTTACTCTCCATTTCACACCTTAGTTCACACCTTCCCTCTTTTCCAGCTACCAGTCTTCCTTCCTCATCTTACAGCTTTTATCACCCAGAGAAAAAAGAAGCAATAGGTTGAGAACTTTCCTGTCTACACATGAAATCTTCCAGCTAACCTGAACTGACATCCACTCACCTTCTTTTCTGTCTCTGGATAATCAGTGGGCTTCTGCCTAAAGTGAACCCCACTTCTTGTACTCTTTGCTCCCATAAAGTGGCAGATAATTACTGAAATGACATGAAATAGTAGACAGCCAATTCTATCCAGGTCTCAAAAAGAGGAGGGGACACAAGCAGCAAGTAGGAGCTGTTTGACTTTCTCTGTAGGCAGCTCTGGAGAGTAAGTTTTCATTAAAAAAATTCTTTGTCTTTTTAAATTTATGAAAATAATCTACTTGAGAGAATTAATCACAAAGAGATTTAGTGGACAGTGCTTGAGTTTTCCTTCAATGAAATAGAGCCTACTGTCCAACTGAGAGTTGAACAAATCTGTTTCCCACCTTCTTTTGTCAATAGATGTGTTAACTTTTAACAGGTTGATTTTTGTCAGATAGGAGAACATGGAAATCTGTTCTACTTTTTTTTTTTTTTGGTCTCCAGCTGTGTGCATTAATCAGAGTACAGTGGTATGAGATTTGAGGGGTGGGGAAGGTAAAAAAACCCCAAATATAGGGGGCTATGTTATTCTTTCAACATTTGTCACCAGATGCTTTGCCTTAAAGAAGTCTGGCTTTGAGAAATGGTTTTTAAGACTTGTTTAGATGTGACAACTGTAAAAGTCCCTCATGAACTCTGAAAAATCAATCTCAGCCCAGCTGCTTGTGTTATGGGCTATCCAGAATGAAAATGTTGCTTGAGAGAGATCCATTTCTCCTCTCGTAATGGTTTTGACAAACATTCAGTACCAAAGATGAGACTAGGTTTCTTGTATTTATCCTTCATCCTGGTCTTAACAGCAGTTCTGGGTACTTGCCTACCAGTTATGGGAAAAAATAATAATAAGTGGGTTGGAGAGACAGCTTAATGGTTATGCAAAAAATCTTTCACACCTAGGGCTCTGAGGTCCTAGGTTCATTCCCCAGCACCACTACAGACTAGAGCTGAGCAGTGCTCTCGTATTTCTCTGGTATCTCTCTTTCTCACTAAAATAAAATAAATAAAGTATTGAGGTAGGAAGAGGAGAGGACTGTCATTTATATATTTTGATATGCTTAGCAGTACTCCTGGTCTCTACTTACAGCACTTCCCCTGATGTGGCAACTGACAGTATCTCCTAATAAGAACCACCTGGCATAATGAAGAGTATCACACTAAGCAGGCAACACAGTCATGCTCTTAGGTTGGGGACAGCTGAGTTCCTGTGCTCATCTTGTAAGACAGGCTCCATAGAGGATCTACAAAGAGGGAATTATAGAAGATGAACTAACTGTATTCAAATGTACCTAGCAGGTTTTTAAAAAATTTATTAGTGATTTAATATTGATTTACAAAATTACATGTCAATAGGGGTTTAAATCCACTCCATTCCCACCACCAGGGTTCTGAATTTTCTGTTGCACCAATGCAAGCCACCACATGGGCCAGCTATCATTTCTACAACTATCTGTCTACATTTATACTTAATTGGCCTATTTTTCTTCCTGATCCAATCCTCTCTTCCCCTCAAAGCCACTCATGACAACATTACTACCTCCATATGTCCCTCTCCTTTTCCTTCTCTCTCTTTGGATGCTGATGAAGCTGGAGTTTAGTGCCCTCTTATCTTCTTCCTATCACTTCTCCCCTGCTGGGAGTAAGGATCAAAGTTGTTTTTGGGGTGCAGAAGGTAGACTTCTACTGACTTGTAATTGCTTCTCTGCTGGGCCTGGGCATTGGAAGGTTGATCCATAACCCCAGCCTACACAGCAGTTTTGAATACATATATCACACAGGTTGAGGCACCTTTAGATTATTCCCTTGGGGCTGAGTTGTGGCTCACCTGATTGAGTGCATATATTACAATGTTCAAGGGCCTGGGTTCAAGCCCCTGGTCCCTATGTGCAAGGGGAAAACTTCAGAAGTGGTGAAGCAGTGCTGCAAGTGTCTCTCTGTCTTTTACTATCTCTGCATTCCCATTACTTTCAATTTTTGGCTGTCTCTACCAATAAATAAATAAAAATATTAAAAATATTTATAAATAAATAATAAAAATATTTTTTAAATAAGAAGATTCCCTCAAGGTAATTGACTAGTATAAGGAGTAGTACAGAGTTGCTTTCAACAAACCAAGTTTGCTGCACTTTGAGGAAAGATCTGTCTCTCTTATTAGATTGCTAACATATTGAGGGCATGGATTGTATATCATTATTAATTATTTTCTCACTATGAAGAGGGTGACATTCTTCATAAATTCTAGCACCATGTGGTGTTCTTTAATACTTGGGACCAATTAAATGGAAAAACATATAAGGACCTGTGACTGGGTAGGGATGGGAGGTTGGTTCTTACTACCTGCCAGTTCTGTCAAACGGTCTGCTCTGTGTATATATAGTTTATTATATAGGTCTAAGTTGGAATTCCAAGAATAGTTTCTTACACTGTTCTCCTTACTGAAATATTGATACCTCTATGAAGTTAGCCAAGCTCCTTAGTTGAAATTAATTTTCTCCTCAAGAAAAAAAATGTTTTTACTTACGTCTTTGCACTTACATTCTTTGTGGTTAGAGTAGGAAGAGAAGAGGACTGTCATATATATTGTAGGATGCTTAGCAGTACTCCTGGCCTCTACTTATAGCACCTTCCCAGATGTGGTAACTGACAATGTCTCCTAACAAGAACCACTGTCATCTAGCAGCTTTGTTGGGCTGCCATAATAACATTTGTTATTTCTCCCTCTCTCTCTTTTAATGAGTGTATAAAATAAATGTGTATCTGTTGTATTTTTAACATGACTCTTTGAGTGTGATGATGATTTTTTTTTTTTAGTTCTGAAAAACTCCACCAAATCACTGTGTTGAGGAAAATTATATTTAAAAAACTGCTGTCTAGTTACCTCCCATACATTTAACAGTTCAAAATAATACTCATTTCTCTCCATTACTGGTATAGGACTACCAAGCATGGCAACTTTGTACAGCTCAGACCTGTTTGGTTGTCTGAAAACACTTAATAGTACTAACATAGACAAAATAGCTATCTTATTAGTTTACAATTATTTTAAGTCAGAAGTGTGAGTTAATTTGACCAGATTCTCACAGTTATCAGTCGAAATAGACTCTTACCTGGAGGACCCATAGAAACTCAGGTTATTACTGAAATCCAGTTCTTTGCAGTTTAAAGCCCTTTGGCTATCAGGTATAGACCACTCACTGATCCTGGAATCCCTCCACAATCCTATTCTTGTGATTTCCACCATCTTCAAGTTATCTAGGTAATGCCTATTGATCATCTCATTTACACCAAGTCTTTGAATTTCTTTTTTTATATATTTATTTATTCCTTTTTGTTGCCCTTGTTTTATTGTAGTTATTATTGTTATTTATGTCGTGGTTGGATAGGACAGAGAGAAATGGAGAGAGGAGGGGAAGACAGAGAGGGGGAGAGAAAGATAGACACCTACAGACCGGCTTCACCACCTGTGAAGCCACTCCCCTGCAGGTGGGGAGCAGGGGGCTTGAACCAGGATCCTTATGCCGGTCCTTTAGCTTTGCACCACGTGCGCTTAATCCGCTGCGCTACCGCCCGACTCCTGTCTTTGAATTTATTTCTCTTCTGCCTTGTTCCACTAAAATGAGGGTGTTCTTGGCTTTTCAAAGACAGAGAGGCACCACCCTGACAATCTCCTCTTAAAATGAACTGTGCTATCTACCATGACAGGATCATGGAGATGATGCCTCATCACAGTAATAGGTTCTGGAGATTTACTGCTTATGTAATGATGTCTTTGGGGGCAGGCAAGGGCAGGACTCTCATGTAGGAAATGTCTTTAGAGAGCAAGGAGAGGAGGCTAGCGCTGGCTCTGGAGATTTTATTGTGCCTGAGGAAGGACTTTGCTTGATTTCAGTTATCCTTTGCACCTATGAACATTCTCCAGCTTTGGCAGGACTTTATTAAGAAAATGTTGACTTTTAAAAAAAGAATTTAGTTATTTATACATGAGAAAGATAGGAGGAGAGAGAAAGAACCAGACATCACTCCAGTACATGTACTGCTGGGGATTGAACTCAGGACCTCATGCTTGAGAGCCCAGTGTTTTATCCACTGCGCCACCTCTCGGATCACTTGATTCCCAGGATTGTTGTCATGTGGGTACATTTTCACATTTCCTCTAGATAACACATATGAACTTTCTTAGCTTATTTTTATATATTTTTTATTGGATAAAGCAAAGAAATTGAGAAGAAAGAGGGAGACAGAGAGAAAAAAGAAAGAGCCAGCCACATCACTGCTTTCCCTTTGCATATGGAGACCAGGTGTTTGAACTCAAGTCCATACACACTGTAACATGTGCTCAATAAGGTGCACCACCACCTGGCCCCAACTTTCTTACTGACTTACCCAGATGTGGGGCAGTAGCTATTAGGCAGAAAAGAAGAACTTGATTGGGGGGGCATTTTTTGATTTAGTGTTCTTGATATTTTGATTAAATAAAGTTTTGGGATAAAATGATCAATATCTTATGGCACCGTGACCTCAGAAGTACAAGTGATAAACCCATTTCTCCTCAGATAGAGGAAGCATTATATCATAGATTAATGCCCAAGGAAGGCCTCCAATATATAATTTAAGCTTTCTCCTGGCACAATGCATGAATAGCAAGATCATGAATAAAGATGATTTTGGTAGCTAGAATGATGGACCAATGTCAACCAGAACAGAGTGAAGATATTGGGAAACAAATAAACAAGCAAAAGACATCTCAAGATACACTCGAGTACTTGTCTTCTGATGGGAATAGGGGTTTCATTAATCTCATAAACTCTTTCTGCACAATATAAGATACCATTTCACTTGAGCTTTTCTTTCAATTAAATGCTGTTTTCAGTCAACAATGAAGAAAGACAGATGACTTATATCAGAGTCATGCTTAGTATTATCTTTGTTTTGGAGTTGGCATCTGATTTACTCATTTATTTGAATTAACAATTGAATATCTAGACTGTGTGTACATAATTGTATTATGTATATGTGTGGTTCTTAGTTGGTTGATTCGACCCTGGTTTCCATGTTTGTCTCTTTCAAATTAAGTTGAAATATGAGAATTTCCTTGCTGTCTTAGAGTACTTTGTTTCCTAAAGTGCTGTCCTTAAAGCACTGATTCCTAAAACTCCCTGAATCCCTTTCAGAAGATCTATATTTATTATTTTCATAATAATACTGAGATTACTGATGCTATTTCCCCTTTTCACTATATTTATATTTGTACTCAAAAGCTTCTAAGCACAAATGTAAGTAGTAGCACCAAACCTTACTAATCATGATTATTAGTTTTACTGACAATGCCCCTCTCCTTCCATACTGCTTTACCAGAGTACCTGCATAAAATAGTTAAAACCATTAATTTTTATCAAGTCTCAAATCTTGAGTATGTAATTTCTCCCATTAGTTACAAGTAAAAGAAAAATAAGAGATTGTTTTCCATAATTATAGAAATTTCTATGTGAGTCTCTTTGCATAATCATTATGTTACCTGGCTCCCACAGAAATTTGGATAGGTATAAATTCTTGACTCTATGTAACATTTATAATTGTTTAGGCTCTCTGCCCTGGGGGAAGAGATTTGATAAATATCCTAAATTATTTTTAAGCCTGGTACATGACCAAAGAAGCCATTTTTATATGTGTTGATTCAAAGGCTAGTATGAAGTATACATGCTAGAGGCGTAAGACAGGGTGGGGGCTTACTCTGTAGTTTTAATTGACTTAGATTCCATCTCTGCTCTTTATTTGCAACTTCAGTTTTCTCATCTGGAAAGCAAGAGAATAATAATATTTATTTAATATGACAGTTATGAAAATTAAATGAGTTGCTAGTTAGGAAGTACTTCAAATAGTGTATTTCATGGAATATGTACCAAGTAAGTTTCTGTTAAAAATTCTAAAATTACAGGGATAAATTATAACTCTTTAAGAATTTTTAAAATAAATATAGATGTTAAACAAAGTAGTAGAATATAGAACAAAGAAAGGGTCATTTGACCCTTGCAGGGGAGGCTGGAAGTAAAAGAAATACAGATTTGCAGCCCAAAGACTTGATTCAAGTTTTGACTCAGCCATTTGTTAACTGTGTTATCATAGAAGGTAATTTAGTCTCTCCAAATCTTCATGTCATCATCTGTAATATAATTTTAAGTGAAACAATATGATTGAAGGTTCTCTCCTATTTGCAAAGTGTCCTATAAATGCCAATCCTCATTATTTCCTTAAAAATGCTGAGACAGAATCTGGTTGAAATTCCCTTTGTCAGTGACACCAGAGAAAGGACTCTTGTATCAAAGAGAAATTTATACTAGCTAATCCCTCTGACTTTTTCAGCTCAGAGAGTCTATTCACTGTTTTCTCGAGTAGCCTTCCTGTCAAGGTTTGCAATAATATTAGAAAAGTTAATAACAGAAATCTCTTTCTTTCTTTCTTTCTTTCTTTTTTTTTTTTTTTTTGCTGGAGTGAATGAGATGGAACTGTACTAAATAAGGAAGGTACATCAAGCAATCAGTGAGGGAAAGTTAGCTCTTTCCACACAAATAATCATCATGATTTTAGTTGAGGTAGTTATTTATTATTGCAGAGGTCCTTCTTCATTTAAATCATAACCAGTTCCACTTGAAAGTGTGCAATTCCATCTTCTATACTAAGACTTAGGATAATTTGACTTTCTCATTTTCCCTTATAGTGCTTCAGATTGTTATGGTTAAAAATCAAGTATTTATCTTCAGTTTAGAATTCTAGTAAAACTTTGACAAGGGTGTGAAACGGTACAAGCATCTCTTCAACAAATCTGTCTCAATGACACTTTCTGACAATCAAAACACCTTCAGGGCAGCTTCTTAATGACCTCTGAAGTTTTTTTTTTTTAATTTATTTAAGAAAGGAGTTATTAACACAACCGTAGGATAGGAGGGGTACAACTCCACACAATTCCAACCACCCAGTCTCCATATCCCATCCCCTCCTCTGATAGTTTTCCCATTCTCTATCCCTCTGGGAGTATTGACCTGGTGTCATTGTGGGTTGCAGAAGGCGGAAGGTCTGGCTTCTGTAATTACTTCCCCGCTGAACATGGGCGTACACTGGTCAATCCATACTCCCAGCCTGCCTCTCTCTTTCCTTAATAGGGTGGGTCTCTGGGGAAGTGGAGCACCAGGACACATTGGTGGGGTCTTCAGTCCAGGGAAGTCTGGTCAGCATCATGCTGGCATCTGGAATCTGGTGGCTGAAAAGAGAGTTAACATACAAAGCCAAACAAATTGTTGAACAGTCATGGACCTAAAGGCTGGAACAGTGCAGACAACGTGTTGGGGGGGGGAATTCTCTCTGAAGACTTTTGTGTACTTCTGCTTTCAGGTATATATTTTTACCTAGTTTATGGACACATGTGAACATATGCTCTATCTCAGGGGACCTGGTCTATATCTAGGTTTTGGGACTTTATTGGGTAGTGGAACACCTGGAATGGAATTAGAGAATACTATGAAAGGAAAGGTCTCACCCGAATGATGAAGCTGAAGGATTGTCATTCCACACCTGAAGTCTCTGGACACAGTCTGAAGTGAAGCATGCTGGAGTGGCACTCATTGCGTTGATTAGGTTTCAATCGGCGGATGCAATATTATTTGATATGAATTGAGAGAAGCATGCAGGTAAGTGTGCCCCACCCTAAGGTTCCACGAATGGGGGAAATATAGGCTACAGTGGAAATGTGAGGTTCCTACTGTCTTAGGGTTCAAGAAGACAATGGATAGTTGTTGTTATCATCACATATGTTGGTAATTGTGTTAACTTTGAAAAGTCCCTTTGTTAGGGTTTGCTGTATAATACCCAGCATCTTGTATATAGCAGTGTCACTGGTTGCTTCTGTTCTCCCTGGTCTAGGCTTTTGAGAGAGTCAACATATCAATGACTCAGCCTATGTATTAAAAAGACTCAGTCTGTTTTAAAAAGTTCTAGACATATGATCAATTTTTCCCCTCTCATTTTAATTGAATAATGATTTATATGACTACACTTTAATAGAAGTGTACATAAACACCATTCCCACAACCAAGAGACTGTAACATCCCATCCACCCCCACCTTCCACCCCCCCCCCAGCCCCGGATCCCCTTGCTTCGGGAAGCCGAATGTCCACCCTCCCCCTCACCACAGGCTTTTTATTTTGTTGCCATACTCTCGATTTAATCAGATCCGGTTTAATTTCCCTTTCTGTTCTTCTTTCTCAACTTCTGTTTATGAGTGGGATCATCCCATACTCATCTTTGTCTTCCTGACTTAGTTCACTTAACATAATTCCTTCTAGCTCAGTTCAAGATGGGTCAGAGTAGGTGGGTTCGTTGTTCTTAATAGCTGCATAGTATTCCATTGTGTATATATACCACAGCTTTCTCAGCCACTCATGTGTTGTTGGGCACCTAAGTTTCTTCCAGGTTTTAGCTATTATATATAATAGTAATAATAAAATAGAACAGAGTAAAAAGCCCTAGCAGTGGGTCTGCAGCTTGGTCAGCTCCACAGGCAGTCTTTCCCAGTTTTTCATCAGATATTTGTCACTGCAATGACAAGTCCCTTACTCAGAGAAAAAAAAAAAAAGATAGCCAAGGTATTCAGAAAGGAATAGGGTTGTAATAGCACCCCTGGTGAGCCAGGAATCTTGGTAAACAAAAAAGGTCATCAGGAAGCCTGCAAGCAACAGCTCCCTACTCCTGGGGTCTGGCTATGGGGGGAGGGGTGGGGAGAGAAATAATCACAAAATTTCCTTTCTTTTTGCTCTAATTTCTAACCCAAATTAAGCTATAGTCACCTCCTTGGTGTCACACTTAGAATGTCTTGTTCACAGTCCTACTGAAGGCCAGGAACTGATGCTTTGTAGCAGTTGTCCAGAGCTCAAGCCAGCAGCTGCTTTGGAATCTCCATTTTGGCTCCGCCCCCCAAATTTCTGAAGTTTTTTCAAGGATTTGTGTTAAGGATGTGAGAATGACTGGAAATAGGTTTTAAAGTAGAGCTCACTTGTTTGTTTTAAAGTCCACTCTCTGATCTGGTTTTTGAAAAGGGGTTGAGAATCTCTCCCATCCAATATAAACTGATGAAGTGATTGTGATAATGAGTCCTTCTTACTTCCATTTGGATTGCTAGGGCACTGCTGTGAAATAAAACTTTTGCAAAAGGGCATGAGTTTCCAAGAAGGTTAGAATCATGAGCTTTCCTGGAGTAAGAGGGTAATTCCTGTATCACAAGTGCTGGGTGATTGTCAAAGATGTGAGGCCCTGGGTATCAAAACATCCTCCAAATAATAGAGGATAAGTTTTAAAAAATGCAGGTTTTTTTGAAATCTGGAACATTTTCAGAATTAATTAGGAGATATACTTAAGGCCAAGATTCCCAGGGTCTCAGAGGTTCTAATTTAGTCGATCTATAATACAGATTAAGGAGTATATAGATTTTATGTAATTGTGAATTTTCAGATGGTTCTAATAATCAGCCTTCTAGAGACCACTAGAATTGTGTACTCAATAGGAGTCTAGGTTACTATTAAGAGCAGAACTTCATGTCCAGAGTAGAAGCAATTACAGAAGACAGAACTCCCACCTTCTGTACCCAATAAAGAATTTTGGTCCATACTCCCAGAGGGGAAGAAATATTAGGGGAAGATAACCAGAGGACTCTGACCTCCAATTCCATCAGGATTTGGAGAAAGGAGTTAAAAAGGAAGGACATTTGGAAGTATTAATGAGTATAGGTATGACTTAGAAAGAAAAACAAGGCAGGAGCATAGAGAAAAATGGAATATATATATAAATAATAGTCAACACTTATCTGTGATCTTGGGAAAAATTACTGCACTTTATAATGGAGGCAATGAGGACACAGAACTCTGGTGGTGGTGGGAAACAGTATGGAATTATACCCCTGTTATCTCATCATTTTGTAAATCAGTATTAAATCACTAATTAGAAAAAAAAGAGAGGAACTTAAAGAGCAAATTTTAAGAATGAAGTCATTGTGGGTAACCTTGATGTTTTGACTCTCTATCCTTACTTCTGTGGTTCTTATAGAAGTAAGAACCAGCTGTCAGTTGTGGTGGTGCAAACCACAGAGTATTGAGAGAATGGCTTGATTCTGTTTCTGTGGCTTGATTATATTATTCAGATACCTTGTGATTATAGGGAGTGACACTGTCTACATTTGGTAGAATTGAAAAACACATGTTTTTCCAGACATGTTGAGGTTTGAGATCACCTTATGAAAAGATATACAGGCCCATATTTTTTTTAACTCAAGACTGCATTATGGAATAGCTATACATTTCATCACATATAACTGTGCTTTTTATATTAAGGTTAGCTTTTATTTCTAGGGTTTAGTATGAACATAATAGATGTTTAGGACATATTTATTGAATGGCTGAATGAATAAATCAAATATGTATTGTTGGGCTATGACATGGAGGAGAGAGAGGAGATCTGGAGCAGAGAGGGAACACAAATCTTTATTCATGGGAACACCTCACAGTTGGGTGAGAGCACAGCGGTTCAGGCCATGTGGAGCTAGCAAAATGGCCACCTCCTGCTATGCGCAACAACCCTTCCCTGCATCAGGTCACCAAGGTGAAAAGTGGGCAAAAAGAGAGAGAGATGGAAGCAGGAGGGCTTTATAGGGCAAAAACCAGAAGTGACGAGTCAGGACAGGATTGGCTAGGAAACAAGGCACTCTGGGAATAGGGTTTCTCTTGCAGGAATTGACAATACCCTGAGGAGACAACATGGTGGATGTGACTGCATCTGCACAATTTCCCAACAATGTATATTTGGACTTCTGCCTGGTGACCCTCTGAGCTCCCTCCAGGAGATCCCGGTCCAGTTTGCAAGGTGTTCTTTCTCTTCCTCTTCCTCCCTACTGAGTGTTCCTAATAGGTGGATTCTGGCAGCCCTAGGCTAAGATCATCTCCAAGTACCTTACTAATTAGGAGATTTCAAGAGAGTCTCAGACTCTGTCTAGAAAATGGGGGACTTCAGTATAGGCAATAACATTTTTGGATGTCAACTGGCTCCCAGGTTTGAACTGAGCTACTTCAGCTCAGCAGAATCCAAATCCTCTGAAGAAACCTGTAGAAACTCTCATAAAAACAGCTGAAAACACTAGATGAGCCCATAAGTGGAGGTGGCTCAATAGGAGAGCATAGGACTTGCGCATAAAAGTCCTGAGTTTTATCCTCAGCATTGCATATGCCAGAGTGATGCCCTGATTCATTCTCTCTCTCAGTAATCAGTTAAGAAAAAGAGCCAAATGGTGGCAAACCTGGTTAAGTGCACATGGTCTTGTGCACAAATAACTGGGTTCAAGCCCATGGTCTCCAGTTGCAGAGAGGAAGCTTCATGAGCAGTGAAGCAGGTCTGCAGGTATCTCTCTGTCTTTCTTCCTCTCTTTATTTCCCTCCTTTCCCCACCCTCCCTTCCCCTCTCCTCCCCTCTTCATTTATTTCTGTCTTAGATGACTTCACCAATGTGTTCTGGAACCCCAATTCCCCAGAGCCCCACCCCACTAGGGAAAGATAGAAACAGGCTAGGGGTATGGATGAGCCTGTCAATGCCCATGTCAAGTAAAGAAGCAATTACAGAAGCCAGACCTTCCACCTTCTGTACCCCATAATGATCCTGGGTCCATACTCCCAGAGGGATAAAGAATAGAGAACCTTCCAATGGAGGGAATGGGATATGGAATTTAGGTGTTCCCTTTTTTTATAAAAAAAGAAGAAAAAGAAAAGAAAAAGGATTGTTTTGTAATATGTAGAATTTACATATCTACTTGTTTACTTACATGTCTATTTGTTTATCTTTCTGTTTTAAAAAGCTGGATGATGAATTTTTATTTATTTATTTATTTACTTCTTTCTTTCTTTTTTTTTTTGAGAGAAATGGAGAGAGGAGGGGAAGACAGAGAGGGAGAGAGAAAGCCACCTGTAGACCTGCTTCACCACCTGTGAAGCTGCTCTCGTGCAGATGGGGAGCCGGGTGCTCAAACGGGATCCTTACACTTTGTGCCACATGCACTAACCTGCTGCGCTACTGCTGGACTCCCAATGATGAATTTTTAAACCAGACTGCCTTGTTCAAAGTTATTTGACCTTTTTATTAGTGAGTGCTAAGAAGGGATCCCCCTCCCCCCCAGTAATTTGAGGACAGTCTCTGAAAACCTGTAAACAGGTTGAGATGATTAATCTACTTTCCCACTGGATAAGAGAGTGGTGCTACAGTGTATCCTTGAGGCTGTCTTTTTAGTGGTGACTTTACACAGGCAATTCCCTCTGTTTCTCCTTGTCCATTTCATCTCCAACAAGCCATGTCAGTATGCAGAAGAAAATGCAGGCATATAACAAAACAAAACCGAGGACTTGAGAATTTTCTATAGTTTTAGAGAAACAAGGAACTTACCTTGGAAGGGTATGGAACCCCAAAACATTAAGTAGACTTTCATGTACACACTTTTGAGTTTCTGTAGACTTAACACCAAAGAACTATGCCTAAGGCTAATCCTTATTCAACAACATAGTTATATACATACATATATATATATATATAGATATATATATATGTGTGTGTGTGTGTGTGTGTGTTCTTTTTCCCCCACAATTTTTTTTGTTGCTAGGATTGAAATAGCACCTACAAAATATAGAAATCTTCATAAGTAATTTGGTTCATGCACCTGCCACCAGTCACAGTCTAATACAGTATTGGTGCTAAGAAAGAAAGATTTATCAATTAAGACTGAAGTAAAAGCATGGTACCATGTGGAGGTCTGGAACCATATTCAAATCAGATCTCCTTGGTTAGTCTCCTCTCCCCCCGGACCCCCCCGCCCCCACATACTATATAGGTCCATGAGTTCAACCTTAAGGTTTGGCAGACTTGTCAAGTCATATGGTGACATACCAACTGTTCCTTTGTTATTCTTCCAGAATAAACAACTAAGGTCTTTTCTATTTAGGTATAGAGGTTATTTTGGGTTGACTTTGTAAATTTTCCATTACTGCACTGCTGATGACGCTATTATAATCTTTTCCTCTAAAAATTTATTAAGGACCAGGTGGCTGGCACATCTGTTTAAGCACACACATTACAGTGTGCAAGGACCCAGGTTCAAACCCCTGGTCCCCACCTACAGGGGAAAATCCTGGTAAAGCAGGGATGCCGGTGTCTGTCACTTTTCCTCTCTCTCTCTCTCCCCTCCTCTTAATTTCTCCATTTCTATCCAATTGTAAATAAATACAAGCATTAAAAGTAAACTTAAAAATTTAAAATTCTTTCCCTACTCTGTTACAAGTCCACCACCCTCTCCAAACTGCCAGGTCTTCTTTATGTCAGGAATATTTTAAAAATATGTCAAGAATTTTTGGCTTAGATAATTAGAAGATTTTATTAGATATCAACAGGGGGACAAAGCTGATGCCTCTTCTTCCATCTCCTTCTCCTCTTCTTCCTTTACTTTTTCTTCCTCTCCTCCCTATCTATCTATCTATTTATATATTTTAAAATTATCTTAATTTATTGGACAGAGATAGACAGAAATCAAGAGGGGGAAAGGGAATATATAGAGAGACAGAGAGACACCTGCTGCACTGCTTCAGCTCTCTCAAAGCTTTCCCCCTGCAGGTGGGAACTGGGGACTCGGGCCAGATCCTTGTGCACTCAACCAGGGGCTCTACCACCTGGCCCATATTTCTCTTATTTAGTCAATAGTTGAAGTAAAATTGCATTACAACATAAGATTCAGGTGCACACTGTTAAAAATCAACATATGCATATACTGCATTAACTCCACTCTTAATGTGATTTTATACTTCACAATACAATTGACATCTTTTATCAAATGTACTCACTCTAGACTCCTTCCTTATAACCACTAATTGGTTTATATAGACATTTCTTTTTTAAAAACACCTTTTTAAAAACTATTTTTGGATAGAGACAGAGAAATTGAGAAGGGAAGAGAGAGGGAGGGAGAGAGGGAGAGAGGGAGAGAGAGAGAGAGAGGGAATGCTGCAGTGTTGCTTCACTACTTGCAAACCTTCCCCTCATTCAGGTGGGTAAGGGGAATCGAACCGGCATCCTTGAGAATTATAATGTGCGCACTCAAGCAGGTAGGTCATCACGTATCCCCTATAAACAATTCTTCCAAATCTAATTCAGAGAAAGTTTGGCAACAATTCTCTAAACCTCCATATGATTACATCTCAGTCCAGACTCCTCCCATCACTATAATAGCTCCCTTAATGAAAGAAGCTGGAGAAGTTTCTGAGATTTTCTTGTCCAGAGGTCTTGCCCTCTTTTATAGTTTGTGTTTTATAATCATTCAACAAAGTGCTCTGAACATCCCAAGTTACCTAAAATTAACAGATCAGTTAATTGGATTTGATGCTATTAGAGGGATGGGAAAATATTCTAAAGCAATTGGTTGGAATCAAGGACATAAAAAGAAAGACATTATGCAAATGTTTGGTTATTAAGATATTCTGCCCAGAGGGGATAAAGCCAGATAATGAGAAATGAATGAGAATATAAAAAAAAAAGAAAAAAACCAACTTTGTGTTTTAATACTAAATTTTCAAAAGTAATGTTAGGTCTCTTTAGTAGTGAGCCTTTCTCAGCATAAAGGAACAGAAATTGCAAAAAAAAAAAAAGCTCTAGGTATTCTGGGTGGGAGGATGTGGGTATGGAACTAGGACTATAAATGGGGTGGGACAAGAACGAAGAAGGAGCTGCTGAGGTCTAAGTAGATGATCTAAGTGCAATTCTGGAGCACTTCGCATGTTGTATCAAAGCTATTTCTAATGTAAGTAACAATTTGTTCCTGGATATGTAATGAGGGCAATCACTTTGTTTCTATGCTCCCCAGGTAATAGGGCAGGGCACTGTCCCGTTCCTTACCACACAAGCTCATCACAGCGGTAGGGAGGTGGATGGGTGACTGTCCCAGGTCACAGGATTAGTGATAGAGATGCTTCTTTCCAAAGGTCTCTTCCTCTCATATACTTGCTGAGAACAGTTGGGATGTCAGACTGTGAACAGCTTGTTATGTCCTTTTTTTTTTTTTCTTTTTTGCCTCCAGGGTTATTGCGGGGGCTGAGTGACTGCCCTAGGAATCCCCTACTCTTGTGGATTCTTCTTCTTCTTCTTCTTTTTTTTTTTTTTTTGAGTTTTTGGATAGAACAGAGAGAAATTGAGATGGGTAGGAAGATAGAGAGGGAGAATAGACACCTGCAGACCCGCTTCACTACTTGTGAAGCGCTCACCCCCTGCAAATGTGGAACTCGGGCTTGAGCCGGGATTCTTGCCTGGGTCCTTACAGCTTTGTACAATGTGCTCAACTGCCCAACCCCCAATAACTTGTCATCCTCAAGCATTGCGGTGATAATTGATAATCTGCTTAGTAATGATATTTTTGAACTTGATGAAATTTAATTTGTGGGTTATTGCTTCTGACTTGAATTTGGATCACTAATTTCTGTGAGATGGTGTTTTTCTTGGATCAGGACTGGGCACTGTAGTCCCTAGCATCTCAGATACTAATTGGGGGAAAAAGTGATGGATTTTTTTTTTTCTGCAAAAGTTTTCTGAAGGAAGTTTCTTTTCATAACCCTGTATAAATAGTAAGAAATATTCCGTGGACTTCAGTGATGCTTCTCAGTATCCCTAGAGCTCCAGTAGCCCAAGGCAAAGCTCTAGAGGGAAGAAAAACCTCCTTTACTGAATTATTAAAAAGCCTGTTTATTCATTTTTTCTTTATTCTTTTCTGTGTTACTTTATACATTTCCAGTCTTTAATCCTGAATATGAAAAACTGAGCTGGAAATAAATGCATAGATCTGATGCTCACGTGTTTTATGTTTTTGTAATCATTATAGCTTTACCACTTTAAGTTGATTTTTTTTCAAGTAAAAGAAACTAAGGGAGAGATAGAAAAAGGGAAGCACACTGTAGCACTGAAGCTTCCTTTTATGTTTAAAAAATATTGTATTTATTTATTAGGTAGAGGCAGACAGAAATTTAGAGGGGTGGGGAAGAGAGAGAGAAAGAGACAGAGAGATACCTGCAGCCCTGCTTCACCACTTATGAAGCTTTCCCCCTGCAGGTGGGGATCAGGGGCTTGAACCTGGATCTTTGCATATACTATAATGGTGTGCTTAACCAGGTGCACTACCACCTAGTCCCCCAGCACTGAACCTTCCTTTACTGTGGTGGGAGCTTGGCTCAAGACTGTGTCATCTGCATGGCAAAGCAGGAACCTTCCCAGGCAAGTTATCTTGCCTGCCCTTACCTTATCTATAGTGTTTTGCAACAAAGTGAACTGTTGCCTTCTTAAATACTTCATTTTCTATAAAGTCTTTGCCTTTCAATACCATCATAAATTACTGGAGGGCAAAGATCTTTATTCCAGATTATTTTTCACATGCTACCTTTGACCACTTCCACTTCTATGCTTTGATTATAGAAGGGCTCATAGAAAATCTATATGAAACAGTAGAATAGAGTGATTAAGAATCAAATGGCTGCCTTTTAAAATTTCGACTCTAACATAAAATTTCAACTTTATCACTCGGTAATTACATAACTATGGTAAGCTGCATAACTCCTGTAAGTCAGTTCCAATTTCCTCAATTGTGAGTGGGTGCTAACATTTGAAGCTACCTATATGTTGTTGTGCGCGGGGTGCGGAGAAGAGAGAGAGGGGGTCCGGAGTGAAGAGGAAACACAAATCTTTATTTGCGCTGGCACCTCAGAGGTGGATGCTAGAGAGGCAGGTTGGGCCACGTGGAGGTAGTGAAAATGGCCGCCTCACACAGTAACCTTTCCTGCATCTGAACACTGGAGTGAAGCGCTGGCAAGAGAGTGAGGTGTGGAAGAAGAAGGGCTTTTATAGGAGTAGCTTTCACGATAATGGGAAGGGGGAGGAGTAACCATAGCACTCCAAATATTGCAGGGATATAGACAATGCCCTGAGGGCACAACATGGCTGAACAGGCACTCTGAGAATGTCCCAACTCTCGTGGGAACTAGCAGTAGCCTGAGGGGACAACATGGTAGATGTGACTGCATTGGCACAATTTCCCAGCATCTCCCCCTTTCCTTTTATCTAATGCCCAGGGCAACAGTGTGTAAAGTCTATGAACTACTCAGGGTCAGTCTATGAAAAACCAGAAATGTGAAGGGAAGGAAGCTACTGTAAAATTGTCTAAAGTGTCCAAAGGGTATACCAGCAAGTCCGATAGAAGTCTCAGTCCAAAGTAGGCGACTAGGGGGAGAAATGGCAGGGGATGAAATACTGCATGAAGAAGGTCAGCCTCTGGAATTCCGCTTTTCTGGAGATTGTGAGCTGGAACCGCCAAAATGTGACAGGCAAAGCAGAAGTAGGAAAGGCAGACAGACAGTAAAAAAGTTCTGTCCTTGGAGTCTGTGAATCAGGTTCTTCAGATCGTGTCAGGTGACATCTAGGGTTTCAGGGGGGTGTGCCACTGTAGTCGTGCCATCTAGTGGGTGATGTCAGGGTGTGCAGGGGTCCAGATGGTTTTTTCCGGGATTCTTGTGGAAGAAACACAAACAATCTGCTTCTCGTGGTTAGCAGGGCATCTGATTTGAATGCTTTATAGAAAAAGAGGTTTGGTGCCTTAACCAACTGAGTACTGGGGGATGTATCTTTCCTATTAATTTATTATTATATATTCATGGGGAAAAAGAACTTATCTTTTAACAAAGACTCTAAGGTGTAGGGAAGCGGGAACTTATCTTTTTTTTTTGTATTTTGCCTTTTATTGCCCTAGTTGTTTTATTGTTGTAATTATATTGTTGTTGTTACTGATATTGTGGTTGTTGGATAGAACAGAGAGAAATGGAGAGAGGAGGGGAAGACAGGGGGAGAGGAGAAAGACACCTGTAGACCTGCTTCACCACCTGTGAAGTGATTCCCCTGCAGGTGAGGAGCCAGGGGCTCAAACTGGGATCCTCATGCCAGTTCTTGCACTTAGCACCACCTGTGCTAAACCTGCTGCGCCACCGCCCAATTCCCAGGAACTATCTTTTAACATAAACTCTATGGCCATGCCAATAGCAACCTTGAGGGCACATGTGGCTCCCCACATGTCTCCCTATCTTATATCATGTTTTGATGTTTGTCGGACTTTGTTTTGTGGCAGAGTGGACTGTGCCTGTCTTAGGTTGGGGATCAGCCTTCCATCTTAACCGTCATTGGAACACCTGGTCATTTTTGCCCAGTAGTACCAGGTGCCCTGTCTTAGGTTTACTGGATAGCGCTAGTTTCCTATTACCCATCATTGGATAGCCAGCCCTCTACATGGTGGACGTTCTGATGGAGGGGGGCAAATCCTCCACAGCAACTCAATATTCTGCCATGTTCAGCCTATGATAGTGAGTTTGTATAGGTTGCATCTTTATGGCATCAATCTGTTGCTGCAAAAAGGCCATGAGCTTGTTAAGAATTATAGGACCATGGTCTGGGAGGTGTCGCAGTGGATAAGGCATTAGACTCTCAAGCATGAGGTCCCAAGTTTGATCCCTGGCAGCACATGTACCAGAAATATATCTGGTTCTTTCTCTTTCCTCCTCTCTTTCTCATTAATAAATAAATTAAAATGTTGAAAAAAAAAGAATTATAGGACCTATTGTGAGCAGAAGTAAAATGAGCTAGGGTCCTACAACTAAGGGTAGACAGGTAAGGAAGGGGGAATGTACCCATTGGTATGAAGAGGTGGGATCATATCTTAAGTTTATGGGAAGCAGTCAGTGTATGTGATGTCCAGGGGAACAGCCATTTGTCTTTGGGGGTACTAAAGGATGTCCGTGGCATGGGTGATGTTATAAAGGGAAACATCTTTAAATTGTTGGCTGACAAAGGCAGGCCTATGGTGGCAAGACAAGATACACCAGTTAAGTGTACAAGAATATGTGAATGTTGTTAATTCACATAGGTTGGATATGGAGGAACTTCTTACAGTTTAATACCTTACCATATGAACAGATGATTCCTCATATGAAGGCTTGATAGCTGTAATCACTTACTTGTGAAAAACAATAAAACTTGTAACAAGTTAGAGGTTTACTATAATTGACTTTGGACTATAAACAGACTCAGGTTACTTAGAGAGTTAACGCATGTTAGAGTACTCTGAGAAGATGGGTCATACAAAAATTTTTGGTCATTCAACACACTCACAAAACACAACTGGCCAGTCATAACATAAGACATTCTGGGCAGGGGTAGGAGAGAGGGCTCTGTGAGCCAATTTTTGTAGGTTCTGCCATGTCATATTATGGATTCTGGGATGTATCCTGTGGCTAGTCCTCTTGTATTTCTTGTTCTTCAGGGATAACAGTGCCAACATGAGGGTATTGTGGGACATGGCGGGCAGGAACCCAGACAGGTTTAGAGTAATTATGTGGGAAAATGCATGCAAAACCTCTTCCTATGGTCAATAGAGGGTCAGGCCATTTCCAAATTTTATCAAGTGGGTCTTTCCATTTGACCTTAATAGATGGGAGAGTAGATGGTTTTTGCCAGTGAAGAATAATAGGAGGTAAGTCCGAGTTATTGTAAATATTAAAGAGATTTAATGTAGTTAAGGCTTTTGCTAGCTGGATGTTGGGGGGGGTACATTCCTCCTTTATCTTTATTTAATTGAGCCTTAAGGATTTGATGGGTCCTCTTGACAATGCCTTGTCCCTGTGGATTATAGGGAATGCCTGTGGTATGAGTAATGTTCCAGAGGGAACAAAAATCTTTAAATTGTTTGCTGGTAAACAAAGGTATATTGTCAGTTTTCAGTTGAAGAGGTAATCCCATCACAGCAAAACAGGAGAGCATATGGCTTATAAGCTTTTTAAAGCTTTCTCCTGTCTGAGCTCTTGCCCACATAAATTTAGAAAAGGTATCAATTGAGACAAACACATATTTTTGTTTGCCAAAGTTTGGTATGTGGGTGACATCAATCTGCCAAATAGCATTAGCTTTTAAACCTCGGGAGTTAACACCAAGAGTCTGAATAGCAGGTGTTTTTATGAGACTTGCACAGGAAGAGCATGTAGCTAGGATATGTTTTAACTGTGGTAAAGGAACATCGAAGGCCTTTAGGATTAACATGGGGTAGAGAATGGAAATCAGCAGGATCAGAGACAGAGACTAGGAGAGCTCCTGTGGAGGCAAGGTGGTCAGCTGCAGCATTTCCTTTGGATAGGGAACCAGGAAGAGGGCTGTGGGAACAAAGGTGCTGAATATATAGTGGTTGGGTTTGAGAAGAGAGTATAGAGGAGATTTGAATCAAGAGAGGGGAAAGTGGGTTGTCATCAATTTTCACATAAGAACGAGCAAGCCATGGAAGTAAGTTAACAGTATACACACTGTCAGAAAAAAGGTTGAAGGATTCTGGTACAGCTTTTAATGCAAGGAAAACAGCATAAAGTTCTTTGTACTGAGGGGAATTCTCAGGAAGCTCAGTAAAGAAAGGTTTAGGGAGTTGTTTGTCCAGGTAATATATAAGTTCAGCAGCTCCCTTTTTTCCACCATCAGTGAAGACTGTAGGAGCAGAAGGAATGGGATCTTGAGAGAAAAGTTTAGGTGGTAGTAGAGGCAAAAGAGGTAAAGAAGCTATCAATTTATTAGAAGGAAAATGGTTATCTATTTGTCCTGGAAACCCCACGAAGCTTATGGCAAAGAGGGGATGATGGTGTATGAGCCACTCTGTGAGAGAAAAGGGCAGAATAATTAAATCCGGTTCTTTCCCTAAGGCCTGCAACAGACCTATTTCTTCCTTGGCGAACCATGAATGCTAACACGTCTATCTCAGTAAGGTGTCTTGGAGCTCCTCCTACTGGCATGTGAAGCCACTCAAGAACCCCATGGTCTTGCCACAATGCCCCTACTACTGTGGGGGTGGAGTCAAAGATTAGAAGGTTTACCGGAGAGACGGGGGAGAATCAAACAAGGTGCATGTCCTGGAGGGCCTGGTTAACCCTTTCCAGTGCTGAGGAGGCCTCGGGAGTTAACTTACGTTTTGAGGAGGGCTGTTTCCTTTCAAAAGGTCAAACAGTGGTTGGAGGCAGCTTGTAGGCAGATAGAAATACTGCCTAAGCCAATTTAAATTTCCTAGAAAACTTTGTAAAGAAGCAAGAGTAAGGTTAGAAGGAAAGGTGACATTAGGTTTTAAGGGACGAATTGGCGTTAAAGAAATCTCTGAACTGAAAAAAGATATTGGAGGAATTAGCTGTATCTTCTCAGGAGCCACATTAAAGCTGCTTTTCTTTAATGCAGGAATGAGAAAATCAAGTAAGGCATAGAGATCTGTATCTGATTTTCCCATATTAATACGTCATCCATGTAATGAAAAACATTAAGGCCCTTATGGATATATGGGAAAAGGGCAGATTTAACAGCCTCTTGACAAATTGTAGGACTATTGTCCATGCCCTGGGGCAGCACCACCCATTCAAATTTGTCAGCAGGGCTGGCGTTATTAATAGAAGGACCAGAGAAGGCAAAACATTTACAATCTTGCGGATGCAAGGGAATAGAGAAAAAACAATCTTGTATATCAATAGCTATGATTGGAATTCCCATGGGAATTGCAGAAGCAAGAGGCAAACCCCTTTGTGGGGAGCCCCAGACCTGCATGGTTTTATTTACCACATGGAGATCTTGAAGGAGGCGCCATTTTCCCAAGCGCTTTTTAATTACCAAGACAGGAGTATTTCCATGGGCTTCGAGAATGACGAATGTGTCCCAAGGAAAACAGCTCTCGCACGAGCTCTTTTAAAATTTCTAGTTTATACCTAGTTAAAGGCCACTGTTCCACCCAGACAGGGTCATTAGAAAGCCAGCTTAAGCGGGGTGTTTGGCTACGAACAGTGGCATTTAGTATTGGGGGTGCTGGTTAGATCTGGTCTCGGGGGAGCGGGTGTTATGCTCTGCAGAGGCATATGTGGATATCCTAACATCAAGACATTCTAGAAGATCCCTGCCCAATAGGTTGGTGCTAATATCAGCTACCAATGGGTGGAAGTGTCCAGTAGAACCTTCCGGGTCTTCCCACATGAGCAAATCTCGTGTGAGAAAGGATTGGTTCACCCCTCCAACGCCATGTATATGAGGTCCCGGAAGGAGATCCCAATTTTGGGGAACCTCTGCTTGCCTTAAAATCGTCTTTTCTGCCCCCGTGTCAATCAAAAATTTAAAAAGAATATTGTCAATTTTTACTGTCATAGTAGGGTGACCGCATTCTAAAACAGGGGTGGTCCACAAAATCTCAGGCCCCGAATTTGTACCATTCAGGGGCGTGCCATCTTTATGAAATTTGGACCAACAATCTCTCTTCCAGTGAAACCCTTTACGGCATCTGGGACACACCTTATGTGGCTTCTGGCTCCCTAACTGAAAGCGGGGTTGCCCTGACTGGAGGCGGGGTTGCCCTGATTGGAGGCGTGGTAGCTCTAACTGGAGGCGGGGTTGCCCTGACTGGAGGTGTGGTTGCAGCTTATTAGGACATTGGTTACGCCAATGTCCTTGGCGACTGCACTGAATGCAGGCCCCGTTTTGATTACGTGGGGTAACTGCATAAACCTGTGTCATAGCGGGTGCCCCATAATTGCCTGATGTAAGTTCCTGTGTCGCTAAAATCCAATTATCTGGGTATAGGTGTTTAAGACTAAGGCATACCTGGCGGAATTGTGGTATCATGCCATCCCAGACAATAGAACGCAGGAGGAAAGAGAGGACTTCAGGATTATAAACCTTTCTCTCTAAGGTTTGCCTCACCCTTGAGATGAAATTTACTAAGGTTTCATCAGTGTTTTGGCGAAGAGAGTTAATAGGGACTGAGGAATCTACATTGGTTGGGGTCACCCTTTCCCATGCTTGTGTTGCGCAGATGCGTACCTGTTCAAAATAAGCAGTTGGAAACTAAGCTTCTGCCTGCTGAGTTCCAGATTCAAAGGCTCCTGCTCCAAACAAACCATCAAAATTCCATTCTACCTGTTTATTACTATTTTCCTGCGATTGTCTAGAGCATTCATCATGGAAGCATGCCTTCCATTGTAGGTAGAGGGGGTCTGGGAGTGCAGCACAAGCCAGGTCTTTCCAGTCCTGGGGGGTTTTAAGGTGCTGGTAAAAATTCCTTAAAATGGACTTGGTCCATGGAGCGTGAATTTTGTCCTCCTTCACGGCTTGTCTGAGTTCGCTGAGCGCTTTGGAGGAGTATGGATGCCACACCTGAGGATTTTGTCTACTTGGGGCCACATTTACCTGGAAGGTGTCGATTTGGTTCGATGACACTGGGGAGAGATCTATGGAAGTGGAAGCTGCTGTAGTGGCAAGGGAAACTGAACACTTATCTACAGGGATGGAGCTCTTGGGGTGGACTGCACATGGTTTAAAGTCCTTAAATGCTGAAAAAATATCCTTTAACTCTCGTATCTCAGCCACAAGGTCTCTTAATGATGAAGTATCAGCAGGGGGCGGGGTCAGAGAACTGGAAGCCTCAGAGGAAGCAGGGGGCGGGGCCAGAGAAGCGGAAGCCTCAGGAGAAGCTGAACCTGGGGCGGCAGGGGGCGGGGTCAGAGGAGGAGCTTCCGCACACATGTACAAGTCTGTGGGAATGGAATTTTTGGGTCTAGCCGCTGATCGCTTAGGGCCTCTAAGTCTTAAGCACATGTGCTTTAACTCTCCTATCTCAGCCTCAAGGTCGCTTATCCTCATGGCAGACCATGTTGTACATTTCTTGTAAGTGGCAATTATAGCTATGAGAACCCATGGTGTAGCGAAAATTAAAGTGTCTCTGGGAGCGAGAACCTGTCCCAGGAGAGAAGGAAATAATGTCTGGGACACCTCCTCATAAAATGAAAAAAATCCCATGGTGAGGGGAAACGCAGGGCCACAGAGTCTGGCAGCTGCCACTTACCTGTGTCTGGGCAGCTTTTCTGGACCTCAGGCCGGGCGTGAGTGCGGGAGACGTCGGGCGTCAGATGTTGTTGTGTGGGGGCTGCAGAGAAGAGAGAGAGAGGGTCCGGAGCAAAGAGGGAACACAAATCTTTATTTGCGCTGGCACCTCAGAGGTGGGTGCTAGAGAGGCATGTTGGGCCACGTGGAGGTAGCGAAAATGGCCGCCTCATGCGGCAACCTTTCCTGCATCTGAACACCGGAGTGAAGCGCTGGCAAGAGAGTGAGGTGCGGAAGAAGAAGGGCTTTTATAGGAGTGGCTTTCCTGAGAATGGGAAGGGGGAGGAGTAACCATAGCACTCCAGGATAGGATAATAACTCTCTTGAGAATGGGAGGGGGGAGGAGTAACCAAAGCACTCCAAATATCATGGGGATATAGACAATGCCCTGAGGGCACAACATGGCTGAACAGGCACTCCAAGAATGTCCCAACTCTCGCGGGAACTAGCAGTAGCCTGAGGGGACAACATGACATATGTGACTGCATCGGCACAATTTCCCAGCACCTATATATGAATGTTGAAGACTTAAACAAGAGAGTTCAATTAGGTATTGGCTCAGGACTAGTCTATCTGTAAATCAATAAATCTTGATCAATAAATCTGGGCATGTCATTTTCATCAATCAGTATGATCTTCATTGCTATTGATCTTATCATCTTCATTATTATTATCCTTGCAGATGGATGATATTAATGTAGTTAGGTGTATCTGCTAACTTGCTAATTATGGATATTTTAATCCTTAAAAGAATTTATGCCACAAGGACAGAGGTCCTTGGCATTACTGTGTTCAGATAGACACAGATAATCCTATTGACCAATTCAGGGGACATAAATGTAGGAAGATCAGGAAATACAGAATTGGGGCCAGGCAGTGGCGCACCTGGTTAAGTGCACACATTACAGTGCCCAAGAACCCAGGTTCGAGCCCCTGGTCCCCACCTTCAGGGGGAATGCTTTACTTGCATTCAAGCAGTTCTGCAGGTGTTTCTCTGTCTCTTTCCCTCTCTATCTCCCCCACCCCTCTCAATCTCTGGCTATCTCTATCCAATAAATAAAGATAATAAAAAATAAAAAAGGAAATACAGAATTGATAGAATTAACACTTAAAATGATAAACTAATCCTGGCGAGGCTAACTCATACATTCTAAAAAAATACAATTAATTGCCCAGCTAAAGGATGGGAGAGACCTGAAGGGACAGGAATTAGTACTGAACCGTGTTGAGGATTTTGCTGACCTGAAGGTGAGTCTGAGATGCTGACCAGGAGCTTCACTTAGCAAATACCACTAGGAAGTGGGTCTTCAGTAGGTGTCAAATCTGATTGCAATTTTTCCTTGAACTTCCAGCCTCCAGATCTATAAGAGACAGATCTCTGGGTGGCATAGCTTGTATAATGGTTATGCAAAGAGACTGTCATGCCTGAGACTCCAAAGTCCCAGTTTCAGTCTCCCACATCACCATAAACTAGAGCTGAACAGTGCTCTGGTGAAAAATAAATAAATAATAAGAGACAAATTCCTACTGTTTATAAGCTACTTCATTTAGGATTTTTTTTTAACTATCTGACCAAACCAGTACAGCTATATTTATCAGAGTGAGATATTCAGATGAAGTTAATACACAGTTTAGGTTCTGGGATCTTTGCAATTTTTTTTTATCACTTCATTAAACATTCTTCTTTTCTAGCTGTGAATAAAAAGGAATCCGAAGAAGAACAGATTTGCTGAATCATTCAACATTGTTCATCATCTTGTTTGTGACTCTGGTGATAAATTTCCGTTTAGAGAGAGTACTTCTTATTCCCTGCCCAGGAGCAATTCTTACTCACTTTGATTTTGATCTGCAAAACTAGTTATGCCACTTTATTTTCTGTCTAAGAGAGACAGATCAAATTCTTTGAGAGCACTGAGTTTCCATGTTGTGCTCTTTCTGATTCTCTTTCTTAACTCCCTTCCCTGTCTCAATACTGATCTTTCTTCTACACTTCCTTCCACGCTGTGTTCCAACTGTGTCTTCTGCTGTAGCTCCTAATTTTCTGCCTTTCATGATTCTCAGTGTTTCTTTCCCTTATATTTAAGGGTTTTCTTTTTAATGCAGCTGGTGAGAGAACTTAAATTTTTCATTGCATAGTAATGACTTGCATAACAGTATGCCTTTCAGGTTACACATTTGCTTAAAATAGAGTGACATTCTGTATTCTAATCAAAAAGGAATTAATGGCAAGACTTTGGGAATGTGGTTCAGTGAAGCTGTCTTTCATTAGGGACTGCATCATCATGGCAGGAAGTTCTGGTGATTGTGAGTAGGTGAGGCAGACTGGTGTCTCAGTGCTGAGTTTCCTTTTCTGACTAGAAGTGAAGTCTTGGCATAGGGGATTAGATATTTATTGAGTGCAGTAGACATCGGGTCAGAAAATTGGATCGTTGAGGCATTTGACTCTGCTTTTATCCTGAGTTCAGAAAGGTCTGCTGACATTCAGATTTGATTTTATTTAGTTGGAGGTCTTCTGTAGGCAATGAGTGGACCTTATTACCCAGTCTAGGAGGTGTCTATTCAGTCCATGGTAGGATGAAGGAAGAATACTTGGTAAGTGGGACTTTTAAAGAATTATTTAAGTTCTTTAAAAATTGGAGAGTTGGGGCCAAGCAGTGCTGCACCCAGTTGAGTATATACATAGGGGTTCAAGCCCCAGGTCCCCAACTGAAGAGGAGAAACTTCACAAGTAGTGAAGCAGTGTTGCAGGTGTCTCCCTTTCCTTCTCCATTTCCCTTTCAAGTTCTCTCTGTTCTGTCAAATGCAAGAAAAGAGAGAGAGAGAGAGAGAGGAAGAAAAACAGAAACAAAAACAAAACAAACAACAACAACAAAAACAAAGGCCACTGGACACAGTGGATTCACAGTATGGTCACAAAGCCCCACCAATGATCTTGGTGACATTAGAAATAAGTTGGAGAGTATCTATTACTTTGTGCATTTTTCATGGTATAGGGGTGTGGTGTCAGTTTATAAATACATGGATCTTACTCTTGCCTATAGTGAGTGGAACTGAGATGAATATTTTTGTAATTTTTTAAGCTGAAAATTATTTCTATTAGAGTTTTTCATGTTTGTTTTTGAATAGTAATCATCCTACTTATCCTGTTGAGAGAAATGAATATAAAAGATAATGACTCAAAAATTAGTAATGACACTAACCTAAATATAATTACTTTAGTCACTATAAACAGTACGTAATATTACAATATCATTAAATATTCAGCACTTTATTTTCATTTCTTAAAAATATTTTTTTAGTTATATTAAGGAGAGAGAGAGAGAGATGCAGAGGTAAAGACCAGAGCACTGCTCATCTGTGTCTTATGGTGGTGCTGGGGATTGAACCAGAGACCTCAGAGCCTCAGGGATAAAAGTCTCTTGCATAACCATTATACTGTCTCCCCAGAATCCAATATATTTTATGGTTGCATCTTTTCCATATATTTTAGGAAAGGAGAGGCCACAGAAGAAATGATGATCAGAAAGGTAAAAAAAAAAAGTAATTCTTACTCTTGATTTTCAAAATGCAGTTTTGAAGTATAATGAGAAAAGGCATGATGGGCCAGTCAAAGTTTGCTCTGATTTTAAGGGCACAGATTAGCTGTGAAGAAGTCAGTGAGATCTTAGGAATCTTCATAAAATTATTTTTTATTATTGATTTACAAAATTGTAAGATAATATTGTCTGGGTGGGTGGTGTCAGAGTTAGGAATAGAACTAGGAAGCAGAGTTAGGGAGGAGAGCTGCTTGCAAACTTGAAGAAAAAATATATATAAATACAATTGATTATTTACCTCATCTATCTAACAATATCTAGTACAGGAGCCTGTACAACCTCTGTGTCCCTGTCAAACTGACCTCACAGTCCACAATCACAGCAGGAAACATTCTAGGCTACACTCACTTCAGAACCAGTCTCATTTCAGAACCAGAGTAGGATGACCCAGCCTCCCTTTGGAGAGTGGGGAAGTCCCTACCACTGCTAGCTCATAGTGAGAGTACTGTCCTGAAGAAATCCACAAAAGGGCTTTGGATGCCACTAATAATGGTAGAAATATTACTTATGAGGGATTCCAAGGATACACTGTCTGATCTGAGGAATCTTCAAGGTTGGAAGAAAGGAAATAGGACTATTGGAATTTAACATAGGCTGCATGAAACAGGGCCATGAGGTAAATACAGATGGCAGCCTCAGTGGTGTAACATATAGAGATAATTACATATTGGGATGGGTTATATCTCAGGTATAGCTGATATGGAAAGAGATGAGATATCTTAAATACTTTAACACTAAACAGTCTCCCCAGCCTCACCCAACCCTGTACTGGTCCAACTCTTAAAGAAGAAAGTTATGCTGAATTGACTGTCTTTATGTGGAACTGATTAAGATGAGTCCCCCTTTTTTATTGATTTAACAACGATTGACAAGACCATAGGATAAGAGGGGTACAATTCCATACTATTCCCACCACCAGAGTTCCGCATCCCATCCCCTCCATTGGAAGCTTTCTTATTCTTTATCCCTCTGGGAGCATGAACTCAGGATCATCATGGGGTGCATAAGGTGGAAGGTCTGGCTCCTGTAATCACTGCTCTGCTGGACTTGGGCATTGGCAGGTTGATCCATACTCCCAGCCTATTTCTATTTTTCCCTAGTGGGGCAGAGCTCTGGAGAGGTTCCAGGGTACATTGGTGAGGTCGTCTGCCCTGAGAATTCACATTGGTGTCATGGTAGCATCTGCAACTTGGTGGCTGAAAAAGCATTAAGATATAAAGCAGAACGAGCTGTTTAATAATTAGTAACCTATAGATAAGAATATAGCAGATGACAATTGGGGTCTTCATGTTGAAGGATCTAGGAAATCTATTTAAGGTATCTTCCAAGGGGTCCATGATTTTACTAATTTTTGCTTGAGCCCAACAGCTAACATACAGTTGGGCTAAAGGTATTGTCTGGGGAGATGGTGTCAGAGTTGGAAATAGGACTGGAAAGCTGGATCATGGAAGAGAGTAGCTCCCAAATATGGGAAAAATATGAATACCATTAACTGTAAATGCCATAGATCTTACTTAGGGCCCATGTCTATCCATACTTAGCACAGAAGCCTGTGCAAACTTTGCATCCCCACTTGTCTGAACTTGCATTTCATGGTCATAGCTAGAAACATTCTAGGTTACACCCAATTCAGGACCAGTCTTCCTTGAGTGGCAGAGTATGTTGACCCAGCCTCCCTTCAGAGAGTGAGACAGTCCCTACCATTGCTGTTGTTTCACCTTGAGGGCAAGGTCCTGTAGAGGACCACAAAAGGGTCTATAATGCTGTTCCTGATGGAGATGACCAGCAGTGGTGGAGAGAGGGATCTGTTAGAGCTCTAGGCCCATCATGTCTGTGTGGGAATCCCAGGATTTCCTGATTAGGCTCTCAGATAACGGGGTTGCCAGGTAGTGACCAAAAAAGCCATCATTAAATTATGCCAATCTCTTGCCCTTATCCAGCTTTTGCAGTCCTTACTTTATCTGACAAGGGTAGCCTTAGGGTAATAGACAGAAGTGAAGTAGGAAGTAGGTGAGGAGGATATCTAAGTCTAAGTAGAAGCTGTATGATTAAGTACTTTATGGTGTCTTTTTTGGGTCATTCTACTTGCTTGTACTTATTGAGTCACAGCAAGATGTTGTGCATTTTTATTTAAGATATATATTTCCCCCCACTCATGGATATGTGTATATATGAGATAAGCACTTTTTACTTCTAATGGGATAAAGGTGCTAGACACTTTCAGTTTTAGAAAAAATAAAGCTATATTTCTTGCATACCTAGATTTGTCCTCCCTATTGCTAGTGCTTTAGGGAAAAGTACTGAAGGTGACTAATGGACTGGGTGGGCTGTTTTCAACTAGGAAAAAAGCACTAAAGAGAAACTCAGAGGATTTTCACTTAATGTTGTCCTTGTTTTTGGTCTCCTGAATGTAGTTTTCTCCTGAGGGCCTCTCTCTCTCTACTTCTCTGAGGCTGGCCTGGGTTGGAGTTTCCTAACCTAATGGTTGAACTCCCTCAGAGAAGCTGAGATGTTTTCTAAGGCATCTTGAATGTATGTGTGAACCAAATAATATGTATTCACATAAATATTACCAATTTTACAAATGTGTGTAAATATTTAAAAAAATGCAGTTCACTCATTTATAATCACTGCTAACTTTTTTTTTTTTTTCTAGAGCACTGCTAAGTTCTGGCTTATGATTGTGCTGGGAATTCAACCAGGGACCTTTGGGGCCTCAGGCATGAACATCTTTTTGCATTATCACTATTTTTAACTTTTTATTTTTGTCACTATTTTATTTTAAACTTATTTTTGCATTATCACTATGTTGTCACCTCAGCATGATTTAATTTTTATTTTACTTTTAACTTCTCAATTTAAGCAACAGAAAAATTGTTACTATTTAAAAATTACATAAAGATTTCTCTTAGTTTAGACTAAAGTATAAAAAATGATATCTGACAGACTAGGGTGTCCTTCAAGAATTGCCGCCTCTCCTATGGGCAAATATATATAGGCTCCAGGGTTACTGCTGGGGTTTGGTGCCTGCATTATGAATCCACTGCTCCTGGAGGCCATTTTTCCCATTTTATTGCCCTTGTTGTTGTTGTTATTGTTGCCATAGCTGTTATTGTTGTTGGATAGGACAGAAAGAAATCGAGAGAGGAGGGGGAAGACATAGAGGGGGAGAGAAAGACACCTTCAAACCTGTTTCTCTGCCTGTGAAATTACCCCCCCCACCCCTGCCCATGGGGAGTCGGGGCTAAAACCAGGATCCTTACACTGGTCCTTGAGCTTCACACTAGGTATGGTTAACCCTCTGCGCTACTGCTCTGCCCCATGGCAGTGATTTTTAAAGTGGGGTCTGCCTTAATTAAAATCTGTATTGCACAGTTCTAGAAGTGATTGAATCTTACATGCAGACACTGTTAATTAATTTATCAAAAAATGTAAAGAATTAATGATAGAGGAAATGTTTTAATTATTGCATCCAAATAATCATTTCTCAGAGGCTGAGATATCTTCTACTTTTGGGAGAATATAGTGGTAGAGATTTTTGCTCAAATTTCATTCTTTCTGCCTACTATCTATGTACCTGTACATGAATTATCTTACCTTTCTAATCTAACATTCAGTAAAGATAAAAAGTGTTCAACTACTACACCAAAGTAAAGGACTCTGGGGTGGGGGGAGTGTTCAGGTCCTGGAACATGATGGCAGAGGAGGACTTGTGGGGGTGGTGGTGGTTAGAGTGTTACGTGGAAAACTGAGAAATGTTACACATGTATTAACTATGGTGTTTTATTGTCAACTGTAAACCATTAGTCCTCCAATAAAGAAAAGAAAAGTGTTAAACTGGGGCCCGGTGGTCAGGCACCTGGTAGAGTCTACACATTTGCATTCATGAGGACCTGGGCTCAGGCTCCTGGAATCATATTCAAGGACAAACTTCATGAGTGGTGGAATAGTACTATAGGCATCTTTCTCTGTCTTTCACTTTCTCTCTCTATGTCTCACTCTCCATCAAAAGTAAAAGGAAAAAGGAAAAGGTTGATAGGAGTGATGAAACATCACTGTGCCTGCGTTGAGCCTCAGCAATAATCATAGTTGCAAAAAGGAAGACATTCTAGAGATAAACTTTGTTAAGTTATGAACCCATTATATTGTCCAGTAGAAGGAAATTAACTAAAAATTGATAGTTTTCATTAGATCCTCTGGAAAGCCAAGTTAGTGTAAAGACAAAATGGTAAGGCATGCAGACACATATCACAGGGAGAAGAGAAATTGTACCCATGTGTCAACAGCTGTACTGTAAGCCACTAAGCCTCCAATAAATTGATAAAAATGTAAATTAAATTAAAACTGGATTCAATATATAAATGCAAATGTTAAGTATAGCTTTGTCACAAATCACAATTACACACTCACTTCTCACCTTGCCCAGGGCTAGTTTGGTTCATTCTACCTATTGCAACTAATGTGCAAGGTAGGCTGACCAGCTGGAAGGCAGTTTCAACACTGGGTCCTTTTTCTTTTGAGACCCAGAAGGGCTTTGTCCTGTTTTCACCTCAAATTTCCCTTTCTCTTTTCCTGAGAAAGTACTGACAGTATTCTTCACAGTCCTCATTCAGCTGCTGCCAAGAATGAGAATCCTGGAGGCCCTTTATTGTGAGGTCTTGAAGTAGAACTTGAATGAAGAGAAAGTGCTTTCAAAATAATTTATTTTGAATGTGATCTCACTTTGGTGAGGACAGGCACAGATGGTTGAGTCAGGACATGTGCCAGTGCTTTCTTCATGCCAGGCATCCAGTGAATCCAGCCTGTGGGAGAATGAGTTTTAGAGGAGAGTAAAGACTTAAAGGAGCCAGAAAGTACTCACATGTGACAATGGTCCATAAGCCCATGAACCAAAAGCAACTGTTTTGGATAATTAAAAGAATTTTTCCTCAGAGATCATGTTGACTTCTTGAGTATTCATTGCATTGAGGACCTTGAATAGTATAAATAGTCTCTACTATTTCTTTCAGGAACTCTTCTACCAGAGAGTGATATGGATGGGAACAACCAGCAGCAGGAAGATTGAATCACTTCCCCCAGCAGAAAGCTTGTCAGGATATAGATTTTCTAGCTTCACCTGCTCTTTGTTTCAAGCTCTGCCAAACCATTGGGGTTGCTGGTTGGGTGCCATTCCCTAAAGCTCTTTGGAAAGTTGTTTCAAATTTCCTGATCCGCTGATTTGAGGATTCCCAAAGCAGCAGCTACTTTGCTTCCAACTGCTTCATTTACTCATTCCCAAACATTGTTGAACTCCCACTGAGTTAGTTAAGTTCTTTCAGGTTTCAGGGATGGGGTATATCATGGGGGACATATGAATAAGAGAGAAGACAGAAGGTCTTCTCAGGAGCCAAATAGCTCCAAGGAACATAGCAGATGTTTTCCATTTGATAACTATAGGTATCTGTACTAGTTTACTAGGGATACCTTCACAAACCGTCACAAGCTGGAAGGTTTAAAATACAGAAGTATATCATCACACAGTTCTTCAGGATAGAAGTCTGAGATCAAAGGATTGGCCGAGTTGCTTCCTTCTGACAACCATGAGCAATATCAGCTCGTTTCTTCCTTAATTTCTTGTTGTTTGCATTATGTAGCTTATAGATGCATAACCCAATCTACTTCATGTTAATGTCTGTCTATAAATACTCCATTTAAGGAGCTAGTTATATTGGATTCACACCCGCTCTAGTGACCCCATTCATCTTGATTACTGGTGTAAACACCCTATAAAATAATGCTATATTTCAAGTTATTGAGAGACAGAACTTCAACATGCAAATTTTTTGATTGACAAAATTAAACTCATAAGAGTGTTTAGCAGTTTATCCCTTTAATTTGAATTTCTTCAGCCTCATGACTTCTGCTTACTGTTTTTATCTGTACCTTTGACTTTTGTATTGTTCTTTTGATGTCTGACTCCTTTGAAAGGAATAGAAGTCCCTGGGAAGATTACTGGTTTTGTTTCTCACTGTCAGTCAGAGCACCCCCACAGGTGAAGTTCTTGTCAGGCTACTACTTAGACTTCCACTGGCCTTTGATGGGTGATGTAGTTCAGGGCTAACCCCTGGACAAATTAACCTTGACTATGAGAGTGGATCTTATGGATTACTTCTTGGCAACTTTTGTAAAAATAATCTCCATGTCTACTTTCCCTAGAAGGAGGTTGTGAGTATGCAAATGTACTTGGCTTCCAGAGAAGCTATGTGTCTGGTACTGTGCTAAAAACCCTGGGAGCTACTGGAAAAAGCTGTAATTTTTTTTTTTTTTTGGTATACCCTTTGCTAAGCTGTGTGAGATGCTTTACCCACATAATGGAGTTTTTCTGGTCAGAACTTTCCCACAGAGCCATCACTGTTATCAGAAGATGCTGATATACTAAGAAAGAATCTAAAAGTTATTAGGATTATAGATAGTATCAAATAAATGTTAACGCATGTCAGCGTTCATGCAGGGTGACACCAGCAGGAAGGTTAATCTGACCGGCTCTTTCTCACTTGCTCAAGGGACGACACGAAGTAGAGACACCGGGGAGAAATGATGTGTTCTCAAATCTTGTTATTAGCATGTGGATATGAGTTTAAATAGAAAAACAAACAAAGAACATTTTTCAAATATGTCAGGAATTACAGGTTTCTTAAAGGTCAGCTTGTCCCTATGGTAGGGGGCTGGTTATGATAGGAATTTGATGAGATACATAAAGGTCAAGATAATTAGTCTCCTGTTGCAGGCATTTAATTACCCAGAGGTCTTTTGAGAGGAGAATAGGGGTTGAACCAGTTAAGGCGAGATAGAGAGAAGATAAGCAAGGTTTGATGCAAATTGAGGACACCAAAGGGCACTGCTAGGAGTGTGTGATAAGGTGTGTTCTCCTCTGTGATCAGAAGGTGAGGTGAAATTGAATAAATGAATCTTAAAGTAGGTGGCCATGTGGCCTGCAGTTAATGGAGAGAGGTATTGAGGTTTCTGTGGGCTTGAGAGTCAAGAAGGGAAGAACTTAGTCTGAGAGACGGTTTCTGCCCTTTGCTCACCTTGGTTGAGAGAGACTAACAAGAGAGTATCTTCTCAGACTTTAATCCAAGGATGGGGTAGTTCTCCCTAAGCTCTATCAAGCTTACACATAGCCCCACAAATGCATGATTGCTTTTCACGTCTTTGGATGTTTGAAAGATCATTGCAGTATTTCTGAAAATACTATTCATTGGTAGTTCTGCACAAAGGTACAGGCTTATAATGTTATATGATGCCTGTCTTCTTCAGATTATCCTCTCAGAATATCTCATGACTATGTCTAGCCATTTCTGAGAATATTCTCAAAAGCCCAAAGTGTCCAAAAGTCTGAAATTTGGGATCTTTGTGAATGAAACTCTAAATTGGATGGTGCTTCTATCTATTTCAATTTTACTCCCTTTTCTTACTTGAAAGGATTGGAGGCCTGAGATACAGAAAAGATTTTATTAAATTTTTTTGGTCTTATATAGGTTCCAGCTTCAGCCACCTAGTTAAATTATGTAAGTCAAGTTACCTACATCACATTTAAGAAACAATTTGACTTTATAAGAATCAGCAAACAACATTCTGGAACCAACAATGCACTAGGCTCCTACAAGAATACAAAACTGATCAAGGCTGAGTATTTCTTTTTGAGAAATTGTCAGTAGGTAGAATTCTTTGATCACCCTGCATTGTGTAAGCTTTTCCTTTCTAAGCTCTGAACTGCAGATAAGTGGTACTGCCTACAACCTTGTAATTCACTGAAATTTCTCCAAGTATATTCATTCTACGATATCAGTTAAGTTGCCTTTGAGATATTATAACTTTTCTTCTGATAATGCTGGTCATTTAACTTTCCTGCTGCCCCACTGGCATGCCTAAGGGTTATTATAAGACCTCAACTAAGTATAAAGTATATTTATTTATTTATAAAATGGAAGTATTGACAAGACCATAGGATAAGAGAGATACAATTCCATATAATTTCCATCACCAGAAATCCATATCCAATCCCCTCCCTTGAAAGTTTTCCTATTCTTTGTCTCTCTCGGTGTATGGACCCAAGATCACTATGGGGTACAGAAAGTGGGAGGTCTGGCTTCTGTAATTTCTTCCCCGCTGAACATGGGCATTGGCAGGTTGATCCATACTCCCAGCCTCTCTCTCTCTTTCCCTAGTGGGATAGGGATATGAGAAGAAGGGGCTCTGGTACACCTTGGTGGGGTCGTCTGCCCAGGGAAGTCAGGTTGGCATCATGATAGCATCTGGAACCTAGTGTCTGAAAAAGAATTAAGATATTAGGCAGAACAAATTGTTGACTAATCATGAACCTAAAGACAAGAGTATTGCAGATGAAGATTTAGGGTCTCCATTTTGGACAAATCTAGTAAGTCTATTTTAGGTATATTCCAAGGGGCCCATGACCTTACTGGTTTTTGTCTGAGCTTGACATTTAACATATAGGTGACCTAAGTTATTGGCTGGGGAGATGGTGACATAGCTGGACAAAAAGGCCTAGGAAGCTGGATCAGGGAAGAGAGTAGCTCCCAAATATGGGAAAAGTATATAAATATTGTTAACTGTAAACCCCCATAGATTTGATCTGAGGCCCATAGTCAGCACTTTTAACAAACATTTGCTTCCATAATTTGCATTTTAGTGTTTTCAATCTCATCCTCACTTCTGTTATGGACACAAAATTATTTATGGTGAGTTCATCAGTAATTAAGTTCTTGAATTCTAAATGGTTTCTGGTAATGGGGATAAGATTTTGCTGACTTACTACAACAGGGTAAAAACCAGGCCCAAGAGAGCAGTAGTAAGTAGGATGCTGAATGTGGAAGCATGCGGTTTTGGGTTTGGTTTCCAGCATCCCATGTGCCAGAGTGATGCTCTCATTATCTCTTCCTCTTTCCCTGCCTTGTGTTAATAAAGGGGGCGGGGGAGAGCAAACACATGAAAACCACTAAGCAAAATAGTTACAAAATAACTCTCCTGGGAGAGCAAACACATGAAAACCACTAAGCAAAATAGTTACAAAATAACTCTCCTGGAAGGATTTCTGAATTACTATGTCCCAGCTCTCATTGTCCTGTGGTGATTTTTTTTTTTTTTTGTTCTATGTGTGTGTGTGTTTCCAGTTTTTTATCTGAAAAAGTTATCTAGGAGCAGTGAAGCCCTGGTGAAGTGACAACAAAAACAAAATAATAATAATAAAAAAAAAAACCCACCAATGAACAAGCCAAAAAAAAAAAGTCTTAACTTGAACGAGGTTATATTTTGACTTAGCAAATAATACCAATAAATTTAGTTATTTTACTTATGGAACACAGGAACTCTTCCTTATAGTTTGTAGAAAATGCTTTATTTATTTTTTTAAATTTTGTTCCTTTGTTGTTTGAAATAGTGACCTTACTCTATGAGAGAAAATAAGTAGAAAACTTTCTTCCTCTGTCTTACCTTTATTTATGGTATTTGAGGACTTGGATTCTATTCATTTTTTTTAAAAGTCACTTCTCCCTGCAAATTTTTATAAATATAAGACTGATGGAACACTAAAGTAAAAAGAGAAGCCATGTTTACTGATTCGCACCTTCTTTCTTATCAGAAGTATCAAACCCTTAAATCTATAAAAAAATTCTCTGGAAGAATTAACCAATAGTATAAAGTTATCATCATAACTTATTACCTTTCTGAGAAATAGGTAATATAAAGAAACATCACATTAAATTGTAATTACTCTAGTTGAATTGTAAGGATTTGTGGCAATTCAGAAAATTATGCTAGTTACATTACAATACAGAAAATATCAAGGATAATAGACCTCCAGAGTCCCCAGTATTATGAAGAATTGATCAGCTTGACCAGCCATTTTATAGATGATGAAAGTGAGATATATTAAAAAATATTATCAAAGCCTACATATATAGTTTTTTCCTTTTTACTCCAAATCAATAGATGGCCAGGAGGTAGCTCAGTGGTATAACACAACCTCTACATGCATGAGACACAGGTTTGATTCCCAGTACCACATGTGACCCCAATTGATCTTGCGCTCATGAAATAAATAAATAGGGCAGGGGTAGGGGGTAGATACTATAATGGTCATGCAAAGAGACTCTGATGCCTGAGACTCTGAGGTCCCAGGTTCAATCCCCCAGAACACCATAAGCCAGAGCTGAGCAGTGCTCTTAAAAAAAATAAGAGTGCTGTTACTAGCATGCAGTATTATTCATAAGTACATCTCTAATGTCTCTATTTACAAAGAAGATAACTTTTTTGAGGCACTAGGAGGCAGAGCTTACCTAAACTTTGAAGTCATACTCAGAATATCCAAATTTTCAAAGGAACATAGTTTTTCTCTGGTTGTTTTTAACAATATCAAAACAGAAAACCACTATCGCTAATCTTCCCTCTATCTAACATAGCTATTCAATGGAACAAATATATCCCAGGCTAATTTAGCATCCACTGTTCCTAATTATACAAAGTGTGTGGGCATGAATTTAGAAAAGGGAACATTTCGATCATCCAATTGTTTTAGCTCTCAGGAAGAGAAATACAATGATAAAAAAGTAAAGTAAGTCCTTACATTAGGTCTGACAGTAAATATGTTGATACAGTTACTGCTTCATTTTCTTTGTCATGTCTTGATCATTTACTTGCAGCTTATTCCAGTTCTCCTCAGCCCACCCATGGTCTCAATCACAGTGAGCACTCAAAGTGCTGGGTATTTAAAAGGAAACTAAATTCTCTAAAGATAAGCATGAACTAAATGAAAAGGTGGAACTAATAATAGCTTCTTAATTTTCTATTGTCCCACAGTGGAAATTTTCATCCTTAGAAATCATACTTAGATCAAGTATAATTTATCTCCTTGACTGGTAAGCTTTCTATAAAAAAAAAAGTATTGAAAGTCATTGAATTTCCTTTTTTTTTTTTTAATTGCCACCAGAGGCCATGGTTTCCAGTGGCCATATTTTATGTTCTATTTATTTATTTCCTTTCCCTCTCTCCATTCCTTCATTTTTTTTTATTAGATAGGAAGGAGATCACTTTAGAGGGGACAGGGAAATAGAGAGAGGGAGAGAAAAATAGACACCTGCAAACAGACCTGCTTCACCCCTTGTAAAGAGTCTCCTTGCAGTTGGGAAGCGGGGCTTGAACCTGGGTCCTTGTGCTTGATAATATGTGCGCTTAACTGGGTGTGTCGCCGCTTGACTGCAGAATTTATTTTATTTTAAAACTATCTCTCTGTAGAAACTTTGGGGCTATGTTGTCTTTTTCCTCTGTGTTTCTGCCTGAAAGAGTTAGCCCAGATTTATGAAGCCCTGGTGATGGAAAAAAAGAAAAAAACTATATATACAGCCTATTTATTCCTGGGATAGCCAAATATTTTGATCATTTTCTTGGCTGTAGCTCTTTTTAATACTGAGGCATGGTAATCCTTCTGAAAATTTTTTTCCCAACTTGTTTTTATTATTTATTATTATTATTTACAAATACCTGCTGTATTTTCAAGGTTGTATTTTATGGTTATTAAGTTTGAAATTGCTGTCATCTTCAAATGAATCTTCCTGACAGATTTTGTTTTTCATCAGTAACATGAAAATAATCTCAGTACAGATATTGAAGTACCTAGTAAAACAAGAGAAACTTCTGTTGGTTAGTATGCCAGCTCCCCCGGCTTCTGTCTCTAATGCTGCTTAACTAAGCACCGGCATGCCTGTATGGCATTGGTTTGATCCCACTCAAAGCTGCGGTCTATTTACATAAATCACTAACTAAGCACCACCCTCCCTCCAGGGCATTGGTGGTTCTGTGATAGAATTCTCACCTGCTCCGTCCCCTCTCCTTGTCACACCCTGATTTTCCACCACTCTCTTTTCGCTCCACCCTCTCTACATCACATCCTGTTTACACCCTACTTGGCAAGTATATGTAAGGACAGGTTTGTGAGTTTTTAGTTTAGTTTAGTTTTAGCATAGCTTGGTTTAGATTGTGCTGCGTTCTACATGAATAAATAGATACTGCGTACAGCTCAGCCATGAGTCCCGGGTCATCTGTCTCCACCCACGAAGCCAGCCTGACACCTTCCTTCCTCCCTTCCTCCCTTCCTCCCTTCCTCCCTTCCTCCATTCCTCCCTTCCTTTCTTCCTTTCTCCCTCCCTTCCTTCCTCTCTCCCTCCCTCCCTTCCTTCTTTCCTTCCTCCCTTCCTCCCTACCTCTCTTCCTCCCTCCCTCCCTTCGTTCCTTCCTTCCTTCCTTCCTTCCCTCATTTGCACTCCTTCTCCATGCCCTTTTTCATCTTGAAATGTGTGCAAATTTCAGCTTGAATATTTTTATCTTTAAAAGTACTTTTTTCTCCATTTAGGGCTTATTTGACACCAAATATATTACAATATTCAGTCTCATAATTAAATTATTTCAATAATCCTTTTGATTGGCTCACCAAATTTGTTTGTTTATTTGTTTGTTTTGTGGAACTGAGCCATCACACATGTGCCGATTTCACTGCTCTAGGCTACATTTTTTCATTCAGTTAGGTGGGGAGATAGATTGAAAGAGACAATGTGGGAGAGAGAGAGAGAGAGAGAGAGATAGAGACTGGAGAGCATTACTCAGCTCTGGCTTATGGTGTTACAATGGATGGAAGCTAGGACTCTGAAGACTCAGACACGAAGTCTTTCTGCAGAATGATTATGTTATGTTCCCCACTTTATAATTTTTTTTCCAATAAGGAGGGGCAAAGCTATATCTAACTAGAAGTGGAAATGTCATCAGAATATTCTCATATGGAAGATGGCATTTTCTAAAAGAGGACTATGTAATTCAAATTTATATCATAGCTTCCATTTAGAATATCCTACTTTCCTTTGTTACCTAAAAAGGAAACACCACTTAATGTGATTTTCACTATTAGGATTTGTAAAATTTCAAAAGGTGAAGACCTTTGGTGCTTTATTGCTACTTTATGAAAATATTTTAACTGATTGTGTCATGGTACTAAATAATTTACATAATGGTCAGTGTACTGTGGCAGCCATAGTATATTTTAGGACAGAAAAGTATTTATTTATTTGGAGGGATTGAACCTGAGGCTCTGGAGCCTCAGGCAGGATAGTCTCTGCATAACCATTATGCTATCTTCCCTGCTCTTATTTTATTTTGTAGGACAGAGAGAAACTGAGAGAGGAAGGGGATAGAGGAGGAGAGATAGAGACAGAGAGACACCTACAACACTGCTTCACCACCCATGAAGCTTTCCTCCTTGCACATGAAGAAAAGGCTTGACACCAGGTCCTTATGCATGGACTTAACCAGGTATACCACCACCCAGCCCTGAAAGAATAGTTTTATAGAAGTTCAGTGCTTTCTGAAGTCTAATTGATAGTGAACAGCAAAAAAATATGCATGCTGCCATACTGAAATTATTTGTTTTGGTTCAACATTAGTTTAATCAGAAAATTTTGTAGTTGTTATTCTCTGTACATAAAACAGATGTACTATAGTTTCTATCTCGTTGGGCAGAATCATTGGTTATTTGGAAGCAATAATGAATTATTTGTGCAACATAACTAATTCCAAGAACAACTCTGCTCCATGGGTTTCTTAATTTAGGAGAAACATTGTTTTTGCTATGCCACGCTCCACTATAATTTGTGTTCCTTTCATCCCAGTAAAATATATTTTTCCTCTCAATTGAACTTTTTAATTGAATTCATAATAATACTTTCATCAGAATCAGATGTTTCATCTTTTAGAGAAGCTTCCCAGAACTTTTCTCAAATTCTGTGATTCAGACAGGAAAAAAACAAGAGCACCATTAATGATTAAGGTGACTGATTGTTCTACTCGAAGCACCTGATAATTCTGATATAAAACCAGTGTCATCTGTGTGCAGAGCTTTTCATCTGCTAATGGAATCAACAAATAGACAACTTTTGCTTTCTTTTTTTCCTTTTCAATGCAGAAAATTTGAAACAGAAAATGGAAAAGCTTAATTTAAATGATTTTTGATCTTAAAAAGTCATGCTTTAAATTGTCATATGTAAATGAATTCATACAGCTGTTTTGTTAAATTGGTTTTGGGTATAGTCCCTTCTTATGAATAGAACTGACCTTTTAAGAGGCTTTTTTTTTTCCTCCTCTGTAGGACTGCATAGACTTAGTTTTTCACATAGATTTCTCCAGTATTGGGCTGATAAGATTTTCTTAGCTGGTAAGGATGCCTAATTGGACATGCTCAAGACTCAGGTTTGAGACCTTGGTGTACCACCAGAAAGCACTATTTCCCTGGGGGAACTCAGTGCTATGGTGTTTCTCTCTCTCTCTCTCTCTTTTTTTTTTTTGTCTGTCTGCCTGTTTCTATCTGATAAAAGTGGCTTGGAGCATTGATATGGTACATGTGCAAGGCTCCTTATGCAATTTTTTTTTTAAATAAAAGATTTCTCATACATCTCAGTTTTAATTTGTTATATTTTCCCCTGACCTCTCTCACTTGAGAACCTTGTCGACTTCAGCAGAAATCATGACATTTGTCCCCTTAATGACTGGCACCCTCATCAGCATTGACTGAAAAGAAATACCAGTCCCTGGATGCTACTGGCAGGACTCACTTTACTGTGCCGGTAAATACTGCCTATGCTCTGAAGCAGGGATGCCTGGAAAGCATCTGGAAAAGAGAACAATTCTCACTGACCACCTCTAAGCAAATATCCAAGTGGTTGTGAATTTTTGCTTTAGGGGCTTGGATATAGTTCATGCAGTAGAGTATGTGCTTTAATGTATGAAGCTTCAGGTTTGATTTCTAGCTTCATATGTGAGTCCCATGGATAGCAATGGGGGAAGCTCCATGGGTGGTGGAACAGTGCTGGGATAGCTCCTCTCTGTGTGTCTCTTTGCATTTTTCTCTTTATCTGAAATAAGATGAACGAAAAAGTCAGCCTGGAAATTGTGAAGCCCGCATGCACTCAATTTTTGTTTTATTTATATATTAAGTCGACATATTAGAAAAGACCATGGCAGAAGTTGAAAGCAGAAATGAAAATCTATTGAACCAATTTTACCTTTCCAAAAAAAAAAAAAAGACAATTATTAAGGATGGATGCTTATGTAATAAGAATTCTAGGACAAGTTTGAAAAGAGACCAGAAGTAGACAAAAGCAGGGAAATATATTTACATTAAGTTCTGTAGATATTAATTAGTTGCTTTTAGCATGGCTGTGCACATTCTTACATTAAAATATGAATGTGGAATCTGGTGATAAAGTTGTGTTCAACACCATACTAATAGGAGAAATGCAAATCCTTCACAATGGTCCCAATCTGGACTTTGATGTACAACCATTCATAGTACTCTCCAAGAGGCAGTGTGCTGGTAAAAGGTTAATAACTGGCAAAAGTTAAAACTGGGTGAGCCATAGTAGAATGGAACCTGACTACATTTTGTTAAGAAGAGAGCTATTGTCAACACACTTACCACTTTTTCTTAAACACAGTTAAGCCAGAAGTAACTTTTATGTCTTCTTAAGAATCGATTTAATTCCCTTAAGGACCCGTTACTGAACTAAGTAAGTTTTGCTGTCTAGTCAATTCTTTTTAGCTTAGGAAATAGTTTATTTTAGAAAGAAACTTTAATAAATCAAAATATTGAAGATTTACATACTAAGATTCTTACAGTGTGTGAGTGATTTTCCTATGCTACCAAGAAATTATTTTGATAACTAAATGGGTGTACTGCAAGTATATAAGTTCTGACACTATCAGGATGACATCAGATTCCAGTGGTTAAACATTCAATTTCCCAAGACCACACTGCCCTCTACTTCAGATGCCAATCTTAATTCAGGTTGTTACCTGTACTTCTGAGCTTCTGACCAAATGACTATAAAGAGATTCAAATGATCCCTTCCTTGGGTGTCAATTAATTTGCTAGAATTTACCACAGAAATTAGTTATCAGTGAACTTAATTGATGATTAATTTTTTTCCTTTTAGTATATTAACACTATTCCCATCACCAAAGGTCTGTGTCCTTCTCCTCTCCCCCCATAGTGAAGCTGATTATTACTTTTGAAGAGGATATTTAAAAGGTAAAAATAATGATATTAATGATACAAATCAGCAGAGATACATTGTGAGTTCTAAGAAAAAAAAGGGGGGGCTTAGAGACTTCTGTCCTGATGAAATTTTGGTGTCCTATAAAGTTCCACATGAAAATGCTATGATTCACTAATCTGAAAACTCTCCAGATCCATTCCTTTGGGCTATTACCGAGACTTCATTAGATAGGCAAAGTTGATTAAAATCATTGTTGATTGATTCAGCACTTCTCCCCTTCCTTAGGTTGGGAAGCAGGTTAAAAGTTCCAACCCTCCATAGTGCACTAAAGCAAAGGACTTTGGGTAAGGAGGTAAAAGAACAGATTGAAGGGACACTGGGATCCTAGTATGTCTCCTAGACATCAGTCTAGGAGTGATGAGAAGCTGTGCCTATATGTTTAAAGACTGTACTGTAAACCATTAATCTCTGACCTCCATAAAAAACATTTTGCAAAACTATTATCCTAGTATTCCCCCTATAGTAATAACTACTCCATATTTTGATGTCAGAGTCATCAACTTTTTAATGTCAGAACTCCTTTACACTTGAATATTATTGAAGTTGACATAAAGGGCTTTGTGTGTTAAAAAAAGAGTTCCAGCCCTCTAATTACATTTTTTTTCTTTATTGGGAGGATTAATGGATTACAGTCAACACTAAAATACAGTAGTTTGTACATGTATAACATTCCCCAGTTTTCCACATAACAATACAACTCTCACTAGGTCCTCCTCTATCACTTTCTGTCCAGGACCTGAAGCCTTCCCCCCACCTCAGAGTCTTTTATTTTGGTGCAATACATCAACTCCAGTCCAAGTTTGGCTTTGTGCTTTCCCTTCTGTTCTTATTTTTTAACTTCTATCTATGAGTGAGATCATCCCAAATCCATCAGTTGGTTCTAGAATGTGTTCTTTGCTGGAACTCCTATCAAAGTGGCACCTGATTAGCATAGCAAAAGACAACTTTCTTGCACTTATAGCTTAGGAACTTCCCAGGGTGTTAAAACTTTGTGTAGAAACAGAATTAAAGACCAATTATATATTTATTATTATAAATAACTATATTACAGATATCACCTATGTTTCTAATACAAATTGAGTTGAAATACATTATCTAAACCATGACCATTTGCATAACTTAACTACTTAGGATCCCCAGACTCCACCCTGATCAATACCAAGAGAAGAAGGAGAAGAAGAAGAAGGAGAAGAAAAAGGAGGAGGAGGAGGAAGAGGAGGAGGAGGAGGAGGAGGAGGAGGAGGAGAGGGGAGAGAAGAAGAAATAGAAAAAAAAACATACCTACAAATGAAGATCTATTATCATCTACTTCTTAATCTCAAAGTTACATAATACCAACAATGGTATTGAAGGAAAATTCATACAGATTTTTGGACTTAAAAGTATTAAAAACTTCCTTTTATAGTACACTCTAATTTCATCTCAGGTAGTTCACTTTCTAACAAAGTCCCATAACCTAGATATACACCCGTTTCTGTGAGAGAGAGCTTATGTGCACACGTATCCATAAACTACGGCAAAATATATACCTGAAAGCAGAAGTACACTAGAGTTTGCAGTGAGTACCTCCCTAACACTTCCTCTCCACTATTCCAAGCTTGGGATCCATGATTGCTCAACAAATTGTTTGGCTTCATATGTTAACTCTCTTTTCAATCACCAGGTTCCAGATGCCACCAGGATGCTGGCTAGGTTTCCCTGGATTGAAGACCCCACCAATGTGTCCTGGAGCTCAGCTTCCCCAGAGACACTCCTTACTAGGGAAAGAGAGAGGCAGACTGGGAGTATGGACCGACCAGTCAACGCCCATGTTCAGCCGGGAAGCAATTACAGAAGCCAGACCTTCTACCTTCTGCAACCCACAATGACCCTGGGTCCATGCTCTCAGAGGGCTAGAGAATGGGAAAGCTATCATGGAAGGGGGTGGGTTATGGGGATTGGGTGGTGGGAATTGTGTGGAGTTGTACCCCTCCTACCTTATGTTTTTGCTCATTAATCCTTTCTTAAATAAAAAATTTAAAATAAAAAAATAATAAAATAATAAAAATAAAGTATTAAAACCACAGAGTAGCCAATTAAGTTTGTTATATTCCAAATAACTCTGGGAAAATTTTCAATAGCTTGCTAAACATAAAGTAATAAACCCTTGATATATGAGTTTGTTCTTTTATATGAAAATAGAAAACTTATATTTTATGCATCAGTTATAGATATTGTTCTGCAACATTTCCTCATAAAACAGGATGTGCCTTATGCTAATTTCCCATGAATATTTCATTATCATTTGGCAAAAGGAGCAGATATATGACCCATTTCAGAAAAAAAAAAAAAGCAAAACAAAACACCTCAACCTTGGGGTTACCACATTCTCCAGTGGTTTCTTTAATTACAGATTTATGAAGTGAGACCATCCCAGGCAGAGCAGAAATTGAAAATACCAATAAGGAAGATGCTCATTTATTTTCACTGTCCCACAGTTGGGACAGTGAAAATAAATATGTAGATTAAACAACAATAACAACAACAACAAAATACTATCCACACAAAAACAAGAGGAGTTTCATGGTTCCAGCTTATGTAGTTGTGACAAGTCAGTGTTCTGTCTGAAAAATAGATGGAAGTAGAAATAAGCAAAAGCAAACTGGTTATAAAACACCAATGGACATTTATTGATGATTGTTACTGGGACATACTTAGTCATGAAGAGAATGGAAATGCATCAAAGTCCTATTCCAGGAATTTTTCCTGACCTTTGCTATTTAGGGATTGCCCAACCTCTATCCTAGGTGTTCTTTTATCTTTCTTATTTTCGAGTCCATTTTCATAGTACTCTTTTTTGGTGTATAATATAGTACCCTTTCTGTGTATAAGGGAGGCTTCTGACAGTTTCATATATACAAAAGATTCTTTCCTAGAGAAATGATTTATCGTAATGGTTTTTATGTCATTAGAGCTCTGGTTGAGACTATACTTTTGATCTACTCTGTAGCACCATGCTGTGAAAAGAAGTCTTTCTTCAAATGTCAGAAATCTTTTCTGTCAGCAGGGCCTACCTTCCTTCCCCAGATTTATTTTTGCTTCAGTATATTCTATGAGAAGGAGAGAAAAAAAGCTCAATTTTAATGCCCCTTAAACCTCTCCCACTGAATTGTTGTGATTTCTTATTCTGGTGTAGGCAGGGATAGGTCAAACCTTTATAATTCCTCTTTCCTTGGGAGCACAACTACTTTCAAGGTATTACTGACAGTCTTAATGTGGTGGGGGAAGCATATCTTTTAGCAGTCCCTGCATGACCATTGTAGAGGTGATGTAACAGGTGATTACTAACTCAGTGGTACTGTTTTCCTGTTTGTGGAAGGTCACTTTTGCAATACAGCAGCATCAAAATTGCTATAAAGGAAGTTAAGGGAAGTGCTGAATATGTAACAGATGGGACTCAGAAACTTAAGTGAGCTTCTGAAGTACAAAGATTTATAAACTGTGCTCCATTTCTTTTTTCTTCCAGATGTTGCTGACAGAATCAGAGGAAGGGAGGGATACGGTGAGAAAGGGGCCAAGATTTAGGAGAGTTTGTGCAGAGAATAGCCTCCGTCTGAATGTTTTTAGTTCTTTGCAGCTTGTTTTGCTAACTCTGAACCTCTTCAAGTTGAGTAATAGAGCTCATTGCATTAAACTTCAAAGCTTTTTTTTTTTTTCTTTCTGCCACAGAATGTCCTCGAGGAAGTTCAACTCAATTGCCTTTCTTTGAAAAAGACACTGAACCAAATGATTATTAGATGGTCTTGGAAAGAAATATTTGTTTCCTTTGACGTTTCCATTTTACCCTAAAACCTCGATTTGATGGTGTGAGGAATAGCATGTCTCCGTTTCTTCTCTCTGGCAGACTTGTCTGGAGTCATTAGGCGCTCATTAGACTAACACAAGGCAGATAGAATCAGCTACAGAACCCATGACTCACTTTAAAAATTTTATCAGTTCTCCATAGCTTGCTGCCTAAATTGTAACATTTCTTGTGCCAGGTAGTTTGAAGCTCTGAAACATTAGGCATCAGAATTTATGATACAAAACAGTAGAGCTCTATTCTTTCACCAGCTAATTCCTTGTGAAGAGCGCAGGTTATCAATTTCTTGTTATTGGTATTTCCTGCCAATTGCTTTGGGATATGTTTTATGCTAGCTGTCTCACTGATTCCTTCCAAGTGGGCATTCCTTCCACCTGCCAATACTGTTGAGGACCAGAGAGTCAGAAGTAGTGGATCCACAAATGGCAACCACTAGAAAATATCTATACTTAGTAGAACAATCCAATGGCTATTAAGTTCCACCTTGGTTAGTCATTTTAGAATTATGTGGTCACAACTGTCTATAGGGGTAGGTGAGAACTAATAAAATTTGAACTTGTAATATGACCCTATGCATTTTCTTTCTTTCTTTTCAATTAATTTTTATTAGTATTATTATTTACTGTCACCAGGGTTATTACTGGGGTTCAGTGCCAGTACTAAGATTATTAACTAATAATGTTAACTAATAGTAACTAATAGTAACTAATAGTAATAGTAACTAATAGTAACTAACCACTCCTGGACATTATTTCCTTTCTACTCCTTCCAATTTTTTTTACTAGATAAGACAGAGAGAAATTAAGAGAGGATAGGGAGATGGTGAGAGGGAGAGAGAGTTCCCTGCAGGTGGGGAGTAGGGGCTCAAACTGAGTCCTTGTGGTTGGTACAATGTGTGCTTAACCAGGTGCACCACTGCCATTACCCTGCATTTTCCCTCTAAAGATTTTTTAAAAAGAGTATTTTCTTTAAAAAGTATTTTTATCTGCATTCTATGTTTCTTGATCCTCAAACTGGGTGAGTCTTTTGTGATCATGCTTATTCTCTTTAGAAGAGAGCATAGCAATCTATAAACTCTGGATGTTACTTTGTGATTTTAATTTAAGTAAGTAGCTTTCACTAGCATGAATTACTGGAAGAAAAGAAGAACTTTAAAATACTTTAAAACAAAGAGGAAAGTGAAATTAAGATGGTCAATATGTTAAAAATAAAGACCTATAGTTTTGTCTTAGTGCAAGGATTGTAATTTACTAGCTTAGGGGGTAGGAGTATGATTTGGATATTAATCCATCATGCCTTGAGGATAGACTATCCCAGGCCCCTTCCACATCCCTTTTAGACTATCTCTTTTTGCATGGGGTTTATAGTTACTGTATATGAATTACCTTTTACAGATATGGCAAGATATTACTATAATGAGCTCCTCAAGTTAGTTCTAATTGTTTTTATTTAAAAAGCCAATTGTGATTCTGGAAACTGACTTAAAAGGGAAAAATAAAAGCTTGATGATAAAATATGGCCTGCCTCCTTTTTGGAAAAGGGTGCTTGGTGGTATGCCACATTTTCACTGATAATCTGGTAAAACAGTAAAAGCATACAGATCAAGTAGGCAGATGCACCGAAGTGGACTTAATGGCAATGAAAGAAGGAACGCTTGGAGTGGATCTTATGTGACTTCTAAACTCAGACAAATGGAAAGCCTGGCTAAGAAATATATTCAGAGAAAATGTATATAGATGTTGAGGAAAATGGTTGAGATGGCCAGGACACAAGCGGTAATAGGAAACATTTTCTTTTATTTAATTAAACTGTTTATGCCTTTAATATCTAGAAATATCATAAGCATAGCTCAACATGATATTGATTTTTTCTTTCCCAGAATGACCAGTTTTGTCAGTGAATAGCCCTCCTCTAAGACTTCCTAGATCAAACCTTGTAAACTGTCCTCTCATTACTTCCTTTTTTCAGTATCCTAAAAATAACTCTTGATAACGTTTATTTAACACGTACTCTGTAAAAGAGACTGTTAAACAGCTTGCACACATTTAATCTTCACTTGATCCTTAGGAAAACTCCACTACTATCATTATTTTCATTTTTCAGATAAAGATGCAAGAGGTTTGGGGGAACTATAGTTTGATCTGCAATGAGATATGCTAAAAGCTACTTATAAACTGGTTTACTGTATACTCAAGGTGCTGTCACCAAGCATGGTGGGTTATTTACTAGTGTGGTGCCTTTCATAATTTCTTATTCTCCATTTTCTTATTGCCCACTGTTTATGGGATGGTAGCTATTTCATAGCTGGTATTCTTCTAATATGCCTATTTTATTCATGTGCGTTGATTATACAGCAAGATCTGCTTTGGTTCCACAGCTCCTCCTCTTATTCCTCTGCTCATCAATATTTACACAACATAATTAATTACAATACTATAATTGTTAAAGAATATTCTAGATAATACTTATTTCTTTTTCTTATAAATAATATAACAAGACAAATTCAGTTCTAAATACATAGACAAAAGTGGACACAAAAAGAAATAGTGAATAAGTGTCTGCATACTTACTATCAAAATGGTGGGCATTATGCCCTGCTCCATCATTGATACTATGGTCTATTTACATAATCATTGTTTTGCCTGAGACCCGCCCTGCCTGCAGGGTACTGGTTTATCCCATTGGTTAGAACCTTTGCAACAGCTGCTATGGAAGCTTTCTACCTTCAGCTCTTTTCTTTTCTCCACCCCCTCTCCTAGCCATTTCCTTTTTCAATTTATCACTTCTGGTTTCTAAGATATAAAGGCGTTGTCTCTGATCAATAAAGGCATTGCATTGTGTTCCCACTCCGCCACGAGTTCCAGAGTATCTCCCACCCACTAAGCTAGCCGGCATCAAAATTCATAGGAACTTGTAGATATTTTCATTAAAAGTCAGCACACATGTTCTAGCATCATTCTTAAGGATGATAATAGAAAAAGAGGACAAATTCAGCTATAATTTGTGTTGCTTGATTCTAGAGTAGATATGCTAAATTTTCACTCATATGCCACCATTCAGCACCCACCAGTTTCTCTTCACAAATACATTTGGTGAGTGATTTTTGTCATTTAGGTATTTATTTAAAAAAATTTTCATTTATAAAAAGGGAACACTGACAAAAACCATAGGATTAAAGAAGTACAACTCCATACAATTCCCACCACCAGAACTCCGTATCCCATTCCTTCCCCTGATAGCTTTCTTATTCTTTAATTCACTGGGAGTATGGATCCAGGGTCAGTATGAGGTACAGATGGGGGAAGGTCTGGCTTCTGTAATTGCTTCCCCACAGAACATTGTGGCATTGGCAGGTCGAATACTCCCAGCCTGTCTCTCTCTTTCCCTAGTGGGGCAGGGATCTGGGGAGGTGGGGCTCTAGGACATATTGGTGGGGTTGTCTGCCTAGGGAAGACTTGTTGGCATCGTGCTAGCATCTTGAACCTGGTGGCTGAAAAAGAGTTAACATATCAAGCCAAACAAATTATTGACTAATCATGAACCTAAAAGCTGGACTATTGCAGATGAAGATTTGGGAGTCTCCATTTTGTAGATAGTAGGCTTTTTAAAGTTATATTCCAAAGGGCCCATGTTTATACTATTTTTTTCTTTTTTCTGAGCCTGAAATCTGGTATGCAGGTGGACCCAAGTTATTGTATGGTGAGATGATGTCATGGCTGGGAAAAGGTCTAGAAAACTGGATCATGGAGGACACTAACTCCCAAATATGGGCAAGGTGTATAAATATTGTTGACTGTAAAACCCGTCAATTTGATCTGGGGCCCCCTTTCAGCTTAGGAGCCTATGTGACCTCTGTATCCCTTTAAGTCTGAGCTCGCATTCTGTGGTCATGAGTAGGAATATCAGCATTTATCATCCTCAGGTATAGCATAGAGTATGTTGTTTAGAGGATGAAACATTCTCTACCATTGTTGATCCAGATCCAGGGCATGGTCCTATGGGGGCCCACAAAAGGGTTTATTGTATTGTTCCTGCTGGAGATGACCAGTAACAATGGAGAGAGGGATTTATTCGAGGTCTAAGCTCATCATGTGTGTTTGGGAATTTCAGGACTCCCCGACTAGAGCCCCAGCTGATGGGATGGCCTGATAGTGACTAAAGAGTCATCAGTAAAGTATGCCAGTCTCTTGCCCTTATTCAGCTTTTGTAGTCCTTGCTTTGATAAGGTTAACTTTGGAGTGACTGAAGGAAGTATAGTAGGAAGTAGGTGAGGAGGATATCTAAGTCTAAGTAGACACTATTTCATTAGGGACTTTATGATGTCTTTTTGGGTCTTTCTACTTTCTGCATATTCTGACTCACTGCAGACTATTGTGCACTTTTGCTTTCAGGTATATATTTTGCCCTAATTTATGGATACATGTGAATATATGCTCTATCTCATGGGACCTGGTCTATATCCAGGTTTGGGACTTTGCTAGGAAGTGAACTACCTGAAATGGAATTAGAGAATCCTATGAGAAAGGAAAGGTCTCACCTGAGTAATGAGGCTGAAGGGTTGGCATTCCACATCTGACAGTAATTTAGGTATTCTATCTATCTTCAAAATATATTCTAAATGAAGTCTATATCTACTTGTTTTCTTATGTCTCTGGTAGGGTTACTTTGGACTTCCTGCAAGTATTAGTATTCCTTATCCTCCAATATGGGTCAAGTCAAGTAAATATCACACAGTTAATCATAGAAATACCACACCTCATAGTGATTCTCAAGAAAGAAAACCAAAGTCAGTTTGGAAAGAGAATTTTATGATCTTTTGAATTTGATATTTTGTCAAATATTTTCCCCTATAGCCAGAAAGATAAAACTTCTAAAGCAACTAATAGGGATATAACTGTTTTGAATGCTAAATGTTTTACTGGAAAATAATATTATCCCATCTGAAATATAAACACATCAGTATTCCTATTTCTGAGATTCCACAGTCAACCATGTTTCCGAAGGTAAGTTTTACAGAACATACTCCAGATATAGGAATTGTAACATATGCATAGTATTACTGACATGATGAAACTTGCTTCTCCAGGATGTCAAAATCATCTTGGTATAAAAAAAAATCAGGTTCTATAAATAAGTCATTTATTTATTTATTTATTTACCAGATCACTGTTCACTGCTAGCTTATGGTACTGGTGGACATTGAACTTGGGAATGCTGAGCTTCAGGCATGAAAAAATTTGTTGTGTAAACCACTGTGCTACCTCCCTGTCCATCTCTTGTTTTCTGAGTTAGGTATCTTACTAGGGAGACTACCAATCAAGCACTTAAACAAAGAAGTTGAGACCTGGGCGGTGTACTCTAAGATGGCTCTGTTGCAATAATAGATAAGCATATAGATATGGAAATAATCTGAAGGTATCTCCTGTTTCCTCAACCCTGCCCTAACCATACCCGGTGGGCCTCCTCATGAGTTAGTTAGGAGGCCCTACAAATAGGAGGCTTTCAGCCTCACAGAGGCAGTGCAGAAGACTGCATGGTAAATTTTTCCTAGGGAGAGTATTACTATTAGCTACTTTCTCATAGAATACTTTTAATCTAAATGTTTTACACTACGTCTAATAAAAGTATTTTCAGTTTTTATACCCCCAATTTCTAGTTCTATATACTTTTCTATCATTTTCTCTATATATCTCTACTTGAAACTTTTTCTATAGTTTGATACATTTAAAACCAACAGAGTCCCATCTTTTTTCCCTACTAAGTAACAGTAATTGTTGAACCTCATATATAACCTGGGTGGGTTAGAATGACAAGAATCTACATAGTTCCAGGAAGCTGAGTGACATCATTATGTGGAAAATCAGAACCTTAGGAAGCATTATCTGATAAGTGTATCTGTCTCCCCAGTATGGGACACATTGTAAATGGTATTGGGAGGTACATGAGCAGAGGGCAGGTGAAGTGGGGGACCAGAGGGAGATAGAAGTAGAAGAGTAAGGGAGTCGGGCTGTAGTGCAGCGGGCTAAGCGCAGGTGGCACAAAGCACAAAGACTGGCATAAGGATCCCGGTTCAAACCCCGGCTCTCCACCTGCAGGGGAGTCGCTTCACAGGCGGTGAAGCAGGTCTGCAGGTGTCTGTCTTTCTCTCCTCCTCTCTGTCTTCCCCTCCCTCTCTCCATTTCTCTCTGTCCTATCCAACAACAACAACAACAATAATAACTACAACAATAAAACAACAAGGGCAACAAAAGGGAAAAAATAAATAAAATAAATATTAAAAAAAGTGTAAGAGTAAATTTAAAAAAAAATCTAAATCTACTGTTTAAGGTGACAGCACCCTTTACCACATTTTACCAGTCATTGTGAACATTAACTTTTTTTCACTTTATGAAAATGATTCACTATTTAGAATTCATGATAAAAAATTGAGAGTGTGATAAAAAGAAAACGATAGAGAGGAAGTAGAAGTTCAAATATAAGAGAGTGAAATTCCAAATAAGATGAAAGGCTAAACATTAAAAAAATAATCAAAAGATAAAATGGGTGAGTTTTAAACTAAATGAGAAAAGGCTAGGGGCCAATGAGATAAAAGGTTAAAAGCATGAAAGTAAGAGCTAAAAGATTAAGCTATAGGGAATATGATGAGAAGTTAAAAGTATAACAGTAGATGGTATTAAAAACTAAGTACAGGAAATAACTAACATGCTAATCATAAAGAAGTAAAAGAATAAAACGTATGTGGGGGAAATAGTTTAAGAGAAAAATAAAAAAGGGGATGCATGGATATTAGATTACTAGATGGACTGAAAGGGCTGAATTGTAAAACATCAGATAAGGGGTTAGAAACTGGTTTCCTTTAAGATAAGTCCACTTGGAAAGTACTTCCTGGAAAGAGAGAAGAGCCCCTCTGTTCTCTGCCATTTGTCATACTGCCTCTTGTCTTTGTCTAGAATGCCAAAATATCTAGACCAAGTCCTACAGTACTTTTGGATACTCAGAATAATCATCTTCTTTTTTGGATATCTGGAAGAGTCTCCTGATCTCACCTTTCATAATTATTTTGTTTTCATTTGCCAAACAGTTTAAACATAATTGAAACCCATCCGAACTTCTTTTTCTTTTAAGATATCTTTCTAGCCTTCACTAACTTATACTGACATATCTGTGTGGGACGAAATTTGGTGATTGTTTATCTGTGATGTTCTCTGCTCATTTTCTTTCTGTATTTTCAACTTCTTCCTAAAAGGCAAGAGAGTGGAGAGGAAATATGCAGAAGGCATTTCAACAATTGTTTTAGTTTAGATATTGCAGTCATACTGTGATAAAACTAGTTTCTTTTTTTAAATTAGTAATTAAAAAATTATGAGATAACAGAGGTATAATACATACTATTCCTATCACCAGAATTCTGAGTCCACATTTCCTCCATTGGAAACTGCAGTAGTTCTCTCAAGGTCACAGATATGGGTTGATTATTATTTCTATAACTATATTTATATGTTTGTCCATTTTTTTCTGCCTCCTCTTCTTTTTTAAGTCACAGCTCCACCTATTGCTACTTCTGAATGTCCTTCCTTTTTTCCTCTTTTCTCTCCAGGTCTTGATGGAACTGTAGTTCAGAGCTCTCTCGTCATCTCCCCCCTATCATTTCTCCCCTGCTGGGGGTATGGTGCAGAAGGTGGAATTTTTTCTTCAGTAATTGCTTCTCTGCTGGACATGTGAATTGGAAGGTGACCCATACTCCCAGCCTGTTTCTGTCTTTCCCCTATGGGGTAGGGCTCTGGAGAGGTGAGGTTCTGAGACACATTGATGAGCTCAAATCCCCCATCCCCACCCCACCCACATCTCCTTTACTACCCTCCCCACAGTCCTTTGCTTTGGTTCAATACATTGAGCCCAGTTGAAATTTTACTTTGTGTTTACCCTTTCTGTCCTTATTGATTAAGGTCCATCTGTGAGGACTGGTATTAGTTTTTCTCTTTTTGATTCATCACATTTAACACAAGTCATTCATATTCTGTCCAAGATGAAGCTAATTGAGTAGTGTTCCACTGTTTATATATACCACATTTTTTAGCCACTTATCTATCTTTGGTCTCTTACAAACTGTGCTGATATAAACATAGTTGTACAAATACCTTTTTAGATGTTTTTATTTCCTCTGGATAAATACTTAGGAAAGAAATTGGTAGGTCATAGGGTAGATCAATTTCTAGTGTTCTGAGAAACTCCTTACTATTCCACAAGGCCTTACTAAATTTACATTTCTAACAGGAAGGTTTCTTTCCCTACATCATTGCTATATTGCCCCTTAAAATAGAAAATGGGGCTCTGTGGCGCAATGGATAGCGCACTGGACTTTTAGTGATAAAATAGAAAATGAGTTTGATATCTTTTCAGCTCTCAATTCAGTCTGTCCCCTACATATTTCTAATTTATTATTTTTTCCAAGATATCACTAGGGTATCTATATACAAAGAACATTCCTCAGGTTACCTTATTCACGTAGAAACAGCACAAAAATTCTTTTTTAGATGATATGTTCTAGTTTTTCATTTGGAAATTATGACCCTATAGCTAAAGTCCCTTTTGTACAAGGCAGAATGATTTTACCCTCTACTGAGCTCTGATTTTTCATTTTATCTACTTTTCTGGAGTGAGCTGGGCCACCAGTAAATACTGGTTTTAAAAGAGCTCTTGGTGCGACGGCCCTTGCACAGCCCTAACTGTGGTAAAAACTGCTCCAGAGGCTTATATGTTCATGTTAGCAGTTTCTTTCCAATCATCATCTTCTTCCCTCTTCTTTTTACTTTTCATTTCCTACTGTCCCCTTGTGGGCTGAGATAAGTCCCTGTCTTCCCAGGGTAGTTCTGTATTAGAGAAGTGGATATTTACTTTTTGACTTCACAAACACGGAAGTCCCTTGTTTCTGTCAAAGCATTTCTGTTCTGTGCAAAATGTGTACTTACTTTTAGGTACTAATGACTGAAAATCTCTTAGAATATTACACAGCTAGAAAAACTCTACACAGCTGGGGGCTGGGTGGTGGATCAGAGGGTTAAGTGCACATGGCGTGAAGTGCAAGGACCGGTGTATGGATCCTGCTTTGAGCCCCCAGCTCCCCATCTGCAGGAGGGCCACTTCACAGGTGGTGAAGTAGGTCTGCAGGTGTCTGTCTTTTTATCCCTCTCTCTGTTTTCCACTCCTCTCTTGACTTCTCAACTTTTCAATTTCTCTCTGTCCAACAACAAATAAAAAGAAAGAAAGAAAGAAAGAAAGAAAAATACACATCGTAATAAAACTGTTTAGTGTTAATTAAAAGAGTGGCTTATATTGGGAATTTCCAGTCTGGTGATGAGGTGGTGAATATTGTGGACAAGCTACCCTTGCATGTTTGACCTCTTTCTGTGAACTGGCCTTGGTTTCACTATGAGAATATGCTGACTCCCAGGCTCCACTAAACTTGTTTACTAGCCAAGTTTTGCAGATTACACCAGGGTGGACAACTTCGACAAACTTGTCAAGGGACTTTCTCTCTCCAGAAATTTGGAACTCAGATCAAAAGAGAGTTATCATCTTATTATGTGGAACTGAAAGTGAAGTAGCAGTCTGGTTTGCTAAGTGACTGGTGGGAAAGCCAGTCTGTAGTTTTGGTGAAGATGAGATGATGCAGCCAGACTGAAAAGAAGTGATGCAAATCTTAGGCAGAGAGGGGTCAAATAAGCATAGCATAGAGGTCTGCTGGACTTGCCAGGTCCTCTGAACCTTAGGTCCTGGGTTCAGCCTTTCCCTTGGGCTGGTTAAACAGACTTGGCAACGGTAAGGAGAGGTCTACATGATAGCAGTCTCCCATATCAGAATTAGTCCTCATTTTTCTGTTTCTAACTGTCAGACTACATGATGGGTTTATCTCTGGAAATATTGTATGTATTTAAAATAAAAATTTAGAAGATATATATATATATATATATATATATATATATATATATCTTATTACAAGGACTTATAACTGCCCTTCAGAGAGAGATTTACTGGCTGAAAATATAGAGTCTATAAGTTGAGTTTGTGATAGTGTCCTGGCACATGTTGCCTGTAAAAGGAAGTGAACATCCAATGTGGAGAGTAGTATTTCTTAGCTGGTCAATGGTTCATAGGCCAAGTATAGTCCCTAAGATCACTAACAGACTCATTCTTCAGGTGAAGGCTCCTAAGCACATCCTCTAGAAGATATCATCTGACAAGGTATTTTTAATGTTTCAGATTGAACGAGGCAATCTGAGGAATGTTCATCAAACTCATTTTCTATTTTAAGGGACAATATAGCAATGATATATGGAAAGGAACTTCCTCCAATCCCATTAGAAGTATAAATTGATCAAGCCCCTGTGTTCAGGATTTACAAAGAAGGTTTCTGGGAAATTTTATTTTTTAAACAGTTTCTTAAAAAAATTTTTTTTCCCTTCTAGGGTTATTGCTGGGGCTCAGTGTCAGAAGTACAAATAAATCCATTGGTCTAGTATAGGTCATTTTTTTTCACTTTTGTTGCCACTGTTGTTGTTATTATTGTTATTGCCATTGCTGCCATTATTATTGAATAGGACAAAGAGAAATCGAGAGAAGAGGGGATGGCAGAGAGGGGGAGACATCTGCAGACCTGCTTCACCACTTGTGAAATGACCCTCTGTAGCTAGGGAGCTGGGGGCTTGAATTGGGATCCTTCTGCTTCATACCATGTGCACTTCACCGACTTCACCACCACCTGGGCCCTCTTTTTAAAATTTTTTAAAAATTATTTTTTTGACTGGGTAGAGAAAACCAGAAATCGAGAGGGGAGGGGGAGATAGGGAGAGAGACAAGAGATAGATACCTGCAGCACTGTTTCACCATTCGTGAAGCTGGGAAGTTGTTTCCTTCTCTGCCACTGAGCTATGTATATAGTTTCAAGGGCAAAATCATGGGGGCAAAGTGTGATATTTATAGAGATAGGAGGAAACTGAAGTTTTGGTAAGAATAGTTCCTCCGCAGCCAAATGATACTAACCTACAATTGTACGTCAAAGCAATACAGCCTGGTGCTGGGTTGTATAGTATGGACTCTATAGTTAATAATACTTATTTTATATCTGAAAACTGCTAGAAGAGCATTCTTGAGCTAGAAAGGTAGATAATGGCTATACAAAAAGACTTTCATGCTTGAAGTTCCAAAGTCCCAGGTTCGGTTTCCCTGCACCACTATAAGCATAGCTGAACAGTGCTCTGGCCTCTCTCTCTCTATTAATAATATATTATAATGTTAATAAATTAATATAATATATTATTGGTTTAATATATGTGTATATTATTGGATATGTATATACATATATAGTTAGGTAGATATGAAGATCATATCTTTTTAAATATTTATTTATTTTCCCTTTTGTTGCTCTTGTTTGTTTTTTAATTGTTTTTGCAGTTATTGTTGTTATTGATGTTGTCATTGTTGGATAGGACAGAGAGAAATGGAGAGAGGAGGGGACGACAGAGAGGGGGAGAGAAAGCTAGACACCTGCAGACCTGCTTCACCACCTATGAAGTGACTCCCCTGCAGGTGGGGAGCTGGGGGCTCAAATGGGGATCTTTCAGCGGGTCCTTTGCGCCATATGCACTTAACCCACTGCACTACCACCCAACTCCTGAAGATCATATCTTAAAAGCTCTTATCACAAGAAAAAAATATAATTGTGTGGTGACTGATGTTTAATAGTTTCATTGTGGTAAATTGTGGTAATCATTTCTCCCATCCAAGTACTAACCAGGCCTGACCCTGCTTAGCTTCCGAGATCAGACAAGATTGGGCGTGCCCAGGGTGGTATGGCTGTAGACAGTGGTAATCATTTCTATGTTTATTATCATATAATTTTGTTCTATGACTGGAATTAATATAATGTGATGTCAATTATATCAGTATTTAAAAATGATTCTATTAATCTTGGGAGAATGATATCCTTTTTTTTGAATTTATGATCAACCTGATATTTCTGGCTTTGTCATGCAATCACTTTTTTTTTTCAGAATATTTGTTATGATATGAAAAAGGTTAGAGAACTCTGACTCAAAGTAGTATATATATTTTCCTCTTCTCTTTCTGGCTCTTGATGGATTTGGAATTCAGAGCCCTCTGGTCATCTTCCTCTAACATTTCTCCTCCTCTACAAGTGTGGACCAGGATTCTTTTGTGGATGCAGAGGGTGGACGTTTTGGCTTCTGTAGTTGCTTCTCTGCTGGACATGGACATTGGCAGGTGAATCTATAGCCCCAGCCTGTTTTTATCTTTCCCTAGTGGGTAGGGATCTAGAAAGGTGAGGTTCTGAGACACATTGGTAGGGTTGTCTGCCTAGGGAAGTCAGAATGGAATCTTAGTAGTATCTGAAACTTTGTGGCTGAAAAGTGCTAAGATATAAATCAAGAAAAGCAAAATTAAACAAGAAACAGGAACCGAAAAGTAAGAATAGTACAGATGAGAATAGGGATCTTAGGGTGGAGAGAAGCTAGAAGTCTATTTTTAGTATGTTCCTAAGGTCCCATGACTTTAGTAATTTTTTGTTTGAGCTTGATAATTAACATGGAGGTGGGATAAAATACTGAGTTAATGATTTTTTGATTGTTGCTAGTTATCTTTGTCATTGGTGGACGCCATGAATAACCTATCTACATTTCTCACAAATATGCATCTCTCACAAAGAAAATACCATTCCCCTAAGAAACCATTTGTACTTTGAAACGACATGGATTGGTCATGACCCCTGTGGAGTCCATTAACTTTATTTATTTTATTAATTTATTTTGCCTCCAGGGTTATTGCTGCGGCTTGTTGTGGGTCAGCACTATGAATCCACGGCTCTTGGCAGCCACTTTTTTCTTTCCTTCCTTCCTTCCTTCCTTCCTTCCTTTCTTTCTTTCTTTCTTTCTTTCTTTCTTTCTTTCTTTCTTTCTTTCTTCCCTTTTTTACTGGACAAGAAAGAGAGAAATTGAGACAGGAGATAGAGGGATAGAAAGATAGATATCTGAAGACTCTCTTTGGCACTTGCAAAGCTTCCCCCCTGCAGGTGGGGAGCCAGGGGCTGGGATCCAGATCCCAGTATGGGTCCTTGCCCTTAGTACTATGTGCACTATGTGCACATACCAAATGGGTATGCCAGTGAAGGTCCCTGAGTCCATTTACTTTATATAAGCCAAGAACATAGTAAAAACACCTCTTGTAGCCTTCCTCTTTCTCTCCCCTTTTCTCACTCTCGCTCTTTCAGCTCTCTATCTGTTGCTCCTTATTTCTTTGGTACAAACAAAACACCTTTACTATTGGTTCTTTTATCATTAGCTCTTAGTGATCAGGACAAAACTATGAGATACCATGTATGGTTACCTTCTAAGAATTTCCAGCACTTACAATTTCAATGTTATTTCTTTATTTGGTTAATATCACTGCAGATTTATGTTTCTTGCTACCTAAGATAGGATTTATGTTTCTTGCTACCTAAGATAGGATTCAGGAAGGAAAACTTGGAGCTGGATGTTAGTTAGGAAGACTCTGTTTCTCCTGTTAGGTTGTTGGTTCATCAGGTGAAGAAAAGCTATTGGCCAGAGTCTCTGAAAATTGGTAGCAAGACATTTTTCTCAATCAATAAAGCCACAGAGGCATTCAGACTTTAATAGGAGGTTTGACATTGCGTTTCCTACATTGCCTCTGGTGCACACTGAGCATAACTGATTCACAAAAGCTTTCCACCTCTGACTTTCATGACTCCCACCTCTCCCCACCCCTTTCAGAAACACAGTCATTAGAAAAGAAACACAATGGCTCTAGCCTCTTGAAAATAGAATAATGACATTTTCATAGAAAATGATTGTGGGAGGAAGTGTGGAGATGTTGGGTTGGCTGAAATCCAGAGGTTTTTAAAGAAATAGAAAGGTCCTTCACCTCTTAAAAAGTGACAGTTGTGAACACAAGTCAATTTTAGAATTTGTCACCTTGTGTTAACAGTGTTCCCTTTTGTCGTTTCAGATATCTGTCAGAGTAAATGCCAGCAGAAAGGAGCTTAGCTGCAGGCTTTGCTGGAGAGGTAGAAGGCTTGCATTCTAGGCCGATGCACATTTCCTTAGTGTGCCAGCAGAAGGTGTGGTGGAGAGAGATTTGGTTTGAGAACCATGACCTTTATTCTATCTTGACTACAACTCTTGAGCAGTTCTTAACATTGTAATTCATGAATAGCTGATTCACTGGTCCTTCATCATGAATGGTTCTGTAACATGAATGGGACAAGCTTATTTCTAATGTTACTTTAGAGTTAAGTTTTTAGCTTGAAAATGCTGTGATTCTTTTTCCCCATTTTTTTAACTCAAGTAGAGCTTAAAAGAGGAAGAGAGTTAAATGGCATGGCTGTACCTTCCAGAGGACTTCCCCAGGTGTTGTGGCACTTCCTTTAGGATCTCTTACTTAATGAGCTCATTTTTGGCCCCCAAGAATGATATAAACTAAAATTTTTCTCAAGTAAAAATTTATTCCTTTGAAGGTCCTTTCCTGATTTACTTCTGGTGGGTGGTTAATTTGCCAATGGCACCTTGGAGTGGCATTTCCTTTAAATTGCCCTCATGTGGCAAATGAGGGACATCCTGGCTGTGATCAAGCCCATGCAGCTGAATTTTACCAAAGTTATTGTAACCTGGTGACCTCAGAGCCAACTGCTCGGAGGTGCTTCTTCTGGTATACCTCCTACCTCTTCTGCTATCCTTCTCCCTCTTGGTGTGTTAGTCTTAAAATTGCAGTGTTGCTTAGGGTGATTAGTATTAGAATCAGAGGTTCCAGAAGCTTCCAAAGAAATAGAAACACTACAGTATCTATGATTGTCTGTTTTGTTTTAAACTTGGGTAGGTGACTTTCTAGTTATTCAAACACTAACCTAGGGGTTGCTATGATGCTCTTTTACAAATATGGCTTATATTCAAAAACAGCTGACTGTAAGTAATGGGGCTTATTTTAGATAATTAGGGTGGTCACAATTCAATCAGTTGAAGATGCTGTAGGGCAGAACTAAAATTTCCCAGAAGAAACTCCTCTATGATCTTCAGCACCACTGTGAGCCTAACAGGTGCAGTATGCTTTTCCTGATAAGCTAGTTCCTTGCAAGGACTCTGAACACTGATCTCCAACTGTTTCTGTTTTTCTCATAATAACCTGACCGATGCAGTCTCTAATACTTAGTTTTGTAAAGAAATAAACTGGGAGGCTGTTCCGAGTTCACTCATAGCAGAGTCAGGCACACTCTGTCTTGTGACTTTCCTGCAGCACTGCATTTTTTTTTTTCTGGACTTTAAACTATTTTTAAAAGGCTGATTTACTTATTTATTTATTTATTTATTTTCCCTTTTGCCTGTGTTGTTTTATTGTTGTAGTTATTATTGTTGTTGTTATTGATGTCATCGTTGTTGGATAGGACAGAGAGAAATGGAGAGAGGAGGGGAAGACATAGGAGAGAAAGATAGACACCTGCAGACCTACTTCACCGCCTGTGAGGCAAATTTCCTGCAGGTGGGCAGTCCGGGGTCTGAACTGGGATCCTTATTCTGGTCCTTGCGCTTTTGTGCCATGTGTGCTTAACCCACTGTGCTACCGCATGATCCTCTAAAATTTATTTTATTACTTTTACTTATTTGTTGGATAGAGACAGCCAGAAATCAATAAGGGCAGGGGAGATAGAAAGGAAGAGAGAGAGAGAGACCTGCAGCACTGCTTCATCACTCGTGAAGCTTTCCCCGCATCACTGCATTTTTTTTTGTCTAGAATTCAGTTGAAAATATGAAATATGGACACCAAGGCAGTCTGGACACTCCAGATAGTTAAATATGTCTATTATGACTTAGTTGTTATGTTCTTATTTTTTTCTTTCCAGAGCTTTGGCGGGCCTTCATGCCTCCATGGTTTCACTATTCTCAGAAGAACTTTCTGAAAATTGTTGAATAAACCGGAGTTCCTCATACCTGCTAAAATGTTCACTCTACTGGGTGGGCTATTTTCTGGTCACATGCTTACCATTCATAGATGATATTTTCGAGAAGCATTATATGAATCAAGTGGAAATGCAGCATTACAATTCATTAAGCCTTAGCAATGAAATCAAGTGCTCATATTTTGCATAAAGTGACTTTATAAGAAGCTGTGGCATATCAGAGGAGAATAATCTTAGATCATATATGAGGTATGAGATGGTAGAGAGTATCTGACAGATGGTAAAGAGACTTTTTATCCAAGTTCTTCAGTGGAGAAATTAAACTGTGATAGTTGTTCTTCACTATTTTAGAGTAGGATAAAATGCTTTGGGGAATCTAGTGCAGACGTACTCAACTATGATGCCACTGATATTTTGAAATGCAAAGTACTTCCTTCAGGGCTGTCTTGTACACTCAGGATTAGTCACTTGTATCCCTGGTCTTTATCCACTGGAAGACAAAAGAGCACTCTAGTTGAAACTAGTAAAAACATATCCAGGTATTATTAAATTCCTTTGGAGGAGAAAAAAAAATCACTCCTGGTGGAGAGCCACTGATTCAGTGGAGCCAGAAAAGTACATTTCTAAAGAAAAAAAAAGTACATAATTTAAAGATATTTTTACACCTCTCTGAGGCATCCTTATGGATTCCAGGTTAAGAACTCATGATTACTCTAGGGTTTGACGATTGCTTCTGAATGATTATTTGATATATTTTAAGTCAATTTTCAGGTATGTATACCTTGTTCCCTAACTAGAATGAAAGGTGCTTGAATAGAAGAGAGTATGGCAGATGTTTTAGAATAGGGTTTGCATCCTGATAATTCTTAGCAAATTATCATCAATTGAAAGAATAGCAAAGGCCCCTTGATGACAAACTATCCTACCTTGAAAGTAGTATAGTAGAAGTGTTCAGAACATACACTACTTCTCCTCCTGGCTTCATCTTTTCAGAGAAACAGTAGCATTGCTTCTTAATTAATTTTATGTGTTAACTTTGCTCTCGGTTCCTCATCTGCAGGCATATGAATAATTTTTACATAAAGTATCAAGCCCCCCCCATGACTTATAGGTAGCTAACATTATTGGTATCGTCATCTTTATTAACTGTCCCTTTTGTTCTCCAGTGCAGTTCTAGATTAACCTGATAATTAGTCAGGCTTGCCAGATATGGGATTTTTCAGGGCAGAGAAGAAGGCAGTTGAAAGGTCTTCTGCTATGAGAGGACTGGCTGAGTTAGAATCCAGAAGGAAGGCTCATTCATTTGTCTCTACAATCTTAGTCCCTCAAGTAAGATTGCTGTCAGGGGCAGCTGATGCAGTTGGCCTCTGAGCCTTCCTCACATGGCCCAGAAGGACTACAATTACTGATGTTGGCTCCTCAGGACATCTTAGCAGCAGGGAGCAAACCTTGAACATTTTCAGGAGCAGTAAGTAAACAGTCTGCGTTCTCCAGAAGGATAATTAGAAAACCCATGTGTGCTGTGAAATAGAGCAGGAAGCCAGTTGTTCAAAATACAGTCAGAGAGAGCATTTGACAGAGTTACCCTGGATGGCCTTGGAGACATGTGGAAGTGGGGCAATACAGGTGAAACAGACTTCCTTTCTCCTCTTTGGAAAAAAGGTGGCCTTCACACAAAATGTACTAAGCAGCCCTTGGTTCCTTCTGCCACTGTTGCTCAGAGCTGAGCTCCCCACCCAATTAGGCAGCCTCTGCAGAGATTGCTTTCATCAAGCCTTGTTAAGAGGGAAAATAACAGAATGTTCTCATTGCTTCCAAATTTACTTTGAAGCTAGCAGTTGTCTGCCAGAAGGAAATATTTGTCTTTTTCTTGAGCTCGTAGGTGAGCCCTGGAATTAACAGGTGATGTTTCTCCAAGTACTGTTCTGTTCAACACTACAATTATTCCTCCTTTATTGCTGTGGATTAATGACCAGAAAAAATGGAGGGAACTTTATAGGGAACTTGGGCACAAAGATAAAGTGAGAGGTAAGACTAATCAGAGCTCTTTCAGTCTTTCCAACTTTGCAGACAGCCTCCACCCTCCAACCCCACCTCCACCTCAGCTTTCCCCCCGGCAGCCCACTTTCATCTTACTGGGAACTAGAGGCGGAGATAGAACACCACAGTTAAGCTGCCCCAAAGTGCTGCTTCTGTTACATAATTCTCTCCCTCTTCTTTTTTAAGCAAATATTAAGTTTCTCTGACTGCATTTCAAGATTGTTCATAATCTAGGCTTATGTTGTCTAATCAAAACATTGTAGAATGATGTGATATAACCCATGAACCACATTTAGCCTATTTTGAAAAGTAATCTTTAATGATTTCATTCATATTTGCAAAAGCTATTGCTTTTGTATGCTTAACAACAATTAACAGTTTTTCTTTTTCTGGTAACCATGCTTATACCATAAGGGGAAATCCTGTCTCTTTTTATATAAAATATAAGCGGGGGAACTGGAAAGTACTAATATTTTGTCTCCCTGGCCACACTACAAAAGTAGATCTGACTTAAACTGGGTAAAGATAAATCAATTTCTGGCATTTTTTTCAAGTAAGAGTTGAAAGCAAAGCTCCCTTTTTATTGAAAAGTCATCACATGATAGCATTGTATGTATTTCAGTTGTGCATCATTAAAAATCAACATGTGTGCTTATTACATTAAGTTCACCAATAAAAGCTCAATTCTTTCATATTTTTCTCTAGCTGTTACATTGTTAAAATAAAAATCTGAAGCTTATCTTTATGTTTTGAAGACAGGTGATGTTTGAGAGGTAAAGTCAAAGAATAGAAATCAACTCAAACCCCTTTGTGAGCTCCTATAGGACTTTGCTCTCAGTGTGGTTCAACAAGGGTAAGGAATGCTCCATTCTCTGAATGGAGGTTGGACAACATACTCTACCTATCACCCGAGGATGATGGGTCCTGAAATTAATGCAGCCTGGAATGTTCCTACCCTTGACTACAGAATGACAGCTCAGACCTACAAGAGATGCAGAGGCTACATAGGCTCCTGTGAAGACTATGGGCCCTAGATCAAATCTATGGGGTTTACAATTAATGGTATTTATATACTTTCCCCATATTTGGGAGTTACTCTCTTCCCTGATCCAGCTTTCTAGTCCTTTTTCCAACTGTGACCCCATCTCCTCAGACAGTAACTTAGGTCAACTGTATGTTAGCTGTCAGACTCAGGCAAAAACTAGTAGGGTCATGGGCCCTTGGAATACACCTAAAAGAGACCTACTACCTTTTTCCAAAACGGAAACTCCAAATTTGCATCATTGCGACATTCTCGTCTTTAGATTCATGATTAGTCAATAACTTGTTCTGTGTTATATCTTAACTCTTTTTCAGCCACCAGGTTCCAGACACTATCATGATGCCAATCTAGCTTCTCTGGGCAGATGACCCCACCAGTGGGTCCTGGAGCCCCAGCTCCCCAGACCTGCCCCACTAGGGAAAGAGAGAGACAGGCTGGAGGTATGGATTGACCTGTCAATGCCCATGTTCAGCAGGGAAGAAATTACAGAAGCCAGGTCTCCCACCTTCTATACTGCATAATGACCCTGGATCCGTACTCCCAGAGGGAGAAAGAATAGGAAAGGTATCAAGGGAGGTGATTGGATACAGAATTCGGTTGGTAGGAATTATATGGAATTGTACCCCTCTTATCCTATGGTCTTGTCACTACTTCCATTTTATAAATAAATAAATAAATAAATAATAAAATAACAATAAAAAGAAATAAACCCTAAATATGTGTGTGTGCACCTGTAAATAAGGGACAAAGAGATATAAAAGTGGAAAACAGTAAATTCCCTTATTTGTTTTTAAGTCCAGCTTTACCTGTATGTTTCTTTGGCTTAAACATATTACCTTTTGTGTTCCCCTGATTCAGGGTGGCTTTTAATTTCCTGATAGCCGCTTGGAATAGAAAAATGAATGAAGTACAGCCCTTGCTTTCAAGGAATTTCTTGGAGGAGAAGGGAGTATAAGTATAAGCAATCAGTTGCAAAGTGGTACTAGACAGTGAATTCATCATTGAAAGGCACTCTTCTAAACTGTCCACCTGCTGCTTCCGGATTCTTAATGTCTAGCTTTTGATTGTTTCAGACTTATCTGGTGTTCAGATATGTGACTACAAGGAGTATCAGCTAAAATGGCTTATGTTTTGTCCATAGGCTATTGAAATGCTCTATGTCATAAGACCTTCTAGTGAGTGATGCTGACTTAGCACAGGGCTTTCTTTCTGAGGGTAAGAATAGTTGAATAACCCCCGCCTCCCTCAGAAGTTCTTATTTAGGGATTCTTCAGTTAAATTCTGTAGATTTCAGGAGGCATCCAGGAATAAGATTAAAGGAATCAACTTCTATAATTCCTAGGGCATGTGATTTGTTTTGTAGTGTGGTGAAAGAATCTACAGCTTTTATTAGATTGTAAGAGGTTCTTGAATAAAAAAAACTATAGAGAGGTCATGTAGAATAATTCTGCAAATGTGATCTGACTGTGGGGAAGAATGCAAAAATAATCAGTTATACTTTAGATATGGAACAAATCAAGAAAGTAATGATTCAACGTAGAGTTGAGAGATATTGTTTCTCTGTGAAAGGAACCTTTTAGGGCATTGAACCAAAGATTCTCACAGTTTTTAGGAAGAGGAATATTATTTCAAGATTTCCAGTAAGGTAAGTAGTTGGTTAAAATGTCAATAATTCAGCAACCTGTCACCCCTTGACAGATGACCTCAACCAATGAAACCCCACCTCTCTATACCCCTACCCTAGCAGGAAAAGGTAGAGACAGGCTACGGGTATGGATCGACCTGCCAACACCCATGTTCAGTGGAGAAGAAATTGCAGAAGCCAGACCTCCCACCTTCTGCACCCCAGAGAGATCTTTGGTTTATACTCACAGAGGGGTAAAATAGGAAAGCTTCTTGTGGAGGGGATGGTATGTGGAACTCTGGTAGTGGGAATTGTGTGGAATTGTATCTCTCTTATCTCATGATCTTGTCAATTATTATTAAATCACTAACAATAATAAAAAAGAAATTTGAAAATAAGAAAACAGGGAGTCGGGCGGTAGCGCAGCGGTTAAGCACAGGTGGCACAAAGCACAAGGACCGTCATAGGATCCTGGTTCAAGCCCCCAGCTCCACACCTGCAAGGGAGTTGCTTTGCAAGCAGTGAAGCAGGTCTGCAGGTGTCTATCTTCCCCCCCCTCTTTCTTCCCCTCCTCTCTCCATTTCTCTCTGTCCTATCCAACAATGATTACATCATCATCAACAACAATAATAACTACAACAATAAAACAACAAGGGAAACAAAAAGGGAAAATGAATACATAAATATTTAAAAAAATAAAAAATAAGAAAACACAAAGCAGAACTTGGACTGAGTCTGGTGCATTGCAACAAAGTAGAAGACTCTGTGGTGGAGGTGGGGGTGGGGGTTCAGGTCCTGAAACATGATGGCAGAGGAGGATCTAGAGGGGGGTGAACTGTTATGTGAAAAATTGAGAAATGTCACAAACTACTGTATTTTACTGTTGATTGTAAAGAATTAACTCCCAGTAAAGAAAAATAAAAAATAAAATGTCAATTAACTGACATCCATGCCTTGAGTAACCTCTTAATATTCACCTGATTTCCTCACTCTAGTTTGCTACCTGTTTGTCTCTCCTTACTAGGAGGGTTTTTCTGTCTGTATTTCTATTCTACTTGAAATGATACAAGTATGTACCCAACCCTAACACTCATCATTCTCACTGCTCTATCTAACAACAACATAAGTAACAACAATAATAACTACAACAACAATGAAAAACAAGGGCAACAAAAGAGAAAATAAATAAATAAATAAATAAATATAAAAAAAATAAAAAAAAAGAGAGATAGAGAAAAGATACTTTTCATCCACCAAGTTTCAGATGCTACCACTACGCCAATGTGAATTCCTTGGGCAGATGACCTCACCAGTGTGTCCTGGAACATCACCTCCCCAGAGCCCTGCTCCACTAGGGAAAGATAGAAACAGGCTGGGGTATGGATGGAACTTCGATGCCCACATCTAGAGGAGAAGCAATTACAGAAGCCAAACCTCCCACCTTCTGCATGCCATAAAGATCCTGAGTGCATGCTCCCAGAGGGATAAAGACTAGAAAAGCTTCCAATGGAGGGGATGGAATATGGAACTGTTGGGAATTGTACCCTTCTTATCCTACAATCTTATCAATCATTATTAAATTTAAAAAAATACAAAAAAAAAAGGTACCGAAGCACCACTCCACCACCACCTGTGGAATTTAATGACTCCTTGGTGTGCTCTCACATGGTGCCAGAGACTGAATCTAGGACTTTACATGTGAAGCCAGGCCCACTATCTGCTGAGTCACCTCCTGGCCCTTCATCTTCTCTCTTTCCTCCTCCTCCTCTTCTTCCTCTCTCTCTCTCTCTCTCTCTCCCCCACATATATATGGCTTATATGTTTTTTTTTGTTCTGGGGTTTATTAAAGAAAAGATTTATGAAGTACATAAAACCTTGGTAGCAAAATAAGCAGAGGGAAAGACAAGCCAACATGTGGCATGGGCCATAGTCCTTAAGCATTGTTCACCAACGTTCAGCTACAATACTTATTGGTCATGGGGGAAGATGGAAACAATCAGATGAAGCACAAGCAGAAGGGAGTGAAGAAAGTTGAAAGGGAGGTGAAAGGTGAAAGGGCTTGAACTTCCACTAGAGGATTGTTTAAGTAGTTTCTCATACCCATCAACCCTCGACAGATTACATCTGTAGTATGCTCTTGACATCAACCATATGCTAATTATGTACACAGCCCACAATTTCTTTTGCTTACAATTAGTAAACAATGTACTACTGTGGTGTGTGTGTGTGTGTGTGTGTGTGTGTGTGTGTGTGTGTGTGTGTTGTGGTACTACCATGCAATGCTAGGATTTGAACCCTGGCCATATGGAAGGGGAATCACACACCCTACTATATGAACTAGTTTCTGGACTGACTGACAGATTCTTTAGATCTCAATATTACTTTTCTCAGTAGCCACCTCTCACCTCTCAATTAAGTATTATCTCCTCTTATACAGGTAAAAAGTGATTTATAGTTTTCCTTCATAACCAGTATCTATGTTTGGGAAGAATTATTGGTTATACATTGCTTTGTGTTGTTATCTGGCTAAGTTCTACTTTTGTTACTATACTCTGGAGTCTACCCAGGCTAGGGATGATTTTGCTCTGTAGTGTCTGCTATGCATTCACAAAAGTTTTGTTCCATAGCAGTCCAATGAAGACAAATACTTTTTGCTACTGAGGAAATAAAGATGAATCTGTTTCTTCAAGCCAGGAGAACCTTGTGGTTCCATTTCTTGGAGTGCCCATTTTCTCACTGTAATGAAGAAGCCAATCTAGTAGATAACTATCCAATGCAGCTGGTATGGACTCAGGGAAACAATGTCTTGCTGATACATGTCCCAGCTCTTGGTAATGCATTAGACTGCATAAATAGCATTTGAGGAGGAAAGTACTAATTTGGATCAAAATAGGACAGGAGTCTGAGAGCAGTTTCTAAAGTGTAAAAGAAACCACACAGCTCTTCCTTTAGGACTGCTATGTTGAGACAGGCTGCAATGCAGACCATGACTGTGTAGAACCATTTCACTAATGGACAATCACAAATACCTGTGGTGTCCAAGGGAAACTCATCTTTTCCTCTTTGAGCCCCTAGTAGTCCTTATAAATTGAACATTAGAGCATATCTGGAGGGCTCATCTCTCTCACTCATTTCCCCTTTTCTTTTTTTTTTCTTTTTCTTTTTATTTATAAAAAGGAAACATTGACAAAACCATAGGATAAGAGGGGTACAACTTCACACAATTCCCACCACCAGAACTCTGTATCCCATCCCCTCTCCTGATAGCTTTCCTATTCTTTAACCCTATGGGAGTTTGGACCCAAGGTCATTGTGGGATGCAGAAGGTTGCAGGTCTGGCTTCTGTAATTGCTTCCCCACTGAACATGGGCATTGACAGGTTGATCCATACTCCCAGCCTATCTCTCTCTTTCCCTAGTGTGGAACGGCTCTGGGGAAGCAGAGCTCTAGGACATATTGGTGGGGTTGTCTGTCCAAGGAAGTCTGTTTGTAATTATTCCAGAATATGGAGCCTGGTGGTTGAAAAGAGAGTTAACATGCAAAGCCAAACAAATTGTTGACCAATCATGGACCAAAGGGCTGGAATAATGCAGATGAAGAGTTGTGGGGGGGTGTCCTTCCACTTTGTAGATAGCTAGTAGGCATATTTTAGTTAAATTCCAAAGGGCCTGTGGCTATACTAGGTTTTTTTTTTTTTTTTTTTGCCCCTGAGCCTGAAATCTGATATGCCGGCAGATCCAAGTTATTATCTGGGGAGATGATGTCATGGCTAGAGAAAGGACCAGTAGCTAGATCAGGGAAGAGAGTAGCTCCTTAATACGGCAAAGTGGTATAAATATTGTTGACTGTAAACCCCATGGATTTGATGTGATCTGGGGCCCATAATCAGCTTAGGACCCTATGTGACCTCTGCATCCCTCTAGATCTGAGCTCACATTCTGTGGTCATGAGTAGGAACATTCCATGCTACCCCAATATCGACCCATCTTCCTCAGGTTTAGCAGAGTATGTTGTCCATCCTCCCTTTGGAGGATGGAACATTCTCTACCATTGTTGATCCAAGTTGAGGGCGAGGTCCTATGGGGCCTTGATTGTTGTTCCTGATTATGTTGTTGTTCCTATTGTGTTACTCCTGATAGAAATGACTGGTAACAATCGAGAGAGGGATTTAGTTGAAGTCTACGCCCATCAAGTCTGTTTGGGAATCTCAGGACTCCCTGATTAGGGCCCCAGCTGATAGAATGGCCTGATAGTGACTACAGAGTCATTGTTAAAGTATGCCAGTCTCTTGCCCTTATTCAGCTTTTGCAGTCCTTGCTTTGATGAGGTTAGCTTTGGAGTGAGTGAGAGAACTGTAATAGGAAGTAGGTGAGGAGGGTATCTAAGTCTAAGTAGACACTATTTCATTATGAACTTGATACTGACTCACTACAGACTATTGTGTATTTTTCTTTCAGGTATATATTTTGCCCTAATTTATGGATGCGTGTGAACATATGCTCTATCTTATGGGATCTGGTCTATATCTAGGTTTTGGGACTTTGTTAGGAAGTGAACCTCCTGGAATGGAATTAGAGAATACTATGAAAGGAAAAGTCTCACCCGAGTAATGAGGCTGAAGGGTTGACATTCCATGCCTGACATCTCAGGACACAGCCTGAAGTGAAGCATGCTGAGGCGGTAGTCATTGTATTGATTAGGTTGGGTATGGCGGATGCAATATCATTTGGTATGATTTGAGAGAAGCATGCAAGAAAGTGAGCCTCACTCCAGGGGTTCCAAGACTGGGGGATCATTTCCCCTTTTCTATTCCTCAGCTGCCCCAGGGGCCTGATTATTTTCTGGTAGCTTCAAACTCACTTGGGAGTCTCTGGAGGACTTCAAGAAGTCTCTTTTGAGTGTGTTTGTAGTTGCTTCTGATTCTGCAGGGTAGAAGAGACTCAGAACAATAACAACAACAACAAAAAACACCACTTTCTTTTGTCAGTTTGGAACCTTTTATTTTCACAGTTTTGGTGAGATATTCTGCAAGCAAAATCTTTGTGATTTTATTTGCCTGTATGTCTCAAAGTTTTTCAAAACACAAACTGAATCTTTTCAATATATAGACTGTTTAATTGATATGCAGACTCTCTCAAAAGCCTAGACCAAGTAGATCAGAAGCAATCAATAGCACAGCTATATACAAGATACTGGGTACTGTACAGCAAACCATAACAAAAGGACTTTTCAAAGTTAACCCAATTACCAAATAATGTGATGATAACATCGATTGTCTTTTTGAACCTTAAGACAGCAGGAACCTCACATCTCCACTATAGAGCCTCTACTTCCTCCAGTCCTGGAACCCTTGGATAGGGCCCACTTTCCTGTATGCCTCTCCCAATCCATATCAAATAATATTGCATCTGCCGATCACAACCTAACCAGCACAACGATTGCCACCTGAACATGCTTCACTTCAGACTGTGTCCAGAGACTTCAGGTGTAGAATGACAACCCTTCAGCTTCATTACTCGGGTGAGACCTTTCCTTTCATAGTATACTCTAATTTCATCTCAGGTGGTTCACTTTCTAACAAAGTCCCAAAACCTAGATATACACCAGTTTTTGTGAGAGAGAGCATATGTTCACACATATCCGTAAACTACTGCAAAATATATATCTGAAAGCAGAAGTACACTAGAGTTTTCAGTGAGTACCTCCCTAACACTTCCTCTCCACTATTAAAAGCTTTGGGTCCATGATTGCTCACCAATTTGTTTGGCTTCATATGTTAACTCTCTTTTCAGTCACCAGGTTCCAGATGTCATCAGGATGCCGGCCAGGCTTCCCTAGACTGAAGACCCCACCAATGTGTCCTGGAGCTCTGCTTCCCCAGAGACCCACCCTACTAGGGAAAGAGAGAGGCAGACTGGAAGTATGGACCGACCAGTCAGTGCCCATGTTCAGCGGGGAAGCAATTACAGAAGCCAGACCTTCTACCTTCTGCAACCCACAATGACTCAGGGTCCATGCTCCCAAAGGGATAGAGAATGGGAAAGCTATCAGGGGAGGGGGTGGGAAATGGAGATTGGGTGGTGGGAATTGTGTGGAATTGTACCCCTCCTACTCTATGGTTTTGTTAATTAATCCTTTCTTAATTAAAAAATAAAAAAAGAAAAAAACTATAAAAATTAATGCTTAAGGGTTTTTGCAAATTTTCAGGTTGGGTTCTCTTGTTCTCAGAAAAGGAAACTGAGGTATGACAGAGCTAAGACTAACTCTCCCTTTCAGACTCCTACTTGCAACTCTCTTGAGATATTATTGATATTCTCTTTCAGTCTGATGTAAGCAATCACTTTATAAATCTTAGTGTTAAGAAATTAGAGGGTCTACCTCCCAATAGAGTAAATTAATAATATTCTTTTTTTTTTTTTTCTTAGAAGAGACACGCTGTTTTAAGGGAAGCAGGGGTAGGGCATGCTGTCTGACAAAGTGGAGAGAGGAGTGTGGAAATGGGGATTTTTATTGTTTTATTTTTTTTTTTTTACAGATATAGAGTGTTTCCTAAATGTATTTCTCACAAATAATAGAGACTCCACTCTTGCTTCCTGGGTATATTAGTAGACAGAATCTTAACCAGTAAAGAATTTAACTTAAATCTGAGAAAAGGGAAAACTTGTCCTTTTTTGAGCTTTTGTTCAGTGACTCACTTTGAGGTTGAAGGAATTGGTAGACATCTATCTCAAAGTACTTGAGAGCATACTGTGCATACGGTGCTGTATAAGAAAATTTGGGGGTGTATTTCAGGAGATAAAACAACCCCATCTACAAGTATTTTAACTGTGATCATGGAAAGTGGACATATGCATAGGACTGCTAGATAGACTGCAGAATACCCAGATAAATTTAAATCTTGAGTAAATAGTTTTTTTTTTTTTAGTATAAGCAAATTTTAAACCTTGCAGGGGATATGCTAGGGAATTTGTATTTTTAATTGTTAAATTAAATGATTTTACTATGTAACTGGGAGTTTATGATAAGGTCCAAAGACTTTATTGAAATTAGAATAGGAATGACTTTTTTAAAAATTTATTCCCTTTTGTTGCCTTTGTTGTTTTATTGTTGTATTTATTATTGTTATTGTTATTGATGTTGTCATTGTTGGATAGGACAGAGAGAAATGGAGAGAGGGTGAGAGAAAGATAGACACCTGCAGACCTGCTTCACCACTTGTGAAGCTACTCCCCTGCAGGTGGGGAGCTGGGGACTTGAACTGGAATCCTTACTCTGGTCCTTGTGCTTTGCTCTACCTGCGCTTAACCCGCTGTGCTACCGACTGACTCCCCAGGAATGATTTTAAAAAAATTATTATTCTAAATCCTTTATTTTAGATGAAAAGAAGTTAAATTTAGAGAAGATAATTGAGTTGCCCTGTATTATACAACTGGCAAGTGGTTGAACTTGGCCCTCTCCTTCCTGACTCTTAGTATAAGGGAACACACTGATTTTATTAGAAGAGTGAGTACCATGAATGGAGTCTTGATGAAAGTTATAGGCGAGAAATAAAAAATAAAAAGGAGCCAAGACTTAAATAAATGTAGACTAGTATGAGTGTGGCTTTCTAGTAGAATAGTAAATATAAGTAAAGGTGCAGAGACAGGAATACTTAACAAATTTAACAGAGGAAGAAATTTTCATCCTTTGAGGGACATAGATCAGTCATTGGGTCAGTAGAGTCATGTGGAGTCAGAAAGACAGCAGGGGATATTAAGAAGATATATTAGAGCTGGGGTGGTAGTATAGTCATTTACACAATAGACTTTCTTTCCTGAGGTTCTGGGTCCTAGGTTCAACTCCCAGGACTACTGTAAGAGGAAGCTAAGCAGTAACTTAGTTGAAACAAAATATTTGTCAGCTAGGGCTTAGTTTGTATAGCACTTTGATTCTTGACTACAAAGTTAAGGTTTGATCTATTATTTTACTTTTTATTGATTTATTTATGATCTACAAGTCCATTGGATAAGAGGGTTACAATTCCACACAATTCCCACCATCAGAGTTCTGCATCCCATCCCCTCCATTGGAATCTTTCCTTTTCTTTATCCCTATGGGAGTATGGATCCAGGATCATCATGGAGTTCAGAAGGTGGGAGGTCTATCTTCTATAACTGCTTTTCTACTGGACCTGGGCATTGGCAGGTCGATCTATACTTCCAGTCTATTTCTGTCTTTACTTAGTGGGGCAGGGCTCTGGGGAGGTGATGTTCAAGGACATACTGGTGAGGTCATCTGCTCAAGGAATTCACATTGGCATTGTGGTAGCACCTGCAACTTGATGGCTGAAAAGCACTAAGATATAAAGCAGAAGAAATTGTTTAATAATCAGGAACCTGAAAGTAATAATAGAACAGATAAGTTTTGAGGTCTACATTTTGGAAAAAGCTAGAAAGTCTATTTTAGGTATATTGCAAGGGGCCCGTGACATTACTAATTTTTGCCTGAGTCTGACAGCTAACATACAGGTGGGGAGGTGGTGTCAGAGTTAGAAATAAGATTAGAAAGCTGATCAGGGCAGAGAGTAGCTCCCAAACATGGGAAAAGTATATAAATACCATTAACTGTAAACCCCATCAATATGATACAGGGCCTATATTCAGTGCAGGAGCCTGTGTAACCTCTGCATCCCTGTAAGTCTGAGCTCGCATTCTATGGTCATAGCTAGAAACATTCTGGGTTTCACTCATATCAGGACCAATCTTCTTTGAGTGGCAGAGTAAGTTGACCCAGTCTCCCTTCAGAGAATGGGGCAGTCCCTACCATTGTTTTTCCACACTGAGGGCAAGGTTCTATAGAGGCCCACAAGAGGGTTTGTGCTGTTGTACCTGATGGATAGACCTGTGATGGTGGAGAGAGGGATCTGTTAGAGGTCTAGGCCCATCATATCTGTGTGGGACTACCAGGATTTCCCAACTTGGGCCCCAAATAATGGGGTGGCCTGGTACTGACTTTGAGAGCCATCACTGAAGTATACTAGTCTCTTGCCCTTATCTAGCTTTTGTAGTCCTTACTTGATCTGACAAAGGTAGCTACAGAGTGATTGAAGGAAGTGAAATAGGAAGTGGGTGAGTAGGGTATCTAGATCTAAGTAGAAATTATTTGATTAAGTATTTTATGGTTTTTTTTTTAGGTCTTTGCACTTGTTTGCTGCACTTAATGAGTCACTGAAAACTATTGTGCACTTTCACATTAAATCATATATTTTCCCTAAGTTACAGATACATACACACATGTACCCTATCTCATGTGCTCTGGTCTATATGTAGGTTATGTGGTTTCATTAGGAAGTGTCCACCCAAAATGGAATTAAGGAGACCTCTGAGCTAGGAAAGGTCTCACCAGAGTAACAGAATTGAAGGGTTGGCATTCCAGGACTGGTGTCTCTGGACGTTATCAGAAGTGAAACATGTCGAGGTGGTACTGGTTGCATTGGTTTGGTTGAGATCAGATGCAGTATCAAATGGTATGGATTGTGGGAAGCATGCAGGTAAATGAGCCATGCCTCAGAGGTTCCAAGAGTGGGAAAAAATATGGGTTTTATGGAGAATGGGGGAGGTTTCTGCTGCCTTAGAGTTTGAAATGGCAATAGATAATTATTGTAACCAAGTTATTTGGGAATTTGGTTTATTCTGAAAATCCCATGGTTAGAATTTACAGTACCATACAAGGCCTTACCATGATTTAAATCATTTAATGCTATTTGCAAATACCTATATCTTATATACTGACAAGACCAGCACTTCCGGTCTCCCTGATCCAAGATTATAGGTGACTTAATATTTCAAAGAAAGAGTCATTATTAGAAATGTATAAACAATTTAAGCCCACCACTAAATTTCAAGCAGGTTACCAATTTGAAACCTTAAGTGCTTAGAGTGAAGGAATATATGCTCAGAACTGGGGTCTATACATTAGAAAGTTCAAGACATTCAATCTATTTTTCCCTTCTCAAACTGGTTAATGATTTATATAAATATAAGTTAATAGGAGTTTATATTATCCATTCCCACCACCATCATCTATTTTTGGAATGTCAGAAGGAGGATATGTTAAAAGGTTTTGGGTCGCCAGATGCAGGACAGTGGCACACCTGGTTGAGTGCACATGTTACAATGCATAAAGATCCATGTTTGATCCCCTGGTCCCCACCTTCAGGGGCAGAACTTTACAAGTGGTGAAGCAATGTTGCAGGTGTCTCTCTTTCTCTTTCCCTTTCTATTACCCCTTTCCTTCTGGATTTCTGGCTATCTCTATCCAATAAGTAAGTAAAGATAATCATAAAAAATGACACTCTTGTAGGCACTGGTACAAAGTTTAATTTAAAAAAAAAGGGTTTGAGTAGACAAAGGGCCCAAGTCAGCTTTTTACATCTTTGATCAAAACTATTTTGAAAAAAATGTTGTTTTTTGAGTTTTAGTAACAATTCTGAGAGTCCCCAGAGTAAATTTGCTACTCAGATAGCTGGGATGATAACCCATCACTTTTCATTTCTCTTAGGGAGGAATAATAGTAATATCCTACTTCCCTTTAGAAAGTGAGCAGGACGGTTGTCCGGTGGTAACACAGTTGGGTAAGGGCACATGGCGTGAAGCACAAGGGCCAGCATAAGGATCCTGATTCTAGCCCCCACCTTCAGGGAGGTCGCTTCACAGGCAGTGAAGTAGATCTGCAGGTGTCTGTCTTTCTCTCCCCCTCTCTGTCTTCGCCTCCTCGCTTCATTTCTCTCTGTCCTATCCAACAACACCATATCAATAACAATAAAAATAACCACAACAATGTTAAACAACAAGGGCAACAAAAGGGGAAAAAATAGCCCCCAGGAGCAGTGGATTTGCCAGCAACAACCCTGGAGGCAAAAAACCAAAACCAAACAAACAAAAAACCACAAGTGAGCATGATGAGAATTTCCCAATTGTTGGTAACATGTGTAAGACTGATAGAGCTTAGGGAGAACCACCCCCATCTTTGGATGGAGGTCTGAGAAGATAACCTCTTGGTGAGTCTCTCTCAATCGAGGTGAGCATAAGGGGGGAAACTCAGACTTGGTTCTTTCCTTCTTGACTCTCAGGCCCACAGATACCCCAGTACTTCCCTCCATTAACTGCAAGCCACATGGCCGCAGATTCACTTATTCAAAGTCACCTTCTGATCACAGAAGAACACACCTTATCACACACTTCATCACATACCTCAAACCCCAGACAAGAGAAATTCCAAACTATATGGCTTTTGATATTCATCTTCTCTCTGTCTCACCCTACGGGTTTAACCCTTATGCTTCTCTCAAATACCTTTGGATAATTAAGTAGCTTGTGTCATGGAGAATAACTGTCTTGTATCTCATCAATTCCTGTCATACCAGCCCCCTACCTTAGGGACATGCTGACTGTTAAGAAACCTGTAATTTCTTTCCTATTTCAACAATAATTAACTTCATTGCTTTTCTATTTAACTCATGTCAATTTTGCTAATAAACGGACTCTAGGATTCTGGGACTCTAGGACTCAGATTCTAGATTCACGCTAAGAGTCCCCTGGTGTCTTTTACTTTGTGTCACCCCTGTCGTGAGCGAGAAAGAACCAGCCCGTTACCTTTCCCCTGGAGACCACCCCACTGGAGAAGGAGAGAGATACCCCGAAACCCAATATAATTATAAAAATTCTGGTAGGAAGGCTAAGAATAGCTATTTTTACCCATGTTGTGTGTGTGTGTGTGTGTGTGTGTGTGGTGTATGTGTCTATAACAAAGTAACCACTTGAGGTTTCCAGAGAGAGATAATCCAAAGGTATCTTTTATTTTATTTTATTGTTCTAAACCTTTTATTTTAGATGGAGAGAAGTTAGCCTTTTTTTCACAAAAGAATTGTTTGTGTTCAGTGCTAAAGGGATATCTTGGTTATTGATCTAATGAATAAGGGTCATCCTTTAGGCAATTCTTACAGTGCAATGACATTAGAGATAATGTATGAAGGCTAAAAGTCACATGAAAAGAAATATACAAGAGCCCAATGACTCTTGAGTAAGTCTAGTAGACTTACTAGCTGGGAAAGGTAAGAGGATTCCTTTCCTATAGAAAGGTAAGAGGATTCCTGATTAAAAGTTACAAAAAAAAAAAGCAAACCAATATAATTTCTTAAACAGTTCTCAATGGGTCAAAAGTTTTTTTTTTCTTTTTTCATCTTGAGGACCATCATGAGAAATAGACATACCTAAAAAAAAATAATGAAGTATGTTACCTTTAAATGTTTCCCTATGGGCTGAAGGGGTATACACTATTTTGATTGAAGTATGCATTAATTACTGTATTAAAACTAAATGATCTAAAAAGACATTTAGTGTCTAGAAGACATGACTAAGAAAGATGACTTTTCATGGACCTTAAATAGAAATAGAAGACCTTTGTTTGTAACTTCACTTTTCGGTAACTGAACAACAGGGATGGGGTCCCATGGGAATTAAATTTGTTGTCTAGGACTCAACTCTGATGTCATCATTATTGTCTTGTTGTGGATGCAATCTCCCATCATCACAATTACGTGTTATAGAAATCTATGTTTCTTAGCCCCAAGCTAATCAACTCTGTGGGAACTAGGGTTTGTGGTCAAACTTTGCATGACCAAATGCACTACTTTTTCTGTTGAAAACTTCTGAATGTGATATTGAAGGCCGGGGTTCTACAAGGAACTAGGGGTGTGAAGGTTTTTTTTTATTTTTATTTTTATTTTTTATAATGCTGAACTGGATACAGTTTGTGTTCTGCTGTAGAAAATGGGGGACTTTTCTTAATATTGAAATTGACACTGAGAACAAGCATAGACACCCTGTTGGCTGAGGAACATCCCAAACTGAACTCCTGAGAGTCAACATCTGCATGCAATTACTTAGGGCACATAATTCTTTTATGGGTTCTCACTTAGTAAAGCATTTACATTTACATTCACAGCTCATTAGGCTGCTTGTGGATTTGATCTGAACATTTTATGCGGGATTGTTTTTAATCTTTGGAGGCACTATAAACTCACAGTCATGCTCAGCTGCTACGGGCTATTAGAAGGAAGACCATCTAACTCTTGCTAGCAAGAGTTTTATAAGGTAAAGAGTGACCTGACCATGAGTAATATAAGGTATTCCTTTTTTCTTTTTGAATCCAAGGCTTATGATACTCTCATGATAAAAATTAAAGTTATTTGGACTTTGATGAAGACAGAATGAAAGATGAAGACAGTGACTTTTTAAATCATTATAAAAATCATAAAATAGCAGATCCTTCAACCAGATGTTTAATTTTAAAAGAGCAAACATTGCAGACTTTCTAGAGATTGTCAATGGTTTGAAAAACCAATTCAGTGTCTTCCCTTGGGCTCTTGCACTGCCTGGTAATGAGCACGGCTGGTCTTTAGCAAGGCAGTTGCTACCAGCAGTGGGTTCTGAAGTACACCAGCTAATGAAAAAAATTCTTAGGGAAACAGATACATTTTGCAATTTATTCATGGTGCCAGGTGTTCCTTAACTGACACTTTGGGGCCCGAGTTAAATGCCTGAAGTTTTCTTTCTTTCTTTCTTTCTTTTTTCCATTGGAAAACTACAAAATGAGAGATTTGCTATTGTGCTCTTCCTGATGAAGGCAGTTATTCCTTGAGTACTTCAGGCATGTTTGACTTCACATTCAAATATAATCTCAGGGAGGGTTGTTTATGTTTTTTTCCTTGGTGTTTCAGTGTGAATTTTCATACTATGAGCTGTATATGGAGCACATGTAAATGAACTGACTTTCAACATGTGGTAGGAAAAAAAAACAGTTACTTATTTGAAATTTTCATAAATAATTTGTTGTATTTGATCAGTGTCTATTTGGTTAACCATAGTGTGGAGGAAATACTGGGATAAGTGCTTGCTGCAGCTTTTGATCTCAAAACAGTGTTTTTCCAACAATGTGTACTAGGGTACTAGGACTTATAAAGAAAAACAGATACAGGCAGCAAGGAAGCAATATTAACACAGGGATTCATCTGTTTTATGCGGGACTGAAACGTCAGTGCTCAGAATCATGAGAATTTTAAAGAATTTTTTTTCACTAGCTGGTGTACTTCAGAACCCACTGCTGGTAGCAACTGCCTTGCTAAGGACCAGCTGAGAGAAGCACTAGTGGGTTGATGGAGTCTCTTCTGTTTTTTCCTGTAGTGCAGGATCCATCTTCTGGGAAGACCTGTCCTCTGTAGGGTCTTGAACTACATTAATTTTTTTTACTGTTCTCATATCCTCTTCTTCTACATCTGGTTCCTTTGGTGTTTAGCTTTGCATATAGTCCTCTGACAATTCTGACTTTTTTCCACCTTTTCTACTATCCCAAATAGCTGCCTCAACCCATTCATGGCATTGCCTCTTTATCGAAGTAGTGCTGTGTAGGTAGGTACCTTTCAGAATGTTGGGAGTATCCCTAAGACTGTGGAACTTCTCACAACTCAGTCTAGAAGTTATAGCTGAGATTTGTACTCATTTATCATAATTTATCCTGGCCCAGGTCTGTATTTCAGCTACTTCAATTAGGGGCTGCTATGTTCTGAATGCATTTCTTGCCCAATTCATATGTTGAAATCCCAGTCTTCTAAGATAATGGTATTAGGATGCCAAGTCTGTGTTAAGTGACTAAACTATGAGGATGCAGTGCTAATGAGTGGTATCTATAAAAGTGTGTTCTCAGCAGTCCCCAACCCCTTCCATTATGTGAGCACACAGAACCAGCTATGAACTGGGTTGGGAGCAACTTTCATCAGAGCATGGTTAAGTTAGTGCCCTAATTTTGGAGTTTGAGGCCTCCAGAGCCATGAGAAATAATTTATTTTGATGCAAATTTTTTATTATAGTGGCATGTATAGACCAAGATGAGGATTTTTAAGACTTTCTGAATTCTAGAAAATTATTGTGATATTACAATTTTAATTTTTTTAAAAATATTTATTTTATTTATTCCCTTTTGTTGCCCTTGTTGTTTTATTGTTGTAATTATTATTGTTGTTGTCGTTGTTGGATAGGAGAGAAATGGAGAGAGGAGGGGAAGACAGAGAGGAGGAGAGAAAGATAGACACCTGCAGACCTGCTTCACCGCCTGTGAAGCGACTCCCCTGCAGGTGGGGAGCCGGGGTTCGAACCGGGATCCTTATGCCGGTCCTTATGCTTTGCGCCACCTGCGCTTAACCCGCTGCGCTACAGACCGACTCCTGATATTACAATTTTAAATAAGATATATATGTAACCTTCATTAGATTTCAAGCACAGTGCCTCTAAAGTCTTCTGAATTTCCTAAGTAAGAGCAGTAGACATGGAGGCTGGATGGTGGCACACTCAGTTAAGTGTAAAAACCCAAGTTCAGGCCCCATCTCTCATTGGCAGGGAGGAAGCTTCATGAGTGGTGAAGCAGTCTTGCATCTCTTTCTCCTTATCTTTGGCTTTCATCTTGGTTTCTCTGTTCTTATCCATTAAAAGAATAAGTTATACATAGATATATTGAAAAAACAATGACTATAACTTTTGCTATGTTGAAAAGGTCACATTTGGACCATATCCATGGATACTGGATGGTTGTCAGAATCAGCTAAGTGATTTCAGTATTACTTCAGTTCTTATTCCCATTTGGGGCCAGTTCTTATTTGGAGTTCTGAATGTCAAATCAACTGCACAATGGTTTAATCATGCCTACACAGTGACTCTTCCTCAACTCCCCAAAAGGACAGGATTCTGGGAGCTTTGGGGTAGTAGCTATGGAGGTTTTGGAAGAGAGGCATATTCAGAGAAAGCATAAGAAGTTCAGATGCTTTCTTCACCTCTTTTCTTTGTGACCTCTTCCATTTGTATAATCATCATTTTCTTTTATAAGAACTTGGTAATTCAATACATAGAATGTTTCTCTGCATTCTGTTTGTGCTCTAGCAAACAAGTGGAAACTGAAAAGAGGACCATGGGGACCTCTGACATATAGTCAGTAAATCATAAGTATAGGTAACAAACATGGACTAGTAACTGATAAAACCCAAGGAGAAGAATGTTGAAAACTCCATCCTATAGCTTCATATTCAAAAGTACAAGTAATAATTTAAACTTGAGATTGACATCTGAGGGGCTGTGTGGTGGCACACCTGGCTGAGCACACTTTACAGTGAGCAAGGAACTGGGTTCAACCCAGGTCCCCACCTACAGGAGGAAAGCTTTGTGAGTGGTGAAGTAGCGCTGCATGCAGGTGTTGCTCTTCTTCTCTATCTCTCCCCTAATTCTCTATTTCTGGCTGTCTCTATCCAGTAAATAAATAAAGAGAAAAAAATTATATGTTAAAAAAAAAGAGAAACTGACATATGGGGTAATTCCCAGTTCTTTGTAATTTGAGGGACACCTGGCTTTGATTCTCTGTTTTTGAGAATACACCTCCCTGGCTGTCATGTTAGTATAATGTGACCCAACATACATTGGATTAATGGTGAGCACTTGACACAAATTGAACCACTCTAAATATCTGTTGTAGGAATTTGATGATGCATGCATAGGAGAGAGTTTTCATTCTCTGAGAATGTAACTTGGGAACCCAAGTCATGAGGACAAATTTTTTCTTATCCTAGCCACATTATTAGCAAAATAGAAATAAATGGTGGTCTTTTAAGAAACAGATGTGTAGTGGCCCGTGAGGTAGCACAGTGATAAAGCTTTGGACTCTCAAGCATGAGGTCCTGAGTTTGATCCCTAGCAGCACATGTGCCAGAGTGATGTCCGGTTTTTTCTCTCTTCTCCTATCTTTCTCATAATAAATAAAATATTTTTAAAAAAGAAACAGATGTATAAAAAGAATAAGAGAGTAAAAAAGATACATAATGTTGAGGGGAGAAAAAGAAAAAAAGAGGCTTTTAAGCCACTGAGCTCCAACTCAGGGAATAAAATAATATTGAAACAACTGTCAATTTCCACAACTGTGAACCCTTTAATTAACTAACTTAGACATAAGTCAATCCAGGCAAGAGTGATCAGTAATTTAAAAAGTACTGAGAGAGTGACCTCATAACATACTATATAGAATGGTTAAACCAACAAGAAGAAATATTAGAGAAATGAACCAGGACAAGAGTTCATCTAAAAGCACCCCAAAGGTTGAACCACAAAATAATGAGGTCAACATCCAAACACTAGTTAAGGAAATAATCACAGGAATGAGTAAAGAGTTTGAAAGAACTGTCATCAGAAATGCAGAATCAATGAATGAGACTCTGGAAGAAAACACTGATTATCTCAAGGTTATTAGAGAGCTGAAAGCTGAAATAGCTGAGCTAAGAACACAACTAGGTGAACAAGCTAAAACAGTATCAGAACAGGGCAACAAAATAGGTGAACTACAGAAAACAGCAGAGGGCAGAGAGAATAGAATCAATGAGGTTGAAGACAGAATTAGCATGATTGAGGAAAACTAAAAAAAAATTAAGAGATCTCAAAAAGATCTTTCAGATACTGAAAACAACAACAAAGACCTACGGGATGACTTCAAAATAAATAGAATACATATTATTGGCTTACCATAGGAAGAAAGAGAGGGGATGAAAGCATTCTTCAGGACATAATAGCTGAGAACTTCTCTAGTCTAGACAACATCAAAGACATAAAGGTTCAAGAAGCCCAGAATTAACAGAATTAACCCAGATTTAAAGACACCAAGACACAACATATTTAGAATGGAAAGAAATAAGGATAAAGAAAGGATCCTGAAGGCTTCAAGAGAAAAACAAAGAGTCACCTACAGAGGAAAACCCACAAGATTAGCAGCAGACTTCTCCACACAAACACTACAGGCCATAAAAGAATGGCAAGATATCTCCTGAGTGCTCAATGAGAAAGGTTTTCAACTAAGACTACTGTATCCTGCTAGACTGTCATTCAGACAGGATGGAGGCATCAAAACCTTCTCAGACAAGCAAGAGTTGAAAGAATCAACTATCACCAAGCCTGTCCTGAAAGAAGTTCTGAAAGTTCTCCTATAAACAGTCAAACCACCATAAATATGCCATCTATCAGAACACTCTAAACATCTACAAGAATGGACTTAAAATATCTTCAATCTTTGATATCAATAGATGTCAATGGCCTGAATTCACCTATTAAAAGGCACAGTGTAGAAGATGGATCAGAAAACACAACCCAACAATATGCTGTCTATAGGAAACCCACCTAACTCAACAAGAAAAACACAGACTCAAAGTGAAAGGATAGAAAAAAGGGACAGCTATTCTCATATCTGACATGATAGACTTTAAAATAAATAAAATTTTAAAAGATATGTATGGACACTAGATAATGCTCAGAGGATTGTTGGTATGCTTCTAAGCCATCTACAAATTTAATCATATCCCCATCAAGATCCCAAGCACATTTTTTAGGAGAATAGAACAAATGCTACAAATGTTTATCTGGAACCAGAAAAGACCTAGAATAGCCAAAACAATCTTGAGAAGAAAGAACAGAACTGGAGGCATCACACTCCCAGATCTCAAATAATATTATAGGGCCATTGTCATCAAAATTGCTTGGTATGGAACATGAATAGACACACTGACCAGTGGAATAGAATTGAGAGCCCAGAAGTGAGCCCCCACACCTATGAGACATCTAATCTTTGACAAAGGTGCCTAGACTATTAAATGGGGGAAAGATAAGACTCTTCAATAAATGGTGTCAGAAGAAATGGGTTGAAACATGCAGAATAATGAAACTGAACCACTATATTCCAACAAATACAAAATTAAATTCCAAGTGGATCAAGGACTTGGATGTTAGATTAGAAACTACCGGATACTTAGAGGAAAACATCAGCAGAACTCTTTTCTGCATAAATTTTAAAGACATCTTCAATGAAACAGATCCAATTACAAAGAAGACTAAGGCAAGTATAAACCTTTGGGACTACATCAAATTAAAAAGCTTCTGCACAGCAAAAGAAACCACTACCTAAGCCAAGAGACCCCTCACAGAATCGGAGAAGATCTTTACATGCCATACATCAGACAAGAGACTAATAACCAAAATATATAAAGAGCTTGCCAAACTCAACAACAAGAACACAAATAACCCCATCCAAAAATGGGGAAAGGACATGGACAGAATATTCACCACAGAAGAGATCCAAAAGGCTGAGAAACACATGAAAAATGCTCCAAGTCTTTGATTGTCAGAGAAATGCAAATAAAGACAAAAATGAGATATCACTTCACTCCTGTGAGAATGTCATACATCAGAAAAGGTAACAGCAGCAAATGCTGGAGAGGTTGTGGGGTCAAAGGAACCCCCCCTCCACTGCTGGTGGGGATGTAAATCAGTCCAACCTCTGTGGAGAATAAACTGGAGAACACTCAGAAGGCTTTAAATGAATCTACCCTATAATTCTGCAACTCCTCTCTTGGGGATAGATCTAAGGAACCCAACACACCCATCCAAGAAGATCTGTGTACACATATGTTCTTAGCAACACAATTTGTAATAGCCAAAACCTGGAAGCAACCCAGGTGTCCAACAACAGATGAGTATCTCTGAGCAAGTTGTGGTCTATATACACAATGGATACTACTCAGCTATAAAAATGGTGACTTCACCATTTTCAGCCAATCTTGGATGGACCTTGAAAAATTCATGTTAAGTGAAATAAGTCAGAAACAGAAGGATTAGTATAGGATGATCTCACTCTCAGGCAGAAGTTGAAAAACAAGATCAGAAGAGAAAACACAAATAGGACCTGAACTGGAATTGGCATGTTTCACCAAAGTAAAAGACTCTGGCTTGGTGGGGGAGTGGAAGAATACAGCTCCAAAAAGGATGACAGAGGACCTAGTGGTGGTTGTATTGTTATATGGAAAACTGGGAAATGTTATGCATGTTCAAACTATTGTATTTACTGTCAAATGTAAAACATTATGAAAAAGAAAGAGAAACAACAAGGGCAACAAAATGGAATGAATAAATAAATAAATTCAAAAAAAAAAGAAAAAAAAAAAAGAAACACAATTCTCTCTGGGTTTCTGAAGCCCTACCACACATTTGCTGTTGGAAAATCAGAAATATTCTCATATTCTTATAATAGATTCCCACTTTACTCCTTAGCCTTAGATTTTACTTCTTAGGTTTTACTTCTTTCAATGAACATATTAAAGACTTTGTGATTCATTCTTTAATAACTCCCCCCAAAGTTTCCTTTACCTCACAGGAGAATATATCTGATTTTAAAATTAATAAAGTAATAGTGGCTCTTTCAAAACACCTTTGATAGAAATCCACAAAGTCCTAGCTGTTCCACTGTTTCTTCCTTTATTTGCTCTCAGGGGAACAAGCATCCAAAACCCAGCCTCTGTCTCCATGGTGATCACAAGCCCCCTGTACTATCTGCCTGCCGAGGGCCACACAACGCTCATGACCGCAGACATGTGGAGTGTTAAATTGATGCTGTGGGATGTGTCAGGAAAGGAAGCCAGGCCAATGCGACTCCTTTTAATGCAATTAATGATTTTCATTTCTGCCTACCTTTTTACTAGTGCAGCAGAGCAAGGTACAGAAAACTGCTACAGGAAATTAGCTATAATTTAGGTAATATCTCGAATGCCCTGCCAGTCACTTGATTATGTGATGGAAAGGAACATTTCATTTTGAGATTTGCAATTTTCTGGTGTTATTGGCATTACACAATTACATTCCCTGTCATTTATCACACTGTGGAATAACAAGACAAATTTGCATCTCCTTACATTTATCATATTACTTGGAAATATAAAGACAGATTTAGCCAATTGCTTTACATAAAATGATGCCCCTTGTTATAATAGGGACATTCAGTAGCTTTTCTACTCAAAGATCTTTCTTGAACAAGTTCTGCTCCAAGAGGATTTCCCTCCAACTACTTTGAAATTGAGATTTCCCCCTTAAATACGACTTTTCAAAAAAAAAATAAAAAAGCTAGGCCTATCTGCATTTTGCAGCAGGTGCACAGAAGGAATGTTTCAGACAGACTCTCTCCTTTTGGGAATCTGAAAGTAATGATGCCAAGGTAGGAACATTTAGGCATAAAACTATAACAGAGCTTTAAAAATGCTTTGTTGCTGACTTGCTATAGTCATATTTAGAAATACTTTAAAAATCATAGCTGTTTAACAAAAGTGACTTGGATTTTTAATTTAGGAAGCAGGTAGAGAACTCGTGGGAACATGCACAAATGAACATTTCTGCATATAGGCAGGTACCCTTTAAATCATGAACTGACTGACCTAGATTATCCTTCTCTGTGTAAAGATGGTGTTTAAAAGAGTCCAAGCTCTGTACCTTGCTTCAGCTGGGCCTTTCATCTAGTTTGTTTGTATCTGGTATCAGAATGCATCAGAAGCTTGTGACTATCAAATATGCATGTACTCTCAAGTCTTAATCTTAGTTTAGATAATCATACTATCTGAGCCTGAGGAACATATTAAAAAAAGAGTGATTTTTAAAAATATTTATTTATTTCCTTTTGTTGCCCTTGTTGCTTTATCGCTGTAGTTATTATTGTTGTTGTTATTGATGTCAATGTTGTGTTGATGTTGTTGTTGTTGGATAGAACAGTGAGAAATGGAGAGAGGAGGGGAAGATAGAGAAGGGGAGAGATAGACAGACACCTGCAGACATGCTTCACTGCATGTGAAGGGAACTCCCTGCAGGTGGGGAGCTGGGGCTTCAAACCTGTATCCTTATGCCAGTCCTTGCACTTTGCGCCACCTGCATTTAACCCGCTGTGCTACCGCTCGGCTCCCATAAAGAGTGATTTTGTTAGACACACTAAGCTAGTAGTTCACATCTTTGGGTGTCCAATTGAATAATGAGGATTTGAAACTTCTGATACCCTGGCTATACCCAAGACTGAGTAAATCCAAGCCTTTGGGAGTAGTGCTCAGTTATGGGATGGTCTTAATACTCTCCACATAATTCTAATGTGCTGCCACACCTGCATTATCTGTGGCAAAGTCATGTTTGAGAAGCAAGAAACCTAAATTCCAGTCCCCATATAGCGTATCTAGAGTTTCCTCAATCTTTGCCATAGATATAATTTGGATGCCAAGGAAAACCATGACATCTCTGGAGTTATTTGAGGTTTGAATAAATGGCCCAATCTGTTGAGGTAGGAGGTGTTCGTTGCTATGTAGCTTATGGGAATTAGAGTAGATGCCAAGACATTAAAAATCTAGGGTAGGATGAGGAGGAATATAGCTGTATGGCCATGCAGTTGTTGTGTTCTAAGAGATGTCTGCATCTGCTGCTGGCTAGACCTTAATTTTATGGCAGACTCCCTTATAGCCATGGTATTATTGCTGCACGGGACCTGTGTATCCAGCTAGGCTAATGTGAAGATAAGTCAGAATGGGGAGCTGCTTTTGCTGTGTAGCCTTCCAAGCTGAGAGTCATTTCTTACTCTTCCTAGTGCAAGCTTCAGTTCCGGAACACTGGGAACACTGGCATTGTCACCTGGTAGATCTGACATCCTCCTAGATCTCTGGTTGAGTGGCTTTGGAAAGTTCACATTTCTGTATCTCACTATTTCAAAAGCCTTTAATGAAAATGGTCTTTGTTTGAGAGGTCAACGAGTTCCTATAATATTTAAAATTGATACTAGATATTTCCTAAAGTCACTTTCTCATTATCCCCCTGCTGTTAGGTACATTGAAATATTAAAATATGATTTCAATGTGAATTTTATGCATAGTATTGTGTATCTATGTGGCTTGTTATTTAATTTGAAATGCCACATCCTGTCTGTGCTCTAATGCTTAGGTCTTGCTTGACACCAAATCAAGACCTCTGTCCAGACATTTACCTGGCGACTTTTCCTTTAGTGATGGAACTTGTTTCTGATTGATTGCTTGCTTTTAAATTCATTAAGTAAACTTATAGCAAACTCTTACTGTGTCTCAACTGTGCTAGATGTTGGGATTGTGAAGATAAAAGGCACTGCATCTTACCAAATAGCTTACTACGTGGGGTATATGTTGGGGGAGTAGGTGGAGACTAAAGCAGTATTCTCTTAATACTTGTTTGTAAAAGGTCCTATAAAAATAATATCAAGTATGCCAGTCTTTTCCCTTAATTCAACTTTTGCAGTCCTTGCTTTGATAAGGATAGCTTGGGAGTGAGTAAGGGAAGTATAATAGGAAATAGGTGAGGAGGGTATCTAAGTATAAGTAGACACTATTTCATTATGAACTTTTTACTGACTCACTACAGATTATTGTGTATTTTTGCATTCAGGTGTATATTTTGCCCTAATTTATGGATACATGTGAACATATGCCCTATCTCATGGGATCTGGTCTATATATAGGTTTTAAATCTTTGTTGGGAAGTGAACCACCTGGAATGGAATTAGAGAATCCTATGAAAGGAAAAGTCTCACCCAAGTAATGGGGCTGAAGGGTTGACATTCCACGCCTGACATCTCTGGACACAGTCTGAAATAAAGCTTTCTGAGGTGGTACTCATTGTGCTGATTAGGTTGAAATTGGTGTATGCAATATCATTTGGTATGATTTTGTTGGTATGTTTCTAGTTCTGCTTCTGGGATCTAGTTCTGCTTCTGTTACATTGCTTGACATTGTGGTCTATTTACATGGTCTTTTCTATTACATTGGTTTGGTCTCACTACCCCCATCTCTGGGAGATTGGTTTAGCCCTTGCTAGTTTCACGCTTCTTCCTTCTCCCTGCCCCCTACCCTACGTACTTCCTGAGTTCCTGCCTCTGCCACAGGAGGAGAAAGAGGCAGGACAGATCTGTGTGGTGATGAGGTGTTGGACTGTTTGCCTGCTCGTGAATAAAGATAAAACTGCGTTCTCAGCTCAGCCATGTGTTTCTGGTCATCTGTTACCTGCCCGTGAAGCCAGCCCGGCGAAAATAACATGATTTGAGAGAAGCATGCAAGAAAGTGAGCCCCACTCTAGAGGTTTCAGACTGGGGAAAATATAGGCTCTATAGAGGAAGCAGGAGGTTTCTGCTATCTTAGGGTTTAAGAAGGCAGTAGATAGTTATTCAGGCTACGGCCCTAGTTGGGGAGTCCTGAGATTGTCAAACAGACATGATGGGTCTAGACCTTGAATAAATCCCTCTCTCCATTGTTACAGGTAATCTATATCAGGAACAACAAACAGACCCCTTTGTGGTCCCCTATAGGGCCTTGCCCTCAACTTGGATCAACAGTGGTAGAGAATGTTCCATCCTCTGAAGGGTGGCTGGACAACATATTCTATGCTCCACCTGAGGAAGGTGGGTCCTGATATTGGGGCAGTTTGGAATGTTTCTACTGATGACCACAGAAAATGAAGTTGGATCTACAGGGATGCAGAGGTCACATAGGCTCCTAAGCTGAATATGGGCCCTAGATCAGATCAAATCGATGGGATTTGCAGTCAACAATATTTATACTCCTTTCACATATTTGGGAGCTACCCTCTTCCCTGATCCAGCTTTCTGGTCTTTTTTCCAGCTATGACATTATCTCCCCAGATCCACCTGCTTATCAGATTTCAGGCTCAGGAGAAAAACACACACACAGTAGTATAGTCACAGACCCTTTGTAATATAATTAAAATATGCCTACTACCTATCTAAAGAATGGAGACCTCTCCCTCATCCTGCAACTCTTCATCTGCAGCATTCTAGCCTTTAGGTTCATGATTAGCCAACAACTAGTTTGGCTTTGTATGTTATCTCCACCAGGTTCCAGATGCTAGCATGATGCCAGCCAGACTTCTCTGGACAGACAACCTCACCAATGTGTCCTAGAGCTCCGATTCCCCAGAATCCCTCACCACTAGGGAAAGAGAGAGGCAGGCTGGGAGTATGGATCGACCTGTCAACTCCCATGTTCAGCGGGGAAGCAACTACAGAAGCCAGACCTTCCACTGTCTGCATCCCACAATGAACTTGGCTCCATACTCCCAGAGAGATAAAGAATAGGAAAGCCATGAGGGGAGGGGATGGGATACGGAGTTCTGGTGGTGGGAATTGTGTGGAGTTGTACCACTCTTATCCTATAGTTTTTACAGTGTTTCCTTTTAATAAATAAATTAAAAAATAATATCAAGTTTTATAGCTTCTCTATTCTTTTTTTTTTCTTCTAGGGTTAGCACTGGGGCTTGGTGCTGGCACTACAAATTCATTGGAGGCCATTTTTTCCTTTTTTTTTTATTGAATAAGAGAGTGGAATTGAGGGGACAGAGGATAGAGAGGAAGAGAGAAAGATAGACACTCGGAGACCTGCTTTACCACTTGTGAAGTGTCCCTCCTGCAGGTGGGAGCTGGGGGATCGAACTGGGATCCTTGAATGGGTCTTTGGGCTTGTATGTGTGCTTAACCCAGTGTGTCACCACCCAGCCCCCACTTCTCCATTCTTTTCATATATATGATCTCATTTAATCACTGGCTACATCTAGTAGCTAGTATCATTTACACTTGGGTAAACTCAAGGTTCATATAAATTAAGTGAATTTTCCAGGTTTCATAGTGAATGGCTGAGTCAGGACTCACACCTAAGATTGCAATTCACTTGCAGCACTCAGCACCATCAGGGCTCAACCATCAGACACTATTTACTATACACACGCATACATGTGCATACACACTCTTGCAGTATTGACTTGAATGATTAATAAGTAAATGGGTTTGTAGGGTGAATGAAGCTTTTATGATGCTCTATATGTTTTGCCATCCAGATTTCCTAGCATTGAGACTAGGAGATCTGGGGCTCTGTTCCTCAATAAGATGGTGTCTAGATTACAGTAGCTATAGAACTTGGCGTGGCCATCTGGCAGATGTGTTAAAAGTCAAGGTTCACAGCAACAGATCTTGCAAGTGTTGTCATGTTGGTATGCTTCTAAATTCTGCTTATAAGACCTTCTGTTTTGATCATCACATTAGGTTTGCTTGTATTACTTATGATGTGGTCTATTTACATAATCACTGTTTTACTTGGGTCCCGCCCTGCCTACAAGGTTTGGCTTAATCCCCACTGGTTAGATGGAAGCTTTCTATGTTCTGTCATACTTTTTTTTTGCTCCGCCCCCTCTCCTAGTCATTTCCTTTCCCTTGCCACTTCCGGTGAAGAGATGCATAAAAGGCGATGTATCAGATTAATAAACGAGATACTGCTTCCCAGCTCAGCCATGAGTCCCTGGTCATCTCTCTACCGCCCGTGAAGCTAGCCCAGCCCGACATTGTCAGAAGTGAAGTTTAAACTTCCTTTCTCTGAAGCATATAGCACATCAAAAAGGTAAACATTAAGCTGTCTCTGCTAACTGAATGGTGAACGTTGAAGTAGAGGTTTTGACTTAAGTTAATGTGACATGGGTCAATATAAAATTTTAACTGAAAGAAAAAACGGCAATAAATCTCAGTTCATTCAAGCTTCAATGCTCAAGAAAACTTACTTTGGCCAGAGTCCATTTTCACAACTTTTGCAGGTTCTGTCTTTCTGCAGAATGATTTTCAGCATGCCCTGCTTGGGACCTTGGCTAATGTGAAAGCAAAAGGTGGGGAATTTGTAATACTCTAAGACAGGACATTACTTTTATTTTTTGGCCTTCCTTCCACCCACCCTGAATTTATCATGCTTAGTTTTCAATCTGTTTTAATGTACTGCCTTTACATAACAATAATAGATTGTAATAGTGATAGTTACTTTGTGTATGGCATAGTTCTAATTGATTGTAGTTCTCAAAGCCACAATGTAAGTCAGGCACTACTTTTTTCACTCAGTACCTGAGTTTATAGACTCAAGATGAAATAATTTGCCTAGTCACAGAGCTAGGAAAGTATCAGATTTGATTTTGGACAGAGGAAGAATGATTCTTGAAGTGTCCGTTTCAAGCCTTTTCAAAGCGTTGTGTAGCCACTGTCTCATCTGTCCTGCTATACACATAAGGTGTAACTCAGTGACCTGGTTGGTTTGACTCTATTTTTTTTTACATTAATTATGATAGGCTCATGACTTGCCTAAACTTGATTTATTTGTACCTAGCCAGGTATAAAAATATCTTTAACAGGGTGACATTCAAGGTCTTATGCCCCAACGAACATCAGAATATTGTGTGATTACTTTATATGATCTGATGGATATCTGCTAACATCTTTATATGCATCCTTTTTGGCATGGGTAGAATTTGGCGTGGAGGAATAGACATTCTTACTATTAGACAGCCCAAGGGTAGATTAATACTGAGTATTTAAAAAAAATTATTATTGGATAGAGACAGATATAAATTGAGAAGGGAGAGGGAAATCGATAAGGAGAGTCAGAGAGATACCTGCAGCACTGCTTCACGACTTGTGAAGATTTCTCCCTGCAGGTGGGGAACAGGGGATTGAACCTGGGTCCTTGCATACTGTAGTGTTGTGTGCTGAACCAGGTGCACCACTACCTGGCTCCAATACTGAGTATTTAGATAAGGGTGAGTTTTAAAAAAAATTCAAGTTACTTGAGAAGAATTAAATGAGGAGAAATCCCAGGATGAGTTTGCCCTTGCATGGTAATTATAATGTATTTTTCTCTTTGTATTGTTAGTAACCAAGGGGTATGACTAGTGTCACTTCTGTGATGAAATATACAGGGGACATGATTGTCTTCTTTGGGGGGTCAAAGTGAAGGCAACAGACAACAAAAAGTGAAGGCCAAGAAAAATCTGCCTCATGAAGCAACCTTTCCCTGTAGGCATGGACTGGGGGAAAGTGGCCGTGGTAATCTACTAGAACAATTGTTTCCAGCAACCAGCCTCCTACATGACCGTGGTCCTAATGCAGTCTACTGTTGTTAAGTTTCTGTTCTACTGGAAGTGGCTCTAGGGATTTCTGATCATATCAGAGGTGAGAAAAGGACAAAGACTGTACTTGGTGCTGAGTTATAGACTGGATTCAAGAATATTTTCTCTTGAAGTAAAGGAGACATTGTTTATTTTCAAAACGAACAAAACATAAGTATGTAAGGCATAAGAGGGTTTTGTTTTTTGGTTGTTTGTTTTCAACTGGAATGATTTGGGGATGATAGAATTGAAATGATAAGAGTGGCTTGTCTTAGCTTAGCCACTGAACTGGAATTCACTGACCACTGTAGTTGTAGGATACTCTGTGACTTCACTAGCATAGAGCCCACTGCCAGAGAATTAAAGACCATAGCATTAAGAAGATGTCTGAAACAAACATCAATATAAAAAAGCTTTTCTATAGAAAAGTATGCTCTTTAAGAAGAATTCTATTTTCCTATTCTTTTGACAAAATTTCAAACATTCTTATTAGATTTAAAAGTGAACTTTGGCTGTAAAACTTTCGAAGGAATGCTCATTGTTAATGAGTTGGCAGAAGTCTTTGGAGAAGTGAATAATTAATTTCTTGGAGATTCTATTTCCACCTGTAAAATGGTGCTAATCATATCTCCTTCATGAATTATTTGGAGAGTTCAATCTCAGTCTGATCTTCAAGTGAGAAAATTTCATCCACGATTGAAACAAAAAATAGTGCAATATTTTCATTGTAGATGGAAGCCTGTGCAGTTTGGTCTCATTTACAGCAGCTCCATCTTTTTAAGTACCAGTGACAATCCAAACAGGTTCAGTTAAACACAGAGATGTCTCTGAAGACTGCAGGGCTATTAATACCCAGACTTAATTAAATGCCAAGTTCAATTTTGACAATAGTGATTTATTTACTGTGGGAAAAGTGCCAAGTTTGGAGTAGGTCTAATTGAATTCCAGTGCTACCTTGTTTATTTATCACTTACCAGATAAGTGTGTGAAGTGTGTGTGTGTGTGTGTGTGTGTGCGCACACATGACTATAAGAATAAGTAGACCTACATTACAAATTACACAAATATAGTATGGCAATACATAAGTCAATTTAGAGCATGATTTCACACTCAGAGCTGAGGGTTTTACTTACTGTTTCCACCTCAAACTGCGGGTGGCAGCAGAGACTTGGGAAAATACCTTCGGCGCAATTCAAATTACTCCTGAAGGTGTATTAATGGCAAATAAACGATTGCATTAAATAAGTAAATTAAATCTTCATTTTAAAGCTACAACTGTTCTACCTTGTCATTTTTAATCTGATTATTTTGGTCAAAAGCAATGGAAGACTGTGGTTTGGGAAACGTACTGACATTTTGCTTTTTAACCATACTCTTCATTATCATGGGTCAATGATTCTTTTTTGAATCTTCTCATGCAATATCTTTCTTTCTATGAACCTTATGCTTATATTTGATCAGTGTGACTTCTAGTTTTTTTGGTATTCCAAAACATATATTTAAAGCAAATGGTGAACTTGACCTTGCTCTGAGTTATAATTAAATTATTTTTAATTATCTTTACTTACTTATTGTATAGAAACAGCCAGGAATTGAGAAGGTAGAGAGTAATAGAGGAGGAGAGAGACAGAGAGACACCTGCTGCCCTGCTATACCAGACTGCTCTCCACAGAGGCTGGACCAGTTTACATTCCCACCAGCAGTGCAGAAGGGTTTCTCTGTCCCCACAGCCTCTCCAGCATTTGTTGCTACTGTCCTTTTTGATGTATGCCATCCTCACAGGGGTGAGCTGGTATCTCAATGTTGTCTTTATTTGCATTTCTCTGACAATCAGTGACCTGGAGCAATTTTTCATGTGTTTGTTAACCTTTTGGATCTCTTCTGTAGTGAATGTTCTGTTGACATCCTTTTTTGGATGGGGTCATTTGATTTTTTGTTGCTAAGTTTGCTGAGCTCTTTGTATATTTTGGTGATTAGTCTCTTGTCTGATGTATGGCATGTGAAGATCTTCTCCCATTCTGTGAGAGGGTCTCTTTGTTTGTGTGATAGTTTCTTTGGCTATGCAGAAGCTTTTATTTAATGTAGTCCCATTGGTTTATTTCTGCTTTAGTCTTCCTTGCAATTGGGTATGTTTCATCTAAGACGTCCTTGAGGTTTAGGTGGGAAAGTGTTCCACCAATGTTTTCCTCTAAGCATGTCCTTGATCCATTTGGAGTTGATTTTTGTTTCTGGTGAGACAAGGTATTTCAGTTTCATGCCCATAGGTGTGGGGGGTTTTATTTAACTCTTGTTTGGAATGTTTTTAATCATTTCTTTAAACTTGACTGAGAATCTGACAGGATAGTGATTTTTTTACGGAGTGGGTTTATTTTCCATTTAAGACTTTGAGTACATTATGTCAATGCTTTCCAGCCTTCAGGGTTTTAGTTTAAAAGTCAATTCATTATCTTAGAGATGCTCCCTTAGAGGTGACTCTTGGTTTTCTGTAGCTGCCTTGAATATTTCCTTTTGTCTTTACCATTTTAATTATTAGAAGCCTTGTTGAGTTTAGGTTTATTTTTATTTACATTTTTAACTCTTAGAGCTTCCTGGGTCTGGTAGTTTTTCTTCTCCAAATGGGGAAATTCTCTGCTAATGTCTTCAAATGAGAATTCTGTCTTTTTTTTTCTCTGTCTGCTTCTGGTGCCCGTGTGATGTGAGTTTTGTTGCTCTTGATGTTATCCCATAGCTCTCTTGTTTTATCTTCATTTGTTTAGTTCTTTTTTCTTTGTTTTTTTAAAAAACAGTTTTCCCTTCCCTCTTCTCCAAAGCATTGCTCTACTCCGGCTTAGTGGTGCTGGGGACTGAACCTGGAACCTCTCCAGCTCCACTTCAATTCTTGACATTTGTCTTTCTGTTTGTGGACCAATCTGCTATATATTTTAAAGATTGGCTCCTATATTATCTGTAACAACATTTATTTATTTTATTTGATAGGATAGAGAGAAGTTGAGAGGGAGAAAGGAGGTAGAGAGGGAGAGAGAAAGATATCTGCAGACCTGCTTCACTGTTTATACAACTTCTCCCCTGTAGGTGAAGACTGTGGGCTTGAACCTGAGTTCCTGAGCATGATAATGTGTATACTTCACCAGGTGCACTACTACCCTTAGCTACTATACTATTTATCTCTCCGACTTATATCATGGCTTCTCTAATACTTTTACTGATATTTTGAAGTTTTCTTCCATTGAAGTTTCATCTCAGTGAGCATCTTTAGAACTATAGTTCTGATGTCATCTTTAGGAGGTTTACATTACTCTACTGAATCCGAATGTTCATTCATTTGATGTCTTTGTCTAAAAGTGCAAGACATTTCCTCTGTTTGCCGTCGTGTCTGATATGACCGGGGCCCAGGAATCTGTATTAAAATCTGAGTGGAGAATTGAAACTCATAGTTGCTGGTGCTTAATAGTCATTAGGTTGCTGTGTTAGCATCTCAGTCTGGGAAGCGATAGCTCTCTGCATACTCCAGGGCTGATCAGGAGCAGAATCTGTGAGCTGGGAAGTCACTCTCAGGGTTGTTTATTATGGAAGTTGAATTACAGTAGGTAGCCCCCAAAACTCCTGTATACTACTTAATAATTGGATGAACTGCCCGCTCCAATTATATTTTCTCCTTCTGCTAATATTTTCCAGGTCTTTCTTGCTTTGTCTCTTACAGCACATGTAAATCTATTATTACCTTTTTTATTCTTATGTTCTTATATTACATACAAACATGAATATATCTATAAACATATACATATATATGCATACACATTATATACATGTCTACTTTATTTCCAGGTATTTTTTTTCTGGAATGTTAATAGTGTGTTCCATCAGTATCCTGTCTGGCACTTTTTTTTCTTTCATATTGATCTTTCCTTCAGTTCAAGGCCAAGAGGGGATTTGAGGAGATAGCATAGTGATTATGCAAAGAAACTTTTATACCTGTGGCACCAAAGGTCCTATGTTCAATTCTCAGCACCACCATAAACCAAAGCTGAGCAGTGTTCCGGAAAAAAGTCAAGGTCAGGAAGTAAGTTTTGAAGATGAGCGGAATACAGTATTAGAGGACATCATTCTGTCATAGCAATCCACTTGTTCATCCTAAGCTGGTGTTGTTTTATTTTCTGGTTTGTCAACACTCTTGTATACTCCCAATTTTCTATGCATTCTTAGAGAGTAGGGAAACTAATTTGGGCTAGAAGACACAGAAGAACTATGTGAAACATATGAAACTTAGATTTGATTTTGAGGATGGGAAGATTTGGATCCTAGGCTAATTTAATTATGAATATAATATTGAGGTTTTCATCTAAAAGAACTTTGTATAACTCCGGGAGTAGAATTTATAGAATAATTCTCACCACTGGAAACTCACTATTGCTTGCCCTCCAGAATTTAGATGTTATTTTGGAGTGGACTGATAGAGTTTTGGTTTCATTTTAGTGGGCACTCTGTATTCTTTGAAAGACTTTGAGGATAAGGTTGGTCATGCTTCTAGGGCATCAGATTGCAAGCAAGAACTAGTACTTTGATGATGCCTATGGCATTGTAACATGTTTTGAAAAGATGTGAACTTTCCCAATCTTAAAAGCCACTGTGAAAAACAGTGTGGTAATTCTTTAAAAAATTAAGAATAGAAACAGCATATGATCTAGTATTTCTGCTTGTCACTATCTGAAGAATATAAAAACACTGATTTATGCACCCTCTATTCACTGCCACATTCTTTTTTTTTTTTTCTATAGCCATGAGCTGGAAACAATTTAAGTGCCCATATATGGAAGAATAAAGAAAATGTGTTTTATGGGGTGGAGTGGTAGTATAATGACTATGCAAAAAGACTTCTTTAGTGCCTGAAGCTGTGAGGTCCCAGGTTTAATCCCCAGCACCATCATAAACCAGAGCTGAGCAGTATTTTGAAAAAAATAAAATAAGCAACAATAACAACAAACAAAACTATCTAGTCACAATAAACTCTTACCCATCTATTAAAAGATTAAATCTTTCCATTTATGATAACATGAATAAACTTAAAACTGGTTATATTTAGTGAAATCTTCATTTGCAGAGAGACAAGTGCCGTATTATTTCACTACTATATAGAAGATGAAGAAATAAAGCAAATAAACAAAACAAAATTCTTGGATTGTGAGAACAGATTGGTGGTTTTTTCAGTGAGCAGTGGCAGGGAACTTTGTGGGTAAAGATGGGAATAGGATATCAAGTCTATGGTGGTAGATAGAAATTAGACTTTCAGTGATGTTCACAATGTGGCATATCGAGAAGTAGAATGTGGTACATCTGAAACTTCTATAAAACTATAGACCCATTTTGATAAAAAATTAAGACAAAATCAAAAGCTGTATTTCTAACATGGTTTAGAGAAGGCATTGTTGGCATGATCTGGGAGGGAAGAAGTAGATAATGTAGGCAAGAGGGGGGATGAAACAAAAGGAACTCTTCTGGGAGAAAGTGTATATTAGATTCTTCTAATATTCTTCAGACCTGTCATGATCATGGTCTGATGCCAGGATAGCCTGAGGGTGCTTCTTCCCAAGCAAGTGCTCTCTGGGTTGGAGATAACTCGACTGGAGCCAACCTAGGCTGCTGCGTGGGAGAGGGATCAGAAACTCCTGCTGAGCTAGCGTTGCAGGAGAGAGGCTCTCGGACTCTTGGAGGTGGAAGGCAACCCCACGTGTGTTCAAACAGAAGAGCAGCTATATATATACTTGCCAAGTAGGGTAGAAACAGGATGTGACGCAGTGAGGGTGGAGTGGAGCCAAAAGAGAGTGGTGGAAATCAGGGTGTGTCTAGGAGAGGGGGCGGAGCAAAAAGGGAGTATGAACCAATGGGGATTAAACCAATGCCCTTCAGGCAGGGCGGTTCTAGTGGTTACGTAAATAGACCACAGGGTTAAGTAGGGGGAAGCTGGCTTACTGCCCAACAGTCTGAGAGAGAACATCTTTCTTGAGTAATGTACTTTACTGCACTTTATGTAAGTCTTGGAAGAAATATTGTAGTCGCGTCAGAACTTTATTCCCAATTGAGGACTGCAGATACAGGTCCAAATCTCAGGCTTACCCTGGGGTAGAAGCTCATTGAATACAAAGGCAGATGATTACTTACATTATATAAATTCTGATTTTTCTCTTATGGTATCTCTCTCTGCTAAATGCATAACTTGAATTTGCACAAGGAAATCTGCATATCTCATATTTTTACTTTAATAAATTATAGTGTGTCCACTTTTTTTTTAAGTTTAAAACCAGAGCACTGCTTATCTCTGGTTTATGGCTGGATATAGGATTGAACCTGGGACTTTGGAGTCTCAGGCATGAAAGTTTTTTTGCACAACCCTTGTGCTATCTTCCTGACTCCATTATGCTATCTCCCCCCAAGCAGTTTAATTTATTTTATTAGCGAGAGATACAGAGAGAGCACTGCTCAATTCTGTCACAAGGATTGCATCTGCAACCTCTGAGTTTATAGACCTGCACATTTGGTGCTATATTTAGCTGGACTGTCTCCTCAGCCCTATATTGTAGTCCTTGTTTTTGATTTGAGGGAGTCTTGATAACCTCTTGAATATTTGTGGAAAGTTGTGCACTTGCTCTTTAGAAAAATGTACCTATAATTCTACCTAAGCAAAGTCTGGTATATATCCTTAGGGCGTCTTATATCCATTTGTAGATTCTCAGACTGAGAGTGGTATCTTGTTAAAACAGAAAATGCTTCTTTCATTTGGCTCGCTGAGCAACAGGAGCAGATGGAGAGCCTCAACAATGACAGATGCTAAAGCAGTGGACAAATAAGGGTTAAAGTATATTGGCAGCTCTCAGGACCCGAGAGGCAGCATGATGCCAGGCACCACAAGTGCTGGGCAACTTGAATTCTGTGGCGTTTGGAAAGGCATGACCTAGTAGTGACCACATTTCTACAATTCAAAACAAGAGACTGCTGACAACTGTTACCCACCACACACCGTTTTTGTTACCACAAATGCATATGGCAAAAAGGTGGGCTGCAGAGGAATTGCCTTAGCACTTGGAGTCAGAGAAAATTGAAATGCGCGAAGTTGCCAGAATCTTTCTGGGTAACACGTCCTGAATTGCAACAGGGTGGAGGGCTTGTCTTTGATATTTTCCCCTGGGTAATTCTCATGCCGTCACAATTATTGAAAGCACCTCAGCTATTTCTTATCTCTCACTTTGTTAATTTTGCTTATAATATAAAAGAAATATGTCTTCTTTTTAAAAAATTTTTTTATTATCTTTATTTATTGGATAGAGACAGTCAGAAATTGAGAGGGGAGGGATAGAAAGGGTGAGAGACAGAGAGACACCTGCAGCCCTGCTTCAAAACTTGTAAAGCTTTCCCCCTGCAGGTGACGACCAGGGGCTCGAACCTGGGTCCTTGAGCATTGTAACATGTGCTCAATTGTTGTTTTCGCTGGGCTGGCTTCACGGGTGGGTAACAGACGACCAGGGACTCATGGTTGAGCTGTACGCAGTATCTCTTTATTCATGCAGGACACAGCGCAATCTAAGCCAAGCTAAGCTAAACTCAAAACTACAAACAATCTTGTCCTTATAAATATACTAGCCCAGTGGGGTGGGAACAGTATGCAATGCAGAGAGGGTGGAGAGAAAAGTGACTGGTGAAAATCAGGGTATGACAAGGAGAGGGAGCGGAGCAGGCAAGAATTCTACCACTAAACCACCAATGCCCTGGAGGGAAGGTGGTGCTTGTTAAAAGAGGTTATGTAAATAGAATACAGTGTTATGTAAATAGAATAGTGTTAAGCAGGGGGGATTAAACTAATGAAACAGAAGGGGTTTTTAGAAGCATACCAACAATTCCCCCTTTCTTTTTAACTAATGACCATAGTATCAGGATTGTGAGGTGAACAGAAACCTATATCATACAGGCGTTTTCAAAAAAACTGGCATAAGACATGGAAAACAAAATAGACGAGCAGCAATAACCAGTGTGATGCCAAGGGGAATGTTTCTTGCCTCAAAGGGAAAGGCCTAGCAGGCAAAAGGGCATTTCTTGCCTCTGGGAGTGCTTCATGCCTCTGGGGGCATCTCTTGCCTCAAAGGGCATTTCCTACCTCTGTGGGCATAACCTAATAAAGAGGGGGAGTTTTCTGACTCTATGGGCAGAGCCTGCAGGTGAGGGGACATGGTCTATAAAGTCTCAAGGCAATTGGCTGAAGTTAGTCTTTGAGAGACACAGCAGCGTGTACCAGTAAGTCCGATGGAGGTGTCAGTCCAAAGTAGCTGACCACAGAAGAAAATGCCAAGGGATGAAATGCTGCATGTCTGTCTCAATGGGGAATGTTGGCCACCAGAATTCTGCTTTTCTGTAGAGAGTGATCTTTGGAGTCTGTGAATCTGTTTCTTCAGGTCGAGCCAGGTCACATCATTGGTTTCCGGGGGTGTGTTGTAGTCATTCCATCTTGTGGGCAATGTCAGAGAACAGGGTTCCAAATGGATTTCCAGGAATTCCATTAGAGTAGATGTTTTTTCATGTGAAGACTTGACAGCTGAAATTCACTTACTTGTCAAACAAAACTTGTAGCAGATTAGAAGTTTACTATAATTGATAACTCCATTATAATTGGAAGTCCTTTCTAGTATGATTTTAAGGTTGTTTAAACAGTTTAAACTCAATAAGATGTGGAAAGGTAAACAGAAGAACCACAGTAGAAGCCTCAGGCATGAGAATAATTAACATAATCATTGCACTATCTGCCCCGCCTATAACTCATACAGTTTTCAGGATTAAACGTTTCAGATTTATGCCAAGATGTAAAAAAATAAATCAAAGGAGGGAAAAAACAATTTTTTGGATTGTTTCTGGATGTCTCTAGAAATCATGGCTATGTCCAGCATTTTTTTTTAAGTCAATGTCAAACAAAAATTCAGTCATTCAAATCACTCTCTTATGAAACAGATCTTACCATGTAGCATCAAGAGTCCCTGGAGGGTGTCCTAGTCCAATAAGCTCCTCAAAATTCCATTTGGGGTGCTTCTGACTGTTCCTGCTGGATAGCTTCAGGCACCCATTTTTAAAAGTGTCTTCCCATCGAAGAAAGAATCCAATCAGGAGAGTAGAAATAACCACCACGTGTCTCCATTCTTTGGGACTGCCAGGGTACTCGAGAATGCTCCTCAAATTAAGGTAGTCCTTCTCCATGGGAAACATTCGAGAAGAAGTCCAGAAAGTCCCAGGGGAAATCCCCATGCATATCCCAAGGTCTATGATCACGGTCATAAAGAACCAATTTGTGGTCCAGAGCAAAATGTAGTCCTTTTCCTCAGGAAACATGGGAGAGGGAATCCAGAAAGTCCAAGGAGAAATCTCAGTGCATCTCCTAAGCTCTATGATTAGGGTCACAAGAAACCAAAGTTCCTGGTCAGGGAAACAAAGTGTGGCCCAGAGCAAAATGTTCCAGAGACAGAGTAACTGTCTCATGATGAAACAGTAGAGACTTTGGAAAACCTCTTCATAAGTAGAAGAGAAGACCATAGTGCATAGGTAGGCAAAGTCTTCACTTATCTGGGAGTTGTGCAGGTCCAGTCCCATGTTGTAGGCACCATATGTTGTTTTTGCTGGGCTGGCTTCACAGGCGGGTAACAGATGACCAGGGACTCATGGTTGAGCTGTACGCAGTGTCTCTTTATTCATGCAGGATGCAGCACAATCTAAGCCAAGCTAAGCTAAACTCAAACTACAATCTTGTCCTTATAAATATACTAGCCCAGTAGGGTGGGAACAGGATGCGATGCAGAGAGGGTGGAGAGAAAAGTGACTGGTGAAAATCAGGGTATGACAAGGAGAGGGGGCGGAGCAAGCAAGAATTCTACCACTAAACCACCAATGCCCTGGAGGGAAGGTGGTGCTTGTTAACAGAGGTTATGTAAATAGAATACAGTGTTATGTAAATAGAATAGTGTTAAGCAGGGGGGATTAAACTAATGAAACAGAAGGGGTTTTTAGAAGCATACCAACACTCAATCAGGTGTGCCACCACCCAGCCCCCTGAAATATGTCTTCTTTAATTAACCAAATTACAATATAAAATTTTTTATTGATGCTAGAGAAAGAATAGGATATCTGAAGAGAAAGTTGACAGTCATACATATTGTAAGGAAGAGAGAAATGGAAATACCCTGGAGTCCATCTAGATGCTATTCTTTTTTTTTTTTTAATTTTTTATTTAAGAAAGGATTAATGAACAAAAAAATAAGGTAGGAGGGGTACAAATCTACACAATTCCCACCACCCAATCTCCATAACCCACCACCTCCCACGATAGCTTTCCCATTCTCTATCCCTCTGGGAGCATGGACCCAGGGTTGTTGAGGGTTGCAGAAGGTAGAAGGTCTGGCTTCTGTAATTGCTTCCCCGCTGAACATGGGCGTTGACTGGTCGGTCCATACTCCCAGTCTGCCTCTCTCTTTCCCTAGTAAGGTGTGTCTCTGGGGAAGCTGAGGTCCAGGACACATTGGTGGGGTCTTCAATCCAGGGAAGCCTGGCCAGCATCCTGGTGGCATCTGGAACCTGGTGGTTGAAAAGAGAGTTAACATAGGAAGCCAAACAATTTGTTGAGCAATCATAGACCCAAGCTTGGAATAGTGGAGAGGAAGTGTTAGGGAGGTACTCACTGCAAACTCTAGTGTACTTCTGCTTTCAGGTATATATTCTGCAGTAGTTTATGGGTATGTGTGCACATAAGCTCTCTCTCACAGAAACTGGTGTATATCTAGGTTATGGGACTTTGTTAGAAAGTGAACTACCTGAGATGAAATTAGAGTGTACTATAAAAGGAAAGGTCTCACCCGAGTAATGAAGCTGAAGGGTTGTCATTCCACACATGAAGTCTCTGGACACAGTTTGAGGTGAAGCATGTTGAGGTGGCAATCATTGCATTGGTTAGGTTGTGATTGGCGGATGCAATATTATTTGGTTTGGATTGGGAGATGCATACGGGAAAGTGGGCCCTATCCAAGGGTTCCAGGACTGGGGGAAGTAGGGGCTCTATAGTGGAGATGTGAGGTTCCTGCTGTCTTAGGGTTCAAAAAGACAATTGCTAGTTAATGTTATCATCACATTATTTGTTAATTGGGTTAACTTTGAAAAGTCCTTTTGTTATGGTTTGCTGTACAGTATCCAGTATCTTGTATATAGCTGTGCTATTGGATGCTTCTAATCTACTTGGTCTAGGCTTTTGAGAGAGTCCGCATATCAAATACACAGCCTATATATTAAAAATATTCAGTTTGTGTTTTGAGAAACTTTGAGACATACAATTGATTTTCCCCCTCTCATATTAATTAACTACTGATTTATATGTCTACATTTTGCTAGGAATGTACATAAACACCATTCCCACCACCAAAGGACTGTGACCCATCCCTCCCACCCTCTCCCACCCCCCACTGTCCCAGGAAGCTGCATGTCTACCCCTCACCACTGGGTTTTTACTTTGGTGCCCTACTTACAATTTGATCAGGTCCTGCTTTTAGTTTCCCTTTCAGATCTTCTTAGTCAGCTTTTGTTGATGAGTGGGATCATCCCATACTCATCTTTATCTTTCTGACTTAGTTCACTTAACATAATTCCTTCTAGCTCTGTCCAAGATGGGTCAGAGAAGGTGGGTTCATTGTTCTTGATAGCTGCATAGTATTCCATTGTGTATATGTACCACAGCTTTGTCAGCCACTCATCTGTTGTTGGGCACCTGGGTTGCTTCCAGGTTTTAGCTATTATGAATTGTGCTGCTATGAACATAGGAGTACACACCTCTTTTTGGTTGGGTGTTATGGAGTCCTTGGGGTATAACCCCAGGAGAGGAATTACTGGATCATATGGAAGGTCCATGTCTAGCCTTCTGAGAGTTTTCCAGACTGCTCTCCACAGAGGCTGGACCAATTTACATTCCCACCAGCAATGTAAAAGGGTTCCTCTGTCCCCACATCCTCTCCAGAATTTGTTGCTGCTGTCCTTTTTGATGTATGCCATTCTTACAGGAGTGAGGTGGTATCTTAGTGTTGTCTTAATTTGCATTTCTCTGACAATCAGTGACCTAGAGCAGTTTTTCATATGTTTGTTAGCCTTTTGGATCTCCTCTGAGGTGAATGTTTTGTTCATATCCTCTGCCCATTTTTGGATGGGGTCATTTGATTTTTTGGTGCTAAGTTTGCTGAGCTCTTTATATATTTTGGTGATTAGTTTCTTGTCTGATGTCTGGCATGTGAAGATCTTCTCCCATTCTGTGAGGGGTTTCTCTGTTTGTTTAATAGTTTCTTTGGATGTGCAGAAGCTTTTCAATTTGATGTAGTCCCATTGGTTTGTTTCTGCTTTAGTCTTCCTTGCAATTGGGTTTGATTCATCAAAGATGTCCTTGAGGTGTATGTGGGAAAGTGTTTTACCAATGTTTTCCTCTAAGTATTTGATTGTTTCTGGTCTGACATCTAGGTCTTTGATCCATTTGGAGTGGATTTTTGTTTCTGGTGAGATAAAGTGGTTCAACTTCATTCTTCTGCATGTTTCAACCCAGTTTTCCCAGCACCATTTATTGAAGAGAGCCTCCTTTTTCCATTTAATCCTTTGGGCCCCCTTATCAAAGATTAGATGCCCATAGGTGTTGGGATTTACTTCTGGGCTTTCAATTCTGTTCCACTGGTCTGTGTGCCTATTTTTGTTCCAGTACCATGCTGTTTTGATGATGATGGCTTTATAATATAGTTTAAGGTCTGGGAGTGTGATGCCTACATTTCTGTTTCTTTTCTTTTCTTTAAGATGGTTTTGGCAATTCTAGGTGTTTTCATGTTCCAGATAAATGATTGTAGTGCTTCTTCTATTCTCTTAAAGAAGCTTGGTGGAACTTTGAATTTAAATTTGTATATGGCTCTGGGGAGAATATTCATTTTGATGATATTTATTCTTCCAATCCATGAGCATGGGATATCTTTCCATTTCTTGGTATCAGTTTTTATTTCCTTGAGTAGCGACTCATAATTTTCAGCATACAAGTCTTTCACTTCTTTGGTCAACTTTATTCCTAGGTATTTGATTGATTTTGCTGAAACAGTAAATGGAAGTGATTTCTGGATGTCTTCTTAAGATTTAGTGTTTGCATAAAGAAATGCCACTGATTTTTGTACATTGATTTTGTAGCCTGATACCGTGCTATATTGCCTAGTAACTTCCAGTAATTTTCTACTGGATTCTTTAGGTCTTTCTATGTATACTGTCATATTATCTGCAAATAGTGAGAGCTTGACTTCTTCCCTTCCAATCTGTATTGCTTTGATTTCTTTCTCTTGCCTGATTGCTATGGCAAGAACTTCCAATACTACGTTGAAGAGTAACGGTGACAGTGGACAGCCCTATCTAGTCCCAGATCTGAGGGGGAATGCTTTCAGCTTCTGTCCATTGAGTATGATGTTGGCTGTAGGTTTGCTATATATAGACTCCACTATCTTGAGGAATTTCCCATCTAGTCCCATTTTTTGTAGAGTTTTGAGCATGAATGTGTGTTGGATTTTGTCAAAGGCTTTCTCTGCATCTATTGAGATAATGATGTGGTTTTTGGCTTTGCTTTTATTGATGTGGTGAATGACATTGATTGACTTATGGATGTTGAACCAGCCTTGCATTCCTGGGATGAATCCCACTTGGTCATGATGAACAATCTTTTTGATGTGTTGCTGTATCCGGTTGGCCATGATCTTGTTTAATATTTTGGCATTATGTTCATCAGAGATATTGGTCTGTAGTTTTCCTTTTTTGTTCTGTCCCTATCAGTTTTTGGTATCAGGGTGATGTTGGCTTCATAAAACGTGGAAGGGAGTATTCCTGTTTCTTCAATCTTATGGAATAGCTTAAGAAGTATGGGTATTAACTGTTTTCTGAAAGTTTTGTAGAATTCGTTTGTGAAGCCATCTGGTTCAGGACTTTTGTTGTTGGGGAGATTCTTAATAACGGTTTCAATTTCTTTGTCTGTGATTGGTGCATTTAGATTTTGTAGTTCTTCTTGGTTCAGTTTTGGAAGTGCATAGGTTTCTAGGAATTGTTCCATTTCTTCCAGATTCTCTAGCTTGGTGGCATATAGTTCTTTATAGAAGTTTCGCAGGATTCTCTGGATTTCTGTGGTGTCAGTTGTGATATCTCCTGCTGGATGCTATTCTTAAGAGTGTTAGAGCCAAGTACTGAATCCACATATGAACCGTTTTCTTCTTATATCCTGTATCATTAATGCATATAGTTCACTTTTATTATTCTAGACAAGAGTCTTGATTTATAAACCAGGTCAAGCTCACAGATGAGTAGCTGTGATACAGGCTATAATACCACTCTTCTATATCATCAAGAAATTTTCTAATTTTGCCTTTTTTTATGATGGGAAGATTAGGCTACATTGACTATTCAGTTTGCTCAACAGTCAGATTTCTCATCATAAAACTGTAAGTTTTCATTGTGGTTACATTTAATGGTGTATTCAGAGTTTTGTTAGCTTGAGTAGGGATCACCTTGGGAACACTAACAATTTCCTCAGTTTTTGAGTGTAAATTTGAGGCTAAGACCTGGTCTGAAATGAATCCACTAGTCCTATGCTTTTCCTTGCTGACTCCATGAAGAAAGTGTGATTGACATCCCTGGGTATTTGCTTTCTGAGGGCATCTGGCCTTTCCCCTATAAAGATCTACCTCCTACTTGTGTTAGAAGTTTAGAACAAAAATTCTGGATTGCTGTATTTAATCTTCTTGCTTTTTAAAATCATATCCCTTTTGAAATTAACCTGTGTCTTTTATAGTTAGCCAAATAAGGGGTCATGTAGAGAAGTACAATAATCAGAATTCTTCAAGTAGTGCTTACAATTATACTTCAATTCACTCAGACTTGCCTTTCCTCAAACTTTCTCCATTGGCTTAGTGTGGATTTGAGAACATATGTTCCTTTGATCAAAATCAACCCCAGTGACTATGGGATATTTACATGGAGCTTTTAAAATATTTATGTACACAACACTAATGGTACCTCATAGTTTATTTACTGCATTTTAAAATTTGAGCAATGTATTACCCATGACGGGTGAGAAATCTTTAATTCATGAACCTCCTCTAGAACAATCTTGCTGGTGTGCCTCCTTGGCTCTCCAATTTCCTGTGATTGTCTCTGGGAACAGCTACTTCTCATTGCATGTATAAATACCTTCCAATCACATGACCTTTTGTGGGTGGTATAGCAGTTCACAAGAATCATTCTACCAGTTCTTGCAACTTTCTGGGATGTGTTAGAAGTATATATTATTACCTTCATTTTATAGGCTAGGGAGTATAAAAACATTTGAATGAGAAATATCAAGTGCACAGCCTTTTGTAATAGTGGAGCAGGGAGTAAAAGGCAGGACCCTAGCACAAAGTCAATTAATCAGTTAGTCAGCACTTATTTAATGTGCATTCTTGGCTCTGCATGAGTAAAATTGCTGTGTGCCAGGTCAGTTTATGATTTTGTTTCTGTTATTTGAGTTCTCTGCTATCTAGAAAAAAATAACATTTTGCTGGTGAAACTAGCTATGACTTAGAGGTAACAAGGAAAAAGGGATTATAAAATAAAGAATGTACAGAAGAAGTAATAGAGAGCTACATTATGAAAGCAGATATCCTCCTGACATGATGATTCACACACTTCTTACTCTATTCCCAAAATGGTATTTAGGGAAATGAACAAAGAACAGCAATGTTCCAGTTATAAAATAAGTAATGATGGATAGCAAATTCAGAGCAGTCAGATATTTCTCAGGCAATTGATCCTCTGACTGACCCTAACTATTAATGCCCAACCTGTCACCACAACTCACTACAATAGTCATTGGAAGATACTTTTTGCATTTTTAAATTAAACAGCTGGAAATTAAACAGCTTGAAATCTATGTTGTTGAAAAGATGATACTTATTGAACAAAAAGTATCTTGATGTAGTACCATTAGATATATATTACCATCTTAGCAGAGATAAAGGGCAGCAGAAAGTCATAGCCTGCAAGAGGACATAAATCATAGAACTATGACAACTACATTCTTTCATATAACCATCTATTTTTGTAAACTGGAAGTTGAAGACCAGAGTCATGAAGTATCTTGGCTCATATATCCAGCTCCAAGCAGAATTCAGAGTAAAATTCTGTATCTCTTAACTCTTAATCTGATTCCTTTTCCACTTCCTTCCTTCCTTTAATTAATTAATTAATTTATTTATTACTTGGAGTTGAAATATTTAATATAATGTTGTTCTTTACAACTTTTTTAAATTATTGATTTAATAGTGATCTAACTGTAGGATGAGACTGTAGGATGAGAGGGGTGCAATTCCACACAATTCCCACCCCTGCAGTTCCATATCCTATTATCTCCATTTCCCAGAGGGATAAACATCAGGAAAGCTTATTTATTTCTTTTTATTTTTTTACTTGCTGGGGCTCAGTGCTGGCACTACAAATCCACTGCTTCTGGAAGCCATTTTCCCCCATCATATTAGATAGGAGAGAGAGAAATTGAGATAGAAGGAGAGAGAAAGACAGACACCTGCAGGCCAGCTTTACTGCTTGTGAAGTGTCCCCTCCTGCAGATGGGGAGCAGGGACTCAAACCCGGATCCCTGCATAAGTCCTTGCTGTCAGTACTATGTATGCTTAACCGAGTGAGCCACCACCTGGCTCCCTTTTTCCAGTTCCTCTGAATGACAGCCTTTACTGGAGAGAGTAGGGAATATAAGCTGATGACCACCTTTCTTTGCTAATTGCTTAATTAGAATGCTTTCAGAAATTATGACTTTTAAATAAAATCATGGCTTCATTTCCCTCACTAATGTTGATTTTATTTACTTATTATCATGAGAGATTGCATTTTGGTACTTAGAATTTGAGAGTCAGAATTTCTTACTGCCAAACTCTCCACAAAAATTCTACAGCTTGTAGCTGAAACCTGGTGTGCTGTATTAATTGGGGACACCAACTACTTAATTAGGTGCTTCTGTACACTGTATTCAATAAAGAGTTCAGAGTGGGGCACCATGTCACCTCCAAAACTTAACCTTTAGACAGATTCACAGGGCATGGTGGGCAGTCTAAGAAGCAGGGTGAATTAATGTCAAGGAACATCTTTTATTCATGGGAGTAATACATCAGAGAAACTGAGCATGGCTTAGTTTTGTCACAGAAATAAAATGAGAAGCACAGAGAACTGGCACTGTGTCAAATGCCATTTCTGAGATGTGCAGTGTACAATCGGCACTGGGTGCAACAGTGGCCAGGTAACTTATGAGTTTGTTTGTGAACTTCAGTGTATACACATTTTTTTTTTTTTGGAAACTCCTTGTGAAGAGCATGGCTAGGCAACTTCATATTTGTTCTTTTTACAGGTGGAAAACAAGGAGCAAGATTTTAAATTGTAGGAGCAACCAGAGGGAGGATGATGGCTATTGCGGGGCTGCAGGTCACAGTATTTAGTGAAGGACTTTTCTAGTGAACAGTAATGGTCAGCTGGCCCACTGGCAGTTTCACAACCATCCTCGCCCTTGGCAGACTATAACCTGAAGACTGGTAGACACACCATAGTTCTTTTCTCTGCGGTCTTTCTGGCTCAGTAACTCAGACCCAGGGTATAGGGACTCAGAAGGAGATATAATTCATGCCTGGGAGTCTGGCGGTAGTGCTGCAGGTTAAGCACACGTGACGCAAAGTGCAAGGACCTGAGGAAGGATCCGGTTTGAGCTCTGGCTTCCCAACTGCAGGGGAGTCACTTCACAGGCAGTGAAGCAGGTCTGCAGGTGTGTCGTACTCTCCCCCTCTCTGTCTTCCCCTCCTTTCTCCATTTCTCTCTGTCCTATCTAACAAGGATGACATCAATAACTACATCAATAACTACAACAACAATAAAAAAAAGGCAAGAAAAGGGAAAATAAGTAAATAAAAAGAAAAAAATTTTTAAAAAAGTAATTCATTCCTGGTTCTACCACTTATGTTTCTATACCTATGTCCTCCTCTACTCTTTCACAATACAGTTTTCACCTCACTACATAATACTGTTTAATATTGTTGTCATATGACCGTAATGAGAGGAAAGTGATATACTAATTCATGCCAGTGTGCATGGCAGATATGAGGGCTCTCCCATGCTAAATTCTCTCCTTCTTGTATCAGTGAAGGTGTGTTTCTGGTATTGGTGATCACTCCTCTGATGGTATGAAGACAGCTACTAAATACTTTGCATTAATTAACATCCAGTCCCGCCAAGGAAGTTGGATCCATAGTGGGCTTATATCATGTGTATAGCTATATGAATTTTTGTGGGAGAGAAAATTGTTAGGAAGGTGATAAGAGAAAGGATATTTATTTAAAATTTTTCTTATTTGTGTGAATCTGGTGCAGTATCACTACTCTTGGGCCAACTTTTTTTTTTCCATGCAGGTAGAGAGATAGAGAGAAAAAGAGATAGGAAGAGAGAGAAAGAGGGAAAGGCATGACAGCAGTGAATCTTTGCTTTTGCCATTACACTCCATGCAGTGCTGAGGCTTGAACCTGTGCCATTCAGGACAAGGCACATATCCCACATGGTGAGCAATCTCTCCAGCCCAGTGAACATTTGTGTAACACGTTTACTTTATTCACATTATGTTTTTATTTATTTTGAATTATCTTTATTTATTTATTGGATAGAGACAGGCAGAAATTGAGAGGAAGGGGGAGATAACAAGGGAGAGAGACAGAGAAACACCTGTAGTACTGCTTCACCACTTGTGAAGCTTTCCTCCTACAGGTGGGGATCATGTCCTTGTGCATTGTAATGTGTGCACTAAACCAGGTATGCCACCACCCAGCCCCTTTTATTCACATTCGCAATTGATGAACATAAACCACAAAATAAGTATGATGTGAATTACATGGGAAATATGATTCTAATGCATCTGTACTGTCTTAACTCTTGTATGCCACACATAATATGTGCAGCATGACATATGCAGCAAGTCTGATACAGAAAGACACACACAGATGTTGGTATTCTTCGTGTTGGTTTGGCTCCCTTCCCCCTACCTCTGAGAGAAATGGTTTGGCCCTTGCTAGTTTCGCGCCCGCTTTCTCCTCGCCCCCTATGCTTAGGACATGCAGAGTCCCAGCAGCAGCGGCAGAGGAAAAATGATGGGGAAGCACATGGTGTGGTGATTTGCCCGTTCCTGAATAAAGATTAAACTGCAGATTCTCAGCCCAGCCGTGTGTCCTCGAGTCTCTGTCTACCGCCGTGACGCTAGCCTGGCCTGCTGGCGCCCCCAAATTTTAACAACACACAGACACACACACACACACAGACACACACGCACACGCACACAGTATATGCTCATGTATTTGAGTATAGAATTCTTTTATTATTTAAACACATAAAATTTTAAAACAAAACTACAATGGGAACAACAATAACCACAACAAGACAGAAATAGCCAAAGTGTCTCTAAGGCTTTGTGAGAACTATGGAGATCATTGTTAGGTGGATGGGGATACAGAACTTTGTTTCTATACCTAGCATAATCTTGTAAAATACCATTAAATCTCTAATACATGTTTTTTTTTTCTTTAAAAAAGGCCACTATACTGTCCTAACAAGTCCCTAAGTATAATCAACTATTTAATTTGATACTTCTTTAAAGAAAATATCTCCCTCCTCCTCTGCTTTCTCTTTTTCATCCTTCTATTCCTCATCTTCCTTCATATTTGCCACAAGTTTATAAATGGGGGGTCCCTGACTGCAAAATTTATTTTTATTCCCCTCTAAATAGAGGATGGGATACAAAGAGAGGTAAAGAGAGAAGAGAGGTATAGGCAGCACCATTCCAGTGTTAGTGAAGCTTGTTCCCTGCAGGTGCTCAGAGCTGTCAGAGAAAAAGTTTACGGGAATTCTTCAGTGGACAGTCGCCATCATGCCTTCCTGTGGTCATAGCACTGTGCTGTGGTTTTGTTATGCAATTTTATTCATTTATTGTCTGTAATTTTTATTATTATTTATTATATAGTGGTTCAAAAATTATACATTTTCAGAAATGTAGTTTTGTGTGTGTGTATGCAACCCCACTTCCGATATTCCCCACATTGTGTCATTATTGTTAGAAGTCTAGGGTTAGAAAAACATGTGAAGAATTCTGATTAAGGATTTAGAGTGAAGTCTGTAATTATTTTCCTCTAATTAGTTCCACAGATGAATCTGTAACAGATAAATCACTGTGAAATGGAAAAAAATATGTGTGTGTGTTTAAGTGAATGTGAAAAAATTACACAGAACTCCTGAGAATTACTTTCCTCTATATTACTAATGCCTCCTTTTAATTATAGTGGAAGAATACTATCTTTGAAGTGATAGTATCTTCACCCCACCCCCAACTTTATTGTGGTATAGCCAATAGAATTATAAGATATTTGAAAAAAAATACATTATGATGATTTGATGGACACAGAGTGCATTATGAAAGAAATTCTCTCCACTTAGTTAATTTAATATACCACTTGCATGACATATTGACATTGTTTTCTATTTTATTTGATAAGACAGAGAGAAATTGAGAGGGGTGTGGAAGGCAGAGAGGGAGGAAGACACCTGCAGGACTGCTTCACTGCTCATGAAGTTTCCCCTCTGTGGGTAATGAGCATGGTGGTAGGGAGTATGATAGTGGGGAGCTCAAACTTGGGTCCTTGTGAATGGTAGTATGTGTGCTCACCACCACTGTTGGGTCTCTGGCGGGTTGATCTCGAGTGGGAAAGTAACGGACTGGTTCTTTCTAGAGTAACGACACTGGGGAGCCCTTCAGCGTGCTCAGAACTCGTTTATTAGCAAGGTGGACATGAGTTAAATAGAAAACCAAACAAAGGGAATTATTATTGAAATATGTCAGAAATCACAGGTTTCTTAAAGATCAGCTTGCCCTTATGGTAGGGGGTGGTATGACAGGAATTGATGAGATACAAGACAGTTAATCTCCATGACGTAAGCAACTTAATTATCCAAAGGTATTTGAGAGAAGCATAGGGGTTAAACCAGTAGGGTGAGACAGAGAGAAGATGGATATCAAAAGGCCATAGAGTTTGGAATTTCTCTTGTCTGGGGTCTGAGGTGTATGATGGAGTGTGTGATAAGGTGTGTTCTTCTGTGATCAAAAGGTGACTTTGAATAAGTGAATCTGCGGCCATGTGGCTTGCAGTTAATGGAGGGAAGTACTGGGGTTTCTGTGGGCCTGAGAGTCAAGAAGGAAAGAACTAAGTCTGAGTTTCCCTCCTTTTGCTCACCTCGGTTGAGAGAGACTCACCAAGAGGTTATCTTCTCAGACCTCCATCCAAGGATGGGGATAGTTCTCCCTAAGCTCTATCAGGCTTACACATAGTCCCAACACACCACCCCCCTTTTGACTTTTTTTTCTTGGAGAGAATTTTCAAGTTCTATGCTTGGCTAATTTTAATTATAAAACACAGCATTTTTTAAATAAAATATTTATTTATTTATTTATTCCCTTTTGTTTTCCTTTGTTGTTCTATTGTTGTAGTTATTATTGTTGTTATTGTTGGATAGGACAGAGAGAAATGGAGAGAGGAGGGGAAGACAGAGAGGGGAAGAGAAAGATAGACACCTGCAGACCTGCTTCACCGCCTGTGAAGAGACTCCCCTGCAGGTGGGGAGCTGGGATGTCGAACCGGGATCTTTACGCAGGTCCTTTCACTTTGCGCCACCTGCAATTAACCCACTGTGCTACCGCCCGACTCCCTAAAATACAGCATTATTAACCACAATTTTCAGGTTACATATTGAATGCCCAGATGGTACTTATAGCTGAAAGTTTGTAACCTTTATTCCAAATTCTCTCTATTTCCCCTGCTCCCTAGTCCTAGCAACTACTCTCTGGGCTTTGAGGACACTTTGCTAATGAAATAAACTAGACTTAGGTAATGTCTTTTCAGATACTTTATTCCAGTGGCTAGGATTTATTATTCATTAATAAATTTCTATGTCTTACTGGTTCTAGGTCCTGATATGAAGCTTACAACATATTTTGCAAATATCAGAAAACCATTATTTGCCAACAATGGAAGTTTTAATAGTGATTTTAAATTTCTTTAAACAGCATTGCAAAACAAGTAGCAAAATCCTTTTTTTCAGAGATCAGCAGAATAATATGGAACATGACAATATGGATTGGATTTGTTCTGGAATATCCTTATTTTTATAAGAATTATTTTCTTTATCTTTGGGACTTAGCAGATTCTGAATTTAACCAATGCACCTTACTTTCAGGATTTGTATTTTCTTAGTAGTTCAATTCAAAACTGACCACCACGTTGGATTTTTAAAAGCCTTCAACTTTTTGCTATTGAAGGCTGTTGGTGACAATGAATCCTTGGTGTAGTTCTTTCCTGGGCAATTCTTAGAAAGAAAATGGATTTTCAAAGACTAGGATTTGAGTCTGACATGAATTTTTATTGGTTTCAGTAATGTTAACTTAGGAAAAAACAAACTAAAACCAAACAAAACCTTTAGGAAGCACATACTGTATGTCAGAGTTCCTTCAGAAATTATTTGAATGAGTGGTATTTGTCTCATGATGGAAATGGATAACTGAAGTCACTGTACAGTCATGGAAATGGAACTGCAAAATTAGTCACAGAGCCATGATGAATGGAAAGAAATGTCAGAGAGAAGGGTCAGAAGGGAGGAAAGTCATGGACCCAAATTTCTGGAATGCTCTAAGGATCAGTCATCAATCTAATGAAATTCAAGGCAGGACAGAGTTAGGCTCACCTTTCAACTGTTCAGTTTGCTAGCAGAGTGACTGGCGCATCAAGGAATCAATCACCTCTCTGATTCTCAAGTTCTTTAAACATCATGTTAATTATGTACATAGGAGAACTGCTGATTTTACCATGGCACTGTGTGGTTCCAACTATTCAGATAAGCTACCTTGTTGGTCCAACATAATTATATGAATATTCTTACCCTGTGGCCTAGTGCTTCTTCTAAAAGGAAACACTGACCAGTTGCCCTTGGCATGTGAAGTGAGGCTGACTTGATAGGCTAATAGAATTAGCCAATCCTTCTGCTCCTGTTAGAGTTGGTTACCTCACAGGTCTTTCAAACCCTGGCAGGACTGACCACATTTGTGAAGCTCATATTACTACACTCCCTTTGTCTTTATTTTTATCTGTCATTTTGTTTTTCTTGTTAATGAAACATTTGTTTAGGAATTTTTTTCCAGAGCAATTTAGGCACTAACCCTTTTATGATAGCAGAATCACTAAGAACCCCTCCTACCCCCCTTATCTGCCCCCCCCCAGTTTACTGGGGTCACAGTAGAAAACAAATGAAGCACTCAGATTGGATAATTTAGGAAGGGTTTTATAGTGGAATTGCTTAGAAAAGTGGGGTCAAAAAGTAGAGAAGCTACAAGGGTATGTTAGAACCTTAATGCTAGTAACCGCCAGTTTTTCCAATTTTAGCCATGAGGAGAGAGTGTTTGAGATATTATTATTTAGAAATAGTGAGAGAATTCTGACAGGAGTATAGCCTCTGTTTGAAGGACAAAGACCATCTGTAACAACCTGAATAAACAAACTAGCTTTATCTTATTTCTACCCTCTAATTTCCTGTTTGTTCTCTAATTTGGCCAAGTAGCAAGGAATCAGAGAGCAAAAGAACCCGATGATTCAATCAACGCACACCAGTGTTTTGGGAGTGTGGAGCAAAGCAGATTCAGGTAGATGGTAAGTCTAGAGAGATTAAAGCTCCTATCACCCACTCTTAGAGGTTCTCATCGTCTAAGAACAGCCCAAGTAAATGTGCTATGGTTTACTTTATGATACATTGTAAGATATTTACTACAAACATAAATTTATTGAATCCTAGTCTACCTTATAGAATGTGATTTAGGATCAGACAGACCTGGTTTCTACTTTGACTCTACCTCTTATTACGTCTTATGTGATCTTGAGCAAATCACTTGACTTCTCTTAGACTCAATTTCTCTGCCATGTACATGAGCAATAATGATCCTATGTGAGCAAGTGGAATAATAAAAGAGAATATATTTTTGAACTATGTAATTATATAAATATGCAAGTCAAATTTTACTTCAGATGACCATATTGCATTTGCTCATTATGAAAGAATATTTAGAAACTGTCTGCTGCCCCTGTGTTGTCAAAGAATTATGCTCTCTTGTTGGAGAAAAATTGTAATTCTAGTGAGCAGAAAAAAGAAGACTCTGAAATCCATGGTGTTTTGTTTAAAATATGACTTTGATTCTCATTGGGAGCCTACAAATTTCATCTGAAGTGAAGACTGTGTATTAATTTATACCTATGGAAGCTTTGTATGACATTTCCCAATCTGTCTGTAAGATAATAGCTCTAAATAGTTTATGACTTTAAAAAAATCTAATAAATATAGTAACTTTGTATCTCGGTGTAATGAAAAAAGTGATGTTTGGGGATATATCATTTCTCATTGAAATGCGTTACTGCTTTCCACTGGTATAAATCTTAGACCAGGAGGTCTTCTGTTGGCCTCATTTCTTAAGCAAGAGTCTCAGAATGAATGGACTCTGAGACAGTTCACTAGCCACTCTCCCAGCCCATAAAGGTCTCTGTACAGACCAAAGTAGAGTGTGCAACAGGATGGCCAAGTGCAGTGACCTTTTGAGGAGACCTTATCCAGAAGTCATTTTCTCCTTTTGCACTTCCCCTCTTACTCCTTGTTCCTCTGTGGTCATTCCATTAAATTCTACCCTTCTCTTCATTGTGATTGCAACTGCCTGTAATATCTACTAAACAAAACATGTGCTGCCATTTTTCCTCTTTCATTTTCCTCTTTCATTTTTCCTTCTTTCTTTCTTTCTTTCTTTCTTTCTTTCTTTCTTTCTTTCTTTCTTTCTTATCACCAGGGTCTTACCCATGTCTGATTTTACCAGTCTGGGCCATCTTTGTCCTTTGGAGATATACAGAAGGAGAAAGACACACAGAGACACTGCAGTACCCACATTTACCCAGTACCATCATTATGGATTAATTTATTTCTTATGGTGGGTGGGTGGGAGGAGAGAGAAGAGAGAAAGAGAGAGGGCAAGTGCTGGTAGTCTAGAGATTAAATCTGGGGGCTCTGGGTTTTCTGGCAAGTAGATTCTTTGCTCTAATGTTGAGTTATCTCTCAGGCTGTGCTGCTAGATTTTCTGGAGAGGAGCTTCTTTCCTATAAACTATTTTATTTTATTTTATTTACTTATTTATTGCCTCTAGGGTTATTGCTGGGGTTCCGTGCTGGTACTACAAATCCACTGCTCCTCGAGGGCCTTTTTTTTTTTTTTCATTTCCTTTTTCTTTTCATTTGGGTAGGAAGAGAGAAACTGAGAGAAAAGGGGAAGACAGAGAGGGAGAGAGAAGGATAGATACTTGAAAACCTGCTTCACTGCTTGTGAAGCAAACCCCCTGCAGGTGGGGATCCAGGTGCCGGAACCTGAATCATTGAGTTTTTCCTTGCAATTCATATTATGTGGGCTTAACCCAGTGTACCACCACCATACCCACCACCACCATAAACACTTTTATACAAAACATTTTACACAAATTACTGACAAAGAAATCAACAATGAATTCCAAGTATAGGGTTCTAAATACTCAGAGTATGTTGAGTCCTCCCAAAGAAGGGGAGAACATTATGATGGAAAGAGAAGAGGAGCAGTTAAGTGGCTAATTGGTTCAAGCGAATACTGCTGAGACCTCTTTCCAAATGGCTTAGGGAAATTCACCTAATTTGTCCATCAAACAGAAGCAGGTGCACTTAAATGTCTTTTTTTTTTTTTAACGGGCTAGGCCTTCTCGTATGTCCCATACCATTGATCCTAGTCAACTTTTTAATCCATTCTGCCCTACAGTGTGAAGAAACTGCCATTGTGCTCCCATACAGTGCCAAGCTCAGACACTGGGCCTAGCCCGGAGTAAGGTATACATGCACATTACAGAGCTGAGTAAGCTAACTCCCAGAGTCAAAAATGTAATCTTACTCCATGGATTCTATGGAATTTTATGTAATCCAGCCTTTTGTTATGTTTCCACTCCTACTTGCTTTGCTTTAGCCTTGCTAATCTGACCACTTCCTGTTACCTTAGGGTTTTTAGGGGGGAGTATTCTTCTGCTAGGTGTTTTTTTTTTTGAAGTTTGTAAAATCCTTTATTTATATTTTAATTATTTCTATTGAGGACGCTTAATGCTTTACAGTGCAGTCACTGACATATGCATACAGTTTCATTATGTACCGGGCCCCCAAAGTTTTATTCTTCTTCCTCCCCCTCCCTTCCCAGAGTCCTTTGCTCTGGTGCAATACCCCATTTCCAGTCCATGTCTCACTCTGTGCTCTCCCTCCCTCCCCAGAGTCCTCTGCTCTGGTGCAATACCTTATGTCCAGTCCATGTCTCACTCTGTGCTCTTCCTCCTGGTCCCTACTTTATTAAGTCCCGCTAATAAGTGAGAACATTTGATATTCATCCTTCTCTGTTTTGGCTTATCTCTTCACTCATTTGGTGGTGGACATCTGGGTTGCTTCCAAGTTCTGATGAGAACAAACTGTGATGCTATGAACACAGGTCTCTTCTGATAGCTGTTTTTGTTTCTTTGTCACCAGGGACATCTTTGGAGCTTGGTCCTGCACGACAAATCCACCACTCCTCATGACCATTTTCTCCTTTTCTTTTACTCTTTTTTTTTTTCCTTTTTTTTTTATTTTTATTTATTTATTTATTTATTTTTACATGTCTAGCTTTATTTCTGGTGGGCTTTGAAGATAGTGTTTTCATCTTTTTCCAGTTTTTGTTAATTCTCACTTTTCCCTCAAGACCTACCCCCTGACCCTCTCATTTAAAATGGGAACTCCTTCTACTCCTGTGCCTGACCTCATCTTCATTTCCACTCCTGTCATATCATTGACGGAATTTACTACTATCTTACTCACTGCATCACTTATCTTACGATATCAGCTGCACATGCAGAGATGTTTGTGTTCATTTGGTTTTTGATTTTTCTGAAGTAACAAAGAACAGGATTTTGTATACAACAATTAATGAATAAAAATAGATGGAAAGGAATTTGCTAATTCATGCAGTAGGTAGGCACAAATTAAATATCTATTCTCTGTTTGGCATTGTGTTAGATGCTGAGTTAAAATGATGAACAAAAGCAGATAAGCTTTTTGCTCGGCAATTTTTTGCTTGGTGATGAATTAGAGACATTAACCCAGAGTAGTTCATGCTTCTATTTATTCTGTGTTCCCAGTTTGAAGAATGTGGTAAGATGAAGTTTTTCAATCAGAAAGAGAAACACTAATCAAGTATTACTACTGTAAAATCAAAAACAAACAAAAAAATGAGCCTGCATGTTAATATGGAGAAGCTTTATTAAGGGAAATGTTACTGTAAGAAGATGCTCAGGCTCACCTAGAAATGTCTCAGGGAAAGGGAAAGTGAGACAAGCCTTTATGCTCAGATGCTTTGGAAGGTGAGTATGGAATGAAAGGGTTTCGATCTCCATCAGGAACAACATAATGGACCCCTTTGGACCTTGCCCTCAGTGTAGGACCTTGCCCTCAATGTAGATCAACAATGGTAGAGGATGTTCCATCCTCCAAAGGGGGGTTGGATAACATACTCTATCTAGCACCTGAAGATGATGGGTCCTGAAATTGGTGCAACTCGGAATGTTCCTGCTGATGACCACAGAATGCAAGTTCGGACCTACAGGGATGTAGAAGTTACATAGGCTCCTAGGCTGAATCTGGGTCCCAGATCAAATTGATGGGGTTTACAGTCAACAATATTTATACACTTTTCCCATATTTGGGAGCTGCTTTCTTCCCTGATGCAGCTTTCTAGCCCTTTTTCCAGCCATGACATCATCTCCTCAGACAATAACTTGGATCCACCTGTGTATCAGATATCAGGCTCAGGCAAAAGCTAATAAAGTCACCGGCCCTTTGGAATATACCTAAAATAGACCTACTAGCTATTTCCAAAACAGAGACCCCAAATCTTCGTCTGAAATATTCCAGCCTTTAGTTTCATGATTAATCAACAATTTGTATGGCTTTATATGTTAACACTTTTTCAGCCACCAGATTCCAGATGCTACCATGATGCCAACCAGACTTTCCTGGACAGATGACCCTACCAATGTGTCCTGGAACTCTGCTTCCTCAGAGCCCTACCCCAGTAGAGAAAGAGAGAGACAGGCTGGGAGTATGGATTGAGCTGTCAACACCCATGTTCAGCGGGGAAGCAATTACAGAAGCCAAACCTTCCACCTTCTGCATCCCATAATGACCCTGGGTCCATACTCCCAGAGGGTTAAAGAATAGGAAAGCTGGGGGTCGGGCGGTGGCGCAGTGGGTTAAGCGCATGTGGCGCAAAGCGCAGGGACCAGCATAAGGATCCCGGTTCGAGCCCCCGGCTCCCCACCTGCAGGGGAGTCGCTTCACAGGCGGTGAAGCAGGTCTGCAGGTGTCTATCTTTCTCCCCTTCTCTGTCTTCCCCTCCTCTCTCCATTTCTCTCTGTCCTATCCAGCAACGAATTGCGTCAACAAGGGCAATAATAATAACCACAACGAAGCTACAACAAGGGCAACAAAAGGGGAAAAAAAATGGCCTCCAGGAGTGGTGGATTCATGGTGCAGGCACCGAGCCCAGCAATAACCCTGGAGGGGAAAAAAAAATAATAGGAAAGCTATCAGGGGAGGGGATGGGTTATGGAGCTCTGGTGGTGGGAATTGCACCCCTCTTATTCTATGATCTTGTCAGTGTTTTTGTTTTATAAATAAATTAAAACAAAGGGAGTGATAGTCTGCTACTGATCCTCTTAAAATGTAGCATTTAACCCCCTCAATAACACACACACACACACACATATATATGACAGTCTGGGGGCCTGGTGGAAGTCCATTCTGTGGCATGAACATGTTACAATGGCTTTGGTCCCCACCTGCACATTCTCTCTCTCTCTCTCTCTCTCTCTCTCTCTCTCCTCCAAGTTTATCACTGGGGCTCAGTTCTGGCAATAGGAATCCACAGCTCCTGGTGGCCATTTTTCATTTTTATTGTATAGGATAGAGAGAAGTTGAGTAGGACATGGAGATGGAGAGGAAGAGAGAAAGACACTTGAAGACTTGCTTCACAGTTTGTGAAGTGACCCTCCTGCAAGTAGGGAGCCGGGGGGCTCAAACCTGGATCCTTTCATGAGTCCTTGTGCTTTGAACTATGTGTGCTTTACCTAGTGTGCCACCAGCTCTCTCTCTCTCTCTCTCTCCTTTTCTTCTCAATTTCTCTCTGTTTTTTCCAAAACATAAATAAATAATAAATAAAATATTTAAAAAATGTATCAGTCTCCTCAATCATTGTAGTATTAGAAAAGTTCCAACAGGAAATGCTTGTGATCAGGTTCATAAGGGGAAATTTGAGTCTGAGATGGGGTCGATGAAAGGGATGATTTGGGGTCAAGCTGTGTAAACCAGTCTGTAGCACAACCTTTGAGTAGCCTTGTCAGCACCATAAGCAAAAGTTAACTATAAAGCAGTTGATGGTTTACATCTCCTTTCTCAGTATAATTGTCCTCTTTGAGGTTACATTTACTACTATGTTAAGAATAAGTCATGTGGTCCAGGAGGTGGAGCAGTGGATAAAGCTTTGGACTCTAAAGCATGAAGTCCCAAGTTCAAGCCCCAGCAGCACATGTATCAGAGTGATGTCTGGTTCTTTATCTCTCTCCTATCATTTCTCATGAATAAATAAATAAACTCTTAAAAAAAAAGGAATAAGTCATTAAGGTGATCAGAAGCAATAAAAATATCTAGTTTGTCAATTGCATCTGTTTACCACTGGGTCATCACCCAGAACAAAGTATCTCTAAATGGTATAAAGCTATTGCATATGCAAAGTGATCTAGGAAGCAATAAAAACTCATGTCTCCACTATACCAGAGAAGAGATGCTCCCTGGAATTCAGCAGAAAAATCATATTTTGGAAGCCCCTAAATGTAATTATCTAACACTTCAAAATGCCCTCAGTTTTTACCACCAGATAATCTTCTGTGCTGGTAGCAAATTTCACGCTTTTAACTAAACCCTGTCACCAGTGCTGCGGCACCAGATCCCTGTCAAGCATGTTTTATTGGGAGGTGTACTGTGAACATAAACCTTGTAGGCAAAAGATGAAAAAAACACCAGTTGATATAAAAAAGTGAAACTGCTTAATGAACTATAAAACCGGAGATTCTTCTAAAGAATGAAGAATCTTTATGAACACGAAGGCTACTCTAGCCTGCTGCTACAGGATGAAATTTTTTTTTTTTATAGTGAAAAATACTTTTCTCAGAAGCCTTTCAACACAATCATAATGTCTTAGAGTTTATTTGGGAAAGTCAGTAGCTTCTCCCCATCCTAATTACACATGCTTTGGCCTGCTGTAAGTACATCTGGCATTTAGACTGAGAATTACCCTACTGGGTCTTGAATTCTCTGAGTTACTGATAAATTCTCTGAAATATGTACGAGCCTTTAAAATAAGCTCATAAAAATCTGTATGTGTCCAGAGTTACAGAAATGTTTTGGTTGGAAGGGTATTGGGTTAGGAGGCAGGGAGAAGAGGAAAGAAAAAGAATTGGGTTAAGAGGTGGCATTTGGACTTTTCCTGGTATGTCTCTGTCACTGGACTTAGTGTATTATGTCATTTCCTTCTCACAACTGCTTTGTGAAGGATTAGGAACCCTGTTTTGTAGATCAAGAAATACAGATTTAGAGAGGTTAATTAGCTACTTCCAGTCATACAGCTCAGAGGCAAGTAGTAGGTTTGAACCTAGACTGTATTTTACTGACTTCCTGGTTCAGTGCTATCTGTCATTTGATTATGATCACAGGCACATTAAATGGTTGCTTTAATTTTCTTTATTGTGTAATGGAAATAATACTATCAGTCCAGTTCACTCCACAAGCATAATGTTAAATTAAATTTGTGTGAAAGCACACTGAAAAAAGAAAGATAATAGTTTCACAACCTCAAGTCACTGTTATAGAACTGAATAAAACTATCATGATTTTACTTTCCTGGAATAGACTTAAGAGGAGCACTGCTAGTCATCAAAGATTTAACATAAGCCTGGGAACATATGCCAAGCAGAGATACAGTAATTTCACTTGCTAGATATATTAAAAATACAGAACTCTATGATCTACTAACTGAAATTAACCCCTACCCTTGAATAGAAGTATATTAAGGTATTTCTTTCTCTTCATTTCCTGTCATTTATTATAATCTTAAACAAGTTACTTGATATTTCTGAAACTGTGTATCCTTATTGACAAACTAGTGTTACTACCTTAGAGTCCTTACCTGTGTACTAATCTGTAAATACACTGTCTAAAATGCACTGGGCATTTTTTTTTTTTTTTTAGATATTGCAAAGCAGCAGTACAAGTAAAAAAACAACAACAACAAAAAAGTCTAGTGATCAGTGTAGAATTTTGCCCCTGTTGTCTCATAATTTTGTAAATCAATGTTATATCACTAAAAAGAAAACAGTCTAGGAAAGTGGGTGGGAGCGCAGGGGGTTAAGTGCACATGGCTCACAAGGACAGGCGTAAGGATCCCGGTTCCAGGCCCTGGCTCCTCAGTTGTAGGGGTGTCGCTTCACAAGTGGTGAAGCAGGTCTGAAGGTGTCAATATTTCTCTCTCCCTCTCTGTCTTATCTTCCTTTCTCAATTTCTCTCTGTCCTGTCCAACAACAACATCAGCAATAACAATAACAATAACAACACAGGCAACAAAATGAAAAAAATGGCCTCCAGAAGCAGTGGATTTGTAGTGTAGGGACCCAGTGATAAGCCTGGATGCAAAAAGAGAAAGGAAAAGAAATTCTAGTGAGGACTTCTGGGAGGCATGATCATGGAATAAGGGTAGACAGCCTGGGCTCTCCCTGAAAAAAAAAATATATGTATCTACAACTATCTATCTTAACAAACTTCCACAACTACAGTTGAAATGTCTGCAGAAGCACTGCAGCCTCAACCACCAAGTTGTAAATTCTACTATGATTCCGTCTTGAGTTCCCTGGTAGACCACCTTACCAATGCTTCCTGGAACCTTACATCTCTAGAGCTCTATCTCACTTAGAAAAGAGAAACAAGCTAGAGGGTATGGATCGACCTGACAACAAAGGTACAGCAGAGAAGCAATTACAGAAGCCAGAACTCCAACATTCTGCACTCCATGAAGAATTTTGGTCCATACCTCTGGAGAGATAAACAATAGAGAAGTTTCCGATGGTGGGGATAGGACACCTAACTTTGGTGGTGGGAATTGTATGGAATCATACTTTTATTATAATTATACCTCTTACAATCTTGTAAATAAATATTAAGTCTCTAATAAAAAATAACACATAATAAATAAATGATTAAAAAAATCTAGTGGTGAACAAAAGCAATATAAGAAAAATAAGTATAGAACATACTAGATGGTAGTTAGGTGAAATGGTGAATATATTGGACTGTTAGAATAGTCACGACAAATTTTTCTCTTTTTCAATGCAAGAATGTGCCATAACTTTTTCTAACAACCCAGTAAATCAGGAGGGCTGACACATAGCCCACCAGGTCAAATGCCTGCCTTGCTATGGGAACAACCTAGGTTTGAGACATGGCATCATATGAGAATACCAAGGTAAAAGGGAAACCCTAGTACTGTGGTGTCTCTCCTTCTTTCTTTCTGAAAGACAAAGTTATTCCAGGAACAGTGAAATAATGAATCTGCATAACATTCCAGTTCTACATTCCCCAAAAATAAATTAAGAAAAGAAGAAGAGTTAATAAAAGCGAGAGAAATGATGTGTACTTTTAGACATGTGAGCTCAGAAGACCTTACAGGAAAATGACAAATTAGTAGACTAAAGATCAAAGTAACTAAAACAGAATGCCACTGATTTCCTTGATATTGAAATATTTGTTGTACATTTTCTATGCAAGTGTGTGTGGAATAGTATAAAAATATACTTATAGTAGGAATTAAATACCTGTGTGTTAAACTAGGGTTGAATAAAATATTATGTGTGTATAAGTTTTGCAAGGGGAACTATGAATTTAGAAAGAATGACTTTGTAGTTAGACCAGAAACTATCAAATACTTAAAGGAAAATATTGGCAGAACTCTTTTCCATCTAAGTTTTATAGGCATCTTGAATGACACAAGTCCAATTTCAAGGAAGACAAATAAAAACAAACCAATGGGACCACATCAAATTGAAAAGCTTCTGCACAGTGAAAGAAATCAGCACTCAAATAACGGGACTTATTACAGAATGGGAGAAGAACTTTACATGCCATACATCAGACAAAAGACTAACAGTCAAAGTATAGAAAGAGGTCACCAAAACCAAATGACCCCATCTAAAAGTGGGGAGTGGATATGAATAGCATATTCACTAAAGAAGAGATCCAAGGACCAGGTGGTTGTGCACCTGGTTAAGCACACACACTACAGTGTGTAAGGATTCAGGTTCAAGCCCCTGATCCTCATCTGCAGGGGGAAAACATCATGAGTGGTGAAGCAGGGCTGCAGGTGCCTCTCTGTCTCTCTCCCTCTCTATATCCCCCTCCCCTCTCAATTTCTCTGTCTCTATCCTGTAAAAAGTAAGTAAATAAATAAAACTGAAAAAAATAAATCTTTAAAAAAAGAAGAGATCCAAAGGCTAACAGACATATGAAAAAGTGTTCCAAGTCATTGATTATTAGAAAATGCAAATAAATACAATGAGGTATCACTTTGTGTGAGAATTTCATACATCAGAAAGCAGAGTAACAACAAAGGTTGGAGAGATTGCATATTAGGGAACCCTTCTACAGTGCTGGTGGGAATGTAAATTTGTCCAACCTCTGTGTAGAGCTGTCTGAAGAACTCTCAAAAAGCTAGAAATGGACCTACCCTATGACCCTGCAATTCCTCTCATGGGGATATATCCTAAGGAATCAAGCATACCCATCCCAAAATATCTGTGTATACCAACATTCATAGCCACATAATTTATGATAGCTAAAACGTAGAAGCAACATAGGTGTCCACCAACAGATGAGTGACTAAGAAAGTTGTGGTATATATGCATAATGGAATAACTACTTAGCTATCAAGAATGATGAATTTACCTTTTCATCTGATCATGGATAGAACTTGAAGGAGTCATGTTAGGTGAGAAACATAAATAGGGGATAATCTTATTCATGGGCAGAAATTGAGAAATAAGAACAGAAAGGGGAAACACAAAGTGGGACTTGGACCAGTTTTGGTGTATTGCACCAAAGTAAAGGACTCTGGGGGGGTAAGGGATGGTGGGGAGCTTCTAGGTCCAGGTGCATGATGGACCTGCAGTGGACCTAGGCTGGACCTGAGAGTGTCATACATGAAATTGAGAAATTTTACACATATATTAGCAGTTGTATTTACTGTAAATCATTAATCCCTCCAATAAAAAAATAATGGCTCTGTAAATAAATTGTATATATATCACTAATCTCAAACATAACAATGAGAATGTTGAGGAATTTCAATGAAATGCTTATCAATCAGTTGCCAAGAATCATCCTTACCCTTTCACATGTCTGGTAAATTTGGATGGTTTATTTACCACTCATTTGCAAATGAGAATTCAAAATGGCCTTGGTTAATTGTATGATCTGTAGGTGCGCTAAAAGTGACCAGGAGAGATAGCTTTTAAGGTTGGTGTCAAAGAGGACATCAGTCCCTCCTTCAAGTCCTTCCTTTGTAGCTCCTCTATAATAGGCTATTGAATTTAATGAACCATAGATTAGACTAGCTCCAACATTCTATTATTCTTCTCAGTGACCTAGTATGACTTTTTACTAGATTATGAGATAACAAATAGATTTTAGCCCTTGCTTCCATTCTGCTCATTTGAGAGTGACTGACTTGGGAGAGTCCTGGTGAATTTGGGTCCTTCTGGGAATCATTGGCAAAAAGGACTGTGATAGCATTTTTGTATGTGCGTTTACTAGACAATATGATGCACAGATATCTTGTCAAATAGTTTTTGGTTGTTTCTGTGAGGGAGTGTTTAGATGATTTAAATTGACAGGCTGAGAAAACAGATTGCTTTCCCTAATATAAGTGGGTTTTAGCCAGTCTGTTGAAGTCCTGTCTAGAACCAAAAAATAAAATAAATAAAGAAAAATAGAAGGAAAAAAAAAGGTCAATCCTTACCTGAGGATAAGTGGTTCCCCTGCTTGATTGCTTTTGAATTGCATAATCAGCTTTTTCCTGCTTTTGTATTGGAACTGAAACATTGGTTCTTCCTGGATCTTGAGCATGATGACCTTCTAATGGGAACTACTTCATCAGTCATGGTGCTCAGGATTTTGGATTCAAAAAGAGACTAAACCATTGCCTCTGTTGGAGGGGTCTCATTTTGTAGATTTTGGAAATTTTTGTCTCCATAACTATGAGTCATTTCTTTTGATGATTTATTTTATTGTCATATTTTATTGAGTGTGCTAATGATTTTCAGTATAGTTAGTACATATAGGTAAAATTTCACATCTTATCATGACAGATGTCTGCAAAACATTCTCACTCCCAGTTTAGGTCTTTTTCTACCATTATACATCAGCTCCCCAACACCCCTTGTCCTCCCAATCTCCTCCTTGCCCTCATTACCCAGAATCCTTTGCTTTGGTACAATACATCATAGCTGATCTAAGTTTTATTTTGTATTTTCCCTTTCTATACATATTTCTTAGGTTCTCCCTATCATCTCATATTAATCTTTCTCTTTTTGGTTTATCTTGCTTAACAAGATTATTTTAAGCTCCATCCAATATGAGACAAAGGGGATGTGCTTTTTATACTAATTTATTATTTTTTTTCATTATTAAAATACTGTTTAGCTTTGGCTTCGGGTAGTTGAGGGAATTGAACCTGGGGCTTTGAAGCCTCAGATATGAAAATTTTTTGCCTAACAATTATGCTATCTCTCTTGCCTTCATGAGTTAGTTCTTATAATGAATCTCTTTGTGTTTATAAAGTTCCTATTGCTCCTGTTTCCTGGACAACCCCGAATAATTCAAGTACTATGCTGAAATTAGTAATGTGTGGCATGATGGTGAGGGGAAGTGCTTGCCCACAATTTTAAGATCTATAAAATTCCCATGCATAAACTTATAAGAAATTACGTCAAAATATAAATGGATTTTATTACAGGATAGTTTTCAAAGACCAGTCAAACTCTCACTATGAAGTAACAGAGGTGTTTCTTCTATAACCTAATAGAAAGAATTCTCAAGGAGAAACTGAAAGTCTACCTGACATTTGCAAAGCATTGGAGATTTGTGAATAGGTCCTAGATATGCTAGAAATAGACAGCAAAGTAATGGGGAATGAGGATAGATCAAAGTTTGAATTATTTATCCATTTATTAGTAGCTTTGACGACTTCGTCCACCTTGACATATCAATAAAGTTATTAAATGAAATCTGAAAAAAGGTGTAGAGCATTAGAGCATAACAGAGTTTCATTTCTAAGTCCTGGTGCCCATCAGACCAAGAGAAACTGAGCCCCAGGCTTAGAATGACTGCTTTAATTCCAGGCTGCCACTCACCTCTGCCTGACATTTGACAAGGTACTGAAAATGCTCCCAAGTACATCAAAGAAAATGAATGAGTAAATAATTGCTTGCACCTTTAAAAATAGAAAATATCAGGCTATAGTTTAATTAACTTCCATAAATTATTTCCACACTAATTGTTCAGCAAGGTGTCACATTTACCCTCTTCCTCCAAGGCAGAATTGCTCAGGTCACGTACACTTTCAGTTTGAAAGGAAGCAGGATAATGCAGTGAGTTTCCTACCACTCTGTTAAGGTTACTAAGGGATGAGGAGCAAGGGTTTCTGTACTATCTTACATATTGGACTAGAAAACTACTGGTGTTGGGGGCTGGGTGGTAACGCTCATAGTAGGAAGCACAAGGAGCCACATAAGGATCCTGTTTAGAGCCCCTGGCTTCCCATTTGCAGGGGGGTCACTTCATAAGCGGTGAAGCAGGTTTGGAGATGTCTATCTTTCTCTCCCCCATCTGATTTCTCCTCCTCTCTGAAGTTCTCTCTGTCCTATCAGACATATATATATTCCAGGTGGAGTAATTTTGTAGTGTCAGCACCGAGCCTCAGTGATAAACCTGGAGGGGAAAAAAAAAAGAACTACTAGTATTTAGGTACTAAGCTTTCCTTGAATCATTCATGACAATGTTTTTTTCTGTTAAGAACTAGTAAAATGAACAAAAGACCTAGCTTCTCTATATTTTAAACAATTTTAAACATTTGTGCAAAACCCATTCATTAGAAGAAAAATAAGACTAGAACATACAAATAATGGATGTCTGGGAGAGCATAGATTAACTCAGTATATGTTGACTAACATGGACTACACAAAAAGCTTGATCCTAAACCCCATGGGAGTTGTGAACATCAAGCCTTACATCATTAATCCTAATGAAAGGTAACATAGCAGGCTTTAAAATATTTATAAAGTTGTCAGCAAATTATAAGATATCTAGAAATGATGAGAATACAGTAGAGTGGGCGAACAAAGAAGAAAGCATTAATTCCTCATCAGTTAAGAGTGGTAGATAACAATGGTGACAGATACTGAAGGTTTTCTTGAGGAGAAGGCATTTGAACTGAGACTTCACAAATAGGATGCTTTTATAAGTAGACCTGAAGAAAAGGCAGTTTACACACAGAGAACTGTAATGGCCAAGTCTCAGAGCTGGAAAAGCAGCAGGGCATTGAGTGAGAGATGAGGCTGGTTGGGAAAGATCATAGAGGGATTTAATGCCAGAGGTGACTGAGTTTATTTCATAGTCTCTTACAGTGTTTGAGACAGGAAATAACAAATTGGAAGTGAATTCTAGAAATATACTGGCAGTGTGGAAAATGAATGTGGTGGTAATTTACAGAGAAGGACTAATATCTAATCCAAGCAGTTCTGATAGCCCATGGGCATTGTCATTTAAGCTAGGTAAAGTTTTCTGAGAATAGGAAATTGCTACGGAGGTAAGATTAGAAAGGGTTATTGTGGACATGTGGCTGAGCCCTCAGAATAAATAGAGCTGGGCTAGGGAGATGTTAGTGCATATCTGAGGTTTAAGTATCAATTTAAATCCTTGTATGGGGATGTTTAGAGAACACCTAAGGCATAAAAAGTAAGAAATACTACTTTTGATCAAAGTAAGTTAGACCTTGACTTAAAAGCTACTAGTACCTAGCTGTCGCCGCCTCCACCTCCTCCTCGTCTTAGTGCTTGTCCTCATCGTCCTCCTTCTCAACTTCATTTCTTAACCTTCTCCTCCTCCTTCTCCCCACCTTTTAAAGATTTTATTTATTTATTGACACAAGATAGAGGAAAGGGAAAGAGAACCAGTGCTTTACTCTGACACATGAGATGCTGAGACTGGAACTTGGACTTCATTTACTCATCGTGCTACTTCTCAGGCTGCAACAGCCAGTCTGCTTGTAATGCCTCTAATGACATGTGACTAAGTGAGGCAGCATATAAACAAGACACACAGTGGGTGGTGATGGTACTGTGCCTTGGATATAAAGACTGTCATTTCATATGTGTGCATAGGTGACTGGCGGAGAGTCAATCAAGTGTGGGCCTGTTTGCTCAGGGCTTCTTGATGTGACTAAAATGGCAACAAAGAACATGTCAATAATATAGAATCTCACTATTTTTCTCATTTTGTAAATTTTGGGAAACTGGAATAAGAGTCAGTGGATTGAGAATTTCAAGACTCTTGGACAGCATTATCAAAAAGAAAGCAATTAATTCTTTATTTTGCTCTTTTTTATTTTTTCACTTCTGGTTACATTAGAATAGTCTGATAGTCTGACTTATCTCTAAGCTCTACCTCACTCAAACTCTTTTGTTGAAAAAAAATGGTGGAATTTAAGAGGAACCCTCATATTTCTCTGAAATACCCTGTAACTTCTGAAATTTTAGTCATTAGATGAAAGTATTCCTTTTTGTTTTTATTTTTGTCTAGCGCACTGCTCATCAATAGCATTATGTAAGTCAGGCGGTAGCACAGCAGTTTAAGTGCACGTGTCACAAAGTACAAGGACCAGCTTAAGGATCCCGGTTCAAACCCCCGGCTCCCCACCTGCAAGGGAGTCCCTTCACAGGTGGTGAAGCAGGTCTGCAGGTGTCAAAAAAAACCCAAAAAACAATAGCATTATGTAAATTTCAGGCACGCATCATCACTGGATGTTAACATATGCATATGTTACATTAAGTTTACCAATGAAAGTTCAGTTCTAGCCTTTATTATACATATGTCTACTTAGTCCCAGTTCAACATCTCCTCTTTCTCTTCCCTTTGGATAACCACGATTTGGTTGCAATGTTCAAACGTTTATTTTTGTTCTGTCTAGTTTATTTATGAGTTTGTGTGTTTTTTTCTACATACTAAGGATTAGTGAAATCATATAGCGTTTTTCTCCATCTGCCTAATTCAGTAAGCATGATACCCTCTAAGTTATCTGTGCTGTTGGAAATGGCAAGGTTTCATTTTTTTTCAATAGCTGAATGGCATTGCAAAATAAGCAATATCTTTTTTTATCCATTGTCAGTCAGTGGGTGCTTAGGTTATTTGTAGCTTGTGTCTATTATACATATAATGTTTTGATAAATATAAGAGGATCTATATCTCTTCAAATGAGCATTTTTGTATTTTTCTGCTAAAATACATGAGTGGGATAACTGGGTCATATGGAATTTCTATTTAAAAAATGTTTGAGCAATCTCCATAATGTTTTCTGGAATGGTTATAACAATTTAAATTCTCATTAACACAGTGTGTTTTTTACAAACAAGAAACTCTTCAAAACTTAATGTTTCTTAATGTAATAGCCATTTTCATAGGTGATATTGCATTGTTTTGATTTGTATTTCCATAATAATAAGAGATGAACATACTATAGAAATCATCCCTGAAAGTATAGTCTTTTGGGTGAGGGTGGATGTTCGGCTTCCCAGGGTGGCAGGGGGAGAGGGGAAGGGGATGGAACATCGTCTTTTGGTGGTGGAATGGTGTTTATGTACACTCATTAATTTGTGGTCATATAAATCACTATTTAATTAAAATGAGAGGGGAAAATTGATTGTATGTCTCAAACTTTTTAAAGCACAGACTGAGTCTTTTTAATACATAGGCTGAGTCTCTGATAATGTAGACTCTCTTAAAAGCCTCGACCAGGGAGAACAGAAGCAACCTCTGCCATATATATATATATATAATAAGCAAATAATAATAGCTTGTTATTGATCTTTTTGATTACTCCTTTCCTCACCTGACTTGCTTGTTCTTAGGGTAGTTATAAAGATCTAACTTGAAGAAATCTATGTCTGCAAGCTAAATTCCAAATTGTAAAACAAATATGAATCTATATTGGTGATACTGATAATTGATCATAGAAATTTAATGTTGGAAGTGCCTTCGACTGTGCTCTATTTGATTGTATGAACTGATAAGAAATCCAAAGATGAGGCCAGATGGTGGCACTCCAGGTTAAGCTCACACACTACAGTGCACAAGGACTTAAGCTCAAGACCCTGATCCCCACCCACAGGGGGAAAGCTTCATGAGTGGTGAAGCAGGGTTGCAGGTATCTCTCTGTCTCTTTCCCTCTCTACCTCCCACTCCCTTCTCAAGAAATAAAGGAAGAAAGGAAGAGAGGAAGAAAGAAATCCCAAGAGTCAGCGAATTAAAAATATGTCGAGGATACACACTTGGTGAGTTACTGACTGCTGCCACAAATCCTTTTCTTTTTTAATATTTAATTTATATATTTCATATAAGGGAAGGAGAGAGAAAAAAGAGGAGATGAGCATCACTATGGTTCATGCAGAGCCAGAGGAAAAACCAGGAGCCTGAGGCATGCAATTACTGTGCTCTGCAAGCAGAGATATTTCCCCTGACTGCTACAATCCTTTGCAAATAGACTTGCAATAAATTAGTGTCTGATAGTGAGCTGCTTTTAAGGCTCAGGAGCCCTCACTCAGAACTTTGTGCAGTTTCTCTCACAATTCTTTTTATCCAAAACATTTATAAGAATTGGACTCAGTTCCATCTAAGTGATTTTATTCTGTATTTGATTTGTTCACCTGGGAATGAGTGGGTTGACGGTAGATGTCCATTTTCTAGTGTAGTGTGACAGGCTTAGTGGGATCTGGTGTGTTTTACCATGGGGGAAGAAGTTGACCCTAGAGGGCAGATTTGAGTTATTTTGGCTTAGTCGCAGAAGCATTTTTCAAATCAAACCATTAGCTGTAGGAGGGAAAACCCTCTGTATAATTTTTCTCTGCTTCTTTTTATTCAAATGTCAGTTGGATCAATAGCTATTTGAAATGTGAAAGCCCTTATCTGGCACAGTCCCAAAAGAGGAAAGGGAATATTACAACTTTTTTTTCTTGAAAAACATTAGCATGCATTTTACTTTTGAAAAAAGGGAAAGTCATCAAAATCTGGCCTCTTGCCCTCTTCCACCGGATACAGCAATGCTATCACAGAGTGTGGAGTCTGTGCACTAATTAAAGTGTCTGTTGACTTGTCTGGATTTCAGGACAGGCACCACATGTCACTCAGCCCACATAATGGAGACTTACTCTTAATTACAACTGGAAGTTGCCCTCCTTGGAGGTGATTTCCCTCAATCTCTTTGCTGAACGGATTAATTCACATTGAGAAATCTATTTCAGCTCTGTCTCTCTTTTTCCTACCAAAAGATGGGGTTTTATTCCAACACTGATCATTATTTTATATGTATAATTTTTATTTATAAAAAGGAAACACTGACAAAAACCATAGGATAAGAGAGGTACAACTCCATACAGTTCCCACCACCAGAACTCCATCCCATCCCCTTCCCTGATAGCTTTCCTATTCTTTATCCCTCTGGGAGCATGGACCAAGGGACATTATGGGGTTTCTTAATGGTTACCCCCCAAATCTAACCCAGGCTAAAAAAAAGTTAAATCAGACAAGAGCTGTATTATATATCTTTTGTTTTTTCTTTATGTTCTTTTCTACATAAATGATACACTTGTGCCAAAGCATTTCTTCAGACTGTGTTCATCTGCATATTTAAGGGTAGGATGACAGTATATTTATTTCTACTAATTAGCACTGGAGAAAGATGTCTGTCTTTAGTTAACCATAGTCTCTCTTGGGCTCAATAATTCTGATTGTTTTTGTACATAAGCATGTCATAATTAAAAATAATCTTGTTGAAATATAGCTCACTCTTTTGCCAATATATGTGACCTGCTTCAAGCCCAATTCTCACCTCATTGAAGGAAGCTTCAGTGATGTGGTCTCTTTCCTTTTCTCTCTGCCTCCCTGTCTCTATCTAAACAGACAAACTTTAAGCTTTGGATTTAATAGACTTCTTCACTTCCCAAACTTTCAGATGCTTTTAATAGAGACAAGCATAAATTTTATAAGCCACCCATTTAAGACTAAGCACTGCAAGACAGAGACCCAACTTTATAGAAATTCAACTTTCTGGCCCACCCAATAAGATTAATCCTTTGTTGAATCCTAGAACTGAGGTGTGATATTATTTTATATTGCCATTATGCTTGGAAATTTAGAAGCATAACTAAGAGAACAGGAGGTGAAAATAATCACAACATTGAGGGTAATCTAATCTAATCTAAGATAAATATGCTGAACCTTTTCTTTTAGCCTGACAGCAATTAGTAGTTTGTCTTTTTATGCCATTCTAATGTAAACCTACAATGCCTACTCTTTAAGAAGCTGACTTAACTTTTGTTGTTGTTTTTAGTTAGAAACACTGGTCATAATCTTATTCAATTCTAGCCTAGTGGAATAGAAAATAGTAAAGGTTTTTTGAGCCAGAAATTTGAGTTTATGTATTTATTTGTCTGGTTTGAAAAAATGGGATAGGCCAAGGTACCTCAAAAATTTGCCCTGAGGTGAAAGGAAGTCACTAGCTTACAATGGTTGTTTGTTGTCTTCATTTCTGTTATTATTACCTTTATAGCATTTAATATTTATCTTCAGCACCCTGGTACTTGAATTGCACTTACTTTAATGATAGTTTTTTTTAATTACTTTATGGGGAGATGAATGTTTTACAGTCAACAGTAAATACAATAGTTTGTACATGCATAGCATTTCTCAGTTTTCCACATAACAATACAACCCCCACTAGATCCTCTGCCATCCTGTTCTAGGACCTGTACTCTCCCACCTACCCAATGATAGTTTTTTTTTTTTTTTTTTAATTTTCACTCACTCAAAGTCTTGGATCTTCTGATCTTTTTTAAATATTTATTTATTTATTCCCTTTTGTTGCTCTTGTTGTTTTATTGTTGTAATTATTATCATCGTTGTTGGATAGGAGAGAGAGAAATGGAGAGAGGAGGGAAAGACAGATAAGGGGAGAGAAAGCTAGACACCTGCAGACCTGCTTCACCTCTTGTGAAGTGACTCCCCTGCAGGTGGGGAGCCGGGGGCTCTAACAGGGATCCTTACACCTGTCCTTGTGCTTTGCACCATGTGCTCTTAACCCACTGTGCTACCGCCTGACTCCCCCAATTATAGTTTTTGACAACAATAAAATAAAAGAAATATTTGTTATCATGTGTCCTTGTTGACTAATAAAAACCACCTTGTTTTAAGCTATTGTTTCTCAAGGTGTGGGTTTTGGTTCTTATCACAACATCTTCTGGAAACAACTAAGGAATGCAAATTAATACCCTACCCCAGATGTACTGAATCAGTTATTCTGAGTCCAGCTATCTGTGTGTTAACAAGCTCTCCTGGAGATTCTGATGCTTACTATAGTTTGAGAATTGCTGCTCAAAAACTGTACATTCATCAGTTGCATTTGATCTTAGTTATAAAATTCCTTTATTAGTACATTTATATTGATTTATTATCAGTTTTCAATATTATTTATTTTCAGGACTTCAACTTCATACCTTGACAAAAATATATGTTTTGGGGCCAGGCAGTGGCACACCTAATAAAGGGTACATGTTCCAATGCTGAAAGATTTGGGCTGAAGGCACCTGGTGCCCCCCTGCAGTGGAGGAAGCTTCTGCCCTCCCAAATTCCCTCTGACTCTATCCAATAAATAAATAAATAAATAATAAATAAATAAAATAAAGAAGAAAGAACTTAAACAACGATATATGTTTCATCTACTTAAAACTCAGTTCTCTTACTATCACACTATCAAATGACTACTTCTAACACCACTCTCCGTTCCTTTTTCTTCTGTTCATCCACATATTTTTCAGTCTAAGAGTTATTTTTGCTATGCTTTCTACTTGATTTTTATTGTTCAGTGTTTCAAAGTATATTGCAGTGTAAGTATATACAAAACATCGGCCTCTTAAAGTGGATCCTGTCTTTTTCAGAAGACTATTTAAAAAAAAAAAATTTTTTTTTTTCTAGAGCACTGCTCAGCTCTGACTTCTGGTGGTACTGGGAATTGAATCTGAGGCCTCGGAGCTTCAAGCATAAAAATCTATTTACATAACCATTATGCTGTCTCCTTGGCTCCAAAAGTCCTCTTGGACGTTTTTTTTTTTTTTTGCCCTGAGCCTCTTAATTGGGGAGGGGGTTAGGAAATGACCTCACAGTCAGTGTCTTTTAGGAAACTAATATGCTGGTGGCACTTTCCTTGACTCCTGCTTAGACCATTGACTCCATTAACTATGAAGATGTGAAACAAGGAGAAAGTGAAAGGGTAGCTGTTATTACTCCCAAGTATCCCTGGCCCCGAGTAATGAACCAGAAAGCAAGACCTTGTTTAATAGTCTACCTTACAATTTTTTTATCACCTATTATTTTCAGGTTATCTTGGTTTATTGTGACACTTCTAAAGTCCACAGTCTTTCTCTATTTGAAGTCCCAAGGATATGGCCATAATAATTCAATAACTTAAAATTTAATATCTATAGCTTATTGGGTAGTTTTATACAGTAGTGGGAACATTCACCTGAACACCCTCTCCCCTGGAAAAAAAAAAGTAAGCAGTTCACCTTTAAGGAATCCGAAGATTCAGACTATTGGGAGAAATGATTAATAGCTTCTATTGATTTTCAAAAGTAGGGAAATAGTGTGGCATGAAGCTGTGAATAGGAAACTTAAAATTTCCATTACACATTCACTTTTTAAAGGGTATTTGGGAATGAGTTTCTAGAGGGAATGTCAGTGAGTTTCTAAATATTAAAATTTTTTTTTCATTTGATGCTGAAAGGTGACTAATGCTCACATTTATATTACAGCTCTCGCTTCCTCTAGCACAGAACAGTCTCCCCCGAGTGTACCCACAATAGATAAGATTTTCCGAAGAATCTTTTAACTTTATGGTTGTGCATATAGGGCTAAAGGAAGAAAGTACATAGATGTGTGTTTACTCTATGAACTCTGTGTAATCTTGTGAATACCAGTAAATGCTTCAGTTTTTCTTTCTAATTTTTACTCATAGCCTAGTAATTTCTCAAAGAATTTATGGAATGTTTTTCCTGGGGGAATTGTGGAGCCTCTGTCATCAATATCGAGAACCAGGACCCTATATATCTAGGTAATATCACAATGGTAATTGGAAAACCTATGTCTTCCAGTTTCATGAAAGGACAATAATTCATGTGGGAATTTTGTGCTCTCAAATAGTGGATGTATCCTTATGGAGTGATTTTACAGTTGCTTTTATAGTAACCCAGGGTTTCTATGGTTTCAGGAAAAAAAAATTGCTAGCTTCCAACCTTCTTATTCATACCACCTGCTAATAAGCAAATCTTACACTCACATGTTGTGTGTCATTGGCATTTCTTTAAAAAAATATATATATATATATCCCCTCAGAAGATATTGTTTCATTATTCCTGAACTAGAGTCAGGAGTAATTATTATACTTTCTTGGCTCATTTGGCTTGGTAGGATTCCTCTAATCCTTTATGTTATAGTTTAGGCCATGCTCTGATGCCCTTCACTTTAACCAGAGGTGTCATTTTAGCTTCTGTTTCAAGTGGTTAAGACCATAGTATACTTAACTAGCTTAGGGCTTCAAAATATATATTTCCATTATAATCCATGAAACCTGTAAATACTACCTTGTTTGTAAAAAAAAAGTTTTTTTTTTTTTTGCCTGCAGCGTTATTGCTGGGGCTGGATGAATCCACTGCTCCCGGAGGCATTCCCCACTCTCCCCTTTTGTTGCCCTTGTTATTTTATCGTTGTTGTGGTTATTATTGTTGATATTGGTGTAGTTGCTGTTGGATGGAACAGAGAGAAATAGAGAGAGGAGGGGAAGACAGAGGGGGAGAGAAAGTCAGACAGCTGCAGACCTGCTTCACAGATTGTGAAGTGACCCCCTGCAGTTGGGGAGCCTGGGGCTCAAACCTGGATCCTTATGCAGGTCCTTAACCTGCTGAGCTACCACCCAGACCACGTAAAAAATGTTTTTATAGGTTGAAAAACAAGATCAGAAAAAACCAAAAAAACACAAGTAGAACCTGAAATGGGATTGGCGTATCGCACCAAAGTAAGACTCTGGGGTGGGTGGCTGGGGAGAATACAGGTCCAAGAAGGATTCAGAGGACCTAGTGGGGGTTGTATTGTTATATGGGAAACTGGGGAATGTTATACAAACTATTGTATTTACTGTTGAATGTAAAACATTAATTCCCCAATAAAGAAATTTAAAAAAATTTTAATAGATATTATTATTATTATTTTACATATTTATTTATTTCCTTTTTTTTTTTGCCCTTGCTGTTTTTATTGTTGTTGTAGTTATTATTGTTGTAGATGTCGTCGTTGTTGGATAGGACAGAGAAATGGAAAGAGGAGGGGAAGACAGGGGGGGGAGAGAAAGATAGACACCTGCAGACCTGCTTCACTGCCTGTGAAGTGGCTCCCCTGCAGGTGGAGAGCTGAGGGCTCCAACAGGATCCTTATGCTGGTCCTTGCTCTTTGCACCATGTGCGCTTAACTGGCTGCGCTACCGACCGACTCCCGATAGATACTATTAAGAACCTTAAGGTCTGGCAATCATGATATAATCTTACATGGGTTCTAAAGGGGTGGAAAAATGATTTTTTAGAATATTAGTAGAGTCAGCCAGATCTGAGGTAGGCATAACAGTGGAAAGCTCAAGTGAGAAGAGAGTATGAAGACAGAGGCAGAGGTTGAAGTGATGTGTCTATAAGACAAAGAAAACGTGCAGTCACTAGAAGACAGACAGCAAACATAATTCTACTTTGGGCTTCCTGAGGGGTTCGGACACTGTTCAACACTGATGTCAGACTTCTGGCTTTCAGAACTTGAGAAAATAAATTTCTGACTATACTCTCACAGCGGTAAACAGTAGGGGAAATAAACCCGTGGGCTCTGTATCCCTGCTGCGTAAGGACCCAAAGTGTTTGCTACCAGGAATCTGGTTTTTATACCATCAGTGAAAGAAAAGAAAATCTGGTAAACTCCAGAGGAAGCCAGACACTGGTTCACTTATCTGAGAGAGAAGAAAGAAGGAAGGACATTTGGAAATCATAATAGATGTAGTAGTGAACTAGAAAATGAGAGCAGGACCACTAGAAAAATGGGGAATCTATCTACCCACCTATCTATACATATAGATAAATATAGATATATAGAGACAGATAACTATATAATCAGCCCATATAAATGACCTTGGTAGAACTACTGAAGTTTCCAATGGAGGGGATGGGACACAGAACTCTGGTGGTGGGAACTGTATTACAACTCTGTTACCTTATAGTTTTGTAAATCAATATTAGATCACTAATAATAAAAGAAAATAAGCTTCTGCTTTCTTATGCTCCCCAATTTGTGACTACTTGTCACAATAACCAGATAATGGGTGCACATAATTTACATTCCTTCTAGAAATTTACAACTTCAACCTCAGTCCTTAATGTCTGTTTTCAGACACAATATCACTCCTGTCTTCACCTTTTGGTTTAATCCTAAGAGCACCATTTACCTAGAATAAAATCTACTTGGAATAAAGTGATTTGTTGCCTTATACTTTGGATTTATGTTCTATTTTATTTTACACAGGGAATAAAAGTTGTTTTCCTTTCAGCTATAAAACAGGCTTTTTTTTGGTCTTATTTTATCTAGATTTTCTATACTTATTTGTAGTGAGTAATTCATTTGCAGTGCACCAGCCTACTGTTTGGGGGAGGAAAAAAGGTCTATATTAGCATTTTCCAGGAAGAACCATGGCTTCTTCTTTTTTGTTTTTTAAGACTTTATTTATTTATTAATGAGAAAGATAAGAGGAGAGAGAAAGAACCAGACATCACTCTGGCACATGTAATGACAGGGTTCAAACTCAGGACCTCATGCTTGACAGTCCAAAGCCCTCTCACTGTGCCATCTCCCAGACCACACTATGGCTTCTTTTATTCTAGCTAGAGAAGCCAGGAGCTTCACTCAATGATTTTGAAGGTCTAGGAGCCAGGAGCACTGATGATGTAATTCCACTCTGAGTAGAAGATTCAAGAATCAGTAATGTCAAGGGGAGAGGGCTTGAGGAAACAAAAAATCAGATTTCTAGAGACACCTTTACAGACACAACCAGAAATTATGTTTCTGTACATTCAATAGCCTATTCAAGTTGACTATCACAGTTTTAAATATCTTTAGAGATAACTGTTAAGAAGCATATATGATTCATGTGTACTGCTTAAACTCTTTCTGCTTATCTTTTCATATTATTTTGTACCTAAATTATAAATGATGATAAAGTATGTTAATGGTCTTATTTCCAAAGAAAATGAGACTTAGTGACTTGACATTTCCTCTGTGTTGTGAAGAAGGAACAATGAGCAAGGTGGTTCATTATTATGCTGGTATCTTAATTCTGCAGCACTCAAGGGCAGTGAAGTGAAAATCATAATGAATTTTGAAAGAAACTTAAAGTTATGTCACCAAGGTAGGGATGGACTAGTTAAAAAAAATCAGCAGGAAAGAAGAGAGGACTTTCAAAACAAATGAGATGATTTAAAGTGTTTAAATCAGTGGCAGGGGCTTTTGGCTATTTTTTTCAGTATAAATTTAGAAGCACAAAGAACATTTTCTCAGTTTTGTTCTCATTTGTTCACTGTATTCATTTTCACTCTGTATTGGTAGGGAAAAAGAGAAGACAGTAAGAGAGAGACAGCAGGAACGAACGGGGGGAGGGGGAGAGGGAGACACTGTTCCATTCTCCATAGAGTTCCCTGGTGCTGTTCTTAATACTTCCCTGTAGTGCCGGGCATAGAACCCAAACCTCTGACACATTTAAGACATGTGTTCTACTTGCTGACCTTCCTGTTGGACCCACTGTTACCATTCTGAGATAAAACCTTAACTATAGTATAGAAAGTTTGACTGGATGCAGTATAATTCATGCTAAGATCATTATGACTATCATTTTAGAGCATTAAATGACTAAAGTAGGTGTGGGTGAAGGGAGACTCAATAAATGCTGTTTTCCACTGCACTGACTTTAAGATGATTTCATTTCCTATGATACAGTTGCTTTCTACTTCTGAGTAGCAAATCGCTCAATATTTAGTAACTAAGAGCACTTATTATTTGGCAGTTTTTATTTATCCAGAATTCAGTTATGTTGTAGTAGGGTTCTGGGCTTCAAAATCACTTATCAGCTGCAGTCAAGGTGTTTACCTTATGTCTGTGGCTTCATCTGAAGGTTCTGCTGGGGGCAGACATTCTGTTTAGTTCACCCATGTAGTTGTTGGGTGAATACAGTGTAGTTAAGAACTATTGGGATAAGAGTTTTAGATCTTCATTGGTTGTTTGGCTAGAGGTCATCCTAGTCTTTTTTCAAGTATCTGTTTTATTAGGGGAAGCATGAAAAAGAGCTAAGAAAAATATTAGTAAGGTAAAAATTTCAGTCCTTTATATTTTAATATCATAAGAGATATCTTGTAGCTCTGGTTATATTTTATTCACTAGATTTTGTCTTTACTCAAGGAGAAATAATTATATAGGATATGAATATTAGCAGGATTGAATTATTTTTAGTCACTTTATAAGGCTGATAAGTCTATCAATTCAGTGATACACTCTTAGACAGTAATAACGTTGTGTAATTCACCTACATGGTGTAAATGACTCATAATTGAAAAATATGGTTAGCTATTGACATAATACTATTTCTTTTATTTATGCTAAGATATTTTCTCATCCACACCTTACTGGATATATTTCCTTGTTGTCTTTTTAAAATCATTTATTCATTTTTAAAGTTTTTATTATCTTTATTTACTTGTTGGATAGAGACAGACAGAAATTGAAAGGGAAGGGGAGATAGAGAGGAAAAGAGACAGGGAGACACCTGCAGCCCTTCTTTACCACTTTCAAAACATTCCACCTGCAGGTGGGGACTGGGGGCTCAAACCTGGGTCCTTTGACACTGTAATGTGTGCACTTAGCCAGGTGCATCACCACCCAGCCAGATTTTTTTAAATCTATTTATTGAATAGAGACAGAGATAAATGGAGAGGAAGAAGAGACACCTAAAGCACTGTTTAACTACTCGCAAAATTTCCACCAGCAGGTGGCGATGCAGAGCTTGAATTTGGGTCCTTGTGCATTGCAGCATCTGCACTCCGCTAGATGTGCCACCCCCAGGTTCCTTTCCTTGTTGTCTTCTGCTGATTCCCCCCACCCCATATTTTGGATCTCTATAAACTGTAGTGGTTCTGGGGAAATGGTTCTGACTTAAAAAAAATTATAAAAAGGAAACACTGACAAGACCATAGGATAAGAGGGGTACAACTCCATACAATTCCCATCACCAGAACTCTGTATCCCATTCCCTCCCCTGATAGCTTTCCTATTCTTTATCTCTCTGGGAACTTGGACCCAGGATGATTATGGGGTGCAGAAGGTGGAAGGTCTGGTTTCTGTAACTGCATTTCTGCTAAACATGGGCGTTGACCCATACTCCCAGCCTGTGTCTCTCTAGTGGGGCAGACCTCTGGGGAAGTGGGTTCTGACTTTTATTTCTCCATATGTAACTCACTCCTTTGATCATTGAAGCTACTCTTTTCTTGAAATATGACCTGTGATTCTCTCTTTAACTTCTCTGAACTTAGCACATCAATCTTGTGCTCAATCAGCTTCTTTTGATATTAGTTATTTCAAACAAGTATGTCTAGAAATTTCATCTCCCAAATTACTTTTTTCATAGTTTGGTTCTCAGTAAATGGCAACACCTTCTCGTTGCTCAGACAGAAAAAAAAACAAACAAACAAAGACGTCATTATAGAAAAAGATAAGGCTTCTTTTGGGCACTTCAGAGTATTTTAATTCAGCAGTTTGATTAGGTTATGGTAACTATGGTAAAGCTTTGACTTGAAAACGTAAGTGGTTGGCACATGACATGGACTGCTTTCTGCCTTCAGTCCATTATTCTCCAGCCATCAGATTCCATGATTTGAGGATTCTGGGAGAAGAAGGGGTGAGAGCTGACAGCCTAGAGAGCTGCCAAAAATCTGCTACAATCACCTTCCCTGTTTTACATTATGTTGTATGCTAATGACATCTGCTAATCATGCCACGTGGCCCTGCCTTCCTTTTAGCGTATTGTCTCCACTAAGTCACATATCCCCAACAAGTCATGATTTCTCTTTCCCATTCCAGCCAAACACACCTCATCCTTTGCTTCATGTACCCATTTCCCACCAGCAGTTCTTACATGGGTAATTTCTTTCTCTATTGTACATTTTCTTTTCATTGTTTGCTTCTCTGTTGTGATTCTCAAATTAGAAACTCTATGGACTTTTTAAAAAGCTTAACTCAAATCCTTTTTTAAAAATACAAATATAAATACCATTTGGAATAAAACCGTAACCACAGTCATGAGAAGCTACATACCCCCAACCTACCCCCCACTACTTCTTCAATTGTATTTTTTCCAGTTTCTTTGTCTCCCCCATGTGCTCTAGATATATGGATTTTGATTCTATTTTTAGAGCACACCAAACCTGTTTTTCTCCAGAGTCTCAACACAGTAACTAGTCTCTGGTAATTCCTTCTCACATTGTTATGGAAGCCAAGAAGTCCTACAGTCTGCAGTGTGCAAGCTGGAAAACCAAGGAAGCCAGTGTGAACTAGTTAAGTCCCAAGAAATCCCAAAGTCTGAGAAAAGTAAATGCCCATACCAAGGGCAAGAAAAATGAAAGCCCTAGTTTAAGTAGAGAGAAAGTGAATCCACTCTTTCTTGATCTTTTCCCTCGGTTTGGTTGATACCCACCATGAACAAGACCATCTGCTTTGCTCAATTCAACTGATTGAAATGCTAATTTCTTTCCGAAACATCCAGAAATATTTTGCTATTTTGTCATCCCTTTGCTAAGCCAAGATGACACGTAAAAGTAAGTATCACATTTGTACCAGCAAGTAGCTGTAAATAAAAACAAGGATAGTGCATGGAATGATGTTGAACAGCCTAAAATGCTTGTGTGGTACCAGTTGGACAGAAGCACAGATATGCAAATCTCCAATGGCTACTTTGTAATTGTATCAGAGAGAACTTCTCTGTGTTTTGCCCTCTGTCCATTTTCTTGCTCTGTTAGTTAGGAATTGTGACCCTGCCTATTTAATACCCAGTGATTAAGGGGTCATATTAGTATGATCATTTTTTTATTCCTTTCAAGTAAAGTATTAGCACTTATCTAGATGGCTCTGGAGTTCAGGACAAAAACATTTAATCTATGTAAGTTGTAATTTATCTTGACAAAACTCAGAGCAAGGGAGAACCTGTGATTTTTTTGTCAGTTATTAATAAAAGCCAAAATGGGAAGAGATGATCACTTCTAATAAAGGAAGTGTCTGTGCAATTTATATCAAGACAGATTAAATTAATATCTAATCCTTAAGTATATGTAATTGGATTTACATATTCACATCTTTGCAATTAGGAGTTGATATTTAAAGGGCATGCTTCCCATTTTCTTTATTACAAAAATCTAGTGGGTTTTTTTGTTGTCATAGAATTACAATCAAGGTAAAAAACTTTGTATGATAACTTCTAATCATAGGAAAAGAAAAGGTTTAGTTAATAAAGATTCTTTAGAGAAACCATAAAAAAAAGTCTGTTGATTTAAGTGGTATTTAATTCTGACATTCAGAATTTAGGTTTCACAATGCTCATTTATAATTGCAACCCGTTTCCTTTTAATTTATACATTGGGAATGCTTCACCGTAAAGGTTAAGTTCTTTTCTTCCAAGACTCAGAACTGAGAAAGATTGTCTCTTGATGGTACTTCATGCTGGAGAGTGCTTCAACCTCCTGACGCACTGGGGTACTACTAAGTACATTACAGATACCTGGATATCATTTAGTTCTGTGAAGTGGCAATTTCCCCTAGAGGTCTGAAGAATTAAAGTCTGACTACTCACTCAAACTGTAGATATCGTATGATATCCCTTATTAACTTGGCTGTGATGCCAAGTTAATAAGCTCATGATGAAGCACAGAGATTGGTATTGTATGTTCTCGCTATTAAAACAACATACATGATTGTGATTATGAGCTGCAAGGTTCAAGCAAATTCTTGAATGAGGTAATTAAACCATGAAAGTTATAACTTCCAAGATTTTAGAACTAAGAGCATTTGGTTTTGGAGAGTATGGCAGGAATGTCAATTTCTTTTTCTTTTTCTATTTTTTTAGTATAACTGGAAAATATGTGCCAAAAGTTTTAATAATGTGCTTTATCTTTGACACAGAAAATTTCATTTACATTAAATTACCAGAAGGAAGTACATAGCATTGTACTATGAAATTCACAGGAATCAATGAACTGTCCCAAGTGCTCAGTAATGAGAGTTTATTAAATGTATTGTGATAAATTTAAACAACAGAATTCCATGTAGTAATGGAAACTGGTGAAACTTTGATATGAAAACAGATTAATAAAACAACTTCTAATTACACAATTTAAATAGCTTATATGATACTGTTAATCATGATAAGAAGCCCAGATGACAAACCAAGGACCATCAATGGTCATCTTTGGGAGAAAATCATATTTGTGATTTCTTTCTTCATTTTCTATTTGTCAAGATAATCAAGGCATTGCAAGGAGAACTATACAATGGATGTTGCATTATATTATTGTAAATCTTAAAATATGTTAGAATTATATAAGAAGTATGAAAAAGGGAGCTACAAGTCACCAGGGAACTGCTTTCCAATCTTTTTCCTTTTTGCCTAGAACAATTTCTTGTTATGCATAAGCATGCTGCATTTTAATGAATAGAAAACTTTCTCTGCAATTCATTACTATTTGCTTTGAATGACAGCTTAATTTTGATAAGGATGTATTATTTTGCTACTCTGATTATAATTATTGATGGATATAATCAGCAGACTGGGCATTTTAGTTTTAAAAAGCCTCTCAAACATTTCCTCTAGGTTTTATGAAAGGATGTTATATCAATAACTATAATGAAATTCATAATTTAGAACTTTTGGGAGTCGGTCGGTAGTGCAGTGGATTAAGCACACGTGGCACAAAGCACAAGGACCCGTGGAAGGATCCTGGTTAGAGCCCCCGGCTCCCCACCTGCAGGGAAGTTGCTTCACCAGTGGTGAAGAAGTTCTGCAAGTGTCTATCTTTCTCTCCCCCTTTCTGTCTCCCCTCCTCTCTCGTTTTCTCTCTGTCCTATCCAGTAACAGCATCAACAACAACAATAATAACCACAGCAAGGCTAAAACAACAAGGGCAACAAAAGGGGAAAAAGTAGCCTCCAGGAGCAGTGGATTCACGGTGTAGGCACTGAGCCCCAGCAATAATCTTGGAGTCAAAAAAAAAAAAATAATTTAAAACTTTCTTATTTTGCTGATAACAGGGGCTTTCATATGAATTATTTTTCTGTCAGATGACAAAATATGAATGATATTAGTATTTATACAGTACAGTCTTATTTTACTTAGTTGATATAAGATCAACTTAATTACATTTCTTAGGAGAATTTTGAAATTTGTACTTATGCAGGATATTCTTAGCACAAGGCATTTGGACTCTTTCTTTCCTTTCTTTCTTTCTTTCTTTCTTTCTTTCTTTCTTTCTTTCTTTCTTTCTTTCTTTTCTTCTTTCTTTCTTTTTTTCACCAGAACACTAATCGTCTCCGGCTCATGGTGGTGCAGGGGACTGAACCTGAAACCTCAGACTTGAGAGGTATGAGAGTTTCTTTGCATAATTATTATGCTACTTTATCCCTGCTCAGCATTTGGATTCTAATTTACTCTTATACATAATCTTCAAGATCTTTATTTAACTTTACTTTTCTATAGGAAGGTTTGGAGATTCCTTGTAAAAAGATAAATTGTTTTGTATTTGGACTATGTAGCATTGTTTTACTGCTTTAGTCTGAAAAAAAAAAAAAGCCTTTCTCTTAAAGAATGAGGTCATGTTTCCACTGACACCTCCCTCAAACTAAACAAAAGTCATTTCACTTAAGATTGCTGTTCCGTTGAGTAACAATGACCTGTCATTAGGTAGTGCTGATTTTCCTTTCTTTGCTGAAGCGAGAAAGAATGCTAATTAGATATGACCTAAAAATCAAGACGTAGTTCTTTAATTATTGACACTAGTGTGTAGTGTATAAACCTGACTTGATCACTCCCACTGCTTACTTTATCAACTTCTGCAGAAACTACAAGAGAATAATCCATTTCTCTCAGTGAACAATTCACTAAAGTAAAAAAAAGAAATACTAGAAAGAAGATAAAATTTATATTTTATTAGCTTATAGCATATACTCTACCGATGGATAAGAACAGACCTTATGTAGCCTAGGTAAAAATAAAGGCAAGGCTTATGCATGGCAATAAAAGGTTTATGAAAAGAAAAATTAACCACAAGGAAGAATGAAAAGAACAAAAAGTCTGAGGATAATTCCCCAAAGCAAACATTGTATTTGTCTAAGTCTTTCTAATGTTCAAAACGAAGAAGGAAGCTTGGTAGGTTACAGTTCAATGATTAGTAAAAGGAAGGTGTGCAAGTTTCAGAAAGTAGAAAAGTTTTCTTGCGAATGCATCTAGAAAAACTTTATAGAGTGTAAATCTACGTGTAAAGGATTTTTGAACAAGTGATCTAATAGAAATACTATCTTTTTCTTATAGTTTTCTTCAACTTTTTTAAGCTCCTTTACCAACTACATTTGTCTCTCCAGTATTCTTCTACAGAGTATTATTTGTGTTGTTCTTAGAGCATTTATAGTATTTTGACTTTATTAATATTATTATTACATTTTTTATCCCTGATGGACTTTGATTTATCCCTTTACCCATTTGCAGCTTTTTTCCCTAAACATAAGAAACATTTATTGAGTAATTTTGCCTGATGGCAGATACTTAACAGAGTTCTTATGTGCTTTGCCTCATTTTATATGCCTAATACCTTTAAATTCAGACTCCTTACAATACTGACATTGTCTTTGACCAGTGAAGAAACTATACTGTGAAGAGACAAAGAATACTATGTATCAGTCTCACATCTGACAACTGATGGGTTAGAATCCATGTCCCATTGATTTTGAAGAAATTGCTCTTAAAACTATATTCACTTCTAGACAGAATTTTTATTAAAAAAAATAGCTTTTGCGCAAAGCACAAGGACCGGCATAAGGATCCTGGTTCGAACCCCGGCTCCCCACCTGCGGGGGAGTCGCTTCACAGGCGGTGAAGCAGGTCTGCAGGTGTCTATCTTTCTCTCCTCCTCTCTGTCTTCCCCTCCTCTCTCCATTTCTCTCTGTCCTATCCAACAACAACAACAACAATAATAACTACAACAATAAAAAACAACAAGGGCAACAAAAGGGAATAAATAAAATAAATATAAAAAATAGCTTTTAAAAGAAACACTCTAGACAATCCCCCCCCTTTCTTAAATTTGATAGGACAGAGAGAAATCAAGAAGGGGGAGGGACAGAAAAGGTAAGAGAGAGACACCTGCAGCACTGCTTCACAGCTCCTAAAGCTCCCCTCACACACACAGGCAGAGATCAGGGGCTTGAACTCATGTCCTTGTGCATGGTAATGTGTATGTGCTCTGCACCACCACTGAGCCCCTGTAAAAATTCTTTATGTGAATGGGAAAAAAAAAAAGTATTTTTCACTTTTGACTCCTATTTGTAAGGCTAAAAGGAAAAGGTTTAGGTGAAGTCATTTGGATATAAAGATTTGGATGAAGATTCCACGTAAAGCTAGCCACCCATCCTAAATCCAGCAAATGGGAAAAATGGTTCAGATATCAAACACTTCAGACAAGTGATTAATATCAAATATCTTTAAATAATTCATACAGCTCAACAAAAAAGAAAAAGAACAGCCCCCCCCCAAATGAGCAGAAGATATAACTAGATGGTTCTCTCAGGAAGAGATACACATGGCCCACAGACAAATGCAGAAATGCTCCAATTCATTCAATAGAGAAATGCAAATTAAAACCACAATGAGATTCTACCCCACACCTGTGAGAATGGGGTCCATCAATAAAACAAGAGAAGATAAGTGTTGGAAAGGTTGTGGAGAGACAGAGGAACTCTATTCCAGTGCTGGTGGAAATGCAAATTGTTGCAGCCATTATGTAGAACAGTATGGATAATCTTTAAATAAATACAAATGGAAATACTTTATGATCCAGCAGTTCCACACTTAGGCATTTACCCAAGACATAATAAAACTAATTCAAAGGGATATATGCACTTCCATATTCATAGAGGCTTTATTCACAATAGCAAAATAGCAAAAGCTTGGAAATAAACAAAATGCTCTTTGACAGATGGCTGGACAAACAAAGATAAGGGACATATCCTCACTGGAATAGTACTCAGTAATAAAAAAGACGATACTGTGTCATTTGTGATAAAGTGGATGGAATTGGAGATTATTCTTAGTGAAGCAAGTATGGAAGTGAAGGATAATTACAGAATGGTTTCACTCATGTGGAATATAGAGAATTGAACATATGAATGTGAGAAAAAGTGTGTCAACCTATATCTAAGTTTGTGGGAGAACTATAGTGGTTATGTATGAGGGTGGGGAAGGAGACAGAGACTTTTGGTGATGGGAGTGGTGAGAAAAAAGAGGGGAAAAATAAAGATAATCATCCACCCATCCATCCATCCATCCATCCATCCATCCATCCATCCATCCATCCATCCTGTACTTGCTCTGTATACTCTGGTCATTGCACAATCACTGAGGAATACTTAGAATGCAAAAAATATGGAACACTTTTTCTTTTCAGTCAGATTACACTTAATTGTGCCACAGTAAGTATTGGGCTTAGATTTAAGAGATCGCAACAGCAAGGGTTTGCAATGTCCCTCATGGTTTGACTATGATTTCATCACTTCTTTGCTCTGGTTGATAGAGTAGCTTCTATTTGGGTCATTGACAGCCTGTGGCAGAGGAAATGAGACATGGAAAACATGAATTGGCTCTAAAAGTTCTTTCTTGGAATTGACATGTAATTACTTTTGCCTGCAATTCACTGGCCAAAAAACATCACAGAGACAGTCCTGAGCATAAGATGAAAATGAGCAAACATGTCACAAAGATGGGTAATGTAAGCCTTATGAACAAACCTATTGAGAGTAGAGCAAAAGCTATAAACTTCCCACGGGGTGATGGACCCATGGGACAGAAATTTTATTATTTTTTAATTACATTAGTATATTCTATCATACTTTTCCATTTCTTGGCTATATCAGTCCTATATATTCTAGCATAAATATTTGTTATTAATTAATGGTGGCAAGGTCCTGGCCATCTTGATTATGGAAGGGTGATCTAAAATAGATTCATAGTGTCAGTGTTACAAAGGGGGTGGGGTGGGAGAATAAACTGAGATGATTGTCTACTGTTTTGTTTGTTTTGTATGTCGTAAACTTACTCCAACCTCCTTGAAGAAGCAGGTTTATATTGCAGGGTGGTTGCAGTTTTCTAGACTTGGACTCAAATCTTGACTTTACCCAGTAGAAATTGACTATGGGAAATCTCTAAAAATTGTTTATCCGATATTAAGAATTTCATTTAGTCACCAGCAGCAATCGATATCACAGTGTTTTCTTCCTAAGGTCCAGCTGCCAGATGTCTTTTAGATTATTTCCTGTGCCCAGTATTCAATGCATATTATTCAAGTACCTTTCATTTTACCACCACTCTCCAACTTCCAAGTTTCTTCACAGTGTGGGATATTAACCTATTTTTCTTAATAGATCCTGAACCATAATTGTGAGATTCACGCCTGGAAGTAGAATGGATAAAGAATGAAATATTGTTTATTCTTTTAACAAGTAGCCTGGAGAAAAGTATAATAGATTCAGGAAAAATATGAAGAATATTAATACAGTGTAAAGATTGCTTTGTTGCCTCTAGGCAAATAAATATTTACATCATATTTTTGACCATATTTTTCTGACAAAGCATTATTCTTTGATGTTCTGGTTAACTAAAGAAACGGGCAGGGTGGTAAGAGCTATCATTTGCCTTCTTATTGAAAATCTCCCTCTAGTTGGAGGTCCAGAGTGGAAAACTTGCAATTTGTTTAGTGGAAATCAATCTGATTTTTTGTTCCTTCTTCAAGAGGAAGGAACAAAAAACTCAAACACTGGTTATTGTCCAGATTCCAAAGAGATTTGCCTATCTTAACTGGCTGAAGACTTCTCTTTGTTAAACACTTATGTATATCATTTAAAAAGAAAGAGAATAGTTGCATACTAACTTTTCAGTGAAATAAAGCTGTAACAGGCTATTCTTCTTTTTCAGAATATAATTTTATTTTATTTATTTTTAATTTTTAATTTTTAAAAATTTATTTATTTAAGAAGGGAGACATTAGCAAAATCATAGGATGGGGATGTACAACTCCACACAATCTCCATATCACATCCCCTCTGTAATAGCTTTCCCATTCGCTATTCCTCTGGGAGCATGGACCCAGGGTCGTTGTGGGTTGCAGAAGGTGGGAGGTCTGGCTTCTGCAATTGCTTCATCACTGAACATGGGCGTTGACTGGTCAATCCATACTCCCTCTCTGCCTCTCTCTTTCCCTAGAAGGGTGAGTCTCTGGGGAAGCTGAGCTCCAGGACGCATTGGTGGGGTCTTCAGTCCAGGGAAGCCTGGCTGGCATCCTGATGGCATCTGGAACCTGGTGGCTGAAAAGAGAGTTAACATACAAAGCCAAACAAATTGTTGAAGAATCATGGACCCAAAGGTTGGAATAGTGGAGATGAAGTGTTGGGAGGTACTCACTGCAAACTCTAGTGTACTTCTGCTTTCAGGTATATATTTGCCCTAGTTTATGGATACCTGTGAACATATATGCTCTGTCTCCTGGAACCTGGTCTATATCTAGGTTTGGGACTTTGTTAGGAAGTGAACCACCTGGGATGGAATTAGAGAATACTATGAAAGGAAAGGTCTCACCCGAATGATGAAGCTGAAGAGTTGTCATTCCACACCTGAAGTCTCTGGACACAGTCTGAAGTGAAGCATGCTGGGGTGGCACTCGTGTTGATTTGGTTGAGATCAGCAGATGCAATATTATTTGATAAGAATTGGGAGAAACATACGGGAAAGTGGGCCCTACCCTAGGGTCCCAGGACTGGGGGAAGTTTTGGCTCTATAGTGGAAATGTGAGGTTCCTGCTGTCTTAGGGTTTGAGAAGACAATGGATAGTTACTGTTATCATCACATTATTTGGTAATTGGGTTAGCTTTGAAAAGTCCCTTTGTAAGACATACAATCATTTTTTCCCCCTCTCATATTAATTAAATAGTAACAGGCAATTCTGTTTTGACTAAAACAACCCAATTCAAACAGCTAGTGCAACAAATGTCTTGATCAGGGGGTTAAATTCTAAATAACATTTCCCTTTTTTTTTTTGTAGTGCATTGCTATATTTATTGGGAAGATGAGAAAAAAATGACTCACCTTGAGGTAGGTTATTTTGTTGACTTGATAAATATATTAGACTATGATCTAAACTTGCTTTTAACATTCTAGGTCAGTAGATATCTAGTATAAGGTGTGGTAGAGACTTGATAGGGAGGGATAATCTCAAAGGTTTTGCAGATCTCTGATCTAAGGAGATTGGGAAAAAACACTAAACCTAATAGGATAAGAACAGGATTGAGTTTTCACATATCTAGATGAGCATAAATATAGGCAAGGTGATGCTTTAGTGTTTATCACTGATATGGATCATGAGTCTACAGGCAGTAGGAATGAGAGACTTCTCTGGGAAGGCAGAAAGAGCTGATGATTTATTTATTTATTTATTTATTTTTATTTTTAGTTATCTTGGTGCTGGTTTCTGGAAAGGCAGAAAACTTGGCATATTTTATAGTTTATATAGAAGACATTAAAATTAAAAAATAAATAAAAGAAGAAGACATTAAAATTATCTTCTTAACATTTGGAAGTTGCAATAGGTGTAGGTATGACTTAGAAAGAAAGAGAAGTCATGGGCCCTTTGGAATATAACTAAAATATGCCTACTAGCTATCTACAAAATGGAGACCCCCAACTCTTCATCTGCATTATTCCAGCCTTTAGGTTCATTATAAGTCAACAATCTGTTTGGCATTATATGTTAACTCTTCTTTCAGCCACCAGGTTCCAGATGCTAGTATGATGCCAACCAGACTTCTCTGGACAGATGACCCCACCAATGTGTCCTGGAGTCCCGCTTCCCCAGAGCCCTATTCCACTAAAGAAAGAGAGAGACAAGCTGGTGCTGGAAGCCAGCCCCTGTGAAAGTAAGTAAGAGTTCCTGAAAGAAAGGGGGAGTCAGCAGTGAAGAAAAAGTGAGAGACACATCAGTGGCTTCAAGTACATGAGAGAGGCATCTCTGCCCTCTATTTTCAGGGACTTATTATTTAAACACTTTTTGCTTGGATATAGTTGACATCATGTAAGATTATTTTCATTAACATTAAGGATATAGATGACATGCATGATTGTTTTCATTATCAAGAATAACCTTAAACAACATTATTATTATTATAAGTATGTTTTCCTTAGAAATTTCCCTAGGTCTAGGACATCCTGATCTCCCCTTGAAAGTTTCCTGGGACTGGGGTAGCCAAAATCTACCCTTGAAAGTTTCCTTGGTCTGGAGTTGTCTAAATTTCCCCCTGAAAGTTCCCTTGAAATGACCATCTGTGTTTTGACCATCTCCCTGTTCTAACCTTCTGTATGAATAAACATTTCTCCCTGTAACTAAATCTAGTAGCTTTTCTTCTTAACCCATTCTTGGATGGGTCTAACTAGATCATAAACCAGTAAGTTGTCCACATAAAGAAATCTTCTGCTGTAAAGTAAGCACACACCATGGGGACTCTCTTCTGGTTAACCTTTACATATGTAAAATTTCAGTAACTTTTAGCTATGTGAAAGTTTACTAACTTCTACCAATATATCCTAACATTAGCTATTTAACTACACAACCTTTATACTCATCATGGATGCCTATGAGTAGAAACAGGGGGTTTGTGGGTGAGAATTGAGCCTTTATGTAACTAGGTGAATACTACAATCTGTCACTCACACTATAAGCAGTAATCTGGCTTCTGGTCTGAGTCCAGCTGATTGAGAAGCTGTAATGATGATAAGTAGCTCCTTTTCTGAAAGCTTTTCAATGGGTACAGCAGCTTCTGCTTCTAGGACATTTTTAGTCTGGTCACACTCACTGCCTTAATTGCTGTCACTATGTACTTCCCCTTGGGATCTCTTTCTATTGTCCCCAGGTAATATTTGTGTATTTGTAATACAACCAATAAATTCTCAGATTATCAATGTAATTAAAAACAAATTGCTTCGGTTTAGTCTAGAACTTCCCACTCTAGAGTAGGTTCCAGTCTGTTTGGACTTTGTCTGGCAACAAATGAGACATCACCTCCACCATTATTCACAAAGGATGAATACTTTCAGTTCAGTTCTGGCTTTCTCGGACTTTGTCTGACAGCAGCCGTGACGTCGCCTCCACCATTTCTCCCTTTCTTTTTTATTTTTAATAAGAAGGTCTCTAATTCCAGTTGAATGGATTGGATGTTTTTGTTCAGGAGTCAGATGATGACTGGAAGTACAAGAAGTAGTATGAGTTTAACAGCCAAAATAATGCCTATATTTATTAGAAGAGTTCATGTCTTATTATTAAAAAAATTAAGGAGCTATTCAGAAAAGAACATAGCAACCTCTGAGGCACTGGGCCATGGCACAAGAACCTGACCAATAGACTGGACTTGTGTTTGTAAGTCTTCTTCATCACTGACTTCCCCTTTCCTTCAGGGACTCTTATTTACTTTGGCCTGGGCCAGCTCCCAGCAAGTGGAGCCTGAACAGGGACCTGAAAGTAAGTTCTTTTTCTTTTCAGGGGGGATAGCATTCCACCATGGGAGCTACAGGCCTCCTGGTAGAGGATAGGCCAGGTTAAGAAGGTGGATAGGTCAGAACTTTTGAGAAGATATGGGGCATATTGAGTCTAAAGAAAGAGGACTCTTTATAGATATTATAAAGTAGTTAGTTCAAGAAGTGTGCCCCTGGTTTCCTTGAGAAAGAACCTTAGTTATTGAAATATGGGAAAGACTAGGTGAAGAATTAAAAGAATTTTATGTCTAAAATGGACCAGAACAGGTTACCATAGATGCCTTCTCTTTATGGAACTTGCTAAGAGATGTTTTGGAGCCTGTTCATGAATCACTTTTGTTTTCACAGCGGCTTGCTGGTGCTAATATCTTAGCCACAAAAAGTACTCCCTTATTAAAGGGAGTGTCAGCTAGACAAGAAGATGTTTATGTAACTCTGTCTAGATTTATAGATCAGGTTTCAAAAATCATACCACAAAAAGAGGCAGCACAGATAATTATCAAACAATTGGCTCCTGACTTGTCAGACCTTAATTCGCCCTTTAAGAAAGACAGGCTCTTTAATTCATTATGTATGAGCCTGTTTTGTATGAGTTTTTCCTCCCTTCCTACAAGACAAAACTATAGCTGCTTCCCTGTGGAGAGAAGCCTCTACTCAATTCTTAAATAAACTCATAAGAGAACAAATGGTGCCACCAAGAAAACTGAGAGATACTTTTCCTGTTGACAGCAGCTGTGATGTCACCTCCACCAGGCTGGGAGTATGGATCAACCTGTCAACACCTGGGGAAGCAATTACAGAAGCCAAATCTTCCACCTTCTGCACCCCATAATGACCCTGGGCCCATACTTCCAGAGGGATAAAGAATAGAGAAGCTATCAGGGGAAGGGATGGGATACAGAGTTCTGGTGGTGGTTGTACCCCTCATATCCTATCGTTTTTGTCTGTGTTTCCTTTTTATAAATAAAAATTAAAAACAAGAGAAAAGAAAGAGAAGTCAGGGCTTCAGGGAAAAAAAGGGGCACATATGTGTAAATATAGACAGATTGTTATAGAAATAAATCAGTGGACCTTGAAGAAATCATGTTAAGTGAGATAAGTCAGAAGAAAAAGGATGACTATGGTATGATCTCACTCATAGACAGAAGTCAAAAAACAAGATCAGAAGGGAAAACACCAAGCAGAGCTTGGACTGGAGTCGAAGTATTGCACCAAAGGAGAAGACTCTGGTTTGGGTGGGGGTGGGGGGAGGTTCAGGTCCTGGAACATGGTGGCAGAGGACCTAATGCAGATTGAATTGTTATGTGGAAAACTGGGAATGTTCTGCATGTACAAACTATTGTATTTACTGTCTACTGTAAACCATTAATCCCCCAATAAAGAAATTAATGAAAAATAGTATTAGAGAGAAAATAACATTTAACAAGACATAGAGGATTGCAAGAATGAAAGAAAGAAAAAAAAAAAAAGAAGTCACCTTAGATCACCTGCATATTAGATGTCAGACTCAGGCAAAAACTAGTAGGGTCATGGGCCTCTTGTAATACAACTAAAAATAGATCTACTAGCTTTTTCCAAAACAGAGACCCTAAATCATAATCTGCAGTATTTCAGCTATTAGGTTCATGATTAGTCAACAATTTGTTCTGCTTTATATTTTAACTCTTCTTCAGCCACCAGGTTCCAGATGCTATCATGATACCAACCTGATTTGCTGGGAAGATGATTCCACCAATGTATCCTGGAGCCCCACCTCACCATATCCCCACCCCACTAGGGAAAGAGAGAGGCAGTCTGGGAGTATAAATTGACCTGTCACTACCCATGCTCTATGGGGAAGCAATTACAGAAGCCAGACCTTCCACCTTCTGCACCCCATAATGACCCTGGTCCATACTCCCAGAAGGATAAAGAATAGTGAAACTATCAAGGGAGGAGATTGGATATGGAGCTCCAGGGACTGGGAATTGTGTGGAAATGTACCCCTCTTATCCTATGGTCTTGTCAATATTTCTATTTTATAAATAAAAATTAGAAAAAGAAATAAAAAGTCAGCCCATATCTGTGATCCTGGGAGAACACCTGATGTTTCTAATGGAAGGAATTGGCCACAAAACTCTGGCGGGTGGAATAGTGCTATACTGTCTCCACATAGTTTTATAAATCATTATGAAGTTGCTAATACATTTCTTTAAACTGCCTTCTCAAGACGGTACCATGATAAGATATTTCTTATCTTATTCAATAAATTTCAATCTTTGAAGTCTTTCTCAACATTTAAATTAGTCAGTAATTTGCTAGGGAAATTGTTGACAATGCTTGAAAAGTATAAATGAAAATAAAAAGTTTCTATTTTGTTTGAAAACTTAATGGTTTGTTCAGTTTGACTAATAGTTCCAAATGTAGCTGAAGTCAGAAGTGTCTGTTTTTTTGTTTGCTTGTTTTGGTTTTTGCATCCAGATTCTGGGACTTGGTGCTGGCACTAGGAATCCACCACTCATATTTCTTTCTTTACTTTTCTTTTTTTTTTAATTCCATAGGACAGAGAGAAATTCAGAAGAGAAGGGGAGCTAGAGAGGAAGAGGAAGAAGGATATATGCCTGCAGACCTGCTTCACCTGTTGTGAAACATCCTTGCTGCAGGTGTATGTGTGTTTGTTCGGGGGTGGAAGGCCTCAAACTCAGATCCTTGCAGGAGTCACTGAGTCCCTGTGCTTAGTTCTATGTGCACTTAATTGGTTACCCTACTGCCTATCTCCCCCCTTTTAAAGATAGTTATCAAGGTCCTAACTGGGATCAACAAAATCAGAAATTTTGAGAGAAGTGAGTTAAAATTTGCATTTCAATACTTCTTGGATGATTATACATAGACTTCCAGAGAAAGTATAGAACCTCTGGGTAATAGAATGTGGCTAATAGAATTTACTCTCAGCCAGACCACTTTATCAATATATAGAGAAACAGTAAGTAAATAGCATTAAAAAACCCCAGTAAAATAACAGTTCCCTATGGTTAAACTAACATTAGTTACTACTCATTGTTAAAGATCAGGAAAAGCAATAACTAATTTTTGATCTGTGATCAAAATGTTGATGAAAATATTTTTGAGGAAACATTTCACTGAATTTAAAATATTGACTGTCTATTATTTACCCAGTCTATAGCTGTGCTGGATTCTGTGGAAATATTAATAGAAACTTTGATTTCTTTTTTGGTAGAGTTTAAAATTCAGATGCTATTTAAAGAAAATCTAATCACTCTGCAATACTGAAAAATTTCTGAGGTTATTGGGTAAAGACTTAATTTTGTCAATTCATTAGTTAAACTGCCTTATTTGTTAGCATACTTATGGTAGGTGGCATTGATAATCAGAACAATGTTTTTCTTTTGTGTGTTTCCCACCCTAGGACCTGGAGAAGATACAAATTTCCCAGATGCTAGACATGGCCATGGAACCCAGCTCTGGCCAAAGAAAGGTAGGAGTTGTTTTCAGATGATCTATAGGAAAAATACTTCTCTTGCTTCTAAGGCAAAAAGAAGTAAGCTGGGGGCTGGGTGGTGGTGCACCTGATTGAGCACAATGTGCAAGGACCTGAGTTAGAGCCCCTGTCCCCATCTTCAGGAAAAAAAGCTTTGACAGTGATGAAGCAGTGCTACAGGGGTCTGTCTCTCTCCCCATCACCCCCTTCTCTCTTGATTTCTGGCTTTCTCTATCTAATAAGTACAGATTAAAAAAAAAAAGTAAACTACTGTACACTGCCCCCTGCTATACAGCTTTGAAACTCCTTATTTAGAGTTGATGTGACTTAATTAACCTCATTAACTTCATTAACTAAATTAAGAAATACAAGAAACCCAGTCACCAATCCAGAGATTAATGCTAAATCAAAGCCCCAAATCACCCATCTTCTCTGAAAACATCCAACCCCCCAATCCAATTCGATATTATTGAAGCTGGTATTTGTTTGTTATTTTATTAGTTACCATCAAACACATTTCTAACAGATGCACTGTTTGCTTTCTTTTAAACTTCAAATTTTAGAAAAGAAGCCCTAGCTCCCTCTTCTAAAATAGAAAATGACTAAGTCTATATCACGGTGAAATCTGTTGTTTTGCCTGATCAGTTTCCTTTCCTCTTTCTTTCTGGTGATATTATGCTGACATCTGAGAAACTGCCCTTCTTTCATCCTCAGACCTTAGTGCTTAATAATAATGACTATACCCATGGCAAAAGATGGGATATGAGTCATTGCCTTTGTAAATGAAAGCATCAGACTGATTCAAGGGTAAGACCCTCCCCCCCCCAAAAAAAAAAAACAGACATAGATCAGATCTTAATGATAGTAGTCTATCTCCTTGTCTGGAATTTGCATAAATCCTGGAGTCAATTTTGAAACTAGCTTATGAAAAGATAAATTCTTTTTGGCTTAGATTATTTGAGTTGGCTTTCTGATACCAGCAACCAAAAGATAACTGATTTCTAAATCAAGTCATTCGAACTTTCTCATCATTTAGCATTTTCATCATCAATAACATCTATGCTGTGATGTACTAACATAAACTGGATGGCCACAAATAAGTGATACTATAAAAGGAATTCCAATTTTGAGCAAGAGGTCAAAGCAAATCACCATAAAAATTTCTGTAACTTCTCAAATTTTATGGTACTACAAAATGCTCTATTTCTGTGCAGAGATTATGACAACAGGGAGAGAAATGATGAACAGTTTGCTTTTGCATAGCACATGCTTGACAAATGCTAAATGAGTTGAAGGGATTGTAGTAATTTGGGAATCACTGAAATAGCACCATATTGTTGAGTTAGAAACAGAGATTCTAAACATCTTGCTTTTTAGTGCTAGTTTCTAGACCAGACATAGATTCTGGTCCCAGTTCAGAATTTTATTGCAGTTCAAACTCTGGTTGGGTTGATTAATGGCCAACTTTTGAATCCACAAGTGACTTGATAAACTTATTTGTAAGAAGTGACTGTACTTTCACGGTTTAAAGAAAATGTTGGAATGAAAAATGCAGTGGCAAGGAAATAATGTCTATTGAGGATTTACTGTGGGTCTCACCTTTTGCTAGGTGCTTTATTTTGAATTATTATAGTTAGTTGTTAAAATAACAAAGAACAGGTGGTCTATCCATTTTTTCAGATCAAGTAATGGAAAATTAAGTAGGTAAATTAAATTTACCAGAACTTATAGATCATAGAAATATTGTCTCTGAGGTCCAAACTATATTTGTATTTACCAGACAAGCTTAAACTCTATTTTGTAGTTACACTTTTGTTTAAACAGGGTGTGTGTGACAAATCCGGTATTCACCTTCATTTTTATCTGCTTCCATATACTCTGACAATGACATTTGCTCTGCCTCTATTATTGAAATTGCTTGAAATCAAGCAATGGCTAGGAAAGTGCCTTGAATAGTATAATATGCTGTAACTATCATTTGAAACACTGACCTTGAAAACTCTTAGTTTTTTCTTTTCTTTTATTGCCAGACTTTGCTTCTTATTATGGTATTTTTTGTCTTTCTTTTAGACTAATTATCTCACTGAGATCGGCATTTTATTTGTTAGGAAATCTTGGTCTTATACCTTCTTAACAAGCCTCATAGAGGCTTGTTTGTCACATATGACAAGAACTATAAGTATAGACATACCAGAGTTGACAATGCTAGCATTTTATTTTTAGGTAAGTATTGCAGTTATTCACTCCTAAGCCAATGATATTTTTTCTGTTATTTGCATCTGACTCAATCTGAATAACTGAAAGACTGCAGTAATTGGTCAATATGTAGGTACTTCAACCAAGCCATATTAGACAGAGTTCTCTGAGATCTCCTGAAAGTGAAGTGGCAGTGAAAAAAGAATTCCTCCATGTCACATGGCTACATGTAGCTGCAAGGGTGAATGAGAAATCAATCTATGTAGTTTCATTCTCTAGGGTAAAAGGTTGTAGTCGTTAATGTCTACTTTTTAAAAAAATATTATCTTCATTTATTTATAGGATACAGATAGAATTTGAGAGGGAAAGGAGAGATAGAGAGGAAGAAAGACAGAGATACACCTGCAGCCCTGCTTCACCACTTGCAAAGCTTTTCCCCTGCAGGTGGGAACTAGGGGCTTAAACCTGGGTCTTTGCACTTTCTAACATGTGTTCAACCAGGTGCACCACCACTGGGCCCCTGCCAACTCTACTTTTATGCGGTTCTCCACTTTGAGGGTACTCTTACTCTTTCATGAACTCAGATGTACTACTCCCTACATGTTGGTGCTTTACTTCAACATAACATAAAAAAATGCATGCCATTTTTCAGGCCAGAATATTCAGAAATCATTGTACAAGTCGGCCTCCTATAACATTTAACAAGCATGGAAAGATGTTTCTATGGATTACTGAGTAAAGCATAGAAACAACTTTCGTGGAAAGTTGCTGGTTCCTATAGTGGGACTGTGTAAGTGGAGAATAAAGACCACCCCTCAGTATTAGAATTAAGTCTCTGAAATTTGGGGTATTATCACATCATAAATTATCTCTATTGAATAATACAGAAAGTAAAGAAAGGGAAGGTTTGGTCATAGTAATCTATATACCAACTTAAAATGTCTGCTGAAGGTAGATCATGAAATTTTAAATTAAACTGTCTGTTAGAATGAAGTGAGGCTGAGTGGAAGAACAGAGGAAACAGGATTACTAAAGCTTTATTGTGATCCTAGCTACCATGTACTTATATAGACTATAATTGTTAAATAAATTCTCCTTTATTTCCATCAGAAAATAGTAGTAACATTCCAGGCACTTTTAATATGCTGAGGGCATCACAGGCAATAAGGTAGATTTGGTCCTTGCTCTTATAGATTTTTTTTCTCATGGCTAACTCTTATTGAATGGTTAATTACAATGCAATGAGGTCTTAGAAAAGGGAAGTGCTGTTGGAAGTTATAATAGATGGGTTTATATAGGCCAGAGGTATTATGGGATGCTTTCTGGAGGAAATATTCTTAAAACTCAAATCCAATGTATAACAATATATTACCTTACCTTCTTACTCACTTCCTGGGTGTCCTGCTCTGTAGTCTGTGCTCCTGTCTCCATATTTATGGTAAATATGTAAGAACCTATCTGCACATGCTTTTTCTTGTCCTACTTGTCAAAATGTCTTCAGCTCTAGGCTGCTTGCTAATTTTCTAACTGAAGCTCTTTTTCTTTACTCCCACTCTCCACAATCATTATTTCATCTACGTAGCTAGAACAGTATTCTTCCCAGGACTTTGAATGATGTCCCCTCTGGTGAATTCATCTAAAGAATCATATTTCCTTTTAGAGAAATTCTAGTCCACTGTGGTTTTACTTAGGAGGGGCTTTCTGGGACTTGTTGGAAGTAGCATTTACTACTTTTGCTGGTGAGTGAGGGTAAGCTGTTCCTCTGTATCTGTTGGCTAGGTCCCATAATCTTTCCAATTCCACTCTCTTGAAATCTAATAGTCCTGATGGTTATATTCTTTGAACCATTCTCTTGCAATGCGAAATTCAATAATATCATCTGCCTCTGAGTTTGTGTTTTGGTTTCTTTCATTTCATAGCACAAATTATTTATGTTTGTTTGATTTCTTGTGGAGAATTTAATATCAGCTGTAATTTGAATTTTGTAAAGAAAATTGATTGAATTTAAATTACTTATGTATAACAAATGCCATCAACTTGCTAAATTGCTATTTATACCAGAAAATACAAATTCAGATGTCTTTGGTTAGGCTGAATGAAATAATTTTGGAACCCTTACCTAATACATAGAGAGGAGGTTAGAGGGTATCATACCTGATTGAGCACATATGCCACAATGTATAAAGACCTGGGTTCAAGCCCCCCCATCTCTACCTGCAGGAGTGAAAGCTTCACAAGTGGCAGAAGCAGTGCTGTACCTTCCTCCTTCTTTTTCCCCCCTCCCCCTCTCTCCTCTTCTCTATCTTCCACTTCACCTCTTGCTTGAAGGGTGTAGGATGTAGACAAAAGTTTCAAACTTCTAATCTTGTCTTATATTGAAATGTCCCATATTGAAGGAATCCAGGCGCCCACAAAGAACCACCCAAGAGGTGGTTCATCACCCTGGAGATTCCAAAGGATTTAGGACCTTTATCAGAAACCTGAAACCAAGTCCACATTTAGTTTTCAGTGTCACAAAATTACAAATTCTTCCTTCCTTGGTATACCTGCCCTGAAAAGTTTTCATTCTGCTTAATGATTTCTGATTTTTTTGGGTCTCTCTTTCTTATTCTAACATTATGGTTTCAAAGCTAATTCTTAGTTAACTTCCCATTTCTTAAAAATGAAGTTCTAGATAAATATATCCTGACTGGAAGCCCATGTTTGCATAGTGATTTCCCAAAGTCTTCAAAGAACCTATACATTTTTGGTAAGCAGTTAACAAACCACACTAATTTGATAAGTGATTCAAGAATCTTTTGGCTAGTGAACTTTCTTATTCTTTTAACAGGTAACTTCCACCCCCCCCCAGGACCCCTTTTTCTCCTTCTTTGGGCTAGAGTGCTAGAAATGCATTTGGGATCCCTTGAACAACATCTTTTGATTGAGGTGAACATAAATTGACTCTCTGGTTTATATCTTGCTATTGAAAGGTGGAAAAGTACTCCTAAGGTGTGTTTACCAGAAAGAGCTGAGTAGCAACTAAAACCTGACATATTGAAAACCAATGCAAACTCTGGGAAGAAATGTCAAGATATTGATTGAGTTTTGAAATATGTGTATATCATATCTAAATTTTGAAAATTAAGTGAAGACAATGAAAATGTCTTCAAAAAACTGTATAGGTTGAGTCTTTGAAATGTTGACTCTCTTAAAAGCTTAGACCAGGTGGCATTACTCTATCAGACACAGATATATATAAATAATGTCAAAGGACGTAAATTATGGTGATGTTGTATATGATACAGCAAATCCTATCAAAGGGATTTTCAAAGATAACCCAATTGCCAAACAATCTGATTACAGCAATAACTATCTGTTGCCTTCTTAAACCCTAAGACAGGAAACTCTCACTTTTTCTATAAAGCCTATATTTCCCCCAGTCCTGGAACCTCTAGGGTGGGGCTCACTTTCCTGCATGCCCCTCTCAATTTATACCAAATGATGCTGCATCTGCTGATCTCAACCTAATCAAAGCAACGAGTATCACCTTAGCAAGCTTTACTTCAAACTGTGTCCAGAGACATTAGGCAGGGAATGTCAACCCTTCAGCCTCATTAATCAGGAGAGACCTTTCCTTTCATAGGATTTTCTACTTCCATTCCAGGTAGTTCATTTCCTAACAAAGCCCCAAAACCTAGATATAGACCAGGTCCCATGAGATAGGGAATATGTTCACATGTATCCATAAATTAGGGCAAAATATATACCTGAAAGCAAAAGTGCACAATAGTATGCAGTGAGTCAGTATATGCAGCAAGCAAGAAAGACCTAAAAAGACACCATAAAGTTCCTAATGAAATAGTGTCTACTTAGACTTAGATACCCTCCTCACCTACTTCCTATTACACTTGCCTCACTCACTCCAAAGCTAACCTCATCAAAGTAAGGACTGCAAAAGCTGAATAAGGGCAAGAGATTGGCATACTTTACCAATGACTCTTCAGTCACTATCAGGCCACCCCATCAGCTGGTGCCCTATTTGGGGAGACCTGAGATTCCCAAACAGAGATGACTGGCTTAGACTTCGAACAGATCCCCCTCTCCACTGTTACTGGTCATCTCTTTTGTGGGCTGCCACAGGACCTTGCCCTCAACATGGATCAACAACAGTAGAAAATGTTCCATCCTCTGAAGGGAGGCTGGACAACATATTCTATGCTAAACCTGAGGAAGATGGGTCCTGAAACTAGGGCATCTTGGAACATTTCTGTCATGACCACAGAATGTCAGCTCATTCTATAGGAATGCAGAGGTCACATAGGCTCCTAAGCTGAATATGGGACCCAGATCACATCACATCGACGGGGTTTACAGTCAACAATATTTATACACCATTCCCATATTTGGGAGCTGCTCTCTTCCCTGATCCAGCTTTCTGGTCCTTTTTCCAGCCATGACATCATCTCCCCAGACAATAACTTGGATACAACTGCATATCAGATTTCAGGCTTGGGGGGAAAATAAAATAAAATACTAGTATAGCCATAGGCCCTTTGAAATATAACTAAAATATGCCTACTAGCTATCTGCAAAATGGAGTACCACCGCCAACTCTTCATCTGCACTATTCCATCCTTTAGTTTAATAATTAGTTTGTTAACCATTTTTTCAGCTGCCATGTCCCAGATGCTAACATGATGTCAACCAACTTCCCTGGACAGACGACCCCTCCAATGTGTCTTGGAGCCTCGCTTCCCCAGAGTCCCACCTCAGTAGGGAAAGAGATGACAGGCTGGGAGTATGGACTGATCTGCAATGCCCATGTTCAGCAGGGAAGCAATTCCAGAAGCCATAGCTTCTACCTTCTGTATCCCATAATGACCCTGGGTCCATACTCCCAGAGGAATAAAGAATAGGAAAGCTATCAGGGGAGGGGATGGGATACGGAGTTTTGGTGGTAGGAACTGTGTGGAGTTGTACCCCTCTTATCCTATGTTTTTTTGTCAGTGTTTCCTTTTTATAAATAAATATTTAAAAAAACTGTATTGGAACTATCACTCCTATATTAACCAGGGTAGTCTTCATCTAAGTGTTGAACTTCAAACACTAGCAAATTCCTGGCTGTCTGTGATATGAACTGGATTCTTGTTTTGCACAGGAACCCTGACTTCTCCCCACTTAAAAGTATGAATGATAACTCTTAATTGCATATCACTGGTACAAATATTTTCCTATGTTGAATTTTACTCTATTAGAAGTTTGGTGAGAGATAATGCAGAACATTGGTTTTATTTTTTATCTTGTTTGTCCTTCCTCTTAAAACATTTTGGAAGATAATAGTTGAATAGACTTTTCTTTTGAAACTTAAGACAACCCTGGTATTTGTTAACGTACTTTGCCAGAACTTTGACATCATGGTAACAAAGGTTTCTCAATTTTATAAATTAATTAGCTTAATACCAAATGAAGTAGATGCATGTATTTTGTAACTTGTGTTTTGTTATGCACTAAACACAGAAGCATCAAAATCCCATTTATTCTTGTGAGTGATGACATAGTTGTTCTCTTTCTCAGGCTGCAGACCCATGATTATCTTCTAAATATTCCATTTCAGAATATATTATAGTATGGTAACTTTTATTTTTTTCAAGTCTTTCTTTCATGCTGGAGAGATTTTCAGCAGTCTCAGAAGGCTAATCAACTTTCTCTGCATGAATGAACTTAATCTTCTTAGCATTTTAAGCTTATTCCATTCTAGGAAAAATTGTTTCCTCACATTTGGATCTGTATGAAAGATGCAACCTTGCTACCATGAAAAGCTTTTCTCAAGGTGAGTATATTCTTTGAATTAAATGAACTTATTTAGAACAATAAAAACAGATTCATAGTTTGGCTCATCTATTTTTTACTTATTCAACCTATTTATTCAATGTCTGATCATGTGCTAAGTATACTGCATCATTAACACAAGGTTACCAACATATAGTTTAATTATATTTCTTTTACAACTATGCACATTTGTGATTAACATGGGTGAGTGTTTACTTAAAAATCTTGATGATTTTTTTCTGATTATTAAAGATGTTGTGTAATTGTTTTAAATATTTACTCATTGTGTAAGAGTTTACCAACTTGATTTTAATGGTAGATACTTAAAATGTGTATCATTCAATATGGTTAAGAAATTCATCAATCTAAACAGTCAAAAATGTAAGCAAGTACAAAATATTCAAGTATGAAATATCAGTAGGCAAATGATTTCACCTTTTGCCATTCAAGTCATGTTGGTAATCTCTTGCTATTGTGCTATATCTTTTTTTCTTGCACTAGGAGATGTATAAGTTGTACTTAGAAGGCTGTTGGATCACTCATATTATAAGACAGTCCTATTTTATGTTAGCAATTTGACTTCAAATGACATTTTAAAATAATTTAGTGAATTCATGACTTTTGAATCTCCAGAATCAGGCTAACCCTTTCTTTTTTTATTTTTATTTTATTTTTTATTTAAGAAAGTATTAATTAACAAAACCATAGGGTAGGAGGGGTACAATTCCACACAATTCCTACCACCCAATCTCCATATCTCACCCCCTCCCCTGATAGCTTTCCCACTCTCTATCCCTCTGGGAGCATGGACCCAGGGTCATTGTGGGTTGCAGAAGGTAGAAGGTATGGCTTTTGTAATTGCTTCCCCGCTGAACATGGGTGTTGACTGGTCGGTCCATACTCCTAGTCTGCCTCTCTCTTTCCCTAGTAGGGTGGGCCTCTGGGGAAGCAGAGCTCCAGGACACATTGGTGGGGTCTTCAGTCTAGGGAAGCCTGGCCAGCATCCTGATGACATCTGGAACCTGGTGACTGAAAAGAGAGTTAACATACGAAGCCAAACAAAGTGTTGAGCAATCATGGACCCAAAGCTTGGAATAGTGAAGAGGAAGTAAGTGTTAGGGGGGTACTCACTGCAAACTCTAGTGCATTTCTGCTTTCAGGTATATATTTTGCAGTAGTTTACAGATACGTGTGAACATATGCTCTCTCTCACAGAAACTGGTGTATACCTAGGTTTTGGGACTTTGTTAGAAAGTGCACCATCTGAGATGGAATTAGAGTATACTATGAAAGGAAAGGTTTCACCCGAGTAATGAAGCTGAAGGGTTGTCATTCCACACGTTAAGTCTCTAGACACAGTCTGAGGTGAAGCATGTTGAGGTGGCAATCGTTGCTTTGGTTAGGTTGTGATCGGCGGATGCAATATTATTTGGTTTGGATTGGAAGACGTATATGGGAAAGTGGGCCCTGTCCAAGGGTTCCAGGACTGGGGGAAGTAGGGGCTCTATAGTGGAGATGTGAGGATCCTGCTGTCTTAGGGTTCAAAAAGACAATCGATAGTTAATGTTATCATCACATTATTTGGTCATTGGGTTAACTTTGAAAAGTCCTTTTGTTAGGGTTTGCTGTACAGTATCCAGTATCTTGTATATAGCTGTGCTATTGGTTGCTTCTGATCTACTTGGCCTAGGCTTTTGAGAGAGTCTGCATATCAATTACACAGGCTAACCCTTTCTATGAAGAAAATATACATTGACATTTTTCTCCAGTGCTATTTCTTTATTTAGGCTGGTTTTGTTCTGCTTCATCAGTAAAACTTTCCTTTTCTCATTTTCCTTATTTTCTCATGTCTCCCTTTTGCCCCTCTTTTTCACTCTCAGTAATGAGAGAAACTTTAACTTGTAAATACAAAAGTGTGCCTGTTTGTTCCTTAGTTTCTTCATCATATCGAATAGATATGACTGTTACAGGGTAGGTGTAGGTGAATGTTATAGCTCACAAATTCAGATTTGCATTGACTATCGATATAGATAGATATAGGTATAGGTCCAAATATATGTATACACGTATTCTTTATAACCATCAGGGTTGTTGCTGGGGCTTGGTGACAGTGCTACAAATACACTTCTCCCAGTTGCATTTTTTTCCCCATCTATTTTTACTTGATAGGACAGAGAGAAATTGAGAAGGAAGGGGAGGTAGAAAGGGGGAAAGATACCTCCTACACCCCATAATAATCCTGGCTTCATATTCCCAAAGGGATGAAGAATACGAAAGCTTCCAATGAAGGGAATGGGATGCTGAACTCTGGTGGTGAGAGTTGTGTGGATTTTTACCCCTCATCCTACAGTCTTGCAGATCATTATTAAACCAATAAAAAAGTGTGTGTGGAGAGGAACATAGACATATACAGACATGCTTCACTAGCTATGAAGCAGACCCATTGCAAATGGGAAGCTGGGACTCGAATCTGGATCCTTGAGCATGAAAATATGTGCGCTTCACTGGGTGTAATACTCTCTACCTCCTGCACTGACTATAATAAAATTTTCCTATTGAAGAAAAGCTAGTTTCTTGGCCATATGTGTTATAGTGGTAACACACAGGCCTTAAATGTAAACTGTCCCAGGTTTGATTCCTGGTACCACTACTAGCCAGAGCAGAGTGGTTTTCTCATAAAAACAAACAAAATACCAGACCAAAAAAAAACAAACAAAAAAAACCATTTTCCATTTCAAGGCTCAGTATAAACTATTGAGAAAGCTTAATACTGCCTTTTAGTAATTAGGATTTTTTTCTTTCTGTTACTTAATTCCTGTAAACAATAAATGTAGGGCATTTACTTTTCTGTACTTCCCAGATTTGTAGTGGGTGAGGTGTGCTTATATGCATTTAGGGGATTTTAGTAAGCTCATCTTATCTGTCCCTAGTCTTGGATCTCCTGATAACTCAATCAGATTGCCATTATCTTGAGCCAATTCCGTCCTGATTCATAGTGCAAGCACTCTGCCATTTGTGTCCATATTTTTTTCTCCCATCTTAGTCATGAGGTCTATTTTACTTCATTCACTCTTTGCCCCCTTCTGTGGAAACAGAAAGCTTTTCTAAGATATTTTGTTTGGTTAGAATTTAAGATTCCATTTTCCTCCAATATTTTATGAGAAAATTCTAGGAAACAAAATAATTAAAAAGGATTTATATTCAATCTCATGTACTTACCATTCAGATTCTACAAATATTTTACTATATTTGCTTTGTCAAATAGCTACCCATTTCTCTGTTACTTGGAGGTGGGAAGATTATTGAATCCTTCCCCTCAAAAAATGTTCAAATTCTATAGTTCGTGACCCATGAATGTCAGCTTATCTGGCAAAATATATTTTACATAAATGATTTTGCTAAAGGTCTTGATAAGATTCTGTATTATTATGTTGAATTCATTAAGTCACAAAAAAATTCTTGAAGGAGACAGAGAAGATGATGTGATGGTAGAAGCAGAGCTTTAAAGATGCTTAGCTTGTGGATTTGAAGAAGGAAGGAACCATAAGTCAAGGGATGTGGGCAACATTTAGAAGATAGAAAGGCAAAAGAATGGATTCTACCCTAGAACCTATAGAAGGAGTAAAGCCCTACCCACACACCTGGATTTTACCCTAGTGAAACTCATTGCAGACTTCTGATATCTAGGACAATAAGATAGCATGCCTGTATTGTTTAGAAACACTAACTTTGTGCTGAATTATTATTATTATTTTACTGATTATACAATAGAAGGGATATAATTCCACACCATTCCCACCATTAAAATTCTGTGCCTGAGTAAGAATAATAATCATAGTTCTCTCAAGGTCTTAGAGATGATCTGGTCATTCATTCACTCATTCATTCATTTTTAAAATTTATGTGTTTTAATTCTCTTTATTGCACATATGACTGACACCATTTGCTAGTTGTATTTCACTTTCTTACTTGACTAAACATAATCATTATTAGGAATGATTTCTTACTGAAGTAACATTGTATTATAACATTATGTAAGTTCATGTGGGCATTATTATAGCTTAACATTTGTTTATACTACATTAAGTTCACCACTGCAAGTTCAATCCTTGACTGTACAAATGGTTGACCTTTTCACCTGACTTTCTCCTCCCCTTCCTTTCTGGTAACAAACAGTTTGATCTTATCCTCTAAAACTTTTTCTTTGTTCTGATGAACACTATGTAAGGGATGCAGATTTATATATTTTTTCTGGTGCTAGATACTTGAGAAGATAACAAACTCACATATCCGAGATCCATCTTGCCCTTCGGTAGGGGCTTTAGGATTTTATAGGGCTAGCGCAGGTGAGGCAATGTGCTTGTCAAGTAAAAGCGCCCATCCTCAGTGTACTCCATCTGACACCAATGATTTTGTGTCCAACTCAGTTTACTAAGTTGTTAAACACTAAATATTGGGGCGGAGCCAAGATGGAGACTTGGAGACAGCACCGGGCGTGAGCTCTGAAATGAAGCAGCTTACAACCTGGGATTCTTTGGAGAAAGTGATTGGCTATCTTATACAGTGTGGGAAGAACTTGTTTCTCTCTCCCTCCTCCCTCAAACCTCTTTTTTCTCTCCTAATAGCTAATTAAAAAAAAATGTCTTTCTTTTCACTGAACTTTTTTATTTGTTTGTTTTTCTTCTTCTTTTGCTTTCTGGATTCACTGACACTCATTTGTGAATTATTCTGTGGGAGAAATCTGATTCAGAGTGGTCTCTCTTTCTCTCTCTCTCTCTCTCTCTCTCTCTCTCTCTGTGTGTGTGTGTGTGTGTGTGTGTGTGTGTGTGTAGCTCTCTTTTCTACTTTCACTTCTCCTCTTGCTATCCTTTGAATCTATAGTGGACAGTAGATTTGCATAATTATCTATTTTGCTTTGTATTTTTTACTTTCTCTTCTTTTTATTTTCTTTTATTTCTTTTATTTTTTTTCTTGGACTGGAGATGTTGTTGGCTAAATGGTATTGGTTGAATTGAATCAATCCTTGCTTCAGTTGCTATTGTTGTAATTTCTGAGGTTGTGATTACATTTATGAAAAGACTTCAATATAGTCTGGCTTGTACTCAAAATACAACAATGAAGAAGACAGAATAGAAAAGTACAAACCACATTAAAAAATGGTAAACCAAGAACAAATGAAACTGCTACCACAGTGAATCAAGAAAGGGGCCCAGAAGAAACTCCAAATCAGCCAGAAGTACCCATAGATAAGAAAAGTATGCAAGAATAGTAAACCTAGTAATCACAGAAAAGAGGACAACTATGTAGGAAAGAGCTAACAGAAATAGGGAAACAACAGATGTGATGATCAAGGAAAATACTAGCTACCTCGAGTTAATTAGAGAACTGAAAGCTGAAATAGCTGAGCTAAAAAGCCAATTAGCAGAACATGCTAATACTATAACTTAACTGAAGAAGAAAGCTAAGGGAAGGGAAATCAGATTAACAGAAGCAGAAAACAGAATAAGCCAGAGGATGAGCTAGAGGAAACAAAGAAAGAGGCAAAAGAACTCAAAAAGAGATTGAGAGACACTTAAAACAACAACGGAGACATATAGGATAATCTCAAAAGTAGTAACATTCATATAATTGAATTGGCTTACCAGAGGAAGAAAGAGAGGAAGGGGAACTAAACATTCTAGAGGAAAAAATAGAAGAAAACTTCTCAGACCTAAACAAAGTTTGTTCTTTGAAAAATTAAACAAATAAGTTAGAATTGTACATGATAGATGCTATGTCACAACTGATGTTGGAGAGTGGGCCCACTGTCCAGGAAGTCCAGGTCATTGTTTCCATGAGAGTCTGAGTAGGTAGACCCCCCTGTCTTTCCCCCTCTGGTCGAGAAAAGGGCAGGTCTCCCCTGACTTCTGAAATTTATTATTGCTGAACCCGCGGACATGGGTGCCTGTCTACATATGCCACGCTTCCCCTCTTTTTTTTTTTTTTAAAAAAAAAAACAAAGGCCATGAATTACTGTGTATGGCTGACTTGAAAACCATCTCAAACATCTTGATTGCTTTGCTGCCTCCCATACCACGCCCCTCCACCTTGAAGAGCCTTAATTTACTTCCAGAGAAATGTGCACTGTGGAGCTTTTGATCTAACCTTGTATGGTAACCTTTTGCTTGTGAACAAATAGTTTTCAGGTCAATATGTGACTATACAGTGTGGTGCTCTGTGTTTGGGTTAATGATGACCTCAACCTTCCCCTGAGCGCTGGGTATATCTGCTTGCCTTAACTCCTCCAATAAATGAGTTGACTCACTGAGGATCTTCTAGAGCTGACTGCTTGTCTCTCTGTGCACATTGCCCTTGCCACATGAAGCCACCCTAGGACTCCCAGGGAGCCACTCTGACCCTTCACCACCCCTCGCCAAGGCAGTGGGGGATCTGGAGAAAGCCACAAACTGACACCACAGAAATCCAGAAAATCATGCGAAACGTCTATGAATAACTATATGCCATTACGCTATAGAATCTGGAAGAAATAGAAGATTTCCTAGAAACATATGCCTTTCCAAAACTGAACCAAGAAGAGCTACAAAACCTAAATGGACCAATCACAGACAAAGGAATCAAAACAGTTATTAAGAATCTTCCCAACAACAAAGGCCTGGACCAGATGGCTTTACAAATGATTTCTACAAAACCTACAGGAAATAGTTAATACCTATAAAGCTAAGCTCTTACACAAGATCAAAGAAACAGGAACATTCCCTTCAACCTTCTATGAAACCAATATCATGTTGATACCAAAAGCAGATATGGACACAACAAAAAAGGAAAACTATAGACCAATATCTCTGATGAACAAAGATGCCAACATATTGAACAAGATCCTGGACAGCTAGATACAGCAATATATCAAAAAGTTTGTTTATCATGACCAAGTGGGATTTATCCAGGAATGCAAGACTCATTCAACATACAAAGTCAATCAATATAATTCACCACATCAATAAAAGCAAAAGCAAAAACCACATGATTATCTCAATAGATGCAGACAAAACCTTTGACAAAATCTGACACCCATTCATGCTCAAAACACTACAAAAAATTGGAATAGGTGGGAAATTCCCCAAGATAGTAGAGTATACATATAGCAAACCTTCAGCCAATATTCTAATCAATGGACAGAAGCTGAAAGCTTTCCCTCTGAAATCGGGGAATAGACACAGATGTCCATTATCGACATCACTCTTCAACATATTATTGGAAGTTCTTGTCATAGCAATCAGACAACAGAAATAAATCTAAAGAATACAGATTGGAAGGGAAGAAGTCAAGCTCTTACTATTTGCAGTTGATATGATAGTATACATAGAAAACCTAAAGAATCCAGCAGAAAACTACTGGAAGTTATTAGGCAATATAGCAAGGTGTCAGGCTACAAAATCAGTGTACCAAAATCGGTGTCATTTATTTATGCAAACACTAAGTCGGAAAAAGAGGATATTGAGAATTTACTCCCATTCACTGTAGCATCAAAATCAATAAAATACCTAAGAATAAACCTGACTGAAGAAGTGAAAGACTTGTATACTGCAAACTATGAGTCACTATTCAAGGAAATAGAAAATGATACCAAGAAATGGGATGACATCCCAAGCTCATAGATTGGAAAAATTAATATCATCAAAATGAATATTATTCCCAGAGCCATATACAAATCTAATGTGATACCCATCAAAGTTCCACCAAGCTACTTTAAAAGAATAGAACAAAAACTATAATCATTTATCTGGAACCAGAAAACACCTAGAACTGTCAAAACCATCTTGAAGAAAAGAAACAGAAATGGAGGCATCACACTCCCAGATATCAAACTATATTATAAGGCCATCATCATCAAAACAGCCTGGTACTGGAACAAAAATAAGCACACAGACAACTGGATCAGAATTGAAATCCCAGAACTAAACCCCCACATCTATGGACACTTAATCTTTGATAAGTGAGCCCAAAGTATTAAATAGAGAAAGGAAGCTCTCTTTAGTAAGTGGTGCTGGGAAAATTGGGATGAAACATGCAGAAGAATGAAACTGAACCACTTTATCTCACCAGAAACAAAAGTCAGCTCCAAAAGGATCAAGGACTTGGATGTTAGACCAGAAACTATCAAATACTTAGAGGAAAACTTTGGTGGAACACTTTCCCACCCAAATCTCAAGGACATCTTTGATGAAACAAACCCATTTGCAAGGAAGACTAAAATAAAAACAAATCAATGGGACTACATCAAATTGAAAAGCTTCTGCACAGCCAAAGAAACCATCACACAAACCAAAAGACCTTCACAGAATGAGAGGTCTCCACATGCCATACATCAGACAGGAGACTAATAACCAAAATATACGAAGAGCTCAGCAAACTTACCAACAAAAAAGCAAATGACCCCATTCACTACATTCACTACAGAAGAGAACCAAAAGGATAACAAACACATGAAAAATGTCACTGATTGTCAGAGAAATGCAAATAATGACAACACTGAGATACCACCCCACCCCTCAGAGAATGGCATACATCAAAAAGGACAACAGCAACAACTGTTGGAGATGTTGTGGGGACAAAGATACCCTACTGCACAGCTGGTGGGAATGTAAATTGGTCCAGCCTCTGTGGTTAGCAGTCTGGAGAACTCTCACAAGGCTAGACATGGACCTTCCATATGACCCAGTATTTCCTCTCCTGGAGATATACCCCACGGACTTCATAACATCCAACCAAAGATATTTGTACAACTATGTTCATAGCAGCACAATTTGTAATAGTTAAAACCTAGAAGCAACCCATGTGCACAACAATATATGAATGACTGAGATAGCTGTGTTATATATAAACAACAAAATACTTCGCAGCTATGAAGAACAATGAAGCCACCTTCTCTGACCCATCTTGGATGGAGCTATAAGGAATTGTGTTAAGTGAGATAAGTAAGAAAGACAAATACGAGTACGAGATGATCCCAATCATAAAGAGAAATTGAGAAAAAAAGAACAGAAAGGGAAACCCAAAGCAGGATTTGACTGAGTTTGGAGTACAACACCAAAGTAAAAATCTCTGGGTTGAGGATGAGGGTGGATGTTCGGTTTCACAGGGTGTGGGGGTGAAGAAGGAACGAGAAACAGTCCTTTAGTGGTGGGAATTGTGTTTATGTACACTCTTACTAACTTTTAGTCATATAAATCACTATTTAATTGATATGAGAGGGGTAAAATTGATTAAATGTCTCAAATATTTTAATCCACAGACCATAGGCTGAGTCTTTGAAATGTTGAGTCTCTTAAAAGATTAGACCAAAGAGAACAGAAGCAACCAGTAACATTACTCTATGACACTACTATATACAAATAATGTCAAAGGTCACAAGTTATGGTGATGTGTATTATACAACAAACCCTATTAAAGGTATTTTCAAGTAATTTGCCAAATAATTTGATACAACAATAACTATCTATTGCCTTCTTAAACCCTAATATAGCAGTAACCTCCCACTTCCTCTATAGAGCCTATATTTCCCTCAGTCTTGGAGCCCCTAGTGTGGGGCTTACATTCCTGCATGCATCTCTCAACTGATACCAAATGGTATTGCATTTGCTGATAACAACCTAATCAAAGCAACGAGTACCACCTTAGCAAGCTTTACTTCAGACTGGTCCAGAGATGTCAGACATGGAATGTCAACCCTTCAGCCTCATTAGTCAGGAGAAACCTTCCTTTCTTAGGATTCTCTAATTCCATTCCAGGTAGTTCACTTCCTAATAAAGTCCCAAAACCTAGATATAGACCAGGTCATATGAGATAGGGCACATGCTCACATATATTCATTAATTAGGGCAAAATATATACCTGAGCAAAAGTGCACAATAGCCTGCAGTGAGTCAGTATATGCAGCAAGCAAGTAGAAAGACCTAAGAGACACTATAAAATTCCTAATGAAATAGTGTCTACTTAGTGTCGGCCTGCACTGTGGAGAAGAGAGAGGAGATCCAGAGCTGAGAGGGAACGCAAATCTTTATTAGCCCTGGCACCTCAGAGTTGGGTGAGAGCATAACGGTTGGGGCCACGTGGAGCTAGCAAAATGGTCGCCTCCAGCTAAGCGCAGCAACGCTACTCAGCATGCTCAGATGAAGGAGCTAAGAGAGCAAGGGGCAGAAGCAGAAGGGCTTTTATGGGAGAAAGTCAGGACATGATTGGCTAGGAAACAAGGCACTCCGGATAGGATCACAGCTCTCGTGGGAATGGGAAGGGGGAGGAGTAAACAAGGCACTCTGGGATTATAGGAATAAAATTCTCTAAATCACCCAACCCATTTGTTCATCTTTTTTTTGATATATTTGAAAGCAAATTGTAGAAATCAGCACATGTCCCCTCCTAATACTTAAGCATGGCCATCCTCAATGAGTTTAATAATTGTTAATGGCATTCTTCTTTTGAGGTCAAGTTAGTATGTAATAAAGACAAAACTTTGTAATTTTCCATGATTTCTAATAAATATTTAAACCACTATGATATAGACCTCAAACAAATTAGGAAATACCACCTTGCTAACAAGTCTCTTTCCTTTCACAATCAAATCCTTCTGCATCCTTAGAGCAGCTTAAATGTTAAGACAGAGTATCTGTTTGTGTTCTGAGCTGAGGAGTATATTGTTAGGGTGTGGAGTATCTGTATATTTATCAGAATCTTCTGAAATTTGTTTTTACCTTTTTTTTCCTTCTGATGCTTTATGTAAATGGACTTATGTAGTATGTTTGCCTTTGCATAATGCTTATTTCTTTTTTTATTATTTATTTTCCCTTTTGTTGCCCTTTTTTATTGTTGTTGATGTCATCATTGTTGGATAGGACAGAGATAAATGGAGAGAGGAGGGGAAGACAGAGAGGGGGAGAGAGAGAGAGAGACACCTGCAGACCTGCTTCACCACCTGTGAAGCGACTTCCCTGCAGGTGGGGAGCCAGGGCTTGATCGGGATGCCCTGCCTGTCCTTGCCCTTCACTCCACATGTGCTTAACCTGATGCCTACCATCTGACTCCCATAATGCTTATTTCTCACAGTAGAATGCTTTGAGGGTTTATCCATACTCTTATATCTATCAACAGTTTGTCCCTTGTTATAACTGAGTAGTATTTCATAGCATGGCTATGCTACATTTATTTATCCATCCTCCAGCTGACTGACACCTAAGGTACTTCCAGACTGAGAATACTATGAATGTTCATAGTTGGTACCAGCATTCACAATCAAATCTTTTTTGTAGTCACATAAACTCATTTACTTGGGTAAATACATTAGAGACAAATTGTTTGGCAACTTTAGTTTACTTTTAGACTTCCCCCCCCTGCAAAATGGTTGTACAACTTTATACTCACTTGCTCTATATCATTTTCAGCTTTTGATGTGTTGATGGTCTTTTTTAATTTTGGCTATTGTGTAGGATATGTAGTTGTATATCCTAGTAATTTTAGTTTGTGTTTCCTTGATAATTAATGGTGTATACTACGCTTTGTCTGTTTAGTGGTGTATGCTAGGTTTTTTCAGTTGAAAATAAAAGGCCTAGTTCTAGTTTGAAAACTTCCTTTATGTTGAACCTCAGTGGCCCTTTTCCCCTCCTAAAGGTGAGAGCTTTCCAATACAGAGTAATGATGAGGGTCAGGTCTGAGGAGAATCAGTTCTAGGTTAATAGATCAGTCTTTCATGCTGCAGGTATCTGTTTTTGTAATGTACATGCTCATTGTAAGGAGGAAATGTGGTGATGATTGAAATGTGAACTGTTATTATTTCAATCTTGCTAAAATAAGGGTTGGGATTTTTTACTTTCCTTTTGGATAAAGTATCATGAACATATGTTATCACTTCTCAATCTTGATTTAAGAACTATTTTGGTTACTCTAAATACAGAAAGAAAGGATGACTGTCAATGCCAGAGAGTAGATAAAACTGTCAGCTTTTTTAAAAGGTGAATTTGTAGAAGCCTGTCAGAATGGCATAACTAGGAAATTAAATGTTTGCTAGAATTATTCAAAGATGAGTATACTGTTTGAGTTTGAGATACCTATATATTGAATATTTATCAGTATACCACAAGACTGGAAATTTTCAGCCATTTAACTGGATATCCAAGGGGAGACCATTTTTGTTATATCATCAATACAGAAAACAGTATTTCTTCTTTTTTATTCTCTTTGTATCTAGATTTGTCATGACCCTACTATACTACAGAAGCTCAGCTCCAGGCAAAGTTTTACAGCACAAAGTGTTCACAAACCAATTCTATTTTCTGCCAAAGTGAAGAAAAATCCGATTTTTAGAACAAAAATATCTATATTTATCTCCCTCAAGGGAGAATAATGTATTGGAAAAAATATATATTTCCCTCTCTCCATTTCTGACCTCTTTCTGTGTTTTTCTTCTCCACCTTTTCCCCCTCCACTTCCTCCCCCTGCTCCTCTTCCTTCTTCTTCTCTTGTTTCAGTTGTTCTTTGAACTCTATAGGACTTTTCCATTAAACAACAATGTCTATAAGGTCAGCCCCTAGCTTTTCCTTTAAGAGAAATATATTTCACATACTGAAGCAACAGTGAAGTCAATATGGTAGCCCTTTCCAAGATACTTAATGGACAATGCAATGTGGCTGTAAAGAGAATTGCACTGTGATCTCAAATCTCAGGACACCACAGCTTGATCTTGATGCCTATGGATTTACATCCTGGGTGGCAATTTGAAACTTTTTGATTAACTTTAAGAATGTACACGGAACTCTGTGTAATGTGGGTCTATGTTACAGTTTGGCTTGTGAAATGAATTTCCTATTTTTAGAAGCTTCTGTCACATTCTGAAAAGACTCAGCTAAAAAATTCTGACTTTGGATCAATAGTGTGTTTCTTAACCTTTCAGTCTTGAATTTTTCTCGTGTTGTGCATACTTAATTGGCATGTGTATGTGTTAGTGCATGCTTCAGTATACATGTATACAGGATTGAGGGTTGAAACAGCAATTGGGACTATATGAGCTTTTCTCTCTCATTATTTTCACATTATCTAAGATTAAAAAATTAAAAGTCCTTCAAGTCTTATGGAAATTTTTTCTTTATTGGGGATTAATATTTTACAGTTGACAATAAATAGTTTTTACATGCATATCATATCCCAATTTCAAAACAACAATACAAACCCCACTAGATCCTATGCTATCGTGTTCCAGGAACTGAACCCTCCCTGCCTCCCACCCCAGAGTCTTTTACTTTGGTGCAATACCCCAACTCCACTCCAAGATCTGCTTAATGTTTTCTCTTTTGATCTTGCTTTTCAATTTCGGCCTATAAATGAGACCATCCACATTCATCCTTCTGTTTCTGACTTATTTCATTTAACATGATTTATTCAAGCTCCATCCAAGATGGGCCCAAAATGATGAATTCACCATTTCTAATAGCTGAGTAGTATCCCATTGTGTATATAGACCACAACTTGCTCAGCCACTCATCTGTTGTTGGATACCTGAGTTGCTTCCAGGTCTTGGCACTCACAAATTGTGCTGCTACATAGGTATACACAAATCTTTTTGGATGAGTGTGATTGGTTCCTTAGGATATATTCCGAGGAAAGGAATTGCAGGGTCATAGGGTAAGTCCATTTCTAGCATTCTGAGAGTTCTCTGGACTGCTCTCCTCAAGGGTTGGACCAATTTACATTCCTACCAGCAGTGCAGGAGGGTTCCTTTGACCCCACAACCTCCCCAGCATTTGTTGCTGCTACCTTTTCTGATGTCTGACATTCTCACAGGAGTGAAGTGGCATCTCATTATTGTCTTTATTTGCATTTCTGTGACAAGCAATGACTAAGAGCATATTTTTAGTATGTATGTCAGGTTTTCAGTTCTCTTCTATGGTAAATAGACGGTTCATGTCCTCTCACCATTTTTGGAATGGGCCTTTTGTTTTGTTGTTGAGTTTGGCAAGCTCTTTATATATTGTAGTTATTAGACTCTTGTCTGATGTATGGTATGGAAAGATCTTCTCCCATTCTGTGAGGGGTATTTTTGTTTGGGTTATGGTTTCTTTTGCTGTATAGAGGCTTTTCATAGTATCTTTTAAAATATTTGTTTCCTTTTAGTTGCCCTTGTTGTTTTTATTATTGTTGTAGCTATTATTGTTGTGGTTATTGATGTCATTGCTAGGACAGAGAGAGGAGGGTAAGACAGAGAGGGGCAGAGAAAGCTAGACACCTGCAGACCTGCTTCACTGCCTGTGAAGCAACTCCCAGCAGGTGGGGAGCCAGGGTCTTGAACTTGGATCCTCACGCTGGTCCTTGTGCTTTGTGCCATGTGCACTTAACCCTCTGTGCTACCGCCTGACTCCCGTATAGAGGCTTTTTAATTTGATGTGATTCCATTGGTTTAATTTTGTTCTAGTCTTCTTTGTAATTGGATTTGTATCATTGAAGATGTCTTTAAAAATTATTTGGAAGAGAGTTCTGCCAATATTTTCCCATAAGTATTTGATAGTTTCTGGTTTTACACCTAAGCCCTTAATACACTTGGAATTTACTTTTGTGTTTGGTGAAATATAATGGTTCAGTTTCTTTCTTCTGCATGTTTCAACCCATTTTTTTCAACACCCATTTGTTGAAGAGACTCATCTTTCCCCATTTAACAGTCTGGGCACCTTTGTCAAAGATTAGATGTCCATAGGTGTAGGGGCTTACTTCTGGGCTCTCAATTCTGTTCCACTGGTCAGTATGTCTATTTATGTGTCAGTACCAAGGAATTTTTATTACAATGGCCTTATAATAATATTTGAGATCTGAGAGTATGATGTCTCCAGTTCTGTTCTTTCTTCTTAAGATTGTTCTTGACAATTCTAGGGGTTTGTTTTTGGTTCCAGATAAAAATTTGTAGCTTTTGTTCTAGTCTCTTAAAAAGTGATTGGTATCTTGATGAGGACTGCTTTCAATTTGGTATGGCTCTGGGTAGTATATTCATTTTAATGTTAATTTTTCCAATACATGAACATGGAATATCTTTCCACTTCTTTGTGTCTTTTGCTATGTCCTTGAGTAATGACTCATAAAATTCAGTACAAATTTCTTTCATTTCCTTTGTTAGAATTACTCCTAGAGTGGGTTGGATGGTAGCACAGCAGGTTAAGCACATGTGGCATGAATCACAAGGACTGGTGGAAGGATCCTGGTTCTAGCCCCCGGCTCCTCACCTGCAGGGGAGTCACTTCACAGGTGGTGAAGCAGATGTCTATCTTTCTCCCCCCCCTCTGTCTTCCCCTCCTCTCTCCATTTATCTCTGTCTTATTCAACAGCTATGACATTAATAACAACAACAATAAAAAGGCAACAGAAGGGAAATTAAATAAATACAAAAAAAGAATCACTCTTAGATATTTTGTTGTTGTTGTTGCAGTGGTAAAAGTAGTTAATTTCTGGATTTCATCTTCTTCTAATTTAGTGTATGCATAGAGGAATGCCACTGACTTTTGAATGTTAATTTTGTAGCCTGACACCTTACTATATTGCCTGATGATTTCCAAAAGCTTCTTGCTGGATTCTTTAGGTTTTTCTATGTATACTATCATGTCATCTGCAAATAGGGAGAGTTTGACTTCTCTTCCATCTGCATCCCTTTAATTCCTTACTCCTGCCTGATTGCTATGGCAAGAACTTCCAACATTATGTTGAATAGTAATGGTAATAATGGGCAGCCCTGTCTAGTACCCGATCTAAGGGGAAATGCTTCCAGTTTTTCACCATTGAGTATGATGTTGGCTGTAGGTTTGCTATATATGGACTCCAGTATCTTGAGGAATTTTCCATCTGTTTATTTATTTTTTGTAGTGTTTTGATCATAAAAGGATGTTGTATTTTTTCAAAGGCTTCTTCTGCATCTATTGATATAACCTTGTGGTTTTTGGTCTTTTATTTATTGATGTGGTGGATCACATTGATTGATTTTCATATATTAAACCAAATTTGCATCATTTGGATAAACCCAACTTAGTCATGACAAACAATCTTTTCAATGTATACTGCTGTATCCAGTTGGCTAGAATTGTGTTCACTATTTTAGCATCTATATTCATCAGAGATATTAGTCTGCAGTTTTCTTTTTTTGTTGTATCCCTGTCTGCTTTTGGTATCAAAGTGATATTGGCTTTGTAGAAGCTGTATGGGAGTATTCCTGCATCTTCAATCTTTTGGAAGAGTCTTAAAAGTAGTTAATACTCTTCATTGAATGTTTTATAGAATTCATTTGTAAAACCGTCTGGTCCATGACTTTTCTTCTTGGGAAAGTTTTTGGTTTTTGGATAACTTTCTATTTCTTTGGCTTCTATTGGTCTGTTCATATTTCCTAGTTCCTCTTTATTCAATTGTGGAAGTTTGAGGTATCTAGGAACTCATCCATTTCTTCTAGGTTCTCTAGCTTTGTAGCATACATTTGTTCATAGAAACCTTGAATGATATGTTGAATTCCTGTGGTGTCTGTTGTAATATCTCCTCTTTCATTTACAACCCAATTTATTTGAGTTCTCTCTCTCTCTCTCTTTCTCCCACCCACCCCGTGAGTCTGGCTATAGGTTTGTCAATTTTGTTTACTCTTGAAGAATCAACATTTACTTTTTGATCTTTTATATGTTTTTCTTATATTCATTTATTTCTGCCACAACTAGTTATTTCAGTGTTTTTGGTTGTTTTAGGGTTCTTTTGTTGTTCATCTTCTAAGTCTTTAAGGTGTACTATCAGGTTGTTTATTTGAGCTTTATCTTGTTTCCTAATGTGTGCTTGTATGGCTATGAACTTCTCTTTCAGTACTGCCTTAGTTGTGTCCCAAATATTTTTTTTATTTTTATTATTTTTTATTATATTTTTTATTTAAGAAAGGATTAATTAACAAAACCATAGGGTAGGAGGGGTACAACTCCACACAATTCCCACCACCCAATCTCCATATCCCACCCCCTCCCCTGATAGCTTTCCCATTCTCTATCCTTCTGGGAGCATGGACCCAGGGTCATTGTGGGTTGCAGAAGGTAGAAGGTCTGGATTCTGTAATTGCTTCCCCGCTGAACATGGGAGTTGACTGGTCGGTCCATACTCCCAGTCTGCCTCTCTCTTTCCCTAGTAGGGTGGGGCTATGGGGAAGCTGAGCTCCAGGACACATTGGTGGGGTCTTCAATCCAGGGAAGCCTGGCCAGCATCCTGATGGCATCTGGAACCTGGTGACTGAAAAGAGAGTTAACATACGAAGCCAAACAAATTGTTGAGCAATCATGGACCCAAAGCTTGGAATAGTGGAGAGGAAGTGTTAGGGGGGTACTCACTGCAAACTCTAGTGTATTTCTGCTTTCAGGTATATATTTTGCAGTAGTTTATGGATACATGTGAACATATGCTCTCTCTCACAGAAACTGGTGTATATCTAGGTTTTGGGACTTTGTTAGAAAGTGAGCCACCTGAGATGAAATTAGAGTGTACTATGAAAGGAAAGCTCTCACCCGAGTAATGAAGCTGAAGGGTTGTCATTCCACACGTGAAGTCTCTGGACACAGTCTGAAGTGAAGCATGTTGAGGTGGCAATCATTACGTTGGTTAGGTTGTGATCGGCAGATGCAATATTATTTGATATGGATTGGGAGAGGCATACGGGAAAGTGGGCCCTATCCAAGGGTTCTAGGACTGGGGGAAGTAGGGGCTCTATAGTGGAGATGTGAGGTTCCTGCTGGTTTAGGGTTCAAAAAGACAATTGCTAGTTAATATTATCATCACATTATTTGGTAATTGGGTTAACTTTGAAAAGTCCTTTTGTTATGGTTTGCTGTACAATACCCAATATCTTGTATATAGCTGTGCTATTGGATGCTTCTACCCAAATATTTTGATAGCTAGTGTCTTCATTCTCATTGAACTCTCAAAACATTTCGATTTCTTCCTTAATTATCTTTTTGACCCAGTAACTGTTTAGTAGTGTACTGTTGCATTTCCACATTTTGAAATTATTATAAATCTTTTGTTTACTGATAAGTGTTAGTTTAATTCCACTGTGGTCTGAGAAGATTCTTGGGATGATTTCAATGCTGTTTTTGTGGCTTAACATATGGACTGTCTTTGAGAATGACCCATGTGGATGAGTAGAATGTTTATTCCAGTTTCTTGGGGTGAATGGCTCTGAAAATATCCAGTAATTCTAGTTTATCTATCTCTTCATTTAGCTCCCTCATTTCTTTACTGATTTTTTGCCTGGTTGATCTGTTGAGAGAGTGGGGAGTTGAAGTCCCCTACTATGACTGTGTTGCTGTTAATATATTGCCGTAGCTCTTTCAGTAGAGGTTTGATGTATTTAGATGACCTCTCACTGAGTACACTGATGTTAATAGTCATTAAATTTTCTTGATTGACTGGTCATCTGAGCATTAAGTAATGTCCACCCACATCTTTTTTAAAATTTTTAACAAACATGGGGTTATTTCAATAAAGTATGTTGAAGTACTTAATAGAGTACTTAAGAATGTATCCTTATTTTTAAATAGGATCCTTATAAAAGTAAACTATTTAAAATATTTTTAAAAATCATTAAAGTCAGTCCTAATCTGCCAGGTGTCTTTATATAAACTGTATGAGGGTGGAGGGGCTAAGAGGACAGTTAATGCATATACCAACATTTAGAAAAGAAAGCCTGTGAAGATGTACAGGGAGAATGACCTATGATGAAGACAAGAGATAGTAGTGAAGGATCTACAAGTCAAAGATTCCCAGTAAACCACCAGAAGCTAGGAGAGATGAATAAAACAATTATATTTTATAATCCTCAAAAGTCTGCAACATGTCAAAGGGTCAGGATTGTTAGAACGTAATTATCTGTTTCTAGGTAAGTCAGGTTTTGGCACTCCATGAGGGAGGTACTGCTAATGGCTTCTATTTTGCAGAAGAAATAAAACTAAAGTACAGAGGAATTTAGAAATTTATCCAGTTCATACTTGATTCTAATCCACCCACTCTAACTCTAATATTGGTCCTTTTATTTGTTATGCTGAATGAATGACCTTTGTCTCTTTTCTAGCTAATATTTTTTTCTCCCTTAGACCTTTTCATATTTTCTTTACTGTTTTAGCTAGATAAAGGTTGCTTCCTCTGTAGTCTCCCACTGGGTAGTATAGTCTCAGTTTTCCCTGAACTGAATTATGGTCTGTGGAATAAGCAGGAGAAAGCCTCTCTGTGCTTTACCCTAATTGTTGTTTAGCCAGATGTTGTTGTGTGCGGGCTGCAGAGAAGAGAGAGAGAGGGTCTGGAGCGAAGAGGAAACACAAATCTTTATTTGCACTGGCACCTCAGAGTTGGGTGCTAGAGAAGCAGGTTGGGCCACGTGGAGGTAGCAAAAATGGCCGCCTCACGCAGTAACCTTTCCTGTGTCTGAACACCGGAATGAAGCACTGGCAAGAGAGAGAGGTGCGGAAGAAGAAAGGCTTTTATAGGAGCAGCTTTCGTGATAATGGGAAGGGGGAGGAGTAACCATAGCACTCCAGGATAGGATAATAACTCTCGTGAGAATGGGAGGGGGGAGGAGTAACCAAAGCACTCCAGATATCGCGGGGATATAGACAATGCCCTGAGGGCACAACATGGCGGAACAGGCACTCTGAGAATGTCCCAACTCTCGAGGGATCTAGCAGTAGCCTGAGGGGACAACATGGCAGATGTGACTGCATTGGCACAATTTCCCAGCGTCCATTAGTTAAAAAGAAAGGGAGAATTGTTGGTATGCTTCTAAAAACCCCTTCTGTTTCATTAGTTTAATCCCCCCTGCTTAACACTATTCTATTTACATAACCTCTGTTAACAAGCACCACCTTCCTTCCAGGGCATTGTGGTTTAGTGGTAGAATTCTCACCTGCTCTGCCCCCTCTCCTTGTCATACCCTGATTTTCACCAGTCACTTTTCTCTCCACCCTCTCTGTGTCGCATCCTGTTCCCACCCTACTGGGCTAGTATATTTATAAGGACAAGATTGTAGTTTTTAGTTTAGTTTTAGCTTAGCTTGGTATAGATTGCACTGCGTCCTGCATGAATAAAGAGATAACTGCATACAGCTCAACCATGAGTCCCTGGTCGTCTGTTACCCACCCATGAAGCCAGCCCAGCGAAAACAACACCTAATAGAGGCTAAGAGTGTACTGTATAAGCCTTATAAATGCAGCATATTTGAGAAAGTATTTATTTAGGTTATTAATAGCAGTTTTATTCATTCTAGAGGAGTGGGAATAGAACAAGAACAAGTATATGTAGTAGTTCATGTTAAGCTCTTGATTTCTTCTTACTTTGTTGAACGAATTCAATGAAAAAAATATATAAAATCTCTCTGTGAGATATGCAAATATGTACATGAAGAAAAATAATAGGTTATTGGATGAAAAAAATACAGGAGAGACACAAATAGAATGAGCTATCAATAACAAATTTATTTTGAGAATCAACTTGCTTATTTAAAATTATTACTGCATGTTCATGGAGGTATGTAAAAAGATATTTATTTAAATATGTATAATGATTGCATCAGGGTCATAGAATTTCAGGTGAGTTTTCCTTTTGATGTTACTGTAGGATAACAGTTGTTGGTATTGTTCTTTTCATAATGACTGGGACTCCAATAATAGCACAAGAATGATAAAGATTGTCATATTTCCTTTATACTGGCTTTATAAATTTGCTTGACCACAACATTTATGAATCCTTCACTTTTTCCCTGAAAAATGTATTGCTTCTTTTGCTTTAAAATCATCTTAAAATTCATATGTCTGGTGCCTAGGATAATGTGAGAGAGATAGGGGGGGTTGAAGAGCTGATCTTAAATGAATTTGCAGATGAGGGAAATCAAAATGCTCTGAAATAGTCACATGATAATGCTGTTTTCAGTTTCTTTTAAACAGGTTTGGTGACATATAGTAAAATCTCACCTTCCCAACCCACTTATTTATACTTGGTCATTTGGATCATAATGACTAAGGTCATCAATTTAAGACACTCTGATGGGAAACACACACTAGTCTTAGAGAAAATGAATACTGGCAGATTTCTGTCAAAATAATTAGCCCATTCTCCAAAAGGAGTAAAGTTAATACTCTTACAAACAGTTGAAATATTGTTTAATATACTGAAGCCTCTATTATCTATAGACCAGCATATTTAAAAAATTCTTCCTTTTGTTATGTAGTTAAAGCATTACTTATATCTATCTGGCTTTCAAGGTCAGTGAATTTTATAGAATTCTTTGCCAAGTAGCTGCTGTGATAGGAATAAATTCATGCAAAATTGAACTCAGCCAGCTAGTTATTTAACAAGATTTTTTAAAATGGAACATACTGACAGGAAAGAAGAAAAAGCAATCAGAAGGGGTGAATAATAACCTAATGATAAATCACTCATTTTTCTCTTTAGTTCAGAAGAAACAGTATTCTATTTTTTCAAAACAGACTTTCAAAAGTCAAAAGGGAAGGGAGATAGAACTTGAATTCCATTAAGACAGAGGAAATAGGTTAAGAATTTTTAAGGAAAAAGAATTATGTCTATGCATACAAAACAAAAGTAAATATTGCATCTTTTTTTTAGAAAAAAAGAGGAACTAAATAATAATAAATAAAATGTAAAAGATAGATTTAACTAAAATTTTAAGTTGTATTCAGTACTTCCTTCAAACTATCCAGCTGTAACAAAAATACATTTCTGAAAAGTACAAAAGATTGGAACAGCAAGATAGCTTACCTGGGAAGGTATGCAGCCCAGAGCTGAGCAGGACTCTGCCACATGGGGTGGAGGTGGGGGGTAAGGAGGGGTGTGTATCTTTTTGTGTTGTGATGTCGTTCTCTCTCTACTCCATCTCTCAATTTTCTGTCTCTGTATAGATATATATAGTGGTAGAACTCCAGTGATAAAAAAAAAATGCACCAAGTTTTAAAGAAAAGGAATTAATTGTGCTTCAGGTAGATCAAAAGAAAAAAAAAAAGTTATGGCCTCTGTGCCATCTGACTTCAAAAACCAAAAATGGAGTCTGCTGCTTTGCGATGAATAGAAACCAATATATGAAACTAGAGATTTCATTTCATCTATTTAGTTAAGTAAAATTTGCTTCTTTCAGAGTTGTACAGTGATATTTCTGATCTTATTTAAAAGTTGAAAATGTTCTTTAAATACCTCAGCATAGGGTACACAATTTGCGTGCTTAGGGTCTGAGAGTCCTTTAAGTTCAATATCCTCTACCACCAACTGACTATCTTCCCGTCCACTTAGTCTACATCTTTCTCTTAATAAATAACCTTCAAAATACTCTCCAAGAGGACTTTGTGATTCAGGTAGCTGCTTCTATCTTGGTGTCTCCACTATCTGAGGGGTTTTGCTTCCTTTCTGTTTGCTTTCTGTATTCCTCAGCGTCATGCCTCTTCCCTTACCTCACAGCTACCTACAACCCTTTCTCCACAGAAATGTAACCAGGTTTAAAGAAAGTTTGGTTAAGTTCACGAAGATGAAGTTTGTGAGACAGAAAATGAATACTTCAATACAAATGAAAGGCACTCAAATTATTCTTTTAAAAAATATTTTATTACATTTATTTATCTGATAAAGGCAGCCAGAAATTGAGACCAGGGGAGAGACAGAGAGGGAGAAAGAGAGACACCTTCAGCATTGCTTCACTACTTGTAAAGCTTTCCCCCTTCACCTGGAGATTGGGGGCTTGAATCTGAGTCCTCCTGCATTGTAACATGGTGCTCAACATGGCTTCTCGTTGTAACATGGTGCACTACCTAGACCCCAGCATTCAAACATTAAGATGCTTTCTTTGATCAATGCCAACAAGTTTATTTCTCTTGACTTTCCACTACACTTGGTTGAGGTCTTGTCCACATTCTTTTCATTTGCCCCTAGTCTTAGGAGCTTCCATTCATGGCTTGCTCCCAGGGATTTGAAACTCTACTCTTTTAAAAGAGATGTTTAGTTCTTTACTTATTTTCCTGACTTTTGTGTATGGAAAATTTCACCTAAATTCAGCTCAGTGTGCTAAAGAAGAAAAAGACCTTTAGCACCTCTCCATTTAAGAAGTGAAAATATCTGTATATACAGAAATACTTTATGAATTTATTGTGCATTCGGAATAACACCTCTCCATTTCAGAAGTGAGAGTATTTGTATATCCAGAAATACTTTATGAATTTATTGTGCACTGGGGAATTCATTCTTAACTTCCAGGGCATATAAAGTAAAGAGAGAGAGAGAGAAAGAGAGAGAGAGAGAGAGAGAGAGAGAGAGAGAGAGAGGGAGAGAGAGATCTTTAAATTTGAGGGTTTTTTGTGCCAAGTGGTGGCACACCTGGTTGAGCGCACATGTTAGTGTGCAAGGACCCAGGTTTGAGCCTCTGGTCCCCACCTGCAGGAGGAAAGCTTCACAAGTGGTGAAGCAGTGCTGCAGGTGAACTCTCTGTCTCTCTCCCTCTCTATCACCCCCTTCCCTCTCAATTTATGACTGTCTCTATACAACAGATAAAGATTAAAAATAATTTTTAAAAATGTTAGCTTTTTGTTTTACTGATTTACACTACTACATAGATTTCAGAAGTATCATTTCACACCTCTATGCATATGTCTTATAATACCCACTATTAAAGTTCTGGTGTCATCCTCATCAATTGAAACTCTCTATTATTTTATCCCTCCCTCTCTTTTGTAGTAAAAATATTTAAAAATTATTTATAAAAAGGAAACACTGACAAAAAACATAGGATAAGAGGGGTGCAACTCCACACAGTTCCCACCACCAGAATTCCCTATCCCATCCCCTCCCCTGATAATTTTCCTATTCTTTATCCCTTTGGGAGTATAGACCCAGAACTCCCTATCCCATCCCCTCCCCTGATAATTTTCCTATTCTTTATCCCTTTGGGAGTATAGACCCAGGGTCATTATGTGTTGCAGAAGGTGGAAGATCTGGCTTCTGTAATTGCATAGAGTCTAAAAGGTATTTTTTAATAATTTTCTTATTTATTTCCTTTGGTTATTATATTATGCCCACGAGAAAAGCTGACTGGTACAGTTCTCTTTCTGACTAAATTTGCTTAGATAATCACTTCAAGTCATATCCATGTTGCAGAAGACAAGGTTGCATTTTCCTGATAGGTGAATGTATTACACTGAATATATATGGCATACTTTATTTACTCAGCCATCTACAGATGCACATTTAAAGTTCTTTCAATAATATAGCTCTTATGAACAATGCTCATTTTTAACTTTTTAAACTGTATTTATTTGTTATTGAATAAAAACTGATGAGAGGGAAGGGGAAGATAAAGAGGAAAAAGAGACAGGAGACAGAGAGACACCTGCAGCCCTGTTTCACCGCTCATGAAGCTTCCCCCATTACAGGTAGGGACCAGAGGCTTGAATGTGGGTCCTTGTGCATTGTAATGCTTGGGCTTAACTAGGTGTGTTATCGCCTGGCACCAATAATGTTTCTAGGAACACAGGAGTGCATATATTTTTTTCAAACCTAGTGCTTTCATTTTCTTTGGACAAAAATGTAGGAGTAGATTTACTGGCTCATATGCTATCTTTCCTCCTCCCTCCCACCCTTCTTTTTTTGTTGGAGCTTCATTACACCAGGACCAACTCAGTTTTTGAGAGAGAGGGAGAGGGAGAGGGAGAGGAGAGGGTGAGGGAGAGTGAGAGTGAGAGGGAGAAAGAGAGAGAGAGAGAGAGAGAGAGAGAGAGAGAGAGAGGATGGACTCCATAGCAGCAAAGCTTCTTCCAGTGTAGTAAAGGATGCGCTAGAATCATAGTTATACACTCCAGAGAATTCCTTCTCTCAACTTTTTGTTTTTAAAATGAATTTCATACTGTTTTCCATAGAGGCTGCGCTAATTTATATTTTTGCCAGTAGTGTGCAAGAATTTACCTTCAGAACCTTTGTCAATATGCTGTTTCTGATCTTTATTGTGTGGAGTGTTCTCATTGAACTTTGCTTTGCATTTACCTAGTCACAAGTGACATAGAACATTTTTTATGTGATGTTGAGCCTCTACTTATCATTGGAGAAGTGGCTATTCAAATATTTTATTTTCTGTTTTGTGATTGGGTTGCTTGGTTCTTTTTGTTGTTCAGTTGTATAAGTGCTTTCCATATCTGGGATATTAGTCTGATGTTTAGTTTGTAAACAACTTCTCCTGGTTAGTAGGTTGCTATGGAGCATGGAACTCTGGACACTCTTAATTTCTTATCTTCAAGATGAAAAGAACTTCCTCCCATTTTATGGTAGCACCACTTTTCATAGACATTTTGGGATCTAGGGAAAACATGAGTATTTTCACCAGGTTGAGGGGTGGGGTGAGTAGATTATATGGAGAAAAGTAGGGATACTGGTCAATTATCCATTATTTTATAATCTAATGTGGTAGATTATAATTGAATGCGGTAGATTTTTTTTAAATTTGAATTAATAAACCCATAATCAAAGATAGAAACCCTCCTACCAATAGCAAAAATAAAGACATTAAAGCAAAGAATACACAACTAAGCATATTGTTAACATATGGTCCAGCAATTGCACTCTTTGGTGTTTACCCAAAGGAATTGAATACTATATCCACATAAAAATTTGCCTGTGGGTATTTATAGGAGCCTTATTCATAATTTTCAAACTTTGCTAGTAACCAAGATGTCCTTCAGTTGGTTAAACATAAATAAATCAGACAATTGAGTATTATTCAGTGCTAAGAAGTAAATGAACTGTCAAACCATGAAAATGGGGAAACTTGAGCACACATTACCAAGTGAAAGAAGCATAACATTGAGAGCTGCATTCTGCATGGTTGAAACTCTATGATCTTCCTGAAAAGTAAAGCTATGAAGTAAAAAAAATGTGGTTATAGTTGCCTGGTAGGGAGACACCATGCTCATGAAGGTAGTTTTCCCAGGGTGAGGGTTCTCTGTTGAACTACCAACGTGCTAACCTCCATGATTTTTCCCAAATGTGGAAAATTCCACCACATAATTTGTGGCAGTGGAGTGCTGTATTCATTATTTTTCCAGGAAATAAAGTAAGAGAAGATCACAAGAGAAGATCACTTGTGGTTATCACAAGTGAGGTTGGAGGAAGAAGAGAGATGAGTAGGAAAAATTCAGAGGACTTTAAGATAGTGAAAAATTATATAATATTATAATGGTGATTCATGCCATTATATGTATGTCTGAACCATTGAATGTACAACACTAAAAGTAAATCTTAATGTAAACTGTAGACTTTGGGTAATTTGATGTATCAGTAGAGGTTGCTTTTTGGCTACAGATGTAATGTTCTGAATGACACCATGCATATTAGCTAAGAAGTATATAAGAAAGCTCTATGCCTTCCTCTTAGTTTTATTGTAATCTCAAACTACCCTTTAAAAATATACAAATAAAAAATAGACCACTACTGTAATGCCATTATCATATCTGAGAAATAAAGGAAGACAACAAGAAAATTCAGAGTTCTCTTTGTAGAAAATAATGGGCTAAGTGAAAAAGACATTTATTAAAATATTTCACTAGAGATGATATTATGACATACTTTCTAATTCATTGTGAATGTCCACTTATTGTTAAATTGCATCAAGTGGTAAAGTCTCATGGAGATGTAACAGATATTTCTTTGCCCCCCCCCCCAGTATATGCCAAATTTTGTGGCCATGGTTTTGTAGAGATCAATGAGGATTGCTAGCTTGGATCTTCTTCCCTTATTGTATAATTTTGCCCATACAACAGTCTAGTGAGGTTTGTGATTATTAATTTATATACAAGATTTTGAAAAATAAGTATCGCATTCAGTCACATGAAGAGTCCATTGCAGGACCCGAATAAGGAGTCAGGTTTAATTATTATTAATACTATTGTTACCTCTACCTCTGTGCTACCTCTACTTTAGTCCAAAAAGAAGGGTCATCTCCTTTCCCTGCTTCAAGTCCTTGAATGTTATCTTGACTTCACTGGTCTGTAAAATAAGGCTATGAGATCTCCCTTACACATGAGATACAAAACACTAAAACACTGAAAGGGAGGTCTTTGTACCTTTTATTACATTAGACCATTCTTATCTCTCTCTCTCTCTCTCTCACTTGTGATAACTGCTTTAGCTACCTCTTTGTCTAGTATAATCTCATTGAGGTATTTTTTATCTTTTTTAAATTTTATTTTCTTTATAAAAAGGACACACTGACAAAACCATAGGATAAGAGGGGCACAAGTCCACACAATTCCCACCACAAGAACTCCATATCCCATCCCTTCCCCTGATAGCTTTCCTATTCTTTATCCCTCTGGGAGAATGGACCCAAGGTCATTGTGAGATGCATTAAGTGGAAGGTCTGGCTTCTGTAATTGCTTCCCCACTGAATATGGGCGTTGACAGGTCTATCCATACTCTCAGCCTGCCTCTCTCACTAGTGGCATGGGGCTCTGGGGAATCGGAGCTCTAGGACACATAGGTGAGGTTGTCTGTCCAGAGAAGTCTGGTTGGTATCATGTTAGCATCTGGAACCTGGTGGCTGAAAAGAGAGTTAACATATAAAGCCAAACAAATTGTTGACTAATCATGAACCTAAAGGCTGGAATAGTGCAGATGAAGAGTTGGGGGGTGGGGTCATCTCCATTTTGTAGTGGGCATATTTTATTATATTCCAAAGTGTCTGTGATTATGCTAGTTTTTTTTTGTTCTTGTTTTCTTGTTGTTGTTTTGGATCAACAATGTTAGAGGATGTTCTATCCTCTGAAGGGAGGCTAGCCAAATAAGCTATGCTACACCTGATGAAGATGGGTCCTGATATTGGGGCAGCTTGGAATGTTCCTACTGATGACCACAGAATGTGAGCTCAGATCTACAGGGATGTAGAGGTCACATAGGCTCCTAAGCTGAATATGGGCCCCAAATCACATCAAATCGATGGGGTTTACAGTCAACAATATTTATACACCTTTCTCATATTTGGGAGCTACTCTTTTCCCTGATCCAGCTTTCTGATCCTTTTTCCAACCATGACATCATCTCCCCAGACAATAACTAGGATCCACCTGCATATCAGATTTTAGACTCATTGAGGTATTTTTTATGGCCACACAAAGGGAAGAAAACAATTTTGAAAGATCTAAACTAGATGGGACTGGAAAACATGGATAGACCAATCTCAGCCAAAGAAATTGAAATAATAATAAAGAATTTTCTCATCAACAAAGCTCAGGCCCACATAGTTTTACCAGTTGATGCTATAGCCTTTAAGGGGGAGCTACTTCTTAAACTTTTCCAAAGTATTGATGATGTAGGAGGATTCACACTAACATCTCACACAAAGCTGATGTCACCCTGATACCAGAAGCAGGAAGGGATACAACAAAAGACAGGGAAAGCTATATACCAATATCCCTGATAAACATACATGTAAAGATATTCAACAAAATTCCAGCCAACTGTATACAGCATTACATTAAAAAGATTTTTCACAATGACCAAGTAGGATTTATACCAGCGATGGAAGGTTAGTTCAATATATGTAAATCAATAAATGTGATCAACTGCATCAACAAAATGAAAATAAAAAGGCACACAATTATTTTAATACACTTGGAGAAAAACCTTTGACAAGACCCAACATCCTTTCATGATCAAAACATTTTTAAAAAGAACGGAGACAGACGGGAGATTCCTTAAACTAACTGTGTCTATATATAGTAAACCTAAAGCCAACATTGTACTTAATGTTGAAGAGCTAAAAGCTTTTCCTTTTTGATCAGGTACAAGGCAGAGGTGCCTACTATTAACATTGCTATTCAACATAGACTTGAAAGTCCTGGCCACAGCAACAAAGATAAATTCATTAAATGGATATATATTGGAAGAGAAGAGCTGAAGCAGTCACTATTTGTAGATGATATGATAGTATCCATAGAAAACCCTATAAATTATTAAGCAATATAGTAAATGGCAGCCTACAAAGTTAATATACAGAAATCACTGGCATTCCTCTATGCAAACACTAAATCAAAAGAAGAAGAAATGTAGAAATCAATTCCATCTACTAAAGCAGCACAAGCAATAAATATCTAGGAGTAATTCTTTTCTTTTAAAATATATTTATTTAAAAAAGGAAACACTGACAAAAACATAGGATAAGAGAGGTACAACTCCACACAATTCCCACCACCAGAACTCTGTATCCCCTCCCCTCCCCTGATAGCTTTCCCATTCTCTATCCCTCTGGGAGTATGGACCCAGGGTTGTTGTGGGTGCAGAAGGTGGAAGGTCTGGCTTCTGTAATTGCTTCCCTGCTGAACATGGGTATTGACAGGTTGATCCATACTCCCAGCCTGCCTAGCTCCAAATTTAAGGGGAAAACTTTCCCCACCTGTAGGGCAGAAGCTTCATTAGTGGTGAAGCAATGTTGCAGATTTTTTCTGCTTCCCTTTACACTCTCAAGTTCTCTTTGTTATATCAAATAAAGAATTATTCTTATTCTTTTTTCTTTATTTGATATTTGATAGGAGGAGGAGGAGAAGGAAGAAGAGGAGGAGGAGGAGGAGGAGAAGAAGAAGAAGAAGAGAAAGAAAGAAAGAGAAGGAAAGAAAGAAAGAAAGAAAGAAAGAAAGAAAGAAAGAAAAAGAAAGAAAGAAAGAGGAAAAATGGCTACTGGTAGCAGTGCTTTCATTGTGCAGGTACCCAGCCCCGGTGATAAACCTCATGGCAATTAAAAAAAATTTTCTTGATATGTTTTTGAAGTAAATTTTCCAAGAGTTTGTTGCAGATCTTTGCATCAATGTCCATCAGGAATATAATCCTCTTTTTTTGGTAGAGTCCTTTTCTGTTTTGGTGATCAGAGTAGTGTTAGCTCCACTGAATGCTCTTCAAAATGATACCACCTCTTCAATTTTCTGGAAATATTTGGGGAGAATCAGTCTTCATTTTTGTTTGAATATCTTAAAGAATTTGTTATCAGAGCTGACTGGATCTTGGCTTATATTCTTGTGAAGATTTTTTATTACTGATTCAATTTCTGTACTAGTGAATGGCATGTTCAAGCTGTTTCATACTTACTTAGCTGCTCTCATATAAATTGCTTAAAACTATTTGAATACATATGGGGTACCATGGGAATTACTTCATGTTTAGAAAAGAAACTTATTTTTTGATAGGATTTGAATATAGCTTACCCATTGGAACATGTGTCTTGTTATGTGTGCATCCTTGGGTTACATCTCCTGCACCAATGGAAGCACTATGGATGGTGTTGGCTTCTGAGGAAGCTCTATAGGTTAAGGGAGTAGTGTATTGCTATCTGTCCTCTCTTCCTGCTTGGTTTTCCTAATCTCTCTCTCTCTAACTTGAAAAAAAAAATTGGGGCAAAAAACAAACAAAAAAGAACTCAGTTTTGAAGTTTGGTAAATCCATCATAGAAAAACAAAGATCAAAGTCACAAGAAAAACTTTTATTTATAGAACAGTAATATCTAAGGACTGAATGTAGAGACATTCTTTGAAAAATGTCGTTTCATAATGACATTGAGGAAAAAAAATAAACTTGACCAACCTTGAAGAAATGACATTTGAGGACTTGTTTATTTTATAAATTATTTAACTTAAAATTGCAGCTCAGAGAACATCCACAATCTTAAGTGAGGATTTATATATTTGAGAACAGTTGTAAGTGTGAGTTTAGTCACTTTTTTTTTTCTGTTTCTGTTGCAATCAGAGTTATTGCTGGAGCTCAGTGCCAGCGTGAGAAATCCATTAGTTCCTGTGGTATTTTACTTTATTTTTCCCTTATAGAGATAGAAATAAGGAGAGAGTGGAGGGGAGAAAAAGAATAGGGGGCAGAGAGGGAGGGAGAAAGAGAGACACTTGCAGCACTGCCTCATCACTGATGAACACCCCCCCCATACAGGTAGGGGCTAGAAGGCTGAACATAAACACTCTCCTGGGTATGCCACTGCCCACCACTTATACCACACTTTTAAGGGAAGAGCTGACTACTAATATTGATAATTTTTTCAGAGTTGAGACACAAAATATTACTCAATAATCAGAGTATTGTTGCCACCTATCTGCTTGAAAACTAGTCAGAAATAGTTCTAAGCTATCCAAAGGCAATGTTTTACAGATGTCTGCAGGTAAAGCTTGACTTGAAATGCCTAATTGCATTCCATTTAAAATACCATGTGAAGCATACACAAGAGTTTTCTTTTGCAGAGGAGGAAGAAAAGTTTTTAGAGAAAGTAACTCCTCATATCTGGTAAGTGGTAGAGTCAGTGTTTGAACCGTTCTTTGTTGGACTTGATAGCATACACTTTTTTCAGTGTACCATGTGCCAGTCACATCTGGATGACTTTATTGCTATTGATTTTCCTTTCTTCCTTCCTCTGTTTCCTTTGGACATCGCTGGCAATTCTTTACTTCTAATGTTTTCTTACGAAGGAGAACTAAATCCAAATATAAAAATCTACACAAAATGTCCATTAAGCTTCCTTCTTACACCCTGTTTTCCTATTTCATTCTGTCTGTCGTAATTGTTCCCTGCTGTGCAAAGGCCTTGATACTTTCTGCTGAGCTGACTGGTAAAGCATTATGATTTAAAAACTGATTTAAAACCAGCCCACTCCTCTTTTCACAAAGCCAGAACCTTTGATCTGTTCTCTGGAGAAATTTCCAATCAGGCCTTTTTTTTTCAAAGCTTGTAAATGTTCAGTATGCCTAGCTAGGCACTCTCTGTCTCCCCAAAAGAAGAGGTTGAGACCTTCAACTCTCCCTTGTCATTAGTGTTCTATTGGAAGTCTTAGTGTAGGATTTGGTTTTCTATAGAGAAGGTGAAATCAAATATAGCAAACCTTATGCTCTGCGTGTGTTTACACACTTTAAAGTGAAGTTGGATTTTGGAAATTACCTAGTGCAGGTGAATCCACTTTATTCCTGCACTTATATTTTTATTTAACCCTCTTTATTCTGAAACCTTTTAAAGCATGATTTAAGTTTATTCAATACTTTCTGGATCATCACTTTTGTTTAGCGACATGAATCTGTAAAGATTTTGGCATTCTTTTTTTTTTTTTCTCCAGAGTTATTGCTGGACTCGGTGCCTGCACCATGAATCCATCGCTCCTGGAGGCCATTTCCCCCCCTTTGTTGCCCTTGTTGTAGCCTCGTTGTGGTTATTATTATTGCCATTGTTGATATTGTTCGTTGTTAGAACAGAGAGAAATGGAGAGAGGAGGGGAAGACAGAGAGGGGGAGATAAAGACAGACACCTGCAGACCTGCTTCACCGCCTGTGAAGCGACTCCCCTGCAGGTGGGGAGCCGGGGGCTTGAACCGGGATCCTTATGCCGGTCCCTGCGCTTTGCACCACATGCACTTAACCCACTGCGCCACCGCCCGACCCCCAGATTTTGGCATTCTATAACTAAGACAAGAAGAAAGAAAATACTCATATAGGAAGCTTGAATCCCCCCTTTTTTGCTGTCTAACATTCTCATAAATGCAAACAAAAATAAAAAATGTTCCATCAGTATTAAAGATACTGGACTGAATATGCCTAGGCAACATTGGAGCTTCATATTCTTTTTAAAATTTTTATTTTTTTTCATTTATATTACTGATTTAATAGTGAATTACAAGAGTATAAGATAATAGCAGTTACCACCACATCACTCCCACAAACAAATTTCTGTGTCCCCACTCCCCAAGGATAACCACCATAGTTCTTGTAAAGCATTGAGATTATTTGACATTTGTTTTTGCCAGTTTGTGAGTTTCAGTTCTCTGTAGTCCACATATGAATGAAACTATTTGGAATAGTCTTTCACTTTCTTACTTCACTAAGCATACTCAGTTTCGGCTCTATCCATTTTGTCTAAAAAACACAGTATCTTCTTTTTAACTGCTGAGTGAGACTCTCACTGAGTATCTGTGCCATAACTTCTTTGTCTGGTCATGGCCATTCAGGTTGTTTTCATATTTTGGTGGAGTCTCATATTCCCATTCCTCTTATTTTTGGGGCATATTTTTTCTGAGATGAAATTGCTTATTGGTGTTTAAATATTGAAAAAGAAAAACAGACTGTCATCACATAAGATGCAGATCCTGATTCTTACACATTTTTTGACAATTATGGTTGAAGACTACTGGCTTTAGTCAGAGGATTACGTACACCTTTATCTAAAGACTAATTTGTGACTGATTTTAGCTAAAATATGAGACTTTACAATGCAACCAGTGCCACCCCAGCATGTTTCACTTCAGACTGTGACCATAGACTTCAGGTGTGGAATGACGACCCTTCAGCTTCATCACTCGGGTGCGACCTTTCCTTTCATAGTATTCTCTAATTCCATTCCAGGTGGTCCACTCCCCAATAAAGTCCCCAAACATAGATATAGCCCAGGTCCCCTGAGATAGAGCATAGGTTCACCCGTGCCCATAAACTAGGGGAAAAATATATGCCTGAAAGCAGAAGTACACAAGAGCATGCAGGGAATACCCCCCAACACTTCATCTGCACCATTCCAGTCTTTAGGTCCATGATTGTTCAACAATTTGTTTGGCTTTGTATGTTAACTCTCTTTTCAGCCACCAGGTTCCAGATGCCAGGAACATGCTGACCAGACTTCCCTGGACTGATGATCCCATCAATGTGTCCTGGAGCTCCACTTCCTCAGAGCCCCACCCTACTAGGGAAAGAGAGAGGCAGACTGGGAGTATGGATCGACCAGTCAATGCCCGTGTTCAGCGGGGCAGCAATTACAGAAGCCAGACCTTTGACTCTCTGCAACCTACAAAGACCCTGGACCCATACTCCCAGAGAGATAGAGAATGGGAAGGCTATAAGGGGATGGGATCGGATATGGAGATCGGGTTATGGGAATTGTGTGGAATTGTACTCCTCTTATTCTATGGTTTTGTTAATGTCTCCTTTTTTAAATTAAAAAAAAAAGTATTCTAACAAAAAAAATATGAGACTTTAAAAAAAATAACTAGTACATGTGAATAATAAGAGCTTTGGATGTTTATTTAGACATCCAGTTACAGCCAATTTCACTTCCCCAAGTCAGAACTACAGGGCCATAAGTTAATAAAAAATAGAAAAATATATGATTTCTAAATTTAATTGTTGTTTCTGATTTTGAGGTCTCCATTAAAACCAAGCTTCCATGACATGCACAGTCTAAGAAATGTGACAGATAATTAAATACGTTATTTTCATGGCTGTCTGCACATCGCAATCACCTGCAGAAAATAATTATAGTCTGTTTCTATTTAAAGAGTTTAATTTTATTATTATTTTATTTGAGTCACTTAGTTTGGGGGGTACTGATTTACAAGGCAGTTACATGGGTACGGTTTCCACTCCCACCACCTTCCTTCACCATAGCACATCGCAGCACAGTCTATTTGAAGGGGCAAAGAATATAGAATATATTCTATATAAAGAATATAGAATATAGAATATATAGAGAATATATATGATTTAGAAAAATTCAGAATTGATTCTAATCCACAGTCAGGACTGAAAAGTTGCTAAATAAAATTATTAAAAAGCATTCCTTTAATTCTGATCTTTTAAATATTTCTTTATTGGGGGATTAATGTTTTACAGTTGACAGTAAATATAATATTTTGTGCATGTATAGCGTTTCTCAGTTTTCCACATAACAATACAACCCCCACTAGGTTCTCTGCCATCACATTCTAGGGCCTGAACTCTCCCCCCACCCCCACGCAAACCAGAGTCTTTTACTTTGGTGCAATACACCAACTTCACTCCATGTTCTGCTTAGTGTTTTCACTACTGATCTTGTTTTTCAACTTCTGCCTGTGAGTGAGATCATCCCACATTCATCCTTCTGTTTCTTACTTATTTCAATTAGAATGATTTCATCAAGCTGGGCTTGATTTCACCAAGATGGGCTGAAAATGTTGAAATCACCATTTTTAAGAGCTGAGTAGTATTCCATTGTGTATATATACCACAAATTGTTCAGCCACTCATCTGTTGTTGGGCACCTGAGATGCTTCCAGGTTTTGACTATTACAAATTGTGCTGCTATGAACATAGGCATACACAGATCTTTTTGTGCATGCCTCTCTGGCCACTGAGGATGAACATGAGAGTGGCTTCCTGGGGAGTCCTGGGGTAGCTCTGCATGTCAGGGGCATGTGCGTGGAGAGAATCTCAAACTTATTCAATTCTGGGAGTGGCCTTGGAAAGGTGGGCAACCTGTTTATTGAAAGAAAAAGTGGGCAGATATACCCCTAATTCGATGGGAAGGATGAGGTAACCATTAACCCAAACACAGAGCAACATAATGCATAGTCACATTTTGACCAACAGACTATTTGATCACAAGTAAAAGGTTAGCATACAAGGTTTGGTCACAAGCTTTACAATGTACATTTTTCCGGAGGTAGATTGTTGCCACTTAAGGCCAGGGGCGGGGAGGGAGCTGAGCAATCAGGATGTTTACTGGTGGTTTTAAGATTAACCACATATAGTAATTCATATATAGTAATGGCTTTTAATTAAAGAAGGAAAGGGGAGGTGGCATGTGTAGAAAGGTAGCCCATGTCCTGGGGTCCAGCCATCATAAATTCCAGAGATGGGGTCAGGGTGGGACCTGCCATAACTCAATCCACAGGAGGAAGAGTTTGGGGTCAGACTTGCCCAGACCTCATGGAAACTATGGCCTGGAGTTTACCAGGCAATGGGTCCATTCTCCAACATTTTTGGATGCAGAGGAATTACAAGGTCGTAGGGCTGGTACATTTCTAGCCTTCTGAGAGTTTTCCAGACTGCTCTCCACAGAGGTGGATCAACTGATACTCCCACCATCAGTGTAGGAGAGTTCCTTTGTCCCCACAACCTCTCCAACATTTTTGTTGCTGCTGTCTTTTCTGATGTATGACATTCTCAAAGGAGTCTGATCTTTATAATGGATTTAAATCCCAAAACAATTATAAAACTGGATTATTTTTCATAGATAATACTAAATCAGAATGGACATTGATAAGACCAAGTTGCTGCTTAGAATACATATGGCATAGAACTTAATCTTATTTAAATTCAGTAATATTAGAAATAGTTGTTATTTATTAGTTTTGTATTCTCTAATCTTGTCCAGAAAGAATTTCTGTATAGGATCAAGTTCCTTATTAAATGCCACTGCTGTAATAATGAGATTTCTCCTCAAATGGACTGAAACTGTAGACTGAATGAGTGAGGACAATTGGAAGAGCCTCTGAAGATTCACTGTGATTATGTTACTTGGATCTGATAAGCTGCCAAAGCCACTGCTCCACTTCTGGCCCTCCCACCAAATTTTTTAAAGAGAAATCTAAACAACAGAAAACACAAGGCATTATTCAAGCTGTATATGTAATAAATGTGGAGTGAGGACCTCATATCCTTACATGTATTATTTCTAACATTTGAAACAAATAGGAATTAAATATATATACTCATGTTAGGAATTAAATATATATACTCATGTTACACAAGAATAAGATACTTCTAGCTATAAATAGTTGCTTAACTAATGTTAGAAATCAGCTAAAAGTTAAGTGCACGCATTACCTGTTATTGTGCTTAATAGAATATTCTTTTCTTGTCCCATACCATAATGGCTGGAAGAGTCATACCTAAGTAAAATTCTCCCCATACCAATGTTAATTTGAAAGCAAAAAAACATCAAACACTATGAGTTTAAAAGTTTATAAATACCAAAGTAGTGGAATTCTTGAATATGGACTTTATATATTATATAGAAAATGGTTGTGGATATCAGCCCATATCCTTTGCTTTAAATTTCACAACCAACTTTATTTTAAATTTGTAAGTATGTTAAACCAAATAATTCCCTGGATTATTTACATTCTAGTGTACCAGACTAGCATCATGGGCGGGAGAGAGAGATGATCCAGGAACCAAGCTCATGGGAATACAAATCTTTATTCATGTGGGAGCCCCAGAGTCAGGCTTGAGTGCAGTGGGTTAGGCCACGTGGAGGCAAAAACTGCAATGACCAGGGCCTGCCTCCCCCTGAACACCTGCCCTCCTCTAGGTCGGGATGTGGAAGAGAGAGAAAGCAGAAACAAAAGTGGCTTTTATAGAATAAAACCGGAAGTGGCAAGTCAGAAATGGAAAGGGCTAGGAAAGGTGGTGGAGAAAGGAAAAAGGCACACTGGGAAAGTGGACCTTCCTTAGCAACTATTGCGATGGTTTTAGCTGGTGGGATTAATGTTACCCTGCAGGCAGGGCAGGTCTCAAGGTAGAAAGAAGATAGATCAATGGCAGCGGGGGCTGGCTTAATGCCCAACACTAGTCAGGGTGACTATTGAAGGACAGCGTAATTACAAAGTATAATTTCCAAGATAAATGAAATTGCTGTTGTATGATAGGTTTGTCAGAGACTGACCTCTGAAAATGCCAAAAACAAATACAAAAACAAATAAGTCAAGATTAGAGATAAATAACATGCAAACCTGTGGGTTACTCTGTGATGTGAGAAGTAGTCTTTGATTTGGGTAGAACATTTTTTTTTTTCTATTTGTCAAACTCAGAAAAAAGAACACCGGAAACACATTTTCCATTTCCATTTCTTTTCTATTTCTCAACAAAGTGTTGGAAATTGACTAGTTTCTCATAACCTGCATAAACTACATGAGGAACAAGCCTTTAGGATGGGATGAAACATGGATATCTGCTAATGTTCAATTCTGTTGTCCCCTCACCAGAAAGCAGTATTTCCCAGGTATGTCTCAGTCTCCTTTATCTTCCTTCTTTTCTCTGCTCCAATCCAACATTTACCTTCTGCCATTTTAATGACATAGTGATTGTCTCAATGAGAGATGGGCAGGTGGTTGAGATGATGACAGTGTTGGTAAAATGTCAGCGAGAAGTATAAAATAACAAAGAAAATCTAGCAAACACAGAGATGTTTCCATGACCTCACTGATACTGTTTTTTTATCCCTGTATGAAATGAATTATTTTGTATAATCAGTGCCTATTATTTAGCCCTTTTCTGTTTGTTCATCACTTTCTATAATTTAAACATATAATTTCATGCAAAAATGAGTAGATCTTCATTTTTCTAAATTTATTCTCATTTCAACATCAATCCATAATTATACTTCCCTTTGGAATTTCAACATCCATCTCATTTCAATAATCTCTATGGGAAAGAAGGAGGAAGGTTCACATACATAATTTGTTCTGGTTATCTATTGCTTCATGACAAACTATAGAAATAATAGTTATTATATCTCATTACTTTGTGTTTCAGTAATTTTGTCTGGGCTTAGCTGAATCAGTTTTTCTTGCTCTATGTGATATTGACTTTCACAGTACATCTGGTCGAATTGGTTAATTTTGGAGAGTCTAGGATACTTAAGTCACATGCCTGATACCTTGGTGGGATGACTGGAAGGCAGGTTCACCTGGGCCCTTCTCTATCTCCATCAGTCTCAAAGTCTTTCCCTGTGGTCTTTCAGTAGGATAGTTGACATTCTTACAGGGTAGTCTTGGGCTCCAACCTTTAAACTTCTAATTGTCTCCCTCTTTTTTTAAAACTTTTATTTATAAAATGGAAATATTTACAAGATCATAGGATAAAAAATTTACAATTCTACAGAGTTCCCACCACCAGAACTCCGTATGTGTCCAGAGATGTCAGACATGGAATGTCAACCCTTCAGCTTCATTATTCTGGTGAGACCTTTCCTAGCTCATAGGACTCCTTAACTCATTTCAGGGGATACACTTCTTAACAATTCTTTTTTTAAAATAGTATTTTTTATTAATGATTTAATAATGATTGATGAGATTGTGGGGTAAGAGGGGTACAATTCCATAAAGTTTCCACTACCAGAGGTCCATATGCCATTCTCTCCAGTGGAAACTTCCCTATTCTTTTTTATTAAATTTTAATTTTATAAAATGTAAATGCTAACAAGACCATAGGATAAGAGGAGTACTATTCCACACAGTTCCCACCACCAGAACTTTGTATCCCATCCCCTCCCTTGATAACTTTTCTATTCTTTATCCCTCTGGGAGTATGGACCCAGGACAATTATGGGGTGCAAAAGGTGGAAGGTCTGGCTTCTGTAATTGCTTCCCTACTGAACATGGGTGTTGACAGGTTGGTCCATACTCCTAGCCTGTTTCTATTTCCCTAGTGGGGCAGGGTTCTGGGAAAGCTAGCTTCCCTATTCTTTATCATTCTTGGAGTATGGAACAAAGATTTTTATGGGGTGCAGAAGGTGACAATCTAACTTCTATAACTGCTTTTATGCTGGACATGGAAATTGACAGGATATCCCCAGCCTGTTTCTATCTTCCCCTATTGCAGTAGGGCTTTGGGAGCTGGAGTTCCAGGACATATTAATGAGGTCATTTGCCTAGGGAAGTCAAGATGGTATCATGGTAGCAATTGCAACTTGGTAGCTGAAAAGCATTAAGATATAAAGCAGAACAAATTGTTTAATAATCAGGAACCTAAAGTTAACAATATAGCAGGTAAGATTTGGGGTCTTCATGTTCTAAGAAGCTATGAAGTCTATTTAAGGTATATTCCAAGTTGCTCATGGCTTTGCTAATTTTTTCCTGAGCCTGATAGCTAACGTGAAAGTGGGCTGAAAGTATTGTCTGGGAAGATGGTAAAATGACGGTCTAGACTTGTTTACAGCATCACTACATATAGAAAAATCCATTTGTCAAACCCATCAGAGATATACCTAAATTCAATGGAAAGGAAGAGAAATGGACTCTTCTCATAGGAAGATTAATGAAAAAAAACTGAAGCCAACACCTTCCACCTACAAACACAAAATAGCTCAATCTGCAGGTCTATTTTTATTACCAAATGAATACTCATGGTAGTCCTTACAATGTGTGGCATATGCATTCATTTAAGTAGAGGAAATAAGTCATGTAACTAAAGGCCTCATGCAGAGAGGAAAACTTATTTTCGTACAATATTTGGCATCAAATCTATGCTAGAGAGTATTCAAATTATTGTTTAGATATATCAAAGTCATGTTTAGACTTATAAATGAGTGTTGTAACAGTGTATCTACAGTACTTAGTGTAAGTAGAATTATTATACATGAATGTTTTTGCCAACTTTTGACAGAGTAACAAATCAAATTTTAGTACCATGGGAAATAATGCCCCCAAAGAGTAAAATACATGTTGTACCAAAGAAAAGGACTCAGGAAGGAGAGAGAGGGAGGAGAGGGAGAAGACTTGGGGGATTGTTACATAATGAAATTGTATGCATAAGTAATGAATCCACTATAAAGCATTAACCTCCTCAATAATATTTTTTTTTTAAAAAGAGCAAAATAAAATCATACTCTTGGATTTTTTCAATAGAATTCAGATATAACTGACCTCAGTCTTTTCCAATATTTTCTAAGAAATTAGGGGAGTTGAAATAAAAAGTACTTATTTAAGTTTTGTCATTTGAGATAGAATATTTAAAATGAATCTATTTCTGAAATCTACTTGGTTTCCTTTCATGTTATACAGATATTAAAAAACAACTTATGGGAAAATATTTATAAATAGTCCATTCAGGACAAAGTATGTATTCTGCATAATTTTTTTTTACTTAATTTCATTGTTTTTAAAAGGACAAAATATTATTTCCACATAATTAAATGTAATGACTTTTAATAGAAACACTCCTAAGTATCAAAAGATTGCCTGAACCTTGAAGGTTCTTGAACTTTTTTTTTTTTGAAATTGCCCTTTTAAAAAGGTTCATGGGGAGGTTGCTGGAAGGTTTTCTTCTCGATTTACAACTCAGGCATAGATTTAAGGAAAGTGTAATTACCAGATACAATCCCTAAACACAATTGAATTGCTTTCTGGGTGCCACGCTAGTTACAAACTGACCTTCAATGGGAACAAAATAACACTGCAGTTCTGTAGCCTCATCAGATTTTTTGCATAATTCAAGACTTAATTTTAAGTTTGAGCAAAAAAGAGGACAAAGAATCCTGTGTTGTTTGTCCTTTGATAACTGTGATATACTTGGACAGAGGACCAGAAATCCTAGTGATCATTGCTTTCCATTATAAACAAAGAAAACCTATTAAAAGAGCAACTCTGAAAGATCCACAATAAATCACTGGTTCTGAAAATTGAATCAGTCCAACAGCCTCTAAATCAACCTACTTGTTCTTCTCTGAAGAAAGCAAAAATCATTTATTGTCCATGAGGTCACAGTGGGAGTTTGAACATAGAAAATCCTAAATCAGGAAGTTGGGCCTTCTCTCTTGGGATAATTCATATTCCATAAACAGTTGAGTAAAGTTTCTCTACTCCACTTTGCAAACTATGATGATTTCAGTAACATTTTTCATTTCCTTCCTTAACCCTTCTTTATGTATAGGTGTTAGTTTTCTCATACCTTTCTCTTTTCTCTGTGAGTGGAACAAATTTGCTCTGTTCCATGTACTAAACAGTTTTTGGAAAATTAGCTGGTGGAATGTGTAGAAAATCTTTAGAATAATCTTAATCAATGGGAATTTCAGGTCAGTGACTTTTACTGTGACTGTGCACGAACACACACACACACACACACAAACACACACACACACATTTGCATGCAACATTTTATGTATTAATTCCTTAAGTCTTTCACATGGCTTTTCTGCTAGGAATCTTTTTGTTTACTCATTTTTTTCTCTTCAAATAATTTTATTGGTGAATATGATGGTTCACAGTATAGTTGTTGACAATGGATGTGATTTCTCATCTCCTTATAACAAGTGTCTACAAAACACTTTCCTAGAATCCTTTACTTTGGTGCAATAGTCCACATCTAGTCCAGGTTTCACTTTGTGATTTCCCTTCTTTCTTAAGTTCCAACTATAATGAAACAATTTCATATGCATCTTTCTCTTTTTGCCTTATCTTAGCATGATTCCTTCAAATTCTATGCAAGATGAGACAAAAGTGATGACTTCATCATTTAAAAAAATTTATTTTATTAGTGGTTTAATAATGATCTATAAGATAATGGGATAAGAGGGGGTTACAATTCCACAAAATTCCCACTACAAGAGTTTCACATCCCATCCCCTCCACTGGAAGCTTCCCTTTTATTTATTCCTCTGGGAGTATGGACCAAAGAACTTTACGGGGTGCAGTAGGTGGGAGGTCTGGATTCTGTAATTGCTTCTCCACTGGACATGGGTGTTGGCAGGTCGATCCATAACCCCAGCTGGTTTCTGTCTTTCCCCAGTGCAGTAGGGCTCTGGGGAGGTGGAGTTCCAACTTCATCATTTTAAAAAGCTGAGTAGCATTTCAATGTGTGTGTGTATATATATATATATATATATATACCCATCTTCCTCAGGTGTAGCATAGTGTATGTTGTCTAGCCTCCTCTTGGAGGATGGAACATTCTCTAACATTGTTGTTCCAAGGTGAAGGCAAGGTCATATGAGGGCCCACAAAGGCCCTCATATGTGTTGTTCCTGATAGGGATGACTGGTAATATTGGGTATAGGGATTTATTTGAGGTCTAGGCCCATCATATCTGTTTGGGAATCTCAGGACTCCCCAAATAAGGCCCCAGCTGACGGGGTGGCCTTATTCAGGTAGTGATAGTGATTAGTTATCCTTAAAGTATACTTGTCTCATGTCCTCATTCATCTTTTTGCAGTCCTTGCTTTCATAAGGTTAACTTTGCAGTCGGTGAGGGAAATGTAATATTAAGTAGGTTAGGAGGGTATCTATATCTAAGTAGACACTATTTCATTATGAACTTTATACTGACTCACTGCAAACTATTGTGTACTTTTGCTTTCAGGTATATATTTGCCCTAATCTATGGATATATGTGAACATGTGTCCTGTCTCATGGGAGCTGGTTTATATCTATGTTTTGGGACTTTGATAGGAAGTAAACCATCTGGAATGGAATTAGAGAATCCTATGAAAGGAAAGAACTCCCCCAATAATGAGGCTGAAGGGTTGACATTCCACAACTGATGCCTCTGGACAAAGACTGAAGTGAAGCATGCTGAGGTGCATTGATTAGGTTGGGATTGGCAGATGCAATATCATTTGGTGTGTATTGAGAGAAGCATGCAGGAAAGTACGCCCCACCCTAGATGTTCAAGGATTGGGGGAAATATAGGCTCTGTAGAGGAAGAGGGAGATTTCTGCTCTTTTAAGGTTTAAGAAGGCAATAGATAGTTATTTCTATAATCATATTATTTGGCAATTGGATTAACTTTGAAAAAATCCCTTTGTTAGGATTTACTGTATCATAAACATCATCACCATAATTTATGTCCTTTGACATTATTTGTATATAGTTTTGCCACTGGTAGCTTCTGTTCTCCCTGGTCTAAGCTTTAAAAGAGTCAACATATCAAAGAGCCTATATTTCTGTTCATTAAAAATTTTGAGACACTCAATGCATTTTTCCCCTTCATATTAATTAAATAGTGATTTATTATTACAAATTAATAGGAATGTATATAAACACCATTCCCACCACCAAAAGATTTTGTCCCATTCCATCCTCCCTGCTTCTCCCCACAGTGAAGCCATGTTGGTGCTCATGTGGAGTGGCTCCAACCGGGGGGTGGGGGGGGTTAAGCCTCTGACCCTCCCTCACCAGCTCTAGTGACTACATGAAATAGAAAGAGACAACGGGAGATATTCTGGTACAAACATCCATTTATTTGGAGATGGGTACATGATTTTATACTGAGTTAGACAGAGAATATTTTTCACATGTGTCAGAAATTACAGGTTTCTTAAAGGTCAGCTTGCCCCCATGGTAGAGGGTTGGTATGAAAGAACTGATGAGATACATAAAGGTCAAAACAATTAGTTTCCATGATGCAGGCACGTTAATTATCTGAAGATATTTGAGAGAAGCATAGGGGATAAATAAGTAAGGTGAGGTAGAGAAGAAGAAAAACAAAACTTGATGTAAATCACAGATATCAAAGGGCACAGGAAATAGAATATAGGGTCTCACTGCTGGGTACTGGCAGGGGTGTATGATAGAGTGTGTTCTCCTATATGATCAAAAGGTAAAGTTATGGTGAATGTGTGAACTTTGAATGACTATAGTGAACTTTAAGTTAACCCTCAGGCAGGCAGGCATTTGGCCTGCTAGCAGGAGGAACTAAATGTGAAAGGCTTATAGGCTTTCTGTGGGTTTGAGAGACTAACAAGGAGAAACTGAATCTGGGAGACTTTTCCCTCTTGGCTCATCTCTATAAGGAGAGAAGCTAGCAAATGGGGTGTCTTTCCAGACCTCTACCCAAGGATGGGAGAGCGCCCTTAAGCTATACCAAGCTTTCACATAGTCCCACAAAGCCAAACTTCTGCTCTTGCCCTAATCCAGAGATTTTTAATTTCATGCCCTACTCCAAATTCAGTCAAATCCTGCTTTAAATTTCCCTTTCTGTTCTTCTTTCTCAACTTCTAATTATGAGTAGGATCATCCCATACTCACCTTTGTCTTTCTGACTTACCTGACTTAACATAATTCCTTCTAGCTCTATCCAAGATGGTTCAGAAAAGGTGGGTTCATTGTTATACATAGCTGCGAAGTATTCCATTGTGTATATATACCACAATTTTCTCAGCCAATCACCTGTTGCTGGGAACCTGGATTGCTTCTAGGTTTTAGCTATTACGAATCGTGCTTCTATGAAAATAGGTATATACATACCTTTTTGGGTGGGTGTTCTGGAGTCCTTGGGGTATATTCCTAGGAAAGGGATTACTGGGTCATACAGAAGGTCCATGTCTAGCCTTGTGAGAGTTCTCCAGACTGCTCTCCACAGAGACTTAACCAATTTGCATTCCCACCAGCAGTGCAGGAGTGTACCTTTGTCCCCACAACCTCTCCAACAGTTGTTGCTGCTGTCCTTTTTGATGTATGCCATTCTCTGATGGGTGAGGTGGTATCTCAATGTTGTCTTTATTTGCATTTCTCTGGCAATCAGTGACATTTTTCATGTGTTTGTTAACCTTTTGGATCTCTTCTCTAGTGAATGATCTGTTCATATCCTTTGCCCATTTTTAGATGGGGTCATTTATTTTTTTGTTGCTAAGTTTGTTGAGCTCTTTTTATATTTTGGTGATTTAGTCTCTTTTCTGATGTATGGAATGTGAAGATCTTCTCTCTGTGAGGGGTCTCTTGGTTTGTGTCATGGTTTCTTTGGCTGTGCAGAAGCTTTTCAATTTGATGTAGTCCCATTGATTTCTTTAGTTTTAGTCTTCCTTGAAATTGGATTTGTATCATCAAAGATGTCCTTAAGGGTTAGGTGGGAAAGTGTTTCACCAAAGTTTTCCTCTAAGTATTTGATAGTTTCTGGTCTAACATCCAAGTCCTTGGTCCTTTTGGAACTGACTTTTGTTTCTGGTGAGATAAAGTGGTTCAGGTTCATTCTTCTGCATGTTTCAACTCAGTTTTCCCAGCAATACTTATTGAAGAGATCTTCCTTTCTCCATGTAATACTTTGGGCCACCTTATCAAAGATTAGGTGTCCATAGATGTGGGGGTTTAGTTCTGGGCTTTCAATTCTGATCCAGTTGTCTGTGTGCCTATTTTTGTTCCAGTACCAGGCTGTTTTAATGATGATGATGGCCTTCTAATATAGTTTGAGATCTGGGAGTGTGCTGCATCCATTTCTGTTTCTTTTCCTCAATATAGTTTTGGCAATTCTAAGAGTTTTTCTGGTTCTATATAAATGATTATAATTTTTGTTATATTCTCTTAAAGAAGCTTGGTGGAACTTTAATAGGTATCACATTGGCTTTGTATATTGCTCTGAGAAGAATATTCATTTTGATGTTATTAATCCTTCCAATCTATGAACATGGGATGTCTTTCCATTTCTTGGTATCATTTTCAATTTCCTTGGACAGTGACTCATAGTTTTCAGTATACAAGTCTTTCACTTCTTTGGTCAGGTTTATTCCTAAGTATTTTATTGATTTTGCTGCAACAGTGAATGGGAGTGAATTCTCGATATCATCTTCTAGGACTTAGTGTTTGCATAAAGAAATGACACTGATTTTTGTACATTGATATTGTAGCCTGACACTTTGTTATTTTGCCTAATAACTTCCAGTAGTTTTCTGCTGGATTCTTTAGATTTTTATACGTATATTATCATAACATCTGTAAATAGTGAGAGCTTGACTTCTTCCCTTCCAATCTGTATTTCTTTGATTTTTTCCCCTATTTTCTGATTGTTATAGCAAGAACTTCCAATAGTATGAAGAATAATAGTGATAATGGGCATGGGCATCCCTGTCTAGTCCCTGATCTGAGGGGAATATTTTTAGCTTCTGTCTGTTGAGTATGATGTTAGAAGACAGAGAGGAGGAGAGAAAGATTGACACCTACAGACCTGCTTTACCACCTATGAAGCAACTCCCCTGCAGGTGGGGAGCTGGGGGCTTGAATGGGGATACTTATGTTGGTCCTTGCACTTTCTGCCACATGAGCTTAACCCGCTGAGCTACCGCCCAACTGCCAACCGGGAAGACTTAACAATTATTAACATCTATGCACCTAATTAGGGACCATCTAAATACATCAAACACCTACTGAAATAACTACAAAAATTCACCAATAGTAATACAATAATAAAGAAGAAGAAAGAGTGAAAAAGAGCAGTGAGAGGTAAGAGGTTTTTTTATTTTATTTTATTATTTTATTTATTTTTTTTTGATTTGGCAAAAAGGAGAGAAAAAGGAAGCTAGGGGGAAATGGGAGAGAAAAACAAATTCCTCTCACAATGGATTGGACACCCGGCCTGGACCACTCTAGATTGGCTGCACACACCCTGAGCAAAGACAACCAATTATAAGAAGTATCAAAAAAAAGAAAGAAATAAAAATAAAAAAGAAAACCTTCTGATATTTTTTCTTTCCCAGGCAGAGCTCAGGCTTTTGGTCAGGTATTTTGTCACTCAAATAGAGGTCTAGCCATCTAAAGTAAGAGAAGGTAAAGAAAAAGAAACATTTTGATTTATTCCTTTATTTCCTCTCTGACCCATTTATTGTTAAGTAGTGTACTGTAGAGCTTCTACATTTTGGGACTATTACTAATCTTTTGTTTATTAAGTTTTAGTATTATTCCACTGTGGTCTGAGAAGATGCTTGGGATGAAATCAATGTTCTTGAATTTGTAGATGCTGTCTTTGTGGCCTAGCATATGGTTTGTCCTTGAGAATGACCCATGTGTACTTGAATAAAATGTATATTCCAGTTTCTTTGGCTAAATGACTCAGAAAATGTCCAGTAGTTTTAGTTTATCTATCTCCACATTTAGCTCCTTCATTTCTTTATTGGTTTTTCTTCCTGGATGACCTGTCAGGTTGAGAGAGTGGGATGCTGAAGTCCGCTATTATTACTGTGTTGCTGTTAAAATATTGCTGTAGTTCTTTCATTAGATGTGTGATATATTTAGATTGTTTCTCATTGGGTGCATAGATGTTAATAATTGTTAAGCCTTCTTGATTGACTGATCTTTTGAGAATTAAGTAATGTCCATCCCTATCTTATTTATTATATTTATTATAAAGTCTATCGTGTCAGATATGAGGATAGCTGTTCCTGATATTTTTTGTGGGCCATTGGCTTGCATGATAGTTTTCCATCCTTTCACTTTGAGTCTGTGTTTGTCTTGTTGAGATAGGTGTGTTTCCTGCAGACAGCATACTGTTGGATTGTGTTTTCTGATCCATCTTCTTACTCTGTGCCTTTTATTAGGTGAATTTTGGCCATTGACATTTATTGTTATCATAGATTGAATATATATTTTTAAATTTTTATTTATAAAAAGGAAACACTGACAAAAAACACAGGATAAGAGGGGTAAAACTACACAATTCCCATCAACAGAATGCTGTATCCCATCCTCTCTCCTGATAGCTTTACTATTTTTTATCTCTCTGTGAGTATGGACCCAGGGTCATTATGTGGTGCAGAAGGTGGAAGGTCTGGCTTCTGTAATTGCTTCCCTGCTTAAGACTGAAGATATTTATTTAACTCCATCATTGTAATTTTCAGATTATTCTGATATATGGCTTATTTATGGTGGTCTGACTGTTTATAGGAGACCTTTCAGAACTTCTTTCAGGGAAGGCTTGGTGGTAGTTGATTTTTCAATTGCTGCTTGTCTGAGAAGGTTTTATGCCTCCATCTAGTCTGAATAACTGTCTAGCAGGATACAGTAGTGTTGGTTGAAAGCCTTTCTCATGAGCATTCAATAGATATCTTGCAATTCTCTTTTGGCCTGTAGTGTTTGTGTGGAGAAGTCTGCTGCTAATCTTATGGGTTTTCCTCTTTAGGTGACTCTGTTTTTCTCTTGTAGCCTCCAGGATCTTTTCTTTATCCTTATTCCTTTTAATTCTAAATATGATGTGTCTTGGTGTCTTTAAGTCTGGGTTAATTCTGTTTGGGACCCTCTGGGCCTCTTGAATCTTTATGTCTTTGATGCTGTCTCAGCTATTATATCCTGGAGATTGCTTTCTTCCCTTCTCTCCCTTTCTTCCTCCTGTAAGCCAATAATGTGTATATTACTTCTTTTTAAATCATCCTATAGGTCTCTGTTGTTGTTTTCAGTATCTCTTAATTTCTTTTTGAGATCTCTTACTTCATTTTTAGTTGTCTCTAATTTATCCTCAATTTGCTAATTATGTCTTCAGCTTCATTTATTATATTATCTCTCTCCTCTTCTGTTTTCTGGAGTTCATCTATTTTGTTACCTTATTCTGATACTGTTTTAGCTTGTGTAACTTGTTGTGTTCTTAGCTCAGCTATTTCAGCTTTCAGCTCTCTAATAACCTTGAGACAATTAGTGTTTTCTTCCAGAGTCTCATTTGTTGTTTCTGCATTTCTGATGACAGTTCTTTCAAACTCTTTATTCACTCCTGTGACTATTTTCTTAACAAGCATTTGGATGTTGACCTCACTATTTGGTGGTTCAACCTTTGAGGGACTTTTAGCTGGAGTCTTGTCCAGGTTCATTTCTCCAATATTTCTTCTTGTTGGTTTAACTATTATATATAGTATGTTATGAGGTCCCTCTCTCAGTACTTTTCATATTACTGATCACTCTTGTCTGGATTGACTTGTGTCTAAGTAAGGTACTAAAGAGTTCACAGTTGTGGGAGTGAACAGTTGTTTCAATATTATTTTAATCCTTGAGTTGAAATAGTGCCTGTTCAAGCCGCTTTTGTTCTTTTTCTTTCCTGTAGACCCTGGGATCCTGATGGCTTTTAAACTATAAGTATGTTTCTTAGTTTAATCCCTCACTCCTGACCAAGAGATAAAGTAGGGTGATAGAGACATAATACAGTGGTTATGCAAAGAGATTTTAATAGCCCAAGAGTCCAAAGCTCTGGGCTTAATTCAGATTCTCTGCCAAGCCTGGCAGCACTGCTGCCCCTGTCAGTTTCTAAACAAGTACTGTGTATTGTCTGTATGTTCTGAGGCAATTATTTACCATGTTCTCTTCAGGAGAACAATGTGGAAAGGCTCCCATCACACAGCACCACTGCTAGGACAATGAGTTTTAGATCTTCTGAGTTTCTTGGTCAGTTTTCTCTCCCCTGCTGCAGCCTCAGAGGGCAGTAGAAATGGAGAGTCAAAGTTGCATTTGGTGAGTCTTAGGGGAGTCCCCTCCTCCTTTCAGCAGTCTTTTTTTGGTAAAACAGAATGGAGATGGTGCCTCAAGCAGTAAACTGTCAGAATGTTACCAGCCACTCAATTTCTCCTTAGGCTATTCTCTGCCCACTATCCACACATGTTTGCACTCACTAGTGACTTGGTGGGTTCCTGAAGTCATCCTGTCTTATTGTGGTCCCAAGTGATCCCCTTTGGTATTCTTATGTGACCCTGGAGAGGAGAGGAGAGGAGAGGAGAGAGACACAGCTGCTGCTGCTCCATAGACCTGCCTCCAGAAGTCACCTAATTTATATTTTTCAAATTCTGAGCTCATCACAGTTTTATCCAAATTACTCTTTCTTTTTGTTTCTGGGAAAAATTGATATCTGCATGCCTAAAATGTCTTGTTCAAAGTCATCCAATCTAAAATAAAGAAAGGGACTTAGTGTAAGTTCATGTCTTAGCAAAATAATGATTGCAATTACTGTACCTTGCCTGTCATTTGATAATTTTCCACATTAAAATAAAGATCCAGACTCTATTTCCAAGAAAAAGAAAATGTAACAAGAACTTTAGATTTTGTTTCTACTTCATTTATTTAGGAGAACAGAATGTTATTATTGGAATAATGAGTAGTGTTAAGAAATGACCAAATAACTCCTTTAAACTTTTTTTATTTATAAAGTGTAAATGTTGACAAGACTATAGGATAAGAGGGGTACAAGTCCACACAACTCCCACCACCAGATTTCCATATCCCATTTCCTCCCTTGAAAGTTTTCTTATTCTTTATACCTCTGGGAGTATGGACCCAGGATCATTATGGGGTGCAGCAGGTGGAAAGTCTGGCTTCTGTAATTGCTTCCCTACTGAACATGGGCATTGGCAAGTTGATCCAGATTCCCAACCTGTCATCTTTCCCTAGTGTGGCAGGGCTCTGGGAAGCCTGGGCTCCAGGACACATTGTTGGGGTCATCTGCCCATGGAAGTCAGTTTGGCATCATGGCAGAATCTGGAACCTGGTGGCTGAAAAAGAGTTAATATATAAAGCAGAACAAATTGTTGACTAATCTTGTACTTTTTTTTTTAAGAGGGAAAAATTTCCTGTTTGGAATTCAGTTGTTAGTAGGAGCAGTGTTGAGTGGTTGGGGAATGATTTCAGCATAAGGATGTGGGCAACAGAAAGTGTTCTCAGTACCTTTAAATATAACTGGCTTCACTTTAAAAATGGCTTTGACTTCCTCTTTATTTATTATCAGTGTTGGTCTTTTGTATTCTTTTACAGGTGTAGTTCTTTTTTTTAGTAAGAAAGAAGAGATAGAGAGAGAGAGAGAGGGAGTTCAGTCACAATTCTGTTACAAGCTTATGAATCCAGTTTTTATTCATTTCACCACCTCCTGGACCACCCTTTGACATTTTGATGAAAAATATTTGTTGAATAAAGTTTTCCATAAGACAATATCTGATATTCTGTGTTCAGTCTCAGATGTTCCATGCAAAATAACAATAGAACATAATAGTGAAGCAGTGTTTTGTTTTTCACTGTTAATGAGAAATAAAAAATCTGGGCATATATTACAAAATGTTTATTTCCTTAATTTTGTTAGCTTTAATAACAATTTATAATTTTATTTACAAATTATCATTGACTAAAATAATTCTTTAAAGGTACTAAGTTTAAGAATGAGAGCAACCCCCAAAAAGCAAAGCCTACAACCTTCACATTGCTCACATCCCACATCTCAATCTCTTACATATTAGTCTTTAATTCTTGGTTAGGAAAATTGGATTCTATATAAAAAGATATGAGTCTCATATGATTAATACATGTTCTCATTGTAATCATTGTATTCTGGCTAAAATAAAGTTGAATTTTACAAGGGTGATCTAGAGGTTGTACAGGGTATTAAGTATTGGACTCTCAAGCATGAGGTCCCACTGTAGTATTCTGGTCCTCACACTCTAAAATGAATAAAATAATTAATGTGATATGAGAGAAAAGGCTGTCATTAGCATTATTTGTCACAGTAGATTCAGGATGGGCCAGAGAATGTGGGTTCGTTATTCTTAATAGTTAAGTAATATTCCCCTGTGTATATATACCACAACTGTCTCAATCATTCACCTGTTGTTGGGCACCCAGGTTGTTTCCAGATTTTGGCTATTATGAATTGTGCTGCTATGAACATAGATGTATACATATCTTTTTGAATGGGTAGGCTACTTAGGCTACACCTAAAATAGACTTCTTAGCTTCTTGCCACTCAAAGATCCCTAATTTCAGCGGCTTTATTCTGATGTTTGTGTTACTGTTAATTAAACAATTTGTCCTCTTTTTATCTTACCACCTTTCAACCACCAAATTGCTGATGCAGCTATGACACCATCCTGACTTCCTTGGGCAGATGATCTTGCCAATGTCTCCCAGAACCTCATGTATCCAGAGCCATCCACACCAGGGAAAGATAGAAACAGATGTGGGTATGGATCAACCTGCCAACATCCATTTTCAATAGAGAAGCAACTAAAGAAACCAGACCTTTCACCTTCTCCACCCTAAAAGGAATTTTGAATACTCCAAAAGAATAGGGAAGTTTCCAGTGGAGTGGATGGGTCACAGAACTCTGCTGGTGGGAACTATGTGGAATTGTACCCCGCTATTTTATAATCTTGTTATTCATTATTAAACAACTAATAGAAACTTAAAACACAGAGTGGTGATGAAATGTAATGCAGGAGATATATATGAAGATGCCTAGTATTAAACTTAATGTTCAATGCACCTTAGCCTTTGTCCTTAAAAGCCACAATGCTTTTAAGTTCAATTCCATTGCAATATAGCATGGGTATTGTTCTGAAATGACGTGAACATAGTTTTGGCTTTGGGAAAATTTGCCTTCTTTTGAGAAAGCTGGAAAGAAATAAAGCAAAAACAAAAACAGTGAGCCTCTTCTAAATCTTTTGGAAGAGGTTCTGATCTCCTTATGTGTATCTTTCTTCAAGTTCTACTTTGTATTTTTATAACCCTTGAAGTTCATATAAAATCAATATGTAGAAATCAGCTTTATGAGTATTGAATATCTACAAAACATTTCTGTTTGGAATTCAAGTCCCACAAAGCACTTATCCATGCTTTTTATTACTATTAGGATAAATGGATGTGGTACTTTATTATGCTTGTTGAATAGTGGTTAAAAGGCTATAAAAATCCAGATAATCCAAGAACGGCTATTTTAAAGTCCCCTGGGAAGAAGAGGAATGACTTGCTAAGAGGTTTTTAGAGACCAACAGGTGCTAAGAAATTTGTTTTGACCCATTAAATTTATATTGGCTTCACAGATTTCAGGACTTTCCTGCTGTCTCTTATTAATGCTGTCTAAAAGCTGCAGGCTGGAAATGATTAAGTTTTCATGCATGTATAAAGTAGGTCTATTATTAAAATGAGAACAAATAATTTACTAGATGGTTCTACCTTGGCTTGTGCATCACTACTTGTTTGTTGCTATTTATGACCTATATTTTCTTGTTGATAAGAAAAAATAAGACTGGAGTTTACCAACTTTGTGGGAGCATCTTTGGTGACTCAAGAGAGACCTCTAATCAAACTGATCCCAACTAGGTCTAAGAAGTGAGAGATTGTAGTTACCTTTGATAATAAAAGCCTGATGAGGAAGTCTGTTGGAGAAATTAAATTGTATGTGCAAAACAATAAAAGAGAGGTCAGGCTTTCTGTGGTGGTACTAAGTCAGAGAAGGATAGATATTAAGTCTAATATGGGTGTAAATGTTTGAGTTTTTTAGTGGACTGCATAACTGGACTAGATGCTCCCATTATGGAAGCCAACAGTGTGCTGCATGAAGTTTTGCTCTTTATGGCTGTGTAGTATTGCGAGATGCAGCTGTTTGAACCCTTGTGGCAGGTGGCAGATGGTGGCCAAATGCTTTCTAGGAAATAGCGACAGATTTGGAAGAACCAAACAAGAGGTTTCATTAACTGTTGAAAGTCTTTAAATTCACTATTCCTCTAAGCATTCGCTCACACTGAAACAAATTAAAAGGAACTAAACAAAGTAGATAAATGCATTCCTTTTCAAAGACTGAAACTTAATTTCCCTTAGGTGGGCATACTACTATATACTCAGTGATACAATGTTGAATCTTGGGGAAAAAAAGTTTAAATCTTCTTTTTCCTTTTGTGTTATTTATTTTTTTTAAAGGAAGAGAGTTACAGAGACAGATGGAGATAGAGAGAAGGGAAATATTTCATATGACTGCTTCCTCTAGTGTGGTGGTGGGTAGACTTGATATCTATATCTATATCTATATCTATATCTATATCTATATCTATATCTATATCTATATCTATATCTATATCTATATCTAGAGAGAGGACAAACACAGACCCCAGAAGGAAAGAGGTAAAAGTACCTCAACACTGAAACTTTACTCAGTGTGGTCAGAGTCAGATTCAAACCTGGGTCCTGAGCTTGGCAAAGCAGGTGCCTTTCCAGTTGAGCTATCTCACTGGTCCTGGATCTTCTGGTTCTCTTTTCTTATTTACATAGCCTTTGAAAACTTATTATTTCTCTGCAGACTGTGATATGAGCCTGTTCTCTTGATGAGAGTCAACCAGGAGGATAAAGCTGATTCACAAAAACATAAAGACCCAAATCAAGGAGCATGGAATAGTTCCTTCCTTCCTTCCTTCCTTCCTTCCTTCCTTCCTTCCTTCCTTTCTCTCTCTCTCTTCATCTTCCTCCTCTTCTTCTTCCTCCTCCTCCTCCTCCTCTTCCTCCTCCTCCTCCTTCATTTTATTTTTGTTTAACTGTGCACTCTGCTAATGGGGTATGTGGTGGGACTAGCTCATTGTTATCGCTCTTTCCATTCTAACTAGGTTTTTGAATAAATTCACTATTCAGTTTTAAGGAAGTAGTTTTAAATGCTTAATGCATTCTGCTCTCTATAAAACACTCCTGGATTCTCTAATCAATTCTCACAACTTATTCATTAAAGCATCAATTTTACCCTTTCTGTATGACTTGCAAGGAAACTGGGCACTTAATTTTTTTTGCCCTAAGACATGGGGGAAATCAATGACTGAGAAGAGAAAATAGTTTTTCCCCTTCAGTATCTATATAGTTAGAGATAAATCAAATCATTTAGAAAGCTCAAGTTATTGTAAAAACCAACCACATCTGGTTAGATGGACTTCATAGTAAAGGGAATAAAATTTTTGGATATTTACTACTCTTGGGGTCTATATTTTTCAGAAAAAAACTTAGTAATAAGATTTTTCAGTCTTAACTGATTTCACCTTATATGTTTATCTTAAAGGAGTAAGACTTCTTTAATACTTCTACTATATCCTATTACTAGTAAAATGTCCAGATGACAACTGAAAACTAGTAAGTATCTTCTTAACTAGTCAATGTAATGTTGAAGTATCTCTGTTCAATGTTCATAGCTTTCATGTCTCTGTGCACATCTACAGATGGCGATAAATAGTTCCATTATTTTCTCAGAATGAGTTCAAAAGATTGGAAATATAATGTCCAAATTTATATACAAATTTTCATTTTAGTTGTTTGCTTTGTTTTAGATTTTTATGGAAACTGCTAGTAAAAAGAAAAACAACTATTGATTTCCAGTATGATCACTTACATTCTTAAAAATCTCATTTAATATTGAGGCACATAATAAAATAATGCATTTTTCCATGTTTCTCTTGTAAGCTAAAATTATTTCAGCTGAAATGATATCATATATTTTTTACTTATATACCTATTTTATTAATGATTTTTATAGCATAAGCAAATTTTTAGTTATGCTACTTCTGATTAGAATAGTTTAGAAAAATTGGAAGTTTTAGACACTAACTCATTGTAAAAATTATTCTTATTTTCAGCAAGAGTTATGTTGCGGAATAAGACAAATATTGGGCTGACATAGTTACTTTATTGTTTTGGATAACTTTGTTTTCTTGAGTACAACAGTTAGGCTTCTAGAAGTTTATAAGGATTTACACCAATATTATCTGTATTTTAGAAACTTCTGAGTAACCTTTGGAACAAGGCATGGCAGTAATTAATACCTATGCAATAATACAGAGAACATAGGGAGCCAGGTGTTGGTGTACCTGGTTAAGCACATGCATTACAGTGGGTAAGGATCCAGGTTCAACCTCTGGTCTCCACCTACAGAGGGAAAACTTAACAAGCAGGTCTGCAGGTGTTTCTCATACTTTCTATCTCTTTAAAAAAAAAAAATATATATATATATATATGTATACATATACACACACACACACATATATATATTTGGGGCAGTTGGGTGGTAACTCAGCTATTTAAGTGTACATGGCCAAAGCACAAGGACTGGCATAAGGATTCCAGTTCGAGCCCCCAGCTCCCCACCTTCAGGGGGGTCGCTTCACAGGCAATGAAGCAGGTCTGCAGGTATCTAACTTTCTCTCCCCCTCTCTGCCTTCCCCTCCTCTCTCAATTTCTGTCTGTCCTATCCAACAACAGCAATAGACACATTAAGGACAACAAGGGCAACAAAATGGATAAAATGGACTCCAGGAGCAGTGGATTAGTGGTACAGGCACCGAGCCCCAGCAATAACCCTGGAAGTAATATATGTATTATAGGGACATAGAGGTAAATTGAAAAGGGATTGGGAGATAGAATGAGAGATAGAGAAAGACACCTGCAGCCCTGTTTCACCACTTGTGGAACTTCCTCTCTGCAAGTGGCTTGAACCTGAGTCCTTGTGCACTGTGATGTGTGCACTTAACCATGTGCACAGCCTGGCTCCTTTCACCTCCGCTTCCCCAGAGACCCACCCTACTAGGGAAAGAGAGAGGCAGACTGGGAGTATGGACCAACCAGTCAACGCCCATGTTCAGTGGGGAAGCAATTACAGAAGCCAGACCTTCCACCTTCTACAATCAATGTGCGATTTTAACTATGTTAACTATGTTCACTTTGTAACACAAGAACAAAGTTAGTTCTTTGAAGGCGACTACATGTACAAGACCAAACTATAACAGGGAACTTTTATGCAGTTTCTTCTGGCAGTTTATATTATTTTTCACTTTTCATTTATACAGTCACTGCAAGATCAAATACAATACAAAAGTATTTTATTTTTATTTATTTTATGATAGATCACCAAATGGAATTAATTCATATTGATGTGTACATGGTTGAAATAATTGGGTAGTGACTGAGTACAACACTATGCCCACCATCCTGTGAATCACAAGTAAAAAAAGAGAAAGCTCCACTCTCTGATAATTTGATCTCCCAACTAGGCAGTTTTGATATGAAAATACTAATAAGAATAATTACCTATAATATGTAGGATAATATATTATGGATTATATCTCTTCTTTTTTATTTTATTATCTTTATTGCATAGGGACAGCCAGATATCAAGAGAGAAGGGGGTGACAGAGATGGAGAGAGACACCTCCAGCCCTGCTTCACCACTTGAAAAGCTTTCCCCTGCAGGTGAGGACCAGGGGTTCGAACCCAGGTCCTTGGGAGTACGTGCACTCAATCAGGTGTGCCACCACCTGGCCCTGATTGTGTCTCTTCTTAAAACAAATATATTTAAGTTTTAATTGTGGCACCTGTAAAATTTTAATTTTGAAAATAAGAATAATACTTTGCAGGTGTAAATCACTTTAAGATGAGGTTATTAAGGTAGATTCTAGCCCAGTAAGACTGGTATAATTCTAAGAGAGGGGAAATTTTGACATACACACACACGCACACACACACACACGAATGGACAGAGAGGGAGACTCCGCTTCATTTTCAGGATAGACACAGAGATTGATTGGGATGATCAGAACACTAAGGATTGCAAAAGACATAGAACAGATTCTCTACTAAAGCTTTTGAGAAGTTGATAAGGATAACTGGGCTAACCAAAAACTTGACTTTAAATTCCCAGCTCAATATTGTGAAACAATACATTTCTCTTTAAAGCCAGCCAGTTTATAATGCTTTGTTTTGTTAGTTCCAGGGAATTTAAAATGAAACCAAATACACTGTCCAAGAGACAAGGAGAAGGAAAACAGTAGCATGACCAACATGAAAACCTTGTATTGCCAAAACTGTATGTCCAGTCATTCAAATATTATGTTTAGTAACATTTACTAGAAACTGTTTTAGAAGAATATTGAAAACTTTGGTGAGATAAAGAATTTCAAAAACTGCAGCAAGAGTCAAACTGACATACTTTTTGATAATATATATGCTTCTGTCCAAATATTTTGATGTTTTTCTGAATCAAAAATTTGGTTAGTTTCCATCATGAGAAATAATTTTCCTATTTGAAGATGCAACAAAATGATGAAGCTTAGAGTGGTGAACAGCACAGTCACAGGCCTGGTACTTGTCAAAAGGGTGGGTGAAAAATCATTAGAGAAGCTGTTTTTTTTCTTTTTCTTTTTTTCTCCTCCAGTGTTATCACTGGGGCTCAGTGCTTGCACTACAAATCCACTGCTTTTGGAGGCCATTTTCCCCATTTTGTTGCCCTTGTTATTGTTGGTATTGCTACTGCTGTTTTTGTTTAGGACAGAGAGAAATTAAGAGAGGATAGGAAGGCTCAGAGGGGAAGAGGAAGATAGATACCTGCAGACCTGCTTCACCACCTGTGAAGTGACTCCCCTGCAGGTGGGGAGCCAGGAGCTTGAACCCACATCCTTACACTGGTCCTTGCTTTGTATCATGTGTGCTTAAGCCACCGTGCTACCACCCAGCCCGCCCTCCTCAGAGCAGCTTCTTAAGTAGCTAAAGAGGGATACAAAATTTTCCTAAAAGTGGTATTTGCCTCTTAAAGCTACTAGCCTTTTATTTTTGTTAGTAAAGCAGAAATGCATATATTCTGTCATACTGTGGTTATCTGTCTACTAAAGTTTCACTAATTATTTGTTTGCTTGTTTGAGTGATTTAAAGCCAGGGCAATGCAAGCCTTCTCTTGATAGCACTTCTGAAGCTTAAGTGCACTAACACATCATTCAGCAATGAAATGATCATAATTATGAAAGTATAGTGTTGTGGGTAGGGGACATTGTATAAATCTGCTAATCAGGCTGTTTGTTAAAGTGCTTCTCAGGAGGCACACTACAGAGGTTAGAGGATATATACTATGTGCACATAATACAACCACCTTTATTAATCACTCTCAGTGCGGAATGTTGAAATACCAGCTTGGGTGGACCGGGCAGTAGCAGCAGTTAAGCGCACATGGCGCAAAGCTCAAGGACCAGTGTAAGGATCCCCTTTCGAGACCCCTGCTCTCCATATGCAGGGAGTTCGCTTCACAGGAGGTGATGCAGTTCTGCAGGTGTCTATCTATCTGTCCTCCTCTCTCTATTTCTTTCTGTCCTATCCAACAACAATGACAACAATAATAACAACAATGATAAACAACAACGGCAACCAAAGGGAAAGATGGCCTCCAGGAGCAGTGGATTCGTGATGCAGGCACTGAACCCCAGTAATAACCCTGAAGGCAAGAAAAAAAGAATTGAAAAAAATTGGGAAAAAAGACAGAAAAGGAAAAACCAGCTCCCCATAAAATAAGTAGACATGTCATGTGGCAGTGAATGAAATTCTTTCTGTTGGGTGGAATGTGCTGGTTGGATGTTATCTGATGGGTCAGTTTAGTCCTGAAGTCTCTATACTTATTCATTTGGAGATTAAAGTAGTTCTCACATAAGAAATACCTTTGCAACCTCCAATTCTGGGAATGTGTGGGTTTGTTTACAAAGACTGTTGAGCTTCTTCTAAGTCATATTCTTAAAGTCACAAGGCATATGTGTATAAATTCATATCACAGATGAACTGAAATGACTTTAGTACTTTTTTCAGAGATATTTTTTCTGATATGAGCTGTAACCTTGTAGAGCTAAGGATGACATGTGTATGAGGGAGTGGGGGTGGGAGACTCTAGAAAAAGCAGATTGCTTTTCCTTCTATTTTCCATCACTCTTCATTTCCTTTTCTACATTTAAATATTAGATATTCACAATATATTTTCTCTCACCATTTTATTATCATGTAAATCTAACTTATTTTTGTGGCTCTAATTAAATACCCTTTTAAGATTAAAAAAAATTAATATGTATTTATTTATTGGATATATATACATACACACACACACACACACACACACACACACACACATATATATATATATATATATATATATATATATATATAGAGAGAGAGAGAGAGAGAGAGAGAGAGAGAGAGAGAAAGAGTGGAAGATAGAGAGGTGAGAAGACAGAGAAACTGCTTCACCACTCATGAAGTTTTCCCCTTCAGGTGGGGACCAGGGGCTTGAACCTAGGTCCTTTTACACTGTAATGTGTGTGCTTAATCAGGTGCACCACTGCCTGGCTCATTAAAATGTTTTCATTCATGATTTAAGAATGGTTTACAAGATCCTAAGATTCCATGGAGTGTAGTTCCACACTTCACCCTCCACCACAGTGATAATCACTGTAGAATGAACACCATAGTTTCAAGTCTCAGGGACAGTTTGACTACTTTTTATCTCCCCTGCCCCACAAATTCCTGTATTTCATTTCTTTATATTTTACACATTAAACCTCCTTGATAGATCAAATGATTGTCTAGTTCATCATTCTTTTTAAAAAAATATTTATTTATTCCCTTTTGCTGCCCTTGTTTTATTTATTTATTTTTAGTACTATTTTTTATTGAGGAATTAATGTTTTACATTCAACAGTAAGTACAATAGTTTGTACATGCATAACATTCCCCAGATTCCCATATAACAATACAACCCCAACTAGGTCCTCTGAATCCTTCTTGGACCTGTATTCTCCCCACCCACCCACACCCACCCCAGATATGCCAATTCCATTTCAGGTTCTACTTGTGTTTTCTTTTCTGATCTTGTTTTTCAACTTCTGCCTGAGAGTGAGATCATCCCATATTCATCCTTCTCTTTCTGACTTATTTTCAAGGTCCATTCAAGATAGGCTAAAAATGGTGAAATCACCATTTTTAACAGCTGAGTAGTATTCCATTGTGTATATATACCACAACTTGCTCAGCCACTCATCTGTTGTTGGACACCTGGGTTGCTTCTAGGTTTTGGCTATTACAAATTGTGCTGCCAAGAACATATGTGTACACAGATCTTTTTGGATGGATATGTTGGGTTCCTTAGGATATATCCCCAGGAGAGGAATTGCAGGATCATAGGGTAGGTCCATTTCTAGCCTTCTGAGTGTTCTCCAGAGTGTTCTCCACAGAGGTTGGACCAATTGACATTCCCACCAGCAGTGTAGGAGGGTTCCTTTGACCCCACACCCTCTCCAGCATTTGCTGCTGTTACCTTTTCTGATGTATGATATTCTCACAGGAGTGAAGTGGTATCTCATTATTGTCTTTTTTTGCACTTCTCTATCAGAGACTTGGAACATTTTTTCATGTGTTTCTCGGCCTTTTGGATCTCTTCTGTGGTGAATATTCTGTCCATGTCCTCCCCCCATTTTTGGATGGGGTTATTTGTGTTCTTATTGTTGAGTTTGGCAAGCTCTTTATATATGTTGGTTATTAAACTCTTGTCTGATGTATGGCATGTAAATATCTTCTCCCATTCTGTGAGGGGTCTCTTGGTTTGGGTAGTGGTTTCTTTTGCTGTGAAGAAGCTTTTTAATTTGATGTAGTCCCATAGGTTTATACTTGCCTTAGTCTTCTTTGTAATTGGATTCGTTTCATTGAAGATGTCTTTCAAACTTATGCGGAAAAGAGTTCTGCCAATATTTTCTTCTAAGTATCTGATAGTTTGTGGTCTAACATCTGAGTCCTTAATCCACTTGGAATTTACTTTTGTATTTGGTGAAATACAGTGGTTCAGTTTCATTCTTCTGCATGTTTCAACCCATTGAGAAGAAGTCAAACTCTCCCTATTTGCAGATGACATGATAGTATACATAGAAAAACCTAAGGAATCCAGTAAGAAGCTTTTGGAAATCATCAGGCAATACAGTAAGGTGTCAGGATACAAAATTAACATTCAAATTTCAGTGGCATTCCTCTATGCAAACACTAAGCTAGAAGAAATTGAAATCCAGAAATCAATTCCTTTTACTATAGCAACGAAAACAATAAAATATCTAGGAGTAAACCTAACCAAAGAAGTGAAAGACTTGTATACTGAAAATTATGAGTCACTACTCAAGGAAATTGAAAAAGACACAAAGAAGTGGAAAGATATTCCATGTTCATGGGTTGGTAGAATCAACACCATTAAAATGTATATACTACCCAGAGCCATCTACAAATTTAATGTTATCCCCATCAAGATCCCAAGCACATTTTTTAGGAGAACAGAACAAATGCTACAAATGTTTATCTGGAACCAGAAAAGACCTAGAATTGCCAAAACAATCTTGAGAAAAAAGAACAGAGCTGGAGGCAACACACTCCCCAATCTCAAATTGTATTATAGGGCCATTGTAATCAAAACTGCTTGGTACTGGAAGGTGAATAGACACACTGACCAGTGGAATAGAATTGAGAGCCCAGAATTGAGCCCCCACACCTATGGACATCTAATCTTTGACAAAGGGGCCCAGACTATTAAATGGGGAAAGCAGAGTCTCTTCAACAAATGGTGTTGGAAACAATGGGTTGAAACATGCCCTTGTTTTATTGTTGTAGTTATTATTGTTTTTATTATGTCTTCTTTGTTGGATAGGACAGAGAGAAATGGAGAGAGGAGGGGAAGACAGAGAGGGGGAAAGACAGATACCTGCAGACCTGCTTCACTGCCTGTGAAGTGACTCCCCTGCAGGTAGGGAGCCGGGGTTCCAGCTGGGATACTTATGCAGGTGCTTGTGCTTCGCACCACCTGTGCTTAACCAGCTGTGTTACCGCCAGACTCCCTAGTTGATCATTCTTATGACCTCTTCTAATTTTAGTTTTCTTGACTTTTATATCATTGGGTACTATTGGTTATCACTCATATTTTCCACTATCTTAGCTGTCAGAAACTGAAATAATCTCATCCTCCTTTCATCTTTCTCTCTCATTGTTTTCTCATTTTCTCTAGTCATGAGATGTAGGGTCTCTTTTTTTTTTTTTTTGCCTCCTGTGTTATCACTCCTCGGGAGAGAAATAGACACCTTCAGACCTGTTTCATGGCTCCTGAAGTGACCCCCCCTGCATTGGGGAGCCGAGAGGGCTTGAATTGGGATCCTGGTTCTGATGGGGAAGGAATGAATATTCCAACACTCTCTTATACCCCTAGTCTTATGTGAAGTTGCAGATGCTGTCAGCCACTTACAAATGATCTCTAAGCTTCAGTTATCTAATCTGTAGCACTAGGATAATAAGTGGTTGTTCCCTCCCATAGAGAATGGGGGAGATTAAATCAGACAGTGAATGCAGCTAACATCTACTAAATATTATCTGTTGAGACTTGGGATAGCACTTAATGCCCTTATAAATAAAGTGATAAATTTGCCTAATTTCTACAGATGAAATAAGTATGGGAAAGATCTGAGATGAGAAAGATTAAATAACATTCTCAAATTAATAAATAGAACAGTATTTAAACCTAAATTGTCTGTTTTCAAAGACCAACTTCTGACTTCTGTTGTTTGTCTGGTGTTCACTGATATTAAGAATTTTCTCTTTTTTTTTCCTTTAGGAAGTTTCCTTTTTATTATCTTTGCTTATTTATTGGATAGAGACATCCAGAACTCGAGAGGGAAGGGGTGATAGAGAGGGAGAGAGACAGAGAGACACCTGCAACACTGCTTCGCCACTTGTGAAGCTTTTCCCGGGCAGGTGGGGGCCAAGGGCTCAAACCTAGGTCCTTGACCATTGTAACATGTACACTCAACCAAATGAGCTACCACCCAGCCTGACATTAGGAATTTTCTTCTATTATTTTATATATTTAATGCCTGTAGAATAATAGATAATCTTGTATCAACAATCTAGGAGACAGCCAGATGAAAACTTTTAGAAGCTCATTTATCATCTTAGACTTTTTCCTGTCCTTTGAAAAATAGTTTTTGTTTGCCAGAGAATAGGGTTTCTCATCCTTGTACTATTTACATTTTTAGTTAGAAATTCCTGGTGGGAGGCAACCTTGATGATTATTGAAGGTTAAACAAATCCCTTACTTTTACCAGTTGAAGTTCAATAGCATCTGCTTTCAGTTTTGATGCTTATGTCCAGACATTAAGAAATACCCCGTAGGAGGGTAAAATTGCCCCAAGCTGACAACACCAGTATTAGGACACTGCTAGACCCAGTGATACTGAACATTTTGTTGCTTTGAGTGGCTGCATGATCTTAAGCAAGTCATAGCTGCACTGAGCTAATTTTCTTTGCCTTCACATGCACTTTATTTTCTGAACTACTATGTGTATCTTATCTGGACTAAAATGAGTGACAGTTAAAAAGTTGTTTTAGCTCTTCTCCAGATGTTTGAAAAGCAAAGTCTTAGTTTGCTTACTGGAAAAATGTTTGCACTTGAGTCTAAGCCCAACACTCTGCTGTACTCTTCATTATGCCTTTGTGTCCTTTGGATGAGCCTCAGTTATTCCCTCAAGGGGGTTTACCCTAAATCAGAAGCCACAAAAGCAAATGCTAATGAGGCCAGTTGACATTGTGGCTTATGGTATCAGCTTGTATGAGTCAGTAAGTACTGAGGTCTAAAGTGAGCCAAGAGTATAAACAACACCTAGAATCTTTCTAAGTCACTTTTTAAAAATAGAAATAGCAGGGGCAGGGTGGTGGCACACCTGGTTAAGCACACACATTACAGTGCACAGGACCTGGCTTCAAGCCCCCAGAACCACCTGCAAGGGGAAAGCTTTGTGAGTGGTGAAGCAGTGTTGTAGGTCTCTTTCTTTGCCACCCCGTTTCCTCTCAATTTTTGGCTGCCTCTATCCAATAATTAAAGATAATAAAAAATTTAAAAGACTAATTTAAAAAAAGAAATAGTGTGTGTACTAGATTTGGCCTGTGATTAGGGAGGCAGATGTCGCAGGACTAAAATAACCTCTAAGATATTTTTCAGCTACAGAGTCACTTCTTTGTGTTTATTAAAATACTCTTTACCCACCCCCCCAAGACCTTCAGAAATAGAATTAGAAAATTTGAAAAGGCCCAGTAAACCTACACATTTATTTATAATTTAACACTAATGAACCCAGGTAAAATATTGAAAGTCAAAGCAAAAGGTGTTTATTTCATTGAGTAACCAGAGAGAGTTTTTTGTGTTATCACTGCAAAGACACCAGTGAAAAGACTTTGATGTATTCATTCATTATTTTTATTCCAGTTAATGTATACTTAGTTCTTGTTCAAGTTCTGTTCTTTGCTACTTTAACTGTAATGATGCAAATATTTTTCTATATATTTCACCCAAGTGGAAAGGAAGAGGAATTTTAAAATATATGACTAAATAGCTTGTTTCAGTCATGTACATGTAATTTTATTTTGTCAATAAGCTCTGAAATCAGAGCCATTTATATTTAGTGAGAAGAAAAGAAGAGATATATCACATCCCCAACATAAAACTTAACTGGAAAATAATTCCTGACTGTGTCAAAGTGGAAACTAAAGAGTTAATTTCAGGAAAACCTTTAAAATCTGATATGAGAAAATTTTCTCTATAAAAAGAACAATATCCCAAGGCAGGCAATTATCTGCTGGAATGAAAACAGAAAGACAAGTCATAAGATAACAGTTGAAATCTCAAAGAACAGAAATATTTATCAGTGGTGATTTCAAAATAAAACACAGAAAATTAATCTCAAGGTCTTCTACCATTTCCTTTCTATTTATTTTTACTTTTGGAAAAAATTCTGTCACACTTGAGTTGTAGGTAATTTTATATATGATATAGGAAACAAGGATATGTACATTTTCTGCAATTATCAGAGAATTAGGAAATAGTCTTTATTGGAAAACTAGGAGTATTTATTTCGATACACTGACTTTCTGGAATAACTGTTCTTTGTGGATGCTCAAACCAAAGAGTAAAGGGATAAAGAAACTATTTCTAATTGTAGGTCATTGCCATAAAGCTCACCAGGGTACAGGGATAATTACTTCTGGGAAAATATATTGCTGACATTTTTAAATCCAAGGGGAAACCAATGAAGTCAGTTTTCCATGAATGTGTACAGTGGCTGGTAACCAGAGTTAATGACCATTGAATGCCGACCAGATACAGTCTGGGTAAAGAGAAATCACTATTTCAGTTCATTGAATTGCTCATCTCTAAGACTTCATTGCTCCAGGCTGACTTTTTCACACAGAGGAAAAGAGGAAGAGAAAGGAAATAAACCACAGCACTGAAGGTTCTCCAGTGAGGTGAGAGCTGGCTCAGACCTGGGTCACATACTTGGCAAAGCAGAGCACTATCCAGCTGGACCATTTTGCCAGACCTGGAAGGCTATTGAGTGATCCCGTTATCTAATTCTCTCATAGTATAGGACAAGAAACCAAAATTCTCATAGGAAAACTTAATTACCAAGCATCTAGTTTGGTCTTCAGACTTTTTATCAGTGCTTTTCTTTTCTTTCTTTTTGCTTTTTCAGGTTGTTTTTCAGAATTCTCAGTGGTTTCTTTTTCTGAGACAGATTGACAACTGAAATTCTGAATCTAACCAATTACTGATAGAGTGTGGTATATGTAACACTAAGACTGTCATCTAGTCTAAGTTTTTTCTATATCAGAACTTCTGCTGATTCCTGTAACTTCATTCCTACCCTAAACATTTCCTGGATTTTAGTATAACAGACAAAAAGTTCAATTTGCATTTCAGTGTTACTGTTCTGTCTTGAGCAGATTGAATCACTGAGATCATACCATTGTGAGCATACTAGAAACATATACTGATATATAAATGTCACTCTGTATTATCTTAACCATCTAAATATTTTAATGTTCATGATTTATTATAGATTTATTATATGTACAAATTATTGAACTGATAATAGTAGAGAAATTTCAAAAGTTCAGAAATATATGAAGAAAAAAATAAAAACACTAGTAATATAGCCACTTAGAGTAAACTATGATATAGATTACTTCAAACTTAAGTATGCATATTTTACCTAAGTTTAAAAATGTTATTTTTTTTACAAAAGCACATATTTTTGAAATAGGAGAGTTAAGAAAGTAAAAGACGGGAGGTCAGGCAATAGTGCAATGGGTTAAGTGCACGTGTCACAAAGCGCAAGGGCCAGTGTAAGAATCCTGGTTAGAGTCCCAGGCTCCCCACCTTCAGGGGAGTCACTTCACAGGTGGTGAAGCAGGTCTGCAGGTGTCTATCTCTCTCTCCTCGTCTCTGTCTTCCCCTCCTCTCTCCATTTCTCTCTGTCCTATCCAACAACTACGACATCATCAACAAGAACAATAATAACTACAACAACAATAAAACAACAAGGGTAACAAAAGGAAAATAAATTTAAAAAATTTTAAATTTAAGAAAAAAGTAAAAGACAGAAGAAGCTGGAACATTGTTCCAACATATGTGGCACCATAGATTGATTCTGTGGCCTCAGGCACACAAACCCCATTTTGGTCTCTAGAGTTAGTTCCCCAGCCACTTACCTAAGTCAGTACGACAAGATTTCTGTCTAGATAAGAAAATACCTAAGAACTACAAAATCATTATGCTAAACAGCTGTACTGGACCGCAACGTATTTAATATGTAACTCATACTGTGGTATGCAGGCTTTGATATGTAAGAGAGCTACAGGAAAATGTAAGATGATAGCAAGTGAAATAAATGAAATTTGGACTCATGTTCTAGGCTTGCAATAATGTTAAATTGCCATTAATTCCTAAATTGACCTACAAAGTCAGCACAACTTTTGTCATAGTACTTGTTAACTTTCTTAAAGAAACCGAGAAGCTGATTCTAAAATTTAGAATAGCTAAAAACTGATCTTGACAGAATAGGGAAGGTTCACACTCTCAGGTTTATTTAAAATCTACAGAATATTTTAAATATATGAAGGAATTTCCATACATTTCCCCAGAAACAATGTTTTAGCTGTATCTTATGAATTTTATACATCTTTTAATTTTCTTTCAATTTATTTGCTGATTTCCATTGTCTTCTTTGTTACTGATCATATTTTGACTTTATTATTTTCAGAAAATACATTTGATAGGATTTCATTTTTTTAATAAAATGGCAAAAGAGGAAAAGGTAGCAAATGGAATGACTAAATCAAAGTAAGGTAAAGGTGGGATTGTGAAACTGAGGCGACAGAGAGCATCTGTTGTAATGACTCATGTGTTAGTCACAGGAGGCTACATATATGTGACTAAACTTCTAGCTAAGTCAATGAAAATCGAAACCTGGGTTGGGGGCCGGGCCGGCGATGGCATATCTGGTTTAATGTGTACATTACAGTGTGCCAGTCCACAGGTTCAAGCCCCTGTTCTCCACTTGCAGGGGTGAAGCTTCATGAGTGGTGAAGCATGGCTGCAAATGTGTCTCTCTGTCTCTTTCTCTATCTCCCTTCCTCAATTTCTCTCTCTCTCTATCTATCTATACACACAGACACACACACACACACACACACACATATATATAAACTTGGGTAGTTGTACTAATCACAAAATCTGTATTATAAAAATTTGCAAAATATGTGGTCCGGGAGTTGGCGCAGTGATCAGGCTTTGGACTTGGAAGCATGAGGTCCCAGGTTCGATCTCCAGCAGCATATGTGCCAGAGTGATGTCTGGTTCATTCTCTCTCCTCCTGTCTTTCTCATAAATAAATAAAATATTAAAATAATAAAAATTTGTAATATATATATATATATGATTCCTATGAAAGTGTCTTGGGCAACAAACTAATAATATTTGTAATGATAATATTTTCTTTATAATGATACTTTACTAGTAAGAGATTAATCTCTTACCAAAAAATAATTTATGAAAATCAGTTCTACTTACAAGGAATGACAGGTGGTTTATAATTTAGTGAATTTTTTTTTTCCTGTGCTGGCCTGGTCTAATTTTTAGAGTTCTAGATCACCCCTTGGACAGATGAGCTAGGAAAATTATTTGCCTATTTTAAAAAGAGGAGGGGTATTTTCTAATCAGTTTATTTAATCAGAAAAATCAAGAAAAAAGGGAGATTTTAATTTTTAACATTCACTCATGTTTTATAAAACTTTGAGGAATATTTTATGTCAGGTTCTCATAGGAAGCACTATAATTTTTTTAGTTCTTATGGCCTTTGATGTATTCATCTCGCCTTGATTCAGGGGTAAGGAAAATAGTTGTCCTTCAACTAGTTGCACTGAATGTTTCTTTCTTTCTTTCTTTTTGGTTTGGTGAAGTTTTGATAAATAAGAAGTGACAATGAACTTGGGATTACATTTACTAGCAATTTATGGGGAGTATAGCTATTCTCTGAGCTACATTCCTTAAAAGACTTCACAGCTGTAGGGGAGTTGGGCGCTAGAGCCACGGGTTAAGAGCATGTGGCGCAAAGCACAAGGACTGGCAAGGATCCCGGTTCGAGCCCCCGCTCCCCACCTGAAGGGGAGTGGCTTCACAGGCTGTGAAGCAGGTCTGCAGGTGTCTTATCTTTCTCTCCTCCCTCTCTGCCTTCCCCTCCTTTCTTGATTTCTTTCTGTCCTATCCAACAACATCATCAATGGCAACAATAACAATAATGACAACAACAATAAAAAAAAACAAGGACAACAAAAGGGAAATGAATAAATAAATTTAAAAAAAAGACTTCACAGTTGTGAACAGAGCAAGTGATAATATTTCTGACCCATGCTTGCTTCTTCCCTGACTCATGTCTGCACCATTCATGTCTTACCTTTGCCATAGTCATGCTGCACCTCTGTGGAAGCCAGAGAAAGAATTAATATTTTCTTCAGATATTCTTTGGAGTTTTCCCAGGAGCACAAGTGGTAGGTATGATCGTTTTTAAAGTATTACTGCATAGGTACAGCATGTCCCTTGTTACTTTACAGTAAAGCATTTCATGAGATGTGTATCTGTATGTCATGATTAATTTCATGTGTCAATTTGAATAGACCAGTGGACTATCAGATACATGGTTAAACATTTGGATGTTTCTTAACGGTATTTCAAGAAGAAGGTGGGGAGTCGGGTGGTAGCGCAGCAGGTTAAGCGCAGGTGGCGCAAAGCACAAGGACCGGCGTAAAGATCCCGGTTCAAGCCCCTGGATCCCCACCTGCAGGGGAGTTGCTTCACAAGCGGTGAAGCAGGTCTGCAGGTGTCTAAATTTCTAGCCCCAATTCTGTCTTCCCCTCCTCTCTCCATTTCTCTCTGTCCTATTCAACAACGACGACAATAATAACTACAACAGTAAAACAACAAGGGCAACAAAAGGGAATAAATAAATATTTAATTTAAAAAAAGAAGGTGAACTGTGATATTAAGTAAAGCAGATTGCTCTCCCCAAAGTGTGAAGGAATTATCCAAACCAAAGCATGCTTGAATAGATAGAAAAAAAGATAGAAGACTGAGTTTGCTCTTATTACTGAGTTCTTGTTCACACAAGACTTAGACCTTGAAAGTCCTTCATACTGGGACTTACACCATTATTATTCCTGACTCTAAAGTCTCCAGACCTAGACTGAAATTTACATCACTAGATTTCATGGGTCTTCAGTTAAATTTTTTAATATTTATTTATTTATTGAATAGAGATAGCCAGAAATCAAGAGAAAAGAGAAGATAAAGAGGGAGCAGGAAAGATACACCTGCTGTAATGCTTTATTACTTGCAAATCTTTCCCCCTACAGATGGGGACCAGTGGCTCAAACCTGGGTCCTTGAGCATTATAACATGTATGCTCAGCTAAGTGTGCTACCACCTGACCATGCTCTGCAGTTTTTAAATACTAGATGAGATGGATTATAGACTATCAGTTTATGTGACCATGCAAACCAAGTTATTATAACAAATTTCACTTTACATATCATCTTTCCTGTTAAGCATTTCTCTGAAAAATCATAAGACAATACCCTAATTTGTAAAAGTCAAAATAAATGTTATGTAGCACCTACAGAACCCTTTAAGTAACTGCTACCAGTGATGTTTATGACTATTATTTACATTGGTGGGGTAAAGGAAGAACAATGTACTTATTGAAAACATATATCTTAGAATAATAAATCATACTGCTATTGGGATTGAAAAATTCAGCTGAAGAGACATTTGAACAATGAAATCTTTACATGTACATCTTAAGTAGGATATTATATATATTGAATGACTAAATGGAAATAAAATGTCCAGAAACTCTACTCTGTCCTTGAATCTTCAAATGCGGATAGATATTTCACTACAAACTAAAGGACAGTATTAGACTAATATTTTGGTGCTGTCTGCTTAGAAATATTCCCTGATCATGCATAAAAAGCACAAGCTATTATAAGTTACTTTGAAAGTTCAAAATACTGACTCCTTTCTTGAATTAAAGAATTTTTCAATTTTCTTTCCAAAGTCACTTCTTGTTACAAAGAAGCTGGCATCAATACTTAATTAACTATGCAGGGCTTTAAACAATTATTTGGGAGTAGGATATTTCAGAGAAATTACTAGGGGCATGTCCATAGAGATAGAAATAGGATCATTATTCCAAAAAACATACACCATTTGCCAGAAGATAGCAAGTCTCAGAGTGGGGAAAAAAAGGAAAACAGGTTTCATTAGTACTCAGATGAGCATGTAAATTTGATACCACTTATACCTTTCATTGTCAGATGGTTTGGATTTCTACACTCTGCTTAGTAAGTTATACTAAGATAGCAGAAAAGCACATACCTTTAGTCATTTGTTGGAATTAAAAAAACAAAGAAGCAAATAAACAAAAAAAGCAACTCAGTTGAGTGGTTAATATGTTGCTATTTTGTCAAATCAATTAACTTAAAAAAAGATCCCATTTCAAGAAATGACCTGTTTTGTCTATTTGAAGGTCACCAGCTATAGCAGAATGAGACTAGCTTGAGTACTAGCTCCATTGGCCATTTTATATTTAGCGCTGTAATTGGCTTTTCTTCTTTCCGTTTATAAATTGTCTAAAAATTGGGGAGACTCAGGCTGCTGACTATTTTGAAGTCTGGTTTCATAGATCAGAAATTTCTACTTAGAGTGAAAATGTATCTGTACTTGGTTCATCATATTTGCTTATGGGGTCAGCCTTACCCACAGGGAGAGCTGGAAGTCACTGATATTGGTATGACTGCAAAGAAAAAGCAAACTGCTTCATGTAGCAAGGAAGAAAGGCCTGGTGAAAAGTATTGTCCAAAAAATTCTTCAAATCTCAGTTTTCTAATTTTTAAAGCAAAGGTAAAGATTCTTGATTTTTAACAGCACCTATGGATAAAATGACAGAAATAAGTGATTTAAATATAATCAGGCAGCCTGAGAAGTGACACAGAGGATGATGTGTTGCATTTTTTAAATAAATTTTTTATTTTCTTACTTTTGAATAGAGACAGAGAGAATTTGAAAAGGGAGGGGACTTAGTGAAGGAAAGAGACCTGCAGGCAGAGACCAGGGGCTTGACTCTGGGTGCTCGCACATTGTAATGTGTGGTCTTAATCTGGTTCACCTCCACCTGGCTTTTTTTTTATTATTTAAGAAAGTATTAATTAACAAAACCATAGGGTAGGAGGGGTACAATTCCACACAATTCCCACCACCAATTCTCCATATCCCACCCCCTCCCCTGATAGCTTTCCCATTCTCTATCCCTCTGGGAGCATGGACCCAGGGTCACTGTGGGTTGCAGAAGGTAGAAGGTCTGGCTTCTGTAATTGTTTCCCCGCTGAACATGGGCATTAACTGGTCTGTCCATACTCCCAGTCTGCCTCTCTCTTTCCATAGTAGGGTGGGTCTCTGGTGAAGCGGAGCTCCAGGAAACATTGGTGGGGTCTTCAGTCCAGGGAAGCCTGGCCGGCATCCTGATGACATCTGGAACCTGGTGACTGAAAAGAGAGTTAACATATGAAGTCAAACAAGTTGTTGAGCCATCATGGACCCAAAGCTTGGAATAGTGGAGAGGAAGTGTTAGGGGGATACTCACTGCAAACTCTAGTGTACTTCTGCTTTCAGGTATATATTTTGCAGTAGTTTACGGATACGTGTGAACATATGCTCTCACTCACAGAAACTGGTGTATATCTAGGTTTTGGGACTTTGTTAGAAAGTGAAACACTTGAGATGGAATTAGAGTATACTATGAAAGGAAAGGTCTCACCCGAGTAATGAAGCTGAAGGGTTGTCATTCCACACGTGAAGTCTCTGGACACAGTCTGAAGTGAAGCATGCTGAGGTGGCAATCGTTGTGTTGGTTAGGTTGTGATCGGCAGATGCAATATTATTTGATATGGATTGGGAGAGGCATACGGGAAAGTGGGCCCTATCCAATGGTTCCAGGACTGGGGGAAGTAGAGGCTGTATAGTGGATATATGAGGTTCCTGCTGTCTTAGGGTTCCAAAAGACAATCGCTAGTTAATCACATTATTTGGTAATTGGGTTAACTTTGAAAAGTCCTTTTGTTAGGGTTTGCTGTACAGTACCCAGGATCTTGCATATAACTGTGCTATTGGTTGCTTCTGATCTACTTGGTCTAGGCTTTTGAGAGAGTCTGCATATCAATTACACTGCATATATTGAAAAGATTCAGTTTGTGTTTTGAAAAACTTCGAGACATACAATTAATCTTCTGCCTCTCGTATTAATTAACTAGTGATGTATATGACTACATTTTACTAGGAGTGTACATAAACACCATTCCCACCACCAAAAGACTGTGACCCATCCCTCCTACCCCCCACTGTCCCAGGAAGCTGCATGTCTATCCCTCACCACAGGGTTTTTACTTTGGTGCCCTACTTACAATTTGGTCAGGTCCTGCTTTTAGTTTCCCTTTCAGATCTTCTTCCTCAACTTCTGTTGATGAGTGGGATCATCCCATACTCATCTTTATCTTTCTGACTTAGCTCACTTAACATAATACCTTCTAGCTCCATCCAAGATGGGTCAGAGAAGGTGGGTTCATTGTTCTTGATAGCTGCATAGTATTCCATTGTGTATATATACCCCAGCTTTCTCAGCCACTCATCTGTTGTTGGGCACCTGGGTTGTTTCCAGGTTTTAGCTATTATGAATTGTGCTGCTATGAACATAGGAATACACACCTCTTTTTGGTTGGGTGTTATGGAGTCCTTGGAGTATAACCCCAGGAGAGGAATTACTGGATCATATGGAAGGTCCATGTCTAGCCTTCTGAGAGTTTTCCAGACTGCTCTCCACAGAGGCTGGACCAATTTACATTCCCACAAGCAATGTAAAAGGGTTCCTCTGTCCCCACAACCTCTCCAGCATTTGTTGCTGCTGTCCTTTTTGATGTATGCCATTCTTACAGGAGTGAGGTGGTATCTTAGTGTTGTCTTAATTTGCATTTCTCTGACAATCAGTGACCTAGAGCAGTTTTTCATATGTTTGTTAGCCTTTTGGATCTCCTCAGAGGTGAATGTTTTGTTCATATCCTCTGCCCTTTTTTGGATGGGGTCATTTGCTTTTTTGGTGCTAAGTTTGCTGAGCTCTTTATATATTTTGATGATTACTTTCTTGTCTGATGTATGGCATGTGAAGATCTTCTCCCATTCTGTGAGGGGTCTTTTTGTTTGTTTAATAGTTTATTTGGATGTGCAGAAGCTTTTCAATTTGATGTAGTCCCATTGGTTTGTTTCTGCTTTAGTTTTCCTTGCAATTGGGTTTGATTCATCAAAGATGTCCTTGAGGTGTAGGTGGGAAACTGTTTTGCCAATGTTTTCCACTAAGTATTTGATTGTTTTTGGTCTGAAATCTAGGTCTTTGATCCATTTGGAGTTGATTTTTGTTTCTGGTGAGATAAAGTGGTTCAATTTCATTCTTCTGCGTGTTACAGCCCAGTTTTCCCAAAACCATTTGTTGAAGAGAGCTTCCTTCTTCCATTTAATCCTTTGGGCCCCCTTATCAAAGATTAGATGTCCATAGGTGTGGGGATTTATTTCTGGGCTTTCAATTCTGTTCCACTGGTCTGTGTGCCTATTTCTGTTCCAGTACCATGCTGTTTTGATGATGATGGCTTTATAATATAGTTTAAGGTCTGGGAGTGTGATGCCTCCATTTCTGTTTCTTTTACTCAAGATGGTTTTGGCAATTCTAGGTGTTTTCATGTTCCAGATAAATGATTGTAGTGTCTGTTCTATTCTCTTAAAGAAGCTTGGTGGAACTTTGATGGGTATTGCATTAAATTTGTATATGGCTCTGGGGAGAATATTCATTTTGATGATATTTATTCTTCCAATCCATGAGCATGGGATATCTTTCCATTTCTTGGTATCAGTTTCTATTTTGGGATGCATTGGATCAACCTTCTCGTGGTGCATCCCATGAGTACCCATTTATTGGGGAAACTGACGATCGATCCTTCCTAGCCGACTGAATCCACATGGATCCCAGTCACCTTCAAAGCCAGCAACAAGCAGACATCAGGCTCAACCTGACGCTGTTGACTGGCTATGGAAGAAGGGCAAACACTAGAAGAAGAAGAAGTTTCTATTTCCTTGAGTAGCGACTCATAGTTTTCAGTATATAAGTCTTTCACTTCTTTGGTCAACTTTATTCCTAGGTATTTGATTGATTTTGCTGAAACAGTAAATGGGAGTGATTTCTGGATATCTTCTTCTTCAGATTTAGTGTTTGCATAAAGAAATGCCACTGATTTCTGTACATTGATTTTGTAGCCTGATACCTTGTTATATTGCCTAATAACTTCCAGTAGTTTTCTGCTGGATTCTTTAGGTTTTTCTATGTATACTATCATATCATCTGCAAATAGTGAGAGCTTGACTTCTTCCCTTCCAATATGTATTCCTTTGATTTCTTTCTCTTGCCTGATTGCTATGGCAAGAACCTCCAATACTATGTTGAAGAGTAACAGTGACAGTGTACAGCCCTGTCTAGTCCGCGATCTGAGTGGGAATGCCTTCAACTTCTGTCCATTGAGTATGATGTTGGCTGTAGGTTTGCTGTATATAGACTCCTCTATCTTGAGGAATTTCCCATCTATTCCCATTTTTTGTAGAGTTTTGAGCATGAATGGGTGTTGGATTTTGTCAAAGGCTTTTTCTGCATCTATTGAAATAATCATGTGGATTTTGGCTTTGCTTTTATTGATGTGGTGAATGACATTGATTCACTTACAGATGTTGAACCAGCCTTGCATTACTGGAATTAATCCCACTTGGTCGTGATGAACAATCTTTTTGATACGTTGCTGTATCTGGTTGGCCAAGATCTTTTTTAATATTTTGGCATCTATGTTCATCAGAGATATTGGTCTGTAGTTTTCCTTTTTTGTTCTGTCCCTATCAGCTTTTGGTATCAGGGTGATGTTGGCTTCATAGAAGGTGGAAGGGAGTATTCCTGTTTCTTCAATCTTATGGAAAAGCTTAAGAAGTATGGGTACTAACTGTTTCCTGAAAGTTTTGTAGAATTCGTTTGTGAAGCCATCTGGTCCAGGACTTTTGTTGTTGGGGAGGTTCTTAATAACGGTTTCAATTTCTTTGTCTGTGATTGGTGCATTTAGTTTTTGTAGTTCTTCTTGGTTCAGTTTTGGAAGGACATATGCTTTCAGGAATTCTTCCATTTCTTCCAGATTCTCTAGCTTGGTGGCGTATCGTTCTTTATAGAAGTTTCGCAGGATTCTCTGGATTTCTGTGGTGTCAGTTGTGATATCTCCTCCATTGTTTACAATTCTATTAATTTGAGTCTTCTCTCTTTTTTGTTTGGTTAGTCTGGCTAGGGGTTTGTCAATTTTGTTTAATCTTTCAAAGAACCAACATTTGATTTCATTGATCTTTTGTATGGTTCTTTTATTTTTGGTGTTGTTTATTTCTGCTCTAACTTTAGTGATTTCTGTCCTTCTGGATGCTTTAGGGTTCCTTTGTTCCTCTTCCTCTATGTCCTTGAGGTATGTAGTAAGGTCATTCATTTGAACTTCTTCTTGGTGTTTAATATGTGATTGTATGGCTATAAGTTTCCCTCTCAGTACTGCTTTCGCTGTGTCCCAACTATTTTGATAGGTTGTGTCTTCATTTTCATTTGTTTCCAGGAACACTTGAATTTCCTGCTTGAGTGAATCTCTGATCCAGTGGTTCTTAAGGAGTATGTTGTTTAGTTTCAAAATTCTGTGACTTTTAATAATTGTCTGTTTGTTTTTAAATGTTAGTTTTACTCCACTGTGGTCTGAGAAGATACTTGGGATAATTTTAATGTTCTTGAATTTATTGATGCTGTCTTTGTGGCCTAACATGTGGTCTAGCCTTGAGTATGTGTTATGTGGATTTGAAAAGAAGGTGTATTCCAGTTTTTTGGGGTGAAGGACTCTGAAAAATATAAGAGGTCTAGTCTGTCATTCTCTTCATTCAATTCTCTTGTATCCTTGTTGGTTCTCTACTTTGTTGATCTGTCTAAGTGTGAGAGTGGGGTATGAAGTTTCCCACTATTATTGTATTACTATTGATGTATTTTTGAAATTCTTTCAGTAAGTGCTTGACGTACTTAGATGGTCCCTCATTGGGTGCATCGATGTTAATGATTGTTAAGTCTTCTTGGCTGATTGATCCTCTAATCATTATCTAATGTCCTTGCCTATCTTTTATTACTTTATTTAATTTAAAATCTATCGTGTCTGAGATGAGAATGGCTGTTCCTGCCCTTTTTTGTGGTCCATTAGCCTGTATGATAGTTTTCCATCTTTTCACTTTAAGTCTGTGTTTATCTTGTTGTGACAGATGGGATTTTTACAAGCAGCATATGTTTGGATTATGTTTTCTGATCCGTCCCCCAACTCTGTGCCTTTTGATGGGTGAGTTTAAGCCATTGAGATTTATTGATATTATGGATTTCATGTATTGTAGTGCCATTGTTCATAAAAAAATTTTTTTTTTTGTTTGCGCTGATATATTGCCAGTATTGTAGTGATGTTCTTGTTTATAAGAGGTCTTTTAGAACCTCTTTCAGGGCCGGCTTGGTGATGGTTGCCTCCTTTAACTGTTGTTTATCTAAGAAGCTTTTGATCTCTCCATCTAATTTGAATGAAAGTCTAGCAGGATATATTATCCTTGGTTGAAACCCTTTTTCATTCAGGGCTCGATAGATATCTTGCCATTCTCTTCTGGCTTTTAGAGTTTGAGTGGAGAAGTCTGCAGATAATCTTATGGGTTTTCCCTTGTATGTGACTTTTTGTTTCTCTCTTGCAGCCTTTAGGATCCTTTCTTTATCCTTACTTCTTCTCATTGTGACTATGATGTGTCTTGGTGTCTTCAGGTCTGGGTTGATTCTGTTTGGTACTCTCTGGGCCTCTTGAATCTTGATGTCCTTTCTGTTATTCAGGTCTGGGAAGTTTTCTTCTATTATTTCTTCTAGAATGTTTGCTTCCCCTTCCTCTCTTTCTTCCTCTGGCAGGCCAATTACGTGAATGTTACTTCTTTTGAGATCATCCCATATGTCTCTGTTGTTGTTTTCAGTGTCTCTCAATCTCTTTTTAAGCTCTTTCACCTCTTTCTTTGTTTTCTCTAACTCTTCCTCTGTCTGACTAATTCTGTTTTCTGCTTCTGTTAGTCTGCTTTCCCTTGCCTCAGCTTCTTTCTTCATTATAGCTATTTCAGCTTTCAGTTCTCTAATTGCCTCAAGATAATCAGTATTTTCCTTGGGGGTCTCTACTGTTGTTTCCCTAATACTGCCATTCCTTTCCTCCAATGTTGTTTTCATTTCTGTGATTAATAAGTTTATTATTGCTTGCATACTTTTCTTATCTATGGTTACTTCTGGCTGATTTGTAGTTTCTTCTGGGCTCTTGTCTTCATTCATTAGAGTAGCAGTTTTTTTTGTTTTTGATCTACCCACTTTTTTGATTTATGTGTTTCTTTTTTTATGCTCTGTTGTTCCTCAGTTCCTGGGACAGGAATTTGGTAAAGACAGAAGCTCAGCAGGGGATTCTGCTAGGAGCTGGTCCCCAGGGACTAGTTAGGGGCGGCGGGGGTGGGGGGAGGCGGTGTGCTTAATAATTGAAAAAAAATTTTGTTCCCTTTTTTTCTACTCTAATTCTTAACCCAAATTAAGTTATAGTCATCTCCTTGGTGTCACCGCTAGGACCCCTTATTGACTGGCCTACTAAAGGCAGAAAATCCTACCGTTTCCAGAAGATGTGATCAGAGGTCAAGCCACTAACAGCTTCTCAGTCCGCCATCATCCGCGAACCCTGATGTGTTGTATTCTTATGCATGAGGTCTCAAGTTTGATCCCTGTCATCTCTTGTGCCAGAGTGATGCTCTGGTTCTCTCTCTTTGCACTTTCACTCCACCACCTCTCATAAATACATACATATTTAGAAATATAAAACATAAATAGGTATTCAGTAAAGACCAAAGATTATATCAAGATAAATTATCATTGATACCAACACATGTCAATTTTAGAAAGGACCATCTCTGACTGAAATATCTCCTGGGAATTACTTCACTGTAAGTCTTCACAGTCGTTCACTTCTACCTATGAATTCACTTATATGACCCTTTCAACTGAGCAGCAGAGAGGAGAATCTGAGCATAAAGTTAGCATCCTGGGGCAGAGGTCAGTGTTTGGTCAATGTGACAATACTTTGACAAGGAAGAACAGAGAATCCTGGGAGGGACAGAGAAACAGACTCAAGAGGTCAACAGAAATTGCCTTTGATTCAAGAGGCAGAAGGACTGTCCCTGAGGAGCAGAAACCCACACATTTGAATGGATTGAAACCAGGATAAGTTCAAAGATACAATGAGAAGATTAGGGGTTACGAGGAACTGAAAGACTAGATAATGGAAGCAGCATGTACGTGTAGCTGGAGCTGGGGAAATCAATCCATTTGTTCCTTTAGTTTGCAGTTAGTACATGGTAATTGAGGACTAGCTGTTTTATAGGCAGTGGCTTAAAAGGCAACTCTTTCTCTTGATCTTTAAAAAACCTCCCCTTTTGCAGTGCAGAAGAGCAATCTAATTCTGGAGGCAACAGAGGTCAGCATTTATTGTGGCAAAAAAGTGAAAGGTAATGATATCTGGTAGGGCTGGAAAGAGGGCTCAGCTACTGCCTGAGAAGGTTCGCAAGTGACTAGTGAAAATAATTTTCTTCCATTTCACAAATGATGTTACCCCTGCTTTGTCCTTGGACTTTTATTCAGTGCTCAGTTATTATATATGTCCAGGTTAAAATGTTCTTTCATTTGTGGTCTATAGACTTGAAATAATTTGAACAATTCAAATCAAGGTAGCTGTGGTTTCATTATTTGCTTACTCAAACTGAGAAGCCTTCATTTTTCATTCGCGTACTTGAGAATTGATTTACATTTTAAAGTTTCAATAATTGTGATCCTTCAAAAAGTGATATGATTATAAACAATATGAATTTATAGAGTTCTAGATAATAAGTAAAGGGAAATGTTTTCACTTGACACGGTTTTGGGATACATCCTGCTGGTGGCTGGTTTAAGTGGTGAGTTTAGTCCTGGGGATTTGCCCACAGGAATCAGAAACACCTATCAGAAGAGATCTATGTATACTTATGTTCATGGCAGCACAGTTTGTAGTCACCAGAACCTGAAATCAATCAAAATGTCCCACATCAGATGAGTAGCTTAGAAAAAAAAGTCATATACATATACAATGGAATACTACTCAACTGTTAAAAATGATGATGTTGTCTCATCCTCTTGAATGAAACTTGAGGACCTCATGTTGAGTGAGATAAGCCAAAAAGAGAAGGATGAATATCAAATGATCTCACTTATGAGTGGGACTTAATAAAGTAGGGATGGCGAGGGAGAACACAGAGTGAAACGTGGATTGGACATGGTGTATTTTATCAAATACATGAAGGACTCTGGAGAGGGAGTGGGAGAGAGTAGAGAACGAAAACTTTGGAGGCCTGGTACATAATGAAATTGTATGCATATGTCAACGATAGCACTAAAAAAATATACCATTAGGACTGGGCGATGGCACGCCAAGTTAAGTGCATGTATTATCATGAGCAAGTACTTGGATATGAGTCCCTGCTCTTCACCTTCAGGGGGAATATTCATAAGTGATGAAACAAGTACGTCAAGTGTCCTGTCTCTCTCCCACCTCCCCTTTCAATTCTTTTTTGTCCTTTGTCAAATAAAGGGGTTGGAGTAGATTCAACATGCAGGCACTGAGCCCTAGTGATAACCCTGGTGGCAATTAACAACAACAAAAAAATTATTCTGCAAAGCACCATTCTGATGACTTTACATGTTTTAACTCATTTAAAATTCACAAAAATGCTTTATAGTATGCACTGATCTATCATTTTGTGTTCCAATAAAAGAAATTGAGGCACAGAGAGGTCAAATAACTTGCTCAAGCTTGTTCAGACAGACAGAGTGGGATATTGGTCCAAGGATTCTTGCTTTTGTGTCTGTGCTTTTTTTAACTGTTATGCCATAATACAAAGATACAGAATTTGATTCCACAGCCTTGAATTGGTTTGAACAGGACCCCTGCAGCAGCCCAAGTCATTCAATTTATGAGAATCCAAATGAATAAAAAAAAAGTTTCTAGCTGTCTATTACTTCCTTTTGTAAAAACACATAGATATCAAATGTGGTCCAATTTAAAATGCAGTCTGGGGGGTCAGGCACAAAATTCATTTTAGGAACCCTGGGTGGCACTTCAAAACTAGGCAGTAAGTCTCGAGCTGTGAAAACAAGTGCCATGAGGGTGCTGATACAAGTCACATGGCATGTATATGATGGCCCTGAGGTGGTAGGTTCTGGGAAGATTGCTTAGTGATCTATGTACATTGTGTAATTTAATAGTTATACAAAACAAACAAACAAACAAAAAAGACAAGGAGTCAGTGCTATTGCCTTTGCTTTTCAAATGGGAAAACCGACATGCAGAGAGGTTAAATAATTCAGATCAAGTTAGCCATAATCTCATCCTTTGTTTACTCCAATTGGAAAAGACTTAATTTTTCATTCACATGTCTTCATTCACAGAATTAAAAATTGATTTAAGTTTTTCAGTTTCAATAACTGTGAACCTTCAGATAATGACTTGATTATGAAGAATATGATAATGCCGAGTCCTAGGTGTTAAGTGAGGAGAGATGCTTCCAGTTGGTACTGTTTTTGGAAGATATTCTACAAATTACTTGTCCAAGTATTGAGGGTAGACATAAAGCAATACATTCATTTCTAGATGTAATGATACCTTTCTAAAATATATCTCTTCATTTAAAACCAACGAATAACATTTAAACAGTTATTAAGCAGCAGAGTTAATAAGCAATCAAGACTAGATTCAAATCTAATTGCATTTGACTTTAGAGCCCAAGCTCTGAGTCTTTCTCTCTCTCTCTCATACACACACATACACACACACACACACACACACACACACACACACACACACACACACTATATTTGGAATTTATTTGGCTTGGAGTTCTATCCAGTACATTTTGATAAGGTTGGGAAATAGTAGCAGTATAGCAGAAGAAAATAAAGTGAAGTATAGAAGTTAGTAATTTTTTTAAAGATAATTTTTAAAATATTTATTTATTTTATTTATTTATTCCCTTTAGTTGCCCTTGTTTTTTTTTATTGTTGTTGTAGTTATTGTGGTTGTTGTTATTGATGTCGCCATTGTTAGATATGACAGAGAGAAATGTAGAGAGGAAGGGAAGAGAAAGATAGACACCTGTAGGCCTGCTTCACCGCCTGTGAAGCGACTCCCTTGCAGATGGGAAGCCGGAGACTCGAACTGGGATCCTTATGCCTGTCCTTGCCTTTTGCGCCACCTGCTACGCTACTGCCTGACTCCCAGAAGTTAGTAATTTTTGATGACAGGTGAGAATTTGTTAAACGATTTTTTTTTTTTTGCTGTCAAAAGGAATATGGTCTGAGACAAAGAAGATTCTGTGACAATAAACTTAGGTAAAGGTTTATAGTTCATAATTGATATGCTCACAAAAGATTTTTTTTTCTAGAACTAGTTTGTAGGTTTGGTTCTCATGAAGCTGATAGAGGACAAGTAGTCAGATGCCTGACTCCCCCCCAAAAAAAAAAGGATAACACAAATAAGACGATTTTTAGGAAACAAAGCAAAACTGCAAACACAGTGTGAGACTTGGACTCGGTATGATCTATTGTAGCAAATCCACAGACTCAGTGGGTTAGGGGTATGGGGTTGAGAGGGAATTGGAAACTCAGTGCTTGATGGTGGAGGACTAGAGTTGGTGGTAGGAGCAGTGTGCAGAATCCTATTACAGAAAGAAATTGTACTCATGTGACAGCAACTGTCTTGTTAACCATTGCTACTTACCTAATAAAACAAAAAGGGAGTAATATTATAGCATAATAATATACCTCTGGAAAGATTTATTTTTATTTTTCTGGAAGAGAGAGACCAGAATACCAGTTGTTTCTGGCATATGTAGTGCTAGTGATCAGACCTGGGACCTTGGCATGCAATCCTGTGTTTTACCACTAAGCTTTCCCCCGCCTACCAACACATTTCAAATAAAAGAATATCTTCTCCTTCACAGAATGAATCTGTGTAATTCTAAGTAATAAGTCCTAAATTCAGATTCCTTGATACAAAATCAAATATTTTGACAATTGCCCTAATCTTCTCTGCAGGTGGGAGTGTTAAATATTCATAAACTGAGAGGCCTTTTCCAGGCAAATTTGTCCCAACTAACATAATCTAGGAAGATGCTTTACCCAGGTGACCAAAGATCAAGAAGTTTAGAGTTTATGCACTTTGTAAATAAAAAATGTCCAGCAAAATGACTCTGGGAAATCTAGAAAATGATTAGAATGTATCTATGACTTTTTTGCAGTGCACAAAGTTGTAAAATATCATAGAGTGTTTTCTCCAGAAATATGTCATTTCTATTTAATTCCAAGATAACTTTTTGGGTGTAAATGTCAGTCACTGATCTAGATGCTGACAATATAACTCATTAATGCTGTGACTTAAGTTCAGACATTTTAGAGTTGTTGAGCATTAGTAAGTGGTATATCATTGAGCACTAAACTGAGAGTTTGAAAGGGTTTGACTGTTTTGAGTCATGTTTTAAAAATAATTATGAAATGGCCTTCCAATATTTTTTTAAGTGTTAACCATTTTCTGGACTCTGTCATTCTTTTCTCCAGATACCACATTCACAGAAGTTTAGTGATAATATCTTTTCTTTTTATCTGGTGAAATTACTGTACCATTTTATATAATGTGATTTGGACAAAAGCATTAAATGAGATTAAAAGTAATACAAAATTTAGCTCCTTATTTAGAATTCAAATTTGAGAATCACTGATTTTAAACAGACCTCCTGGGGCAAGCAGTGGTGTTATCAGTAGAGTTCACATATTATCATGCACAGGGACTCAGATCTTACTCCTCAGCCCCTGCCTGCAAAGGAGAAGCTTCCCAAGTGGTTAAGCCATGCTGCGCGTGTATCTTCCTTTGAAACTCCCCCTCCCTTCTCAACTTCTTTGTCTCTACACACGAATGAAAAACAAAAATCAAAAAAGAAAACTTAATTTAGAGACTGGGTAGTGGTGCACCGGTAGAAGACCCAGGGTTTACCACCCAGTCCCTACTTGTGTGGTGGGAAGCTGTGGAACAGTGCTGCAGGTCTTTTTCTGTATTCTCTTTTACTCTCAATTTCTCTCCATTTCTATACAAAATAAATATAGAAACAAAATATTTTAAAGTTAAAAATAATGAATGCTTAATTTAGAGCAAAGAACCACACTGAGTGATTTGTTATATGAACCATTATGATATCTGTGTCTACCTGGAGCCAATAAATAGCATTAAATAGGCCATTTTGTTCTATAACAATACTAGGCACATAAAAATTTATAATAAAAATACATAAATTTTTTTCTTGACATAGTCTAGTCAGATTAGGCAGCAAACCTAGAGTAAACCCAAAATAAATATGAATAGAAGAATACGGTGTAAAGTTACAATTACTGATTTTGTTTTATCCATAATATCAACTTAAGAACTTGCTTTTCTAATTTATTTATGTACTTACTTAACTTAGTAAGGCACTGCTCAATTACAGTTTATTATGATGTCAGGGATTGAACATGGGAGCTTTGAACCTCATGCAAGCCTATCGTGTGACAAGTCACCTGTGCTATCTGTTTGGTCTTGCTTGTCTATTTTATTTCTTAAATATATTCAGTTTCTCTGGTAGACAAAGCCTGTGACAAAAATATCTTAGTGAAGTGTGTGCTCTGCTGGGTTATTTCTCTCTCAGCCCCTCTCATATTGAAGGAACTTCAGATTTTTTTCATGAAAAATGGGGCTTAAAATAGAACAAAAACTTCAATTTCATGCATCCTTCTCCTCCTCCTTCTTTCCCCAACAGAACAATAAACAATGTGCACCTAGATAGTGAACTTGGTTCACTCATGGTGGTCAATGAAGTCTCACTCTTTTTTTTTAATATTTATTTTATTTATTTATTCCCTTTTGTTGCCCTTGTTGTTTTATTGTTGTAGTTATTATTGTTGTTGTCGTTGTTGGATAGGACAGAGAGAAATGGAGAGAGGAGGGGAAGACAGAGAGGAGGAGAGAAAGATAGACACCTGCAGACCTGCTTCACCGCCTGTGAAGCGATTCCCCTGCAGGTGGGGAGCTGGGGTTCGAACCGGGATCCTTATGCCGGTCCTTGTGCTTTGAGCCACCTGCGCTTAACCACTTTTTTTAACTAATGAATTAATTTAGTTATAAAATGGAAACACTGACAAAACCATAGGATAAGAGGGGTGTAATTCCCAACACTAGAACTCCATATCCCATCCCCTTCCCCGATAACTTTCCTATTTTTTAATCCTCTTATCTTTATGTGGTGATGTCCTCAGTCATGACATCTCGCACTTGACACCCAATGTGGTGTTATTGAATTTGGCCTAAGTGCGGCATTACATTTCACACACTGCAGTCTACCATCAGTCTGAATAATTAAGAGATGGAGACGCCTACCTTTTCCAAGATGTTGTCATCAATTTTGAAAGCTTTGGAAAAAATTTAACTAATTTGGACAACTTCAGAAAATTTTTTATTATTTTTTATTTAGTGATCAAATGACACTAAAAGAAAGACGACTTTAAGAAATTTACAATCAAGAAAGTTCATAAAATGGATCTTTTTCAAAAAGATTCATTGTTAACTTTGTAATTAATTTAAATTTGGTTTATTTAATAGCATGCAAACTTATTATATAGACTTTATACTTCAATTAACCTACCTCACCACGGACTATTGACAATATACTTGTAAGCTCTTAATATAATCAAGATTAATACCTTAAAACAGAATGAACTATCTGATAGTTAGAAATCCTAAGACAACAATCAATATTTTGAAAGTGACACTCCATTGTTTGAGTAGAATTTAATTGGCTTGAATAAATCTAAAAAGCACTTGAATTTTTGGTTCATTTAAAATGGAACCATTTAATTGGTGACTTAGGTGCAACTATGGTTAATCAGGTTCAGAGGTTAACACTAATTTTAGGGCTTTAACTTTTTTCATTTAAGCTTTAGAAATGCAGCCAAAAAGCTTTCCAAATATTGTCGAATAATGTGGTGTTTCACTGCTTCATATTATACAAGTTAGTCTACTACTTTGTACTGTGTGCTCAGTCATCTCAACATATACCTTTTCTTTCATTAATTGTAGTTATCATTTCATTTTTTTACATTCATTCAGTTATTTAGTTGTTTAGTAATGAGAAAGATACAAAGAGAAAGAGAAAAAAAGGCCAAAACCCTGCACGGTCCTGGTTTAGAATGGTGCTGGGGATTCATCTTAGGACTTTAGAACTTCCTGCATGAAAATTTCTTGCATAACCATCATGACCAACTAGGGCTGTCTCCCTAGCCCTAGTTTTCATTGCTTCAAAAGTTCCACTTGTATTTCTAAAACATTTTCCATGTACTCATTTTATTCATGTTTTAAGTACTTGATCATATTAGTAGCTATTTTAAGACCCTCGCCCACCAATTCCATTAAATTTTTTATTTTTGAGTCTAATTCTAATGACTCAATGTTTTTCCAGTTTATATGTCATATTTTCTACCAACTTTGTAATCTGGGGTTAGTAGCTGTTCACATCATTAAGTGTCTTGGTATGTTAGTAGCTGTTCACATCATTAGTTGTCTAGATATGTTTAATTTTCCTTTAATGAGTTTTGGATTTTTTTAAATTTATTTTAATTTTTTTAATTTATTTTATTTTATTTATTTATTCCCTTTTGTTGCCCTTGTTGTTTTATTGTTGTAGTTATTATTGATGTCATTGTTGTTGGATAGGACAGAGAGAAATGGAGAGAGGAGGGGAAGACAGAGAGGGGGAGAGAAAGACAGACACCTGAAGACCTGCTTCACCACCTGTGAAGGGACCTGCCTGCAGGTGGGGAGCCGGGGGCTCGAACCGGGATCCTAAAGCCGGTCCTTGAGCTTAGTGCCACCTGCGCTTGCTACAGCCCGACTCCCTTTTTTTTTTTTTAGTTCTAATGACAAGTTATTATTTATTGTCCAGTTTGACCATTATCACCCTTGTTTGAAACTTTCTTAAGACTGCTATTGTGTGACTTTTACACTGGAAGAATTTTGCCCCATGAAGTACCGGAATTGTTGATATTTTTTCGGGTTCTATGAACAGATTATAGATTTTTATTTGTGTGCTTTGCCTATTTTGGACTTGCTGACCCTAAATGAGTTTGTCCTAGTACATGCCTTCATGATACTTCAATCTTTCCTTTTATGAAATCAAGCATGGAGCATATTTATGAATGTCATAGTTTCTAGGTAGTGTAATCCTTAATAACAGGGAAATTAGCAATGAACAGGGTTCACACCCAACAACCGAGATCTATTTCAGGACACTGCAGAGACATTTTCCTAATGAAATCTTGGTCAGTGGAAATATAAGTCATCCAGTCACCAACATATCTGCCAGGATAAAACTTAGTAGAGACGCTATATATCTCTTTATTATTTAGTCTTCTTCCTTATCCCTTCTTCTTTTAACAACATATTTTGCTGAATAATAGTAATTCATTTGGTCTTATAAATCTGATCATAACTGACTACATAGTAGAAGGCTAAGAAAACTATGTATAGCTTAAAAGGTGTTTTCATTTATTGTGAGGGAAAACTGGAAAGGAGGGAGAGAAGATGAGAGGACAGAACAGAGTACTGCTTAGCTGACACAAACTTGTGGCCTCAGGCATGTAAATTGGTGCTCTCACTAACTGAAATATCTCTCATGCCCTTTATAAAGATATAATATATATGTGGGAGACAGTATAAGGGTTATACAGAAAGACTTTCATGTGCTGGGCTCCAAAGTCCCATGTTCAGTCCTCTGTACCACTATAAGCCAGAGCTGTATAAATACATGGATTCATAATAATAGGCTGTATTTTTCCTTTTCATTCTTCCTTCCTCCCTCCCTCCCTCCTTCCCTTCCTTCCTTCCTCCCTCCCTCCCTTCCTTCCTTCCTCCCTCCCTCCCTCCCTCCCTCCCTCCCTCCTCCTCCTCCTCCTCCTCCTCCTTCTTCTCTCTCTCTCTCTCTCTCTCTCTCTCTCTCTCTCTCTTTCTTTCTTTCTTGCCTCCAGGGTTATTATTGGGGCTTGGTGGCTGCACTACAAATCCACTGTTCCTGTGGCCAGCTTTTCCACTTGGGAGGGGTGGATAGGACAGAAAGAAATTGAGAGGGGTGGAGAAAGGTAAGAGTGGGAGATAGATAGATAGACAGACAGACAGACAGACAGATGATAGAGAGTCTTACAGAACTACTTCACCCCTTGTGAAGGGACAACCACCAGCTCCCCCCTCCCACAGGTGGGGATCTGGGTGGGGGGGATTGAACTGGGATCCTTGTGCTTCATACTATGTGCGCACCCAACCCGGTGTGTAATCGCCCTATCCTTAGGCTGTATTTTTCTTCTTTTAAAAAAAAAATTTTATTGCCACCAAGGTTGCCGCTTGGGCTTGGTGTCTGCATGACACCAATAATCCACTATATCCATTCCCCTGCACCCCCCCTTTTTCAGTATAACAGGATGGAGAAAACTTGAGGGGGTGAGGAGACATAGGACGAGAGACAGCAAGATACCTGCACTACATTTTTCACTGCTTGTGAAGTTCCCCCACCCCTGCAAGTGGGGAGCAAGAGCTTAAACCTAGCATGTGGCAATGTATACATTTAACCAGGTGTGCCACTGTCCCACCTTCTGTATTTTTCTTGGAACTAGAACAATGCCTTCATTGGAACTGAGTCACAGGGCAATAGGTCCAATAATAATTCTCAGTTATTAGGTAGAACATGGTGCCCTGACTGTATATGGATGTCAGTGGTAACCAGAAGAGTCTAGCAAGTAGTAGTAATAGAGATTTGAAGACCAAGTGTGATCAGAAATTATTTAAAGAAACACACACACATTACACTGTAGTTAATATTAGGCACTTCTTGGCATGAAGTACTTTTAAGGCACTCTGGTAAATTTAAAAAATGCAGAATTTATGGGAAGTCTTCAGTTGTTTTTCCCATCTCTTTCCTTCTTTTCTTTATTTCTTTTATCCTAGGAATACTGTAACAAATTATTATAAACAAAGTGGTTTAAAACAACAGAAGTGAAAATATCATCAAAGTTATTTCTTTTGGGAGATTTAGAGGAAGAATATGCTTCCTACATTTTCTAGCTTATAAAAGCTGCTAGCAATTATTGATATACTTTACAAATATCTAACTCCAATTTCTGCTACTGTCTTCATCTTGTTTTTGTTTGTTTCTACTTTGACTCTATGTATTTCAAAAATTTCTCTCTATTCTAAGGACACTAATCATTGTGTTTATAGCCTGCCCTAAATCAAGATGATCTCATCTTGATATCCATAAATAAAACTACAAACAAACAAAATCCAAATAAGGTCATGTTCACAGGTTTGGTGTAGAGAATGTTAACACTTGGACATATATATTTTTGCCCATTATTCAACATATATATGACTAAGTCCTATGTTAGAAATGCTAGCATCTAGAGGAGTTTATATGCAAAATATGTAAATAATTATGTAACTCAAAACAACAAGAAAGTAAGGAAATTGATAAAAAAATTGGACTAAAATATGGATAGACATTTACTGAACAAATAATTCAAAGACACATGAAAAATGCTCAGCATCTTTAATTATTAAGGAATTAAATTGAAGTCAAAATGAGGTATCACTTCATATGAGAAATAATAGCCTTCATCAAAATTACTGGAGAGAGCAAGTGCTGGGGAGGATATGGAGAATAAGGGACACTCTATACCATTGGTAGGAATATAAATCAATAAAGTCCCTGTAGACAGCTGTATGAAGATTCCTTTAAAAATGAAAATTCCTAACGATCTTGCATTACTACCCCTAGGAATTTATCCAAAAGGTATGAAAACATTAATTAGAAAATATATGTCCCCTCATATCCACAGAAGCACTATTCACAATAACTGTAATGTAGACTCAATCCAATCTAACCAAAAGATTAGATAAAGAAGCTGATATATACATATATATATATATATATATATATATATATATATATATCAGGTGATTATACTAAGTGATTATAAGTGATTATACTATATTCAGGTGATTATACAAAGTGAAATAAGGAAGTGAGACATAGTTAGCAGATGGTTTCATTCATCTGTGAAATATAAATAGCTAAAACAAGCAAATATTCAAAGAAGAAAAAGAATAACTAAACTGACACTTAGATTTGGTGGTAATTATGGTGGTTATTGAAAGGGAGGGAAAGGAGAGTACAGGTGACAGGTAGTATGATCTTTTGACTATAGTTACACTATAATTTTGGTTGTGTCTTATATACATGCACACATACATATAGCTTTAAGTTATACCACTACATTTAAAATATTATGCATGAATTCCAAATCAATAAAATAAATAAATATAAAATATAAGTGAGGATCAAGATAAAACACCAACTAATATCTCAGTATCTCAGGGAAAGGAAAAAAAAAAAGCCCAGAGTCTAGCAGTAGGAACTCAAATTCGAGGTCAGAAGAGGGCCGGGAGTAAATGGAATGAAAGCAAAGTTATTGGTCTAGGAAGCCTGTCTTACATTCCAACAGACTAGAAATAGACTTTGTCAATTAGCCTAGAATATGGAAAATTCATCAGCTGCAACAGCAGTGATGGTAGGCTAGCCATAATAATAATTCTTAAATGGCATGATGATGGTTGGCTAGCCATAATAATAATTCTTAAATGGCATGATCTAGGAGATAAGAGACTTGATAAAATGTAACAGGCAGAGACTTTTTAAAGAGAGTAACAACTTAGGTTGCTTACAGCTTATCTAGTCCTCTGCACAGAACTTCGAATCTCTTCTTCAGGAATTCTTCTTTGTGTATTCCACAAATAATTTTCCCAGGTTAATGTGAATTTTGACTTTCAATTTTGGTTCAGCAGTCCCTCATATAAGAACATGGATACGTAATTCTCCAATTAGTGCTATCATACATTATGCTAAACAAAACTGAAATAGCTTGATAGAACTTTAAAATCTTTACCGATTTCACTTCAAGCTTCCTTAGCATTTGCATCACTTAAAAATCAAATATTTCAGTACATAATTTAAAAAAGTATAAATCCAGTCAACTCCTGATGTTCTCAACAGACATAAATTACCTGAACATTAAACTAGATCTATTTTTAGATTTCTTAAATAATGACACCTTGCTTTTTAAGATATTAAAATATGCTCTGACATGTTCAGGAACATATGTCTTGTCATTCTAAATTGAGTTCATTTCCTATCAATTCCTCAAAATGAGGGGGGAAATGATGAAATCAAACAGCTTTATTTTTCTGTGAAATGTGTTGCATAGTTTGGGATAGACATAAGTATTAGTGTTCATCTCAAGTCAAGGACTGCTGGTTGGGAGAAGTCAGCCTAATCAAAGTTGCAAAAATCATTTGCTTCAAAATGTGATAACATTTTTGTATTCTTCCATATTCAAATAGTGTGTAACTTGATTGGTCACATCTGTTCAAATGGCAGGCAGTACTCTGTCCTATAGGAGCAAATATATCTCTTCAGCTCCAAGTAATGGATCTCATTGGCTTGACTCTTGATGAACCTGGGCTTTTGTAGTCTGCTAATGCAGAATGCAGTTGGGATTTTGGCCAGGTTTCCCACTGCCTCAGAAAATGACCAGCTGTTTCCATAGGTGGTTTCAAGAAACAGTTCTCTGATGACTCATCCAGAGGTTAACAACTCAAATAAGTGCTACAACCCATCATGCTTTTTGGTGTTATATAGGGCTTACATCCACGAAAAGAGAGTGGCTTTGAAATCCTGATCTACTGACAAGAAATTAAAGTGTTATCTTCTACTCTCCAGTCAGTTCACAAGAAAAGAAACAAAAAATGGACTTCACTTGACTGAAGTCCTTGTATAGTGCTTGCATCTTTTTGATTTTCTCCCTTACTCGATACCTTAGAAAGCTTTCGGAAAATGCATTCCATCTATTCCAAAGGTCACAGAAACAAAGATTTCTGCTCCATTGCTATATCCTTGCTTGGGCAGGCTTCAGAATTCGTGTGTGTGTGTGTGTGTGTGTGTGTGTGTGTGTGTGTGTGTGTGTGTGTGTGTGTGTAACATTTATCATTCACTGCATAGCAGTGAATGAAAATTACTGGTGTTCAAGGCTGCAAACAGGGAAGAATGTTTTCTTTGTGTGTTTTATGTTGTATGGAAATATAGTTCCTATATTTTCTGAATTAGAAATCAGTTTTGTTGTCTGAAAACTATGAATCGCTACATGTGGACAAGGGCGCAAGATATTTAAAATCAATAGCATTAGCAATATGGGGTTCTGTGCATAAAAGGGTTTCTCTTCATGCAAATTCAGTAAAAATTAGATGATTACTTGTATATGTTAACGTTCCTAATGTGGGTAGATTGTTACTGCATGCTGTTCTTTGCTTTTCTTCTCATCAGTCTACGTGATGTTAAGAGTATATAGTAAAAGACAGTTTTCAGAAGTACCACATCTCCTCAGAAAACCATTAATAATAAGGAAACATAACACCTGTTTGCTAATCAAATGTAATGAGCAAGTTAATGAAAAATCCATTTCTAGTTCCCCTGAGAAATGACCTTAGCTCTGTCTCTCAAGTCACTAGGAATGGTTTGACAGGCATTTGGCTAAGCGTAGGCAGTGACATAGTTTAGTACATTTCCTCTCGATCGCACTCTGTCATTTCACGAACATCTCATAAAAACTGCAGCAAAGGTGGGCGCGAGGAATAACATCATTGCAAGACTGGCCAGCTCCTTATGGGGCGCAAGCGCTTCCACACTACGATCATCATCTCTGGCATTATGCTATTCCACTGCAGAATACTGTGCCCCAGGATGGTTCCGTAGCCCCCATGTCCACTTGGTCGATTCCAAATTATATTCCTCCATGAGGATAATTTCTGGAACCATCCGTTCCACCCCGGTTCCATGGCTGCCAGTTCTTAGCAACATCGCCTAGCCAGATATTTGTCGGGATGCGGCATTATCTAAGTTCATTTCCCACGTCTACGCTTGACCGGACCTGCCAATATACGCGGATATCTTCGCCCACCCTGTCCAACGCTTGACGTCTCGTCATCCAATCTGGTCCCCTACGCCTACACTGAACTTCTCTGTTCCAGACTCTTGGAAACAGAGTTGGCAGTCAGCTGAGGTAAAGAACAAACACCTCATCACAGACCCCTGCAAGCGTCAACCCGGCTTTGACCTAGCACGTTATGATTGGGCCCTCTTCAATCACTATCGAACAGGCCATGGCCGGTGCGCCGCTATGTTCCATCGCTGGGGAGCCAGAGATGACCCGAACTGCCCCTACGGCTCCAGACAGACTATGACCCACATAGTCAACGACTGCCACCTCTCCAGATTCAAAGGAGGTCTGGAAACTTTACATCAGGCTCAACCTGATGCTGTTGACTGGCTATGGAAGAAGGGCAAACGCTAGAAGAAGAAGAAGTTCATTTCCTGGATTTCCTTCATGAGGAAACTATACAAACAGCAGCCTTTTCAAAACCTGATGTCACTGAGAGTGGTGGAAAATACTGTTAGTCATCAGTGGGGTTATATGACTGATACCTGCTGATTATTGGGTTATGAGAATTAAATCAGTTTTTATTTTGTTTAACAACAACCATCACAATTTCAATAGTGTGTGCTCTTTGTTTTTTAATCATTGCAATTAGATGCTGTAACCTTATGAGCTATATTGAAATGCTATCCTCAAGTTTAAAGCAATGAATTTGGGCACCAGTGAAGTTAAATAACTTCTTTTATTTTTAGATTTATTTATTTATTTTCCCATTTGTTGCCCTTGTTTTTCATTGTTGTAGTTATTATTGTTTTTATTGATGTCGTTGTTGGATAGGACACAGAGAAATGTAAAAAGGAGGGGAAGACAGAAAGGGGGAGAGAAAGATAGACACTTGCAGACCTGCTTCACCGCCTGTGAAGCGACTCCCCTGCAGGTGGGGAGCCAGGGGCTCGAACTGGGATCCTTCAGCCGGTCCTTGTGCTTTGCGCCACCTGTGCTTAACCCGCTGCGGTACCACCGGACTCCCAGTTAAATAACTTCTTATGGTCTCACAAATAATAATGAGTTGACCAGGGTTTGGAGTTGAGCTGGTTATACAAGTTCTGTGAGTCTCTTTAGTCTATAAGTAACTTTCTTTCTTTCTTTTTTTCTTTTTTTCTCCCTTTCATTCATTTTTTAATTCTGGGAATTAATGGTTTACAGTATATACAGTTGTTAATATAAGTGTTGAATTTCTTAATTTTCTACAAAACACTCACACCAGTGTAGGTCTTCCTTCACCATCATGCACCAGGACCTGAAAGCCCCTTGGCCCCACCCCAGAGTCCTTTAATTTGGCACAATACACCAAACCCAGTCCAAGTTCTATTTTGTGTTTCCTCTTTCTGATTTTAATTCAAAACTTCTGTCCATGAATGAGATCATCCCATATTCATCTTTTTCTTTCTGATTTATCTCACTAAACATGATTACTTCAAGGTCCATCCAACATGAGATGAAGAAGGTGAATTCATCATTCTCAATAGCTGAATAGTATTCCGGTATGTATACATACCAAAACGGTAGGCAATGGCAGGAGTGCAAATAATTATAGTTTCTCCTAGAGCATTTTTGCTATACTTTGCATAGAGAAAAAATAAATACTGTCAGAAATAGTTTAATACTTTGATACTATTGAAGCCTTTTAATTCCAGTTGTGCATGCTCAAAAATTATGACAGATACTAGTGTATATAGATTAGATGAAGACAGGTTCAGTAAATTTGCTAAAGATTATGGGATGAGGTTGAGAAAACTTTATGCCAAGTATAAAAATGGAAATTAGATAGCATGCCTGGTCATAGTGAGGTAACAGGAGAGAGAGAGAGAGAGAGAGAGAGAGATACGGACCTGAGGGTCTGGCTTCTATTGGGGATGAGATGGAGGATCTAGGTTTCCTAGGACTTATGCTTCATTGGTGGTTAAAAATATACAAGGACTGCAAAAGCTGAATAAGGGCAAGAGACTGGCATACTTTAATGATGTCTCTTTAGTCACTATTAAGCCACCCCATCAGCTGGGTCCCTATACTGGGAGTCCTGAGATTCCCAAACAGACATGATGGGCCTAGACCTCAAGTAAATCCCTCTCTTCATTGTTATCAATCATCTCTATCAGGAACATAACAATAAACCCTTTTGTAGGTCCCCATAGGTCCTTGCCTTCAGCGAGGATCAACAGTGGTAGAGAATGTTCCAACCTCTGAAAGGGGGCTGGACAACATACTCAATGCTACACCTGAGGAATATGGGTACTGATATTGGGGCAGATTGGAATGTTCCTATTTATGACCACAAAATGTGAGCTCAGATCTACAAGAATGCAGAGGTCACATAGGCTCCTAAGCTGAATATGGGCCCCAGATCACATCAAATTGATGGTGTTTACAGTCAACAATATTTATGCATCTTTCCCATATTTGGGAGCTACTATTTTCCTTGATCCAGCTCTCTGGTACTTTTTGCAGCCATTACATCATCTCCCCAGACAATAGCTAGGATCTACCTGCATATCAGATTTCAGGCTCGGCAAAAAAAGAAGAAGAAAGAAAAAAAATAAAACAACTAGTATAGCCACATGCCCTTTGGGATATAACTAAAATATACCTACTAGCTATCAATAAAATGCAGGACCTCCCCCCAACTCTTCATCTGTGCTATCCAGCCTTTAGGTTCATGATTGGTCAACAATTTGTTTGGCTTTCTATGTTAACTCTCTTTTCAGCCATCAGGTTCAAGATACTAGCATGATGCTAATCAGACCTCCCTGGGCAGACAACCCCTGGAGCTCTGATTCCCCAGATCCATGCCCCACTAGGGAGAGAGGCAGGCTGGAAATATGGATTGACCTGTCAACACCCATGTTCAGCAGGGAAGCAATTACAGAAGCCAGGCCTTCCACCTGCTGCATCCCACAATGATCTTGGGTCCATAATCCCAGAGGGTTAAAGAATAGGAAAGCTATCAGGGGGGGAGATGGGATATTGAGTTCTGGTGGTAGGAATTGTGTGTAGTTGTACCCTTTTATCCTATGGTTTTATCAGTGTGTCCTTTTTATAAATAATATATATGTATATGCTGGGCTAGTGTGGGGGTGCCTCTTCCTGGTTGTGTATTATCTGGGTTGGAATGCAACCTGAGCCAACCTGGGCTGCTACTCACCCAGGGACTCTAGAGAGATAACTCAGGAACTGACTCGTGGTGGTGAGTCAATTCAATTCTTTGTTGATCAGGGGGCCCAGGCTTTTAAAGGGCAGACCTGGAAGTGGCAAGTTGGAAACAGAAATGGCTTGACATAGTTTGGAAAAGCAAAAGGGACTGGGAAAAGTAGGAACTTCCTTAGCAATTGTTGTGAGGCTTTTAACTGGTAGGATTAATAATACTACCCTGCAGGTAGGGAGGGTCCTGAGGGTAAAAAGAATATAGATCAAAGGAATGGAATGGATTGGGATTTTTTAGGCAAAACAATGATTATGTAGATAATAAGGCAGCAGGCCATAGTATCAGGAATGCAGGGTTCTTTGTGAGGCAGGGAGTCTGATAAGATGAGAGGATGGATGTCCCCTCAAGTCAAGCCCTGCCAAACTCAACCACATCCTCACAATTTCCTGATTATATATATATGGGGCAGGATGGATGGTGTTGCACCAGGTTAAGAGCACACAGTGAGAAGAGAAAGGATGGCTGAAGGATCCCTGTTCAAGGCCCTGGCTCTCCACCTGTGTTGGTATCCTTCTAATTCTACTTGAAAAACCCCTTCTGTTTCATTTGGTTTAATCCCCCCTGCTTAACACTATATTCTATTTACATAACCACTGTTAACTAAGCACCAGCATGCCTGCATGGCATTGATTTGATCCCACTTAAAGCTGCAGTCTATTTACATAAACCACTGTTAACTAAGCACCCCCCCTCCCTCCAGGGCATTGGTGGTTTAGTGGTAGAATTCTCACCTGCTCCGCCCCCTCTCCTTGTCACATCTTGATTTTCACCAATCTCTTTTTGCTCCACCCTCTCTACTTCACATCCTGTTTATACCCTACTTGGCAAGTATATATAAGGACAGGATTGTGAGTTTTTAGTTTAGTTAACTTTAGCTTAGCTTGGCTTAGATTGTGCTGTGTTCTGCATGAATAAAGACTGAAATGCGTACCACCCAGCCATGAGTCCCTGGATGTCTGTCTCCCATCAGTGAAGCTCAGCTTGGCATAATGGTGACTGAACAGGGACCGGCACCGACGTGGGACCTAACCCACCCATCCCCCAGATAAGTAAACTTGGCTACCCATCCACCATGGGTTGCCTTTCTACTTATGAAGTGGTTTGCCAAAGCCTCTACTCTTTCATCATGAAACAGTTTCTCTGTCTCTGGAACATTTTGCTCTGGGCCACACTTTGTTTCCCTGACCGGGAACTTTGGTTTCTTATGAACGTGATTGTAGAGCTTGGAAGATGCATGGAGATTTCTCCTTGGACTTTCTGGATTCCCTCTCCCATGTTTCCTGAGGAAGAGGACTACATTTTGCTCCGGGCCACAATTCGTAGAGCTTGGGATATGCACAGAGATATTCCCTGGGACTTTCTGGACTTCTTCTCACATGTTTCCCACTGAGAAGGACTACTCTAATTTGAGGAGCATTCTTCAGTACCCTGGCAGTCCCCAAGAATGGAAACATGTGGTTTGTTCTACCCTCCTGATTCGATTCTTTCTTAAATGGGAAGATGCTTTTAAAAATGGGTGCCTGAATCAATCCAGCAGGAACAGTCAGAACCACCCTAAATGGAATTTCGAGGAGCTTTTTGGACTAGGACACCCTCCGGGGACTTATGATGCTACATGGTGAGATCTGAATAATCTGGTTCAAGTTGCATTTCGTAAGAGAGTGATTTGAATGATTGAATGTTTGTATGACATTACTTAAAAAAAAATGCTGGACGCAGCCATGATTTCTAGAGACATCCAGAAACAATCCAAAAAATAGTTTTTTCCTCCTTTGATTTATTTTTTTACTTCTTGGCATAAATCTGAAAGGTTTAATCCTGAAAACGGTATGAGTTATGGGCAGGGCAGATAGTGCAATGATTATGTTAATTATTTTCAAGGATGAGGCTTCTAACTGTGGTTCTTCTGTTTACCTTTCTACATTTTATTGAGTTTAAACAACCTTGAAATCATACTAGAAAGGACTTCCAATTATAATGGAGTTATCAATTATAGTAAACTTCTAATCTGCTACAAGTTTTGTTTGACAAGTAAGTGAATTTCAGCTGTCAAGTCTTCACATGAAAAAGCATCTGCTCAAATGAAATCCCCCGAAATCCATTTGGACCCCTGTTCTCTGACATCGCCCACAAGATGGCATGACTACAACGCACCCCCGGAAACCAATGATGTGACCTGGCATGACCTGAAGAAACAGATTCACAGACTCCAAAGCTCACTCTCTACAGAAAAGCAGAATTCCGATGGCTGACATTCCCCATCGAGACAGACGTGCAGTGTTTCATCCCCTGGCATTTCTTCCGTGGTCATCTACTTTTGACTGACACTTCCATTGGACTTACTGGTATACCTCTTGGACACTTTACACAACTTTACAGCAGTTTCCTTTTACGCTGCTGGGTTTCTCAAAGACTGACTGCAGCCAGCTACATTGGGACTCTATAGGCCATGGCCCCTCGCCTGCAGGCCCTGCCCCCAGAGCCAGGAAACTCCCCCTCCTTACTAGGTCATGCCCACAGAGGCAGGAAATGCCCTTTGAGGCAATAGATGCCCCCAGAGGCAAGAAATGCCCTTTCTCCTGCTAGGCTTTGCCCTTTGAGGCAGAAAACGCCCCCCTCAGGCCTCCTCTTGGCATCACACTGGTTCTTGCTGCTCTCCTATTTTGTTCCTCCATGTCTTATGCCAGTTCTTTTGAAAATGCCTGTATGATATAGGTTTCTGTTCACCCCACACTCTTGATACTATGGCCATTAGTTAAAAAGAAAGGGGGAATTGTTTGTATGCTTCTAATTCTGCTTCTAAAAACCCTTCTGTTTCATTTGGTTTAATCCCCCCTGCTTAATACATAACCACTGTTAACTAAGCACCAGCATGCCTGCATGGCATTGGTTTGATCCCACTTAAAGTTGCTGTCTATTTACATAAACCACTGTTAACTAAGCACCACCCTCCCTCCAGGACATTGATGGTTTAGTGATAGAATTATCACCTGCTCCGCCCCCTCTCCTTGTCACACCCTGATTTTCACCAATCCCTTTTGCTCCACCCACTCTATATCACATCCTGTTTACACCCTACTTGGCTGTATATATGAGAACAGGATTGTGAGTTTTTAGTTTAGTTGAGTTTAGCTTAGCTTGGCTTAGATTGTGTTGCGTTCTGCATGAATAAGGACTGAAATGCGTACCACCCAGACAGATTGTCTGTGTCCTGTCAGTGAAGCTCATCCCAGCACACCTGCAGCGGGGTCACTTCACAATCAGTGGTGCAGGTCTGCAGGTGTCTATCTTTCTCTTCTCCTCTCTGTCTTCTCCATCTCTCTCAATTTCTTTCTGTTCTATCTAACAACAATGACACAATGACAGCAACAACAGCTAAAATGGGAAAAAAAGGTTTCCAGGAGCAGTGGATTTGTAGTGCATGCACCAAGCCCCCAGTGATAACTCTGGGGCATATATATATATATATATATATATATATATATATATATATATATATATATATATGAACTTATAGCACAGGATGAGAGATAAATTACGGGAAAATGAAGAAGATAAAAAGAAAGACTTATCAGTCTCAACTGGCCAGATATTTAAATCTATCAGCATTTGGTAGCCAGTTTCTTACTTATTTGTTTGAGATCTCTAAAGCAGATTATAAGGGATTACATCATAGTTCAGCATATGGCTAAGAGAAAGAATAAATGTCTTTGGTTACCATTTACTTTCCATCACCTCTTTTGACAGCAAGAGAATACAGTAAACATTGTTCCTTTTTGTAAAACAATTCTCAATCCAAGAAATCTTTTTCTCCCTCCTCTCCTCACCTTTCTAATATTTTATTCATTTTATTTTAATGAGTGAGTGGTACAGAAGGATTTGACTAAGGACCTCAAGTTTCTGAGTCAAACTCTTTTCCCCTGGATAGTTTCCCACCCTCCTTCTCTTTTAAAGAAGTATTTATTGAGAGGAGGAGAGAAAGGGAGAGAGAGAGAGAGACAGAAAGACAGACAGAGAGAGAGAGAGAGAGAGGACCATCACTCTGGCAAAATCTGTTCTTAAGAATTCATCTTAAGTTTTTCATATTAGTATGCTGTTACACATATGAGAATGCTAAAGTCCCAAAATTAAGGAAGTTAGTACTACCAAGACACAATGAGGATTCAGAATGGTTTTTACAAACTCTAAAATCACATTGAACTTTCTTTGTAAGACTAAAAAGCAGGGACCATTGGGAGATAAGGAAATCATTACTATATACAATGACTCAAAAATACAAAGCTCAGGGTCATCTAGTGTTATCTTTGGTGAAGGCAGTAGACTGAGATATCTCTATATTATAGCGAAGCAAGGTGACTGTTTTTCAAAGTGACGGCTTTGAATCATTATTGAAGAGTAAATTCTTGTCTATATATTCTTTTAAAGAAAGTTCATAGAGTTCAAATTGAATATGTTAAGTATAATAAGCTTATCAGGAAAACTCAATTATGAAAGATGATTTGCTTCTAGAAGGTTCCAGTTGGCAATGTATGACCACTGTAGTATATTTCTATAAAACTATGTCTGCTGTTTCTTTGGAGAGAAGTTTAATGGACTGTACATTTTTTCAGGAGACAAAGTTAAGGTTAAGGCTTAATCAATGGTCCAGTTATTCAAAATGCTACATCCTGTTTTTTCCTCCTGCACCTACTCATAGTTTATGAGGTGTGTTAGTCCCTCAAAGTGATGCCTCAGCTGAGCTGTTTGTCAGAGAAGTGAATGTTTTGTTGTTTGTTCTTTAAGTTTAGTGGAATAACAGTCACTATTTAAAGTTATGAATCAAGTTCCATCCAAATTGCTAAAATAATTTTTATGTTGCTATCCCAAAGAAATTATTAGTGCATTTAAATAGGTTTGCTACAGATTTTCATTAGTACAATGAAAAGAAAATGTGAAAACATCTTTCTAGAATGCTGATAACTTAGAGCCCTGCAGTTAGTCCTCACACAACTCCTGCTAAAAATAATGGAAGGTAAATTATAGTGCTCCTAAGATTTCTTCCTTGTGGAAAAATAGCAGCCTGTTTTGCCTCCTGTCTACAGACCTGTGGCATGATTTCAAATGCATCCAGCTAATTAGGCAATCTTTTTGTTTGAACCCTTCATTCCCCTTTCATTATATTTGATAGTTTTGAGAAAACAGCTGGAAATTTCTATCAATGAAAAAAGATTTTGTTTTATTATTCTTAAATTTTTTAAATCTCTTCATGCCAGTGGGGTATGCTGCAAATCATTTTAAAGACCAATACAAGCTGGACGTATTGACATTAAAATAAAAACAGAACCTTTTTCCTCACAGATATTAAAGTATTAAATATTAAATTTGATTTACTGGCAGGTTTTGCATAAAAATCAGCTAAAATAAGCTACAGAAGTGAAAGTGAATTGGATTATATTGTTTGTGGTTTTGAACTGACTGGAGTAGAACTAATTTTGCTTCATAACAATAAAAATAAATGACTATTGACATTAATTGTCCTAAATAATCATTAAAGCAATGATGTGCGTATTTAGTGCAAACAAAATTCACAGCATCTCTATGGATATGCCCTTTGTGTAGATTTGGAGAAAACATTAACCTTCATACAGGACAAAGATTTACAAGCATTAGTACCATGTGACTTTGGAAGTGAATCATTTAATCGATACACGGATAAACCACTAGATAGTCAAAATTGTTCAAAACTACTGCCTGCTGAGTCTCTAGAACAAGAATAGGGCCCCAGGGGTAGTGCAACTGGTAGATGTCACACATCACTATGCACAAGAACCCTGGTTCAAACCCCTGCTTCTATCTACAAGGAAGCTTCAGAGCAGTGCTGCAATGCTGCAGGTGTCTCTCTCTCTTTCTCCCTTTCTAACCCACTCCCCCTTTCAATTTCTCTCTATCTCTATAAACAAAAACAAAAAATGCTTTGATAACTGTTGGAAAATACAGAAAAAAATGAGGGAATAATATTGTTTGAAGATTTAGAGTAAACCACAGAAAGAGCTAAGCATGTAATACATTCCGGGCATTATTTAATGTATTTACCACATAGTGTCATGGAGTCTTCCTTATTTACTTTGACAAAATTATCAGTTTTATTCAAAAAACAACTTCTGTTAGGTTTGTTTTTTCCTGTCTTATTTAAGTTATCTTTAGTCTTTATTCATGTATTAAATCAGGCACTTAGGATTCTTTTGTTTCCTGGAAAGACTAGAGCACCTTTGGGGCTTTTATTTAACTTTCCTATCCCTTCAACCCCAACCTAAACCCTAATGCTTTAAATGGGTAGATGCTCTCAATTTTTATCTCCTGTTCTATTTTATTTTGGAGCAAAAGCACATATGTGTAAAATACTGTGGACTAACAAAATTCTTTTCTTTTCTCGTGACAGCTCAAAGTCACATTTATGGTTTTAATTTGGTGAATAGATCAGAGATTCTCTCCCAGGGCTTTATTTTGAATTTCTGGATCAAAATGTCACATTCTGCCATCTTACGTAAAGGGGAAAAGTTAAAAAAGTAATTGTATAATCTTTTAAGAAGGTAGATCTCATGTTAAGTGTTCTTATTGTAATAACTTTAAAGATAACAGTATCTGGGGGATTTGCACAAAGACTCCATTTCAACCCTCTAATCCCCACCTGCAAGGGAGAAGCTTCTGAGCTGTGAAAAGGCGCTTCAGGTGCCTAGTTCTCTCTCTCCCTCTCTACCTTTCCTTCTCTCAATTTCTTGTCTCCATCCAATAAGTAAATAAATTTTAAAAGATTAATATCCAGAAATAGCACAGATTGCTTCTGTTCACATACATTTGACCAGACTTTATGGTCACTTAACGACACTTAGTGATAAAGGCAGCTGAGAAGAAATATACTTGATTAGGGAAACATGGCCCCAATTATAACTACTTTAATTAGCTCCCAGATATTGGAGAACAACAGCATAGCACAAGACTTAAACATTATAGTTGCAGGAAAACCTTCTTTGGACACTCCTTCTAAGTAATTTTCTAGCATGATTAATATTTTTATTTATCCAAGAATTTTATTGTTTCATTTATAGTGATTATGTTGTTTTGACTGTGTTTATAAAGTTATTTAAAATTACTTTATTACTTTTGGGGGGGGTTAAATTCACTGAAAGTTGCACTGTGTTTGTATGGTTTTCTATTTTATTTTTCATACCTGTAAGTCTGGCACATTTTACATATGAAAGTTATATTGGGAGGGAGAGGAAGATGGCGGCCTGAGAAGTTGCTGACAGCGAGCGCTCTGACCACATCGTCGGCAACGGTAGGATTTTCTGCCTTTAGCAGGCCAGTTAATAAGGGGTGACACCAAAGAGTGGGTACAATTTAATTTGGGTTAAGAATTAGAGTAAAGGTGACACGGACTAGCGGGGCTCCAGAATTCCCAGGGCGCCGGGCAAGGAGAGTGCGCCGGGCATTGTCCTCCGCCCGCCCAGGAAGGCGGCTCCTCTGCCGGTTGCAGAGCGTGGCGGGCAGAGGACCCGGAGAGAGCACTTTAGCTTGGGGGCTTCCTCTTGGGAGAATCCAGGGTCCACCGCGACCCTGAGAGCAGATCCAAAGACTTCTTGAGTATAGCTCTCATTGGATCAAAGGATTTGGAGCTAGTTTTCATTTTTGAGAAATCCTTTAAAAAAGTCTGGAGAGGGGGGGTTTCCCGGAAGATGGCGGACGACGGAGAAGCTGCTAGCCTTTGAGCTCCGGACACATCTCGTGTAAACAATAGGATTTTCTGCCTTTAGCAGGCCAGCCAATAAGGGGCCACAGCGGTCATACCAAGGAGGTGTCTATAACTTAATTTGGGTTAAGAATTAGAGTAGGGGAAAAAAATTCTTTTTTCTTCCTTTTAATTTTCAAGCATACATCCTTCCCGCCGCTCCCCCCCCCCACCATAAGCAGTGCCTGGGACCAGCTACTAGCAGGATACCCCATACCACCAAACAGGGTTTTTTGTTTTGTTTTGTTTTGTTTTTTAAACTCACTGATACATATTTGGGAAGTTCCTCGCACTGCTCTTTAATTACAACCCTTCTTCTTATATTCTCCCTTTTCTCTCTCTTATCTCTCTCTATCTCTTTTTTTTATTTTTTATTATTATTATTATTTTTTATCTTGTCATACACTTCATTCTTCTTTGCCTTTCTGAATTTGTGAATTACTTTGGGGAAGAAATCTGACCCAGAGTGGACTCTCTATGTGTGTATCTCTGCTCTAGTTCCCTTTACACTCTTGTTACCCCTAGAATATACACTGGATAGTAGATTTGCATAACTGTCTATTCTTGCTATCCTCTCTTTCTTTTCTCTTTCTTCACTGGGATTTGGTTACTATTTTTTCACGGACTGGAGAAATTTTTTGGCTAACTGGTAACGATTAAACTCCTTCAATACTTACTTCAGTTGCTACTGTAATTCCGGAGGTTGGTGAGTGCAATTGTCATAAAGGTATTTAGTACAGTGCTACTTGTGCTCAAAACACAACAACTGAGGAACAACAGAGCATTAAAAAAAAAAAGAGAGAGAAACACATAAATTAAAAAAAATGGGTAGATTAAAAACAAATAAAACTGCTACCCCAATGAATGAAGACAAGAGCCCAGAAGAAACCATAAATCAATCAGAAGTAACCATAGATAAGAAAAGTATGCAAGCAATAATAAACTTATTAATCACAGAAATGAAAACAACATTGGAGGAAAGGAATGGCAGTATTAGGGAAACAACAGTTGAGACACCCAAGGAAAATACTGATTATCTTGAGACAATTAGAGAACTGAAAGCTGAAATAGCTGTAATGAAGAAAGAAGCTGAGGCAAGGGAAAGCAGACTAACAGAAGCAGAAAACAGAATTAGTCAGACAGAGGATGAGTTAGAGAAAACTAAGAAAGAGGTGAAAGAGCTTAAAAAGAGATTGAGAGACACTGAAAACAACAACAGAGACATATGGGATGATCTCAAAAGAAGTAACATTCGTATAATTGGCCTGCCAGAGGAAAAAAGAGAGGAAGGGGAAGCAAACATTCTAGAGGAAATAATACAAGAAAATTTCCCAGACCTGAATAACAGAAAGGATATCAAGGTGCAAGAGGCCCAGAGAGTACCAAACAGAATCAACCCAGACCTGAAAACACCAAGACACATCATAGTCACAATGAGAAGAAGTAAGGATAAAGAAAGGATCCTAAAGGCTGCAAGAGAGAAACAAAAAGTCACATACAGGGGAAAACCCATAAGACTTCCTGCAGATTTCTCCACTCAAACTCTAAAAGCCAGAAGGGAGTGGCAAGATATCTATCGAGCCCTGAATGAAAAAGGGTTTCAACCAAGGATAATATATCCTGCTAGACTTTCATTCAAGCTAGATGGAGGGATCAAAACCTTCTTAGACAAACAACAGTTAAAGGAGGCAACTATCACCAAGCCGGCCCTGAAAGAGGTACTAAAAGACCTCTTATAAACAAGAACATCACTATAATACTTGTAATATATCAGAGTAAACAAATCGTTTTTTAGAACAATGGCACTACAATACATTAAATCCATAATATCAATAAATGTCAATGGCTTAAACTCACCCATCAAAAGGCACAGGGTGGGGGGATGGATCAGAAAACATAACCCAACCATATGCTGCTTGCAAGAATCCCATCTGTCACAACAAGATAAACACAGACTTAAAGTGAAAGGATGGAAAACTATCATACAGGCTAACGGTCCACAAAAAAGGGCAGGAACAGCCATTCTCATCTCAGACACGATAGATTTTAAATTAAATAAAGTAATAAAAGATAGGCAAGGACATTACATAATGATTAGAGGATCAATCAGCCAAGAAGACTTAACAATTATTAACATCTATGCACCCAACGAGGGACCATCTAAATACATTAAACACCTACTGAAAGAATTTCAAAAATACATCAATAGTAATACAATAATAGTGGGAGACTTCAATACCCCACTCTCACACTTAGACAGATCAACAAAGCAGAGAACCAATAAAGATACAAGAGAATTGAATGAAGAGATTGACAGACTAGACCTCTTGGACATTTTCAGACTCCTCCACCCCAAAAAACTGGAATACACCTTCTTTTCAAATCCACATAACACATACTCAAGGATAGACCACATGTTAGGCCACAAAGACAGCATCAATAAATTCAAGAGCATTGAAATCATCCCAAGTATCTTCTCAGACCACAGTGGAGTAAAACTAACTTTTAACAACAAACGGAAAATTATTAAAAGACATAGAATTTGGAAACTAAACAACATGCTCCTTAAGAACCACTGGGTCAGAGACTCACTCAAACAGGAAATTCAAATGTTCCTGGAAACTAATGAAAATGAAGACACAACCTATCAAAATATTTGGGACACAGCGAAAGCAGTACTGAGAGGGAAACTTATAGCCATACAATCACATATTAAACACCAAGAAGAAGCCCAAATGAACGACCTTACTACACACCTCAAGGACTTAGAGGAAGAGGAACAAAGGAACCCTAAAGCAACCAGAAAGACAGAAATTACTAAAGTTAGAGCAGAAATAAACAACATCGAAAATAAAAGAACCATACAAAAGATCAATGAAGCCAAATGTTGGTTCTTTGAAAGATTAAACAAAATTGACAAACCCCTAGCCAGGCTCACCAAACAAAAAAGAGAGAAGACTCAAATTAATAGAATTGTAAACGATGCAGGAGATATCACAACTGACACCACAGAAATCCAGAGAATTCTGCGAAACTTCTATAAAGAACTATATGCCACCAAGCTAGAGAATCTGGAAGAAATGGAACAATTCCTAGAAACCTATGCACTTCCAAAACTGAACCAAGAAGAACTACAAAATCTAAATGCACCAATCACAGACAAAGAAATTGAAACCGTTATTAAGAATCTCCCCAACAACAAAAGTCCTGGACCAGATGGCTTCACAAATGAATTCTACAAAACTTTCAGGAAACAGTTCATACCCATACTTCTTAAGCTATTCCATAAGATTGAAGAAACAGGAATACTCCCTTCCACCTTTTATGAAGCCAACATCACCCTGATACCAAAAGCTGATAGGGACAGAACAAAAAAGGAAAACTACAGACCAATATCTCTGGAAGCAACCCAGGTGCCCAACAACAGATGAGTGGCTGAGAAAGCTGTGGTATATATACACAATGGAATACTATGCAGCTATCAAGAACAATGAACCCACCTTCTCTGACCCATCTTGGACAGAGCTAGAAGGAATTATGTTAAGTGAACTAAGTCAGAAAGATAAAGATGAGTATGGGATGATCCCACTCATCAACAGAAGCTGACTAAGAAGATCTGAAAGGGAAACTAAAAGCAGGACCTGATCAAATTGTAAGTAGGGCACCAAAGTAAAAACCCAGTGGTGAGGGGTAGGCATGTAGCTTCCTGGGCCAGTGGGGGGTGGGAGTGGGCGGGAGGGATGGGTCACAGTCCTTTGGTGGTGGGAATGGTGTTTATGTACACTCCTAGCAAAATGTAGACATATAAATCAGTAGCTAATTAATATGAGAGGGGGAAATCAATTGTATGTCTCAAAGTTTCTCAAAAGACAAACTGAATCTTTTTAATATATAGGCTACGTATTTGATATGCGGACTCTCTCAAAAGCCTAGACCAAGTAGATTAGAAGCTTCCAATAGCACAGCTATATACAAGATACTGGGTACTGTCCAGCAAACCATAACAAAGGGACTTTTCAAAGTTAACCCAATTAACAAATAATGTGATGATAATATTAACTATTGAGTGTCTTTTTGAACCCTAAGACAGCAGGAACCTCACATCTTCACTATAGAGCCCCTACTTCCCCCAGTCCTGGAACCCTTGGATCGGGCCCACTTTCCCGTATGCATCTCCCAATCCAAACCAAATAACATTGCATCTGCCGATCACAACCTAACCAAAGCAACGATTGCTACCTCAACATGCTTCACCTCAGAATGTATCCAGAGACTTCACGTGTGGAATGACAACCCTTCAGCTTCATTACTCGGCTGAGACCTTTCCTTTAATAGTACACTCTAATTTCATCTCAGGTAGTTCACTTTCTAACAAAGTCCCATAACCTAGATATACACCAGTTTCTGTGAGAGAGAGCTTATGTGCACACGTATCCATAAACTACTGCAAAATATATACCTGAAAGCAGGACTACACTAGAGTTTGCAGTGAGTACCTCCCTAACACTTCCTCTCCACTATTCCAAGCTTGGGATCCATGATTGCTCAACAAATTGTTTGGCTTCATATGTTAACTCTCTTTTCAATCACCAGGTTCCAGATGCCACCAGGATGCTGGCTAGGCTTCCCTGGATTGAAGACCCCACCAATGTGTCCTGGAGCTCAGCTTCCCCAGAGTCACACCCTACTAGGGAAAGAGAGAGGCAGACTGGGGGTATGGACCGACCAGTCAACGTCCATGTTCAGCGGGGAAGCAATTACAGAAGCCAGACCTTCTACCTTCTGCAACCCTCAACGACCCTGGGTCCATGCTCCCAGAGGGATAGAGAATGGGAAAGCTATCAGGGGAGGGGGTGGGTTATGGGGATTGGGTGTTGGGAATTGTGTGGAGTTGTACCCCTCCTACCTTATGCTTTTGTTCACTAATCCTTTCTTAAATAAAAAATTTAAAAAAAAAAAAAGAAAGTTATATTGGGATGATAAAAAGCGTTGAATGAATGGAAATACTAGTTAATCTCAGAAAGGTAGAACTTTAAATCGAATGCATTTACTGAGTGAAATTCTAACCAACATATTATGGACGTGACAAAATTAACTTCAAAATGGACCAGGGAATACTTGCGGTGCATTGATATTTTAAGTATCATTCATCTATCCATGAGTGGATCACACAATTCATTGACTAAGCCCTAACCTGCATTACAAATGAAACATTTAGAATACAATACCTTGAATATAATAGAAAATAAGTTGAACAGAAGACTGTGCACATGGCTAGGAGGGCTTTGTTTCATGAAATGTTAATTATAAAGGATGTGTGTATGTGTGTGTGTGTGTGTGTGTGTGTGTGTGTAGTGCATATTTTGGGTGACAAGGTAAAATTCACTGAATGATTCCTGCAAATAATGACAGAAGTTTAAAAGTCACTGCCTAGTGTATTTAGACTCAAAGGCAAGAGAAAAAAAAGTTTGTTTTTTATAAAGCCTAATACAGCCTGTTTCACAAGCTAATAAAATAACATCAATTGGTGACTCATCCTTTCACCAAATCCAAGATTTTCAATGCATCTTTCCCAGCAATGCACAAAGTCTGTTTCAAAAATAAGAAGGGTGTGTGTTTCAAAGCATTGTTTCATCATATCAGTCATCATGGCCTATTATTTTCGAGTATGAAAACTTCAAAAATACTTTGAATTATAGTTCAGCTTAAGGAAAGTTTTTATATTTTAAAATTCAGATTTACCGAGGGAACTCATTTACTTGCTCTGGTGTTTGTCCCTGGCTAATTGATCAGTGATCTTCTCTAATGTGAGGATCCCATGTTTTATTTAGAACAAAGATTAGTTACTTTCTTTGAACCCTGCATGAATTGTATTTTGCTCCTTTTTGACTTCTTTTATTACTACGAACCCCACTCCTACCAGACATCCATTCTGACTAGTGGAATCTAAAATGGAAATAGTATCCAGAAAATGATCTTATTAGATTGTATTTTTACTCCCTTTTAAAAATCAATAATGTATTTTTCTTCTGGCTCCATAAATTTTCACATGATATTTACCAACTCCCTAGCAGTTTATAAAATCATGTTAGGTGAACAGTAAGAGGGCCACTAGTAAGAATGATAGCTCTCTAAGCACATCGCTTATTATAACCCAAGTTGCTCCTCTGCATACACAAACATACTTTCAATCATTTGTGAATCACTCTCTTATATACAAGAAATACAGTAAATAAATAAATAAAATGAAAATGAGAAACAGTTGTAATTTAAAATCAGTGTCACTTGCTAGTCTTATAACCAAGGACTGACCCTCTGTAATATCTGTTATTGAATTGTCAAATACTGGCCTAGGCTTCCCCACATTCACATATAACAGATCAGTAAAAACATTTCTTTACTGTTAGCAAGTCATCATTGTAATCTAGCCAGACCTCTCTCAATGTATATACTCTTCTTTCCTTTCCCATTTACTGGATACTGATCCCTCTTTCCTTCTTAGTTTTGCCCTGAATCGTATCCAGTATTAACAATCAGTATTTACTTAGTGCTTACTGTATATCTAGCATTATGTTAATTATTAACTCTAATTTAATTCTCACGACAAACTCTGAGGTAATTACTTGAATTAATTATCTATTTTTGCAAGAAAAATAATTTTAAATGTAATGGCTTGAAATCATAAAAATCATTTATTAGTCATGATTTCTATGGCTCAAGAATTTAGAATTTTCTTAGTTAAGAAATTCTGTTTTGGGAGTTGGATGGTAGTGCAGCAGGTTAAGAGCAGGTGGTGCAAAGCAAGGACCTGTGTAAGGATCCCGGTTTGAGCCCTTGGCTTCCCATGTGCAGAGGAGTCACTTCACAGGCGGTGAAGCAGGTCTGCAGGTGTCTGTCTTTCTCTCCCCCTCTCTGTCTTCCCCTCCTTTCTCCATTTCTCTCTGTCCTATCCAACAACAACTTCATCAATAATAACTACAATAATAAAACAAGGGCAACAAAAGGGAATAAACAAATAAATTAAGTTTTTAAAAAATATTTATTTTATTTATTTACTTTGTTGCCCTTGTTGTTTTATTCCTGTAGTTATTATTGTTGTTGTCATTGTTGGATAGGACAGAGAGAAATGGAGAGAGGAGGGGAAGACAGAGAGGAGGAGAGAAAGATAAGACACCTGCAGACCTGCTTCACCGCCTGTGAAGCTACTCCCCTGCAGGTGGGGAGCCGGGGTTCGAACCGGGATACTTATGCCGGTCCTTGTGCTTTGCGCCACCTGCGCTTAGCCTGCTGCGCTACAGCCCGACTCCCAAATAAATTAATTTTTAAAAAAGAAAGAAAAGCAATTCTGTTTTGGGTTTTCACATGAAGAGTGGTCAGTGTCATTGTCTGACATTGTGGGGAACTTGAAGACTTATTCACTCTTACATATCTGCTGTCTTACTTTACTGAGGTTCTTTTTTAAAAAAATTATTCTTTTTTATTATTACTGGATAGATACAGGGAAAAATTGAAAAGGAAGGAAGAGATAGAGAAGGAGAGAGACAGAAAGACACCTCCAGCCTTGCTTCAACACTCATGAAGCTTCCTCTTGCAGGTGGGGACCAGTGGCTTGAACCCAGGCCCTTGTTCGCTGTAACCTGTGCACCTAACCAGGTGCACCACTGCCTGGACCCCTACTGAGTTTCTTTAGACATATCTAACTCTATATAATTTATTTTCATGATTTTTCTAAGTTGATGGCCTCAGGATGGGTAGACTTTGACATGAAAGTCTCAAGAGAGCCAAAGGGGCTAGGTGGTGGCACACTGGGTTAAACGCACATAGTATGAAATGCAAGGACCGGCTCAAGCATCCCAGTTCAAATCCCTGGCTCCCCACCTGCAGAGAGGTTGCCTCACAAGTGATGAAGCAGGTCTGCAGGTATTTATCTTTCTCTCCCAGTTAATTTCTCTCTGTCCTAGTCAAAAAAAAAAAAAAAAAAGGCCTCAGGAGCAGTGGATTCACACCCAGCCCAGTGATAACACCGAAATCAAAAATAAATAAATTTAAAAAAACAGAGTAAACCAAATAAAACTTTTCAGCTCTCATATGTAGTGTCATATTATCTGTTTTTAATGTTATCTGAAGCCTGACCTTTTGACCGGTTCATGTTAAAAAAGAAAAGTGTCAGATTCCACCATTTTATTAAAATAACATGCAATCATTAAGAACAAACACCTCATCACAGACCCCTGCAAGCGTCAACCCGGCTTTGACCTAGCACGTTTTGATTGGGCCCTCCTCAATCGCTATCGCACAGGCCATGGCCGGTGTGCCGCTATGTTCCATCGCTGGGGAGCCAGAGACGACCCGAACTGCCCATGCGGCTCCAGACAGACTATGACCCACATAGTCAACAACTGCCAACAACTGCCTAATAAGTCTCACTTATTAGGACTTTAGGCTCCACTTTGAAGATGTCTAAATCAGACTCAGGATTGATAAAGTTTCTCATCCTTGAGTATATCCCTTTGAGTAGAACCCCTCTCTGTCTGAAGACCTGGAAGAGGAATACTTTTTTATCCACAAAATAAATGGGAGTTACAGAGGATCACTGGTCTAAAATTTAATTATCTCTTCTTGCCAGTTACAGCTCAGTCCTTGTATCTGAGAATGATTGTCTACCATTGAGCTCTGCACTCGGAGACACTCTTCCCTTTCTCACAAGAAATTACTTGTGTTTTTGGCTGCATGGTTTTCTAGTTCATAGTGAAATATATAGGTCTCTTAATTTTATATTGTTTCTACCACATTTTGGCTAGACTGTTGAGGTTTATATACACAATACACTTCTTTTACAAACTTTATGAGCCTTTTACGAATGTTCTTAGATGAATTCCACTGGACAAATGTCACATCCACAAATCTCATTGACATTAGCTTTGGTTATCTTTGGTTTTCCATAAGTCAGTTATAGAAAGCCATGCTTAAAATATTAGAAACCTAAGTATTTAATGAAGAGGATTTCAAGGCATGTTCTTAAATCAATAGAGGAGACTTCTTTTCTTTTTTTGTTTGAGGGAACCACCTTAATTTTTTTTTTCAGATTCTAAATCCACTCACTTGGGTACTTAGATATTATTTTTCTGAAACATCATGAACTTATATGTTTTAAGAAAGTCATTTCTTGGGGTCAAGTGTTAGTGCACCCAATAGAGCATATACATTACTATGCATAAGGACCCAGGTTCCAGATGCAGAAGGGAAGCTTTGAGAGAGGTGAAATAGTGCTGCAGGTGTCTCTCTTTTTCTCTCCCTCTTTGTCTCTTCTCTCCCTCTCAATTTTTCTATGACTCTATAAAAAAAGGCCACTCAGAGTAATATATTCTTTGTGCAGACACCAACCTCCAACAATAACTTTAGTGCCAATAAAAAGAAAGAAGAGACTATTTATTAATTTTGGCATCCTTTGCAATTTGAAACATAAAATAAACATGTAGTTTATGGACATTGTGCAGTCATCACTTCCATCTATTTAATTTTCATTTTATTTTATTTATTCTAGTGAGTCAAGGCCTCATACATGTGTGAGTTCTCTGATTCTGAGAAGCTTTTTCATTTATATACAGAGGAAGAGAAAGAAGAAGAGATGAGAGAGAGAGAGAGGGAGAGAGAAAGGCAGAGAGATAGAGATATATAGAGAGAGATAAAGAGAGAGAGATGAAAGCAAAAGAGAGGTTATATCATCAGAGCTGTGATCAGTGCCATGGCACTCCAAATTGGTGCTGAGACTTAATCCTGGACTGTGCATATAGTAAGGCATTTACCCTATAGTCAGTGAACTAGTCTCTCTGGTCCACTTGTGAGGCAGTTTTTTTTCAACACTTAATTTTCAAATCTAGAGAGTCTCAGCTTCATTATATATAATTTATAGGTAGTTCATTACTTTTTCACTATCCTTTTTTGAATTTCACTACCAACTGGTAAAAAGAAAAAAAGAAAAGACAATATGACATCTTCAAATTATTTAGGAATTCCTGTACTTGGAGATTAGTTTACTTGGGCATATTTTCCATTTTTAATTTATTGTATGGTGATAATCCTGCTAGACTTCTTTTAACTATATAGTATGCTTTCTTTAGGAAGCTTTCTCTTAGACTTTCATAATCAGATTCTTCTTGGCTCACCAATTTTTGATATATCCTTTTTCTTTCGTATTCTAGTATAATAGCCTTTGTTTTTGCTTTTATTGTGGTAACATTCAATCACTGTAACCCAAACTCTGTACCTTTTAAATAGTATTTTAGTTGTCAAAACAGTTATTCTTGACCTGAAGTCTATGATTTGTGAAAGACTTAAGATATTCTTAAGTCTACTAAGAATATGTAAGATATTCTTCATCTACTCAGAGTCATTCTGGTTGGTTCAGAAACTGGTTATGGAGTCATCTGAATGCTCATACACTGAAATGTGCAGCTATGCTAGGAAACTTCATATAGGTAGGGCTGGAGACAGCTGGGGATCTTCAGGTATTATTGTATCTTTATAGATATTCTCTCAGAATTATTCAACATGGAAGATTCTGTGTATTTGGTTCATTAATTTACACAACAGCTCAGAATTTTCTAGGTACAGATTTTAAGAAGAGCCAAGGAGAAGTTGCACCATTGCATCATCATTTGTAACTGTGTTCATAATTATAACAGTTACTTATAATACATTCTACTCTGTAGAAGCAAGGATAGTTCATATTAAAAATAGCGGGATAGCTTTCAACTTCTTTACTTTTAAACTATCTTTATTGGATAGAGACAGCCAGAAATTGAGAGGATAGGGCACATAAAGAGGGAGAGAGACAGAGAGACACCTGCAGCACTGCTTCACCACTTGCAAAGTGTCCGGCTAGTGTTGTGAGAGAGAGAGAGAGAGAGAGATGACCCAGGAACCAAGCTTGTGACAGCAGGGCAATGCAAATCTTTATTCATTCGAACACTCCAGAGTCAGGCTATAGCACACCTGGTTAAGCCACTTGGCGCAAACCACAATGGCCTGCGGCTGCTTCTCAGTTTGCACCCCCGCCCTCCTCCACCTCAGGACACAGAAGAAACAAGACAGAAATGGAAGTGGATTGACAATACCATACATGGTTAGGAAAGGGGCAGAGAAAAGACAAAGGGGGCTGGGAATGGTATGGACCTCCCCAGCAACTGTTGCTAGAGGTTCAACTGGTAGGATTAGCAGTACCCTGTGGGGAATTAGGAAGGAGACCTTTAGTCATCTGTAAGACAAAGCAGAATATTTATATGTAGGTAATAAAAGGACTGGCAATAGTATCAGGGAATGCAGGGTGGATCGGGCTTAATGCTTTAAGGAATGCTGGCTCTCAGAGGCTGGAAGACGCAGGATGTTTTGTGAGGCAGGGAAGACTTATATGGCAGCCAACCTTTTGAGGTTTATGTGTCCCCCTTTTGCTCAACCCCTCCATAGAGAGTGAGACTTACCAGGATGGAATCACCTCTCAGGTCAAGCCCTGCCAGGCTCCACCACATTCCCATAACCTTCCTACAGCAAAGCTTTCCCCCTGCAGTGGGAACTGGGGGCTCAAACCTGGATCCTTGAGCACTATAACATGTGTGCTCAACCAGGTGTGCCACCACCTGGCCCCAAACTTTTAACTTCTGAGGGGAGAATGTCAAATAATTTGCAGACATTTTATGACTATCCTAATAAAACTCATGAGGAAACTGATGAATAGAGACATTAAGAAAGCTACCATATGTTACACAAACTGGAAAGACCAAAATTTCAGGTAAAGTCTATTATCTGAGTTGAAAAGCTTCTGAAGAGCAAAGAGAAATATTATCATAATGGAAAATAATCCCATTTACTGAAAGGAGATGTTTACATGCCATATATCAAACAAAGAGTCAATAATAACCAAAACGCATAAAATACTCACAAACTCTGATACAACGGTAAAAAGCAGCCACATTAAACCAGGCTGTGGTGCAACCAGTTGAGCTCACACAATACCAAGTGCAAGGACCCAGGCCTTAGTCCCTGCACCCCACCCATGAGAGGGGATACTTAAGAAGAGTGAAGCAGATCTTCAGGTATCTCTTTCTTTCTAACTTCCCCTCTACTTTCAATTTATCCCCTACTAAAGAAAAATAAAAAGGAGAACACACACACACACACACACAGAGAAAAGTTGGCCAATATAATTGGTAAATTCATAATGATAGCACCAGCAATAACCCTGGTAGCAATTAAAATAATGAAAACAAGAAGAAAAAAAACCCAACCACATTAAAAACTGGGATAATAGAGCAGATGAAATTTGGTGTTTCAATTTTGGAAAAAGCTAGGAAGTCCATTTTAGATATATTTCAAGGGGCCTATGGCTTTACTAACTTTTGCCTGAGCCCAACAGCTAACATGTAGGTAGGCTAAAGATATTGTCTGGGGAGATGGTGTCAGAGTTGGAAATAGGACCAGAAAGCTGGATCAGAGAAGAGAGTAGCTCCCAAATATGGGGAAAATATATACATACGGTTAACTGAAAGATAGAAACAGGCTGGGAGTATGGATGGACCTAACAATGCCCATGTTCAGTAGAGAAATAATTACATAAGCCAGACTTTTTACCTTCTGCACTGCATAGAGATCTTGATCCATACTCCCAGAGAAATAAAGAACAGGAAAGCTTCCAATGGGGGGGATGGGATAGTGGTGGGAATTGTGTGGAATTGTACCCCTATTATCTTATGGATTATCATTAAATGATTAAAAATTGAAAGAATAAATATTCTGCAAACAAACTGTACAGTACAAACAAGTGCACACATTGTTAGAATCATAAAATATTTCAAGACTAAAGTAGAAAAAAATACTCTGAACAGTGCAGTTATAAATCAGCACTTAAAAGACTCCCTAAAACAAAAATACAGAATAAAATAGCTTCACTAATAAATTTGAGAAGTTTTAAAGTAGAACTGAAACTCTTTGTACTCAAACTATACCAATAAAAAAGAAAAAAAAAATCAAAGGGAGCCCATTTACATTTCCACAAACAATTTGAAAGTGTTCTTTTCTATCTTGCATCAATGTGGAAATGTTTCCTTGGCACAAGAAAATTTCTGTAAAGCAACATTTCCTCAATAAAGTGATATTGAAGTTGGAACAAAAATAAAAGTGAGAACATGAGCAAAAATTTAAAAAAATGATTGCTTTTCTTCCACATCCTCTCCAGTACTTCAATTCTGGTATATGTAACATTTTTGCAAGTGTAAAGTGTATAATTACTGTTTTATTTTGTAGTTCTGTTGTGATAGGTGACACTGTGACATTGAACATTTTTTGTGTGCCTATTAGCCATCTGAATATCTTCTTAAATAAAGAGTCTCATTGAATACTCTCCCGTTTTTTAAAGATATTTTAATTGGGGGAATTAATGGTTTACAGAAAATACAGTTGTTATTACATGTATAAAATGTCTTGGTTTTCTGCGTGAGTTCTTGTCAACCATCATCCACCAGGACCTGAAAGTACTCCTACCCCCCAAATCACTTACTTTGGTGCAATACACTAAACCCATTCCAAGTTCTACTTTGTCTTTCCCCTTCTGTTCTTATTTCTCAACTCTGTCCATAAGTGAGATCATCCCATATTCATCCTTCTCTTTCTGGCTTATCTCATTTAACATGATTCCTTCAAGCTACATCCAAGATATGGTGAAGAAGGTGAATTCATCACTCTTAATAGCTAAATAATAATCCACTGTGTATATATTCCATGACTTTCTTGGCTACTCATCTGAAAGCCATTACATGTGAGAGTAGGTCTTTCTGCCATTTTCCATTTACTATTGGTTTGGAACACCTAGCCCCAGTTTTTTACTCTGACTCTCTCTTTATATTGAATGTAACTTTCTTATACACACACACACTCACATATATATATATATATATATATATATATATATATATATATATCATACACACATCTTTTTCTCAGTACATTGAGTTACTTTGTGCCTTTTAGTTGGTGAATTAGAACCATTAGAATGACTTACCACAAAATTCAAAACTCAAAATTCAGCACATAAAAATTCTAATGTTGAAGTCTTAATTCTAGAACCTCAGAAGGTGAATATATATACTGATAGTCTCTAAAGAAGTAATTTGAATGAACCCTAATATAAGTGCCGATATAAGAATAAGTAAATTGGACAGATGTACAGAGGGAAGAGCTTGTGTAGACAGAGGGAGAAGACAACCGTCTTTGTGTGAAAGCTGTAGGCCACACAATAAATATTTCATATTAATATCTTGATCCAGACTTTTGAGAAAATTAATTTTAGTTGTTTAAACCACCCAGTCTTACTACTCTACAAGATTAGGCAACACTATTAAGCCAATACAGGAGGTAATTAATTTAGATTTTAACTGAACATGGGCATATTTATGGTAGATAATACTTTAATTAGATAAGGACATATTAGTTCTTTAAACCTTAGGTGCAAGACAATTTCTCTTTATCCGTGAACGGTTCTTCATGAATAATTCAGAGTCAGTTAGGAATCTGGGCAGAGTTAAAATGCAAAATCTGGGTTTACATTCTTTTTTTTTATTTATTTAAGAAAGGAGACATTAACAAAACCATAGACTAAGAGGGGTACAATTCTGCACAATTCCCATAACCCGATCTCCACATCCCACCCCCTCCCCTGATAGCCTTCTCATTCTCTATCTCTCTGGGAGTATGGATCCAGGGTCCTTGTGGGTTGCAGAGGGTGGAAGGTCTGGCTTCTGTACTTGCTTCCTCGCTGAACATGGGTGTTGACTGGTGTATCCATACTCTCAGTCTGTCTCTCTCTTTCCCTAGTAGGGTGGGGCTCTGAGGAAGTGGTGCTCCAGTACACATTGATGGGGTCATCTGTCCAGGGAAGTCTGGTCAGCATCTGGAACCTGGTGGCTGAAAAGAGAGTTAACATACAAAGCCAAACAAATTGTTGAACAATCATGGACCTAAAGACTGGAATAGTGCAGAAGAAGTGTTGGGGGTATTCCCTGCATGCTCTTGTGTACTTCTGCTTTCAGGTATATATTTTTCCCCTAGTTTATGGGCACGGGTGAACCTATGCTCTATCTCAGGGGACCTGGACTCTATCTAGGTTTGGGGACTTTATTGGGGAGTGGAACACCTGGAATGGAATTAGAGAATACTATGAAAGGAAAGGTGTCACCCGAGTGATGAAGCAGAAGGGTTGTCATTCCACACCTGAAGTCTCTGGTCACAGTCTGAAGTGAAGCATGCTGGGGTGGCACTTGTTGTGTTGATTAGGTTGCCATCCGTGGATGCAATATTATTTGATTTGAATTGAGAGCAGCATGCAGAAAAGTGGGCCCCACCCTAAGGTTCCAGGACTGGGGGAAATATAGGCTCTCTAGTGGAAATGTGAGGTTCCTGTTGTCTTAGGGTTCAAGAAGACAATGGATAGTTACCGTTATCATCACATTATTTGGTGATTTTGTTAACTTTGGAAAAGTCCCTTTGATAGGGTTTGGGGTAGAGTACCCAGCATCTTGTATATAGCTGTGCTGTCGGTTGCTTCTGTTCTCCCTGGTCTAGGCTTTTGGGAGAGAACATATAAAAGACAGCCTACGTATTAAAAAGACTCAGTATGTGTTTTAAGAAGTTCTAGACATAAATGGGTTTACGTTCTTGTGGCTTCATCTTCTCTAGGTTCACTTTCTCACTTTTTCATGAGCCTGGGGTTCTTCCATCCAAGCAGTAGCCAGGCCAGACCCTGCTTGACTTCTGAGACCTGATAAGATCGGGTGTGTTCAGGGTGGTATGACTGTAAATGAGCTTGGATTTCTTAGACTTTATTTTCCTTTTTTTTTTTTAACTACTCAAGGTTTATTTTTGCTAATAGAAAGGCAGTATCATAGCTAAATTCATTATGTATCAAAGCTTCCTTCACTGTGGTGATAGGTGATAACCAGGTGCTCATAACATGTCAAGTGTTCTATCAAGTGAGCTATTTTTCCAGTCCCATAATAATTTCTTAAAACTAATGACCTACCTCAAATACAGATGTTGTCCACAGGATAGCAACCTGACTGAAAGACTGAATGGGAAGAGAAATACTGCCGCTGACTTTTCTTACAAGTTATTTGTCTTGGTGGGCAGTGGTATCAGCACAATGTTTTATTTTATTTTATTTTGTGTGTATAGTAACTTTTTATTTTTATTTATCTATTCATGTTTCTTTTTAAAAATTTTTTATTAATAAAAAGGAAACACTGACTAAACCATAGGATAAGAAGGGTACAACTTCACACAATTCCCACCTCCAGAACTCTGTATCCCATCCCCTGCCCTGATAGCTTTCCTATTCTTTAACCCTCTGGGAGTATGGACACAAGATCATTGTGGGATGCAGAAGGTTGAAGGTCTGGCTTCTGTAATTGTTTCCCTGCTGAACCTGGGAATTGACAGGTCAATCCATACTCCCAGCCTGCCTCTCTCTTTCCCTAGTGGTGAAGGGCTCTGGGGAAGCAGAGCTCCAGGACATATTGGAGGGATTGTCTGTCCAGGGAAATCTGGTTGGCATCCTGATGGCATCTGGCACCTCTTTTCAGCCACCAGGTCCCAGATACCATCAGGATGCCAGCCAGGCTTCCCTGGACTGAAGACCCCAACAATGTGTCCTAGAGCTCTGCTTCCCCAGAGCCCCACCCTACTAGGGAAGGAGAGAGGTAGACTGGGAGTATGGACTGACCAGTCAACGTCCATGTTCAGCAGGGAAGCAATTACAGAAGCCAGACCTTCCACCTTCTGCAACCCACAATGACCCTGGGTCCATGCTCCCAGAGGGATAGAGAATGGAAAAGCTATCAGGGGAGGGGAGGGGAGGGGATATGGAGATTGGGTGGTGGGAATTGTGTGGAGTACTACCCTTCCTACCTTATGGTTTTGTTAATTTATCCTTTCTTAAATAAAAAATAAATTAAAAAAAGAGAGAGAGTTAACATACAAAGCCAAACTAATTGTTGACCAATCATGGACCTAAACTCTGGAATAGTGCAGATGAAGAGTTGGGGGGGGGGGGGTCCTTCCTTTTGTATATAGCTAGCAGGCATATTTTAGTTATATTCCAAAGGGCCTGTGGCTATACTATTATTATTTTCTTTTTTCCCCTGAGCCTCAAAACTGACATGTCGGTGGATCCAAGTTATTGTCCAGGAGGATTATGCCAAAGTTGGAAAAAGGACCAGAAAGATGGATCAGAGAAGAAATTAGCTCCCTATTATGGGAAAGGGATATAAATACTGTTGACTGTAAACCTCATCCATTTGATGTGATCTGGGGCCCATATCAGCTTCACACAGTCTTTTGGTGGTAGAAATGGTGTTTATGTACACTCCTATTAATTTATAGTCATATAAATCTCTATTTAATTAATATGAGAGGGGAAATTTTATTGAATGTCTCGAACTTTTTAAAGAACAGACTGAGTCTTTTTAATATATAGGCTGAGTCTTTGATAGTTGACTCTCCTAAAAGCTTAGACTAGAGAGAACAGAAGCCACTGGTGGCATAGCTATATACAAATAATATCAAAGGACATAAATTATGGTAATATTGTTTATGATACAGCAAATCCTAACAAAAGGATATTTCAAAGTTAACCCAATTGCCAAATAATGTGATTATAGCAATAACTATTGTCTTCTTAAACCTTAAGATAGCAGAAACCTCCCACTTCCTCTATAGAGCCTATATTTCCCCCAGTCCTGGAACTTCTAGTGTGGCGCTCACTTTCCTGCATGCTTCACTCAATGCATACCAAATCATACTGCATCCCCTAATCAACACAACCTCAGTATGCTTCACTTCAGACTGTGTCCAGAAACTTCAGACATGGAATGTTAATCCTTCAGCCTCATTACTCAGGTGAGACCTTTCCTTTCATAGTATTCTCCAATTCCATTCCAGGTGGTTCACTTCCTAACAAAGTCCCAAAACCTAGACATAGACCAGGTCCCGTGAAATAGAGCATATGTTCACATGTATCCATAAATTAGGGCAAAATATATACCTGAAAGCAAAAATATACAATAGTCGGTACTGAGTCAGTATAAAGTTCATAATGAAATAGTGTCTACTTAGACTTAGATACCCTCCTCACCTACTTCCTATTACATTTCTCTCACTCACTCCAAAGCTAACTTTATCAAAGCAAGGACTGCAAAAGCTGAATAAGGACAAGAGACTGGCATACTTTAACGATGACTCTTTAGTCACTATCAGACCACCCCCATCAGCTGGGGCCCTAATCAGGGAATCCTGTGATTCCCAAACAGACATGATGGGCCTAGACCTCGAATAAATCCCTCTCTCCATTGTTACCTGTCATTTCTATCAGGGACAACAAAATAGTCCCCTTTATGGGCCCCCATAGGACTTTGCCCTCAACTTGGATCAACAATGGTAGAGAATGTTCCATCCCTGAAGGGAGGATGGACAACATACTCTATGCTACACCTGAGGAAGATGGGTTGATATTGGGGCAGCCTGGAATGTTCCTACTCATGACCACAAAATGTGATCTAAGAATTAGAGGTATGCAGATATCACATAGGCTCCTAGACTTTGTTCTCTAATTACATAGCAAAGAGGATGTAAAGTTTTTCATCAGAGTCTAGCTAACCTACAACATAATTCCATAAAAGGGAACTTATTCATACAAATCACTGGTCCCAGTTTTTGCTTCTTTTCAAATCTCCCTCTTTATTCAGTTTTTAGATGCTTTAGATCATTGGCTTTTGTAGTTTGTTCAATGTTTACTGTTATTATTTATAAGAAAGTAAATATGTTGGGTACTCTACTCTTCATATTGGAAGTTGAACTTAGCATTAGTTTTTAGATACTAATTTTGAGTACCTGCCTTTTAAAGCTGTCTTTGTAATCTCAAATAACTGAGCTCTCAAATTAGGTAGGATTTTTTTAATTGGAAAAATATAAGAACCAGTGTTTTGATGGTCAGAGATTAAATGAGAAATTTGACTCATGTTATATAACTGATCACAGGAAATTCTGGCTTTTTCAACTTATATTTTATTAAACTTATTTTATTTGGGCAGTTTACCCAAATTTAGATATTCACTACTCTTTCACAGGAATCTTTGTAGAAATTCTCGTGAAAGGTAGTTTGTTTTAGTTTTTAGTCAGCAAAATTGAGAGTAAAAGATCAATGGTGTACGGGTATATATTTTTTGTATTTGCTTGTTTATTGCTCAATAATATATCCTGTTCTCTGAGGAGTCATATTTTTGGTATCATTTCCATTTCATTTATTATTCTATGAGACAGAACCCTACTTCTCTTCTTTTCTTTTCTATTTTCTCCTCCGGGGTTATCTCTGGGGCTTGGTGTAGGCACCACAAATCCACGGCTCCTGGTGGTCATTCCATCCCCCCCTTTTTAGTTGGCTAGGACAGAGAGAAAGTGAGAGATGAGGGGGAGGTATAGAGGGAGAGAGAGAAAGAGAGAGAGAGAGAGATGCAGACTGATTTTACCGCGTGTGAAGAGATGGGGCCTGGCCCCCAAGAACCCTAATTCTTTACTTTTCTTAGGTCTATATTAGAGGAAATCCTTGCTGTGGTGACACCAGATTAAGAAAAATATTTATTATGATATGCTATCTAAACATTTTCAACCTGAAGACAAATATTGACAGAGCCATAGGCTCCTGTTATTTAGATGTCATGGATGAAAAAAATCATCAGCAAATCCAACAAAATAGCTCACTTTTGTAGTACGCCTGCGTCACTATGTGCGTGACCCAGGCTTATCTTCTGGCTCTTACCACATTGGTGGAAAGTGGTGCTATGATATATTTCTCTTTCCCTCTGTCTCTATCTTTCTATCAAAAAAAAATATGTCAATAGCACAGCTGTGAAGCTCTGTCAATGTAACAATAACAGCAAGTGTCATGTCATGGCTGATACCCTTTCCTTCAACCTCTTTCTAGCATCTCAGTTTTCTATGATTACCAGATATTCAGTACTATTCAAGTTTAAATTAATAATTTTAGAAGTTATCTAGTCAATATAGAAAATAGTAGTGAAGAAAGATTATTCTGTATCTTAAATCAGATAGTCAGTACTATCCCTGTGATGTACTTAATACTGAAGTGAAATAGAAAACACCAAGTTGCATTGGTTATGATATACACAGCAATGGTTTTTGTCCATTATACCCTAAGGAGTGAAGACTTTTGTCATGGAAATCTCAAGACTGAATTTTTATGACACCATAGTATAAATATTCTGAACTTACCTTATTCCTCGCATAGGAAGACACTTTCATGCATTTAGAAGATTTTACTCTTTGTAATTTGGATAAATTGTCATCTCCTGTTCAAAAGCAATATATATTTCAACTCAGTTTCTTACTCAATGGTAAGAACTAGGAGCAAGAAATTTTAATTCAGAGAAAAGCCATTTGATATAATTTTAATGTATGTATTTCACAAAAGAGAGATGGAGAGACAGATACACCAGAGTGACACTGACTCTGGTGGTATGAAAGATCTGACTTGGGCCTCATGAATTCAAGTCTTGTGCTATATTTGCTCAGCCCCATTCCCGACCATGTACAGTTTTCATCTTTGAATAGGACATAATCTCTATGAAGTACAGAGTATTTCCACTAAACAGAATTCACTTCATCATTGTATTTGTCTTTTTAAAAATAATTTTATTTATTTATTAATGAGAAAGATAGGAGGAGAGAGAGAAAGAACCAGATATCACTGCGGTACATGTGCTGCCAGGGATTGAACCTGGGACCTCATGCTTGAGAGTCCAACTATCCACTGCACCACCTCCTGGACCATATTATATCTCAGATGTTTACAGAAAATATTGGGTTGTCAGAAATGTGACATGTTTTTTCTATGTCTTTCTATGGTAAAATGGATCATGACTTTTCTGAATATCTAATATGTATATTGTAAAAAGTTGTCATACTTTCTACAGTTGAACACATGTTTGAGTCATGTACAAGGCTAAACTCATATGCTGGATTTATGCAGTAATCCTGACCTGACTTCAAAGCAATTGCAGTGAATTCAGACAATCTCACTCTAATAGTCATTTCAATAGAGTCAGGGGAACAGGCCAGAAACAGCAACACATGACCCATAAAGAAGACCCGGTAATATAAGAGAAGTGGATTGAATTAATTATTACTGTTCTTACTTTTTGGTGTAGTAAAATTAACAATGTTATTGCAGTAGATATATGGCTTCCGGCATTGGCATATATTATGAAAATAATTTTTTAAAAAAACCTTCACTCCTCCAATTAATATGGTTGCAATGATAGGGAAAAAACAATCAGAGAAAAATCCTACTAAGAGGTAAGATAATTAATATTTTGATTTAAAAAATTTCTATCCAAATTCAAAGTTTAAACATTAATTACTTGTTGGTATGCTTCTAATTCTGCTTCTAAAAACCCCTTCTGTTTCATTGGTTTAATCCCCCCTGATTAACACTGTATTCTATTTACATAACCACTGTTAACTAAGCACCGCCCTGCCTGCAGGGCACTGGTTTAATCCCCACTGGTTCAGGATGTCTTTTTGCTCCGCCCCCTCTCATAGTACAACCTGATTTGCACCAGTCACTTTCGCTCCACCCTCTCTACGTCACATCACATCCTGTTTCCACACTACTTGGCAAGTATATACATATAAGGACAGGATTGTGATTATAGTTAGTCTTAGTTTAGATGGCTTAGATTGTGCTGCATTCCGCATGAATAAAGACTGATCTGTGTACCACTCAACCATGAGTCCCTGGTTGTCTGTCTCCTGCCCGTGAAGCTAGCCCGACAATTATTCATGCAGTGTGAGGAGGATTGGAAATTTTAAATTTTAGTTTGTACAGACTCATGCAAAATAATTTGTCATTTACTTCTGTACTACTCATTCTGTTCCGGCTGGGGGTGATGCCCATATCAGTACTGAGCTACAGAAGAAAGTGGGTTATTTTTACTTCTATGTTTGTTTTCCAATGCCCAATGATTAATTCTATCAAACAGCCAACTGACTTTAGATGGAGGAGTTAAGGCCATCACATATGTTCAGGAAAATGTACAAAATTTGAGATATATGGCAGGGCTCAAGAAAACGACTTATTAGCAGTTTTGTAATCATTCCTTGTGTCACACTTTAACTTTATTTTTGGGTTCAATGAAGGACATATCTGCTGAAATCTAGCCATAGATTTAACAAGTTACTCTTGCAAAGTTCACTTGATCTTACTGCATTACCATGATATAAATATACCAGGTTTTATTATTGTTTACCAAATTTTTATGTTATATTTTGATATGTGGAGCAAAGCCTAGTTGCTCAGCAGCTGGTATCAGACGAGTCTCTGAATTTACTGTGGACGCAAACTGCACTGAAAAAAAAGAGCTCATTTTCTCAGAGTTACAAGGTTTCTTAGCATGTTTTTTAAAATTTTTTAAATTATCTTAATTTTTTTTTTGGATAGAAACAGACAGAAATCGAGAAGGAAGGGGGAGACAGAGAGGGAGAGAGACAGAGAGACACCTGCAACTCTGCTCTACTACTTGTGGAGCTTTCTCCCAGCAGATGGGGACCGGGGCTTGAACCTGGGTCCTTATGCACTGTAACACGTTCACTCAACCAGGTGCGCCACCTCCTGGTCCTTAGAAAATTTTTTCTTTATCTAAGTTCAGGGACTTTATTGGGAGTGGAACACCTGGAATGGAATTAGAGAATACTATGAAAGGAAAGGTTTCACCCGAGTGATGAAGCAGAAGGGTTGTCATTCCACACCTGAAGTCTCTGGTCACAGTCTGAAGTGAAGCATGCTGGGGTGGCACTCTTTGTGTTGATTAGGTTGCGATCCGTGGATGCAATATTATTTGATTTGGATTGAGAGAAGCATGCAGGAAAGTGGGCCCCACGCTAAGGTTTCAGGTTCACATGTGCCCATAAGCTCGGGAAAAATATATGCCTGAAAGCTGAAGTACACAAGAGCCTGCGGGAAATACCTCCCAACACTTCATTTGCACTATTGCAGTCTTTAGGTCAGAGACTTCAGGTGTGGAATGACAACCCTTCAGCTTCACCACTTGGGTGAGACCTTTCTTTTCATAGTATTCTCTAATTCCATTCCAGGTGGTTCACTTCTTAACAAAGTCTCAAAACCTAGATATAGACCAGGTCCCATGAGATAGAGCATATGTCCACACATATCCATAAACTAGGGCATAATATATATATCTGAAAGCAAATGTACACAATAGTCTGCAGTGAGTACCCCTCTAACACTTCATCTGTACTATTCCAGCCTTTAGGTCCATAATTGTTCAACAATTTGTTTGGCTTTGTATGTTAACTCTCTTTAGCCACCAGGTTCCAGATGCCAGCATGATGCTGACCAGACTTCCCTGGACAGACGACCCTACTAGTGGATCCTGGAGCTCTGCTTCCACAGAGACCCACCCTACTAGGGAAAGAGAGAGACAGGCTGGGAGTATGGATCGACCAGTCAATGCCCATGTTCAGAGGGGAAGCAATTACAGAAGCCAGACCTTCCACCTTCTGCAACCCACAATGACCTTGTGTCCATACTCCCAGAGGGATAAAGAATGGGAAAGCTATCAGGGGAGGGGATGGGGTTTAGGGATCTGGTGGTGGGAATTGTGTAGATTTGTATCCCTCCTATCCTACGGTTTTGTTAATGTCTCCTTTTAAAACTAACTAAATAAATAAAAATGCATTTTATTAAATATATTTAAAATTAGTATTAATTTTTTATTTGTGTAGCTCCTGCTATTTTCTTTAAGTTGTTTATAGTCTAGCTTGGAATGGATGCCTAGTACTGATTCTGAAACTTCCCCAATTACTAGAAATACTGAACACTATAGATTCTTTGAAAACATATAAAATTTGAGGTTTTGCAGACTCTGTCTTGGAGGGATAAGAAATTGTACCATGTGTCAACAACTGTTCTTTTATCCATTAATCCACCAATCAATTTAGATATGTATAATTTAAGAGTTGTTAAGTGTCCAATGTGAAAAGTCAGCTCAAGAACAATTCACGTTGAAACTTTTGATCCCTTCTAAATATTTCATGTATGAAAAGCAAAGAGATTGTTATTCAAAGATCTATATCCAATTAGGTTTCCTCCCATTATTACTATTGAGTTATTTGTATGTTAGAATTGGGAATACATTTTATCTTGTCCTGTGGTTTCAGAAGTCATATTCTCCCAGGCATTTGGATAATACTTATTTTTTTTCCTCAGAGATGGGATTAGCAAAATAATTTTTTCTACAGTGTCCTAAAAATTCCATAGATACAGCGGTCTTATTCTCAAAAATAAGACTATGTGTTTCCTTACTCTGGTGTGGTAAAATGTGGTTTTTCTAGTTCCTCAAAGATTTCAGTTTTTCTTTTGTATTTGAACAATTCAGATTCATTCAAGTATGACTGACTTAGGTGATAATCCTCTGGTTATCACAGTTTTGTAAGACAGATATGCTTTTTTCTTCCCCATAATTTCTTTGAGGGAGCAGTATACAATTACTTCTCCAAGTAATGATTTGTTTCGTTATAGAGACCTTAAAACACTTCCAAAATTGTAGGTTCATGTTAAAGGAGAGTGTTGGGTGATAATGGATTTGTACAAACCAGAAAAGGTACTTTAGGCTAATAACTGGAGTGTTGGATGAGTTGTGGATTGCTTGATCTTGTACATGTTTTGAAAGGCTGAAGAATCACTCTGTAGGTGGAGGGCTGAAGAAATCAAAAGAATTTTAAGAGAGAAGAATTAACAAGTGACAGAATACTCAGGAAGGCTTCAAACCTCCTTTTGTATTATTTAACAAATTATTTTTATATATTTCAAACACAGTATGATTAACTTCTTATGTGAATATTGAGTGAGTTAGCATTTCTAAGTCTCCTTTAAGTTGCAAAGTCGGTTTGTAGAAAATTACACTGATGGAGATGGCTATGAATTATTTCCATCATCTTCAGCTTGATATATGAGTTGTAGTTACATGATTTGATATGTAGCTTAAAATTAGTTTAAGGACAGATGAATCATTGTTGGCTGAATCACTGCTATGGAGAAACTAAGTTTTACACAATATTCTTCTTGTAGAATTTTTTGACTTTTCCCTTATAATTTATTAATTCAAAAATATTTAGTGTAGACTTTCTCATGGGCTTCCTTCCTTTCTTTCTTTCTTTCTCTTCCTCTTTCTTCCTTTCCTCTTTCCTTCCTTCCTTCATTTCTCTCTTTCTTTTATTTTTTATAAATTTTAAAAATATTTATTTATTCCCTTTTGTTGCTCTTGGTTTTGTTGTTGTTATTGCTTTTGGATAAGATAAAGAGAAATGGAGAGAGGAGGGGAAGACAGAGAGGAGGAGAGAAAGACACCTGCAGACCTGCTTCACCACTTGTGAAGCAACTCCCTTATAGGTGGGGAGCCGGGGCTCAAACCTGGATCCTCATGCTGGTCTTTGAGCTTTGTGCCACCTGTGCTTAACCTGCTGTGCTTAACTACTGCCTGACTCCCTGAAGTTTCTTTCTTTTTTTAATTATTATTATTGATCTAATAATGATAGACAAGACTGTAGGATAAGAGGGGTACAATTCCATACAATTTCCAGCACCAGAGTTTAGTATCCTATCTTCTCCACTGGAAACTTTCTTATTCTTTCTCTTTCTGAGTTCCATATCCCATCCAATCCCCTCCACTAGAAGCGCTCTCTCTCTCTCTATCTCTCTCTCTCTCTCTCTCCCTCCCCATCCCCTTCCCCTCCCTCCCCCTTTCCCTCTCTCTCTCCATCCCCCCTCTCTTTCTCTCTCTGTCTCTCTCTCCCTCTCCCCCCCCCCCACTCTCTCTGCCTACATGATGATACCACTGCTCCTGGTGGCCATTTTACTTTTTTTCTTCCTTTTTGATAAGTGTAAGATGAGGCAGAAAGGGGGCAGGTGGGCAGTGGTGCACCCAGTTAAGCTCATATAGTACTAAGCTCAAGGAACCACATAAGGATTTGGGTTTAAGATGATGGCTCCTCATCTGCAGGGGGGCAATGCTTCATAAGTGGCAAAGCAGGTGTGCAGATGTCTGTCTTTCTCTCTCCCTCTCTGTCCTATCCAAGATTAAAAAAAAAAAAAAAGGAAAAATGGCTTCTAGGACCAGTGGATACATAGTGAAGCAACTCCCCTGCACCTGGGATCCTTAAGCCAGTCTTTGTGCTTTGTGCCACCAGCACTTAACCCGCTGCACTACTCCCCTCTTCCCCTCTCTCTTTTCTTTCTCTATTGCTTTCTTAAACTCCAACATAGCAGGAACCCTCCCTACTCTCTATAAAACCCGTATTTTTCCCAGTCCTGGAAACTTCAGGATGTGGCTTTTCCGCCTACAGTCTTCACACAACCCAGACCATTTGATACTGCATCAGCTAAGCAAACCAAATCAGTGCAACCAGTACCACACTGACAAGTTTCTCAGACCAGGACTGGAATGTCAACCCTGCAGCTCCAATACTCTGGTAAGACCATTCCTACCTCATAGGCCTCAATTCCATATAGAATTCAATTCCATACACCTTCTAACAAAGCCACAGAATCTAGATGTAGACCAGGGCCCATGAGACAGAACACATGTGCACATGTACTCACTCATAAGTTAGGGGAAAATAGACACCTTAAAGCAAAAATGTACAATAGTTTAGAGTGACCCAAGAGAGCAAGCAAGTAGAAAGACCAAAAAAAAAAAAAAAAAAAAAAAAAAAAAAAACATAAAATGATACTCATCTTGTAGAGTTTTGAGATTTTTAACATTTATTTACTTATTTTTCCCAAAGCTCTGCTCAGCTCTGGTTTATATTGGAGGAGACTGTAGGGGGGCCTCTGAAGCCTCAGGCACGACAATCTCTTTGCATAACCATTATGCTATATATCCCCAATGTAGAATTTTTAACTGTTAAGGGCCTTCAAAGAATTCCAAAAAAATATCTTTTAATTTCAGATGTGGAATGACAACCCTTCAGCTTCATTACTTGGGTGAGACCTTTCCTTTCATAGTATTCTCTAATTCCATCCCAGGAGGTTCACTTCCTAACAAAGTCCCAAAACCTAGATATAGACTAGGTCCCATGAGATAGAGCATATGTTCACACATATCCACAAACTAGGGCAACATATATATCTAAAAACAAAAGTACATAATAGTCTGCAGTAAGTAAGCCCCCCAACATTTCAACTGTACTATTCCAGCCTTTAGGTCCATAATTGTTCAACAATTTGTTTGCTTTTGTATGTTGACTCTCTTTTCAGCCACCAAGTTCCAGATGCCAGCAGGATGCTGACCAGACTTCCCTGGACAGAGGATACCACCAGTGTGTCCTGGATCTCTGCTTCCACAGAGACCCATCCTACTAGGGAAAGTGAGAGGCGGGCTGGGAGTATAGATGGACCTGTCAATTCCCATGCTCAGCAGGGAAGCAATAACAGAAGCCAGACTTTCAACCTTCTGCATCCCACAATGACCTTGTATCCATACTCCCAGAGGGATAAAGAATAAGAAAGCTATCAGGGGAGGTGATGGGATATGGAGATCTGGTGGTGGGAATTGGGTGGAGTTGTACCCCTCTTATCCTATGGTTTTGTTAATGTCTCCTTTTTTAAACAAAAAAATAAAAAAATAAATCTTTCAATATCCTTGCCCTTCCAGGCTGATGTCTTAGGATTTTTTGTATAATTGATTACATTTTTCTTAGCCAATATTAAGTTCAGCTTTTCCTATCTGAGCTTATTTTCAAGTGAGTCACAACTGACAGTATTGTCAGATTTCTTCCCACTATGATTTTATATTTTTAAACCTTGCCTTCTTTTTAAAATATATGACTTTTTTTGACATAAACTAGTTTTATAAGCAAATTTTATCCTATTTAAAAGCACCCTTCTCTTCCTCATATGCTTCTTGTTACCTCCTGTTCTTTGCATCAGTTTTCTGCTGTTTCTGCATACTGAAGAGTTGAATCCAATTACCTCTAACATTTGCATTTTCATGTCTTTTTTTTAAAGTAATTATTCAGGTGAGGTAAGGACATCATTTTAAGTCAAATTAACAAAAACACCTTTTTCTTAAAAAACAATTTAATTTGAAAAGCAAACTTAAAACTTTTTATATTGGAGTTCCTGATATAAGAGGTGAAGTTATTTTCATTGTACAATTTGGGATAATATTAAGAGTACTTTAATCATGAAATCATCTTCAGAGAAAACTCAAAAGACTTCTACAGAGTGATCACAACACTCTGATATTATTAAATTAATATCTTAATTAGACTTGTAGAAGTTATTTTAAGGTTGTCATTTTCTATAAAAATTATTAATTTCCAGACTCAGTTGTAGTTGTGTTCAGCATCTGAACATTTAGTGTATTAAATACCAGTCACATTTCCTTGTAGTGCATATAGAATGTTTCTTAGTGAACCCGCAAAAACCTTGATCTTAGAGTGAGGTGATTTGGGTTATCAATCTGGTATACTGTTGTTTTCACCGGGCTATGTTTTTTTCACCAGGCTGGCTTCACGGGCAGGTAACAGACGACCAGGGACTCTGGTTGAGCTGTAGGCAGTATCTCTCTCTCTTTTTTTTTTTTTTATTTAAGAAAGGATTAGTGAACAAAAGCATAAGGTAGGAGGGGTACAACTCCACACAATTCCCACCACCCAATCCCCATAACCCACTCCCTCCCATGGTAGCTTTCCCATTCTCTATCCCTCTGGGAGCATGGACCCAGGGTCGTTGAGGGTTGCAGAAGGTAGAAGGTCTGGCTTCTGTAATTGCTTCCCCGCTGAGCTGAACATGGGCGTTGACTGGTCGGTCCATACCCCCAGTCAGGCAGTATCTCTTTATTCATGCAGGACGCAGCACAATCTAAGACGAGCTAAGCTAAACTCAAGTACCCTAAAACTCACAATGCTATCTTTATATATACTTGCCAAGTAGGGTGGAAACAGGATGTGACATAGAGAGGGTGGAGAGAAAAGTGACTGGTGAAAATCAGAGTGTGACAAGGAGGGGGCGAAGCAGGCGAGAATCCTATCACTGAACCACCAATGCCCTGGAGGGAGGGTGGTGCTTGTTAACAGTGGTTATGTAAATAGAATGCAGTGGTTATGTAAATAGAATAGTGTTAAGCAGGGGGGATTTAAACCAAATGAAACAGAAGGGGTCTCATGCATACCAACAGCAGACCACAAAATTCATTGGTTGTAAACAACAGAAACTAACTTTGCCTAATTAATTGAACAGGCTATAGAGTGATTTATGAGGCAAAGTAGAGGTTGAACAATTAGGTCACCTAAAGGTTGTTTGGCTATTGGGAAAATTTGAAGTTCTGGAGAATAGAAGTAAGTGGTCTATTTCAGGGTACCCAGGAGTATAACTCAGAACTAATTACTTACAATTTATCAAAGTATAATTCAGTAAAAGATTATGAGGCCTAGGAGGTCAAATTTCATTGACTTGTTTGGTTTCATAGGACCAAACACAGTAAGGGATGTTGTGTGTGTAAGTGTATGTGTATGGGGAAACCTAGAAATGTGTACTAGGGATGATAACACTTAACAGAAGTACTTGTATTATAAAACATAATTCTGTGACAATTATGGTGGTTACTGGGGAGGTGAGCACAGAAATTTATTGGATAGTGTGGTGACATATACATGAGTAAGAAATAATGCCCATGTACGGCCACACCATCCTGAACACGCCCGATCTCGTCTGATCTCGGAAGCTAAGCAGGGTCTGGCCTGGTTAGTACTTGGATGGGAGAAATAATGCTCCTGAAACCTTTTAATGTGTAAAGAACTGTTAAATCACTAATGAATACAAAGACTGAGATTTTGCCATTTAAAAAAATACATGGAGGGGGGCCGTGCGGCAGTGTACCTGGTTAAGAGCTCACAGTGCACTGCTCAAGGACTCAGGTTCTAGCCCCTGATACCCACCTGCAGGGGGGAAGCTTTATGAGAGGTGAAACAGGGCTGCAGGTGTCTCTCTGTCTCTCTCTTTATCTTCTCCTCCACTCTCAATTGTATTCCATTTAAATGTTAATAGAAAGAATGTTTAAGTCAGAGACACTGATTTCTCTCAAATGAACACACCCATATAAAAAATTAAAACTTATTGTTAGTACGTACAAGTCTTTCTCTTTGTCTTGTCCTAGTTACTACCCTGCCAAAGATGATAAATAATTTTTATTTCTATTGTTAAGATAATGTTTTGCCTATTGTTGTTTATGTTAATGAAAATACAATGTATGAATTGTTTAGATAGAAAGAACCAGAGGAAGATTGAAAGAGACCACACACTGACATTTCCTTCAGTGTGGTGGGGACCATATTCAAAACTGTGACTTGCACATGACAGAACAGAATTCTGGGAGTCGGACGGTAGTGCAGCAGGTTAAGCGTATGTAGCGCAAAGCACAGGGACTGGAGTAAAGATCCGGGTTCGAGCCCCTGGCTCCCCACCTGCAGAGGAGTTCCTTCACAAGAAGTGAAGCAGGTCTGCAGGTGTCTATCTTTCTCTCCCCCTCTCTGTCTTCCCCTCCTCTCTCCATTTCTCTCTGTCCTATCCAACAACGACAACAATAATAACTACAACAATAAAACCACAAGGGCAACATAAGGGAATAAAGAAAAACAGCAACAGAATTCTATCCAGCTGAGCTATTTTGCCAGCCCACTGTATGCATTTTAAAAACTAGTCTCTGTGTCTTAGCATTATACATGTGTGATTTATCCATAGTATCCCATATTGAATTATCATTGCCATCTGTAATTTTAAGATTCTCACAATATATTTACTTACTCACTTATTAATGTTGGATTAACACTGGTATTATAGGCTGTCTTGCTAGAAGCCTTCTTGTGCATTTTTGGACAAATGCATTTATGTATTAGAAATAGAATAACTAATGTAGACAGCTTTCTAAGTTTGCATTCTCATTAGCAATGAATTAGAATTCCTGTTGCTTCCTGTATTAATTATCATTTGGTATAGACTTTTTTAAAGTAATTTTTAAAATACCATAGGGTTGTGAACTTGCACACACATGGTTTTATCACTTTCAGGTGAACTTTTTATTCAGAGAGAGGAGAGATTCTGCAGTACCCCCTATGCCATGGTATTCCCAGGTAGAACTGGGGCTCAAACCTGAGCTGTGTGTATGGCCACATCCCTCTCTGGTGGGCTGTCTGTCTCGTGCAAGGATTACTTTTTCCTACTTTTATTTTTCTTTCGGGAGCTGTGGGCTCACATTTGATATTTGATGCTAAAGGTTCTGTATATCCTCTCCATTCTTTCATGCCATTTTTCATCCATTTTTCCTGTGCTTCTATTATATATTTTCTACTTATCTCTTTAAATATATACATACTGTTTATTTGTGCCCCCAAATGAATTATGATAGTATTGATTTGTTGTTTTTATGTATTTACTTTTAAAAATCCTATCTTATCATTTTCTGTGACGTTCTTCATTTATTATATAGTTCAGTCACTATTCATCAAGTGTTTTAATTCTTATGTCCAATAAATTTAGTATTTGAGTGATCTCTGGTTATATGTTATTACCGTTTCACTATTTTCTTGACCCTATTTCTTGACATGTGAGGTCATTTTTGGTTGAATTTTTTTTCTATCACATTAGTGGGAGGCTAATGGCTTACAGTACAGATGTTGACACATAGGTACAAATTCTCATCTATGTGATAGGTGTCTGCAAAGTCTTCTCTTCCTCACCCTATGCTCTTTTCCACCATCATGAATGAGGGCCCCACCCCAAAGTCCTTTCATTCATAGAAACCTTCGCTTGGTCTCTATGACCTCACCGAGACGGAGTTTTACTTTGTGTGTGTGTTTTTCCTTTTTTGTCCTACATACTTAAGTTTCACATATGAGTTAAATCATCCAGTTTTTCTTATTTTGTTTTTCACTTATCTGACATAACATGACTCCTTTAAGTTGCATCCAAGATGAGGTAAAGGTGATGACTTCATCATTTTTAACAGCTGAGTAGTATTCATTGTATATATGTACCACACCTACCTTAGCCACTCACTTGTTAGTGGGCAACTGGTTTACTTCCAGGTTTGAGATTTTTTACAAACTGTGCTGCTGTGAACATAGGTAGACATAGGTCTCTTCAGATAGATGGTTTTGTTTCCTTTCGATATATATCCTGCAAAGGAATTGCTGTGACATACATTAAGCCCATTTCTATGTTCTGGTGAGTCTCCAGAGTGTTTCCTCCAGGGGATGGGCCAACTTACATCCCCACCGGCAGTGCAGGACAGCAGCTGCTCTCTAGGTCATCAGCCTTAGTCATCAGCTTCTAGAACGGCAGCAGTAATAGCTCCCTGGAGGAAGTAAGACAGCAGGCATGGCCTTGCCTCTAACCTAAAGCACATATCCTTATATCAAATCACACAAAAGAGGCAAGCCACCAACCCAGATGTCTGGACTGTCAGGCTGTCATCATACAGCGATCATGTACAACAGCAATAAGTGAAATGCATGTTTACATCATGTTCAGTAGCAGAAATGGAAAACCTGTTTACATGGCTATATGGTTTCTGCTTAGTCATTTATAGGCACAACGTCCAAGATATCCACATTAACTTGACATAACTACATTATATTAGTCTCCCCTTCATTATCATATAAGGCCTTTATTATGTTCAAGAATGCTTCTTTTATACTCAGGTAGGTAAGAACATTTATCATGAAAGATTTGGAATTTTTGAATGTTTTTACCTGTCAAAAATGATGTTCTCACTTATATGTCAGACTTAAGAAACTAGGACAGAAAGGGAGAAGGCAAAGTGAAACTTGGATTGGGTGTGGTGTATTTCACCAAAGCAGATTCTGGGAAAGGAGGTGCAGGGTGTAGGGTGCCTTAGGGTTCTTGTGCATGATAGCAGAAAATAACCTAAGTTAGAGGTGAGAATATTCTACACACATTAATCACCTAGGGATGAAAATGTGTTAATAATCATATTGTGGAGACTGGACAGTGGTGCACCCGGTTCAGCACACATAGAGCAAAACAGGGACTAGTGCAAGGATCTTGGTTCAAGCACCCACCTCTCTACCTGCAAGGGGGGTCCCTTCATGAGAAGTTTAATAATATCACACTGTTCCCACCACCAGAGTTTTGTATTCCCATCCATCCACTGGAAACTGCAGTAGTTCTCCTAAGGTCATAGATGTGGGTTAACTATTTCCACTTCCCTCTCTGAGTCCTAATGGAATTGGAATTTAGAGCCCTTTGGTTTTCTCCCATGGACCCCTCTGAGTGTGGACCAAAGTTCATTATGGGATACAGAAGGTGGAAGGCAAATGCTTCTTTGCTGGACATGAATGTTGACAGGTTGATTCACACTCCCATCCCATTTCTGTCTTTCTCTAGTAGGGTATAACCTTGGAGAGGTGACATTCCAGGACACATTGGTGAGGCTATCTGCACAGAGAAGTCAGGATGGAATCATAGTGGTATCTACAACTTTCTGGCTGAAAAGTAGTAGGATATAAAGCTAGATAAAGTGTTCAATAAACAGAAACCAAAAAAATAGGAATAGAGTATATGATACTAGGGATTCTGGGGTGGAAAGAAGCTAGGAAGTCTATTGTAGGCATGCCTCATAGGGCCTATGACTTTAGTATTTTTTTGCTTGATAGCTAACATGCAGATGGACAAAAAATACTGTCTGAGAAGATGGTGTCAGAGATGAAAATACAACTAGAAAGCTGGATCAAGGCAGAGTAGCTCCCAAACTTGAAGAAAGTATATAAAATAATTAACTGTTGACCTCATTGATCTGACCCAAGTTCCATATTTAGCATATTTAGCACAGGTGCTTGTGTAACATCTAAGACCCAGTCAGTTTGAGCTCAGAAGTCCATGGTTGGGAGTCAAGCAGTAGCACAGCAAAGCATAAGGACCAGCTTAAGGATCCCTGTTCGAGCCCCCCAGCACCCCACCTGCAGGGGAGTCGCTTCACAGGCGGTGAAGCAGGTCTGCAGGTGTCTTTCTCTCCCCTTTTTTGTCTTCCCCTCCTTTCTCCATTTCTCTCTGTCCTATCCAAGAAAAAAAGACAGACAACAATAATAACTACAACAATAAAACTAGGGCAACAAAAAGAGAATAAATAAATAAATACATTTAAAAAAAGAAGTCCATGGTCACAGCTGAGAAAGTTCTAGGCTTCATTCATTTCAGGACTAGTCTTCCTCTGACATAATCAGAGGTCCACTTTTCATTTATTATTTATGTTAACGACTTGTAGTTTTCATGCAGTACGATGTACGATCTCATGGTGCAAAGAGTCACAGTGACACATCATTGTTCTTTTTTTCATTGCTTAATTTCTGCTTTTTTGTGAATTCAGTTATTTGTGTAAGTGTTCTTTTTAAAAAACTAATCATGTTTATGTAAATGCAAAGTACTATTTTCCCGAGCTGAGCGGTGGTACTCCCAGCTGAACACACACATTACCATGCACAAGGACCTGCTTCCAGCCCTAGCTCCCCACCTGCAGGGTGGATACTTCAAAAGCAGTGAGGCAGGTCTGCAAGGGTGTCATTTTCTCTCTCCTCTGTCTCCCTCTCCATTCTCAATTTCTCTCTGTTAAAGAAAAGAATCCATAAAATAGGTAGGAAAAAAAAGAAAAAAAGACCACTGGGAGCTATGAGTTTGTAGTGCCTTCACAGAGCCCCATCAATAACCTTTATGACTATATATATATTTTTTTTCCATGGAAAATACATACATTTGTTCTTTTCTTATGGGGTATGCAACCTGGCTGTATATGTGGGGGGCAGGGTGTTATGATTTTAATTTACCAAGAGTTAACTTTCTTCTTTGGATAAACAAGGTGATCAATTGAAAAAAGTTAAGATTCAATGAACAAAAGAACTTTGGATTTTGCCCTGTGCAGAAAATTTCTAAATGTTTCTAAGGCAAACCAATTAAACTCCAGTGACACTTGGTTTTTTTTAATTTGTAATATGAATTGTATCTAGAATGTAGGATCATTCTAAGGATGAGATACGTATAGAAAGGTCAATTACAGGGCCTGCCATGTGCTAGTCATGAATTAATATTAGTCATAACTCATTTTATGCTTTCCTCAGTCTATTTCTTCACTGGGTGGTATCCACCCCTTTGTTTACTCCTTGTCTTTCTTGAGAGCTTGTTTGGAGGTTCTAGCAGGGGAGAGCAGCTACTCATATACCCTCTAAGGAAGACAGGTCCATCTCTATTGGGAAAGGCCATCCACTTTCACCTAGCGGCGGCTTCGGAAGGGACTCACATGGATCGGTGTGTCGGGCTGGCTTCGCGAGAGGAGACAGACGACCTGGGACTCATGGTTGAGCTGTAGGCAGTATCTCTTTATTCATGCAGGACGCAGCACAATCTAAACTGAGCAAAACTAAACTAAAACTAACTACTATATTTAAGAACTATTCTGTCCTTATATATACTGGCCAAATAGGGTGGAAACAGGATGTGACATAGAGAGGGTGGAGTGAAAAGTGACTGGTGCAAATCAGGGTGTACTACGCGAGAGGGGGCGGAGCAGAAACACATCATGAACCAGTGGGGATTAAACCAATACCCTGCAGTGGTTATGTAAATAGAATACAGTGGTTATGTAAATAGAATACGGTGGTTATGTAAATTGAATACAGTGTTAAGCAGGGGGTATTAAACCAATGAAACAGAAGGGGTTTTTAGAAGCAGAATTAGAAGCATACCAACATCGGTGAGGGAGGAATGAGACACCCGCCTAGCTAGCCAGATAACCTGAATCAGTCCTGGTGATCAGTGGGGTAACAGATGTCCCAGCCAGACTGCCCTCACATCCTGCTCCTCGACTTTCTTTGGCATGGTTTTATATTCACAGGTGCTTTGTATTTCCTTACTATTCACTTAGGTTCACAGGGATCAAAGACACTCAGCAATCATTAGCCACCATTCACCTCCTCTCAGACACAGAATTGCTTATAGTCAGTATGTATTAGTCATGTATAAAAGTGGATTGTAAAGGAGTTCCTGAGGTTAGCTGTGTGTCTTTGGATGGAAAAAAAAATGACTTAAATAAGCAAAAATGGCTTCTTTTTTTACACAGTGTTAATTCTCCATATTTCTTAACCCCAAGCCTCAGAGCTTTTAAACTAGGGCATCTGGCATTATTACCTTTTTCTTTCTAGTTGAGTCTCTGATCAAACTCTCTCTGTCTGAGTTCACTCCTAGAAGGCCTGTGGGTTGTTGTTAAGGCATGCGTTTTTAATTCGGTAAAATTAAATCTCTTCGGTTAAATCTACTGTGAAATTAAAACCTTGACTCAAACCTGACATTCAATAGAATCCCTTTGAAAGTGTCCTGATTTTACGTGAACTCAAATGGGCATGGTAAGCCTTAGGTCCCTGTTAAATACTGAGGTTCAGCTGCCTAATAGGAGCTACAGGATTCTTGTAAGATATATGGATATCCAGGTGTGGCAAGAGCAGGCTTAGGAAAATATGCAGCATGATGTGGTGATATTCTTTCCTTATACCCTAATTTTAGAATCTCTTGTTAAGTTGGTTGTGTATTATGAAGTGATCCATTGCTAAATACTGTGCACAATGATACCAATACACTGGTCTCCAGCGAATAGTAACATCACTTTTAAAAAGTATAATCATTAGTAGTGCCACTGGGTTCCTTTTAATTTTTCTTTCCCTTTTGGATGTAAGATCATCCATCTACAGAGAATGAAATGGAAGCTAATTACTTCTGGTCTAATGTTGGCTTTTTCTCGGTGCAGATTTAGTATGCTTAAGGAGACACTTAATTGCTACTACCTGATTAAGATTGCATTTTCCAGGTAATTTGTTTAAATAAACATAAGGTTGATTTCCTGCTTTCCTAAAATTAAACAAGGCTAATTTTAAAAATTCTGGAGGGTATTTGGCCGTAGCACACCGAGCTAAGCACACATGGCACAAAGCACAAGGACTGGTGTAAGGTTCCCGGTTCGAGCCCCGGGATCCCCATTTGCAAGGAGTCGCTTTACCAGCAGGTGAAGCAGGTGTGCAGGTGTCTTTCTCTCTCTCACCATCTCTGTCTTCCCTTCCTCTCTCCATTTCTTTCTGTCCTAACAACATCAATAACAAAAACAATAATTAAAACAATAAAACAACAAGGGCGACAAAAAGGAAGTAAATAAATAAACTTAAAAAAATTCTGGAAACTTTCAGAGAATGTGAGTGTGTTTTCTTTAAAAGGCAAAGTACTTTAATTAATTTTTAAAATTTTATTTATTTATTAATTTATTTTCTTTTTTGCTGCCTTTTTTATTGCTGTTGTGGTTATTATTGTTGTTATTGATGTCATCATTGTTGGATAAGACAGAGAGAAATGGAGAGAGGAGGGGAAGACAGAAAGGGGGAAAGAAAGACAGACATGTGCAGACCTGCTTCACAGCCTGTGAAGCAACTCCCCTGCAGGTGAGGAGCCTGGGCCTCCAGCCAGGATCCTTGCAATGGTCCTTGCGCTTCTCGTCAAGTGCGCTTAACCCACTGTGCTACCACCCGAGTCCCTAATACTTTAATTTCTTAATTGTTGAATATTTATATGTAGAGTATCAGGGATTATGCCAGTGTTTTTTCTGTAAGAGTCTTTTGTCCTTGCCCCTGTCAAGGGTAGAATTGAGAGTTTGCCTATGCTTCTGAGGTTTTCACAAGGACAAGGTCACAATAAAAATAAAGCTTTTTCTAGACTCCTGTTTTTATTTTAATATTTTATTTTAATATGCATTTGAGTTGAAAGGGAAATTGTGAGGATTGTACAGAGATTTACTTTATACCATGCACTAATATCTTCAATATGGCAAAAATATCACAATTATTGAACATATTGATATAAATTAGTGCATCCGCATCTTATCATCTTATTTCTACCTTTCATCTACGCTTAGGCATTAATATTATTCTTTTAAAATTCCCTTTGGATGGAATAATTTTAAATCACTGTTAGAATTATGTTTGCCTTCACTCACTTATAAGATATGATCCAACATATCTGTGGGCCTTTATATTGACCTTAGATTTCAATTATCTCCCCATCTGTCTAACTCTCTTTGTTTCTTTTCTCTGTACTAGTTTGTTCTTCTTGTATATACCTTCAAGATCTTCCTTTTTGTGTATGCCTTATTTTGTGAATGTGAGTGATGGAGGGGGAGAAGGAGAGAGAGAGAAAGGAGAGAGAGGGAGAGAGAGAGAAAGGAGAGAGAGGGAGAGAGAGAGAGAGAGAGGAGGAAGGAGAGGGAGAGAGAGAAGGAAGGAGAGGGAGAGGTAAAGAGAGAGAGAGGGAAGGAGAGAGAGAGGGAGAGAGAGGGAGAGAGGGAAAGAGAGAGAGGGGGAGAGAGAGAGGGAGAGAGAGAGAAGGAAGGAGAGGGAGAAGTAAAGAGAGAGAGAGGGAAGGAGAGAGGGAAGGAGAGAGGGAGAGGGAGAAGGAGAGATTGACACAGTCTAGAGCACTGTTTTGGCATATGAACTGCAGGGGATGGAATCCAGGAACTCACATATGCCAGTCCTGTGCTCTACCTACTGTCAACCGTTCTGACCACAGTAAGGTCTGTTTTAAATAAGGCATAGCAAATGTAACCAACAGTATCATTTTGGTCATGTCTGTCAAAACCACTTCCAAATTAAGCAAATTTGTGCTCACTGCAGACTGTCAATAATTCCACCTGTCACTTTCATTTTACATTTTATATCTTCACCAATTGTATAATTCTGCTCATATTCTTTACTAGGTTGCCTAGTTCCAATGTCAATAACTTCCTTTTCTTTATTTTTTAAAAAGATTTTTATTTTATTTATGAGAAAGCTAGGAGGATAGAAAAAGAACCAGGCATCACTCTGGCACATGTGCTGCTGGGAATCAGACTCGGGACCTCATGCTTGAGAGTCCAAAGCCTTATCACTGTGCCACCTCCCAGTCTACAAAATAACTTCTTTTTTCTTCCAAGAATAACCAGTATGTCCTTCCTTGACAAAATTCTGTTCATTACTTATACAAATTGCAATATTATTTCTCATCTTGAATTTTTTTGTCCCATGTTCTCTCTTGGAAGAAAGGCAACAACCAGATGGGGAAAAGAGCTCACTTGGATAGTGCACTGCTTCACTATGTGCAGAACGCAGATTCGAATCCAGCCCCCACTATGCTGGAGGAAGCTTTAGTGTTGTGGTCTACTTCACCCTCTTTATCTCTGGGCCTCTTTGTCTAGCTGGAAAAAATGATCCCATAGTGGTTAAAACCCCAGCTATGATAAAAAAAAAAAAAAGACATGCATGCTAACACACGTTAACCTTAATATATCTATGAATATTTATTCTCTTCTTTCCTCCCCTCATTTTCTTTCCTTTTTTCTTCATTTTTTTTCTTTTTGTTCTCACATCATAGCAAAGGATATGAGATGCTTTCTTTAGGTAGTTCATTCATCACTTCCCTGTTGCAACTGGTCTGAACCTCATGTTTAATCTGACATAGATATAATGAAAAAAAAATTTTGTATATTTTAAGACATATTCCTGGTAGTTAGTTTACTTGGGATTCAATTCACTGTGAGTTTTGCCTAAAAGTGACTGACTGTGCCAACAGGCATAAGAACAATTCATAACAATTACCTGCCACAAATTCATAATTTAGACTGTGCATGCAACAGCTTTTTAATCCTCAGATAAATTCTATGAAGTTGATACTATTATAATCTTTATGTGAATGAGAAAGCTGAGGCTCTAGTAGATTAAATATGTTGCTCAGAATCTTACAGTCCTAAACTCAACCATTTAAATTCAGATCTTTCTGAGTCAGAATTTGTATGTCACAAATTTAATCTTATCATCTCTATCTTGATTGAGCTCGAAAATTCATCATGGAAATTAGGTAACTGCTCAGAGAGGGCTTTTGCTGATTCAATGTAGCTGACTGGATTGAATTTGAAAGTCTTGTTTCTAAGTGCTTGATCTTGAGAAAGAATGAAAGAAAACTAAAAGGTCAATGTTTTAGAAAACATCAGACATTGGTAACTTTGTTTAAACAGGAGAATTAGGCCACATAAACAGAAGTTGCTGGTTGAGGATCTGAGAAAATACCAAGTGCTAATGTGGTATTTAACACCTGTATTACATGGCAGGTGGCTCAAATTCAGAAACATGGGGCGTTTTCAGCCAAGAAAATGTTTAGAAACTGAGCTTTTTCACAGCTTGAAATGACTGTGCGGTTTGTACTTAGTAGATATATTTTGTTACTCATTTTATTTGCCAATTATATTTATGTATATATTCATAATAGAGGGGTACAACTTCACACAATTCCCACCACCAGATGTCCACATCCCATCCTCTCCCCTGATAGCTCCTCCACTCTTCATCTCTCTGGGAGTATGGAACCATGGTCACTGCAGGATGCAGAAGGATGGGGTCATTTGCTTTTTGTTGCTAAGTTTGCTAAGCTCTTTGTGTATTTTTGTGATTAGTATCTTGTCTGATGTATGGCATGTGAAGATCTTCTCCCATTCTGTGAGGGGTCTCCTTGTTTGTGTGATGGTTTCTTTGTCTGTACAGAAGTTTTCGATTTGATGTAGACCCATGGATAGGTTTCTGCTTTAGTTTTCCTTGCAATTGGGTTTGTTTCGTCAAAAATGTCCTTGAGGTTTAGGTGGGAAAGTGTTCCACCAATATTTTCCTCTATGTATTTGATAGTTTCTGGTTTAACATCCAAGTCCTTGATCCATTTGGAGTTGACTTTTGTTTCTGGTGAGAAAAGGTGGTTCAGTTTCATTCTTCTGCATGTTTCAACCCAATTTTCCCAGTACCATTTATTGAAGAGAGCCTCCTTCCTCTATTTCATACTTTGGGACCCCTTATAAAATATTAGATGTCCACTGGAGTCAGGGTTTAGATATGGGCTTTCAATTCTGTTCCACTGGTCTGTGTGCCTATTTTTGTTCCAGTACCAGGCTGTTTTGATGATGATGGCCTTATAATATAGGTTGAGATCTGGGAGTGTGATGCCTCCATTTTTGTTTCTTTTCCTCAAGATGGTTTTGGCAATTCTAGGTGTTCTCTGGTTCCAGATAAATGATTGATGTTCTAGTCTCTTAAAGAAGCTTGGTGGAACTTTGATGGGTATTGCATTAAATTTGGATATGGCTCTGGGGAGAATATTCATTTTGATTTTATTAATTCTTCCAATCAATTAGCATGGGAAATCTTTAAATTTCTTAGTATTATTTTCTATTTCCTTGAATAATGACTCATAGTTTTCAGTGTACAAGTCTTTTATTTTTTAGTCAGGTTTATTCTTAGGTATTTTATTTATTTTGATGCAACAGTAAATGGGAGTGATTTCTGGATATCTTCTTCTTTAGATTTAGTGTTTGAATAAAGAAAGCCACTGATTTTTGTACATTGACTTTGTAGCCTGACACTTTGCTATATTGCCCAATAACATCCAGTAGTTTTCTGCTGGATTCTTTAGGTTTTTCTATGTATACTATCATATCATCTGCAAATAGTGAGAGGTTGACTTCTTCCCTTCCAGTCTGTATTCCTTTGATTCCTTTCTCTTGCCTGATTGCTATGGCAAGAACTTCCAATACTACATTGAAGAGTAATGGTGATAACAGATATCCCTGTCTAGTCCCCAATCTGAAGGGGAATACTTTCACCTTCTGTCCATTGAGTATGATGTTGGTTTGCTATATATGGACTCCACTATGTTGAGGAATTTCCTATCCCCAATTTTTGTAGTGTTTTGAGCATGAATGGGTGTTGGATTTTGTCAAAGACTTTCTCTGCATCTATTGAGATAATCATGTAGTTATTGCTTTTGCTTTTATATATGTGGTGAATGATATTGATTAACTTATGTATGTTGAGCCAGCCTTACATTCCTGGGATAAATCCCACTTGGTCTTGATGAACAATCTTTTCGATATACTGCTATATTCTGTTGGCCCGGATTTTGTTTAATATTTTGGCATCTATGTTCATCAGAGGTATTGGTGGTTTACCTTTTTTATTGTGTCCCTATCTACTTTTGGTATCAGGATGATGTTGGCTTCATAGAAGGTGGAAGGAAATATTCTTTTTTCTTCAATCTTGTGGAAGAGCTTTAGCAGTATAGATATTAGCTGTTTCCAGAAAGTTTTGTAGAATTCTTTTGTGAAGCCATCTGGTCCAGGACTTTTGTTGCTGGGAAGATTCTTAATGACTGTTTCAGTTTCTTTGTCTGTTATTGGTGCATTTAGGTTTGTAGTTCTAGGTTCAGTTTTGGAAGGGAATATGTTTCCAGGAATTCTTACATTTCTTCAAGATTTCTCTAGCTTGGTGTCATATAGTTATTCGTAGAAGTCTCACACGATTTTCTGGATTTCTGTGGTGTTAGTTGTGATATCTCCTCTATCATTTACAATTCTGTTAATTTGAGTCTTCTACCTTTTTTTTTTAGTGAGTTTTTTTTAGTGGGTTTGTCAATATTGTTTAATTTTTTCAAAGAACCAGCATTTGGCTTCATTGATCTTTTATATGGTTCTCTTATTTTTGATGTTGTTTATTTCTGCTCTAATTTTAGTGAATTACATCATTTTGGTTGCTTTAGGGTCTGTTTGTTCTCCTTCTTCTAAGTCCTTAAGGTGTGTAGTAAGGTCATTTTTTTGAGCTTTTTCTTGTTCTCTAATATTTGACTCTATGACTGTGAGTTTCCCTCTCAGTACTGCTTTAGCTGTGTTTCAAATATTTTGATAACTTGTGTCTTTATTTTCATTTGTTTACAGGAACATTTGAATTTCTTGCTTGAGTGTCTCTCCGACCCAGTGGTTCTTAAGCAGTATGTTGTTGAGTTATCAAAAATCTGTGATTCTTTATAATTTCTGTTTGTTGTTGAACATTGGCTTTACTCCACTGTGGTCTGAGAAGATACTTGGGATGATTTCAATTCTCTTGAATTTGTTGATACTGTCTGTGTGGTCTATACTTGAGGATGTGCTGTATGGATTTGAAAAGAATATGTATTCCAGTTTTTGGGGGTGAAGGACTCTGAAAATGTCCAGGAGGCCTAGTCTGCCCATGTCTTTATTTGATTCTCTTGTTTCTTTGTTGATACTCTGCTTCGTTGATCTGTCTATGTGTGAGAGTAGGGTGTTGAAGTCTTCCACTATTATTGTATTACTATTGATGTATTTTTGAAATTCTTTCAGTAGGTGTTTGATGTATTTAGATGGTCCCTCATTGGATGCATAGATTTTAATAGTTAAATCTTCTTGGTTGATTGATCCTCTAATAATTATGTAATGGCCTTGCCTATCTTTTATTATTTTATTTAATTTAAAGTCTATGGTGTCGGAGATGAGAATGGCTGTTCCTGCCTTTGTGTGTGTGTGTGTGTGTGTGGTCCATTAGCCTGTACGATAGTTTTCCATCTTTTCCCTTTAAGTTTGTGTTTGTTTTGTTGGGTCAGGTGGGATTTTTTTCAAACAACAAAAGGTTGGTTTGTGTTTTCTGATTCATACTCCCACTCTGTGTCTATTAATAAGTGAGCTTAAGCCATTGATATTTATTGATATTATGGATTTAATGTATTATGGTGCCATCACTCAACAATTATTTATTTGCTCTGGTATATGGCAGGTATTATGGTGATGTTCTTTTTTATAAGAGGTCTTTTAGTACCTCTTTCAGGGCAGGCTTGGTGTTGGTTGCCTCCTTTAAATGTTGTCTGTCTGAGAAGGTTTTGATTCCTCCATCTAGTTTGAATGAAAGTCTAGCAGGATATAGTATCCTTGGTTGAAACCCTTTTTCATCCAGGGCTTGATAGATATATTGCCATTCTTTTCTGGCTTTTAGAGCTTGAGTGGAGATGTCTGCTGATAGACTTATGGGTTTTCCCTTGTATGTGACTTTTTGTTTTTCTTTTATAGCCTTTAGGATCCTTTCTTTACCCTTACTTCTTTTAATTGTGACTATGATGTGTCTTGGTGTCTTCAGGTCTGGGTTGATTCTGTTTGGGACTCTCTGGGCCTCTTGAATCTTAATGTCCTGGAAAAAACAACAATGGTTAATTTTGGTCAACCTGAAGAAGGTGCATGGAAAAGGGAACCATTGTTGTTTTTTCCATTGCTAGGTGACTGGGTGTCCTATCAATTGTGAGAGGAACTTGTATATATAATATAATATATTATTATTAATCATGGACTAGTCTCATATTATTATGTAACCTATAAAGTGGCATTAATTGAAAGAGATAGAAAGGTAGCATAACCATGAAATTGAAACTGGTTAGATTAAGAATCACAGAGTTTACATATAAGTCAACAATTTGAGGGTGGGTAGGGGATTAATGGATTACAGTCAACAATAAAATACAGTATTTTGAACATGTGTAATATTACTCAGTTTTCCGCATAATGATCTAGCTCCCCTTATAGGTCCTCTTTTGCCATTATAAACACTCCCCTCCATCCCAGAGTCCTTTATGTTGGTGTAATACACCAACTCCAGTCCAAGTTCTGCTTTGTGTTTTCCCTTCTGTTCTTATTTTTCAACTTCTGTCTATGAGTGGGATCATCCCATATTCATCCTCTTTCTAAGCCAGGAATTTTTGTTCCAACAGATCATCTGTGTTTGTATATTTCCTTATATTCATTTTAGGCTCATAGTTACATATTCTTTATTTTGAAAAAAATGTAAAGTTTGCTGGAAAAATGAGAGATAATATAGTCTAAGAAGTGGCACAATATGTAAGACGGAGATGCAGATAAATCAAAAGTGTAATTTCAGTCTGAGTCTGAAGGCCTAAAATTGAGGGATGTGAATGGTATAAATCCTTATTCAATTATAGGAAAAGATAGATGGCCCAGTTCAACAGATAGACAGGAAATAAACTAAATTAATCTATGTTAATATAAGGAAAAGAATCATTATGGTAACATACACAATAAGTTAGTCCATTATGGTGGTAGAATGAACAAATGGAAACAGACTTGCTACAGGAAGAATTTAAAAAAATCTTCTGTCTATGCTTTCAATATTATTGCCTAACTGTGTTTTTAAAAATAAATGTCTGGATATATGACTTACTTTCTCATATCACCTCAGTAACAAAAGACTACAGTCCATCCCATAATGCAAATCCAACACATGACTTTACATTTCCTACTGGCTTGCTGCTAGCACTTTGTCTTGAATGAGCTGAGGACTATTCTCCTTTGGATATTTTTTCTTTTTTAAAACTTATTATTATTATTATTTCCCTTTTGTTGCCCTTGTTGTTTTATTGTTGTTGTTGTTGTTGTTATCATTGTTGGATAGGACAGAGAGAAATGCAGAGAGGAGGGGAAGACAGAGAGGGCGGGAGAAAGACACCTGCAGACCTGCTACACCACCTATGAAGCATCTCCCCTGCAGGTGGGGAGCCAGGAGCTTGAAACGGGATCCTTATGCCAGTCCTTGCACTTTGTGCCACCTGCGCTTAATCTGCTGCACTACCACCCAACTCTCTTCCTTTGGATAATTTTATGTGTTGTTCTTTATGTTAGATGACCCTTTCTAAAGAATCTCTCTCCTCTCTCCTCTCTCTCCTCTCTCCTCTGTGTGAGATGACCCTTTTTAAAGAATCTCTCTCCTCTCTCCTCCCTCTCTCCTCTCTAACCCCCACTCTCTAACCCTTTCAGTAAAACACCACACTGGTTGCATTCTGTTATGACTGTCTTTTTTGTTATTTGCCTTTTATAGTTGGCTTTGTCTTCATGGTTTTTTATTATCACTGATAAAATATATTTATATTTAGAACCATTCTTATTTATTGGTCTCATGATGTTATTGGCTCCTTAGGAGGCTTCTAAACTCACATATAGTTTAACTAAATTTTAAGACACCAAATAGGAAAAATGAGTTTAATTTTTTCTTTCTGCTCTTAAGGAAAGATCATTTATAATTATGGGAGGGTGCTCTTCAAATTATAGAGGGGTAACAAGCCTTTATTGTCTCTCAAATTTTCACAGAAACCAAACAATTATCTTCTTCTGGAAGTACACAAAGGTTGATTTGGCCTCACCTTCTTGTCCTTACATACTGAGAATTGTCAGTAATTCAGAAATTTTCTCATATCTCAGCTACTTGCTTATGAATAAGGTGTGAGCTTTTTATTTCTATGCAAATGAAAAAATAAGGAAATGTATGTATCACCTTTCATGTAACATATCCCTACAAACCTTTATTTACTGAATTTTGTTGACAGTAAACACATTTTCAAAACTACTTGATGTCAAGTAGAAGGAGAATGGAAAGAGAAAGGATAGAATAGGAAAATTTCAGTGAAAATGAGGATTAAAAAAACAACAGAATATGAGATGAATCAAATAAAGAACCTACTTGGGAATGTTCCAATAGGGATGCTTCTTTTACAAGCAGTGCACAGATTATTCCCAGGGAGAAATGCCAGGCAATGCATATTGAATGAGTAAAATAGGTTGAGAAAGAAATAGGGCTCATTTGAAGTAGAAGGTTTAGACCAAAACATATTTATGAAGCGTATTAAAATTAGAAAGTGCCATTTGAAGTTTCCACATAAAATGAATAGATAAGAAAAATGTGATCCTTTATCCTACCTAGAGATAGCCTATAAAACTCCTTAGCCAAGGAAAATATAGCTTTAATCAGTCACACACAACAAGTTTCCTCGTGTACCTGGTAATAAAATGCTTTATCAATGTGATGGATGAGAAGAATACAGTGTGTATAATACTCCAGAATATTGGAAAAAAATTTGAATGCCATTTACTGAATTGACTTATTTTCTTACTGGTTCTCTCCATAGAAATGAAAATGTCTACATTGAGTTTGTAGATGAGAAGGATGTTCCCTTCTTCCAAGACATGTTGGATGTGATGGAGATAGCTTTGCACTCTATCTTAAATTTGTCAAAGTTCATATAGGAATTTTTTAATGCTAAAAAATGCTAAAGATCGTGCTTGAAGTCTCCATGACTTATATTTGATGCTGAGGGGAGACTCTGTTCTGCAATTTAAGATAGAAAGTGGCCGCCAGAGCAGATACTGAGAATGGAGCTCTGTCAAAGTATTGATACTATCACATAAAATCAAGACCGTCTTCTAATATTTCCCAGTTTTCTACTACTCCTTTCCTGTAATGAAATTAGTAAAGGTAAAACTCTAGATAAAAGAATGCTTACTTTGTCAGGAGAGAAGATTCATTTTGTTAATTAGCCTTTGGAAACTTTTATTCACAGGGAAATTTTGAATGCACAGCTGCTTTGTGGCATTTAGAGGAGATAATTCCTGACAAATATCAACTACTTTGAGAGAACCCTGGAATTTGAGTATTTTTTAACTTTATTTATTTATTTATTTATAAGATGGAAACACTGACAAGACATAGGATAAGAGGGGTACAATTCCCACAACCAGAACTCCATATTCCATTACTTCCCAAGATAACTTTCCTATTCATTAACACTCTGGGAGTATGGACCCAGGGTCATTGTGGGTTGCAGAAGGTGGAAGGTCTGGCTTCTGTAATTTCTTCCCCACTAAACATGGGCATTGACAGGTGGATTCATACTCCCAGCCTCCCTCTCTCTTTCCCTAGTGGGGCAGGGCTCTGGGGAAGCAGGACTCCAGGATATATTGGTGGGGTCATCTAACCAGGGAAGTCTGGTTGACATCATGTTAGCATTTGGAACCTCATGGCCTCATCCAGACTTCCCAATATTTTTATTTAAGAAAGGATTAATTAACAAAACCATAGGGTAGGAGGGGTACAATTCCACACAATTACCACCACCCATTCTCCATATCCCACCCCCTCCCCTGATAGCTTTCCCATTCTCTATCCCTCTGGGAGCATGGACCCAGGGTCATTGTGGGTTGCAGAAGGTAGAAGGTCTGGCTTCTGTAATTGCTTGCCCACTGAACATGGGCGTTGACTGGTCGGTCCATACTCCCAGTCTGCCTCTCTCTTTCCATAGTAGAAAGAGAGAGTCTCTGGGGTCTCTGGGGAAGCGGAGCTCCAGGAAACATTGGTGGGGTCTTCGTCCAGGGAAGCCTGGCTGGCATCCTGATGACATCTGGAACCTGGTAACTAAAAAGAGAGTTAACATACGAAGCCAAACAAATTGTTGAGCAATCATGGACCCAGAGCTTGGAATAGTGGAGAGGAAGTGTTAGGGGGATACCCACTGCAAACTCTAGTGTACTTCTGCTTTCAGGTATATATTTTGCAGTAGTTTACGGATATGTGTGAACATATGCTCTCTCAAAAAAACTAGTGTATATCTAGGTTTTGGGACTTTGTTATAAAGTGAACCACCTGAGATGGAATTAGAGTATACTATGAAAGGAAAGGTCTCACCCGAGTAATGAAGCTGAAGGGTTGTCATTCCACATGTGAAGTCTCTGGACACAGTCTGAAGTGAAGCACGCTGAGGTGGAAATCGTGTTGGTTAGGTTGTGATCGGCAGATGCAATATTATTTGATATGGATTGGGAGAGGCATATGGGAAAGTGGGCCCTATCCAAGGGTTCCAGGACTGGGGGAAGTAGAGGCTCTATAGTGGAGATGTGAGGTTCCTGCCTAGGGTTCAAAAAGACAATCGATAGTTAATGTTATCATCACAGTATTTGGTAATTGGGTTAACTTTGAAAAGTACTTTTGTTAGGGTTTGCTGTACAGTACCCAGTATCTTTTAAATAGCTGTGCTATTGGTTGCTTCTGATCTAATTGGTCTAGGATTTTGAGTCTACATATCAATTACACAGCCTATATATTGAAAAGATTCAGTTTGTGTTTTGAAAAACTTTGAGACATACAATTAATTTTCCCCCTCTAGTATTAATTAACTAGTGATGTATATGACTACATTTTACTAGGAGTGTACATAAACACCATTCCCACCACCAAAAGACTGTGACCCATCCCTCCCACCCAGTCCCACCCCCCACTGTCCCAGGAAGCTGCATGTCTACCCCTCACCACAGGGTTTTTACTTTGGTGCCCTACTTACAATTTGGTCAGGTCCTACTTTTAGTTTCCCTTTCAGATCTTCTTCCTCAACTTCTGTTGATGATTGGGATCATCCCATACTCATCATTATCTTTCTGACTTAGCTCACTTAACATAATTCCATCTAGCTCTGTCCAAGATGGGTCAGAGAAGGTGGGTTCATTGTTCTTGATAGCTGCATAGTATTCCATTGTGTATATATACCACAACTTTCTAAGCCACTCATCTGTTGTTTGGCACCTGGGTTGCTTCCAGGTTGTGCTGCTATGAACATAGGAGTACACACCTCTTTTTGGTTGGGTGTTATGGAGTCCTTGCGGTATAACCCCAGGAGAGGAATTACTGAATCATATGGAAGGCCCATGTCTAGCCTTCTGAGAGTTTTCCAGACTGCTCTCCACAGAGGCTGTACCAATTTACATTCCCACCAGCAATGTAAAAGGGTTCCTCTGTCCCCACAACCTCTCCAGCATTTGTTGCTGCTGTCCTTTTTGATGTATGCCATTCTTACAGGAGTGAGGTGGTATCTTAGTGTTGTCTTAATTTGCATTTCCCTGACAATCAGTGACCTAGAGCAGTTTTTCATATGTTTGTTAGCCTTTTGGATCTCCTCTGTAGTGAATGTTTTGTTCATATCCTCTGCCCATTTTTGGATGGGGTCATTTGCTGTTTTGGTGCTAAGTTTGCTGAGCTCTTTATATATTTTGGTGATTAGTTTCTTGTCTGATGTATAGCATGTGAAGATCTTCTCCCATTCTGTGAGGGGTCTCTCTGTTTGTTTAATAGTTTCTTTGGATGTGCAGAAGCTTTTCAATTTGATGTAGTCCCATTGGTTTGTTTCTGCTTTAGTCTTCCTTGCAGTTGGGTTTGATTCATCAAAGATGTCCTTGAGGTGTAGGTGGGAAAGTGTTTTACCAATGTTTACCTCTTAGTATTTGATTATTTCTGGTCTGACATCTAGGTCTTTGATCCATTTGGAGTTGATTTTTGTTTCTGGTGAGATAAAGATGTTCAAATTCATTCTTCTACATGTTACAACCCAGTTTTCCCAGCACCATTTATTGAAGGAGCCTCCTTCTTCCATTTAATCATTGGGCCCCCTTATCAAAGATTAGATGTCCATAGGTGTGGGGATTTATTTCTGGGCTTTCAATTCTGTTCCACTGGTCTGTGTGCCTATTTTTGTTCTAGTACCATGCTGTTTTGATGATGATGGCTGTATAATATAGTTTAAGGTCTTGGAGTGTGATGCCTCCATTTCTGTTTCTTTTCCTCAAGATGGTTTTGGCAATTCTAGGTGTTTTCAGGTTCCAGATAAATGATTGTAATATTTGTTCTATTCTCTTAAAGAAGCTTGGTGGAACTGATTGGTATTGCATTAAATTTGTATATGGCTCTGGGGAGAATATTCATTTTTACAGTATTTATTCTTCCAATCCATGAGCATGGGATATCTTTCCATTCTTGGTATCAGTTTCTATTTCCTTGAGTAGCAATTCATAGTTTTCAGCATACAAGTCTTTCAATTCTTTGGTCAACTATATTCCTATGTATTTCATTGATTTTGCTGAATCAGTAAAGGGGACTGATTTCTGGATGTCTTCTTCTTCAGATTTAGTGTTTGCATAAAGAAATACCACTGATTTTTGTACATTGATTTTGTAGCCTGACACCTTGCTATATTGCCTAATAACTTCCAGTAGTTTTCTGCTGGATTCTTTAGGTTTTTCTATGTATACTATCATATCATCTGCAAATAGTGAGAGCTTGACTTCTTCCCTTCCAATCTGTATTCCTTTGATTTCTTTCTTTTGCCTGATTGCTATGGCAAGAACTTCCAATACTATGTTGAAGAGTAACGGTGACAGTGGACAGTCCTCTCTAGTCCCCGATCTGAGGGGGAATGCTTTCAGCTTCTGTCCACTGAGTATGATGTTGGCTGTAGGTTTGATATATATATAGACTCCACTATCTTGAGGAATTTCCCATCTATTCCTATTTTTGTAGAGTTTTGAGCATGAATGGGTGTTGATTTTGTCAAAGGCTTTCTCTGCATCTATTGAAATAATCATGTGATTTTTGGATTTGTTTTTATTGATGTGGTGAGTGACATTGATTGACTTACGGATGTTGAACCAGTCTTGCATTCCTGGAATGAATCCCACTTGGTCGTGATGAACAATCATTTTGATATGTTGCTGTATCCGATTGGCCAAGATCTTGTTTAATATTTTGGCATCTATTTTCATCAGAGATATTGGTCTGTAGTTTTCCTTTTTTGTTCTGTCCCTGTCAGCTTTTGGTATCAGGGTGATGTTGGCTTCATAGAAGGTGGAAGGGAGTATTCCTGTTTCTTCAATCTTAGGGAAAAGCTGAAGAAGTATGGGTACTAGGTATTTCCTGAAAATTTTGTAGAATTCATTTGTGAAGCCATCTGGTCCAGGACTTTTGTTGTTGGGGAGGTTCTTAATAACGGTTTCAATTTCTTTGTCTGTGATAGGTGCATTTAGATTTTGTAGTTCTTCTTGTTCAGTTTTGGAAGGGGATATGCTTCTAGGAATTGTTCCATTTCTTCCAGATTCTCTAGCTTGGTGGCATATAGTTCTTTATAGAAGTTTTGCAGGATTCTCTGGATTTCTGTGGTGTCAGTTGTGATATCTCCTGCATCGTTTACAATTCTATTAATTTGAGTCTTCTCTCTTTTTTGTTTGGTGAGTCTGGCTAGGGGTTTGTCAATTTTGTTTTATCTTTCAAAGAACTAACATTTAGCTTCATTGAGCTTTTGTATGGTTCTTTTATTTTCGATGTTGTTTATTTCTGCTCAAACTTTAGTGATTTCTGTCCTTCTGGTTGCTTTAGGGTTCCTTTGTTCCTCTTTCTCTAAGTCCTTGAGGTGTGCAGTAAGGTCGTTCATTTGAGCTTCTTCTTGGTGTTTAATATGTGATTGTATGGCTATAAGTTTCTCTCTCAGTACTGCTTTTGCTGTGTCCCAAATATTTTGATAGGTTGTGTCTTCATTTTCATTTGTTTCCACGAACATTTGAATTTCCTGCTTGAGTGAATCTCTGACCTAGTGGTTCTTAAGGAGTATGTTGTTTAGTTTCCAAATTCTGTGACTTTTAATAATTGTCTGTTTGTTGTTAAATGTTAGTTTTACTCCACTGTGGTCTGAGAAGATACTTGGGATGATTTTAATGTTCTTGAATTTATTGATGCTGTCTTTGTGGCCTAACATGTGGTCTATCCTTGAGTATGTGTTATGTGGATTTGAAAAGAAGGTGTATTCCAGTTTTTTGGGATGGAGGAGTCTGAAAATGTCCAAGAGGTCTAGTCTTTCAATCTCTTCAATCAATTCTCTTGTATCTTTGTTGGTTCTCTACTTTGTTGATCTGTCTAAGTGTGAGAGTGGGGTATGAAGTTTCCCACTATTATTGTATTACTATTGATGTATTTTTGAAATTCTTTCAGTAAGTGCTTGACGTATTTAGATGGTCCCTCATTGGGTGTATAGATGTTAATGATTGTAAGTCTTCTTGGCTGATTGATCCTCTAATCATTATGTAATGTCTTTGCCTATCTTTTATTACTTTATTTAATTTAAATTCTATCGTGTCTGAGATGAGAATGGCTGTTCCTGCCCTTTTTTGTGGTCCGTTAGCCTGTATGATAGTTTTCCATCTTTTCACTTTAAGTCTGTGTTTATCTTGTTGTGACAGATGGGATTCTTGCAAACAGCATATGGTTGGATTATGTTTTCTGATCCATCCCCTAACCCTGTGCCTTTTGATGGGTGAGTTTCAGCCACTGACATTTATTGATATTATGGATTTAATGTATTGTAGTGCCATTGTTCAAAAAAATTTTTTTTGTTTGCTCTGATATATTGCCAGTATTATAGTGATGTTCTTGTTTATAAGAGGTCTTTTAGAACCTCTTTCAGGGCCAGTTTGGTGACGATTGACTCCTTTAACTGTTGTTTGTCTAAGAAGGTTTTGATCCCTCCATCTAGTTTGAATGAAAGTCTAGCAGGATATATTATCCATGGTTGAAACCCTTTTTCATTCAGGGCTCGATAGATATCTTGCCATTCTCTTCTGGCTTTTAGAGTTTGAGTAGAGTAGTCTGCAGATAATCTTATGGGTTTTCCCTTGTATGTGACTTTTTGTTTCTCTCTTGCAGCCTTTAGGATCCTTTCTTTATCCTTACTTCTTCTCATTGTCATTATGATGTGTCTTGCTGTCTTCAGGTCTGGGTTGATTCTGTTTGGTACTCTCTGGGCATCTATTCTGAATCTTGATGTCCTTTCTGTTATTCAGGTTAGGGAAGTTTTCTTCTATTATTTCCTCTAGAATGTTTGCTTCCCCTTCCTCTCTGTCTTCCTCTGGCAGGCCTATTATATGAATGTTACTTCTTTTGAGATCATCCCATATGTCTCTGTTGTTGTTTTCAGTGTCTCTCAATCTCTTTTTAAGCTCTTTCACCTCTTTCTTAGTTTTCTCTAACTCATCCTCTGTCTGACTAATTCTATTTTCTGCTTCTGTTAGTCTGCTTTCCCTTGCCTCAGCTTCTTTCTTCATTACAACTATTTCAGCTTTCAGTTCTCTAATTGCCTCAAGATAATCAGTATTTTCTTTGGGGGTCTCAACTGTTGTTTCCCTAATACTGCCATTCCTTTCCTCCAATGTTGTTTTCATTTCTGTGATTAATAAGTTTATTATTGCTTGCATACTTTTCTTATCTATGGTTACTTCTGGCTGATTTGTAGTTTCTTCTGGTCTCTTGTCTTCATTCATTGGAGTACCAGTTTTATATGTTTTTGATCTACCCATTTTTTTGATTTATGTGTTTCTTTTTTTATGCTCTGTTGTTCCTCAGCTGTTGTGTCTTGAGTACATGCAACACTGTACTAAATACCTTTATGACAATTGCACTCAATAACCTCAGGAATTACAGTAGCAACTGAAGCAAGTATTGAAGCAGTTTAATCACTACCAGTTAGCCAAACAATTTTTCCAGTCCATGAATAAATTGTAACCAAATCCCAGTGAAGAAGAAAGAGAAAAGAAAGAAAGGATAGCAAGAATAGACAGTTATGCAAATCTACTATCCACTGTATATTCTAGGGGTAACAAGAGGGGAAAGGGAACTAGAGCAGAGATATACACATAGAGAGTCCACTCTGTGTCAGATGTCTTCCCCAAAATAATTCACAAATTCAGAAAGGCGAAGAAGAAGGAAGAAGTGTATGACAAGATAAAAAAAAAAAAAGAAAAGAAAAATAAAAAAAAGAAAAAAGACAAGTGAGAGAAAAGAGAAAAGATAAGAAAAAGAGCTGTAATTAAAGAGCAGTGAAAGAAAGGGTTTTTTTATTACTTTATTTTTAATTTAATTAATTTTTTAATTAGCTAGGAGGAGAAGGGAGGGGAGAGTCTGTAGAGGAGGTAGGAGTAATGAGACAAGTTCCTCCCACAATAGATAAGATGCCCACTACCCTAACAATGAAAGATACCCTAAGAGTTAATTCTGATCAACCTAAAGGGGGGAAGATATATGCTTTTATATAATATTAATAATAAAATAGAGCAGGGTAAAAAAAAAACCTGTCCCAGATTACCTCAAACCTCTTGATCATAGGCAGCTGATTGTTAAGAATGAGAAAAAAAAAAATCCTCAGGACTAGACAAGTATAGCTGAAATAGACAGTTATGCAAATCTACTATCCACTGTATATTCTAGGGGTAGCTAAAGGAGGAAGGGAAGTTGAGCAGAGACACTTCCAGTGAGAGTCCACACTGAGTCAGAATTCTTCCCCAAACTAATTCCCAAATGTGTATCAGTGAATTCAAAAAAGCACACTGTTTGGTGGTGTGGGGGCTGGGGCCTGTGGCTTTGGAAGCTGTAGGATTAAGGAAGAAAGGATGACAAGAATGAGAAAAAGAAAAAAAAAAAGAAAGAGAAAGAAAATGAAAAAGATAAGAAAAAGAACAGTCATGAAAGAGTGGTGAAAGGAAAGAGTTTTTTAAATTTATTTATTTAATTAGCTATGCGGAGAAGTTGGCTACTTAGAAAGAAAAAAGGCCAGAGGTTTCAGAAGGGTATAGACTTAGAATGAATGATACTCCCTGGTGGGATAGGAATTTGGTAAAGACAGAAGCTCAGCAGGGGAGCCTGCTAGGAGCTGGTCCCCAGGGACTGGTTATGGGGGGGGGGTCAGGGGGAGGAGGTGTACTTAATAATTAAAAGGAAAAAAAAATTATTTTCCCTTTTTTTCTACTCTATTTCTTAACCCAAATTAAGTTATAGTCACCTCCTTGGTGTCACCGCTAGGACCCCTTATTGACTGGCCTACTAAAGGCAGAAAATCCTACCGTTTCCAGAAGATGTGGTCAGAGCTCAAGCCACTAACAGCTTCTCAGTCCGCCGTCTCCCGGGAACCCGCCAGACTTCCCAGTTTTAAAGCAGCCTCCTTGAAGAGCCCAGGCCATGTGTTGTCTCCGAGTCGCCATCGTGGCTCCACCCCGGTATATATATATATATATATATATATGCTAATTTCATCTGACTCTACCACTTGCTGATGCTGACAAAAAAATAAAATTTGCTATCTAAGTGTGAAGCTATGCTGAAAGTTTCCTACATTTATTAATGTGACTTAGATGTTTATTCTCTACTATTCCTCTAATGTCCACAGATAAGCCATATAGTGTGCCCCACTTTTAGTGTTGTAGTTATTAATGTTGTTGTCATTATTGGAGAGGACAGAGTAATGGAAAGAGGAGGGGAAGACAGAGAGGGGCAAGAAAGATAGACACCTGCAGCCCTTGAAAAAATCATGTTGAGTGAAATAAGTCAGAAACAGAAAGATGAATATGGGATGATCTCACTCTCAGGCAGAAGTTGAAAAACAAGATCAGAAAAGGAAACACAAGTAGAACCTGAAATGGAATTGGCATATTGCACCAAAGTAAAAGACTCTGGGGTGGGTGGGTGGGGAGAATACAGGTTCATGAAGGGTGATAAATGACATAGTGGGGGTTGTATTGTTAAATGGGAAACTGGGGAATGTTATGCATGTACAAACTATTGTATTTACTGTTGAATGTAAAACATTAATTCCCCAATAAAGAAATAAATTAAAAAAAATAAAAAATAAATAAAAGTGTGATATAATTTTGAAAGATACTGAATTTCAAGTTAAGAGGATTTTAATTATGTGTCATGGGGTATTTTTGAAATTGGAAGTTATGTTATAGTTTTGTGCATTATTGATTTCACATCAGTATATATTGTCAAAATGGAGAGAGGAAGAGAGAGGGGGAGGGAGATAGCGAGGGAGAGAGAGAAAGGGAGAAAGAGAGAGAGAGATGAGTGTGAAAGAGGGTGAAAGAGAGAGAAGAGATAAGTACAGTTCTACTTGGTCTGAATCTCTTGCCAAAGACCAGATGAAATAGTTACTGTACTGTGGGTAGTTAGAGTGATCTTTTTGGAAATACCAAGAAAATATCTTGAATATATGATTGTCTATTTATCAAATTTGCCTTCAATGAAAGCAGAATTGTGTTGTGAAGATGATCAATCCAATAGAGCATTTTGGGACAGACAATAAAGATATAAATTTGACTTTATGTTGATAATAGGAATGGATCTTTCCTCTTTATAACTATTTCTTCTATAAAATGGTCATTACTTTACAAAATTTCTGGTCACAAGATAGAGATTTCCCAACACTGTGGGCTGATTTTACCAGAAGTAGACCTTGAAACAAAGAAGTGAATGGATGAAAGAGCTTTATTCTGGGAGTTGGGCTGTAGCTCAGAAGGTTAAGCACAGGTGGCGCAAAGCACAAAGACTGATATAAGGATCTCAGTTTGAGCCCCCGGCTCCCCACCTGCAAGGGAGTTGCTTCACAGGAGGTGAAGCAGGTCTGCTAGTGTCAATCTTTCTCTCCCCCTCTCTATCTCCTCCTCCTCTCTCCATTTCTCTCTGTCCTATCCAACAATGACTACATCAATAATTACAACAATAAAAAGGGCAACAAAAGGGATTAAATAAATAAATATTTTAAAAAATTAAAAAGAACTTTACTCAGTATTTTGAGATGTGGTTCTTTTTCTTTATTTTTAATTTTTTTATTTATAAAATGGCAATATTGATGAAACTACAGGATAAGAGGGGTACATTTCCACATAGTGCACACCCCCATACCTCCATATCCAATCCCCTCCCTTGATAGCTTACCTATTCTTTATCCCTCTGAGAGTATGGACCCAGGATCATTGTGGGGTGCAGAAGGTGGAAGTTCTGGCTTCTGTAATCGCTTCTCCGCTAAACATAGGCATTGGCAAGTTGATCCACACTCCCAGCATATTTCTGTCTTTCCCTAGTGGGGCAGAGATCTGGGGAGGTAAGGATCCAGGACACATTGGTGGGGTCATCTGGCCAGGGAAGTCTGGTTACCATCACAGTATCATCTGGAACCTGATGGATGGAAAAAAAGAGTTAAGATATAAAGCAGAATTGGTAGTTGATTAATCATGAATCTAAAGGTAAGAATATTACAGATGAAGATTTGAGGTCTCCATTTTGGAAAAAAGCTAGTAGGACTATTTTAGGTATATTCCAAGGGGCCCATGACTTTACTCGTTTTTGCCTGAGCCTGACATCTGATATGCAGGGCCACCCAGATTATTGTCTGGGGATAGATGTGGTTCTAAGGAAGAATGGGAGTCAAACAAGGGAAAGATGTCTAGAAGAAGCTCTGAACACGGAATTTTACTGTAGTATAGGCCTTACTATTATCCTGCATGAATGGTAAGAAAGTAGATCCATCTATGATATAGCTTCCATTTGTTGATAAATATTTCCAGAGTCATTAACTCTACTAGATACCATGTCTCCTGATTTTGGTACATATTCCTTTGACACCACTAGAATCTCTTCAGCAGATTCATGTGGTTTATGTTAGAGAATTAGATTTTTCCCCAGTCAGAAATAGTCAATTAATCTCACTGGTCCCCTTATAGTATAATTCCAAGCCATATATTTTATCCCACTACCTATAGTTCTCCATTAGAATTAAGGTCAATTTAATCAGTAATTTTCTTGACAATATGTTTCCTTTCATCCTCTGTCTCACTTCTCATGCTCCTTCCTGTGGTTGGTAGGATCAATTTAACATTAACTACCTGCACCTGAATCTTTGCTCCACAAGATATGCTTCCAGCGATTCACAAGCTAAGACAGATAAGAACTGTGCTTTTTTTCATTTTAATATAAATGAAATATTAATTTCTGAAAATGAACATAGCAAGATGGCACTCACCCATTTTTAATGACAATTCTTAGGAAGAGAACATACAATTATATGTTAGTTAGGTGTAGTCCAACTGAGGATGGAATTTATTGAGCCTTACATGGCATATCTAAAACCTGTATCTACTATTTCATTTTAATGATGACTGTATTCCAATTGGGGACAGTGAAAGAAGGAAACATACATCCAAATAGAAAAAGGATTTTGCATTATATATTATATAAGTAGCAAAACATTAATAGCAGAACATCCTACTTCAATCTTATTTTACACACAAAGAAATGCAGATCTTGAGAACTAAAACATAAGGATGAGAATTTGTACCTTAAAGAGATATATGAAACTCTGGAGGTTATATAATTGCATCATCATTCAACTGCTTAACATCTACAGTTATGATTTCAAAAAAGGAAGTATATATATATATATATATATATATATATATATATATATCCAATTATTTTAAGGATGTTAAAGAATAAAGTAGACTACATAAAAGTTTGTTTCAATGAAAAAATGTCTATGTTCAATGGAAAATGGCAAATTATATTTACCACACCCTCTATGTTTTAATATTCATATGTTGCCTTGTTTTAGTATACATGATTCTAAAAATTAGTCTTAGGCTTCCATACTTTATGAGCTTATTTCATTAGCAATGCTATGTCTATTTTTGTTACTGCTAAGGTGAGCCTGAGAACTTTAAATCATAATTGAAATATTCTACTGATGTAGTTGCTTAGCAACAAACTTTTCTGTAAGCAGGGTACTAATTTTCCTTGAAATTTTTTGTTACCTTTAAACTTGTTTTAAGCATATCACCTTACTGAAAGTGGTTTTTTTTCCCCTCTAGTGCTTAAATTTCAAATTTGTAGCTAGATGTATGTTTCACAGATCATTACAATAATCTGATTTCCTTTGAACTACCTTAGTAAACTTGGTTCACTTTGAATTAATGAAAATTTTATCACTAGTACGACTTTTTTTTTCCAGACAGCCCAGCTTTTGGTTATGATGGTGTGGGGGAATTGACCTACCTGGTCTTTGGGAGATTCAGGCATGAGAATCTACTATGCTATCTTTCCCACTGTTACCACTTATTTTTAAAATTCTAAAACAACTTCAATATTGCCGGGATTGTTAAATTCAACAATTAACACTGTTGCCAATTCAAAATCAGACTCTGTTTCTCACCTGCACTCCCACCCTTCACTTCCTACTCACTGACCTTTTCTATTCTATTCCATTTCATTTTATTTTATATAAAGGAAACTGTGACAAAACCATAGGATAAGAGGGGTACAATTCCACACAGTTCCCACCACCAGAACTCCATATCCCATCCCCTCCCTTAATAGCTTTCCTATTCTTTAACCCTCTGGGAATATGGACCCAAGGTCATTGTGGGATGCAGAAGGTGGAAGTTCTGGCTTCTGTAATTGCTTCCCTGCTGAACATGGGCATTGACAGGCCGATTCATACTCCCAGCCTGCCTCTCTCTTTACCTAGTGGTGTGTGGTTCTGGGGAATCAGAGCTCCAGGAAACATTGGTGGGGTTGTCTGACCAGGGAATTCTGGTTGGCATCATCCTAGCATCTGGAACCTGGTGGCTGAAAAGAGAGTTAACATAAAAAGCCAAACAAATTGTTGACTAAACATGAATTTAAAGGCTGGGATAGTGCAGATGAAGAGTTGGGGGGGGGGTCCTCCATTTTTTTAATATTTATTTCCCTTTTTATTGCCCTTGTTTTCTATTGTTGTTTTAGTTATTATTGTTGTTGATGTCGTCGTTGTTAGATAGGACAGAGGGAAATGGAGAGAGGAGGAGAAGACAGAGGCAGGGAGAGAAAGATAGACACCTGCAGACCTGCTTCACCACCTGTGAAGCAACTCCCCTGCAGGTGGGGAGCCGGGGTCTCGAACCCCAGAACACCAGTCCTTGCACTTTGTGCCACATGTGCTTAACCAGCTGCGTTACCACCGACTCCCAGTTCCTCCATTTTGTATATAGCTAGTAGGCATATTTTAGTTATATTCCAAAGGGCCTGTGGCTATACTTTTTTCCCCCCTAACCTGAAATCTGTTATGCAGGTGGATCCAATTTATTGTCTGGGGAGATCACATCATGGCTGGGGAAAGGACCAGAAAGCTGGATCAGGGAAGAAAATAGCTCCCAAATATGGGAATGATGTACAAATATTGTTGGCTATAAACCCCATCAATTTGATGTAATTTGGGGCCCATATTCAGCTTAGGAGCCTATGTGTGACCTCTGCATCCCTGTAGATCTGAGCTCACATTCTGTGGCTATGAGTAGGAACATTCCAAGTTGTCCCAATATCAGGACCCATCTTCCTCAGATGTAGCATAGAGTATGTTGTCCAACCTCCTTTTGGAGTATGGACCATTCTCTACCACTGTTGATCTAAGTTGAGGGCAAACTCTTATGAGGGTCTGCAAAGGGGTCTGTTTTGTTGCTTCTGATAGAGATGATCAGTAACAATGGAGAGAGGAATTTATTTGATGTCTAGGTCCCTCATGTCTACTTGGGAATCTCAGGACTCATCCTTAACTGTATCAGGAAAAAAATACTCATCAAACACTCACTGTATTAGCACGTATTTCCTCTGTAAATGGCTCATGTTATGATTGAAATTTTTTCATTACTTTTCTTAGCAGTATAAAAATGTTTGACTTTGGTCTCACAGAAGCTGTATAGATTTAGTGGAGAGTGAAAGAATTCAAGGAGCTGGACATTGTGTGAATTGCGGTACATTTGAACACTGGTTAAGAACCTTTATACAGTCTTAATTCATTGAGGTAATTAATATAAGTTAATTTATTGCTCTTAAGTATCGCTTCCTTTATTATAAGGGATGTAGAAACACTTCTTGTAGGGTTGTTATTTTAATTAGATATTATCCACAGAAAGTGTCGTCTCTGGATGTAGGTACACACACAGAAGCAGGAGTGAATGTTTAGGACATATTTATTTATATTTTTATTAGACATTTTATAATGGTTGGAATAATGTATAACTCCCTAAATTCTTGAAATTCAACTAACTACCACAATAACTTTATATAAACACAAATTACATATGTCTAGAGGCCAGCTCTACTGAGTCCCAATAAGGGGAAGGGAAATGAAATACTCAGGCAAGGAAACTTGGAACCATTCAGGGGATGGAACACTGAGTATGTTTACTGGGGTGTTTTTTTTTTTTTTTTTTTTTTCCTCCTCCAGGGTTATTGCTGGGCTCGGTACCTGCACCATGAATCCACCGCTCCTGGAGCCATTTTCCCCCCCCTTTTGTTGCCCTTGTTGTAGCTTCGTTGTGATTATTATTATTGCCCTTGTTGACGCAATTCGTTGTTGGATAGGACAGAGAGAAATGGAGAGAGGAGGGGAAGACAGAGAAGGGGAGAGAAAGATAGACACCTGCAGACCTGCTTCACCGCCTGTGAAGCGACTCCCCTGCAGGTGGGGAGCCGGGGGCTCGAACCGGGATCCTTACTCCGGTCCCTGCGCTTTGCGCCACATGCGCTTAACCCACTGCGCCACCGCCCGACCCCCTACTGGGGTGTTTTTATATAACAATTTTGGCCCACTTCCCCATGAATCTGGATCATCACCCAATCATGTGATTATTTTCCTTTTTGGTTTGTGTCAGTCTCTTGCCCTAATCTAGTCTGGAAGAATGTTAGCAACAGCTAGTGGTGGTCTTTGCAGCAAGTAGTACACTGAGATTGTCCTCAGAGAGCTCTTTTCACAGCACTTACTCACCATGGACATTTGCCTCTGAAAGCTGACTCATAGCATGTAATACATAGAGGATTTCTTCTGGAAGCTGTACAGCATGTGCTACTGTGGCGCTTATTTCAGAATGCTGTTTTTAGGGGGTTTTTGATGTTGATGCCAATACCTGAAACAAGGTCAGCTTCTTTATTCCTACTATCATTTCATCCTCTTCCCAGAGAAAAAGTAGCTTACTTGGGTCTTGGTCTTTCTCTCTCTCTCTCTTCTCTCTCTCCCTCTCTCTCTCTCTCTCTCTCTCTCTCTGTTCAGATGAGAATATCAACTACTCTGTTCATCCCATTTCCAACTTAGGAACAAGTAGCTCTGAGAATGAGACTGGAATTCCATCTCTGGTGAAGTTTATGATTTTGAATATTAATAAAATTGAGAATATCATAACTTCCTGATCTACAAGTGGGAGATAATAATCTTCATACAGCAAGCCACATATTGGCTGTTCAAAGAACTACTTGTTCACAGTGGTTCTCTGGTTCAAACTATAATCTAATGGTCAATATATTGTGAAACTCTGCACACTTTTCTTCTTGTTAAAATGGTTTATTTTTTTGATTTTCATATCTTCCTTAATTTTAGAGGTTAAGGACTATAGTTTTGAGTATATAAATTCCAGAATGCTGTTTTAAGAAGTTTTCCTTCATTTCTCTTCTTAGATTGGCATGACCTGATCACCTATACATATGCACAGAAAAAATCAGTGAGAACTTTGTGTGAAGTGTTTGATGGCTAACAAAGGACATATAAAGAAATATTAGTGCAGATTTTACCAGTCAAGGGCAAGATTAGGAGAGAATTCTAGAGATGTGATTATGGAGTTACATCAAAGTCTCTTTGCTCTCCTCAGTCAACTAGGAAAAGCAATTAAAATCATCTGGAAACTCAACAAAATACAACTAGTATTTCTTCAGAAACACAGCAAGGCATAGGTGAGTACAGACACATTTGGTCTGTGGACAGAACATGGGTGAGGGAGAGATTCCTGGGGCTAAAAGGTAATATGCAGGGACAAGTGGTATGAGATTGGGAGTTTGTCAGCTAATGCACTACACTTCAGGGGTTTGAGTTAAACAACAGTTAAAAAAAAAAGGATGGAAGGAAATAAGAAAAGAGAGAAAAAAAGAAATAAAATCATCTAATCTATAGATAAGTACAGGCATGTGTGACTTATGGATGGAAAAGGGATGAGAGAGCCATTCCAGTCCCAGAACTAAAAAGTAGTGCTCATAGAGGATGGCACCAAATTAGCAGACTGGTGAATGAGGTGCACCACTTCTTGATGTAAGGTTAAACAACAAAAAACCAAAACTAACCAACAAAAAACTTAAAATAAAAAAAAATCACCTAAAAACTCATCAATTTACAATTGCAACTTCTTGAATTTCCAATGCTGTTGTTCCACAGAGGTTGAAACAGCAGCATAGAGACTTTATATTAACAGCAGAGCCACTGACCAGGCCTGGTGGCTCAGGATAAAATATCCCCTTCCCCCACCAAGATATATAACCAGGGAAATTGAACACCTTAACCATAGTGCCTCCTGGAGGCACAACAATGAAAGCCACTCTAAATGAGGAATCTGAGAAATACACAAACAGCAATGACAGAAATCCCAAATGACCAGACAGGCACAGATCTAAAAAAAAATTGACAGAGACAGGGTTCAGAAAAATCATTATGAGTTCAATTCAAGAAACTAAACTTAAGATTCAAGAACTCAGTCATCATTTCACCAAAGAATTACAAAACTACAGAAAAAAAAAAAATCCAAACAGAACTGCATGGTCTAAAGGACATGTTGAATGCAGTTCAGATTGAGGTACAAGGCCTTGGAAGTAGGATTTGTTAGATACAGGAGAGAATTTCAACACTAGAAGACAAAAACACAGCACTCTATGAATTTAAAATGCTTAAAGAAGAGAGGCTTAGGTAAAAAGAAGAATTTTTCCATGAAATAGCAGACACCATCAGAAATATGAATATCTGAGTTACTGGCTCCCTGAGAAAGGAGAGAGAAGAGAACAAATCCAAAGAAATTTTAACAGAAAGTTTTCCATACTTGAGCAATGTTAAAATACAGAAGTCCAAGAAGGTGAATGTACATCTAAATCTTTGAATCCAAAATGACACACACCAAGATAAATCTTTGTAAAACAATCCAAAACTAGGGACAAGGAAAAAAAATATTGCAGGCTTCCAGGGAAAGGAGGAATGTCACAAATCATCAGGTTTTCATCAGATTCCTCATCACAAACTCTAAAGGAAAGAAGGTAGTGTAAGACATATTCAGTATATTTAAAAATAAGAATTTCCAGCTACAAACTCTGTATCCTGCTAAATTATCCCTCAAATATGAAGGAGAAATAAATGTCTTTTAAAACGTTCATAAACTGAAGAAATTTGTACTACCAATCCTGCCTTGCAAGAATTACTGAGAGGAGTCCCACATGAAAAGAAACAAAATAATTTCACCTTTTTTGAGATGACCAATATTATAATAGAACCAGGAACACAACATCAACTGCAAAAAACAAACACAGGAAAGGGGTGAGAACACAGTTCAATGTTGATGAACTAAGGTCAACTTAAAAAAGACTTTTGTAGATATTGCAAGTTAGACACAATATTAATGATAACCACAGAATACAATATAACACAAAGACAAAAAGAAAACACAGATACAATGGGGTAGACCATAATAGAAAACCATATACATAAAATAACAAACAGAATCAAATAGAAAAAGAGTCAACAAGAACATGAAATCAAAACTAGAATGAGCAAATCACATATATCAATAATCACCCTAATGTGAATGGCCTAAATTTGCCAGTCAAAAGATTCATAGTGTCTGAATGGATTAAATAGCAAGACCTGGGGGTTGGGAGGTAGCACAGTATGTTAAGGGCACATGGCACGAAGCACAAGGACCCGCACAAGGATTCTGGTTCAAGCCCTCAGTTCCCCACATGAAGGGGGATTATTTCACAAGTGGTGAAGCAGGTCTACAGGTATATTTCTATCCCCCTCTGTCTGCCCCTCCTCTTTTGATTTCTCTCTGTCCTATCCAACAACAGCAGCGATAACAATAAGGGCAACAAAATGGGAAAAATGGCCTCCAGGAGCAGTGGATTCATAGTGCAGGAACCAAGTCCCAGAAAAAACCCTGAAGGTGGGAGTCGGGCGGTGGCGCAGTGGGTTAAGCACATGTGGCGCAAAGCACAGGGACTGGCCCAGTTCGAGCCCCTGGCTCCCCACCTGCAGGGGAGTCGCTTCACGGGCGGTGAAGCAGGTCTGCAGGTGTCTATCTTTCTCTCCCCTCTCTCTCTATCCAACAACAAAGCAACGTCAACAATGGCAATAATAACCGCAACGAGGCTGCAACAACTAGGGCAACAAAAAGGGGGAAAAATGGCCTCCAGGAGCGGTGGATTCATGGTGCAGGCACCGAGCCCAGCAATAATCCTGGAGGAAAAAAAAAACAAAAAACCCTGAAGGTAAAAAAAAAAAAAAAAAGACCCATCTATTCTGTGTCTCTAGGAAATACAATCCCCCAAAACCAAAAAAGACAAAAGGAAGCATAGGGGACAGGCTTGAACAAGGTATTCTAAATCAATATTGCAGACAAAAGGGCAGGAACAGCTATTGTAATATCAGATAAATTAGATTATCAGGCAAAAAAAGTGACAAGTAACTAGTGAAAAGTGACAGACATGGATACTACATACTGGTCAGAGAATAATCCAATAGGAAGATGTAACCATCATCAATATATATGCTCCCAATATGACCGCATTCAAATATACCAAAAAAAGTACTTACTGACCTCAAGGGAGACATAACAATAGCACATTATTGGTTGGAGACTTCAACCAACCACTCACAGCAAGATAGGTCATCAGGACAAAAAAATCAACAAGAACATAAATTAATAAAATAGAATCCATAAAGAGGGTCCAAAAGATTAATGAAACCAAGAGCTGGCTCAATGGAAGGATAAGTAAAATAGATAAACCACTGTCTAGACTCACAAATATAAAAAGAGAAAAAGCTATAATAAAAATAACCAGGAAGCAGAGAGATGAAATTACAACTGAAAATGGGAAGATGCAAAGAATTACACATGAATATTATGAATATCTCTATAGAAATAAACTGGATAACCTAGATGAAATGGATGCATCCCTAGAATCATACCACCTGACAAGCCTAATCCAAGAGGGAGTAGATAGTTTAAACAAGCCAATCACTAGTTTAGAAATTTGAATCAGTCATAAAAAAATATTCCTAAGAATAAAAGCCCAGGCCCAGATGGCTTTATTAATGAATTCTATAAGACTATCAAAGAAGAACCAATACCTATTCTCAAACTATTCCATAAAATTGAAGGTCAAACACTACTGGACATGTTCTATGAGACAAACATCATTTTTATCCCAAAGCAGGAAATGATTCTACCAGAAAGGAAAACTACAGACCTATATACCTGATGAACACTAATGCAAAGATCCTGAGCAAGCTCTTGGCAAATTTAATCCACCAACATATTAAGAGAATAAGTCGTTAAGACCAAGTGGGATTCATCACTGAGTAACAGGGATGGTTCGACACCTGTAAATCAATCAACACAATTCATCATATCAACAAAAAGAAAGATTAAACTCACATGGTTATATCAAATGATGCTGAAAAGGCATTTGGCTAGTTGCAACACCCATATACGATAAAGACCCTCTAGAAAATGGGAATAGAAAGACCATTCCTTAACATAATAAAGACCATTTATGACAAACTCACAGGGAACATTATTTTCCATGAAGAAAAGTTGAAAGCTCCCCATACCACCAAAGTGGGAGTCAAATAAGGGTGTCCACTATCTCTGGTGTTATTCAACACAGTCTGGAGGTCTTCATCACAGCAATTAGATAAGAAGGAGATATCAAAGGCATACAGGTTGGAAAAGAAGAAATCAAACTATTATTCCTTCCTGATAACACAGAATTATACCTAGAGAACCCCAAAAACTACCAAAAAACTACAGGAAATGATAAGTAAATTCAGTAGAGTAGCAGGATTCAAAGTCAATACGTACAAATATGTGGCATTTCTGTATACAAACAAGGAATACTCTTACATAATCTAACACACTATTAATAATAAATAAAAATAAATTTTAAAAGGACAGGATTAGTCACCAGCTACATGAATGCCTTAACTAGTCATACTAATTATCATGAAGATATATAGATTCTTCCTAGTCTTTCGCTTATCTGTTCTCTAAATAAACACTAAAACTTCTTCACACAGATTCCAATTTATCAGGCAAACTTAAAACACAAACATCATTGTCTCCAGGACAATGCTCTCATCTTAGAGTAGACTTGATATTAATGGATCTAATACCTAAATTTAATTTTAGAAGAAAAAATAAGTTTAAAGAATAGCTATATCTCTCTAGAAACTTCTTTTTTAAAAAGTTTTTTTAATCTTTATTTATTGGGTAGAGACAGCCAGAAATCGAGAGGGAAGGGGATGATAGAGAGGAAGAAAGACAGAGAGACACCTGCAGCCCTGCTTCACCACTTGCAAAGATTTCCCCTTGGAGGTGGGGACCGGGGACTTGAACCTGGATCCTTGTGCATTGTAATGTGTGCTCTCAACTAGGTGAGCCACCACCCGGCCCCCTCTCTCTAGAGAATTCTTAAGGAAATATGTTCATGGTAGATTTTAAGCCATACTCTAGGCAAAATATTATTCCTTACCTACATACAAATATATAACATAGTTTACCCTAGCAGATTTTGTCACATGAACCTTGTATAGGTTCCATATCATTTTCTCATGTGTTAACAGTATTTTAATGTCTTTATTCACTTAGATTTAAAACTAGAATTTAAAAAGGAAGTTAGTGTTATATCATTCATTTCCAATCAGCACTTTATTTAGTAAAAATCACCTTTGAAAGTAAATAATTAGGAATGATAATATGAGTAGCTATTTCTCACAGAATTATTTCTCTCAGAAATGTGGTCTGAAACTTAAGCATAAGAACACTAAGTGGAAAAGTAGGAATCTTGATTTTATCATTTCTTCAGTCAACCTACTCAAGTATGAATACATTTAAGAAGCTGACTAATGTGAAACTAGAAGACTATTTACCAATATGTTGTGGAGATTGATAGTGATTCTTCTTCTGCCTTTTTGTTCTCTCAAATCTAGCTTAAATGAATCTCCATGAATCTTTTCCAGATTGTATGCAATACTTAGCATCCACTTAATTGATTTAACTAAAAGAATATGATGGTTATAATCCTCTGATGATAGTTCATAAGCGGCGATAAGACTTGTGGCCAAGCTCTCATACGGCTTGACCTTTAAATCAAGTTACTATGCTGTGAGAACATCTAAATGAACACTTATGGAAGAGCCCATATGGAAAAGAACTGAGGCCTCTGGCCATAATTCCCATAGATAAGTTTGAAAGCAGATGCTCCAGATTCCTATAACTGCAGGAGCATTTGACAGCTGTACTGCAGTGTTGTAATAGAGCTTACTTAAGTCAGAACTACCTAACGACATTTGTTGTTTCAAGATACTAAATTTTAGAACATTTTTGCAACCGTATATAATGCTTTTTTCATGAAAGACAATGACTTTTATTTTAGAATTTTGACAATTTTCAGTTTAGGTACTAGTGCATTAACAAATAGGACCAACATCTATTTAGAAGTAAACAAAAGTTCATTTCTCTTACATCCAGTGTCCTTAGGGCAAATGGGCAATGGGAACTTATAGAAAATCTACACATGGGGAAGCAATTACAGAAGCCAGACCTCAAACCTTCTGCACCCCATAATGACCCTGGGTCCATACTCCCAGAAGGATAAAGAATAGAAAATCTAATAGGGGAGGGGACGGGACACAGAGCTCTGGCAGTGGGAGTTGTACCCCTCTTATCCTATGGTCTTGTGTTTCTATTTTACAAATAAGTAAATGAAAAATCTCCACATGTAAATTCAGCACTCTACCAGTTGATGAATTAGTCATTTCTTATATGTCTTCTATTGCTGCTTTTCTACTCAGTAACATAAGCCAGGGTAAAGAAATAGTTGTAGTAAGTTAAGTATGCATGTCACTGTGTACAGGGTCCCTAGTCCCCACCTACAAACAGGGAGATTCAAGAGCAGTCAAACAGTGCTACAGCTATCTCTCTTTCTCTCTCCCTCTCGAAACCCTATCACATCTCAATTTATCTCTTGTCCTGTCAAATAAAAAGGAAGAAAAAGGAATATCTTCCAGGAATGATGGATTCATTATGCAGGAATTGAGCCCTAACAATAGCCCTGACGTCAATAAAATAAAATAGAATAAAGTAAATAAAGAAAGAAAACAAAATGAATTAGGCTACATGCTTTCTTACAAACAGTTGTGATTCCGCCCTTGCAAACATTTCAGAACTACACTTCTCTGCTCCTTGAGGTTGGCTATGGTCATGTGATTGGCCTCAGTGAATTAAATAAGTTATGAGGTCTGATCAGAGGCCTGGAGAGACAGCCTGTGAGTTGCTGTGTTTCCCTTTGTAACAGTGACTAACAAGACCATAGGCTGTTGGATTTTGATCAGCTGCCATTGTCCATCTGTAGTGATGATGCACAACAAAAGAAAAATAAACTGTGTTGAGCTCTAGACAGATGTCGAGGTTATTTATTACTGAATATTTACCTAAATTATAAATTGTATAAATTCTCAAAATAATTGGAGAAAGACTCATATATCTTTTTTTTTTCCTCCAGGGTTATTGCTGGGCTCAGTGCCTGCACCATGAATCCACCACTCCTGGAGGCCATTTTTCCCCATTTTTGTTGCTCTTGTTGTTGTAGCCTCGTTGTGGTTATTATCATTGCCATTGTTGACATTGTTCGTTGTTGGATAGGACAGAGAGAAATGGAAAGAGGAGGGGAAGACAGAGAGAGGGAGAGAAAGACAGACATCTGCAGACCTGCTTCACCGCCTGTGAAGCGACTCCCCTGCATGTGGGGAGCCGGGGGCTCGAACTAGCATTGTTGTGCCCGTCCCTGAGCTTTGCGCCACATGCGCTTAACTCACTGTGCCACCGCCCGACCCCCAAGATTCATATTTCTTTAAAGAAATCAACAAAAAATAAAATTATCTTCCTGCCTTCAACAAACCAAATAACAGCAACAAACAAATTTCACTTTGCTCATCAAAAACCATAAAAACACTGTCATAGTTAACTTTCTGTGGTCAGAAGTATTGTGTGGTGAGTTAAAGGTAGTCAGGTGAAAGAACTGCATTGAGATCTACTATGTATCAGTCATTTTGACACAGAGGTCAATATTCTAAATAATATTGTGATGCGTTTTATTTTAAAAATATTGGTCAAGTCATCAAACTATTGTCTACAGGATTTCAAAGTAGATTTTACAACCTCTGTACTACTATACCCAATTTTGCAAATTTAGAATGTAGTCAACACTGTCTATTCAGAATTGTTCTCAAAGAATCGAAAATTCCTATTACCCTCCACTCCTTTCTTTTCCTTTTCTTTTTTTTAAATTTTTTTATACTTTAGTCTGACTCTCAGAACACACAATAGAAAGGCAGTGATGTTGATTGATCACTGCAGGTAAAGATTCATGACTTCTACCTGAATGTTAGCCACATCAAATTCCAGTGATTTAAAGGGAGAATCTCTGTCATTGTCAATCATCAAATGTCAGATGTCTAAAATTACTTGATGCAATAAGTTTTTGAGTTTAATGGGAATCCTTCACCACCCCTTTAACCTCTATTTCAGGAAGTAGTAACAAAAGGCATTTTTAAATCAGGTCTCAATGTGACTTTACCGTTTTCTGTTTGTTTTTACCCTTTGGATAAATTCAGAGCCACTGAATTTCAGTTTTCTCATAGGTGTAGATAATGCCCACTTGAAAGGGGATAAGACATTCACCACCCTAACCTGCTCCCTGCCACACAGCAGACATAAAGTGTCTGTTTTCATTTTTTTAAGTTATTATAAATCTTAATAACTGAGTAAAACATCAATAGACCAGGTGAAGCTATCTAGAAATAGTTTCAGATACTTAATCACTTAGAGCTTTTTTGTTTGTTTGTTTTTGTTTTTACTGGGGCTTCATTGCTTTACGGGTAGATTTCTTTTCAGCTAGAAAAAGAAAGACAGCGGAAGAGAGGGGAAAGTGTCACAACATTGATGTTGCTTCCAGTGCAATGAGCACCAGGCTTGAATTTGAGCCATGCCCATGACAAAGCAGGCACACAGGTGAGTCATCTTGCTGGCTCTCCATCACCTTGAGAAAGATGCTACTGTACTTCAGTGAGGAATAAAAATACGTGTGTGCATAATGACTGTATGTGGACGACACAAGTACGTTTACCCAGAAAGCGTTATTTATATAGATGTTCATAGCAACACTGTTTGCAATAGTAAATACAAACACAAGATTTTATTTTATTTTATTTTTATTTAATATTTATTTATTCCCTTTTGCTGCCCTTGTTGTTATATTGTTGTAGTTATTATTGTTGTTACTGATGTCATCATTGTTGGATAGGACAGAGAGAAATGGAGAAAGGAGAGAAGACAGAGAGGGAGGAGAGAAAGATAGACACCTGCAGACCTGCTTCACCGCTTGTGAAGTGACCCCCTGCAGGTGGGGAGCTGGGGGGTCAAACTGGGATCTTTACACGGGTCCTTCCACTTTGCGCCACATGCACTTAACCTGCTGTGCTACCACCCGACTCAACATAAGATTTTAAACATAAATCAGCAGCAGAATGAATAAGATTTTGCTTTTGGTGACACAATTTTGCTTTTTTTCTTTAGCACCAAACATACTCTATTATTTAGATAGTATTCTAGAGCAAAAATAGAATTTCTATTTCAAATATACAATGACCATTGATTTTTCTTTTGTTAGAGCATTTTATACTAATATATTTTTTTCAATTCTCTTAACATTTCCAAATATTAGACTGTGTCATCTTTTGAGCATAATAAAAATAGCAAACTTAACCCAAAAACAAATTATATGAAAGTGGATAAATTGTTTTCAGTGCAAAAATATAATCTAAGATAAATGCAAACGCTTCCTTTCTGTAAGACCCCATTGTCTCCTGACAACTATTCATAAAGCTGTGTACAAAACTGGCAATGAAATGAGTCCATTTCTGTGGAAATATACTCATTCCTATTCAGTTTGCTGACTCTCCAAGGAATTATGAATTGATTTCCTAGTTTGAAAATGCAGTTCATGAATCTGAAGAAAACATATAAAGATTCAATAACTAACAGTTTTCCTTTAGATGTCGAGACAACTGTTATAACAGTTTTAAAACGAAAGAAATGAAAATTGAAAAAGCTTTTTGCTTGTAGATATCACTGAAATTCCTGGTTAACATATCCTCTAAACTTAAAGATTGACTTTCTTTAAAACTTAATTTTCCCTAGAATGAAGATAAAAGTGCAGGTAGGGGGAGTCGGGCTGTAGCACAGCGGGTTAAGCGCAGGTGGCGCAAAGCACAGGATCGGCATAAGGATCCCGGTTCGAACCCTGGCTCCCCACCTGCAAGGGAGTCGCTTCACAGGCGGTGAAGCAGGTCTGCAGGTGTCTATCTTTCTCTCCTCCTCTCTGTCTTCCCCTCCTCTCTCCATTTCTCTGTCCTATCCAACAACGACAACAACAATAATAACTACAACAATAAAACAACAAGGGCAACAAAAGGGAATAAGTAAATAAAATAAATTTTAAAAAAGTGCAGCTAGGGAATTTGCAGTGAGAATCAGGACAACAGTTGTGAGAGTTGTTACTGAATATTCAGAGGCATGGTCCTTGTCTTCTGACCAGCCTCATGTTGATATGGTCCACAAATGGCAGGAGTAATTCACAGACCAAAGGCGGGATATTCCATCACCAGTTCTGGAGGACTGTGTACAATATTGACATTTAAAAATAGTTTTCTATAGACAGATTGCGGTTTGTATAAGTTGACATTTGAAGCACACGTCTTTCTCCAGCTTCCTGTGATTCCATCCACTCTGTGTGCGATTGTTGCTAAACCCATTTGTGCTTTTTTTCCCATTATAGTGTGTGTGTGTGTGTGTGTGTGTGTGTGTGTGTGTGTGCGTGTGCGCGTGCACAGGGAGGGGGGGTTCTTTGTATGAATGTCCTGCCTCAGATCTTGTCACCTAGATCCCAACTCCTCTTTCATACTTGAATCCTTTACTCCTATAATAACTCCTCGTCCCTAATCAATTATTTCGTCTTCAATTGGATTTTTCCATTAAGCATAACATTTTCTGGTTAGGAGTTGATTTAGTGATACAGAGTGACTATTTTGCATGTATGAGGTCCTACTTTGTATTCCAGAATTTTGTTAGACTTTTCCATAAATGTGATCAGGGAGGTGGTGTGATAAATCATGCGTTGAGCTCTCAAGCATGTGGGCCTGAGTTCATCTCCCGCAGTGAATGTACCAAAGTGGAGCTCTGGTTCCCTTTCTCTCTCTCTTCCTACTTCTTTCATTAACCAATAAGTATATAAAAAAGATTATAAAATAAAATAGAATAAAAAACCTTAAAAATATGCCATAAGAACATGTTCTGTGTCCTCTGACTTATATAAAAACAGAATAAACAGTTGTCCCTGGAACTCACATTCTGCTTCTGTTTTTGTGCTATTTGGGCTTCATGATGGATGCTTCTGTTGGGTGCTGAGGAGCCCCTTCCAGAAGATTCCATAGACACTGAGATGAATGACACAGAGTTACCAATAATATAATATAAACATGTGTTATTCACACAAAATATTACAAAAGGATTGCCCAGGGATAACAGCTGAGGTTTAGTTTTGAGTGAAACAAAAACAAAGAAGGTTGAGTAGCTTTGGTGGAGTGGTATGGAGAGGTGCTGTGTGCAAGATAGACCTTGAGTGGTCTTTCATATCCACTCTCCCAGATGAGGTTTAATAGGGGAAGAGTAGAGATATGAAAGCTGTGTGGAGTCAAATACTAAAGTATTTATTATACTAGTTTCCTCTTCTTCAAACTTCTCTAGAAAGTCTTCTTCACCACCACTTACATTTTAATTCCATCTCAACAGAGTTTAAATTTTGAATATAGAGAGGATTCTTATCAAAGGTCATATTATCAAACCCAATGAAAAATGTTCTGCACCACTGCGTTGGATGACCCAGTAGATTTTGACCCATTTAACCACTTATCTCTCTGATACATTCTCCTCCATCTCTATTTAGAACACCATACTCTCTAGGTTCTTCACAGTTCTTTGGCTTCTCTATCCAATCTCTTCTGTACAACACTTCTTTACTCTTTAACCTGGAAATATTGGGGTCATTTGATCCTCTGTTTTTCTTTCTCTTTCATCTGAAAACTTAATTGCCATAGAACAGATATTTGTGTTGCTTTAAATAGCTACATGCCAATGCAAGTTTATGTCTTCATGTATTTTTTTTTTCATGTGATTTTCCAGACTTAAAATTTAGGCTATCTGAAAGTCCTATTTAAGCTTCTGTTAGACATCTGAAACTTCAAACTTCCCTTCAGATGTTAAATTTTCCTTTCAAAAATGTGTTCCTCTTTCCAACATCTCTGTGTTAGTAAATGACATCACCAGACTTCTGGATAAAGTCAGAAACCCAGAATCATTATTGCTCACGGATTATTTCTGTTCCTTTACCCTCCCACCTGTGCTGTTCTCCAAGATCACATCTTCCTGTCTACAGCAAAGTAAAGCTAGTTAGCTTAATCTGCCTAAAGCTGTTTGCAGTAGAATACATCATTACCTATTCTAAATCTTCACAATTTTCCCTTGATTTACTTTGCTAAAAATCCCACCTCAACTCCTTCTTTCCACAGTTTGTCAGAGTAGTAGTATTTAAGAAATAAATCAGATCATATTATTCCCCTGCTGAAATCATTCTAATAGCTGACACATTAAGAGTAAATTCCAGACTACTTATCATGCCATACACAGTGGCGTCTATGTAACTAATATGATTATTCTACAGCAGAAACTATTCTAAGTACTTTCTAGGTATTCGTTTATCTCATTTTCACCAGCCCTGTAATTTACCCCCATTTTCAAGCACAGGAAATGAACCACGAAGATGTTAAATAACCTGTTTATGGAGGCACAGCTAGAGGATGGTGGAGCCACAATCTAAATTTAAAACCCACCTCTAGAGTTTACACCCTGCCCACCACATATTACTGTTTCTAATGAACAAAGGCATGAACAAAGAAAAAGAATGATTGCTTAGTGAGGCATGAAATGTGTGGTTATTCAGCTATCCCTAAATTCACCTAGAGATGTGAAGTCTTTGCTTTACAAGTCAGTGCAAAGAAACTTACTTATTCTCAGCAGCACTTTATTTTTCTGTGCCAGCATTAGGTCACGTTTAACCGGAATGATCTTTTTCTTCTTTTTTCTCAGTCCAACCATACCATCAGCATAATGGCCTTTAGATTCCAGTCCACAGTGTTGGGCTGCTTGTTAATGGCACACAGAAGCTTGAAAAAAAGGCAAAAGAACACAGAGAGCATTTCAGTGTGTTACAGAATTGCCATCTGAACTGAATTCGTTCTCCTTGTAAACATCATATACACACACACACATATATATATTATCTGTCTCTAGCACTAGCACCATTTTTTTCTCCAACTTACAGTTCCACACCTTTATGAGAGATCCAAAACTGGTCATCAGAGTCAGTGAAAAAATTTTTGATTTTTGAAGGATAAAGTATAGGATACAGACTGAATGAAGCTCTGTTCCCATCTTTATAGCAAAGGTAGACAAACTATAAATGGTGATGTATAAAAATTGTTTTAATGTGCAAAATGATATTACCACACAGAGGAGAGATTAATTCTTACAATAATTAGAGAAACTTCAGGGAGTTGGTGATAGGAATTTATTAAGATATTATTTCTTGAATTCCTACTGTGTTGTGGGCTCTGTCTGAGGCATATCATATATTCCATAGAATTTATTAATTGAAGTCAGATAAACAAAGAACAGGGTGCAGGCGGTGGCTCACCTGGTCAAGCACACACACTACAGTGCACAAGGATGCAGGTTCAGGCCCCTGGTCCCCACCTGCAAGAGGGAAATCTTCACATGTGATGAACCAGTATTGCAGGTGTCTCTCTGTCTATCTCATCATCTCACTCTCCCCTCTCAATTTCTCTCTGTCTCTATCCAAAAATAAATAAATAAAAAATGAAAAAGGAAGATCTCCTGACTCTTCTCAATTAACATGTGTTTCCTAATACTGGGCACATTTTGTTCATTCTAGCAACTCTATTTGTTTATAAATACTCATATCTCTTTGTGAGGAAGAGCAGAAATAAGACAGGAAGAAGCTATTTTCTGCTCTGCTTTTGAGAGAGATGTACAGGAACAAACTCTTCTTGAATATAAGGTACCAAGATGGTCACCATACATATAATATACTGGAAATTCTTGCTAGGACACAGAACTATAATTTTCATAGGAGAGATATCCCTGTAATCAGGCTTGAAAGTACTTTGAAAATGGTCCCTTTTGATGATATTTAGTCTAGTTATTTCTTTTTAAGTCAGTTTCCTAGTTTGCTTCTAAATTCCCAGTGTATTCCATAATTGAAAAGTAACTGTGTAGTTGAGATGATAAGTATCTGCTATGATATGCTTTTAAATTATGCATAGTTACTGTTAGTTACTGAAGAAGTCACAATACTAAAAAGGAAATCACTTTAGGACCATAAAATAAATACAAAAAAGCAAGCTGAAGTTAGTTTTTGACTCATCATTTACATTAATTTCCTGAGCTTCAGCAAATCTCTGTTTATATAAATATATATGTGTGTGTATATATACTCATATATGTATATATATGTATATATATACTATATATACATATATATGTATATGTATACATATGCATATGCATATACATATATATACCTTCCCCCGGCATGGCTGACGGCTGTAGTTGGGAGGTTAAGTCACCGGATGTGAAGCTAGAGGTCTGTGATCGAATCCCTGGAATCGGATGTCTCCACTCTAAGGTAAGCCCAAACATGAGGGGGAAGAGGGGACATTCAATTTATATCCTGGAATATCATGGTGAACCTTGCTGTAATGTCTCCTCTCTCTCTCTCTCTCTCTCTCTCTCTCTCTCTTTTCCACCCTGTCTGTTGTCTTCTTTATCAGAAATTTAAAAATAAAGATAAAAAAAGCAGTGGAATCAAACATCTACAGAGGTTCAGTGCCATACAAATCATCAATTATTGATTGTGTTCAGAAAAATTAATATTTAATATTTATTTTTAATATTACTCCTTCTTCTGCCATATATATATATATATATATATATATATATATATATACATTTGGTTACATCTGAATGGTTCTTTTTTCCTTTATCTGAAATTTTCAGCATTTTTTTTGTTTGGTTCACCCCAGACTAATTCAGTGCTTTTCTTCCTCTACCCAGGTGATCAGATCTAGGAACTGAACAGAACACAGCTTCTCTTGAAATCAATTCCACACTTTTCTCCCCATTGTTCTTTAAAAGGAAGTGACAGACACTTTACCAAGACAGTATAATGAAAACTGCAAAGGAAAATAACAAGACTGCATGCCAGTGAGACTGGGATTTTGGCGGAGTATGGGTATTACCTGGCAAGGCCACTATAGGCTTTGAAGGAGACAAAGAAACAGTTTTCCATTTGCTCTATCTTCAGTTACCTTAAACTAATGTCAGATTATCAAAGGTATGCTGACTTTAGCCTATACCCAGAACCTCTGAGTTTGGAAGGTTTTTTCATAAGTTAACAGTTTTAAGAAATCATATAAATAACTTCTTTTCATGCCTATCTTCTAAATGCCAGGCACTTTTTTTTCACATTCGAAATTTTGTATAAGATTATTACCATCTTTGAGAAAGTTGGGGTTGTCTGCCGGGGCAAGTCAGGTTGGTGTTATGGTAGCAACTGCAACTTTGTGTCTAAAAAGTATTAAGTTATAAAGAAGAACAAATTGCTTAATAATCTGAAACCTAAGGGCAATAATATAGCAGATGAAATTTGGCATCTCCATTTTGGAAAAAGTTAGTGGGTCTATTTCAAGAGGCCCATGACTTTACTAATTTTGCCTGAACTTGACAGTAACATGCAGGTAGGTCAAAGGTATTATCTGGGGAGATGGTGTCAGAGTTGGTAAAAAGGACTAGAAAGCTGGATCAGGGAAGAAAGTAGCTCCCAAATCTGGGAAAAGTATATAAGTACCATTTACTGTAAGCCCCATCAATTTGATCTGGGGTCTATATTCAGTGCAGATGTCTGTGTAACCTCTGTATCCCTGTAGGTCTGACTTCACATTCTGTGGTCATAGCTAGGAACATTCCAGGCTGTACCTATTGCCAGACCCATCTTCCTAGAGTGATAGAGGAGTTTGGTTCTACCTCCCTTTCAAGAATGGGGCAGCCTCTACCATTCTTGATCCACATTGAGGGCAAGGTCATTTAGGGGCCAACATAAGGGTCCATTATGCTGTTTCTGATGGGGATGACCATTGACAGTGGAGAGAAGGATCTATTAGAGGTCTAGAGAGATGAGGTGGCTTGGTAGTAAGGCAAAAAGCTAAAAGTATGCTAGTCTCTTGCCTTTATCCAGCTTTTGTAGTCCTTACTTTGTCTGACAAGGTTAGCCTTGGAGTGATTGAGAGAAGTGAAATAGGAGAGTAAGGAGAGTATCTAGTATCTAGGTCTAAGTTGAAAGTATTTAATTAAGTACTTTATTTATTTATTTATTTATTTAGATCTTTCTATTTGCTTGTTGAACTTACTGGGTCACTGAAAATTGTTGTGTACTTTTGCTTTAAGGTATATATTTTCCCCTAACTTATGAATACATGTTCTCTGTCTCTTGGGCCCTGGTTCATATCTAGATGTTGGGGCTTTGTTAGGAAGTGCACTTCCTGAAATGGTATTAAGGATCCCTATGAGCTAGGAACAGTCTTACTAGAGTACTGGACCTGAAGGGTTGACATCACAGGCCTGTCATCTGTGGATACCATCCAAAGTGAAACATGCAGAGGTGGTGCTGGTTGCATAATTAGGTTGAAATCAGCAGATGCAGTATCAGTTGGTACGGTTCAAGAGAAGTCTGCTGAAAAATGAGCCAAGCCCCAGAGATTCCAAGACTGAGAGAAATATGGGTTTTACAAAGAATGGGGAAAGTTGTTCCTGTCTTTGGGTTTAAGAAGATGATAGATAGTTATTATTATAACCAAGTCATTTGGAAATTTGACTTTGAAAGTCCCATTGTTAGGATCATACAAGACCCCACCATGATTTATGTTATTTAATGCTATTTACATATAGCTCTATCTAATATAGTGACTCGGCTAGTTGCTTCTGGTCTCTCTGATCTAACATTATAGTTGATTTAATATTTCAGGGAGAAAAGTCATTACTGGAGATGTATTACCAATTTAAGCCCACAATTAAAATTCAATCAGGTTATCAATTTGAAGCCTTAAATGCTAAGATTAAAGGAATATATACTGATAATTGGGGCCTGTGCATCAAAAAGTTTGAGTTTCTTTCTGGTTTTGATAGTGGGTGAGAGGGTAGGGGGAGACGGAGACAGCTGCAGCACTGATCTAACACTTGCAAAGCTTCCCCTCTACAAGTGAGGAGCTGAGGGCTTGAAGTGATATCATTGTAGATGGTAATGTGTGAGTTCTCTTTTTTTTTTTTTTTTTTTTTCCCTCCAGGGTTATTGCTGGGCTCGGTGCCTGCACCATGAATCCACCGCTCCTGGAGGACACTTTTTCCCCCTTTTGTTGCCCTTGTTGTTGTAGCCTCGTTGTGGTTATTATTATTGCCCTTGTTGATGCTATTCGTTGTTGGATAGGACAGAGAGAAATGGAGAGAGGAGGGAAGACAGAGTGGGGGAGAGAAAGATAGACACCTGCAGACCTGCTTCACCGCCTGTGAAGCGACCCCCTTGCAGGTGGGGAGCCGGAGGCCCAAACCGGGATCCCTACGCCGGTCCTTGCGCTTTGCGCCACATGCGCTTAACCCACTGCGCCACCGCCCGACCCCCATGTGAGTTCTTTTTTAAAAATTAAAAAAAAATTGATAGAGCAGAGAGAAATTGAGATGGGACTGGAAAATAAATAAAGACACATTCAACACCACTTTACTGCTCATGAAGATTCCCCCCTACAGGTAGGTTTCAGGTACTAAGTAAATGTCCATGAGCATGATAATGCCTGTGCTCAGCTGGATGTGTCATTGTCTGGTCCCACCATAATTATTATTATTTGTTAAAGATGGATTCACATATTCTCATGAAAGAAAAAGAGACACAGTCATAGCGAACGAGACAAATGCACTGCACAGCTCTGGCATATGGTGATTCCAGAGATTGCACCTGTGATTACTGGACCCACCAGCGGGCAAATCCAGTATAATTCCACTGTGCATTCTCTCTGCTCCTTAGTATCTCACGTCAAGTAAATAGGAAAACAGACATTATTTCTGGAATTTGTTACTGAATAATCTAAGCTGGAAACAAGCACTAATACATTATTTTTCTCTAACGTGCTACCACTTAAATATTTAAGAATATTTATGCTATGCTAGTTTTTAAAATTTGTTTAAAAAACTAAAGTTGAATTTCAACCAAATATTTACAGACTTCAGAAACAGCTCTTTAAAAAGTAACTTAATGGCAGTTACAATGCAAAATAAAAAAAAATAAAACAATGATACCTTCTGCAGCAGATTAAAGAACATCTATAAGTGTAAGGTAAATCATGCCTCTCATCTATCATGGATTTTATTTCTTTTTTAAATATCCTGACTCTACTACTGACGTTCAGTGTCATCTACAAGTGTTTAACCTTTGTGAAATTAATAGTCCTAATCTGCAATAGGAAATGAATTCTGCTTCATGGTTGTCATGACAACATCCAATGTACTCTATCTCCTTTGTTCTTTTTTTGTACAAATAATTATTTTATTATTATTATTATTTATTTTAAAAAGGAGACATTAACAAAACCATAGGATAAGAGGGGTAGAACTCCACAAAATTCCCACCACCAGATCTCCGTATCCCATTCCCTCCCCTTATAGCTTTCCTATTCTTTATCCTTCTGGGAATATGGACCCAAGGTCATTATGGGATGCAGAAGGTGCAAAGTCTGGCTTCTGTAATTGCTCCCTTGCTGAACATGGGCATTGACTGGTAGTTTTCAGCCTGGTAGACTAGTTGTAGCAAACTCCACTCTATTTCATACAGTGAGGATGAAAGAAAAGCTTATTTGTAATAAAGATCTTTATTCAACTAACTGGTAAGGGGTAAACTGTATAAATATTACTATGTGGTTGAATATTTTTACCTAAGTCATTAAGTGATGACATTTGATTAAAAGGAAGTTTGTGTAATCTTGAAAGAGGTGTGTTCTCAGCAAGAGCAATATGAAACACTGTCTCTGAAAATAAGCTTTCTTTCCTAAGGCCGCTTAAGGGTTCTTTACTCATAAGGAATTCAGAAGTATCTGACTTCCTCCTCTCCTTACTCCCACATCAACAATAAGGACAAGTCCTGCAATGTTTCTGCTATCCAGTCTCAACTACCTAGTTTAGATTTTTATCATATTCTTCTGGAATGAACCTAATAGCCACTAAATTCATGTTTTCCTCCTTTATATTTTGTACAAATCATAATTTTCCTAAAGATATGTAGATTCTTCAGTATGACCTACCCAGTAAAGGCTAAGCTTTCAAGATCTGATTTCAACAACTCCTTACACTTAAATCTTGTGCTTGCCACACCAGATTAGTGCTCAGAAGTTAACAACTAGTAGTTCTTGATACATTCCACGTTATTTTATTTCTATATTCTTCGGTCCCCTCCCCCTTTTTTCTTACTCAATCCAGGGGCAAGTTATTTTCAATAGGCCTTTTCTGAGTGCTATCTTCCTGTCTTTTTTATCTGGCTTCTTGGAAATCTCTCCACACTGGCTCCTCTATTAATGCACTTACAACAGGACATTAAAATTCTCTGTTTAGATTTCTTCATTTTTTAATGTGAACTCGTGGAAGAAAAAGGCCCTGTCTTATTTACACAGTCTCTGAAGTTTTTCCTGTCTCCTACAAATTGGGACACTTGTGTTTGCACATGAAATTGCTAATCCTTTCACTTTTGCTTAGTGAAATTAGGACTTAATTAATAATGCTCTATCGTAGTATTTCATGCTTGTGGATTGCTTGCTTGAAAATACAAACCATTCAATGTTTGCTTTGCCCTGAAGGTTGTCTTTATAGAACCCACACAAAGACCATGTTTAGGTAATCATATCCATCCTCTAGAGTAGTGGGAAGTTTCTGTTTATTGGCACTAAATAACTACAGCTGTCTACATGTGGCATGTGCCACAGTAGGTGACCCAGTTAATGGGTAAAGCCTAGTGTTTAATTGATGGGGTTGACCATTGTATAATTTGACATCCTCAGCTGAATTTTATTGGAAAATCAGTGTGGTGTCAATAGTAGATTATATCTTTCTCTAACATATACTGAGTCCTTCTAAGGGCATGGAAGTGTACTACTAGGAGACAGGGGCAGTGAATTTACATGAAAGAGATGAAAAGCCTTACTTATATCCTCTTATCAAATTTTGGTGAATCTGGATTTTGGCTCCTCTAGTTAGCCGATAATAATAAGTAATGAAAAAGTTCAAAAAATGAAGGGAGTCGAGCTGTAATGCAGCAGGTTAAACACAGGTGGAGCAAAGTGCAAGGACCTCCTTAAGGATCCGGGTTCTAGCCCCTGGCTCCCCACCTGTAGGGGAGTCACTTCACAGGTGGTGAAGCAGGTCTGCACGTTTCCATCTTTCTCTCTCTCTCTTTGTCTTCCCCTCCTCTTTCCATTTCTCTCTGTCCTAGCCAACAATGACAACAACAATAATAACTACAACAATAAAACAAGGGCAACAAAAGGGAATAAACAAATAAATAAACATAAAGAAGTTAAAAAATGATCATTTAGACCAATCCAAAGATGTCGTTGTTTAGAATAAAATAAGTCTCATAAGACTTCATTTTCTCCCTTCATTAGGGAACACAGAGTCTTGAACTCTATTCCTTGTACAGGGTAACATGTACACACTACCATGTAAGCCACCATCTGACCTCATAGGATATTTCATTGATTAGTGCATGTTGGACCATCCTTACTTTCCTGAAATAAATCCAACCTGGTAACAATGTTTGATCCTTTGACTTATTACTGAATTCAGTATGTTAAGATTTAGTTGAGAAGGTTTACATCTAACCTTCATCAGTGATATTTGTATATAGTTTTTTATTTGTTTTGTGATATCCTTTTCTATCTAGTGTCAGAATAATATTGAACTCATAAAGCGTGCCTGGAAGTTTCTTCTCTCTCTCTCTATCTCTCCCCCTCTGTTTTCTCTCTTGGCGGTGAAGGGTGGGGACTAAGAAGGATAGGTCATCTCTGAAAGTTTTATAAAACTCACTAGTGAAGCCATCTGACACTGCCCTTTTGTTTTGGGGAATAGATTTCTTGTATTACCATTTCAATTTCCTGTATTTTTATTTATAAAATGGAAATATTGACAAGAGCATAGAATAAGAGGGGTACAATTCCCCACAATTTCCACAACCAGAAATTCATATCTCATCCCCTCCCTTAAAAAGCTTTCCTATTCTTCATCCCTCTGGGAGTATGGAACCAGGATCATTCTGGGGTACAGAAGGTGAAAGGTCTGGCTTCTATAATTGCTTCCCTTATGAACATGGGCGTTGAAAAGTCAATCCATATTCCCAGCCTGTGTCTCTCTTTCCCTAGTGGATCAGGGCTCTGGGGAGGTGAGTCTCCAGGACACACTGGTGGGGTCATCTGCCCAGACAAGTCTGGTTGGCATCATGGTAGCATCTGGAACCTGTTGGCTTAAAAAGAATTAATATATAAAGCCTGTCTCAATTTCTATTCAGGTATTATATTTACTCCTTATTCATATTTGGCAGGCTATCTGATTTTAGAAATTTGTCTACTTCTAGTTTTTCTAAATTATTGTACAGCTATTTATATTAGTTCTTTTTTATGCTTTGGAGGTTTGTGATATCTATCTTGACTTCATCTTTTTTTAAAAAAACTATTTTATTTATCTTGTTTTTTGAGAGATGTGCAAAGAGAGACACACAAAGAGAGAAACACCAGAGCACTGCTCAGCTCTGGCTTATGGTGGTGAGTGGGATTGAACCTGGGACTTTGGAGCCTTAGGTATGAGAGTTTGTTTGCTTAACCATTATGCAATCTCCCCTGCCTGACCATGTCATCTTTTTTTTTTCCTCCTGACTCTATTTATTAGTTTTTCTCCTTTTTTATTAATCTCATTAAAGTATTGTCAATTTTGCTTATCTTTTTGAAGAACCAATTGTTAATTTATTGTGCTATATTATTAACTTTTTGATGTCTAGATAATTTTCTGCTATAATAGCATTTCCTTCTTCCTATTTGTTTTTGTTTATTCTTTATTGACTTCTTTAAGCATAAAGTTAAATTGTATATTCAATACAATTGCTACATTCCATACATAGATTCAAATAGATCTGTTTATTTGTTTTGTTTCCAGGAGTTTTAAAATATTTTTATATGATTTCCTCATTGATACAGTAATTTTTCAGTTGACTGTTCTTTATTATCTTTATGTTTGAAGTTGCTTCATTTTCTTTTTTTGGTGGTTGATATCTAATTTTATATCATAGTATTCAGAAAATATACTGGAAATTATTTAAGTTTTTGTGACTATGTTAACATCTAGGTTTGTCTTCCAACATCTTCCTCATCAAGAGCTATTGTAACTTTACCTAGAAAGATGCTTAGCTTTAGGGCTAAAAGGATTCATAGCAGGAAGCTGGGAATGGGTTTAAACAATACAAGGCTTATTAAGGTGAAACAGGTAAAAAAAGCAATTATCATCAGGGGTTAAGAGTACACTTAGTCAATAAAGTCTGGGTATAGTTATCAAAATTGTAGTCCCATAAGAAGAAAAATTATCAGCTGAGTTATAGGTTGCTCATGGCTGTAGAGGGGTCTTAAAAGTTTACCAGCTAGAAGAGTCACACGTGTTCAGTTTCCAGGAGAAGTAGCCATGGCAGATACCTGGTTCACCTCCACCAAGGAAAGAGAAAGCTGCCCCAAGTCCATGCTTGTATACATTCCCTTCTCTGTGTGTGTCTCCTGCCTCAGGATGATGTCATTCGCATGCCAATAGTCCCAAACTCCTATTGGGGTCACAACAGAGAACATTCCTGTGAGAAGAATGTGTACTCATTGTTTGGAGGGGAATGGAGTGTCCTGTAGATAGCAAGTGAGCCCATCTATTCAAATTTCTCATTTAAGACTGTGGTTTTCTGGATTTTCCTAGTTTCTGCTCCCAGCTCTCTTCTTTTCCATGTCAAGAATCTCTGTGATGTATGTCTTGCTCTTCTTGATGTCCTGTAGCTTTTATGCCACTTCCATTGACCTTCTCTTCTAGTTTTCTATTGTCTGTGCAGGGATTTCACTACCCTGTCATACCGTTTGCTTACTCAGCTTTTAGCTTTATATATTCTACTGTTGATCCTCTTTGTACTATTTTAAGTTCAATGATTACATTCTTACTTGTTTCTCAGAATTGGTTAGTTTGGGAGATAATGACTTACAAGATAGCATTCTCTTCCTCTGTCTGTACACCACTTCCATGATACTTAACATCCACCATCATGCATTGGGTTAGCAGTGCCCTTTCTGCTGCGTTATGTAGCTCTTTGATTCATTTAGATATTTTCACATCCTTGTTGAAATATTTTTTACTTTTTTTATTAGTGACTTAATAATGATGGAAAAGATTGTGGTATAAGAGGGATATAATTCCCACTTCTAGAGTTCTGTATCCCCTCTTTTCCCTATGATTTATCCCTCTGGGAATATTGTCCAAAGATCTTTATACGATACAGAAGGTGGAAGGTGGAAGGACTGCTTCTCCACTGGACATGGATATAGACAGGTCAATCCATACCCCTATCCTGTTTCTCTTTCCCAAGTGAGGTGAGGTTCTGGAGAAATGGGGCTCCAGGACATATTGGTGAGGTCATCTGCCCAGGTAGGCCAGATTGGCATCATGGTAGCATCTGCAACTCCGTGGTTAGAAAACATTAAGATATAAAGCAGAAAATTTTGTTTAATTATCAGGAAACTAAATGTAAAAGTATAGCAGATTAAACTGGGGTCTTAATGTTGGAAGGAGCTAGGAAGTCTATTTTAGGTATATACTAAGGGGCCCATGACTGCACTTTGCTTTTTTCCTGAGTATGATAGGTAATATTCAGGTGGGCTACAAGTATTGTCTGGGAAGATAGTATCAGAGTTGAGGATAGGACTAGAAAGTTGTATCAGGGAAGAGAGTAGCTCCCAAATATGGAAAAGGTATATAAATACCATTAACTGTAAACCCCATTGATCTGACCATAGGCCCATATTTATTCATATTTGACATAGGAGCCTGTGTAACCTCTGCATCCTTCTCAGTCTGAGTTCGTACTCCATGGTCACAGCTAGGAACATTCTAAGCTGCACTCATTTCAGTGTCAGCCTTTTTCCAGTGGTAGAGTATGTGGTTCCAGCCTCTCTCCAGAGAGTGGCAATTTTTACTTGCTGTTCTACCTTAAGGGTAATGTGCTATAGAGACCCATAAGAGGGTAAGAGGGTAATATGATGTTGTTGCAGGTGGAGTTGACCAGTGATGATGGAGAGAGGGATCTGTTAGAGGTCTAGACCCATCATATTTATATGAGAATCCCAGGACTACCTGAGGAAGGCCCCAGATGATGGGGTGACCTGTTAGCAACCAAAAGGGCCATCATTAAAGTGTGCCTTTCTCTTGTCCTTATCCAGCTTTTGTAGTCCTTACTTTATCTGACATGTTTGGATTTAGAGTGATTAAGGGAAGTGAAATGGGGAGTATGTGAGGAGGGCATCCAGTTCTAAGTAGAAAATACTTGATTAAGTATATTATGGTGTCTTTCTTAGATCTTTCTACTTGCTTGTCACACTTATTGAGTCATGGTAGACTATTTTTCACTTTTACTTTAAGGTATATATATTCCCAGAGCTGGGGAAACAGCATAATGGATATGAAAAAGACTTTCAAGCCTGAGACTCCAAAGTCCCAGGTTCAGTTCCCAGCTCCACCATAAGCCAGAGCTGAGCATTTCTCTGGTAGCTCTCTCTGTATATCTTTCTGTATCCCTCTTTCACTAAAAATAAATAAAATACTAAAAAAAGACATATATTTCCCCTAACTTATGGATGCATATTCACATATGCTCTATCACTGAAATATTCTTTATTGTGCTAATTTTAGTGAACATCATTATAATTATTATTCTGAAATCCTATTAAATTAATTTATTACTGCTTCAGTAGAAATTACCTCCCAGAATTTTGCTGAGTTAAATTCTTCTATCTCTTAATTGTATTTGGTGTTCCATCTGACTTTCTATAGTGGAGGCCAAATAATTTTCCTTCCCAGTCCTGATGTAAGTTTTGAATAGCCACCTGTTGGGAAATTGTGCAGATGTAGTCACATCTGCCATGTTGTCCCCTCAGGCTATTGCTAGTTCCCACGAGAGTTCGGACATTCTCGAAGTGCCCTTCCCAACCAATCCTGTCCCAGCTCCTCACTCCTGGTTTTTGCCCTATAAAGCCCTTCTTCTACCACCCCTCATTCTCTTGCCCTCTCTCTTGCCCGCTTTTTACTTCAGTGATTAGACACAGGGAAGGTTGCTTTGCGAGGCGGCCATTTTGGCTACCTCCATGTGGCCAGAACCACTGCACTCTCACCCAACTCTGAGGTGCCCGCATGCGAATAAAGAATTGTGTTCCCTCTCCACTCTGGATCTCCTCTCTCTCTTCTCCTCCGTGGCACAGCCAACAGACACTGACCTTGGATGATGAAATTTCTGCTATTCTATAGGCTGGGTCCTCATAACCATAATTACTGAAGTCCAAGAGTCAGTGTACAATGTTAGACCAGGAGCTCAGACTATAGAGTGGAGGCTGGGTTGATGGGAAGCATTTGCTACTATTATAGTGCGTCAATAGCACAATTCTCCTAGTAGTTGTTTAAAATGAGGAAAATACTTTGCAGTTCCTTTGTACTCAAGATAGATTATACTTGTTGTATTTTCTCAGAAGCATTGGTTATAAACTGATCCCTTAATTGCAGACTGATTCTGATCTTGGAATTTGCAAGCCAAGTTGTCCTCTTGTGGAGAAAGCAGATATCTGAGCTGGCAGGTACTAAAGATGGTTGCAAATTGTGTATCTAGAAGGTTGTGCAAAAACTTACTGATACCTCTTAGCAGAGGGACTTGTATTTTGCTAGACACACACCACTGGCTTATACTATGTCTATAGTTTTCTCCAGAATCATTAATCCTCTCTGTCATTGTAAGGAGTAAAGGTTGGAAAGCCCAGGGAGCCAGTGGTGAGGAAAGGCAAGTGTTTCCTGTAATCATTCACTGTCTTCTCCATGATTGATTTTACATTGTACTTTAGGCTCAGTGGAGTGGGTCTTGTCTGTGACTGAAGCTTTATACACAATGGACTTTTCAGGAAACCTCCAGCACCACAGTTATTTCAGGAAGTTAGGACTTCAGGCACGAATTTCACACATGGGTGGAGTCAAAATTATAGTGATCCTTGCTTGAGGCTGGACCCTCAGTCTTGAAGAGACTATCATAAAATTAGGGCTGCAGACAAGAGGTGGGTCTTGTAGAAAACTGGGATAATGGGTTCAGTGAACTTTGCAATGTGGTGTGGTCCTGTCATGAGGTGGTTTATATAAGACTGAGCCATAGATCTTGTGGGAGTACAGAGCAATTTCTGGAACTCTGACAGAAGTAACATCTGGCCTTGGGTCATAGGGGAGTAGGCAGCAGTTTGTCACTTTACCATGTTTGGCAAAGTCTCAGGGGTATTTCCTATTGTAGGGACAGCTTTCTTACTGCCACATTAGGTTTTTTGTTTCAGACAGGTGATTACTTCAAGCTTGTTTGTCAAACAGCATTGGCTCCTTTTGACTGTTGTCTCATGATGTTCAACTAGCTAAAATTCTTTCCAGGGGTAAGTGAAGCTCTCATTAGGGATTTGCCTCCTGGGTTTAATGGTATCAGGAGGGAGTTCCAAAATGCCTACCAGTTATGCTATGAACAAAGTTGCTAAATGTTACAAAGGTGATTCATGCTGGAGTCTCCCCAGAGTTACCTGCCTCACACTCACAGGCTTCAGGGCTCCTAACTTCTCAGGGTCAGATACCGTGTTACTGCTTTGAGTCCCAGAGCCTCAGTGCACAGTTTCCAGGGTTTTGTCTCTGCTATTTTAGATTATATGGTTGGCATACCATGTATTAGGCATATCCTTCCTTCTACTCTTCAGGGAAAATGTCTGCACTTCCAGTGACCTTTTTCTGCATATTTTTATTGTCCCGAAGGTGAGAGGTTTCTTTTCTTTTTTTTTTAAAGACAGTGTTGCACTGTTTGCTTCTGACTAGTTGTTACAGCTGTAGTTCTTGCTCTACAAGCTCTACTCATATGGTTTAAGGTCTGCATCTGTGTGGTTAACACTTATTTCTGATTAGATTTACTGTAACCATAGGAAGACATAAGCGGATTTTTTTTCTAGTCTACCACTTGTGCCCACCTATCTGTAATTTTTCTCTGTCTCCCTTACTGCAGTGTTGGGCTCCTGAGGCTAGGAGGTTTGGTTTGGTTTGGTTTGTATTATTTGCTCCTGTATGCTTAATGCTTATAACAATGCATTTAAATGTTAAACACTTAATAAATATGATCTGAATAAATTATTGGTTTGGGAGGATACAGTATAGCCTTGTCAAATATTACTGAGAATGGCATCATAGAAAACATTTAATTCTGTGTTATTTGAAATGCCTACATTATTACAAATCCCTGTCAATGTAATTAATTCATTTTTCAACTGGAATGTAAGACATAATCATTAAACTTAGAAATTGGTCAATTGCTTATTTAGTAAATATACTGAATCATGCACTGTTTATTATTGAGCATTTACATTTATTTTATTTCAAGATCAGCATCACTCTAGAATTGTTTTATTTATTTATTTATAGTATTGTTTTATCATAACATCATGGAACTAATAATTCCCAGTTTAAATATTGTAGGCAGGAATTGTATCTAGTCAATAACTGAAAATATAAAACATGAATTGAAAATAAATGTACAAAATTTCTATCCAACAAATAGTTATCATCCTTGAATACACAAAAAGTAAAAAGCATTTGAAAAATCAGTTTAATCAGCAACAAAACAATATTCAAAAATGAAGATGTTCATTTTCCTAAAAAATATTGGACAATTAATGTTTTGTAGCTATCAATACAGATGAACATCCTTTGAAATATTGACTTTCATAAAATATATTTTCATTAGAACTCACAATATTTACCTGTTGACTAGCTCTTTTTCTCTCTCATTAGTCAATGTCTTTAATGATATAACAATGGCTAACAGATTACGTTAGCCCATTTGTTTTAGCACTAATAATGTCAGAGTGCTTTTAAATTCAATTCACCTATTTAGTTTTTAATTTTATTTTTTACTTAAATACTTCCATATTTACTGGAATAAATTAATGCTATATAAATTATCAAGAAAATTAAAACGTATATTCAAACCATTGCAAAATATTTGACAATGGAGAATATTATAAATCAAAAACTTGTTTTGTATAACTAAAACAGGGAATAAAAAATACATAATTTAAAATTAATTTAAATACATAATTTACCATAGTATATAAAAGTGTTACTATTGAGTTATATGAGATAATGACTAAAATACAAGTTAAAGTTAATACAGTGGTTTACTGATAGTAATTATAAGAATTTGTACCCTTCTACTTTCTGTACCTCATAAAATTTGTGGTCCACACTCCCAGAGAGATAATGAATAGGGAAGCTTCCAGTGGAGGTGACGGGACATGGAACTCTTGTGGTTGGAACTGTATGGAATTATACCAGTCATCTTACAATATTGTTAATCATTACTAAGCCACTAATAAAAAATAAATAAATAATTTGTATACATTTATTATATTACTTTAAAATTACATCATATAAGTGAGTTTACTATGCCATTATAGAAACCCAGAATTAAAAAGTTCTCTCCAATGTATAAGTTGAGTTCTTTCCCATTTTGACTGTAAGAATTTTGCTACCCTTCCTGGAAAGGAGATCTGTTTTGCCAGGTTTAGGGAACTGTATGTTCAGGCCAATTTATACTCTCTACATACAGTATTTAGAATTTTTAGAAATAGCTATGATGTTTTTCCTTATACTATTTTTACTTCTAGCTTCTTACTTGATAATATCTTGGAAATATTTTCCCAAACCACTATTTATCAATTTATAGTTCTTTATATAGATAGAAAGTAGTTCAATGAATGGATTTAACAGTATTCCACGTATAGTTTGGGGATATTTTTTTCTTCCTCCTTCTTGATTTCTTAAAGCAAGAAATGAATCTTCATAAATTTTATTTTCTTTCAATGGATTAACTTTATGAAGTCTGTGTTATAAGATCATTGAACTTAAGAGGACTATCTAGGGGATACCATGCATGAGCTATTAATTTTCATGAGTTGTAATTTTAGAAAGATTATATCTCTTAATGAAGAAAAAATGTATCACTTTTTAGAGTTCACTTGGAAATACTTATTGAGTAGAACACTAGTTCATTTGATTGCCTGTCCAACCAACTGAAAAAAAATATTGAAGAATTACTGGTTTTGAAAGCTACCAATACTTTTTTGAACTATAATTAATAAATACTTATTGGATTGTTTCTTAGTATATAGAAAAGTGACTGTAATCTCACTGCCAAGTTATACATTCTGTTATTTACTTCATGTCTTTCCTTTCACAGACATGTACTATAGAAGTAGAAACCTGACCCTGAAATAGGACTTCTAAATTCAAAATGATTTTGTCATTTTTTTGGTACTTGGTTTTTAGTAAGTTCCATAACCATTTTAAAATGGGAAGGCAATATAAATTAAGTCATAGATATTTGCATATCTACTTTTTCAAGTACTTGCAAAGCATTGGGTTTATTCTAGTATATGTGTTTATATGTAAACACTAAAACAATTTAGAGCATATCATGTACATAATTTAGTACTTTATTTTAAATTTAATATCTTCTTTGTATGTCCGGGTCAATAAATAATACCATTAGTTATTAATTACAACAAGAAAATGGTATTCCATAATTTAAATATATTTTTCATTTTATAGTCCATTATTGTGGGACAATAAGATAATTTATGTTACTTAAGAAAGTACGCTTTTATAGACAAATTTCATATTATTTTACCATTGACAGAATAACTAAGGTCAGTATGTGTCCAATTTCTCTCCTCCTCTACCCTTTCTTCTTCCTTTTCACCCTCCTCCTCTGCTGCTTCATTCTTTGTTACTCAGGTAGAGAAAGGCAGACAGAGGTAGTGACAGAGACCACAGCACTGAAACTTCCCTCAGTATGGTGGAAGTCAGACTTGAACATGATCAATGCATATGGCAAAGCAGTATACAAATAATACATTATTTCACCAACCCTATGTGCCCAGTTTTTTTAAAACCTATTTTTATTATTTTATTTTATTAGTGATTTAATAATTATCAACAAGATAGTAGGAAAAGAGAAGTACAATTTTATACAACTCCTACCGCCAGAGCTCCATATGCTCTCCCGTCCATTAGAAATTACCCTATTCTTTATCACTCTGGGAGTACGGACCAAAGATCTTTATGAGGAGCAGAAGGTGGAAGGTCTGGCTTCTTTTATTGCTTCTCTACTGGATTTGGGGATTGACAGGTCGATCCATACCCCTGGGCTATTTCTGTCTTTCCCTAGTGGGGAATGGCTCTTGAAGGATGGGGTTCCAGGACACATTGGTGAAGTCATCTGCCCAGAGAGGTCAGGTTGGCATTGTGGTAGCATCTGCAATTTGGTGGTTGAAAAGCATTAAAATATAAAGCAAAAGAAATTGTTTAATAATCAGGAAACTTAAGGTAAACATATAGCAGATGAGATTTGGGATCTTCAGGTTAGCTGATGCTAAGAAGTCTATTTTAGGTATATTACAAGGGGTCCATGACTTTGGTAATTTTTGCCCAAGCCAGGTGGGTTAAAGGTATTATCTGGGAAGAAGGTGTCAGAGTCGGGAATAGGACTAGAAAGCTGTATCAGGGAAAAAATAGCTCTCAAATATAGGAAAAGTATATAAATACCATTAAATGTATACCTCACTGATCTGACCTTGGGCCCATGTCTGTTCATATTTGGCACAGGATCCTATATAACCTCTGCATGAATATTGGTCTGAGGTTACAGTTCATGGTCATAGGAACATTCTAGGCTGCACTCATTTGAAGACCAGCCTTTCTCGAGTGGCAGAGTATGTTGACCCAGCCTCCCTTCAGAAAGTGGGGCAGTTTCTACCATTGTTGTTCTACATTGAGGGCAATATCCTGTAAAGGCCCACAGGAGGGTTTGTGCTGTTGTTCCTGAAGAAGATGACCAGTGATGGTGGAGAGAGATCTGTTAGAGGTCCTGGTACACCATATTTATGTGAGAATCCCAGGATTCCTTGACTAGGGCCCTGGAAGATGGAGTGGCCTGATAGTGACCAAAAGGACCATCATTAAAGTATGTTGGCCTCTTCCCCTTATTCAACCTTTGTAGTCCTTACTTTATCTGGCAGGATTAGTGTCAGAGTGATTGAGGGAAGTGAAATAGGAAGTAGGTGAGAGGAGGGTGTCTAGGTCTAAGTAGAAAATATTTGATGAATTACTTTATGTTGTCTTTAGGTCTTTCTAATTGCTTGCTCCACTTATTGAAGCACTGCAGACTGTTGTGTGCTTTTACTTTAAGGTATATATTTTACTCTAACTTATGGATACATGTTAACATGCATTCTGTTGCAGAGAGGTTGTGGGGATATGGTGGAGCCTGGCAGGACTTGACCTGAGAGGTGAGTTCACCTGGTAAGTCTCTTTCTCTATGGAGGGGTTGAGCAAAAAGGGGGACACATAAACCTCAAAAGGTTGGTGGCCATGTAAGTCTTCCCTCCCCCACAAAAACATCCTGTGTCTTCCTGCCAGAGCCTGACATTCATTAAAGATGTTAAGCCTGCTCCACCCTACATTCCCTGATACTATGGCCTATCTACATAATCATTGTTTTGCCTGAAAGATCCCCACCCATTCCATTCCTTTGGTTTATCTTCTTTCTACCCTCAAGGCCTTCCCTGCCTCCAGGGTATTAATCCTACCAGTTAAAACCCTCACAACAGTTGCTAAGCAAGTTCCTACCTTTCCAGCCCCTTCCATTTTTCTCCACCCCTTTCCTAACCATGTATGGTATTGTCAAGCCACTTCCGTTTCTGTCTTATCTCTTCTGGGTCCCCAAGTGCAGATGGAGAGGCTGAAGTAGACCATTGCAGTTGGCGCCACATGGCTTAACCAGGTGTACCAGCACCCAACTCTGGGGTGCTCAAATGAATAAAGATTTGTACTGATTTGCAGCCACAATCTTAGTTCCTGGGTCATGTCTCTCTCTTTTGCAACACTTGCCCAACACCCTGTCTCATGGGCCTTTGTCTATATCTAGGTTCTATAATTTTGTTAGGAAGTATAACACCTAAAATAAAATTAAGGAGTTCTATGAGCTAGGAAAGTTCTCACCAGAGTAATGGAGCTCAAAGGTTGACATCAGGCCTGGTGTCTCTGGACACAGTCTGAAGTGAAACATGTCAAGGTGGTACTGGTCGCCTTGATTTAGTTGAGATCAGCAGATGGGGTATCAGAAGAAGCATTAAAGAAAATGAGCCACGTCCCAGAGGTTCTAGGACTGGGAGAAATATGGGTTTTATAGAGAATGAGGAATGTTCCTTGTTGTCTTAGATATTATGAAGCTAATATATAATTATTATTATAACCAAGATATTTGGGAACTTGGTTTACTTTCAAAATCCCACAGTTAGGATTTACTGTACTATACCTTACCATGATTTATGTCATTTAATGCTATTTACAAATAACTATATCTTACTATGTATACTTAACCTGGTGCACCACTGCCCAGCCCCCTAACTATATCTTATAGTTAAGACAAGTTGCTTCTGGTTCCCCTAGTCCAAGATTATAGGTGATTTAATATTTTTTAAAAGTTATTATTAGAAATGCTTTAGAAATTTAAGCCTGGTATTAAAATTCAATCAGTTTATTAATTTGAAATCTTAAGTACTTAGACTGAAGGAATATATATACTCAGAACTGAAGTCTATGCATTAAAAGGCTCTAGACATTCAATCTATTTTCCCCTTTCATTTTGATTAAATAGTGAGTTATAAGACTATAGGTTAATAGGAGTATATATATTAACGCTATCCCCGCCACCAAGGTCTGTGTCTCTACCCCTACACTCCTATAGTGGAGTTGAAAATCTACCCTCCTTTTCCACGTAGAGTGTATTACTTTGGTACAATACTCCAAACTCAGTCAAATTCTGCTTTGTGTTTCCCTTTCTGTTATTCTTTCTAAACTTCTGTTAATGACTGGGATCATCCCATACTTGTCTTTCTCTTTCTGACTTATCTCACTTAACATAATTCCTTCTAGCTCCATCCAAGATGGGTCAGAGAAGGTGGGTTAATTATTCTTAATAGATGATTAGTACTCCATCCAGTTTCAAGACTTCTAATATTTGTTGCCAGATCAAACAGTAGTTTCATAGATTTTAATTTTTTTATTTTGAAAATTCTTTTAATATTTTTATACAAAGTTATTTGATTTGTCTGATATATTTCCTAGTAGATAAGTCATAGGCTAATAGTGTAAAACAATGATGGCTGTGATCTAAATGATATAATACCAGAATGCATGTATCCTAATAAATTTTTCAAAATAATTATCTTGAAAATTAGGACACACATACTTCTTACATTAAGGATTATTTTTTTTTCAAATTGTCTTTGAAATTAACCATAATCAATGGCATAAATACATAATTTTCCCATATTATGCTAGATTATTAGTTTTCTCTGCCAACATACTACTGGACATTTATTTACTTGTATGTTTACTTATTTAGTTAGCAGAGTTTGCGGGGATTCATACATACACAATTCTACTTTTCCCACAGGACACCAGCTTTTTTCTTTTTTTCAAGTATAACATGAAAGAAAGAGGAAGATTGAAATAGAAAAAGTAGTAAAGATGCCATAGCACTGCTGTGAAGTGTTTATTCTCTTGGTTCCATTGTTGAACTTCTTTTATACAATATAAATTGACAAACCAATCCTAGTACCTTATGCATGGAGTTTCTCTGGGGCTATCCTTTGTGCATGTGATGCAGGAGCCAATCCTAGTGCCTCATGTATGGAATTTCTCTGGGGCTATCCTTAGTGCTTCCATGTGATGCAGGAGCCAATCCTAGTACCTCATGCATGGCAATGCATGCACCCTGCCTTTGGAGTCATCTATCAAACCCCAACTGAACTTTATCTCAATATTTTTTATCAGAATCAAATTTCAATAAATTGTGTTATTTTGTACTTAATATCTACTTATTAACTGGAAATCTTTTCCAGCTAATATTACTGAGATCTATTTCACCTGGCAATATGTTATGAGTGGTTCAAATCAACAAATAAAATACCTTTAAAATGGAGTGAACTAAAGACCCTAGTCCATCAAGATACCTGATAAGAAGTCTACTCAAAGTACTTGTTGAAATTATTTTTTCCTATTGTACATTATAGTGGCCTACCAGTTCTTCCACTTCTTTTTTCTTCTTGTCTTGAATAATGTATGCCAGGATGGCTGAAGCTACAAAGTCATTTTGTAAACAGAGATCATCCTGACCTTACTGAATTTCTGCAATGACATCACACACTGTCCACTTTGAGGTTTCTTACTGAACAAAGTAAAGGAAGCTCTTCTATTTTTTACGCTACTGGTGACTTTTTCTCTTAGTTGATTTCAAGGCATTTCTAAAACCCTGCTATATTTATGACTGCTTTTGAAACATACTTTTTTATTTATTTAATTTATTTATTCCCTTTTGTTGCCCTTGTTGTTTTATTGTTGTAGTTATTATTGTTGTTGTCGTTGTTGGATAGGACAGAGAGAAATGGAGAGAGGAGGGAAAGAGAGAGAGGAGGAGAGAAAGATAGACACCTGCAGACCTGCTTCACCACCTGTGAAGCGACTCCCCTGCAGGTGGGGAGCCGGGGTTCGAACCGGGATCCTTATGCCGGTCCTGTGCTTTGCGCCACCTGCGCTTAACCCGCTGCACTACAGCCCGACTCCCTTGAAACATACTTTTAAAAAATATTTTTTATTTATAAAAAGGAAACCCTGGAAGCACAAGGGCCTGTATAAGGATTCCAGTTCGAACCCCTAGCACCCCACCTACAGAGAAATCACTGTAGATATCTGTCGTGCTGCACCATGGAGGACAGAGAGAGGAGATTCAGAGTGGAGAGGGAACACGATTCTTTATTCCCATGGGCACCTCAGAGTTGGGTGAGAGCGTAGTGGTTCGGGCCATGTGGAGGTAGCCAAAATGGCCGACTCGCACAGCAACCTTCCCTGTGTCTAATCACCAAAGTAAAAAGCAGCAAGAGACTGAGGGGTGGAAGAAGAAGGCCTTTATAGGGCAAAAAATGGGAGTGACCAGCCGGGACAGGATTGGTTGGGAAGGGTACTTCAAGAATATCTTATTAACTCTTGCAGAAACTGGCACTAGCCTGAGGGGACAACATGGAGGAACAGGCACTCCGAGAATGTCCCAACTCTTGCAGGAACTAGCCTGAGGGGACATCTGCACAGCAGGTGTCTACCTTCTCTCCCCCTCTCTGTCTTCCCCTCCTCTCTCCATTTCTCTCTGTTCTGTCTAACAATGATGGTATCAATAACAACAACAATAATAAAAAAAACAAGGGCAACAAAAGGGAATATATGGAAACACTGACAAAAAACATAGTATTAGAAGGGTACAAATTCACAAAATTCCCACCACCAGAGCTCTGTATCCCATTCCCTCCCCTAGTAGCTTTCCTATTCTTTATCCCTCTGGGAAAATGGACCCAGAGTCATTATGGGGTGCAGAAGGAAGAAGATCTGACTTCTGTAATTGTTTCTTTGCTGAAGATGGGCACTTGAAGATCAATCCATACTCCTAGCCTGTCTCTTTCTTTCCCTAGTGGGTCAGGGCTCTGGGGAAGTGGGGCTCCAGGACACACTGGTGGGGTCATCTGCCCAGGGAAGTCTGGTTGGCATCACATTAGCATCTGGAACCTGGTAGCTGAAAGAAGAGTTAACATATAAAGTCAAATAAATTGTTGACTAATCATGAACCTAAAGGCTGGACTAGTGCAGATGAAGATTTTGGGGTCTCCACTTAGAAGATAGTTAGTAGTCCTATTTTAGTTATATTCTAAATGGCCCATGCTTATACTAGTGTTTTTTTTTTTTTTGGAGCCTGACATCTGATATATAGCTGGACCCAAGTTATTATCTGGGAAGGTTATGTCATGGCTGGAAAAAGAGTAGCTCCCAAATATGAGAAAGGTGTATAAATATTGTTGACTGTAAACCCCATCAATTTGATCTGATCTTGGAGCCTATATTCAGCTTAGGAAATGTGTGACCTCTGCATCCTTGTAGATCTGACCTCACATTCTGTTGACATGAGTAGGAACATTCCAGCCTGCCCCAGAATCAGGACCTATCTTCCTCAGGTGGAACATAGATTGTGTTGTCCAGCCTCCCTTCAGAGGATGGAACATTCTCTACCATTATTTATCCACATTGAGGGCTAGGTCCTATGGGGGCCCACAAAGGGGTTTATTGTGTTGTTCCTGATAGAGATGACCAGTAACAATGGAGAGAGGGATTTACTGGAGGTCTAGGCCCATCATGTCTGTTTGGGAATCTCAGGACTCCCCATATAGGGCCCCAGTTTATGGGGTGGCCTGATAGTGACTAAAGAGTCATCGTTAAAGTATGCCAGTCTCTTGCCCTTATTCAACTTTTGTAGTCCTTGCTTTGATAAGGTTAGCTTTGGAGTAACTGAGGGAAATGTAATTGGAAGTAGGTGATGAGGGTACTTAAGTCTAAGTAGACATTATTTCATTATGAACTTTATGGTGTCTTTTTAGGTCTTTCTACTTGCTTGCTGCATATACTGACTCACTGCAGACTATCGTGCATTTTGGGTTGACTTTTATTTCTATAACTATCTATCTTTCTATCATTTATATTTTTGTCCATTTTTTCCTATAGTCTTGCCCTCTTTTCCTTTCTATGACACACTTAGTACTTCTGAGTTTCCTTTTTTTCCCCCTTCTTCTCTCTTTGGTTCTTGATGGGATTGGAGTTCAGAGTCCTCTTTTCATCTTCCCCTACCATCTTTCCCTCTGGAAGTATGGATCAAAATTCTTTGTGGAGTGTAGAAGTTGAACGGTTTAGCTTCAGTAACTGCTTCTCTGCTGGACATGGATGTTGGCAGGTCAATCCATACTCCCAGCAAAATTCTTTCTTTCTCTAGTGAGGTAGGGCTCTAGAAAGGTGAGGTTCCAGGACACATTGGTTAAGTTGTCTGCCAAAGGAGTTCATACGTATCCATAAATTAAGGGAAAATATATACCTAAAAGCAAAAGTACACAATAGTCTGTAGTGAGTCAATATCAAGTTCATAATGAAATAGTGTCTACTTAGATTTAGATACCCTCCTCACCCACTTCCTATTACATTTCCTTCACTCATTCTAAAGCCAACCTCATCAAAGCAAGGACTGTAAAAGTTGAATAAGGGCAAGAGACTGGCATACTTTAAGAATGACTCTTTAGTCACTATAAGGCCATCCCATCAGCTGGGGCCCTATATGGGGAGTCTTGAGATTCCCAAACAGACACGATGGGCCTAGACCTCCAGTAAATCCCTCTCTCCATTGTTACAGGTCATTTCTATCAGGAACAACACAATAGACCCCTTTATGGGCCCCTATAGTACCTTGCCCTCAATGTGGATCACCAATGGCAGAAAATGTTCTATCCTCCTAAGGGTGGCTGGACAACATACTCTATGCTACACCTGAGGAAGATTGGTCCTGATATTGGGGAAGCTTGGAACATTCCTACTCGTAACCATATAATATGAGGTCAGATCTACAGGGATGCAGAGGTCACATAGGTTCATGGCGCAAAGAAAAAAAATCAATGTTGGTTTTAATCTTCCATAAATGGACAGTCAAATAAATATAATAATTATACCCTTCTTCTTTATTAATAACTTTTTCTGTAATAAAACCATCTGTCCCTGCATCAGTGATCTTACAAACACAAGTGTCTATTAAAGATACAACTATTGAATTTCTTTTAAAAAAGAGTAAAAAAATTGAATATTATCTTATTGATGGCATGTTACATTGAATAACAAAAGCAAAAACAATTAAATCACTTTTTAATTCATTCTGTTAGCCCTTAAACTAAACTCCAAAAAGCAGCATTATTGTTTTTATATAGTGTAAAATCTACAAAAAGGCAAGAGACTGGCTCACTTAGTGATGATCTTTTTGGTCACTGGCAGGCCACCCCATTAGCTGGGGCCCTAGTCTGGTAATCCTTGGATTCCCCCATAGATTCAATTGGTCTAAACATCTAATAACTCCCTGTCTCCACCAACACCGGTCACTTTCATCAGGAATGTCATGTTAGCCCTCTTGTGGGCTTCTTTAGGACTGTACCCTCATTACGAACTAGCAATTGCTGGGACTGCCCCACTCTCCAAAGAAATGCTGGGTCATCCTACTCTGCTACTGGAGGAAAACTGGTCCTGAAATGAGTGCAGCCTAGAATGTTCCCAACTGTGACCATAAACTCAAACTGACAGGGACTTGGAGGTGGGGCTTTGGTCAGATCTATTGAGCACACAATTATTTGTTTTTGTATACTTTCTTCAAGTTTGGGAGCTACTTTATGCCCTGATCCAGCTTTCTAGTCCTATTCTCAATCATGACACCATCTTCCCAGATAATATTTTTAATCTGCCTACATGTTAGCTATAATTCTCCAGCAAAATTTACCAAAGTCATGGGATCATTGGAATATACCTAAAATAGACTACCTAGCTTTTCTCCATCCTGATACCTATTTTTTAATTGATTTAATTATTATCAACAAGTATAATGGACAAGAGGGATACAATTACACATAAGTCCCATCACCAGAGTTGCACATCACATCCCCACTACTGGGATATTTCCTATTTTTTATCCCTCTGGAAGTACGGACCCAGAATCATTATGGGGTGCAACTAAGGTACCTAGTATCATCTCCAATATTACTACTTTTTGTTTCCTGCTCATTAAACATTTTGTTCTGCTTTATATATTACTACTTTTCAGCCGCCAAGTTGTGGATGTTACTATGATTTATTTTTCTTTTTTTTCTAAGTTATTTTATTGATAAAAAGGGAACACTGACAAAACCATAGGATAAGAGGGGTACAACTCAACACAATTCCCATCACCAGAACTACTTATCCCACCCCATCCCCTGATTGCTTTCCTATTCTTTAATCCTCTGGGAGTATGGGCACAAGGTCATTGTTGGATGAAGAAGGTGGAAGGTCTGGCTTCTGTAATTGCTTCTCTGCTGAACATGGGCATTGACAAGTTGATCCATACTCCCAACCTGCCTCTCTATTTCCCTGGTGGGGCAGGGTTCTGGGGAATCGGGGCTCCAGGATACATTGGTGGGGTTGTCTGTCCAGGGAATTTTGGTTGGCATCATGCTAGCATCTGGAGCCAGGTGGCTGAAAAGAGAGTTAACATACAAAGCCAAATAATTGTTGGCTAATCATGAACCTAAAGGCTGGAATAGTGCAGATGAAGTGTTGGGGAGTCCTCCATTTTGTCGACAGCTAGTAGGCATATTTTAGTTATATTCCAAAGGGCCCATGCCTATACTAATGGTTTTTTGTTCGTTTGTTGCTTTTGTTTTTGTTTTTTTCCTTGAGCCTGAAATCTGATATGCAGGTGGACCCAAGTTATTGTCTGTGGAGATGATGTCATGGCTGGAAAAAGGACCAGAAAGCTGGATCAGGGAAGAAAGTAGCTCCCAAATATGGGAAAGGAGTACAGATATTGTTGATTGTAAACCCCATTGATATGATCTGATCTGGGTCCCATATTCAGCTTGGGAATACTCATGTGGTGGGGATGAGTCTGATGTATAACAGTCTATGTCTACAGCTTCTTTTATACAGTAGTGAACTTACTTGAGGGAGGTGAGATTTTAGAGTACCACTCAAAGCTGGCTGATAGTAGAACTAGAAATTTCACCAGGTACCTCTAGGTCCTCAAGGATGTAACCTCTGCTTTAACATGGTCTGCTAGCTCCCATCATGGACAGATCCTTTTTTTTTTTTTTTAAATATCTTCAGCTACTGTAGCTTCTACTACTATTAAAAACAACAGTGACAATGACACTGACAATATTAGTTAATTTTCCCAAGAGCTAACATATTGCTAAAGAATCACAATTATTTACTCTAGAACAACAATCGTATCCATGAGAAGTTATAGAGTTCATTTTCCTATTGTCCTCATTCAAAAATAAAAGACTTAATAAATTAGATAAATTGGGCCTGGGTGTTGGCGCACCTGGTTAAGCGCACATGTTGCAATGTGCAAGGAACCGAGTTCAAACCCCCAGTCCCAACCTGCAGGGGAAAGCTTTGCAAGTGGTGAAGCAGTGTTGCAGGTCTCTCTCTCCCATCTCTACCACCCCCTTCCCTCTCAATTTCTGGCTGTCTCTATCCAGTAAATAAATAAATATATTTTTTAGAAATTTAAAAAAGACAAGAAAAAAAGAAATGAGATAAATTGTCAAAGATGATGCAACTGGTGGGGAGTATAAATGAGTCTCGAGTTGTGGATCTGTGAAATTAGTCTATACTGATCAGCCTTTCTGATGGCTATTTGACTTTCTTTGTTGTATTTGTGTAATAAGCAGTATAAAATTAAATCTATGGAAATATCACAAAGAGGATTAAAACCTAAGTGCAAACCAGTTCATAAGATGCCTTTTAAAATAATTGGCTTCACTTTCTCCCACAGCTTTAGCCATAATAGCCATCCATCCACCAGCCCTAGTTTGTCTAAGGTAAGCACCAGAAATCTGCTTATGTGAATCTTTAAAATCCTATTATTGGTTCCTGAAGGCTTTCATCCATCACCCTCTCCTGATAAATCTCTAAAAAGGCTTCTGGTTTTTCTCTCGCTTTCAGATTTCTTCATCCTCAATAAATTTCTCAGTGAAGTCACAATTAATCTTAAGCAGAACATTAACCTTGTTCATATCAAAGTAACCCTGCAAGTTTTGCAGTTTTACATGTGATTAGAGACAGGTACTTCACATGCTATGAGTCTCCTTTCACCCTGGGCAGAAAAAGACAGGCACGTTTCTGATCTTTTCTTCCATTTATCTCTGTTCCTTGACCAGGCCTGGTTATCTGCAAGTCTCAGCTTACTTCTTAGGTTTTAGGTAATTGTGTTGGTCTGTCAGCACTTTCTTTTAGTACTTATCAACTGATAAAAAGGATCCTTTGCATCATTCTATTTTCTTTTTTTTAATTTTATTTATTTTCCTTTTTGTTGCCCTTGTTTTTTATTGTTGTTGTAGTTATTATTGTTGTTATTGATGTCATTGTGATTGGATAAGACAGAAAAAAATGGAGAGAAGAGGAGAAGACAGAGAAGGGTAGAGAAAGATAGACACCTACAGACCTGCTTCATCGCTTGTGAAGTGACATCCTTGCAGGTGGGGAGCCGGGGGCTTGAACCAGGATCCTTACACGGGTCCTTGCTCTTCGTGCCACGTGCTCTTAACCCACTGCACTACCACCCGACTCCTCATCTTTCTATTTTCTTAAGGGTTATTGTTTGATATGATAGTCTAAATTAAAAGTGTAAGCATGTCGTATTACATGAGAGATTTAAACCTTTTATTTAACTTATTTAAAAAAAAAGTGTTCTTTCCAACTTGTGTCCATGTGGCTATATTCCTCCTGAGAGAGCACTGTCTTTTTGAATTTAGAAATTCAACAAGTATTGATAGATAATTACTATGCCTCCAAAAGCAAGAAGGTTGATTAGTTCATCAGGAAAAAAAAAAAAAAAACTACTTCAGAATCTATTTCTCTGGTGGAAGTCTATAGAATCAGCATGGGTGACTGTGCTCGAACTCAGAGCAGAAAACATTTCATGTAGCAGCACTAGACGGCAGCATGGACACCTCATCTCCCATATATGTATTTCCCTTGTTAATTTACCATAGAACTTGAACTTCTCACATTTTAATAACATTTAAGGTTAAGGCATAAAAAATTAGGATAGCTGGGAAATACCTCAAACTAGTTGGGTCTGTATACAGTAAACCAGCAGCTAACTTTATACTCAGTGGTGAAAAATTGAAAGCATTGCCTTTCCAGTCAGGTATAGCTGTTCAACACTGCCTTGGAAATCCTATCCAGAGCAATTAGCAAGAAAAAGGAATGAAAGAGGGCCAGGTGGTGGCGCACCTGATTGAGTGCACATGTTACAATGCGCAAGGATCCAAGTTCGAGCCCCCCAATCCCCACCTGCAGGGGAAAGCTTGTGAGTGGTAAAGCAGTGTTGCAGGTGTCTCTCTGCCTCTCTCCCTCTCTACTTCCTACTCCCCTCTCAATTTCTGTATTTCTCTATTCAATAAATAATAAGAAGAATATTTTTTTTTAAAAAGAAATAAAAGAGATACAGATAGAAAGAGAAGTCAAGTTATCCCTATTTGTAAATGGCATGATTGTATATATACAAAATCTTAAAGAGTCCACTATAAAACTCCTAGATATTGTGGAATAATAAAGTAAAGCGGCAGGTTACAAAAAATAAATATACAAAAATCGTGACATTCCTTTACACAAGCACCAAATTGAAAGAAGATACAGAAATCAATCCCCTTCCCCATATAAGCAATAACAGTCAATTATTTAGGAATAATGTTAACAAAGTGAAGTGAAGGACTTATACACTGAAAACTATTAACCACTCTTCAAGGAAATAGAAAGAGATGCAAAGAAATGGTATTCCTTGCTCATGGATTGGAAGATTAAAATTGGCAAAATGACCATCCTGCCCAGAGCCATATACAGATTTAATGGCGTCCCCATCAGAGTACCAACAAACTTCCTTAAAGAAATAGAACAAAACTTGCAAAAAATTATTTGGAACCAAAAAATCCCCAGGGTTGCCAAAGCTTTAAGAAAAAAGAACAAGACTAGAGACATTATATTACATGAACTCAAGCTACAGTGTAGAGTCACTGTAATAAAAACTGCCTGGTACTAGAATAAACATAGACACACAGACTAGTGGGATAAAATAGAAAAATTTTGACAAGGGGGCCCAAACCTTTAAATGGAAAAGGGAGGGACTCTTCAACATATGGCACTGTGAAGATAGGCTTGAAACATCAAAGTGAATAAAATTGAGACATCACTTATCACCATGCACAAAGGTCAACTCCAAGTGGATGGAGGACATGAACAAAAGGCTAGAAGCTATCAAAAACAGAAGAAAACATTTGCAGGAAACTTCATGACCCATGCTTCAAAAAAGACTTCAAAGATTCAAATCCAGTAGCAAAGAAAACAAAAGTAAAATATATCAATAGGATTACATCCAATGGAAGAGTCTGTGCACAGAAAAAGGTACCACTACCCAAACAGAAAGATACCCAATGGCATGAGAGAAGATCTTTACACATAATAATCAAACTACATAAAGAGCTTAGTAAACTAAATTCCACACACACACCAAACAAAACAAACAAAACAAAACAAAACACAAGCAAGTGGCCATTAGAATATGGAGCCAGGACATGGACAGATATTTCACGAAGGAAGTGATTCAGAGAGGCAACAGATATATGAGAAGGTGCTCAAAGTCACTGATAATTAGAGAAATGCGAATAGAGACAATGAAATGCCACTTTATACCTGTGATAATATCATACAGCAGAAAGGACAGACATGACAAATATTGGAGAATACGTGGAGAAAAAGTGACACTTAGGGAGTTGGGCGGTAGCGTAGAGGGTTAAGCGCAGGTGGCGCAAAGCACAAGGACCAGTTTAAGGATCCCGGTTCGAGTCCTGGCTCCCCACCTGTAGGGGAGTCGCTTCACAGGCGGTGAAGCAGGTCTGCAGGTGTCTATCTTTCTCTCCCCCTCTCTGTCTTCCCTTCCTCTCTCCATTTCTCTCTGTCCTATCCAACAACAATGACATCATTAAGTACAACAATAAAACAACAAGGGCAACAAAAGGGAAAATAAATAAATATAAAAAAATTTAAAAAAAAGAAAAAGTGACACTTCTTTATCCCAGGTGGGAGTGTAAATTGGTCCAACTATTGTGAAAAAGAATTTGGAGACTTATTGGGACACTAGATATGGATCTATCTTACCACTCAGCAATTCCTCTCCTGGGGATTTACCCAAAGGAGCCAGAAACACCTATCAGAAGAGATTTGTGCATAACTATGTTCATAGTAGATTTGTGTATAACTATGTTCATAGTAGATTTGTGTATAACTATGTTCATAGATTTGTGTATAACTATGTTCATTGCCAGAACCTGGAAGCAACCCAAATGTCCAACATCAGATGAGTGGCTAAAAAAATTGTGACATATATGTTAAGGAAAAAATATACATGGAGCAGCTCTGAGTGCCACAGTTCAAGAGTGTTGCAGCTCCAAGTGTTACTGCTCAAGGGTATAGCAGTTCCAAAGGACAAGTCTGAGGTCAAGACCCTCAGACTCCCTGGAGAGCAGGGAGATACTTTATTACACCACTGGAATCTAGAGGACTCCTGCCACACCAATTACTCACCTAATTTAATCCACTTCAAACCAGGCAGGACATGCATTCATTGGTTACAGGGTGGTTTTGGAAAAGATACATTTTGATTGGTTACAAGGTGGTTACAAAGTGCACCAATCAGGTACAAGGGTTATATACAAATGGACTGGTGTAAAACAAAGGATGAGGTGGATTATCCACATTTCATACCCACATTTCACACCAAACCATATTTCACACAATCTGGACTGCCAAAATACAAGTGAATACAAAAAGATTCAACCTGACTGGTTCTATTTCTAGTCCCCTAGGTTTGCTGAAATGCAGCTACACCTGACCAGGCTGCCTGTCCTCCAGGGAAATGGGAAACATTTTATTTCATATATACATGATGGAATACTACTCAGCTATTAAAAATGATGAGGCTGTCTCCTTTGCATCTCTTGGATGAAACTTGAGGATGTCATGTTGAGTGAAGGATGAATACTAAACGACCTCACTTACTAGCAGAACATATTAAAGTAAAGGCAGGGAGGGAGAACACAAAGAGAAACATGGATTGGACATGGTGTATTGCACCAAAGCAAAGGACACTGGGGAGGGAGGGGGAGGGAAGATAGGAAGAAAATGGGGGGTGGTACACAATGAAATTGTATGCATATGTTAATGATTGTACTGAAAGCACTAACAACTTCAATTTTAAAAAGGGGGGAAAGAAAAGAAAAAAAGGGTTAAAAAATAAAAAGGAAAAGAAACCCTTCTAAGATACAGGTAAGTCACTTGAGAAAGGTTACCTTTTAGTTATTAATGAGTATTAAAATAGAGTTGAAAAGTAGTTTTGGGTCCCTTTAGCAATTCAAGAAGGATGAGAAGCTAACAATCAAATAATTTGATACATTTTTATGTGGTGGAGTGTCAAGAAAACTGAACATTATGTGAGTCTATATCAGAAAAGAGGATAGGATTAAACAGAATGCTGTGGTGAAATGTTCAGGGTAGTCAGAATTTAGGATGAAATTTTTCAAGACAAATATGTTGGAGCTGGAATGATATTTATAAAGGTTGAAGTGATGAGACAGAAAGATTGGAAATACATGGAAGGATGTATATCTACTTCAAAATTGTCTCTAACTCATACTTATTTTAATTTTTTCTCTCCTAGCACAATAGGAAATAGTAATAAAGATTAGAGAAATCACTATATCTGATGAAAATGACAAGACAATATATATTCTCAGAGAATTTTATAACTGAAGCCCTGAATTTGATGAGACTGGGATGACTGAGGATTTTTTTTTTCATACTCCCTATGGAGAGTGGCGCTAAAGCAAACTCCTTTAAATTCAGTTAACTATCATGTTTCACGGATACAAAACTGCAGGAAGCATAGGAAGATGAAAGGAAAAAAACGAATGATAAGTGGAATGTACACTGTAGCAAAGTAATTTTAAACACACTTTGAACATTTTAAGGTGAAATAATCAAGTATAGAGTTATCATGGAGAGGTAAAGAGAAACATCTGCTCTGCCTGTAATACCAGTAAACTGAGCATTAGCTCATGAAGTGAAATCACAAAAAAAAAAAAAAAACCTGCAAAGTCAAATGGCTAAATATTTGAGCATAAAGCTACTATTGCAGAAAGATGAATTTTGAAATCTTGACAAAGTGGTGAAAGTTATTATTATGAAAAAGATAATTCAACAGAGCCAAGATCACTAAAGTTGACAGCATATAGAAAACGAGTAACAGTAACTCCATCTTTTGAATGATAGACTCAGATTGTTCCAGAAATAATTAAAAGAAACAGAAAGCCGGCAGGCCAGTAAAAAAAGACTAAGCAACACAGAGGTAGCTTAAGGCAAACGAAAATCAATAGCTAGTCTTCAAAGGAAAAGGTATGAGGGTTTGGATTTTCTTATTTTGAGATAATAAGAAGCCCACTATATCATAACTCTTTGGAGAGAAAAAAAAAGTCTTTCTAAATAACAAACCTAAGGACAGAAGTTCATTTTTACAAGGTGGTGGTGTCACAGTCCATGAATCTCTTGGACTGTTCAGTGACTTTGCTCTGGAGTCCTGGGGGGGAGTATCCAAAACAGAAGTCATCAGGGGTGGGGTGGGAACACCTTTTATATTTTTAAAAAAGATAATTTTAAAGTTGAGTCACCAATAAGGAGATTGGGAAATGGACAATAATTAAATTCAGAATAAAGTAGGGGGAGCTAAGAAAATATGGGGGAAAATAGCAAACAACAAAAAATTGAAGGGCGGTGGGAATTGTGTGGGGTTGTACCCCTCCTACCCTATGGTTTTGTTAATTAATCCTTTCTTAAATAAAAAAGAAAAAAAAATTGAAGGGCAAAAATTTGAAATCTAAGTTGTTCCTGATACTGTGGTAGTTTACTCATAATCATTAATTCTGTATCCTTTCAATATTGTCAAGCCCATTTTAGAGGTGCTAAGACATTAAAAAGTATTATGTACCATCAATATTGCTGGCATTTACAGGTGAGGTCAGTCTCTGACTCAAACACCCATACTTGATCCAGTATATCAGGCTTCGTAAGTTTGCATTGAGAGAAACTGAATTCAAACGTTTCCTGCCATATTTCAGTTATGAAATTCATTTAAGTAGCTAATTAGTTCATTATGATGTCACTAACACTGAAGTACGTATTACGTATCATTTGCTTTTCTAGCTGCCTATGGTGTGGAAAAATATTGCAAAGACAAAATGCCTGCACTGACAGAAGTACATATTCTGTTGGTAGAATTTGGACAAGTTGGTATGTGATTCACAGGATTTGATATAGAACTTAACAGTTGTAAATGGATATACTTTAAAAATATTGTCTCTTCTATGATTACTGGAGCCACACTTGGGATGCAGTGGACTCAGTAACAAGACAAAAGCGTAAGGAAAAGACGAAAGCAGGAGAAGAGATCACAGCATTATCTGCTGGGAAATTATGGTTGCAAGATACTAGTTAGTAGCTTTGGGTCATAGATAATCTAGTCACATCACAGACCAGACTAGTGGAAGGAATAGAGAATTTTAGCTCAATCCCTGGAAGTGTATGACTTAAAATTTAAGAAGTTACAGGCAGGGGCCGGGTGGTGGAGCACATGCTTTATGTGGCTTGAGCATCCAGGTTTGAGTGCTTGTAGGGGAGAAGCTGCACGAGTGGTGAAGCAGGTCTGCAGGTGTCTCTTTGTCTCTCTTTCTCCCTCTCTATATCTCCTCCTTCCATCTCAAAAATAAGGAAAGAAAAGAAAGGAAGAAATAAAGGAATGATAGCTGATTGGTAGCACATGGTGTGGAGGATTTACCTCTAAAAGCTGATTCACAGTGTTCTATGAGGTTTGTCTCAGAAAAGGCTTTCTAACATTTATATCCTGATTTAGTCCTCTACAAAGAAAGAAAGGAAGAAGGGATGAAAGAAGGAAGGGGGAGTCAGGTGGTAGCGCAGGGGGCTTAAGTGCACGTGGCGCAAAGTGAAAGGACCAGCCTACGGATCCTGGTTCAAACCCTGACTCCCCACCTGGAGGGGAGTCGTTTCACAGGCGCTGAAGCAGGTCTGCAAGTGTCTGTCTTTCTCTCCCCCTCTCTGTCTTCCCCTCCTTTCTCCATTTCTCTCTGTCCTATCCAACAACAACATCAATAATAAAAACAAGAACGGCAGAAAGGAAATAAATAAATAAATGAATGAATGAATATTTTTTAAAGGAGGAAAGAAGAAAGAAAGTGAGGGAAAAAAATAAAGAAATGGATAAAGGCTGGGTGATGGCCACCGGATTGGGTGCACATATTACAGTGCACAAGGACCGGGGTTGGAACCACCAGTCCCTACCTGCAGGGAGAATACTTTGCAAGCGTGAAGCAGTGTTGCTGGCATCTTTCTGTCTCTCTCCCTCTCTGCCACCCCCTTTCATCTCAATTTCAGGTCAACCCCCCCTCCCATCCAGGACCCTACACAGATAATTCTTGGATTTCCACATAGATGTGATGGCCCTAGGCCTCTAGCAGATACCTCTCTATATCATAGCTCCTCATCTCCATCAGGAACAAAACTGTGAACCCTCTGTGGGCCTCTACAGGACATTGTCCTCAATGTAGAACAACAGTGATAGAAATTGCCCCACTCTCCAAAGGGAGGCTGGGTCAACATACCGTACCATTGGAGGAAGGCAGGTACTGAAAGTATTGCAGCCTAGAATGTTCCTAGCTGTGACCATGGAATGGAGGTCAGACTGCCAGGGATGCAGAAGCTGCTCAGGCTCCTGTGTTAAATAGGAATAGACATGAGCCCAATGTTAGATCAGTGGGGTTTACAATGACTTTCCCCAAATTTGGGAGCTTCTCCTTGTCCTTATCCAGCTTTCTAGTCCTATCTTCAACTCTGACACCATCTTCCCAGACAATACTTCTAGCCCACCTGCATGTGAGCTATTGGGCTCAGTCAAAAATTAGTAAAGTTATGGGCCTCTTGTAATATACCTTAAACAGACTTCCTAGCTCCTTCCAAGATGAATATTCCAAATTTTATCTGCTATACTCTTATCTTTAAGTTCCTCCTTTTAACCAAAATTTTGTTCCGTTTTTTATATTAATGCTTTTCAGCCACCAAGTTATAGATGCTACCATGATGCCAAACTGAGTTCCCTGGGCAGATGACCTCACCACTGTGTCCTGGAACCCGACCTCTCCAGATCCCTGCCCCACTAGGGAAATATAGAAACAGGCTGGGAGTATGGATTGACCTGTCAATGCCCATGTTCTTCAGAGAAACAATTACAGAAGCCTTCCACCTTCTGAATCCCATACATATCTTTGTTCAACAGCCCCAGCGGGATAAAGAATAGAGAAAAAAAAATCCAATGGGGGGAGGGGATATTGAACTCTATGGAATTGTGCCCGTCTTATCCTACAGTCTTGCCAGTAATTATTAAATTTCACACACACACACACACACACACACACACTTGAAAAAAATAAATAAATGGCCACAGGGAGTGGTGGATTTATCTTGCAAACATCCAGATCCCATGATAACTCTAGTGGCAATAAAAATTTTTAAAAATATTATAAAATTACAGTCTAGGGTGCTTTCAATGTTATTTGCTTATATATGATGTCTAAATGGTAGAAGTAACATGGAATTGTTCAAGTAAAAAACTTTGGGTATTATGATATGACTGGAACATTCACACTCATGGATGACTATGTTAATATTGGAATGGACTGGGGCTGTGTGGTGGCTCATCTTGTTGAGCACACGTATTACAATGCAAGGACCTGGGTTCAAGGCTCAGGTCCCCACTGGGGGAAAGATTGGTGAGTGGTGAAGCAGTACTGCAGGGGTCTGTCTTTCACCTTCTCTGTCACCCCTACCCTCTTGGTTTCTGGCTGTTTCTATCCAATAAATAAAGAATGAAAAATATTAGAATGGATGTAACTCATTTTTTATATCCATGCTCTTCCCTCCATGCTTTTTTACAATAACAAAATATAATTTGGGAGAAATTGACTATAAAATAGGAAGGGAAGTAACATGGAATAAAATCTCAGGGTACACTCCAGTTGAGCACTTTGGTCATGACACTGTATTGTAATTGGTGTTGTTTAGGGATTTCTGGCTTTTTGTTTTTAATTATTCCCCAGGAATCTTAGGGTTTCTATTTATTGGAATCTCTATATTGAGATTACTAGTGAGTCAATATGTGTCTCTACTCCCATGTAGTGTGCCAATAGCTATCTGGTCGGCTTGACCAAATAGTCGTCTATCTGGTAGGTCAATTTACTAGATTTTCTTTTTTTCTTTGTTTTTTTATTTTTTAAAATATTTATTTATTTTCCCTTTTGTTGCTCTTGTTTTTTATTGCTTTAGTTATTATTCTTGTTGTTATTGATGTCATCGTTGTTGTTGTTAGATAGGCTAGAGAGAAGTGGAGAGAGATGGGGAAGACAGAGGGGAAGAGAAAGATAGACACCTACAGACCTGCTTTACCACCTGTGAAATGACTCCTCTGCAGGTGGAGAGCTGGGGGCTCGAACTGGGATCTTTACACGGCTCCTTGTGCTGAACCACACTTAACCTACTCCCCTCTTTCTCTCTCTCTGTCTCTCTCTCTCTCTTCCTTCTTTCTTTCCTTCCATCCTTCCTTCCTTCCTTCCTTCCTTCCTTCCTTCCTTCCTTCCTTCCTTCCTTCCTTCCTTCCTTTATTTCATTGTTAGCCTCCAGGGTTATCACTGGGGCTTGGTACCAACACTATGAATCTACTGTTCCTGGTGGACATTTTTTCCATTTTATTAGATAGAATAGAGAGAAATTGAAGGGAAGAGACAGAGAGAGAGAGAGAGAGAGAGAGAGAGAGAGAGAGAGAGAGAGAAACATCAGCAGACTTGCTTCACCACTTGTGAAATGTTGCCCCTTCTGGTGAGGAGCCCAGGGTCTTGAACACAGACCCTTGTGCTTTGTACTATGTGTGTTTAACTGGGTGTACCACAGCCCGGCCCCAATTAACTAGATTTTCTAAATTAAATGAGCCTGCAATATGCAAACATACAGACTCATGTTTTCACAATGTAAAGACAAGCTGTGACAGATATAAAAGATTTCAGTGTTAAAATTTGATATCAAAAGGAAATGGGATCAAATGTTAGGAAGGATCCAAAACTCCACTGTAGTCACACAGTTGCATTTAGTCGAGATACACTTTGCTTGCCTGTGCCATTCTGTTTACCTAAAGGGTGCTGGAGCAACTGCAGTACTCTGTGTATACTGACTGAGGTCATGTCGTTCTTGTAGATTCACATAGAGGTGTAGGCCTTAAAGTTGTCCCAATGGCCATTTGGAAAGGATATGACACAAAAGAGAGGGAGTCTTGAATGATCGACATTTTCATGATTCCAGTGCCCGATTCTTACTCTGTTTCAGCTTCATACAATATCTTACTTTTGCATCGGGCAGCCACATCACTGTCAAACAGGCTAGTTTCAGGATAGGTGAGAATATTATGAGATTCACAGAGAGTGCACAAATTATAAAGGCAATACTTGCAGCTACTTTTGTTTGAAAAGCTCTTGAGTAATTTGATAATCATAAGCTATTTTAAATGTCGCATCACAAAACCAAACCTCATTCATGATACAATAGCGATTTGGTGACAGCCAATACTCTCTCTAATGATTCTGCTCCCAAGTCTACTTGAAGTAAATTGGAGATTATATCTTCTGACTTGCAAAAGCCAGCTATTTTTAGAGCGTTTATTTGTGTCTGAAGCACATTTAAATATAAATTGCAATACTTAATGCCTAGTTTTATAACATGTCATTCACAACCCATTAAGCATTTTATTGCATGAATTATATAAGAAACAGATTTATAGGCCCCACTCCTGGCATTAATAAGGGATGATGGAATCTCATTGGAGATGCATTTCCTTCCAGTTTTTACAGAACTTTATTATTGCAGCATGATGTGGACTAGATTCTTAATGTTTTATTAGGAGAAGACAGGAGACATGTGCTCTGATAGGCAAAATTATAAAATGTTATTATCAACAAACCTTACTACTTTGAAACTAGTGCATGGAAATTATTAGAAGCAGATACCAGGTTTTGATCAGAAGATATTTTAAATAAAGTCATAAAATAAAGTTATTTTTGATATCGTGACAAAAACCTACAACATATTTCTAAATTGCTTATCATTCCAGATCAGATCTCCATGTAGTTGCTAAATGTAGAAAATCACTTTTATTTAAACTAAGATGTTAAAGGCATATATCTCACATTTGTATTTTATAATTTTTAAAGGGATTTCAAGATAATTTAATATCATCATTTCTTGAGTGTGTGAGGTGATAGGTCATTGAACGTAAAAGAACATGAGAATGGGTAACTGGATTAATGAGAAATTGAATTCTAAGACCACTCTAATTAGAAGTTTAAGAATCAGAAAGAAAACAATGCAAAAAAAAAAAAGAAGAAGAAAAGAGAATAAAAAAACCAGAGAGACCAGAGATATGAGGTTGAGATTTCTAAAACATTCCAATACTGAATAACATGGTGCCTCACATAGAATAGTTATGAAGTGTACACCTGGGAGGTTAGCCCATGGAATAGAACATATTTCAGAAATGAGAGAATTGTTTGTATGTTCAGGATGAGTGATGAGGAAAGGATTTAGAGATCCCATCGACAGATGAAATAGGAATTTGAAACATGGAAAGATCCTGAACTTCCACATCTAATAGCAAGCAGTAATAATGCCAAATACAGTGCTGTATTTAGCACTGATAATTTTTTTTTGTCACCAAAGTTATTGCTGTGGCTGGGTGCCTGAATGATGAATCCACTACTGGATTCATCCACCAAAGAAAGGCTCCTGGTGGACATTTTAATTTTATTTTTTGTTTGGTATGAAAGAGTGAAGGTGAGAGGGGAGGGAGATACAAAGAAGGAAAGAGAAACACCTGCGGACCTTGCTTCACGACTAGTGAAGCCCCTCACCCACCCAAACCCACACACAGGTGGAGATGTGGGCTTAAACCTGGGTCCTTGAGCCTGGTAATAATGTGCACTCAACTAGGTATGCCACTGCCCCATCCTGAGCACTGAGAATTCTTAATGCAGTTACTGCTGAACTTTTGAGAACTTCCCTGCAAGAATGGAAGATTCCAATTTGTCTAGGATATTATTTAACTTTTCAATGATATTTTCTAGACAAAAACAAAATTACACACAGTCTTGAGTACTTTGGAGGAGTCAATGAAGATTAAAGGTGATCTTGAGCAAGTTCTTTCCCAGAATCATGCAGGGCAATGAAATAGCACTACAATTGCCACTTCTGAAAGAAAAGCAGCACACAGGGATTGCAAAAAATTTCTGGCTGTGTTCCAAATGTAGGAGCTGTGTGTGGGAGCGCTCAGAGGACCAGTTTCACAGCTGACATGTGAATATTTTATTCCATTTAAAAAATGATTGAGTGTAATTCCAAAATTGTGATTTGCAACTAGTGGTTAAGGAGTTGCCATCTTATCCTATATTTGTAAATTGTGCAAACAAATTCCTATCATTTCTTTTTCTAAGAGAGTTTCTGAGAGCGATAATAGTAATAGTGTTCATTTATTGCTTTGTACCACTTAGTAACAGAACGAGTGTTCTATTACTATTTTAAGTGTCTCATCTCTTTTTGTTCTGGACATTACCAGTGCTATTAGACACTGTTTTTCTGTTTCTGACACCTTTCTAAGACATTAATGGCATTATTTTACTCGTTTTAGATATGTTTGCATTTTTTCTTTTTGCCACCAGGGTTGCTGCTAGAGCCTGGTACCGACACTATGAATTCAGTTCTCCCAGTGGTCATCCTTTCCCTTTTTCCCTTTATTTTATTAGATATGACAGTGAGAAATTGAGAGGGGAGGGAGAGGTAAATAGAAAGATAGACACTTGCAGACCCGTTTCACTGCTTGTGAAGTGTGCCCCCAACAAGTCATGAGGAGGGGCTCAAACCCATTAAAATAGCTCACGGGGATAGTTCAATTGATTTACACTGCTCATAATCCAGGTTAAAGAACAGTCTGTAATGCACTGGGGGAAAGTTCAGTGCTGTAGTATCTCTGTCTCTGTCTCTTTATCTGAAAAACTTGGAGCAGTGAAGCCTGACTATAAATAAAAATGTCATCTATTTGAAATTAAAATCCCTATTTTAAATATAAGTACTAAATAAAGAACTGAGTTAGCTTGGTCAGTGTCATACTGTGAATTTATAGGTGTCCTAGACAAAAATGTAATAATAACACCTGCAATATGCCTTTAGGTTCATGATTAGTCAACAATTTGCTCTGCTTTCCATCTTAACTCTTTTCCTACTACCAGGTTCCAGGTGCTACCATGATGCCAACCTGAATTCCTAGGGCAGATGACCCCACCAATGTATCATGGAGCCCTGCCTCTCCAGAGCCCTGCCCCACTAGGTAAAGAGAGAAACAGGCTGGGAGTATGAATCAACCTGTCAATGCCCATGTTCAGCGGGGAAGCAATTACAGAAGCCAGACCTTCCACCTCTGCATCCCACAATGACCTTGGGTCCGTACTCCCAGAGGGTTAAAGAATAGGAAAGATATCAGTGGAAGAAGTGGGGTATGGATTTCTGGTGGTGGGAATTGTGTGGAATTATACCCCTCTTATCTTATGGTCTTGTCAGTGTTCCCATTTCATAAATAAAAACTTAAAATATAATGTGTATTATACACATATTATGAGACATGATTTTAATACCTATACTAATTCAATCTTCGTAACTATCATACGGAATATAACTACTGATACTTCTGTTCTACAGATGAATAAACCAAGTGTAGAGGTAATTCCCTCAGGTAGTAAGTGATAGCACAAAGACTGTAACCCAAATGATATATCCTCAGGGTTTGTCAATCTGAAATATTCTGCCTTCACATGTCTTCCTACCACATTTCATATATTTTATAATTCATCATCATTTTAAATGTATTTATGATTACTTTTCTTTTCAAAAACATGGAAATATTTTTGGAACAACATAAATGGTGTAGGAATTAATATCTCATTTTAGATATGATCAAGAGAGAGCGAGGAGGTCAGAAATTAGAGAGAGAAAGGTTAAACATGTCTTCATCAGCCAGTGGATAATTAACAAGCCAGAGTCAAACAAATCCATATGTTGTTTTCTTCTATTCTGACACTGCATAAGAGGAGGATGGAGTCTGTGTGCTACATTTGAGCTTGTCTAGTGTAAATTAAAGCCAGTGGTATGATCATCATTACTTTTTAAAAATAAGTTCTGGAGAGTGAAAACAACTTTAATGGAATAGAACTGGCCCTGGACTATCCTCTTTCCTCTAATTATGAAGCTATTACACACATTTTGATTATCTTTGTTGCAAAATTTTCAGATAAGAAATAACTATTTTCTATTAAGGTGAAAATAAGTGTAGACATTTTTCTTCAAGTTTATTAACAATACTTTGTGAAATCTATTGATTAAGTTTTTTTTTTAGATGGTAACAATATCAAGACTTAGCTTTTGAATGTGGTAGAGATTTTGGGTATTAAAGTATTCCTTTATGTCCCAATGTTATTAGAAACAACATTTACTGAAAATTAATTATATCTCCAAGAGGTAGTTTTTTATTTTTATTTACTTATTATTTTTTCCTCTTCCTTCCCTATTCTTTTTGGTAAAGGTAAATATTATGATCCTAGAAAGACGAATTATATACCTTCTTACTCTCTAACCTAAATATATTATATAGAAATACTCTGATCTATGCATCTAGGACTGTATAAGTCAATATTAAACTCCACTGGTCTGTTTTCTTCATTATTGGTACTAATAAAAGTAAAAGTGATGGCGCCATTTTTAGAAATGTGGTGCATTCTAGAGTAGCAACAAGTGTGACTAAGGTAAAAGATGAGCAAACCATCAAAGTTAAACCACACTTACAGTTTTTCTATTGAAGCATTAGAAACAAGGATGGCATAGAGAATTGTGAAGAAATACTGAAGTTGTGCTATATATAATAGATGAACATCATTAGAGAACTTGCCCATTGGTACATGAAAACAACTATTCCTCAACTTGGTTAGATTTATTTTCTTTTTGATTAAATATTTTTATTGAGATTAGTGGTTTACAGTAAATAGAATTATTGGTACATGTGAACAATTTCTGTTTTTTGCAAAACACTCTAAACCCCAGCTAGTGTTCTGCTCCACCATCATGCACCAAAACATAAGTCCCCACATGCCCAAGGTCCTTTACTTTGGTGAGATACACCAAAATCAGTCCAAGTTCTACTTTGTGTTCCCCATCTCTGTTCTTGTTTTTCAACTTCTATCATGAGTGAGATCATCCCATATTTATCCTTCTCTTTCTTGCATAGCTCATTTAATATGATTTCTTCAAGTTCCACTTAAGATGAGGTGAAGAAAGTAAATTAATCATTCTTAAGTGGATAGTTTTATACGGTGTATACATACCACAAATTTCTCAGCCACTCATCTGGTTTTGGATACCTAGGTTGCTTCCAGGTTTTGCCTATTAAAAATTGTGCTGCTACCAACATAGGTATATACAGATCTTTTTGAATGGTGTGTTTGATTCCTAAGGATATATCCCCAGGAGAAGAATTGCTAGGTCATAGGGTAGGTCCATTTCTACCCTTCTGAGAGTTCTCCAGACTAACCTCCACAGGGATGGAACCAATTTACTTCCCCTTCAGCAGTACAGGAGGGTCCACTTATCCCTGAAACTTCTCCAGCATTAGTTGTTACTATCCTTTCTGGTGCATAGCATTCTTTTTAAAAATGTTTATTTATTCCATTTTTGTTGCCCTTGTTGTTTTATTGTTGTAGTTATTATCATTGTTGTTGTTGGATAGGACAGAGATAAATGGAGAGAGGAGGGGAAGACAGAAATGGGGAGAGAAAGATAGACATCTGCAGACCTGCTTCACCACTTGTGAAGTGGACTCCCCTGCAGGTGAGGAGCTGAGGGATTGAACCGGGTCCTTACACAGATCCTTGCGCTTTGTGCCACCTACACTTAACTCACTGTGCTACAGCCTGACTCCCGATGTATAGCATTCGTACAGGAGTGAAGTAATATCTCATTGTTGTCTTAATTTGCATTTTGGATCTTTTTTTTTAGTGAATATTCAGTTCATATCCTCCCCCTACTTTCAGGTGGGATAATTTTTTTCGTTTATTAATCTTTTATTTGATATATGGTATGTAAAGATCTTCTCCCATTATTTAGAGAGTCTCTTTGCTTGGGTGGTGGTTCCTTTTGCTGTTTAGAAGCTTTTTGATATGATGTAGTTCCATTGGTTTATTTTGTTTTAGTCAGTTTCATTCTTCCGCACATTTCAATTCAATTTTCCTACCACCATTTGCTGAAGAAACTCTCCTTTTTCATTTTATAATTTGGGCTCCTTTGCCAAAAATTATAAGACCATAGATGTGGGCACTTATTACTGGGCTCTCAATTCTATTCGACTAGTCAGTGTGTCTATTTTCGTTCCAGTTTCAGGAAGTTTTAATTACAATGGCCCTATAATAGAGTTTGAGATCTGGGGTCATGATGCCTCCAGTTCTGTTCATTTTTTTCCCTCAAGATTTCTTTATTGATGCTAGGTATTTTCTGGTTCCAGACAAACATTTGTTGATTTTGTTCCATTCTCTTAAAAAAAAAAGTGGGGCCTTCATGGGGACTGCACTGAGTTTGTATATGGCTCTGAGTAGAATAGTCATTTTGATGATGTTAATTCTTCCAATCTATGAAAATGGTGTACCATTCCACTTCTTTGTGTCTTATTGTATTTTAAGGACTAGGGGCTCATATTGGGTGGATTTCTAAGTACAAACATCCATTATTTCCTTGGGCCCTGTCACATCATGGTAGAAGTACTAAGATGGTATTATTAGATCTTTCTCTCTCTTTCTTTCATTTATAGAGCACTGTTCAGCTCTGATTTGTAGTGGTGCTGGGCATTGAACCTGGGATCTCTGGAGCCTCATGCATTAGCATCTGTTTGTATAATCATTATGCTATTTCTCCCACTTAGAGTTCTTGATGGCCAGAGCTCCACTGCCTACTAGCTTGAACATATTTCGTAGACTCTCAAAGTCTTAGGTTTCCACATGAATAAAATGAGGCAAACGGATGGTTCTTGAGGGTATATGTTAAGGGAGAAGAATTAATCCTTGATTCATTCATGGAGAAAGTTTGAATGACAAAATAGAAAATGTGATATTAGATCTAAAATATCTGTTTGTTGGTCTGTTTATAACTTTTTTGTTTCCTTCTCCTCCTCCTCCTCCTCCTCCTCGTCCTCCTCCTCCTCCTCCTCGTCCTCCTCCTCCGCCTCTTCCTCCTCGTCCTCGTCCTCCTCCTCCTCTTCCTCCTCGTCCTCCTCCTCCTCCTCCTCCTCCTCTTCTTCTTCTTCTTCTTCTTCTTTCTTCTCCTCCTCCTCCTCCTTCTTTTTCTTCCTCTCTCTTTTTATCTCTAGATTACTGGAATTCCTCTTCCTTGTGTGCACCATATTTTTATTTCTCTACTTCCTGTTGGCTAATGCCATTTTTAGATATAGCATGCAAGAGAGTGGGAGAGAAAGAGAAGGTAAAAACAATACTCTCTGACCTTTGATTGGTGAAGCTTCCCCCATGTAGGTTCTACTATGTGGTGGTTGGGAGCTCAAATCCATGTCCTTGCACATTATATGTATGATCTACCACTGAGTTATCATTTAGCCACATAGAATCATTTCTTAGACTAAAATATTCTAAGTTGTGGGCTTCTTGTATATTTCTTTAGTCATTACAGTATAATTTTACTTTTTTTCTTTATTACTTTTTATCTTCTTTTTTAATTTTTTTTTATTTATCAAAAGGACACATTGACTAAACCATAGGATAAGAGGGATTCAACTTCACAGAATTCCCACTACCAGAACTCTATATCCCATCCCCTTCTCTAATGGCTTTCCTATTCTTTAACCCTCTAGGAGTGTGGACCCAAGGTTATTGTGGGAGGCAGAAGGTGGAAGGTCTGGCTTCTGTAATTGCTTCCCCGCTGAACAAAGGCGTGAACAGGTTGATCCATACTCCCAGCCTGTCTCTCTCTTTCCCTAGTGGGGAAGGGCTCTGGGGAAGTGGAGCTCCAGGACACATTGGTGGGGTCATCTGTCCAAAAGTCTGGTCAGCATCATGCTGGCATCTGGAACCTGGTGGTTGAAAAGAGAGCTAACATACAAAGCCAAACAAATTGTTGACTAGTCATGGACCCAAAGGCTGGAATAGTGCAGATGAAGTGTTGGGGAGTCCTCCATTTTGTAGATAGCTAGTAGGCATATTTTAGTTATATTCCAAAGGGCCTGCGGCTATACTAGTTTTTTTTTTCTTTTTCTTTTTTTCCCTGAGCCTGAAATATGATATGCAGGTGGATCCAAGTTATTATCTGGGAAGATGATGTTATGGCTGGAAGAAGGATCAGAAAGCTGGAGAGTAGCTCCCTAATGTGGGAAAGGTGTATAGATATTGTTGACTATAAACCGCACTGATTTGGTGTGGTCTGGGGCCCATAATCAGCTTAGAAGCCTATGTGACCTCTGCATACCTGTAGATCTGAGCTCACATTTTGTTGTCATGAGTAGGAACATTCCAGGATGCCCCAATATCAACCCATCTTCCCTCAGGTTTATCATAGAGTATGTTGTCTAGCCTCCCTTCAGAGGTCTGAACATTGTTGATCCCACAGGAGGGCAAGGTCCTATGGGGGCCCACAAAGAGGTCTGTTTTGTTGTTCCGGATACAGATGACCTGTAACAATGGAGAGAGGAATTTATTTGAGATCTAGGCCCATCATGTCCATTTGGGAATCTCAGGACTCTCCGATTAGGGCCCCAGCTGATGGGGTGACCTGATAGTGACTACAGAGTCATCATTAAAGTATGCCAGTCTCTTGCCCTTATTCAGCTTTTGCAGTCCTTGATTTGCTAAGGTTAGCTTTGGAGTGAGTGAGAGAACTATAATAGGAAGTAGGTGAGGAGGGTATCTAAGTCTAAGTAGACACTTGTTCTATGAATTTGATATTGACTCACTACAGACTTGTGTATTTTTGCTTTCAGGTATATATATTTGCCCTAATTTATGGATACATGTGAACATATGCTCTATCTTACGGGACCTGGTCTATATCTAGGTTTTGGGATTTTGTTAGGAAGTGAACCACCTGGAATGGAATTAAAGAATACTATGAAAGGAAAGGTCTCACCAGAATAATGAGGGTGAAGGGTTGACATTCCATGTCTGAAGTCTCTGGACGCAGTCTGAAGTGGAGCATGCTGGGGTGGTACTTGTTGCATTGATTAGGTTGGGATCAGTGGATGCAATATCATTTGGTATGAATTGAGAGAGGCATGCAGGAAAGTGAGCCCCACCCTAGAGGTTCCAGGACTGGGGGAAATATAGGCTCTACAGAAGAAATGGGAGGTTCCTGCTGACTTAGGGTTCAAGAAGATAGGTATTGCTATAATCACATTGTTTAGCAATTGGTTTAAATTATATTATTTGTTTACTTTCCCCTTTGATGCTCTTTTTTGTAGTTATTATTGTCGTTGTTATTGATGTCATTGTTAGGACAGAGATAAATGGAGAGGGGAGGGGAAGACAGAGAGGGGGAGAGAAAGATAGACACCTGCACACCTGCTTCACCACTTGTGAAGCGACTCCCTTGCAGGTGGGGACCTGGGGGAGCTCAAACCGGGATCCTTATGCCAGTCCTTGTGCTTCGTGCCACCTGCGCTTAACCGGCTGTGCATACTGCCTGGACTTCCTTTATTTTACTTTTATATATAAATATGTTAATATTTTATTAGACTTTCTCTTCTTTTTTTTTTTGCCTCCAAGGTTATCACTCAGGCTCAGAGTTGGCACTACAAAACCATATTTCCTAGTGGCCATTTTCCATTTTATTGGATAGTACAGAAAGAAACTGAGAGAAGAGGGGAAGGTTGGGAGGGGAAAAGAAAGACAGACACCTGCAGTACTGCCTCACCACTTCTGAAGCAACCTTCTTGTAGGTGGGGAGCCTGAGGCTTGAACTGGGATCCTTGAGTGTGTCCTTTCTCATAGTACTATGTGCTTACAACCTGGTACACCACTGCCCAGCCTCCTATTAATATTATTTAGTTATTATGATTTGTCATATTGCTTTATCCAGTGTGATTTAAACATTGTTTTTGCTTCATACTAACTTTTGTTATTCTCTCAATAGTACACTTCTTTTTAAATTTTTATTTAGTTATTATTGGATAGAGACAGATTGAAATTGAGAAGGCAAGGGGGAGGTAGAGAGGAAAAGAGACAGAGACAGACACCTGCAGCGCTGCTTCACCACTTATGAAGCAACCCCCTGCAGGTGGGGACTAGGAATTTGAACCTGGGCCTTTGCACACTGTAATGTGAGTGCTTAACCAGATGCACCATCTCCTGGCCCCCTCGATAATACATTTCCATATACTAGGAATTTCATATTGGGAAGGCATAACAAAGTAGAGAAGACAGCATTTGAGTTTTAATAATTTTTAAACATAACTTTGGTTTGATCTCTAATATTCAAAATTACTAAGAAATATTAGAGTATGACTTCATTTTGCTTAAATTATTTTCTTATTATCTCTTTCAAAATCCTATAAATTGGGGCCGTGTGGTAGCACACCTAATTGAGCACACATGTTACAATGCGCAAGGACCTGGGTTCGAGACCTCAGTCCCCACCTGCAGGGGGAAAGCTTCACAAGTGGTGAAGCAGTGCTGCAGGTGTCTCTCTGTCTCTCACCCTCTCTACCTCTCCCTTCCAAATGCTATAAATCACTGATTTAACACTATTATTTAAATATTATAAAACAATTAAGATGAGCAGTCAAAATCAGACACAATTTAATTATGACAAAATTATCAACTAAAGTCATAAGTGTAAATAGCAATTCCTCAAAATAACATTTTTAAAGAGAGTATAGGTTTCTAATATTTTAATCTTTAAAATATTAGAAACCAGAACTCCAAGTCTGAGACCATTAATACTAGAGAGAAATGATTTGTTAGAATACCTATAAGCAGAAGGCCTCCTGGAGAACCGTTGAGTTCAAGTTCCTGCCTCCATGCTGAAGAACCATCAGTCATTTCAGGCAGCTGACTATCTCCCTCAAGTTACCCATTTAAGAAAATATTCAAATTTACCTTTCATACTGAATTCTACTTTAAAGGAAAGTGTGTCATGGGAAGTGTGAAAAGCTAGATGGAATTGTGGATTTCTCTGACTTGATCATCTAGCTTTACTAGCTTGATTTAATTCTCATGAGTATCTGGGATAAAGTGAAACAAAAGAGATAAGGTATATTGTGATAACCTTCCAAAGTTATGGAAAGATGTCAGAAATATATACACAAAGGAGATATTTTCAGGGCCAGGTGGTGGTGCACCTGGTTAACGCATACAACACAGTGCACAAGGATGAGGGTTCAAGCCCATAGTCCCTACCTGCAGAGCAGAAGCTTCACAAGAGGTGAAGCAGGACTGCAGGTATCTCTCTGTCGCTTTCTCTCTCCCTTCTTAATTTCTCTCTGTCTCTATCCAATAATAAAAAAGACATTTAAAAAATAAAAACTAAACTATTTCCAAATTTGTATGAGTAGATTGGTAGGCATGGAGATGCTTTTTGATAAACAAGTAAGGTACGACTCTGTGAAGGAGAAACATTTCTTTTTTTCTATTCCTGAATGAATAGAAAAGTTAAAACACGTGTTGGAAAGAATTCCAGAGATGTCACCTTAGAAAAGCTTTTTAGCTTCTTTGGACATCAATAACTGTTCCTGTTTTTTCAACATATTTCTTTTAATGGCTTCATTTCTAATTCATGTCTAAATGCTTTGGGCACATTTTCTCAAATTGAGTTAATTTCTCTTCCTTTCTCTTCCCCTTTTCTTTTCTCTCTTTTCCCCCTTTCTTTTCTTTCTTTTTTCTTCTTTTCTTTTTCTTTGTTCCTTTTCCTTGTTATCACTGAGGATTCACCACAGGCCAACTTTTTCAGATAGAAAACCAGAGGAGGTCAGGCGGTAGCGCATCAGGTTAAGTGCACATGGTACAAAGCACAAGGACAAGCATAAGGATCCCGGTTCAAGTCCCTGGCTCCCCACCTACAGGGGGGGGGTGGTCACTTCACAAGTTGTGAAGCAGGTCTTTCTCTCACCCTTTCTGTCTTTCCTTCCTCTCTCCATTTCTCTCTGTCCCATCCAACACCAATGACATCAATGACTGTTGTTAAAATTAGGAGGCTCCAGCTGGCTGGGCTAGCTTCACGGGCGGGTAACAGAGACGACCAGAGACATACGGCTGGACAGGGAAGCTGTATTTCTTTATTCAGGAACAATGATTCATAAACTAAACCAAACTAATTACCAAACAGAACTCTGCTGCCTGTTTCCCCCGCGGCGGCGCCAAGCACTATCGAACTCTGCAACTCTGGAACTCTCTCGGGGTTCCTTGGGGCAGGGACAAGCGGGCCCGCAAAAACTAGCAGGACTGAACCAATTTTCTTGGCAGGGGGAGAGCTAGAACAACCCAATGTAAAGCATACAACAAATAACAACAATAATAATAACTACACCAAAAGTTAAAAAAAGAAAACCAGAAACACATAGAAAGGTACCGCAACATTGAAGGTTGGAACCTGGGTTGTACCATGACAAAGTTAGTATACTATCCAAATGAACTATTTTTTTTGGTACCACATTGAGTATTTTTTGTACTGGTTGTTTGATATCTGTTAGGTGGGGGGGGGGGGCATGTTGTTAGTCTGGTTACTTCTCATCAATGATGAATTCAGAATATATCTTAGAAGAGCAAGCAAGTCTGACTTCTCATTTCTTTTCATTATTATTATTAGTGATTTAACAGTGATTTACAATATTATAAGATAACAGTGGTAAAACTCTACACCGTTCCTGCCACCAGGGTTCCATATTCCCAGTCTCTGTTGTAAGCTTCAGCAGTTCTCTAAAGGTTGCAGATATGGATGAACTATTATTTTTACATCTTTCTATATTTGTATATATCTGCTCCCTTTTCCCTATAGTCCCATCTTCTCTTCCTTTCCAACTCTCACTTCCACCTATTACTACACCCAAAGGTCTCTCCTTTTATCATCTTCTCCTTCCGGGTCCTGATGGAGTTGAATTTCAGAGCCTTCTGATCATCTTTCCCTTCCATTTCTTCCCCACTGGGAGTACAGATCAAAGTAATTTGGGGGCTTGATTTCTCATTTCTGTTCATTTTTCACATTCAACAGGTCATATAACCTAATGCTTGAGAGAAAATCTAACCAGACTGTGATCAGCAAGCTGAAAGGCTACTTCTCTGTACCTATAGTGGTGGTACTATATTCATAGGCAGATGGAAACAGAGAGCAATCCCATTTCAGAGATAAAAGGGACTTAGCTCCTATGGCAGAGTGCATTAGAATCTTAACATCAGAGTGCTACATTCAGTGAAGATGAGAAACAATAGAAGCAACATTTATCTCTAAATCAGGTACATTCCCTCACTGAGGATTGGAAACTCCATAGTAAATTCTCCCTGTCCTTAATATATTTTTTAAATATAATACAGTGCTGTGGAATGAACTCAAAATCTTATAAAAACACCCCTAGGCACAATATTAACTACACACACACACACACATACACACACATACACACATACACACACACGCACACACACACACACACACACACACACATACACACACACAATACTGAGCCAGTAAACCAGAACCTCACACATGACAAGGCATGTCTAACCACTGAACAGTCTCCTGGGTCATGTGCTGCTGCCATTTAAAAATGTTTTTCCTACCTATGTTTCATGATAATTAGGTATAAAAGATAAAAATAGTGTTTGGGGGGTGGGGGACAAAAGAGAAGAGGCACTTCACTGTTGCTAAATGCTGTCTCTGCTTGCAGGAGAAGCTGCAGGCTCAAGAGAAATCCTGTAATTAAGATATCTATTTAAGTTTATTTTACCAGCAAGAATCAAGCTTAGTCAACTATGTAAATTTAGTTTTTCCCTCACAGAACATCTATTAGTATCTTGTTGAAAACACACAGATTTAGAAACATTGTTTCAGAGAGAATATTTAAAAGGGTGCATGATGTAAATCTGGCCAAGAAAGTATTGCCTGAAGTGAAGTTTTTTACTTCGAACAAGATAGGGCAGGTAGTGTGGGTGGGAAAACATACTCACTCCCATGTGTGAGGGACCAGTGTCAAGGCAACAGTTCTTGCTTGTAGTGGAGCAGTGCTGCAGGTGCTCCCCTTCTTCTCTCTTGTCACTCTATCTCTCATCCTCTATCAAAAGAAAAAAGGGTGAGGGGCCAGGCGGTGGCGCACCTGGTTAAGTTCACACACTACAGTGCACAGGATGCAGGTTTAAGCCCCTGGCCTCCACTTGCATTAGGAAAGCCTCATGAGTGGTGAAGCAGGACTGCAGGTGTCTGTCTATATATCTTTCATCTATCTATCTATCTATCTATCTATCTATCTATCTATCTTTCTTTCTTTCTATCTATCTACCTATCATCTATCTCTATCTCTCCTCTCCTCTCTCAATTTCTCTTTGTCTCTATCCAATAATAAATAAACAAAAGTTTTTTAAAAAGATTTAAAAAAATACCACAGGGAATAGTGGAGCTGTGTAGATACCACACCTTAGAAATAACCCTGGTAGTGGGGAAAACCAAAAAAAAAAAGAGAGAGAGAGAAAGGAAAGAGAGAGAGAAAGAGAGAGAGAAAGAAGGAAGGAAGAAAGGAGTTACTGTAAAGGATGTGGGTGGGAGTTGGATATAAGTCAGGGCAAAGAGGAAGAACAAGTTGATTTTTAATAATACAAATCTGAAAACCATATAACGTTAACATGCAATAATACTTCAAATTCAAAAAGAATTATATGTTAAAATTAACAGACCAATCACAGTTATATAGACAGTTATATTAAATTCTTTAATGATACATTTCCTAAAGCAGAAACAAAAAGGAGATTATGAAAGAAATCTTATATAAAGACCCTGGTCAAATCTTTTCAAAATGTTTTCTCAGTCTCAGAATGACCTATGATTTTTTTAGACTAAGGTGTGCAATTAGAAGTTTGTAACTACTAAGTCATTTTTTTTTTTAAGTTTCTTAATCTTTACTGCCAGAATTTGACTATGGGATGAGTTCTCAAAGGACACAAACTGCTTCTAGTTTTCTGCTTCTATATTGGAAAATCAATTCATCCTTAATGACTTGCAAGTGATTTTGACTTCTAAAATGCTTCAAATTTAGACTTCTAATTTGAAAACTTTGAAATCTTTATACCAGGTGGTAGGCAGGAAACTGCTCTTCTTTAATTACTACACTAACTCCTATTAAATATAAAACTATTCTTTTTCTCATTTGACCACCTAAATGAACATGTGCTGCTGGGAAAGAGATACTAAAATTATGTAATTTAGATTGCTGCAGACTTTATTCTCCATTCTCTCATATTTTTCTGCCATTGCTTTTTTTTTTTTTTGCCTCTAGGGTTATTGCCAGGGCTAGGTGCCTGCACCATGAATCCACTGCTTCCAGAAACCATTTTTTCCCCTTTTGTTGCCCTTGTTTTTTTTAATCATTGTTGTGGTTATTATTGTTGTTGTTGCTGTCATTGGATAGGACAGAGACAAATGGAGAGAGGAGGGAAAGACAGAGAGCGGAAGAGAAAGATAGAGACCTGCTTCACTGCCTATGAAGCAACTCCCCTACAGGTGGGGAGCTGAGGGCTGGAACCTGGATCCTTACAATGGTCCTTGCGCTGTGCACTACTTGTGCTTAACCCACTGTGCTACTGTCCAGCTCCTCTGCAATTGCTTTTTTTTTTTTATGTATGTTAGAACTTGCTTTGAAACTGTTCTTTGTAATTAGTTATCTGAGTGTTCTGAATGGTTGCTTTGGTAGTTACCTGGACTGCATTGATCAAAGAAGTCTAGACTCCATCATGATTACATACAAAATGATATTAATAGGGGACAGGCAGTGGCATACCTGGTTAATCACATGTACTATGGCACACAAAGACAGGGGTTTGAACCTCTAGTCCCAACCTACATGGGGAAAGCTTCACAAGTGATGAAGTAGGGCTTCAGATGTCTCTCTGCCTCTCTCCTTCTCTAATTCTCCTTCCCCTCTCAATTGCTCTGTCTCTATCCAGTAGCAAATTGATTAATTTTAAAAATTAAAGAGTGACATTAGTTTTATGGAAAGTGAATCTTAGAGCCATGAGTCAGAAATTTTCTTTTAACTTCTTAATTTTAAAGTATGATTCATTAACTTTTGCTGTTGCTGTTGCCAATGGGTAAAATAAATTAATGGCTAAAGAAATTGGTTATGTCCAGAGTGACAACAGAGACACTAGGAAGTTCAAATGCACTACTTCCTACTCATCCAAATCTCAAAACTTTAAATTTCTGTTTACAAATATTCAGGTTCCTTAATGCCCCATTTTATCTTTAACTCAGATTTCTGAACTTAACACATAGAATCAGAAAACAACTACCAAAGCAATAACCACACAAACACACTTTTATAAAAAGAATTTAGAGATTGGTAAAACCAGCAACAATAAGTTGTTATAACCTACTCGTGTATCGTTATTTAAGCATTTATTAATAGGAATTTTCTCCAATATTGAAGATCTAACATTACCTATTTATAAAGATTGTCTCAAAATGTAAATTATTTTTTGTCTTGTTTTCTGCCATTATTTTTTACTTACTATACCATCATTAAAAATTAACTTCAGATTTGGAAAAGTCTATTCTATTGATCTCTGTTTTTGTTAGTTTTTTTTTTTTTCATTTGAGGTAGAGTGTCACTGAAAGAGAGAAAAAACAAAAGTACCACTCTAGTATATGCAGTACCCTGTATCAAACCAGGAGTCTCAGGCATACTAACTTCTAAGCTATTCATTACCAACTGAGAGGTTTTCTTGGTCATAGTCTTTGTTTTCTGTTCACCTGACATGTGGACTGTATTTTTTATTATAGATAATTAGTTTTCTCATTAAATTCATCTAAAGCCCAACTGAATTTTTTCTTCAAAAAGAGTAAATCTCATTCCCAAATTATAGGTTCTATTCGACATGGCATGTTGCTACTCTTGACCTCTACCTACATCTTAGTGTCAGTGGGAACTAAAGTCCAATCTTTGTTCACATTTTAGGAAAGTCAGTAACATATTCAAATATAACTGGATATTATCCAAAGGCAATTGAATTAAGTTATTAGTTATTCATCATCAAGCTTTCTACCCTGGGTAATTTTAAAATATTTTCTTACCTGAGAAAAGACAAAAAGAGAAGGGTAAATAAATATGTGATGATCTCACTCATAGACAGAAGTTGAGAATAAGAACACAAAGGGAAACACAAAGCAGAAATTGGACTGGGTTTGGAGTACTGAACTAAAGTAAAAGACTCTGGAGGAGGGTGGTATACAGGTCTAGCATAGGATGTGAGAGTGGGAACAAGACCTTAAGTGGTTGGGACAGTATTAAAATATATTTCTAGGGGGTCCAGGCAGTGATGTACCTGGTTAAGTGCACACATTACAATGTGCAAGGACCCAGATTGAAGCCCCTGGTCCCCAACTGCAGAGGGAAAGTTTCATGGGTAATGAATCAGGTCTGTAGGTGTCTATCTCTCTCACTCTCTGTCGAGTTGTGTCTTGGAGAAGAGAGAAGAGACCAGGAACTCGTGGTAGAGTGGGAAAGCAATTTTTTAATCATGTGGAAGCCCCAGAGTTCAGTGTGAGCACAGTAGTTTAGGCCACTTGGAGCTAGCAAAATGGCCACCTCCCGCTATGCCTACCAGCCCTTATCCAGGTCTTCTCCAGGTCAGAATGCAGAAGAGAAAAAGAGCGAAACCGGAAAAGCAGCGGGATCTATAGGGTAAAAACCGGAAGTGGCAAGTTGGAAACAGAAATGGCTAGGAAAGGGGTGGAGAGAGGCAAAAGTCATACTGGGAAGGTGGATGCATCCTTATCAACTGTTGGGATGGTTTTAACTGAATTAGCAATACTCTGAGGGAATAATGTGGTGGGGATCTTTCAGGAAAAACAATGCTTATGTAAATAGACCATAGTGTCAGCCATGGAGCAGAGCAGGGGGGTGTTGGCTATAAGGCCCGATGCCTCTCTATATCCTCTTCCCCCATTAAATTTTTCTCTGTCTGTATCCATAAATAAAGAAAGAAATATCTTATAATTGGTCATATTTAGTCAATATGTCAGGGGAAAATAGATTGAATATTTCAAGTTCAAAAATGTATTCTCTTACTGTTTCAAAATTCCCAAGTGCAGTGGAGTTTGTTGGTCTGTTTCTGAAAGGACATAAAGAACTCTGAAGAGCCAGCAGCACTGAGCTGATGTAGTGCCATTTGTCCCTTTACTGTGAATATCTGAGCAATTGATGACCGTTGCTTTATTTTGCAACTATGCATCCACTATAAGCATTTTTTTCCTCAGCTAGAGTGTGGTTTTGTTTATTTATTTTTCCATGTTGATGAACAAATGTTCTTGAATCTAGTATTTATCTTAAGAATGCTAGTAAGAGTGTGCATCCACCATTACTATTCAACATAGTGTTGGAAGTCCTTGCCATAGCAATCAGGCAGGAGCAAGGAATTAAAGGGATACAGATTGGAAGAGAAAAAGTCAAACTCTCCATATTTGCAGATGACATGATAGTTATACATAGAAAAAAGCTAAAGAATCTAGCAAGAAGCTTTTGGAAGTCATCAGGAAAACAGTAAGGTGTCAGGCTATGAAACTAACACTCAAAAGCCAGTGGCATTCCTCTATGCAAACACTAAGTTAGAAGAAGATAAAATCCAGAAATTAATTTTTTACAATAACAACAAAAACAAAAAAGTATCTAGGAATAAACCTAACCAAAGTGAAAGAACTGAAAATTATGAGCCACTATTCAAGGAAACAGAAAGAGGTACAAAGAATCAGAAAGATATTTCATGTTCATGGGTTGGAAGAATTAGCATCATTAAAAAGAACACATTACCCAGAAGTATATACAAATTTAATGATATCCACATCAAGATACCAACCACATTTTTTAGGAGAATAGAACAAATGCTACAAATGTTTGTCTGGAACCAGAAAAGACCTAGAATTGCCAAAACAATCTTGAGAAAAAAGAACAGAGCTGGAGGCAACACACTCCCCAATCTCAGATTGTATTATAGGGCCATTGTAATCAAAACTGCTTGGTACTGGAAGGTGAATAGACTCACTGACCAGTGGAATAGAATCGAGAGCCCAGAAGTAAGCCCCCACACCTATGGACATCTAATCTTAGACAAAGGTGCACAGGCTATTAAATGGGGAAAGCAGAGTCTCTTCAGCAAATGGTGTTGAAAGCAATGGGTTGAAACATGCAGAGGAATGAAACTGAACCACTATATTTCACCAAACACAAAGGTAAATTCTAAGTGGACCAAGGACTTGGATGTTAGACTTCAAACTATTAGATACTTAGAGGAAAATATTGGCAGAACTCTTTTCTGCATAATTTTTTTTATTTTAAATTTTTTATTTAAGAAAGGATTAATAAACAAAAACATAAAGTAGGAGGGGTACAACTCCACACAATTACCACCACCCAATCTCCATAACCCACCCCCTCCCATGATAGCTTTCCCATTCTCTAGCCCTCTGGGAGCATGGTCGTTGAGGGTTGCAGAAGGTAGAAGGTCTGGCTTCTGTAATTGCTTCCCCGCTGAACATGGGCGTTGACTGGTCGGTCCATACTCCCAGTCTGCCTCTCTCTTTCCCTAGTAAGGTGTGTCTCTGGGGAAGCTGAGGTCCAGGACACATTGGTGGGGTCTTCAATCCAGGGAAGCCTGGCCAGCATCCTGGTGGCATCTGGAACCTGGTGATTGAAAAGAGAGTTAACATACGAAGCCAAACAATTTGTTGAGCAATCATGGATCCCAAGCTTGGAATAGTGTAAATTTTAAAGACATCTTCAATGAAACAAATCCAATTACATATATGACTAAGGCAAGCATAAACCCATGGGACTACATCAAATTAAAAAGCTTCTGCACAGCAAAAGAAACCACTATCCAAATAAAGAGACCCTTCACAGAATGGGAAAAGATCTTTACATGCCATACACCAGATAAGAGTTTAATAGCTAAAATATATAAAGAGCTTGCCAAACTCAACAACAAGAAAACAAATTAACACATCCAAAAATGGGGAGAGAACATGGACAGAATATTTACCACAAAAAAGATCAAAAAGGTCAAGAGACATATGAAAACATGCTCCAAGTCACTGATTGTCAGAGAAATGAAAATAAAGACCACAATGAGATATCACTTCACTCCTGTGAGAATGCTATATGTCAGGAAAAGTAGCAGCAACAAATGCTGGAGAGGTTGTGGGGACAAAGGAACCCTTGCACTTCTGATAAGAATGTAAATTGGGCCAACCCCTGTGGAGAACAGTCTGGAGAACTCTCAGAAGGCTAGGAATGGACCTAGCCTGCAATTCCTATAACCTGCAATTCCTCTCCTGGGGCTATATCCTAAGGAACACAACATAACCATCCAAAAAAGATTTGTGTATACCCATGTTCATAGCAGTACAATTTGGATTTATAATAGCCAAAACCCAGATGTCCAACAGCAGATGTGTGGCTGAGCAAGTTGTTTTATATATACACAATGGAATAGGACTTAGCTTTTTAAAATGGTGATTTCTTCATTTTCAGCCCATCTTCAATGGAGCTTGACAAAATCATGTTAAGTGAAACAAGTCAGAAACAGAAGCATGAATATTGGATGATCTGATTCACAGGAAGAAGTTTAAAAGGAAGATCAGAAGAGAAAACACTAAGCAGAACCTGAACTGGAGTTGGTGTATTGCAGCAAAGTAAAAGACTCTGGGATGAGGTAGGGTGGGAGTTGAGGGGGATAGTACAGTTTTTGGAAAAGGATGACAGAGGACCTACTGGGAGTTGTATTGTTAAGTGGAAAACTGGGAAATGCCATGTATATACAAACTATTGTATTTACTGGCGACTGTAAAACGTTAATCCCCCACTAAAGAGAGAAAAAAATAGTGTGCATCATTTCTCTGTAAGGAACCCCATAGATATCCCTGTTTCATTCTGCCAAATCATGGGGCTCCTGAACAGTGAGATAGTTTCTGCTATATAGATTTTGAGGGTTGTGTAAATGATTTTAATGTTGAAGGTTGACTACTGAAAAATTCTCATCTTTAGACTTCCTGTGGCAAGTGTGTTAGTTTAGTACTGTGCATTAAACTTAACTCTAATTAAGTTTTATGAACTGATTAATATTTGTGTTATTTCTCATTTATTTTTCTCTTTTTTTGTCTTGTCCAATTTATTTATGGGGTTATCTTAAATTCATTTTGTAACAATATGAAGAATATATAAGAAAACTTCTCAAAGCTGTTCTACTTTCTGGCTTGCCTCTATTTTAGCGTTTATTGCAGTAAAGAATAAATTTTGTCTGTTCACTTACATTTTTCCTTTTATCTTCCACTCCTTTTGCTGAGTTCCTTGGTACCCTGCCTTTAATCTTTCACTGAATTATTATTTTGATGTTGCAAAATTATTATTATTATTGCTATTATTGTTATTATGTCATTATTTTTGAGAGTCACTACTAACAAGAGCATATATTTCTACTTCAAAAAATATTCTGTTCAAAAAGAAAATAGATAAATATAACTCTTGAGTGACTTAATAGAATTGTCTTTTAACTTATAAAGGGTGAATGCTATGCTTTCACAGGGATGAAGTGAAAATGAGATAATATAGGCTGATTTTAAATTAAAAACACTAATTCTGTTATTACTGATCAAGTATTAGTAATCTCAATTGCCTTTATTAACCCTATTTGATAGTACTCTATGAAGTACTGGAACTAGGTATAAAATAATGTCCTGAGTATCACTATGTCAGGGAATCTATCAAGCATGTCAAGGTATAATCTTTACTGGAAGTTTAAATAACCTCTCTACTTTAGTCTGGGATTGATTTAGATGCCAAGAATATTATTCTTTGGCCCTCACCTGGCACTAACCTAACAGGCAATAAAATGATAGTGATGATATTTAAAAAGTAAGATGAGAAAAAATTGAATAAACTCACTTTTTTCTTTGAAGTATACTGTCTTATTTAAAGACATAGAGATGTGTTATTGGATACATAAAAATAGCAAAAGTATAAATTAAATAATAGATAAAAAGAATAAAAGCAATGTAAACTAAAGTGATATGTGGCAGTATAATTGTGATGTGAAGTGAAAATACCTGACCATATTTGAAGAGGGTCACTTTATATAAAAATCACAGATTATATCATTGATATAGGGTAACATGTATGTATTAAGTTGTATAAAAGACAAATATGAAGTAAAATCCATTAGAAATGTAATAAATATCATTTTCAGCTGTGGAAAGTTTCTGTAGTAGTAAACATGTAATATATATGCATTGTGAGAATAATGTAGTCAAGAGACTGGATTTAGTATGCATACATAGAAAGAGAACTGTATTCTGTCTTGAAAGAAAATCAGTTATAGAATTTTTTAAACATTCATTTTGTAGCCATATCCTATTATTTTAATTCAACTGGTAATGAGTGATGTGAAGATGAATGTAAAAGCCTTGACTACTTGGAGCTTAGAAGTGCATTTCAGTATGTCTATTTATCCTATATATAACATACTACATATGCCACATATATATAATTATGCTTCATATATATGTCTGTATATGAAGATATATATATATATATCACTACATATATATATATAAACTCTATCTATACCTATATACATCACCAGAACTTCTGGACAATTATTCCACAGCAGGCAAACTCCTTTTTTAAAGTTTTATTTTTTTTTTCTTTTGAGGAGAGAGATAGAGACCAGAGCATTTCTCAGCTGTGGCTTATGATGCTATGGTAGTGTGGGGATTGAAGCCATAGATGGGGGGACAAGAGAGAGGGGGGGATTGAAGCCATAGATGTGGGGGCAGGAGAGAGAGAGAGAGAGAAGGAGATCACATGATCAATTGTTTGCAGTGGAAGAACATTGAGGGACAAAGAAAGAGTACATATTGTACAATGTTATCTGTTGCTTCAACTGTCACCAAATCTTGAACAAAGCTCCTATAATAATGAATTCAATTTTTAGGAATGTATATAATTCAAAGGCCACCATACAAACTGACATTAGAATCCAGTAGAGACGATCTAAGTGAGTTAGAAATTGAGGAAACATTGTGGGAAAAAAAGGGAATGTATTGGAAACGTAATAAGACAGAGTGATGTAGGAGTATGTGCTGTATTTAACTCCAGTTGGATTCACACTGAAAGACTATAGTTACATCTGAGTTGTAATGTTGCTTTCAATGACTTTGCAGTTGATGTGGAGAAAGTAATCAATTCACAATGACAAAGTACTTCTTTAAAACTAGGAAATAAGAGGTAGAGAATTCAGGCCAGCTTTGTCCCAGTAGCACTTGAATTTCTTCTGGAGAGTTCAGAGCTACAGGGAGGAGAATACTGCAAGAGAAATTTAATCACATGCTTCCACCTGGTGAAAACAAGTCATCTCTTATATTTCAGATAGGAAGTGGTCAAAAATTACTTAAGAAATTCTTATTAAAAAAAACCAAAATTCTTCTGATCAGAGAAGTTGTCATTTTTATATGGAATTTATAATCTAATGAAGAAAGTGAGGAGTTATATCAAAATGTGTATAGCAATACACACATAAAAAATAAATTAAAAATGCATTGAAAGAGGGAGTCGGGCTGTAGCACAGTGGGGTAATTGCAGGTGGCACAAAGCTCAAGGACCAACATAAGGATTCTGGTTTGAGCCCCTGATTCCCCACCTTCAGGGGGGTCACTTTATAGGCACTGAAGCAGATCTGCAGGTGTCTTTCTCTCTCCCTCTCTGTCTTCCCCTCCTCTCTCCATTTCTCTCTGTGCTATCCAACAATGTCAATAACAACAATAATAACTACAACAACAAAACAACAAGGGTAACAAAAGGGAATAAATAGATATTTTTAAAAAATACATTGAAAGAAAAAAGGACAGAAAGTACAATTATTTTTATATTGTCAAAAACAGTCTCTTATCTGGACTTCTCTTTCACTTTTTTTTGAGAATTGGGCTTTGTCTGACAACTTGACTTTTCCTCTGGGGATAGAACACTTTCCTTCAGTCTTATCTGTGAAAAGATCTGAAGTTAAAGGACCTGGGTGGCATGATGAATGCTTTTGTTGTTCTTTCTGGTTAAACAAGTTTGAATTTCCCTTTTCGAGCTGTGGGATGTAGTCTCTGACCTTTTCTAAATCTTAGTAACTTCCTATAAAAAGAAATTCCTTCATCTATATGTGTCAAGAATGATCTTTTTCACACTCCATTTAAAAATTTAACTTAAAAATTTCTGAAGTATAGTTTAACTCATAAACCCAAGTTTTTCATTATATGTCATATATTTCCGGTCAGTACATTTCAAACTTAAATGGCACATGAATCACCTGATAAAGCAGAAATTCAATTTTAGTTAGTCTGGAGTTATGCTTTAAAGCAGGAATTTATCAAACTCTTTGATGATATGGATACTGCTGGTAGGTGAATCATATTCAGCTAGTCAGTAGGTGACTGTGTGGATAAAGTAAACCAGACTCAGATCCTGGAATATACATTGAGGTTATAGTGCATATTTCTTCTCTTTTTAATTTGTTTCTTGGTTTTTTTTTTTTTTTTTTTTTTTGGGCCTCCCTCTGCTCAATTCAATAACTTCTGAATCAAACACTTTTTAAAAATTGCCCTTTCGGGGGGTTTCCGGAAGATGGCGGACTGAGAAGCTGCTAGTGGCTTGAGTTCTGATCACATCTTCTGGAAATGGTAGGATTTTCTGCCTTTAGTAGGCCAGTCAATAAGGGGTCCTAGCGGGAACACCAAGGAGGTGACTATAACTTAATTTGGGTTAAGAATTAGAGTAGAGGTGGCATGGACTAGCGGGCGGGCTGCTCCAGACTTCCCAGGCGGCGGCAGGCAAGGTGGGTGCTCTGGCACTATCCTCGGCAAAGGAAGGCGGCTCCTCCGCTGAGTGCAGAGTGCTGCTGGGCAGCCTGCAGAGGACCTGGAGGGATCACTATAGCTCAGGGGCTTTCTCTTGGGAGTCTGCGTGGGCCACCGTGACCCTGAGGGCGGATCCAAGGACATCCTTGAGTACGGCTCTCATTGGATCAAAAGGACTTGGAGCTAGTTTTCATTTTTGAGAAATCCTTTAAAAAAGCTTGGGGGGGGGGTTTCCCGGAAGATGGCAGACTGAGAAGCTGCTAGTGGCTGAGCTCTGACCACATCTCCTGGAAACGGTAGGATTTGCTGTCTTTAGCAGGCCAGCCAATAAGGGGTTTAGGCGGTGACACCAAGGAGGTGACTATAACTTAATTTGGGTTAAGAATTAGAGTAGGGAAAAAGGGGAAAAAATTTTTTTTTCTTCCTTTTAATTTTCAAGCATAAATCCTTCCCGCCCCCCCCATAAGCAATCCCTGGGGACCAGCTCCTAGCAGGATCCCCCACACCACCAAACAGGGTGCTTTTTTGAATTCACTTATACGCAGTTGGGAATTTCCTTTCACTGCTCTTTAATTACAGCTCTTTTTCTTATCTTTTCCCTTTTCACTTTCTTGTCACTCTCTCTCTCTTTTTTTTAATCCTGTCATACACTTCTTCTTTGCCTTTCAGAATTTGTGAATTATTTTGGGGAAGAAATCTGACTCAGAGTGGACTCTCTATGTGTGTATCTCTGCTCTAGTTCCCTTTCCCTTCTTGTTACACCTAGAATATACAGGGGATAGTAGATTTGGATAACTGTCTATTCTTGCTATCCTTTCTTTCTTTTCTCTTTCTTCACTGGGACTTGGTTACTATTTTTTCACGGATTGGAGAAATTCTTTGGCTAACTGGTAACAATTAAACTACTTCAATACTTGATTCAGTTGCTACTGTAATTCCTGAGGTTGGTGAGTGCAATTGTCATAAAGGTATTTAGTACAGTGTTACTTGTACTCAAGACACAACAATGGAGGAACAACAGAGCATAAAAAAAAGAAACACATAAATCAAAAAAATGGGTAGATCAAAAGCAAATAAAACTGCTACGCCATAATGAAGACAAGAGCCCAGAAGAAACTACATATCAGCTAGAAGTAACCATATATAAGAAAAGTATGCAAGCAATAATAAACCTATTAATCACAGAAATGAAAACAACATTGGAGGAAAGGAATGGCAGTATTAGGGAAACAACAGTTGAGACCCAAGGAAAATACTGATTATCTAGAGGCAATTAGAGAACTGAAAGCTGAAATAGCTGTAATGAAGAAAGAAGATGAGGCAAGGGAAAGCAGACTAACAGAAGCAGAAAACAGAATTAGTCAGACAGAGGATGAGTTAGAGAAAATGAAGAAAGAGGTGAAAGAGCTTAAAAAGAGACTGAGAGACAATGAAAACAACAACAGAAACATATGGGATGATCTCAAAAGAAGTAACATTCACATAATTGGCCTGCCAGAGGAAGAAAGAAGACTTAACAATCATTAACATCTATGCACCCAATGAGGGACCATCTAAATACATTAAGCACCTACTGAAAGAATTTCAAAAATACATCAACAGTAATACAGTAATAGTGGGAGACTTCAATACCCCACTCTCACACTTAGACAGATCAACAAAGCAGAGAAACAATAAAGATACAAGAGAATTGAATGAAGAGATTGACAGACTAGACCTCTTGGACATTTTCAGACTCCTCCACCCCAAAAAGCTGGAATACACCTTCTTTTCAAATCCACATAACACATACTCAAGGATAGACCACATGTTAGGCCACAAAGACAGCATCAATAAATTCAAGAGCATTGAAATCATCCCAAATATCTTCTCAGACCACAGTGGAGTAAAACTAACATTTAACAACAAACAGAAAATTATTAAAAGACACAGAATTTGGAAACTAAACAACATGCTCTTTTAGAACCACTGGGTCAGAGACTCACTCAAGCAGGAAATTCAAATGTTCCTGGAAACAAATGAAAATGAAGACACAACCTATCAAATATTTGGGGCACAGCTAAAGCAGTACTGAGAGGGAAACTTATAGCCATACAATCACATATTAACGACCAAGAAGAAGCTCAAATGAATGACCTTACTGCACACCTCAAGGACTTAGAGGAAGAGGAACAAAGGAACCCTAAAGCAACCAGAAGGACAGGAATCACTAAAGTTAGAGCAGAAATAAACAACATAGAAAATAAAAGAAACATACAAAAGATCAATAAAGCCAAATGTTGGTTATTTGAAAGATTAAACAAAATTGACAAACCCCTAGCCAGACTCACCAAACAAAAAAGAGAGAAGACTCAAATTAATAGAATTGTAAACGATGGAGGAGATATCACAACTGACACCACAGAAATCCAGAGAATCCTGCAAAACTTCTATAAAGAAATATATGTCACCAAGCTAGAGAATCTGGAAGAAATGGAATAATTCCTAGAAACATATGCCCTTACAAAACTGAATCAAGAAGAACTACAAAATCTAAATGTACCAATCACAGACAAAGAAATTGAAACCGTTATTTAGAATCTCCCCAACAACAAAAGTCCTGGACCAGATGGCTTCACAAACGAATTCTACAAAACTTTCAGGAAACAGTTAATACCCATACTTCTTAAGCTATTCCATAAGATTGAAGAAACAGGAATACTCCCTTCCACCTTCTATGAAGCCAACATCACCCTGATACCAAAAGCTGATAGGGACAGAACAAAAAAGGAAAACTACAGACCAATATCTCTGATGAACATAGATGCCAAAAATATTAAACAAGATCTTGGCCAACCGGATACAGCAACATATCAAAAAGTTTGTTCATCACGACGAAGTGGGATTCCTCCCAGGAATGCAAGGCTGGTTCAACATCCGTAAGTCAATCAATGTCATTCACCACATCAATAAAAGCAAAGTCAAAATCCACATGATTATCTCAATAGATGCAGAGAAAGCCTTTGACAAAATCCAACACCCATTCATGCTCAAAACACTACAAAAAATGAGACTAGATGGGAAATTCCTCAAGATAGTGGAGTCTATATATAGCAAACCTACAGCCAACATCATACTCAATGGACAGAAGCTGAAAGCATTCCCCCTCAGATCGGGGACTAGACAGGGCTTTCCACTGTCACCGTTACTCTTCAACATAGTATTGGAAGTTCTTGCCATAGCAATCAGGCAAGAGAAAGAAATCAAAGAAATACAGATTGGAAGGGAAGAAGTCAAGCTCTCACTATTTGCAGATGATATGAGTGTATACATAGAAAGACCTAAAGAATCCAGAAGAAAATTACTGGAAGTTATTAGGCAATATAGCAAGGTATCAGGCTACAAAATCAATGTACAAAAATCAGTGGCATTTTTTTATGCAAACACTAAATCTGAAGAAGACGTCCAGAAATCACTCCCATTTACTGTTTCAGCAAAATCAATCAAATACCTAGGAATAAAGTTGACCAAAGAAGTGAAAGACTTGTATGCTAAAAACTATGAGTTGCTACTCAAGGAAATAGAAACTGATACCAAGAAATGGAAAGATATCCCATGCTCATGAATTGGAAGAATAAATACCATCAAAATGAATATTCTCCCCAGAGCCATATACAAATTTAATGCAATGCCCATCAAAGTTCCACCAAGCTTCTTTAAGAGAATAGAACAAACACTACAATCATTTATTTGGAACCTGAAAACACCTAGAATTGCCAAAACCATCTTGAGGAAAAGAAACAGAAATGGAGGCATCTCAGTCCCAGACCTTAAACTATATTATAAAGCCATCATCATCAAAACAGAATGGTACTAGAACAAAAATAGGAACACAGACCAGTGGAACAGAATTGAAAGCCCAGAAATAAATCCCCACACCTATGGACATCTAATCTTTGATAAGGGGGCCCAAAGGATTAAATGGAAAAAGGAGGCTCCTTCAATAAATGGTGCTGGGAAAACTGGGTTGTAACATGTAGAAGAATAAATTTGAACATCTTTATCTCACCAGAAACAAAAATCAACTCCAAATGGATCAAAGACCTAGATGTCAGACCAGAAATAATCAAATACTTAGAGGTAAACATTGGTAAAACACTTTCCCACCTACACCTCAAGGACATCTTTGATGAACCAAACCCAACTGCAAGGAAGACTAAAGCAGAAACAAACCAATGGGACTACATCAAATTGAAAAGCTTCTGCACATCCAAAGAAATGATTAAACAAACAGAGAGACCCCTCACAGAATGGGAGAAGATCTTCACATGCCATACATCAGACAAGAAAGTAATCACCAAAATATATAAAGAGCTCAGCAAACTTAGCACCAAAAAAGCAAATGACCCCATCCAAAAATGGGCAGAGGATATGAACAAAACATTAACCTCAGAGGAGATCGAAAAGGCTAACAAACATATGAAAAACTGCTCTAGGTCACTGATTGTCAGGGAAATGCAAATTAAGACAACACTAAGATACCACCTCACTCCTGTAAGAATGGCATACATCAAAAAGAACAGTAGCAACAAATGCTGGAGAGGATGTGGGGACAGAGGAACCCTTTTACATTGCTGGTGGGAATGTAAATTGGTCCAGCCTCTGTGGACAGCAGTCTGGAAAACTCTCAGAAGGCTAGACATGGACCTTCCATATGATCCAGTAATTCCTCTCCTGGGGTTATACCTCAAGGACTCCATAACACCCAACGCAAAAGAGGTTGTACTCCTATGTTCATAGCAGCACAATTCATAATAGCTAAAACCTGGAAGCAACCCAGGTGCCCAACAACAGATGAGTGGCTGAGACAGCTGTGGTATATATACACAATGGAATACTATGCAGCTATCAAGAACAATGAACCTACTTTCTCTGTCCCATCTTGGACAGAGCTAGAAGGAATTATGTTAAGTGAACTAAGTCAGAAAGATAAAGATGAGTATGGGATGGATGATCCCACTCATCATCAGAAGTTGAGTAAGAAGATCTGAAAGGGAAACTAAAAGCAGGACCTGATCAAATTGTAAGTAGGTCACCAAAGTAAAAACCCTGTGGTGAGGGGTAGACATGCAGCTTCCTGGGCCAGTGGGGGGTGGGAGTGGGTGGGAGGGATGGGTCACAGTCTTTCGATGGTGGGAATGATGTTTATGTACACTCCTAGTAAAATGTAGACATATAAATCACTAGTTAATTAATATGAGAGGGGGAAAATCAATTGTATGTCTCAAAGTTTTTCAAAACACAAACTGAATCTTTTTAATATATAGGCGTGTATTTGATATGCAGACTCTCTCAAAAGCCTAGACCAAGTAGATTAGAAGCATACAATAGCACAGCTATATCCAAGATACTAGATACTGTACAGCAACCCTAACAAAAGGACTTTTCAAAGTTAACCCAATTGACAAATAATGTGATGATAACATTAACTATCGATTGTCTTTTTGAACCCTAAGACAGCAGGAACCTCACATCTCCACTATAGAGCCTCTACTTCCCTCAGTCCTGGAACCCTTGGATAGGGCCCACTTTCCCATATGCCTCTCCCAACCCATATCTAATAATATTGCATCTGCCGATCACAACCTAATCAACACAACGATTGCCACCTCAACATGCTTCACTTCAGACTGTTTCCAGAGACTTCAGGTGTGGAATGACAACCCTTCAGCTTCATTACTCGGGTGTGACCTTTCCTTTTATAGTACACTCTAATTTCATCTCAGGTAGTTCACTTTCTAACAAAGTCCCATAACCTAGATATTCACCAGTTTCTGTGAGAGAGAGCTTATGTTCACACGTATCCATAAACTACTGCAAAATATATACCTGAAAGCAGAAGTACACTAGAGTTTGCAGTGAGTACCCCCCGAACACTTCCTCTCCACTATTCCAAGTTTTGGGTCCATGATTGCTCAACAATTTGTTTGGCTTGGTATGTTAACTCTCTTTTCAATCACCAGGTTCCAGATGCCACCAGGATGCTGGCCAGGCTTCCCTGGATTGAAGACCCCACCAATGTGTCCTGGAGCTCTGCTTCCCCAGAGACACACCCTACTAGGGAAAGAGAGAGGCAAACTGGGAGTATGGACTGACCAGTCAACACCCATGTTCAGCGGGGAAGCAATTACAGAAGCCAGACCTTCCACCCTCTGCAACCCACAATGACCCTGGGTCCATGCTCCTAGAGGGATAGAGAATGGGAAAGCTATCATGGGAGGGGGTGGGTTATGGAGATTGGGTGGTGGGAATTTTGTGGAGTTGTACCCCTCCTACCTTATGGTTTTGTTAATTAATCCTTTCTTAAATAAAATAAAATAATAAAAAAAATTGCCCTTTCAAATAAAATCGATACCTTGACTTTAAGACCTTGAGAGATTATGGTGGTTATCCTGGATTGGGGGCAGAGCACTCTGGTGTGGGGTGTGGTATGGATCTATGTTTATATTATTTTATAATATTTTATTTATTTATTTGTATTTTTAGTTTTTTTTATAAAATGGAAGCATTGACAAGACCACAGGATAAGGGTACAATTATACACATTACCCAACCCCAGAGCTCCATATCCAATACCCTCCCTTGAAAGCTTCCCTGTTCTTTATCCTTCTAGGAGTATGGACCCAAGATCATTATGGTGTGCAGAAGGTGGAAGGTCTGGCTTCTGTAATTGCTTCCCTGCAGAACATTGGCATTGACAGGTTGATCCATACTCCCTGTCTTTCTTTCCCTAGTGCGTCAGGAATCCGGAGAGGCAGGTTTCCAAGAAACATGGTGAGGTCCTCTGCCAAAGGAAGTTGGATGGGTATCATGGTATCTGTAACATGGTGGATGAAAAAGAGTTAAGATATAAGGCAGAACAAGCTATTGACTAGTCATGAACCTAAAAGCATGAATACTGCAGATGAAGATTGGGGTCTCTACTTTGGAATAAAAAAAAGCTATTGTGTCTGCTTAGGTATATGCCAGAGGGCTCAGGAATTTACTAATTTTTGCCTTCTTTTGACATCTAATATGCAGGTGGACCCAGGTTATTGTCTAGGGAGATGGTGTCATAGTTGGTAAAAGGACCAGAAAACTGGATCAGGGAGGAGATTAGTTCCCAAATATGTGGAAAGTCTATAAATATTGTTAATTGTTAACCCCATCAATTTGATCTGGGGCCCATATTCAGCACAGAAGCCTATGCAACCCTGTAAGTCTGGGCTCACCTTCTGTGCCCACAGCTAGGAACATTCCAGGCTGCACTAATTTCAGGACCTATCTTCCTTGGGTAGCAGATAGAATATTATCTTATAATCTTAAAAATTACTATTAAATCACTCATTCAAAATAAATAAATAAACAAACCTCTTTACCCAAAGGCAGAGAGGAAGTTATTCATTTCAGACCTTGTATGTATTCCCACTCAGTGTCTGGGGTTTGGGAGTAGGGGGTGGGTAAGGCATTGTCAAAAATGAAAGTTTAGTCATTCCTCAGAGTTTTCTAATCAACATTAGAATGCTGCAATGTCATGAAAGCTATTTCATTATGTTTGCAAACAAGATTTAACTAAAAACAAAAAAAAATTAACTATTCCTTTCCTCATTGTATAAATTTCAGCCACATCACATTGTATAAGAAAAGGTAGTCTGTGGAGAGAGGTGGTAGGTAGACATTTTTATGAGAGAGAGAGGGGAAATCAACTTATCTCTGTAAATGGATCCCTCTCTTCCCCGGAATACTTTCTTTATTTTACTGACTACCTGCACTCGCATAATTTTGTGTTCATATTCTACTGGGCATATTTTTCTACATCAATCATCAACTGGTTGGGCAAATATCCACAATTATATGAATCCTTTATACCACTCATTTGGTCAGCAATAAACATACTTAACAAATATTTGTGACAACTTGTCATTCTCTCCCAGTATTTGAAAAATACATGAATGGAAGATTATAATATCCCTGAAGCTTTCAGTAAGCAGACATATATGCAGTATATACATCATACATGGTCAGGCATCCAGAAACATTTAGTGTGCTGTTGTTTGGTAAGTAAGCCCATTACTTGTTGAGCATTTGATGTTTAGTGATAGTGATGGCAGAGGAAGTATCTTTTGTTGTGCTATCTCTGGGCTGAGGGCTATTAGATCTTGATTATGTTCTACCAAATTAAGACTAAGGAGTTGGCCCTTGATGGTGTCCTCTCTCATTCAAGTAACCTTATCCATGGAATTACAAGTAAAAAATCTACAACTCCCCACTATAGGGGTATTTAATATAAAGTCTAAAACAAACATATATCTTAATATACACATAGAGCATGTATATGATATTCCTGGATGTGATTCCATTGAAAAATTACCCCCCTTTGCATTTTCTAAAGCCGAAAAAAGAAGTGTGTTTTATTCTGACACATTTTATGTGCTTGTATCCTGAGGAATCAATTACTTTGCTACTAATACACATTTATTAGATAAGCTGGTAGAGGTCACAAGGTCCTCAGAAGAGTTCTCTTCTCATTACCACTGCTCTGATTGGGTCAGCAAGAAAGAGCCCTATAGATGTAGCTTATGCCCTTCAGTTGCCCAAGGGATATACAGTTACAGGGAAAAAGAGCTCTAGATATCAAAAATAATCTTGGATGCATTTTAACTACTCCCTTATTACAGAATGCTAAGCAGACAGTAAAGTCACCACATTAAAAAAAAAAAAGGGAAAGAAATTGCTATCTTTCTGAGACCAGTTTTCAAATAGTCTTATTGACCTGTGATTTCAAGAAGGATAAGGGCTGATTAATTTGCAAGGATGAAAGCTATAAACTCTCAATTAAAATTGTTTGAGGCAGCCTCTCCACAAGAGCAGCTGAAGAATAAAAATAAAGATGGTACAACACAGCTCTGTTGTTCCTTAAATTCAACATAATCGTGGTTGTTTGGGGAAGTCAGGCAAGTGAAGACTGCAATGAAAAAGATTTATTCATATGCACATTTCTTCTTCTTCTTCTTCTTCTTCTTCTTCTTCTTCTTCTTCTTCTTCTTCTTCTTCTTCTTCTTCTTCTTCTTCTTCTTCTTCTTCCTTTTCCTCTTCCTCTTCTTCTTCTTCTTCTTCTCCTTCTCCTTCTCCTTCCTCTTCTTCTTCCTCCTCTTCCTCCTTCTCCTCTCCTTCTCCTTCTCCTTCTCCTTCTCCTTCTCCTTCTCCTTCTCCTTCTCCTTCTCCTTCTCCTTCTCCTTCTCCTTCTCCTTCTCCTTCTCCTTCTCCTTCTCCTTCTCCTTCTTCTTCTTCTTCTTCTTCTTCTTCTTCTTCTTCTTCTTCTTCTTCTTCTTCTTCTTTTTAATCAGAATATTGCTCAGCTCGGGCTTATGGTGGTATGGTGGTATGGTGGTGTTAGGGACTGAACCTGGGACTACAGAGCCACAGGTATATGAGTCTGTTTGCATAATCATTGCACTATCTACCTTCTCCCTGTCAAGTTGATTTCCTTCTCATCCTAGCACTACTATGTCTTTAAAGCTAGGAAAAATGCTTACATTTCATAGGTTAAGGAGAAATTAAAATATATCTAGGGAAAGGAAAAAATTAGAGTGCATTATTCTGAAATCATTTTTTTCTTTATTGAAGGGATTGATGATTTGCAAAGTTGATAGTGAAATACAGTAAATGGTACATATGAAACATTTCTCAGTTTTCCACTTAACAATCTAATCCCTCTCACCCAATTCCTCCTCTGCCATCATGTTTCAGGACCTGAACACTCCCTGCTATGCCAGAGTCTTTGACTCTGGTGGAATACACAATATTCTGAAATCTTTACGTTCTGATGATACTATAATCTTTGTATTTTTCATTATGATTTCCTTGTGACCATCATATTAATATGTTTTAAAACTCTAGTTTTCCTAAGAAGTGACTGAAGCATCCTCACCAATAGTTGAATAAGCAGTTCTATCACTTGAATAATGAATTAGTGAGTATGGAGGGTTTGAATGAGTGAGTAATCCCCATTTCTATAAAGATGCCCTAATTCTCTAAGTGACTGGACTTTACTGTTGTCAGAACTGGAAATCCCTCATCCTGAATTCCTATTTTTTTACCTCTTTTTTTAAAAATTATCCGTGTTTATTGGATAGAGACATCCAAAAATCAAGAGGGAAGGAGAAGATAGAAAGTGAGAGAGACAGACACCTACAGCCCTGTGTCACCACTCCTGAAGCTTTCCCTCTGTAGGTGGGTGCTGGGGACTTGAACCCAGGTCCTTGTCTTGTGTAACATGTGTGCTCAACCACGTGCACCACCACCTGGTCCCTTGAATTTCTATTTCTAATTGTGTTCTAGGTAGGTGAATTCTAAATCATTGATAAATGTGCCCCAGTGACAATGGAGAGATCAGTAAACCTTCATAATCCGCTAGGCCAACATAAATTGACCTTCTGCATTGCTAAGTATTTTAGTTCTACTGTAATTATCATCTTTTTCATATACGTAATAGTTTCCTTATTTAAGTCACATATCCTTGAGATGAATTTCTTTGCTTTTATAAAACTGACAGAGGAAATCTTCACTGTGGATGGGAAGTTAGTGTGGATTGGTCTAGTTACAATGTAGAATAGTCTGGAGAGTCTTCAAAACAGAGATAATGGACCTTCCACACAATCTTGCAGCTCTTCTCATAGAGATTCAGTGAAAGAGCACAAAGCCATATCAGAAGAGAGCTCTGCACACCTATGTTCACAGCAGCAGTATTTGTATTAGCCAAAATGTGAAAAAAATAATGTTCAACAATAGATGAGTGAATAAGAAAGTGATGGTATACATACACAATTCTCCAACTGTTACATGATGAAATCTTTTCTTTTGCTACACTTTGGGTGAAACTTAAAGGAATTATATTAAGTATGATGAGTCATAAATAGAAGGACAAATACTGGATGACCTCAGTCATAGGTGGAATTTAAGAAACAGAGAAAAGGAAAATATAGGTGGAAGTTTAGACTAGGTGTGATCTTTGGTAGCAGATCTAAGCAGATAGATGATCCAGTGCACTGTGGCTATGGTGTGGGTGTGGTGTGCAGATACCTACCACAGGGAGGTAAGATACTCTACTAATGTAACAGTAACGGTCATGTAAATAATTATTTTCACCAATAATGTGTTTTAATAAACACTAGAAAGCAGGCTTGGGTTACTCTTAATATTTGTAATTCATATTACATATGGAGACTGCTTATTACCACTAGCTCTCTGATTATCCTAGAGTTTATCTTATCATTTAAATATGCTATTATTTAATACATTAATGTTCTAGTGAATGTTCATTTGAATATCAGTGAACCTTGACTAAATTAAAAAACAAAAAAAAATCATAATGAGATCTAAAGAAATTACACGAAATAAACACTATTACTCTCGACTTCATTAACAGTTTTTTAACCTAAAAATAAAAATAAAAGCAATATGAAAATCATAGAATCTCTCTCAGGAATAGTTTTGTTCCCCAGAAAATTAATTTGCAGGAAATTGAATTAAAATGGAAAGGCTCCAAGCAAAAAAAAGATATGAGAAACTTAAAAGAAAAAAATCTGAAAGGGTAGATAGCATAATGGTTATGCAAACATATTCTCATGCCTGAGGCTTCAAAGTCCAAGGTTCAGTCCCTTGCACCACCATGAACCAGAGCTGAGCAGTGCTCTGATAAAAAGGGGGGAAAAATCTACTAGTTCCTTTTCATCCTTAATTTCCTAAGTAGACTCAGAGTATAAATTTTAAAAATATTTTATTTATTTACTTGAGAAACATAAAAATAGAAAGGGAATGAGAAAAGAGAAAGGGGGGAGATAGAAAGAGTGAGAGAGAGGATGAGAATGATGCCATAGCACTGCTTCAACACTCTTGAAACATTTATTCCTCAGGTGGGAATTGGGGACTTGAACCAGGGCCCTTGCTCATTGTAATGCACACTCAACCAGATGAGCCACCACCTGGCATCAAGAGTAGAAATGAATGCTAAAGTAAAAATTGCTTGTATATGTTATTTAAAAAAGCAGTCTTCAGGTTGTATTGAAGATACTAACAAATACTATATTAGTAGATAGTATTCATTATCTGTGTAACTACCAGTTATCTATCATGTGTCTAATCAATGAATAATATTTTCATAAACTTTCTTGAGCATATCTTTAAGATTTTTTTTTGAGAAATTTTCTGGTCCTTGCATAGACTACACTGTGTGATTCTCTTTTGCATTGTACTCTTTATTGTTTTCTGTTTGCAAGATAAAATGGAAGACTGAAAAAAGTATATAATTTTTAATAATGTGTGTGGGTGAATGAAGCGGTCCACAAAGGAGAAAAAGAGAGTTGTTGAGTGTTAAGCATAATTGGAAAGATTAAAATCTTGAAAATAAAATACTAGAAAGGAAAATATCCGAAAATCCTTTTAGAGAGACTTCTTGATCTTTTGAAAAAGAGAATGTTTTCTGAGAGACCTTTGAGTACACAAACACTTTCTGTTCTTACATCTGATGAGGGAGACAGCTATGGATCTTAAAAATTTCATGTATGGGGTACCACAGCAGGTTAAGCACACATGGTGTAAAGCAAAAGGACCGACCAGCATAAGGCTTCTGGTTCGAGCCCCTGGCTTCCCACCTGCGGGGGGCGGGGGCTCACTTCATGGGCAGTGAAGCAGGTCTGCAGGTGTCTATCTTTCTCTCCTTTCTGCCTTCCTATCCTCTCTCGATTTTTCTCTGTCCTATTCAACAACAATGATGGCACTAACAACAACAATAACAACAACAAGGGCAGCAACAGGGCAAAAATAGCCTCCAGGAGCAGTGGATTTGTAGTGCAGGCACCAAGCCCCAGCAATAATCCTGGCGGCAAAAAAAAAAAAAAAAAAATTCATGTAAGTATTGTCTGTTGGGAAGTCTAATGACCAATTGACCATGTGAAGTGATTTTCAATTTTCTGTGTGCTTATAAAGATGAGTCTCTCCAACCTCTGCTTTCACCATGAGGTCTCCATGGACAGCAAATCACAGACTCTCTGTAAGGGAACAGTGTCAGTAGTATTCTGTTATATTGTGGGTATCAGGTCAGAAGGAATGGTAAAAAGAAAAAAAAAAGGAGAGGAAGAAGAAAACCCCTCAAGACATTCTAAGATACTAAGGATGAGTTCTGCAGACAACAAAGCAGGAACTCACAGCCTGTGAAGGGAGTGTTCTCTGCTCTCCTTAGTAGACTGCATTTCCCCTTCTATGAGAATGACAGCTTTAAAGATGTCAAACTATTAGAAGTTTCACATTCAGCAATTTGTCTTTCAGAATTGTGCCTTTTAGAAACATCACCCTAACCCAAAACATTGAATATGCTGAAGTAATCAACTTCACTTTTCAAAACTGGAATATATTTTTTTGTGGATGAACTTTGGAAATTCCTATCCAGTGATAGTGACAATGCTACCAGCACTCAGGGAAGTCATGTAACTGATAGTTGCTATATTTACATACCTGAGACTCTTGGTTAAATCCCTAACTTTGAGGCTAAATAAGTTTATATATATATAATCACCTATTAAAATAATGAATTCACTTGTTTACCTCAGTTGGAAGGAATCGTGTTAGGTGAATTAAGGCAGAAGGAGAAGGATGAATATGGGATGATCCCATTCATCGGCATAAGTTGAGAAACAAGAACAGAAAAGGAAATACAAAACAGAACTTGGGCTTGGTTTCATGTATTGCACCAAATTAACAGGATATGAGAATGGGGGTGGTGGTTTTAGGTCCACTCTAGGGGGACGGGGTGAGGACACTTAGCTTGGGAGTGAAAGCAGTGTGACATATACTTCTATTAACTCATAATTTTATACATTACTATTAGTTTAATATGTCAGGGGAGAAACAGACTGGATATTTCAAGTCCTTTAACTGCTTAGATTTCGGTTCTGAATATATGTTCCTTCAATGTAACCATTTAATATCTGGGATTCATAAGCTGATTGAATTCTGACATTGGGCTTAAATTATTAAAGCATTTCTAAAAATAATTACTGTTTCGAATACTAGGTTACCTACAACCTTAGGCCAGACAGATGAGAATCATTTGCTTCTGTTAATTTCATTAAATGACATAAAGCATGGAGAGGACAAATATAGTATAGTAAATCCTAGCCATGGGATTTTCTTTCTTATTTTTAATTTTTATTTATTTCTTGGATAGAGACCCCCAGAAATCCAGAAAGAAGGGATGATAGTAGCCCTGCTTCACCACTTGCAAAGCTTCCCCCTTGCAGGTGGGGGTTGGGCTTGAACCCAGCTACTTGAGCACTGTAATATGTGTTTTCAACCAGGTGTGCCACCACCCACCTGCCATGAGATTTTCAAAGAAAAATAAGACCACAACTAACTTCGTTATAATAATAACTATCTATTGTTTTTTTAAACTCTAAGATCATAAGGAACCTTCTGCATTTTCTTTAAAATCCATATTTCTCCCAGTCCTGGAAACTTTGGGACTTTGCTTGTATTTCTTTATGCCTCTTCTCTTGATCCCTTACTTGCTACACTGCCTCTGCTGACCTCAACTAAATCAACACAACCAATGTCACCATGCCACGCTATGCTGTCACTCCCTTATGATCTAGCAAGTCCAATCCTAGGCGTTTACTCAAAAGATATAAAAACACTGATTCAAAGGGATATATGCACCCCCATATGCATATTGGCATTATTTACAAGAGCCAAAATTTGGAAGCAACTGAAATGCTCTTTAACAGATGACTGGATAAAAAAAAAATCACGGGACATAACAATGGAGTACTACTCAACAACAGAAAAAAAATATGTGTCCTTTGGGATCAAACGGATGGAATTGGAGATGTTTAGTAAAGTGAGTAAGGATGTAAAAGACAACTACAACATTATTTCACTCATATGTGGAATACAGAGAATTGAACACTTAAATGTGAAAGAAGAAAAACAGGCAACTCATATTTAAGACTGTGGGGGAACTTATAGGGACTATCTAAGGGGTTGAGGGTGTGCACATGGACCTTGGGTGTTGGGAGCAGTGCAAAACTATACTCCTAATGAAGAGAGAGAGAGAGAGAGGAGGAGGAGGAAGGAAGGAAGGAAGGAAGGAAGGAAGGAAGGAAGGAAGGAAGGAAGGAAAGGGAAGGGAAAGGAAAGAAGGGAGGGAGGGAGGGAGGAAGACACAGGAAACTGAAAAAATGTATACATATACCAAATCTAATATACACCATTAATATCCCCAATTAAAAAAAAGTAATATGTGTATACTGGCACTTTAGAAAGCTGTAAATAACTAGTACCTAATAGTACTGATGGATACTGCAGAGTCATTTGCTTCCTATTTCCTTTTAGCTCTTGATCCTCTGGCAAATTTTGTGATACACACACACACACACACACACACACACACACACACACACACCTTTTCTTTTTTTTTCCTACTGCCTGGCTCCTGGTCTTTGTATCAGGCTTGGTCTGATTTACAGTTTTGTGTTTTGCCAAACCAATGTGAACTTGCTAACCTGCTGGCTACTGGCAATACTTCTCACAAATGTACTAATTCCATTTTCCTTTACCACATGCATTAAGGGAATAAAGAATAATGTGAACCCTGGCCATGTACATGACAGTGGGACACATGTACAACTCTGTTGTTTTTCTTTTTCTTCTAATTTGAGCTGACCAAACATTTGCCACTTCATAGTCTTTATCAGTCTGAATATAAATAGCCAGAAAATACTCTCCAAATTAAAAAGTGCATTGACAATTTGTAAATGTTCCAAATGTCACAAGTGAAATACTTTGGCAAATGTACTTGAAAAAGAGAGAGGAAAAACAAGTGTTTTTATTTGGGTGATAGAGTGCCCAGAATAATAGAATTTCCTGAGGAACTCTGAATATAAATTATTTTCCAATATTTTAAGTACCTGATTAAATTTTTAAAAAGATAAATTACATTCCCTCATATTTTAAAATTCAATAGGAATAACAAGTAATTCCATGAAGCATTACTCTTAACCATTCCCCTCCATCCACCTCATCCCCCTCCTTAACAACTAATGCTACCCATTTCCACATATGCCCTTGTGGATTTAGTCTAAGCATGATTTGCTTTGTATGAATATGAATCATTGTTGTTTTCGCCGGGCTGGCTTCACGGGCGGGTAACAGACAACCCAGGACTCATGGTTGAGCTGTATGCAGTATCTCTTTATTCATGCAGGACGCAGCACAATCTATACCAAGCTAAGCTAAACTAAAAACTACAAACAATCTTGTCCTTATAAATATACTAGCTCAGTAGAGTGGGAACAGGATGCAACGCAGAGAAGGGGGGGTGGAGAGAAAAGTGACTGGTGAAAATCAGGGTATGACAAGCAGAGGGGGCGGAGCAGGCAAGAATTCTACCACTAAACCACCAATGCCCTGGAGGGAGGGTGGTGCTTGTCAACAGAGGTTATGTAAATAGGAGGTCTGGAAACTTGACATCAGGCTCAACCTGACGCTGTTGACTGGCTACGGAAGAAGGGCAAACGCTAGAAGAAATAGAATGAAGTGGTTATGTAAATAGAATAGTGTTAAGCAGGGGAGATTAAACTAATGAAACAGAAGGGGTTTTTAGAAGCACACCAACAAATCATAATCTGTTTTGTTCACAGTTTATTCTCCAATACCTAGCAGTGTTATAGGTACATATAGTAAGTGCTTAACAAGGATTTTCAAATCAAAGCAAATACTATTCTTGTTGGTATAGTTTCATTTTAATTTTCTCTCTCTCTCCCCCCCCCCCTCTGTCTCCAGGGTTATTGCTGGGGCTTGGTGCCTGCACTACCTATCCACTGCTCCTGGAGGCTATTTATCCCATTTTGTAATCCTTGGTGTTATTGTTATCGCTGTCATGGTTGTTTGATAGGACAGAGAGAAATCGAGAGAGAAGAGGAAGACAGAGAGGGAAAGAGAAGGACAGATACCTGCAGACCTGCTTCACTGTTTGTGAAGTGACTCCCCCTGCAGGTGGGGAGCTGCTGGCTTAACCCGGATCCTTATGCAGGTCCTTGTTCTTTGTCTCATATGCACTTAACCCGCTGCAGTATTGCCTGGCCCTCTAGTTTTACTTTTATTATTTATTTACATTTATTTAGTTATTGTCTCCAGGGTTATTGCTGGGGTCTGTGCCTGCACCAGGAATTGACTGTTCCTGAAGGCTATTATTGCTTTTTTCCCTTTTGTTGCCTGGTTGTTTATCTTTGTTATTATTATTGTTGTTAATGATATCGTTGCTATTGGATAGTACAGAGAGAAATGGAGTGGGGAGAGGAGGACAGAGAGGGAGAGAGAAAGGTAGACACCTTCAAACCTGCTTCACCACTTGTGAAGCCACTCCCCCTGTAGGTGGGGAGCCGGTTCAAACCAGGATCCTTATTCTGGTCCTTTTGCTTTTCGCCACGTGTGCTTAACCTTCTGCGCTACCACCCAGCCCCTATTTATTTACTTATGTATTTATTTATTTATTTATTTAGCCACCCTGGTTCTTGCTGGGACTTGTGTAATTACTAGGACACCACCACACTGGGTGATCACTTTTGTCTGAATTTTTCTTTTTGATGGAGGGCAAACATGATGGAAGAGAGAGAAAAGGACAGAAAAAGAGCAGTAGCTAGCATTCTTCCACTATTCATGAAGCTTGGTACTCACACATGGCTAAAGTGTGCACTCTATTGGGTGTGCTACAACCTGGCCCTGATATAATTTCTCTTTCCTCTGCCTTAAAAGCTATCCAACAAGTTGGGCTGAGCCGAGTCATCCAGGAGAATATTTTCCATTTTACATTCATCTTTACATTGTTTACAACCAGTTCAGCTTCAAGGTCTCATCAATTCCTGTCTAGTTTTGTTATCAGAGGACCCAAATGCAAGTTGGATGTGTGTGTAGACTTCCCCACACTAACAAATCATTCTTTGTCACTACCAGAGTGTTTTGAGTGCCCGGGTAAATAAATATTTGTGTTCCCACTCTGCTCAGGTCGCTTCTCTTTCCCCTGTGACACAACCCAACATTTATTTGACTTTGAATTACTCAGTTGCATTGTCTCTGAAGGGAAATGTAATGGGTTATAGGGAAGTCTTGATTTTTAAAAAATTTTTATTAATAAAATGGAAATATTGACAAGACCATAGGATAAGAAGGGTACAGTTCCACACAATTCCCACCCACAGAACTCTCTATCCAATCCCCTCCCCTGATAGCTTCCCTATTCCTTATCCCTCTGTGAGTATGGACCCATAATTATTATGGGGTGCAGAAAGTAGAAGGTCTGGTTTCTGTAATTGCTTCCCCGCTGAACATGGGTGTTGGCATATTGATCTATACTCCCAGCCTGTCTCTCTCTTTAATTAGTGGGGCAGGGGCCTGGGGAGGTGGGCTCCAGGATACATTGGTGGAGTTGTCTGCCTAGGGAAAGGTTGGCATCATGGTATCATCTGGAACTTGGTGGCTGAAAAAGAATTAAGATAAAAAACAGAACAAATTGTTGATTAACCATGAACCTAAGGGAAAGAATATTTCAGATGAAGATTTGTGGTCTCCATTTTGAAAAAAGCTCGTAGGTTTATTTTAGGTATATTCCCTATGACTTTACTTATTTTTACCTGAGCCTGACAGCTTATATGCAGATGGACCCAGGTTATTGTCTGGAAAGATAGTGTCAGAGTCGGAAAAAGGATTAGAAAGCTGTAGGCCAAGTATACAAATATTGTTGACTGTAAACCCCATCAATTTGATCTGGGGCCCATATTCAGTACAGGAGCCTATGTAACCTCTTCATCCCTGTAGGTCTGAGCTCACATTCTGTGGTCACGGCTAGAAACATTCCAGGCTGCACTAATTTCAAGATTCATCTTCCTTAGGTAGCAGGTAGAGTATATTGTCCAACCTCCCTTTGGAGAGTGGAACATTTCCTACCATTGTTGATCCTACATTGAGTGCATGGTTCTATAGGGGTTCACAAAGGGGTTAATTATGTTTTTCCTGATGGAGTTGAGCAGTGACAATGGGATCTGTTAGAGATCTAGGCCCATCATGTATGTGTGAGAATCCCATAACTCCCTGACTAGGGCCCCAGGTGATGGGGTGGCCTGGTAGTGACTACAGAGTTATCATTAAAGTATGCCAGTCTCTTGCCCTTACTCAGCTTTTGTAGTCCTTACTTTGTCTGACAAGGTTAGCTTTGGAGTGATTGAGGTATGTGTAATAGGAGGTAGGTGAGGAGGGTATCTAGGTCTAAGTAGAATCTGTTTCATTAGGTACTTTAAAGTGTCTTTTTTAAAGTCTTTCTACTTGCTTGCTTCATTTATTGACTCACTGCAAACTATTGTGCACTTTTGCTTTAAGGTATATATTTTCCCCCTAACTTATGGTCACATGTACATATGCCCTATCTCAAGGACCTTGGTCTATATCTAGGTTTTGAGGTTTTGTTTAGAAGTGTACCACCTGAAATGGAATTAAGAAGTCCTATAAGCTAGGAAAGGTCTCACCAGAGTAATGAAGCTAAAGGGTTGACACTCCACACCTGATGTCTCTGGACACAGTCCAAACAGATGCATGCTTAGATGCTACAAGTGCATTGCTTAAGTTGGGATCAGCAGATGCAGTATCTGTTGATATGAATTGAGAGAAGCATGCAAGAAAGTGAGGCCCACCCTAGAGGGCCTGGGAGAAACATGTTGATTTATAGAGAAAGGGGAAAGTTCCTGCTGTATAAGAGTTTAAGGCAATAGATATTGCTATAACCAAACTATTTGACAATCGGGTTAACTTTGAAAATCCCATTGTTAGCATTTGCTGTAGCATATAAGACCTCACCATAATTTATGTCCTTTTATGCTATTTGCATATAACTCATAAAGTAACACTATCAGTTGTATCTGTTCTCCCTGTTCTAAGCTTTTAGAAGATTTAATATTTCAAAGAACATATCATTATTAGAAATGTCTTCACAATTTGAGCCCATTGTTAAAATTCAGTCTGATTACCAGTCTGAAGTTTTAACTGCTTAGATTGAAGGAACATATACACAGAGCTATGTTCTATGAATCAAAAAGTTTGAGATGTTTGATCCATTTCTCCCCTCTCATATTAATTAAATAGTGACATATGAGACCATAAGTTAATAGAAGTGTATATTAACACAGTTCCCACCATTAAAGGTCTATGCCCGCCTCCATCCACACCCCCACTGAAGCTGAACATCTACCCTCACCCTCCACCCAGAGATTTTTACTTTGGTGCCCTACTCAAAAATTATTTACTTTTCTGTGCAAAAATGCATCATAACTTTTGACAACCCAGTATTCATAGGTGATATCAGGAAATTTTCAGTGAAAATTCCATTTCTCTCCAGAAATATGGTGCAGTCAAAAGAACATCATCCTGGTTTTGGGAATATTAGGTTCTTGCTTTATCCATTATTTTGATGTGCTGCATGTTATTGGAATCTTACTTTACTTCTCTAGTTATAAATATTATTTTAAATTTAGAAATGAGACTGAATTAATATTTTGTGTATTTTTCAAAGTAGCATATGTAATCTTTATATATGTTTTTTTTAATATACCCTTTTAGATTTTAGCAACCTAAAGGAGTAAATTATGTTACTGTGGGGGTTACAGTGTATGGCTAAATCTAAAGTATTTATCTTCACTATATTAAAAAAAAATCCTACTCCAGTGGGCTTGGAGGCCAGAATATAAAGCCAAGAGGTTTATTTTTACATTTTAAAATCTAAAAGACATTTGCTTTGCTAGAATTAAGATTTGTTTAGAATTTAATCACCAATTCCTTTTTTCTGATTTCCTTTTACAGAATGGGAGTCCTGTGTCTGTCTCACCATTATAGTTTAGCAGCACATAACTTATCTAGTTCAATAGGCTCACAGCTGGAACGAAATTTTGCCTCAGGATGAATTGGACCTTGAGTCTCACCCACTTCTGTGGTGTTGCTGTTTAAATTTCAGATATTAGGCCTTACAGTTGTTGCTGGAACTAGTTAAAACTTGAGTCTATTGATGTGTACTCAAAATAATTTACATGGGAAAATAACAGGTATTTTAGGGTGTCCTAAAAAATTAAATGTTAACTCTTTTTTCAGCCACCAGGTTCCAGATGCTATCATGATGCCAACCGGACTTTACTGGACAGACAACACCTCCAATGTGTCCTGGAGCCCCGCTTCCCCAGAGCCCTTCCCCACTAGGGAAAGAAAGAGACAGGATGGGAGTATGGGTTGACCTGTCGATGCCTATGTTCAGCGGGGAAGCAATTACAGAAGCCAGACCTTCCACCTTCTGCATCCCATAATGATCCTGGGTCCATACTCCCAGAGGGTTTAAGAACAGGAAAGCTACCAGGGGAGGGACTGGGATACAGAGTTCTGGTGGTGGGTACTGTGTGGAATTGTACCCCTCTTATCCTATGATTTTGTCAATGTTTCCTTTTCTTTTAAAATATTTATTTATTTATTTATTTAATCCCTATTGTTTCCCTTGTTGTTTTTCGTTGTTGTTATAGTTGTTATTGATGTCATCCTTGTCAGATAGGACAGAGAGAAATGGAGAGGGGAGGGGAACACAGAGAAAGGGAGATAAAGATAGACACCTGCAGACCTGCTTCACTGCTCCTGAAGCGACTCCCACTGCAGGTGGGGAACCGGGGCTCAAACTGGGATACTTCCACCGGTCCTATTGTTTCCTTTTAAAAATAAAAATTAAAAAAGAAAGAAAAATGAAATGGACTTAAAGTTAAGGTGTCCTCAAATTTTTCATGTTGGAGTTTTAATGCCCAATGCAATGGTCAACGTAAGCAAACCTTTCAAGTATAGTTTATATTATATTATATTATATTATATTATATTATATTATATTATATTATATTATATTATATTATATTATATTATTATATTATATTATTTTATATTATATTATATTATATTTATTATCAGAATAAAGTCCTTAGAGTGAGACTAATGGTATAATGAAAAATGGAAAAAGATAAAATTCTTACTCCATGTAACAAGAAGATACCTGTAAATCAGAAAGAGGTTCTTCTCAGGAATCAGACTGACCAATGACAAGATCTTGATTTCTCAATTTATACAACTACAAAAACACAAAAGTTACCTACTTAAACAAATCATCATATTTATTATAACTGCCCAAAATAATGAATACAGATCAATTTCTTGACATTATTCACAAGTTGTCTTAAACTGTGATAAAAACTTTATGTTAGGTAACTTGGGGGTTCTTTGAAGAGTTTTAGCCCGTCTTTTTTCTTTTTTATTTCAGAAAGTATTAATTAACAAACCATAGGGTAGGAGGGGTACAATTCCACACAATTCCCACTACCCAATCTCCATATCCCACCCCCTCCCCTGATAGCTTTCCCATTCTCTATCCCTCTGGGAGCATGGACCCAGGGTCATTGAGGGTTGCAGAAGGTAGAAGGTCTGGCTTCTGTAATTGCTTCGCTGCTGAACATGGGCGTTGACTGGTTGGTCCATACTCCCAGTCTGCCTCTCTCTTTCCCTAGTAGGGTGGGGCTATGGGGAAGCTGAGCTCCAGGACATATTGGTGGGGTCTTCAATCCAGGGAAGCCTGGCCAGCATCCTGATGGCATCTGGAACCTGGTGACTGAAAAGAGAGTTAACATACGAAGCCAAACAAATTGTTGAGCAATCATGGACCCAAAACTTGGAATAGTGGAGAGGAAGTGTTCGGGGGGTACTCACTGCAAACTCTAGTGTACTTCTGCTTTCAGGTATGTATTTTGCAGTAGTTTACGGATACGTGTGAAGATATGCTCTCTCTCATAGAAACTGGTGTATATCTAGGTTTTGGGACTTTGTTAGAAAGTGAACAACCTGAGATGAAATTAGAGTATACTATGAAAGGAAAGGTCTCACCTGAGTAATGAAGCTGAAGGGTTGTCATTCCACACCTGAAGTCTCTGGACACAGTCTGAAGTGAAGCGTGTTGAGGTGGCAATTGTTGTGCTGGTTAGGTTGTGATCGGCAGATGCAATATTATTTGATATGGATTGGGAGAGGCATATGGGAAAGTGGGCCCTATCCAAGGGTTCCAGGACTGGGGGAAGTAGGGGTTCTATAGTGGAGATGTGAGGTTCCTGCTGTCTTAGGGTTCAAAAAGACAATCGCTAGTTAATGTTGCCATCACATTATTTGGTAATTGGGTTAACTTTGAAAAGTCCTTTTGTTAGGGTTTGCTGTACAGTACCCAGTATCTTGTATATAGCTATGCTATTGGTTGCTTCTGATCTATTTGGTCTAGGCTTTTGAGAGAGTCTGCATATCAATTACACAGCCTATATATTGAAAAGATTCAGTTTGTGTTTTGAAAAACTTCGAGACATACAATTAATTTTCCTCCTATCGTATTAATTAACTAGTGATTTATATGACTACATTTTACTAGGAGTGTACATAAACACCATTCCCACCACCAAAAGACTGTGACCCATTCCCTTCCACCCACTCCCATCCCCCACTGGCCCAGGAAGCTGCGTGTCTGTTGGTATGCTTCTAATTCTGCTTCTAAAAACCTCTTCTGTTTCATTTGGTTTAATCCCCCTGCTTAACACTGCATTTTATTTACATAACCACTGTATTCTATTTACATAAACTCTGTTAACAAGCACCACCCTCCCTCCAGGGCATTGGTGTTTTAGTGGTAGAATTCTTGCCTGCTCCACCCCCTCTCCTTGTCATACCCTGATTTTCACCAGTCACTTTTCTTTCCACCCTCTCTGCATCGCATCCTGTTCCCACCCTACTGGGCTAGTACATTTATAAGGACAAGATTGTTTGTAGTTTTTAGTTTAGCTTAGCTTGGTATAGATTGCTCTGCGTCCTGCATGAATAAAGAGATACTGCGTACAACCCAGCCATGAGTCTCGGGTCGTCTTTTATCCGCCCATGAAGCCAGCCCGTCGAAAACAACACATGTCTACCCCTCACCACAGGGTGCTTACTTTGATGCCCTATAGCCAGTCTTATAATCAAATTTAGATTTCACATTGATCACGGCCAACAAATATAGATAAGAACAAATCACAACTTTTTAAATAATTTGTGTAAAAGATGATCATGCTCTGAAACAAAACAAAAGCAATAGCAGGAGGAGCAGAAAGAACTATCGAAGGGCTGAAATGGTAGCTCACTGGTTAAGTTACCTGTAGTTCGGAACCCTGATACAACATGATTGTGCTGGAACCACTAAAGTTTGGGAGGAAACTCCACTATGTGGTGGCTCTCTATGTGTGTGTTTCTATTTTTCTCTCACTCTCTCTGTGTCTCACTATCTCAATGAAAAAGCAGCTCTGTGTGGTGAAATGCAGGGGCCAGGTGGTGGCACATCCAAGTAAATGCACATATTACCAAGTTCAGGGACCGAAGTTCGAGCCCTGACTCACCATCTGCAGAGGGGAATGCTTCATGAGCAGTGAAGCAGGACTGCAGGTATCTATAGTTCTCTTTCTCTCTTCCTCTCTATCTCCCCTCCCCTCTCAATCTTTTTTATGTCCTGTCAAATAAAAATAGAAAGAAAAAAGGGAAAAAATGGCCACTGTGAGTAGTAGATTCATAGTGCAGTAGTGTAGGCGCAGAACACCACTGATGATAAACTTGGTGGCAAAAAAAAAATGTGCATGCATAATGCCCATTTCTTACACATGCATTTTAGTATAATTATTTATAAGGAACAAACCTGTTTATTTATTTATTTATTTGTTTATGTATAGAAACCTGCTCACCTAACTATTCAGTGTCAGCACTTATATGATGACTTTACGAAACAATAGAACACAATTCATTCGGTTCATTTTCACTACAGAACAAGAATCTCCTTTATTATCCAAAAACACGTTTCTCATTGCCATCTGAAATCTCATTGGAATGGCCCTTATTGTCCACATCTCCACCAACCTTTTGTTCAGAATTAATTATGTATTCTCTAGCAGTATGCAACCTCTCTCTCTCTCTCTTTCTGAAGCAGAAAAGAGGGACAATGAGTGAGACCACCATAGCTCCTTCAATGCAGTGGGGCTTGAACCTGGGCTGCACACATGGCAGAGAAGTGTAAAAGTGAGCTCCTTTTCCCACCATTTTTTTGGAGTTTTGTTTTGTTTTGAGTTCTTGCCGCAGTCATCTTTAACAATCTCTTCACAGAAAATCAGCTTTTGCAGGCACTTCGACACTCTCCCATCTTTCATGCACTAGCTATTTCCAAAGCCATGTCCCCATTTGTGATATTTGTTACAGCAGCACCTCACAGCTCAGTACCAACTTCTTGATTAGTTTAGGGTTCTCTGCAGGGACAAAACTGATACAAACTCTAACTCAAAATTTTCTGTAATCACTCCTCTATTTTAAAATTTTTCTTATTGGCAAGAGTAAACTGAGCTGAATGAACAAGTTTTTAGATCAACCAAACCTGAATATTAATTTGATGCCATTCGTAACATGGGGTGATTTATGTACCATTTCATTTTTAATTTCTACATATGAAATGTCAACTGCAATACCAGCTTCAGTAGGTTATAGTGAGTGAGCAGTGATACGTTTTAAGAGCTTAGTAGAGTATCTAGAACAGCACAAACTGCAGTGTTTTCGAAATTTATATTTATAATGAGTGAAACAAAATTGGGCTTAGTTAACTTTTGCACTGATGAAAATAAAACTTCTGGCTCTCTCACACATGTTGTAGATATAATTGATGTATAGGACATGACTTTTGTTGCCAAGTGTCCTCAGCTTTAAATTCCAACTTGGATGTTGCTATTTTTTTAGCTTGGTTATTTGCTAGTTTGTATGAGAATAGACAAAATTCCTAGATTGACTTGTTCTGCCTTTTTATCCATAACATGGATAAAGTAATATCAGAGTTATAAAAAAAACCCCAGCATTACTATGAAAATTTCATGATGTTGTATTTGAAGCTTAGAGTCAGGCAGCAGTAGAAATAGATCTTGGGGGCTGTGTGGTGGCAAACCTGATTGAGCACACATGTTACAATGTGCAAGGACCCAGGTTTGAGTCCCTGGTCCCCACTTGCAGGGGAAAAGCTTCACAAGTGGTGAAGCAGTGCTGCAGGTGTCTCTTTGTCTCTCTTCCTCTCTATCCCTCCTTCCCTCTTGATTTCTGGCAGTCTCTATCCAATAAATAAATAAAGATAATAAAAAAATTTAGAAATGGACCTTGATAAAAGGTAATGATCAATTGGATTGGCAATGCCATAGGAAGAGTTGTAATTTTATGCTCACCAAGATAAGTCAAATCTGATTCTTTGAATCTAACATTTTTGAAGTTAATAATAAATGTTATAGGGGCCAGGTGGTGATATACCTGGCTGAGTGCACATGTGACAATGTGCAAGTACCCAGGTTCAAGCTCTGAGTCCCCACCTGCAAAGGGAAAGCTTTGTAAGTAGTAAAGCAGCATTGCAGGCATCTTTCTGTCTCTTTCCCTATCACCTCCTTCTCTCTTGATTTTTGTCTCTCTCTTTCCAATAAATAAAGACTAAAAATAAGGAACCAGGTGGTGGCGCACTTGGTTGAGCGCATATGTGACAATGCATAAGGACCGGGTTAAGCCCCCAGCCCTTCACCTGCTTTGTGAGTGGTGAAGCAATGTTTCAGGTGTCTCTCTGTTTCTTCCTCTCTATCACCAACTTCCCTCTAGATTTCTGGCTGTCTCTAGCCAATAGATAAAATAAAGATAATAATAAAAATTTTAAAAAGATGAAAAATAAATTTAAAAATACAATTAATGTTACATAACCATTCTTTTGAACATTTTCAAGAATTTAATGTGTGTGTGTGTGTGACTTGCTTCTGTCATGTCTCTATAAATAACTGGCTTTGTTGGTTAACATTAGAGCCTTTTTTTTTTTTCTGGTGAAGAGTTTGTTGTATCTTCACTTGTCATATTTTTTAAGGCTTTCCTTCAAAATACCTGCTTTAAGTGTCAAATTGTCACCTTAAATATTAATGACTATAATATTCTGTACATAATTATTCTGTAAGTGAATGTTAACTCCATCAAATTAAATGTTTCCATTGTAACTATTCATGGACCAGAGAAGTTATTCACAGAGTAGTCCATGAGTGTTGCTATGAGCTCAGCCCAAGTTCAAATCCCAGCACTGAGGTGCTACTGCACTGAAAGAACTCCAGTCTCTCTCTCTCTCTCTCTCTCTCTCTCTCTCTCTCTCTCTCCCCCTCTTATTCTCCCTCTCCCTCTCCCTCTCCCTCTCCCTGTTCTTCTCTCACTCTCTCTGGTATAATATGATCTGCAATAATAAAATCACATACTACAATATTCTGGCTCCACCAAAAAAAAGAAAATATAAATTAAAAATAGAATTATTCTTAAATAACATTTGTCCAGTATCTGAGAGTAAAATAAATCTCTTCATTCTATGAAATCTCTAAAGCAATGCGTGCTAGCATTGGGTTTCATCTACTACCTAAAAAGTATTCTCTGTAAGAGAATAAGGGAGAGGCAGAAGGAGAGCTACAGGAAGGACAATGGTAGTTTATTGTAGGATATCATTATATTCTTCCTTGTCCTCTGAAAATGGAATATAGTAGTGGGGGCCAAGTGACACGCCAAGTAAGCACACATAGTACTAAGCACGAGGGCCCTGCGCAAGAATCTTGGTTAGACCATCAGCGGGGGGTTGCGGGGTACCTTGAGGTTGCTTCCCAAGAGTTGATACAGGTCTGCAGGTGTCAATCTGTCTCTCCCCCTCTCTGTCTTCACCACCTGACCTCCAGGGGCAGTGGGTTCATAGAGCAGGCACAGAGCCCCAGAGGCAACCCTGGAAGAAAAAAAATAAAGACTATTACAGTTAACATGTATTTGGTGCCCAGTATACTTTAAAAAATATGTATCTATTGAATAGAGACAGAGAAATCGAGAGGGATGGGGAAGACAGGAAGGAGAAAGAGAGAGAGACACCCACTGCCATTCCTTCACTACTTTCAAAGCTTCCACCTGCAAGTGGGCCCCAGAGAAGCCACCACCCAGCCCCCAAGGCAGATAACATTTTTATATACTCAAGTTTATAGGATATGTAAGAAGCATTTGAAAATGCAAACAGATTTTCATGCCTGAGGCTCCAAAGCCCCAACTTCAATCCCCCACTCCACCATAAGCTGAACTGTGCTCTATTAAAAAAAAAAATAGCATTTGAGATTTGAACTGGATATACCAACTATACAAAATTTAGGGATAAATTTGGGGGAAAGAGAGAAAAATTATATGCATTGAAGTTAGGTGGATGAAAATTTGAAATCTATCAGATACTGTTAATTGTATTATTGTTAGTTTTCTAATATTTATTTATTTCCTTTTTGTTGCCCTTTTTGTTTTCATTGTTGTTGTAGTTATTATTGTTGTTGATGTCTTCGTTGTTAGACAGGACAGAGAGAAATGGAAAGAGGAGGGAAAGACAAAGAGGGGGAGAGAAAGATAGACACCTGTAGGCCTGCTTCACCGCTCGTGAAGCGACCCCCCTACAGTTGGGGAACCTAGGGCTCGAACCGGGATCCTCTTGTGCTTTGAGCCTCGTGCACTTAACCCACTGTGCTACCATCCTACTCCCTAATTGTACTATTAATAAGCATACTGACTCATTTGCTTTTTATAAGAAAGTTGATTTTCAAGGGCAGATTGATAATGTACAGAGTCCCTAAATCTGCCTTACCATACTGCATGGTGCTGACAATAAGATTTACACAGAAATATAGATTATTTTGCTTACTTCATGAACACATTTATTCTATCAGTTCATGATGATTCTTACACTGGAAAGTCTGAGAGCTGAAGTTGTCTTTGAAGAGCAGAACAAAAGAGCGATAGAAAGTACTGAGGCATTGCTGACAGATTCAGAATTCCCTTATTGAAGGGGAAAATCAGATTTTGAACAGTGTTTCAGCTACACAGAGCAGAACAACAATCCTAACAGATATATAGAAGTGACAGATGTTCCATACTATTTTGGATATGACAGTCCCATGGGAGGAATCATTACTAAGGCTTCAACATTTCAGTATGTGTCTTCTCATTTTATGTTATTTCCATTCTACCTGCAAATATTTATACTCATTTTCTTAAATATTCATCAAAGGTCATTTTGCTGACACTAATTCTACTAATAATGTGTTTTGTTTTTTGTTTTAATTTCCTTTCATACATGTCATGGTTAAACAAGTAACTCTCAAACTTTTTTTTTTATATATCCACCAACTGTGTTGCTTAGTAGAAATATACTCTTTTCCAGAGAATATTTTTTCATAATCTAATACTAATAAAATCTGTGTAAGCAACATCCAAATAAACTACAATCAATATAAGGTACAGATACAGACTTTACAAAAAAAAACGTGTAAATGGTATAAATGATTGTAAAAGATTCCCCACAACTACTAAGTTAAAATAATCTAGCTAGTCAAAGTTATTAAGGAAAATATTTAATACCTATCAGGTATTTTTATTTTTTTATGAAATTTCCAGACTTTGTATAGTGTTTATGTCTTACCTATTTGTAACAATGCAAGATCTCTAAAATTAACTAGGTATGTTTTATTAGGTGTGAAGGCATATTTCAGCGGAACTTATATAGGGTCTTTTGAAAAACGATGATTATATTTTGAAACTAAACAAAACTATATGCCAAAACTCAGATTCTTATTTTATATGCCCAATTTACTATTAGGTTCACAAATACTTTCCCCATTTTTTTATCAATTAGTGATCAATAAGTGTTAAGAGAACAGTAATTGACAACATCCTTCTCCATTTGTCAGGTTGATTCTGAGCCAGAATGAGTATCGCTTTTGATTTACAGCTTTCAGTACAGCTAGAGCAGAGTGGATTAGATTAGAAGGCATGAATACATCTCAATTTCATTGAGATTTATACCTGTCACATAATAAACTAGATAAATGCTTCTTTATCCAACAAGTTGCAACGATTTGGATCTTGAAATAGTTAAATGTTAGCCTGAAATTAAATTTGCACTGACATAGCAAATGGAACATGATAGTAGAGGCCAACACATGGCTAGGAGAGACAAGAGAATTCAAGTAGCCAACAGTTTGTTTGCTGAAATAGATAATTATTCAAAATGTGAACTGATTCATGGCGAGAGCAGCAATTCATTATAGACTCAGAGGGAAAACAAAGATACTAGCTAGTATCTTCAATTTATATTGCTATACTGATCCCTAAAACCAGTAAGGTTAACTATATTAATTATCAAAAAGTTAAAAATTTTAAATAGGGGGGTCGGCCGGCAACACAGCGCACATGTTGCAAAGGGCAACAGGAGTCTATCTTTCTCTCCCCCTCTGTTTTTCCCTTCTCTCTCTCTATTTCTCTCTATTCTATCCAACAACAATGACAACAATAATAGTCATAACAACAATGATAAACAATAAGGGCAACAAAAGGGAAAAAATAGCCTCAAGGATTCGTGGTGCAGGGACCGAGCCTGAGTGATAACCCTTGAGGCAAAAAAAAAAAAGAGTCTAAAATAAAGGTGCATTTTCATTTTATAATCAGTATTAGGAAAATTAATAATTTACAAACAGCTGTTGACATATGAGTAGTTTCTTATCTTCCCTGACGTGTGTGTGTCTGTGCACCACTCACCAACTAAACTTTTTCTTCACCATCAAATACAGGGTCCCCTAGGTCCGCTTCACCTCCTGCTGTTCCACCCACCACCTTCTATTGAAACAGATTACAACTAGCCTAAGTTTCATTTCTGTTTTTCTTTGCTTCTTAAATTCCGTCTATGAGTGAGGGGTTGAGGTCATCCAGTAAGCATCCTTATTTAGCCTATCTCACTTCAAATTCTATCCAAGATGTAGTAAAAGAAAATGTTTTGCTTTTTTTTTTTCTTATTTATTTTTTTTTTAATTTTTTATTTAAGAAAGGATTAGTGAACAAAAACATAAGATAGAAGGGGTACAACTCCACACAATTCCCACCACCCAATCCCCATAATCCCCCCCCTCCCATGGTAGCTTTCCCATTCTCTAGCCCTCTGGGAGCATGGACCCAGGGTCATTGAGGGTTGCTGAAGGTAGAAGGTCTGGCTTCTGTAATTGCTTCCCCGCTGAACATGGGTGTTGACTGGTCGGTCCATACTCCCAGTCTGCCTCTCTCTTTCCCTAGTAAGGTGTGTCTCTGGGGAAGCTGAGCTCCAGGACACAGGACACATTGGTGGGGTCTTCAATCCAGGGAAGCCTAGCCAGCATCCAGGTGGCATCTGGAACCTGGTGATTGAAAAGAGAGTTAACATACGAGGCCAAACAATTTGTTGAGCAATCATGGATCCCAAGCTTGGAATAGTGGAGAGGAAGTGTTAGGGAGGTACTCACTGCAAACTCTAGTGTACTTCTGCTTTCAGGTATATATTTTGCAGTAGTTCATGGATACGTGTGCACATAAGCTCTCTCTCACAGAAACTGGTGTATATCTAGATTATGGGACTTTGTTAGAAAGTGAACTACCTGAGATGAAATTAGAGTGTACTATAAAAGGAAAGGTCTCACCCGAGTAATGAAGTTGAAGGGTTGTCATTCCACACGTGAAGTCTCTGGATACAGTCTGAGGTGAAGCATATTGAGGTGGCAATCGTTGCTTTGGTTAGGTTGTGATCGGCGGATGCAATATTATTTGGTTCGGATTGGGAGATGCATACAGGAAAGTGGGCCCTATCCAAGGGTTCCAGGACTGGGGGAAGTAGGGGCTCTATAGTAAAGATGTTTGGTTCCTGCTGTCTTAGGGTTCAAAAAGACAATCGATAGTTAATATTATCATCACTTTATTTGTTAATTGGATTAACTTTGAAAAGTCCCTTTGTTATGGTTTGCTGTACAGTACCCAGTATCTTGTATATAGCTGTGCTATTGGATGCTTCTAATCTACTTGGTCTAGGCTTTTGAGAGAGTCCGCATATCAAATACACAGCCTATATATTAAAAAGATTCGGTTTGTCTTTTGAGAAACTTTGAGACATACGATTGATTTCCCCCTCTCATATTAATTAACTACTGATTTATATGTCTACATTTTGCTAGGAGTGTACATAAACACCATTCCCACCACCAAAGGGCTGTGACCCATCCCTCCTGCCCACTCCCACCCCCCACTGGCCCAGGAAGCTACATGTCTACCCTTCACCACTGGGTTTTTACTTTGGTGCCCTACTTACAATTTGATCAGGTTCTGCTTTTAGTTTCCCTTTCAGATCTTCTTAGTCAGCTTCTGTTGATGAGTGGGATCATCCCATACTCATCTTTATCTTTCTGACTTAGTTCACTTAACATAATTCCTTCTAGCTCTGTCCAAGATGGGTCAGAGAAGGTGGGTTCATTGTTCTTGATAGCTGCATAGTATTCCATTGTGTATATATACCACAGCTTTCTCAGATGATATGATAGTATACATAGAAAGACCTAAAGAATCCAGTAGAAAATTACTGGAAGTTATTAGGCAATATAGCAAGGTATCAGGCTACAAAATCAATGTACAAAAATCAGTGGCATTTCTTTATGCAAACACTAAATCTGAAGAAGAAGACATCCAGAAATCACTCCCATTTACTGTTTCAGCAAAATCAATCAAATACCTAGGAATAAAGTTGACCAAAGAAGTGAAAGACTTGTATACTGAAAACTATGAGTCGCTACTCAAGGAAATAGAAACTGATACCAAGAAATGGAAGGATATCCCATGCTCATGGATTGGAAGAATAAATATCATCAAAATGAATATTCTCCCCAGAGCCATATACAAATTTAATGCAATATCCATCAAAGTTCCACCAAGCTTCTTTAAGAGAATAGAAAAAACACTACAATCATTTATCTGGAACCTGAAAACACCTAGAATTGCCAAAACCATCTTAAGGAAAAGAAACAGAAATGGAGGCATCACACTCCCAGACCTTAACTATATTATAAAGCCATCAACATCAAAACAGAATGGTACTGGAACAAAAATAGGCACACAGACCAGTGGAAAAGAATTGAAAGCCCAGAAGTAAATCCCAACACCTATGGGCATCTAATCTTTGATAAGGGGGCACAAAGGATTAAATGGAAAAAGGAGGCTCTCTTCAATAAATGGTGCTGGGAAAACTGGGTTGAAACATGCAGAAGAATGAAATTGAACCACTTTATCTCACCAGAAACAAAAATCAACTCCAAATGGATCAACGACCTAGATGTCAGACCAGAAACAATCAAATACTTAGAGGAAAACATTGGTAAAACACTTTCCCACATACACCTCAAGGACATCTTTGATGAATCAAACCCAATTGCAAGGAAGACTAAAGCAGAAACAAACCAATGGGACTACATCAAATTGAAAAGCTTCTGCACATCCAAAGAAACTATTAAACAGAGAGACCCCTCACAGAATGGGAGAAGATCTTCACATGCCAGACATCAGACAAGAAACTAATCACCAAAATATATAAAGAGCTCAGCAAACTTAGCCGCAAAAAAACAAATGACCCCATCCAAAAATGGGCAGAGGAAATGAACAAAACATTCACCTCAGAGGAGATCCAAAAGGCTAACAAACATATGAAAAACTGCTCTAGGTCACTGATCGTCAGAGAAATGCAAATTAAGACAACACTAAGATATCACCTCACTCCTGTAAGAATGTCATACATCAAAAAGGACAGCAGCAACAAATGCTGGAGAGGATGTGGGGACAGAGGAACCCTTTTACATTGCTGGTGGGAATGTAAATTGGTACAGCCTCTGTGGAGAGCAGTATGGAAAACTCTCAGAAGACTAGACATGGTCCTTCCATATGACCCAGTAATTCCTCTCCTGGGGTTATACCCCAAGGACTCCATAACACCCAACCAAAAAGAGGTGTGTACTCCTATGTTCATAGCAGCACAATTCATAATAGCTAAAACCTGGAAGCAACCCAGGTGCCCAACAACAGATGTGTGGCTGAGAAAGCTTTTTTTTTTTTTTTTTTTTTTGGTGGTGGATGCAGTTGATCATCTTCCCTTGATAAGTGTGTGCGGAACACTCTCAACCCCGTCAGGTCCTTTTCCAAGATCATGCAGCAGGGCCTCAAAGTCATCTCTGTTCCTTCCATTCAACCCTCTTCTCCCCAGAGTTCTCTGTTATGGTGCCTTATAGCAAACCCAGTCAAAGTTCCATCTTGTGTTTTCCCTTGTTGTCTTTATTTCTTAAGTCCCACCTATAAATGAGAAGATTCAGTATCAGTCCTACTCTTTTTAGATTTCCACTTAACATGGTTACTTCAAGTTCCATCCAAAACGACACAAAGGCAGTGACTTTATCCTTTTTTGTTTGTTTCTTTTTCTTTCTTTTTTTTTTTTTTTTAAGTATTGATGATGGCGTTGACATGGGTGTTGACAAGTCGATCCTTACTCCCATCCTGTCTCTCTCTTTCCCTAGTGGGGAAGGGCTCTGGGGAAGCAGGGCTCCAGAACACATTGGTGGGGTTGTCTTTCCGGGGAAGTCTGGTTGGCATCCTGCTAGCATCTAGAACCTGGTGGCTGAAAAGAGAGTTAGTATATAAAGTCAAACAAATTGTTGAAAACAATCATGGATCTAAAGGCTGTAATAGTGCAGGTGAAGAGTTGGGGAGGTGTCTCTGTTTTGTCGATAGCTAGTAGGCATATTTTAGTTATATTCCAAAGGCCCTGTGGTTATACTAGTCGGTTTTTGTTTGTTTGTTTGTTTTTTGCCTGAGCCTGAAGTCTGATATGCAGGTGGATCCTAGTTATTGTCTGGGGAGATGATGTCTTGCTGGAAAAAGGACCAGAAAGCTGGATCAGGGAAGAAAGTAGCTCCCAAATATGGGAAAGGTGTACAAATATCGTTGATTGTAAACCCCATCGATCTGATGTGATCTGGGGCCCATAATCAGCTTAGGAGCCTATGTGACCTCTGTATCCCTATAGATCTGAACTCACATTCTGTGGTCATGAGAAGGAACATTCCAAGCTACCCCCTTATCAGGACCTATCTCCCTCAGGTGTAGCATAGAGAATATTGTCCATCCTCTCTTTTATTTTTGCTTAATTTTTTAGGTTTTTTATTTATTTATTCCCTTTTGTTACCCTTGTTTTATTGTTGTTGTTATTGATGTCATTGTTGTTGGATAGAACAGAGAGAAATGGAGAGAAGAAGGTAAGACAGAGAGGGGGAGAGAAAGAGAGACACCTGCAGACCTGCTTCATCACTTGTGAAGTGACTCCCTGGCAGGTAGGGAGCCAGAGGCTCGAACTGGGATCCTGACCCATCCTCTCTTTTTAACAGATGAGTAGTATTCCATTGTGTGTTTATATATATACTATACCTTTCTTTCTTTCTCTTTTTCTTTCTTCCTTTCTTCCTCTTTTTTTTGGGGGGGGTAGGAAGTTAATACTACAGTTCTGCTGGGCTAGTGTGGGGGTGCCTTTTCCCCGGGCACATGCTCTCTGGGTTGGAGAGAACTCGATTGGACTGCTACTCACTCAGCGACACAGGAGATAGATGACTCAGGAACTCGTGGCTGTGTGGTAATGCAAAAGGGATCTATTGATCAAGAGCCAATGCTTTTATAGGATAAAACTGAAAGTGGCAAGTCAGAAATGGAAATGGCTAGGAAAGGGGGTGGAGATAGGCAAAAGCGGGCTGGGAAGGTAGAAGCTTCCTTAGTAATTGTTGCAAGCATTTTAATCAGTGGGATTAATGTTACCCTACAGGCAGGGAAGGTCTCCAGGTAGAAAGAAGATAGATCAATGGGATGGGTGGGGGTCTTTCAGGCAAAAGAATGATTATGTAAATAGGCCATAGTATCAGCAATGCATGATGGGGTGGGGGCTGGCTTAATGCCGACACAGTTCTTGGCACATAGGTACAATTTTTTTTTATCTCACCAAGATAGTCGTCTGCAAAACACCTTCTCCCACCAAAATAGATTCATCATTGTGTACAGGATGAATCTGAAAGCTCCCCTCCCCTCACTCTTCTCCTTTCTGTCCTCTTTCCCCAGAGTCTATCACAACTTTCTTATCCACTTACCTGGTTATGTGTGTTGCTTTCCAGTTTTGGTTATTACAGATTTTGCTACTGCATACATAGAATAAACGTCAATCACTTTGCACAGGAGTATATGCTTCCTTTGGATATGTCCCCAGAAGAATATTGCTGGGCTAGAGGGTAAATCCATGTCTAGTATTCTGAGGAATTTCCAAACCGTTTCACACAGGGGTTTAACCAATTTACATTTCTGCAAACAGTGTAGGAGGGTTCACTTAGCCCATAACCTCGCCAATTATTATTTCTGTTCTGTCTAATGTATGACATTGTCATAGCTGTAAAGTGGTATCATGCTGTTTTTATTTGTATTTGTCTAATATCAGTGATTTCAAGCATTTCATTATGTCTGTTGATCCTTTTTGGTGTATTTGCCCATGTCCTCACTCCATGTTTATTGGTGATGTCTGGCTTTTGTTGTTACTGCTGAGTTTGGTGAATTATTTATATATCTTAGTTACTACCAATTAATGTAATGTATCATGTACAAATATATTTCATTCTGTAAGGTGTCTTTCTATTTTGATATATCTAGTTCTATGATGTGCAGAGGCTTTTCAGTTTGATGTAATCTCAGTTTGTTTTTAATTTTGAACTTGACTTCTCAAAGACATTTCTGAAGCAAACATCACAGAGTGTTATATAAATAATTTCTTCTATGCATTTGATGGTTTCCATTCAAATTTGTATGTTTTTTATCCATTTGGAGTTGACTTTTCAATAACATGGTTATAAGTGTTATTCCTGTTTTGTCCTTCTCCATGTTTCAACCCAATTTTCCCGAAGAAAATCTATTCTTTGAAGATATTCTCCTTCTAACACTTATTAATTTGGGTCCTCTTTTCAAAATTCAGTCATCTGTAATTGTGGGGACTTAATTCTGTGGGGTTCTCAATTCTATTCCACTGATATGTGTGTCTTTTTAAATTCTAGTATCAGGCTGTTTTGTTTGTTTTTTTTCTTGTTGCTGAGTGCTATTTGATTGTTTATACTTACCACCACATTCTAAACCACTTATCTGTCATTGGACATGTGGATGACTTTCAGATTTGGACTATTATAGGAAGTGCTGTTATGGAAATAGGTATACATTGGTCTATCTGCAGGTGGTGTGTTTGTATTTTCTGATTCAATCCCTGGGAGTAGAGTTACTTGATCATATGGTGTGAATATTTATTTTTTATGTCTTTATTGGGGGATTAATGTTTTACATTTGACAGTAAATATAATATTTTGTACATGCATAAAATATTTTAGTTTTCCACATAACAATACAGATCCCACTAGGTTTTCTGTCATCCTTTTTGGACCTTTACTCTCCCCCCAACCTACCCCAGAGTCTTTTACTTTGGTGCAGTACACCAATTACAGTTCAGGTTCTACTTGTGTTTTCTCTTCTGATCTTGTTTTTCAACTTCTGCCTGAGAGTGAGATCATCCCATATTCATCCTTCTGTTTCTGACTTATTTCACTTAACATGATTTCTTCAAGGTCCATCCAAGATTGGCTGAAAATGGTGAAGTCACCATTTTAAATAGCTGAATAGTATTCCACTGTGTATATATACCACAACTTGCTCAGCCACTCATCTGTTGCTGGAAACCTGGGTTGTTTCCAGGTTTTGGCTATTACAAATTGAACTGCTAAGAATATAGGTATACACAAATCTTTTTTGGATGGGTGTGTTGGGTTCCTTAGGATATATTCCCAGGAGAGGAATTGCAGGATCATAAGGTAGGTCGATTTCTAGCCTTTTAAGAATTCTCCAGACTGTTCTCCACAGAGGTTGGACTAATTGACATTCCCACCAGCAGTGCAGGAGGGTTTCTTTGACCCCACAACCTCTTCAGAATTTGCTGCTGTTACCTTTTCTCATGTATGACATTCTCATAGGAGTGAAGTGGTATCTTATTGTTGTCTTTATGTGCATTTCTCTGACAATCACAGACTTGGAGCACTTTTTCATGTGTTTCTCAGCCTTTTGAATATCTTCTGTGGTAAATACTCTGTCCAAGTCCTCTCTCCATTTTTGGATGGGGTTATTTGTTTTCTTGTTGTTGAGTTTGGTGAGCTTTATATATATTTTGGTTATTAGCCTCTTTTCTGATGTATGGAATGTAGATCTCCTCCCATTCTGTGAGGGGTCTCTTGGTTTGGGTAGTGGTTTCTTTTGCTGTGCAGAAGCTTTTTAATTTGATGTAGTCCCATTGGTTTATACTTGCCTTAGTCTTTGTAATTGGATTCGTTTCATTGAATATGTCTTTAAAATTTATGTGGATAGACTTCCAGAGGTATAAAGAATAGGAGAGCTATCAGGGGAGTGAATGGGATATGGAGATCTGGTGGTGGGAATTGTGTGGAGTTGCATCCCTCTTATTGAATGGTTTTGTTAATGTCTCCTTTTTTAAAATAAATAATTTTTAAAAATATGTGGAAAAGAGTCCTGCCAATATTTTTCTCTAGGTATCTGATAGTTTCTGTTCTAACATTCAAGTCCTTGATCCACTTATAATTTACTTTTGTGTTTGGTGAAATATAGTTTCATTCTTCTGCATGTTTCAACCCATTTTTTTAATCACCATTTGTTGAAGAAACTCTGCTTTCCCCATGTAATAGTCTGGGTACCTTTGTCAAAGATTAGATGTCCATAGGTGTTGGTATGAACATTTCTAATGTTCTAAGCAATCTCTAGACTTTTTATCCATAGGGAGTGAAGCAATTTACATTCCTGTCAGCAGTGTAAATATCTCCTTTTTCCTTACATCCTCACTAGCACTTGTTCTTGTCATTTCTTGTGTATGACATTCTCACAAGTATGAAGTATTATCTCATTGCTGCTTTAAATTTCATTTCTCTAATAATTAGCGGTTTTGAGCTCTTTTTTGATATATTTGTTATCTACCTGATTGCTTTCTTTGCGGAAGATTATTTTCATGGGAGGTTTACTAAGGGTGATTATGAACCTAAGTTTCAATGGTAGAATAAAATGATGGTTTGATTGAGGGATAATGTACTGATACCTATCTTGGACAAATGTGGGAATATATCACTGTGACAATGAAAGCCCTGCAAATAAACAGTTCCCCAATACATATTTATTGGAATGACAGAAAAAAAATACCTTTTCACATTCTTTTGCCATTTTTTAAATGGAGTTTCTTTTTTAAAAGATTTTATTGGTTTATTACTGAAAAAGATAGGAGGAGAGAGAGAAAAACAGAGAGACATCACTCTGACACATGTGTTGCTGAGGACTGAACTCAGGACCTCATGCTTGAGAGTCCGAATCTTTATCCACTGTGTCACCTCCTGGACCACAGGAGTTTCTTTTTATTGCTTTTCCCCCTGAGTTTTGTGAGCTCTTTATGTATTTTGGTTACTAGCCCCTTCTGTGGTATATGCAATATAAAAATCTTTCATTCAGTAAGGTCTATTTTTGTTTTGGTGATGATTCCTTTGACCAGCTTTTCAGTTTGATAGAGTTCTATTAGTTATTATGTTCTGTTCTGCATTGATGAGGGGATAAGTTAGGACTAGTTGAAGAAATGGCAAGATAACAGTCGTAAAATTATAAAAATCAAAGGATGTGAGGCTATATCTTAGATATTACCAAAGTCTAGTTTTTATCATTTTATAGGTGAGGAAACTGATGTCAGTAGAAGTATAATAACCCAGGAATCTGGACTCTAAGTGAATACATCACTTCCAAGTCTCAAGTGCCTCATAATTTTCAGTAATTTATCTCTACATATTCACCAACATTTGCTGTGACTTTACTTTCTTAAATTTTAAGAAGTTTTCTATTTTTAAAGTTTATTTGTTAGTACACAGAGAGAATGAGGTGGGTAGAGAGGAAGAAAGACAGAGAAACTTGAAGCACTGTTTCACTCATTATAAAACTTTCCCCCCCTGCATATGGAGATTGGGGGCTTGAACCCAGGTCCTTGTACATGGTATTGTGTGCATTTAAGCTGATGCACTATCATCTAGCCTTGTCTTATTTACCTACTTATTAACTTTATTGCCACCAGAGTTGTCATTGGGGCTTAGTGCCTGCAGGATGAATTCACCACTCCTGATAATTTTTATTTCTATATTTTAAAATCTGTAGTATTTGGTAGGACAGAGAGAAATTGAAAGGGTATGAAGATAGAGAAAGAGAAACTGCTTTACCTCTCACAAACCAAAGCTTCTCCCTGCAGGTGGGGATCAGGGGTTTGAACCTGGGTCCTTGTGAGTGGCAACATGTGCACTCAGTGAATGCATCACTGCTAGTTTCCTGGCTACTTTCCTTCTTAATGTATGGCCTTCTCACAGCTATAAAGTGGCATGTAATTGCTGTCTTTTTTTGCATTTTTTCTAGCATTTTTTCCATATATATGTTTGATCTTTGGAAATCATCTCTGTTGAGGATTCTGTCTGTATCTTTCCCCCCATTTTCTCTGATGTGGTCATTTGTTGTTTTTGATATTGCTACTGCAGAATAAATCTTGGTTATTCAATTTTTTCTCTCATGATTAGTTATTCAAGCTTCAGGATATTGGTCTCAAATTTAGTATTGAGGTGTTTTTTTTTTAACGTGTTCTACTTTTTTTTTTTTGCTTTCAATCATTTTCACTTAAATGTTTGCTTGCTGGAATCTGAAGAGTTGAAAAGTTTTGCTGTTTATTATTAAGAGCAATTATTTTCCTTCTTTTCTTTTCTTTTTCTTTTTTTTTTGTCTTCAGGGGTTATTGCTGGGGCTCAGTGTCAGTACTATGAACCCACTGCTTCTGGCAGTGATTTTATTCGTTTTCTTGGATAAGATAGAGAGAACTTGAGAGGGAGGGAAGATAGAGAGGGAGAAAAAGATAGACACCTGCAGATCTGCTTCACTGCTCCTGAAGTGGACCTCCTGCAGGTGGGGGTGAGAAATTATTTTCCACAAATATGCCATAGAAAAGAGGGAGCAACTTGCCATCTTACCCTGTTTCTGCACACATTTGCATCTAACCTCTCAATTTGTAAATGTTTAACTGAAAATATGGCTGTACTTTCTCCATGTTTCTTAACACACTCCATCTTGAAAGTCCTATATTTAACCTCCAGCTTTAATCTTCACCTCAGGAAACCTTCGTCAGTGTGACTAACAGAGTCCAATTTGTGTATAGATTAGCTGTCTTCAATTATGTCTAGAAAATGATTACCAATAATGGAGTAAAAGTCAGGAGCTGCTAGGTCTTTCTGAAAAGATGGGTAGTAAAAGTGTAGCATTGGATATTACACGATGAGTGTAGAGAATATGTAAGCAAGAAGGATCTCATTGATGCTGCTTCCTCCTCTAGTTTCCTACAGAAAGGTTGGGATGGAGTGGAAACTAAAAATCTATCAAGAACAGAATGTCAGCAATCAAATAATCTAATAAGACTCTATAGACAATCTGATCTTCAACTTTAGGTTATCTATTGTAATTCAGGAACCAAGTAAAACTATACAAGACAATATGCAGTGACATAGATAAATGTCCTAAGATTTTCTGCCTTGGGTTGCTACCTCTGATATATTTGAAGTGAACTACCGGGAAGAATTCATCTCTCCAAAGTGTTGCGTACCTTTATTGCTACCACTGCATGATGTTAAGGACTGTGACTTGCCTTCTTCATTGATTTGTGCATTTAGTATTGGAGATTATCTCATCAACTTCCTTGCAGTGGAACAGCCTAAGATAGTGAGTGCCATATGCTCTCCTTCCAGGAGAAGATGAATAACTCCTGCATTGACTAGAGGGAAAAAAAGGAAGCACTTCAATCTTGATATAAGATTAGGAAAGACCTGGCATTAAAAAAAAACAAACAAAAAAAAAAACCTTCCTTTGTTTAAATCCCCTTGTCTTAAAAAAAAAAAAGGCTCATTTTTTTTACCACTTCAGAGACTCCTTTATTAGCATACAAGAATACATGCAAATGTATGTATATTCTATGAGAGGCAGTGATTTCCATTTACAGAGTATTATTTTGTTCCATCAAATTTTTGTTTCTTTCTCCTACAGTGTTCAGCACAAATATAAATAGCTCTATATGATTCTGAATTTAGTGAAATAATGATTATTATTTTGAGGTATTCATAACTGAAGAAATGATCATTCAGAGTAGACTTCAACCCTTAACTCTTTTCTTGAGGGAATGGAGTAAAGCTCACTGAGTAAGGTGCCTGTCTTTCTCTGTGTTGGGACCCAGTTCAAACCCTACACTGTATGAGAGTATCATGATGTCATAGGAAGCTCCAGTACCAGTTGTCTCACTAAATCTCTTCTTTCTGCTTCTCTATCTTAAATAAAACAAATGAAAAAATATATGCCCAAGAGTGGTCAAATTTTGCACGCATGAGAACCCAGCTCTGACAAAACTAATTCTTCAAATATTTCCTATGATACCAGTTTGAGCTCTTGGCACTGAGTAGGAGTACTATGCCGTGGGGCAAGTTACAACACTATTGTGCCTCTCCCTCTCTGTCTCCAACTGAAAAACAAAAAAACAAACAACAACAACAACAAAACAGCCTGGAGTGGTAAAATCATGCGTCTGCAAGGCCCTGACGATGGAAAAAAAATGCAAGATTCTTCTTTTTTAATTTGTAGTTATTCTTGTCAAATGCATTGTTTCAAATTCTGTACTGAAATAATGGTATTAGAATATGAGAAAGTATCATCTCATTTGTAGAAACACCTAAGAAATAAGTCAGTCTGATTCTGGATAAGCATGTGTTAAATCTCAACAGGTGAATTTAATAATAGTATTTCTATTTCATAAAATGACTCCCTGCCATAGGCTTTTAAAAGACCATTTTAGAGTTGAGCAGAAGAGGGTTAGGTAACCCACTTGTACATGAATGAATTGGAAAAATACCTGGCTTCAAAGTTTTTTCTATTCTGTTACACTATGCCAACATTAAAATAGCAAACGTTAAAATTTCAATAATCCTTCTGAAATTTTTCAAGTATTTCTTATTTTTCTCTTGTCTTCTTCATTCCCTCCTGACCTAAATAAATGAAAAGAAAAATAAATTGACCTTATTACTAATAGAGAATGAAGTGAATGCTCAGTAGATAATTATTGTTATATTGTCTTATAAAACATTGAATAAATAAATATATGACTTAAACTGCAAAATCACTAATAATATTAAGACTGATGAATATATACATATGTATGTAGAAATATATACTCTTAAATATACTTTTAGATGGGAAAAATAAAAGTTTCAGAATAAATGACCAACATTTTAAAAATATTTATTTATTTATTTCCTTTTTGTTGCTCTTGTTGCTTTATTGTTGTAGTTATTATTGTTGTTGTTATTGATGTTGTTGGATAGGAAAGAGAGAAATGGAGAGAGATGGGGAAGACAGAGAGGAGTAGAGAAAGATAGACATCTGCAGACCTACTTTACCTTCTGTGAAGTGACTCCCCTGCAGGTGGGGAGCCTGGGGCTCAAACCAGGATCCTTATGCCATTCCTTGCATGTCAAGCCAACACACTTATCTCCCTGTGCTACTGCGTGACTCCCCCTATGACCAACATTTTTAATGCAATATTTTATAGTCACAACTGACTAGCTGTAAAATACTGCCATTTCTACTTAATTTTGTTCACTAGTTAATTCTACCCTCATTTTTATTTCATCAGATCTGGAGCAAAATCATTTGTATTCATTTTGCATTGTGTTTTTGCAGCGTCTCTTGATCACTTTCAAATGCTAATACTAGCTAATTCAATTGGGATTTGTTGAGGCAGCCCTTGAACATTTACCACTTCATTTCTCATGTATAACATAAAAACAGACCTATTTATCTTCACTTTTCTCTTTGAAGAATATATATTAGCATAGAGTAAGAGGTTCTCTTTTTGGTGCAAATCATAGTTCTCATGATAATCAAAAGGCAGATACTGGAGAACAATGTTTGGCATGACTTGTTGAATCCTCATGGAAATGCAGATTTTTGTTTGTTTGCTTTTTTCCTAGAGGGGAAATTCAGAGTGGAGTAAATTATTCAGGAAGGCCAAGAGAGATAGTAACTCACTGATGTCTAATATGCTCATATTGAACTGTTGCATTGCTTCAGTCGTATTGCTTATATTGATGTAAAAAGAAATCATTAATAACTCTACTTAGAGTAAATCATAAGGCCTTTAACTTGATCAATGAACTGCTTTTCTGGTTAAAAAAATCAATTAAAATCAACCAATTTCAATTCATTGGACATCATTTTTTTTAATTTACCTGTACTGGGAACTAGTTGTCCTGATTAGAAATAAGATAGGAAATTCTCCCTTTCCCTATTTGATAGTACATGGAATTTCCTTTCAGACCTGTTATGTCTTTCTTTCCATGAAACACAGATAGTACTTTTCTACTAGAAACAAGCTCTCCAACTCCTTTAACATATGTTAAGGTAGATTATGATGAGAGCATGGCTGCATACTTCCTGTCCCCTAGAAAAAGTCACAGGATCTTTAAAATGCAAGTTTTTCTTACTAGAATTTAAGAAAAAAATAGCTTGACAGTGAAAATGAGCATTTTAAGTCCTAACTCAGTTTCTATTCTGAATTTGTCACCTAGTTGTGAGGCTTTATGTAAAGTATCTAATATTTTAGCTCTCTCTATTTTCTTATTTATAAAATTAGTTTAATGGTGGCAATAATTTCATTAATTTGCTGTTCACATGAACTGATAGATGTGAAGTGCTTAGGATAGATTCCCCTGCCCCCAAGGCTTTACCATTTTGGGATGACTTTTTCAGATAGAGAAAGAGACAAAATTAAGGGGCAGAAAGAAAGAATGAAAGTGACCACATTTATAAAATTTCCTCCAGTGCAGTGGGGGCTAAGCTCAAATCTGGGTCACACACATGGCAACACAGCACCCTATCCAAGTGAGCTATTTTACTGTTCTGCTTAGGATAGTTCCTAGCATATACTACAAGCTCAATGAATAATAGGTATAACTCATGCCACTCTGATTAGATGGTCTAAATAAGTTTCATCTGTCTCTATTTAATTAATTCTTCACCCCCTCTCCATAGGGGATTTCCAAGTCGAAAATGGAGACAACATTCATTTTACTTTTTATTTCTTTGGAAATTAAGACAAACTACTCTTTCTTCTTCCCTCCTCCTTTTGAAATACGCAAGTAAAGGAGCAGACATCGGGGATGTACGTTCCAACTTCAAGTGAACTATGAAATATCTATAATACCGAATCACAAAATGAATAGATGAGTTGTCTTAAACAAAGAATATAAAGATTAAAGAGTAGTGTTTGAATTCAGAGAAATCAATATCATAGTCCTCTTTAAGATTAGCTGACCTAATACTATATAGTTCTAAAATAGTACTCCCATTTGTAACTGTGGGCTTTGGTTGCACTGACAAACAGATCAGAAAGCAGATAAAGGAAGGATGAAATAACATACAAAAAGATAAACTAACAGGGGTTATCTATAATGAAGCATACATAAAGTGATTGAATTGTGTGGAAGCTTAAAGAACTTTTCTTAACTACGTATGACAAATACAAAGCTAAAAGAACTCAGATGTACAACTCTGGGTCATAAAGAAGATTCTTGCTTCCCTGGTACATTGTCTTGGTACTTCTATCACCTAGAGTAGATATCGCCAAAGAAAATGTAACCACTTCCGTGATAAGAAGTCAAAAGAAGAAACATACTAAACATATAAAGATATAGGAAAAGTAGCACTGTGTGTGTGTGTGATTAGATATAAGAAAAAAATAGCCCAGTAATGACACAAGAAAAACTATTTCATCAAGCATCTATAAAGATGGACCCAGGTGGTGGCACACCCAGTTAAGTGCACACATTACAGTGAGCAAGGACCCAAGATTAAGCACCTGGTCCCCACCTGCAAGGGAAAAGCTTCACAAGTGGTAAAACAGGGCTACAAGTATCTTTCTGTCTCTTTTACTTTCTGTCTCATTACCTCTCAATTTCTCTCTGACTCTATCCAATAATAAATACAAATATTAAAGAAAAGGAATGCAGCTCAACAATAACAACAAAAATAACCCAATAAAAAGTGGGCAGAAGATATGAATAGACAGTTCTCAAAAGAAGAGATACGTATGGCCCATAGGCAAACGCAGAAATGCTCTAATTCCCTCATCCTTAGAGAAATGGAAATCAAAACCACACTGGGATCCCTCACACCCGCAAGAATGGGATCCATCAATAAGACAAGAGAAGATAACTGTTGGGGAGGATGTGGAGAGATAGGAACTCTACTACACTGTGGCTGGAAATACAAATAGGTACAATCACTATGGAGGACAGTTTGGAGAATCCTTAAGCAAATACAAATGGAATGCAGTATGATTCAGCAATTCCACTACTAGCTATGTAGCACTGATCTGAAGGGATATATACATGCACCCCCATCACAACAGCAAAGACCTGGAAACAACCAAAGTGTACTTCAACAGATGAATGGATGAAAAAGTTTGGGGACACATGCTCAATAGGATATTATTCACCAATTGAAAAAAAATATGATACTGTTCCTTTGGGATAAAGTGGATGGAATTGGAGAAGATGCTTATTCATTATGCTTAGTGAAGCAAGTAAGAAGGTGAAGGACAACTACAGAAAAGTTTCAATCATATGAGGAATATATAGAACTGAATATACAAATGAGAAAAATATGTCAACCTAAACTGAAGACTGTGCGAGAATTATAGTGGTTATCTATGGAGGTGAGGATGTGGACACAGAACTTTGGTGATAGAAATGATGAAAAAAACAGTATAAATTTAAAAAACAAGTGACATGCAAAAATGGTTTATCTTAATTTAAAAAAGAAAGGAAAAGAAAAAAATCTATTACACTGAGAAGATATAAGTTGTGAGTACATGTTTTCTGTGAATTGAAAAAATTATATATAGTGTAGTTACCATTTTATGGCTAAAGCAGAGAAAAGGTATAGAATCTCTGAGTTAATAAATCAAGACAAGAAAAAAAACTTGAAATATCTATAATAGTTTCCCCTTTGGAAATAAGAGGTGCCAGTTATTTTATTGTTATGTTATTCATAATAAAGCTCACATGGGAGATAAAGGAAAGCGAACAAAAATGGATTTTTATCTCAGTAGATTTTTAAAAACTCCTTGCAAAAAAAAAAAAAAGAAAAAAGAAACTCCTTGCACAGTATCATTGAAAGCAGTAAGTTTCTCTATTTCAAGCAAAGCAGCAAAACAAAGAGTATTCTTTAACTGAGAGAGAGAGATTCAATATGAGCTGGCAGAGTTTAGAAAAGCTGTAAAAATTTAATAAGAAATTAAGACCAAATTGGAAAGTATGGAAGAGCAAATTGGCAATGCTCAAAGTACAATAAGGAATAAGGGGAAGGAGAGTAGCAACAACAACAAAAAATTAATAAATACATGGCCAATGCATACCAGCTCCATTGCTGCTCATGTATAATAGGCATGGAATAGAGGACTTAGGGCTGGTAAAATAGTTGACGTGGAGACTGTGCTACTTTGCCACATGAGTGGTCCAAGGGGAAGCAGCCCTCACTGCACTGATGGAAACTTGGGAGGGGTGCTGTGATTCTTTCACTATCTTTCACTCTATCTCTCTGCCTCTTTATATCTATCAAAAAAAAAAAAAAAAAAAGGAGAGGCAGAAAGTGGCACATCTGGTTAAGTGCTCACATTACAATGTGCAAGGACCCAAGTTCAAGCCCCTGCACCCCACCTGCAGGGGGAAATCTTCACGAATGGTGAAGCAGGGCTGCAGGTGTCTCTCTCTATCTCTTTCCCTCTTTTCTCCTCTCTCAATTTATCTCTGTCTCTAACCAATAATAAATACATGAAAATATATATTTTTTAAATTCAATGACATTCTTGTATACAAATAGTAATTTTTTTTTTAAATGCCGAAAAAAAAAAAAGATGGAGTACCAGCAGACCCATGATTGCTCTCCATGGTTAACTAGGAGCAGCAATGAAAATCACCTGAAAACTCAACAAAATGTGATCATTATTTCTTCAGAAACCCACCAAGCCACAAGTGAGCAGACACATGTGACTCATGGACAGAAATGGGGTAATGGAGAGATTCTCCAGGGCGACTGGGGAGCTTGACACATCATTTCTGTATGTGAAGTAAAGACACAACTGTTAAGAACAAAGAATGAAAAAAATAAAAGAAGGAAAGAAAGTCATGTAAGCCACTTATGCCTTATGGCTGGAAAGAGGGTGACGGAGCCATTGACAGGAATAAGAAGCAGTGCTCAGGTACAGCAGGCACCAAATTGGGAGACTGGTGGCTGAGGTGCACCACTTCCGGGTCCCAGTTTAAACAGCAAAAAACTGTTAAAAAGAAAATGGCACCTAAAAACTCAACAATCTGCAATTGTGACTTCTTGAGTTTCCGATGCCTTTGCCCTACACAAGCTGAAACAGCAGCAGAGAGATCTTATACTGATACCAAGGTCATTGATCAGGTCTAGTGGCTCAGGAGAAAATATCCCTTCCCCCACCAAGAGCACCTTAGCCACAGTGCCGCCTGTCGGCACAACATTGAAAGCCACATTAAATGAGGAAACAAAAATACACAGGCACCAATAACACAAACTCTAAGTGATCAGATAGGCACAGATCTAGAAAAAAATGACAGAGGTAGAGTTCAGAAAACTCATTATAAAATCTATTCGAGAAACTAAAACTTAAGATCCAAGAACTCATTGATCATTTTACTAAAGAATTACAAAGTACAGAAAAAATAAATAAATCCAAACAGAACTGCAGGCCCTAAAAGACACTTGGAAGGAAGTTCAAGTTAGCGTAAGAGGCCTCAAAAGTAGACTTTAATTACATATGCTGACTATTGGTTTCTTGAGTATCTGCTTAATCTTTACTTTCTTTAGTTTTATTCTGACTTTAATCTTGTTTTACCAAACTATTCCACTACATATCATTCCATTCCACTTTAAGAATCTGTTTTCAGAGTTTCCAGTTACCAACAACGAAATCCAGTAACTCACTACAAATGAGAACTGCTTAAGTAGAGGTTGAACTTTGTTCACTAACCTAGTTTCCTTTCATACTCAAATCAACCTATTATCATATGACTTATTGTCATTTTATGATACTTTCAAAATAAATCTTCATTAAAGGTGAATCAATGGCCAAACCAGAGTGAAAGGAAGTTTTCCATTGCTTCATATTTTTCCAGGTATTTTTTTTGTCTCTGTTTCTCATCACTTCTCATACTCAAGTATTTAATTTTATGTTGCAATTGAGTACATAGAATACAAAGGAGGTATATAGCAAATACTTGATGAAAGAGTAAATCACATTCCTTTGGTCTTTAAATCGCTTTGTCTCAAGTCATGGTTTGCCTGCACAGTTTACCATGGGCAATGACCAGGGTTTGAGCACTTAACCATCTCCATGAAGTAAAGCACATGAGTGGTGAAGCGACAGTTTGTTATTTCTCCTCTCTCTCTCTCTCTCTCTCTCTCTCTCTCTCTCTCTCTCTCTCCCTCTCTCAGCTTTTCAGCCTGTATCTGAAATTAAAAAATATATATATCTGCCAGTAGTGATGGAATCGAACAAGCACAAAGCAACAGTGAAGCCCTTGTGACAAGAAAAATGAGGAAAAAAATTAAATTAACATCTCTTCTGACATATGAGAAAATGCTCAAAGTCACTGATTACCAGAGAGATGAAAATCAAGACAATAATGAGAATCTACCTCATATCTATTGTTATACATTGAAAAGGACAGAAACACAAACATCCTGTCAAGAGAGAAAGGAAACCCTTTACATCATTGGAGGAAATGAAAATTGATCAACCCCTTGTGGAAAAGTTTGGAGATTCCTCATGCTATTAGAAATGGAGCTCTCGTTTAAGCCCCTGGTTACCCACCTTCAGAGGAGTCCCTTCACAAGATGTAAAGCAGGTCTGCAGGTGTCTATCTTTCTCTCCCTCTCCCTGCCTTCCCCTCCTTTCTCCATTTCTCTCTGTCCTAGCCAACAGCTACAACAACAATAATAACTACAACAATAAAACAACAAGGGCAACAAAAGTGAATAAATAAATAAATATTAAAAATATAGAAATGGAGCTCTCTATCACAGTTCCAGCAACTCATTTCCTAGGGCTCCATTCAAACAACAGAAAAACACACATCCAAAGACTTCTTTGTACATCAATATTTATAGCAACACTACTTGTAATGGTTTAAATCTGGAATCATAGTGAATGTCCAGTAATAGATGAGTGGTTAAGAAAGTGACATGGTAGTGGTGGTGGCATTGGTGGTAGTAGGGTGGTGATGGTGATGGTGATGGTAATGGGAGAGGCTTACTCAGTAGACCACACATATTACCATGCAGATGGTTCAAAAGAAAAATGTGTGTATATATAGTTGTGGTGTATGTATAGAGTGTAATCATTTTCATCTGTAAGAAGTGATGTACTATCCTTTTCTACCTCTTGGATACTACTTGATGGAATCATGATAAGTGAGATTAACTAGTGGAAGAAGTAGTGCTAGAAGACCTTAGATAGAATTTAAGAGATAAAGAAAGGGGGAGTGCTCTCCTTTTCTACTTCTTGGATGCAACTTGATGGAATCATGTTAAGTGAGATAGACCAGAGGAAGGACAAAGTACTAGAGAACCTTGCTCATAGATAGAATTTAAGAGAAAAAGAAAGTGGGTGTGCGGGTTGAAACACAGACTAAATGTCATTAATTGCAACAGTGTCAAGGACTCTAAAATGAAGGAGAGAAGAAAATTGAAAGGGTACAATGTACAGTGTACAACAGTGTAGGAAGATCTCAGTTGCTGGTAGTTCTGACACACAGAATCCTATCATGGGGAAAGAAACTATATTTGTAAAACATTGACTTGTCTTGTAAATCATTATTTTCCTCAAGAAAGTCATGACTAGTGAAACAAAACCTGTTAGAAAGTGGCTTAGCAGGTAGAGCACTGGATCTGTATGCCTGAGACTCCGGGTTTAATCTCTGGTATCTGGTATGTGGAAGTAGTATTCTGACTTCCCTTTCCCTCCCATGATATACAATCTTCTGCCATTTTTAGTCAATTTTTACAGGAGGTTGACAAACTGCATACATACAATGATGACTAGAGGTTCTAGTTATGTTTTTTATGGTCCTGCCCCCTTGTTTTTTAGTTTCTTTTCTTTCTTTTTTTTTTTTTTCTTTTCAGTTTAGAATATTGTTGGGGCAGGTGATGATGCATCTGATTAAGCCCACACCTTACAGTGTGCAAAGACCCAGAGTCAAGGCCCTGTTTGCCACCTGCAGGGGGAAAGCTTCATGAGTGGTGGAGCAGGGCTGCTAGTGTCTCTCTGTCTCTTTCCCTCTCTATCTCCCCTTCTCTGTCAATTTCCCTCTGTCTCTATCCAATAATAAATAATGATTAAAAAAAGAATATTGCCTAAATTCAATAGAATTCTAACATTGTTACTGGGTGAGAAGGAAATTAATGCTGTATATCTGTTTCATCTGTAACAGTTTCGATTTATATCCCTATCAAATATATGGTAATTGTCATGACAGAACTAAATATTACCTGCATTTACATTATAATAATTGTAGTAGATGAAAGGTAATGTATCTCTGACTTACGGTGTAATATAAGACATACGATGAGGACCAAGCCATCCTGTCTTAAAGAGTCTGGTCATAACCCAAAGAACGTCCACAGTGAGCCCTCTTTTCCTGCCAACAGAAGCTTTGGCCATCCTTGGCTACTGCCTATCTCCTCTTACTCAGTTTTCCAGTAAGGACACAGTGCCCCTAACACTACTCCCTTTTCCTTTGATAGCCAGTTGAATTATGTGCTGGTATCATTTTATTTATTTATTTTCTATCTTTAAAATGCATTTTATTAGAGTTATAATTATATTACAACTGACCCGAGTCCTGAAGTGAAAATTCCCATGTACTATGGGAAAGATATCGTGAAATTGAAGGGGATGCAAAATGACCTCTTCATTTTTCCTCACTGGAATATGTTACTTTCCTCTAAGACTGTTTTCTCTGCTTTGCCCTATTGTGGTTACCAAGCCAAGGCTCTCCGTTTCTGTTACTCACAGTTAGTTGTAACTTCTCTTACTCCTGAGAGACTGCCTCTTGAAATTACCAATAATAATACACTGAGTGACTCAAAATGTCCTTTCTTTTTATAATTTCCCTCTCTTTTAAATATTTATTTATTGCTGGACAGAGACAGAGAGAAGTTGAGAGGAAAGGGGGAGATAGGAAGGGATAGAGACAGAGAGACACCTACAGCTCTACTTCAACACTGTGAAACTATCCCCCTGCAGGTGGGGACCGGGGTAATTTTCTCTCTTTAAAACAGTGGGTAGCGAGATGAAACAAGATTTATTCCTTAGCGATGGATTAGTATTTTAATTTCTGTTATATGTCTTATTGAAAGCTCCTTGATAACCCAATTAATTTCAAATAATAACAGTCAGAGAGGAAGGAAAACTGATCAGTGCCTCTTTTAACTGAATAGTGTGTGTATTTGATGCTCCTACCCCTTCTGACATCTCTTAAATGATGTGGTCTCAGTTCGACTTCAATTCTACCAAAATCAGTTGTGAAGAAAGTTTCAGCTAGTAATTTTGGGGCTTAAAATTGATTTCCTTGTTTAATGGCCGCACTTTTACTTATTGGAGATCTAAAATTGTCAGTCGCTCTGTCATGGCAACTGCTGACTTAAGCAATAGATACAAATGTAAACTCCTTCCTGTGTTAATGAGTTCATTAGTAGAAAAGCTAGTTGAAAAGACATATGGAAAAAAGTGCTAGACGTTTAAATGTTAAAGCGGTATTTTCAACACTGAGTTCAGGGAACACCAATGTCAGTAATTATTCTGTTGAAAATGGCTTCTGTGGTCAAATGCTTTAGGGAAGCAAATTTAAACAAGTTTCTTTCTTTTAGAGTTTCCCTGAGCTCATAACATGATAATGTGAGCTGTGAATTCCCAAGAATCAAGTGATTATACAGCAGTTCCTCTAATGTTCAACTGTAGAACTTTGTGTTTTAAAGAACACCTCCTAACTCATCTGGGGACTAGTGTTCTTATAGTCTGGAAAATGTACCATTAAAGTCTGTTTTGACTTTTCAAAATAGAAATACCAAGCAGAAGGAATTGCTCACTGGGTAAGGTACCCCCTTGCCATACATGCAGCCCAGATTTAAATCCTGGCACCACTTGGGAGTGGGGAGACACCCACTAGGGAAGTTCTGGTTCTTTAATGCCCTTCCCCCTCCTGCTTCTCTACATATGAGGGATATGTGATCCAGAAATGAGAGAGCTGCACATGTGAAATACATCAGCTTCTAGACTGACAAACAGAAGGTCAGGCTGAGTTCACATGTTACAAAGCACAAAGACCTGGGTACAAGCCCTTGGTTCCCTCTTGCAGGGGGAGAGCTTCACAAAGGGGGAAACAGTGCTGCAGGTCTCTCTCTCTCTCTCTCTCTCTGCTTCTCTCTCTCTCTCTCTGTCTGTCTCTTTCTTTCTCTCTCTCTCCCTCTCTATCTCCCCCTTCCTCTCAATTTCTAGCTATTTCTATCCAATAAATAAAGATAATAAACTAAAAACAAAACAAACAAGGAAATGTCACTTAACCCTTAAGACACAGGTTAGATGATTAGAAAGTAGCATGTCTGGGGTGTGAAAAATTCTTTAAGGACATGCGAATATTTCTGAAGCCCAGGTCCAGCTGATGGGTCAGTGTAAGCTTAAGCATTTGTCCCTATGTGATCACATGAAAGACTCACAGGAAGTTTAAGCTTTTGTCTTCTCTTCATAGGATATCACCACCAAATTTTCCTGTGTTGTTCCTTGGCTGAAGTTAGCTAGAGGCAATAATCTGGAACACAAGAGGATTTAAATAGTAGAGGCCGATATAAGAGAGGTTATTTATTAATGTGTCACTCTCCATTTCAGAAAGCAGGAGTTTTGCAAAACATATTTCCAAATAATTGAGTACCTTTATCTTCTTATGCTGTGCTCCATACTGTATTCACGACAGTCACTCAGGTTGACTGATGGCAACATTTATTTCACTGAATTAAGCATTTTATATTATTCTTAATTATTTATATTTATTTATTTGCTTTTTTCCACCATGGTTTTACTGGGGCTTGATGCCTGCATGGCAACCACCTATCAGTCCCTATGGCCTGCCTTTCTCCCTTTCTTTCTTTCTTTCTTTCTTCCTTTCAATCTTTTCCTTTCTCTTTCCATATCCCTATCTATATCTCTCTGTCCCTTTCATTACAGAGAGAAAGAGAGAGAGAGAGAGAGATGCAGCACTATACCACTCTAGAAGTGACTTTTCTTTCTGTAGGAGGCTAAGAATTTGAACGTAAGTACTTGTGCATATATTCTAAAATTTATACACATAGGTAGGTCTAATCAAGTGACCATCGGCACTTATTCTTAACCTTAACAACTAAATGCTATTTCAATGGCTGTTTTGCAAACAGCTTTGTTTTGGGGCTGGGTGGTGGCTCACCTGGTTGAGCGCCAATGTTACAGTGCACAAGGACCTGGGTTCCAGTCCCCAGTCCCCATCTGCAGGGAGGAAGCTTCACAAGTGGTGAAGCAGTGTCTCTGTCTCTCTCCCTATCACCCCCTTCCTTCTGAATTTCTGGCTGTCTCTATCCAACAAATAAATAAAGATAACAACAACAAAAAAAATAAAAAGAAAAGAAAATAGCTTTGTATTATATTAATGTGACTTAATTGAATGTTCAAGAATAAATGACAAAATCTTGAATTTACATTAAAAATATTTAAATTTTCTATATATTTTTATTTTAACTTATATTTTACTTCTTTACTGTTAACAACTTTGATTTTTTGCAGAAAATTCTCTGCTTAAATATATAGGTTAGTAAAAATATCACTCAGGATTTTTTTTTACACTTTGAACATTTACATTTTATAATATTTATACCTATATTATCACTAACACTCAAATTGCATCAAAGCTTCAGTTTTAAAAGCTTAATTGGTGATGTCATTGATAGCAAAGAAAATATATATTTTGTTGTTGCCACCAGGATTATCACTGGGGCTTCATGCCTGCACTACCCTACCAGCCAAGCACTCCCAGCTGCCAATTCATTCTTCCTGCTTATTTGCTGTTTATTTGAAGGGAACAGAGAGAAATTGAGAGGGAAGGGGAGATAGAGAGGGGTACAGAGAGATGTCTGAAGTATTTGTTTCACTGCTTGTGAAGCTTCTCCTCACAGGAGGGGAGCAGATGAGTGAGGCTCAAACCTGGGTCCTTGAGCATAGTAATGTATGCACTTAACCAGGTGCACCACCAGTTGACCTCCAAAAATGAATTTTTTATTGCCTCCAGGGTTATTGTTGGGGCTTGGTGCCTGCACCACAAATCCACTGTTCCTGGAGGCCACCCCCCTTTTTTGCCTTTGTTGTTCTATCATTGTTGTGGTTATTATTATTCTTGTCATTGATGCCACTGTTGTTGGATAGGACAGAGAGAAATGGAGAGAGGAGGGGAAGACAAAGAGGGGGAAAGAAAGACAGACACCTGCAGACTTGCTTCACTGCTTGTGAAGTGACTCCTGTGCAGATGGGCAGCCGGGGCTCGAACCGGGATGCTTACTCTGGTCCTTATGCTTCACACTGTGTGCGCTTAACCCTCTGTGCTACCACCCTACCCCCCCAAAGTGTAACTTTTATGGAATGAAAATACAATCATATTTTTCATTCATTAATAAAAAAATTCACCCTGGTAAATTCAGTTATCTTTGGGCTGGCAAAATAGATCACTTGAGCAGAAAGCTGTTTTGCCATCTATGCGACCCAGGCTTGAGTCCCACTTCTATCACACTGAAGCAAGCTTTTTGCTATGATTTTGTTCTCTCTCTCTCTCCTTCTCTAGCTCTATAAAGATATAGAGCTTCTATCTATATTCTATATCTATATCTTCTATATCTATATTCTTCTCTATCTTAAAATATCAGTTATCTCTGATTTCTTCCCTTTGTATTAAGCTTACATAAGAGTGAATATCTATAATGTAGTATGAAATGATACAATTGCTACATAATTTGGTTGTGTCTTTCTGTAGTTAGAATAAACGAATTTTGCTTTATTCTATCAAAACTTTACTTACAGGGTGTAACCACATGAAGGCTTTGCAGCACATAGATCTATTTGCACTTATTCCCTGGAATAAAAATAGTGGTTATCATGGCCATTGTCATGTCTGAGGTTTGGCAGTACTGTAAGGAACATCAATGTGACAGTTTTATTTGCCAAGCAGAAAGCGTATTTTACCGCCCAGAACTCCTTATTCCTTCTGTCCAGTTTTGCTTTCCTCTCCTCCACTTCTCAATATGCAAAAAATGAACAAATGAACACTAGTTCAAGCAACCACTTATTTAACCACCAGTTAAACTTTCTTGGTTACCCTGAATCCAATTACAAGAGCTATAAACTCATGTTGATCTATCCTGACATAACAAGAACTAAGTAATTAATTATGTAAATAAATAAATACCCACTTTCAGAAATCAGGACCTTGGAGCACAAAACCAATTCAGTTTGGGTGAGAAGAAAACCAACAATATGGACACAGGGAGTTCAGAGAATTCATACAGGATCAGAATTTGTCCCTTTACAAAGTAGAATAGAGAATTTGTATCAGAATGTGCAACTTATGATTTTTAGTTATCTCAAAGTGAGGTGATGTTTCTAATATAATCATTTAATATAGAGCATAGACCATATGTTCAGGATCTGGTTGGTATTGCTATATTTGGTTACTGTAAATTAATTTCTAGTGTCCGGGATGAGGAAATTAAAAGAGGGAGCAGCACCTATGTTGAATTCTTTTTTTCCTTTATTTTTTTTAAAGATGACCACAATCTCATACATGCACAAATTCACTTGAGACTGACTTTTTTATTTAGGTAGATGGGTGAACAAATATATGGTAGATAGACGACAGATAAATAGATAGATGATAGATAGATAGATAGATAGACAGATAGATGGATGCAAACAGGGATGGAAAATATCACCCCAGAGATTGCCCCATTGCGATCATAGCCCCCCATGTAGCCCCAGTGCTTAAACCTAGGCTATCAGCATAGCACATCAGGTGTCCCACTCAGTGAGATATCCCTTCTCATTAAATATATATATATATATATATATATATATATATATATATATATATATATATGTTAAGAGGTATGGGGAAGACAGAGAGGAAGACAGGAAGTGAAACAGCCATGACACCACTTTATCACTTAGGAAGCATTATCCCCCAGCTGGGGCAGGACCAGTGGCTTGAACCTGGTCCTTGCGAATGTAACATGTACACTCTGCTGGATTCACCATAGCCTACACCTCCAGTGAGCTACTTTTCCTGCTCCCCTTTTTTCTTTCTCTCTCTCTGATTACCCTGTCTGATCTCAAATTCCAAGGTTACACAGGCACCTGTGTTAATGTGAATATAGATGGGCCCTGGGTCTGATCAACTCCCTCTTTGTTGTTTTATATATAAAATAGTGACTCTTATGAAAGTGCATACATTTATTATATGATACCCACTTTTCCTTGATTTGCCTAGCTCCTGATAAGTGAATTCATTGTGAATTTTACTTTGTAAGCTCTATAGAATATCACTGTGGTCCTTTCCACTCTGTACTTCTCTTCAGACCATTCCAGTAACTCGTGGCAAGTGAAAGCAATAGTAGAAAGAACAGCTTCTCAAAGTCATATCAGAACTGATTTTGTGAGAGGGGAGTAATCGTCATGTGCTACACAAATCCCAGTACCTAGATATAATAAATATTATTGTCTCATGAATTTTTAAATTTTTACTCTTAATTATTTTATAAAAATCATTGGAAATGGTCCCAGTAACAATCCTTTCTACTTTAAAGTGCTGGATGAAGCAATGATAAGGAATCTGAGCTTTGCCTTGATTATAATCTTTAGAAATTTAAGATTTTTATTTATATGCTCAATGTAAAAAGGGAAGACATCATGACTTCCTCTTTCATTCTCTCCTCATATTATTTGAAATCACATTTGTTAATACTCACATTACATAAATACCATTTTTAATTTTTTCTATGAGGGTGGGAAGGCAGCATAATGGGTATGCAAAAATCTTCAGTGCCTGAGGCTCAGAGGTCTCAGGTTCAACCCCAGCACCATCATAAACCAAAGTTGAGTAGTGCCCTGGTAAAAATAAACAACAAATTAATTAATTAAACTAAAAAACTATCAGTTACTTCTTTATTCAGAACCTATATTGAGGGTCTGTAAAAATAGCTCACTTGGATATTGTGCTGTCTTGCTATGCGTATTACTGGAGTTTGAACCTGAGGCCTGTTGGAGGAAGCTTTGGTACTATGGTCTCTTTCATACTTTCTGTCTTTCTGCCTCTCTTAAAAAGAGGAGGAGGTTGAGGTGAAGGAGAAGAAGACCAAAGAAAGAAGGAAAGAGAAATGAAGAAAGAGAAAAGAAACAGAAGTAATCCTGCTCAGCTTTGGCTAATATTGGTGCTTGGCATTGCACCTGAAACCTTGAGACTCTGCCATTAAAGCTGTTTGCATAACCATTATTCTAGCTCCCACGTTCTAGCAACCGGCTTATAAATCAATTCCCCCCCAAAATGATTGTTTTATTTTTTCCCTTTTGTTGCCCTTGTTTTTTTTATATTGTCATTGTTATTATTGTTGTTATTGCTGTCATTGTTGTTGGATAGGACAGAGAGAAATCGAGAGAGGAGGGGAAGACAGACGGGAGAGAAAGACACCTGCAGACCTGCTTCACCACCTGAGAAGCAGACCCCATGCAGGTGGGGAGCCAGGGACTCAAATTGGGATTCTTATGCAGGTCTTTGAGCTTTCGCAGCATGTGCACTTAACCTGCTGTGCCACAGCCCGACTCTCAATAAATGATTTTTTTAAAGCTTTATATTCAATATAACCTTATTTTATACTTATTTTATACTTATTCAATATAACCTTATTTTATACTTATTTATTAATCAGTTTCATTCAGAGCAAGATACAGCCCCGAGCACCACTTGGTCATTTGCTGTACTGAGGATCATACCTAGGGTCTCTCCCACACACACACACAGTGTGTGCTCTCTACAGATGCTGAAATATATATTGCAAATTACTTTGCAAATGTTTATAGTAGTAAATTTTCAAAAGAAAAACTCTTGAGTCAAAGAGAGAGCTGAGTTCCATGGAGCACAGGTCTTGTACACCTGAGGTTTACGTTCTATCCCATACATCACCCTGTGCAGGAGATACTCAGTAAGCTGGGTTCTAGGTCTGTTTCATAAAAAATAAATCTTAAAAAAGAAAAATCCAAAGATATACTTCTGCCCTAAGAATACATACCTCCTGTTACTCAAACACTCTTTAAATCTATAACGGGCCTTTATTTGTTTATTATCTTTATTTATTAAGTAGAGATAGGAATTGAGAGAAAGAAGATAGCAAAGGAGAGAGACAGAGAGACACCTGCAGCCCTGCTTCACCGCTTGTGAAGCTTTCCCCCTGCAGGTGAGGAAAACCCTTATTATTTTTTTTTGAGACTTATTTGTGCATATATGTATTTACTGAGAATTTACTGTGTTTGGGGAACCATAATAGTCTTGGGGAAAATAAGCATTATGTGATCTTTAAGAAGCTCAGAAGGGAAAATACACAGGGAAAATCAATTTTTGTTTGTTGTAAATTTATTATTATTCCTTTATATTATCAATCTCTTTTTTTTGTTTTATCTATTGTTAGATAGAGACAGATAGAAAATGAGAGGGGAAAAGGGAGATAGGGAAAGATAAAGAGAGACAACTGTAGGTGGTGAAACAAGGGGCATGAATCTGGGTCCTTGTGCACTATAATTTTGGTTTTAAAATTAAGTTCATCTGCCAACCAAATACTATTTTGTGAATGTTATATGGACCAGAAACAAGACCCAGCTAACCCTTGACTAAATTCCTAACTCAGAATATCATTATAGATATAGATACAGATAAATGTAAATGTAAATATAGGATTATGTTGTTGTTATTCAGCAATTTTAACTAAGTATATTATTTCTGATCATCTCTGTAAAGTGGACCCTCGGGACTGCCTGTGATCTTTTTCTTTCCACTGTGGATATTTTATGTATCTTATTTTGTTGTTACTGTTTATTACTACCAGGACTATCTCTGGGTCTCGGTGCTTACATGATAAATCCACTACTCCTAGTAGCCATTTTCTCCCCTCCCCCTTTATTTTTTTGGATAGGACAGAGAGAAGTTAAATTGAGAAAGAAAACTGCTGAGCTGGTGAAGTGGCTCTGCCTGTGGACTCTGAGGCAGGCGGACAGGGCTTCGGGTTCAAAGCCTATCTTCCCCAGAAGCTGGTGGTTCACTGCTGGGTGGGGGGGATTGAGAAAGAGTGGGGAGGGGGTAGAGAGAAACATCTGCAGCACCAAAGCCCCTATTACCCGCATGTGGGGATCCTGGGGCTTGATGCTTGCACTATGAATCCACTGCTCCTGGAGCCCTTTTTTTTTTTTTTTTTCATTTTATTGGATAGGACAGAGATAAATTGAGAGAAAAAAGGGAAGATAGAGTGGGGCAGAGAAGGATTGACACCTGCAGATCTGCTTCACTACTTGTGAAGCAATCTCCCTGCAGGTGGGGAGCAGGGATCTCCAACCCAGAGTTTTGCATGGGCCCTTGCACTTCGTACTATGTGCACTTAATCCTGTGCACTACCACTGGTGTGCTACCACCTGGCCCACTCATGCTATTCAGTTTTAAGTTATCTTCTACTGGTCTACTTATACCAGTGCTACAGTATTTTTATTTATAAAATATTTTAACATTTCAGAAGTTGAACCCTCTAATTTTCTTTTATTTTCCACTTTTCTATTATTGAAGTTTTACATGATAATTTAAGAGCTAGTAGTACATCCCTTCAAATCACTGGTGTCTTCATCAGAGAATAAATACCTTACTTAATACTAAATAAAATCATAATAGATCAGAAATATAAAGAATAAAATTAATATCCTCATTCATGGTTTTTTTCACAAGAAAAAAATAGAACTTTGCAATAGAAAATGTGGACTGTATTATTGTGATGATATTTTCAGTATATATGTACATAGATATGGAGAGAGAGGAACTATATATATATATATACATATATATGTATATATAGAGATAGATGTGTATATATATATATACATATATATGTGTATGTATATATAGAGATATGTATATATGTATGTATATATAGAGATAGATGTATCAAGTTGTAGAATGTAAAATAAGTATGCTACAAGTCAATCAATCCTATCTCATCAATAAATGAAATTATCCATTATTAGATAAAAACGGATTAATTTTGAGGTATGTGGACACTTTCCTATCCATCACATAAATCCAAGATACAGTTAAAGAAAAGTTTGACAAGCTGACTAAACAGCAAAAACAAATATACATGAGGAAAGTCAAATGAAAATTTGGAGAGAAATAGTTCTAGTACACATACTAATTTTTGTTTATAATATATTTTCTAGATGAAGGGTAATCTCTTACTACAAGACTCTTTAAAAAAGACTAAAGGGAGAGTCAGGTGGTAGCGCAGCCGGTTAAGTGCACATGGCACAAAGCACAAGGACCTGCATAAGGATCCTGGTTTGAGCCCCAGGCTCCCCACCTGCAGGGGAATCACTTCACAGGGGGTGAAGCAGGTCTGCAGGTGTCTATCTTTCTCTGCCTCTCTCTGTCTCTCCCTCCTCTCTCCATTTCTCTCTGTCCTATGTAACAACATCAATAGCAACAACAATAATAACTACAGCAATGAAACATGGGCAACAAATCGACGGGGTTTACATTCAACAATACTTATACACCTTTCCCATATTTGGGAGCTACTTTCTTCCCTGATCCAGATTTCTGGTCCTTTTTCCAGTCATTGACATCATCTTCCCAGACAATAACTTGGATCCTCCAGCACATCAGATTTCAGGCTCAGGGAAAAAGAAAAGAAAAAAAAAAAAAAGAAAAGAAAAAAAAAAGAAAAGAAAAGAAAAGAAAAGAAAAGAAAAAAACTACTATAGCCTCACGCCCTTTGGAAAATAACTAAAATATGCCTACTAGTATCCACAAAACAGAGGACCCCTCAACTCTTCATCTGCACTATTCCAGCCTTTAGGTTCATGATTAATCAACAATTTGTTTGGCTTTGTATGTTAACTCTCTTTTCAGTCACCAGGTTCCAGATGCTAGCATGATGCCAACCAGACTTCCCTGGACAGACAACCCCACCAGTGTGTCCTGGAGCCCTGCCTCCCCAGAACCCTGCCCCACTAGGGAAAGAGAGAGTCAGGCTGGGAGTATGGATCCACCTGTCAACGCCCATGTTCAGCAGGGAAGCAATTACAGAAGCCAGACCTTCCACCTTATGCACCCCACAATGACCTTGGGTCCATACTCCCAGAGGGTTAAATAAAGACTATACTTTCAGGGATCATTTCTATAGTATGTTACCAGACGGTTAAAGAATAGGAAAGCTATCAAGAGAGGGGATGGGATTCAGAGTTCTGGTGATGGGAATTGTGTGGAGTTGTACCCCTCTTATCCTATGGTTTTGTCAGTGTTTCCTTTTTATAAATAAATAAAAATAAATTTAAAAAATAAAATAAAGGTGAAATAACAATATCAAAAAAAAGACTAAAGCATAAGAGAAAATAGACGACTAGGTATTTATAGGAATATAAAACAAAAGGTATCTAAATGACGTTACTCATGAAATAAAGAAATAAAGATTACAATGCACTATTTTAAATATTTTATTTATTTTATTTCAATAAGAAAGATACAGAGAGAGGGAGAGAGAGATCAGAGCACTGCTCATGTCTGGCTTATGGTGGAACCTGGAATTTCAGAGCCTCAGACATGAGAGTCTTTTCCATAAACACTATGCTCTCTGCTCAGCCCCTACAATACAATCTTTTACCAATAAGATTCATAAAAATGTATAAGCTTGCTTCTTGTTGGTAGCTTTGAGGAAAAAAATTAAAAATACATTTTTATACCTTAGTAGTAGAATGCAAAAAAAAAAAAAAAGACACCACAGAACTAAAGCCTCCTTCAGTGTGCTGTGAGATAGACTGAGTTTTCTGCATTTACTATATACTCTCACCTGAAAAAGGTGACAATTTCATTCAGATTTCTTTTCTTTCTTACTTTCCATTGCCAGCACTTATAATATTAGAACTTGTAACATTAGTTGATGTTCTTGTCTTTTTTAATTATCTCATCACAAAAGCTTTAAAGTTTATACTTCTGAGCCTCATGTTAGTTGTAGTTTTGTCATATACGGCCTTTACTATAGTAAGGCATATTTCTTCTCACACCATTTTGTTGGGCGTTGTTTATAATAAACATATTTGAATCTTACCAAATACTCCTGCTCTCTATATTCATTTTCTAATGGGAGTGTATTAATTTTTTTAGATTAGATGTTCTTTAATAATAGTATGATAATTTTGTAGCCAAAATTTAGTGGGTGAAGAACTGAACTAACATATGTAAGGTCCCAAGTTCAAGTTCGAACATTGTCATTCCATATGCTCTAGTGCCCCCTTTATTTTTCTCTCTCTTTGAATAAATACATATTTAGAAAAAATGCAATAGTTTCATGACATAAAAGTTTTACTGTTGCATATTTAATATCTTATAAGAGTTCTCATGTGATTTTTTAAGTTAAATGAAAGGAAAATAATTATCACATATTGATTATTTGCTTAGCTCAGGCTCCTAAGAAGCAACCCTGATTATTTTTAGAGAACCATCTGACAGAGTGCAAAGTAAACATTAATTATTTTGGAATAATCCAAATAAAACTTAAAACACTACTTCTCTCTGACTTGGGTTACGTCTCATGAAACTGGACTTCTTATGTTTTCCAGCTTTCCTAAATCTGTTTTATTTTTATTTGAAAACATCATTTCATGAGCAAGCCCATCACACTCTCAAATTATCTTTTTTTTCAATATTTATTTATTTATTCCCTTTTGTTGCCCTTGTTGTTTTATTGTTGTAGTTATTATCGTTGTTGTCGTTGTTGGATAGGACAGAGAGAAATGGAGAGAGGGAGAGGAAGACAGAGAGAAGGAGAGAAAGATAGACACCTGCAGACCTGCTTCACTGCCTGTGAAGCGACTCCCCTGCAGGTGGGGAGCCGGGGTTCGAACCGGGATCCTTATTCCGGTCCTTGTGCTTTGCGTCACCTACGCTTAGCCCGCTGCATTACAGCCTGACTCCCCTATCTTTTTTTTCTTAATGTTCATGGGAAGTATGTTGTCATGTAGTTTTGTTTGTTTTGACAGGACAGAGACAAACTGAGGAGAGAGAAAGGGAGAGATGAAGATAGACACCTGCAGACCTACTTTATCACTCCTGAAATGGCTCCCCTACAGTTGGGAAATAAGGGCTCAAACTTAGGTCCTTGTACATGGCGATATGTGTGCTAAACCGGGTGTGCCACCTCCTGGCCCCCATGCCATGTAGTTTTTAAATGGTGTTAATTCCTCAACCTAGAGAGGCTACTAAAAACCAAGCAAAGGTATATATAGATTCCAAAGATGGCCTCCAACTGTATTATCTATAACTCCCCTCTCTGAAGGTTTGGTCACTCTTCACACATGAGAAAGAAATCTTATACTCCAGGAGCAACTCGAAGACAGATTGTATGGCTGAGTGTTGAGATGGTGCTTGAGTAAATTTAGAATATATCTATATCTTTATCCTTTTCTTGATGCACATTTCTCAATACTTTTTGTGAGATGCTAAGTTAGAAGAACTCATATTCAACTTCTCTACATAGTGATGAACATGCACTGGTTTTCATTAGCTTTTTGGGTCATTATATCATTTAGTCTATAGACTCTCTTTATTTTATTGATTTGATTCTTTAATCTTTGCAAGGAATCTAGAGAAGATATTTTAGGTACTCAGAGTTATTAGTATTCTTAATCATGTTTTGATAAGCAATTGTCTTTAAAAACTCCAAACACTGCAAATGCACTAATTTTACCAAAAAAAAGAAAAAGAAAAGTTTATATACACTTATAATTTCAAGTTTTCAAAGCAAAGTGCTTTTAAGGGAAGTTGACACTACTCTATTTAATTTCAACAGAGAAGTAAATCTTTCATTTTTATTTGTTTTTTATTTAACCCAATGGTAATAGCATTTCAGACCTCTGTGCATTAATATCAAGGTTCAAGGAAGAGAAGAGAAGAACATTCTTAAACGTGAATCAGCTCCTTTCCCTCCAAGATATCACAGAATATAATCAAATGTACTGGGAAACTAGGTAAATGGAACTGTGAGATAGACATGACATTCTATCTAAGGTGAGTTTCTTGGAACTGTACTCACCAGACATAGAGTTATCCAGTTATGACTCATTCCTGAACCTGAAAAGTACTTGGGATCAGCTAAGATAACCAGCAGGAGCAACTTCATTTGCTGATAGACAAAACCTGCACTTCCCATGTTTGCTCTGATGTGCAAAAGTTTGGGAAATACTAACTTACTATCTTGTGTCTTGTTACTATGATGCCACTTCATAAACTTAGAAATTATTATAATTAGAGGTTATAAGAGTGGTGGGGTAGCAGGTGCTGTTTCTTTCTCTAGTATACGAACACAATAAGCAGTCATTAGACATAGATGCATTATCAATCAGTGTGGGTCTTTCTTTGGAACCAACTGCTATGTATGTGTGCGTGTGTGTGTGTGTGTGTGTGTATACAGTGTAGTTGGCCAGTGCTATCAAATATTTGAAAGACGTCCTCTGTATCTTACCCAGAGCAGTCATTTAGAAAATCCGGTTTGCAAAAAGACTGACTAAACAATATTTTTCAAATGACACAGACTACAAACACATACAGAAAAAAAAAAATCCCTTGCTTATCCTTCTCAATAGTTAAATAGTATCTTATGGCCATTTGGTGTATCCACATCTGGCATTGTGTTTATTGTTAGCATTCTGATCCCAAAAGCTCTCATTTTCCACATATTATTGTTGATTTACTGTGATAAGTAAAGGAATTTTCTTTTTTTAAATATATTTTTTAATATTTATATATTTTCCCTTTTGTTGCCCTTGTTTTTTATTGTTATAGTTATTATTGTTGTTATTTATGTCCTTATAGTTGGATAGGACAGAGAGAAATGGAGAGAGGAGGGGAAGACAGAGAGGGGGAGAAAAACACAGACACCTGCAGACCTTCTTTACCGCCTATGAAGCGACCCCCCTGCAGGTGGGGAGCCGGGAGCTCGAACCAGGATCCTTATGCAGGTCTTTGTGCTTTGCGCCACGTGCACTTAACCGGTTGCATTACCGCCTGACTCCCAGTAAAGGAATTTTCTAGAACTATCATAAGTGTAAGTGATATATCCTAACAAATACAGTTTCATTACTGGAACACATGATCAAAGATACACAGTGTCTTTTAGATTGGAAATGATGACCAAAAAGTTAAAGTTCTTTTTATTGACATCTCAGGTTTTCTGATGTCCATTTATTCGTGCATTCAACACATTATGAATATCTCTCTTAGAGCGGGAACTGTAACAGACACTAGGAATAAGATGATTAACCTAACATGGTCCTTACAATGAGCTCATAGATTTGCTGAGGAAAGAGATCTGTAAGGAAATACACTGTAATGCAGCAGAAAGCAAATATAGGGATTATACCTGAATGTTTCAGAAAAAAATTTTCCCCCTAATTCTACATTATTTTACTCTACCTAGCATGCCAATGGTCCTAGGTGAAATGGAGCTTAAGATCTTTGGAACCTGAGACCTTCAAAAATGTATTTTATTTTCTTACATTCCTATCTATAGAATCTTTTTTTTTAATTGGATAACTAGTTCTTTTGAGTGAAAATGTGTCAATTATTTGCGTGATACCAGACAAACCTTCTAGCAATATGGAAAATGTCAATGTTTGAGCAATCTGTTAAGAAAATGTGACTGCCAGTTTTATCCATGAGCCAGATTTTAACAACTGGAGTGTCTTTATCTTCCTCCCTTGTACATTCCACCCACTGTTACCAAAGCTGAAACCATCTCAAATTCATAAATTTCCAGGGTGATGCTTTCTTGAGGCCGTTTGGACTATGCATATTACTGAACCCTATTCAATTCTCTATAGAACGTTGTAAGAATCTCTATAAGGAGGTCTATTTTATTTGTGACTACCCAAAACAAAAGTGGTCAATACTTCCCCTGTTTATTAAAATCACCATCTACCAATCTGGGATGGCCTGCCTCTTTCTGTGTTTTTAGTTTGTTTTAGTTTGGTTTTTGTTTTTTTCCTTGCCTTCCTTTATGGAGCCATTTTCAGGGAAATTCCAGAGGTTGCAAATCAACAGCCACTTTTAGATCTTAAACTCTCAATGATGAGCAATATTGTAATTAAATCTAATTAAGAGATTTATGCCTTGGAACACAAATGGTCAGGAATAGATACATATCCCCTGAAGCTATTTGCTCAATTTGCTCTTTATGACTGTTAATTTGTTTCAATTATGTATCTTGAGAATAATGCCTCATTGAATAGTTTGTTTATATTTTGAGGGAAGGGATGTAACTTGGAATTATCTTCTGGTCATGTAGAAATTTTGATTTCCTTGCAATTACCCCTCTGTTCTTATTCTTTTTTTATGATTTAAAAATTGTTTTCCACTTTACTGGGGGGGTGTTGATGATTTACAGTATAGTTGTTGACACAGAGGTACAACCTCTCATCTTTCCATTATAGGTGTCTGGAAAACACTTGTTCCTTCAACCCAAGTCCTTTCCTAGAATCACGGCCCAGGACTCTGGCACCTCTCTAGCCCACTCCTTTCCCTTTTTCCACAGAGTCCTTTACTTTGGTGCAAAACACCACATCCAGACAAGTGTATACATAGTTATCCTTTTATGCCTATGGCTGTCACAAGGCAACACTAACAGAGGAGATATAGCTCTGACATTATTTTACTTTTATTAAAAGATTAAGTAACTGATTAGTTTATAGGAGAGACTAGAGTGTTGGTCACTCATGTCATAAGGTGGCATTGGGGGTTGAACCAGCAACCTCGGTAACATTAGACTTGAAAGTTTTATCTGTAACATTAGACTTGCAAGTTTTATCCCAACCTATTGGCATTGACTGCTGAGATCTTTTTCTTACCAACTTCTGTCCATTTTTTTTTTTTTTCTCTCCTAGAAGATGTGGTAAGATAACTAATTCCCATCTATCTTCAGTGGTTGCTTCACTTCCTGTTTGTTTCTTTGTTTTTTTTTTCCCTATCTTAAAGGCCTTTAAGCTCTCTCCCTCTTTTGTTTCTCTACTTTCTGCCATGTGTAATGGACTCCTGCATTCAAGGAAACATTTAAATACTCCACCATGGTACAAGGGGAGCATTGGAAAGCTCTTGAGTTCTCTCTCAAGCCTCCTTGTTGTTGTTGTTGTTGTTGTTTAGTCACTATATTTAGTGGTGGGGATGGAGGGGGCACAATAATTGACATTTGGCACATGTTTATATAATCTATCTCCTTATAGATGTCTGTGCACCATACCAGCCACCAGCTGACATCTTCCTCCACCATAATGCACTAGGTGTGCAATCCCATTTAATTCCCTCCTCCTTCCACCCTCCAAAGTCTTTGGATCTGCTGCAACGATCCTCTTAATGTGGCTTAGCTTAGCTGTGTACTTGCTACTCTAGTGTGTCTGTAGCTTGAGAGAGGTGGTCAAGGATTCGCATATTTATCTGGGGAGATGTGCGGTAGTGCAGCAGGTTAAGCGCAGGTGTCACAAAGCTCAAGGACCGGTAAGGATTCCGGTTCAGGCCCCTGGTGGATCTCCACTTGCAGTGGGGTCTCTTCACAAGGGGTGAAGCAGGTCTGCAGGTGTCTATCTTTCTATCTCCCTCTCTGTCTTCCCCTCCTCTCTGCATTTCTCTCTATCTTAACAATGACAACAATAATAACTACAGCAATAAAACAATAAGGGCAACAAAAGGGAATAAATAAATAAATAAATATTTTTAAAAAGAACATTTATCTGTCTCTGGAGTTCATCAGGTTTTTGTACACAGATTTTCTCTGCCATCAGAACTCCCACAATTCCAACTTCCACAGCAGAGAAGGTTTTTTTTTTTTTTTTGTACTAGAATTTTATCTTTTGGGTCTTAATATTTCATATGTCTAAATATAACCAGTACCTTACTTCTTTAAGGACTATTTAATGGGATACAGTCTTCTTATGCATATGTTTGTTTTATCTAGAAATTCATTTAATGTATCTACAGAACTAATAGGATTCAATGACTTCCTTGGAAATACTTCAGATAATATTTTTCTCTTCTTTTCCTTCTTCTCCTCCTCCTTCTCCTTCTCCTTCTATGTCTTCTCCTTCTTGTAGAGCCATGAGGCAGAATGGCATTCCTCATAAACCAATTCTAAAATTTGTGCTGCCAGAGCACATAGATTTTATTCTTCTTAAAAAACATTTTCAGTATTTTACAGATGAGAAGCATTGTTTGTAATGAAGTTATTTGTTGGGACTTACTCCTCTGTAAACTAATCAGTGAGATAGGGAAGCGTGAGCATGGCTGTATATTCAAGTCTGGTTAAAATGTTATCAGCAGGAGTCAGGTGGTAGCACAACAGGATAAGCGCACCAGGTGCATAGCGCAAGGACCAGCATAAGGATCCCTGTTCAAGCCCCCGGCTCCACACCTTCAGGGGAGTCGTTTCACAGGTGGTGAAGCAGGTCTGCAGGTGTCTGTCTTTCTCTCTCCCTCTCTGTCTTCCCCTCCTTTCTCCATTTCTCTCTGTCCTATCCAACAAAGACGACATCAATAACAAAAACAATAATAACTACAACAACAATGAAAAACAAGAGCAACAAAAGGTAAATAAATGAATAAGTAAATATATAAAAATGTTATCAGCTTGGTTTTGTTAAATGAGTTAAAATTTATTAGTCAAGTATATTTTATGACTTTCAAAACATTTAGTTTTCTGTTGATTGTCTTAAATTTGTTTGTGTTTTTTATTGCTATCTTGGTAGTGTTTTCAGTCTGTATTGTTCACTTGAGAATTTGTTAAGATTCCAGTTTTCTAGGGCCAGATGAAGGAAATGACCTAAGTGCAAGAATGGGTCCAAAGCACACTATTTGGAAGAAAAGAATGTTTCTTCAGGGAAATGTATTTTCATTTTAAAAGTTAGCACTTCTCTCTAGGAAAGTATTATGTTGTTTTGATTCTATGTGGCATGATAAGAGAGACTGTACCTTACATTATTTAATTTTAATAAGGATATTCAAGTACATACACATACATATATATATAGATAGATAGATATACATTTCACTTCTGATATGTTATACTTAGACTAATCACATTTTATGGTAACATAAAAACATTATATAGAGCAAATATACTGTTGATTTCTATATAATATAAACATTAACTTGTTGAACTTCAGAGTCCTCATGACTATATCAGATTTATTACTATTATCATTATTATTATTATTATTTTTCCAGAGTACTGATCAGTTCTGACTTATGGTGGTGCAGGGGGATTGAGCCTGGGCCTTAGGAGCCTCAGACATAAGAATCTTTTTTGCATAACCATTATGCTCCCTGCATCTACCCTCAGTTTTAATTATTTTTAACATTACAGGGTAGACTGAGAAGTCTGGAATCCTGTGCAAGTTTACATAATATCTTCGGAACAATTTTTCAACCTATAAAGATAAACTTATAAAATCTCTTTTTATATTTTATGGTTGTCCTGTGTAATTTTGAGGAACTTACATTAGTTTGCTTTCTCTGCTCAGTTTACTTTTCTGTTTCGTAGTAATTTTATTACTATTAATTTAACAGGGCCTACAAAATTATTGGATTTTGGGGCTACGTTCTCACGTGGAAATGTATGTGAATATCTAACACATTACACCTACAGCCAAAGTTCTGATTATGAAAAAAATAATTCATTACATGTTTTCATATCATTAAACCAAGCAGTGTGTTCTAGAGGGGAAATATCTTATAAAAATCCAAATGTAAGGGGCTGGGTGGTGGCGCATCTGGTTGAGTGCACATGTCACAATGCACAAGGACCCAGGTTCAAGTCCCTGGTCCCCACCTGCAGGGGGAAAGCTACATGAGTGGTGAAGCAGAGATGCAGGTGTCTCTCTGTCTCTCTTACTCTCTATCCCACCCTTCCCTCTCAATTTCTGGGTGTCTCTATTCAATAAAAATATAAGGATAATAATTAAAAATTTAAAAAAGATAAATGTCCGACTTCCCTGAAAATTTGGACTCATGTTCCTCCACTGATGCAGTATTCCAGAGGTTAATGAAGGGCTGCCAGATTCATAACACATCTGTCTTCACCACCCCTTTTTCAAGTTTTTTTTTTAAATATTTATTTATTTATTTTTCCTTTTGTTGCCCTTGTTGTTTTTCACTGTTGTTGTAGTTATTGTTGTTGTTGTTGTTTAGTATTTTATTTATTTTATTTTTGAGAGAGTCGCAGAGAGAGAAAGACACAGAGAGAAATACCAGGGCACTGAACATCTCTGGTTTATGGTGGTGTGGGAGATTGAATCTGAGACTTTGAAGCCTCAGGCATGAAAGTCTCTTTGCATAACCATTATGCTATCTACCCTCACCCCACCACCCCTTTTTCTACCCTGTGACCTATTTGTCTATCAGAGAGGGCCTCTGAAGCTATTTTAGACAAGATTGGGCATGTTCAAGGTGGTATGGCCATAGAAAAAAGGCATTTAAAATTGTCATCTCTGATATTAATGGAAAATAGTTCATACTTAGTGGTGTTGGTTCCTTTCCAACTCCAGAACTGTCACTAAGAAAATATTTTCTCACAACAAAACCAAAGGAGAGAAATTGAATGAAACTGGGTTTTTAAAATACCTTCAGGATGACACTAAGCATCCAGGGAGAAATGGAAGCTGTCTATGACTATATCACTTTGAATTAGTCATCCAGTAAAACAAGTGATAGTAAGCAACTACTGCGTGTTTGGTACATCATCAAATTCTCATAATAGTATAGAGGGTGTTAATATTATGTATTTTGTAAACAAGATCCAGAGATATTAAGGCCAAAGTTATATATCAAGAAGTTAGTAGAACTTGCATTTCAGTCTTATTCAATCTATTTACAAAGAATGCTTTCACAGAAAAGTATTGAAGTTGTTGAAAGATTTTCTTATCCTGACTGCTATAGAAAAGAATATGAATACTCTGAATTTGAGTGAAAATTGCATGTGTGTGAATAAGTATATAATTTCTCTGAAGAGATATGGCTTTAATTAGATTCTCAAAAGAGAACAGTGACCCAGAGAAAGGTTAAGGAACATGAATACTGCATAGTAAAGACATTTCATAGAAAGATTTACTGAGTTTAACTCCAGACCCACAATATCTGTTACTGATGTAATCTACTAATCTCACATAGACAAATCCTTCAGTTACTTTCCTCTCATTGAATATATATGATTTGCTTATTTTATGCATTTAACTACCTACCATTTTTAAGAAGATAAAAATAATTTTTTTAGATTACTAATATTGCAACTTTTCTACTGTGCCATGTGCAAGGGTAATTTCTTCTGTGTAAGGATACATATAGATATTATATCAGCTTACACATATCGAAGCTGTATAATGTCAAGATGAGAAGTCTTTTAATTCAATTCCATTAAAATGCAATTATAATTCACTTTCTTCATTCTCCATTTCTTACCTTATCTTTCCTTTACCCTGAAAAATTTAGACAAAAACCAATTAAAGGGACGAGGCAAGGTAAGTATCTATTCCTGAGAGAAATGGAAATGACCCAACCCATGTAAGAAGGGTGATGATGCTTAGAGGTAGTGGTTCATCACAGAGAATTGAAAACATGAGAAGGGCCAGGTGGAGAAGCACCTGGTAGAGCTAGGTGCTACAATGCTCAGTCATCCATGTCCAAGCCCTACTCCCCTCCTGGAGGGACAAACATCTGGAGTGATGAAGCAGTGGTATAGGTATCTCTTACTCTTTATTTCCCCTTTCCCTCTCAGTTGCTCTCTGTCTCTATCAAATGATTAAGTAAACTAACTAAATAAATAAATAAACACAGGAAGAGAGAAGTCTAGGTACAAAGACAGCACGGCTTTGATATCAGGCTCATGTAGGATGCCAACATGAGTAAAAAGAGCAAGATATCCTTATGACATAGAGGCAATCTGGCCCTGGATGTTGTATAGGCCCAGAGAAGGCATCATTCTTATAAAGACTGGCTTCACAAAATCCAACAAGGTCATGTATTGTTATGTGGAAAACTGAGAAATATTATGCATGAAAAAAAAAATCCAACAAGGTGTTGACATCTTCTTGAGTTGAGAAAGGTATTGTTGTTTGAGGCTTAAAGTCCAAATAGGTCCAAGAGTACGTAAAGGTAGGATAAATAACATGCTTTATAGCATGTCCCAGGAGTGGGAAGATTTGGAAAAGCTGTCAGTTTGAATGGACTGGGGAAGGTATCCTTATGGACATTGTTCAGTACTGTACTTGGTATTTTCATATATATCATAGAATAGTTCCTGTGTTATGAAAGAGATTAAATGAATTTACAAGGCAGTAAAATATAAAGTAGAGATTCTTCTTACATAACTTTATGGGGGAAATGTTATATCTTCTTTTTTAAATTTTATTTTATTTATAAAATGGAAACACTGAAAAAACCATAGGATAAGAGGGGTACAACTCCACATAATTCCCACCACCAGAACTCCATATCCTATTCCCTCTCCTGGTAGCTTTCCTTTTCTTTAACCCTCTGTAAGTATGGACCTAAGGTCATTGTGGGATGCATAAGGTGGAAGTTCTGGCTTCTGTAATTGCTTCCCCGCTGAACATGGGCATTAACAGGTCAATCCATACTCCCAGCCTGCCACTCTCTTTCCCTAGTGGGGTGGGGTTCTGGGGAATCAGAGCTCCAGGACACATTGGTGGGATTGTCTGTCCAGAGAAGTCTGGTTGGCATCATGCTAGCAAGAGACTTAACATATAAAGCCAAACAAATTGTTGACTAATCATGAACCTGAAGGTTGGGGTAGTGCAAATGAAGAGTTGTGGAAGCCTCCATTTTGTAGATAGCTAGTAAGCATATTTTAATTATAGTCCAAATGGCCTGTGGCTATACTTTTTTTTTTCCCCTGAGCCTTAAATCTGATATGCATGTGGATCCATGTTATTATCTGGGAAGATGATGTCATGGCTGGAAAAAGGACCAGAAAGCTGGATGAGGGAAAAGAGTAGCTCCCAAATGTGGGAAAGGTGTATTAATATTGTTGACTGTAAACTCCATTGATTTGATCTGATACAGGTCCCATCTTTAACTTAGGAGCCTATGTGACCTCTGCATCCTTGTAGATCTGAGCTATTTGGTCATGAGTAGGAGCATTCCAAGCTGCCCAAATATCAGAACCCATCTTCCTCAGGTGTAGCACAGAAAATGTTGTCCAACCTTCCTCCTGAGGATGGAACATTCTCTACAGTCGTTGATCCAAGTTGAGGGAAAGGTGCTGTTGGGGCCCACAATGGGGTCTGTTCTGTTGTTCCTGATAGAGATGACCAGAAACAATGGAGATAGGGATTTATTGAGATCTAGGCCCATTATGTCTGTTTGGGAATCTCAAGACTCGCCGAATAAGGTCCCAGCTGACGGGGTGGCCAGATAGTGACTAGAGAATCATCATTAAAGTATGCCAGTCTCTTGCCCTTATTCAACTTTTATAGTCCTTACTTTGATATGGTTAGCTTTGGCGTGAGTGAGGGAGTATAATAGGAAGTAGGTGAGGAGAGTATCTAAGTCTAAGTAGACAATATTTCATTGTGAAATTTATACTAATTTGGGGTTGCAATAAACTTCCATCTTCCCTTCAATCCTTACTGAAATTCATGTTTCAGTAGATGAAAACTTAAAATGGGTTGGGCAGTACCTTCTCTAAAATCTTTGCCTGTTTTAATATTCTATGAACCTAGTTTTATGAGACTTTGTTAATATCGTCAAGAATGTTACAGAATGATATTCTTGTGATTTGAAGGTATGATTAAAAATGGAGATGCTGGGGGGTTATATTGCTATGTGGAAAAATGATAAATATTATGCATGTACAACTATTGTATTTACTGTCGACTACAAAACATTAATCCCCCAATAAAAAATTTTTTAAAATGAAGATGCAAAGATGGCCACTATTACAAGGAAATCCTGGAATTGCATTGGAAAGGTATTCCAATGCAAATTCAGCCTATGTACTAGAAGCAGCACCAGTATGTACTCTTCTGGTTGTAGTTATTAGCTGTGTTTCATTTATAAAAAGAGATGGTTGGTTGGCAGGGAAATATCTGACATGTCTATTACTTTGTGTGTGATTGATTGGATCTACCAAGAGTTCTGATTGAAATGGTAAGGAGGCAGTTCCTTTACCTAGAGTGTTAGCAAAACCTTCATTTCCAAAATGGATTAAACCAATATGCTGAGTGATCCATTTATTCTTTTCATACTGCATTTGGATTCCATTACTGGGAAAGTCAAAAGGCTATTTTCATCTGGACTCTGAAAAGGTCATTTGTTACATTTTTATTTCCCAGTTCTTAGTTTTTGATGATAAGAAAAAAAAAAGAAACTTCTAGTAGTTTTTGATTAGTCTCACCATGAATTCATTATTTTCTGACTTTGCCTGCTGGGCTCTAGACTCTAATTGTATCTGTCAACATGGTGAAAAACATTTTGGATTTAGTAAGTCTATTGTAGGGTGTTTGATAATGCCATTTCAGGAGAGGAAGCTTCTAGTTTGTGGAGTCCTTTCTAAGCTTAAGGCATTCGAATTCCCATGACAGACCACTGGTACAGAATAATACATTTTTAAAAATCTTACTACAAAAACAGCAAATAAAATTATGAAAAAATTCCATAAATCCCTATTTTAATGGAGCAGCCTTTGTTATAGCTAAAAAATGACAGTAATGAAACTAATTATAATTATTGTAATGATTTTAACAGCTCAGATGATCATCCATCTGGGGTTATCAGCTTGAAGATTTTTCTTCTCAGTTATAGAAGCCAGACCTCTGACCTTCTGTGCCCCTTAGAGATCTTTGCTCCATACTCTCAGAGGGATAAAGACTAGGGAACCTTCCATCGGAGAGGATGGGATATGGCATGCCGGTGGTGGGAAATGTATGAATTGTACCCCCTCGTATCCCACAATTTTATCAATCATTATTAAAACACTAATAATAAATTTTAAAAAAAGTTGAAAGGTAACAAAACACAAAGCAGAACTTGGAATTGTTTTAGTGTATTTCAGCAAAGTAAAGGACTCGGAGGTAGGGAGGGAGAGTTCGGGTTCTGGGACATGATGTCAAAAGACCCAGAAAGTGTTAAATTGTTATTTTCTCAGAAAACTGAGAATTGTATACATATATAAATTACTGTATTTTATTGTTGACTGTAAACTGTTAATCCTCCCAATTAAAAGAAAAAAGAAAAGAAAATTTTGTCTTCTACATTTTGTGTCAAGAGACAAACTATTTTAATTTTTCTGGAACTTGACAACCATCTTTATTTGCTTAAATTCAGCTTTCATAATGTCACACCTAACATTATGGTTCAACAATTCCATAACCTGTTAGGCAAATGAATAAACAAAGAGCCACCTGAGTGAAGCCTTTAGCCTCTAAAATGACTATTAGCAAACAAAAGGCCTAATTATATTATATGCACTTACTTCTTGATCTTCATTATCAGAACCAGAAGGATAAGACTATTTGACAGGTAGAATAGATTAAATTTCTCCCCTTACATACTGTTTTTGTTTTAAACAGGAGAATCTAAAGAATATATTTGTAGAAACTAATAATCTATAAATAACATCTATTTTCACCCATCTTTTAACTTACTTAATAACAAATGTAGTCATTATTTAAAAAACAAACACCTTTTTGTATAAACGCACACACACATAAGTACACAATGTAGGTTATTTTACATTTGAAAATGACCTTTCATTTTTGTAATTCCTATTACTTGAAAGTCAATAATTGAAAGATACACTGAAATTTAATTCTAAATTAATTTTTTACTTCTAGTTATAGGTAACATTTTACATATGCAGATGATAAAATGCTATTGAAATATCTTTAAATTTTTGTTTGTAGCCAGTTTACTCATATTTATATTTTTTATATTCTAAGAAATCTGCCAAGGAACATTATGATTTTTCTTATACGATACACAGTTTTGTCTTTAAAATAGAAACTGGACTTATAAGGGGCCAAGTGATCCATGCTGCAGGTGTCTCTCCTCTGTGTCTTTGTCTCCTTCCCTGTCTTTGCCCTCTACCTAAAGAGATGGGGGGAGTGCAATGGATACTGGGAATTGTTGAGTTTTGCAGTTGCTAAATAAGCAATCACACTAATATCAAAAAAGGAAAAAAGAAAAAGGAAAAATGGAGCTTATTGAGGAAATATAAACATTTATTACATATTATTAACGTATATATTCACTCGTTCAGCAAGTATTTAACATGTGTATGTCAAATATTAAGTACTGGTTTAGACTCTGGGGCTAATGCAACCAATTAAGCAAATATTTCTGACCTCTGAAGAATTAGCTTTTGACAGAAATATGAATGATAAGCAAGCAAAGCATGCAATGTATCTGAGGAAGATGAGGGATCTGAAGAAGAAAATTTAAAAATTGACAGGGGCAGGTTGAGAAGTACAGTGCTACATGTAGTATTCGGGGAAAAGCTTGCTTTCTTTTTTCTTTTAAAGTTATTTATTTATTCCCTTTTGTTGCCCTTGTTGTTTTATTGTTGTAGTAGTTATTTTTGCTGTTTCTAGTGATGTCATTGTTGGATAGGACAGAGAGAAATGGAGAGAGGAGGGGAAGACAGAGAGGGGGAGAGAAAGACAGACACCTGCAGACCTGCTTCACCACTTGTGAAGCGACTCCCCTGCAGGTGGGGGGGGGTGTCTAACAGGGATCCTTACTGGGGTGCCTTGCGTTTCACACCATGTGCACTTAACCAGCTAGCTACCTCCCAACTCCCAAAATTTTTGGTGAGCAGAAACAAGTCAGGTAGAAAACCTGTCAGATTTTTGTGATATTGATTGGTATCCAGTCTTCTCTACTACACACACACACATACACACACATACACACACACATGTGCACACACACATGCGCACACACACACAGGGTTTCTATTAGCTTTATTTACTGTTGTATCTTTAGGTTTATGACAATGACTATTACACAATGCTCAGAATTTTGTGTGGTTGATGACTAAACACTACATAATAGGGTCTAGACTACTCAACTGAAAACAAAAAATGTACTTAGGGTTACAAGCAAAAAACTCTACATAGTGCAATCTTCTAGCGTTTGCCCTTCTTCTGTAGCCAGTCAACAGTGTCAGGTTGATCCTGATGTAAAGTTTCCAGACCTCCTTTGAATCTGGAGAGGTGGCAGTCGTTGACTATGTGGGTCATAGTCTGTCTGTATCCGCAGGGGCAGTTCGGGTCATCTCTGGCTCCCCAGCGATGGAACATAGCGGCACCCTGGCCTGTTCAATAGCAATTGAGGAGGGCTCGATCATAACGTGCTAGGTCAAAGCCGGGTTGACTCTTGCAGGGGTCTGTGATGAGGTATTTGTTCTTTACCTCAGCTGACTGCCAACTCTATTTCCAATAGTCTGGAACAGAGAAGTTCAGTGTAGGCGTAGGGGACCAGATTGGATGACGAGACATCAAGCGTTGGACAGGGTGGGAAAAGATATCCACGTATATTGGCAGGTCCGGTCGAGCGTAGATGTGGGAAATGAACTTAGATGATGCCGCATCCCGACGAATATCTGGCGGAGCGATGTTGCTAAGAACTGGCAGCCATGGAACTGGGGTGGAACGGATGGTTCCAGAAATTATCCTCATGGAGGAATATAATTTGGAATCGACCAAGTGGACATGGGGGCTACGGAACCATACTGGGGCACAGTATTCTGTAGAGGAATAGCATAATGCCAGAGATGATGATCGTAGTGTGGAAGCGCTCGCGCCCCATGAGGAGCTGGCCAGTCTTGCAATGATGTTATTCCTCGCGCCCACCTTTGCTGCAGTTTTTATGAGATGTTCGTGAAATGACAGAGTGTGATCGAGAGTAACGTCAAGATACACTGGCTGGGCTTCATGCTGGATTCTCGTATCGTCAAGCTGCACATTAAGCTCACGCGAGGCCGAGGCATGGTGTAGATGGAAAACAGATGTGCAATAAGTAAAGGGAGCAGTTACAGACTATTGCAGACTTGAGTCATTATAGGAATATTCTATAAATAGAAAAGAAGCTATTGTCCAATATATAAATACATAATTTGAGAGAGCAATTAATGAGAAATTTCCAAATAGATTTTTCTAAGCTGTGTTGTATAAATAATTCACTACAATTAGGTGTGATATTCCATTAAATGTTTAATTTAAATTTTATATATTTATTGGACATTATTTTGTGTATATCAACTAATTTTAAAGTGTGTAAAGAGAGGTAAATAGAATAGTAAATACAATACTGAATAACAAAGTTGGAAGATGGACACTGTCCCACTTCAATTGTACTGGCATATATAGTATTGGTCATCAAACCTGGGGACTCATTTTTTTCCCTCTACCACTGAACCACCTCCCAGTCTGCTAAATCTTGATTATCTGCTCTTTATCTTTGACTATCCCTTAATTATTCACTAGGGCTAGAGGAATGTACTGATTCATTTGGTTACATCTAGTGCCCACTCTGTCTTTGGAGACTGTGGGTTAGTTCAAACAAAGATAAGAATCTACTTTATTTTTATTTTTTAATCGTCTTTATTTATTTGATAGCCAAATATCAAAAGAGAAGGGGAAGATAGAAAGGAAGAGAGACAGAGAAACACCTGTGGCATTTCTTTACCACTCATTAAACTTTTCCCCTGAAGGTGGGGACCAGGGGCTTGAACCTGGGTCTTTGCACATTGCAACACGTGTTCTCAACCAGGTGCGCCACCACCCAGCCCTGACAAGAATATACTTTAGAAAGAAAAAATTAGTGTCAGTTGCAAAATGCAATCATGTATTTAATTAAAACATGGTCATTACTATACTATGATTATTAAAGGACATATCTTGTAAGAATTGCATTTAATTTTTTAAGTCATTACTCAATGTTTAAATTAGAGTTTCTCAGCCCAGGAACCCACAGTAAGTTGGAATTGCTTAGTCTGGGACAAAATTATTTTTTCTTGAAAAACAGCCATGGGGATTCCTAGTTATACTGAAGAAAACTGAAAATCTGGGTAGTATTACATTGCCTTTACTGCACAGAAGTGTCTACGTATATGATTCGTGGGCGTATGGATATGGACATGTATTTGAGTGGAGGTCTTTTTTCTATTTCAGTTTTAGTTTCTAGATAGAAGAGGACTCCAGACCATTTGGATAATAATAAAGAATCATGGGGGAGGGGGGGTCAGGCGATGGCACATCGTTAAGTGCACATAATATGAAGAGCAAGGATCCAAGTTTGAATCCCAGGCTCCCCACCTGCAGGGGTGAGGGAGTGGGGGGTGGTAAACTTCACAAGTGGTGAAGCAGATCTGCAGGTGTCTTTCTTTCTCCATCTCTGTCTCTCCTCTCTCAATTTCTCTCTGCCCTATTCACTAAAAAAGAAAAAAAGAAAAAAGAAAAGAAAGAGAGAAAAATAAAGCAGATAAAATGGCTGTCAGGTGCAGCATATTCCTAGTGCTGGTGCCAAGCCCCAGTGATAACACTGGTGGCAAAATCTATCAATCAATCAATTAATCAGTCAGTACTGGTGACTGCTGCAGAGAGACCATTTTCTATTTCTGTCTTCAAAGATTTTTTTTCCATATTTGTTGTTTTCGACAGGTTAGGTTGTTTTCGCCGGGCTGGCTTCGCGGGCAGGTAACAGACGACCAGGGACTCATAGTTGAGCTGTAGGCAGTATCTCTTTATTCATGCAGGACGCAGCACAATCTAAGACGAGCTAAGCTAAACTCAAGGTAAAGTAAAACTCACAATGCTGTCTTTATATATACTTGCCAAGTAGGGTGGAAACAGGATGTGACATAGAGAGGGTGGAGAGAAAAGTGACTGGTAAAAATCAGAGTGTGACAAGGAGGGGGCAGATTAGGCGAGAATCCTATCACTGAACTACAAATGCCCTGGAGGGAGGGTGGAACTTGTTAACAATAAATAGAATGAAGTGGTTATGTAAATAGAATAGTGTTAAGCAGGGGGGATTTAAACCAAATGAAACAGAAAGGGTCTCATGTATACCAACACATATTAGATAAACTTTAACATTGAGAGAAGGAAAGAGCCAGAGCACTGCTTGACACATGCGATGCTGGGATTTGAACTGGGAGCCTCAGGTTTGAGGGTCCTTTGCTTTACCAATTGAGCTGTCTACCCAGGATGCTCATGCTCACCTTCCCCTGTATCATTGCTAGAGCTTCACTATTCTGGAACAATTTACTCAGAGAGAGTTAGAGAGACAAAGAAGGAAACACACCACAGTACTCAGGCTTTCCCGAGTGTGTTGGCATTGAGGGCCTGGCTCAAACCTATGGTGCACATGGTAAAGCAGATACACTCAGCTGAGCTAGCTTGCTGGCCCTCTTTCCTTCCCTCTTGTACCTTCTTTCCATCTTGCCTCTATCTACCTCTTCTTCCTTTTCTTCCTCCACCTCTAAAAGATTATGAAAATAAAATTAAGTAATCACACATACAGTGATTACAATAGTACCTAAGTAATAGTAAGTACTCAGTAAGAGTTCACTGTGAAAACTAATTATGATGGATATTCATCTGTTGCATTTAATTCTTGTAGTTTTCATAGAAGGACTTATTTTAAAGAAAGAACTGTCATTTGAAAATGTCAGTTTCCATTTTAGTGCTAGTGTTCTATAAAGGCCTCTGTCTCATTGGTAGTCTAACAGGTAGGGACAGTTTCTAAACAACTCTATGAGATCATTGCATCAGAAGATAACAAAGCCAACAAACATGTAAACAGCTTGATTAATTTCTTTTTCTTCAAATTATTCCCTTCTGGTACCTTGAAGGCCAACTTAAAGAGCAGCCTGTTTCAGAGACAAACTTCAATTTTTGCCTTCCTTAGTATGTCTAACATAATTTTCTATAGGGGTCCATAGGGATATAGCTCTAATATGTTGTAATGATTTCTTTATTTTATTTTTCTCCTAATTGTGTGCGTAAATGCTTGATCTCATATATACCTATGCATTTATTCATATGTTTTTGTATATGGTACTATGATCTAGTGGTATATGAATTAACTTGATAAATGATTTTATAATACAAATAATAATAAGATCAGAAGCTATTTAGAAGAGTCGAATTCTGCTAATATTTTAAAATCTCAAACTTTATAGAAGCTAGCCAAGTAACATGTTCTCCTGAATATCTGTTAACAGTGGTCTCCTCTGCTATGAACATAAGCCAGAGTAAAATTAATTATCTTGATCATTTGCTGGGAATACATACAAATATTTTATAAAAATTTTCTTCTACATGAAATAGTATATTCACATGGAATCTGCTCTCTATAATCTTTTTTTCAGTACCAGAATCACTTTATTAATGGAAATCTTAATTTACAGGCTTTTTGCTGTCATAAGGTTGCATTTCCCTATTTGGTCAAGATTGATAGTGTATTTCATTTGAAAATGCACCGATTGATGCAAAGAAAATAAAAACAGGTGATAAAGATAGATATATATTCCTACCTATCCAATCTACCTTTGTCATTTATCCAATCTACCTGTCATGTGTCATCAGAATTGGTACAAATTATATCATTGTATGGATCAGCTTGTTAAGAGACACTAATAACACTAAGAAAACAAAAACTCTTAGTATCTCTTTGAGATCATCTTGAGTTCTGTTATTCTTTTTATTCCTACTTGAGCTGCTGGCTCAAATGTTTTTGTTTTTCTATTACACACTCCCACAGTCTTTTCTATAATATAATCCCCATTACAACTTCGGTCTACTCCAATTCATTTTTCAAACTACTGCAAATGATAATACAATAATGATGGAGCAATTGGTAGTTGTTTCTCAATTGGTCTAGTTTTATGAAAAAACATGTTTCCCGCCATTGCATGTTAGACAGAATAGGGCTGTAACCTCTGAGAGAGGGAACACAAATAAAATGAACATTTAGAGGATCCCATGTTATAGTCTATACTTACTTTGCAGACAGCAGTTAAGTGAGAGGAATGACAAACAAAGCACAAATATTTTTTTTTCTTATTGATTGGAAGAGTTACTACCTAGTATATATAGGCTAGCAAACCTTAAATCATAGGCAAGTATAATGAAAAGAAAAAAAAAAATCTACCGTTACAAATACTCCTGAAAATTGTACTCGTTTCCTATAATCTATTTCTGTAAGTAAAGTGCATATGCAAAGGGTGAAACTTTATGAAGCTAGGCAAAGAACAACCAGGAAATTAACATAGAAAAATCATCAAAGCCCAAACACTAACTGATATTTATTTATGCTTGAGTCAATCACACAGGAAGATCATATCAGAATATCTCTTACATGCAGTAGAAACCCAATAAGGGTCATATTTAAGGAGTTGTACTAAAGTAAAATGAATATTAATTGATATATATATATAAGATATTTTAACTTTATTTTGATATATCAGAGAGTAACTGAAATGGGAAGGAAAGTAAGAGAGAGAGATGGGGGGAGAGGCCTATAGTACTTGTGAATAACTCATTTTGACAAAAAGATTATTGCTTTATTTTATTGTCTTTGCTCTTATGCCAAAAAGATAATTGGCTATAACTATGGAAATAAATTTCTAGGATCTTTGTTCTGTTCCTTTGATTGTTTTCTCTTTTTTAATTAATTAATTTTAGTGGATAGGACAGAAAGAAATTAAGAGGGAAAGGGGAGATAGAAAAGGAGAGAGACAGAGAGACACCTGCAGACCTGCTTCACAAGTGACCCCCCTCAGGTGGGGATCCAGGGGATAGAGCCAGGATCCTTTTTTTCTCTCTCTCTATTAGGGGATTAATGGTTTGAGTCACCAGTAAAATACAGTACTTTGCACATTCATAACATTTCCCAGTTTTCCACATAACAATACAACTCCCACTAGATCCTTCTCTGCCATCATATACCAGGACCTGAACTCTCCCCCCGACCCACCCCAGAGTCTTTTACTTTGGTGCAATATACCAACTCCAGTCCAAGTTCTGCTTAGTGTTTTCCTTTCTGATCTTGTTTTTCAATGTCTGTCTATGAGCGAGATGATTCTATATTTTCCATTATGTTTCTGACTTATCTCAACATGATTTATTTAAGCTCCATCCAAGATGGGCTGAAAGCAGTGACATCACCATTTTTAAGAGTTGAGTAGTATTCCATTGTGTGTATACACCACAACTTACTCAGCCACTCATCTGTTGGACACCTGGTTACTTCCAGGTTTTGGCTATTACAAACTGTGCTGCTATAAACATAGGTATACACAAGTCTTTTTGGATGGGTGTGTTTGGTTCCTTAGGATATATCCCCAGGAAGGAACCTTGTGCCGGTTCTTGCACTATGCACTATGTGTTCTTAATTTGGTGTACTTAACCCAGTGTGCCACCACATGGCCCTTGTTGGGTTTTTCTACTTTATCAATAGCACATTGTGTTGGTTACTGTAGTTTTACAATAAATAATATTAATTCACTATCATAATACTTATCGTTTAAAATTGTTTTTAATTTTTATGGTTTTTGATACCTTCATATAAACTTTGGAATCAGTCAAAACCATTCATTAAATGTATGTCTGACATTTCATTGGGGCTGTACTGACTCTGTAGATGCTACTGGGAAGAACAAATGTCTTGACATTATTGAGTTTTCTTATCCATGAACATGAATTTTTATATTTTAGCTCATGTTTTTTTTTAGCAAATTCACATTTTTTGGTATTTTTCATAATTATCATATTTATATTTTGTTAGAACTTGTGCTTATTATTTCATTTGAAGGATGCTAATGTAAATAGCATTGTGTTTTTAATTCCAAATTCCCCTTATTTAATGATTGCGTATGAGTAAGTGGTTTTCTTATATTAACCTTGCATATTGCATTCTTTTTATAATCAATTGCTAGTTGAAGTACTTCTTTTGGACTTTCTGTACAGATGAAAATGTACAAAGATTGCCAGGATAGCTTCGTGGGCAGAGACAGATGACCAGGGACTCATGGCTGAGCTGGGAAGCAGTGCAGTCTTTATTGATGAGCAAGAATGCAGTGCAATCTATCTAATCTCTATTCATTAGAAAATCCTGTCCTTTATATTTCCTGAGGCGGAAGAGGAAGTACATAGAATAGGGGGTGGGGAGAAGGAAAAAGTGCAAGTACATGAACCAGTGGGGATTAAAAGGTAGAAAGCAGGATGTGACTAGGAGAGGGGATGAAGTGGAAAAAGAGCGAAAACCAGTGGGGATTAAACAAACATAGGTCTCAAACAAAACAATGCAGGGGAACCTGGCGTGACACGGATAGAAACTAAAGCAGAACTTGCCAAAGGAGAAATGTTGACCAACAAAAGATGATAATAGATTAGGAGCTGTATACTTTGCAATTTGTGTACCTTCTTTTTGTCTTTGTTATTAGCTAAAATGTTCAGGGATTTTATTTATTTATTTTCCCTTTTGATGACCTTGTTTTTTTATTGTTGTTATAGTTATTGATTTCACTGTTAAGGCAGAGAGAAATCGAGAGAAGAGGAGAAGAAAAAGAGGCAGGAGAGAAAGGTAGACACCTGCAGACCTGCTTCATCGCCTATGAAACGACTCCCATGAGGTGGGGAGACACCGGGCTCAAATCGGGATCCTTACTGGTCCTTGTGCTTCCTGCCACATGTGCTTAACCCACTGAGCTATCACCGGACTCCCCCTAGGATGTTCAGTTTTAAGTTAAAAAGCAATTGCAAAGGGGTAAATTTTATCTTGTATCTTATCTTCCTGGGAAAACTTCAAGATTCTAATCCTTTAATATAGGGATATATATGAATACTTTCTTGTTACGTTTATGAATCCCCTTGTTTATGAATTTCTTGTTGTAAATTGTAATTGAACTTTCAAATAGTTTTCTTCATTTATTGATAAGGTTATGTGATTTTTTTTTCTTTATTAGCTCACTAATGTGATGGATTATATAAGACAACTTATATTTGATTGTGTGTATAATATTATATGTACACGGATATATATATAGACTTGAAAATCTAAAATTTTATTGGGACTTTTGCATCAATGTTTGTGAAACAGACAAATTGGTTTCTAGTTTTCTTATGACGTTTTTGTTTTGTTATTTGGGTAATGCTAACTTCACAGAATAAGTAAGTCCCTTTAATTTTATCTTCTAAAAGGACATTGCAGAAAACTAGCATAGGTTTAAAAATGTTTGGTAGAATTCATTATTATGAATTAGTTATCAAGTTTATAAATTAAAAAAACAAAGATGTATTAGAGAGTCCTACAGAAAGGTTAATGAGAACATTCTGCAGGAAGTGACCATTGATGACAGAGACCCTGTGAGGCCTAGGGCCATAGTATCAATGGAGGAAATTCAAAGATTCCCTGATTAGGGCTTCAGTAAAGGGATGGCCACAAAATGGCCATCATTAAGTGAATTAGTCTCTTGCCCCTTTCCAGTATTTGCAGTTCCTTCTTTGTCTGACAAGCTTAGACTTTCTCCCAGTTATTAAAACATGGAAGGCCATTTGTTATATCCAAGCTGATACTAGATTTATGAAGTCCAGCCTCAACTTGAGAAGGAAATAGACCCAGGTTTGTAGTGAGGTCTCAAGTATTTTGCATTATTTATTTAATCATTAGAAGAAAGGTTATCTTAGTGTGTCTTAGTGATAACAATTGTCCTCTACTTGATATATAGATATGTATATCTTGGCCAGTTGCATACAGTGTTTTGTCTAAAGATTGGCAAGCAGTAACAATAATATTGGTGCCCTGCCAGATGAGACTAAAAGATGGAAGAGTGAAACTTATTTACTATCACTTGTACTGTTTGTTGAATCCAACTGACTTTTTTCATTCAGACAGATAGAAAGAGAAAGAAAAAAGGAAGTAGAGAATTTTGTCTGATATCCTCGTTAGTATAGTTAAAGGAAAGATAGAATTTATTGTGAAATGAAAATCCTATCTTAGTTTTAATCTATTTATCTTTACACTGTTTAATATGGTAGAGGTATTTTCTCGGACAAGTCTGGCTCCCAATATCTATTAGATTTGTTGAAATTATATCTTAAAGATTAATCAAGAACTATATCAAGGAAACATAATAAAAATTTGTGAGTCTTCTATGCATTGCCTTTCCAGAGTACTGCCTACCACTTTTTATAGTTGTAAGCTCAGGGCTGCTTTGCAAATTAGTTTTTCTAGAAAGAGTTTAAGGTTGATCTTTTGAACCAATTACAGTTTGTGATTCTGAAACCACTTTAATTCAAAGATGCAAAAACTCAAAGGTAGTAATGTAGCTATTTACTGTCATATATAAAGATATGCTACAAAGAGAACAAAGATGAGAGATGGAGAAGAAATTCTATCTTGGATTCTGATAGTATTTTATTTCCTTACTTCTTACAAAATTTTAGACTTTGCACCACAAAAGAATCTAATATTTTCCTGAATAGATGATTACTTGATAATGAGTATTTTCCCCACCATTTGTTTTAGTCATTACCATTTTTGCCTCTTTCTCCTTCTTCTTTAAACTGATGGCAGTGGGTTCTGTTATTGTTGGTCAGGATTCTAAGTAATATAACATATATAAACATAAAGAAATATATAATAAAGTGATACAGCATGCTATTTTTGCTAAACAAAGAGATGCACAAAGATAAAATATTTAACAGTGGTATTGCTCCTCAGCCTTTTAGCTAACATCAAGTGTAGTGTTTGTTCTTATCAGTTTAATCATACATTGGTTTAGAGACTTGTGCTTGAGGGTTTCTCTGATAAGCCAAAAAGAGGATTCATATGAGATGATTCCACTTATAGGCAGAATTGAAGAAATAAGAATAGAAAAGGGAAATACAAAGTAAAAACTAGATTTGTTATACTTCATCAAAGCAAAAGACTCTAAGGAAGAAAAAGACATAGGGACCAGGGGGCAGTGGGGTGGCAACTTCAGAGTCTTGCTGGCAGACAGTGGAAAAGCTCTTCAGTTGGGGGTGAAAGTGTTTTGCAGATGTCTTTAATAGAAAGATGAGAAAATTTACTCATGTGCCAACAATTGTACTGTAAACCACTAACCCTCTGATAAAATTATAAAAAAAAACCCTCAAAATTATTTTAAAAAATGATTAGGGAAGAGGAAAGAAAAGAAATATAACCTAATTATTCTTGTAAACACATAATTGTTTTTAATTTTTTATTATCTTTATTTATTTATTGGATAGAAACAGCCAGATATTGAGACAAAGGGGGAGAGAGAGGGAGAGAGACACCTGCAGCCCTGCTTCACCACTCATGAAGCTTCTCCCCTGCAGGTGGGGATGGGGGCTTGAACCTGGGTCCTTAAGCACTTTAACATGTGCACCCAACCAGGTGCGCCACCATCTGGCCCCAGATTTGTTCTGTTTTTATGAGTTGGAACCAGTCATATCATAGGCATAACTCATCAAAGTGACTTCATTATTTAAAGTAATATTAAGACATGTGTGAAATGTTCTTTTTCTGATGATTAGCATTTGAACTGAACATGTACTCATATCTATTCACCTGTTCTTCTAGGATCAAGTTCACAGTGCTTCTTGAAATGTCATGTATGAGGAACCCAAACTACTGCTTTATTCTAGAGTCTATATAGGTTTTACTGTTGCTGAGAAGGTTAAGGACCACCTTAGTTTTGCTCTATTTACCTAAGATTCTCAGAATGACATAAAATATCCTCAGGAGTATTCACATATAATGGCAGTAGTATGATATTCTCAGAGAAACTTCTGGTGGTAAGACTCATTGAATCATCTCCTAAGCCTCAATTTTTAACTGACGATATCAAGTCCATACATTGTACTTCCCAACAATTGCCTAAAACTTCATTCTTTTGGTCTTTTAAGTCTATAATTGGAATTCCAATAACTTTAACCTATCTTGTAATTTTACGTTTTCTTTCAGTAAATCAGAATGTATATATGAATTACACATAATTTCTGTCACTTTAGGCTTATTATCACCTGACTATTATAGTTTGAGATAGTGCTGATTTTTTTTATCCTTTTTCATTTTCCAGAAAATGATTTCCATATCAGACTTTCTAATTAAGACTGTCTTTTCTAGGTCACCTGTACTCCCATTATGTAACTTCTTATCTCAAGCAACTATAGCTGCTGACTCTTTTTTCCATTCTACATTTTTAATCAATATTGTACAATTGTTCATTGCTAATATATTTATTATCTATAAGCATTTGATAAGTTTCATATATTTAATAACAGAAACAACAGTAAAACAGCAGCAGAGATCCAAACTAACCCTCTAGCACCATACATGTAGACGTCAAATTCCTATTACATTCAGTGGATATTTCGTTGATTAGATATTTATAGGATTTAATGTTATTATATTAATATTGAAATATAATCATCTGATATTCTCAATATATTGTGCAGAGAGGCAAAATAATGTCTCAATCAGAGTTTATGTCTGATAGTGCATATCATATATGATATTAGTACACTTATGAAACTCAAGTGATTTGTGTTAAATAAATCCATGAGTAAACCAGACTTTAAGTCTTCCAAGGTGGAGCTATGGCAACCTAGTCACAGAAAGTTGGCTCTCCTTCAGAAAACAAACATTATAACAAAATAGCATAATGAATTTCATGAGAACAGCTGGGATTTCTAATAAAGACAGAAACATCACTATCTGAAAGTTGACATTTGTTTGTGGAAAGCAAGAGTCTGAGGAGTGAGAGAAAACAAACAGAAGTAGCACTGCTTTGCCACAAGTTCCATTTTTGCATTTCTTTCAAATCAGTGGGGAATCTACTTAAAAGGCTCACTGGGAACCACTCAGTGTCAGTCACCTGAAGTCCAGGACTGCTATTTAGAGGTTTAGAAGCCCCAGGGAGCCACTGGGGGGGGGGGATGTTTTGTCACCCTTATTGCAGACTTGAAAATTAACAGATTAACAAATAAAGGTGTATTGACTGCCATAGAAACTTCCCTGCCTGTGGAAAAGTGACTTTGATCTCACAGTAGAGTCCTCATGTTGTAGAAATCAATCTGGAAGCTAAGGAGGTCTAGGATCCCTATACTCCCACCCCTCCCTAGACTAGGGTTCCAGAACTTGAGAAATATAGGCTCTATAGAGGAAGCAGGAGGTTTCTGCTGTTGTAGGGTTTAAGAAGGCAATAGATAGTTATTGCTATAATCAAATGATTTGGCAGTCGGGTAAACTTTAAAAATCCCTTTGTTAGAATTTGCTGTATTATACACAACATCACTATAATTTATGTCCTTTGACATTATTTATATATAACTGTGCCTTATAGAGTAACACTACAGGTTGCTTCTGTTCTCTGTGGTCTAAGCTTTTAGGAGACTCAACATTTCAGAAACTCAGCGTATGGTCTGTGCATTAAAAAGTTTGAGACATTCAATCAATTTCCCCCCTCTTTTATTAATTGAATAGTGATTTATATGACTTCAAGTTATTAAGGATATACGTAAAAACCATTCCCACCACCAAAAGACTGTCCCACCCCCCCAGGCTGAGCATCCACCCTCACCCTCCACCCAGAGATTTTTACTTTGTCCATTTTTATTGGGTTATTATTTTTTTTACTGATTTTGTAGAGCTGTGGCAATTTTGTATAGATATTTGTTATCAGTTATCTTGTTGGATGTGCAAATATCTTCTCCTATTTACTGAGTTTCTTCCTTAACCTTGTGTAGTTTGTTTTTGATGTGTAGAAGCTCTATTGTTTCATATATTTCAAATAGACTGTTTTAGATATATTCTTATATAACATATTTACATGCAAATGATCTAAATAATACTTTTATGTATAATATAATGACATGCATATAGTCCTCTCTGTCTCTTTAAATTATGTATTTTCTCTCTAATACTTTTTAATCCCTCCTACAGATTTTCTTTTACATCTGTATCATACAGAATATTGAGAGTCTCTTATTTTAAGGACTCTTATTGCTATAGTTTATATCTATTACCAAATAACCTACATTTCTCTGAAAGATGACTATCAAGTGATTTCACTTATATATGTACAATAGAAAATTGGAACACATGAATTTGTTAAAAGAAAAAGAAAAAAAGCAGCCTAGCTGTTGCTAAGACTTTGTGAAAACTATGATGATTATCCTTGGGAGAAAGGCAAGTGGGGAAGGGCACAGACTGCAGTGGTGGATGTAGTGTGGAAATATACCTTTGTAATTTTTTTTTCTTTTTTCTGTTTTTTTGTTGTTGTTGTTTTGTTGTTGTTGTTGTTGTTTTTTACCAGAGCACTGCTCAGTTTTAGTTTATGGTGGTGAGGGGGACTGAATCTGGGACTTTGGAGCCTCAGGCATGAGAGTCTCTTTGCATAAACATTATGCTATCTATCCCTGTAATATATACCCTTGTAATCTTATAATATTGTAAACCATTATTGAATAATGAAGAAAGATTTTTTTTAAAAAATTGGAACCCAACTGCAGTTAATATTTAAAATAACTTAATTTCTTGCTTAAGAAAGATCCCACACTGATCTAAAAAGCAACTTATAATTGCGTTTCATGGAATGTCTAATTCTTTTCAAAATCTTTTTTAAGTTTTCAACATTTGGTTTCCCATTCAGATTAAGTAAGTAATTTAGGTTATTTTTTGTTTTTTTCTTCCTAAATTGCATGAGAAAAGCATATGACAGTTCTCTTTGCAAATTTGGCTCTGTAGAATTATCAGATCACAATGTCAAACCCACTATATGTGGGGTTGGGTAGGTTATATACTGCATGAATTCATGAGAACCTTATCCCTATGACTGGTAAGTCCATTGTATTTGGAAATGTGCAGAATACAGGTAACCCTGACCAAAGACTTAATCAATAGACAATTAAACAGCACTAGTCCGTGATAAAGCATTATGACAGGTAATAGAAGTTTTAAATTAATAAAAAAAAAAAACCCAGCCTACCTTGCTTTTTTTTTTTTTTTCCCAAATTTTAACTAACTTTGCCTGAAACACTGGAAATCAGATGGTTTTGATAGAAACAAACTGACACATAGGAAATTCATGCACCTTGGTTCCCTGGGAAACCAGGCTAAGAATAGCTTTATTTTTTCCCTTTCACATCCTGGGTTTTTCTCTAATGAGGTCCACTATGCGAATGTGAATGCCACAGTATAACCTATAAATTCTACAAAATCATTATTTTATAACACTTGTAATAACTTTTGCAGATATTCAGGTAAAAAAAAAAAGAAGTGCAGACACTCATGTGAATTTAACAATTGCTAAGGGTGTGTATGGTCAGAAAGTAAAGGGCAAGTGTGAAAAATAATGTGTGTCAGATGACTACAAAACAAGGTTGCCAACATACCCACTCAGTATATTCTTGTTAAAGCAAGATCTATAATTCAAATGACAAATTAGTTGCTTCTCTAGTGCTTGTTATCAAGTTATATATTATTGTTTATTATTCTTGTCATTATATTCATTGCTATAAGTACTAAAACTGCGACATTAATTTTTTTAAATCATTTATTATAGTTCATTGATTTTATAGATAATTTGACAAGTGCATCACTGGTATGGATTATTTGTTCATTGTCCAGTAGAGAAAGTTTTGGGGCTAAATTTTAAACTGTAGAATTGATAAGTTACGTTGCAGGATTTTCTTTGTAAGTTTTGGAGAATGAAGTATGTTTACTAAGAATTTTATATATGTTATGATTATCTTAAAACGAATTTAAAGTAATTGCCTTAATGGAAAAGTACATGTAGGGGGCTGGGTGGTAGCAAACCAGGTTAAGTGCAGAGGATATGAAGCTCAAGGATTGGTGCAAAGATCCTGGTTGGAGGGCCCAGGCTCCCTACCAGCAGGGTTGTCACTTCACAGGTGGTGAAGAAGGTCTGCAGGTGTCTATCTTTCTCTCCCCCTCTCCATCTTCCCCTCCTCTCTCAATTTCTCTCTGTCCTATCCAACAACAACGGCAATAACAACAATAACAACAAAATGGAGAAAATGGCCTCAAGGAGCAGTGGATTTGTAGCGCAGGCACTGAGCTCCAATGACAACCCTAGTGGCAAAAAAAAGTAAATGTAAAATGTGAATTAATTAGATATCTTTTTGAGAATTCTGCCCACATATGCCATGGAAAAAGGGAATTTATTGTTCAGATGTGTGCCTTTCAGGATTTTGACTTTTCTGTAGAGTACTATGACTTTAATCACACATATACCGAATGTTTATGGTTGGAAATGAAACATTATCAGGCCAGAAAAATAGCTCATCTAAGGAGTGTGACCCAGATTCTCTTGTGGTCCCCAAAATAGCACTGGGGGAAGACTTGGTTCTGTGCTATCTTTCCCTGTTTCTCACTCACTGGAAAAAAAAGATCTGGAGCAGGGAAGCCTCAGCGACAACAATAACTATATATATATGATTTTCCCATGTGGAAATTTCAGTTAAGGAATTGTTAGTTGAAAGGGAAGTAAAAATTCTGAAATTACAGAATTAAAAAAAATAATAATGCGAGGAGGTGTTGGGCAGCAGAGCACCCAATTCAATGCAAATGCTACCATGTACATGGACCTGTGCTGGAGCCCCTAGTCTCCATCAGAAAAGGGGGGGGGGCGCTTCAAGAGCAGCAAAGCCGTGATATAAGTGTCCCTCTTGCTCTTTCCCTGCCTTTTCCACCTCCTCTCTCAATTTCTTTATGTTCTATCAGACAAACAGAAAAAAAAGATGAAATCGCTACATATCAGAGAAATTATTCAAACTAATCGTGAGAAAAATACGTATCACTAAGTAATTCTATGAGTAAAAATAAACATATTAATAATCTCAAAAATGATAGAAGAGAATAATAAAAATTAAATGATAAAGAAAAATATTAAATATATAAACAGAATTAAATAGATAATGAAAAAATAAATGAATGACTTAATTAATCCAAACGTTCTTTCTTTAACCAGAAAAATATACAAATTATCAGATAACTTAATTATTAAAGAGAGTAAATGAATATGCAAAGAAATGTCAAGCAAAAGGTAATCATAACAGTAGAGGGAAAAAGAATCAGCAGACTTCCATGCACACTGCAAGTGATTTTTTTTTCTTTTTTTTTTCTTTTTATTTTCTTTTTTAGGGGAGAGCGCGAACGCAGTCCCCCACTACCGCAAGTGATTTTTAAAATCTACATGTAATGGATAACTTCATAGGGGAATGTAGATTCCCAAAGCAAACTCACTGAAATAAAAGCCTCAATAGTAAATGTTCCATAGAAAAGTAGATATTGTCAGTAAGGATCTCCCTCCTTAAAACCCAGGTTGATTTTACAAGAGAATTCTAGAAAATCCTCATAGACTCTATAACCCTAAAATTCTATACATTGTTTCAGCTCATTTAAAATTGATTTTAGTTTAAGGACAAGTATGCTATTCATATTTAGTCTGATAACAAAAAAAACAGAAATAGACCAATATCAATGTGAATATATTCAAAATATAATCCAGTGCCAGAGAGAGAGCATGATGCTTATGCAAAATTACTTTCATACCTGGGGCTGAGAAGCCCCATGTTCTAATCCTTACACACCATAAACTGGTGTTGAACAATGCTTTGGTTAAAAAAAAGAGAGAGAGAGAGATCTAGGGTGCTGGATGGTAGCGCAGCTGGTTAGCACACATGGCACATGGCACAAAGCACAAGGACAGGTATAAGGATCCCAGTTCGAGCCCCCAGCACCCCACCTGCAGGGGGGTCGCTTCACAAGCTGCGAAGCAGGTCTGTAGGTGTCTGTAAGTGTATTTCTCTCTGTCCTATCCAACAATAATAGCAATAATAATGATAATGATAAACAACCAGGGCAACAAAAGTGAAAAAAAAAATAGCCTCCAAGAGCAGTGGATTCTTAGTGCAGGCACAGAGCCCCAGCAATAACCCTGGAGGCAATAAGTAAATAAATAAATACCCAGGAGCACATAAAATTGGTAAGAAAACTCTCTAGAGAAAAACCGTGATAGAATATAACCTTTCCAACTTTAAAGTTTAATATTAAAGTACAAAATTAAACCAAATATTTATTAGCAGAGGTTTATTCTGTGGGCTAGTACTTAAAGATTTTAGATTGACTCATAGGAATGCGAAAATACAGTAAATGAGAGAAATTGCATTTCTATTCACTGAAACAATGAAGCATTATTTAATACATAATTCTGGAAGTGTGAATTGTCTCTGGGAAACAGTGCCCTTAACTCACATTCCTAAGAAGGAACTATTAGTTACCAGAGACATAAATGCCAAATATATAATTATATAAATACTAGAAGCAACATATAAGTAAATTTTCTTTCATTTCTTTTATGTAGGAGAAGATTTTCTTTAAAAACAGTTTTTATTTATTTATTTATTTATTATCTTTCTTTATTGGATAGAGACAGCCAGAAGAGGGAGGGGGTAGTAGAGAAGAAGAGAGACAGAGAGACACCTGCAGCCCTGCTTTACCACTGGTAAAGCTTTCCCCCTGTAGGTGGGGACTGGGGGCTCAAACCCGGGTCCTTGTGCATTGTAATACATGCGCTCAACCAGGTGTGCCACCACCCGGCCCTTAGGAGAAGATTTTCAATCTATGTCTTAAAATCTGAGGAAATAAAAATTGATCAATCCAACAACAAAATATGAAATATTTCAAACTAATTAAGGAAAAGGGCTAATATGAAGCTATGTGAAAATGCTAAACTGAGGAGATAGCATACTGATTATGCAGACATCACCAGAAACCAGAGCAATTCTCTATTTTTTTCTCTGTATTGTTGTCTCTCATTAAAATAAAAACACAAATTATAAAAAAAAGTGGAGATATATGTCTGATACAGTGACAGAAATTAAAAGATTTATTGATCGTGAATTCTGTTGGTGAGGTTTTGGGGAAATAGATAACTTCCACATATTGCTGATGAGAATATAAGCTGGTACAGTCTTTCCAGAGGGCAATTTACTTGTACAAATGCTGAAGATCGAATAGAGGTATCTCTCAAAATCCCTCTATGTTGAAACTAATCCCCAATTTGATAGCATTTAGAAGGTGGAATTGATGGGGTGATGGGTAAGTTTTGAGAAAATTGAACTTCTGTAAAAGACTCTTTTTTGTCATGTGAGAATATGCAGGAAGAAGATGGTCATCCTTCAACCAGGAAGTGGGTCACCATGTGTTTCTAAAATCTACCAATACCTTCATCTCGCACCTTCTAGAACTGGTAAATAAGTTTTCATTTATAAGTCACCTAGCCTGTGATTAATTTTTATAACAACCTGAGGGAACTAACACATAAGTGAAAACTTAAAGGTACAATGCTCCTTAACAAATACCTAAAAAATTGAAAGTGATTCTGTGACTAGTTGAGAGCTGCTGAAAGAGTTCTGAGGTGTGTGCTAGGAAAACAAATAAACAACAACAACAGAAAATACATTTCTGTCAATGTACAGTGAGTCTCATAAGAGCTCAATATGGAAGGAAATGAGCTACCAAGAAACCTTCAATCCTAAAATAGCCTTGCAATTCCAATTCTACCTGAACAGAATGCCCGTAAAAAAAAAAAAAAAAAAAAACACAGTAAAGACCATTTTGATGAGATCACAGAATATATTCTATTTGAAAAACACATATTGGTTACTGGAAGAAAAACTATTTTTGTCAGAAAGTGACAAAGAATGTAGATGAGTTATGTCAATATCCTCATAATTTTTGGAAGGTATATTTTGTGAATGATGTTGGAGTATATATAAAGACCTTTCTCAGCAAAGTATAATAGGTATGTCTTTTTTTTTCTGCTTATAGAAGTGAAGAAGAAAGAAATAAATTGGAGACTGAATTGTTAACTAAAGTATTCAACAGGATGTAAAAAACTGAAATATTCTCAGCCTATTCACATTGTAAAAAAAAAAAAAACTACTTGGAAATCCCTGCACATATCAGCGAAGAGCATCCTACTGGTTTTAACTATATACTAATATATTCACAAACTTATTAAAATAAAATCCATGATTTTTTTTCATAGTTTTTACATTGTTTTATTAAGAAAATAATGATTTAAAGACAGTTGTAACCTGACTACATTATTGATGTCTATACAACACCATATAAACTTTTGGGGGGCTGGCAGGGGTATACCCCACTAAGTGCACATAGTATGAAAAGCAAGGACCCACACAAGGATTTGGATTCCAAGCCCTGTTTCTCACCAGCAGGGAGGAAGCTTAGCAAGCAGTGAAGTAGGTTTTCACTTGTGTGTCTCTCTCCATCTCTACCTCCCCTTCCTCTCTTAATTTCTTTCTGTCCTATCCAATAAAATGAGGAAGAAATAGCCTTCAGGAGCAATGGATTGTAATGCCAACACCCAGGCCCAGCAATAACTCTATAGGCAACAAATAAACAAATAAACAAGAAACCCTTTTAGAAGACATGAGTGATAAAGCAAACCCTTATATGCAAGTTTCAGATTTATATTTTCTAATCTCATGTACAAAACCATATTTTTCCTATAAAAATAGAAATCTTATTTCCAGATAATCTAAACAGAAGACACCTAACTAAAAAAAAAAAAAAAACATATTTAACTGTTCTACTTTTTTGTACTTAACTGTTACTTTTATTATTTTTAATTGAGGCAATTATGAGTTAGGGGAACCATTTACCTCTCTTCAAATTGTGTTATAGCCATTATACCCATCATCAAGGGTTCAGTGTCCCACCCCTGAGTCCATTATGTAATTTCTCATCTATCGCTCTCTCGTTACTCCCTTATTGTTTAATTCTGTTTCAGAGTCTGCACTTAACATTAGATCTAGCAGTATTACTTTGAGGAATATTCTTGATGAATTTCAACAGCAACTCAAACAATATGAAAACAAAGATGCATACATTTTCTATTAGGAGTTGCTTGTTATTACAAATTATTACAAATCATCTAAGCATTCATGCTTATAGAATTGCTTGAATAAGACATTAAGCATTCATACAGTGAAATTGTACACCACTATAAAAAGAATCAAGATCCTGGTGAAATTTCCAACACATGTTGTTAAACAAAAACAAACAAATGAAATGCTAAAGAGTATCCTAGAATGATGCTACTTATGCAAAAAGAGAAGTAAAGGCACACACACACACACACACACACACATACACATATTGGTGTTCAGGTGCTATACCTAGCATATGTACATATACATGTGTGTATATAAATGGCCATTTATGCAAAAATTAAGTTCAAAGAATAACCAGAAATTGGTGAGGTACCTATAAAGAGTGGGAAGGAATGGATGGAAACTGCGCAAAGGATGGTAGAGAGGTGGGAGAGACAAGGCAGAAGGCACAACAAATCTTTTTTTTTTTTCTTTTCTCTTTAGCTCTAATGTTTTAAACATTGATGATTTTTAAGAGTTCTTATATTTTAAACCATGATGCAGTAAATTATAGGTAGTTGAAATTATCAGGACTTTAGGTGAGTAGAATGACTGAGGGTAAGATAAGAATAACAAATTAAACCTGAGCTAAGTATCAAAAATAAATAGAATAAGACTGGCAGGGGTCGCTAACCTAAGTTACTTTCCAAAGTAGCTATTTGACTTAGTAATTTGGAAAAATGAACTATATAACAATATTATAATCTACTATGCTCACAAGGAAATTATCTATCAATATACTGAAATATGAGTTTGTTCTGCAAATGTTTATTAGACTAAACCCTATATTGAGAGAGATGGTACTTCAGTACTAGGTGAGATATATTTTGGGTGAGCATATATTTTGGGGTCAATATAAAATTGTACCCTTGAGACAATTATCTTTTAAAAATAGTTCCCCAATACAAATTTAAGACAAATACTAAATATTAAATTTGCTTCTGAAAGAATTATAAATATCAGTTCTGTGATTGCTCTATAAATTCATAAGGGTTGAGAAACTAAAACATGTTTTTGACTAATAAAAGTTGTATTTTTTTTCTTCTGTTTTTTTTTTTTTTCCCTTCAGGGTTACTGCTGGGGCTCGGTGCCTACACCACAAATCCACTGCTCCTGGGGGCTTTTTCCTTTAGTTGCTCTTGTTGTTTATTGTTGTTGTTATTGTTATTGTTGTTCTTATTGCTGTCATTGTTGTTGGATAGGACAGAGAAAGGAGGTGAAGACAAAGAAGGGGGGAGAAAGACACCTGCAGATCTGCTTCACTGCTTGTGAAGCGACCCATGGCAGGTGGGGAGCCGGGCTCGGACAGGAATTCTTGCACAGGTCTTTGCCTTTGGTATGTGCTTTTAACCCACTACACTACCACCTGGCCCCCAAAGTTTCATTTCTTAATTGAAGAAAGACATACATAAAGGAACAGATAAAATTGGAATGAACCTCTTTGCTCCCAGGCCCATCCTTTTTCTCTCCCTCTCCATAAGTATATATATATATATATATATATATATATATATATATATATATATATATATATGTGTGTGTGTGTGTGTGTGTGTGTGTGTGTGTGTGTGTGTGTGTGTGTGTATGTGTTTGTACTCTCACATATACATATGTATATATACACAGATTAAGATATAGATATGTTTCTCTTTATTATTTTTTTCTAAGGTAGTTTCACATTTACACAAATGCTTTATAATTTACTATAACTTCCATCCATTTTATAATGTTCACATTTTACCTATCAACAGTAAAATCAATAAAAAGTAATACCACAACATCAAAATAATACTACCAGTTAATTTAAAGAGTTAATTAGAATTCTTTCAATTTAGCATCATTCCTGCTTGTATCAATAACTCTACAAAAAATTATGAAGAATTTGTACAACTCCAAATTTACTTCAAAATAGAAAACAATAAAAAGAAATTGTTAGAGATACTTTCTCTCCCTCTTCTTGAGGGGAATGGTTTTGTAAGTCAATGTTCCTCACTTCATCTAACTAAAGAGAACAGCATGTGTAGGCTGAAGGTAAAAAATAAACAAAGAAATACATCATTGCTTTCACACTTGCTTGATTAATTCTTCTTAATATCACAAGAAGGAACTTGAAATTTCTCTGTTTCCTAGGGATAAGAAACAGTTGAGATCTGAAATGGGATAATGAAAGGAATGAATGAGGAATAATTCACAATTATGCCACTCTCTTCCATGTTCAGAGAATTCATTGTAGAAAAGGCCATTCTTAAATTATATATAAAGTAATAGTTTCTAGTTCTACACGGTTTTATAGGGTATGCTGTGGACCCTCACAGTACTATATGAGAGGTACAGATCTAATTTCTAGATCTGCATATATTTTTTACTTGGATCAAACACTAAGGGATGACTTCTATATACAAATGTCTCCAGTTATCTGCAAGATGATTTAATAGCACATTGTTGGACAGTCAGGTAAGTGTTAAGTCCTGAGTTTAATCCTTGGCATTACATGTGCCAGAAAGATACTACGGTTCACTCTCACTTCTACTCCTGCTGATAAATAAATAAATAAGTAAATAAATACATTTGAAGTATCTCTAAAGAACACAGAAGAGAAATTACCTTGGGTCTAGGTAGCATAAACAAGCTAGTAGTAATGTTAGGATTTGTATAGCACAACTGTGGTTGAAACTAAATTTCCTTCTAGATTCAACCTTTCTTTGGTAAAAAATGCCTGAATATAAGTTTATAAACTAACCAAACTATCATACTAGAGAACCTGTGTATGATATTAACAGAAACTAGATTGCAGTGATCTCATGTTCGTAGTTGTTTCATGGTTCTCCAACTAGGAAACCCAATTTTCAGTAGTTTCAGAAGCACTGGTCCTTCTGTATGAATTGAAGGGACAGTCTGACATAATTCCTTTCAATTTGGATCAGCACATTAGATTTGTGGGTTAGTGAATGCACCCTGAGAGGGGAAACAAGAGCAATATTAGTATCTGTACAAATACTGACTGACGGGTTTATTCTTTACGTATTTTTTTTTACCAGAATAGCTAGCTACCCAGAAAAAAAATGGGCAGGGCAGTGGGCACATCCAGCTAAGTGCTTGTGTTACAATGCACAAGGACCCTACCTTCAGGGGGAAAGCTTTGCAAGTGGTGAAGTAAGTCTGCAGGTGTCTCTGTCTCTCTCTATCTCTTTCTGCCCTTCCCTCTCAGTTTATGATTGTCTCTATCTAATAAATAATGATAATAAGAAAGAGAGAGAGACAGAGAGAGAGAGAGAGAAAGAAAGAAAGGGAAAGAAAGAAAGAAAGAAAGAAAGAAAGAAAGAAAGAAAGAAAGAAAGAAAGAAAGAAAGAAAGAAAGAAAGGCTTTCTTTGGTTGGAAGACTTTCACATTCTGCACTTTATGAATACACTATCTTCTGACTTTGAGATTTTTGTATTGAGAAATCTACAGATAGTCTTATGGGGAGATCTTTCAATTTTTTTTTTTAATTTTTGACTCCAGGGTTATTTTGGGGGCTCGGTGCATACACAATGAATCCACTAATCCTGGAGGCTATTTTTCCCCTTTTGTTGGCCTGCTTGTTTTATCATTGTTGTGGTCATTATAGTTGTTGTTGTAAAGGACAGTGAAAAATGGAGAGAGGTGGGAAGAGAGAGGGGGAGAGAAAGACAGACACCTGCAGACCTGCTTCACTGCCATGAAGTGACCCCCCCTGGAAGTGGGGAGCTGGGGGCTTGAAGAGGAATCCTTTTGCTGGTCCTTGCGCTTTGAACCGTGTGCTCTTAACCCACTGCACTAATGCCTGACCCCCGAGATATTTCTATATTCATAGCAGTACTAATTGTAATGGCCAAAATTTGAAAACAAATGGAATTCTCCCATCTTTGAAAAATCACTTTAGAAGACTGCCTATTGTATCTATCTTATGTGGGTTGGAAATCATAGGGTCAACAGCTATAATAGCAAGAATTATCATGTAAACATTTTACATTTATAGGATAGCATAGAACATTCTTCCTTTTTATCTAAAACCATGCAGTAGGCACCAGGTCATGTAGGTTATTTATTTATTTTTTTATTTATTTTATTAACTTGGTAGAGACAGGTAGAAATCAAGAAGGAAGTGAGGATAGAGAGAAAGGGAAACAGAGACACCTGCAGCACTGCTCCACCACTTATGAAGTCTCCTCTTTGAAGGTTGGGGTCAGGGGCTTGAACCTAGGTTCTTGAGCATGTTATCATGTGCATTGAACCAGTTGCACCAACACCTGGCCCCTGTAGATTATTTATTTACCTTTGTATGTGGATTCTGTTACTTGAAAATGAATTTTCAAAAGAAAAATAAATAAAATAAAATGAATTTTCATTCAACAAAAGTTGTCTAAATTGAAATACTGAATAAGCAATCTTATGATAAAAAAGACTATTTTTGCTACTAGTATCATTTCTGGAATTTGGTGTCAATATTATTATTGTTGTTGTTGTTATTTTTGATTCTACTTTTATTCTGTTAAAGACAAGGAGGAATAGAGACAGTGAGAAGGAAGAGAGGGAAAGTGAAAAAGAGATACCGGAAACACTGCTTTATTATTCAGTAGGCTCCACACCCACTACAGGTGGGGGCCAGTGATTTTAAACCCAGGACCTCTTGCCAGGTAATATGTGTGCTCTAGTTGGCACACCATGCCCAATTCCCTAGAAACAAACAAGACTATTTTTCAAAACAAAAAGACTGTATAACAAAATGCTCATTTGAAAGACAAAAAATGTCAGTAAGTAGACTATGTACATTTACCAGCTATGTAACCCAGGCTCGAGGCTTAACCCCTGTGGGAGTGCCATGCCACTATGGAAAGATGCAGTGCTGTAGCGTCTCTCCCCCTCTGTCTCTGTCTCCTTATGTGAATGAAAAGGTCAGCCTTGTGTGTGGTTAAATTGTACACGTTTAAATCCTGTCTCTGCAAAATGAAAATGTAATTAGAAAATATTTTGCGAGTGCTCAGCTTTTGTTCCTTGGACTGTGCACTCTTAATACTCTTTTATTTCTTTGCTTTTAGTCTGTTACCCACTTCCATGGCTTGTCATTTGCTTTGAAATGTGGCAAAGTGATCCTGTTGCAGAGGGAGGTATTATTGATTTCTCAGAGAGAAGACTCACAGTGCCCTGTTAAACTTAGCTGACAGATCACACCAACTTGTGACATCTAATTTACTGTAATGAAATCCTGGGGTTCTCTCTCTCTTAAAGCTAGAGGGGAGGTGAAAGATCAAGAAAGTAAGGATCCCAAGCAACCAGGCATGAAGTACTGTTCATCCCTATAGTCCAGTTTCATTCTCAAAGACTAGTAGCTGAGTTCACCTGCTTCAAGTAATTCCAGGTTGTCTCCACAGAAAATGGGTAATTACAAATGTCTGTTTATCAATGTGCTGGTTACAATTTAGTGGTTTGAGCAGAAAATTTACTCTGGTTTCATTTAGAAGCCGTATAGGTTGTTATGATTTCCCAGCTAAGAATATATTAAATGGTGAAAAATGTCTTTATACTTGAGAATGATTTAGCCAGATTTTCAGTTAGCTGATAAATTCTTCTTTTGATAATCTTTATTAAACTATACAGCATTTTGAAAAGTTTAAATCTACTAAGGTCACTTTTGCTAAACCCATATGCCTTCATGACTATTTTATTTTCATATTGTGCACTACTTTTACAAAAAATCAAAGGAAAGCAAACAAGCTGGATTTTCTTCAGACTTCATGATGTTTGGCCTTCTTTATAGCTTATAATGTACCTCCAGGACAGTATCTAATCTTGTTCTCATACCTCTTGAATAGTTTACAGCCTTTTATTCCTCAGATATTTGATGAAGACAAGTTCACATAAGCAACTAGTAGTCTTTGAGCATAACAAGCAATCATATTTATGTTCCTTTATGCAATTTATTAGTATAATGACTGGGTACTTGGCACACAGAATGAGTGCTCAATCGTATAAGACAGGTTGAATGGAATTCAGCATATATTCTATACCAGAGAGTGCTCCTCACAAATGCAGGAAGGAAGGAAGGAAGGAAGGAAGGAAGGAAGGAAGGAAGGAAGGAAGGAAGGAAGGAAGGAAGGAAGGAAAGAAGGGAAGGAGGTAGGGAGGGAGAGAGGAAGGAAGGAAGGAAGGAAGAAAAAAAGAAAAGGAGGAAGAAGTTATGTTATCCTTTGGAAAAGCAGTGGAATTGATGTTAATGTAAATCACATTTTATTTTCAGTGCTGTCATTTCCTTTTAATTGTAACTAAGACTCATTTAACTCTGAATCTCCATTTGTCTTTAAATGGGCCTAGTGATAGACCAACCACTCTTGAGTGACATGTAGATAGTCTGCTTGACATATGCTGTTCAATTAATTCTAAGAAATTTTTAAGATTGATATTATCCTCAATTTGTATACTAGAAAACTGAGGCATAGAGTACATGATTTTTAAAATATTTATTTATTCCCTTTTGTTGCCCTTGTTTTATTGGTGTAGTTATTATTGTTGTTATTGATGTCGTCATTGTTGGATAGGACAGAGAGAAATGGAAAGAGGGGAGAAAGACAGAGAGGGGGACAAAAACTGCAGACCTGAGCGTCTCCCCTGCAAGTGGGGAGCTGGGGCTCGAACCGGGATCCTTACGCTGGTCCTTGCGCTTTGTGCCACGTGTGCTTAACCTGCTATACTACTGCCCGACTCCCAGAGTAGATGATTTTTACAAAAGTTGATAACAACAAATGTTAGCGTTGGCTTATCAATGTGAATTTAACTCTAAGCAAAGTTTGCTTTGAACTGAGTCTCAGCTGCTTACCACAGGGTTTGCCGACAAAGTAAATTAAACTCTGTAATAATAATAATTAATAATAATAATAATAAGCAAAGCTCTTTAAACACAAGCTAGAGCTAGAGTTACTAGTTAATTATTTTGTTAACCAATATTTCTTACATGAATAAACTTTTAAAATCCATATGTTATAATTCACATTAAAATCACAATAATAGACTAACTTTTTTGGTCCAAAGTGGCAAGAATTATGAAAAGTGTTTTTAGTGAAGTGTCAAAATTAATCCTATTTACAAATTTGTGATCTAGGTATCAGTAATGTATACTTTACATTTGAAGCATACAAACAACATGGGTTTGGATTACGAAGCCTAATTTCCTTTTTGTTTTATTTTAACTATCTGCCTTTTAAAAAATTCTGCAAACTGTTAGGTTAGGCTGAAAATTGAACATTAAATTCAAGAGTCTTGGGAACTTCTTAATTGAATTTTTATTGGTTTTCCAATGTTACATAACTACTGACCTCACAATACAAAAGAGACTGAACAGGCAGAAACTGATTCGTGTCTTAGTTATGTTGCTAGAGGGAGTGACACTTCATTGTAGAGGCACAGGTCTCAGCTGCTATGTGAGCGCTCAGTTAGATTAAAAGACCACAGAGACACTACATAGAATTTTGAGGTGAATAGTCACAGTGCAGCTGTTATCTTTTGGGTGCTCTGACTGAAATTTTCATTTCATTTTAGGATGGTAATAACGGAGGGAGTGAAAGTATTCTTCCAGTCAGCTCTTATATTAATACTTTTTCAAAGAAATTATCCTAAAGAACTTAAAGTATTTCTTTATTTACTTATTTTTATAAGTATGAGAAAGCTGCAGGAAGAGGCGTAGTCATAGCTCAGTTCTGGCTTACAATGGTACGTGGGTTGAACCTGGTGCGATCCCTGTGTTCTTACAAGTTGTGTCACCAGCCTCCTCTACTTACATAACTTGTCTTAACTTGGCATTTACCTTAGTTTCTTTGTGTATCTGTCTGTGTTTCTATTACAACCTAAATTTCTTTCTGAAGAATATAAGTAATTCCCCACTTTGTATATCTTACGTATAGAAACATACACTCATGAAAATAGTCATTCTTGGGTGGTGACAATAGTTTAGTGGTTATGCAAAAGGACTTTCATACCTGAGACTCTGAAGTCTAGGCTCAACTGAGGCTCAATCTCCCACGCCATCATAATCCAGAACTGAGAAGTGGTCTGGTAAAAAAAAAAGAAGAAGAAAGAAAGAAATAGAGAAAGAAAGAAAGGAAGAAAGGAAGAAAAGCATTCTTTTCCACCCCTAAACTAGAAATATAATTGTTGCCAAGTGTGTTGGGTGAAATTAAAGGACAGATCATAGATGTAAACGGCTGGCTCAGTGGGTTGGAAATCTTAGGATCAACAGCTAATCTTCTATCTTCTTTAGGTTTATCCCTAGTTTTTTTTAATTATTATTGATTGCTTGATTGCCACCAGTGTTATCACTGGGACTGAAGCTTGGTGCTGGCACTATGAATCCCTCACTCTTGGTGACCTTTTTTTTTTTTTTGCTTCTTTCTTAATACCATACTTGATAGGACAGAAAGAAATTGATAAGGGATGGAAAATAGAGAGGGAGAAAGAAAGATAGATACTTGCAGACCTGCTTCACTGCTTGTGTGTACAGTACACCCCTGCAGGGGGGGGGGGGCAGGGGCTGGAACCTGCATACTTGTGGATGGTAATTTGTGCTCTTAACTAGGTGAGCACTGCCCCCGACACATACTTCTTTTTTGATGCAGAGAATAAGATAGGTAAAATAGTACATTAAGAGGAAATCAAACACCAGATGAATTCACTCTTGCTGGGGATATACATCATAAAGCAAAAGATCAGCACATTTAAGCAAACCAAACCCTGAGAGTCAGGTGCAGACATGACATTTCCAACATGGGAAAGAGATGAAGATGACTGAAGGTGTTAGGTCTAGCAGACTGTGGGAGAATGGCTCCTTGGTGTGGGTGTGTTGTGTTAATATGGCTCTAGTGGACAGTGAGAGAATGGCTCCTTGGTGTGTGTGTGTGTGTGTGTTGTGTTAATATACAACTGGAGGAGAGGCTGCAGTTATTTATGGAATGTGAACTGACATTATTTTAATTAAAAGTGCAAAGGAACAACACTGAAAAATACTCAGGGAAACATTTTTATACAGAAGGATATGTATTTGGGAGGTCCTAGATCCTGTAATAGAGTGTGTGTGTGTGTGTGTGTGTGTGTGTGTGTGTGTGTGTGTGTGTGTGTGTGTGTGTGTGTCTAGTCCAGGGTTATTGCTGGGGCTCTACCGAGTTGGCACTATGAATCTCAGATCCTCTGCATAGGGAGAGATAAAGAGACCTGCAGACCTGATTCACCACCTGTGGAGCACCTTACTCTGCACCCCAGTCCCTCCTGCAGATGCCACGCAAACCCAAGCCCTTGAGCATGATAATTTATGCACTCAACTGGGTGCACCGAAGTCCACTAATCCACCCCCTGAACTGGTACTTAGCAAGGTCTTATAGAAGATTGCCCTTCAGTTTATTATCATTACAACTCTCAAATTCAATTAAGATGATCCCTGAGTGATAGTATACTGAGTTTGCTGACAAAAACGAACTTAAATCTGTTAGAGGTAGTATCCTGATGACCTCATTTGTTTCTTGTAATTCAAAAAATGTGTAATAAAATATTCAGCACAAAATGAAGGGAATAATGAAACAGATTAAGGCATCAAGAACAAAGAGTTGAAAATTGAATAAAGGCAGTAAAAGACTTCATATACTGGAGTTATTTAGTACAAAGTAAATCACTCAGGGGCCAGGTGGTGGCGCACCTAGTTAAGCAAACACATTTCAGTTAAAGAAAGTAAGCATAGAGAGGCTGGGTGTTGGCACAACTGGTTAAGCACACATTATAATGAACAAGGACCCAGGTACAAACCCCTGGTCCCCACCTACGGGGAAAGTTTCAAAAGTGGTGGAACAGTACTGCAGATGTCTGTCTCTTTCCCTTTCTCTATCTCTCCCTCTCCTCTCAATTTCTCTTTCTCTATACAATGACAAATAAATAAAATAAATATCTTTTAAAAAGTTAAAAATAAGTCACTCAAATTATGTCTAGAAACAAAGGCAAGTCTAAGAAATCTGGCAAAATGTTTCAAAATGTGAAAGAAGCAAACATTTTTTAAGCTTTGGAAAATATAACAAACCAGATGAAAAGCTAATACTGTGAATTAGTCAGCAGCTCGGACACATCTGAAAAGAGAATCAGTTGACTGGAACCTAAGTGAGAACAAAATATGCATAATTACACACACGCACGCACGCACACACACACACACACACACACACACACACACACACACGGTTAGACAGAATAATGGCTATGCAAAGAGACTCTCATGCCTGAGGCTCCTTCTTCTTTTAGCGTTTGCCATTCTTCCGTAGCCAGTCAACAGCGTCAGGTTGAGCCTGATGTAAAGTTTCGAGACCTCCTTTGAATCTGGAGAGGTGGCAGTCGTTGACTATGTGGGTCATAGTCTGTCTGTAGCCGCAGGGAGCTGAGCAATGCACTGATAAAAAAAATACTAATAAAAATGATAAATAAATTAATAAATAAATGGATGAAAAGAATTCTGTGTAATGTGAAGATCATAAAAGGAAAAGCAATGAAATGGGAGCAGAAGATACATTTGAAGAAAACATAAATGAATATTTCTCAGTTTTGAAAATCAAAGGGAAGATAACAACTGTGCTTATGTATCAAATCATATCAAAACGGCATCAATAACATCAGAAGAATAAAATAAGATGTCAGAAAAATAAAGAAATATAAAAAGTCAGAGAAAGATCAGCAGATTGAATTCAAACAACTAACAACTATATAGACAACGAGAAAAGAAAAACCTAGCTCATTTTTTATCACTAGAGTGTGTGTAAGATGTTAAATAAAATATTCCCAAGATAGTCCAACATCTTAAAAATATACTTTTTAAAATATTTATTTACTTATTCCCTTTTATTGCCCTTGTTTTATTGTTGTAGTTAGTATTAGTATTGTTATTGATGCCATCATTGTTGGATGGAACAGAGACAAATGGAGTGAGGAGGGGAAGAAAGAGAAGGGGAGAGAAAGACACCTGCAGACCTGCTTTACCACTTGTGAAGTGTCGTCCCTGCAGGTGGGGAGCCTGGGCCTAGAACCAGTCCCTGGGCTTTGCACCACAAGCGCTTAACCTGCTGCACTACCACCGCCGCCCGACTCCCCTTAAAAATATACTTTATCAGCCTGTACTGGATTCATTTCAGAATGGAAAGTTGTTAAAATGTGTAAGTCAATATGTATATGAGCTGATAAAATAACTCTCTTGGATAGTGTTTTGCTTTGCTAAGCACACAAGCTTTGATACTACGGTCTCTTTCATTCATTTTTTTTCTCTTTCATTCTTACTTTTTTTTTGGGGGGGGGAGGATAGGACAGAGACAAACTGAGAAAGGATAGAGAAAGAGAGGAGACACCTGCAAACCTACATCACTACTTGTGAAGCATCTCCCACCTCAGGTAGGGATCAGGGGCTCGAACCTGGATCCTTGAGCTTTCTACTATGGGCATTTAACTGTGTTCGCCGCTGCCCAGCCCTGTCATTTGTTTGTTTGTTTGTTTGTTTTATAAGTCTTTAAAGTCCTCTGAAAACACTTTCCTCTTTTCCTTTTGTTTGTCATTAAAAAAAAAACTTTATTGGGGGATTAATGGTTTACAGTTGACAGTAAGTTATAATAGTTTGTGCATGCGTAATCTTTCTCAGCTTTCCACATAACAATTCAATCCTAACTAGTTCCTCTTCTGCCATCATGTTCCAGGATATGAACCCCCTCCCCCATCAGAGAGTCTTTTACTTTGGTGCAATACACACTTCTGATCTTGTTTTTTCAACTTCATATTAATTTTATATTTAGCTAATAATATAAACTTTATTTTATATTATTTATATATGCCAATTTATTTTTATAGTGATAAGATAATAAATATATTTTAACTATATAAGTAGGTTTATATGTGAAATATTGGATTATTAGAAAAATTGTATTTACCACTTTCTTCAAAAATGTCTTTCAAAGTAAGCCATAGAAACTTGGGTGAAAACAGATTAGTTGTGTAAAAGACTTCCATGCCTGAAGTATCAAGGCCCTAGGGTCAGTTGAAGGCACCATGAGTAGTGCTCTCAGAAGAAATAAAAATAAAAAGTAATCCATAGGAAATATCATGCTAGGAAAATTATTAAATATTTCTTTAAAGTTTTCACAAGTGTTTCCATTAAAAATTGTTTTCAAATATTTAGTAACTACTGTAAGTAGAGAAAAATAAGAATATGGAAGTAATAAAAAGGTATTGTCTCTGATGATATATTTTGTATCTATAAAATTCAAAAAAATCTATAAATCAATCATTTAATCATTTTTAAGAAAATTCTGAATACAATATCAATATGGAAAGTCCAAATATATTTCTATATACCAATATTAATAATGGAGCAATGCAATTTTTAAAAGGATATTATTTATAGTCGTATTAAAAAGTTTTGAATCCCAAAGAGTAAATAAAGCACACTAACAGACTTTCCTGCAGAAAACATAAAACACTATTGAGAGGAAATTCTAACATGAATCACATAAGGAGCAATATTGACACATTACAAGGTAAAATAACTCTCAACCTGTCAACACTCCCCAAGCTGACTGATAGTTTCAATATGACTTCAATCAAATCAGAAGAGTATTTAACTCATTTTGTCATATTTCTTTGTATCTTGACAAGTTTATTTAAAATGTGGGGTGTCACGCAGTAGAGCAGTGGGTTAAGAGCACATGGTGCAAAGCACAAGGACCTGCGGTGTAAGGATCCCTGTTCGAGCCCCAGCGCCCCCATCTGTAACGGAGTTGCTTCACAGGAGGTGAAGCAGATCTGCAGGTGTCTTTCTCTCCCCCTCTCTGTCTTCCCCTCCTCTCTACATTTTTCTCTGTCCTGTACAACAATGATGACATCAATAACAACAACAGTAATAACTACAATAATGAAAACAAGGGCAATGGTCTGGGAGGTGGTGCAGTGGATAAGACATTGGACTCTCAAGCATGAGTTCAATCCCCGGCAGCACATGTACCAGAGTGATATCTGGTTCTTTCTCTCTGTCCTCCTATCTTTCTCATTAATAAATAAATAAAATGTTTTAAAAAACATTTCATAAAAAAAAGAAAACAAGGGCAACAAAAGGAAAAAATAAATATTAAAAAATTTTTTAAATGTGTATGAAGATTAAAAACAAAACAGAATTTAGACCAGTTAAGGCATAGCTGATGAAAAATAAATTTGAAAAACTCTCTCCACTATACAAAGATCATTCAAACAAAAATCACCAAGGTATAGATAGCTAAAACAAAAATCACCAAGGCTTTGGTCACTAATACAAAAATCACCAAGGCTTTGATTATTAATACAAAAGTCACCAAGTAAGAACAGCACAGGTAGGGAACACCTCCTGCTTTGTGGAACATTCACATTCCAGAACCACTTTCCTCTCTAGAGATCACATCACATCTTCTATGTTTTTTGTTATTCCTGTACCTGTTTGCTAGGCAGATGTCCTATTGATTAAGACTAATATTCTACCTGTATGTTTATGCCATTCTTTTGCTCCTACGCATCAGAAGCCAATTGTTCATAGAAAGTTCAAGCTTGTTATGTTCCTAGTGGCCTTAAACAAATTGAACAGCCCATTTTTCATAAAATCTGATCAAGGAGTTTTGTTTTGTTCCTTACTGAGAAGGCACCAAGGTGGTGCTGACCCAGCCAGCCTCTCCATAAAGTTAAGCTCTCTAACTGGAATCCATCTTCTGTGTATGCTCACTATGTGACATATATATAAAATATAGTAAAACCTTCTGATATTATCAAGACTGGTAGGTGGTCAGTGAGTTGGTAATGTTTTTCTATTTTTTACTAGTGATTTATAAAATTATATGGTATTGGCCTGGGAAGACAACATACTGAGGTCCCAGGTTCAATCCTCAGCATTGCCACATGCCTAAACTGAGCAGTCATCTGTTCTCCCTGTCTTTTACATCTCTCTCTCTCTCTCTCTACAGCCCGACTCCCTCTTTTTCTTTTTCTTTACTGGGGACATTAATGGTTTACAGTTGTCAATAAAATACAGTAGTCTGTACTTGTGTAACATTTTTAAGTTTTCCACATAACAATCTTACCCCCTTCTAGGTCCTCCTCTGTATTCTTGCTCTAGGACCTGAACCCTCCCCCACAACCCCAGTGTCCTTTACTTTAGTGCAATACACCAACTCTAGTCCAAGTTCTGCTTTGTGTATTCCCTTCTATTCTTATTTCTCAACTTTAATCTATGAGTGAGATCATCCTTTATGCATTTTGCTCTCTTGTTTGTCTCATTTAACATGATTCCATCAAGCTCCATTCAAGATGAGGTGAAGAAGCTGAATTCACCATTTTTAACAGCTGAGTAGTATTCCATTGTGTATATATACCACAACTTGCTCAGTTACTCATCTGTTGTTGGACACCTGAGTTGCTTCCAGGTTTTGGTTATTACAAACTGTGCTGCTGTGAACACAAGTCTTTAGGTATACACAAGTCTTTTTGGATAGGTGTGTTGGGTTCCTTAGGATATATCCCCAGGAGAGGAATTTCAGGGTCATAGGTCAGGTCCATTCCTAGCCTTCTGAGAGTTCTCCAGACTTCTCTCTACAGAGGCTGGATCAATTTACATTCCCACCAGCAATGTAGGAGGGTTACTTTGTCCCCACAAGCTTCCCGGCATTTGCTGTTGCTATAACTTCTGATCTATGACATTCTCACAGGAATGAAGCGATATCTCGTTGTTGTCTTTATTTGCATTTCTCTAACAAAGACTTGGAGCATTTTTTCATGTTTGTTGGCTTTTTGGATCTCTTGTAGTGACTATTCAGCATTTGTTATTGCTATCTTTTTTGATGTAGGACATTCTCGCAGGAGTGAAATGGTATCTCATGGTTGTCTTTGTCTTTTTTCCTTAAATAGTATTTATCACTGGACAGAGACAGAGAGAAATTGAGAGGGGGAGGGTAAGATAGAGACAGAGAGAGAGACAGACTCCTACAGCACTGTTTCACCACTTGTGAAATTTCTCTCCTATAGGCTAAGAGCACTATAATTTGTGCACTTAACCAGAAGCTCCACTGTCTGGCCCCATTCTTTTCCCTTTTCAATACCTTATTTATTTCTTTTAATGTAAGAGAGACAGAGAGAAAGAGACAAGAGCACTTTTTTGCTATAGCTTATGGTGAGCTGGGGTTGAATTTGAAATCTTTAGAGCCTTAGGTATCAGAGTTTTTTGGGTTTTTTTGTAGTCATTATCCTATCCCTCCTCCGTCTTTATTTTTAAAGTTCCACCCATGAATGAGATCATCTAATACTCATCCTCCATTTTTGACTTATCTCCCTTAACATGATTTCTTCAAGTTACATTAACGATGAAGTTGAAGAGATTACACTGACATTTTTAATGGTTGAATAGTATCCTACTGTGTATATATACTACAACTTAGTTAACCATTCATCTGTCCTTGGGCATCTGCTTTGCTTTGAAGTTTGGGCTATCATAAATTGTGCTGCTGTGAATATATACTCTCTATACTTGAACAAGCAGGCAGAAAAAAGGAAGTATGGTTGGACCAATCATTGTAAAGGTCAATCACATGAAGCAGGAACAAGCTGGGAACAGGGAAGTTGTAGTCTTATCAGGACCAGCTGGGGCAAAGGCTGATGCAATCTCAATGGTTAACCCATTGAGGATTTTCCACACCCTTTTGCCTGCAAGAAATGGAAACTTAACTATAATCTGTGCAAAAGTTTCGGTAAACAACTCCTGCCCTCAGGCAGAAAGCTGGAAACCAGGCTGGCTGGGGAGAGGGAGGAGGGGCAGGGAGGCTTTTTGGGTGAACTCCTACGGGTCTCAGAGAGATGATCTGGATGTCAGCCCTGCTTGACTTACCATATCTCTACAACTCCACCTCATTCTCAACCCTGCTGTTAATATTTCTGTCTCTTGTGTGGAAGGTCCGTTTCTTTGTGTCCCTGCCCCGCCCCCTCATATATTGTTGTGGTTTTGCTATTGGTATCAAGAGGAGGGATATACATTCCCATCTTTTCAGAAGTCTGCTGGGTGACCTTTTAATGACCTGTATCAGATTTGGGTACAGTCTGAAAAAGAGACATTCTTACTGTACACCCATTGTCAATTACAGAAGGAGCAAATGTCATACCATCCATAAATCTGAATGTGAGATAACTGTGATACATTAATTTCCATGCATGCTAAGTACAGTATGGAGTGAAGAGACCTTGGTAGAATTCAGTGGGAGGGTGACTACTAACCTGCAAATAGTGAATGAATTCCTTTTCATTGGCAGGCACTTTTCAATGTTTTAAAAGTTTCATATTCACTAGAGAGGAATTAAATGCATTTTTAAGTGCCATTTGTTGTGGATCCAGGGAAAGTAAAGTGGAAACGGGAACATTAGGGTCATAGTGTGTTGTTATTGAAAATGAATCTCATTTCACTTCTACTTCACAGTATTCATATATTTTTCATAAAATGAGTTCATTTATATTTTAAGACTTAAGCTCTACCTTTGAGGTCTGCCTTGCTTTGGTTTATAGTCTGTTTTTTTTTTTTCCTTCTGTGATTTTGTGTGCAGGCTGACAGTTCAATCCATTGTTAGTCATGTATTTTCTAAAAATTGTTGTAACCCTCAAGTCTATGGTGTTTTTTTCATAAAACCAATGATGTGCATTAATGAAAATCAGAGAAAAATAAAGAAACATATGTATTAAAAAATAACATGTGGGAGCAAGTGGAACAAGCTTGAACAATAAGCAGTCTTGGTGGTAGAATGAATTTTGCTCTGTATTATATGAAAAAATAAAATTCTTTTATGCAGTTCTCCAGGTTTGGATAAAATGGTTTTGCTTGACTTTTTCACCCACAGTTATGAGGCTAGACAACAGGTTTTCCTCCCTTCACCTGATCTTCAAATTTTAGCGATAGTTATTATGCATTTGTTAAATATACACAGAAAGTCTAACATGTCAAGAACAGTTCTGGACAATAGCAAAAACCTGAAATTCATGTTCTTTTTTTTAATTCAAACATTTATTTTTTAAATATATATATTTTAAATTTTATTATGTTTATTTATTTATTTGGTAGAAACAGTCAGAAATCAAGAGGTAAGGGGGCAGTAGAGAAGGAGAGAGACAGAGAGACACCTGCAGTACTTGTTTCACCACTTGCAAAGCTTTCCCCCTGCAGGTGGGGGCCAGGGCCTCAAACCTGGGTCCTTGCACATCATAACATGTGTACTCAACTAGGTGCACAACCACCTGCCCCCACTTCATGTTCTTCTATAGATTAAAATTCATTATTACCTCCAAATAGTATCATTGTTAGAAAGCCAAATCAGGGTGGCCTAGTGTGTCTAAGTAATTGTGATATCAGTCTTAGCAAAATCATCATCCATCAAAGTTTATTTAAAGCTGCTATCTTTTTGCTAAGCTCATATTTAAACCTAGCAACTAAACTGGTGCCAGTTGCTCACTCAGTAGATTCTGAATGCTCCACAGACATTGTATGTAGATACAATAATGGAAAAACTTAGAAGACATCAATTACCAAATCAACATGTACCTGTCACTCTCCAATGTGTGTCATCTTACATGACCCTGACAATAACAATAAGAAGTAGAGAGAGACTAGCATTTTGCCCATTTTCCTGTACTGAAGAGTTTTAAAAGATGTCAAAGGATCTGCCCAAGGTTACTTGTCAGGAAACAAATCCAAACCAGTCAGTGCAAAACACTGGATGTTAATTCTCTATAAAAACAAAAATTATTTCTTACACATAGGTGTTCTCATAGTCAAATAGATAAAGTCTGTGATTAACTAGATGTTATTAAGTTAAAGAGACAATAATCTCATTGTAGCTATCCTTTCACTTTGCACAGATAAACAAATCTATTTCTAATTAAGGAGTCTAGTGGACAGTGGCTCAATATATAGCATATATGAGACCATATTGAGGTGAAATAAATTACTGGAAAACAAGTGTTAGTAAACAAGAAAGTGGGAAAGATGAATGTTGATACTGAAAAAAAAAAAGCTTAAAAAAAGAGAAAAGATAAATGCTCGTCCACACATTCATTTCTAGTATATTTTAACTGATACCAGGAATAATCATCATGAATAAACCTATTACTGGAGTACAACAGCTTGCTTGATATTAGTGTGGCTTTTATTGCAACTAGTGAGTAAATATTGTTAAATATTAAACTCCATACATGCAGCCTAGAAAAAGAAAGACATGCTCTATTTTTTTTTTAATCTGGAGAAAGCACATTGAATTTTAGAATCCCAAAAGAACTAATTGTTTTTCCACTTTGTATAGTGACAGTGGGGGATAATGAATATTTTCAAGATATGGTATTTTCTTTTTTCTTTGTCTTTTATTTTTCTCTATATAATTTTTCTATTGATTTTAATTAACAGTCCTCTGTTTATGAGAGACTAGAGGGAATTTAATAGCCTCAAATTAAGGAAAAGCAAACAAAATAGAGAAAAAACATTTAACAAAATTGGTTTCTTGAATTGCATTTTGCATTCTAATTTGAGGTTTTCTTTCTTTTTTTTATTAAAACGATTTGATCCAGTAAAAAAAAAAAAAGCACCCTAGGAGAGTACTGTAAGCTTTAATAGCTCTTCTCTGAGGTAATAGTGTTTCATTAATTTCATATGAAATATTCTTATATGACAATATAATTACAACATTATACAGTTTAGTTAGATGGTTTTAAATGATCTGCCCATATAACCCCAGAAACGAAGGGTCACACAGGGTACAAAGAGTCTTTGAGATGCTATTTGAAAACTAAGTACTGTTGGCAAGGAACAAAATTGCTAATGTGCCTCTCTCTTTGAGGTGACTCATTGCTCACAGAGTCCCTTATAGCTCTTCATGATGTCTCTAATTGTTTGAAATGCCAATCACTTCAATTCACTTTTCTTAAGGTAAAGACCTTAAATAAGAGCCTAGTAAAAATGTATGGATGGGAAACATAGATATGACAGATGAATCACTCTATGCTTAGGTATGAGGTGTAAGGAATAAAGTCCTAGATATTAGAAATTCACTTTGAATGATCTTGAGTCCTATGATGGTCCTGGAGGGCAAAACTAATGTCCACTGAAAGGCTTCTTCTTTTAGTACACCATTGAGAACATAACTACATGCAGGACTTATTACAGGGCTTTAGTTGGATATTTTAGTATAACTTATTTGTATTTATCTACATCAATCCACCAGCTTCCTGGCAGAGTAGAGCTCCTTTTTTTTTTAATGTCTTATTGGGGGACTAATGTTTTGCAGTTGACAGTAAAAACAATAGATTGTACATGCATAACATTTCTCAGCTTTACACAAAACAATACAACCCCCACTAGGTCCCCTGTCATCCTTTTTGGACTTGCGTTCTCTGCCCGACCCACACCACAGTTTTTTACTATGGTGCAATACGCAACCCCAGTTCAGGTTCTACTTGTGTTTTCTTTTCTGATCTTGCTTTTCAACTTCTGCCTGAGAGTGAAATCATCCCATATTCATCCCTCTGTTTCTGACCTATTTCACTTAATATGATTTCTTCAAGCTACATTCAAGATAGGCTGAAAACAGTTAAGTCACCATTTTTAATAGCTGAGTAGTATTCCATTGTGTTTATATACCACAACATGCTCAGCCACTCATCTGTTGTTGGACACTTGGGCTGCTTCCAGGTTTTGGCTATTACAAATTGTGCTGCCAAGAACATATGTGTACACAAATCTTTTTGGATGGGTGTGTTGGGTTCCTTAGGATATATCCCCAGGAGAGGAATTGCAGGGTCATAGGGTAGGTCCATTTCTAGCCTTCTGAGAGTTCTCCAGACTGCTTTCCACAGAGGTTGAATCAATTGACACCAGCAGTGCAGATGCTTTCACCCCACAACCTCTCTAGTATTTGTTGCTGCTACCTTTTCTGATGTATGTCATTTTCACAGGAGTGAAATGGTATTTCATTTTTGTCTTTATTTGCATTTCTCTGACAATCAAAGACTTGGAACATTTTTTCATGTGTTTCTGGCCTTTTGGATTTCTTCTGTGGTGAATATTCTGTCCATGTCCTCTCCCCATGTTTAGATGGGGTTGTTTTGTTGTTGTTGAGTTTCATTGAAGATGTTTTTAAAATTTATTCAGAAAAGAGTTCTGCCAATATTTCCTTCTAAGTATCTGATAGTTTCTGGTCTAATATCCAAGTCATTGATCCACTTGGAATTTACTTTTTTAATTTTAATTTTTATTTATTTTTATTATTGGATAGAGACAGAGAGAAATTGAAAGCAGGAGAGATTGGGAGAGGGAAAGACACAGAAAGACACCTGCAGCCCTGCTTAACCTCCTGTGAAGCTTTCCTCCTGCAGATGGGGACCAGGGGCTTGAACCTGGGTCCTTGTGCACTGTAGTGTGTCTGCTTAACCACGTTTGCCACTACCTGGTCCTGGAATTTACTTTTGATTTTGGTGAAATATAGTTGGTTCAGTTTCATTCTTCTGCAGTTTTCAACCCATTTTTTTCCAACACCATTTGTTGAAGAGACTCTGCTTTTCCCATTTAATAGTCTGGGCACCTTTGTCAAAGATTAAATGTCCATAGGTGTGGGGGCTTACTTCTGGGATCTCACTTCTATTCCAATGGTCAGTGTGTCTATTCATGTTCCAGTACCAAGCAGTTTTGATGACAGTGGCCCTATAATACAATTTGAGATCTAGGAATGTGCTGCCTGCAGTTCTGTTCTTTTTTCTCAAGATTGTTTTGGCAATTCTAGGTCTTTTCTGGTTCCAGAAAAACATTTGTAGCATTTGTTCTATTCTCTTAAAAATGTGCTTGGGATCTTAATGGGGATAGCATTAAATTTGTATATGGTTCTGGGTAGTATACTCATTTTAATGATGCTAATTCTTCCAACCTATGAATGTGGAATATCTTTCCACTTCTTTGTGTCTTTTTTCTATTTCCTTGAGTAGTGACTCATAATTTTCAGCATACAAGTCTTTCAAGTTGAGAGAGTGGGGTGTTGAAGTCCTATTCCATGACTGTGTTGCTGTTAATACATTGCTGTACCTCTTTCAGTAGATGTTTGGTGTATTTAGATGGCTTCTCACTGGGTGCATAATGTTAATAATTGTTAAGTTCTCTTGATTGACTGATACTCTGAGCATTAAGTAATGCCCATCCCTATCTTTTTTAATGTTCTTGATGTTAAAGTCTATCGTGTCAGATATGAGAATAGTTGTTCCTGCCCTTTTTTTTGGACCATTGGCTTGTATGATAGTTTTCTATCCTTTCACTTTGAGTCTGTGTTTGTCTTGTTGAGGTAGGTGGGTTTTCTGTAGACAGCATACTGTTAGATTGTGTTTTTGATCCATCTTCCTGCTCTGTGTTTTAATAGGTGCATTCAGGCCATTGACATTTATTGATATCAAATACAGAAGATATTTTAATGCCATTCTTGTAGATTTTTAGAGTGTTCTGATAACATATTGCTCACACTAGTGAAAGTAGGTTGGACTAAGAATTGGGTTTTGTTTGTTTGTTTGTTTTGTTTTGTCTTTATAAAATTAAGATATACTATTGGGTAATAAGTACTACCACTCTGAGTCCTGAAATTAATTGACTCCTAGATTGACAATCTAGCTCTGAAATTAATCTAGTGCATTAGACTAAGAGATTTATCAAAATACTTCTAATCATTCAGTTTATAATATATCAGAATGAATTTTAAATGCCAAATATCTTTCACATGAACTTGAAAATAGTGAAGATTTTATTCAGAAAATTCACAATAACCTTTTATGTTTAACATATTCAAAATTAGTGTGATATTTAACAATCACAAGCTACTAAGAATGCTTTATAAGAAAGATGATCTCTAAACAGTTTTAATTCTTAAGGATGTAATTTTTTTAGAAAAGCAAAATTTTAAATTTTATTTATGCACTGAATGTCAATTATACATATTCTGATATGATCTGGAAGATTATCAACATACAATTACTAAATTATTTTAGAAATAGAAATCATTTTATGTCATTTCCTAGCATAACATGGGGTGTGTTTTGGCATCATGTCAACATTTGCACATACAAATAACAATAAACGGAATTTCATAAAAAAAAAAAAACCCAAACATGAATGGCTGAGAAAGTTATGGTTTATATACACAATGGAATACTATGCAGATATTAAGAGGAAGTACCCATGCTAATCATATTGTTTTGTCTGTGTTTCCTTTTTATAAATAAAAAAAATTTAAAGAAAAGAATAATGAACTTACCTTCTCTGACCAATCTTGGATGGAGCTAGAAGGAATTTTGTTCAGTGAGATAAGTCAGAAAGATAAAAATGAGTATGGATGATCCCACTCATGAAAAGATGTTGTGAAAGAACAAAAAGGTAAACTCGAAGCTGTGTCTGAGTTAGAATATAGCACCAAAGTCAAAATCTCTAGATAGAGGGTTCAGTTTCACTGGAGGAGAGTGACACAGACTTTTGGTGGTAGAACTGGTGTTAATATACACTCCTATTAACTTATAGCCTCATAAATCACTATTTAATTAATAGGAGAGGGGAAAACTTGTTTCAATGTCTCAAAATTTTGGATGCATACAGCATAGCTCTGAGTATATGTTCCTTCAATCTAAGCACTTAAGACCTCAAATTGATAATCAGATTGAATTTTAGCAGTGGGCTCAAATTGTTAATACATTTCTAATAATGACTTGTTATTTGAAATATTAAATCTCCTAAAGCTTAGACCAGGGGGGAACAGAAGCAATTGGTGGTGTTACTTTATAAGATACAGCTATATATAAATACCATTAAAGGACATAAATTATGGTGAGGTCTTGTATGATACAGCAAATACTAACAACGATGGAATTTTCAAAATTAACCCAATTGCCAAATAATTTGGTTATAGCAATAACTATCTATTGCCTTCTTAAAACCTTAAGCAGCAGGAACCTACCCCTTTCCCTATAAAGCCCATATTTTTCCGGGCTGGTCTAGCTTCACTGTTGGTAGAGAGACGACCAGGGACTCATGGCTGAGCTGGGAAGCAGTATCTCTTCATTCACGTGGAACACAGAACAATCTAAGCTATCTCTAATCACAATCCTGTGATTAGAGATAGCTTATATATCTATACTCGCCAAGTAGGGTGGAAACAGGATGTGACATAGAGAGGGTGGAGCGAAAAGAGATTGTTGAAAATCAGGGTGTGACAAGGAGAGGGGGCGGAGCAAAAAGACATTTTGAACCAGTGGGGATTAAACCAATGCCCTACAGGCAGGGTGGTGCTTAGTTAACAGTGGTTTATGTAAATAGGATACAGTGTTTAGCAGGGGGGATTAAACTAATGAAACAGAAGGGGTTTTAGAAGCAGAATTAGAAGCACACCAACAATATTTCTCTAAGTCCTGGAACCTCTAGGGTGGGGCTCACTTTCCTGCATGCTCCTTTCAGTTCATATCAAATGATATTGCATCTTCTGATCCCAATCCAGTCAATGCAACCAGTACCACCTTGGTATGCATCACTTCAGACTGCATCCAGAGACATCAGACTTGGAATGTCAACTCTTCAGCTTCATTACTCTGGTGAGAACTTTCCTAGCTCATAGGACTCCTCAATTCCATTTTGGGTGGTACATTTCCTTACAAGGCTTCAAAACCTAGATATAGAACAGGTCCCATGATATAGGGCATACATACACATGTATCCATAATTTAGGGGAAATAGTGTTAATATACACTCCTATTAAAAATGTTTTTAATCAAAGCAAAATTGCACAATAGTTTGCAGTGAGTCAATAAATGCAGCAAGCAAATAGAAAGACCTAAAAAGAGACCATAAAGCTCCTAATGAAATAGTTTCTGTTTAGACCTACATAACCTCCTCAACTATTACACTTCCCTCAACCACTCCAAAGCTAACTTTGTCAGAAAAAGGTCTACAAAACTGAATAAGAGCAAGAGACTGGCATACTTCAGTAATGACTTTTTAGTCACTACCAGGCCACTCCATCACTTGGGGCCCTAGTTAGGGAGTCCTGAGATTCCCAAACAGACATGATGGGCCTAGACTTCTAAGATCCCTCTTGCCACTATCACTGGTCATTTCCATCAGTAATAACATAATGGACCCCTATAGTACATTGCCCTCAAGGCAGATCAATAATGGTAGAAACTGTTTCATTCTCCCAAGGGAGGTTGGATTACATGCTTTCCCTACCATCTGAGGAAGATGGGTCCTGATACTAGTGTAGTTTGGAATGTTCCTGGTAGTAACCACAGACTGTGATCTCAGACCTACAGTGATGCAGAGGTTACACAGGCTCCTGTGCTGACTATGGGCCCAAGATCAAATTGAGGGGGTTTAGAGTTAACAACATTCTTATACATTTACATATTTGGAAGCTACTCTCTTCCTTGATCCAGCTTTCTAGTTCTTCTTCTAACTATGCCACCACCTCCCCGGACAATAACTTGGGTTTACTTGCATATCAGATGACAGGCTCCGGCAAAAAACTAGTATACTCATTGGTAACACATGGGCCACTTGTAATACACCTAAAATAGACTTACTATCTTTTTCCAAAACAGAGACCCCAGATCTTTATTGGCAAAATTCCAGCGTTTGGGTTCATGATCAGTCAACAATTTGTTCTGCTTTATCTCTCTACTCTTTATCAACAACCAGGTCCTTGATACTACCATGATTCAAACTGGACCTCCCTGGAAAGATGACCCTACCAATGTGTCCTAGATTCCTGCTTCCCCGGAGCCATGTCCCACTAAAGAAAGAGACAGGTAGGGTGGGAGTACGAATCAACCTATCAATGCCCATGTTAGTGGGGAAGCAATTAAAGAAGCCAAATCTTCCACCTTCTGCACCCCATATTGATCCATGGTCCATACTTCCAGAGGGATAAAGAATGGGTAAGCAACAAAATGGAGGACCTCCCCAACTCTTCATCTGCACTATTCCAGACTTTAGGTCCATGAGTGGTCAACAATTTGTTTGACTTTGTATATTAACTCTCTTTTCAACCACCAGGTTCCAGATGTTAGCACTTTGCCCACCAGACTTCCCTGGACAGACAACCCCACCAATGTGTCCTGGAGCTCCGCTTCTCCAGAGCCCTTCTCCACTGGGGAGAGAGAAAGAGAGAGACTGGGAGTATGGATTGACCTGTCAATGCCCATATTCAGCAGGGAATCAATTACAGAAGCCAGACCTTCCATCTTCTGCATCCCACAATGACCTTGGGTCCATACTCCCAGAGGGTTAAAGAGTGGGAAAGCTATCAGGGGAGGGGAAGAAATGCAGAGTTCTGGTGGTGGGAGTTGTGTGGAGTTGGACCCCTCTTATCCTGTGGTTTAGTCAATGTTTCCTTTTTATAAACAAAAAATTTTTTAAAAAAGAATAGGAAAGCTATCCGTGGAGGGTATGGGATAGGGTGTTCTGGGGGTGAGAAGTGTGTGGATTTGTACCCCTCTTATCCTATGATCTTGTCAACATTTCCATTTTATAAGTAAAAATTAAAAAAAACTAATTTCCAGTTGTCTGATAAGTGGCACAGTAGGTAAAGCACTGGACTCTCAAGCAGGAGGTCCTGAGTTCAGTCTCCTCCAGCACATGTACCAGAGTGATGTCTGGTTCTCTCTCTCTCCTCCTATCTTTCTAGTTAGTAAAAAAAAAAAATTAAAAAACAATAATTCCCAATATGATTGTAATGTTGGTGGCAACACTAGATTTGTATCATCCTAGGCATTGCATGAGTCCAAATGATACTCTTTTTCTTTTTCCTCTCTTTCCACCCCCTCTATCATTAATAAATAAATACACTTTAAAACAATAAAAAATCAAACATATATACAAAGTGTTAAGTAATATGAATTTTACATTATGCTTTTTAATGCTGGGCAAAAGTAATCTGAGTATCTGAATAAGTTATGGTATATATACACAATGGAATAATACTACTTGTTATTAATAACTACTTGTTATTGTTGTCATAACTGTTGTTGGATAGGACAGAGAAATCGAGAGAGGAGGGGAAGATAGAAAGGAGAAGAGAAAGACACCTATAGACCTGCTTCTCCACTTGTGAAGCAACCCCCTGTAAGCAGGGAGCCAGGGGCTCAAACCTGGATCCTTATGCTGGCCCTTGCACTTTGTGCCATGTGCGCTTAACCTGCTGCACAATCGCTACCACCCAGCTCCAAGTCACTTGAATACTTTAAAGAATATATATATTGAAAATATAGTAAAACCTTCTGATATTATCAAGACTGATAGGTGGTCAGTGAGTTGGTAATGTTTTTCCATTTTTTACTAGCGATTTATAAAATTATATGGTATTGGCCTGGGAAGACAACATACTGAGGTCCCAGGTTCAATCCTCAGCATTGCCACATGCCTAAACTAAGCAGTGATCTGTTCTCCCTCTCTTTTACATCTCTCTCTCCCTCTCTCTCTAACTCTCTCTCTCCCTCTTTCCTTAAAGTGTATTAAATACTTTAAAAGATTATAATGTATTCATGGTATATTTTCTTACTACTCCCATCACAAAAGTTATGCTTCCTGAAATCCTCCCAAGGAAAACCATTATAGTTTCCCAAGGTCTTAGAGAAAGTTTGTCTTTTTTGCTTTTTTAAATTCATGCTTCAATTCTCTATATTTTACATATGAGTGAAACTATCCAGTAGTTAGTTGTTTTTCACCTCTGCTAAGCCTAATCGCCTCCATTTTGTTCCAAAGGACAGAACAATGCAACTATGAATACTGAAATGCTTATGTTCCTCTAGATTCATGTTTTCATATCTTTGATGTCTGAGTAGTATTGCTGGATCACTAGGTGTTTCCACTTTTATTTGTTTAAGAATTCACCTCTGTAAAGCTGAGTGGAGGTACATATGGTTGAACACACATGTTATAATGCACAAGGTCTGGGGTTTGATCCCTGACCTCTACTTGCAGAAGAAAAGATTTGTGAGTGGTAAAGCAGTACTACAGGTGTCTCTCTCTTTCCCTCTCTATCTCTACCCTTTCAGTTTCTGGCTGCCTCTATCCAATAAATAAAGATAAAAATAATTTTTAAAAATTTGTCACTGTTGAGTTGGTTAATTGTATATGTCAGTTTGATTGGACTAAGGAATGTCATAACTGGCAGACAGTATTTATGGATGCATGTGAGAATGTGTTTCTGGAAGGGATAGTTTTTGGAGTTGGTGTATTGAGTAAAGAAGATGCAGTCACCAATTCAAATATATATCAGCCAATCATTCTTAATGTCAGAATAAAACCAAAAGGCAAAAGAAGAGGAAGTGTCCTCCTGTCTTCCCATACAAGTATAATTTTAGGAGGAATTTTTTATTTGGACTGAGACTTACAACCCTAACCCTGGCTCCTGTCTTTGAAGTCAGACTAAATTACCTAATCTGCCTTTCTAGCTTTCTGTTTTACTGGCTGTAGGTATGTTAAGGATATATATTTTATGTATCCTTGCAATTGGATTTACATCATTAAAGACATTTTAATAGCAATACATTGAAGGAAGTTCTTGCCAATGTTTTCCTCTAAGTTTTTTATAGTTTCTGACTAACATCTAAATGCTTGAACCATTTTACTTTTGCATGTGGTGATCCTATTTCATTTGTCTGCATGTTTCAACCCATTTCTCCCAATACCATTTGTTGAATAGACTCTCTTTTCTCCATTTGATTAACTGGACCCCTTGTGAAAAATTAGATGTCATTAAGTGTGAGGGCTTTTTCTGTAGCCTCAGTTCTAGTCCACTGGTCTCTGGGCCTACATCAAAGCAAACAGCTTCTGCATAGCAAAAAGAATCTCCATTAAAACAGAGACTTCACACACAATGGGAGAAAATGTTTCTGTGCTATATTCCAGACAAAGGAATAGTAACCAAAATACATAAAGAAATAATCAGGGAGTTGGGCTGTAGCATAGCGGGTTAAGCGCAGGTGGCGCAAAGCACAAGGACCGGCATAAGGATCCCGGTTCGAACCCCGGCTCCCCACCTGCATGGGAGTCGCTTCACAGGCAGTGAAGCAGGTCTGCAGGTGTCTATCTTTCTCTCCTCCTCTCTGTCTTCTCCTCCTCTCTCCATTTTTGTCCTATCCAACAACGACAACAACAATAATAACTACAACAATAAAACAACAAGGGCAACAAAAGGGAATAAATAAATAAAATAAATATTAAAAAAAATATATCTGAAAACCAACATAGTTTGAACTAGCTGGAACCCACTGAAAAAATCTCCTTTTTTCTCCAATTTTGAGTTCAGGAAATTCTAAGGCATTTGTTATAATATAGCTAGCACTTCAAAGTCATTTGAACAAATACTCTTCAAAGACCTGATGACAAGGGCATAGATAGAAAGAGGCAAATATTGCTCCACAGTGGAGTGAATAAACATTTTCCTATCCCAATAACAACAAAAATATTTCAAAGACTGTTTCACATATGCATATATATATCTATATATATCTGTATCATCTATATCTATGTTTTCTGTGATACTTAAAATAGTTCATATCCCATGCTTACAAATTTAAGACTATTTCATGTTTTAACAGTCTCTTAAAATGGGAGTTATAAAATTTAGTTGAGTTCAGTTCAGAAAGATGTTCACAAACATACTTATAACATACTTATGAAAAAATTAACATACTAGCTTGCACTGACTCCATCCTCTAAATCAGTGATGTAACTATGCTCACCTTCAGGACACAGGGAAAGAGTGGAAAAAGAGTCACTACTCTTTTTTGTTGGTATGCTTCTAAATTCTGCTTCTAAGACTCCTTCTGTTGCATTGCTTGAGGTTGTAGTCTGTTTACATCATCATTGTTTTCATTGGTTTAATCCCCACTGGTTCCCACCCTGTTTTCCTTCTCCCCACCCCCTATCCTACGTACTTTTTCTTTCTGACACTTCTGCCTCAGGAGATATAAAAGACAGGGCTTTCTAATGAAGAGAGATTAGAAGAGACTAGAAGAGATTAGATTGTTGAACTGCATCCCTGCTCGTCAATAAAGATTGAACTGCCTTCCCAGCTCAGCCATGAGTCCCTGGTCATCTGTCTCCCATCCATGAAGTTAGGCTGGCAAATGGTGCCCTGAACAGGGACTGGCATATGGCACCCAACCAACATGGGACCTAACCTGCCCATCCCCCAGATAAGTAAACTGGGCTACCTATCCACTATGGGCTGGCTTTATACTTATGAAGAGGTTTCCCAAAGCCTCTACTCTTTTGTCATGAGACAATTTCTTTGTCTCTAGAACATTTTGCTCTAGGCCACATGTTGGTTCCCTGACCGGGAACTTTGGTTCCTTATGACCGTGATCATAGAGCTTGGGAGATGTGCAGAGATTTCTCCTTGGACTTTCTGGACTCCCTCTCCTATGTTTCCCAAGGAGAAGGACTACATTTTGCTCCGGGCCACACTTTGGTTTCTTATGACTGTGATCATAGAGCTTGGGAGATGCACAGAGCTTTCTCCTTGGGCTTTCTTAACTTCCTCTCACATGTTTCCTAAGAAGGACTACTCTAACTTGAAGAGTGTTCTCCAGTACCCTGGAAGTCCCCAAGAATGGAGACACATGGTTAGTTCTACTCTCCTGATTCGATTCTTTCTTCTATGGGAAGACGCTTTTAAAAATGGATGCCTGCAATCATGCAGGAACATTCTGAAGCACCCTAAGTGGAATTTTGAGGAGCTTTTTGTACTAGGATGCCCTCCAGGGACTCATGATGCTACATGGTGAGATATGGATAATCTGGTCCAAGGTGAAAGAAGCAAAAACTGCCTACCGCTTTTCTCTCAATTCCCCCCTCATTGTTCTCTCTGAATATCTTAAGCTTGCTCTCTGCTTTCAGTTGTGTTTCATAAGAGAGTGATTTGAGTGACTGAATTTTTGTTTGACATTGACTTAAAAAAAATGCTGGAAACAGCCATGATTTCTAGAGACATCCAGAAACAATCAAAAAAACTTTTTTTCTCTTTTGATTTTTTTTACATCTTGGATAAATCTGAAACATTTAATCCTGAAAACTATATGAGTTATGGGCAGGGAAGATAGTGCAATGATTATGCTAATGATTCTTATGCCTGAGACTTCTAACCATGCTCTTCTGTTTACCTTTCCACATTTTATTGAGTTTAAACTGTTTAAACAACCTTAAAATCATACTAGAAAGGACTTCCAATTACACTGGAGTTATCAATTATAGTAAACTTCTAATCTGCTACAAGTTTTGTTTGACAAGTAAGTGAATTGCAGTTGTCAAGTCTTCACATGAAAAATCATCTGCTCAAATGAAATCCCCAGAAATCCATTTGGACCCCTGTTCTCTGACATCGCCCACAAAATGGCATGACTACAACGCACCTCCCAAAACCAATGATGTGACCTCACACGACCTGCAGAAAATGATTCACAGATTCCAAAGCTCACTCTCTATAGAAAAGCAGAATTACAGTGGTTGACCTTCCCCATCAAGGCAGATGTGCAGTGTTTCATCCCCTGGCATTTCATCTGTGGTCATCTGCTTTGGACCGCTGCTTCTATTGGACTTACTGGTACACCTCTTGGGCACTTTACACAACTTTACAGCAGTTTCCCTTGATGCTGCTGGGTTTCTCAAAGACTGACTGCAGCAGTCCATGGACTTTTCAGCCAGAGCCTTGAGACTCTATAGGCCATGACTCCCTAGCCTGTAGGCCCTGTACCCAGAAGCAGGAACCCCCCCTCCTTACTAGGTCCTGCACAGAGGCAGGAAACTCCCTTTGAAGCATGAAACACCCCCAGAGGCAAGAGATGCCCACAGAGACAGGAAACGCCCTTTGAGACAACAGACACCCCCAGAGGCAAGAAATGCCCTTTTGCCTGCTAGGCACTGTCCTTTGAGGTAGGAAACGCCCCTTCAGGCCTCCCCTTGGCATCACACTGGTTCTTGCTGCTCTCCTATTTGTTCTTCCATGTCTTGTGCCAGTTCTCTTGAAAATGCCTGTGCTACATAGGTTTCTGTTCAGCCCACACTCCTGATACTATGGCCATTATTTAAAAAGAAAGGGGAAAATGTTGGTATGCTTCTAAATTCTGCTTCTAAGACCCCTTCTGTTTCATTGCTTGACGTTGTAGTCTATTTACATAATTATTGTTTTCATTGGTTTGATCCCCACTGGTTCATGAGCTATTTTCCTTCTCTCCCCCCCTCCATCCTACATACTTCCTCTTCCTGACACTTCTGCCTCAGGAGATATAAAAGACAGGGCTTACTAATGAAGAGAGGTTAGATTGTTGCACTGCATCCCCGCTCATCAGTAAAGATTGAACTGCCTTCCCAGCTCAGCCATGAGTCCCTGGTAGTCTGTCTCCCATCCGTGAAGCTAGGCCTGCACTTTTTGAAAAAAAAAAAGTAAAAAATACCACAAATAAAATAATAATCATTACAACAGCAAAGAAAAAAAAGCAAATTGATTTTCCCTTTGCTTCAAGTCTATTTCAATTATTGCTTCATATTTAGTCTTTCTTGTTCAGCTAGTTATGCTCTAAGCTCAGCTATTTCAGCTTTCAGCTTTCTGATTACCTTGAGATAATTAGTGTTTTATTTCAGAATCTCATTTGTTATTTTGTCTGGCAGTCCCCCTGCTCCATCCTCCATTGCTGACACTATGGCCTATTTACATAATCATTCTTTTTCCTGAAATATTCCCTGCCCATTCCTTTGATCTATCTTCTTTCTAATCAAGACCCACCCTGCCTGCAGGGAAACATTAATTCCACCAGTTAAAACCATCACAACAGTTGTTAAGAAGTTCCCAGCGTGCCTTTTTTCTTTCTCCACCCCCTTTTCCTGGCCATTTCCATTTCCTACTTGCCACTTCCAGTTTTAGCCTATAAAAGTCACTTCTGTTTCTGGTTTCTCTCTCTTCTTCTCTTCCGCATCCCAACCTAGAGGAGGGCAGGCATGCAGGGGGAGGCGGTCACCGGCCATTGCGGTGTGGTTCCACATGGCTTAATCTGCTGTGCTCACACCTGACTCTGAAACTCCTGCATGAATAAATAATTGTATTACCATGCTGCCATGAGTTCCTGGTCTTTCTCCCACAACACAAGCCCGACATTGTTTCCTCATTTCTGATAACATTAATTTCAAAAGGTTTCCTAACTGCTGTAACTATTGCATCAATTAGTATTTGGACATTGTCTTCATTCTTATGTGCTTCTTTGGGGGGCTTTTAGCTGAGCTTTTATCCTGGTTCATTTCTCCAATGTTTATTCTTGGTTTAACTATTGTATTTGGTGTTATTTGAGTTCCCACTCTGAGCATATTTCAATCCACTAATCTCACTTGCCTGGATTGACTTGTGTCTATGTAGCAAGAATTCACAGTTTTGGAAATTAACAGTTGTTTTACTGTTATCCAAATTCCTCAGGTGAAGCACAGTGACTGTTAAGGCCTCTTATCTTCTTTATCTTCCCTGCAGGCTATAGGAGTTGAGGCCTTTTAACTATAAGTAGATTGTTTATCTTAATCACTCACTGATGACTAAGTGATAAAACAGGGTGGGTGATAGATAACACTGTGGTTATGCAAAGCAACTCCTATGCCCCTAGGGTCCAAAATTCTGGGCCTAATCCCAGCCTCATCTCCAGCTGGAGCTGAGCTGAGCTGCACTCTGTTGCCCTGTGTTTTTGAATAAATCCTGATTTCTGAGGGAAAATACTCCTACTATATAGCAACGCCTCCTGACCACTAGGAATGTATATTTTTCTCCTGAGTCACCTGACCAGCTCTCTGTCCCCTCCTCTGATGTCCTTGTAGAGCTTTCTTTCTGTTGTTCCAGCCTGAGAGGAAACAGCAATGGAGACCCACAGTTGTAAATTGGTGAGGCTTAAATTCTCCTCCCTTTAACAGTCTTTGTTGATAAAACTCAGACCAGAGGTGGTGCTTCAACTGGTAGACTGGTGGATTGGTACCAGCTACTCTTGAGTAAGTACAGACTTTTAACCACAGGAATCTCTTCTTAAATCCCCCTGTCCATGAGCCACATGTGTTCGCACTCACCTGTGGCTTGGTGTGTTCCTGGAGTCATCCTAGTCTTATCTTGTTGCTTTCTTAGGTTATCCTTTTTACATGATGTGTTTCTTAGCTTTGTCCCTATAACTATTGAACTTCTCAGTCTAAAGCATGAGAGTCTGGTGCTCTCATAGGCTGTCATATCTCCACAGTCCAAACACACTATTACAATGACTCTTTCTACCTCTACTTTAAGAATTTTTTTTCTCTCCTTATTTTCCTCTATATCACTATTTATCATCGAGCAGGAAAATTTTACTATAATGTGTGTGTTTATAATATAAAAGTATATATACTGTTGAGAGCAACAACTCCCCATTTTTAGAGTTCCTCCATTTTAGAGACTTGCTTTACAAGTATAATACAGTAAAAGTTCAGAAACATGCTAACCTCTCCCACATGAACACCTGAGTCATCTTGGCAGCCACAGATGACTCATTTGAATTTACAAGAATGAAGTTGCAAAATAAGTGTTTATGTGACTCTTTGTACTTTTTAAACACCCACTCACCTTTACCAGCTCATTTTGCTTCTGCATACCTGCTCTGTTGAGACCAAAGACTGATGCCCTAGATAGAGATTAGAGCATACTGTTTAGATAAAGAATGTAATGTGTAACGTGTGCCCTTTGCTTTGCTCAAAACATTGCTCAAGATGTAATGTGTAACTGTATTCCTTAGATAAGGTGCACATCCTATTTGTGTAACCCCCATTCCTTGAGTATTTAAAGCAGTGAGTCTCACAGTTGTTCTGGATGCCTAGCATAGGGAACTGCTGGTCCCTGTTCAGGTGCCAGATGCCGGGCTAGCCTGAGGGTATTTCTTCCCGGGCACATGCTCTCTGGGTTGGAGAGAACTCTGCCAGAGCCAACCTAGGCTGCTGCCTACTCAGAGATGTAGGAGAGGAACCAGGAAATCTCGTGACTGAGCGGGAACACAATCCAATGTGTTTTTTCATCAGAAAATAATCTGCCTTTAAATATCTTCTAAGACAGAAGTGGTAGGGTGGAAAACCACGAAGTGATTAGGAGAGGGGGCGGAGTGGAAAAAAAGCACAAACCAGTGGGGATTAAACCAATGGGGGTTAAACCAATGGGGATTAGACCAGGGTGGGTCTCAAACAAAACAATGACTATGTAAATAGACCACAGCATTAAGCAATGCAGGGGAACCTGGCATGACATGGATAGAAACAGAAGCAGAACTAGCCAAAGGAGAAACGTTGACCAACAGGGAACAGTCCCAGCTAGTGAACCATCAGTTCTGAGTTCCCCTTAGTGAGACTCTGTGGGTGTGCTTATGTGAATAAATCTTTTTGAATATTGTTACTCTGTCTGTGTCTGTCTTGGCTTGTGGTCAGGCTTGGTCAGTGGCTTCCTAACACTGTCTTTTGCTATAAAGGGAAAGATGCAATAATTTTTAATTTCAAGTGACTGGCTGGATCAGAGATAATGAAGAGAAAAAGCATTTATTAACAACTCTATAATCATTTTGCTAAATTTGAATGTTAGAATGCCCTCTGCCTTGGTATTGTGCTTAGCCCATGTATGATGTAGTTGATAAATAGCCATAAATTTCAGAAAATATAATTTTAGGTAGCAACATTAATTTAAAAAAAAATTCCAGTTATATAACCACATATATTTTGAAAACAACTTTATAATGAATAGTCAGTAATATTAATCGTCACTATTACTGAAAATCACTTATGAATCAGAAGATCGTTATACATGCAAGTTACATATGCCACTTAAGTAATATTCTTACCAACTCTTCAGGGTACACAGCACTTTCCTTATTTCTAAGGTGACACATTTGATAAGATACAGACTTATTTGACAACTGCCCATGAGTTCTTACCACTCACTGTAACTTGTCACATAAAAGAACAATAGAGGAAGATGGCGGCCTGAGAAATCGCTAACAGCGAGTGCTCTGATAGCATCGTCGGCAACGGTAGGATTTTCTGCCTTTAGCAGGCCAGTCAGTAAGGGGGGGCACCAAAGAAGTGATTACAGTTTAATTTGGGTTAACAATTAGAGCAAAGGTGACACGGACTAGCGGGGCGCCAGAATTCCCAGGCGGCGCCAGGCAAGGCGAGTGCGCCGGGCATTGTCCTCCGCCCGCCTGGGAAGGCGGCTCCTCCGCCGGTTGCAGAGCGTGGCGGGCAGAGGACCCGGAGAGAGCACTTTAGCTCGGGGGCTGCCTCTTGGGAGTCGCCAGGGTCCACCTCGACCCTGAGGGTGGATCCAAAGACTTCTTGAGTATAGCTCTCATTGGATCAAAGGACTTGGAGCTAGTTTTCATTTTTGAGAAATCCTTTAAAAAAGTCTGGAGGGCGGGGTTTCCCGGAAGATGGCGGATTGAGAAGCGGCTAGCCTTTGAGCTCCGGACACATCTCGTGTAAACAATAGGATTTTCTGCCTTTAGCAGGCCAGCCAATAAGGGGCCATAACGGTCATACCAAGGATGTGTCTATAACTTAATTTGGGTTAAGAATTAGAGTAGGGGAAAAAATTCTTTTTTCTTCCTTTTAATTTTCAAGTATACATCCTTCCCGCCGCACCCCCCCATAAGCAGTGCCTGGGACCAGCTACTAGCAGGATACCCCATACCACCAAACAGGGTTTTTTTTTTTGTTTTTTTTTTTTGTTTTTTTTTAATTCACTGATACACATTTGGGAAGTTCCTCGCACTGCTCTTTAATTACAACTCTTCTTCTTATCTTCTCCCTTTTCTCTCTCTTATCTCTCTCTCTATTTTTTTTTTTTAATCTTGTCATACACTTCTTTCTTCTTTGCCTTTCTGAATTTGTGAATTACTTTGGGGAAGAAATCTGACCCAGAGTGGACTCTCTATGTGTCTATCTCTGCTCTAGTTCCCTTTACACTCTTGTTACCCTTAGAATATACACTGGATAGTAGATTTGCATAACTGTCTATTCTTGCTATCCTCTCTTCCTTTTCTCTCTTCACTGGGATTTGGTTACTATTTTTTCACGGACTGGAGAAATTGTTTGGCTAACTGGTAACGATTAAACTCCTTCAATACTTACTTCAGTTGCTACTGTTATTCCGGAGGTTGGTGAGTGCAATTGTCATAAAGGTATTTAGTACAGTGTTACTTGTGCTCAAAACACAACAACTGAGGAACAACAGAGCATTAAAAAAAAAAAGAGAGAGAAACACATAAATTTAAAAAAAAATGGGTAGATTAAAAACAAATAAAACTGCTACCCCAATGAATGAAGACTAGAGCCCAGAAGAAACCACAAATCAGTCAGAAGTAACCATAGATAAGAAAAGTATGCAAGCAATAATAAACTTATTAATCACAGAAATGAAAACAACATTGGAGGAAAGAAATGGCAGTATTAGGGAAACAACAGTTGAGACCCCCAAGGAAAATACTGATTATCTTGAGACAATTAGAGAACTGAAAGCTGAAATAGCTGTAATGAAGAAAGAAGCTGAGGCAAGGGAAAGCAGACTAACAGAAGCAGAAAACAGAATTAGTCAGACAGAGGATGAGTTACAGAAAACTAAGAAAGAGGTGAAAGAGCTTAAAAAGAGATTGAGAGACACTGAAAACAACAACAGAGACATATGGGATGATCTCAAAAGAAGTAACATTCGTATAATTGGCCTGCCAGAGGAAGAAAGAGAGGAAGGGGAAGCAAACATTCTAGAGGAAATAATACAAGAAAATTTCCCAGACCTGAATAACAGAAAGGATATCAAGGTGCAAGAGGCCCAGAGAGTACCAAACAGAATCAACCCAGACCTGAAAACACCAAGACACATCATAGTCACAATGAGAAGAAGTAAGGATAAAGAAAGGATCCTAAAGGCTGCAAGAGAGAAACAAAAAGTCACATACAGGGGAAAACCCATAAGACTTTCTGCAGATTTCTCAACTCAAACTCTAAAAGCCAGAAGGGAGTGGCAAGATATCTATCGAGCCCTGAATGAAAAAGGGTTTCAACCAAGGATTATATATCCTGCTAGACTTTCATTCAAGCTAGATGGAGGGATCAAAACCTTCTTAGACAAACAACAGTTAAAGGAGGCAACTATCACCAAGCCGGCCCTGAAAGAGGTACTAAAAGACCTCTTATAAACAAGAACATCACTATAATACTTGTAATATATCAGAGTAAACAAATTGTTTTTTAGAATAATGGCACTACAATACATTAAATCCATAATATCAATAAATTTCAATGGCTTAAACTCACCCATCAGAAGGCACAGGGTGGGGGGATGGATCAGAAAACATAACCCAACCATATGCTGCTTGCAAGAATCACATATGTCACAACAAGATAAACACAGACTTAAAGTGAAAGGATGGAAAACTGTCATACAGGCTAACGGTCCACAAAAAAAGGGCAGGAACAGCCATTCTCATCTCAGACACGATAGATTTTAAATTAAATAAAGTAATAAAAGATAGGCAAGGACATTACATAATGATTAGAGGATCAATCAGCCAAGAAGACTTAACAATTATTAACATCTATGCACCCAACGAGGGACCATCTAAATACATTAAACACCTATTGAAAGAATTTCAAAAATACATCAACAGTAATACAGTAATAGTGGGAGACTTCAATACCCCACTCTCACACTTAGACAGATCAACAAAGCAGAGAACCAATAAAGATACAAGAGAATTGAATGAAGAGATTGACAGACTAGACCTCTTGGACATTTTCAGACTCCTCCACCCCAAAAAACTGGAATACACCTTCTTTTCAAATCCACACAACACATACTCAAGGATAGACCACATGTTAGGCCACAAAGACAGCATCAATAAATTCAAGAGCATTGAAATCATCCCAAGTATCTTCTCAGACCACAGTGGAGTAAAACTAACTTTTAACAACAAACGGAAAATTATTAAAAGACATAGAATTTGGAAACTAAACAACATGCTCCTTAAGAACCACTGGGTCAGAGACTCACTCAAACAGGAAATTCAAATGTTCCTGGAAACTAATGAAAATGAAGACACAACCTATCAAAATATTTGGGACACAGCTAAAGCAGTACTGAGAGGGAAACTTATAGCTATACAATCACATATTAAACACCAAGAAGAAGCCCAAATGAACGAACTTACTACACACCTCAAGGACTTAGAGGAAGAGGAACAAAGGAACCCTAAAGCAACCAGAAGGACAGAAATCACTAAAGTGAGAGCAGAAATAAACAACATCGAAAATAAAAGAACCATACAAAAGATCAATGAAGCCAAATGTTGGTTCTTTGAAAGATTAAACAAAATTGACAAACCCCTAGCCAGACTCACCAAACAAAAAAGAGAGAAGACTCAAATTAATAGAATTGTAAACGATACAGGAGATATCACAACTGACACCACAGAAATCCAGAGAATTCTGCGAAACTTCTATAAAGAACTATATGCCACCAAGCTAGAGAATCTGGAAGAAATGGAACAATTCCTAGAAACCTATGCACTTCCAAAACTGAACCAAGAAGAACTACAAAATCTAAATGCACCAATCACAGACAAAGAAATTGAAACCGTTATTAAGAATCTCCCCAACAACAAAAGTCCTGGACCAGATGGCTTCACAAATGAATTCTACAAAACTTTCAGGAAACAGTTAATACCCATACTTCTTAAGCTATTCCATAAGATTGAAGAAACAGGAATACTCCCTTCCACCTTTTATGAAGCCAACATCACCCTGATACCAAAAGCTGATAGGGACAGAACAAAAAAGGAAAACTACAGACCAATATCTCTGATGAACATAGATGCCAAAATATTAAACAAGATCTTGGCCAACCGGATACAGCAACACATCAAAAAGATTGTTCATCATGACCAAGTGGGATTCATCCCAGGAATGCAAGGCTGGTTCAACATCCGTAAATCAATCAATGTCATTCATCACATCAATAAAAGCAAAGCCAAAAACCACATGATTATCTCAATAGATGCAGAGAAAGCCTTTGACAAAATCCAACACCCATTCATGCTCAAAACTCTACAAAAAATGGGAATAGATGGGAAATTCCTCAAGATAGTGGAGTCTATATATAGCAAACCTACAGCCAACATCATACTCAATGGAGAGAAGCTGAAAGCATTCCCCCTCAGATCAGGGACTAGACAGGGCTGCCCACTGTCACCGTTACTCTTCAACATAGTATTGGAAGTTCTTGCCATAGCAATCAGGCAAGAGAAAGAAATCAAAGGGATACAGATTGGAAGGGAAGAAGTCAAGCTCTCACTATTTGCAGATGATATGATAGTATACATAGAAAGACCTAAAGAATCCAGTAGAAAATTACTGGAAGTTGTTAGGCAATATAGCAAGGTATCAGGCTACAAAATCAATGTACAAAAATCAGTGGCATTTCTTTATGCAAACACTAAATCTGAAGAAGAAGACATCCAGAAATCACTCCCATTTACTGTTTCAGCAAAATCAATCAAATACCTAGGAATAAAGTTGACCAAAGAAGTGAAAGACTTGTATGCTGAAAACTATGAGTCGCTACTCAAGGAGATAGAAACTGATACCAAGAAATGGAAAGATATCCCATGCTCATGGATTGGAAGAATAAATATCATCAAAATGAACATTCTCCCCAGAGCCATATACAAATTTAATGCAATACCCATCAAAGTTCCACCAAGCTTCTTTAAGAGAATAGAACAAACACTACAATCATTTATCTGGAACCTGAAAACACCTAGAATTGCCAAAACCATCCTAAGGAAAAGAAACAGAAATGGAGGCATCACACACCCAGACCTTAAACTATATTATAAAGCCATCATCATCAAAACAGCATGGTACTGGAACAAAAGTAGGCACACAGACCAGTGGAACAGAATTGAAAGCCCAGAAGTAAATCCCAACACCTATGGGCATCTAATCTTTGATAAGGGGGCCCAAAGGATTAAATGGAAGAAGGAGGCTCTCTTCAATAAATGGTGCTGGGAAAACTGGGTTGAAACATGCAGAAGAATGAAATTGAACCACTTTATCTCACCAGAAACAAAAATCAACTCCAAATGGATCAAAGACCTAGATGTCAGACCAGAAACAATCAAATACTTAGAGGAAAACATTGGTAAAACACTTTCCCATCTACACCTCAAGGACATATTTGATGAATCAAACCCAATTGCAAGGAAGACCAAAGCAGAAACAAACCAATGGGACTACATCAAATTGAAAAGCTTCTGCACAACCAAAGAAACTATTAAACAAACAGAGAGACCCCTCACAGAATGGGAGAAGATCTTCACATGCCAGACATCAGACAAGAAACTAATCACCAAAATATATAAAGAGCTCAGCAAACTTAGCCGCAAAAAAGCAAATGACCCCATCCAAAAATGGGCAGAGGAAATGAACAAAACATTCACCACAGAGGAGATCCAAAAGGCTAACAAACATATGAAAAACTGCTCTAGGTCACTGATTGTCAGAGAAATGCAAATTAAGACAACACTAAGATACCACCTCACTCCTGTAAGAATGGCATGCATCAAAAAGGACAGCAGCAACAAATGCTGGAGAGGATGTGGGGACAGAGGAACCCTTTTATATTGCTGGTGGGAATGTAAATTGGTACAGCCTCTGTGGAGAGCAGTCTGGAAAACTCTCAGAAGGCTAGACATGGACCTTCCATATGACCCAATAATTCCTCTCCTGGGGTTATACCCCAAGGACTCCATAACACCCAACCAAAAAGAGGTGTGTACTCCTATGTTCATAGCAGCACAATTCATAATAGCTAAAACCTGGAAGCAACCCAGGTGCCCAACAACAGATGAATGGCTGAGAAAGCTGTGGTATATATACACAATGGAATACTATGCAGCTATCAAGAACAATGAACCCACCTTCTCTGACCCATCTTGGACAGAGCTAGAAGGAATTATGTTAAGTGAACTAAGTCAGAAAATTAAAGATGAGTATGGGATGATCCCACTCATCAACAGAAGCTGACTTAGAAGATCTGAAAGGGAAACTAAAAGCAGGACCTGATCAAATTGTAAGTAGGGCACCAAAGTAAAAACCCAGTGGTGAGGGGTAGACATGTAGCTTCCTGGGCCAGTGGGGGGTGGGAGTGGGCGGGAGGGATGGGTCACGGTCCTTTGGTGATGGGAATGGTGTTTATGTACACTCCTAGCAAAATGTAGACATATAAATCAGTAGTTAATTAATATGAGAGGGGGAAATCAATTGTATGTCTCAAAGGTTCTCAAAAGACAAACTGAATCTTTTTAATAGATAGGCTACGTATTTGATATGCGGACTCTTCAAAAGCCTAGACCAAGTAGATTAGAAGCTTCCAATAGCACAGCTATATACAAGATACTGGGTACTGTACAGCAAACCATAACAAAGGGACTTTTCAAAGTTAACCCAATTAACAAATAATGTGATGATAATATTAACTATTGATTGTCTTTTTGAACCCTAAGACAGCAGGAACCTCACATCTTCACTATAGAGCCCCTACTTCCCCCAGTCCTGGCACCCTTGGATAGGGCTCACTTTCCCGTATGCATCTCCCAATCCAAACCAAATAATATTGCATCCGCCGATCACAACCTAACCAAAGCAACGATTGCCATCTCAACATGCTTCACCTCAGAGTGTATCCAGAGACTTCACGTGTGGAATGACAACCCTTCAGCTTCATTACTCGGGTGAGACCTTTCCTTTTATAGTACACTCTAATTTTATAGTACACTCTAATTTCATCTCAGGTAGTTCACTTTCTAACAAAGTCCCATAACCTAGACATACACCAGTTTCTGTGAGAGAGAGCGTATGTGCACACGTATCCATAAGCTACTGCAAAATATATACCTGAAAGCAGGATTACACTAGAGTTTGCAGTGAGTACCTCCCTAACACTTCCTCTCCACTATTCCAAACTTGGGATACATGATTGCTCAACAAATTGTTTGGCTCTGTATGTTAACTCTCTTTTCAATCACCAGGTTCCAGATGCCACCAGGATGCTGGCTAGGCTTCCCTGGATTGAAGACCCCACCAATGTGTCCTGGAGCTCAGCTTCCCCAGAGACACACCTTACTAGGGAAAGAGAGAGGCAGACTGGGAGTATGGACCGACCAGTCAACGCCCATGTTCAGCGGGGAAGCAATTACAGAAGCCAGACCCTCTACCTTCTGCAACCCTCAACGACCCTGGGTCCATGCTCCCAGAGGGTTAGAGAATGGGAAGGCTATCATGGGAGAGGGTGGGTTATGGGGATTGGGTGTTGGGAATTGTGTGGAGTTGTACCCCTCCTACCTTATGCTTTTGTTCACTAATCCTTTCTTAAATAAAAAATTTAAAAAAAAAAAAAGAACAATAGAGATTAATGAATAAGTGAAACACGATATTTCAAGTCAAAGGAAGCAGATAGCAGCTCAAATTTCAATGCAATTTTTTACATATTTTCAAAATCCATCTTTCCATGTATCTTTTTACCATTTGAAGGTTATGTTAATCAATAAGGAAATTAAATAAAACTAACTAAATAAAAGCAACACACATATTTTGTATGCATGATGAGTAGGTTTAGGAAAGAAGTGCTTGAACTTCTGACATCACCAATGTGTCTTGGAAGCGCACCTCCCCAGAACCCTAAGGAAAGATAGAAACAGGCTGGGGGTATGGATCCACCTTCCCACACCCAGGTCCAGCAGAGAAGCTACTACAGAAGCCAGAACTCCCACCTTCTGCACCCTATAAAAATTTTTGGTCCATACTCCTAGGGGGATAAAAAATAGGGAAGTTTCCAATGAAGATATAGAACTTTGATGGTGGGATTACATAGAATTGTACCTCACTTACACCACAATATTATCAATCATTATTAAATCACCGATAAAAAAATGTCTGATCTTCATGAAATAAAGAGCTAATGAACATGAATTATATTGTCTTTATCTCCAAAACTTTTATTCCTGTATTGTCCTAATTTATCTATAGTTCTGTGTAATATTGCATGATAAACTTTACCAACTTGTATTATTTTCAGCTTTCCTGTCTATATGATGGAAAAGTCTAAGATTATATATAACTTTTGAGAGAATATATATATGTTAAAAATCACTCAGAGCTTTAGCCCAATGTGAGTTTTTCTCAATATATGGTCATTAATTTGAACTTTTGTGGGCAAAAAGTCATTTCTAATTATACTGGACACTTGCAATCATACCAGGGAAAAAATAAATTTTTGATAGACATCTTAACAATGCAGAAGAAAATAACACATTCTTCAATCTTTTTACATTGTTGAGTCCAAGAAATATAGTTTGTGACTCCAAATACAATTCTGGCAAACAGCCATATTCAGTAAATGAGAGGAGAAAATACATGAATAAAAAGGACACTGGTTACATAAGAGATTTTTGGAGTGCAGTATGAGCTTAGTGGATTTTAAACAATTGCATCCACTATAAAATATTACAGCATAAAGTTGTCATTAAGAAAAATAGCACTACAGTATTGTGGAGAATAAGAATTGTTTTCAGGAAAGTACACTACTGCTGCCATGTCAGACCTTGGGGGTGTAAATACAGGGAGAGGATAAGAGGAAAATATGTTTGTGTACCATTTTATAGGTATTAATATGAAAATGCTAATGTAGAGAGGAAAATGTCTACAAATACTGAAAGAGTGCCTTTAATAGACTAATATACACATGTTATATACATCTTTATTAATACAGGAAGAAAGTTACTTGAGAGATAACAGTTATGTCAATGAAAAAGCACAACGAAAGATTTCTTTGCCATCAGAGACCATACCTATACATAACCTATGCATTATGGAGATGTGAAATCACTGTGGAAGGAATGATCATCAGGACAGTCAAACTTTGGATTATGTGTAATGCTTTGCACCAAAACAAGTATTTCTGGGGGAGGGAGGATTAGAGGAAGTGCTGAAGACCTGCTGCATAATGGAAGAAAGAGAACCAAGTTAGGGCTGAGATTATTATTATTATTATTTTAACAGAGCACTGCTCAGCTCTGGTTTATGGTGGAGGATCAAACCTGGGACACTGGCACCTAGGTATTGGAGTCTGTTTGCATAGCCATTATACTATCCTTCCTATCCAGGAGTGAGAGTGTTTTGCAGACATCTTTCACGGGGAGATGAGAAATTGTATCCAGGTGTTAAAAACTGTTAACCCATCATCTACCTCCATAAATAAAAAAAAACTATATAACTACTATAATTTATATGCCTAAGACAAACTAAAAATAAACTGAATATCGTGATCTACTTTTAAAGCAGTGTTCAAGTTAGTTAAGTGGCCCCAGAACCAAAGGCATTTATAATGTGGTGGTGGTAGTTAGTGGTTAACAATATAAGAATAGGACAGGTCTCAAATCTATATTTCAACTTGATAGTCACCAACTGATAGTCTTCCTCACCTGATCCTTCAGTTTTTCAGTCAATAAGCACAAGGTGGTTCTAAGGATTAAAAGGACTTTTTTAGAAAGTGTGTAATACAATACCTCTCATATAAATAGAATTTAAGAAAATTAACATATTATGATCAGATGTTATATTTTAAAGATTTATTTATTTACTCAATTTTGGAGGGACAACACTTGAGTAGTATCAGTTATATCATGGGTAGTGGGGAAAATATGAGACTGGAAATTTGTTGTTATTATTATTATTGGATAGAGACAGAGAAAAACTGAGGGGGGGAGATAGGGAGAGAGACACCTGCAGCCCTGCTTCACTATTCATGAAACTTTCCACTGCAAGTGAGGACCAGGGACTTGAACCTGGGACCCCTGCACACTTTAATGTGGATACTTAACTAAGTGCACCACCACCTGGTCCCCAAAATTTCTTTCTTTTCCCCCTCTATTGGGAGATTAATGTTTTACAGTAGACAGTCAATACAATAGTTTGTACATGCATAACATTTCTCAGTTTTCCACATAACAATACAACCCCACTAGGTCCTCTGTCATCCTTTTCCAGGAAATGTACTCCCCCCACTCCACCCCACTGACCCCAGAGACTTTTACTTTAATGCAATACACCAACTCCAGTCCAGGTTCTGTTTAGTGTTTGCTCTTCTTATCCTGTTCTTCGACTTCTGCCTGAGAATGAGATCATCCCATATTCATCTTTCTGTTTCTGACTTATTTCACTTAACATGATTTCTTTAAGCTCCATACAAGATGGGCTGAAAATGGTGAAGTCATCCTTTTTAGTAGCTGGGTAGTATTCTATTGTATACATATACCACAACTGGTTCAGTCACTTATCTGACAACTGGGTTGCTTCCAGGTTTTGGCTATTACAAATTGTGCTGCTATGAACATGGATATACACAAATCTTTTTGGATGGGTGTATAGGGTTCCTTAGGATATATCCCTAGGAGAGAAATTGTAGGATCATAGGGTAGGTCCATTTCTAGCCTTCTGAGAGTTCTCCAGACTGCTCTTCACAGGGGTTGAGCCAGTTTACATTCTCACCAGCAGTGCAGGAGGGTTCCTTTATCCCCCAAACTTCTCCAGCAGTTGTAGCTGCTGTCTTTTTCTGATATACAACATTCTCACAGGAGTGAAATGGTTATCACATTGTTGTCTTTATTTGCATTCCTCTGACAATCACAGACTTGGAACATTTTTTTCATGTTTTTCAGAAATTTCTTTTAACATAACAGAGACCAAACCCATGCATAACCTATGCATTATGGAGATGTTAGATCAGTGAGGAAGGGATGATTAAAGTGATAATAAAAACTTGTATTAGGTGTGGTGTATTACATCAAAGCAAAAAAAAAAGTCTCTGGGAGAGGAAAGGATGGGAAGTAATGGGGAGCATGCTGGGATCCTGGTACATAATGGAGAGAAAGGTCTTAAGTTGGGGGTGAGTGTTTTGCAGATACCAGCAATGAGAAATGAGAAATTTGGCCCCTGTATCAAAGACCATACTGTAAGCCATCATCCCCACAACAACAATAACAACAACAAAAACTAACAAAATAATTTTAAAAAATCAGACCTAGGAACAAAGGACTCCAAACTTTTAATCTATTAAAAATTTATGTCGGCAGCCTAGAATATTCTCAGATGTAATCATGGACTGCAAACATAGGCTGACAGGAACTTGTAGGTTATACAGTTTCCTGTGCTAAATATAAATAAATATAGCCTCCAGGTCAGATTGATGTGGTAAATAATTAATTGTATTGGGTCCAGGTGGTGATACACACATTAAGTGCACACATTACAGAGTGCAAGAATCCAGGTTTAAGCCCCTGGTCCCCACATGCAGGGGGAACACTTCAAGAGTAGTAAAGCAAGGCTACAGTCGTCTCTCTCTTTCTCTTCCACTCTATCTCCCTCCCCCTCTCAATTTCTCTCAGTACACTCAGAAATAGTAGAGCAGGAAAATAAAAATGAGCAGAAAGGAGACCACCTGGGACTGCAATAAGACAGAACTAGAATGACTTTGGGAATCCACCAAATCACCAGAGCATAGAAGAGAGCATAATTCTGCCCAGACTTCCAGCTCTGCCCAGTTGAGAAACTTCTCTAAAGAACAAGGAATATCAAAGATCACCTGAAACAAGATGATATCGGGACTACTTTGGGAACCCATCAAGTCACTAGTGAGTGAAAACACACTTGGCTCTGGACAGAGGGGAGCCTAAGGAGAGATTCCCTGGGCTAACCGCCATATTTACTCCCAAGCGGCTGGTAACAGATTGCCAGATGAAGAACCACCTCAGGTCCGTTTTACCTACAAAAAGACTGATGAGGGGATGAGAAGACACTCCCTAAGATCCACCAAATGCAGACTCACAGTTGTGAGTCTCCATTACTACTGCCCTCAGAGGTTGGATCAGCAGAGGGGAAGGCCTTGTGCTGACATCAGGAGGCAGAAGACTGACCAGGAAACTCAGGAGAAGATCTACACCCCAGTGGTCTAGCAGTGGAGCTGTATAGTGGAAACCTTTCCACATTGTTCTGATGAAAACATGGAGAATAATGGCCTCAGAACCTACCATAAATGGGACTTGTTTAGAAACCCACAGGGCCCAGAAGTGCTGCCAGGCTCGCCAGAGAAGCTGAGTTGAGACCTGAGCTTTGGATCCTTGGGGTGTGAGAGGGAGCCTCTTTGCAAAACCACTGTGCTGTATCTCCCTCACAGTGGTTTATGTCTGGGTCAGAAGTGAGTGGTTAAGCTAAGAAGCCTACCTATAGTTTAAAAGCCCTGAGGCTCCCATAGACTACAGGGAAGAAAAAGAATCAAAGAGGCTTTAACAGCCACTGTCCTTCAACTCAGGGATTGAGATAACATTGAAACAACTTAATTTCCACAATGGTCTGAATTCACCCATTAAAAGGCACTGAGTAGGAAGATGGATCAAAAAACACAACCCAACCATATGTTGTCTGCAGGAATCTCACTTAACACAATAAGATAAACACAGACTCAAAGTGGAGATGGAACATTACCATACAAGCCAATGGAACACACACACACACACACACACACACACACACACACACATGGAGCAGGAACAGCTATGCTCATATCTGACATGATAGACCTTAAAATAAATAAAATTTTAAAAGATAGGAATGGACATTACTTAGTGCTCAAAGGATCCATCAGTCAAGGGGACTTAATGATTATCAACATCTATGCACCCAAAGAGAAGCCATCTAAATATATCAAACATCTACTGAAAGAGCTAAAGAAATATGTTAACAGCAACACAGTAGTCCTATGGGACTTAAACAGCCCACCCATTCTCTCAACTTGACAGATCATCAAGGCAGAAAATCAATGAAAGAATGAAGGAGCTAACTGAAGAGACAGATAAACTATAATTATTGAACATTTTCAGAGTATAAATGGTGATTTCACTGTTTTCAGCCCATCTTGGATGCAGCTTGAAGAAATTATGTTAATTAAAATAAGTCAGAAACAGAAGGATGAATATGGGACGATCTTATTAAGAGGCAGTGTCGTTTTCGACGGGTTATGTTGTTTTCGCCGGGTTGGCTTCACGGGCAGGTAACAGACGACCAGGGACTCATAGTTGAGCTGTAGGCAGTATCTCTTTATTCATGCAGGACGCAGCACAATCTAAGACGAGCTAAGCTAAACTCAAGGTAAAATACTCTAAAACTCACAATGCTGTCTTTATATATACTTGCCAAGTAGGGTGGAAACAGGGTGTGACATAGAGAGGGTGGAGAGAAAAGTGACTGGTGACAATCAGAGTGTGACAAGGAGAGGATCAGGGTGTGACAAGGAGGGGGGGGTGGAGCAAAAACATATCATGAAACAGTGGGGATTGAACCAATGCCCTGGAGGGAGGTACTTGTTAACAGCAGTTATATAAATAGAATGAAGTGGTTATGTAAATAGAATAGTGTTAAGCAGGGGGGATTTAAACCAAATGAAACAGAAGGGGTCTCATGCATACCAACAATTCCCCCTTTCTTTTTAACTAATGGCCATTGCGGGGTGAACAGAAATGTATATTGTACAGGCGTTTTCAAAAGAACTGGCATATGACATGGAAAACAAAATAGGCGAGCAGCAATAACCAGTGTGATGCCAAGTGGAGCTTTTCTTGCCTCAAAGGGCAAGGCCTAGCAGGCGAAAGGGCATTTCTTGCCTCTGGGAACGCTTCATGCCTCTGGGGGCATCTCTTGCCTCAAAGGGCGTTTCCTGCCTCTGTGGGCATCTCTTGCCTCTTGGGGCGCTTCATGCCTCTGTGGGCATAACCTAATAAGGAGGGGGAGTTTTCTGACTCTGGGACAGAGCCTGCAGGCGAGGGGACATGGTCTATAAAGTCTCAAGGCAATTGGCTGAAGTTAGTCTTTGAGAAACACAGCTGTGTGTACCAGTAAGTCCGATGGAGGTGTCAGTCCAAAGTAGCTGAGCACAGAAGAAAATGCCGGAGGATGAAACACTGCACGTCTGTCTCGATGGGGAATGTTGGCCACCAGAATTCTGCTTTTCTGTAGAGAGTGAGCTTTCGAGTCTGTGAATCTGTTTATTCAGGTCGTGCCAGGTCACATCATTGGTTTCCGGGGGCGATGTCAGAGAACAGGGGTCCAAATGGATTTCCAGAAATTTTCATTTGAGTAGATGCTTTTTCATGTGAAGACTTTGACAGCTGAAATTCACTTACTTGTCAAACAAAACTTGTAGCAGATTAGAAGTTTACCATAATTGATAACTCCATTATAATTGGAAGTCCTTTCTAGTATGATTTTAAGGTTGTTTAAACAGTTTAAACTCAATAAAATGTGGAAAGGTAAACAGAAGAACCAGTTAAAAGCCTCAGGCATGAGAATAATTAACATAATCATTGCACTATCTGCCCCACCCATAACTCATACAGTTTTCAGGATTAAACGTTTCAGATTCATGTCAAGACGTAAAAGAGAAATCAAAGGAGGGAAAAAACAATTTTTTGGATTGTTTCTGGATGTCTCTAGAAATCATGGCTGCGTCCAGCTTTTTTTTTTTAAGTCAATGTCAAACAAAAATTCAGTCATTCAAATCATTTTCTTATGAAACGCAACTTGAACCAGATTATCAAGATCTCACCATGTAGGATTAAGAATCCCCGGAGGGCGTCCTAGTTCAAAAAGCTCCTCGAAATTCCATTTAGGGTGCTTCGAACTGTGCCTGCTGGATTGCTTCAGGCACCCATTTTTAAAAGCGGCTTCCCATCGAAGAAAGAATCCAATCAGGAGAGTAGAACTAACCACGTGTCTCCATACTTGGGAACTGCCAGGGTACTCGAGAATGTTCTTCAAATTAGAGTAGTCCTTCTCCACGGGAAACATTCGAGAAGAAGTCCAGAAGGTTCCAGGGGAAATCCCCATGCATATCCCAAGGTCTACGATCACAGTCATAAAGAACCAAACTGTGGCCCGGAGCAAAATGTAGTCCTTTTCCTCAGGAAACATGGGAGAGGGAATCCAGAAAGTCCAAGGAGAAATCTCCGTGCATCTCCCAAGCTCTATGATCCAGGTCATAAGAAACCAAAGTTCCCGGTTAGGGAACTGAAGTGTGGCCCAGAGTAAAATGTTCCAGAGACAGAGAAACTGTCTCATAATGAAACAGTAGAGGCTTTGGCAAACCTCTTCGTAAGTAGAAGAGAAGACCATAGTGCATAGGCAGGCAAAGTCTTCACTTATCTGGGAGTTGCACAGGTCCAGTCCCACGTTGTAGGCGTCATATGTTGTTTTCGACGGGTTATGTTGTTTTCGCCGGGTTGGCTTCACGGGCAGGTAACAGACGACCAGGGACTCATAGTTGAGCTGTAGGCAGTATCTCTTTATTCATGCAGGACGCAGCACAATCTAAGACGAGCTAAGCTAAACTCAAGGTAAAATACTCTAAAACTCACAATGCTGTCTTTATATATACTTGCCAAGTAGGGTGGAAACAGGGTGTGACATAGAGAGGGTGGAGAGAAAAGTGACTGGTGACAATCAGAGTGTGACAAGGAGAGGATCAGGGTGTGACAAGGAGGGGGGGTGGAGCAAAAACATATCATGAAACAGTGGGGATTGAACCAATGCCCTGGAGGGAGGTACTTGTTAACAGCGGTTATATAAATAGAATGAAGTGGTTATGTAAATAGAATAGTGTTAAGCAGGGGGGATTTAAACCAAATGAAACAGAAGGGGTCTCATGCATACCAACAAGGCAGAAGTTGAAAAACAGGATCAGAAGAAAAAACACTAAGTAGAACTTGGACTGGAGTTGGTATATTGCATTAAAGTAAAAGACTCTGGAGTATGTGTGTGAGGTGGGAAGTTCAGTCCTCGAACAGGATGGCAAAAGACCTAGTGGGGTTTGTATTGTTATGTAGAAAACTGAGAAATGTTATGTATGTACAAACTACATAAATAAATTAATTAATTAAAAAGAAAAAAATGGGTAAATATATATAAATATAGACAATGGTTATAGAATTAATAGTCAACACAAATCTATGAGGGAGGACAAATTAAGTTTCCAGTAGAGGGAATGGGGACACAGAACTCTGGTGGTGGGAAAGGTGTGCAATTGTACCCCTGTTATCTTATAATTTTATGAATCAATGTTAAGTAACTAATAAAAAATTCATGCTAGATGACCTCATAGGTGTGTATGTTTGTGCATGTGTGGGGGGGTTTGTACTGCATCAAAGAATTTTCTAGGGAACAAAGAACAAGGAAAGGTGAAGAGAATATTGGATTGAAGTGCACCACTGTGAAAATAGATCTAACTTTGGGGTGATAGTGTTTTGCAGGCACCTATCATGAGAAAATGGTATATTTAACTTATATGTCAACAACTTTACTGTGAATCTATAGCTCCTTATTAAAATGATAAAAAAAATAGGAAGAGAGAAAAAGAGAGAAGGAAAGGGAAAATACAGGGTGAAACTTAGATTGGTTGTGATCTATTGAAGCAGATTTGGAGACTCTAAAAAGGGGAGGCAGGAGGGACTCAAAAAGTAGTAGGCCACTCAGTCCTTGATAGCAGATGATGCATACCAGGTAAAGAATTGTCCAATCCTAGGGAGTCGGGCGGTAGTGCAGCAGGTTAAGCGCACCTGGCGCCAAGCACAAGGACCGGCGCAAGGATCCCGTTGGAGCCCCCAGCTCCCCACCTGCCGGGGAGTCGCTTCACAGGCGGTGATGCAGGTCTGCAGGTGTCTGTCTTTCTCTCCCCCTCTCTGTCTTCCCCTCCTCTCTCCATTTCTCTCTGTCCTATTTAACAATGACGACATCAATAACTACAACAATAAAAAACAACAAGGGCAACAAAAGGGAAAATAAATAAATATTAAAAAAAAAAGAATTGTCCAATCCTATGGGAGGACTATTTTTAATACTGAGCACTTTCCACACTGTTTGCCCAGAGGCTAGACCGATTTATCTTCAGACCCATGGGGTAGCATAATTCCTTTTTCTACCCATCCTTTCCAGCACTAGTTTCTATCCTTGTTGGTGATGACCTTCTCATAGATGTGAGGTGGTATCTCATTATTGTCTTGATTTACACTTTTCTTTTGATAAGTGATAATGAGGTGTTTTTTTCATGTAAGCTGCGTGCATACTTTGTTGAACTGTCCAATCAGAAAAATTTCCCATCTTTTTTTTTCCAGAGAGTTATTTGTTGCTGTTTCTGAGTTTATAAATTTATTTTATAATGAAAACTTTCAACTTGTTTTTGCAGAATTATAGAAGAAATATTCAAATATGGTTCTACAGCTGTCTCACTACGTTCATTATTTGCATCTATGTCAGGGACAGAGACAGCTAGTGTGTAGGGTACTGGTAGGACACAGGAAATGTCCCTATTCTGATGTTATGTTGGATTCAATCTCTGTGAAGAAAATGTTCTTAGGACTTGTAAGGTTATTTATTTATTTATTTATTTATTTATTTATTTATTTATTTTATAAAAAGGAAACACTGACAAGACCATAGGATAAAAGAGGTACGACTCCACACAATTCCTACCACCAGAACTCCATTTCCCATCCTCTCCTCTCCCCTGATAGCTTTCCTATTCTTTATCCCTCTGGGAGCATGGACCCAGAGTCATTATGGGGTGCAGAAGGTGGAAGGTCTGGCTTCTATAATTGCTTCCCTGCTGAACATGGGAGTTGTCAGGTCAATCCATACTTGAACCTGGGTCCCTGTACATTGTAATAGTACTCAACCAGATGCACCATCACCCAGCCCCAAGATTTATTTCCTTATTGATGAGAAAGAATTAGAGTATAACTTTGGTAGCTGCAATTCATAGGATCAAACTCAGGACTTCATGCCACCTTTCAAGTAACTGTTTCACAGGGCCATTTTATAGCTGAGCATAGTTTTCTAAAGTAATTTCATTGCACAAAATAATAGAGACTGGTTTGAATTAAGTATGGAAAAATGGAATTGGAAATTGCTTTTTGTAAGTTTTCATAGGATATTTCATAGAATCTACTTATGTAAAGTATGAGCTTTACTGACTTTAATATATTACTTAACTATGCAACCACCACCACAATTTTAAAATATATTTATCAACTCAAAGAGAAATTCCATAAGTATTCACACTGAACATCCTTCTGTGTACACAGCAATGACAAAACTACCCGAAATCTGCCTATTCTAAATGTATCATAGTAATGGAGTCATACAGGGGGCCAGGCGATAGTGCAGCGGGTTAAGCTCACATGGTGCACAAAGACCTGGGTAAGGATCCTGGTTGGTGCCCTGGGATACTCACCTGTAGGGGTTCAAGCCCTTACTCCCCATCTGCAGGGAGAAAGCTTCACAAGTAATGAAGCCGTGCTGTGGGTCTCTCTCTCTCCATATATATATCCCCTTACTCTCAATTTCTGGCTGCTTATATCCAATAAATAAAGAAATATAATTTAAAAATGAGAAAAGTAAATCTCTGAGTTTCTTTAATCTACAATAAGTTGAAATAGAATTCAGCAGAAGAATGTATATGTATATGATACATTGCCACGCCCCACTCAACTCCAGAACAACGGGTCTGACAGGGTGAGCACCCCGGAAAACTCTCTTCAAGGAAGAAGAATTCTTGGAGTGGGTCTTGGCATCCTGAGCAGATCTAAATTGGAAACTCTGATTATTGTTTTCATTATGTACATGGTAATGATGCGGTGTAATTGGGGATGAACAGCCCCCGTTCCCAGATTAGATACAGATGAACAGGAAATGTACACAAAGCAATGAGGTAGATGAAGTTATGGGCCATCAAATACATAAAGTTTTAGGAAAAATTCTCAATAAGACTTACTCACCTCCTCTTATAAAATATGTTAAAACTCTACATAAAATACTATCTGCTAAGCCTATTACTCAGAAATGCATCACCCCATGAAGTACGACATTTCTGTGTAAAACCTCAAGGCCATCTAATCTAGAAATGAGCTTTACTTTCTGTTCCAGATATTGTTTATGTAAAACTGAAAGATATATAAACTCTCACTGGCTAAATAAAAATGGAGCTCAGATTCACCCTCCAACAGAGTGTGGTGTGTTCTGTTCTCCCTGCGCCGACTCCTGACCCACCGGGTGGTCGCCTTTGGAGTTCCCTGATCCTTCCTGCTGCTCTTCCACTGTAGTGGTCCATTGCAATACATATTTATGTTTGTGCATGTTTATACACATGGAAACATCATACACTCAAATGTTTATACACATAAATAAGTCTAGCAAAGAGATGGGTGCAATTCAATAGGATAAGTATTTTGTTCTCATTTCAGTCTATCACAGCCAGTTTGCTAATGTTTCCTTTGAGTTTTGAACCAGGACATATTAGACAGTTTTGCTTTATTAAGTTGCTAAGACCTGCCAATAGTAAAAATATCATTTTCCTTGAATGCATAGAAAGAAAAGTAATCACATATAGTTGGTAAAGTATTTGATGAAGACCTTTCTTTCTCTTGTTATTTTCCTCTTCAGTCCTACCTTCTGCTTGAGGCTATTAATTTAATTACTCAACAAATATTTACTAAGAATAGTAGACTCATCATAAAGGTTATGTAAAAAGACTTTCATGCTTGAATCTCCAATATGCCATGTTCAGTCTCCCACACCACCATAAGTAAGAACTGAGTGGAGTGGTGATCTGGTAATAAATAAATAAATACATAATAAATAAATAAATACAATGAAACAGAACACAATAAAATGAAATAAACCTAGACTATTGTGATTCAGTGAACATGAGAGCTATGAGCCCTGCCCCTGAGGAGCATATATGAATCAGTGATCTACATCTCTCCTGAACACCTGAACCACTTTCTTATATTGTCTTTGACCCTTGAATGTCAAATGGGGTCTTTAAACTGATTGGTCAGACCCCATCCTTTGATAACAAACTCTCCCAGTTCTGGTGGGATGACAAAGACAAGAAAAAGGGTAAAGGCAGTGGAGATGAATACCGTAGGTTGTTGCTCAAAATAAATGGGGGTAAAATTAGAGATTCAATTCTTTGGTTGTTACTGGACCATCTGCTCACAGAAAACCCGATTATAGTATTTCTCAATGCTATTCTAAACTTGAAATGGAGCCAGAGAGACCAATTAGGGTTGAATTTTGAGTGAATGTCTTCCAGATTTCTTTCCTGATTTTTCAACTTAATATAATTTGCCAGGATAGCCTGAGGGTGCTTCTTCCAGAGCTAGTGCTCTCTGGGTTGGAGAGAACTCAACTGGAGCCGATCTAGGCTGCTGCGTGGGAGAGGGATCAGGAACTCTTGCCGCACTAACTTTGCATGAGATACGCTCTGGAACTCTCGGAGCCAGAAAGCAATTTCCAAGTGTCTTTAATCAGAAGAGCAGCTGTTTTTATACTCTCCAAGTAGGGTGGAAACAGGATGTGATATAGAGAGGGTGGAGCGAAAAGTTATTGGTGGAAGATCAGGGTGTGACAAGGATCAGATCAGGGTGTGACAAGGAGAGGGGGTGGAGCAGGTGAGAATTCTACCACTAAACCACCAATGCCCTGGAGGGAGTGTGGTGCTTTATGTAAATGTAAAAGTGATTTATATAAATAGACCAAAGCTTTGAATGGGATTAAATCTATCCCTATATAGGCATATGGTTAAGCAGAAGCCAGGGGGAGCTGTCATACTATCCAACAATAATTCATAAACTTGAAATTTTTTTACATGCATAACATTTCTGTTTTCCACATAACAATACAAACCTGACTAGGTCCTCTGTCATACTTTTTGGACCTGTGCTCTCACCCCCAACCCACTCCAGAGTCTTTTACTTTGGTGCAATACACCAACTCCAGTTAAGGTTCTACTTGTAATAAACTTGAATTTTTTTTTTTTTTATTTAAGAAAGGAGACATTAACAAAACCATAGGATAGGAAGGGTACAACTTCACACAATTCCCGCCACCCAGTCTCCATATCCTATACCCTCCCCTGATAGCCTTCCCATTCTCTATCCCTCTGGGAGTATGGACCCAGGGTCTTTGTGGGTTGCAGAAGGTGGAAGGTCTGGCTTATGTAATTGCTTCCCTGCTGAACATGGGCGTTGAGTGGTCAATTCATACTCCCAGTCTGCCTCTCTCTCTTTCCCTAGTCGGGTGGGTCTCTGGGGAAGTGGAGCTCCAGGACATATTGGTGGGGTGGTCAGTCCAGGGAAGTCTGGTCGGCATCATGCTGGCATCTGGAACCTGGTGGCTGAAAAGAGAGTTAACATACAAAGCCAAACAAATTGTTGAACAATCATGGACCTAAAGGCTGGAATAGTGCAGATGAAATGTTGGGGGGGGGACTCTCTGCAGACTCTTGTGTACTTCTGCTTTAAGGTCTATATTTTTCCCTGGTTTATGGACACTTGTAAACATATGCTCTATCTCATGGGGCCTGGTCTATATCTAGGTTTTGGGACTTTGTTAGGAAGTAACTGCCTGGAATGGAATTAGAGAATACTATGAAAGGAAAGGTCTCACCCTAGTGATGAACCTGAAGGGTTGTCATTCCACACCTGAAGTCTCTGGACAAAGTCTGAAGTGAAGCATGTTGGGGTGGCACTATTTGTGTTGAAGGGTTGTGATCCACAGATGTAATATTATTTTATTTGAATTGAGAGCAGCATGCAGGAAAGTGGGCCCCACCCTAAGTTTCCAGGACTGGTGTTTATGTACACTCCTCTTAAAGTGTACATATAAACCACTATTTAATCAATATAAGAGGGGAAAAATTTATCATATGTCTAGAACTTCTAAAAACACAGACTGAGTCTTTTTAATACATAAGCTGTCTTTGATATGTTGACTCTCTCAAAAGCCTAGACCACGGACAACAGAAGCATCCAGTAGCACAGCAAAATGATTTTTAAAAAAATGGCCTCCAGGAGCAGTGGAAGAAAAACTTCCTTTACATTTGAAAATTGTATTTTTCCACTTGTTCACATTATTGGGAAGTAGCAGAGATAACGGATATAACCTTTGTATGCCCCAGACTCTATTGAATAGTTGCATCTCTATTTACAAATTGAAATTGGGGGGGGGGGGCATGTCATTTCTTTTCTTCTTAATTCATAAAACTGAGATGGTAATATTTGTTCTGCTTACTTTACAGAGATGAATTGTGGTAATACATAATTCCTTTGTGAGCTATCAAAGGCAATATATATGTAAGGTGTTATGAGTGATGATCAAATAGAACATCTTTATATAACTCCAGGTTGTAATATTTTATATTTCTCAAAGGATGAAAGCAAGATTGTTTCTAATCACAGCACTCATCCAGTCCATAATCACTATTTTTTATCTAAAATGCTTGTGTTGAGGATTGTACAATGAAACTATGTTCACAAAATTATTGTGGGCTATTATTAGTTAGGGATCATTTGACTCATAATTCCTTTACTTCATTAGACTTACATTAAGTCAGAGCATTCAATTCTACCCTTTGGTCAAGAAAATTCAAGAATTCTACCCTTTTGGTCAGATTTGCTACCTAGGAAGTGGTGCAGTGGATAAAATATTAGACTGGCAGACCTCAGGTCCCAAGTTTAATTCCTGGCCTCCCACATGCCAAAATGGTGCTCTAATTCTCTCTCTAGCAAGTCAGTAGGTAGGAAAAATATAAAATAAAATAAATTTGTTACTTCCAGGATAGTCTCAACATTCTGAGAATATATATCCAGTTTCTGAATTTTATTTACCACTTACATGTGCTTTAAGTTCTCAGGATTTGAGACAAGTAGCAAAATTTGTAAACATACCAGCATGTACCAATTGAAAAATATCCGTGTTTCCTAGAAAGAGAAACTCTTTGATATATGGCCTATGATGGTGTCTAGCCTTCTTGACAGTGTTATTGTGCTTGTGATGATTGTGTCTTTGAGGGATTCACCACAAATCAATGAAAATATACCTTTACTTTGTAGGATTTACAGAGGGAATGTTTACTTGTGAAATGAAAAGAGAAAGTATTGAAGTGCAGACATGATCTCATATATCTCTGTGTTTTTTCCAGCTACTGTGCTGAACAAACAAATAATCAAAGAATTATCAAATATATAATTGGAGGGGAATGACAAAAGAAAGAGTAAACAAAATCAACCTTTAGCCAGACTCACAAAACAAAAAAGGGAGAAGACCCAAATAAATGAAAATAGTAAATGAAAGTAAATAGTAAATGAAAGAGGAGATATCACAACAGATACCGCAGAAATTCAACATATCATGCGAGGCTTCTATGAACAACTATATGCCACCAAGCTAGAGAACCTGGAAGAAATGGACGATTTCCTAGATACCTACCAACTTCCAAAACTAAGTAAAGAGGAAGTGGATAACATGAACAGGCCCATCACAGCTAATGAATTTGAAACAGTTATCAAAAATCTCCCCAAAAATAAAAGTCCTGGACCAGATGGTTTTACAAATGAATTCTACAAAACTTTCAAAGAAGAACTAATACCTCTACTTTTAAAAGTCTTCCAGAAGATTGAAGACACTGGAATACTCCCTGCCAGCTTCTATGAAGCCAATATCACCCTGATACCAAAAGCAGACAGGGACACAACCAAAAAAGAAAACTACAGACCAATATCTCTGATGAACATAGATGCTATGAACAAAATTCTAGCCAACCGGATACAGCAGTATATCAAAAAGATTGTTCATCATGACCAAGTGGAGTTTATCCCAGGCATGCAAGGTTGGTTTAATATACGTAAATCAATCAATGTGATCCACCACATCAACAAAAGCAAGACCAAAAACCACATGGTGATATCAATAGATGCAGAGAAAGCCTTTGACAAAATACAACATACCTTTATGATCAAAACACTAAAAAAATGGGAATAGATGGAAATTTCCTGAATATAGTGAAATATATATATCAAACCTACAGCCAACACCATACTCAACAGTGAAAAAATGAAAGCATTTCCACTCAGATCAGGTACCAGACAGGGCTGCCCACTATCACCATCACTATTCAACATAGTGTTAGAAGTTCTTGCCATAGCAATCAGGCAGGAGCAATGAATTAAAGGCATACAGATTGGAAAAGAAGAAGTTAAACTCTCTCTATTTGAAGATGACATGATAACATAGAAAAACCTAAGGAATCCAGCAAGAAGCTTTTGGATATCATCGGGCAATACAGTAAGTTGTCAGGCTACAAAATTACATTAAAAGTCAGTGGCATTCCTCTATACAAACACTAAGTTAGAAGGAACTGAAATCCAGAAATCAATTCCTTTTACTATAGCAACAAAACAAGAAAATATCGAGGAATACACCTAACCAAAGAAGTGAAAGACTTGTATACTGAAAATTATGAGTCACTACTCAAGAAAATTAAAAAAGACACAAAGAAGTGGAAAGATATTCCATGTTCATGGGTTGGAAGAATTAACATAATCAAAATGAATATACTGCCCAGAGCTATATACAAATTTAATGCTATTCCCATCAAGATCCCAAGCACATTTTTTAGGAGAACAGAACAAATGCTACAAATGTTTATCTGGAACCAGAAAAGACCTAGAATTGCCAAAACCATCTTGTGAAGAAAAACCAGAACCAGAGGCATCACACTCCCAGATCTCAAATTGTATTATAGGGCCATTGTCATCAAACCTGCTTGGTACTGGAACATGAATAGACATATTGACCAGTGGGATAGAATTGAGAGCCCAGAAGTAAGCCCGCACGCCTATGGGCAACTAATCTTTGAAAAAGGTGCCCAGACTATTAAATGGGGAAAGCAGAGTCTCTTCAACAAATAGTGTTGGAAACAATGGGTTGAAACATGAAGAAGAATGAAACTGAACTACTATATTTCACGAAATACAAAAGTTAATTCCAAGTGGATCAAGGACTTGGATGTTAGACAATGAACTATCAGATACTTAGAGGAAAATATTGGCAGAAGTCTTTTCCACATAAATTTTAAAGACATCTTCAGTGAAACGAATCCAATTACAAAGAAGACTAAGGCAAGCATATACCTATGGGACTACATAAAATTAAAAATCTTCAGCACAGCAAAAGAAACCAATACCCAAACCAAGAGACCCCTCTCAGAATGGGAGAAGATCTTTACATGCCATACATCAGACAAGAGTTTAATAACAAAAATATATAAAGAGCTTGCCAGACTCAACTACAAGACAACAAATAACCCCATCCAAAAATGGGGGGAGGATATAGACAGTATATTTACCACAGAAGAGATCTAAAAGGCTGAGAAACACATGAAAAAATGCTCCAAGTCTCTGATTGTCAGAGAAATGCAAATAAAGACAACAATGAGATACTACTTCACTCCTGTGAGAATGTCAGACATCAGAAAAGGTAGCAGCAACAAATGCTGGGGAGGTTGTGGGGTCAAAGGAACCCTCCTGCACTGCTGATAGAGTGACAGTGGGTCCAACCTCTGTGGAGAACAGTCTAGAGAACTCTCAGAAGGCTAGAAATGGACCTACCCTATGACCCTGCAATTCCTCTCCTAGGGATATATCCTAAGGAACCCAACACATCCATCCAAAAAAAATCTGTGTACACATATGTTCTTGGCAGCACAATTTGTATTAGCCAAAACCTAGAAGCAACCCAGGTGTCCAACAATAGAAGAGTGGCTGAGCAAGTTGTGGTATATATATATATATATATATATATATATATATATATATATATATATATATATATATATATATACTACTCAGCTATAAAAAATGGTAACTTCACCGTTTTCAGCTGATCTTGAATGGAGCTTGAACAATTTTTGTTAAGTGAAATTAGTCAGAAACAGAAGGATGAATATGGGATGATCTCACTCTCAAGCAGAAGTTGAAAAACAAGGTCAGAAAAGAAAACACAAGTAGAAGCTGAACTGGAATTGGCGTATTGCACCAAAGTAAAAGACTCTGGGGTGAGTGGGTGGGGAGAATAAAGATCCTAGAAGGATGACAGAGGACCTAGTGGGGGTTGTATTGTTATATGGAAAACTGGGAAATGTTGTGCATGTATAAACTATTGTATTTACTGTTGAATGTAAAAGATTAATTCCCCAATAAAGAATTTTTTTTAAAAAAAATGAACAATGGAAAGAGTAAGGTGAGAAGAAAGAATGACAGGAAACACATATTTGTATATGAAAAGTAATATAATCCTCTTGAAAGCTCTTGTAAGATCAAGTTCTTACCTGCATTTTACGAGAGAAAACAAAACACTTAGAAAAACAAACAATGTGAACGACTGTATAGGTAGCAATGTTTCAGACAGGCAGTTTTGAGTGGGCAAGAGAGAGATTTGGATGTTAGAATTCCAGGCCTGTTATAATTAGTAGCAATCTTGCTCTGGAATCACCCATAGACACTCGCAACGCATGCACACTCAGGCCAGAATAGGCAGCTGGTCACTAAGAACAGTCCTGATGAGGAAGAAGATAAGCGTGAATAGACTTTAATAAACTCTGAGTGTGTCCAGACAGGGTGATTCTGATGCTATTGTGCACCTGTGCAATACATGTGGTGTGGGAGACATAGCCAGGGAAAGTAGCTATGAAAAAGCCCAGCAAACCACCCACCCAGCAATCTGCAGGGATGCCCCCTATCTTGAGACACCCTGTTCTTGATACAAAAGAAGAAATATATTTCTTCTATAATTTATTTTCTTGTTTAATATTTGTTTATTTTATTGTTATTATTTTGCCAGAGTACTATTCTAGTCTCTGTTAGTGCTGGACATTGAATCAGGAACTTTGGTCCCTTAGGCAAGTTATTTGCATAATCATTGTGCTATCTCCACAGCCCTGGACTGCAGTCTATCTGTTTTCTTTCTTTCTTTCTTTCTTTCTCTCTCTCTTTCTTTCTTTCTTTCTTTTTAAATCTTTATTTATAAAAAAGAAACACTAACAAAAACATAGAATAAGAGGGATACAATTCCACACAATTACCACCACCAGAACTCCGTATCCCATCTCCTCTCCTGATAGCTTTCCTATTCTTTATCCCTCTGGGAGTAAGGAACCAGGGTCATTATGGGGTGCAGAAGGTAGAAGGTCTGGCTTCTGTAATTGCTTTCCTGCTGAACATGAGGGTTGGCAGGCCGATCCATACTCCCAGCCTGCCTCTCTTTTTCCTTAGTGGGGCAGGGCTCTGGGGAAGCAGGGCTCCAGAACACATTGGTGGGGTCGACTGCCCAGGGAAGTCCAGTTGGTATCATGGTAGCTTCTGGAACTTGGTGGCTGAAAAGAGTTAAGATATAAAGCGAAATGAATTGTTGTGTAATTATGAATCTAAAGGCTGAAATATTGCACATGAAGATTTGGGGTCTCCGTTTTGAAGATAGCTAGTAGGCCTATTTTAGGTATAGTCCAAAGGGCCCATGACTATACTAGTTTTTTCCTGAGCCTGACCTCTGATATGCAGGTGGACCCAAGTTGTTGTCTGGGGAAATGATGTCCTGGCTGGAAAAAGGGATAGAAAGCTGAATCTGGGCAGAGAGTAGCTCCCAAATCTGGGAAAGGTGTATAAATATTACTGACTGTAGACCATTGATTTGATCTGGGGCCCATATTCTACTTAGGAGCCTATGTAACCTCTGCATCTCTGTAGGTCTGAGCTCAGAAACCAAGGTGCCATCACACCATTTCTCCTACAGTGGTAATGACACACACGGTAATCAAGCTAAAAAACTCATGCTTTCTGCGTATGCTGATAAAAACTTGGTAAACAAAGCATATGCAGATAATCTGAATTTGTGATTTTTTAAGGATAACACTTCCTAACATAATAACCTAATGCTAGTAATATGGATTAAATATGGGATAATAACTTGCTTGCCCCGTTTACAGAAACTATCTAGAAAGCTTTAGTTATAATTTGATGGCCTGAAGATTCAGACCCTTCTTTAATGCCTATCTTTTGGCTTCAGGTCAAACAACAACTCAAGACCTACTCAGGACAGATTCTAGTCATCCTTAAAACTACCTTCTGGGTGGGTCGAGCGGGTGGCGCAGCGGGTTGAGTGGGTGGCGCAGCGGGTTGAGCGCATGTGGCGCAAAGCACAGGGACCGGCATAGGGATCCCGGTTCGAGCCCCGGCTCTCCACCTACAGGGGAGTCGCCTCACAGGCAGTGAAGCAGGTCTGCAGGTGTCTATCTTTCTCTCCTCCTCTCTGTCTTCCCCTCCTCTCTCCATTTCTCTCTGTCCTATCCAACAATGAACAACGTCAACAATGGCAATAATAATAACCACAAAGAGGCTACAACAACAAGGGCAACAAAAAGGGAGGAAAAACGGCCTCCAGGAGCTGTGGATTCTTGGTGCAGGCACTGAGCCCAGCAATAACCCTGGAGGAAAAAAAAAAAAAAAACTCCCTTCTGGGGAGACTCCCAGAGAAGTGGCTATGGAGTAGCAGCAGATGGATTTTGCTAGGAAAAGCAATGAAAAATCACCTGAAAACTCAACAAAATACTACTAGGATCTCTTTAAAAACTCACCTATCATAGGTGAGTACAAGTACAGGTGAGCATGGCTCATGAACAGAAAAGGGGTACTACAGCGATTCCCCGGACTAAAAACAGTAGCAACAAATTAGCTGAGACACACCACTTCTGGGTCTGAGTTTTAGCAACAAAAAGACATAAAAAGAAAGAAAATCAGCTAATGTACACACCTATTTAATTGTAGTCATATAAATCACTATTTAATTAATATGAGAGGGGGAAATTTGATTGTTTGTCTAACAAAGGGACTTTTCAAAGTTAACCCAATTACCAAATAATGTGATGTTAACAATAAGTATCCATTGTCTTCTTGAACCCTAAGACAGCAGGAACCTCACATTTCCACTATAGAGCCTAAACTTCCCCCAGTCCTGGGACCCTAGGATAGGGCCCACTTTCCCGTATGCTTCTCCCAATTTTTATCAAATAATATTGCATCCGCTGATCACAACCTAATCAACACAATGAGTGCCACCCCAGCATGCTTCACTTCAGACTGTGTCCAGAGACTTCAGGTGTAGAATGACAACCCTTCAGCTTCATCACTCGGGTGAGACCTTTCCTTTCATAGTATTCTCTAACTCCATCCCAGGTGGTTCACTTCCAAACAAAGTCCCAAAACCTAGATATAGACTAGGTTCCAGGAGATAGAGCATATGTCCACACATATCCATAAACCAGGGCAAATACTGAAAGCAGTAGTACACTAGAGTTTGCAGTGAGTACCCCCCAACACTTTAACTCCACTATTCCATCCTTTGGGTCCATGATTCTTCAACGATTTGTTTGGCTTTGTATGTTAACTCTCTTTTCAGCCACCAGGTTCCAGATGCCATCAGGATGCCAGCCAGGCTTCCCTGGACTGAAGACCAGTCCTGGAGCTCCGCTTCCCCAGAGACCCTTCTCTGTTCCAGTCTCTTGGAAACAGAGTTGGCAGTCAGTTGAGGTAAAGAACAAACACCTCATCACAGACCCCTGCAAGCGTCAACCCGGCTTTGACCTAGCACGTTATGATTGGGCCCTCCTCAATCGCTATCGAACAGGCCATGGCTGGTGCGCAGCTATGTTCCATCGCTGGGGAGCCAGAGACGACCCGAACTGCCCCTGCGGCTACAGACAGACTATGACCCACATAGTCAACGACTGCCACCTCTCCAGATTCAAAGGAGGTCTCGAAACTTTACATCAGGCTCAACCTGATGCTGTTGACTGGCTACGGAAGAAGGGCAAATGCTAGAAGAAGAAGAGACCCTTCCTACTAGGGAGAGAGGCAGACTGGGAGTATGGATCAACTAGTCAACGCCCATGTTCAGCAGGGAAGCAATTACAGAAGCCAGACCTTCCACATTCTACAACCCACAATGACTCTGGATCCATGCTCCCAGAGGGATAGAGAATGGGAAAGCTAGTGGGGAGGGGACGGGGACGGGATATAGAGATTGGGTGGTGGGAATTGTGTGGAGTTTCCCCCCCCATCCTATGATTTTTTTTAATGTCTCCTTTCTTAAATTAAAAGAAAGAAAGAAAGAAAGAAAGAAAGAAAGAAAGAAAGAAAGAAAGAAAGAAAGAAAATCACTTAACAACTCATCAATTTTGTTACACTCAAGAGGTTTGGGTCCCAATCACACACAAGGAAGTCCAGAGTCACATGCAAGTACAAGAGCCTTTATTAGCAAGCTGAAGCTTGGGTCCCAAGAGCCTCCACACAGGGCAAGTCTTGCGACCCCGAACATTTTTCATCTAAGCTTTTTATAGTTAGCACAGGGTGGGTACAGGTGGGGATGTTTACACAGAATAGTTGGTTTGGGGTCAATGGCTGTTCTCCATTCTCAATATACAGGGACTTTCCTGGTTGTCTCTGATTGGTTGGGTTCAGGGTGGAACTTTTGGTGGTTTTTTTCTTTAACTCAGAATGGGGCTGAGGTCATACCTAAGATGGCAAAGGGTGTCCAAAATGGGGTCACTTTTGGTGCCCTAGATCTTTTCTCTGATCTCCTCAAATTTACAACTAGAACTTACTGAGTTTCCATCACTACTGCCCCACAGAAGCTGAAACTGTAGTAGGGAAACCCTATATTAACATCAAAGTTACAGAGCCAATCCAGTGACTCAGAATAAAGTCTCCCCTCCCTGACCAATATATGCAAACAGGGATATTGAATGCCTTAGCTACAGCACCTCCTGCTGGCACAATAACTTAAACCACACTAAGTAAGGAAACAGAAATACACAGAAAGCAATTAGAGAAACCCCGAATGACCAAACAGACTCAGATCTAGAAAAAATGATGGAGATAGAATTTAGAAAACTACCTTCTATTTGTCTAGCATGAAAGAAATATCCATCATCTTCTCCTTCATCTATAAGTATTCTCTAAAACAAAGAAATAAGAGTCTGACTTGAACTTTTTTCTGGTCTTTTTCTTTCACTCAAATACTAATTCAAATTTTTCCTTATGCAAATTGGTATGGTAGTACATGCCTTTCTTTTTTAATTTTTAGTTTATTATCTTCATTTATTAGATGGAGATAGTTAGAAATCAAGAAGGAAGAGGGAGATTGAGAGGGATATAGAGGGAAAGAGGGACATCTATAGCACTGCTTCATCACTTGCAAAGCCTTCCCCATATAGGTGGGGGACAGGGGCTTGAACCTTGGTTCTTGTGTACTGTAACCAAGTGCACTCAACCAGGTGTGCCACTACCCAGTCCCTGAACTTGATTTTCTGTGGCACCTTTTTAGGCTTTATTGATATGTGCTGGCAGACTGTAGAGATAACAATGGTTATATAAAAAGACTTACATGCTACATGTGCAAAGGGCCCCTGGTTCAATCCCTAGCACCACCGTAAACCACAGCTGACCAGTGTTCTCTGGCTTACAAGGGAAATCATCCAGTGCCTTCCTGAATTCTTAAGAGATTGTGAAACTGTGGCCCACCAAAATTGGGCATCTGTTTGATGTTGTGGAGTGATGGAGACCTGAGATTGATAAATCTAGTTAAATATAGCTATGGGTACTTTGCCCACAGCTAGTACATTATATCTGGGGAATTATAGGACAAATTCTGGAACTCACATCCTCTACCCATTTTTGCTGGCCTTGTCCTTTTGAAACAAAGAAGACTTAGTTCTGAATATAGGCTTTGTTCTAAAGAGTGTCTGAAGGCCATGGATCTAGGGTCTGACATCATATATGAAACTGACAAACCCATAGGATAAGAGGGTACAACTCCACATAATTTCCACCATCAGAACTCTGTAATATACTCTGGCCACAATTGTAGATTCAAAAGCAGTAAGCTTTTTGCAAAAAAAAAAAAAAAAAATGGCTTTGACAGTGTTTGCTTTTCTGTGGCACTGAGCAGCAGACCTTTCAGCTTCAGCTGAACAAATAATCAAATAACACGAGAAGGACAGATAGGAGGAAAATTAAGAAATTTATCAATAACATATATTCATCTGAGTAACTGGCTCATATAGCTTCTGACATTAGTTTTAAGGCTCTAGCTAAGACAAAAATGGACAAAGATTAGACCAGTTTAGCAGATTGTCTGGGGGTAGACACAATAAACAAAAGTGTAAATATTTATATTGTGCCTTCTTGATAAGAGATAAGGAGATTAGGAATTCCAGCAAGTGGTTCTTCCAGGAAATGTTTATGTATAGTTTATGATAGAAGATTAGAGACAGATAGATGATAGATATTTAGATGGTAGAGAGAAGAGAAAGAGGCAGATAGGTAGAGAGAAGGTAAAAGAGAAGTCAGCATAGAAACTTCCTTCACTGTGGTGGGGGGCAGGCTCAAAGCTGGTCACACACATAGTGAAACAGCACACTATCCAAGTGAGCTATTTTGTCCACTCAATGTAAACCCAATTTTCCCCAGTAACATGCATCCAGTATTTGGGACCCCTTCCACAAGATTTATGTTTTTCCAAAAACATATTTTGGAGTGGCATATTTTTGCTCCCTACATATAAGTAACCCATGCTTTCTGTATGACACTGATTATAGTGCATAATGTATATTAATAATAATTTTATCACAACCCTTTGTTAGAGACTATTACTGATCAAATTTAGAGATGAGACAGGTTAAATAACTTTGATCCAGCTAGAGCCTGGAATAAATCTTAAATGGTCATGGTGTATAATTATTTTATATATTGTTGGATTTAATATTTATATTACTTTATTGAAGTTTTTGTGGCTGTATTGATAAGATATATTGTTCTATAGTTTTACTACTTACAAAGTCATTGTGTGGTTTTGGTGTTAGAGAAATGCCAGGGCCTCATATAATGAGTTAGGTAGTATTCTCTCTACTCTATTTTCTAGAAGTGGTTGTAGAGAATTAAGATAATTTCTTCTTTAATTTTTTGAAAATTTATCTATGTAACTATCTGGACACTGTGTCTTCAAGTTTTAGGTAATTATTCATTTTTGAGTCATTATTTATTTATTTATTTATTCCCTTTTTGTTTCCTTGTTATTTTAATTGTTATAGTAATTATTGTTGTCTGTCTTTGTTGCTGAATAGAACAGAAAGAAACGAAGAGAGGAGGGGAAGACAGAGAGGGGGAGAGAAAGATAGACACCTGCAGAACTGCTTCACCACCTGTGAAGAGACTCTCCTGCAGGTGGGGAGCCGGGAGCTCGAACTGGGATCCTTATGCCGGTCCTTGTGCTTTGCACCTGCAGACCTGCTTCACCACCTGTGAAGCGACTCCCCTGCAGGTAGGGATTCAGGGGCTCGAACTGGGATCCTTACCCCAGTCCTTGCACTTTGCACCACATATGCTTAACCCGCTGCAGTACCGCCTGACACCCCTGAGTCAATTTTTAAAGCAGATCTATTGAGACCAGCAAGATGGCTTACTCAGTTATTATGCTTATTTGCCATTTCAGGAACCCAGGTTAAGCTTGTCCTCACAGCACTGATGGAAGTTTTGGTTCTGTTGTTTCTTTCCCTTTCTTTATGCATCTCTCTAAAATAAATAAAGTAACAAACAAATCAGATCTACGCATATTATTTTTTTATAATTTTATTTTATCTTTACTATTATTCATTTACTTATCTTTAATAGATACAGATAAAAACTAGAAGGGGAAGATAGAGGAGAGAGAAATTCACCTGTAGCATTTTTCACTGACTGTGAAGCTTCCCTTCTACAGGTGGGAATTGGAGGCTTGAACTCAGGTACTTGTGCATAATAATGTGTGTGCTCAATCAGGTGTGCCACAACATGGCCCCTCCATATTATTTCTCTGTGTGAATATTGCCATTTTGGGTTATGACTACAGGATAATATTTCACTTTCTGGGTTCTTCAGAACCAGAAGAGTAATTTGAACATCAGGCATAGTATTAAAGAAATAATATGTAATAATATGAATACAGTTAAATATAAGTCCTTGGGTTTATTAAGGAATTTATAGTGATTTATTATAAGGACTATGTCTTCAAGCTGTTCAACATAGCATAATAGTGGAAATAATTAAAAGAATGACTTATTTCAGGGTATCCAGAGATGCATTTTCAGTTTAAAATGATCTGATATTTCTGAATGGTCACCCAGCTGACTGTAACCCTTTCAGTGTCTTTCAAATAATTTGAAGCTGTTTATCTCACAACAAAAATGCATCTGTTCATTATTCTTCTTTATCTTTGTAATGTCCACAGGGCTGTCAGTGATGACATTAATTTTCACTTGTATTAACAAATTAATCTAAAGATTTGGCACAATCATTGATTTTTTTCAAAAAAAAATCTAAATTCTGATTTATTGACTTTCTCTTTTTTCTTTATTCTTCTCTTTTCAATTTTATTGGCTATGCTATAATACTTTTAATTTATTTTCTCTGGCAAACTTTGAGCTTAAATTTGTACTGTTTATAGTTTATTTTTTTCTTTTTATTTATTTATTCCCTTTTGCTGCCTTTGTTGTTTTATTGTTGTAGTCATAATTATTGATGTCATCATCATTGTTGGATAGGACAGAGAGAAACAGAGAGAGGAGGGGAAGAGAAAGATAGACACCTACAGACCTATTTCACTGCTTGTGAAGCAATTCCCTTGCACGTAGGGAGCTGGGGGCTCTGTTTATAGTTTCTTAATGTAAAAGCCTAAAATATTGACACTGTATTTCTTTCTTTATTAATAATTTAATTCAATTTTTTATTAATAAATTTTCCTCTAAGAATTATTTTCAAAACATTCCAGATTTTCAGTCTATAATAACTTGTATTAGGTAATACTCTAGTTGGAACTGACAGGGACAAGGTTTGGGATAAGGAATATTGGTCATGTTTAAACCAAGGAAGTCAAGATGGCATAGGAAAAGTATCTTGACAGCAAAAGGAATCATCACCATAACAGAAAAATTCCCCATGAAGTGGGAGAAAATGTTTATGTGTCATACAACAAGCAGGGCAACAAACCAAAATACACAATAAGCTCACAAAACTTAACAATAGAAGGGCAAACAACCTCATTGAAAAGGGAGGGGAAGATGTGGGCAGAGTCTTCTCCAAAAAAGAGAGCTAAAGGACCAACTTATATAAGAAAAAAAAAAAAAAAAAGCTCAAAGTCACTGATGATGAGAGATTGCTGATGAAAACAATGAGATACCATTTTCCACCTGTGAGAATGTCACACATTAGAAAATACAGAAACACAAACTGATTGATAGAGAGGTTCCAGGTTAGCCTGGGGGTGCCTCTTGCAGGGTGTGTACTCTCTAGGCTCGAGAGAACTCGACTGGAGCCAGCCTGGGCTGCTACTCACTCAGTGACGCAGGATAGAGAGTCTTGACCTCATGGCAGAGTGGTAATGCAATGTCTTTATTGATCAGAGAGACAACACTTTTATAGGATAGAACCAGAAGTGGCAAGTTGGAAACAGAAATGGCTAGGAAAAGGGGTGGAGAAAGGCAAAAGCAGGCTGGGGAGGTAGAAACTTCCTTGGCAACTGTAGCAAGGGTTTTAACTGGTGGGATTAATATTATGCTTCAGGCAGGGAGGGTCTTAAAGATAGATCAAAGGAATGGAATGGGTGGGCTCTTTCAGGTAAACTAATGATTATTTAAATAGGCCATAGTATCAGGAATGCAGGGTGGAACAGGGGGAGCTGGCTTAATTCCCAACATCTCCCCCTCTCTTTTTATCTAATGGTTATAATATCAGGAACATGGGTACTTTGTGAGGCAGGGAGTCTGATAGGACGAGGCACACCTTTGGGGTTACTCCTGTCCTTCCTTGCTCAATCAACCTCTCAGTAGAGAGAGAGAGACTAACAGGATAGATGCACTCCTCAGGTCAAACCCTGCCAAGCTCAACCACATACTCACAGTTTCCTGACAGGCTGTAGGAAAAAAAGAATTCTACATTGCTGTTGGGAATATAAATTGGTTCAACTTCTGCAGAGAACAGTCTGCAGATTCATCAGAATACTTGAAATGGACCTACCTTATAACACAAACACATACACAAACACATCTCACTACAGTTCTGGAATTTGTTCTGTTTGTGAAGTTCTGTTTTCTTCTTTGCATTTCAGTTTACTAAAAACTTGCTGATGCACCTTTAATATCACTATTTTCTAGTCTGTGTGCAGTCTATTAATGAGTCTATTGGAGACATTATAAATCTATTTAGTAAAGTAATTTTGAGTTTCAGTATTTCCCTTTGATTGCTTTTTGGAAGTTTCACAACTCAGTTGACTTTACTCTTTTGTTCTCATAAGTTAGCTAGTTTTTCAGTGATTAATTTCAGCCTATAAATTAGAATAATTTTAATTTTTCTGTATGCTAATTCCATAATTTGGTGTAATTTTTCTCCTCATACCAATTTTTGATTTGTCATTTTGGACTCATTTCTTTTTCTTTTTTCTTCCTTTTTCATTGGGTAGTGTGGAGTTTTATGTCAATTTCATGCTATGGACTAAGTGTTCTTATCTACTTTCCCTCAATTTGTATATTAAAGTCATGGTGGTGAATCCTTCCTATTACAACCCTTATACAAGAATGAACATACATGATATATCTTACTCAATGTGCACACACACACAAAAAAAAAAAACATGAAAAGACATAATAAAAGGATGGTTTGGCATAAGTCAGGAAGAAAGAACAGTACAAGGGCCAGGTGGCAGTGCACCTGGTTTAGTGCACATATTACAAAACACAAAGACCCAGGTCCAAGCCCCCGGTCTCCCCCTGTAGAGGGGAAGCTTCACACATGGTGAAGTAGTGCTGCAGGTGTCTCTCTTTCCGTCTCCCTATCTCCCCTTCCCTCTCAATTTCTCTCTGTATCATAAATGAATAAATAAATTAAAATAAATAAAATATTTCTTACAAAGAAAAAACCCTGCAGACTTTAAATTTATCTGAATCTTGTCATTATATTTCCTAGTTCCTATAGTTATGAGAGATAAGTGTGTAACCCAGAGTATAAAATGTCTTATAGCAGCTAAAATTGCTTGGTACATCTGATTAACAGTCTGACACTGTTTGGTTTCTGTTGTTAAGTATAGTGCAAAAATCTTCAATTTGTTATTGAGGGGCCATGGGGACCCTGGATCACATCTGCTCTTACTGCAGCCCCATAGAAAGTTCCGCAATAGGGACCTACAGGATGGGATCTGGAACAATAAATGTCTAGTAAATGAGATTACAATCAATCAGAAAGAGAGAGAGAGAGAGAGAGAGAGAGAGAGAGAGAGAGAGAGAGAGAGAGAAGAAGAAGAAGAAGAAGGAAGAGGAGGAGGAGGAGGAGGAGGAGGAGGAAGAAGACGAGGAATAAGAATGTGGGCCAGTGACTTACAAGAGTGAAACACTAAATATTTGAAGGCAAGGCAAACACCCATCTTCTTTTATTTTTTCTTCCTCTCTCTCTCTTCCTTTCCCTGCCCATCCTCCCCAGGTGTAAGTTTCAATTGATTCAAGTACTATTCCAGACACATCTCTTTTGCAGGTTTAGCTTTGGGCTTTTAAAAAAGAAGAGCTCAGAAAGGTGAGATAGCTTCTGACCTTAGCAATTATGAATTCATACTATTTTATTTCCCACTCAGGGAACGATGTTATCAGGAAAAAAAAAAAAACAGCAATAATAATTTAATGAAAGGTAAGAAGAGGGAGTCAGGCAGTAGCAAAGCGGGTTAAGCGCACGTGACGCAAAGCGCAAGGACAGGCATAGGGATCCCGGTTGAGCCCCCAGCTCCCCACCTGCAGGGGAGTTGTTTCACAGGCTGTGAAGCAGGTCAGCAGGTGTCTATCTTTTTCTCCCCCTCTCTGTCTTCCCCTCCTTTCTTCATTTCTCTCTGTCCTAACCAACAATGACGACATCAACAAAAATAAAAACGAGGGCTACAAAAAGGAAATAAATATTAAAAAACAAGCAAGAAGAACAGGTGAGAATCATTAAATATTTGTAAAATTAATCCTTGTAACCCTAAGCACAAGCATCCTAAATGCTTGGATTGAGAAGTCTTATCTACATGAACATCACACCCAAAAGGCAGCAGTGGGGGAGAAGTTTGCATTGTTTCAAAGTCTTGTATGGCTCACACTCATCATCCTTTGATTGGTCAACACAAATTTAGACTATGCTGTCTGACTGGCTCAGGTGAAGCTGGATGTCATGGACTCCAGGTGTTCTTGATAAAGTTTTTGGAAAATGTAGTCATTACATCCCGGGATCTAGGCCAATTTCCTCTTCCCAATACTGATTACAAATAACATAATATTTATTAATGTACTTATTGTGGAGCAAAGTTATTTAATAAATGACATTGAGATATTAGTGTTATATAACAAAAATGGTATCTGTTCATACTCCTCAATATAATTAAGATAAATTATAGATAAGTCAATGAGATTGCTATTTTTCACAAAGAATTTTCAACTTGTGTTGCTATCACATCTGAACTGAAAATAAGTGATGTTCATTTTCAAAATATATATGTTAAATAACTAGAGGAAATGTAATTGAAATTTTGGGAAAAAAATAGTACTCACTTCTTTTAATTGCCATCAGAGTTATTCCTTGGACCCGGCACTACAAACCCCCTTTTCTCAGCAGCCTTTTTTCTTTTCTTTCTTTCTTTCTTTCTCTTTCTTTTTTCCTTTTCCCTATTTTTCTATTTTATTTGATAGGACAGAGAAAAAGTGAGAAGGGAAAGGGAGTTAGGGAGAAAGACAGAAAGACACCTGTGGACTTGCTTCACTACTCTTAAAGCATCCCCCTAAAAAGGAGTAAATTTTATTATGGTCTCACAAGTCAATTTTCCCAGGTCCTATTACTCCTGCCTTCATAGATAAGTACCGTCTATACCACATCTACCAAGACATAGATCTTAGTGAAGATCACATGCCTTTGAAATTAAAATTTTGCATATAAAATCATTGTATATTTCTGAAGATGTATTTATTGTTTGCGTCTTTAATTTTATTAGGGGTTTATATAGTCTTTAACATATATGCACAACCTCTCATTTCCTCGTTTGGTGTCTAAGAGACACAGTAGGATTCCTGTACCCCTTCATCCTGTCCCTGTCCCTTTCCTTCCTTCCATAGAGTTCTTTACTTTGGTACAAGTTGATTCTAAATAAATCAAAGATTTATAGTTAGACTAGATACTATCACTTCTTAGAGGGAAACATAGGCAGAACTCTCTTTCATATAGGTTTTTGCAGCATCTTAATTGATTTGAATCCAATCGCAAAAGAAAACAGAACCAAAATTAGACCAATAGGATTACATTAAATTGAAAATTCTTCTGAATAGCAATGGAAATAACAATCCTAACACAGAGAACCCACACACACAGAGTGGTAGAAAATTGTTATGTGTCATACACTGGAAAAAGGACTAATAACTGAAATACATGACAAACTCAACAATAAAAAGACAAACAACCCCAATTAAAAAATGAAGGGAAGCTGTGGGCAGTATCTTCTGCAAAGAAGAGATACAATGGATATATGTTACTGATGATGAAGGAAATGCAAATAACACCTATGAGATAACACTTCACAACTGTGAGAATGTCACACATTAGAAAAGATTGAAACAACAATTATTGGAGAGGCTGTGGGGGGAAAGTGACTCTCTTACATTGCTGGTGTGAATATAAATTGGTCCAGTCTCTGTGGGAAACAGCTGGGAGACTTATCAGAAATTTAGAAATAGACCTACCTTATGACCCAGGGAAAACAAAGACACCTATCAGAAAAGACCTTTGCACACCTATGACCATAACAGCACAGTTTGTTATGGCCTAAACTCGGAAGAAACCCAGATGCCCAGCAATAGCCTAAGGAAGTTATGGTACCTATACACAATTGAGTACTATGCAGCTATTAAAATGAAGAGTTCATCTCCTATGTAAATCATGGTCAGACCTGAAGGCATCATGTTGAGTGAGGCAAGCCTGAAAGAGAAAGACCAATATCAAATGATCTCACTTAGACACTTAAAGCTGGAACATAATAACAAGGAATAGTAAGAGGAAAAAATAAGGTTTTTAATCTGCCCCTCACTCTATTGTCTTTGTGTATCCCAGTGCTCTTTCTCAAACTGAATTAGTGTTCTAGAGTGTTCTTAGGTGTATTCCATGTTTTTACTCTTAAAGCCTTATTGATGTTGCAGTAATATAACAGAGTAAATAAAGGTTAAAAACATTCTTAGGGAGAAATTTCAGAGACAAGAAGTTAGTTTACTAACCTTCCATCCTTGTTTGACAAAGTGTTGGTATTATGATTTTCCTGAGGTTAGACAGTATTATGAAGAAAGCTTGGGTCCCGTTTCACAATGGTTACTTTTCCCTGCTTTCTGCTTGAGGCATTTGATTTGCAGCCCTGTCTCTCAGCAACTGTAGTTTCTCAGGGACATCTGAAATCACCTAATCTTGCTGCTTAAAAAGTCACCAGTCACCTCAGTAGGTGAAGAAAATCAATTCAAAGAGAAATAAAAGTTCTATTGCACAATACTTTAATAAAGCTTTTTTATTGTCTTGGCACAAATAATGTTAACCCATTTTTTACTGAGTTAGCAGAGAGTCTCTAATGTTTTCTTGTGATATGTTGGAGAGGAACAGCATTCTTTAATTTTGTAATTGAAATTAACTTTTTTATTTTTTTAAGTTAACCTGAGTCTCTAGACTGATATCAGAAGTTTTCCTTAGCCTTTTGTCCTTACTGTGAACTAATAAGGAACAAGGAGTTAGTTTACTAACCTCCCCTCCATGTTTGGCAAAGCTTCAGTATTGTAATTTTCCTTAGGTTAAGCAGTATTATAAAGGAAGCTGTGGTCCCATATCAAAATAGTTATTTTCCCCCCTGATTTCTGCTTGAGGAAGAAAAACTTTTTTTTTCTCTTACATGTTCTGTAAAATTTATTTGAAGTTTTTGAAAATAAATGTAGGTTTCCACTCAGACCCACTCATTTAAATTTCAAGCATATTCACCCACCACATTCTTTTTTTTTTCTTCAAATTTCTTAGTGTTTCCACCAGTCACTTGATCAACTTCTACTTTAGTTAGATGGATTATCTGCAATCTCTTTGGATTTCATAGTAACTGTTAGTCCTGGGATCACAATTCTTTGATGAGTATAAGGAAAATAGTAGCTTCTTAGTTTTCTCAGTTCTGTTCTTATTGAGTTATCCATGAGTGACAACTTCTCTTTACTGTGTTGGAGCTGAAACAATATGCTTATCCTCTGGATTTTATTTGGAAATTGTCCCTGTAACCTGGAACAAGAATCTTCTTGGTTGTATTGATTTTAATATAATTTGTAATCATTACTAAAATGAGCATATTTTCTGGAGGAATGTACTCTGTTAAAATATTATCCTAACTGGATTATATTGAAATTATAATTATGGTGACATATTATTAATATTGCTATAGAAAATAACATCATTTAGGGTTTTTCATTTTGAGTAACTTTTAGAAATACATTTTAAACACTGTGCTTGCTTACTACATATGTGGTGTAAATACGTAGATTTTTGTACACTTGATAGTGACTCCATATATTGGTTATGTTTTTCTAATTCTAATTGTAAAGACCTTAAATGATTTGTCACTGGATAAACTTATAAAAATATTTAGCATACTCTGAGAATGTTAAAAATCCTGACACAATCTGGGAGATTATTTAATGGGTAAAGCGCTTATCCTTACTAGACACTGGGCTCAATCATCACCATATGAAAGTACCATGGACAGCACCAAGGGAAAACCATGAATGTTTAACTGTTGCTTTGGTATCTCTCCTCAGTCCTCCTCTCCCTCCTTCACTTCCTCCTCCTTCTCCCTTTTTTCAACTTTTTGGTGGGCATCATCATGAGAACTTCTTGTGAGGTGTTGGACTCCAAGCATAGTTCCCATACTCAATCCCTTGCAGTACAAGTGCCAGTGTGATGTCTGATTCTCGTTTGTTGACAAAAATATAGAGAGAAGGAGGGTAGGGAAATGTATTCTTATAAACAAATGCATTTGGGGAGGTGTATAAAAACTAGTTTTTATGCAAAAATACTTCATCTGTACAGATTTTATCACAGAACGTCTTTAGTTTCACTAAGAATACATATAACCTAAATCTCTGAGAGAGAAGGAAAAATTCTTTTTCAGTGGAAATCCTCTCAAAGAATCTTTCAGAGAAACCAGTTTGGCAAGTTATTTAACAAATTATTTTTCTCAGATAGTGTATTATGATAAACTAATTGTTCTTATTTAATAGAAAATCTTAGTTAGTGACTGAATCACTGTAAATCGTGTACAGCCTCATTGCTATAGCAACAAAGGCAGCAAGGTACATAGAAAATACTGTGCCACCTACCAGGTTTCTCAAATTAAATTTTTTCTGAAGTGTAAAATAGGCTTATACAATATACATGATATTCAATTTATTATAAAAAGTACTAGAATGTTTAAAAATTTGTGCAGGACAGATTGTTAAAATAATCTGAGCTATTTGTAAACATTACTTCATATAATACAAGGTCTAGGAGTATTATTTGGAAGTAATTTAGAGAAATTGATGGCACTTCTTCAGGTTTTCTCTTTAAGTTTGAAATTTCTCTAGTGTGCCAGTTAAAAGTATTTATATTAATTTGTTTAAAATGATGTAAGCATGGTCCAGGAGGTGGCACAGTGGATAAAGCATTGGACACTCAAGCATGAGGTCCTGAGATCAATCCCCAGCAGCACATGTACCAGAGTGATGTCTGGCTCTTTCTCTCTCTCCTTCTATCTTTCTCATTCATAAATAAATATAATCTTTTAAAAAATGATGTAAGCAGTATAATAAATTGACTGATGAGGTACATTCCAAATATATATTGATATTCAGAGCTCCTAAATACCAATGAATTAGGAAGACATAAAGCAACAAAATAGAGTATGATTATAATGAGGAAAGATACTGAGGTAAATGCCAATTATCTTTCTTTTTCTGTGAACCAATCTTCTAAGAAGATGAAGATGTATATGCAAATAACTTAAACAGTGATGCACAGCGGTTACCTCAAATTGTGTGCTAAAATTCCATCAGTGATGCCCTTGTATATAGGCAGCTCTCTATCTCTTGGAAATATCCACCACACCCTACCCCCTGATTTTTTTTTCCAGAATTGGGCTATTTAGAGAGGGGGTATTGTGTACTTTACCATTGCTTAAACAGCCTTTTAATGCTTAGTTCCTCTTTCCAGGAACATAGTCATGTATGGGAAAAAGGAAGAATCGCAAAGATGAAGAAAGTGCTTTTATGTTCCAAGGAACCCAAAATCCAAGAGCAGAAATGGGAAGGGATATATAACTGAAACCTGCAAACACCTTTATAAAGACAAAGACTGGGGCTGGTTGGTGGGTCACCTGATTGAGCACACATGTTACAATGCTCAAAAAGACCCAGGTTCAAGGCCCCAGTCACCACCAGCTGGGAGAAAGCTTTGCGAACTTTCTCATACTCATCCTTTCCTTAGAGACTTCTCTGCCTGGTATTGTGAGTTCTATTAATCAAACAGTAGAAAGGAAAGAAAAAAAAAGCACGATAAAGATAGCTACAAATGTTGCTTCTTCTTGAAATAAAGGAGCTGGCAATTGGTTTTCAAAAATATCTTTGCAAAGAATGAGACAAATTTCAATTTTGTGTGTGTGTGGCACATAGAACAGCAAATATATGGACTCAATACATATATAGGCCTTTTGAGTGTCGTCACAAAAGGCAAGCTAGTATCAGGAGCAATAAGAGCAAAGCACAGCTGTCTTCACACAAAGAACTATCAAAGACAGCTTGCTAACAGTAGGGGACTCACCTGCTGTAGCAGTGCTCTGTGGCTGACGAAACTGAAGAAAGTATTTGTTTACGTTTTCATACCTGGATTTTGAAGGCTCTCTACCCAGTTCATTTTACTAGCAGTACTTATTAATACAATTATTTCTTTGTTATTACATTTGTATTTTATTTATTTATTCTCTTTTGTTTCCCTTGTTGTTTTATTGTTGTAGTTGATGTCGTCGTTGTTGGATAGGACAGAGAGAAATGGAGAGAGGAGGAGAAGACAGAGAGGAGAGAGAGAGAAAGACAGACACCTGCAGATCTGCTTTCACCGCCTATGAAACAACTCCCCTGCAGGTGAGGAGCGGGGACGGGGAGGCTCAAACCCGGATCCTTACACTGGTTGTTACGCTTTGCACCACCTGCACTTAACCCACTGACCTACCGCCCAACTCCCACTAATAAAGTTATTTCAAACTTATTTTCTAGAATTTCTTACTTTGGGGAGAGTGGGGTCAGAGACGATCTTGTTATATTTATGATATGACAACGTGAAATTTTTTAAGACTCTAAGTATATTCTTAGTAGTTTACATTGTATTCAGTTTTTTTCCCCTCCATCTCTAGCACAAAACATCTGTGAGGCTGTAATATTAAGGGCCAAATGATGATTGTTGAGCCAAACCGAATACTGCGATGCCCCACCCCATCCCCCGAGTCCCTGCTTCTTTAGGACTTTATGATTCAGGCTGTCTGAGAGCATGAAGCGGTGAAGCCACTTGGCTTTTGGAATTGTCCTCAAGTCTACAAATGTCATTGTGATAAAAACAAACAAACAAACAAACAATGACTCTGTATTAACTGTCTTAAGCATTATCATGTCTGTACCCTGTTAACAGTCGGTGTGTCTGCCGCCCTGGTCTCGAAACACATCTGTATAGAGAAGTCAGCATCGGTTTTGTTAAATAAAGCAACTCTAAATATTAAAAAAAAAAAAAAAAAAAGGCAAGCTGTAGTTAAAGTGCAGTCAGGATCTTTTGGTGTGGGATGGTCATTAAATACTATGGGACTTTCATTGTATCCTATCAGAAGAGAAGCAAATGTTATTCTAGTTCATTTAAGTCATAACCTCTATAAATTATGATAAATAAGAGTTATATTAGTTATGCTGCTTTAATATGAATTAATGATACTTGGTTTTGAAGAAGATCTAAGTAATAAGTGATTAAATTCTACTGAGTTAATCTGACAATGATGTTGAGTCCAATCCCTTTTCTGGCTCTTTTTTTTTAAATATTTTCTTTCTTTTTTCTTTTTTATTGTTATAATTATTGTTGTTATTGATGTCATCGTTGGATAGGACAGAGAGAAATGGAGAGAGGAGGGGAAGACAGAGAGGGGGAGAAAAAGATAGACACTTGCAGACCTGCTTCACCGCCTGTGAATAGACTCCCCTGCAGGTGGGGAGCGAGGGGCTCAAACCCAGATCCTTATTCAGGTCCTTGCGCTTTGTACCATGTATGCTTAACCTGCTACCCTACTGCCCGACTCCCCCCTTTTCTAGTTCTACCATGAAGCATGTCAGTCAGGGGCCAGGTGGTGGTGTGCTCAGTTGAGTGCAGACATTACCATGCACAAAGATCCAGGTTGTAGCCTTTGTGCAGGGAAGAAGATTTATGAGTGCTTTTTTTCCCCTCTCTCCTTCTCTATCTTCCTTCTTCCTCTCAATTTACCTTTGTCCTGTCAAATAAAATGGAAAGATAGAGAGAAAAAAAAAAGGCTACTAGGAGCAATGGATTTGCCATGCAGGCGGGCATTAATACCAATCAAACAGAAACAGGCCACTAGCCACTTGCCTTTGACATCCCATTTTATTTTTTTAATAATGCTTTATTTATTTGTTGTAATTAATGCAAACTGCTTAGAGATAGGATATAGTAAGTGGTACCAGGAATAGGATCTGTAAACTCTAGAACAGGGATGAGGAACTTTTTTTCTGCTAAGGGCTGTTCAGATACTTACATCATTTATGGTTCATACAAAATTATCAATTTAAAACTTAGCACTTAATGTTGATATGGAAAAAACTCTTAGACTTGTTGAATTTCTTTCTTTTTTTACTTTAATTTAGTTGTATAAAATAGCAAAATAGAAAATATCAACAAAACTATAGGATAAGAGGGGTAAAATTCCACACATTTCCCACCACCAGAGTTTCATATCCCACCCCCTCCACTGGAAGCTTTCCTATTCTTTATCCCTCTGGGAGCATGGATCCAGGGTCATTATGGGGTGCAGAAGGTGGGAGGTATGGCTTCTGTACTTGCTTCTCCACTGGACATGAGCATTGGCAGGTCAATCCATACTCCCAGCCTGTTTCTTTTCTTCTTTTTATCTAATTTTTATTTATAATGCAGAAATATTGACAAGACCATAGAGTAAGAGGGGTACAATTCCACACAATTCCCACCACCAGAACTCCTTATCCAATTCCCTCCCTTGATAACTTTCCTATTCTTTATACCTCTGTGAGTATGGACCCAGGATCATTGTGGGGTGCAGAATGTGGAAGGTCTGGGTTCTGTAATTGCTTCCCCACTGAACATAGGCATTGGCAAGTTATTTTATACTACCACCCTGTCTCTCTCTTTTCCTAGTCGGGTAGGGATCTGGGGAGGTGAGGCTCCAGGACACATTGGTGGGGTCATCCGACCAGGGAAATCAAGTTGGCATCATGGTATCATCTGAAACCTGGTGGCTGAAAAAATAATTATGATATAAAGCATAACAAAGTGTTGACTAATCATGAACTTAAAGCCAAGAATATTGCAGATGAAGATTTGGGGGTCTCTGTTTTGGAAAACGATAGTAGGTCTATTTTACGTATAATCCAGAGGGCTCATGACTTACTAGTTTTTGCTTGAACCTGACATCTAATATTCAGGTGGACCCAGATTATTGTCTGGGAAGATAGTGTCATAGTTGGAAAAAGGACTAGAAAGCTGGATCAGGGAAGAGAATAGCTCCCAAATATGGGAAAAGTATATAAATATTGTTAACTGTAAACCTCATCTATTTGATCTGGGGCCCATAGTCTGCACAGGAGCCTATGTAACCTCTGCATCTCTGTAGGTCTGAGTTCTCATTCTGTGGTCACAGCTAAGAACATTCCAGGCTGCACTAATTTCAGGACCCATCTTCCTTGGTTGGTAGGTAGAGTATGTTTTCCAACCTCCCTTCAAAAAATGGAACATTCCCTACCATTGTTAATCCATACTGAGGGTCAGGTCCAATAGGGGCCCACAAAGGGGTCCATTATGTTGTTCCTGATGGAGATGACCAATGACAGTGGCGAGAGGGATCTGTTAGAGATTTAGGCCCGTTGTGTCTATGTGGGAATCCCAAGACTCCTTGTCTAGGGCTCCAGGTGATGCTGTGGCCTAGAAGTGACTAAAGAGTCATTATTATAGTATGCCAGTCTCTTGCCCTTATTTAGCTTTTGCATTCCTTACTTTGTCTAACAAGGTTAGCTTTGGAGTAACTGAGGGACGTGCAATAGGAGGTTGATGAAGAGGGTATCCAGGTCTCTGTAGAAACTGTTTCATTGGGTACTTTATGGTGTCTTTTGGGGTCTTTCTACTTGTTTGCTACATTTATTGACTTAACTGCAAACTTTTGTGCACTTTTACTTTAAGGTATATGTGTTTTCCCTTAACTTATAGATACATGTATATATGCTCTATCTCATGGGCCCTGGTCTATATCTAGCTAGGTTTTGAGGTTTTGTTAAGAAGTGCACCATCCAAAAATGGAATTAAGGAGTCATATGAGGTAGGAAAGGTCTCACCAGAGTAATGAAGCTGAAGGGTTGACATTCCATTCCTGAAGTCTCTGGACACAGTCTGAAACGAAACATGCAGTGATGGTACTGGTTGTATCGATCCCAGCCTTATACTATCTTTCCCTGGTGTGGCTGGGCTCTGGAGAGATGGGGGGTCCAGGACATATTGGTGAAGTTGTCTGCCCAGGGAAGTCAGGATGACATCATGGTGTTGGGCATTACACCAGCTCCCCTGCATTGCTTGATACTATGACCTATTTACATAATCATTGTTTTGCCTGAAAGATCCCCACCCATGCCTGCGGGGTACATAAATCCCTCCTGCCTTCTACCTTCCCAGAGTGCCTTGTTTTCTCCACCCCCTTTCCTAGTCAATCCCATTCCCGACTTGCCACTTCTGTTTTTACCCTATAAATCCCACTGCTGTTCCTGGTTTCATTTTCTTTCTCTTCCATGTCCCAACCTGGAGAAGACCTGGAGAAGGGCTGGCGTGCATAGTGGGAGGCAGCCATTTTGCTAGCTACATGTGGCCCAAACCCGCTGTGCTCAAGCCCAACTCTAGAGCATCCGCATCAATAAACAATTGTTTTACCACACAGCCACGAGTTCCTTTTCTCTCTCCAGGGAAGTTATCCAGCATCAGGGTAGCATCTGAAACTTGGTGTCCTAAAAAAGCATTAAGATATAAAGCAGAACAAATTGTTTAATAATTTGGAGCCTAAAAGCAAGAATATAGCAGATGGGATTTAGGGTCTCCATTTTGGAAAAAGTAGGTCCATTTTAGGTATATTCTAAGGAGCCCATGACTTTAGTAATTTCTGCCTGAGCCCAATAGCTAACATGCAGGTGGGCCAAAGGTATTATCTGATGGATGTTGTCAGGGTTGGAAATAGGAATAGGAAGCTGGATTAGGGAATGAACATAGCTCCAAATCTGGAAAAAGTATATAAATATAAATACAAATACTGTTAACTGTAAACCCCATCAATTTAATTTCTAGTCGTCCCTAAAGTCAACTGATTTCATGTTGTGAGCTAGAATTTGCCTACCCTTGCTCTAGAACCTCAGGCCGGAAAGTCTGATGCACTACTATTGTGTTTTATACCAGGACCTTGATAGTACATTTCAACAAGTTTACCGTAATAGAGAATAGAATATCACATCCTCTGGAAGAGGATCTCTCTTCTGAATTTTCAAGCAGATTTCCAGAGAGTTATTCTATTTACCATGACTTAACTGAACTGCCTACCATTAAACCAATCATGTAAACAAGGTCATGTTTTTACTTTGTCATTCATATCATAGAATCAATACAGGATTTCTGTGAATCTCATGTTTGAAAAAGAAAGAAATGGGTTTGGAGAGAGCTAGATGTTCTATATGAAGAAAATCAGAAGCTTCAACAAACCATATCATTTAGATAGTAGTTTTCTGGAGGGATTTTTTTTTCTGAGCTTTGTGAGCTAAATGTAAAAAAAAAAATGCATTTGGATTCTTTCTTTTAATAATCACAGTATGGGGGATATTCACATTATAACAATATAAGCAGTCATTTCAACTGAAGTTTTTAAAAAAGTGTAAAAAAAGAAAAGAGAGAGAGATGCAGAGATACAAAGCACTAGGCAAAGCTGACAGATTGGTGCTCAGGGACATACATTGTTTGAAATCAGAATCTCAGTAACCTTTCTTTTACCCTCCTCCCTTTTTTTGTTTTGTTTTTGTTTGTTTTTTGTTTTGATTTTCTTTAAAGTGTTTATATCCCTAGTTTTAAAAGTTAAATTGTGCTTGATGTTTTCTAGATAATAAGAGCTGCCCTGCTGTGTGTGTGTTTTCTTTTCTTTCTGATGAAAGTCTTGCTTTTTAAATACCTCTTGCATAGTTTCATAAATGCTTAAATATTTGAAATCTGAACATAATACTTTGCCAAAGAAATTTGATTTTGACTTCAGACAGAGTCTTTAATTGGATGCTTTCATTTTGCATTCAAGATGATGGGAAATAGAAAGGAAAGGAGACACAGGAGGGCATAAAAGCAAATAAATGTTTTCAAAGCAAATCCCTGTGAAACAGACTATCTTGTGCTAACATTTATTTATTTATTTTAAAATTTATAAGCTTTACAATTATTTATTGATTTTCTCCAGATAAATATTGGGGGTTGGGTGGTGGCACACCCAGTTAAGTGCACATAGTACTATGCAAGGACCCAGGTTCGAGCACCCACTCCTTACCTGAAGCAGAGACATTTCACAAGAGCTGAAGCAGGTCTTCAGGTGTCTTTTTCTCTCTTCCTCTCTGTCTTCTTCTCCTCTCTCAATTTCTCTCTGTCCTATAAAATCAGATAGAAAGAAAATAAGACAAAAAAAAAAAAAGGAAAAAATGGCACTGAGCCCCAGCGATAACCCTGGTGGCAATAAATAAAAACTTAAATAAATAATAATTAAGTATTATTTATTTACTCTACCTATATGCCATTAAATCTTGGTGTCATTTTATTGAATAAATGATTACATAAAATTAAAAACATGGACAAGTTTTATTACTTATTGTCTACTATGTGACTTGAGAAAAATAATTAGTAAATATATTTGTGTGTATCAGAGAATCATTAAACCATTTGCATGTTGTTTAAAAAGGAATGATTACAGTTTATGTGAAACCATGGCACCATAAAATTCTGATGTCAGCTTCAGAGTTTTCAAATTAAAGAGATTATATTATCATACGTATTAAAGATGAGATAATTAAGTTTAGGAAAATGTTTACCTCATGGCTTTGCAAATAAAATATAATGAGGCAAATATCTATATGTTAATAATACTATCTAGTTGCATTTGTAGCAGACTTGTAGACCCAATGTAGTTTCATTTTCGAAGAAGTTATCCAACTTGGGACATATATTTTGAATGTGGTTAGTTCAACAATCCAAGATCTTAATTTAAGAAATTGCCTAAAGAAACACAGATGGTAAGATGTTCTTTCTCTTTTATAGAACTTTGGTATAATCCTTTCTTGTTTCATTCATCAGTACTTTTGCCAGTACCTGGTTGATGTGAAAATGTGGTTTTGCTTTCACATTCTAGAACCACAAAGAAGAATCTGAGAGTGAAGAAGTACTTGTGACATGAGGGCCCCAAGGAATTATTTATCTTTTCAAAGCTTCAAGGAAACTGAATTTAAAGTTTATGTCACGATCAAAAAGCACTAGATATGGAAAATTCTATTATGAAAGATCAATAATGTTATAACTTCCTAGATTATGACAGTGCTGATAGTTTTCCTTGTCTCTCTTCTTTCTCATTGAGGTTATGCTGTTTTATGAAATTGTTCTGATGGAGAGTATTCTTACACATCATCCCAAAGGAAGTGTTGACATACCTCAGCTTAGTCATGCTATTTTCCCTCCACTCTAACCTCTTTCGCCTCTTCCTCATTTAAACTGGACCTTCTCACATTTAGTAACTTCAGATCTGCATGTGTAGGCCAAGGGCTTCTTTAGGCTTCATCTTGCTTTTTAGATCACACATATACGTGAAAAGATACAATATTTGTCTTTCTCCATCTATCTTATATTCTTATACTTCATATGCCTTCTTTGAAAAACAATAACAATTTAATGAATAAAAAAGTATCCCTGGTCTATGCAGGTGGTATGTTTGTTATAAAAAAAAGGGGGGGACTAGGTGGTGGCACACCTGGTTAAATTTTCACATTACAGTGCTTAAGGATCCGGGTTCAAGTCCCTGGTCCCCACCTGCAGAGGAAAGCTTCACAAGTGGTGAAGCAGGGCTGCAAGAGTCTTTCTGTCTCTTTCCCTCTCTTTATCTCCCCCTTCGTCTCTATCCAAGAATAAGTAAATTTAAAATATCTATAATAAATAAAATAAAATAAGAACACAATTCAAGGAATGGCCAAAGATGATTAATTTCACCTTTATGCATGATCATCATCATCATCATCATCATCATCTTCTTCATCATCATCATTATTATTATTATTATTTCCATGACAGTTATTGCTAGGATTCAATGCCTGCATGAACAATCCATTGCTCTAACTGACCATTTTCCTCTCCTCTCCTCTCCTCTCCTCTCCTCTCCTCTCCTCTCCTCTCCTCTCCTCTCCTCTCCTCTCCTCTCCTCTCCTCTCCTCTCCTCTCCTCTCCTCTCCTCTCCTTCTCCTTCTCCTTCTCCTCTCCTCTCCTCTCCTCTCCTCTCCTCTCTTCTCTTCTCTCCTCTCCTCTCCTCTCTTCTCCTCCTCTTCTCTTCTCTTCACTTCTCTCCTTTCCTCTCCTCTCTCCTCATCTCTTCTCTTCTCTCCTCTCCTCTCTTCTCCTCCTCATCTCTTCTCTTCTCTCCTCTTCTCCTCTCCTCTCTTCTCCTCATCTCTTCTCTTCTTTCCTCTCCTCCTCTCCTGCTCTCTTCCTCTCTCCTCCTCTCCTCTTCCCCTCTTCTCCTCTCCTCTCCTCTCCTTCTCCTCTCCTCTCCTTTCCTCTCCTCCTCTCCTCTCCTCTTCTCTCCTCTCCTCTCCTCTCTTCTCTCCTCTCCTCTCCTCTCCTCTCTTCTCCTCCTCTTCACTTCTCTTCTCTCCTCTCCTCTCTTCTCCTCCTCATCTCTTCTCTCCTCTTCTCCTCTCCTCTCTTCTCCTCATCTCTTCTCTTCTCTCCTCTCCTCTCTTCTCCTCCTCATCTCTTCTCTTCTCTCCTCTTCTCCTCTCCTTTCTTCCTTCTCCTCATCTCTTCTCTTCTCTCCTCTCCTCTCCTCCTCTCCTGCTCTCTTCCTCTCTCCTCTCCTCTTCCCCTCTTCTCCTCTCCTCTCCTCTCTTATCTTTCATTTTTTGCTGCCTTTGTTTCCTTTCTTTGATAGGTCAGAGGGAAATTGGGAGGGGAGGTGAAGATAGAGACAGAGCGAGAACAGAGAGAGAGAGAAAAAAAAGAGTTGTAGCACTCCTGAAGTTTCCCTTCTACAAGTAGAAATCAGGCACTTGAACCAGGCTCCTTCCACTCAGTAATGTTTGTGTTGAACTGGGTGTGCCACTGCTGACCCTGGATATGTTATTTTTAATAACTAGCATAAGAGTAGGAAAAAGAGTTACTCGGTTCACAGAGAGGGTTGTTAAACACATGCTCCATTATAATAGCATTTATTCTTTGACTAGATTAAGAACACTGATTGATTCAGGCTAAGATAAGAAATTTTATTTGGTTGGATTTAGGGATTTGAATTAGAGTGGAAAACAATACTTATCAGATTTAGGGACATTGAGCAGGTTAGAATAGGAATTTAAATTAGATTAATTTTAGCAAATTGTAGCAGCTCATTCATCCCAGGAATGCAAGGCTGATTCAACATCCATAAGTCAATCAATGTCATTCACCACATCAATAAAAGCAAAGCCAAAAACCACATGATTATCTCAATAGATGCAGAGAAAGCCTTTGACAAAATACAACACCCATTCATGCTAAAAACTCTACAAAAAAAAAAAGGGAATAGATGGGAAATTCCTCAAGATAGTGGAGTCTATATATAGCAAACCTACAGCTAACATCATACTCAGTGGACAGAAGCTGAAAGCATTCCCCCTCAGATCGGGGACTAGACAGGGCTGTCCACTGTCACCGTTACTCTTCAATATAGTATTGGAAGTTCCTCCATAGCAATCAGGCAAGAGAAAGAAATCAAAGGAATACAGACTGGAAGGGAAGAAGTCAAGCTCTCACTATTTGCAGATGATATGATAGTATACATAGAAAGACCTAAAGAATCCAGTAAAAAATTACTGGAAGTTATTAGGCAATATAGCAAGGTATCAGGCTACAAAATCAATGTACAGAAATCAGTGGTATTTCTTTATGCAAACACTAAATCTGAAGAAGAAGACATCCAGAAATCACTCCCATTTACTGTTTCAGCAAAATCAATCAAATACCTAGGAATAAAGTTGACCAAAGAAGTGAAAGACTTGTATGCTGAAAACTATGAGTCGCTACTTAAGGAAATAGAAACTGATACCAAGAAATGGAAAGATATCCCATGCTCATGGATTGGAAGAATAAATATCATCAAAATGAATATTCTCCCCAGAGCCATATACAAATTTAATGCAATACCCATCAAAGTTCCACCAAGCTTCTTTAAGAGAATAGAACAAACACTACAATCATTTATCTGGAACCTGAAAACCCCTAGAATTGTCAAAACCATCTTGAGGAAAAGAAACAGAAATGGAGGCATCACACACCCAGACCTTAAACTATATTATAAAGCCATCATCATCAAAACAGCATGGTACTGAAACAAAAATAGGCACACAGACCAGTGGAACAGAATTGAAAGCCCAGAAATAAATCCCCACACCTATGGACATCTAATATTTGATAAGGGGGCACAAAGGATTAAATGGAAAAAGGAGGCTCTCTTCAATAAACGGTGCTGGGAAAACTGGGTTGTAACATGCAGAAAAATGAAATTGAACCACTTTATCTCACCAGAAACAAAAATCAATTCCAAATGGATCAAAGACCTAGATGTCAGACCAGAAACAATCAAATACTTAGAGGAAAACATTGGTAAAACAGTTTCCCACCTACACCCCTAGGACATCTTTGATGAATTAAACCCAGTTGCAAGGAAGACTAAAGCAGAAACAAACCAATGGGACTACATGAAATTTAAAAGCTTCTGCAAATCCAAACAAACTATGAAACAAACAGAGAGACCCTTCACAGAATGGGAGAAGATCTTCACATGCCATATATCAGACAAGAAACTAATCACCAAAATATATAAAGAGCTCAGCAAACTTAGCACCAAAAAAGCAAATGACCCCATCCAAAAATGGGCAGAGGATATGAACAAAACATTCACTACAGAGGAGATCCAAAAGGCTAACAAACATATGAAAAACTGCTCTAGGTCACTGATTGTCAGAGAAATGCAAATTAAGACAACACTAAGATACGACCTTACTCCTGTAAGAATAGCATACATCAAAAAGGACAGCAGCAACAAATGCTGGAGAGGATGTGGGGACAGAGGAATCCTTTTACATTGCTGGTGGGAATGTAACTTGGTACAGCCTCTGTGGACAGCAGTCTGGAAAACTCTCAGAAGGCTAGACATGGACCTTCCATATGATCCAGTAATCCCTCTCCTGGGGTGATACCCCAAGGACTCCATAACACCCAACCAAAAAGAGGTGTGTACTCCTATGTTCATAGCAGCACAATTCATAATAGCTAAGACCTGGAAGCAACCCAGGTGCCCAACAACAGATGAGTGGCTGAGAAAGCTGTGGTATATACACACAATGGAATACTATGCAGCTATCAAGAACAATGAACCCACCATCTCTGACCCATCTTGGACAGAGCTATAAGGAATTATGTTAAGTGAGCTAAGCCAGAAAGATAAAGATGAGTATGGGATGATCCCACTCATCAACAGAAGTTGAGTAAGAAGATCTGAAAGGGAAACTAAAAGCAGGAACTGACCAAATTGTAAGTAGGGCACCAAAGTAAAAACCCTGTGGTGTGGGGTAGACATGCAGCTTCCTGGGCCAGTGGGGGGTGGGAGTGGGTGGGAGGGATGGGACACAGTCTTTTGGTGGTGGGAATGGTGTTTATGTACACTTCTAGCAAAATGTAGACATATAAATCAGTAGTTAATTAATATGAGAGGGGGAAAATCAATTGTATGTCTCAAAGTTTTTCAAAACACAAACTGAATCTTTTTAATATATAGGCTGTGTATTTGATATGCAGACTCTCTCAAAAGCCTAGACCAAGTAGATTAGAAGCATCCAATAGCACAGCTATATACAAGATCCTGGGTACTGTACAGCAAACCCTAACAAAAGGACTTTTCAAAGTTAACCCAATTACCAAATAATGTGATGATAACATTAACTAACGATTGTCTTTTGGAACCCTAAGACAGCAGGAACCTCACATCTCCTCACATCTATAGACCACCTACTTCCCCCAGTCCTGGAACCCTTGGATAGGGCCCACTTTCCCGTATGCCTCTCCCAATCCATATCAAATAATATCGCATCCACCGATCACAACCTAACCAATGCAATGTTTGCCACCTCAACATGCTTCACTTCAGACTGAGTCCAGAGACTTCAGGTGTGGAATGACAACCCTTCAGCTTCATTACTTGGGTGAGACCTTTCCTTTCATAGTATACTCTAATTTCATCTCAGATGGTTCACTTTCTAACAAAGTCCCAAAACCTAGATATACACCAGTTTCTATGAGAGAGAGCATATCTTCACAGGCATCTATAAACTACTGCAAAATATATACCTGAAAGCAGAAGTACACTAGAGTTTGCAGTGAGTACCTCCCTAACACTTCCTCTCCACTATTCCGAGCTTTGGGTCCATGATTGCTCAACAATTTGTTTAGCTTCGTATGTTAACTCTCTTTTCAGTCACCAGGTTCCAGATGCCATCAGGATGCTGGCCAGGCTTCCCTGGATTGAAGACTCCACCAATGTGTCCTGGAGCTCAGCTTCCCCAGAGACACACCCTACTAGGGGAAGAGAGAGGCAGACTGGGAGTATGGACCGACCAGTCAACGCCCATGTTCAGCGGGGAAGCAATTACAGAAGCCAGACCTTCTACCTTCTGCAACCCACAATGACCCTGGGTCCATGCTCTCAGAGGGATGGAGAGTGGGAAAGCTACTGGGGAGGGGGTGGAATATAGAGATTGGGTTGTGGGAATTGTGTGGAGTTGTACCCCTCCTACCCTATGGTTTTGTTAATTAATCCTTTCGTAAATTAAAAAAAAAAGAGAGTCAACATAAAAAAAGAATAGGAATTTAAATTAGATTAATTTTAGCAAATTGTAGCAGCACAATATTCAGCAAGTAGATTACATTAGACTAGGAATTTGTATTTGATTAGATCTAAAAATTCAACTATTATTAATTTCTGTTTGTTAGATTACAATATATTAGATTAAAGGGGGGCATGCACGGTACACCCAGTTGAGCACATACATTACTGTTCACTAAGACCACAGTCCAAGCCCATTCTCCACCTACAGGAGGGATGCTTTTCTCTACTTCCCCTGCCCTTTTAATTTCTCTCTCTGCTCTATCAAGTGAAACAGAACCAAAAAGGAAAACATGGCCACCTAGAGCAGTGATTTTCAAGTGCAGGCTCCAAGACCCAGTGATGATTTTGATGGGATAAAACACACACACACACACACACACACACACACACACACCACACACACACACACACACACACACACACACACACACACACCAGCTTTGATTAGACTTAGCAGCACTGACTATATAAAATAAGAATTTAGATCAGATTAGATTTAGAAGATTGGAATAGTTTAGTACAATTCAATAGGTATTTAGAAAATCCATAGCAGATTAGAACAAGATTGATTTAGAAATCCATAGCAGATTAGAACAAGAAATTTAGATTAGATCAGTTTAGGATTCATATTTAATTCAATTTAGGAATTTGGATCAGGTTTAATTTGGGAATTTAGAAGTGGATTAGATTTAGGAATTTACCTAGAGTATGAACTTCAGCTTGATAGTTTGATCACATGTAGAAAATTAGATTTGACTAGAATAGGATCTTGTATTTGATTAGACTTAAAATTTAGATTAGAGAAGTTCCTTTCTATTAAGGTAATATTGGTTTATAAGATTGCACACAACTTCGATGGGCCATTTTACCCTCTCTTCAAATTCTAATCTTATCAATGTTACCAAATATACACAAATGGAAGTTTCCATTCTAATCTATTCTAAGTTAGTAAATCTAGTTTGATAGAATATCCTATTCTAATATGACCTATAGCCCTAAATCTAATTTGAATGAAATAGAATCTCTCCCTAGATCTCTGAAGCATAGCTGAGTTACCAAAGGGCCATAAAGAAATAGGACAAATAGGAAGGCGATGTCCATGGATGGCAGGGGAGAGGACCAGCCCCTGGTAGATGAGATATGGCAAGACAGGACTTGAAGGGTAGAATCATTCACCTAAAACATACACAAGTGTGTCAACCAACCATATATATATATTCTGTTCTAATCTGAGGTAAAATCCTACCTCTACTCTGTAATTTCCTAAATCAAATTTAATCTAACTTTCTAAATTTAATCTATTCTAACTTTCTCAATCTAACCTAAATTATCATCTAATCAGCATGCCTATGTCCAACCAAATACATTTTCTCATCTATTTTAATCAATGCTCTTAAATCTAATAAAACAGAAATTTCTATTCCAGGGATTCAGGCGGTAGCACAGCGGGTTAAGCGCATGTGGTGCAAAGCTCAAGGACCAGGGTAAGGATCTGGTTTGAGCCCCTGGCTCCCCACCTGTAGGGGAGTCGCTTCACAGGTGGTAAAGCAGGTCTGCAGGTGTCTAACTTTCTCTCCCCCTCTCTGTCTTCCCCTCCTCTCTCCATTTCTCTCTGTCCTATGCAACAATGATGACAACTATCTTCTTCTAGCGTTTGCCCTTCTTCCGTAGCCAGTTAACAGCATCAGGTTGAGCCTGATGTAAAGTTTCGAGACCTCCTTTGAATCTGGAGAGGTGGCAGTCGTTGACTATGTGGGTCATAGTCTGTCTGTAGCCGCAGGGGCAGTTCGGGTGGTCTCTGGCTCCCCAGCGATGGAACATAGCGGCGCACCGGCCATGGCCTGTTCGATAGCGTTTGAGGAGGGCCCAATCATAACGTGCTAGGTCAAAGCCGGGTTGATGCTTGCAGGGGTCTGTGATGAGGTGTTTGTTCTTGACCTCAGCTGACTGCCAACTCTGTTTCCAAGAGTCTGGAACAGAGAAGTTCAGTGTAGGCGTAGGAGACCAGATTGGATGACTAGACGTCAAACGTTGGACAGGGTGGGCGAAGATATCCGCGTATATTGGCAGGTCCGGTCGAGCGTAGACGTGGGAAATGAACTTAGATGATGCCGCATCCCGACGAATATCTGGCGGGGTGATGTTGCTAAGAACTGGCAGCCATGGAACCGGGGTGGAATGGATGGTTCCAGAAATTATCCTCAATATGACAACAATAATAACTACAACAATAAAGCAATAAAAGGGTATAAATAAAATAAAATAAATAAAGTAAAAAAAAGAAAGAAAGAACTTTCTATTCCAGTCTAATGTAAGAACAATAAAATCAAATAGAGGCCCAACAAAATATCTCAGTGGCTTGTGAACTTTTTGCCATGTACATTACCCAGGTTCTACACTAGTCCCCACCGCAGTGAAAAAAGTTTAAGTGCCATGGTCTCTTTCATTGTCTCCAACTGCCTCTACTTTTTACCTAAAACAGATAAATTTAAAGATGGGAATTAAAAGGTAGAAATTCCTATTCTAATTAATATAAATTTCTAAGTGTAATCAAATATAAATTTCTAATCTAACATAAATAATATGACTTTTTGTGTGTCTAGGGCCACTTGCTAAATAGTTCATCTGGATAATCTACCTGCTTGGTCATGTGTTTAATTTGGAAACTTCCCCCCATGAAGTATTTTAGGTATTCTGTTATATTTTTCTCCCTCTTACAGTAAAAGTAGAACCAGAATGTTGAAACCCTAACAGACAGCAAGATAAATTTCTGAATTGAATCAAATAGAAATCGCAGTCCAATAAAATCAATGTTATTAAATATAATCACATTATTTTCTAGTCTAGTCCAAGTTCCTAAATATCAATATAATCAAATATGTATTTCTAATTTATAGCAAATTTTTAAACCTATTGTCAGTAACTGCCAGTTATAGCTATAACCGTGGCAAAAATGGCCAGCACAGATAAAGTACAGTGATCAATGTAAAAGGAAATACCAAGAAAAGTACCCTAAGAAAGAATCATAAAAAACAGATTCTATGGAGCCAGCAAAATAACTCACCAAGATGGTGTGTCTGTTTTTCCCATGCTTACGACTTAGGTTTGAGCACAGCCTGCTTTTCACTGTAAGAAACTTCAGCACTGTGGTGTGATGTTTTCCTCTTCTGTCTTTGTCTCTTTCTACCAAAAAGTGTCATTCCAGAGAGTGCAGGGCGGTACCACAGCGGGTTAAGCGCACATGGTGCAAAGTGCAAGGACCAGCATAAGGATCCAGGTTTGAGCCCCCAGGCAGTGAAGCAGGTCTGCAGGCGTCTTTCTCTCCCCCTCTCTGTCTTCCCTTCCTCTTCCCATAACAACAACACTAACTACAACAATGAAAAGGGCAACAAAAGGGAAAATAAATAAATAAATATTTTTAAAAAAGTCATTCCAGAATGGTGATATCCTGGAAGAAAAGTATAACTGCCTATATTCAGGTTAATCCATTTGAAGTACTTTTAATTTTTTATTTCATTTATTTTAATGAAGGAGGGACAGAGAGAACGATACACACACAGAGTAAGAGAAAAAGAGAGAGAGGCAGAGGCAGAGACAGAGACTAGAGGACTGCACAGCTCTGGGTTATGGTGGTGCTAAGGACTGAACCTGAGACCTCAGAGCCTCAGGCATGAAAGTCTTTTGCATAACTATTATGTTATCTCCCCAGCCTCTTGAAGCACATTTCAAAAGCTTAAATAATGGTCACGGATATATGTTATACTTTCTTTTTTCAGTTTGTGCCATTTGCAGTTACATATTCATGTTGTTTTGGGAAACTGTAGATCTTTTTCTGGAGAGTGTTTGTGATTATCAAACATGAGCTCTGGTTTACATTGACCCCATGTCACAAGATACATTATTTGAAGCAGGAGTATGAAATGTGTGTTTTTTTTTAACTTGAATTTTATATCTGAACATAATTCATCTACATATTTATATGGTATTTTTGCATTTGGTGCTAAGTCTCAGTATTCAGTAAGGGGTAGAGAGATTTGTCAAAGTGATCTTGGTGCTAGATAAAGACTTTAGAGAATTCCTACGTTATAAGAATCCTGGAATAGTGACTGATAATATCCCATAGATCTGTACACAAAAGAATACCAATTCTAATTTATTTATTCCATTGTGGTTTCTTATCCTTGCAGAAATAGAAGTCAAAAATTATTTTAATTAAGTCCCTAGAATGTGAAACTTGGACTATTAGGCTTGTTTTAGAGTTATCATATATTTCAAGTGGTCCAAAACCAATAAGGTAGTGCTTTTAAAGAACAGGCTACAGTTAGGGATGCATTCGAAGAAATGTAGACTTCAGGGGAGTAACAATAAGCTTGTGTGCACTCCATCATTTGCATTTATTTCTGTGCCATTTATTAAAGAAAATTTTTCTATAACTTCTATTGCTTTACCAAAAAAATACAGAATCACACATTTTAAACAAATCTTTGAATATAGTCCAGAAATAAACATTTAAAGATCTAAAAAGAAAAAAAATGAAGCCAAAACTACTGTTTCTAACTCAGAATCCAGGATAACCAAGCACTACACACCATCAGAAAAGATACGGAATGGTTATCCTATAGCATGTGTATGTGATATTATAAGGAGTTGAGGTAACCCAAAATAAAGAAGGACTTTTAGTTGAAAAATGAATGTTTCATATTTTTAAACAGGCCACTGATGAAAATGCAGGAAACTGTGGTTCCTGGTTCAGTTCACGGTCATGGTGGTACAGCTGACCAAACAGTATCATTAGTAATTCGTGCCCATTAGTGGTTGCTATTGTTCTTTCTCATGAGACTCAGAGATCATCCTTTGGTAAAATGAATGCTTTCTAGTCTATACATCAATACAAATGCTTTCAAATAAGTAGCAGTGTAAAACAAAGAAGAAAAAAAAAACTCATCCATAATGATTCTCAGGTAGAAAAGATCCTATTTCAAACACAGTATAATTGAAAGGAAGTGTAATCTTTTTGGAAGGCAAAACAAAACAAGATTAATTCAAAAAAAGTTTTGGAAGAAATATTTATAAAAAACCGTTGTTTGACTTTGCTTTCAAAACAGAATTGGAACCCAAGAAATGTATATATATATATATATATGTATGTATATATACATACATACATATATATATATATATATAACTTGAGGTTTCAAGTCTCCATAAAAGGAAAATACAAAGTGAAAATACAAAGTGAAACTTGAACTGGAGGTAATGTATTGCACCAAAACAAAGGACTCTGGGGAAGGAGGGAAGGGAGGACATAGTGTGGACATGAGGTGTACATTAATCCCCCAGTAAAATCATAAGATAGATAGATATGATAAAGACAGAAGTCTTGGCCTAAGTTTGGAGGATATGACAGTCTTCCTTAGAGGAATCACATTGTTACATTCTTTTAAATATAGTTTTATTATAATGAGAGAGAGAAAGAGAGAGAGAGAGAGCCACTAGAGTACTGCTCAGCTCTGATTTATGATTCTGGTGGGGACTGAGCTTGGTACTTGAGAAGTTCAGTCATGAAAGTCCTTAACCTAACAATTTATTATCTCCCCAGCCTACATGGTAACATTCTTTTGACTTTGATTGGACCATCTCGGAGCCTGACATCATCTTTTATACTTATAAGGAACCTAGTCAATTCAGTGGATAGAAGTGAACAATGGAGTCTGCTAAATGGACTCCCCCAGAACCTATGCTCTCTTTCCTCCTCATTATCATACTAAAATATATGCTCCTGATGAACTATTTCCACCATCTGCTGCATACGTGAGGTATGGCCTTTGTATATTCCTTGTCCGTGCATTTATAACTTTTCTCTCTCATAAATAGGCATGATTCTTCCTAGAAAACTCCTAAGTGTGCATAGACATTATATGACATTAACTCTACTTAGCATAAAACCAGACCGTCCCCTCTCCCCTCACACACACCCAGACTTCATCTGTTTTGAAACTCGCTTTTTTTTTTAGCTATGTTTCCCAATTTATACTGTTTTTCAGTCAAGAAAGCCTTTTGTTCCTATCAGCTACTCATATGACATTTATGACAGTAGGTTTCATATACTGAGAATTCATGATTGCAGACATAATCAGATCACCCTAGCAAGTGAGTTGACCCTGGATTACTAGTGTAGGCTCAATGTAATTACAAGATCGCTGCAATGTAGAAAAGGAATGTAAAAAGAGAACTATAAAGGGAGCAGTGGGGAAAAAAAGAAAAAAAAACCTGTCTGATATTTCAAACTTTGATTCAAACTTTGATTCTAGTGCAACAGAAGATTTAAAAGACAGGATATAAGTGTCAATTAAAGGCAGAAAATCTGGACCAGTAAAAGAACTCACCTAGATGCCTATTTTGTCATGCACTGGGAGAAACTTTTTTTTTTTTTGCCTCCAGGTTATTGTTGGAGCTTGGTGCTGGCACTATGAATCCACTGTTCCTAGAGGACATTTTTCCCATTTTATTGGACAAGATAAAGAGAAATTGAGAGGGGAGGGGAAGATAAAGAGGGAGAGAGACACCTGCAGACCTGTTTCATCGCTTGACGAGACCTCCCTGAAGGTGGGAAGCTGGGGGCTTGAACCATGATCCTTGAGTGGGTTCTTGTTCTTCATACTATATGCGCTTAACCAGGTCCACACCCCCCTGCCCCTATAAACTTGATTTCTGTGATGTGTCTTTGTCTCCCTCTGCCTCTCCCTCTCCTCTCCCCCTACCCTTCCCCCTTTCCCTCTTCCTCCTCTGTCTCTCTTCACAAGTTGACCTTGACATAATGAAGTCAAGGTGAATAACAATACTGCCAGAAAAGTAAATGGATGGATTACTTCCTAGCATATTAGGGAAAATAAGTTTCTGACAAGCTATTAAGTTTGCAGTAATTGATTACAACAACAATACACTGTTGCACTACCAAACTACGAATTAAAAAAAAATTAGCTGCTCACATAATTTACTGAGACTTCTTACTTATAAAGCTTCCCCAGATCACATCAAATCAATAGGGTTTACAGTCAACCATAGTTATTCACTTTTCCCATATTAGGGAGCTACTCTCTTTCCAGATCCAGCTTTCTGGTCCTTTTTCCAGCAATGACATCATATAACTGGGATCCACCTGCATATCAGATTCCAGGCTCAGAGAAAAAAAAAAACTAGTATAGCCACAGGCCCTTTGGAATATAACTAAAATAGGCCTACTAACTATCTACAAAATGGGGACACCGCCCCCCCAACTCTTCATCTGCACTATTCCAGCCTTTAGCTTCATGATTAGTCAACAACTTGTTTGGCTTTATATGTTAACTCTCCTTTCAGTCACCAGGTTCCAGATGTTACCATGATGCTAACCAGACTTTCCTGAACAAACAACCCCGCCAACGTGTCCTAGAGCTCCGATTCCCCAGAGCCCCACTAGGAAAAGAGAGAGGCAGGCTGGGAGTATGGATTGACCTCTCAAAGCCCATGTTCAACAGGGAAGCAATTACAGAAGCCAGACCTTCCATCTTCTGCATCCCACAATGACCCTGGGTCCATACTCCCAGAGGGATAAGAATAGGAAAGTGTGGTCTGGGAGGTGGTGCAGTGAATAAAGCATGAGGCTCTTGAGCATGAGGTCCCGAGCTCAATCCCTGGAAATACATGTACCAGAGTGAGGTCTAGTTCTTTCTCTCTCTCTTAGATTTCTCATAAATAAATTTTTAAAAAATAGGAAAGCTATCAGGGGAGGGGATGGGATACAGAATTATGGTGGTGAGAATGTGTGGAGTTGTACCCCTCTTATCCTATGGTTTTGTCAGTGTTTCCTTTTTATAAATAAAATAATTTTTAAAAATATGACCTTGAATATGAAGGCAAATAATACACACACACACACACACACACACACACACACACACACACACATATATATATATATATATCCCAGGAGCCAGATAATGGTAGCTAACCTGGTTGAGTGCATATGTTACAATAAGCAAAGATCCAGGTTCAAGCTCCCAATCCCCACCTGCAAGAGGAAAACTTTGAGTGGTGAGGTGTCAGGAAATTGTGAGGATGTGGTTGAGCTTGGCAGGGCTTGACCTGAGGAGTGTGTCTATCCTATTAGTCTCTCTCTACGGAGAGGTTGAGCAAGGAGGGACAGGAGTAACCCCAAAGGTTTGCCCCGTCTGTCAGACTCCCTGCCTCACAAAGCACCCTACTCCTGATACTGTGGCCATTAGATAAAAAGAAAGAGGGAGATGTTGGGAAATTGTGAGGAGCCTCACAATGCATTAAGCCAGCTCCTCCTGCTCCACCCTGCATTCCTGATGCTATTGCCTATCTGCATAATCATTGTTTTGCCTGGGAGATCCCCACCCATTTAATTCCTTTGATCTGTCTTCTTTCTGCCCTCTGGACCCTAGCAACAGTTTCTGGCGGAGCCCCTACCATTTCCAGTCCCTCCCACCTTTCTCCACCCCTCTCCTATCCATGTATGGTATTGTCAAGCCATTTCTGTTTCTGTCTTGGCTCTTTAGTATCCCGACCTGGAGAAGGGCAGGCGTGCAGACGGAGAGGCTGATGCTAGCCGTTGCAGTTGGCGCCACATGGCTTAACCATGTGTGCTCCCACCTGACTCTGGGACGTTCACATGAATAAAGATTTGAATTGTCCTGCCGCCACAAGCTTGGTTCCTGGGTCATCTCTCTCTAGCACGACACTAGCCCAACAGTGAAGCACTAGCATGGTTTCCCTCCATCTCTCTCCCTTTCTATCTCTCCTTTCCTCTCCATTTCTCATAGTCTCTTATAAATAAAGATAAAAATAAATAAAACAGCCCCAACTATAAATTGCCTTGCAACTCGTCTTTCCTCTCCTATAAAAATAAAAGTAAAATCCCTCAATGAGGCACTCTTATCTTTAGATCAGGGGTTTTCTCACTATTTTTCATAACCTACCTGTTGTTTTCGCTGGGCTGGCTTCACGGGCGGGTAACAGACGGCCAGGGACTCATGGTTGAGCTGTACACAGTATCTCTTTATTCATGCAGGACACAGCACAATCTATACCAAGCTAAGCTAAACTAAAAACTACAAACAATCTTGTCCTTATAAATATACTAGCCCAGTAGGGTGGGAACAGGATGCAATGCAGAGAGGGTGGAGAGAAAAGTGACTGGTGAAAATCAGGGTATGACAATGAGAGGGGGTGGAGCAGGCAAGAATTCTACCACTGAACCACCAATGCCCTGGAGGGAGCATGGTGCTTGTTAACAGCGGTTATGTAAATAGAATGAAGTGGTTATGTAAATAGAATAGTGTTAAGCAGGGGGGATTAAACTAATGAAACAGAAGGGGTTTTTAGAAGCATACCAACACCTACATAAAATAATTGTGCTAATTCTGTGTTGTTTTATTCAACAGTACTCATATGGCATTGAATTTCAACTTATATCATCAAATTGTTTCATCATAGTTCATCATCATAGTGAATCTGACACCAGATGCCATCTGCCAAACTCTTGTACCTCTATAGCAGAGTAATGATTTTGATTCTTTTTAAATACTAACTTTGTTGTAGCAGTTCTTTTGTGGTCTGATCATTTGGAAACTATTAAATGAACTGATAATGTCTCCATAGTAAATAGAGTAAAAGACAGTAAGAATCCAGTTTGTAAGTCTTTCAGTTTTCCTTCCTTCCTTCCTTCCTTTTATTTTTTATTAGTGATTTACAAAATTACAAAATAACAGGGGTACAATTCCACACTATTATGACACCAAGAGTTCTGTGTCCTCATTCTGTAGTTCTCCCAGGGTCACACATATGACTATTATCTATCGATAGATCTGTCTATCCACCTATCGCCTATCTATCATCTATCTGTCTATATACATATATATGTGTCTATTTTTTGTATGATCCTGTTTTCTTTTCCATTTTAAGTCATACCTACACCTATTACTACTACTTCTGAATGTCCTTCCTTTATTCCTATTCTCTCTCTGGGTCCTGATGGAATTGCAGCTCAAAGACATCTGTCATCTTCCTCTAACATTTCTGCCCCTCTGGGTGTATGGACCAAAATTCATTTTGGGGTGCAAAAGGTGGGAGTTCTGGCTTCTGTAATAGCATCTCCACTGGGCATGGGTGTTGGCAGGTCGATCCATACTCTTAGCCTGTTTATTTTCCTAGCAAGGTAGGGTCCACCGGAGAGGTGAGGTTTCAGTGCACATTGGTAAGGTCATTGTCCCAGGGAGTTCATGACGCATTCTCAGTAGCATTTGCAATTTGTTGTCTGAAAGGCACTAAGTTATGAGTCAGGACAAAGTGTTTAATAAATAGGAACCAGAAAGTAGGACTATAGCAAGTGAGAATAAGGACTTTAGGGTGGCAAGAATCTAGGAATTCAATGAGCCTAGACCTCTAAAAGACCCCTTTTACCTTCACTGGCCACTTCCATCAGGAATGTCATCATAAGCCTTTCAGTTTTTCTATTTGGCTATTTCAAACTCAAATAAATTTAGAATACATATACACATACATACTGTAATGACAACAAAAATCTCAAATTATCAATAGAGACTTCCGTACTTCTTTGTATACTCTTAAATTAGGAATAATTTTTTAAAAGATTTATTTATCTGTATAGGAGGTGGCATGGTGGATAAGTCACTGGACTCTCAACCATGAAGTCCTGAGTTTGATCCCCGGCAGCATATGTACCAGAGTGATGTCTGGTCCTATCTCTCTCATTAATAAAAGAAATTTAAAAAAAGATTTATTTATCAATTAGAGGAAGAACCAGATCATCACTCTGGAACATGCTATTCCAGGCATAAAACTTAGGATATCATGCTTGAGAGTAAAATACTTTAACCATTGTAGTACCTCCCAGAGTAGTAATAATATAATTTTTAATATTTATTTATTTATTCCCTTTTGTTGCCCTTGTTATTTTATTATTCTACTAATTGTTGTTATTGGAGAGGACAGAGAGAAATGGAGAGAGGAGGGGAAGATAAAGGGAGGAGAGAAAGATAGACACCTGCAGACCTGCTTCACTGTTTGTGAAGTGACTCCCCTGCAGGTGGAGAGCTGGGGGCTCAAACTGGGATCCTTAGGCTGGTCCTTGCACTTTGTACCACCTACATTTAACCCACTTTGCTACTGCCCATCTCCCAGATTACAGATTTTTAATTGAAGTTATACACTCTCCACTTTTGTCTTTATATGTAGTCATGCATCTGTAGATATGAAATGTTTCTACGTCAGATTGAAAGTATCAGATTATAAATCATCTTAAAGAAAATTTTATTTGTTTGATTTAGGTACTTACATAAATTAATCCATAATGTTTCAAAGACTAAGGGAAATAAAATTCCAGTAATGAAACTATTCCTCAAGTTATTTAAAAACTAATGTAAATGCTTTATGAAGTTAATCTCACAGAAGGCCAGATAACATAATGCTTATGCTAAAGATCTTTCTTTTTTTTTTTAGTATTTATTTTATTTATTTATTCCCTTTTGTTGCCCTTGTTGTTTTATTGTTGTAGTTATTATTGTTGTTGTCGTTGTTGGATAGGACAGAGAGAAATGGAGAGAGGAGGAGAAGACAGAGAAGGGGAGAGAAAGATAGACACCTGCAGACCTGCTTCACCACCTGTGAAGCGACTCCCCTGCAGGTGGGGAGCCGGGTTCGAACTGGGATCCTTATGCCGGTCCTTGTGCTTTGCGCCACCTGTGCTTAACCCGCTGCGCTACTGCCCGACTCCCGCTAAAGATCTTTCATGCTTGAAAGTCTGAGGCCCCAAATTCAATCCCACCACCACTGTAAATCAGAACTGAGGTGTTCTTTGATTAAAAATAAATAAATAAAACAGAAATAGTAAAATAAGAAGATAAAATACAATAATCAAGTGATTGTACTCATGAATATAGATAACTGAAACACGTGAACTTGAGAAAGAGAGAAAGAAAGAAGATCAAAGGGGGTGGTGGTAGACAGCATAATGATTATGCAAAGAAAGTAGAGCTGCTTGGTGCTCTGGTTAAAAAAAAAAAAAAGCCAGTAGGTGGCACACCAGTTTAAGAGCACAATTAAAGAATACCAGGACACATGGTTAATGTCCTGGTGCCTACCTGCAGAGGGGAAAGCTTCCTTAGTGGTGGAGTTGGGCTGCAGGTATCTTTCTGTTTCTTTACCTTTCTGTGCCCCCTCACTTCTCAATTTCTCTCTGTCTCTATCCATATATATATTAGAAGTGGAAAGGATATCAAAAGAAAGAAAGGAAGAAGGCGTGGAGAGAGGGGGAGAAAAAAAGAAGTAGCCGAACTTGAAAACTTTGTGAGAAATATGTTGGTTACAAAGGGTCTGGTGGACACAGGACTTTTTTTAAAAATTTTTATTTGTAAATCAAAAATGTTGAAAAGAATATAGAATAAGAGTGGTAAATTTCTACAAAATTCCCACCGCAGGAACTCTGTATCCCATCCCCTTCCTTGATGGCTTTCCTATTCTTTATCCCTCTGGGAGTATGGAACCAGGTTCATTGTGGGGTGCAGACGGTGGAAGGTCTGGCTTCTGTAATTGCTTCCCCATGTTGAACATGGGTGTTGGAAGGTCCATCCATACACTCAGCCTGTCTCTGTCTTTCCCTAGTGGGGCATGAATCTGGGGAGATGAGGCTCTAAGACACATGGTGGGGTTGTCTGCCCAGGGAAGTCAGGTTGGCATTATGGTAGCATCAGGAACCTGGTGGCAGAAAAAGAGTTAAGATGTAAAGCAGAAAAAATCATTGACTAATCATGAACTAATCAAGAATATTGCAGACGGAGATCTGAGGCCTCTGTTTTGGAAAAAGCTAGTAGGTCTATTTTAGGTGTATTCCAAGGGGCCCATGACATTACTAGTGTTTGCCTGAGCCTGTTAGTTCACATGTAGGTGGACCCAAGGTACTGTCTGGGGAGATGGTATCATAGCTGAAAATAGGACTAGAAAGCTGGATCAGGGAAAAAAGTAGCTCTCAAATATGGGCAAAGTGAATATTGTTAACTGTAAACTTCATCTATTTGAAGTTTTAAGTACCTAGATTGAAGAAACATATACTCAGCCTATGATCTGCGCATTAAAAAGTTTGAGACATTCAATCAATTTTTTCCTTTTAATATTAATTAAGCAGGGATTTATAAGACTACAGGTTAATAGGAATGTACATCAACACTATTCCCACCACCAAAGGACTGTGACCCTGCCCCCCACCCTCCGCCCCCAAAGTGAAGCTGAACTTTTACCCTCCACCCAGAGATTTTGACTTTGGTGCCCTACTCCAAACTCAGTCAGATCTTCCTTTGAGTTTTCATTTCTGTTCTTCTTTCTCAACTTCTGTTGATGAATGGGATCATCCCATACTCATCTTTATCTTTCTGACTTATCTCACTTAACATAATTCCTTCCAGCTCCATCCAAGATGAGTCAGAGAAGGTGGGTTCATTGTTCTTAATAGCAAAGTAGTATTCCACTGTGTTAATACACCACAGCTTTCTCAGCCACTCATCTGTTGTTGGGTAACTGGCTTGCTTCCAGGTGCTGCTATGAACATAGGTGTACACATATCTTTTTGGTTGGGTGTTATGGAGTCCTTGGGGTATATCCTTAGGAGAGAAATTACTGGGTCATATGGGAGATATATTTCTAGCCTTGTGAGGGTTCTCCAGATTGCTCCCCATAGAGGTTGGACAAATTTACTTACCCACCAGCAGTGCAGAAGGGTTCCTCTGTCCCCACAGCCTCTCCAGCATTTGTTGCTGCTGTCTTTTTTGATGTATGCCATTCTCACAGGGGTGAGGTGGTATCTCAATGTTGTCTTTATTAGCATTTCTCTGACAATCAGTGACCTGGAGCAATTTTTCATGTATTTGTTAGCTTTTTGGATCTCTTCTGCAGTGAATATTCTGTTCATATCCTCTGCCCATTTTTGGATGGGGTCATTTGCTTTTATGTTGATAAGTATGCTGAGCTCTTTGTATATTTTGGTTATTACTCTCTTTTCTAGTGTATGGCATGTGAAGATCTTTCCTCATTCTGTGAGGGGTCTCTTTGCTTGTGCGATGTTTTCTTTGCCTGTGCAGAAGCTTTTCAAATTGAAGTAGTCCCATTGATTGGTTTCTGCTTTATTCTTCCTTGAAATTGGGTTTGTATCATCAAAATGTCCTGGAGGTTTAGGTGTGAAAGTGTTCCACTAATGATTTCCTCTAAGTATTTGATAGTTTCTGGTCTAACCTCCAGGTCCTTGGTCCAGTTGAAACTGAGTTTTATTTCTGGTGATATAAAGTGGTTCATTCTTCTGCGTGTTTCAACCCAGTTTTCCAAGCACCAGTTATTAAAGAGAGCCTCCTTCCTCAATTTAATAATCTGGGTCCCTTTATCAAAAAATTAGATACCCATAGGTGTGGGGATTAGTTCTGGGCTTTCAGTTCTGTCTGTGATTGGTCCATTTCAATCATTTAGTTCTTCCTAGTTTAGTTTAGGGAGGGTTTATGTTTCTGGGAATGTTTCTATTTCTTCCAGATTCTCTAGCTTGGTGGTATGCAGAGTCTCCTAGAAATTTGCCATGATTTATTGTTGTCAGTTTTGATACTTCCCCTCTTGTGTATAATTCTATTTATATGAGTCTTCTCCCTTTATTTATCTATTTATTTATTTTGTTGGGTTGTAAATCTAAGGAAGCACCAAGAGACTGGGGTGATTTAAAAGCAAAGAGCCTTTATTGTTCTAGCCGGCTAGGGCCGAGTTACTGAGGGGCTGACACTCCAGCTCTCTGGTAATCAACCCCGTACCTAAGTCCTACTAGGATATATATACATTTCAGATTACAGACTATGTGACAGGGTTCAGCTACACAATGTCAGATTTACAATAGTTATCTATAGTCCCCAGGTGCAGGGAGGGGAGTGGGTCTTTTTCTGCCTGGTGGTTAACTCCCTCTCCTGACTCTAGGCTCCCAGACTGCTTTCTCAGAGTCTGTCCTTGGATTTATCTCCTGTTTTGCAGACTCCCAGGCCTGTCTCTCGTGACAGCTCTAACTCCTGAGAATTGCTTCCTTTCTCAGAGACAGGCCTGCCTTGCAACTGCCTACTTAACCCTTGGGTTGCCTGAGTCTAGATTCATTTATCTCCTTCTTTGCCACCTTACTTTAATTTTTTTTCAGTTTACCTCCTTCAATTTATTTATTTATTTATTTATTTATTTTAGTGAATCTGGCTAAGGATTTGTCAATTTGGTTTAATTTTTCAAAGAACCAGCATTTGGCTTCATTGATCTTTTGTATGGTTCTCTTATTTTCAATGTTTTTTTTTAACTTCCACTATAATTTTGGTGATTTCAATCTTCTGATTGCTTTGGTGTTCCTTTGTTCCTCTTCTTCTAATCCCTTAAGGCATGCAGTAAGGTCATTTACTTGAGCTTTTTCTTGTTCTCGAATGTGTGCTTGTATGGCTATGAGTTTCCTTTTAAGTACTGCTTTAGCTGTGTCCCAAATATTTTGATAACTTGCATCTTTATTTTCATTTGTTTCCAGGAACATTTGAATTTCTTGCTTGAGTGCCTCTTTGACTTAGCAGTTATTAAGCAGTATGTTGTTGAGTATCCAAATTTTGTGACTTTTGTAATTTTCTTTTGTAGTTGAGTGTTAGCTATATTCTTCTGTAGTCTGAGACGATGCTTGGGATGATTTCAGTGTTCTTGAATTTGTAGATACTAATAGCTTTCCCATTCTTTATCCCTCTGGGAGTATGGACCCAAGGTCATTGTGGGTTGCAGAAGGTGGAAGGTCTGGCTTCTGTAATTGCTTCCCCGCTGAACATGGGTGTTCATTGGTAGGTCCATACTCCCAGTCTGCCTCTCTCTTTCCCTAGTAGGGTGGGTCTCTGGGGAAGCAGAGCTCCAAGACACCTTGTTGGGGTTGTCCGTCCAAGGAAGTCTGGCCGGCATCATGCTGGCATCTGGAATCTGGTGGCTGAAAAGAGAGTTAACATACAAAGCCAAACAAATTGTTGAACAATTATGGACCTAAAGGCTGGAATAGTGCAGATGAAGTGTTGAGGGGGTACTCACTGCAGGCTACTGAGTACTTTTGCTTTCAGGTATATATTTTGCCCTAGTTTATGGATACATGTGAACATATGCTCTATCTCATGGGACCTGGTCTATATCTAGGTTTTGGGACTTTGTTAGGAAGTAACTGCCTGGAATGGAATTAGAGTATACTATGAAAGGAAAGGTCTCACCTGAGTAATGAAACTGTAGGGTTGTCATTCCACACCTGAAGTCTGAAGTGAAGCATGCTGAGGTGGTACTCATTGTGTTGATTGGGTTGGGATGGGCAGATGCAATATTATTTGGTATGAAGTGAGGAAAGTATGCAGGAAATTACATCCCACCCTAAGGTTTCAGGACTGGGGGAAATATAGGCTCTATAGTGGAGATATGAGGTTCCTGCTGTCTGAGGGGTCAAGAATACAATAGATAGTTGTTGTTATCATCACATTATTTGCTAATTGAGTTAACTTTGAAAAATCCCTTTGTTAGAATTTGCTGTATAATACCCAGCATCACCATAATTTATGTTTCTTCCAGGTTTTAGCTATTACAAATTGTGCTGGTATGAATATAGGTGTACAAATATCTTTTTTGGTTGGGTGTTATGGAGTCCTTGAGGTATATCCCCAAGAGAGGAATTACTGGGTCATATAGACATTGTTTGTATATAGCTGTGCCACTAGTTACTTCTGTTCTTCCTGGTCTAGGCTTTTGAGAGAGTCAACATATCAAAAACTGAGCCTATGTATTAAAAGGACTCAGTCTGTGCTTTTAAAAGTTTGAGACATACAGTCAATTTCCCCCTCTCATATTAATTAAATAGTGATTTTTATATGACTAAAAATTAATATGAGTGTACATAAACACCATTCTCACCACCAAAAGACTGAGTCCCAACCCACCCACCTAGCCCCTATCCAACCACCCCCCCCTACCACCCTGGGAAGCCGAATGAATGCCCACCCTCACCTTCACCCCAGGGTTTTTACTTTGGTGCCCAGGATTTAGTCAAATCCTGCTTTTAGTTTCCCTATCTCTTCTTTCTCAACTTCTGTTGATGAATGGGATCATCCCATACTCATCTTTATCTTTCTGATTTAGCTCACTTAAAATAATTCCTTCTACCTCCATCCAAGATGAGTCAGAGAAAGTGGGTTCATTGGTTTTAATAGCTGCATGGTACTCCATTGTGTGTATATACCACAGCTTTCTCAGCCACTCATCTGTAGTTGGGCACCTAGGTTGTTTCCAGGTTTTAGCTATTATGAATTGTGCTGTTATGGACATAGGTGTACAAATATCTTTTTGGTTGGGTGTTATAGAGTCCTTGGGGTATATCCCCAAGAGAGGAATTACTAGGTCATATGGAAGGTCCATGTCTAGCCTTTTGATATTTCTCCAGACTGCTCTTCACAGAGGCTGGACCAACTTATATCCCCACCAGTAATGCAGAAGTGTTCCTCTGTAGGTGGGGTTGTCTTGCCAGGGAAGTCAGGCTGGCATCATGGTAGCATCTGGAACCTGGTGGCTGAAAGAAGAGTTAAAATATAAAGCCAAACTGTTGACTAAACATAAACCTGAAGGCTGGAATACTGCAGATGAAGAGTTGAGGATCTCTGTTTTGTCGTTAGTAGGCCTATTTTAGTTATATTCCAAAAGGCCCATGAGTATACTAAATTTTTTGTCAATTTCTTTTTTATCTCTTTTACCTCCCTCTTGGTTTTCTCTAGCTCATTTTCTCTCTCTCTGTCTCTCTCTCTCTCTCTCTCTCTCCCTCCCTCTCTCTCTCTGGGTAATTCTGTTTTCTGTTTCTGTTAATCTGCTTTTCCTTCCCTCAGCTTCCTTCTTCAGTTCAGCTATTTTTTTTAAACTTGCTCATTTACAGTACTAGCTTGTTCTGCTAGCTGGCCTCCTAGATCAGTTATTTTGGTTTATTTCTCTACCTCGAGGTAGCTAATATTTTCCTTGAGGGTCTCATCTATTGTTTTCCTATTGCTACTATCCTTTTCCTCAATTGCTGTCCTCTTTTTTTCTAATTAATAGTTCAATTATTATTTGTATATTTTCCTTATTAATAGTTGCTTCTGAGTTATTTGGGGTTTCTTCTGGGCTCCTGTCCTGATTGTTTGTCATAGCAATTTTATTTGCTCTCAATTTAGCCATTTTTTAATTGATGTGGTTTGTGTTTTTCTGTCTTGTCATTCTTCAGTTGTTGTGTTGTGTTAGTATAAGCCACAAGAAACTAAAGCCTTTTCACAAATGAAGTCACAAACCTCAGAAAGTACAGCAATAGCAACTGAAGCAGAGTGATGCAGTGCAGCCCAAATCCGTTATACAAACAACACCTCCACTCCCAAAACAAACAAAAATAAAAAAAGAACAAAGGAAAAGCAAGAATAGACAATTATGCAAATCAATTTCAACTTTGAATTCTAGAGATTGTGGCAAGAGAAAGGAGAAAAAGAGAAAAAGTCCACTCAGAGTCAGATTTCTTACACATGATAACTCACAAATGAGTGTCATTGGATACAGAATGAAAAAGGAGAAAAAAGCAGTGAAAGGAAAGAGAATTTTTGGACCAGCTAGGAGGAAAGAAAGAAAGGTGTAGAAAAGAAAGAGAAAAGTATGTTCCTCCTGCAATGGATAGCACACCCAGTCACCTATCGATGGCAAAAGCGACATCAGTTAATTTTGGTCAACCTGGATAGGAAGGAAAACAGACATGCACAAATAAAAATTATAATAGTAAAGTAAAATAAAAAGCCCTAAAAGTCAGTCTGAAGATTAGACTGTTCCAGATTGACTGCACACAGCCTTGTCCCCTTCCTAAACCAAGCAGAAACAATTACAAGAAGCAACTATCAACCTCAATAGGTAGATGAAGAGAGACAGGTAATCTAACCCAGGCAAGGCTGTGGCCCCGACTGGTCAGATATTCTGTCACTTAGATAGAGCTCCAGCACCCTTCAAAAACCAAAAAAAAAAAAAAAAAAAAAAAAAAGGGGGGGTGCTTGGGAAGATATCTCCCCTTCTTTGGATGATACTTCTGCTGAGCCAGGAACCTTGATAAATAAATTAGCTCCACAGGAGGCCAGCCAGAAGTGACCAGTGTGGGGGTTGATCTTGGTGCAGGGGTGAGTGCAAAAAGAAATATCCAAGGCAGAATCCTTCTTTCTTTTGTTCTCTTTGGCCTCTGATGCCTGCCCAAGGGTGGATTACAGGGCTCTTTGGTGCCACACTGACCACCCCCTGTTCTCCTCCTCCAACCACCAGCCCAAATATCCTACCCTCACCAGAGATTCCCAGGTTGAAAGCAGCTTCCTTGAAGAATTCATATCAGTTGTCATCTTCAAGTCTTCCTCTTGGCTCTGCCCCTGGACACAGTACTTTTAATAATGGGTATTATGTAGAACTGTCCCTGTAAATTTACAATTTCATAAAACATGATTATATCACTGATAAAATAAAATACAAGTGAAAAAATAATTGAAGCTTACATATGTAAAACCTTAGTAAAGAGATTAGTTTGCTACTTCAATTAAAAAAATGATTTATGACTTCCACATTAAACACCTTACAGACATATATGCATATATGTATATGACTATGCATATTTTAGTCTAATAAAGAGTGTGCTTACCTACTTTTCAAATATTATATTCTAAATTATGTCTTGTGCATCTGAAATTGCTTTTGAGATTTCCTAGAGTGTCTGGGAAAACAGGGAAGATTTGATCTTCTTAGCCTTCTTACAAGAAAGACCCTAGGTAAGTAGACTGAATTGATGCATTATTACTGTTGAATTGCATTAAAAACATTGGCAAATTATAAGAGATATTTAGCCTTTTCTAAATTATGTGTACAAAATGCTACATGTACTGTATGTATATAAAGTCCCTAGAGACTTGTCAGTTCACTAGCAGTATAAATATGTAAATCTGGAGGTTAGGCAGTACTGCAGCCTGTTAAGCACCATGGCACAAAGCACTAGGACCAGAATAAGAATCCTGGTTGGAGCCCCTGGCTCCCCACCTGCAGTGGGGTCTCTTCACAGGTAGTGAAGCAGGTCTGCATGTTTTTGTCTTTCTCCCCCCTCTCACTCCCCTCTTTTCTTGACTTCTTCCTGCTTATCCAACAACAACAACAACAGAAAAGAGAATAATAATAATGACAACAACAAGAGCAACAAAATGGGAAAAATAGCCTCCAGGAACAGTGGATTCGTAGTGCAGGCACTGAACCCCAACAATAACCCTGGAGGCAATACAAATGTAAATCTAGCTACTAAAGGTGCTTTGTCACCTGATAGTAAATGAAAATAGTGTAGCACTAATTTTTGATATTGTAAAGTTTTAACTTTGGGTGTATTTCACCAAAGTAAATGAGTGGACAAGGAAGGCAAGGAGGGTCTGTGGGGCCCCAGTGTATGATGGTGAAAGGGACTTCGTCTTGGGGAGAGTGTCTGGCAGAAATTCATCCCCATAGTGAGGAAGTGAGATATTGTACCTATGTCAGCAAATGTACTGTAAACCACTAGTCCTCCCAATAAAGTAGGGAAACAATTAAAAAAGAAAAGAATAATTAAACTTTCATGACCATTATTTTTTTTCATTTTTATTTATTTTTTTATTAGCGATAGATAAATTGAGAAGAGAGGGAGGGAGATATAGAGAGGGAAAGAGACAGAGAGAGACACTTGCAGCCCTACTTCACCACTCAGGAAGATTTCCCTCTGCAGGTGGTGACCAGGGACTTAAACCTGAGTCCTTGGGCATTGGAATGTGTGCACTTAACCAGGTGTGCCACCACCTGTCCCAAGTTTTCATGATCTTTATAACTTTAATCTAGCATCTCCTATTTCATCAGTTTTCAAGTAGGGGTTCCCATTGCTCATGGATTCTATAAATATGCAAATGCTTTGCATTCACTCAGCCTTTATTGTACTGTTTTATTTGATAATTTCAATATATTTTTGTACAGTCTAATTTGATATTTGCCATAGTCGTATATTGTGATTTAGGATTTATATTTTCCCTATACAGATTATGTTTTTATTTATAATAAATTATATATAAAGTCAGTTTACTTTACCAAAACATTACTTATCTCTGACTTCTTTGTGGTAAACTGCTTCTTGAGCCACAAAAGAGTGGGAGACTTTTTTTCTTGTTCTTGGGTTTTTGTTGTGTGGTCTGGGATGTGGCACAGTGTATAAAGCACTGGATTTTCAACGTAAGGATATGAATTCAATCTTCAGAATTCCATGTCATAGGATGCTCTGTACCAACTCCCTCCTCACCCCAGATCAAATTTGATTTCTTTTTTTAATATTGAACTCTGGTTATGGGTAAAAGTGCCACTGTTACAAAATAGAAAAAAAATATATAACTAAAAGAGAGTAAAATGGGGAAAGTGAAAATGGAGATGTGATGCAAATGTTGATACTGAGAATAAGATTTAGACAGCTGGTGTTTAATTCCAAGCTCTCCTGCATACAAAGTTTGTGTGATCCTGAGCAAGGACTTAACTACTAAAAACCTTGATCTTCTTATCTTTAAAGACAAATATGATACAGTATATACTTCATAGTGATTTTGGGACAATTAATGAGATTATATATGTAATGTTATTAAAATGCCAAGAAGATAATAAATACTCAATTAAGGTTATCTGTTGACAATTGATGGGTGAGTTACTCGAAAAAAATATTGAGGTAAAAAAAGATATGATCTATGTCATGCTGAAAGAGAGATCTTTCAGTTCTTAGTAATTACAGGTTTTCATGAGTTCTGATATATGATGATATATGATGGAAGAAAAAATGCCATATTTTCTTTCCTTATAATAAAATTAAACATATTAATAAAACTCATTCACTGAGAGAAAAAAATCTAAGACCTAGAGGATACACTAGAAATATAAGTCAAATTTTCACTGATATGTTAAGATTAGGAACTCGCAAAATAGAACACTAATTGTCTGATGAGGCATTACATGGGTTTCTTTCTCTTTTTTAAAATTTTTATTTATTTTCCCTTTTGTTGCCCTCGTTTTTTTATTGTTATAGTAGTTATTATTGTTGTTGTTATTGATGTCATAGTTGTTGGATAGGACAGAGAGAAATGGAGAGAGGAGGGGAGACAGAGGGGGGAGAGAAAGAGAGACACCTGCAGACCTGCTTCACCACCTGTGAAGTGACTCCCCTGCAGGTGTGGAGCCAGGGGCTAGAACTGGGATCCTTAAGCTGGTCCTTGCATTTTGCATTACGCATGCTTAACCTGCTGCGCTACCACTGGACTCCTCTAGAAGGGTTTCTTATAAGGGCCCAATATGTGAGATCTCAGTGTTTCTTGCAAAAATTGTGAGTTTGGTACTGATGATGCATATTATTTTGTAAAAAATGATAAACATTAATATGTAACTATCAGCAGGTCAAAGATTAAATATAGTACATTAATCAAGGAACCCTTTGAGAATTTTTGTACAGACATTTATATTATGTCCTATGCAAAATACGTTTGCACATGCTATGGACAAGAATAGTTTGCAAGATATGCACAATTTTCCTGATGATTCAGAACATCAAATTAAATTGTTGCAATAAGACTTGGGAAGAGAAGATAGGTAGGTCTTGCAGGTGAATTTAAACTTTATTGCAAGTGATTCAAAAAGCATCCCAGGGATCTCTAGGAGTTATAATTATTCTTCAATATTCTACTTAATATTTTTATGATTTAGAACCCAGGGGATGTAATTGTTTTAGCTCATGATGTGTGCTTAGCTGATTTTTGGACTTGCACTTACGTATCACAAATCACTGTTTTCTTATGTTTACATGATAGTTAGGAAACAAGTTTTTTTTTTTTTAACCAGGTTCCTGAGTTCATACTAGCAACTATTAAAGTTAATTTAGATTATTTTGCTCTTTTCAATGATACTGACTGTTTAAGCAAAACTGTGTTGCTTTTAGTTTCTCCGACAACTGAACAAAAGAAATTGAACTGAAACATTTTAACAGAACCTGAATGTATTTCAGAATTTGTACTAGCAAAAAGGATCAATGAAAGCAGCATTATCCACACCTCTGCCAAACTGAAATGTTTAAACTGGTACTTTTTTCATTAAATAAACTGAAAAACAACCGCTGTCTGTTATAAATTGAAAGCTACCAGAGTTGTTTGAATACTCATTCTCATGTAAACACAAATACAATGAAACAAGGCCCAGAAATACTATGTGGCAACTTGCTTAGTTCAAAAGCAAGGCAATTTGGGCCTGAGGACTGCAAAACAAAGATAAGGACTAACACAGTGTCTGCAAAGAAACTTTCTCCTGGGTGGACAGTGATAAAGTTTATTTATGATATGTTCAGGCACACTTCATGAAATCTGTTGCTTGCTTGCTTATTTATTTATTTATCTATTCATTTATCCACTTATTCATCGTGTTAGTAACAGTTATAGGACAGGATAAACAAGGAAATATTTCTTTGGAACATGGAAATAGAGGGGGAAAATGTACCAAATCAGCACATCAATTACTAATACAATATCTTACTTTTTTGTTTTTTAGAGGGAATTATTGTGTTTTTTCTTCCCATTACTTTGATATAATTGGCCCAACACATTAAATGTTTAAGGTATAATACACTGATTAGACATACCTATATACTCTGAAATGATGACCATAATAGGTTGAGTTAAAACCTCCATCACCTCACATAGTTAGCAGCCCATCTTGTGGTGAGAATATTGGATGTACTCTTTTATCGTGTTTCAAATACTTAATGCTGTGCCATTAGCTATAGTTAGAATACTGTGCATTTGATTTTCAGAACTTTTTCAATTTCTAACTGAAAGATCCTTTCACCAATATCTCCCATTTTCATATAGATATGCGATTTGTACATGTATGTCATATCTTTCTGACTTACGTCACATTGTAAGTGATGGATTACATCTATAATATACATGTAAGGATGTATGTAGAAATATAGAAATCATATTTTCTTTTTTTATTTTATTTTCTTTTTTTAATTTTTTTAAATAATTTATTTCTTTATTGGGGAATTAATGTTTTACATTCAACAGTAAATACAATAGTTTGTACATGCATAACATTCCCCAGATTCCCATTTAACAATACAACCCCCACTATGTCATTCATCATCTTTCATGGACCTGTATTCTCCCCATCCACCCACCCACCCCAGACTCTTTTACTTTGGTGTAATACTCCAATTCCATTTCAGGTTCGACTTGTGTTTTCTTTTCTAATCTTGTTTTTCAACTTCGGCCTGAGAGTGAGATCATCCCATATTCATCCTTCAGTTTCTGACTTATTTCACTCAACATGATTTTTTCAAGGTCCATCCAAGATCGGCTGAAAACAGTGAAGTCACCATTTTTTACAGCTGAGTAGTATTCCATTGTGTATATATACCACAACTTGCTCAGCCACTCATCTGTTGTTGGACACCTGGGTTGCTTCCAGGTTTTGGCTATTACAAATTGTGCTACCAAGAACATATGTGTACACAGATCTTTTTGGACGGATGTGTTGGGTTCCTTAGGATATATCCCCAGGAGGGGAATTGCAGGGTCATAGGGTAGGTCCATTTCTAGCCTTCTGAGAGTTCTTCAGACTGTTCTCCACAGAGGTTGGACCAATTGACATTCCCACCAGCAGTGCAGGAGGGTTCCTTTGACCCCACACCCTCTCCAGCATTTGCTGCTGTTACCTTTTCTGATGTATGACATTCTCACAGAGTGAAGTGATATCTCATTGTTGTCTTTATTTGCATTTCTCTGACAATTAGAGACTTGGAGCATTTTTTCATGTGTTTCTCGGCCTTTTGGATCTCTTCTGTGGTGAATATTCTGTCCAAGTCCTCCCCCCATTTTTGGATGGGGTTATTTGTTGTCTTGTTGTTGAGTCTGGCAAGCTCTTTTTATATGTTGGTTATTAAACTCTTATCTGATGTATGGCATGTAAATATCTTCTCCCATTCTGAGAGGGGTCTCTTGGTTTGGGTAGTGGTTTCTTTTGCTGTGAAGAAGCTTTTTAATTTGATGTAGTCCCATAGGTTTATACTTGCCTTAGTCTTCCTTGTAATTGGATTCGTTTCATTGAAAATGTCTTTAAAATTTATGCGGAAAAAAGTTCTGCCAATATTTTCCTCTAAGTATTTGATAGTTTCTGGTCTAACATCCAAGTCCTTGATCCACTTGGAATTTACTTTTGTATTTGGTGAAACACAGTGGTTCAGTTTCATTCTTCTGCATGTTTCAACCCATTGTTTCCAACACCATTTGTTAAAGAGACTCTGCTTTCCCCATGTAATAGTCTGGGCCCCTTTGTCAAAGATTAGATGTCCATACGTGTGGGGCTTCATTTCTGGGCTCTCAATTCTATTCCACTGGTCAGTGTGTCTGTTCATGTTCCAGTACCAAGCAGTTTTGATGACAATGGCCCTATAATACAGTTTGAGATCTGGGAGTGTGATGCCTCCGGTTCTGTTCTTTTTTCTCAAGATTATTTTGGCAATTCTAGGTCTTTTCTGGTCCAGATAAACATTTGTAGCATTTTTTCTATTCTCCTAAAAAATGTGCTTGGGATATTGATGGGGATAACATTAAATTTGTAGATGGCTCTGGGTAATATATTCATTTTGATGATGTTAATTCTTCCAACCCATGAACATGGAATATCTTTCCACTTCTTTGTGTCTTTTTCAATTTCTTTGAGTAGTGACTCATAATTTTCAGTATACAAGTCTTTCACTTCTTTGGTTAGGTTTACTCCTAGATATTTTATTGTTTTTGTTGCTATAGAAAAAGGAACTGATTTCTGGATTTCAATTTCTTCTAACTTAGTGTTTGCATAGAGGAATGCCACTGACTTTTGAATGTTAATTTTATAGCCTGAGTAAAATGTGTATTCCAGTTTCTTGGGATGAATGACTCTGAAAATGTCCAATAGTTCTAGTTTATCTATCTCTTCATTTAGCTCCCTTATGTCTTTACTGATTTTCTGCCTGGATGATCTGTCAAGTTGAGAGAGTGGGGTGTTGATGTCCCCTACTATGATTGTGTTACTGTTAATATATTGCGGTAGCTCTTTCAGTAGAAGTTTGATGTATTTAGATGGCTTCTCATTGGGTGCATAGATATTAATAATTGTTAAGTCCTCTTGATTGACTGATCCTCTGAGCATTAAGTAGTGTCCATTCCTATCTTTTTTAATCTTATGTATTTTAAAGTCTATCATGTCAGATATGAGAATAGCTGTTCCTGCCCTTTTCTGTGGGCCATTGGCTTGTATGATAGTTTTTCATCCTTTCACTTTAAGTCTGTGTTTGTCTTGTTGAGTTAGGTGAGTTTCCTGTAGACAACATATTGTTGGTTTGTGTTTTCTGATCCATCTTCCTACTCTGTGTCTTTTAATAGGTGAATTCAGGCCATTGACATTTATTGATATCAAAGATTGAAGATATTTTAACGCCATTCTTGAAGAGTTTTAGAGTGTTTTGATATATGTCCTATTTGTGGTGGTCTGGTTGTTTATAGGAGACCTTTCAGAACTTCTTTCAGGGCAGGCTTAGTGATGGTTGCTTCCTTCAACTGTTGCTTGTCTGAGAAGGTTTTGATGCTTCCCTCTAGTCTGAATGACAGTCTAGCAGGATATAGTATTCTTGGCTGAAAGCCTTTCTCATTGAGCACTCGATAGATATCTTGCCATTCTCTTCTGGCCTGTAGTGTTTGTATGGAGAAGTCTGCTGCTAATCTTATGGGTTTTCCTTTGTAGGTGACTCTTTGTTTTTCTCTTGCAGCCTTGAGGATCCTTTCTTTATCCTTATTCCTTTCCATTCTAAGTATGACATGTCTTGGTGTCTTTAGGTCTGGGTTAATTCTGTTTGGGACCCTCTGGGCTTCTTGAATCTTTATGTCTTTGGTGTTGTCTAGACTAGAGAAATTTTCAGCTATTATGGCCTAGAGAATGCTTTTTTCCTCTCCTTCTCTTTCTTCCTCTGGTAAGCCAATAATGCGTATATTGTTTCTTTTGAAGTCATCCCATAGGACTCTGTTGTTGTTTTCAGCATCTCTTAATCTCTTTTGAGATCTCTTACTTCTTTTTTAGTTGTCTCTAATTCATCCTCAATCTTGCTATTTCTGTCTTCAGCCTCATAGATTCTATTCTCTCTGCCCTCTACTGCTTTCTGGAGTTCATCTATTTTGTTGCCCTGCTCTGATACTGTTTTAGCTTGTTCAGCTAGTTGCCTTCTCAGCTCAGCGATTTCAGCTTTCAGCTCTCTAATAACCATGAGATAATTAGAATTTTCTTCCATATTCTCATTTGTTGTTCCTGCATTTCTGATTACAATTTTTTCAAATTCTTTACTCACTCCTGTTATTATTTCCTTAACTAATGTTTGGATGTTGAACTCGTTGTTTTGTGCTTCACCCTCTGGAGGACTTTTAGCTGGTCTCTTGTCCTGGTTTGAGTCTCCAATATTTTTTCTTGTTGTTTTAACCATTTTATATATTATGTTATGAGTTCCCTTTATCAGTACTTTTCAAATTATTGATCACTATTGCCTGGATTGACTTGTGTCTAAGTAATTTAATTAAAGGGTTTACCGTGGTGGAAGTTAACAGTTTTTTCAATCCCTGAGTTGGAGCTCAGTGGTGTAAAAGCCTCTTTGTTTTTCTTCCCTCTAGGCTATGGGAGCCTGAGGGCTTTTAAACTATCAATAGGCTTTTTAGCTTAATCACTGACTCCTGACCAAGAGATAAAGCAGGGTGTGGCAGAGATAATCCAGTGGTTATGCAAAGAGACTTTCACAGCCCCTCAGCTATGCCACCGAGGTATAGGTCTTCTCCTGAGTTTCCCGGTTAGATCTCTTTCCCCTGGTGTCCCTCCCTGTTGCTGCTCCAGATTCTGAGGGTAGTAGCAATGGAGACTCAGAGTTGCACTTGGTGAGTCTCTGGGGAGTCCTTTCCTCCCTTCAGCTGTCCCCTTGTTGGTGGAGCAGACTGGAGGTGGTGTCTCCACTGATAAACTGTTGAACTGTTAGCAGTCACTTAATCTCTCCTTAGGCCCCTCTCTCCTCTCTGTCACCAGCCACGCGTGTTTGTACTCACGGGTGATTTACTGGGTTCCTGTGGTCATTCTAGTCCTGTCTTGTTTCGGTCCGGGTGGTCTCCTTTGGTATTCCTAGTTGATCCGGGAGAGGAGAGGAGAGGAGAGGAGAGGAGAGGAGAGGAGAGGAGAGGAGAGGAGAGGAGAGGAGAGGAGAGAAAGCGATCTGCTGCTTGTAGCTCCGCCCACATCTTGCTCGAAGGGGTTGGCGGTGAACAGAGCGAAATCATATTTTCTTAATTCATATCTATATAAATGGACACTTAGGTTGTTTCCATGATATAGCTATTTGGGATAATGCTGTGACGGTGCTGGGAGTACAGGTAATTTTTTGAAGTTCTGATTTTATTCCATTTATGTATACACATAGAAGTTGAAGGAGCATGTAGTAATTATACTCTGAATTTTTTGAGGAGCCTTCCTACTGCTGTAAAAGTGGTTGTACCATGTTTTTTATGTATAATGCCATTCATATTTATATGCTGTATCTTCAACAATAATCCTAATCTGCTGTTTTTATAGTATTTGGTCCATCAGCTGGCAAGTGATATCTCATTTGTGGTTTTGACTTGAATTTCCTTGATGACAAGTGATGTAGAGAATCTTTTTTATGCCTATGGTTATTTGTACAAATTCTCTAGAAGAAAAGGTCTTAATAAGCTTTTTTATTGCTATTTATGTTTTTACAATCTAAATAGCAAATACATATGTGACGTTCTTTCCATACATTGCATTTTCACCTCATTCATTTCTCTTTTACTATTCTGAAACTTTTTTTATGTTTTACATTTATTCTGAAACATTTTTCATTGATGTATTTCTAATTGCTTTGTTTTTGCTACTGTCAATTATGGTCTTGGCAACACACTGAAAAACGTTTTGTAATGACCAATGTCAAGGGTCCTTCCCTCTGCCTTCTGCTAGGCGGTTTATGTAGACACACCTTCTGTTTGTCTTTAGTGCATTTTGAATTCATTTGGTGAGCAGTGTACAGTAGGAGTACACTTTCATTCTCTTGTGTGCACTGAATTTTAAAAACAATATTTATTGACAAGCATACCTAGTCAAATATTAGTTGAATATGTGCACTTTTGACATAACGCTTTCAAGTCAATTTGTCTTTTTATGCAATTTGTAGAACTTTTTAATGATAACTGTTTTCTGATGGAAACAAAACTAAATAGAGAAAAGAGAGAGGGAGAGAGCCATCTGCAGCACTGCTCCTCTGCTGGTGAGGCTTCCCCCACTGTAAGTGGAAGCTGGGTATTCTACCATTAACACCACTGCCTGTTACTATTGCTGCTGCTGCCACTACTACTACTACTACTATTACTATATTACTACTATTACTACTACACTACTATTACTGCACTACTACTACACTACTACTACACTACTACTATACTACTACTACACTAGTACTACACTACTACTACACTACTACTACTACACTACTACACTACTACTACTACACTACTACACTACTACTACTACTACACTACTACACTACTACTACTACACTACTACACTACTATTACTACACTACTACTACTATTACTACACTACTACTACACTACTACTACTACTGCACTACTACTACTACTACACTACTACTACACTACTACTACTATACTACTACTACACTACTACACTACTACTACACTACTACTATTAATACACTACTACTACTACACTACTACTACTACACTACTACAGTACTACACTACTACTACTACACTACTACACTACTATTACTACACTACTACTCTTATTACACTACTACTACTACACTACTACTACTACACTACTACACTACTACACTACTACTACTACACTACTACACTACTACTACTACTACACTACTACACTACTACTACTACACTACTACACTACTATTACTACACTACTACTACTATTACTACACTACTACTACACTACTACTACTATACTACTACACTACTACTACACTACTACTACTAGTACTACAACACTACTACTACTACACTACTACACTACTACTACTACACTACTACACTACTACTACACTACTACTACACTACTACACTACTACTACACTACTACTACTACACTACTACTACTACACTACTACTACTACACTACTACTACTACACTACTACTACTACTATACTACTACTACTATACTACTACTACTACACTACTACTACTATACTACTACTACTACTACTACACTACTACTACTACACTACTACTACACGACTACTACTACACTACTACTACTACTACTACACTACTACTACTACACTACTACTACACTACTACTACACTACTACTACTACACTACTACTACTACACTACTACTACTACACGACTACTACTACACTACTACTACTACTACACTACTACTACTACTACTACTACTACACTACTACTACTACACTACTACTACACTACTACTACTACACTACTACTACTACTACTACACTACTACTACACTACTACTACACTACTACTACTACACTACTTCTACTACACTACTACTACACTACTACTACACTACTACTACTACACTACTACTACTACACTACTTCTACTACACTACTACTACTCCACTAATACACTACTACTACTACTACACTACTACTACTACACTACACTACACTACTACTACACTACTACTACTACTACACTACTATTACTACACTACTACTACTACACTACTACTACTACTACTACACTACTACTACTACTACTAATACTACAGACTTCTTTTACAGTTCTAGGGCCTTGAGCGTTCATGCTTTCACTGCTCCTATACCAAAATTTCCTATTTAAAGAAAGAAACATTGAAATACAGTAAGACACAAGAGTACTTACTGCTGCTCCTCCTAGTATTGTGTTATTGCCAGTGGGCATTAAATGTGCTCATGCAAGGCTGTCTACTAGGTAAGCTATCTGCTAGCATGATTGCTATCATTTTCCAATCTAATTTGAAATTTAAAAAAAGCATGATGTCAGTCTTTCTTTAGATTGTTTTTGAATATGTGTTTTTTTTCAATTCCATGTAGTGTATGTGTGTGTGTGTTTGTGCATGTGGGTGTGTTTGTCATCAGGGTTATCACTGGTGCTGATTCTGTGCAGACTCTACCTTACTACTCAGCAAATACACACACACACACACACACACACACACACACACACAAACGTATGCACATATATGTGATGAAATACAGAAAGTGAGAAAAAGACATGGAAGTGATGCCTGCAACATTGCTCCGTCAATCATAGAACTTCTCCCTTTCCCCGTTTTCCAAGCGGAGAATCTCCTTTCCTTCATTTGTGTCTTCCTTCCTCCTTTCCTTCCTTCCTTGCTTATTAAGGAAGCTGTTCCTGGGGCTGGGTCGTGGTCCACCTGATTGAATGTACACATTACAACGCACAAGGACCTGAATTCAAGTCCCCAGTCCTTGTAGGTGTCTCTTTTATTCACTCCATTTCAATCCTCCCATTCCCTTTCTATTTCTCTGTCTCTAAGCCAGTCAACCAATCAATCAATAAAAGGCTGTTGCTTTCTAGAGTTTTAGTCCCAGTTCTGCGAACTTGGCACAGTCTCCTTGTTCTATGTCACTGTTCTCAAGGTAGCACCCACCTTACACTCCAGTTTTCATTATAGAGAAGCAGTCATTTGCGTACCCTCTAAATTATGCCTCTGGCAAAAGGATCATTTTCACAAGAGGTCCTAGAGGCAGAATTTGGATTAGCTTTGAGATTAAGGTTCTTCTTAGAGAGGACTTTGTCTGTGAGGGAAGCAGAGCTTAGATTTATATATCTCTGCTAGCTATTCCTGTGCACTTTGGGGATAAGTTGACTGATTCTTTCATTTTTCTTCTGGAGGAAGTTGGAACTTGCATCACAAACTGATCCCTTCTTTCTTACTCTGGAATTCCTCTGGGAGCTAGGTGGTGGTGGACCATGCACAAGGACCCCTATTTCATTCCCCACTCCCCACCTGTGGGGGTGGGGTGGGGGTGGGCCACTTCACAAGCAGTGAAGCAGGTCTGCAGGTCTCTTTCTGTCTCTCTCCCTTTCTATCTCTGTCTCCCCTCTCAAATTCTCGCTATTCTGTCCCTTTTCTCCAATATAGATCCTTTCAGCTCTCACACATTTTAGCAATCAGAGGTCTTTAAGTATAGGCAAAAGGACTTTTTGTGTTTTACCCTGTAAAAGGCATTTCTTAATTCCTTAACTTCCTTCTGATTTTTATTTCTTCAGTATTTTTCTATATTAATGGCTATTACTTACATTTACCTTTTATTTCCTATTGGTAAAACCAAGAATAAACTAAAAACTCTTCTCTCTATTACCTCCCATTTCAATTACCATCAGTCCTATAACTTCAGCTATATATCCACTTATTTTGTTCTCATTGCCCCAATTTGGGACCACTGACTTATCCTCTTAACTATCACTGTAACTTTGATCACAAGATTAAATGTAAATTGTTCAGCTAAAATTTTCAGTTTATATATCAGTTCTGTTTAAATTATATAATATGATGAGAATCCTAGGTTTTCCTTCAATTGAAATATAAACACTTATAAAGAGTTTTTTAAATGTGTTTTGGGGGACCAGGTGGTAGTGGATCTGGTTGAATGCACAAGGACCCCAGTTTGATTCCCCATCTGCAGGAAGTAACCTTTGCGAGCCTGTGAAGTAGGGCTGCAAATATCTCTCTCCCTATTCCCCCCTCCCCTCTTCATTTCTGGCTGCTCTAGCCAATAAATAAATAAAGATAATAAAAAATTTAATGTGTTTTTATATTTCACACACAGTATATTTTGGGGGGTAGACACAATTTTGTATTGATTATTTCATAGAAAGCATATAATGGCCTTTGATAGCATTCTTTTAAGTTACAGTTTATAGGTAAAAAGTATGATCATAATATTTCTGCTCTTTGCATTCATGAAACATAAAGAGTAATTGTAGGTAGAGAGGCAAGTGCTTTTTTTTTTTTTTTTTGGACTGACTGTAAATGTGTTTTGGTAAGCTCTTTCTGAAAGTGGATCAAATTGGAATAGGAGAAAGTATGGTCAAAAATACTGCAAGAGGGTCAGAATCAAGAAGACACAGAAGTAGTAGTAGGAATTTAATGAAGAGTCTGAAATATTTATTATAATTGTTACTCTCTGTTAAGGATGTTAGGGGAGTGTAAATGTGGCTTCTGATGCCTGGTGATACTATTATTAGCATTGCTCTTAGGACCTGGAGAACAAGCCTCTGAGACAGGTGATGACATGCTGAGAAGTCATACGGTGTTTCTGTCTTCTAGCCTCTTTCTCCCTGTTAAAAAGAATCCAAGTAAGAAGTGAATCTTACAATTTCTATTGCAGTGTATATGTCTATAGATTATATGGAAAGTGGAGTTTCATTAGGAAATATTGAAAAATAGAGAATGCTATAAAAGAGACACGACCCTGTCAATTTTTGTTATTTTTTTGTTTTTTATTTTTAATATAGCATTATATTACATGTCTTCTGAAATATATTTTATATAAAATAACAACATTCACTGTTATTCTCCATAGTAATACCTCTAACACCTCAATGTTGAAAATCACTGTAGTTAACCTAGCCAGAATCCATTTTGAGTTACAGTGTGAACTATAGTAATATGAAGTCACTTAGAATTATATGGAAGGAAAATAATTTTACTTCATAGCAAATATCCTTAGTAACAAGATCTTTGTTCAAATAAACTTAGTATAAGACTATACTTTAAATTACCTATGCCAATAAATGGGAAGAAAGAAAACATCAAAATATTTTTTATGAAATTATGCAGCAACCTCATAAAATTTAATAATACTTAGATTTTCACAAATACAATACAGCGTCCTGCTAATAAATTTGGATATATTTTATTCTTTTGACATTTCTTTCTAAGTGACAATTTTCCACTGTTGTTGAAATAGAATGCATGTTAAGTATACAATTATAATTTAAGTAGATACACATATACATAAATATATATATACATTATTTAGAAAATGAAAATATAATCACATTAATTTTGTAATAATGATTTATGTTTGCAATTTCTCTGCATGAGAGAAAGAGAGTGTGGCACACTGAAATAACCATTCATCTTTAGCTCATAAATATTGAGGTGCTATCCTGAGGCTTTATGAACAAACAGACATTCACTCTTTCATGAATCTTGTGATATTTAATTTCAGTCTCCCACTTAGAATTACATGTTTGAAGTGATTATATTATTCCATTCTTTCTGCAGAGTCTTTATGGTTCTCCACAAATTTATTTTATGTAATACATACTTTACATACCTTTCTTTTTTTTAAATATTTTATTTATTAATGAAAAAGGAGGAGAGAGAGAAAGAACCAGACATCGCTCTGGTACACGTGCGGCAGGGGATTGAACTCAAGACCTCATGCTTGAGAGTCCAATGCTTTATCCACTGCGCCACCTCCAGGACCAATTTACATACCTTTCAAGCTAAATGTAGTAGAGTAGATTCTTGCCACAAATTTATTTTGGAATGAGTCACCTCTACCCCCTTATTTAACTCACAAAACTAGGTATTAAAACAACAGAAACCTAAAATTAAAACTGAGAAGAAGAAATCCTTCAGGCAAACAAAGGTTTTGAGTTTTTTCTCTTATTTCTTACTTATTGTTAAGTCATCAGTGGTTCCTTGGAGGGTAGAATCCTTTAAATGTTCAGGATCGTGCATTCAAAGTTTCATTTTGCTCCTGAAAATTTTCTCTCAAAGGTTCATTCATAGATGATTCCTTGCAGTACTATATTTGTAAAATAATTTGTACTAGAGTTAGGCACAATTTGAGCTCTTATGGTAGTCTTGCTTTGAATGCTGTGTTTAGAGTCCAGTTTCCACACGAGATGTATTCCACTGTATTTCATAAAAACAATTTAATCATTTTTTTTTAAATCAGAAAATGAAAATCAAAGAACGGTTCATTTTTACCCACACTCTATCCTGTAGGGTCAACTTAAATAATAATTTGCCTTGCATTATGCTTTAATGTGTCCCATTATTTGACAGGTTTTGTTACCAGTAGATACTCTTGAAGAATTTCCAGTGGGAACCGTATCCTGTTATGCAAAATAGATAGCAGACTTGTATAGCTCCTAAAATCAGAGTGATTGAATTCAGTGCTCAGTTGCAGTGATTGTGTAAAATTGAATTCCTTCCTTATCTCTGAGTCTCATTATCATCTGTCAAATGAATGTTGCAATTCAAGACCTCAGAGAGTATTTTTAGCAGCTTCATTGAAACATGTAATTAAAATATGTTTGTGAATGCATTAAAGATTTTGCTTATTGTTGAAATGAGAGAGAGAGGGAGAGAGAGAGAGAGAGAGAGAGAGAGAGAGAGAGAAACAATCGAGAATCACTCTGGCACTTGGGATGTGAAGGATCAAACTCAGGACTCCACGCACCATTTTACCACTCCCAGGCATCTAATGAGTATATTTTAAAGTAGGATTGGATAAATTGTTATTAAGTGTACACTTAGCTAAAACCAGGTGACAAGGCTTTCCTCCCACAGCAGTTATATATAAATGTATGCAAAGCAGTAAGATGCATCTTACAAAATGCAAAAGAAAAAAAAATGCACGTATACTTTATTACAGTTTATTTTTTAACTTTATTCATTTATTTTATCTAATATAACTGAGAGGAGAGGGAGAAAGAGAGATGAAGACACACCTGTAGCACTGCTTTGCTGAGTGTGAAGCTTTTCTCCTGCAGGTGAGGATGGGAGCTTGAAACCAGATCTGTATGCACATTGTTGTCCAAGTCCCCAGCTACTACATGAGTGTGACTGCAGTGAATAAACTTTACCAGTAGTGGGCCAGTATCTCTGCTTCTCTCTCTCTCTCTCTCTCTCTCTCTCTCTCTATATATATATATATATATATATATATATATATATATATATATTTTTTTTTTTTTTTTAAAGAGAAAAACTGCTGTGGAAGTGTTGCAATCTTGCAAGTGTTAAACCCTAGGGATAAAACTGATGTCAAAAAAAGTGTTAAACCAACTTTTAAATTCCCAGCAGCATTTCATGAGGCCTCCTTTCTCCCCACAACTTCTTCAGCATTTATTGTTGCTGCTATTTCTGATGTTTGACAGTCTCACAGGTGTGAGGTGGTATCTCATTGTTGTCTTTATTTGCATTTCCTGACAGTGACTTGGAGCATTTTTTTCCATATGTCATATGGCCTTTTGTATCTTTTCTATAGTGAATATTCTGTTCATACCCTCCCCAAACTTTTGAATTGAATTTTTTTTTTTGCTTCTTCTTCTAGCGTTTGCCCTTCTTCCGTAGCCAGTCAACAGCGTCAGGTTGAGCCTGATGTAAAGTTTCGAGACCTCCTTTGAATCTGGAGAGGTGGCAGTTGTTGACTATGTGGGTCATAGTCTGTCTGTAGCCGCAGGGGCAGTTCGGGTCGTCTCTGCCTCCCCAGCGATGGAACATAGCGGCGCACCGGCCATGGCCTGTTCGATAGCGATTGAGGAGGGCCCAATCATAACGTGCTAGGTCAAAGCCAGGTTGACGCTTGCAGGGGTCTGTGATGAGGTGTTTGTTCTTTACCTCAGCTGACTGCCAACTCTGTTTCCAAGAGACTGGAACAGATAAGTTCAGTGTAGGCGTAGGAGACCAGATTGGGTGACTAGACGTCAAGCGTTGGACAGGGTGGGCGAAAATATCCGCGTATATTGGCAGGTCCGGTCGAGAGTAGATGTGGGAAATGAACTTAGATGATGCCGCATCCCGACGAATATCTGGCGGGGCGATGTTACTAAGAACTGGCAGCCATGGAACCTGAGTGGAACGGATGGTTCCAGAAATTATCCTCATGGAGGAATATAATTTGGAATCGACCAAGTGGACATGGGGGCTACGGAACCATCCTGGGGCACAGTATTCTGCAGTGGAATAGCATAATGCCAGAGATGATGCTAAGTTTTGTGAGCTCTTTATGTATTTTGGTCATTACCCTCTTGTCTGATATTATGACATATAAAGATCTTCTCCCATTCTGTGAAGAGTCTTTTTGTTTGCGTGATGGTTTCTTCTGCTATGCAGAAGCTTTTCAATTTGATGTAGCCCCATTGCTTTATTTTTATTTTAATCTTCCTTGCAGTTGGGTCTGTATCATCAAAGATTACCTTGAGATTTAGATGGAAAAGAGTTCCGCCGATATTTTCATCTAAGTATTTGGTAGTGTGGAAAGCAGTCTGGAGAACCCTCACAATCCTAGAAATGGACCTTCCTCATGTCCCAGTAATTCCTCTCCTAAGGATATATCCTAAGGCATCAACACCCCCATCCAAAAAGATATGTGTACACCTATGTTCATAGAAGCAGAATTCATAATAGATAAAACCTGGAAACAACCCAGGTGTCCAACAAAAGATGAGTGGCTGAGCAAATTGTGGTGTATATACACAGTGGGATACTACTCAGCTATTATGAATAAAGAATCCACCTTCTTAGATCCATTTTGCATGGAACTAGAAGAAATTATGTTAAGTGAGATAAGTTAGAAAGAGAAAGATGAGTATGGGATGATCCCACTCATAAACAGAAATTGAGAAAGAAGAGCAGAAAGTGAATTACAAAGCACAATTTGACTGAGTTTGGAGTATTGTACCAAAGTAAAAAAAAAAACTTTGAGGAGTGGGGAAGGGTAGAATTTCAGTTCCACTGTAGGGTGTGGGGGTAGATACACAGACCTTTGGTAGTGGGAATTGTGTTAATATGTATGCTTATTAACCTATAGTCATATGTTACTATTTAATCAATACGAGAGGTAAAAGTTGATAGTTTCAAGATTTTAATGTATAGACTTCAACTCTGAGTATATATTCCTTCAATTTAAGCAAAAGTTTTAAATTAGTATACTGATTGAATTTCAACATTGGGCTCAAATTGTTGATGCATTTTAATACCTTTTTTGAAATACTAAATATATTGCTTCTCCCCTGAACATGGCTGTTGGCATATCAATCCATACCCCCAGCCTGTCTCTATCTTTCCCTAGGGATCTGGGGAGGTGGGGTTCCAGGACACATTGGTGATATTGGATAGATGACCTTTTCCTGGAAAGTTACTAGTGGAGAAGCAATTGCAGTAGCCAGACCTCCCACCTTCTGCACCCCATAGAAATCTTTGATTCATATTCCCAGAGGGATTTATAATAGAGGAACTTCCAATCAAGGGGATGGGGATATGGAACTCTGATGGTCGGACTTGTATAGAATTGTACCCCTCTTGGTCGGGCAGTAGCACAGCGGGTTAAGCTCAAGTGGTGCAAAGCACAGGGACAGGCTTAAGGATCTCGGTTCAAGCCCCCGGCTCCCCAGGGGAGTTGTTTCACAAGCGGTGAAGCAGGTCTGCAGGCGTCTATCTTTCTATTCCCCTCTCTGTCTTCCCCTTCTCTCTTTTCTCTCTGTCCTAGCTAACAATGATGGCATCAGTAACAACAACAATAATAACTACAACAATAATAAAAAACAACAAGGGCAACAAAATAGAAAATAAATATTAAAAAAAAAGAATTGTACCCCTCTTATCCTACAACCTTGTCAATCATTATTAAATCACTAATAATAAATAAACACACTATTTAAATACATGATTTAAATACCTGAAAAAAAGGTATAAAACACTAACATTGTGTGTGTGTTTTGTAAGATGCATCTTAGTACTTTGATAGCAGAGTGATTGGGCAAAAGACTCTCATGCCTGAGTCTCTGAGGTCCCTGGTTCAGTCCTCTGCATCACCATAAGCCAGAACTGACCAGGACATTGGTAAAATATTTACAGTTAATATAAATAAATAAATTCAATAAGGAGGAAAGCCCCTGTCTTTAGGCAAGTCTACATTTTATCATAGTTATCATTTTGACTTTTGAACATATTCATTAATTACGTCCAATGAAACTACTGAAAATACTGAGAACTTGACACATATTAATCCATTTGGTAAATGGATAGTTCCAAACTCGTGCCCCAGTGATAACCCTGGTTGCAAGGTTAGATAAAGAAGCAAACAAACAAACACAATTACCTACCCTTGGTGGCCAGTAATTCTGAAAAAATAATTGAGAAAAAAGCATTAAACCAAACTACAGTAATGTGGCAATATTTTCCATGTAAAATAATGCAAAGGATGAATTTGATGCCATGAGAATCAAGAAATCTTCGTGGAAGAGTTGATATTTAACTCAATTCTTTAATTATGGGCAAAAGTTCCTCTGGTGAATAAGACATGTTAATAAATTCTATTAGTAAAAGAATAGCAAGCAAATCTATAGGTATGTTGGTGAACAGCATTGTAACTGATAAGACAGATGTAGAAAAGAGTGTGGTTATAAGATTTGATGGGCCTGTTTTGCCTAGAATTTGATGATCATTTGTTTATTTGAACTTGATCAGTCAGAGGCTTTTGAGATTAAATTTAAGTAAAATACTTTTTTGGAATTCCTCAAGCAAGATCATCACATGAATCAATTTTTACCTGAATAGCACATTACTGGTGCTATGCTGTTGGAGGATCAAAGGGGAACTGGTGGCAGTAGGATGGAGGCAGCAATGTTTGGGCTCACTACTTAGTGTCTTGATGAAATGAGATTCGGTTGATGCAGAGGAAGTGAGCAGACAAGTGGAATCAAGCCATTTCAAAGCTAATCAAAAATACAAAGAGAAGGTGAAAGTGTGAAGATTTGGGCAAAGATGATGTAGGTTTCTCACTTGGGAATTTGGATTGCGCTAATATTATTTACTAATATGTGAATCTCGGTACTTTGAGACACAGAAGTAAATAATTTTATTATAAATCATATTCATATAATTGATATGTACATATTTTAATAAAGAACTGTAGACAAAATTTAAGAACCTAGTGGCTATGAATTTACTACATGATGTAGCTTTCTACATTTTTTTTGTAGCACAAGAAGCTTGAGACAATTTTTGTACTGATCATATTCTCTAATGTGTTTTTTTAATATATATTTATTCCCTTTTGTTGCCCTTGTTGTTTTGATGTTTATTGTTCTAGTTATTATTGTTCTTGATGTCGATTAGGACAGAGAGAAATGGAGAGAGGAGGGGAAGACAGAGTGGGGGAGAGAAAGACAGATACCTTCAGACCTGCTTCATCACTTGTGAAGTGACTCCCCTGCAGGTGGGGAGAAGGGAGGCTGGAACCAGGATCCTTATGCAGGTCCTTGCACTTTGTGCCACACGTGCTTAACCCGCTATGCTACCACCCCACTCCCCTCTAATGTGTTTTTAAGAAGAGGCACAGTTAATTCTAAAATGATGTCTTAATAGATCATGTTCTTATTGTCCAGGTCCATATTATAAAAATAGTATGGTATGATAACCCCCCTGTGTAGTTGCTAGGCTCTAAAGTTGACACAGGCCCTGCTGTTCTAAAATTAATTTTATTTATTTAGTACTGGGTAGTAAATTACTATTGGGTAAATTTATTTACTAATGGGTAGAAAGAAATTAGGAGGGGAGGTAGAAATAGAAGAGAGAGAGAGAGACAGAGAGACACCTGCAGCCCTACTTCACTGTTCGTGAAGCTTTCCCCATATAGGTGGAAACCAGAGGCTTGAACCCAGGTCCTTATGCACTATTGTGTGAGCACTTAACCAGATGCACCACCACCTGGTCCCCAGTGTTTGGATTTTAGGTTTCACTTCTCTATCGCATTTATCAAGGTCATACAACCTGATGATTATGTACTGTGATAAAGTTCACTGACGTATTTCATTTTGTTGCTTTATTGAGTTTTGTCAAGAAGTGAGAAAAGAGAATTTATTCACAGATTCAACTTTCATGATGCTATACTGGCTCTAGAAAAATGCATCTTAGTTGATGATACCAGCAGCAGAGATAATGGCAATACTACAGAGGAGAATGTTTGCTGTCCTGGCAACATCCTGTGTCCTAGTGTTGATTCTGTTACTGGTTTATCTAGGACTCTATCCTGCTTACTTTACCTTCAAACTCATCACATAGAAATCAATTTATTTATTTACTTATTTATTTATTTACTTATTGCGTCTCCAGGGTTATCTTTAGGACTCAATGTCGATACTATGAATCTACTGTTCTTGGTGGCTCTTTTTTCCATTTTATTGGAAAGAACAGAGAGAAACTGGGAGAGGAGGGAGATATAGAGGAGGGTGAAAGAGAGACATCTGCAGATCTGCTTCACCACTTATGAAGTGACCCCCTTCCCGCAGGTAGAGAATAGGGTCTTAAACCCAAACACTTGCACTGGTCCTTGTGCTTAGTACTATATGTGCTTAACCAAGTACTCCACCGACTGGTCCCCAAATAAAGCTCTTTGTGCTTTTAAAACACTTTTTTTTTCCTGAAGGAAGTTTTTATATAAAGGGATTAATTCATATTAGCTTATTCCTCTCCAATGGATTTGATACCGGTGAGCTTAGAATTTCTCAGTTAAAGGCCAACATTTAGGTGAGAGTAAAATAGCTCACCTGGATAGTGTATTACTTAGTTATGTGCAAGACCCAGCTTTGAGCCTGGCCCCAGGGCAGTGATGGAAGTTTTCCTGATGCTGCCCCCCCACCTGTATCTTAAAAAAAAAAAAAGAAAGAAAGAAAGAAAGAAAGAAAGAAAGAAAGAAAGAAAGAAAGAAGGAAAGGAAGACATTCAAGTGAGAGTTTACATTCCTACAGATGATATTTTTGAACAAGTAGCTGAAATACACTAGTCTTAGAGTTTCTGAAGTCATGGTTCTTCTTTATGGAGATGAAGATTCATGACAAGCCCAGACCACTGCATAGAAAGCAAGTAGAAGCTAAGAAATAACAGCCATATCATGTTGATTGTGTCCAATTAGGCAAGAGCTGGAGAGAGCACTCATCTGGGGGTAATCTGAAGCAGATGCCAGCATTAAGGCACAGATGTGGGACATTTTTTTTCCAGTGTCAATGGACTGTGTGTGGTATGTGAGACTGATGACTTCATCATCGCTGTTCTTTCCATGAGCTCACAGTGGTAATATGCACTGACAGTTAGCTATTTAGCCTCCTCCATTACTTCCAGGGGCCAGGCTGTTGTCCAGGTAGGTACCCCTTCAGAGCTGGGGGGGTGGTCATTACATGTTGAATTGTTCAGTCCTTCTGCCCTTCTCACAGACTGGCATCTCAAATTCCAGATGGAGAAGTCAGAAAAAAAAAACAGTAATGAAAATAATACCTAGAGTTTTACCCCACAGAACCAGAAACAGAGGACAGCTTTGATAACCTAGGATTTTTGTCTGCGAGAACAGTGCACTCCCACGGTCACTGCTGAGAGCCAAATGAATAATTTCTGAACATCAGCTACCACTATCTTTTTTTAAATAGGATATAATAATTCTAGCTCTACTTTGGGGTAATTTTTTTTCTCATTTTTGTTCTAATTGGTTTGGACAGCAAACTTAAATAAATGGTTTTAAGGTCAACAAAATAGCTTACTTGCTCTGTGAGTCACTAGATTTGAGTCCAGCCATCACTTCACTGAAAGAAATTCAGGGCTGTGATTTCTTTAAATTTGTCTGCCTTTCTGTCTGTTCTCTCTGTCTGTATCTAAAAGAGACATCCCAGAGGAGTGAAGCCCCAGAGATGATTAAAAAAAAAAAATTTAGGGGGCTGGGCAGTAGCACAACAGGTTAAGAGCACACGGCCCAATGCACAAGGGCGGGCTTAAGGATCCCACTTCGAGCCCCCAGCAGGGGAGTCACTTTGCAAGAGGTGAATCAGGTCTGAGGTGTCTGTCTTTCTCTTCCCCTCTTTGTCTTCCCCTCCCCTCTGTATTTCTTTCTGTCCTATCCAACAACAACAACAGCTACAATAACAATAACTACAACAGGGGCAACGAAATGGGAAAAATAGCCTCCAGGAACAGTGGATTCATAGTGTTTGCACTGAGCCCCAGCGATAACACTGGAGGCAAAACATAACAAATAAAACAAAGTAAAAAAAATGTAGTTTTCAAGGAGGGAGGCAAGATGGCTGCATAAAGATAGCTTGAGTTTACCTTCTAGGGTGAATGCAGCAAAATGCAGAATGATTTGCACAGAAGCTATTCCAGAAGCTGTATGAACAGAGAGTGCACAACAAAGAATAAAGAGTTTCTAGGTGAAGAAGAGAAAAGCAGATGCTTACAAAAGGGCAAAAAAAAAAAAAAAAAAAAAATCCCTATTCCAGCTGGCTGAAATTGGAAAGAGATTTCTAAATACAGAAAAAAAAAAAATCCCTATTCCAGCTGGCTGAAATTGGAAAGAGATTTCTAAATACAGAACTTTACCTGGGGGAACAGGGTGGACATCTGTGGTAACTTCTGGTAACCCCAACCCTTCACTTACAATACTAGACTGAGGACAGGCAATTGTAAGCTATACGTTCTGTGGCCATCACTGACAGGTTCCATTTCATCTCACTTCCACAACCTTGCTGGTGGTAGCAGGTGAACACCAGACTAGATTTCAGTTTTCATATTAGCAGACACTGGGGACAAATTTCCTAGGAGTCTTCCACTCACCTCTAGCTAAAAGCTGAGCCAGCTGGAATAGAGAGACATTTATCAAGAGTACACAAACAGTTCTGGCACCAACCAGCACATGCCTGGCTGTGAGCAATCTAACAGCAGTCCTCCAAGCAGTAAGCATACCACAGACTTCCCACATCATAGCCAACCTGTGAGGAGATGACACTACCTGCTGTGCTCCTTCTCTGTACCAAAGTCTGCCAGACTCTGATGACTGAAAATTCTGAATTTTATACTCCACAAGCAGCTGAGCTGAGGGCTCCCATACCTGTCCCCTATCTGGCATTCTATCATCCATCTTGCCCAACTCTGCACAACTACAAGTCAGGGGCTATTAGTCATTGAAACCACTGTCCCCTGGGGATAGCCAGGCCTGATTGGTTGTGGAACACATGTGCCACTGAACACGCTTGTTGCCTCAATCCTCAGTTTACCATTCAGATTCACTCAGTCCCAATTGACTCTGGTATGAAGCTGGTATTGGTACTCATAATGTGAATGTCTCGATCTGACACAGTCCTGCTAAATCTTCATGGATGCCACAGGGCTCAAAAAACAGTCAATGCCAAGTTGTTATCATTCAGCTACTCCTGACATTGCTGCCTTAATCAATTCCAGGCAGTTGTGACTGCTAACACCTGAACTTGCTCAGAACGACTCAGGCATAGTGCATAAGAATGACTGGGCACTCACTTTGTCAAACCTTTAGTAATTGTCCTGTCAAGACTGACACTATTGTCATAGCTATTGCTGGGTACTTGTAAATGCAGATACCTAGTTTTGCCCAGAACTGTGAGCTCTTAATACTGCTGCTGATTCCAGCACTTGCTACATTGAACTCCAAATTGTTACATGAGCCCATTCAACCAATGTTGAACATGCATGACTGTGAACACATACTCTTGTTTAGGCTTGAACTTGGCATAGGGTGAAACATTAGGAAACCATTTCATAAGCTCCTGTTCAATGTGTAAGCCATCTTTACCTAAGTACTAAAATTTTTATGAACCCATGACAATAAACCACTGATCACAGTGGTTTTATGGCGACTAAGTTAGAGTTTTGGGGTTTTTTTTTTTTTTTTCTTGTTTTGTTTTAATGTTTTATTTCAATAAAAGGCAGAACTACAGAAAGATACAGAGATACTAGAACACTGCTCAGCTCTGGTTTATAATAGTTCTGGGGACTGAACCTGGGACCTCAGAGCCTCAAGCATGAAAATTATTTGCATAACCATTATGCTGTCTCCCTAGCCCTAGTTTTTCTAATTATTAATAAATCTTTTTTCATAATATTACAGAACATTTTCATGGACATATATTTTCTGAATGTATGAGAATACAGTGCCTCAGTAAATTTTAAAACTGTATACCTCGGTTTTAAAATGAATTTTGTTTTTTATCAGAGCTCTGCTAAACTCCAGCTTCTGGTGGTAGGGACTGAACCTGTGACCTTTGGTTCCTCAGGCATGAAAGTAGACTAGTTTCAACCCAGTTTCCTGAATCTCAGTAAACAGTACCCACAACATCAAATCCCTTGTTTTGACTAGGCCTGCCCAAACTCACTGCCTGACACTCAAGATCCTTGAGTCTTGATTGCTACCCAGATCCATTGGACCTTGGTAATATAACCACTTCTAGGCACAACCATGAATCCTTGTCTCTCCAGCCCCATGTGAACAAGGTGCACTGGTGCTATCAGGCACTCACAACTAAGAATTCCTACCCACTCATACACAGACCCCTGGTTTTTGTTTTTTTGTTTGCTTTTGTGCTTTTCATCCCTTTTTGTTACCCTTGTTTTATTGTTGTTGTGGTTATTATTATTGTTGTTACTGATGTCGTTATTGTTGTTGGATAGAACAGAGAGAAATGGAGAGAGAAGGGGAAGACAGAGGGGGAGAGAAAGATAGACACCTGCAGACCTGCTTCACTGCTTGTGAAGTGACCCCCCCCACCGAAGGTGAGGAGCCCAGAGCTTGAACTGGGATACCTACGCCTGTCTTTTCTTTGTGCCACCTGCACTAAACCCACTGGGCTGCTGCCTGACGCCTTTATGTTGTTTTTATACCACCAATGAAAGGGAAGCAAATCTGGTCAATGGAAGCCAGGCATGCTTACTCTTATGTGAGAGAGAAGAGGCTAAAGAAAAAGGAAAAACACTGGAAAGTAGTAATAGGTATAGGAGTGACCTAGAAAGGAAATGAATGCAGGGCCATTGGAAAAATGGGACGGGGCGGGGGGGCATTTAATGTAACCATACATAGCTATAGAATTAGCCCATATCCCTGACCTTGGGGAAACCATTACAGTTTCCAATGAAGGGGTTGGGATGCAGAACTATGGTGGTGAGAACTATATGTATTTACACCCTCATAATATTACAATTTTGTAAATCACTAATAGAAATAAGTAAAAAAATAATGAAAGTTAAAAAATCATTGAAGAAATACATATTCAAGCCCTTGACCTAATTTTCGGCTGTTTGTGTGTTGTTTTAGTTGCACATATATTCTCAATACTGCCATAATCAGATAAGGATTAAAAATGTTTTCCCCATAAAAAAATAACAACCACATGGGCAGACAAACCAATATGCTACATGATAAAATAAAGTCAGTCAACAAAAAGGATGAGGAAAAGTAATGAAAACAAGAGTACTATGGGAAAACATTCAGAGGAAATTTTGTTCACTTCATAAAGCTTCCAAGAGGAGAAGAGAGAAAGGGAGGGAATTTTTATTTAAAGAAATAATAGCCAAGACATTTGACAAACTTTCCTGTGAATATTACTTTTCTTTTTCAGATTCAAAACAATGGAAATATTTATAAATATCCCCATACTTCCTTAACTCTCTTTTTTGAACAACAACATTACAAATGCCACTTCTGTGCCAGATCAAGGCAGTGAAGGTCAGTGTTGATGAAAATACAGTAAGTATAAATGTATGTGGAACAATTGAAGGCAATTTTGAAAACAGAATGAAATTGATCCAGTCATCTCTCAGAAGGTTGAGTCCTGGTGCGGACTATTGGAAAGTTGGGTAGATGGAGATGTGGTACACTGTGAACATAACAGCAAAATATTTAAGTAATTCGTACAAAAATTTCTAAATTTGAGAAAGTGTGATTGAAGTGTTGAAAAAGACGAGGAGAGGGGGCAGAACCAAGATGGAGACTCTGAGACAGTGCTGAGTGCTGCCAGGAGGCTGTTTAAAAGCTGGGAAGTTTGGGTGAGGGTAGGAGTTCTGGACCAGTGGTGGAAGAGAAGAGCAGGGGTGGGTCAGGGTGGCACCAAGGAAAAGCCCCATAGTTCACCCTTGGGCTGGCAAACAGAGATCAAAAAGGACAAAGGAAACAGGGATTCAGCTAGGAGTCTTCATAGGCTTTGGTATTTTCTTCTGCACTTCCCCAGCCACAATGCCACCCCAATGCGTGTTATTTCTGGAAGCCCTCCTGTGAAGCTAATTTCTTTATCAAGATTCCTAGATCAGTAGGTCAATAAATGAAGCAAGCAAGCAAGCAGAAAGTCCCCCAAAAGACACCATAAAGTACCTAATGAAGTAGACCTACATACCCTCCTCACCTGCCTCTTATTACACGTCCCTCAATCACTCCAAAGCTAACCTTGTTAGACACAGTAAGGACTACAAATGATGAATAAGGGCAAGAGACCAGCATACTTTAATAGCGACTCTGTAGGCACTACCAGGCCACACCATCACCTGGGGCCCTTGTCAGGAAGTCCTGGGATTCCCACAAAGCCATGGGGGGCCCAGGACTCTAACATACCCTTCCAGCCACTGTCACTGTTCATCTCTATCAGGAACAACATACTGGACCCCTTTGTGGGCCCCTATAGTACCTTGCCCTCAAGGCAGATCAACAATGGTAGAGAATGTTTCATTCTCTGAAGGGAGGTTGCACATCATACTCTATCTACTACCCAAGGAAGATGGTTCCTGAAATTAGTGCATCCTAGAACACTCCTAGCCATAACCAAAGAATGCAAGTTCAGACCTACAGGGATGCAGAGGTTACATAGACCCCTCTGCTGCCTATGGGCTTCAGATAAATAGATGGGTTTTACAGTTAACATATTTATAGACCTTTCCCATATTTGGAAGCTACTCTCTTTCCTGATCCAGCTTTCTAGCACTTTTTTCAGCCATGACATCATCTCCCCAGACAATAACTTGGGCCCACCTGCATATAGATGATAGGCTCAGAGTAAAAACTAGTAAAGTCAGGAGAGGGGGGCAGGGGTCAGGCGGTAGCTTAAGTGCACGTGGCGCAAAGCACAGGGACAGGTAAGGATCCTGGTTCAAGTCGGCTCCCCACCTGCAGGGGAGTCACTTCACAGGTGGTGAAGCAGGTCTGCAGGTGTCTTTCTTTCTCTCCCCCTCTCTGTCTTCCCCTCCTCTCTCCATTTCTCTCTGTCCTATCCAACAACAAACGACATCTACAATAACAATAATAACCACAACAAGGCTACAACAACAAGGATAACAAAAGGGGAAAAAAATGGCTTCCAGGAGCAGTGGATTCATGGTGCTGACACTGAGTCCCAGCAATAACCCTGGAGGCAAAAAAAAAAAAAAAAAAAAACCCAAAAACTAGTAAAGTCATGAGTCGCCTTGGAATATACCTAAAATAGACCTCTAGCTTATTCCAAAATGGAGACCCCAAATCTTCATCTACAATATTCCAGCCTTTAGGTTCATGATTAGTCAACAAATTGTACTCCTTTTATCCTATGATCTTGTCAATATTTCCAATTTATAAATAAAAAGTATATAAATAAAAATATAAAAAGACTAGGAGAAAGAGAAAAATAAATAATGGCTCAGTCAGTGGAGGACCTTGGAAGTCAGGAAGGGGAACATGGGTTTAAAGACTTTTAAGTAGTAGATTAACACAGCAAAAATATAGCAGAGTGGAAAATAACATGGTCTTGGATTCTGTGAGGTCAGGAAGCTAATCTCAGTACACTTAATTGTTGTCAGACTATAGTCAGACTTTATGAATGTCACCAGACTTCCATTTCTTTATCTGTAAAGTAGAGGCAATGTCACGTATCAATGACATGGGTCTGGTGTGGGAATTAAGTGTAATTATGCTTTTAAAGTACTTGGCAGGACATAACCTAGAGTAAGCACTCAATACAGACTAGCAATGATTTTTCTTCCTATAGTCTGGCAGCCAGAGGCTGATTGCATTCAACTGGGTACCATGACCTTCTCTCTGAGGCTTTTCAAGGTTTTCCAAATTAAATGAATTAACATTCCAAATTAAATGAATTAACATTCATTTCATGATGTTTATTGCTTTTTCCTTAAACTTTAAGTTGCTCTTTGTATATTGAAAATACTCCAATTACAGACAGTAGAATCAAGATGATTTCTACAGCAAATCTACAGCATCTCTCTCTCTCTCTCTCTTTCTCTCTCTCTCTCTCATCTATCTCGACCTATCTCTGTTTATCTGTTATGTTCATCCTCCTGGAAAAAGCAATTGGCTTTTTAACAAGAATAATACAGAGTGAGCTAATGTACAAGTTATCATCCACTATCATCAGAATCTTTTCAAATATTATTTCCAAAGGGAGAGTGGGTTCCCAGGTTAGATCATAGGCACTGATTTTTTTCCCTAGATAAATTATGTTCATACTTAAGCTACATTTCATCTCATCATAATGACCAATCTCCCCAAGCTTGGCGTCCAGTCATTCAGTCATCTGTCCTGTTTGCTTTATCTTGCTGAGAACTGTCTTCATGTTTCATTAGATTTGGGTTTGACTCATCTGCTGCCTCGCAAGGAGAGTTTATGTGGAAACTACTACTCCAAAAATTCTAAAACTGTGACAGTAGAAACACTGACAATTTGGCAAAGTGTTTTAAATAGTAAGTTTTTAAATGCAAGATAGACTTTTCAAATTAAACTTTTATATAGTTTCCAGTGGTTCTGAAAACAAAATGTATCAATGTTGATATGCTTCTAGTTCTGTTTCTGGGATCTAGTTCTGCTTCTGTTACATTGCTTGACATTGTGGTCTATTTACATGGTCTTTTCTGTTACATTCGTTTGGTCTCACTCCCCCCACCTCCGGGAGATTTGGTTTAGCCCTTGCTAGTTTCGGGCTTCTCCCTTCTCCCCACCCCCTACCCTAAGTACTTCCTGAGTTCCAGAGGCTGCCGCCAGAGGAGAAAGATGGAGGAGCACATGGTGTGGTGATTGGGTGTTGGACTGTTTGCCCGCTCGTAAATAAAGATTAAACTGCATTCTCAGCTCAGCTACGAGTTTCTGGTCATCTGTTACCTGCCCCTGAAGCCAGCCCGGAGAAAATGATATATCAATTCAGTCATTTCATCACTTATTCATTGCTCACTAAGAAGCAGATGATTTTGGGGATAGGTGGTGGCACACCTGGTTGAATGCACAAGTTACAATGTGCAAGGTCCTGCACTGGAGCCCCTGGTCGACCACCTGAAGAGAGAAAGCTCTGCAAGTGGTGAAGCGGTGCTACAAGTGTCATTTTGTCTCGCCTCATCTCTATCTCCCCTTTTGTCTTGATTTTTGGCTGTCTCTACCTAATAAATAAAGATTTTAAAAAGTGATTTCCAAGGGCTTAGACACCAAGTTTCTTCTTACATGCTAATACTACATACTAGTGAGAAATAGTTATAACAAATAATTGTAGTAGAACATGGAATTACTACAAGAGAAGTAAATAATTGTATTATAAACCCAGAGAAGGCAGAGCTTATCTTCTGTGTTAATGCCGTTTTTCTTTTCATTTCTCCTTCTTCTCTTTCTCCTTCTTCTCCATCTTCTCCTCCTTCATCTCTTCCATCTCCTCTCCCTCCTCCTCCTCCTTCTTTAACTACTGGAATGACTGCTGGGACTTGGTGCTTGCATAAAAACTCCATTGCTCTAAACTGCCATTTTTTTCTGTTTATATAATATTGAATATTTGCACCATCTGTGCATTGTTGATACATAAAAAAACACACACTCTAATCAGTACATTTCATCTTCACGCATGTGTACACATACAGACTCACATTGTAGTTCTGTATTTTTTTTTTTTACTTTATTAGGGGTTGATGGAGAATTTCCAAAATTTTAGCCTCAGAATATGTGCTTATAATATGATTTTTCTGTGTTTGTAAGAAGGCCTCAACACAGAATAGAATAACTAAGAATAAAGGGTTAAGAATGTGTAGAAAGACTGTGTATATGCAGAAACTTTCTAACAGAGCAGGTGGTTGTGTTAAAGTAAGTGAAAGCAAAATCGAGCGATGAAGTTCAGACTAACCTTTTACTGAAAAGGCCTCAACTCAGTGCAGAGGGCCAAGAAAGTAAGATATTTGCTATAGAAAAAGACAATGTGCCAAACTGTATCTATAGTAACTAAGGTTACTGCTATAGTTTGTCTTTAATTGTCATGTCAGCTTCTGCCCTCCTAAAAGGTACCTATCCCCCTCCCCCATGGTGTATTTTATGCTGAGGTTAAACTTTCCCAGACACAGCTATGTAAGAAAGATAACAAGTAACAATAACAGTAACTAAAGAGACCAGATCCTGAGCAGTGGATACAAGTCCTCCCTCCTTAACCTTGTAGCCTCTGCTTCTGTACTGACTGTTTTTGCTCTCAAGTCTGCACCCCCTTTATAAGCTAGTACTGTCTCTTGGTTTGACCCCTGTGTGTAATAAAATTCCTTTCTTCCTTCACCCATCCCAGCTCCAGTGTTCTTGATTTACAAGATACTTCCTTAACAGAGTCCTACAGATATAGTCCATAGAGGGAGTCAGGCAGTGGTGCACCCAGTTGGATCCACATGTTACCATGTGCAAGGATCCAAGTTTGAACTTTTCTCCCTACCTTCAGGAGGAAAGTTTCACATTCAGTGTAGCAGTGTGGCAGGACTCTCTCTCTCTCTCTCTCTGTCCTCTATATAATACTAAAAAACCATCATAACATGCTGGCAAGAATTTTTTTCAAGATTAAATCCTTACCTTTTTTTTTTTCCTACCTGTGATCTGTGATATTTTAGTTAATCCCTTACCATTCTCTATTTCTCTTTTTTCCCTTTATTGGGGGGATTAATGGTTTATAGTTTATAGAGTGATTGTGAAAGCATGGTAGAGCATAGCAGAACTCATAAAGATGGAGGTCTGAAAAGACATCCCACCTGTCAGCCTCTCCCTTTCAGGGATCCGGCCTGGGGGAAAGGCTTTCCTGACTCAGTTTCCGCTTGTCAGTCTCCCAAGCATCACAAAGGCCTACACCCCCTAACACTTAACTCATTCCATTGTTACAGACCAAATGGTTGCCTGCTTAAAGTTCACTATAAGTTCATCATCTTTGATCACATACAAATTTTGGTATGTTTCCATTGGTTTATTTTTGTTTTAATCTTCTTTGTAATTGGATTTGTATCATTGTAGATGTCTTTAAAATTTAGGTGGGAAAGAGCTCCACCAATATTTTCCTCTAAGTATTTGAAAGTTTTGGGTCTAACATCCACATCCTTGATCCATTTGGAGTTTACTTTGTGTTTGGTGAAATATAGTGGTTCAGTTTCATTTTTCTGTGTGTTTCAACCCAATTTTTCAAACACCATTTGTGGAAGAGTCTCTGTTTCTTAAGACAACAAATAATAATAATTCACTAAGTATGAGGTAGTTTTTAAGGTTGATTAATGATTGGATGGATTTTCATGCTTGATGTTCCCAGGTCCCATATTCAATCCCCAGCTCTGCTATAATCCAGATCTGAGCAGTGTTCTAGTGAACATACCAACAACAATTTAAAAAATGGGGATGTCTGGTGATTTACTCAGTAAAGAATGTATGTTACTTACCAGGGCCTGGGTTCAAACTCCCTGACTTCCATGTGCAAGAGGAAATCTTCACACATGTAAAGCAGTGCTGCAGGTGTCTCTCCTTATCTGTCCCTCTCTATCTCACTTTCTCTTATCTTATAAAATAGAATTTAAAAATAAAAGAAAAATGGGTAAACTGAGTGATAGAATATCCAGAATATTATATTTAATATAATTTCTCCTTGTTTCTTTTCCTTTATCATTTTGCATAAAGATAAATGAAATTTGGACAAAATCTCAAATATCCTGCAACCTCATTCTCAGACTAGAATTTTTTGAAATACATAGGTTTATAAAAGGAAAGTACAGACAATAACATAGTATATCAGTAAATATTGGAAACATTATTTTATAATTTTTTTTGTAATTTTCTACCATATGTGCCTGGTGACTTAAAGTATTAGGTCATATAAACTCTGAAGAAACAATTTTAGTCTGTCAACTGCCTAGACTGAACAAATAGTAAGTTAATAAATATAACAAACTGTGCTCATGAAATAAGTATTTGCTTTAGAGAAAATGATTCTAGAAGTATGACCAAATAAACATATTTTTACTAAATATTTTTAAAAAGGTCTATTTCACAATTATAAACTAAAGACTTCATTATTATCTAATAATAAATTGCAATTTACTGACATAAGTATCAATAGGGACTATGGAAAAATAAATGGCATCGTACATAACAGGTTCTCAAATGTTATGTTTATAGCTGTTTCACTTTAATTATTTAGATGGTAATACTTCATTGTATGGCCTTATTAAATATTTTACTAATTATTCTCACAGCTTTATGGCTAAAACATGGATATATATATATATATATATATATATATATATATATATATATATATATATATATCCTGGTTTAGTGAAGGTACATTCTCGATGAGGAGATGAAAACATATTGTGTTTGAGACTTAGCCACCATTCAGGCATATGTAAGACACTGAATGAAAAAAATCTCACTTCTATGAGTGATGTGGTGTATGAGCGTTTTTGACTTGGATGGCTTGAGCAGCAGGCAGTGTGGAATGGAACTTATGACCACAGTTATGGACTTTTTATGCAAGGACTATGGAAGTTTTTCCTATGCTGACATCTCAATGAAAGAAAACATATAATTAACTTGGATAAAAAACAAATACTTTGTGAAACAATAAATACTGAAATTGGAATTAACATGTGAGCCTAATGTAAAGGATTTTCTTTCTTTTCTTTTCTTTTCTTTCTTTCTTTCTTTTTTTTTTTTTTTTTGTATTATAAAAGTACTAAATGGGTTGAAGAAGATTGCTCAGTCTGTTAGGGCATAGAACTTGCATGTGGCCTTTGCAGCCACAGATTTGAACTCAAGCACCACCTTATGCCAGAGCTAATTCTTTTAAAATGAACAAATAAGTCATTTTTTAAAACTACCCAAAGTTACATGACTGGAATAGAAATTTTGAAATATCTATGCACTGAAAAGAATTTAAAAAGGCATCTATAATTCTGTGTTCAGGAAAACTTACTATCCATATTTAACCATTTCAAATAGCATTTCCTTTGCTTGTATGTGGATTGAAAATATATTTTTATTGTGACAAATATTATTTTTATAATTTTATTCATTATTTTAAAGTAAATTATCATTAGTTGATTGCATATTATTAAATAATCCTAGACAACATTTTCAGAAGTCTGAATATTACATTTCATAGATACAGCATGACTGATTATCTCTTCAGCAATTACTTAAGGCCTCTGATATGAATACTTAAATGTATAATTTCATAGTTTGAAAATGGGCCTTGGAGTGGGAATATTGAAAGCAACTATATGGACAAAAGTTGTGGCACAAGAATTTTGCAGGTATATTTTTGAAACTTAGTGTTGTACATTGATATCAATCAATGCTTGGGTGACAAACAGGTATGTAGAAACTGTGTAGGATCATTACAACTTAGGTTGAGGTGGATATAGGTAGGCTTTAAAGGTTAAATTCAGGTTTTTATAGTTTGGGAAGCCACTGTAGGTCTGTGCATAGAACTAAGGGCAGTGCTTCAGGAAAATTCTTCTGCAGGAAGCATGTGGGTGTGCACTGGAAAGAGAAAATAGTGAGGCGGAAGAGACAAGATAGCAGGTTATTTTAATAGTGAAATGCAAGGTAATGAGGGCTGGAGTTTGGATGATGATTGTAGGAAGGGAAAGATGTTGGAGAGAGAAGTTCTAAAGCATTTGCTATAGTGCACTTTGCTTAATGCAAATTAAATACATTTTGGGGATAGTTAGCATGGATATTACAGCCATTTTCTTTCAGAGTGCTGCTAAAACTAGTAAGTGCGATATAATGACACTGCTAAAATAGAAGTTTCTCCTTTAATATGCGGCAGTCTCATTATACAAAATAAGCCAAAGTCAGGTCATGATTCTGCTTTCAGAATGACCTGCGGAGGTTTTTTTTGTTTGTTTTGTTTTTTTAAATACTATTTTGATAGACTTAGTCTATTTTATTCTTTGGAATTTCTGTGATGTTGTTTAGATAAACAGACTGATTGTTTGCAGCTGATGTTTTGCTAGATCATTTTCCTTTTTTAACGTCTTCCTGAATTTTAGACATGTGGTGATTTAATTTGCTTATTAAGAGAGTTAAATTCACTAATTTTTTTTTATGTTTGCTTTGGCAATAACACTTATAAAACATCTGTTTATAAAAACAGTCTTTTCATAACAATATTATGAGAAGATGGAATTACATTCAAGCATATCATGTTTGAGACTTAGCCACCATTCAAGCATATGTAAGACACTGAACCTCCAGGCCCTCGGTTTCTGTGATAACGCTAAAGCTTCCGAACTCAGAAGCACAACTGTTACTATGTAACCCAGACCTCCCACTACTACACATTTGAAGCTATTTTTGTTGTTGCTACTTGTGGCCATAGCTCTCTCCATCCTTCCTGTTTCTCTCGGTCTTTTAAAAAATAGTTTACTGGGAGGATGGGCGGTAGCGCAGCGGGTTAAGCACAGGCAGTTTAAGGATCCCGGTTTGAGCCCCCAGCTCCCCAACTGCAGGGGAGTCGCTTCACAAGCGGTGAAGCAGGTCTGCAGGTGTCTATCTTTCCCTCTCTGTCTTCCCCTCCTCTCTCCATTTCTCTCTGTCCAATCCAACAACGACATTCACAACAACAATAATAACTATAACAATAAAAAAACAAGGGCAACAAAAGGGAATAAATAAATAAATAAAAATAGTTCATTATTTTTCCAATGAAAGAAACAGAGGTAACATTTCTCATCTTATCAAGCTAAGTGTCTACAAAATACTCCCACAGGAGTCAGGCAGTATCTCAGTGGGTTAAGCTAACCGTTCCCCATCTGCAGGAAGGTTGCTTCACGGGTGGTAAAGCAGGTCTGCAGATGTCTATCTCCCCCCACCCCCGTCTTCCCCTCTTCTCTCCATTTCTCTCTGTCCTATCTAACAATGACGGTATCAATAACAACAATAATAACTAAAACAACAACAAAAAAAAAGGGCAACAAAAGGGAAAATAAATATTTAAAAAATTTAAAAAAAACACCCTCTCACATCCAACTTGTTACTAGTTGTTGTTGTTGTTGCCCTGGTTGTTGTGCTTGCTGTAGTTATCGTTATTATTGTCATAGCTGTTGTTGTTGTTGGATAGGACAGAGAGAATTTGATAGAGGAGGGGAAGGCAGACACCTGCAGACCTGCTTCACCGCTTGCAAAGCGACCCCTGCTGGTGGGGAGCTGGGGCTCTCATTGCCAGTCCTTGCGATTTACACCATGTGCACTTAACCCGCTGCGCTAACGTCCAGCCCCCCGTTACTAGTTTTTATACCAGTTTTTTAATCTTTAATCAAACGCTGCATAGTTACATTTTCTATTCCCAAAAGCATTAAAAGTGAACAGGACAGCCTGGATATTCATTAGTTATAGTAAATCACACAAATACTAAACTTTTTTTTTCTAGTAATGTTTAATAGAAGTGGCTTTTTGTGAATATTAGACTTGGCTGTGTATTTCTTGAGAAGAGATTTAAGGACTGCCTTGATTCCTACTTACTGTCTCAATAAATATTTGCTGAGCAAATTACTTTTAATCAATTAGAAAATATAAACTCTTGAAGGGGATACTTTGTTACAATAGTTTTAGACCTAAGTGGTTATATAATCAAATTGTAGTTCCTCAGACTTCACTTGAAATGCAAGCAAGTTACTAGTCTTATTTAAATGGATTTAAAATAGTATTAGTTAAACTTGTCACATATACAATTGGCAAGAAATGTAGGTCTTGGTTGTTAAAGTCTTAAATACCTAGACACATCTGTAGATGTAGCTGTGGGGACATTTTTATGAAGAAAAAATTGGCAATAAAACAGTTTTTGAAAGAAATATTTTCTTTGTACTATGTAAGGTGTGACTTCATATCTTAGATGGCATTGGGATAACTACCTTAGAATAGTAAAATCAACAACTGTTCAAAGAATAAGGATCAAAATTTGATTGCTAAAAGTGAGGCAATCGTCTAGTATCTGTTTACTTTCCCTTTTTAATCCTAATTTTTCTATACTTCTTTTTAAAAACCAGATTCATAAAATTAACTCTTTAGTTCCTAAAATTAACTCTTTAGTTAGTTAATAGATCATTCGTTTTACTGTCAGTTTGAGTACAACAGGAAGTAGCTATTAATGCAATCCAAGTTATTGTCTCAGTATATTCTTAAAGTCAAAATAACAATTTACACAGTAAATAGAGCTTATTTTAGATACCTAGAACTATATAAAATATCAGCAAATTTTTGGAATCGCTTATTTTAAAAATATTTTATGCTAGAATTTCACATTTTTATTATTATTCAGGATGTTGCAGAAAAATAGCTATTTCAGTATGCCAGGAATGTTTTCTCTATATATTCAACAAATGAAGTATTTGTATCTTATTTAAATTTTTCCATTTTAAAAGTAATTTCTGTCATGTTCAGGTACAACTCTGTTAGCTAGTCAAGCCAAACATCTAATTTTCTCTACAATTCTGGTTAAGCTGAGACACAGCATTGATACAGGGCCCGGCACCTAATCAAAAGTGACTTTTTCTTCTCAAAAGCAGATACATTGGAGTTGGATGTACATCTCAGCTGGTCTCTCTGGGAAACCACAGTCTATTAGATTAGTTGCAAAGTCATTTGAACTTAAAAAAAAAAAAAAAAAAAAAAAAAACCCTCTTTCAAGGAGACTAGATTAAGCTTCCCGGTGTGTACATTAGCTTGATCAGTCATGCTAGCCTGTATGGTGGCTTGTTTTTGTTCTGTAAACTACCCACCCACCCTTTGCATTTAATTGCAGACAATGCAAAATGTGGTAGCTCTTGAGGTGCAGACCATGAACAAAATGTGGAAGTAATATTTGTGAATCGAATTTGCAGGGATCTTAGAAGAGATGTAGGTGTGGTTTCAGTTTATTCTTTTTTTCATCTAGTCAGTTATAATGTATAGTGTGATGAACTCTGGATATTTTTTCTGGATTGTCTAAGATATGTACATCTATAATCTGTTATCTTATTTCCTTCATTTAAAATCATGAATGCAATTAATGAGGAAAACATTCCATCTACATTTTCTATTTATATCTCTATCAGATTTGTCACAAATACCTTACATTTATTTTTTAGTATTTTATTTTATTTATTTATTCCCTTTTGTTGCCCTTGTTGTTTTATTGTTGTAGTTATTATTGTTGTTGTCGTTGTTGTTGGATAGGACAGAGAGAAACGGAGAGAGGAGGGGAAGACAGAGAGAGGGAGAGAAAGATAGACACCTGCAGAACTGCTTCACCGCCTGTGAAGCGCCTCCCCTGCAGGTGGGGAGCCGGGGTTCGAACCAGGATCCTTATGCCGGTCCTTGTGCTTTGCGCCACCTGCGCTTAACCCGCTGCGCTACAGCCCGACTCCCCCCTTACATATTTTTTAACAATACAACTTTCCTAGGAATCTTCCATTTGCCCCTCTGGAACCATAATCCAACTTTCTACTCTGTTATGTAGCCTGAGTTCTATACACTGCCTCAGTGTGCTCTCTTATTTTTTAAGTGACTTGGACAATACAGGCATAAGAGTAACGACTGACAGGAGAGTAAAGGTGGGCTATTTATTTATTTTTTCTCTTGTAGGCCAATATTTAGAATCTACCCTCTATCAAAAGATACAGCTTCTACCAGTTAGCAGTATTCATACAGATATTTCCACGTGCTGGCAATTATCAGCTGCTGAATTTATGGAAGTGAGATGGGGGAGGGGAGGGTAATCTTACTCTAATCTTCTTGGTCAAGACGTGACTGAGAAAGAGAGGACCATTTTGTATTTATTTATTTATTTATTTATTTATATCCACACCATTCCCACCACCAGAGTTCTGAATCTTTACTCTCCCCACAGCAATCCACCACAGTTCCCCAATGTTGTAGACATGGGCCAGCCATCTGTCCACCTTTATACATAGTTGTCCCTTTTTATTCTGATTCAATCCTCTCTTCCCTCTCCCCAAGCCACTCATGACATCATAACTACCTCCATATGTCCCTCTCCTTTTCTTTCTCTTTCTCTCTCTCTGAGTGCTGATGGAGCTGGAGTTCAGAGTCCTCTTGTTTTCATCCTATCACTTCTCCCCTGCTGGGGGTATGGATCATGGTTGTTTATGGGAAGCAGAAATTAGGAGTTCTGGCTTCTGTAATCACTTCTCCACTGAGCATGGGCATTGACAGATCTATCCATACCCCAGCCTGTTTCTATCTTTCCCTAGTGGACCAGAGCTCTGGAGATCTGAGGATCCAGGACATATTGGTGAGGTCATCTGCCCAGAGAAGTCGGGATGGAGTCATGATAGCATCTGTAACTTGGTGTTTGGAAAGTGGCATGACCTAAGTTGAGATAAAGTGGTTAATGAATAGGAACCAAAAAGTAGGATTAGAGCAAATGAGATGAGGGATTTTAGGGCAGAAGAAAGCTAGGAGAACCATGTCCTGGGGGCACACAGTTATGGTAGTTTTGCTTGAGTTTAATAGCTAGCTTAAGGTTAGATAAGAATATTGCCTGAGAGAATGGTGTCAGAGTAGAGAAAAGGGCTAGAAAGTTGGAGTAGGGCAGGAAGTAGCTCCCGTTCTTGAAAAAAAAAAAAAATCTGAGGCTAAAATTAACTCTTTACCTCCATTCACCTGTCCCAGAGCTTATATATATTTAGCTTATATATACACTATATATATATTTAGCTTATATGTATTTATATATATAATATATATATAGTAACCTCTAAGCCCCTATTGGTCCGACCTTATTGCTCATGGTTATGTCTGATGAACACTGCAGACTGCACTCATCTCAGAACCAGTTTGTTTTCAAGTGGCAGGGCAGGATACCTCCAGCCTCCCTTCAGAGAATGGGACTATCCCTGCCATCATTGTTTTATGATGAGGACAACCCACAAGATGTCGTTGCTTATGGAAGTGACCAGTAGTATTGTAGAGAGGGACCCTTCAGAGACCTAGGCCCATCATATGCGTATGGGAAGCCAAGGATTCCCTAACTAGGGCTCCAGATGATGAGCTGGTGTGACATTGACCAAATGGGCCATTATTAAGTGGGCCAGTGAGAGGACCATTTTGTCATCAGGGCACATCATTCAGTGTCGTTGGGTGTGGTGGCAGCGGCAGGACGCAGAAAAAGGAGGTTTGGAGCAGAAAGGGAACACAATCCTTTATTCGTGTGGGGACCTCTGGGGTGGGAACGCAGCAGTTGGGGCCACGTAGAGCCAGCCAAAATGGCCGCCTCCTGCTACACGCCGCACCCTTCTGTCACCAAGGTGAAAAGCGGGCAAGAGAGAAAGGGGTAGAAGAAGAAGGGATTTTATGTGAATAACTCTAGTGAGAATGAGAAGGGGGAGGAGTAACCAAAGCACTCCAACTATCGCAGGAATTGACAATGCCCTGAGGGAACAACATGGCAGAACAGGGTCTCCGAGAATGTCCCAACTCTCAAGGGAACTAGCAATAGCCTGAGGGGACAATGTGGCAGATGTGACTGCATCTGCACAATTTCCTAGCAAGTCAGAGCAATATAAACTACACTATAGACAGGGAAGAAAGAGATGTGTATCGAAGAACAAATCTTAGCCAGAATGACTCTTGCTCTTGGCAAAGGTAGTTGGTTAAAGGTACTTTGTACAAACACCAATATAAGGTTTGCCTGCACATTATTTCCCCACTATTGATTCAGAGTTTACTCTTGATATTGGACTTGTATGTTTATTTTCTGTGCCTGTCATAACAAATAACCACAAATCAAGAGCTTAAGTAACAACAGAAATAATTAGAATTCTGGTAAACAAAATCTCGAGTCACTATAAGGTGTCTAGAGAATAACTCTTTTCACTTGTTCCTGGCTTCTGCTACTGGTTGGCTTCCTCTGCATATAGGGATATCATAATCTGTCCATTTTCATACAGCCTTTCTTTCTTTCTCCCTTCTTTCTTTCCTTCATTTCTCTCTCTCTCTCTCTCTCTCTCTCTCTGTCCAGAGCTGAGCTAGCCCCTCCAGATGACAAGGTCATGGTGTGCTTAGGGGAGCTGCAAGGCAGCCCTTCTAAAGTGAAGCTATGATGGACTCACCTTTATTGGGGACGAACTGTTTTCAGTTTCAGCCTTCTAATTATGCTATTTTTTTTTAATGTTCTGAGATTCCAGTAAAAGGATACAGTAGTCTAAGAGCAGTTAATGATTCTTTCTCACATTGCCCAATATCTTGTATTGGCCCTAAAAATGTTACTATTAGCAAATTCTTTTATTGGCTACAGATGAAACCTGTTATACAAGATTATTCACCACCTACTTCTGTTTTCAAAGTAAGGCAAGTAAAAATGCTATTAGCAAACAGTTAAATACTTGGTATAAGAAAATAAAATGTAAGCATTGGCTGCTTGACTATGAATAGAGATAAATATCTACATAGTTTAAACTTTAACTTGCCTGCTTTAAATAGTGGACATTATTGTAACCTTTTAATCTGGATAGGAATGTCTCCCACCTTTAAGCATGGATAAAGATTATTTTAATGTGACATTTTATTAACAGAATATGTTCTTAGAATAGGAATAAACATTGTGTAGTATGAGGAAAAAGTACAGTGATCACCAAAACTGAAACAATGGCCTTGAAATGTATCACGAAATGTACCAAACCATGGTAAAATGTCAGTTAATTGGAATGTATTATACACGACTTTATGTAACCTACTATTGTACAAAAAATATTTAAATACCCTGCAATAAATTTGCAGACAGAGACAATTCTGCCTTGCCCTTGCACGCACAAGGTCTTCGTGGTTTCTCTCACACACAGATGCTGCTGCCTTTCCTCAGGAAGACTCTGAACCTGCCAAGGCTGGACCTCTGCATTTTCTTTCTCTCATTTTGTACTAAGTCATGACTTAATGCACAAGTTCACCATTCCTAAGGTGATTTTTCATGGGGTGGGTGGGGTAGGTGGGGTGGGGGATATCAACAGCACTAGGGCTTTACCTGGTGTCACGTCACCTCTCACATGGCCTTGGGGCTCAAACTTAGGCACATGCGTGGCTATGATATGCAGACTCTCCAGTGAACCATTCTGTCAACCCACCAAATAAGCAAATATTCTGAGGTTCCAGGTGGATATGAATTGTTACGTATATAAATCAATCTAACATAAATTATTATCCACATGAAGAATTAATAAAAGAGGGAGAGAAAGCATTGTTGACATTGTATGTGCACACCTAATCTAGGAGGACCAGCTCTAGTCAAGCGATTGTATTAGCCAACACACTACCTTGTTTCCTCAGGTGAACTGAGGTAGGGCTTTACTCACATATGCAGTTACACATTTGATATAATTTCTAATTTAGTTAAAATTTGACATTAATTTCTTCTTTTGTTTTTCATTTTAGAAATGCAACTACTAAAGCTCGGTTCCAAAGGGGTTTTAAAAAATCTGTTGAAATCACTTGACTAAAACATGACAGAGTATATAAACATATATTTTTAAATATACATATATCATTTTATTTTACTGGGGGGGAGAGAGAGAGAGAGGGAGAGAGAGAGAGAAAGAAACAGCATTTCTTAGCTCATGGGACCTCAGAGTCTCAGGTAAGAAAGCCGTCTGCATAAGTATTATGCTCTCTCTCCAGCCTGAACACATACCTTTTTTTATAATAAAGCATTAGGACTTAAGTGTGGTGCTGTAGATTGGTTAAGATGGTAAAACTGGTATTTCAAAAAGACGAATATGTAGATGATATGCAGGAAGTGTTAAAGGTGGATGACATAGTAACACTAGGAATTTGCTACAAGGCATTATGCTTTTGGTCCTCAAACAATGAATCAAATCACTGAACTGTTTTGAACTGTAGCTGAGCAATCACTCAAGAAAAGTAAAAAAAATGACTTAAGATTGAATATGATATGTAGGTAGTATCCCTGTGCTAAATAATCTAGTTCATTATGTTCTAATTTCTCTCATATAGATTATTTTCATACAAAACTGTATATGCACTACTGTGTATACAAAATATATACAAACTATATACAGAATTATATATAATACAATTGTAAATATACAGTGATAGAAAACTAGCCATTGCAGCAAGTAATTTTAAATAGATTATATGTGTTACTACTTTCCAAGTTTTTTTTTTTTTTTTTTTTTTTACCAGAGCACTACTCAGCTCTGGCTTATGGTGGTGCGGGGAATTGAACCTGGCACTTGACAGACCCTCAGGCTTGAGAGTCTGTTTGCATAACCATTATACTATCTACCCCTGCCCTCCAAGTCTTTTTTTGGCAACACTTTTTTTATACTGTGGCCTTTAACAAATTAAAATTAATTTGTAATTTACAAATTTATTAGAGTTTCTAGCTTCTTACATTTTCCCTTTCCATTTATGTTTGAATTGTTAATGCTTTTAAAGAATGTTATTTAGCTAGCTATCTATGAATGAAAAAAAGAGAAGGAGAGAGAAAGAGAACCACAGAATTACCCTGGTCTATCTGATACAGAAGATTAAACTCAAGACCTTATGGTTAAGAGTCCAGCCAGAGCTTTTATCCTCTTTACCTCTATCTCAGCCTCTGCTGCTACCTTTAAAGTTCTAAAAATAACGATTATTTTTATGTTGTAGCTGTGTGCCTGGATTTAGTACTTGGGAAAAAAATAATTAAGTAGGGGTTTAGGAACAGGAAACTTTTTTGAGTAAGTCATATCCTTAGCTAATATTGTTAGTTTTTATAGTAGAATTAATAAAAATCTTGATTGTAAATTTTTATATATTTAAATACAAATTTTTCTACTGTGAAAAACAATTATAGTTACAATTCTAACAATATTCAGTGATTTCACATGCAAAAATAATAAAAGTAAATGGAAGAAAATTAACATTAAAAAAGTCACTACATAATCCTTAAACACAAAGGACAATTTGTCCCAGGGAAACCTCCCCTTCTTAACTGCATTACTTTCTCTCCTTTCCTACTGACAGCCAGTCCTCTCCCTTCTCTAAGAGGCCACATAAGGCATTTTTATTAGAGATCGCGATATTCACTCAACATAATGATGGCATCCGTTTGGCCAAATACCAAAATCAATGCCCTAGCTATTTTTTCCAGCATCTGTGTTGCTGAAGACAGGGATTTCTGTTGACTTCATAAATTAAAGATCAAGTATCAGAGGACGTCTGGGGCAGCTGATTCCCAGTGAAGTGGTGCTATTTTCTTTTCTTCTTCTTTTTATTATTTTTTTTGAACCTCCTCTTGCTATAGATGTGAAAGATTCCTAAATATACACATATATATATATGTCATTATTCATTTGCACTGCTATGGGGCTGGCTGCCTTCAGAATAGTTGTTCCAGTGATCAAATTTGGTGATTTGCTAATCAATAAGCTTCCAGTCCAGGGCTAGAGGAATAGAGCAGTAAAAGCGTCATGTTTGCATGCCTGAGGCCCTAGGTTCAACCCCCAGCATCACCATATACTTAAATTGAGTGGTGTAGCAGTATACCGTTCTCTGTCATGAAAATAAAAAAATAATAAATATTAATAAAAGAAGATAAATGATAGTTTATTCAAATACCTCTTACAGTATTTTGGTATATTTTAGAGATTATTATGGTATTTACATTGTTTTATGAGCTGATGAAAGTTATGTTTATACTTTTCAATCCTTAATGTACAAATAAGGGAACATATATACTGTATTATGGATTATTGCTTGAATATGATACCATCGAGTTTTCTGCTTATTTCTCCAGTCACCATAAAGGGTAAGTTTCCTGTTTAGAGGACTGCATGACATTCTTCCTTTTTCTTTAGTTGAAAATCCTGGCAATACATTCATTAAGCTTTGGTTCACTGCTGGCAAGATGTTGTCTATTGTGACAGTTTCAGTCTAACGTGGTTATAGAAGCATAAAAGGAGTACAGTACATATCGTAAGTGTATACTTTAAGATTCCTAGGTATCTTGAAAATCATAATTTCACTGGTTAACTTTACTGTGACTACCTGGCCTCATATTTCTGAATGTGGAGAGGAAGGTTATTACTATGTAAGGATGATCACAAAGCTTATTGAAGCTCACAGACCAAGTTAAAGTTGATAAATAACAACCAAGTTAAAATTAATAATTAATGCCTTCCTAAAGAGTTGATTTAAAAGGATCCTTGTAAAAATCATAGTTTTCATTAAGACCACAATGACTATTTAAACCATTTAAGTTGTAAACAGTGGAATCACTACAGATTGCAGGTATCAATTTGTTACTTCTGCTTTATGTCTGTGGGTTGTAAAAGACAGTAGGTGAGGCTTAGCTACTAAAAGAATCTATAAAATAAAAAAAATCTATAAATGTATCTTTGGTAATTTTTCTGGATGTGAATCACTATGATACAGTTTACTGTTTTGAACAAAGAAATTAATAATGCCAAACAAATATATTCAGTGTCAACATTTCTACCTAGTGGCAAATAGTGTTGAGAGCCGTCTGTTCATTGCCTTGGCTCCTTTTAGTTGTTTAATTATGTTGACTCTGCTTCTAGACCTTTTTTAGTCCCTGAGTGATTATGGCTGTTGAGTAATAATGCATCATTAGTATGCTATGGCTAGCTCACTTAATGTGCTACTTGAAAGATCCGGGGAAGAACAGCTCCATAAGCAGATTGGTTTTAATTATTAGCAAGAAAGGTACACTAGTGCCAAGGTGTTCCTGTTCATACCAACATTTATTTTTTACAAAATCAAGATCTGCATTCTTAATTTGGGGTCTTTTATTCAGTTCAACACTTCGCAATGTCCCTGCTATTTACTTGTATTCTCCTTGGGGACAAAACCTATATTCATTACTATTCTACATCTGTTTCTCCTATGACATTTTTATTCTGTTGCACAATAAATCTAACATGAGTTCTGTCTGTCCTTGGAAACCACCTGCATTTTAGAAGCCAGGTCTTTCCTCTGTGCTAAGAGTAGAGGTCTCAAGTTTAGCAAAAGACTACACTGCATACCCAGTGCTGATACTGGGACTGGGTGCCAGTGTACCTGGTTGGGTGCACACGTAACAGTGTGGAAGGACCCAGGTTCAAGCCTTCAGTCTCCACTTGCAGGGCAGAAGCTTCATAAGTTGTGAAGCAGCATTGCAAGTCTCTCTTCCTCTCCCTTCTCTCTTAATTTTTATCTCTATCCAAAAAATAAAATAATGTTTAAAAAAAGGAAACAAGCAAAAAAATGTTGGCACTAATATTATTTATTCAAAATTTAATATGTATATATAAATATTTCCTTCTACAAGCTAATTTCAATTTAATAGTGAATAGGCAAATTTTATGAAAGAAATGATGAATAAAGGGATTACCAAGACTTAACATGGCCTTCAAAATCAAGTAAACATTCTATATGTTGAATGAGTAGCAAATCAAAAATATTAAAATCATGTGCTGACTGTATGTTGTCATTAATTGACATCATATTTAATTCCTCCATTCACACACTTATTTTCAAGCAGGTTTATTATTATAACACAGTCTTGACTCTGTATGTGAGACATACTCATGGCAGTGGGCAACAGCTACACAAAGCAAGGAAGGGGAGAGGAGGAGAGAGTAAGAGAAAGTAAGTAAGAGCACAGGAGGGGAGAAAATTTGCTTGTGTAGCATGTTTCACAACGGCTGCTTACAGATTTCCCAACCAGTGTCTGAATTTATTGTATTCTGTGGTTCCGAGGACAGCTCACTACATGGCAGAAAAATTAATTGTTACTGTTATACAGCACAGCTAGACATGGTTCAATTACTTGAAGGTGATTTTCATCTGACAGGTTAGCCAGGAGAATATTAATGAAAATACTTAGAAAAAGGTATATTATACAAATCAAATACTTTAAAGGAATGTTTTCTTTTGAAAAATATGTAAGTGATATTTTGTTCCTCAAGCAAATGTTAATGAGTTGTTTTATATATGATAAACTCAGCATCTCTTTGTGGTATTGAAATGACGTCCCTATGGAAATTTTAGAAATGTTTAATTATATGATGCTGAGTATAGTACATGGTATGCCGGTGGAATATTGTTTATTGCAAGCGTACAAAATTCATGTCAGTTGAAAGGATTTTCAGGCTAGAAAATAAACCTCGACTCCTTTCTATCAGGTTAGAGTTGTGTGTTCACAGTTTCCCAAATGCTATTTTTAGCTGCTTCCAAAGAATTCAATGTTGAGAGAGTTTGGCAAGAAATCAAATGTTTTCCCCTCTTTTAGAATATAACAGTACCAATCAGCGACTTATCAGAATATCCAAAAAATAAAAGACAAGAAAATATGTAGAGAAGGTAAATTATAAAGGGGAAAAATGTATATTTTCAGATACTTCTTTCTCCAAGTAAAAAAAAAAAAAAAAACTTTGCAGTGATTCCATAGTGATCCAACTGTTAGAACCAGGCAGTGGGAGAAGGCAGACCCTCATGATTTAACAAGACAGCCTCTCAAACAGAACTGGAGTGCTAGTTTAGCAGGATGTAACTCACACTGCCACATTACCTCTCTTTTCAAAGGGCAGTTGAGTGTCAGAAAGTATGAGAAGGCTACTGCCTAAACTAGACAGGAAAAAGGAGAGGTTTCTGCATTCTTTGGAGATAATTTAAGAAGTGTTGCACTTTTTGACCTGCTTTCTTTATAAATCAAAAAGGAAATAGTTTATTGACCATTGACATGTAGCCCCCACTCACATAGAACAGCTTCCTTTAGCCTAGCTAGGGAATTCTAGCTTTTAAATAAACTCTGGTGCTCTCTCTTCATTGATTTCATTATATCAATGTAATGTGAGAAACCAACCTCTTAGGTGTTCACCTCATTCATTTATTATGTCTACCCTTCTGAAATAAAACTTTCATTTTAATCATGCAGTACTTCTTTGTTGAGACTCTGCTATGTCCTTGAGTTCATAACAGTGATCACTTTATTTCTGGACTAGCTCAGTCTTCAGTATTATGTCTCTGGGACTCTCTCTCTCTCCCCTACTGTGTTGCTAGTTCATCCAAGTCAGTCAAGCTCTTTATATTGCTCTCTCCCTCCATTTATTTACTTAAGTCTGTCTATGATCACATTTGTCTTTCTGCTCTCATGCTTGTTATTTTGTCTTGGCTTAAACTTATTTTACAGTCACATATAGCTAGCTTAATATTCATGGAGATATCTCAGTTGTCAGACCAACTAATTGCATTTCAAGTTTGTTGAAACTCAGATTTCTGTCTGCAACTTCCTTTACTTCTGAATCAGTATTTAAATATGTACTAAGTTCAGAGTGCCAACAGATTGTGTCTGATGGACACTAGCACCAGCAGAGTCATTCCTTCTGCCTAACATTTCCTCTGCATGATCATGGAAGCTTTTTCTCCCACTGTCCTCCACACCCCAGCTAGTTTACACTTAAATTTCCTTCATTTCCCATAACACACTTTCCTCATTCTCTACAATTAACCTCTTCTGATTTATAAATAAAGAGATGGGTGGAGGACAGACCATAATGGTTATGAAAACAGACACCCATATGCCTGAAGCTCCAAAGTTCCAGGTTCAATCCCCTGAACCACTATAAACCAGGGCTGAGCAGCGCACTAAAAAAAAAAAAAAAGAAAGAAAGAAAGAAAGAATAGAAATTCTCTATTATTATTTTGATTTACTTTCAAATAAAAAACTCATCTTCACCTTTAAAAATCTTTCCTTGGGAGTTGAGCGGTAGCGCAGTGGGTTAAGCCATTGGCGGGAAGCGCAAGGACCAGCATAAGAATCTCAGTTCCAGCCCAGGGCTTCCCACCTGCGGAGGAATCGCTTTACAGGCAGTGAAGCAGTTCTGCCAGTGACTGTCTTTCTCTCCCCTTCTCTGTCTTCCCCTCCTCTCTCCATTTCTCTCTGTCCTAACAATGACGACATCAATAACAACAACAAAAACCAAGGGCAACAAAAGGGAAAATAAATAAATAAACAAATAAGTAAAATAAATAAGTAAATTAATAAAATAAAATAAAAATCTTTCTTTTCCTGAGACTCCAGAACAGTCAGAAGAGAGACAGTGTAGTCCCCTGGAGGGACAGTAGCTTTTAGAGTCTGGAATAGATATTTAGAGCAAAGTGATCTCTGGGCTGCTCTTCCAGGACTCCTGAAGTCAGCCACTTTGTGCTGTGTCTCAAGGCTAAGAGGCACTGTGGCTCTCTAGAGGGTGGCACCCCTGCTCCTGGTAGATGAGAAGCAGGGTGGGCAGAGCTCCTATAAAGGCAGGTGGTGGGTCTCTTATGTTTTAATTTTAAAAAGAAACAGACCATCAGGACAACTACAAAAACAAAAAAATAAAAACAACTAGAAGTGTAAATGGAGCATACACAGAGCAGGAATAAACAAACAGAGCATGTACACTCTCAAAGGGAAACAAAAATACAAACAGAAAATATGCAAAGCAACAAATAAAAAACATTTAATATGAGTGTGCATGCATACATTCTCTCAGTGGTGGTAGTGGTGCTAGTGTGTAGAGACCTTACGGGAGACAAGCAGCAGACTAGTTCCCTTATTACCAACTGGGGACACCTTGGTTTGATGAAGCCTCTCCAAGTTATCCAAATACCTATCTTTGCAAGTGTCTGCTGCAGTGGTGAGTGGGTGAGGCCATACACTTGGGCATAGGGTTTGGCTACCTAGTTGACCAGTAACCTACCAGTTTACCTCTGGCCTGCTCTGCAGCTTCAGGGTTAGTCAGAGGAAGACTTTATTTGCAGTGTGCTCTGAACCAACACTAAGAGTGGCCTGAAGTTGCTAAGATATTGAATAAACTCCTAGACAGCCAGATAAAGCAGTACATTAAAAAGATTGCATGTCATGACCAAGTGAATTTATCCCTGGAAGGCCAACTCAGTATATGCATATCAATAAATGTGATCCAACACACCAACAAAATGAAAACCAAAGCAACATTCTTATTTTCTTTTTTTTTTAATATTTTTTATTTTATTTTATTTTTATTTATTTATTCCCTTTTTTTTGCCCTTGTTGTTTTATTGTTGTAGTTATTATTGTTGTCGTCGTTGTTGGATAGGACAGAGAGAAATGGGAAGACAGAGAGGAGGAGAGAAAGATAGACACCTGCAGACCTGCTTCACCGCCTGTGAAGCGACTCCCCTGCAGGTGGGGAGCCGGGGTTCGAACCGGGATCCTTATGCTGGTCCTTGTGCTTTGCGCCACCTGCTCTTAACCCGCTGCGCTACAGCCCGACTCCCAACATTCTTATTTTCAATATATGCAGGGAACACCTTTGATAAAGCTTTGGACTATTACAAGCTGTGCTGCTATGAATTTAGGTATATGCAAATCTCCTTGGATGTGTGCGATTGATTTCTTAGGATATATCCCTAGGAAAGGAATTGCCTAGTCATAGGATAAGCCCATTTCTCATCTTCTGATAGTACTCCAGACTGCTTTCCACAGGGGTTGCAGTGCAGGAGGGTTCTTTTACCCCTGCAAGCAACTTCTCCAACAATTTTTACTTTCCTTTCTGATGTATGACATTCTCACAGGAATAAAGTGGTATCATTGCTGTTTGAATTTCTCCAATAATCAGTGACTTGAAGCATTTGTTCATGTCAGTTGGTCCTTTGGATTTCTTCTTTGGTTACTATTCTGTCCATAGCCTTCCCCATTTTTGGATTTTGGATTTTATTTTTCTGAGTTTGGTGAGTTCTTTGTAAGTTTGGCTATTAACCTCTTGTCTGGTATATAGCATAAAAAGATTTTCTCCCATTCTGTAGGGAGTCTCTCTTTGGGTGGTGGTTTCTTTTGCTGTACAGAAGCTTTTCAATTTGATGTGATCCCATTGGTTTCTCTTTTTGTTTTGTCTTGAACTTGTTTCATTGAAGATGTCTATAAAACTTAGATGGAAAAGACTTCTGCCAATATTTTCCTCTGGGTATTTGATAGTTTTTGGTCTAACATCCAGGTCCTTGATCCATCTGTAATTTACTTTTGTTTCTGGTAAGGTGTCATGGTTCAGTTTCTCTGTTCTTCATGTTTCAACCTGATCTTCCTGATACCATTTGTTGAAGAGACTCTCCTTTCTCCATTTAATAGTTTGAGCCTGCTTGTCAAAATATGATGTTCATAGGTATGGGGCTGATTTCTGAGCCCTCAATTTTATTTCAGAGTGTGTCTACTTTTATTCCAGTACCAGGCAGTTTTAATTATAATGGCCCTATAATGGAGTTTGCCTCTAGTTCTGTTCTTTTTTTCTCAAGGTTACTTAGACTATTATAGGTATTTTCTGGTGGCAGACAATCTTTTGTAGCTTTTTCTCTATGCACTTAAAAGATTGGTGGAACCTTGACGGGCACTCAGTAGAGATTGTGTATGACTCTGTGTACAATAGCCATTCTGTTGATGGTAATTCTTCTAACCCACAATGATAGGATCTCTTTTTTTTCATTATCTTTATTTATTTATTGGATAGAGACAGCCAGAAATCTAGAAGGAAGGATAGGATAAGAGGAAGAAAGACAGAGAGACACTTGCAACACTGCTTCACCACTTGTGAAGCTTTCCCCCTGCAGGTGGGGATCTGGGACTCGAACCCGGGTCCTTGTGCATTCTAACATGTGTGCTCAACCAGGTGTGCCACCACCCGGCCCCGAGATCTCTTTCTATATATTTGTATCTTTTTTATTTTATTTCCTTGAATAGTGGCTCATGCATTTCAGTATACAAGTCTTCCACTTCTTCTGTTAGGTTTACTCCTAGAGATTTGTTGTTGTTGCTGTAGTAAATGGGCTCCGCTTCTGAATTTCTTTTTCTAATTTACTGTTTGCGTGGAGGAATGCGGCTGATTCTATATATTAGTTTAGTAACTATATTGGTTAATAATTTCCAGGGGCTTCCTGCTGGATTCTATAGGATTTTTTATGTATACTATTATATCATCCATGAGTGGTGACAGTTTTCCTTCTCTTCCTATCTGTATCCTTTTTATTCCTTTCTGTTGTCTAATTTGCTATGTCTAGAGCTTCCAACACTATGTTCAATAGTAATGGCAATACTGGGCAGACTTGTCTAGTACCTGATCTAAGTGGAAACCTTTCAATCTCTCACCATTGAATACTATGCTCACTATAAGTTTATTGCATACAAATTTAACTAGATTTAGAAACTTTCTATCTACTCCCATTTTTTTTGTAATCTTTTGATCATGAAAGGTGGTTGAATCTTATAATATGCTTTCTGTGCATCTATTGAGATAATCATGTGGGTTTTTTTAAATTTAGTTTTTCATACCTGTTCCTTATACAGCCTTTCCTGTTCCCTATGCTTTCGTCATATGGTATATTAATCTTTTTCCTTGTTGTTGTTTTGTTTTGAAGTTATGTTGAAGTTATGAAGAACTCCTCTGTGAGTTATCTACCCATTATATTTAACCTGGTATTTTTGTCTTGAAGTGTTATCAAATATTAACTAAAATTCTAATGGGGTGCCAGTCTGCTTGATTAAAACAAAATCTGGAGTAGCAGTAGACAGAAACATGAATGTATATTTTGGAATCACTCACAAGAACTAGTAGAAAGACGAGGCAAAAAGTTCTAGGGTGTATCATACTACAAGTCGCTTTCTTCAGTAGAAAGCATTGAATATTATGGTGTCAGAGAGAGTGGATTCTAAGCAAATTCATTCTTGGTTAAGAGCTACTCTGACCTGCCAACAGCTATTCTGGAACAAACACCTTCAGTTAGAACACCTATTTCTATAAATACCAAAACAAATGTTACTTTTTATGCCATATTTTTTTCTGTCTGACTATATGCTAGCAGGAACCAAACTGAAACTCAGAAAAAATAAAAGTTTTTAAAAACTGAAATATTAGAAAATGTAAAGAGGGAATTCTATTGCTCTCTGTGTCTGTAGATAGCATCTTGGCCTGGAAAATAATAGCAAAATGGCTAGTTTTATTTTTCCTATGAAACTATCAAAATATAATTATATCAGAAGTCTATGAAAATGATAATATATAATAGTGGTAAAAATAAACTGTATGGTCTGTGAGAAAATATTTTAAGCTCTCTAACAGCTTGATGTTTTCATATGGAGAAATAATTTAAAATTTAAAAATGTCTAATTAGTGGTAGTAGTTCTGGTGGTGGGGATCCTCTGGAGTTGCACCCCTCTTATCCTATGTTTTTTGTCAGTGTTCACTTTTTATAATTAAAAATAAAAAATAGTAAATTATATAGATACACATATACATGTATGAATGTATGTATATTAAATTAGAGGGCCAACTAGACAGTTCATTTGAAGGCTGCTAGCTTTGCCATGCACAAGACCCTGGCTTGATCCCAGCCTCCGCCACAAATAAGAAAAGCTTCAGTATTGCAGTATTTCCCTTCCTTTCCGTGCCTCCCTTTTCTTCTCTGTAAACATCAACCTGGAGTGGTGGTGACAAAGTAACCAGGATAATAAAATATAAACAAGCTAGGTCTGATCAATATTATATCAATTTTGTCATCCTGTGCCCTCTTCTTTGTGCTTAAACCTATATGAGTAAAACACATTTAAGGTGAATTTCTCAAATCCAATTATATATATATTTCCAGGGTGTCTAAAAACAAGAATGAATAGTCTTAGGAGTGATACAAAAGTGGTGACTAAAAACTTAAATATGATTATGTCCACCAATTCTTCTGAGAATGTGGAGTTATTTTTCTGAGTGTTTAGGGCAACTGTTTCTTTCACTTTAAACTTAACTCTTCCCTAAATATTAACTATTATTTTTAATTATTAACTCTTTCTTAATTATTTTAGTGCTCTTCTTTAAATAGTTGTTTTATAATGTTGGTGAAAAAAAGAAGTTCATTGAACTATAGAAATGACCAGAATTTTTTTTTCATTAAGTTTTAGTCTTCATGTTATATGTAATGCAAAACAGTACAGACTAATTTTCATTTTTTGGAAGATGGAATCATTTTATTATTTTATTAATGTGTTCTCCGCCTACTTGAATGCATGCCTTTCTTAGTTTAGTCAACAGTAGACTCCTCATTCTATATGTGTTATTTGTCTTACAAGGTCATAAAATTTATTCATTCTGCACTTCAGATATGTAGAGATTTTGTAGCTCCCAGGTTTCTGTCTGTTGGTTAGGAGGAAATTATAATTTATGTTATTTATTTTTAATATTTGTTGTGACTAAGAAGTATTAATCATCTCTAGTATATCATATGTTCTAATAGTAAAAAAAAAAAAAAAAAAAAAAAGTTCATGTTTTCCAAACTTGTTCAAGCTTATTTTAGAAGATGGGCAGAGTTCTTAATAAATTCTTGTAGAGGATGTATGTCCCAGCAATGAGGCATTCAGTACCTTAATTCTGTTTCTTCATAATTCAGTTATGAAGGCTCATTGCGTTTTACTTTGGAACTTAACTAACACTGATGACTCCTTTAAGGTTGTTTATGACCCAGTTATCTTGTATTAGATGATCTTTTTTGTTCGAATTTATTTTTCAGGACATTCAGACATTTCTCTGGTTTGATCTACAGTTATTGCTGAGTCATCTCTTTTCTATGTCCTCATGGTTCCCAGGATCTAGAAATACATACGCCTGCATTGGTTTACTTCTCTATCTCCCTGCATTCCATTGTAGATCTGTTCTTGGTTCACAGAAGAAACTGAACAATCACTTTTTTAAAGTAATTTTTTATTATCTTTATTTATTTAAAGAGGGAAGAGGGTGATGGGAAGAGAAACAGAGAGAAGCCCTGCTTCACCATTCGTGAAGCTTTTCCCCTGTAGGTGGGGAACAGGGGTTTGAACTGAGTCCTTGTGCACTACCACCCAGCCCCCTGAACAATGGTTTTTAAGAGTCAATAAACAAATGAATATTTTCACAGGAGATAATTACACTCAAACAGGTTTTGCTTTGTTACTTAAAATATCCTTGGAGGTCAGGTCTGCCTAACTCTTTTATCTTAGCTTAGGAACAGTTTTTTGTTTGTTTGTTTTTTCCATGTTCTACTTACTCTCCAAAAATATTCAAATGTCTATGACATGACTCATATAGGAACTGAAGTGCTGTGGTCAAGGTACTCAGAGAACTGGATGGTTCTCTGCTTTTCCTCTCAGTATTTTTTCTCCCTCATTAAAAAAAAAGAAGAAGAAGAAAGAAAAGAAAAAAGTGTTAGTGTAATTCCTTCACTTCCAATCTTTACAATCTTCACTTTATAATCTTTTAACCAAAGGTGTCCAGAGATATTAAAATAAAGATGTATAAATAATTTAGTCTATATGTGACCCGAATATCTCTATTTTTGGTAATTCATAAACTTATCTAGGGGCCAGGTTGTGGCACATCTGGTTGAGTACACATGTTACAGTGGGTTCAAGCCCCTGGCCCCCACCTGCAGGAGGAAAGCTTCACAAGTGGTGAAGCAGGTCTACAGCTGTCTACCTATCTCTCTCCCTGTCTTCCCCTCCCCTCTCTGTCTCTATCCAATAATAAATAAATAAATAAAGATATTTAAAAACATAAACTTATCTCCATTATTGTCTAATTACCTACTCATTACAGTTTTTAATCCCTCTGGCCCTTATTCAGTCCCAGATATCCCATTAATCCCTTTATTCCATGAGAACCTTTGCACAAACCATTTCTTTTGCTGGGAATACTTTCATCACTGTTTCACTTCCTTTATAAATCTACTCACAGCTCCACTTAATGTCAGCTCAAAGGTCTGTGGTTAATGAGGAAAAAAGCCACCCTTATATGTTATATTAATCTGAGCAGCCCCTTGGTAGTACTTACTTTGATTCTAATTTAAGAATTATTTAGGTAAACCCCAATGACTCTGGGACTCATAAAAACATTTGTCATGGTATCCTTTTTATTCAGTGCTCTGCGTTCTCATAGTTTTACTGCCGAGCATAATTCTTGACACATACTAGATAGTCAGAAAACATTTGCCAACTGAATGAATGTGAATAAGAGTCAAATCCAGGAGTTTTACAATCTATTAGCAAGTGCTATTATGTTATACTATTGTATTTATTTTCACTTAGTGAAACAGAGGAGGTAGGATTGTTATCTGAGAGAATTATTAACTATTTGACATCGAGGTTAAATGAGATCAGAGTCACATACAACTAAGGACAGGACAACTGCTAGAGTTGAGAACAGATTCCAAGTCCTGTGCCTATTTGCTTGTCTTTTTAAGTGAGCAAAAGGGAAAACAATCATCAGATAAACTACAAATGAAGAGAGACCCAGGTATCTCTAGTTCCAGATACACAGAAAGCAGCAATTGTGCAATCAATCTTCTAACCTCCTACACCAAACCATCTGGGACCTGCTCTACTCATCCTATAGGAGTATAGCAAATGTGACTAAGCCGTGCTGTTATAAGAGCTTCAAGAGAGGTCTTGAGCGTGTCTGTGAATGAAATCTCAGTCCTCTTGATGCTGACAGTGGGGCATCACTCTATGCACAGCTGGCCACTCAGAGAAATCACTTGTAATTATAATAAAAAAAACTTACTTGTGTTCAATCACACTTTAGATTTGGAAGAATAAACTCTACAGGACTGTACTGAAAAATCGACATATTATTGGCACAATTTGTCAGAAGTCTCTGACTATCAGTCAAGCTGGTAAACACTTGGATGCACTCATTTGATTATTATAATCCTCATTCATTATGTTTAGGAATTAAAATAGAAAGGGGAAGTGATTTGTTTGAGATAATATAGCTAGTCAGGAGTGTGCTAAAGACTGAAAACTCAAATAGTCCAAGTTTTAAGAGGTGACTTATTTCAAATTATGATACTCCCTCGCTTTTTGCTTTGTTTTGTTTATTACTGAAAGAGAAGGAGGGAGAGAGAGAGAACCAGAGTAGTAATCTGGCACATGCAGTGCCAGAGACAGGGCTTGGGACATGATGTAAACAAGTCTGATGCTCTATCCAGAGCCTCCCCTCGAGTTTTTAAAGCCAATACTATATCCTGTGGTGCAGCCCCTGATGTGACTTTAATGAGGGATGATTGCAAATGGGAATGCTAGTTGAGTTAAAATGCTCAATCAGGTCTTCCCATGTGGTGAAAAATTTAGTGACCCTCAAATACCAGCTACAGGGAAGATCAGATGGGGTTCCACCAATGGATATGCTGCTTTCGGGGTCCTGAGGAAACTGTAATTTAAAAAAAATCACACAGATGTTTCTCATGCGGATACTTATTTATTTATTTATTTTTGCCTACAGGGTTATTGCTGGGGTTCGGTGCCTGCACCATGAATCCAATGCTCCTGGAGGCCTTTTTTTCACCCCCATTTGTTGCCCTTGTTGTTCTAGCCTTGTTGTGGTTATTATTGTTATCGTTGATGTCATTCATTGTTGGATAGGACAGAGAGAAATGGAGAGAGGAGGGGAAGACAAGAGAGCCAGGGGCTCAAACCAGGATCCTTCTGCTGTCCTTGCACTTTGCACCACGTGCCCTTAACCTGCTGTGCTACCGCCCAACCCTGCGAATGAATACTCAGTCTTTAGTGAACACTGTTCAGAATTGCCTTCCCGCTTCAGACACTGATTACTTCCCTCCAGAGTGGTGGTTCACAACCTTGATTGCACATTACAGCTACCTGGGGTATTACAAAATACTAGTGTTGAGGCCACATGCTAAGAGATTCAGATCTAATTTATCTGGAATAAGACTGACTTAATAGTATTTTGGTAAAGCTTTTTAGGTGATTCAAATGTCAAACAAAGACTTTAGAAGCTAGATCAGTTGTTGAAAATACATGCACTAACTTGGCTCCAGATTAAGTAACTAAAGGAATTCTTATTGCTTTTCTGCTCCTTAGACATAAATAAAATTACAAGATACTTTGCAAAGATAATATAGCACTCTGTGGTGGAATAGCTTAACAGTTGTATACTTTAAGATTACCTCATATAATACACTACTTACAATACTTTGAAAATGGTGCATTAATGTGAAGCATAATTATGGAGGCCACTTGTAAGAGATGTGGAGAAGGAAACCATTACATGGGGCAACACAGCTAGCGCTGATGAAAAAGAGTTCACAAGAAGAAACAGTTATATCCATGTGATTGTTACCACAGGAGTTATCAAATAAATAATTTACATTAAAAAAGTAATTTATGAAAAAATTGTAAATTGGATTTTTAAAAATAAATATAGGTACTAGTAATGGTAGTAACAGCCACTAGTATCTAAATATACATACTAGTAATGGTAGTAACAGCCACAAAAGAACTTATTATTATTAATTGGAGATCACAAGTCATCCTATCACTTCAATTAGGAGTATTATTGCAGACTATTAAGACATAGTTTCTTATGGCTTATGTAGTTTTCACTCAAAAGTTATGCATTTTCTCTGGAGTAGAAAACAATTTATTCAAAGACAGTGAAATCTAGATATGATATTTGGCAAAATTGATGGCTAAATTAAAAACATTTCCTTTCTTTGCTAACGGGGTGCTGGGGGATGAAGCCAGGGCTTTGTTCATACATGATACACATGCTGAGTGGCCTCCTAGTCCATTTTTAAAATTCATTATTTCTTAGAAAGGGAAAGAAGTGTGATGGAGACTCAGGAAGAGAGAAAGACACCACAGTATTGTTCCACCATGCTTGGACTTCCTCTGGTACAGTCCAGATAGTACCATATGGTGCTGGTACTTGAACTCAAGACCTTGGGCCTGAAAAACATATGCTCTGTTACATGAGTTCTCACATTGCTTAAGGTATTGACAATTATGAATGTCTACTGTGTAACAGAAATTATTCAAGATACAATGCATAGTAAGATAAGGCCATCATTTTTAAGCATGTATTTATAGCAACACATTAAAAATGGAAAACTATCAGGAACACAAATGATAGGGACAAGAGACACAAAAGAACGACAGCAAGACAAGTTTCTGATCAAGCTGCAAAATTTTATTGTGTTCACAGGCATTATAAAGCTTTGGGGAAGGAGAAGGAATGCTAGAGGGGGAGGAGGGGGAGCAAACTTCAAAGTGGAATGTTCCTTGCAACAAACAATGGCCGAAACCATGTTTATCACCACAACTGTGTGTTGACTCACTTGATTACTGATAAATGGTTTACCTGAGGGGAAATGGCCTGCCCAGGGGGGAATTAACACTTGTCTTGAGGGATTCCATTGTTTCAAAGCTTATCATCTATCAAGCAGAGAAATGGCTCCTGACATATCCTCCCTTTGTTATAATTTAACTTGAGGCAGGAAATTGGGGGTGAGGAGCAGGAGTGGAGACCCTAACAGCAGGTTTGGTGGGCATAACCAGAGGGAAGAAGTATTGACCCGATTACTCCCGTGGGGTGAGTGCAAAACCAATCTTCCCGCATCTTATAAGGCTCTCGGTGTCTTTTTGGGGAGGGGAGGCAGAGCCATGGTTTCTAGGGAAACAATTTTTTGTTGTTGACACCAACCTCCATGCAAATCAGGTTTGCTTCACGGGGGACTCAGAGGTGGACTATAGGGTCCTCCCCCTGCAGTGCTTTGCCTTACACCCCTTACTGGTGTCCTTGTCCTGCCAAGGTTGGATGTCTCGATGTATAATTCTGAGTTTTATGCCATCCGAAAAGGGGGTCTGTCATCCTCAGGTTCAGCCAGGCCTCTATCAGCCAAATCAAGTCTGTGATAATGTATTTGCAAAGGTTTTGATGCCAAGGAGTCAATCTGCCGTTTTATAAAATCAGTAATCTTATTAAAAATAAAGGGTCTTAAGGTAATCATTAACAAAAGAATAATAAGGGTCCCATAAGGGGCTCTGTAGTGACTCAAGACTATTTGTGGTGCAGTCTATAACCTGTTGTAATTTGTCAGAAAATTCATGGGAGGAATATATAGAGTGTCCTAGCATGCCACCAGCAAGTCTAAGGGAAGCAGTCAGTGGATGTGATGTCCAGGGGAAGAAACACAGCACGTCTGGTCTTCTTGTGGTGAAATTTTTCTTCTTCATAGAGGGTCAGCTGTGGAACAAGCAAAACTAGGAGGCAAGGACCAGGTAGAGAAGAATTGACATGAAAATATAGGATAGTGTTTACCAAAACACAGAGGAGGTACATACACATTAGGTGAGGTTCCTTGAACATGAGGAATATTTTGAGAAAAGTGAGCAGTCAATAAACATGCAAAGATGAAGTCAGCAGTGGTAGGTCAGCAGAAAGAGAAGACTTGGATAGGCTGATGAGGTTAGCTGGACTATATACTGCCATGGCGTCCTTTGTAGTAAGGACTTGCCAACAGGGACTCTGTGGATTTTGCAAGAGCAATAATGTCATCCACCATAATAAAAGGAAAAAAAACATGGACATCCAGTGTTGAAAAAGAGAAAAAGGAAATATGTCTCTAACTGGAAAAGTGGGTGGCTTTGTCAATGAGATACAATAAATGGACAATTCAAATTTTTGTAAATATTAAAAAGATTTAGTATGTTACTTCATTGACACTTTAGCCAACTGAATACTGGGGGGTGCATTCTCCTTCTTTTTTTTTATTAATTAAGCTTAAGGGTTTTAGTTTTTCTTGTTTGAGCTGTAGCCCACATAAATTTAGAAAAAAATATCAACTGAGAAAAAAAAGTTTTTGTTTACTAAACATGGGCAGGTGAATTACATCAATCTGTCAGAGAGCATTGGCTTTTATCAATGGAGATTAATCTTAAAAGTCTGAATAGCAAGATCTTAATTAAATAATGCAGGAGCCAGTAAAGTGCTCTCACTATGGCAGGTCAAGCGTTAAAATTTTTAAGAGGCTTGTAAAAAAATGAGAAAGTTTTTAGGATATGAGTGACTTTAGGAGTCATCACACACCCATAAATAAAAAATGAAAAATGTTTAGTTTTAAATCTTACCATATGAGCAGTCAGTTCTTCATGTGCAGATGTACCTATAATATTTACTTAGGGAGAGAACTTGTACCAAGTTAATTGATGATCTAATGGTTAGAATTGGCTTGAATTCTTTCATATGATTTTAGAAGGCTCCCCCACCTGCAGGGGAGTCGCTTCACAGGCGGTGAAGCAGGTCTGCAGGTGTCTGTCTTTCTCTCCTCCTGTCTTCCCCTCCTCTCTCCATCTCTCTCTGTCCTATCCAACAATGATGACATCAATAACAATAATAAAAAAAAGACCAGGGTCTTCCAAAAAAAAAAAAAGAAGGCTCTTTATTAGAATATACCAATATGTTATAGAAAGTCAATACCTAATGTGTTGACATGATAAAATGTTTACCATTTCTTAGCATTATTTTAAACTGATTAGACAGTTTAAGTACACTATTATACCTTTAGTTTACTAAGATCTTTACTCATCACAAGGCTATCATGAGTAAGCATAGATATAAAACTCTTAATAGATTTTGTTCCTTAGAACTCTAATATGGCAACTTAAAAGGCTAAAATAAAATCTCATAGCTTAAATGTTCAAAATATTAATTTTGTTAAATCAGGATTTGCCAAAACAAATCTTCTATCAGACCAGAAGCATAATGTATTACCTTTATTTATCAAGAATAAACCTCTGTCAGTGTCTTAAAACAAACCAGATAATTTTTAAAAGCAGAAAGATATAAAGAGGAAAACCAGAGCAATAGCCTCTGGCATGTAAATAATTAACATAACCATTGTGTTATCTTTTACTAACCCAGCCAGTCTTAAACAATTTTGAGTAAAATGTTAAACTTTGTTTGTTAGGATCTTTGTTTATCACAAAGCTATCACACCCTTAGGGCAGCTATGAACAAGGGTGGGTACACAACTTAATTGATCTTTCACTTTGATTTGGATAGGTTAATTAAAAAGCTAAAATAAACCTTATAGCTGAAATGTTAAAATAAATTTTTACTGTTAACATTTCTTTTAGATGACCATTTTACACTAAATAATTTTGTTGAATCACATCTGTTGAATAAAAATTTTTTATCAGGCCAGGAATAGCATGTTTAACTCCTTTTTTTTTTTCCTGGCAAGGCCACTGCTCTACACTGACTGGGTTATTAGAAATCCAGTTCAAACATGGAATTAACAAATTAACAAACAGTGGCAGTTGGTATTGGGGTGCTGGTAATATTTACAATTCTCACAAGAGTGAGAGAGACTGCAGAGGCATTTTACTATGCCTAGATATCTCAGAAATTCTTTTAACTAATGAATTGATGTTGATATTAGCTATCAGAAAGACGAAACTGTTCTATATTTTACTTTGGTAAAGGTGTGCCAACTCTATGAGTCGGGATCTTTAAAACCACATTTAGCTTAACTAAATCATTTAAAACTTAAACTTTAGTTACTTAGGGGTTAACACACATTAATGAAAACAAGGTTAGCAGAGAGACTTAAAACATACATTTTTGGTGAAAAGAAAAACTTCCCTTTGAAAAGTGGCTTTTGGATTTCTAACTCACCACCACCCAGGAGGGGCATTTGTGGCTAGGGAATGATTGACTGGAGTCTTTGCCAATCTGTGGAGCAGGAGCTTTGTGTCATGACTGGCTTTGCGGGCGGAACAGGCGGGCTTAGTTTACCGCCGCGCAGAGAAAAATCTTTGAAATTTTTTTTCTTGGGGCTAAGGTACATTTTACAGTTTTAAAGAAACAAATCATTAAATTTTTATCAAAAGTGTGTACTGGTTTTTTGATTAATAGCTTTTAAGTTAAAGAGAATGTCTTGTTTGATTGATTTCATTCTTTCTCTAAATAGCTTGCTAGCCAGATAAGATCTCACTCAGAACTGGTTTAAAGCTTTCTGAGAGTAGAGGGAAAAAGCTGGATCTTTTTTTTTTTTTTTGCTTGCTAGTTTTAAGATAATGCCAAATCAAGAGCCCACAGTTCTTTAACTAATTGTATATGTTCTCTCTCTCTCTTTTTTTTTTTTTTTTACTAATTTTCTAAGGGAAGCTGTTTTTCGTGCTAGTTGAGTTTTAGCCTTGGTGGTCTAATCCGTATTATTGGCCAAGTCAAGGACCGGAGCACAAAACGGAGGGGCGGTGGTGTAGGGAGGCAGTCTAGACAAGGAAGAGCGTAGGGGTTAGGGTTAGCCAGTTTGAGCCTGGCTCTGAGTAACAGGGAAAGCCAAAACCGTTTTGATTTGGATGGTTTAGTTTTAGTTTTAGTTTTAGGTATTGGGTTTAGGTTTTTTGGTCAGGCTAAAAAGGTAAGTTCTTCTGTAACTGAAGCTATTTCTTTCATTAATTGAAGCTGCTCTCTCCGGTCAGCAAGGACCTTGCGGAGGGTGGAAATTCCTGTAAGGGCTCCTAAGAGTGACCGCCTGATGGAGGGATTGTCAAGAAGAGGGTCAGGCTGGAAACCCGGGGCATAAGTGTTGGGAGGGAGATTAAAGGGAGGAGGACACCATTCGGGATTGTAGTATTTGGCAGCCTCTTTTTCTAGCAAAGCCTCATCCTCCGCGGGAAGTGCTTCAGGAGAGGGAGGGTTTTGTAAAACTGGATAGAGGCAGGGAAAAGGATGCTGGGTTTCATTCTCATGTGAATTATCAATAGGAGGGTCAATGGAGGGAACTTTAGTAAGTGTGGTGGGACCTATAGGGAGGGGGACAGGGCTTTTACTTTCATCAGGTGCTGGGAGTCTTTTATTTTGACTGGGTACTGGGGGATCAAGATCAATAATCACAGAAGGGCATGGGGATGGGGACTTTGTCCTGGACGGCAGATTAGAAAGTTGCCGGAGGACCTTTTCCCCCTCTGTAATAAGGTTTTTAATATCAGGGTGATTATTATAAATTTTTAAGATATCATTAATTAAATTCCAATAACAAAAGGCAGAAACAGGTACACATTCAGGACCAAAAGACTGATAGTGATCATTAAGATAGTCACCAATTCTCTTCCAACGCTTCTCATCTATAGTGCCTTCCTGGGGGAACCAGGGGCAAATATTTCCAATATAGTCTAAAAACTTCTTTAATTCTTTCTTTTTAACCCTAGTTCCTCGTGTCTTGAGTCCTTTAACGAATAAATCTTGTTTGCTAAATTCATGTCCCATGGTTTTGCTTACCTCAGCCGCTGTGACACTCTCCTCCAGATGCGACTCACGGTCAGGTAGCTCCGTGGTGATCTCTGCTAGTCTTTGTGTTATCCCCTCGGCCGTGATGACTCAGTAAATTCGGATAGGCCTATCCTCTCGATCAGCGGAGTTCCTAGGTCCAGAAGGCTTCTTCGCCCCACGCCCGGGCGCCAGAATGCCCCGACCAGCAGGGCGGTGAACAGGGGCTAGGAACCTAAAAGACCTGGAATGATAGGGACAAAAGACACGAAAGAACGACAGCAAGACAAGTTTCTGATCAAGCTGCAAAATTTTATTGTGTTCACAGGCATTATAAGGCTTTGGGGAAGGAGAGGGAATGCTAGAGGGGGAGGAGGGGGAGAAAACTTCAAAGCGGAATGTTCCTTGCAACAAACAATGGCCGAAACCATGTATATCACCACAACTGTGTGTTGACTCACTTGATTACTGATAAATGGTTTACCTGAGGGGAAATGGCCTGCCTAGGGGGGAATTAACACTTGTCTTGAGGGATTCCATTGTTTCAAAGCTTATCATCTATCAAGCAGAGAAATGGCTCCTGGCATATTCTTATTGGGGAGAGTTAACTATTTACAGTGCAGTTATTGACATACAGGTACAATTTCTCATCTCCCTGTGAAAGTTCTCTTTAAAATAGTTCCTAATAAACTAAGTCCTTTTACATTATCGTGAAGCAGGACCCCAAGGTTCTCTTTATCCTCTCTGTCCCTCTCATTTCCCAGAGTCCTTTTCTTTGATGAAATGCACTATGACCAATCCAGTTTTCACTTTGTGATTTTCCTCCCTTTCCCTATTCATTAAATTCTGCCTATAACTGAGGTCACTCAGTATTTTTCTTTTCTTTTTTTTTTTTTCCTCCTCCAGGGTTATTGCTGGGCTCGGTGCCTGCACCATGAATCCACCGCTCCTGGAGGCCATTTTTCCCCCTTTTGTTGCCCTTGTTGTAGCTTCGTTGTGGTTATTATTATTGCCCTTGTTGACGCAATTCGTTGTTGGATAGGACAGAGAGAAATGGAGAGAGGAGGGGAAGACAGAGAAGGGGAGAGAAAGATAGACACCTGCAGACCTGCTTTACCGCCTGTGAAGTGACTCCCCTGCAGGTGGGGAGCCGGAGGCTCGAACCGGGATCCTCACGCCGGTCCCTGCGCTTTGTGCCACATGCGCTTAACCCACTGCGCCACCGCCCGACCCCTGGTCACTCAGTATTTGTCCTTTATTATTATTATTATGAGTGATTTAATATTGGTTTACAAAATTACAAGATAACATGGGAACAATTCCACACCAATACCACCACCAGATTTCTGTGTCCTCATTCCTGCCATTGGAAATTACATTAGTTTTCCCAAAGTCATAGATATGGGGTTGACTATTATTTCTATAATGATCTTGCTATCCTTCTATCTATGTTCCCCCCTCCCTTTTTTTTCCCTATGGTCCTGCCTTCTCTTTCTTTCTAAGTCACACCTACACCTACTACTACTTCTGAATGTCTTTTCATTTTTTTCCTCTTCTCTCTCTCTGAGAAGAGAAGAAGGTTCTGGTGGAATTTGGTTGCATAGCCCTCCGGTCATCTTCCCCTGAAATTTCTTCCTCTCTGGAGTATGCACCAAAATTCTTTATGGGGTGCAAAAGGTGGGAGTTCTAGATTTTTTAATTACTTTTGCACTGAACATGAGCATTGGGAGGTGGATCCATGCCCCTAGCCTGTTTCTATCTTTCCTTAGTGGAGTAGGGCTCTGAAGGGGTGAGGTTCTGGGAAACATAGGCAAAATCATCTGCCCAGGTGATTTAGGATGGATTCATCATAGCATCTGCAACTTGTTGTCTGAAAGGCAGTTAAAATATGAAGCAGGTTCACTTTCAGACTGTGTCCAGAGACTTCACGTGTGGAATGACAACCCTTCAGCTTCATTACTCGGGTGAGACCTTTCCTTTTATAGTACACTCTAATTTCATCTCAGGTGGTTCACTTTCTAACAAAGTCCCAAAACCTAGATATACACCAGTTTCTGTGAGAGAGGGCATATGTTCACACGTATCCATAAACTACTGCAAAATATATACCTGAAAGCAGAAGTACACTAGAGTTTGCAGTGAGTACCTCCCTAACACTTCCTCTCCACTATTCCAAGCTTTGGGTCCATGATTGCTCAACAATTTGTTTGGCTTTGTATGTTAACTCTCTTTTCAGTCACCAGGTTCCAGATGCCATCAGGATGCCGGCCAGGCTTCCCTAGACTGAAGACCCCACCAATGTGTCCTGGAGCTCAGCTTCCCCAGAGACCCACCCTACTAGGGAAAAAGAGAGGCAGACTGGGAGTATGGACCAACCAGTCAACGCCCATGTTCAGCAGGGAAGCAATTACAGAAGCCAGACCTACCTTCTGCAACCCACAATTACCCTGGGTCCATGCTCCCAGAGGGATAGAGAATGGGAAAGCTATCGGGAAGGGGTGGGATATGGAGATTGGTGGTGGGAATTGTGTGGAGTTGTACCCCTCCTACCCTATGGTTTTGTTAATTAATCCTTTCTTAAATAAAAAAAAAAAAAAGAAAGAAAAAGAAAACTCAAAAAAATATGAAGCAGGTAACTGTCCTTCTTGTTTTGGCTTATCTCATATAACATAATATCTTCAAGCTCCATTTAAGATGACACAAAGGAGGTTATTTTAATAATTCTTTATTTTACTGGAATAAGGTTAATAGTTTAGAATATTGTCACTGACACATAGGCACAATTCCATCATCTGCTTCCTCAACTGAGAATGCTCTCCCCCCATCATACACCATGGTCTCATTGTTCCTTCATTCCATCCCTTGCTCTCCTTACCCATGGTTCTTTGATTTGGTGCAGCACACCACACCCAGTTCAAGTTTCAGATAATGTTTTCCCTTACCATCCTTTATTTTTAAGTTCCCTCTTTGAGTGAGATAATTCAGTATTGATATTTCTCTTTTTGTCTCATTCAGCATGATATTTTCAAGTCAGACTTTTATAGTCTCATGATCTTAGCCAAGATTTATTTCCTTATTATAAAATATTTATTTATTTTCAAGAGAAAGAGAGATCCAACAAAGCACAATTCTTCTACATGTGATGCTGAGGACTCAGTCCTAGGGCTCATAAAATCAAGGATGTACTTTAGACTCTGAGTCACTTATTTGTTTGCATGTATAAGATATCATAACATAAATGTAGAGCACTCAGTAGCACTTTTTCCTGACATGTTATTTTTTTACCTTTGTGTGATGAAGTGCTATGCATGTCTGTGTATGCTGTATAAATTGAAATGCGTTCAATAAGTATGCCATCTCTGAAAGACTAGTTGACAATCAAATAGGTTGTGTAAATAATACGGATATATTCAGACCTTAGAGATTTACAGTTTTTATTGTTTTATATACAGTTTCATACTCAAATACCAGAGAAATTAATCAGACAACAAACTTATTTAACCTGTACCAAAACTGTTTTCTTTTCTTAGTGATTTAATAAGGATTTATAAGATTGTAAGAGAATGGGGTTATAATTCCATATAGTTCCAATTCCCCCCACCAGAGTTTTGTGTTCCATCCCCTTCATTGGAAACTTTCTTATTCTTTATCCCTCTGGGAGTATGGACCAAAATTATTTAATTGTTTCTCTTCTGGACACAGGCATTGGCAGGTCGATCCATGCTGCCAGCCTGTTTCTATATTTACCTTGTCGTGTAGGGTTCTGGAGAGGTGAGGCTCTGGGACACATTGGTGAGGTCATCTGCCCAGGGAAGTCAGATAGATTCATAGTAGCATCTGCAAATTTGTGGTTGAAAGGCAGTAAGATATGAAGCAGGACAAATTTCTTAATAAATAGGAACTCAAAGGTTGGAATAGAGCAGATGAGAGTAGGGGTCTCCAGATGGGAAGAAGCTAGGAAATCTATTTCAGGTATGTTGCAAGAGGCTCATGACTTTAGTAATTTTTGTCTGAGCCTGATAGCTAACATGTAGGTAGAATAAAAATATCATCTGGGGAGATGGTGTCAGAGTTGAGAATAAGGTTAGAAACCTGAATTAGGGCAGACAATATCTCCCAAACTTGAAGGAAGCACATATATACCAGTAACTGTTTACCACCCCATTGACCTGACATAGTGCTGGGGCTCACATGGGGTGGCTCCAGCCACGAGGTAAGCTTACGAAGGCTCTCTCATCATTTCTAGTGACTGCATAATAAAGAAAGAGGACTCAGGGAGAACACTCAATTATTTGAGGGTGGGCTTGGGTATATATAGAAAGTTAAACAAAGAGAAAAAAAAAGAAAAGAAAAAGAAAGTTAAACAAAGAACATTTTTCAAATATGTCAGAAATTACAGGTTTCTTAAAGGTCAGCTTGCCCCTATGGTAGGGGGCTGGTATGACAATAATTGATGTGATACATAAAGAATTGATGTGATACATATTTTCCATGATGCAGGCAGGTTATTATCCAAAGACATTTGAGAGAAGCATAGGGGTTAAACCAGTAAGGTGAGATAGAGAGAAGATAAACAAGAATGATATAAATCATAGATATCAAAGGACATAAGGAAATAACATTTTGAGGCTACTGTCTGGTGTTGGGGAGGTATATGATAGAGTGTGTTCTCCTTTTTGATCAAAAAGTTGGGTCAATGTGTGAACTTCAAGTGACTATATGAACCTTGAATGAACCTTAAAGCAGGCAGCCATGTGGCCTGCTGCTAGCAGGGAGACACTGAATGTAAGAGGCCTATAGGATTTCTGTGAGCCTGAGAGATTAACAAGGGAAAATTGAGTCTGGGAGACTTTTCCCTCTTGGCTCATCTCTATGAGAGAGGCTAACAAGCAGGGTGTCTTTCCAGACCTCCATCTGAGGATTGGGGGAGCCTCCCAAGCTCTACCAAGCTTTCACACATCCTACAATGTAGGGCCCATATATATTCATATTTATCACAGGATCAAGTGCAACTTCTGACTCCCTGCCCATCTGAGCTCACAGTCCATGGTCATAGCTAGGAATATTCTAGGCTGCATTCATTTCAAGACCAGTCTTCCTCAAGTGGCAGAGAAGGCTGACCCAGCCTCCCTTTGGAGAGTGGAACAGTCCTTATCATTGTTATTTTATGGTGAGAACAAGGTCCTGTAGAGACCCACAAGAAGGTTTATGATTACATTACAGTTGGAAGTGACCAGTGATGATGGAGATAAGAATCTATTAGAAGTCTAGGCCTATCATATCTCTGTGGGAATCCAAAGATTTCTTGACTAGAGGTCCATATGATGGGGTGGCCTGGTAGTGACCAAAAAGGCCATCATTAAGTGAGCCAGTCTCTTGCCCTTGTCCAGCTTTTTTTAGTTGATATATATACTTTTGCAAGTATATTTCTTGACCAACAGCATTTCTTCTACCAAGGAGGTGATATTAAGTCTGTTGCTGTCAGAAGATATTAGGAGATATCTCTTGCTTACTTTTTTTTTGTGTAGTTAACTGTGTGGATAGAGTAATTGAGGGAAGTGAAATAGGGCTTATGAGAAGGAGCTGTAGACCTAATAAGTAAATGTTTGATTAGACACTTTATGGTGTCTTCTTTAGGCCTTTTCACTTGCTTTCTGAGCTTATTAAGTCTAGGTCTAATCACAGTGAACTGTTGAGCACTTTTATTTTGGCATTTAGTTGCTTCGAAATTATGGATACATGTGCACTTGTACCCTGTCCCCTAGGCCCTGCCCTACACCCAGGGTCTGTAACTCCATTAGGAAATGTGACATTTGAAATTGAACTAGGTAGTCTCATGTGTCAGAAAAGTTCTCTGCCAACGCCCATGTTCAACAGAGAAGCAATTACAGAAGCCAGACCTTCCCAATTATGCACTCCATAATGATCCTGGGTCCATATTCCCAGAGGGATAAGGAATAAGAAACCTTTTGAGGGAGGGGATGGGATACTGAGCTCTGGTAGTGGGAATTGTATCTCTCTTATCCTATGGCCTTGTGGATATATTTTATAAGTAAATAAAAAAAAAGGCTGACTAAAATGTACTAAGATTGTAATTATGCATAAGTGAAAAAAAAAAGTTCTCACCAGATTATTGGAGTTGGAAGGTTGACATTTCAGGTTGGTGTCTCTGGATACAGTCCAAAGTGAAACGTGGCATGGTGGCACTAGTTGCATTGATTTAGTTGAGATTTTCACTGTTGATTTTTACTTCTCCTGTCAAAACAAACTTATTAGTTTACATTTAGAAATTGATAGGATCATGGTGATAATATGAGAAATTACAAACTGTAAACAAAGTGGAGCATAATGTAGGTAGGTGCTGTTTACTAGAAAAATCTTACAGGTAATAGAGGCCTTGAAGTATATTAATTAGTTATTGATTTTGAAAATATTTGTTCATTAACATTGAATATTTACTAAGTATAGACAAACCAGAAGAAGGTATTAGGCACTGTGTGGTTGTAGCTTTAAGTTTGATTAACTCAGAGTCTAGATGGTGAGATAGGACATAATCAGTGATACAAAGTTACATTTATAAATGTAAAAATTGAAACTTCCATTCGAAAGGACAGTGGACTAGCATGCCCTGTTTTCTTTGTGAAGGAATAAGTCCCCCAAGTTGATTCAATTAGAATTTCCCCACATAATAGGTATAAGTAACCCTTTATGAAGACTAGATAATAAAGGAATTTCCCCTATTGCCCTAATCAAGGGCAGGAATGAGTGTATGGTCAACTAGAATGTTTGTAGAAGAGATAATGAAGTTCTTAATCTGCATTCCACTTCTGTAAATCCTTGCTTGCTCTCTGGTGCCATAAATTAGTTTTGGAATGTTATTGAAATGCTTGTTCTGAGTTCAACCATGGCATGTAAGTCATGTGACCCCCTACAGACCACCACTCACTTTTCTCTTTAAAATAAGGTGGGTTCCAAGCCTCAGAATCTCAGTGCGACAGGACCAAATCTCATGCACTGGCCTGGGATCTCCTAGCTAGGATTTGTCTCTTGTCTTTATGTGTGTAAGTCTGTGTACTGACCTTATTTTCACTCTTTCAAACTTAAGAATAAATTCCTTATATTTCATTTATATACGGGAGTCGTGTCAGTTTGTGTGGGTTCGGATCAGAAGTGCTCTTTCATTCTTCTACCCTTACAATTACAACAAAAACTCCATGGAAACATCTGTGTAGACATGAATGTGGAGCTCAGATAAAACTAAGAACAAAAGGAAACAGATCCCACAGTACAAGCAGTGAAGGCAGAGGAACATTCACAACACATTCACAACAGTAAAGATCTGCTCACTGTGGAGTTTTACGACCACAGGTCAGACTCCTGCTACCTTAGTGGGATGCCCTACAGGACTCTCAGCAATGCTGCACACCTGGACCAGCTGGCTGATTTTGTTACTCCAGTTATTGACACCGGCCAGCCTTCTTTGTAGCCTTCCAACTGACTTTGCTAGGTTTCTGTTATTGCCATAGCTAGCTACTTCAGTGCAAGCTCCGACTGCTGTCTACTAGATCTACTCTATCTCTTTCTCATTCTGTGTTCATAACTTTATAACAGGAAAAAAAGAAATAAAAAGCAGAAAACAAGAGCCATAAACTGCATGTAAACTGCATAGCTCTGGAAGCATTTTATTGAGGATCTCAGTCCCTGCAGCATTGAGACCCTGAGGGCGGGGCCACAAAGAAACATGACACTGATGTCAAAAGAGCCAGAGTTCTCTCCCTCTAGTGTGTGACAGGATTGCAATATCAAACTTGTGGTTTGGCAGAACTTTTGCAATATATTTTTAACCAGGCACTTATAACAGAATCCTTGGTCACTTCCCAGACTTACTCAACTGAAAACTGCTGGCCCCACCTCAAGAGAACAGTACATTTTCTTAGTGCTTTATCCCAACAGCTATATCAATCTCTGACTCAGCACTCAGTAAATATTAAGTGAATGAAGTTACGTTACTTGTAGTTACTTGTATATTGTCTAAAATCCCCTGTAACCAACAGGCAAGAATAATTTATATACTAGCTGTCTACATCTTACTTTTTGTGAGAAGATAAGTGTGTTTCCATAACTAATTATACTAGTAATTTAAATATTTGCTTGAGTTTTATGTTCTATACTCAATACTAAAAATAATGTATGTGTTTATTGTAAATGAATAGTCTGTATGTTACCATGAATGCTATGATTTTGGTGTGCTGATGTGTAATGCAATGTAACCTCTCTCACCTCAGAACTGTATTATTTTTATTATTTTCTTTTTTTCCCTCAAGATAGCAGCTTATTGGATTTACACTCAGGCAATCAATCAGCCACTGTTTCCTCAACGATGAGGTATAAATTATAAATTGGGTTTCTTTTCTTTTCTTTCTTTCTTTTATTTTTCTTCAGTTTTTGTTTTTTTGTTTAATTTTGCTTTCAGTGATTTAATAATAATTAAAGATTGTAGGATAAGAGGGTACAATTACATAAAATTCTCACCCACCATCCCACCATATCCCATCCCTTCCATTGTAAGCTTCCCTATTCTTTATCCCTCTGGGGTATGGACCAAATTTTTTATGGGGTGCAAACATGGAAGGTCTGCCTCCTGTAATTGCTTCTTTGCTGAACACTGACATCGGCAGCTTGATCCATACAACAAGCCAACAAGCCTGTCTCTGTCTTTCTCTGGTGGCTCTGAGGAGGTGAAGTTCCAAGACACATTGGTGAGGTCATCTGCCCAGGGAAGTCAAGATAGCATCATGGTTGCATCTGCAGCTTGGTAGCTGAAAAGCAGTAAGATAATGTGACAGGGTAACCACTCTCTTAGCATAACTAGCTCCATCTTGACCTAAATCTGAACCTGTGAAAGTTCCAAGCTGTAGAAAATTTTAAAACTTACTCAACCACTTTAAGGCAGTAAAGTGCCATGACCCCACCCGCACCCCCAACCCCAGACTTGCTTAACAAGATGTTTATCTCATTTTTCAACTGTTCTCATAACAGGTCACCTTGACCACAGTAACGGGCTGTCCTAACCACTTTTTAGCTTCTGTAATTGTGTTTGCTTCCTGCAACTGTGTCCTGTTTTTTTCCAGTGAGGATATGGTTTTCCCATATAAAAACTTTCTTGAATTAGAGCTGGAGACTGCACTCTGAGCTGCTCTTTAGCTGTGAGGATAGTCACTGGCTAGCTGAATAAAGACTCTCAAATCTGGCTGAACTGTTCTCCGGTGGCCTCTGACTGTTACCATATAACAATATAAAGCAGAACAATTTAATAATCAGGAAACTAAAGGTCAGAATAGAGCAAATAGAACTAAAAGTGTGTAGGAAGAAGCAAGACAGTCCATTATATATATTCCAAGGTGCCAGTGGCTTTAGTCATTTTTGCCTGAGCCCTATAGCCAACATGTAGGTGGGCTAAGACTATTTATTGTCTGGGAAGAAGGTGACAGAGTTGAAAATAGGACTAGGAAGCTGGATTGGGGTCAAGAGTAGCTCCCAAACATGAGGAAAGTATGTAAGAACTATTAACCCTATTAATCATACCTAGCTGACAGACTCTCCACAAAAAAAAACTGCTTCAAATCCTGGAAATTACAAGTGGGAACATAATTATCAGGCCAGTCAGAGAGTCTACAGGAGAGGACACAAAGAGGAACTTTGCTGCAATATATAACTCATCTATAAATTAGCAAATGGGTGCAAAAAAAAAAAGGAGAAAGAAGAGGCAATAGAAAGGGTGAGTATTCCTCTTTAAACCCCCCCCCCCCACCCCCTTCCTTCAGGTCAGAGGTGGCTTATTTGGGGGAAGCAGAAAGAGAAAAAGTAGCCCTTCTGTGATGGTAAACTCCTCTAGCAAGATTCCATGGCTGAACCTTTTGTCAGAACCCAGTGGGGAGCCATCAGAACCAGTGGGGAGCCTACTGAATCTTGAGCTACAGAAACTCCCAAGCCACATTTTTTTTTTGAAGGAGGTGGAGCTTTTTGATTGTTTGATTTACAAGCTACTTGTTAGATTATTATTTTCCCCCCACTTGCTGGTTTGATCAATCTCTGCTTTTGTTGTTCTTATTTGAGAGGTGATTAAACTTTGGAAGGATCTAGAATGTAATAATTATAAAATTTCATGGATACATAAAATTTCATGGGTACAACACATAGGACAATACTTCAGGATCTGGGAGGGAATGAAGCATCTGAAAACTCCCTCTACCTTGGAAAAGGGGCAGTGAAAGAAGAGATAGCAGGAAGATTTTTCACAGTTATACTTTAGTATTACAGAATTATCTAATTACAGAGACCTTTATCTAATGCAACTTAAGGTCTAGTTTGTTTTAGGGAAAGTGAGCCTCCCAAGAATTCTCTCCTGAATTGATTGATTAATTTCTTTGTTTACTATTTTTATTTATTGTGATTAATATTACATTAAAAAATTGTAAGATTACAGGGTGTAGTTCCATACCACACCACCAACAAAATTCTGTGCTCACAGTGCTCACAAAGTCTTTGAAATTGTTTTGTTCCTTTCTGTCCTCCCCCCACCACAAGGCCATGTATTCCAGTTCTCTGGATTCTACACATGAGTGAAACCATGCAATAGTTGCCTTTCACTTCTTTACTTGGTTCCCCAAGCATAATCACCTCCACTTCCACATACTTTGTCCCAAGGAAACACTATCACCCTTTTATTTACTGCAAGGTAATATTCCATGGAATATATATTCCATAACGTCTTTAACTAGTCATCTGTTGATGGACATTTGGGCTACTTCCAGTCTTTGGCGATGTTAGGTAATGAGGTTCTGAATATGGGGGTGCACATGACCTTTTGTTTAAGTGTTTGCATGCCCTTTGTGTAAATGCCATAGAGTAGTATTTACTGGGTCATAAAGTAGTTGTTTTTATTCTTTTTAAAATTCTCCACACAGTCTTCTAGAGGGGTTACACCTGTTTGCTTTCCACTAGCAGATTAATAAGGTACCCTTTCTCCACAGCCTCACCAATGTTAGCGAGCAAAAATCAAACCACCATCCACTGCAAGGAAGCAAAATATGTTTATTCACGAATTTGAATCTGGGCCCAGTGGTGACTGACAGCAGTCTACCAGCTCAACCCTGAACAAGGGTCAAACCACACAATTTATAGGAATTCAGACTACACTCAGGGAGGGGGAACACATCACCTTATCAGCCTATATCCAATAACATGCTATAGAAAATGCAAAATCCAATCATTTCAAACTTAGCAAAAGCATGATCCATTCAAAGCAAAGCACAGGCTAGTTTCAAACATTGCAAAATCACACAACCAATAGAATCTAGCCAGGTAGGGTCACCACATCCGCTCACCATCAACTGCCTTCTCCTGGAAAACAGTTTCTTTGTGCAAAGGTCCTGATAAGCCTTGCTTGTATGCACGGTCTTGGTAAACAACTGGTGGCTTACTGATTAGGTCCTGTTTTAAGGGGAAAGGGCAAGGAATTTTCCATCTCACACTATAAGCAGAAAAGCAACTATACTTAAAACTTTAAAACTACTGCATCTAACAACCAACACCTATGATATTCTGTTTTGTTGATGTAGACCATTCTCACAGGTGTGATATGTAATTTCAGTTTAGTTTTGAGTTGCATTTCTCTAATGATAGGTGAGGTGGAGCATTTCTTCATATGTTTGTGGGATATATATATATATATATATATATATATATATATATATATATATATATATATCTTCTTTATAAAACTGCCTATTTAGTTCTTTGGCCTACATTGTTATTGGATTTTTTTTCTTCTTTTGTTGATTTGTACTAATTTTTTTTTTAAATTTTACTATATTTATTTACTGGATAGAGACAGTCAGAAATTGAGAGAATGGGGGAGATAGGAAGAGAGACAGAGAGTCACCTGCAGACCTGCTTCACCACTTGGAAAGCTTTCCCCCTGCAAGTGGGGACTGAGGACTCAAACCCAGATCCTTGTGCACTGTAACACACGCACAGTTGTACCAGTTATTTATAGATATTTGATATCAATTGTTATGTAAATATCAGACAAATAATATGTAAAGGTTTTCTACCACTTACTGGGTTGCCTATTATCCTTACAGAGTTTGCTTTCAATGTGTAGAAGCTTTTATTTATTTATTTATTTATTTACTTTCCCTTTTGTTGTCCTTGCTTTTTTATTTTTGTTGTAGTTACTATTATTTTTGTTGTTATTGATGTTGTCATTGTCAGATAGGACAGAGAGAAATGGAGAAAGGAGGGAAGACAGAGAGGGGGAGAGGAAGATAGACACCTGCAGACCTGCTTCACCGCCTGTGAAGCGACCCCCCTTATGCTCAACTCTTCCATAGAGAGAGAGACTAACAGGCCTTTTACACTCTTTTGTAGGGAAATTGTGGGAATGTCGTGTAGCCAGGCAGGGTTTAACCTGAGAGTTCAGTCCGTCCTGTTAGTCTTTCTCTCTATGGAAGAGTTGAGCATAAGGGGGCGACACAGAAACCTAAAAAGGCTGCCCGCCATATCAGACTTCCCTGCCTCACAAAACACTCTGCATCTTTCTGCCTCCAGGAGCTGGCATTCCTTAAAACATTAAGCCTGCTCCACCCTGCATTCCTTTTATTATCTACATATCAATCTTCTGCTTTGCCTTACAAATGACTAAAGGTCTCCTTCCTAATTCCCTGCAGGGTATTGCTAATCCTACCAGTTGAACCCCTAGCAATAGTTGCTGGGGAGGTCCATACCATTCCTGGCCCCTTTTGTCTTTCTCCTCCCCTTTCCTAACCACTTATGGTATTGTCAAGCCATTGCCATTTCTGTCTTGTCTCTTCCGTGTTCAGACCTGGAGGAGTGTGTGCAGACAGTGCAGGAGGTTGACCCAGCCATTGTGGATTGTGCCACGTGGCTTAACCAGGTGTGCTACCGCTGGACTCTGGGGCGTTAGGTTGAATAAAAATTTGTATTGGCTTGCTGCCATGAGCTTGGTTCCTGGGTCATCTCTCTCCCTCCTGTTGATAGCCTGACGCTTTTTCATTATAAAGTCAGCTGCAATGGCTGCAGTTAAAAAGAGCAAGGTTTGGGTGGGGTTAACTTTGCAACAGAAGCATAACCTCACCCACAACAAAATGGTAAAAATTGATAGCTAGGAATTGACTACTGATTGTAGTCACTACTGTTGAGCACAAAGACTTTTCTGGAAGGATAAAATTGCTCAAATAGGTCATGATATAGGAGTTTCTGTGTTCATGTTATAAAACATATTTCTATTAATTTAAAATTATTTAATTTTGAAACATTGATATGCTTGCAAAATAGTACAGAGATTTCCTGAACACCTTTTATTTAACCTTTTCTAGTAATATCTTACATAACTGTAGTACCATAATCTAAGCATAGGAATTAATACCAGTACAGTATCTAGTCTACATGGCACCTTTCTTCCTTTGGTTCTCTTTCTTTCTTTCTCTCTAAAGAAGTCATGGTATATCTTCTTTTTTATTTTAAAGATTTTTATTATTATTATTGTTAATGAGGCTGGGTGGTAGTGCACCCAATTGAGCACACATGTTATAATATGAAAGGATCCAAGTTCATGCCACTGATCCCTACCTGCAGTGGGAAAGCTTTGCAAGTGGTGAAGGAGTGCTGCAGGTATCTTTCTATCTCTCCCTTTCTTTCTATACCTTCATTCTCAATTTTTGGCTGTCTCTATACAATAAATAAATATAATAAAAATTAAGATTTTATTTATTTATCCACAGATAATGATAAGGAGTGAGTGAGGGAAGGAGGGAGAGAGAGAGAGAGACAGAGAGAGAGAGAGAACTAGACATCACTTTGGTGCATGTGCTGCCAAGGATTGAACTCAAGACCTCATGCTTGAGATTCCAATGCTTTATCCACTGAGCCATCTCCTGGACCACTACATGACAAATGTCTAAATATGATTTCCTTTCCTTTATCTAGATTGAACTGAATTCAAGTGCCTATATTGCATTTACTGGTCATGAAACAAACTATTTTTTTGCATAGATATGAGGCATGTAAATGTAAATACCTAAATATCTAAACATCTAGCAAAGTACTAGTATTAGAGTAATAGCTATAGAATGAATAAACCTTGAAAACTCTTCAAAGATAGATATCTGCCTAATAACTAATTCCTAGTATTAAAGCCTCAGTTAGTATTCGATCTATATGTTAAGTTTTTTTTTTTTCATTTCATTGGAGGAGGGTATTAGTGGTTTACAATATGGTTGTTGACATAGGGATCCTTTTAACTCCCTCTCAAACCTTTTCTTCTTATAGTCCTTTGTGCCCTGCCTAGTCCGAGGTCTGTCTTTTGTTTCCCTGCTTAGATTTGTTTCTTAAGTTCCACTTATAAAGGAGAATATCTGATATTTTGTCTTTTTGTTATCACTTATCTCACTTAACATAGTACCTCCAAAGTTCCATCTAGGGTGAAGCAAAGGAGATGACTTCATCACTTTTGATAGCTGAGTAGTATTCTAATATATATATATTCTTTCCTTCCTTCGTCCCTTCCTTCATCCCTTCCTTTGTCCTTTTCTTCCTTCCTTCCTTTTTTCTCCATCCTTCTCTCCCTTTTTTCTTATCTTTCCTGTAAAGAAGAGCAGAGAGAATTTACTACTCCTGTCTCTTTTCTGAGTATTCAATTAATAGAACTTTTGAGACACATTTCTTATTTTGTGTGAATTTTACAGGATGGAAATTTGATGTTTGATTTCATTCATTCATTATTTTATTTTATTACATTAAAAGTTTTATTTACCCAAAAAATTGTTCAATTCCAGATGCTGGTGGTATTTGAAACTGAACCTGGATTGTCTGGGCAATCAGACATAAAGTATGTTTTATTTAACCATTAGGTTATCTGGAATCCCTCATTTCTATTTTAAATAGAAGTCCCTTGACTTCTATTTAAAACTTATTTTATTTTGTAAAAATTGCTTAGTAAGAGTATAGAGAAATGAATTTGGAAAAGTAATTAAGAGTGAAATTATATTTTTTCTTCTTAATCCTATAGCTACTATAGGAAAGCATGCAAGTAATTTAAATAATCTGCAGTCAGAAGCACACTTTTCTTTCTTAATTAGCTTAGTACAAATTTATTAACTGAATTTTCATGTGTTGATTTATAGCTCTCTTATTATTGATTTATAGGCTTATCCTTGAGTGCAGTCATTTGTCAATTATTTTCCATGCCACCATTTTTTTTAAACCAATATATAGTAATATTCTGTACCTACTTAACCCCACCTTTTTTTTTTTCTGGTGAGTCTCAAATGTTTGGATTTTACTTCTAAGTGTTTATAAAGGTCCACTTTTTTCTAGATGTGATGGCACAAAATAGAGTGATATTTTAACTTAAGCTTGGGTGAAAGGAATTAGTACAGTGCAGAAAAAAGCTCAGTGCAGCTACTTTCCTTCTATGATTTTAATTAGCCTTTAAATAATTGGTTGAAAAGGTAGCTGTGAGGAAGTTGGACGGTAGCGCAGTGGGTTAAGAGCATGTGGCACAAAGCACAAAGACCTGTGTAAGGATCCCGGTTCAAGTCCCCTGGCTCCCCACCTGCAGGGGAGTCACTTCACAGGCAGTGAAGCAGGTCTGCAGGTGTCTATCTTTCTCTCCCCTTTTCTGTCTCCCCCTCCATTTCTCTTTGTCCTATCTAACAACAGCAGCAGCAATAACAACAATAATAATAACTACAACAACAAGGGCAACAAAAGAGAAAATAAATAATTATGAAAAAGAGAAAAGGTAGCTATGAAAGACTAACTGGCAAAATATTCCTTATTTTAAAATTCATTAATACAACTAGTCAAAACAGCCAGTTGGTATTAGAATGTTAAATGCATCACAATTATTAGATCAATACTTAATTTTTAAATGAAAACATTTGTACTAGAAGAAACTTTGAAAAGTGTATTATTGATGGGGCTCAGTGCTGGTATTACCAATCCACTGCTCATGGTGGCCATTTTTTTTTCCATTTTAGTGGATAGGACAGAGAGAAATTGAGAAGGGGGGAGATAGAAACCTGCAGACCTGTTTCCCAGCTTGTGAAACTTCCCCCCTGCAGGTGAGGAGTAAGGACTAGAACCCAGAACCCAAATCCTTGCCCAAGTCCTTGCTTAGTTTAATGTGTGCTTAGCACAGTGCACCACCACCAGGTCCCCAAAAAGTGTGTTTTTCAATGACAATATTTCTGGAAACAATTAAAGTACGAAAGAAAAAGTTCATACTACTGTTGTCTTTACTTGCATTAAACTATTTTCAAATGACCTTAATTTGGAAAAAAAAAAAATATCCTTCATCACAAGCCTCAGCTGTATGGTATTTAATTTACCCTTTTACATTTGGTCTGCTGGTATGTAAATCAGGTAAACCAAACTCATTATCTACTCCAATCTGCATACTTTGTGCCTATTAATACCAATATGATCTATAAATTGCTCAGAACTCCAGACCTGGTTGTCCTATGTTTGTCCACACTAGAGAGCCTGTCATTGCATTGGTGTCTATTATAGAAATAATTATTCTGAACTTTAATGTTTCATTTAAGACTTTGTTTCCTATAGGAGACTGCATGTCTATCTCTTGATCTGAGACCTTAGGTCACTGTCTGACACAAACTAAATGATGAATGTTTGAGGAGGTTGGGATTAAATGAATAAGTGATTTATTTTCTTTTATCTAATTATAATCCATGGTCATTTATTTTACGTTTGAAATGTATTTCTCATTTATCACAAGTTGCCATTCTGTTTGCAGGCCAAAAAGTTAGGTTTTCAGAAACACTTACTTAGACATGTGTGCATTCTATTTTATTTTATTTTATTTTATTTTATTTTATTTTATTTTATTTTATTTTCATCTCCTGTTATACCCTTCACATTGCTATCAAAGTAGTCTTCATAAGAGACAGTTTGAAAATCATACATATTTTTCTATGTCCTGGTTTCAATTTTATGCAGGAGAAAAATAACATGGCTCATATCTTTAACAAGTTATTAAGGGTTCTCTGTGACCTGATGGCAGAGTAGCTAGGCTGCTTGTTCACTCAGGCATGTATTTCTCCAAAGAAGTAATGATTATGAATTGTTTTATTATTGGTTATGATTTACCTGTCTTATCTATATGGGGTGCGTTTTCCATTTTTATCTCTGTAAAGATAATTTTTTTAATTTTCCTTTTTGTTGCTCTTGTTGTCTTTTATTGTTGTTGTTATTGATGTTGTCATTGTTAAAACAGAGAGAAGTGGAGAGACGAGGGGAAGACAGAGCGTGGGAGAGAAAGACACCTATAGACCTACTTCAACGCCTGTGAAGCAACTCCCCTACAGGTGGGGAGCTGGGGGCTCAAACCGGAATCCTTATGCCGGTCCTTGCATTTTGTACCATGTGCGCTTAACCCGCTGAGCTACCGCCTGACTCCCTGTCAAGATAATTTATCCCAGATGATATATCACTTTTAGCATAAATATTTAAAACTTATCTCAGAGAACAGTAATTTTTTCCACTCTACTATCTGACAGGATATTATTAGTAATTATTTTACCTAATTGTGCCTGTACTGTTACTATTATTATTTGTATTTATGGATGATATCACTACTAGGATCTATGACAAATTTAGGTAAGAATTATGGCTTGTAATTTGTGATTCTCCTATGGTTCCAAGGACCATTCCTAAGAGAGCAGATAGTAGAATATTTGCTTATTGGACCTGGAATATTTGTATATATTTAGTATTATCTTTTTATTTTCTTTTTTATATTCTAATTTATTTATGTATTTATTTTTGACAGAGAGAAATTGAGAGGGAAGGGGGTAGAGAAGGAGAGAGACAGAGAGATACCTGCTGCCTTACTTCCTCACTTGTTGAAACTTTCCCCTGGCAGGTGGAGACTAGGGGCTTCAACCTGGCTTCTTATGTACCATAATATCAGCACTTAACCAAGTACACCACTACCTGGGCCCATGGTATTATCTTTTATTTTATTTTTGATAAAATGCAAGAAAAAGAGCAAGAGAGAGAGACACACAGAGAGACAGAGTCAGAGAGGAGAGACATCTGGAGTACTGCTCCACTGCTTATGAAACTTCCCTCCTGCAAATGGGCCCTGGGCCTGAATGTCAGCTTTCCGTGAGGTAACATGTGCAGTTTATTGGTCCCTAATCTCTCTCTCTAATATAATGTGCTAACTGTAGTGAATAGTATAAAAGTAAAAATGTGGATACTTAAGATGTTATTTAAAATGCATAATTTCCATTGTTTAACGTAAAGAGAATTACAACTTTATAAATTAGGTAGAATAAATGAAAATTTAACTCTATGAAGTAGAAAACTAGATCACTGCACATGAGACTTTGATGTTTCTTTAAAGGAATACATAAAATGTAACTTAACTAGGACACAAGAAAAGAACATAAACTCTGGAGATATCAGAATTTAAGAAAAATACATTATTTTAAAGCCACAGACATTCCACTTAAATGTAGAATCTACTCAGACCTGTGCACTGGAGATAATAGCACTCACTCTCCTTGTTTTACTACATGCTTTAATGTTTGAATGAAACAGTGAATCTGTTTGTATTTTATAAACTCTAAATAATGCATATGAAAGTTACCTCAATTTTTTAAAAGACTTGTTCTAAAACTATGTTGAAATAAATCATATTGAAGGAAAATTCTCTTAAAACATAACCAGAAAATGACTAAATAGTTTGTTCAACTTGCATTATTTTGTCATTAGAGAATGTTTGTTTAGTCTCCTCAATTACAATGTTAAAGATGAGTGAACAGAAACCTATGGTGTTAAAGGAGTTGAGATAGGGGAGGGTGGAGTTTCAGCATTACTTATGGTAAAATGGAGCACCACAGCAGTGCAAATTGTTGAATAAACAGAGAGAGGATCAGGACTTTGGGTGGGGGAACAGGGTAGTCAGAATTCCAATAAGTTTCATAGTAAATGTAAGAGCCACAGGTTCTTGAAATTAGGTGCTGTGATTAGATACTGAATTAAGAAAAAACAAAATAGCAGGTATGTTTTGTCATTTTCCCACTTTCCTTGGAAATCTAGGAAGGTGGGTTTTTAGAACAAGCCTCTATGAGCTATAAATATTTGGGACTGGACCTAGAGGAGTTATAGGTCATCATGGACTTTGTGCTCAGATTTGGAATAGTCCACACACCAAGGGGAAAGGATACAGAATGTCTTGCTACTCAGGTTTCCTGTACCACCATGATGGTGACTGAAAATATCCAACTAAGTTTGGTCCCTCTGTCTCACATAGTCTAGTTTCTGAAAAGCAAAACAAAGTAATAGCAGCAATACTAGCCACAACAACAAGAAAAAAACAGAACTGCCAAATCATAGCCACAATCCCTACTAAAAAAATAAGTAAGTGTAAAGGTTAAATTTTGTGGAAAAATAATGATAAAACTCCTCAGAAATTAATCCCAAGATTACAGAAATGACGGGGAGCTGGGCCGTAGTGCAGTGGGTTAAATGCAAGGATCCCAGTTCGAGCCCCTGGCTCCCCAACTGCAGGAAGGGTTGCTTCACAAGTGGTGAAGCAGGTCTGCAGTTGTCTATCTTTATATTCCCCTCTCTGCCTTCCCTTTCTCTCTCCATTTCTCTGTGTCCTATCCAACAACATCAATAACAACAACATTAATAATGGCAAAAATAAAACAAGGGCAACAAAAGGGAATAAATAAATATCAAAAAAAAAAGAATACAGAAATGGCCCATTTACACATAGAAATGAATTCAAATGGATCAAAACTTTAGATATAAAATCTTACACCACTTCCAGAGTTGTTGTCATGGGATAATAGGTGACACAAAATCACTTCCCAAAACAAAATGAATAGACAACAAATAAACTTACCAAAGTATAGCTGAGACTACTGAAGAAGCATATTTAGCCTTAGGAAGGTCCCTAGGTATATGTCCAGGTTGTGAGAAGGCATACTGGACAAAAGATAGACATAGAGTAGCTGGTGCCATATTGAAAGCTACAAACTAGCTAGCTATCCATTACTGGTTGTAGGAAATATTATGTGTGTGTGTGTGTGTGTGTGTGTGTGTGTGTGTGTGTGTATGGAGAGCGGGGGACAACTGGGATTCTAACCCATGACCTTAGTAGCATGAAGGCTTTGATTTGCTTAAAGGATTTATAATAACTAATGGCAGTGAAATCGTATGGTAGAGAAGCTGTGAGGTCTGCCTCCACACCAATGTAGATTCATAGGAGAGTAAGCAGATCCCCTACAGTGGGTTGGAATAATTATCCCTGTTTCTTTAAATACTCAGAAGAAAGCAACTGTTTATAGCTATCTCACTGAGGTATGGGCATGCTGAAAGCCTACAAAGAGGTCCTTTATCATAAAGGTTTAAAAAACAGCTCAAGGAAAATTGGTATACACCTCTCACTGTCCCCTTCCCCAATATATAAGTAAATAGAGATTTAGCATAATAGATTTGCACCATGTGATATCTTGACAATATAAAGCATGTTAAACACCTAAGAAGCAGAGGAATTTCAAAAAGTCAGCTGCAAAAAAAAAAAAAAAGACAGAAATTATGGGAAAAAGAAGAACTCTAGAAATCTATAGAGTTGGAGGTGTTACCAGAGAAATAAAAGAATAGCAAATTCATTATGAGGGCAATCCAGGAATCTAAAGTTAACATGGAGAAATATGTTCAATAACTGAAACAATATTTCACAATGGAGTCATGAAGCAGGAAAGAAAAAAATCTTCAGTTTCAGGATGTGAAAGACACTTTGAATTCAGTAGAGGCTTAGGTAGCAGGCTTAGAAAGTAGAATTATGATGTAGAGAAGAGAATATCTGGTCTAGAAGATACAATAATATCTGTGAATTAGAAGGTAATAATGTAGAAAGATTTAAGAAAAAAGAAGCAACTCTGTGAAAGAGCTGGTTCCATTAGAAGGACAAATGTGCTAGTCATAGGAATTCCAGAGGGAGAGAAAGGGTGAAGGGAGCAGAGACCATGTTAAAAAAAATCATAGCACAAAGTTCTCAGCTCCTAGGTGGTCTTTGGAACATAAACACCCAGAAATCTGAGTGAACACAAATATTTATTACTCCAAATTGTACAACACAAAGACACATAACATTAAAATCCCCCCAATTAAAAAAATAAGTGCTTTGAAAATTATTTTAAAAAAAAACTACCAGAATTCAAGAACAAAGAAAAATATTTGTCAAGTACTAGGGAAAGGAAGTAAGTGACATACAAATATAGGGCTATGAGGCTTTCATCAAACTTCTCATCACAAACTCTTAATCATAAAGATGCTCCCTGATGTCAGGGAGCATAATGCCTGCATTCTTCTTCTTCCTCATGCATGCTTTGGCTATTCATGTTCCTTTCTGGTTCCACAGAAAAGTTTGGATAAGTTGTTCAAATTCCTTGAAATATACCATTGGTATCTTGATAGAGATAGTGCTGAATCTATAGATTTCTTTTGGTAGGACAACCATTACTAGAAGAACTTGAGGAGAATGTGTTCTTCTTTGGATGTCTCATAGAATTCAGTAATGTAAGCCATCTTGACCTGGACTTTTGTTCTTGGGAAGACTTTTGTTACTGCTTCAGTTTCTGCACTATTAATTGACCCACTCAGTACACATTAAAAAATAGTTGTCATGAAGTGTTAAAGCCTTACAATGACAAAATAAGGGGAAAAAAAAGGACACAGATAATCAATAGAGATACACAAAAAATTTCAACTTCATTTAGTGACATACAAATCAAAATGACAATGAGCTATAACTTTATGTCTCTGAAAATGTGTTGGTAAGAATGGAGAGACTAGTGTAATGTTGATGAAATATATATTTCTGCAGTCTATATGGAAAATAATATGGAAACTCTTTTAAAAAGTAAAAATTAAAATATATACACCAGGAATACCATTCCTAAATATTTATCTGAAGAGTATGAAAACAGTAATGCAAAGGATATATGCATCTCCATGTTCCTAGCACACTGTATATGAGATCTTAGATTTGAAAATAACCTACATGATCATCTATGGATACAATTTAATAAAAACAAATGTGGTACCTGCACTCAAATAATTTTATTATTAAAAAATATGGTAATGGGGTTGGATGAGATAGCATAATGGTTATGCAAAGTGATTTTCATGCCTGATGTTCCAAAGCCCCAGGTTCAATCCCCCATATCACCATAATCCAGAACTGAGCAATGTTCTTTCTTGTCTCTCTGTTTCTCTCTATCTCTCTCATCAAAATAAAACTATATATTTTAAAATAAAATAATGAAGATCATGGCTTGCTTTTTGATGAAGTTTAAACAATTCATGAATTCTTAGCACAAAAATCTCTTCCTTTATTATGTTAGTATAGAGTTCTACTAATAAGTACAGTGTGGAACTTTAATCTTACATTTTTTTTCCCTTCCCTCTAGAGTTCTGACACTATGAATCCACTGCTCCTAGTGGCTCTTTTTTTTTTTTTCCCTTTCTTTTTCTAACTTTTACTAGATAGGACAAAGAAAAATTGAGAGGGAATGGGGAGATAGAGCACGGGAGAGAGATAGACTCCTGCAGACCTGCTTCACCATTTATGAAGCAGACTTTCTGCAGGTGGGGAGTGTGGGCTCAAACCCAGAACCTTGCACTTGGTAATATGTGCACTTAACTGGGTGTGCCACTACCCAGTCCCCTAATCTAATAATTTTGTAAAGCACTAATAAAAATTAAATAAGAAAGGGAGATAGATACAATAGTATGATAAAAAGTCTCAGTTATTTACAAAAGGACAACATGCCTATAAAATATAAAAGAGATAGGAGCAGAGACAGAGTTAGTAGAGAGTGGGTGCACATAGATCAATTGCACATCAGCAATCTCTAAAAGGGAAAAGCAGAACAGTATGAAAGCTATAGACACAATTAGATTCTGAAAAAATCTCAGTCAAGCTGAAAAGATGCTCTCAAGCATGGATTTGTCATTTAGAGGTGATCTGTAAGACCCAGGAGAGGCTGGATTCCAGCATGAGTGCTATGATCAGCACTTGACTTGAGATAATTTATAGTTTATTATAGCTTGAGATAGTTTATACCTGTGATCTGAATGATGTCTAATCCCAGGGTGCTAAAACTGAAGACCACCAATCTACTACGCTCCTCACAAGAGATTGTTGTAAAGTATATCTGAGTACCACAATTCTGTGGCCAGTTCAGAGAGAAGTATATTCTGTAAAGATTCATGTATATTTTCCCAACAAAATACATTTTAGTTGATAATTACACTGAGATAATGCATCTATTGATTATAATATGATCACGGTGCCCAAGAAAGGGCTTAAATATGATGAATGTCCAAAAATAAGTTTGAGAATAAATGCATGAGTTTACATTTACTATTTAAGAAAGTTCTCCAGTGCACCTATTCATATTTTTTAAGCTTATTTGAAGAAAAGAGATAAACATGGACATTGAAAGAGAAATCTATTTTTAGAGAACATTTCCATTCATGTTGAAATAGTAGTTTAGCTTTTATATCTGACAGTTCTATTTATCAGTGTATATTGACATTTACTAAAAATGACTAAGGATTCAAATTGCTTTTCTGTCATGAATGAGAACAGCAATTTATTTATATGTATGCTATTTAGTATTATTGCCATGTACAGTTCTTGAAAATAGAGTGAAAGAATTGGTAATGTCTGTGTGATGTATTAAGTCAAAGGTTTTCTTGTTTAAAAAGAGTATGTCTTATTTTTCATCACTCAGAGAGAACTTCTGAACTATGTGAATCACCCTGGCAAAATTTTTGTAACATATTTATCTTAATAAATGATCTTAATACTGGGCATATTTCTTTTTTCCCCATAATTTCAGGTGGGTATAGTGGGGCATAATGTTTAACACATTTAAAAACTCAAAAGTGATTTTTATTTCCTTCATGTTTAAGCTAAAGTAGAATATTTATGATTACATTTAAGCTACATCTGGAAAACTGACATAGCATTTTGGGCTTAGAATATACATATTAGTTTAATTTTAATAGTACATATTGATGCACAGTATAAGAAACTTAAATTACCCACTTGCACAGGGAGAGGTTCACAAGTGTTAAAGCAGGACTGCAGGTGTCTCTGTCTCTTTCCCTTTCTCTATCCCCCTCGACCTCAATTTCTCTCTATCTCTATCCAATAATAAATAAATAAAATATATAAAAGTCTTTTAAAAAAGAAACTTAAATTATTTAATTACATTTCTGCTCTCCTATTTTCATTATAATTTCACAAATTTTAATTTTATATATGTTAAATGTTTTGCTTAGTGTATTACGACACTTGCTTTAGCAGTAAATTTTATATGTGTTTGTCTAAATTATTTAATTATTTATTATTTAGCTAATATCTTTTTCTTTGTAGACTATAAATGAGTGAGGTCATATGTTATTTGTTTCTGTCTGGCTTATTTGATTTAAGATAATATCCCTTATGTTCTTCTATATTGTTTAAAATGGCAAGATTCCATCAATTTTTATTACTAAATAGTATTATCCCATTAAGTATATGTAAAATATTTTCATTCTTCACTTAGATCACTTCAAATATTTTAAATGGCTGAAACAAGAATTAAAAATTTAGAGAGAGTCTCAGAGACAGACTACAGAGAGCTCATTATGAGGACTCTCCAAGAATTTAATCAAGAATTAAAAAGCATGTTACTATGGAATTAAAACACACAAGACAGGAACTTATAACAGAGTTCACTAAGAATATTCAAATGTTGAAAGAAGAACATCAAACAGAACTCCAGGGAGTGAAAGACACTTTAAATGCAATTCATGCACAGGTGGAAGGCTTAGGAAGTAGATACACACATTTAGAAGATATAATCTCCAATCTAGAAAATACGGCCAGCCCACTCTTTCAATTTGAAGATGAGGGAGAGGAATGGTTCAGAAAGACTAAAGCAACTCTCTGAAATCACAGACACCATCACAAGATTGAATATAAGAGTGATAGGTATATCTGAAGAGGAGGACAAGACCAAAGGCCCAAAGTCCATTTTCAGAGCAATTTTAGCTGAGAACTTCCCTCATTTAGGAAATCATCAGAACATTCTCATTCAAGAAGCACAATGATCACCCAGATTTATAAATACAAAAAGACCAATGCCAAGGCACATTATTGTAAAACTTTCAAAAGTCATCAATAAGGAAAAATTTTGCTGGCTGCTAGGGAAAGGAAAGAAGTTACATATAAAGGCAGAGCTATATGACTTTCATCAGATTTCTCTTCACAAACACCAGAGGCAAGGAAAGAGTGGCATGAAATATTCAAAATTCTAAAAGAGAGGGAATTCCAGCCATGAATACTATATCCTGCAAAACTATCCTTCAAATATTAGAGAGAAATAAATTTTTCTCAAATATTCAAGAACTAAAGGTATTTGCCACAATCAACCTGCATCTTACAAGAACTACTGAACTGAGTCCCACAAGAAAGGAGGAAGCAAAGGAATACACGTTCCAAACACCAAATTGCAGATGCTACCATGACGTCAACTTGACTCTCCTGAATGGATGATCTCACCAATGTACCCTGGAGCCCCACCTCTCTGAAGCCCTGCCCCAGTAGAGAAAGATAAGGGACAGCTGGGAGTATGGATCAACCTGTCAATTCCCATGTCTATCAGAGTAGCAACTACAGAAACCAGACCTCCCACCTCCTGCACCCCATAATGACCCTTGGTCCATCCTCCCAGAGAGATAAAGAATAGGAAAGCTTCTAATGGAGGGGATGGGATATGAAACTCTGGTCGTGGAAAATGTGTGGAATTTCACCCCTCTTCTATGGTTTTATTGATATTTTTCTATTTTTTATTTTCTAAATAAATTAAATTAAAAAAAGGAATAGAGGCAGGACCATAGAAAAAGTCACCAAATATATATAACTAGAGATAGATACCTATAGAAGTGATGGTTGACCTATGTCTGTAACCTTGGGCAAATGGTGACACAGGATTTGGTGATGGGAATGGTGTGGAATTATGTTGGGTAGTATGCCACCTCCCCCTGGCTTCTGCTTAACCATATGCCTATATAGGGATTTACTGAATCCATTCAAAGCTTTGGTCTATTTACATAAATCAATTTTACATTTACATAAAGCACTCCCTCCAGGGCATTGGTGGTTCAGTGATAGGATTCTCACCTGTTCTGCCCCCTCCTTGTCACACTCTGATTTTCACCAGTCACTTTTATCTCCACCCTCTCTATATCACATCCTGTTTCCACCCTACTTGGAGAGTATAAAAACAGCTGCTCTTCTGATTAAAGACACTTGGAAATTGCTTTCCGGCTCCGAGAGTTCCAGAGTGTATCTCCTGCGGAAGTTAGTGTGGCACAAGTTCCTGATCCCTCTCCCACGCAGCAGCCTAGATCGGCTCCAGTTGAGTTCTCTCCAAGCCAGAGAGCACTAGCTCGGGAAGAAGTACCCTCAGGCTATCTCGGCATCATTATACCCATGTTATCTCATAATTTTGTAAATCATTAATAAGTCACTAATAAAATAGAGAGAGAGAGAGAGAGAGAGAGAGGGAGAGACAAAGGCACCTTCAGGAGCCAGAGATGACCCGAACTGCCCCTGCGGCTACAGACAGACTATGACCCACGTAGTCAATGACTGCCACCTCTCCAGATTCAAAGGAGGTCTCGAAACTTTACATCAGGCTCATCCTGATGCTGTTGACTGGCTACGAAAGAAGGGCAAATGCTAGAAGAAGAAGAAGAAGCACTGCTCATTGCTTCACTGCTTATGAAGCTTCCCCCTCCAAGTGGGGAGGGTGGGGTTGGGGGAGGTTCTTGCACATTATAACATGTACACTCTACTGAATGGCCCCTGGTTAGATTAATTTCCAATTTTCAAAGTACACAGATTTCAAAAATCTACAACAGATCAGATTTTTTTTTACACCTAAATAATATCATGGAAATATAACTGGACAAGCAGCAATTATACTGCATGACTGCATGACAAGCTAACAACTAATTAACTTATCTTAGAGTAGTCATTTCACTTTTCAGATGTTCAGTTGTAAAATAAATTTGCATTTGGACCAAATGCAATCTGTCATATTTAATGCTGGGTAGTAATTGTGAAATCATGGACAGTTAGTATCTTTCTCTCCAATCCTTCTACCCTATGTTAAGATGACTTCTTTAAGAGAGCCATCTTTCCTTCAAAAACATGTCTGTTAGTTTATAGCCAACCTGATATCCTAAGCAAATGATTATGCTTAGAACAGGAGCTATATCAACACTTTACATTAGCATCATTCCTATAAAGTTAATTATTTCCACCTAAATATGCATCCTAAAATAGATGCAAATAAAACATATATCCAAGATAAAAAAAATACTGGAAGATTTTCAGACCAAAAATATACCACTTAGTGTATTAAACTAGTAACTTACTGATTAATACTCTGTATATGTGATAATATAATATTTGACACTCTTAGTTAAGGTACTAGAGAGTAAAAATTATTATTGGCAAGAAGCTACTTTCCATTTTTACTGAATCATCGAGTGATTTTTTTTTTTGTTTTATTCATGATTTCATATTGATTTACAAAATTACCAGTCAACAGGGGGACAGTTCCCATCACCAGAGTTCTGGATCCTCATCCCTCCAGTTACTTGCAATTTCTCCAGAGTTGTGACTTGGGTTAACTATCATCTCCAGATTCATAGATTGATTATCTTTTTAAATTACTAATAGCACCTTTTATCCTATGGCCTTGATGATCACTATTAAATCAACAAAAAATATTAATAGCAAAAAAAGAGAGAGAGAGAGTAGAACAAGTACCTGCTCTAAAAGATTAGACCTATACCTGACAGTATCACTGTGGCGCTTTTCCTATAGTAGAGTATTAAAGTTAAGTTTCAAGGCCAGTCCACAGTCAAGCATGGAAGTACTCAAGTATTCTCATTTTTTTTTTGGGGGGGGTAGATCAATATGTATGGCAAGAAGAGATTATGGGGGTAGAGTTCCATATCACCTCTACCACCATAGTTCTTTGTCCTACTCCAACACCAAGATAACTTTCATAGTTCTTTTTTCTTTTAATTTTTTATTTAAGAAAGGATTAACGAACAAAACCATAAGGTAGGGGAGGTACAACTCCACACAATTTCCACCACCCAATCTCCTTAACCCATCCCCTCCCATGATAGCTTTCCCATTCTCTAGCCCTCTGGGAGCATGGACCCAGGGTCATTGAGGGTTGCAGAAGGTAGAAGGTCTGGCTTCTGTAATTGCTTCCCCGCTGAACATGGGTGTTGACTGGTCGGTCCATACTCCCAGTCTGCCTCTCTCTTTCCCTAATAAGGTGTGTCTCTGGGGAAGCTGAACTCCAGGACACATTGGTGGGGTCTTCAATCCAGGGAAGCCTGGCCAGCACCCTGGTGGCATCTGGAACCTGGTGATTGAAAAGAGAGTTAACATATGAAGCCAAACAAATAGTTGAGCAATCATGGATCCCAAGCTTGGAATAGTGGAGAGGAAGTGTTAGGGGGATACTCACTGCAAACTCTAGTGTACTTCTGCTTTCAGGTATATATTTTGCAGTAGTTTATGGATACGTGTGAACATAAGCTCTCTCTCACAGAAACTGGTGTATATCTAGGTTATGGGACTTTGTTAGAAGGTGAACCACCTGAGATGAAATTAGAGTGTACTATAAAAGGAAAGGTCTCACCCGAGTAATGAAGCTGAAGGGTTGTCATTCCACACGTGAAGTCTCTGGACACAGTCTGAGGTGAAGCATGTTGAGGTGGCAATCGTTGCGTTGGTTAGGTTGTGATCGGCAGATGCAATATTATGTGGTATGTATTGGGAGAAGCATACAGGAAAGTGGGCCCTATCCAAGGGTTCCAGGACTGGGGGAAGTAGGGGCTCTATAGTGGAGATGTGAGGTTCCTTCTGTCTTAGGGTTCAAAAAGACAATGATAGTTAATGTTATCATCACATTATTTTGTAATTGGGATAACTTTGAAAAGTCCTTTTGTTATGGTTTGCTGTACAGTATCCAGTATCTTGTATATAGCTGTGGTATTGGATGTTCCTAATCTACTTGGTCTAGGCTTTTGAGAGAGTCCGCATATCAAATACACAGCCTATATATTAAAAGATTCATTTTGTGTTTTGAGAAACTTTGAGACGTACAACTGATTTCCCCCCTCTCATATTAATTAACTACTGATTTATATGTCTACATTTTGCTAGGAGTGTACATAAACACCATTACCACTACGAAAAGACTGTGACCCATCCCTCCCACCCACTCCCACCCCCCACTGGCCCAGGAAGCTGCATGTCTACCCCTCACCACAGGGTTTTTACTTTGGTTTCCTACTTACAATTTGATCAGATCCTGCTTTTAGTTTCCCTTTCAGATCTTCTTACTCAACCTCTGTTGATGAGTGGGATCATCCCATACTCATCTTTATCTTTCTGACTTAGTTCACTTAACATAATTCCTTCTAGCTCTGTCCAAGATGGGTCAGAGAAGGTGGGTTCATTGTTCTTGATAGCTGCATAGTATTCCATTGTGTATATATACCACAGCTTTCTCAGCCACTCATCTGTTGTTGGGCACCTGGGTTGCTTCCAGGTTTTAGCTATTATGAATTGTGCTGCTATGAACATAGGAGTACACACCTCTTTTTGGCTGGGTGTTATGGAGTCCTTGGGGTATAACCCCAGGAGAGGGATTACTGGATCATATGGAAGGTCCATGTCTAGCCTTCTGAGAGTTTTCCAGATTGCTTTCCACAGAGGCTGTACCAATTTACATTCCCACCAGCAATGTAAAAGGGTTCCTCTGTCCCCACATCCTCTCCAGCATTTGTTGCTGCTGTCCTTTTTGATGTATGCCATTATTACAGGAGTGAGGTGGTATCTTAGTGTTGTCTTAATTTGCATTTCTCTGACAATCAGTGACCTAGAGCAGTTTTTCATATGTTTGTTAGCCTTTTGGATCTCCTCTGAGATGAATGCTTTGTTCATATCCTCTGCCCATTTTTGGATGGGGTCATTTGCTTTTTTGCGGCTAAGTTTGCTGAGCTCTTTATATATTTTGGTGATTAGTTTCTTGTCTGATGTCTGCCATGTGAAGATCTTCTCCCATCCTGTGAGGGGTCTCTCTGTTTGTTTCATAGTTTCTTTGGATGTGCAGAAGCTTTTCAATTTGATATAGTCCCATTGGTTTGTTTCTGCTTTGGTCTTCCTTGCAATTGGGTTTGATTCATCAAAATTGTCCTTGAGGTGTAGGTGGGAAAGTGTTTTACCAATGTTTTCCTCTAAGTGTTTGATTGTTTCTGGTCTGACATCTAGGTCTTTGATCCATTTGGAGTTGATTTTTGTTTCTGGTGAGATAAAGTGGTTCAATTTCATTTTTCTGCAAGTTTCAACCCAGTTTTCCCAGCACCATTTATTGAAGAAAGCCTCCTTTTCCCATTTAATCCTTTGGGCCCCCTTATCAAAGATTAGATGCCCATAGGTGTTGGGATTTATTTCTGGACTTTCAATTCTGTTCCACTGGTCTGTGTGCCTATTTCTGTTCCAGTACCATGCTGTTTTGATGATGATGGCTTTATAATATAGTTTAAGGTCTGGAAGTGTGATGCCTCCATTTCTGTTTCCTTTCCTCAAGATGGTTTTGGCAATTCTAGGTGTTTTCAGGTTCCAGATAAATGATTGTAGAGTTTGTTCTATTCTCTTAAAGAAGCTTGGTGGAACTTTGATGGGTATTGCATTAAATTTGTATATGGCTCTGGGCAGAATATTCATTTTTATGATATTTATTCTTCCAATCCATGAGCATGGGGTATCTTTCCATTTCTTGGTATCAGTTTCTATTTCCTTGAGTAGCAACTCATAGTTTTCAGCATACAAGTCTTTCACTTCTTTGGTCAACTTTATTCCTAGGTATTTGATTGATTTTGCTGAAACAGTAAATGGGAGTGATTTCTGGATGTCTTCTTCTTCAGATTTAGTGTTTGCATAAAGAAATACCACTGATTTCTGTACATTGATTTTGTAGCCTGATACCTTGCTATATTGCCTAATAACTTCCAGTAATTTTCTGCTGGATTCTTTAGGTCTTTCTATGTATACTATCATATCATCTGCAAATAGTGAGAGCTTGACTTCTTCCCTTCCAATCTGTATTCCTTTGATTTCTTTCTCTTGCCTGATTGCTATGGCAAGAACTTCCAATACTATATTGAAGAGTAACGGTGACAGTTGACAGCCCTGTCTAGTCCCCGATCTGAGGGGGAATGCTTTCAGCTTCTGTCCATTGAGTATGATGTTGGCTGTAGGTTTGCTATATATAGACTACACTATCTTGAGGAATTTCCCATCTATTCCCATTTTTTGTAGAGTTTTGAGCATGAATGGGTGTTGTATTTTGTCAAAGGCTTTCTCTGCATCTATTGAGACAATCATGTGTTTTTGGCTTTGCTTTTATTGATGTGGTGAATGACATTGATTGACTTATGGATGTTGATCCAGCCTTGCATTCCTGGGATGAATCCCATTTGGTCATGATGAACAATCTTTTTGATATGTTGCTGTATCCGGTTGGCCATTATCTTGTTTAATATTTTGGCATTATGTTCATCAGAGATATTGGTCTGTAGTTTTCCTTTTTTGTTCTGTCCCTATCAGCTTTTGGTATCAGGGTGATGTTGGCTTCATAGAAGGTGGAAGGGAGTATTCCTGTTTCTTCAATCTTATAGAATAGCTTAAGAAGTATGGGTATTAACTGTTTCCTGAAAGTTTTGTAGAATTCGTTTGTGAAGCCATCTGGTCTACGACTTTTGTTGTTGGGGACTTTCATAGTTCTTATAAAGCCTTAGGGATTGACTACTCCCTCTTCCTCCTCCTTCTCCTCCTCTTCTTCTCCTTCTTCTCTTTCTCACAATTCCATGTGCCTCAATTATGTATATTCTACAAGAGAGCTAACTAACTAGGTGTCTTTTCTCTCATTTATTTCACTAAGCGTAATCACCACAGTTCCAGCCATTATGCCCCCAACAATACAATATTATTTTTTAATTGCAGAGTAATATTGCATTGGATATATATATCCCATGACTTCTTTATCTAGTCATCCACTGATGGATATTTAGGTTGTTGTTTAAGATTATATACTAGAAAGTAAAAGTAACTCTTTAGGTAAGTAAAATTTACTCGTATCACACGGGGCTTGTCCGTGGTGCACCCAGTTGAGTGCAAAATTATCATGCTCAAGCACCCAACTTCAAAGCCCCAGTCCATATCTTCAAAGCAAAAACTTGATGAAGCTTTGTCTCTGTTTCTCCCTTTCAATTTCTTTCTGTGCTACCAAATAAAACAAAGAAAAGTCACAAGGAGTAGTGAATCCCTTGTGCAAGTACCAAGGCCCAGTGATAACTCTGGTTGCAGTAAAAAGTAATTAAAGAAAGAGCAGAAGAAAAAAATTAAAAAAGAGAGTCTTTGGAAGAAACTTTGTCATTATTACACAAACTATTTCAAGAAAAATTCTGGTGTCACTCTTATTAGAAGAAATGACTTACAAATAATGCGTTTGGGGGAGTCGGGTGGTAGCACAGCAGGTTAAGTGCATGTGGCACAAAGTGCAAGGACCAGCGTAAGGATCTGGGTTCGAGCCCCCTGCTCCCCACCTGCAGGGGAGTCACTTCACAGACGGTGAAGCAGGTCTGCAGATGTCAATCTTTCTCTCCCCCTCTCTGTCTTCCCCTCCTCTCTCCATTTCTCTGTTCTATCCAACAACAGTAATAATAATAACTACAACAATAAAAGAAGGGCAACAAAAAGGAATAAATATAATAATAATTAATAATAATAATAATAATAATAATAATAATAATAATAATGTATTTGGGAGTCGGGGGTAGCATAGCGGACTAAAAGCACATGGTGCAAAGCGCCAAAGACCTGCACAAGCATCCCGATTTGAGCCCCCTCCCCACTTTCAGAGGAGTCACTTCACAATGGGTGAAGCAGGTCTGCAGGTATCTTGCTCTCCCTCTCTGTCTTCTCCTCCTCCCTCCATTTCTCTCTGTCCTATCCAACAATGACGACATAAATAACAACAACAACAATAACTACAACAATAAAAAGACAAGGGCAGGGAGTCGGGCTGTAGCGCAGCGGGTTAAGCGCAGGTGGCGCAAAACACAAGGATCGGCATAAGGATCCAGGTTCGAACCCGGCTCCCCACCTGCAGGGGAGTCGCTTCACAGGCGGTGAAGCAGGTCTGCAGGTGTCTGTCTTTCTCTCCTCCTCTCTGTCTTCCCCTCCTCTCTCCATTTCTCTCTGTCCTATCCAACAACAACAACAACAATAATAACTACAACAATAAAACAACAAGGGCAACAAAAGGGAATAAATAAAATAAATATTTAAAAAAATTTAAAAAAAAGACAAGGGCAACAAAAGGGAATAAATAAATAAATATAAAAAACAACAACAAAAATGTGTTCCCGCTTAAACAGAAAAATAGATACTGTCATATTTTGTAGTTTTGTTTAGAATATAAACACGTAAGACCATTCAATATTGTGAGAGTTCTTGGTAGTATATTTGTAAGTGATTTATAACCTGCTGTGATGGTTAATTTTAATGTGTCAATATCAGTGGCTAAGGGATGCCCATAGAGCTGGTAAAACATTATTTGTGAATTTGTCTCCTAGGCTGTTTCTGGGAGAGATTAGCATATGAATTGGCACTCTGAGCATAACAGATTGCCTTTCCTAAAGGAGAATGGCATCATCCACTCAATAGAAAACCCCAGCAGAACAAAGAAATAAAAGAAAGATTTATTCACCTACTTAAAGTTAGAAAAATTACTTCCACTCTAAGACTCTGGCACTCATGGTTCTCAGGCCTTCACACTAAGACTGAATTATTTGGGTAACTGTCTGATTTTTGCAGTTTGTGTAGATCTCTGCACCTATTTCTAGTTAACTATCATTTTTTCTTCACTTTGAGATTTTCTTTTGAATTTTATTAATTTATTTTTATTTTTTAAAGATGCTCACTGCTATTTTTTTAATTATTTATTTGTTATTGAGTAGAGACAGAGAGAAATTAAGAGGGGAGAGGGAGATATACAGAATGAGAGAGACAGAGAGACACCTGCAGCCTTTCTTGACCACTCCTGCCGGTCTTGAAGACCAGGGACTTGAACCTGGGTTCTTATTCATTGTAATGTGTGTGGTTACCAGGTGTATCACCACCTGGCCCCTTATTACTTTTTACAAGAGTACTGTTCAGATATGGTTTATAGTGTTCCTATAGATTAAACCTGAGTTTGCATAACTAGTATGCTGTCTCCCAACAGCACTAGAGTTTGAACATTTGATTGCAGGTTTAATCCTTAAGTTCAATTATTTTTTCTCAAAATGTTTATAATTTGTTTATCACATAATCACAACATATTAGAAAATGTGAAAGGGGCCAGGTGATGGTGCACCTGGTTAAGTGCTCATATTACAGTGTGCAAGTTCCCATGTTCAAGCCCTTGGTCCCCACCTACAAGAGGAAAGCTTCATGAGTGGTCAAAGGGCTGCAGGAATCTCTCGGTGTCTTTCCCTCCCTATCTTCCCCTCCCTTCTTAATTTCTCTCTGTTTCTATCCAGTTCTTCTTCTAGCGTTTGCCCTTCTTCCGTAGCCAGTCAACAGCGTCAGGTTGAGCCTGATGTAAAGTTTCAAGACCTCCTTTGAATCTGGAGAGGTGGCAGTCGTTGACTATGTAATACACACACACACACACACACACACACACACACACACACACACATATATTTAAAAGAAAAATGTTTAAAAATAATAAAATGTGAAAACAACCAAATACTGACATGGACTATTTGTTTTTTCCTATCTCTATATGTGTTAATCATAGTCTATATAAACCACACTTTTATTTTTTGTTCATTTTTTTCTGCTATGCAGAAGTCAGATGCCAACTACTTGTTCCTAGATGAGTATAGATGACTGTGATAATATTATTAACTAGAATGGTAGATGCTTTAGAAAAAAAAAATGTGAATCTAGATTCACCTAAAGTGTATACTAATAATGGTGCAATTTTAAAACTGCAATGAGATAAGAAAATTAAAATATATGAGCTGCTGTGAGAATATATATATATATATATATACACACACACACATATATATGTATATATATGCTGCAAGCAAAACTTCTAACTCAATATGCCATGTAATTTCTTTTGTAAGAAAATTACTAAGTTTATTTGGTAAAACCCTGAAACCAGATTCACTTAAAATAAAGTGTAGTTTTTCACAATTGCTTAGGCTATATACCTCAATAAATCTTCACATTAGGTTAATAATCCAAAAGTTTTTTTTTTAATATAGTTTCAGGACTGGGAGGAAGTTCATTTGATAGAGAGCATGATTCCTTCTGGCTGAAACACTAGGTTTGAACCCTGGCACTGTGTTGGTGCACTACATCACCAAGAGCAGCTCTGTGATTCACCTGTGGTTTATCTCCTTCCCATCTCTCTCTATATCTAGCTCCATCTGAAATAAAAGGAATGAAAAGGTGGACCTGAAAGTTGTAGAAATGTGTGTGAGCAAATCCACAGCAGAAGCAAAGTGGCGGGGCCAGGTGGTGGTGCACCTGGTTGAACATAGGTATTGCAGTGTGGAAGGACCCGGGTTCAGGTCCCTGATCCACACCTGCAGGGGGAAAGCTTTGTAAGTTCTGACATAGTGTTGCAGGTGTCTCTCTGCCTCTCTCCCTATCACCCTCTTCCCTCTTGATTTCTGCCTGTTTCTATCAAACAAAATAAAGATAACAAAACAATTAGAAAAAAAGAAGCATAGCAGCAAATGAACAAAAAATTAAGAACTTACAGTTTAGCTTAACATTTGTTTTATTAAGGCTTGTTTTAGTTAAAATTTGACAAAGTAGATTGAACTACGTGGTGAGGAGAAAAGATAATGGGGCCAAGTGGTGGAACACCTAGTCAAACTCACTTCCTACAATGAACAAGAACCTGGGTTTAAGTCCCCAGTTACCAACCTGCATGGGGGAAGTTCACAAATAGTGAAATAATGCTCCAGTTCTCTCTCTCTCTCTCTCTCTCTATCTCATTTCTCTCTTAAATTCTCTCTGTCCAATAAATAAATATTTAATAATATTTTTTTCTATTTTATTTACTATTTTTTTAAAAAAATCTTTATTTATTTATTGGATAGTGACAGCCAGAAATTGAGAGGAACTGGGGAGACAGAGAGGGAGAGAGAAGCAGAGTGCTTGGACTTGGCTCCTTGAGCATGATAATGTTCGTGCTCAACCTAGTGCACCTAGCCTCAGCCTCACCTTCATAGTGCTTTTTGTTTGTTCTTCTCATAAAATGAGTTTATTCTCCAGCTATAAATTTGTTTTTAAAGTTCAGGACTGCTTTTTTTTTTGAAGGTTTGATGTTGGATTTAAATTCAAATGGAATGTATATGCCACTGTATATTGCATTTCAAATTGAAGCATAATTAAATTTGATACGGGAAAGAGATGGCGATTTCATTTCCTAGCAGACTTCTAGCTGATTGCACATAGGTATTTCTCCAAAACAGCTTTACTTTCCCTACAATTGCAGGGAGTGTGGAAGTAAGGTTTGCCATATTTGATCAAGAAATGCTAGAAGAAGGAAATTGGTTGATCTATGAAAAAAACAGCTTTGTCACTGGATTATTTATGGAAAATCCATTTCAGAGTTCACATTGTTGATCTCCACTCCTGTCTTTACCTACATATATATGCAAATGAAAGGAACACGAAAACATTTCTCTTACTGTTTTCCAACATCTAAATGTAAACTGCTAGTTTGAGTCCATCCACATTTGTTTTTCAGCTGCCTTAATCTTTCATGAAATTTAAATGAAAAAGCTTCATCTTGAATAGTAGAATGTGAGTTTGCATTATTTAAAAATTAATTTGGATTTCAAAAATTTTTGTACAAAAACCAATGTCTGAATTTTTCATAGAAAGCGCTCTTTAAGAAAGAAAAAAAAAAAGGTTGACTTAAAACATCGTATATGGTATGGAAATAAGATTATATGCAGGAAATATTTAGTTTAAAAATGATTTATATTATTCTATCTCAGTACTGAAAACAATAATTTGCTGTATAAATCAAGTGGCATTGAATGAGAAATAGAGCTGAGGAGGCTGAGGCTAGGCAGGTACATTGCTGTGGATATAACCAGGAAACACAGAGGTATCACCACAATAGGCACAAAGCAGCACGTCCTTGCTTATGACTTGGCAGTCCTCAAAATTGCCTTCTCGGGAATCGGGTGGTAGCGCACTCTGCGCAAAGCGCAAGGACCACAGTAAGAATCCCGGTTTGAGCCCTGGTCTCCCCACCTGCAAGGGAATTGTTTCGCAAGCAGTGAAGCAGCTATACAGGTGTCTCTCTGTCTCCCTGTCCTCTCTCCATTTCTCTCTGTTCTATCCAACAATGACGACAATAATAACTACAAGGGCAACAAAAGGGAATAAATAATATTTTTAATTGCCCTCTCAGTGGGTATCTCCAATATAATTTTCAAGCTATTGGGAATGAACATGGTATCCACAGTTGTCCTTCTTTCTTGAACTATATGTCTACCTGTGTAGTCTGAAGAAAGTCCTCTGATTTCTTTCTCAGGATTGTTATTGCCTGATGTAGGACAAGTCAGTACACAAGGCAAAGACACCACACAGTGCTCTTAACTGTTGAAAGAAACAAAACCTAATTTTGAGGGATTTTTTTTCCCCACCATTTGCTAAAGCATGCCACAGCTCTTGCCTTGGCCTTTCAAATTCATGTGAACATATTCTGTTTTTATGATTTAAAAAATCATTTAATTTACTTTATTATTTATTTTATAATGGAAAAGAGAGAGAGAGATTGAGAGAGAGAGAATGGGTGAGCATAGAGCATTACTCAGCTCTGGTTTATGGTGGAGTTTGGGATTGAATCTGGGAACTCAAAGCCTCAGGCATGAAAGTCTTTTGCATAAACCATTAAACTCTCTTCCCAAGGTTTATCACCTATTCTTTTATTATAGACTTCTGGTCTAGAAATTAGGACCAAGGCCTAGCAGGTGAGTGAAGGTAAGACTAAATGTGAGTCACTATGAGTATTTAACAGCTCCCCTCTACTTTAAAAAACAAAATTTGTTATTTTCCATCCAAGTTTACATTTTGTTCCTCTTTTTCACTGGGTGGTCAGAATTCACACACAGACACAAAGTCTGAAAATTGAAGAGGTATCAGCCTAATTTTTACTGTTTTAGAAACAATTATGCATTTGTGATTTTAATGAGAAATTAGATAAAGATTACAGCTAATGCCATACTGATAATAGAAATATGATTGCAGAAAGGGGTAGATAGCATAGTGGTTACGCAGAAACGCTCATGCCTGAGGCTCAAAAATCCCAGGTTCAGGCCCCTGCACCACCATAAGCAGAGTGAACAAAGCTATGACCATTATGCAGACTTAAATTCTACTTCTTTTCTTTTTCTTTTTAAAAAATATTTATTTATTTTCCCATTTTGTTGCCATTTTTTAAAAAATTGTTATAGTTATTGTTGCTGTTATTGATGCCATCATTGTTGGATAGCACAGAGAGAAATGGAGAGAGGAGTTGAAGACAGAGAGGAGGAGAGAAAGATAGACACCTGCAGACCTGCTTCACCGCTTGGGAAGCTACTCCCCTGCAGGTGGGGAGCCAGGGACTAGAACCCGGATCCTCATGCCTGTCCTTGCACTTTGAGCCACGTGTGCTTAACCTGCTGCGCTATGGCCTGACTCCCCATTTTTCTTATTTTTCTTGTTAAAAATTTTCCCCCTTTTGTTGCACTTGTTGTTTATCATCATTGTTGTTATTGCTGTAGTTGTTGTTGGATAGGACAGAGAGAAATTGAGGGAGATGGGGAAGAGAAAGATAGACAATTGCAGACCTGCTTCATGGCCTTTGAAGCGATGCCCCTGCAGGTGGGGAGCCGCTGGCTAGGACTAGGATCCTGATGCTGCTCTATGCTGTCCACCATGTGTGCTTAACGTGCTGTGCCTGCCACTGCCTGGCTCCCTTTTTCTTATTTTTTAAATCTTATTGGGGAGATAATGATTTATAGTACAGTTGCTAGCACATGGCTACAATTCGTCTCATCTTAGAAGTTGAGTTTTATTTTATGGAAATTAGATGTTCACAGATATTGTAAATGAAATGCCATTGTGGGTAAATATTTAAATAATTCTTTAAAAATAATTCTCTCATGTGTAGTCCTCTTGCTAAAAAGTTTCCAGGTTTGCTGCTGGAAATCTAGAGAAACAGGAAAGTCAGTAGTATATTTCCAATCTGAATCTTAAATCATGCAATCCAGTAAATTTAATAGCATAAATTCCAGTCCTTGGACCTGAAAAGACAAAGACCTGACAGCCTAATGGGCCAATTGAAATCTGAGCTGAGTCTCTTTGTTCTCTTAATGTCTTTAATTCATTGGAGGAAACCCACCCACAGGGAAATCTGATTCGCTAAGTAATTTGTTTATTGAAATGTTAATTTTGTCCAGAAGTACCCTCACAAATTTACCTAGAACCAAGTTAGACCAATATGTAAAAAAGGTAGCACAATACATTTCAGCAAAACTGACACCACCACAGCAAGAATTCCAGGAAAGTCTATGTGAATATTGGAGAAATTCTGCTAAGTCTTCCATTGCCTGAGGTTTTTCAACAGAAGTGGTTGCAGAATGAACTTTTTACAGAAATTTTCCCAACTTGTTTTAGAAAGAAAACAACTGCAAAAGACCTTCCAGACAGGCAAAAATAATGCCTTGATCTTACTTGGAAAGGGAGAAGCCAAAACACTCCAAATGTTTTAACTTGTAAAAAGACTTTAATAATGGAACTTCCCCAGAGTTGCTAACCAGAATAGTTCTTACCTTTTATAAAACAAAGAAATAGATGAATACTAATTTGAAATTGCTATCTTTAGTGCGACAAAAATCCAGAGACCAAAATAAACAAACACAAAAACATGCTGTAGAGTCAATGTACACAAAATATGTAGAATAGGAAAATCTATACACAGAGAGAAAAATAAATAATTCTGAGTGGATTGAGGAGATAGTAGTTATGCAAAAAGACTTCAGTGCCTGAGGTTCCAAAATCCCAGGTTCAGCCCTTAATACCACCAAAAAGGAGAGCTGAGCAGTGATCAAGTAAAATAAACAAATAACTAAATAGGAAAATACTTAATTCTGGGGAGTCGGGCTGTAGCGCAGCGGGTTAAACGCAGGTGGCGCAAAGCACAAGGACCGGTATAAGGATCCTGGTTCGAACCCCGGCTCCCCACCTGCAGGGGAGTCGCTTCACGGGCGGTGAAGTAGGCCTGCAGGTGTCTATCTTTCTCTCCTCCTCTCTGTCTTCCCCTCCTCTCTCCATTTCTCTCTGTCCTATTCAACAATGACAACAACAATAATAATAACTACAACAATAAAAAACAAGGGCAACAAAAGGGAATAAATAAATAATAAAATAAATATCTTCAAAAAAGAGAAAAAAATACTTAATTCTGGAATGAATAATAATAATATAAAGAATTAGTTTTGAATCTAGGCTTCTATAAGCTGTTCAAAGTCCAAGAGAATTCATTCTTCTTCATGAGAAACAAATAGACTGTGGTTAGAAATGGAGTGACAGGTAGAGCCTCCACATTATATTATATTATATTATATTATATTATATTATATTATATTATATTATATTATATTATATTATATGTTCAGATTAGGGCTTAAACCCTGGTTCTCCTCTGCAGGAGAAAGAATTCTCTGCAGGAGCAATACAGCAAGTCCTGCAGGTGTGTCTCTTTCTCCCTCTCTCTCCCACTTTCCTTCTTTATCAAAAAAAATAAATAAAATAAAAAGACATAGAAATGGCCATAGAAGGGAGCCAGGCAGTAGCACACGTGGCACAAAGCGCTAGGACCAACATCAAGATCCTGGTTGGTTCCAGCCTCCAGCTCCCCACCTGCAGGGGAGTAGCTTCACAGGTGGTGAAGTAGGTCTACAGGTGTCTGTCATTCTCTCCTCCTCTCTGTCTTCCCCTCCTCTCTCCCTTTCTCTCTGTCCTATCCAACAACAGCATCAATAAGAACAACAATAACTACAACAACAAAACAACAAAGGCAACAAAAAAGGAATATATAAATAAATATTTTAAAAAAAGATAGGGCGTGGTGAATTTTCCCTACAGCTACCAATGCCCCAATAATAACTCTAGTGGGAAATAGAAGGAAAAGAAAAGTAAACTCACCTCTACAGCATTTTGGAAGGAAGCTCTAGGTTAGGTATGGATAGTCATGCAGGTAGCTTCTTAAGAAGGGATATGAGAAATTGACTATCAGAAATGATGTCAAAGATCACTTCAGGTTCTTATATATTTTTTAAACTTATTTATTTACTTTGGATAGTGATAGACAGAAATTGAGAAGGGAAGGGAGGTAGAAAGGGAGAGGAGCGAGACTTGTAGTACTGCTTTATCACTGACCACGCTTCCCTTCTGTAGGTGAAGAGTGACTTGAACCTGGGTCCTTGATCACTGTAATGTCTGCATTCAACTAAGGGCACCATCACCTGGCCCCCAAGTTCTTTTTTTTTTTTTTTTTACAAAATTAACTTTATTTTAGGAGAAAGAGAGAGAACCCAGAACGTTACTCTGACACACTTAATGCCAGACATTGAAATTGAGACTTCCTGCATCTAAGCCCAGTGTTCTAGCCACTGCACTACCTCCCAATGCACCAGGTTCTCTTACTTTTGCAGAGCAGACTTCTGCAAGACTTAGTACTTTAAAGTAATGATTTCCTTCCTGTTATTGACTAGGATGTTCTTTTGCTACAGGTGCCCCTGAGTGAACAACCTGTTCAACTTCACTTACTTGGGAGATATACAGGGCAAGAAGGGTAGGATTTTATTAACTGGTGTCCTGAGGTCCCTTTACCTTTCTTTCTTTCTCTATGTTAACTTATCTTTAGGACCTCTCCAAGTGATGTCAATTTGTAGCGGGGTTGTTTCTCAACACTGTTAACTGAGGCCCAAGATAGTGAGGGCTATTGGTCTCTTAAAAGTATAAATCAGGGGAGTCGGGCTGTAGCGCAGCGGGTTAAGCGCAGGTGGCGCAAAGCACAAGGACCGGCATAAGGATCTCGGTTCGAACCCCGGCTCCCCACCTGCAGGGGACTCACTTCACAGGCGGTGAAGCAGGTCTGCAGGTGTCTCTCTTTCTCTCCCCCTCTCTGTCTTCCCCTCCTCTCTCCATTTCTCTCTGTCCTATCCAACAACGACAACAACAATAATAACTACAACAATAAAACAACAAGGGCAACAAAAGGGAATAAATAAATAAAATAAATATAAAAAAAGTATAAATCAGAACTGATGTTATGCAAGTTCATACTGTTCTATTATTAAAACACACCAAATATGGTGATCCTATTCAAAGGGAGAAAAGATAGAAGCTATCTATCCTATTCTCATCCAAGTCGCCAAGAATTGGTGATTATTAGAGAATGACTTTTACTCAGCACTATCTAAACTAAACGACTGACTAGAAACATATTTGTTTAATTAATAACTGGGTGTATGCAAATATCATTTATAGGTGCAATTTAAGAATAAAGGATTGTAGGGCAGGATTAGATAGCATAATGTTTATGCAAAGGGACTTTCATGCCTGAGGCTCCAAAGTTCCACGTTCAATCCCCCTATAGCACCATAAGCCAGAGATGAGCAGGGCTCTGGTAAAAATAAATAAATAAAGGACTGTAAGGGAAACCATAAGGTGAAACGTGGATTGATTTTGGCATATTGCAACAAAGCACAGACTCTGGGGGAGGAGGGAATGGGACAGGCTGAAAGGACATTGGAGTCCTGGTATATCTATCTCCTAGTACCAGTCAAGAGGAGATGAGAGGTGCCTATATGTTAAAGACTAATAAACCATTAACCCTCCAGTTAAAAAAAGAAAGAAAGAAAGAAAGAAGGAAAGAAAGAAAGAAAAAAAGAAGTAGAACAAGAGTGTCTCATGTCACTCCTTTTTAATCAATTAATTTTTGTTTTACCAGAGCAGTTCTCAGCTCTGACCTATGATGTGACAGGGGTTGCTCATGGGCCTGCTCACATACAAGTCTTGTGTGAATACCATGACTTACTGCATGGTGGCTGTTAAAATTTAAATTTGCTAAGCTTACGAAATGAAGGATTTACAATAAATAGTGGAGCTGAAGTTTTGAGACAAAAAAACAAACAGTGGCTTACTCAGTGTGTTATTTAGTTACTATGTTAGGACAGTAATATCAAGTCAATTCAGATCTTTTAGTTACAAATAGAAGAAAAAGTACTTATATTATAGATAAATGGAGAAAGGTTAATACTAATATATTTGATTGGTAACTTTACAAGTCTCATTTGTGTAAGAGATAATAAATTAATGAGATACATTTTTTCCTTTTAATTTTTTATTTTAATGAGAGATCCAGGGAGAGGCAGAGAGAGAGAGAGAGACTGATTAGTGTTCCTACTGCAGACCTCTGGTTTATAGCAGTGTTGAGGATTAAACCTGGGACCTCAGAGTCTCAGGCATTAGTCTTCTGCAGAAATATTATGGTGTCTCCTCAGCCCTACTTAATGTAACTGTTTTGTATTAAATTTCCAGATGTCTTGTATTAAATTTCCAGATGTTTGCCTAAATACAGACAAAAAGTCACATAGAAAAGCAGTAGCATATTTTTTTTCTTCCACTTAAAATGTATAATAGACATTTTCAACAATGAAATACATTCTGGAAGTGTATAATGTTAACCAAAGGGAGTATTAAGAAGTGTCTTTCATTTATCGCTTTTCATCATATTGGTGAATTAAAAAAAACAAAAAGATTTGTTTTTAGTTAGCATTAAAATGGAGGCAGCATGTAATCTGAGCTCCAGGACATGTTGGTGGAGTCCTCTGTCCAGGGAAGTCTGGTTAGCATTATGGTAGCATATGGAACCTGGTTGCTGAAAAAGAGAGCTAACATATAAAGCCAAACAAGTTGTTGATTAATCATGAACCTAAAGGCTGGAATAATGCAGATGAAGAGTTGGAGAGGGGAGGGGTCTCCATTCTGTAGATAGCTAGTAGGCATATTTTAGTTATATTCCAATGGGCCTGTGGCTATACTTTTTTTTTCCCCCTGAGTTTGAAATCTGATATGCAGGTGGATCCTAGTTATTGTCTGGGGAGATGATATCTTGGCTGGAAAAAGGACCAGAAAGCTGGATCTGGGAAGAGAGTAGCTCCCAAATGTGGGAAAGGTGTATAAATATTGTTGACTGTAAACCCCATCGATTTGATGTGATCTGGGGCCCATATTCAGCTTAGGAGCCTATGTGACCTCTGCATCCCTGTAGATCTGAGCTCACATTCTGTGGTCATGAGTAGGAACATTCCAAGCTGCCCCAATATCAGGACCCATCTTCATCAGGTGTAGCATAAAGTATGTTGTCCATCCTCCCTTCAGAGGATGGAACATTCTCTACTGCTGTTGATCCAAGTTGAGGGCAATGTCCTACGGGGGTCCACAAAGGGGTCTGTTTTGTTGTTCCTGATATAGATGACTAGTAACAGTGGAGAGAGGGATTTATTTGAGGTCTAGGCCAATTATGTCTGTTTGGGAATCTCAGGACTCCTCGACTTGCACTCCAACTGATGGGGTGGCCTGATAGTGACTTAAGAGTCATCATTAAAGTATGCCAGTCTCCTGCCCTTATTCAGCTTTTGCAATCCTTTCTTTGATAAGGATAGCTTGGTAGTGAATGAGGGAAGTATTATAGGATATAGGTGAGAAGGGTATCTAGTTCTAAGTAGACACTATTTCATTGTGAACTTCATACTGACTCACTGTAGACTATCATATACACTACATACTCTTCTTTTCAGATGACCTCTTCCAAAAGATCAACACAAATGATGTATAGGAGACCATCAATTAAATCATTTTCAAATGTAATGTCTCCATGTATATAAGGTAGTATTCAGTGAATTCTTGAAAATAATGACAAATTGTTCATTCCTGTGAATGAGCTGTTTTCTTCACAGCAACAGAGCTCAGTCAAATGCAAGTAGTTCCTGCAAGATATTTAAGAGAAGATTTCTTCTAGTCTGTTTTTTTCTTTCTCTTAATGCGTGTTTGACTTTACCTGTTAAGTTTTGTTAAATAAAGTTTGAATGTTGCATTAAAAAAAAAAGCTCATGGCTCTCTGGCCATAATGACTAGCTGATATCTCTGCCCCACTGCCTATTTTTTTGTACCTAAATAATACCATACCGCTGTATCTCCATGTAATGAATTCCCTGTTTGATTAAACCTGACCAAAGTCACACTGGAAGCCTTTTTTTTTTTTTAAATTACTTACTATAATGTATTTTTTTTTTGCATATGAGTAGGAGGGGAAGACAAGGATAATAGAAACAGACAAATAACAGAACAAATTCTGGCCACAGCTATTTCAAGTGTTAGTGAATCAGGATGGATTCTAGACTTTAAAATAGAATCTCTCTTGTGTGCTCATTCTCTAGTGAATCACTATAGCTAGCATACTCCATGACAATCTTTATATTAATCTAATCTACTTCGGTCAAGACAGTTGACCTGCAAAAAGTGAAAAAAAAAAAAAACTTGGCAAATCATGAATTTAGCATTTCATATATTGGGATGCTTTGTATTCTTAACATTTATAAAATTGATTCTACTACCCATGAGCAAGACCACTCTGAATTTTTAATGTGCAAAATAACAATTTTATACTTTACACAGTGCATGATGTTATTCTCCCAGTTGATGAAATGGATTATGGGAGAAGTGTTTGTTTCCCCTAACAACTGCTATAGTGCTTCATGTTTATGTATGGAGTAATTCTGTAGATTCAGAAAAAAGATAAAAAAAAAAAGGTATGTGTCTGAAGCTCAGTGATTCAAGAAATAGCACTTCCCATTGCATGCAATCTGTAACCAGAGACCTGCACAGGAATCAATTGTTTATCTTTTATTTAGACAATGTTCCAGTTTTTAAACTTGAAATATATTCATCAGTATATTCCATTACAAATATTTTCCTTTAAAATAGCTTGGGAAACTAAGAAAACTTTTTTATAATTACAAGGAGAATGATTTTTAGGAATGTCAAGTCATCCCTAGTAAAAGAGAGGTTGTAATTTGGCAAGAGAACTACATACGATGGTAGTTTCAAGTGTAATTTTAAACAGTTATTTTAGAGAAAGCATATAAAACTCATTTGTAGTCCACACATTAATCTTTATATAACAACAATTTTTCTGTTTAGATCCCGTCTACTATTTAAATTCTGCATACATTATTCATAAATCAAAAATTCAAAAGTGGGGGCCTGGGTGGTGACTCATCTGGTAGAATGCATACAGTACCATCTGCAAAGGACTTTGGTTCAAGTTCTTGGTCTCTGTCTGCAGGGTGGAAGCCTCACAATGGATCAGTGCCACAGTTCGTTCTTCCTTTGTCTCTCTCTTCCTCTCTACCTCAACCTCTGTCCCAAGGAGGGAAAAAAAAAATATTAAGCTATAGGAAACAGTGGAATCATTAAGTAGCTTCCAAAGTATATCTTCTACTGGGTGTGCTGCCACCCTGTTATTCAATTTTTTTTCTTATTTGATAAACTGGGACCACCTGCATGCATGATATCATTGCTCCTGGACTTTTTTTTTTATTCTAGTAAAGAGTCAGTCTATGACCAGACCATTCTGAATGTATCTGATTAGACAGAGAGACAGAAAGAGGAGGAGAGCCCACCTGCATGCTAGCTATTAGGCTCAGTCAAAAATGAGTAAAGTCATGGGCCCCTTGGAATATACCTAAAATAGATTTCTTAGCTCCTTCCAACATGAATACCTTAAATTTCATCTACTATACTTTTACCATTAGGTTCCTGTTTATTAAACAACTTGTTCTGCTTTATAACTTAATGCTTTTCAGTCACCAAGTGGCAGACGCTACCATGATGCCAGTCTAACTTCCCTGTTAAGAAGACATGCTCACCAGTGTGTCCTGGAAGCCCACCTCTCCAGAGCTCTGCCTCATTAGGGAAAGACAGAGAGAAGCTAGAGGTATGGATCCATCTGTCAACACCCATGTCCAGCAGAGAAGCAATTGCAGAAGCTGTATCTCTTACCTTCTGCACCCCATGAAGTTCTTTGGTCCATGTTCTCAGAGAGGGATAAAGAATAGGGAAACTTTTAATGGAGGGGATGGAATATGGAACTCTGGTGGTGGGAATTGTACCCCTCTTATACCACAATCTTGTCAATCATTATTAAATCACTAATAAATAGGAGAGACACCATAGCACAGCATTGGTTGGGACTTCCCATAGACCCTCCCTTTATCCCCCCCCAATAAAGTAGGAAAAAGCATGGTGAACATACTCATCTTATAGGAGATTTTTCCAAAGATCACAGACAAGTTAAAACTAAAGGGTATCTTTATAGCTATGTCATAGTCATAGAAAATGATGTTTTTCAAATATCTAGGACTTTCCCCTTTTAGCAAGTTAGTATAATTTCACTTGCTTCTAATCCCACCCACCAAGTTTTCACTTATACTCAAAGTAGACAATGATAATTTCTATCATTTTCTTTGAAATTACTCCTGGTAGTGATTACAGACTCCAGGAAGTTATAAATTAATGATCCAATTTTTCTAGGCCTTGTGTCTTTCCTACAGTGGTGCCAAATACAGAGGTTTCAGAATTGATTTTAACAAACAAAGGTCTAAACACACTTTGAACTATTCTATTTACTGGATCTCCTAGCAACCTTGAGGAAAAACTGTAGTAACATTTCTCATCAAAATATTGTTTGTTACCACTGATGCTACATTCTTTACACAATATAGAAAATGTGCTCTTTTATGCCTTTATTAAATCATGACCATTACTGTCACTGTTTTTAGGCTAGAATGTTCTTATTTGCTAATCAGGCAGTTGATGTGTCATTAATATGCTTTTATTCTTGCTGTGCTGTAATAATACTTTAGTTTGTTATTTTTCTCTTTTTGCCTTATCTGTGACAGACCTATTGATATCACAGAAGATTTTAAATAAAAGGCTATGAAGAAATCAATTTGGTTATATATAGTAATGAGGCAAAGTTTGTAGCATTTTCAATTATATTGATATAGTAAGATTTTTAATTATATTGATATAGTAAGATACAATATCAAGACTCTTAATTTGAAGCAGACATAACTGTGTCTTGATTTACTTATTTTTTATTTAATTGATTTATTACTGGATAGAGACAGAGAGAATTTAAGAGGGAAGAGGGGGCTAGAGAGAGAGAGAGAGAGAGAGAGAGAGGGAGAGAGAGACAGAAATTCCCCTGCAGTTCTGCTTCACCACTCATGAAGCTTTCTGCCTGTGTCATTGTCCATTGTAATGTGTACGCTTAACAAGGTAAGCCACTGCCTGGCCTCCTCTTGATTTACTTTAATGCAGAGAACTAGTGAATGTGGTGAGGTGGGCCACATGTATGCTTCACTTGGTCTTCAGTATTTAAACATTTGGAGATTTTACATAAATATACAGACATTTGAAATGATACTTTTTAAACTTACTTATTTGTGTGGCAAACCTCAGTTGGGTCTAGTGAGTTGTTACCTTTCAGTAGAATTTTTCTTCAGTAATTCCTCAGAGCTTGCAACATTCTTTACTGAGAATTGTGGCCAGTCTACTAGTGGTTTGTGCTCTGCAGAGTTGTAGGCTTACAAGACCGGCTTTCTTTTCTTTTTTTCTTCTTGATAGTGACCGAAAATTCGAGGGAAGGGGGAGATACAGAAGGAGAGAGGAAAAGAGATACCTGCAGCAGAGTGACAGAAAATTTGAGGGAAGGAACAGATAGAGAAGGAGAGAGGAAAAGAGATGCCTGCCACACTGCTCCACCACCCATGAAGTGTCTCTATGGTGGGAGAGGACTGGGTGCTTTGTGTACACTTTACTGGGTGCACCACAGTCCCACTCTTACAAGCCTTGCTTTAAAGGGATGGAACTAAGTAGAGAAATAAAACGGACTGCTCAAGGTAATTTGTTCCCTTCCCTTATGTAAGATATAAAAGATTGAAAAAAAAATCTAAACCAGGGAGTCAGGTAGTAGCACAGCGGGTTAAATGCACGTGGGACAAAGCGCAAGGACAGGCATAAGAATACAGTTCGAGCCACCCCGCTTCCCACCTGCAGGGGAGTCACTTCACAGGCGGTGAAGCAGGTCTGCAGGTGTCTATCTTCCTCTCCTCCTCTCTGTCTTCCCCTCCTCTCTCTATTTCTCTCTGTCCTATCCAAGAATGATGACATCAACAATAATAACTAAAACAACAATAAAAACAACAAGGGAAACAAAAAGGAAATAAATAAATATTAAAAAAAAATCTAAACCCAATTTTAGTGTTTGTGTTTAATGCTTAGGAAGATTGTGATCCAGAGGCCAGGAGATGGCATACAAGGTTGTGCACAACAAAGGACTTAGGTTCAAGTCCTGCTCCCGTCCTGTAGCTTCACAAATGGTGAAGCAGTTCTTTTCTCTAACTTCTCTGCCCCTCTCAATTTCTCTCTGTCCTAGCCAATCAAACGGAAAAAAAGGGGGGGGGGGTAAAATAGCTCTGAGGAACTGTGGATTTGTAGTGCTAGCAATGAGCTCCAGCAATAAACTTGGAGGCAAAAAAAAAAAAAAAAGAATGATTGTGATCTTACATTTCTGTTGGAATGAATGATCAAGCATGACATATTTCCAGTCACCATATGTCTCCCTGATTGCTAAAAAAAAGTACTGACAACTGTATTGTTGAAAAATGCTGGATTTAGTAAGATGATTCTTAATGAATGACTGAAATTAATCTGTTTTTATTCAGCTTATCTGCTTTTAAAACAGTTATAAAGTTGCCTACAACAACCAAGACTGCTGGTACTTTGCCAGCTTTTCACATAAAAGGTGTTTTTAGGGAGCCAGGCAGAGCACAGCAGGTTAAGCACACATGACGCAAAGCGCACAGACTGGAGTAGGGATCCCAGTTGGAGCCCCCAGCAGGGGGGGGGGTCACTTCATGGGTAGTGAAGCAAGTATGCAGGTGTCTTTTCTTTCTCTCACCTCTCTGTTTTCCCATCCTCTCTCAATTTTCTCTCTGTCCTATCCAACAACAAGGACACCATTAACAACAAAGATAAACAACAAGGGCAACAGAGAAAAAATAGCCTCCAGGAGCAGTGGATTCATAGAATTAGGAACACCAGCAATAACCCTGGAGGCAAAAAACAAAACAAACAAATAAAAGGTGTTTTTAAAACAATTCTTTTCTAACAGTATTGGAGTTGTGTGCATCTTAATTTCTCCCCACTCATTCAACTTTAATTTTAGTTAAAGGCATATCTATATCTATATCTATATCTATATCTATATCTATATCTATATCTATATCTATATCTATATCTATATCTATATCTATATCTATATCTATATCTATATCTATATCTATCTATATATCCCTTTAATTATTTATACAGAAAGGCTGCAAATAGAAAATATGAATATTGGGGCTGGGTGGTGGCGCATCTAGTTGAATACACATGTCACAATGCTAAAGGACCAGGGCTTGAGCCCCCAGTCCCCACCTGCAAGGGAAAAGCTTTGCAAGTGGTGAAGCAGGGCTGCAGGTGTCTCTCTGTCTCTGTCCCTCCCTATCACTCTCTTCCCTCTGCACTTCTGGCTGTCTCTATCAAATAAATAAAGATAATCAAAATAAAAAAGAAAATGTGAATATTAACTATTTGTTTCTGTTGTGCTCATGAAGAGCAAGAAATTTGCAAATCCCTCTCTCTCTCTCTCTCTCTCTCCCTCCCTCTGTCTCTCTCTCTCTTTATGGAGTCATTTGACTAAGCCAAAGTCAAGTACGCACTGATTATAAAACTTTCACTTCATGGGGAGTCAAGCAGAAGCACAGCGTGTTAAGGGCACATGGTGCAAAGTGCAAGGACCAGTGTAAGGATCCCAGTTGGATCCCCAGGCTCCTCACCTGCAGGGGAGTTGCTTCACAGGTGGTGAAGCAGGTCTGCAGGTGTCTATCTTTCTCTCTCCCTCCCTGTCTTCCCTTCCTCTCTCCATTTTTCTCTGTCCTATCTAACAATGACAACATCAATAACAATAATAACTACAACAACAATGAAAAACAACAAGAGCAACAAAAGGAAAAATAAATAAATACATTTAAAAAAGAAAAAGAACTTTCACTTCATTACACTGAAATATGTTTATTTATTATTAATACTGATGTTTTAGGACAAGGGTAAGAGAATGCACATATGAGATAATTCAGCATACTATAATTATAGATGTTGAAGGCGCATCTACAGCTTATTTGGATGTAAGATTATTCCTCCAAGCAAACATGGTTGCCAAGCAAAAATGGTTTTATTTATAAGAAATATGTTTTGAAAATGTGATTTATTTTCCCCTTCTTCCTCTCCCTTTTTAGGAGACAGACTCCCCAGGTCTCATTTACCATTTTATTCACAAAACCTACTATAGTATTTCTTTAATAAATATTTATATGCTCTTATGAAAAGGTATAAATTAATGTTCTAAAGTGCATTGTTCTTTTTAGATGCCTTTTGTTTCTATAGCTGCTGATTTTTTTAAGAGCCAGTTTATTGTATTTTTATTTGAAGCATAGCTGAGAAAAAATTGATTTCAAAAAGCTAACATACCAATAACATTAAAAGAGCCCATATGAATAGAATAAATAAATAAAAGAAATATCTAACAGGCATGACAGGACAGGCCACAAAAGAAGCATAAATATGTTCAGCCTGGCTTGGGTGACCTTCTAACTAAGCATGTATAAAGCTCTTTATCACTTATAAGTCTTTATCAATCCTGCCCTTGGGAACGTAGATTGCTAAAACATAAAAGTCTGAAGTTAAATGACACAATAAACTAACTGCTCTTCTTGAATTTCTCAGAGAGTAAAAAACAAAAAACCTCTCCCTCTGTCATTTTATATTAATAAAAATCTGCTCTGTAATAAATAATATCCCTGGCTGAATAAGATGCACCTTTGTTTATTGAGAACAGGTTTTATTATTAAGCAGTAAATTCCTATCACCTGTCTATTCAACAAATATTTATTAGTAGATTGTTATTCAATATTTCTTAAGTGTATGTGTATCACATAATTAAAAAAAGATAAGATTACCTGAAATAATTTAGGAACAATCAGATAAAGTACTGTAATTGAAAAAAGCTTAGAATTTTATGGTAAAATATGTAATCAATTATAGTGAAATAACACTAGTGCTCAACTAAAATAGATTGGAATTTCAGTAAAAAAAAAATCCCAGGAATATGTCATATAAAAGAAAAAAGAAGAAGAAGTAAATAAAGCAAAGTCTACAAAAGAGAATAATCCTAACAAAGAACTGGAGGTAATTAAGTACATTGCATACTTGATAAATTTAAGAAATGGTTCGGGATTATTTTATGTCTATTTTCTTTGTAACAAGAATTACTATACATACATTGCAGGTTCACTGTTTAAAATTAGATGATAAAGGGGCCAGGTGGTGGCGCACCTGATTGAGCGCACATGTTACAATGTGCAAGGACCCAGGTTCGAGCCCCCAGTCCCCACCTGCAGGAGGAAAGCTTCACAAGTGGTGAAGCAGGGCTGCAGGTGTCTCTCTGTCTCTCTCCCTCTCTATCTCCTCCTTCTTTCTCTATTTTGACTGTCTCTATCCAATAAGTAAATAAAGATAATAAAAAAATAAAAAATATTAGATGATACATACAAAAGTTGAACTAAATTATACAAATGTTACTATGTTGCAAGTAATTACACAATAACAGGGTCAGCTACAAGGGTTTGGAAAAAAATTGTTTTAATATCTTTCATGCCAGATAATGTCAGATGATGGGGGGAGACCTCCATGTGTAGTAGATTTATACTGTAGTAACTAACCTGGTAATCATTACTCCTTTCAATAAAATGATGTTTTGAAAAGGAGAAATGTTACATTTTGTACATTTTATCAAAAAAAGATGAAAAGAAAATGAATTTCCACAAACAATCAAACTGACCACAACCCCAACATATAAAAATCAATAACATTTTTCTTTCCTCCTCCTCCTTTCTCTCACCTCTCTCGTCTCTCTCACTCTCTTTCTCTCTTTCTCTGCTACCAGGTTTATCCATGGGGTCAGTGTCTGCATGAGGAATTCACTGTTCCTGGTGGCCAATTTTTTTTCTTTTTACCTTGATAGAATAGAATCTGAGAGGTGAGGGGAGACAGAGAGAAATAGACAAATGCCTGCAGCACTGCTTCACTGATCATAAAACTTCTCCCCTGCTGGACCAGATACTTGAACCCAGAACTCTTTCGTTCTATAACCCCTCAAAGTTTTGATCCAATTCCCAAAAGGAGAAATGTTAGGGGAAAGATGAACAGGAAGCTCTGAACCCAAATTCCACCAGGACCCAAAACTTTGGTGACTAGGAACCTTTGTTTATGCCTGATCACTGAGTGGGAAGAACATGGAGAACACCTGAGGAAGTCAGGCTCTATTTCCCCTAGCTAAGAGGGAAGAGGAGAAAGAAGCACCTGAAAATTGTAGTTTGTATAGGAGTAACTTAGAATGGAAGTGAAGATGGAGCCTTAGATGTGAATAAAAATTGGCATTGGCTTCCACATGGGGGCATCTATCTTTGCCAGAATGGCTCATGTGCTTCTCTGGCATGCATCTTTCCATTTTTCCTGATTAAAAGATTTAAATACTTTGATAGAGTAAGAAGGAGGGGCAAAACTTTAACAATGGAGTAAATATCACTCATTTGTGTCTTATAAAGATGGAGAAGGAAGTGGAGGAGAATGAGAAGTAGTTATGGGACATCTACTCAATGAAATACTACTCAGCAACTATATGTTTGGTCTTCCTGAGATGTGCTTGATTTTTGTAATTTGGAATATACTTCTAGGAGTTTCTACAAATTATTATTACAGATAACTAGTAGGGCTATTGCCTGATGTGGAACACAATGTTTTTATGTCATATTGATTTTTACACTTGACCAAGGTGCCTTTTGTTTCATATCTTACTGTAACCCAAGATGTTAAGTGAGCTACTGTACAGTTTTCTAGAGTTCTTTCTTTGATGTAGGATGTTTGTAGTTCTCTGTTGACAAATTTGTTTCCTGTACTGTATCCTACTTTTACTTTAAATATTTATTTATTCATCAACATGAGAGCAAGATAGATGGATGTAAAAGATAGATGATACATGCAGCTATCAAGAACAATGAACCCACCTTCTCTGACCCATCTTGGACAGAGCAAGAAGGAATTATGTTAAGTGAACTAAGTCAGAAAGATAAAGATGAGTATGGGATGATCCCACTCATCAACAGAAGTTGAGTCTTCTTCTAGCGTTTGCCCTTCTTCCGTAGCCAGTCAACAGCATCAGGTTGAGCCTGATGTAAAGTTTTGAAGATCTGAAAGGGAAACTAAAAGCAGGACCTGACCAAATTGTAAGTAGGGCACCAAAGTAAAAGCCCTGTGGTGAGGAGTAGACATGCAGCTTCCTGGGACAGTGGGGGTTGGGAGTGGGTGGGAGGGATGGGTCACAGTCTTTTGGTGGTGGGAATGGTGTTTATGTACACTCCTAGTAAAATGTAGTCATATAAATCACTAGTTAATTAATATGAGAGGGGGGGAGTCGGGCGGTGGCACAGCAGGTTAAGCGCACGTGGCACAAATCGCCAGGACATGCGTAAGGATCCAGTTTGAGCCCCCATCTCCCCACCTGCAGGAGAGTCGCTTCACAAGCGGTGAAGCAGGTCTGCAGGTGTCTGTCTTTCTCTCCTCCTCTCTGTCTTCCCCTCCTCTCTCCATTTCTCTCTGTCCTATCCAACAACAACGACATTAATAACCACAACAATATTATACAACAAGGGCAACAAAAAGGAAAATAAATAAATAAATAAAAACTTAATTAAAAAAATTAATATGAGAGGGGGAAAATTAATTGTATGTTTTGAAGTTTTTTAAAACACAGACTGAATCTTTTTAATATATAGGCTGTGTATTTGATATGCAGACTCTCTCAAAAGCCTAGACCAAGTAGATCAGAAGCAACCAATAGCACAGCTATATACAAGATACTGGGTACTGTACAGCAAACCCTAACAAAAGGACTTTTCAAAGTTAACCCAATTACCAAATAATGTGATGATAACATTAACTATTGATTGTCTTTTGGAACCCTAAGACAGCAGGAACCTCACATCTCCACTATAGAGCCCCTACTTCCCCCAGTCCTGGAACCCTTGGATAGGGCCCACTTTCCCGTATGCCTCTCCCAATCCATATCAAATAATATTGCATCTGCCGATCACAACCTAATCAACGCAACAATGGCCACCTCAACATGCTTCACTTCAGACTGTGTCCAGAGATTTCAGGTGTGGAATGACAACCTTCAGCTTCATTACTTGGGTGAGACCTTTCCTTTCATAGTATACTCTAATTCCATCTCAGGTGGTTCACTTTCTAACAAAGTCCCAAAACCTAGATATACACCAGTTTCTGTGTGAGAGAGAGAGCATATCTTCACACGTATCCATAAACTACTGCAAAATATATACCTGAAAGCAGAAGTACACTAGAATTTGCCCTAACACTTCCTCTCCACTATTCCAAGCTTTGGGTCCATGATTATTCAACAATTTGTTTGGCTTTGTATGTTAACTCTTTTTTCAGTCACCAGGTTCCAGATGTCATCAGGATGCTGGCCAGGCTTCCCTGGACTGAAGACCCCACCAATGTGGCCTGGAGCTCAGCTTCCCCAGAGACCCACCATACTAGGGAAAGAGAGAAGCAGACTGGGAGTATGGACCAACCAGTCAATGCCCATGTTCAGTGGGGAAGCAATTACAGAATCCAGACCTTCCACCTTATACAACCCACAATGACCCTGGGTACATGCTCCCAGAGGGATAGAGAGTGGGAAAGTTATCAGGGGAGGAGGTGGGATATGGAGATTGGGTGGTGGGAATTCTGTGGAGTTGTACCCCTCCTACCCTATGGTTTTGTTAATTTATCCTTTCTTAAATTAAAAAAAAAATCTAGATGATATAGACATATATACATAGAGCTGGAGATAGATGTACATAGATGATAAATGATAGGTGATAAGTGATAAGTGATAGATAGATAGGTGATAGATAGATAGATAGATAGATAGATAGATAGATAGATAGATGGATAGTAAAGAGAGAACCAAAGGACCACTCTGGCACATGAAATACTGGAAACAAAATCTGGGACTTCAAGACTCTAGGAACTGTGCCACCTCCAAGACTTCATCTAGCAAGTACCTTTTATTTATATATATTTAAATTTTTTTATTTATAAAATGGAAATATTGACAAGACTATCCTGTCCTCTCCACTGGTAGCTTCCCTATTCTTTATCCTTCTGGGAGTATGGACCCAGGAACATTATGATGTGCAGAAGGTGGAAGGTCTGGCTTCTGTAATTGCTTCTTCACTGAACATGGGGGCTGGCAGCTCAATCCATACTCCCAGCCTGTCTCTGTCTTTTCCTAGTGGGGCAGGGATCTGAGGAGTTTGGGCTCCTAGACACGTGGTGGGGTTCTCTGCCCAAGGACATTGGGTTGATATCATGGTAGCATCTGGTATTTTTTTTTAGGAGTGTTTATTAACATCATTCCTGCCACCAAAGGTCTGTGTCCCTACCCCCAAAACCACTATAGTGAAGCTGAAAATCTACTTTCACACTCCACCCAGGGTTTTTTTTTTTTACTTTGGTGCAATACTACAAACTCAGTCAAATTCTACTTTGTGTTTCACTTTCTGTTGTTTCTCAAGTTCTGTTTATGAGTGAGATCATCCCATACTTGCTGTACTCTTTCTGAGTTACCTCATTTAACATAATTCCTTCTAGTTCAAGTATCTTTTTAAGTGAACCTAAGTGCCAGAGACTGACCATGGTTACCTTGTGAATAATTATTTTCTTTACTGTTGTCCAGTGGATTGAAATACTGTGTGTGGATGGCATATATATAACATTTAAAATTATAAAGTTTACACCTCTGATATTATAATGTGTTTTAATTTCAATGCCATACGTATTTTTACTTGTTTTATTTTTACTGTCCATATAATTGCTTTAATCATCCAAATATAGTATTACTCTTCTTTGATTAGTATTTAGTTAGATAGTATATAATATTCAAAACACAAATATATATATATATATATATATATATATATATATATATATATATATCACATACCCCTACAGTATGCAGTTATTTATTTAGAAGTATTTTTTATGGCTATGAGCCCAAAGTCACTACCTTTCTGTTTTTTGCTTTGGTGGAATTTTATCTATTTTTAAAGAAAGTTTAAGGAAATATCTTTGGTAGTGCACTTTAAATACTTCTTTGAAAAATTAGATGGGTCTGTGATTTTTCTCCAGAAAATGAGTTTTATTAAAGATAATCACATTATTTACTAAAGAGAATATGCACGAGTTTTCTTAGAATGCAAATGAAAATTTAATACCTTTTACACATTGTCAGGTTGCATCACGGGGGAGAGAGAAGAGACCAGGAACTCATGGTGAAGCAGGAACTCAAATCTTTATTCACACGGATGCCCCAGAGTTGGGTATGAGCACAGTGGTTTAGGCCACGTGGAGCTAGCAAAATGGCTGCCTCCCACTATGGCCATCAGCCCTTCTCTAGGTCTTCTCCGGGTCAGGACGCGGAAGAGAGAAGGGACGAATTTGGAATAGCAGCGGATTTTATAGGGTAAAAACCGGAAGTGTCAAGTTGGAAATGAAAATGGCTAGGAAAGAGGGTGGAGAGAGGCAAAAGGCATTCTGGGAAGGTGAAAGCGTCCTTAGCAACTGTTGCAATGGTTTTAAATGAATTAGCAATACCCTGAGGGGATAATGTGGTGGGGATCTTTCAGGCAAAACAATGATTATGTAAGCAGAGCAGGGGGGCTGGTTTTAAGGCCTAACAACACATCAACAACCATCTGTGGAATCATCTTCATTTTGGTTCTATGGTTCAGACACACTCTAAATATGAAATGGCTTCATTTAAAGTATTTTTTCATGTGTGATCTAAAATAATTAAGTCAATTTATGGTACATATTATTTATTGTGACTTTGTTGCAGGTTTGTGAGTATAAAAAATTTAATGCACTATATTATAGAGTGTTTTTCCTATCTTTATCAATATTTTATGGTTTCTGGTTTAAACATTCAAATCTTTGGTTCATTCTGAGTTAACTCTAGTGAATATCATAAGATGATGACTCAGATTACTGTTGTTTTTTCTTACCACCAGGATTATCAATGCTCCTGGAGGCCTTTTACTTTCTTTTTCTATTTCATAGAACTGAAAGAAATTGAGAGAAGGGTGGGAAATAGATAAGACACCTACAGCATTGTTTCATTATTCATGAAGCTTCCTCCCTGCAAGTGGGGACTGGAGACTTGAACCCAACACTTGTACATGGTGACATGTAAGCTTTACCAAGTGCACCAATGCCTGACTCCCAGATTCACTTTTTTGTTTCAAAAATATTTATTTATTTATTTTTTAGAAGAACAAGAGTGAGAGACCAAATCATTGTTAAATTCTGGCTTAAGACTGTGCCAGCAATTGAGCCTAGACCCTTTGAGTCTCAAGCATTCAAATCCTATGCTTGAAAGCAATAAGCCACCTCCCTGGTCCCAGTTTTACTCTTTTGCATATAGCTGTTCAAAACATTGCCTTTTACTACAACATGGATAGAGCTGGAAGGAATTATGCTAAATTCAATAAGCCAGAAGTAGAAAGACAGGATGAGATCTCACTCATACGTGGAATATAAGAAACAAAACAATGAAAAAGACAGTATGAAACATAAATAGATTGTTATTCCATTTTACCAGATATAAAGTTGGAAAAGAGATAGGAAATAAAAAAAATAGGGGAGATTAAATACTTTCTGGTGCAGGAAGATGACAACCTGTTGTTGGGTAAACTGTGTTAAGATGTATTTGGGAGATATGTGAAATTATACCCCTAGGGCAACTATGGTCTTATAAAATAACATTTCCTCTATTAAAAGAAGTTAAAGTGTGTAAGTATTTAACTTAATCATAATGGAGTTAGCTTTCATAATTGAATGAAACATTAAAAGTTTACTCTCCACTTCAATTTTTTTTATTAATATAAACAATGTTTGACTTTAGATATGTATGTTTTTTAATGGTCTACTGGAAAGTATACTTGGTTATTATGAGTTAATTTAAGGGTAATATGTTACAGCACTTACTAGTGGCTGAGCAGTGCTGTCCAAATATTGTTTTTATTTCTTCAGTTGATTTGGAGTAGTGGGATCAAATGTAAGAAATCATGACTGCTATTTTATAAATGATGTTGTGAGAAGAATCTAATGGAATTCATCAAATAGATGTAGACATGATTATGAGGTGAACCATAAAGAAAAGTAAGGCGTATTTAGGAACTAGGGTTTCTGGCTTGCCTAGCATTATTTTAGGTATTGATTATTAGATACTTGAAAGGAAACTGTTTTCATCAGAAGACAATTTACATCTTAAGATTTTTGAGTGAGTTACATATTCAATATGATCATTTTCATACACTGATACAATATGTGTTATTACAAACCAAGAGTAATAGAAAGTTTTTCTTTCTCACTAATGGCTATACCCATTTACACTCTCACTAGAAGTGTACTCTACTTAATAAACTCTCACTAGAAGTGTACTCTACTGAATACAATATGTGTTATTACAAACCAAGAGTAATAGAAAGATTTTGTTTCTTACTAGTGGCTATACCAATTTACAATCTCACTACAAGTGTACTCACTGAATAATTTTCTAGGAGATGTTATTTCATGTGCTCTTTTCACATACACAAAATGTAATACTTTGAAGAAGAGATGTGTCTATTAGTTTGACTGTAGTAATTCTCACTCACTCATTCACTCACACATATATATTATTCACACACACACACATGTATATATATACATATATATATATATATATATATATATATATATATATATATATCAAGCCATACTGTATATTTTAAATATGGGAAATTTTCACTTGGAAATCAAGCAAAATATTGAAAAATAAATATTAAAAATGATGAAATGGCATAATCTTTACCACCAAGTGATTCACTATTGAAAGAGACAAAACTCAGTAGATTTGCTGAGGAATTTATAACTTCTGTTTCATAGAGTATTCTCCTGAGAAGTTATTTTGGGGCTCAATAAAGAAAGCTTATGTAAATAATGTACATTGATTCTTTGTTTTATTTTCAGATATCTGCAAAACACACTTAGCTATTACCAAGAGTATACTCCTTTACATAATTTAATTATTTTAACACTGATTATTATTTTTTTGTAAACAAAGAGCCTTTAAGGCTTAGGTATTGATTTTTAGCAGATACTTCATTGACCACTTTTTATTTGATAGCAACTATTATGAGAACTGAATAAACAGTTAGTAACAAGATAAGCACTCTCTTTCCATGAAATTTAATTTCTAGTGGGATAAGATATATGACAAGAGAAATGCATTCTATTAATTTCATATTTTGATAAATACTATCGGTAAGAGAAGGCAAAAATGGGGCTCAGGTAACACCATAATGGTTATGCAAAAGACTTTCTCTCCTCTCTCTCCTCTCTTTTCAATTTCTCTCTGTCCTGTCAAATAAAAATAGAAAGGAAAAGAAAAAAAAAAGGAATGATGTCCACTGGGAGCTGTGGATCTGTAGTGTAGGCACAGAGCCCCAGCAATAATTCTGGTGGGAAAACACTTGGGAATACCTGTAAACAGCATGCAGACAAGTGAGTAGTGTAGAGTGTTCCTTTACATAATTATGTGAACCTCATGTTGAACCAATGTGAATCTCATGTTGAAGTATATGCCTACCCTGCTTTCTTGATACTTTATGCTGGTAGTTTTGAACTTTTAACTTTGGAATCAATTAACCTTAAAACTTTAGATACAACTTCAAAAAAGTTTTCCCCTATGTCTGGACTGTCAGCTCTTATACAAACAAAGACAATTCTCTTCTGTTCTAATTACTCTGTCGCTTAATCACTGACTAATTACCTCTATTTGAAATATAATTTTTCAGTGTTCATGAAGAAGTCAGTAGGAGTGCTGTCTGAATTTTGAGTGCTTTTTTTTTTAGGTGCATAATGTACAACAAAAAAAAAATCAGGAACTGTCTGCTTTTCTTTTGCCTAAATGCAAGTATTTTGACATTTTTCATTTTATTATACATTTTGATTGGCTCCATATTGAAACCTCAAAAGCAATTACATTAGGAAAATTTAACTTGAAGCATGGGAGTTTCAACTTGTATTTAAAGTTGAATATAACTATTTGTGGTTTCCAGCAGTTAGAAAACCTGTTATCTGGGGAATAAGATAACTAATAGATTCTATAAGAAAGTGAAGAAAAATAAATGTCCTCTATGAGTTTTTTTTTTTAAATTTATTCCTTTTTGTTGCCCTTGTTTTATTGTTGTAGTTATTGTTGTTGTTATTGATGTCATCATTGTTGGATAGGACAGAGAGAAATGGAGAGAGGAGGGGAAGACAGAGAGGGGGAGAGAAAGACAGACCTGCTTCACTGCCTGTTAAGCAACACCCCTGCAGGTGGGGAGCCAGGAGCTCTTACCAGGATCCTTAAGCTGGTCTTGTGCTTTGCGCCACGTGTGCTTAACCCATTGTGGCACCGCTGGACTCCCAGTGTTTGTTTTTTTTTAATTTAATTTGTTTATTTATTTATTTATTGTTGGATAGAGACAGAGAGAAATTGAGAAGGGAGGAGGAGATAGAGAGGGAAAGAGACAGAGAGACACCTGTATCCCTACTTCACTACTCATGAAGCTATCCCCCTGCAGGGGGGACTGGGGCTTGAACCTGAGTCCTTGAGCACTATAATGTGTGCTCTTACCAGGTGTGCCACCACCCGGCCCCCAGTGTTTCCTTTTTATAAATAAAAAGTAAAAAAAAAATATGAAAATTGCTTCAATAAGATAAAGGTTTTGGAGTCCTTAAAATTTTAGTTACAATCCCAGGAATTTTTCTCTTCCTAAGTCTTGTACATGTTTGTGGTTTATTTATGCAAATACATTTATGACCGAATGACAGTTCCAGAAGAGAGCATTATTTGGAATGGCAACTGACACTTAAAAATACATCCCTTCAAGTAACACACTTGGTCAGGCTCAGCATTATGACTTGGAAAGCTCTCTGGAAATAAAACTGCTAAATTGTGTTTAATTATACCTTGCCACTCCTGTGACTGCAATAATTTAACAAGTTTAAGACTAAAATATAGCCATGTTTAAATTTAATAATCAATAGATAACTATGACAAATAAGAAATCTAGATTTGTGGAACACATGACTGAAACATTGTCTCTCTGACATGTTTAAAGATCTAGAAATTTTACATCACCTGCTCCTTTCTCTTAAGCATAAAAGGTTTTGGTCTAATGCTTTGTGCCTCATACATAGTAAGAAGATTTACCTCTTATTTTGGGAAAGAAAGTGGTGGAAAAGAAGAGGTAAAAGTGACAGCTGAAATCTCTCCTGGAAGCTCTACTGTGACTTCAAATTGCATTGATATACTCTGGACTGGGTCTCATAGTTACACAGACATCTTTAGTAGTTAGGAGGTGTAGTTGTGTGCTTCTGATTTAAATGAAAGTATATTTAAAAAAAATAATAAATGGAGTAAGGATTTTGGAAAAACATTGAGTGATATTTTGAAAAAGTAACCAAGAGTTCTAAAGTTCTCTGGCAAAGCCAGTCAAGAAAATCAAAAGGGAAGAAAGAAGGCATTTTTCTGCTCATCAGAAAATAAAAATGCACATAGGTTCAAGAACATAGAAAATTCAGCAGCAGTATAAATACTGGCAGTGGCTTAAGCATGATTATGATCAGCAATAGTCTGTAGTACTAGAGTCATAGTCAGAGCAGAGATTGACCTGTTGGTATGATACAGTGAACATAATCAATATAGTAGAAAAGCAGCATTGATTGACTAGGGGTAAGAGGGCAAAGGGACAGGAAATTAAAAGGCAATCTCTCTTATTTTCAACTCAGCTGAGGTAGTTCTAGATGAAAAAAACATACTAGCCTGGAATTTTGAAACGAGTGGAAATGGGAACAGGGATTTTGGCTTTCTGAGAATACTGTCATGTGTTTTATTCTGAGAAATTCTTCACTAGGTGATCTTGATGTACAAATATTATAGACTATAACTATTCAAACATAGATAATAAAGACTACTTTAACACGGACTATATGGCATAGCCTGTTGAAACCACTGTCATATATGTGGGTCTAATCTTGGCCAACTATCCTTAAGGAATGCCTGACTATATTTTAGGACAGAGAAGGATATTGTAGGATAACAATGGTCTTTTTGACAGTTGAATTCCAAGTAGTCTTGATAACTAAGATATTAATAAAAATATAACATATTTGCACTTAAAGGCAAGTAAATTTTGAAACACTATTTTTTCATGTTGGAAGTTTTATTACTTTCTAAAAGTAGTTTTATCTCACAGGTGAAACTTTGCTACTGACATGTTAGCTGTGTTAATCTGGCTGCTATAATAAGTTGTCATAAACGAAGTGGTTTAAACAAGAAAAATTTATTTCTCTAAGATTTAGAGACTAGGAAATCCAAGATTAAGGGAGCCAGATAGCTCATTATCTGATTAATAGATGAATCATTTTTAAAAAATGTTTATTTATTTATTCCCTTTTGTTGCCCTTGTTGTTTTTTATTGTTGTAGTTAATATTGATGTCGTCGTTGTTGGATAGGACAGAGAGAAATGGAGAGAGGAGGGGAAGACAGAGAAAGGGAGAGAAAGACAGACACCTGCAGACCTGCTTCACCACCTGTGAAGCAACTCCCCTGCAGGTGGGGAGCCGTGAGCTTGAAGCGGGATCCTTAAGCTGGTCCTTGGGCTTTGCGCCACGTATGCTTAACCCACTGTGGTACTGCCTGACTCCCAGAATGATGTTTTTTAAGGGCAGTTTCTAGGGGTCTTATTTATAATGGCACTAATTTCATTCATGAGGCATTATGACTTAATTATCTACTGCTGTTCCCACTTCTTTATACTACCAATTAGAATTTCGGCATATGAATTTGGCATGGGGATACAATTGTTTTGTCTATAATACTAGTTTTAGAACTATTTTTGAGATGAGAGAGGCATATTTTCATAAGGTTACAATGTACAAAAAAATCAGAGTTTCTTTCTTGGGACTTGTTTTGCCAGAAATTTCCACTTTTTTTTTTTTTTTTTTTTTTTTTACTTATGCCACACACATACGGATAGAAAAGTATCATATATATGATAAATGAGAAATAGCTAGCACCATCAAAATAGATGAGTGTGATCAAGTGCTGGTGATTTTCATTTGGTATGCTCAGCTTTTGGAGAAAAAAAAGTTTATTTTTGAGAAAAGGCAGGTGGAGTGGGTGGCAGGGGTAGACTAAAGCACAACCTTATTTTGGCATATTATGTTGCCTAGGATTGAACCTAGGAATTCTGGGGGACTCAAGTACGCAAGTCCAGGGCATTATACTCAACTATCTTCTCACCCTCATTTATTTTTGGAGATTTATTTATTTATTGACTGAGAATCTGGAGCATACCTCCAACATATGCAAGTCGGGGATATAACCAGGGGCTTCACACACTCAAATCCTGTGCTCTACAGATTCAACTTCCATAGCCTGAAAGCTTGTAATGATGTATCACCTTGGGAAAGTTCCTAAGCCACTTTACATACACAGTTAAATCATTTGTAAAACAGAGATAAAAAATGTCAATTACAAAATGGGTGACTGAAAAATTAAATTCTTTTATTAATTCAGAACATTTGGACAAGTGTCAGGTACTGAGCTGTCCAAAAATTCATGATGAATTTTTGCATAGTAAAACAGAAAAAATATGTCAACCTTTCTGGCAACCTAATAATTGTACAATAAATGCTATGTTATCATACCTAGAAGGCTCAACTGTTGATCTCTTACTGAAGATTAACCTTTCTTCCCTCTCACTGCTTTTTGTGGTCATGTTTCCAATAAGAAGGACATGACAGTCTTCCTGCTTGGTCTTGATTTTACAATGCATTATTTTGTTTTTCTTGCCCAGTGAATTGCTTGGCAGAAATATTACAGTAATCCAAAATTCTCAAATTCTTGCCCAAAATGTTCTTGGACTACATTCCTGTAAAAACACAATATGCAAGACAAAAAAAAAAATCTTTTAAAGGTAAATTGATGTAAGAGAGTGTCAGTATTTTAACTTCAATACTTCACTATGGTGTCCTTAATATAAAAATCCATTTTAAAGTCATTAGACTGGTGCTTTTTAAAAGTATTTATTTATTCCCTTTCATTGCCTTTGTTGTTTTATTGTTGTTATTAATGTCATCGTTGTTGGATAGGACAGAGAAACTGAGAGAGGAGGGGAAAACAGAGGGGGGAGAGAAAGACAGATACCTGCAGACCTGCTTCAACGATTGTGCAGCGACTCCCCTGCAGGTGGATAGGCTGGGGCTCCAACCGGGATCCACACGCTGTCCTTAGGCTTTGCCCCACCGCGCTACCGTCCAACTCCTGGATTGGTGCTTTTGAAGATAAAAAGAATTATTTCTTGAAATTTATGGATCCATATTTGAATATGTTAATATTGCATTGAGATTGTTTTATAAATAACTGAATTCTATATACGGTAAGCTGAAGCAGAAACTTATTAGTTGTGATTGTTAATTATAGAAATATTGTGGCAGCCTCAAGAATCAATATTTGGCAGATGTAAATTATCAGAGACAATTAGGAAGAAGGCAACTTTCTTGGGTGCAGTGCTTTCTCTTTTTGTCTGTCTGGTCTTCTGGCATATTTAGGTCTGTTTTAGTCTACTCTTCTGGAATACTACTTTCTGTGTCTGAGATCCACATGACACAAAGCACACGGATTGGCATAAGGGCCCTGGTTCGAGGCCCCGGATCCCCACCTGCAGGGAGGTTGCCACACAGGAGGTGAAGCAGTATGCAGGTGTCTGTCTTCTCCTCCTCTATTTCTGTCCTATCCAAAAGCAATAACAATACAAGGGCAACAAAAATGGTAAAAATTGGCCTCTAGGAGTTGTGAATTCGCAGTGCAGGTACCAAGCCCCAGGTACTGGAGGGAAAAAAAAAACTCTGGAGGGAAAAAAAAAACGTTATTGATATATACACAAGATATTCTATAATCCCCCCCCCTTTTTTTTTTTTTTACTCCCGGCTTGGTGCCTGCACTAATAATCCATTGCTCCTGGAGGCTATTTTTTTTTCTCTTTTTGTTACCCTTGTTTATTGTTGTTATTAGTATTGTTGTTGTTATTGCTGTCATTTTTGTTGGATAGGACAGAGAGAGAAATAGAGAGAGGAGGGGAAGACAGAGATGGGGATAGAAAGACAGACACCTGCAGACCTGCTTCACAAGTGGGGAACCGGGAGCTTGAACTGGGTTCCTTGCTCCCATCCTCGCGTTTTGTGCGATGTGCACTTAACTCACTGAGCTACTGCCGGACCCCCAATTCACTTTTTTTATTCTTTATGTAGGAATAAAACTAATCATTCACCACAATCAAGTAGTGAACATCTGCCATTCTATGGATTTACTTCTATTCTGGAAACTGTTTTTTTTTTTTTTTTTTTTACTTCCTCTTTATGCTGTAGTCAACCACTTATCTACTTTTTATTATTATACATTCACTTACATTTTTTACAGATTTAAATAAATAGCATCATTCAATATGTCCTTTTTTCAGTAACTAAAGGTTTAACTTCTTAGACTCTGCAAAATTATTTTGAGACTTATCTATCATACCCTATGTATAAATAATTGTGTCATTTTGATTATTGATGAAAAAATATTCAGTTGCTGGGAACACCATAACTTATTACATCTGTGTTATTGAACATTTGAATTGGTTCTGCTTTTTGGCTATTACAAGTAAATCTGCTTTGATACATGTATCTTTGTTCAGAACTTCAAGGGCAATATATATACAGTGTTAGAATAACTCAGGTTAGGGACTCTATTATCTACATAGTTAGGAAAAAAAAGATCAACTGCCATTGACTGTAAGATTCACTCAACATAATTTGTTTTTTTTAATTTATTTTCCCTTTTGTTGCCCTTGTTGTTTAACATTGTTATGGTTATTGATGTCGTTCGCTGTTGGATAGGACAGAGAGAGATGGACAGAAGAGGGTAACACAGAGACGGGGAGAGAAAGATAGACACCTGCAGACCTGCTTCACCACTTGTGAAGCGACTCACCTGCAGGTGGGAAGCAGGGGGCTCCAACAGGGATCCTTAGGCGGGTCCTTGCGCTTTGCGCCACGTGCACTTAACTCGCTGCACCACTACCCAACTCCCAACATAAATTTTTGATTAATACTGTGCTGTATTCTTGTAATATATATACTAGATAAAAGTAGCTGTTATCAAAATCACAAAGAGGTAGTGGAAAGAGTTCAGCAGGTGAGCATAGGGCTTACAAGACTGTTCGTTTGAACATGTACAATGACTGTATAATTTATATACCATACAATATAAATTTGTATATATATAACATATATATATAGTATATGTGTGCATATATATATATTCCAGAGGTCCCAAATTCAGTTCCTAGTATAATCATATGCCTGGCTTGCAGAGGTACTCTGGCCTTTTCCCTCATCCCCTCTCATAAAATAATAAATTATTATTAAAATAAAATTATAAGGAAAAGAAGATATGTTTGTGAAGCTGGGGTGGGTAGTGTGTCACACTTTTATGCCTGTGGACTCTGAGGTTTCAGGATTAATCCACAACCCCACAATATGCCAGAGATAAGTAGCGCTACAGACTCTCTCATGAAAATAAATAAAATCTTACGTAGAAAGAGCTCTGGATTACACATTCTAAGCTGAAAAATTCCTCTTAGTTAAAGAAAATGCATTTCCAATATTGTACTGTATTTATTATAAGGGGAAGTTATGCCATGCTATTTGTTTTCAAGAAAATTTGTGTATAAGTAGTAAATGCACGCAAGGAAAATCCACTTGTGATTCAGAGATTTACAGTGCAGACATATACTAAATCTATCTCTGTATATATTTACCTATCATCTGTCTATCCAATCTATCATCTATTTGTCTATCATCTATCAATCCTATCACTTGTCATATATATTTAAATTATCAAGTTGTTTTCCAAGGAGATTGCATAATTTTTCCTTCCTATCTATCATTTCTGTATTAAAATATCTGTTCATTTATTTTTATTTTTTAATTTATTTATCTACTGGTAAATTTTTTTTTAATTTTTTATTTAAGAAAGGATTAATGAACAAAACCATAAGGTAGAAGGGGTACAACTCCACACAATTCCCACCACCCAATCTCCATAACCCACGCCCTCCCCTGATAACTTTCCCATTCTCTATCCCTCTGGGAGCATGGACCCAGGGTCATTGAGGGTTGCAGAAGGTAGAAGGTCTGGCTTCTGTAATTGCTTCCCCGCTGAACATGGGTGTTGACTGGTCGGTCCATACTCCCAGTCTGCCTCTCTCTTTCCCTAGTAGGGTGTGTCTCTGGGGAAGCTGAGCTCCAGGACACATTGGTGGGGTCTTCAATCCAGGGAAGCCTGGCCAGCATCCTGGTGGCATCTGGAACCTGGTGATTGAAAAGAGAGTTAACATACGAAGTCAAACAAATTGTTGAGCTATCATGGATCCAAAGCTCGGAATAGTGGAGAGGAAGTGTTAGGGAGGTACTCACTGCAAACTCTAGTGTACTTCTGCTTTCAGGTATATATTTTGCAGTAGTTTATGGATACATGTGAACATAAGCTCTCTCTCACAGAAACTGGTGTATATCTAGGTTATGGGACTTTGTTAGAAAGTGAACCACCTGAGATGAAGCTAGAGTGTACTATAAAAGGAAAGGTCTCACCCGAGCAATGAAGCTGAAGGGTTGTCATTCCACACGTGAAGTCTCCGGACACAGTCTGAGGTGAAGCATGTTGAGGTGGCAATCGTTGTGTTGGTTAGGTTGTGATTGGCGGATACAATATTATTTGGTATGGATTGGGAGACGCTTATGGGAAAGTGGGCCCTATCCAAGGGTTCCAGGACTGGGGGAAGTAGGGGCTCTATAGTGGAGATGTGAGGTTCCTGCTGTCTTAGGGTTCCAAAAGACAATCGATAGTTAATGTTATCATCACATTATTTGGTAATTGGGTTAACTTTGAAAAGTCCTTTTGTTATGGTTTGCTGTACAGTATCCAGTATCTTGTATATAGCTGTGCTATTGGATGCTTCTGATCTACTAGGTCTAGGCTTTTGAGAGAGTCTGCATATCAAATACACAGCCTATATATTAAAAAGATTCATTTTGTGTTTTGAGAAACTTTGAGACATACAACTGATTTTCCCCCTCTCATATTAATTAACTACTGATTTATATGTCTACATTTTGCTAGGAGTGTACATAAACACCATTCCCACCACCAAAGGACCGTGACCCATCCCTCCCACCCACTCCCACCCCCCACTGGCCCAGGAAGCTGCATGTCTACCCCTCATCTCAGGGCTTTTACTTTGGTGCCTTACTTACAATTTGATCAGGTCCTGCTTTTAGTTTGCCTTTCAGAGCTTCTTACTCAACTTTTGTTGATGAGTGGGATCATCCCATACTCATCTTTATCTTTCTGACTTAGTTCACTTAACATAATTCCTTCTAGCTCTGTCCAAGATGGGTCAGAGAAGGTGAGTTCATTGTTCTTGATAGCTGCATAGTATTCCATTGTGTATATATACCACAGCTTTCTCAGCCACTCATCTGTTGTTGGGCACCTGGGTTGCTTCCAGGTTTTGGCTATTATGAATTGTGCTGCTATGAACATAGGAGTACACACCTCTTTTTGGTTGGGTGTGAGGCTTGTAAATTCTATGAAGCACTACTATGGGCTAAAAGCATTGCCTCTCAGAAAGGTGTGTTTTAGTAATACTAAGCAATTCTTGCTAACTGGTGTCTGGGATTTTATTAAATTTTCATTTCAGGAGCTGATATGAGAAAGCTATATCATTATTACCATTTTTAATATATTGACATCTTTGAGCAATAATTTTGCACTGTATTCATAAAATTATAAGACATATCCCTAAATTTTTCTGACAGTAACATCATTAATGTCACCACTTTGATAATCTTTAGAAGAAATACTTTATACAATTGGCTAAGACATACATTGGAAAAAGTATATATATATATATATATATATATGATTATTTATATAAAGGATATATATATGTGACATATAAGGATTATATATAACATATATATACTCTAAAGGACAATTCTTGTTCCCTATGACAACCATTTTTATAACCATCACACAAGTAAAATGCAATAAAGCTTAAGATTAATTTACATCCCACAAACCCTAGGTTTATGCCCTCTCCAACTTGAGGCCAGATCCCATAAACCCAATACTGGTTTGGATAAAACTAATGACAGTCATTTAACAACTGGGAGAAAGTCTAAGCTCATTAAGATAAAGAAAGGACTATAAAAGCTGGACAAGTGCAAGAGACTGGCTCACTTTAATGATGGCCCTTTTGGTCACTACCAGACCACCTTATCATCTGGGGCTCTAGTCAGGGACTTCTTAGATTCCCACAAAGATATGATGGGCCTAGACTGCTAATGGATTCCTCTCCACCATCACCTGTCATTTCCAGCAGGACCATTGTCACAAGCCTTCTTGTAGGCCTCTACAGGACCTTTCCCTCACTGTATAGCAGTACTGTTAGAGACTGCCCTGCTCTCCAAAGGGAGGCTGGGCCAGCCTGCTGTGCCCCTCAAGGAAGACAGGTCCTAAAATGAGTGCAGCCTAGAATGTTCCCAGCTGTAACCATAGACTGTGAGCTCAGACTAGCAGGGACTCAGAGGTTATACAGGCTCCTATGCTAAATAGGAATAGATATGGGTCCTGGGTCAGATCAATGGGGTTAACAGTTAATGGTATTTATATACTTTCCTCATGTTTGGGAGCTATTCTTTGCCATAATCCAGTTTCCTAGCCTTATTCTCAACTCTGACACCATCTCCCCAGAGAGTATTTTCAGTCCACCTGCATGTTAGCTATCAGACTCAGGTAAAAATTAATAAAGTCATAGGCCCTTTGGAATATACCTAAAATAGATTTTCTAGCTTCTCGCCAGAGAAACCCTAGTTTCATTTGCTCTATTCCTACATTTAGGTTCCTGCTTATTAAGCAATTTGTCCTACTTTAAATGTTACTGCCTTTCAACTACCAAGTGCAGACGCTAGTAAGATGTTATCCTGACTTCCCTGGACAGACAACCATGCTAATATATCCTGAAATCTCACATTTCTAGAGCCCTACCCCACTAGGGACAGATAGAAACAGGCTGGGGTTATGAATTTACCTGCCAATGTTCATATATAATGGAGAAGCAATTACAGAAGCCTCCTACTTTGTGCACCCCATAAAGAATTTTGGTCCATACTCCCAGAGGGATAAAGAATAGGGAAGTTTCCAATGGAGGGGATGGGACATGGAACTCTGGTGGTGGGAACTGTACCGCATGTTCCTTAGTCATCTTAAAATCTTGTTAATTATAATTAAATTACTAATAAAAATAAAAAAGAATATAAAAAATTAAAATGCACTTGAGAAGCAAGAAAAAATGCTGTGGGTACAAAGCATATATACACTGGAAGACTGCAGTAATGGGTTAACCTGAAATTAAGGAAAGGTTTTCAGGTTCTATAAGCAAACTGGTTATCAGAAGACCTTTTAAAATTCCATCATGATTGCCTTTGGGGAAAAGAGTGTTTCATTGTATATTATCAATGTTTTATTATATGTAGTCAATGTCTTACTGTAAGAGTGATCCTTTATTTTTCAGGATTTCTATTTTTTAAAGTATCAGGGAGCAATGATAAACTGGTAAATGAAAACAAGCACCTAATATCCATAAACAAAGCCTCAACTAGGTGTTGCTGAGGAGTTATTCTGATGCAGTCTCTGCCCCCAGGTTTTTCTATGCCCCGCTAAATCCTAGAGTGCCCCCTTTCAACCAATCCTGGCCCTACACGTCACCCCTGGTTGTCGCCCAATAAAAAGCCCCCTCACCCCTCCCCTCTCTCTCTCTGGGCTCTCGGCTCTCCCTCTCTGAGGTCTCGCTCCCTGGTCTCCCCCCCCCCCCCCCCCCCCGTCGGCCATTGCTGGCTGGCTCCATGTGGTCTGAACCAAACCTCCCCCCCCATCCTATAATAAAGATTTGTGTACCCCTTTGCTCTGGACGTCTGCTCTCTTCTCCGCGGTGCAGCCCGATACCAGACCGCTGCAACAACAACTAGGTCAACAAGGTAGAATATAAAGTGGAACACAGAAAAGGAGCTTAAAATCTTGTCAAATATAGATTTAGCACTTTGTCTCAACAGTTCTATGGCAAATACTTCACAGAGAAAGTAAACCACTTTAACACCTACTCTTTTGTATGAGCTGTTATGCTAGGAACTTAATTATACTACATAAAATAGGAAATAAAATGCATGCCATAACTACATGATGACATAATTTATTCTGGGTTTATAATATTTGTATTAAGCTTAAGTTTTGAGAAAGGAAGAGAAACTTTCCTGGACATTGATGGAACAATGTACAAATTTTAGATATATTTATAAATAACCATACCTTCAGTGAATAATTTTGTTACTAGGCTATATAGAAATTTCCTTATTAATCCTTACTATAAGATTACAGACAGCTGGGTGGTGGTGCACCTGGTCAAGCGCATATAGCACTAAGCACAAGCATCCACTCAAGGAACTGGGTTTGTGCACCTGCTCTCTGTAGAGGGGACGCTTCTCAATTGGTGAAGCAGGTCTGCAGGTGTTTACCTTTCTCTCTCCCTCTCTCCCTCCCCCTCCTCCCTCAATTTCTCTCTGTGAAATTTTTTTCTTCCCATTATATTGCTATCAAATATAATGGGAAGAAAAAAAAAAAGGAAAAAATGGCCTCCAAGAGCAGTGGTTTCATGTGATGGCACTAAGCCCCAGCTATGACCCTGGAGGCAAGATAAATAAATAAAATAATAAACAATATTACCTGGAAACTATACTGATTTGCCCACTTTTTAAATAGGAAACAGTGTCAATGATATAATTACTAATTGGATCCAATTGCAACATTCTATTATATTAACCCTTGTCACAGTGACTGATACTGTATATAATGAATCTTACTTGTGTAGTTATATTGCATTATATAGCTTAATTGAGTTAATAAAGGATATTTTCTAATTATATTGCATTCATTAAAACATTTCTATTCTTCTCACTATTACCTAGTAAACAGTAAGATTCCTTTACCTCTATTTATTGAGAAGATATTAATATTATGAACTAGGCAAACAGAAATGCTAATACCACATACAAATTATGATACATTAGGCCGCATACATAGTAAGATAAAAATAAAAGCCCCATCTTTAGTTCTATTAGTAGTATATTGCCTCACTTCATGGAAAAATGTTATGACACTTAATGAAAACAATTTACTGCGTCAAGATTCCACATCATTCTACTAATTTCTCAACTTTTCTTTCATGACCTTGTTGTCCTTCCCTTCCTAGAAATTCAATCATTGTAGCTGAGAAATTTTCTTGATTGAATTCTCTGGCACGGTTGCTATTTTGTACACTTTTGATCAAAGAGAAATGTCTCTGAAGAAATGATTAAATTGATGACGGTACTTCCTGGGATTACTGGTGTATTCCATCAGAATTATTTATGATGGAGAGAGAGAGAGAGAGGGAGAGAGAGAGAGAGAGGGAGGGAGAGAGAGAGAGAAAGAGAGAGAGAAAGAGAGAGAGGAGTTTGGCTGTGCACTGTCCAAGTAAACTATTGTGCACTGTCCAAGTAAACTATATCACAAAAAAATGATGGTGAATTTTGTCACATAGATATAAAATGTTAAGAGGATAAAATGAAATATTTACAAGTATCTAAGTTTTTTTTTCACCAGATAATAGGAACACAGTGAAATAAAATAGATGAGAATAATTAACAACTTTGAAATTGTTTCTGTGCCAAATGGAGAAGGCTGGCTTCTCAGGGAAGAGATTCATAAACATTATGACAATATTGCAATAAAGAAAGCTTAATTTTTATATCTTTATTAGAACAGAAACTTGTATAATTAATATATATTGATAGCCTTGCCAAATGTATATTGTTAGAAAGATGTTAAAGAACACTTAGAGTATGCAAGCATATGCAAAATTTTTATGATTATGAATAAAATCATTATAAATATTAGTGTAAATTTTGTGTCTAAATATAGGTTTTGGGCAGGGGTAGTTAGCATAATGGTTATGCCAAGAGACTCATGCTATGAAGTCCCAAGTTCAATCCCCCGCACCACAACAATCCAGAGCTGTGCACTGCTCTGGCATTTCTCTCTGTGTCTTTATCTCTGTATCTATTTCAAAAATAAAATAAAATAGTTAAAACACACACACACACACACACACACACACACACAGTTTTTTTTTCCTCAAGGGCTCGGTGCCCGCACCACCAATCCACTGCTCCTGGAGCCTTTTTTTTTTTTTCCCCTTTTGTTGTCCTTGTTGTTTTATCATTGTTGTCGTTATTCTTCTTGTTGTTGTTGATGTCCTAGTTGTTGGATACAACGGAGAGAAATGGAGAGAGGAGGAGAAGACAGGAGGAGAGAAAGACAGACACCTGTAGACCTGCTTCACCGCTTATGAAGCGACCCCCCTGCAGGTGGGGAGCCGGGGGCTTGAACCGGGATCCTCACACAGGTCCTTGCGCTTCGCGCCATCTGTGCTTAACCTGCTGCAGTACTGCCTGACACCCTATATATAAGTTTATATTTCATTTGAATAAATATCCGGGACTGAAGGTGTTGAGTGATCGGACAAATAAAGGTATACTTAATTGCGTAAACAATTCCAATATTGTTTTATTAATTATTTATGTGTTAGGGAAGAGAGAAATGGAGAAAGGAGGAGAGAGAGAGAGAGACACTTGCAGTGTTGCATCACCGCTTTTGAAAATATCACCTGTAGGTGGGGAGGAGACTTGAATGCACGTCCTCCCATATGGCAACATGTACATTCAATCAGCGCCACCTGGCCGCTAGTTAAAATATGTTCTAAAGTAGCTGTCCTTTCATTTTTAAAGGAAAAAATCAACTACAGTGTTTAAGAATTCTGATTTATTGCATCTTTGCAAGCTTTTGGTAAAATATTGTTATTATTATGCAAGCGTTTACTTATTTATTTATTCATTTATTTTGTCAGCAGAGTTATTGCTGGGCTTAATGCCTGCAGGACATACACATTGTGCCTAACCATTTGTCTTTTCCTTTTTTTTCTTCATTGGAAAAATAGATATTGAGAAAAGAGATAAAGAAAGTGACACCAGAAAAACTGCTTCGCTGCTCCTGAAATGAAGGTGAGAAGAGGCTTGAATCTGGATTCCCAAGCACAGTAATATGAGCTTTCAAACAGGTGTGTCACTGGCCATCCTATCATTTTATTTATTTTTTGCTTTATTTTTTTATATTTCTTTCTTTCTTTATTTTCCTTTTTGTTGCCCTTGTTGTTTTATTGTTGTAGTATTATTGTTGTTGTTGTTGGCTAGGACAGAGAGAAATGGAGAGAGGAGGGGAAGACAGAGAGGGGGAGAGAAAGATAGACACCTGCAGATCAGCTTCACAGCTTGTGAAGCAACTCCCCTGCAGGTGGGGAAGCGGGGTTTGAACCCAGATTCTTATGCTGGTCCTTGTGCTTGGCGCCATAGATGCTTAACCCATTGTGCTACGCCCGACTACCCTATCATTTTATTCTTATCTTCAAATTATTTTATTTATTTTAAAAAATATTGTTATCTTTATTTATTTGTTAGAGACAGCCAGAAATTGAGAGGAAGGGGGAGACAGAGGAAGAAAGAGACACCCGCAGCCCTAGGCTTCACCACTCACAAAGCTTTTCCCCTGTACGTGGGGACTGAGGGCTTGAACCTGAGTCCTTGCACATTGTAAAGTGTGTGCTCAACCAGGTGTGCCAGCACCCGGCCCTTCCTTAATTTTTTTTAATTAAAATTTTAGACAAAAAAGAGGGAACAGGAGTTTTATACCTAGGATTAAACCCAGCACCTCGAACATGCAAGTCCTAAACTGTCTCTACTAAAACATGTTCCCAGTCATTGTTCTATTTTTTTAAATCACATTAATATATTTATTTACTTATTATTGATAGAGTCAGAGAGAAATTTAGAGGGGAAGGGGAGATAGGGAGAGAGACAGAGAGACACCTGCAGCCCTGTTTCACCACTTGTGAAGCTTTTACCCTGCAGGTGGGGACGAGGACCTTAGACCTGAGTCCTTGGTCCTTGCTCAGTGTAATGTGGGCACTGAACCAGGTGTGCCACTGCCTGGCCCTTGCTCTTTTTTCTTCATATAAATCATTTCAATAGCTACATAGTGATGTCTATTGTGGCTTCAGTTAATTTTTAAAACCTAGTAACAATATCGACCATGCAACTGAAATTTAAAACCTAATTTGAATGTTTACAAAATAGCTCAATTTATAGTGTGCTACTTTGCCATGAGTATGACACGCAGGGCAGTACTTTATTATGATCGTGACTGCACTGAAGGAAGCTTTAGTGTTGCAGCCTCTTTCACTTCTTCTGCCTTTCTACTTCTCTTTCTGTCACTATCTAAAATAAATAAATACATAAATAATAAATAAAATGAAAATATTTTGAGTATGTCTTCCTTCCTTCCTTCCCTCCTTCCTGCTTTCTTTCTTCATTTCTTTCTTCCTGTTGCTTCTAGGGTTATCGATGGGGCTCGGCGATCACACTAAAAAAATGGTCTCCCCTCCTCTGCCAATTTTATTTGATAGGACAGAGAGAGAAGTTGAGAGGGAAGAAGGAGATAGAAAAGGAGAAAGAGGGAGTTGGGCAGTAGCCCAGAGGGTTAAGCATACACGCAAGGAGGACCAGCTTAAGGATCTCCGTTGGAGCCCCCAGCTCCCCACCTGAAGGGGAGTTGCTTCACAGGGGGTGAAGCAGGTTTTAGGTGTCTTTCTCTCCCCCTCTCTGTTTTCCCCTCCTCTCTCCATTTATGGCCTATCTAACAACAACGACATCAATAACAACAACAGTAATAACTACAACAATAAAAAAAACAAGGGCAACAAAAGGGAAAATAAATAAATATAATAAAAAAAAAGAAAAGGAGAAAGACACCTACAAACCTGCTTCACTGCTTGTGAAATGTCTCTCTTCCATGTGGGACTTGAACTTGGATCCTTGACATAATACTATGTGTACTTAACAGGGTGCACCATCACCACCACTTGGCCCCCACACTGACTTTTTTAAAAAACAATTTATTTATAAAAAGGAAACATTGACAAAACCATAGGATAAGAGGGGTACAGCTTTGCACAATTCCCACCACCAGAACTCTGTATCCCATTCCCTCCCGATAACTTTCCTATTCTTTATCCCTCTGGGAGCATGGACCCAAGGTCATTGTGGGATACAGAAGGTTGAAGGTCTGGCTTCTGTCATTGCTTTCCCTCTGAACATGGGGGAAGCCCTAGTGGGGAAGGGCTCTGGGGAAGCGGAGCTCCAGGACCCCACATTGACTCTTATGGTAGTTGTTAATTCTCTCTGCATTTTTTCTTCCATTTATTTTCAGTTAGGGAGATGTGGTTTTTTTTTTTTTTTACCTCAAGGAATGTGTTTGAACTGAAAACATAAAGTATTTTAAAAATTCACTGGCTTTCTTGTCCCAAATTTAAACCTCTAGATAACAAATTTTGGAAAAAAATCATGCTTCTTCCACTTTAGAGGATTTCCCCAGAACAAAAAGTACAGACCTTTGTGTTATCCTCAAAATTAAATATGTGTCCTCTCTAGTTTGAAGTATATCCTTTTCCCCAAGTCAGAGTTGATCAATCCTGACTGCAGATATATTGTTATCTACTAATACAGTAATACTGAGGAGAACACTAAATAATGGAGCATTAAGTGGAGATGATTTAAATGAATGAATTTTAATAAAATATTCTCAAAGAGAAATTTCAAATTGGGTTGGCATTTAATCTGTGTATAGCTCTGGGTAGGATGATCATTTTGACAGTGTTAAGTCTTCTTCTTCTAGCATTTGCTCTTCTTCCGTAGCCAGTCAACAGCATCAGGTTGAGCCTGATGTAAAGTTTCGAGACCTCCTTTGAATCTGGAGAGGTGGCAGTCGTTGACTATGTAGGTCATAGTCTGTCTGGAGCCGCAGGGGCAGTTCGGGTTGTCTCTGGCTCCCTAGCGATGGAACATAGCGGCGCACCGGCCATGGCCTGTTCGATAGTGATTGAGGAGGGCCCAATCATAACGTGCTAGGTCAAAGCCGGGTTGATGCTTGCAGGGGTCTGTGATGAGGTGTTTGTTCTTTTTTTTTTTTAAAATTTGTTTTATTTATTTTATTTTAACGAGAGCAAGAGACACAGAGAGACCAGAGCATTGCTCCACTCTCGTTTATGGTGGTACTGGGGATTGAACCTGAAACCCCAGAGCCTTCAACATGAAAGACTTTTACATAACCATTATGCTGTCTCCCCAGCCCGAGGTGTTTGTTCTTTACCTCAGCTGACTGTTAAGTCTTCTAATCTATGTGCATGAACACAGTATATTTCTATTTCTTTTTGTATCTTTTTATTTACTTTAATAGTGGTTCATAATTTTCAGTGTACATATCTTTCACTACTTTTAACTTTATTATTTGTTAACTTTATTCCTAGATTCTTGATGTCTTTTACTGTTATAGTAAAAAGGATCAATTTCTGAATTTCTTCTTCTAGGTCAGTGTTTGCAGAGAGGAAGAATGCCACTGATTTTTTTATATTGATTTTCTACTGGATTCTTGTGGATTTTCTACACATATTATCACATCATCTGCAGATAGTCTTAGTTGTATCTTTCTCTTTTAAAGATTAGATGTAAGTATAGATCAATTTATATATTTATAAGGAGCTGAAATGAAAATTATCAACAGTTACTTAAGTTAAATGACAGAAAAGTGAACACAAAATTCTCTTACTAGAAATAAGTCTTTAAGGGGCTGGGTGGTGGCACACCTAGTTGAGCACATATTACAGTGCTAAAGGACCTGGGTTCAAGCCCCCAGTCCCCACCTGCATGGGGAAAGATTTACAAGTGGTGAAGCAGTGCTGCAGGTGTCTCTATCTCTCTCTATCTCCCCTACCCTCTCTATTTCTGGCTGTCTCTATCCAATAAATAAAGATAATTAAAAAAATTAAAAAGAAAAAAGAAATGTCTTTAAAATGTCCTATATTTTACAAAATTAATAAAGATTACTTTAACAATTGCCATGGACCACCTCAGTGGATGAGCAGCAGGAGGGTCTGGGGTCTTGAAGGCAACCTCCCAGGTATGTCAGGAGTTGGCACGAGGGAGAACAGATAGACACCACACTCTATTGGAGGGTGAATCTGGACTCATTTTAATAGTGAAACTGCATTAGCTTTTATACTTTTTTTAGGTTACATTCAGGTTGCCTAAACAACCAGCTTAGTCTTGTGGCTTTGGCAGGCTACATGTTACTCCCCTATAACTGTAAAGAATGGTACAATGCTTAGTATCGCCCTCTTCTCAGGGGAGGTCATACCCAGAATTGTTTTTGACTTTTGCAGAGGGTTATTTCTATCATTAATCTTCTATGGGGGGCAAACGGATCTTTGCCTAGTCGTGGACCACTGCTCATCTAGGTCTGGTACAGTTTAACTATTAATCTTTCTTTGTTTAAATACGTCAACTTGTACCAGGGAGGCCTCAATCTCTGCATTCTTTCTTTGAGGGGCAAGTCATAACATGACTTCTTTTGTCCGTCTATGTTGACTCACCTTCCCCACTTTCATAATGTAAGTTTCAAATATGCCCCTGTGTAAGGGAGAGGGGGTGCTTCTGATTCTCCATTCCAACCAGGCACTGCCAAAGTGTTATTAATCAATTGTGACAGTATAATTATTTGTAACAATAACAGGGGGAGAATGCGTCATCCCACTCTTGTCCTTTCTGCCCAGCTTCTTTGAAGTCTGAATGCAGGTCCAGAGGAGATGACCATGTCAGGCTCCCTGACGTTCGTGATGGGGCGGCGCAAACAATTGCTTGAGACTATTGTTTCCAACATTCTCGATTGTTCATCTGATTTTTCTTAAACAGTGCCGCATTAGAATTTTGAAAGTATTGACTGATAATGTGGAGAATCCATGAAACTAAAAAATATTTTTTGGTTAAAAAAGAAAAATAATGCAGTCAATTACTTTATTTTCTTCTTCTTCTTCCACTTCTAGCGTTTGCCCTTCTTCCGTAGCCAGTCAACAGCATCAGGTTGAGCCTGATGTAAAGTTTCGAGACCTCCTTTGAATTTGGAGAGGTGGCAGTCATTGACTATGTGGGTCATAGTCTGTCTGGAGCCACAGGGGCAATTCGGGTCGTCTCTGGCTCCCCAGCGATGGAACATAGCAGCGCACTGGCCATGGCCTGTTCGATAGCAATTGAGGAGGGCCCAATCATAACGTGCTAGGTCAAAGCTGGGTTGACGCTTGCAGGGGTCTGTGATGAGGTGTTTGTTCTTTACCTCAGCTGACTGCCAACTCTGTTTCCAAGAGTCTGGTACAGAGAAGTTCAGTGTAGGCGTAGGGGACCAGATTGGGTGACGAGACGTCAAGCGTTGGACAGGGTGGGCGAAGATATCCGCGTATATTGGCAGGTCCAGTCGAGCGTAGATGTGGGAAATGAACTTAGATGATGCCGCATCCCGACAAATATCTGGCGGGGCGATGTTGCTAAGAACTGGCAGCCATGGAACCGGGGTGGAACGGATGGTTCCAGAAATTATCCTCATGGAGGAATATAATTTGGAATCGACCAAGTGGACATGGGGGCTACGGAACCATACTGGGGCACAGTATTCTGCAGTGGAATAGCATGATGCCAGAGATGATGATCATAGTGTGGAAGCGCTCACACCGCATGAGGAGCTGGCCAGTCTAGCAATGATGTTATTCCTCGTGCCCACCTTTGCTGCAGTTTTTATGAGATGTTTGTAAATGACAGAGTGCGATCGAGAGTAATGCCAAGATAGACTGGCTGGGCTTCATGCCGGATTCTCGTACGGCCAAGCTGCACATTAAGCTCACGCGAGGCCGAGGCATGGTGTAGATGGAAAACAGATGATACCGTTTTTGCAGTGCTAGGGATTAGTCGCCATTTTTTACAGTAATCAGATATCAGAGACATGTCTTTCGTGAGTGTTTCCTCGAGGATGTCGAACTTGGATGCCTGAGTTGCACAGCAGATGTCATCGGCGTAGATGAACTTCCTTGAAGAAGTTTCTGGGAGGTCATTGATGTAAATATTAAATAGCGTAGGAGCCAGAACAGAGCCCTGGGGGAGGCCACTTGAGACAGGTCTCCATCTGCTAGACTTGTCACCCAGATGCACCTGGAATCTTCTGTTTTGGAGAAGAAACGATATCTTCTATATCAAAGATCAGAATTACCAAATGCAGAATATTATTTAACCAAAGATGTTATTTGACAAGCTTTTAAAAGCCATTATTGATGTTGACTTCTTTTAGCTATTTTTTTCGCATGTTGATGTAAATATAAGCATAGAATCTTGAAGCCGAACATTCATTTCTGTATGAGGAAATTTTATGATTGAAAGGTAGTAATTTCTAGAAACATTGACTTTGGATTAGAGCTACAATCTAATTTTGTCATACAATGTTTGAATTTCAGAATAGCTCCTATAACCTCTTCAGGCTTCATTTTTCTTAAAAAGTAATATGAGAAATGTTTTCGGTAATGCCTTTAAAGTATTTTGCACAAAATTTTGCATGTACTAAGTGCTGTACTGCTTAGCTATTAAACTAGTCATTATAGGCTAATTTCATTAACTAATGATGATTTCAATGACAGAAAAAAATCATTTATCTGGAGGCAGTGAAGCAGGTCTGCAGGTGTCTATCTTTCTCTCCCCCCCTCTGTCTTACCCTCCTCTTTCCATTTCTCTCTGTCCTAGCCAACAGTGATGACAACAATAATAAATACAACAATAAAAAAGAAAGTCTCCTCTCCTCTCCCAGATCAACTAGGAATACCAAAGGAGACCACCTGGGACCAAAACAAGACAGGACTAGAACGACTTCAGGAACCCACCAAATCATGGTGAGTGCAAACACGTGTGGCTGGTGGACAGAAAGGAGCCTAGGGGGAGATTAAGTAGCTGGTAACAGCCCAGCACTTTATCAGTTGAGACACCACCACCAGTCTGTTCCACCAACAAGGGACGGCTGAAAGGAGGAGAGGATGCCCGTGAGATTCACCAAGTGCAACGCTGAGTCTCCATTGCTACTGCCCTCAGAATCTGGAGCAGTGGCTGGGAGGCCCGGGGCTGAAACCAGGGGGCAGAGATCTAACCTGGAAAAGCAGGAGAATACCTATCCCTAGGTGGCATAGTGGTGGGCCTGTGAAAGTCTCTTTGCATAACCACTGGATTATCTCTGCCACACTCTGCTTTATCTCTTGGTCAGGAGTCAGTGATTAAGCTAAGAAGCCTACTTATAGTTTAAAAGCCTTCAGGCTCCCATTGCTTACAGGGAAGAAAAAGCACAAAGAGGCTTTTAAGCTACTGAGCTTCAAATCAGGGATTAAAATACTATTGAAACAACTGTTAACTTGTATGAAAACCATACAAAAGATCAACGAAAGTAAATCTTGGTTCTTCAAAAGAGTGAACAAAATCAACAAATGTTTAGCAAGACTCACAAAACAAAAAGGGTTGTATTGTTAAGTGGGAATCTGGGGAATGTTATGCATGTACAAACTATTGTATTTACTGTTGAATGTAAAACATTAATTCCCCAATAAAGAAATAAATTATTTAAAAAAAGACATAGTTATATAAAATAATGTCAAAGAAAAAAAAAAAGGGAGAAGACCCAAATAAATTGGATACTAAATGAAAGAGGATATATCACAACAGACCCTGCAGAAATTCAGCATATCATGCGAGGCCTCTAGGAACAACTATATGCCACCAAGCTAGAGAACTTGGAAGAAATGGACCATTTCCTAGACACCTACCAACTTCCAAAACTAAGAAAAGAGGAAGTAGATAACATGAGCAGGCCCATCACAGCTAATAAAATTGAAACAGTTATCAAAAATCTTCCCAAAATAAAAGTCCTGGACCAGATGGTTTTACAAACGAATTCAACAAAACCTTCAAAGAAGAACTAATACCTCTCCTTTTAAAAGTCTTCCATAAGACTGAAGACACTGGAATACTCCCTGCCAGCTTCTATGAAGCCAACATCACTTTGATACCAAAAACAGACAAGGACACAACCAAAAAGGAAAACTACAGACCAATATCTCTGATGAACATAGATGTTAAAATACTGAACAAAATTCTAGCCAACCGGATACAGCAGTATATTAAAATTTTTGTTCATCATGACCAAGTGGGGTTTATCCCAGGCATTTAAGGATGGTTTAATATACGTAAATCAATCGACTTGATCCACCACATCAACAAAAGCAAGGCCTAAAATCACATGGTCATATCAATAGATGCAGAGAAAGCCTTTGACAAAATACAACATACCTTTATGATCAAAACACTACAAAAAATATGAGTAGATGGAAAATTTCTGAAGATAGTGGAGTCTATATATATCATACCTATAGCTAACATCATACTCAATGGTGAAAAACTGGAAGCATTTCCCCTCAGATGACATAATAGACAGGGCTACCCACTATCAGCATTACTATTCAACATACTGTTGGAAGCTCTTGCCATAGCAATCAGGCTGGAGCAAGGAATTAAAGGCATACAGATTGGAATAGAAGATGTCAAACTCTCCCTATTTGCAGATGACATGATACTATACATAGAAAAACCTAAGGAATCCAGCAAGAAGCTTTTGGATATCATCAGGCAGTACAATAAGGTGTCAGGCTACAAAATTAACATTCAAAAGTCAGTGACATTCCTCTATGCAAACACTAAGTTAGAAGAAGTTGAAATCCAGAAATCAATTCCTTTTACTATAGCAACAAAAACAATAAAATATTTAGGAGTAAACCCAACCAAAGAAGTTAAAGATATGTATACTGAAAATTATGAGTCACTACTCAAGGAAATTGAAAAAGACACAAAGAAGTGGAAAGATATTCCATGTTCATGGGTAGGAAGAGTAAACATAATCAAAATGAATATACTACTCAGAGCCATCTACAAACCTAATGCTATCCCCATCAAGATCCCAAGCACATTTTTTAGGAGAATAGAACAAATGCTACAAATGTTTATCTGGAACCAGAAAAGACCAAGAATTCCAAAACAGTCTTAAAAGAAAGAACAGAGCTGGAGGCGTCACACTTTCAGCTCTAAAATTGTATTATAAGGCCACTGTCATCAAAACTGCTTTGTACTGGAACATGAATAGACATACTGACCAGTGGGATAGAACTGAGAGCCCAGAAGTAAGGCTGCACGCCTATGTACATCTAATCTTTGACAAAAGTGCCTAGACTATTAAATGGGGGAAGCAGAGTTTCTTCAACAAATGGTGTTGGAAAAAATGGGCTGAAACATGCAGAAGAATGAAACTGAACAATTACATTTCACCAAATACAAAAGTAAATTCCAAGTGGATCAAGGACTGAGATGTTAGACCACAAACTATCAGATACTTAGAGGAAAATATTGGCATGATTCTTTTCTGCATAAATTTTAAAGACATCTTCAATAGGAATCCAATTACAAAGAAGACTAAGACAAGTATAAACCTGTGGGACAACATCAAATTAAAAAGCTTCTGCACAGAAAAAGAAACCAATACCCAAAGAGACCCCTCACAGAATGTAAGAAGACCTTAACATGCCATTATCACATAAGAGGCTAATAACAAGAATATATGAAGAACTTGCAAATCTCAACAACAAGACAACAAATAACCCCTTCCAAGAATGGGGGGAGGACGTGGACAGAATGTTCACAGGAGAGATCTAAAAGGCTGAGAAACACATGAAAAAATGCTCCAAGTCTCTGATTGTCAGAGAAATGTAAATCAAAACAACAATGAGATACCACTTCACTCCTGTGAGAATGTTATACATCAGAAAAGGTAACAGCAACAAATGCTGGAGAGGTTGTGGGGTGAAAGGAACCCTCCTACACTGCTGATGGGAGTGTAAATTGGTCCTGCCTCTGTGGAGAATAGTCTGGAGAACTCTCAGAAGGCTAGAAATGGACCTACCCTATGATCCTGCAATTCCTTTCCTGGGGATATATCCTAAGGAACCCAACACACCCGTCCAAAAAGATCTGTGTACACATATGTTCTTGGCAGCACAATTTGTATTAGCCAAAACCTGGAAGCAACCCAGGTGTCCAACAGCAGTTGAGTGGCTGAGTAAGTTGTGATATATATATATAGTGGAATACTATTCAGCTATAAAAAATGGTGACTTCACTGTTTTCAGCCCACCTTGGATGGACCTTGAAAAATTCATGTTAAGTGAATTAAGTCAGAAACAGAAGGATGAATATGGGATGATCTCACTCTCAGTCAGAAGTTGAAAAACAAGATCAGAAAAGAAAACACAAGTAGAACCTGAATTGGAATTGGTGTATTGCACCAAAGTAAAAGACTCCATGGTGGGTGGGTGGGGAGAATACAGATCCAAGAAGGATGACAGATGACCTAGTGGGGGATTGTATTGTTATATGGAAAACTGGGAATGTTATGCATGTACAAACTGTTGTATTTACTGTTGAATGTAAAATATTAATTCCCCAATAAACAAATAAAAAAAAGAAAATTATTTATCTGGACAAACAGAACAAATATTTAATAGCACTTTAGAACTTTTTTTTGCAAAAAATCTAGGATCTTTTAATTTATTTATTTTCCCTTTTTGTTGCCCTTGTTGTTTTTCATTGTTGTTATAGTTATTGTTGATGATGTCGTTGTTGTTAGATAGGACAGAGAGAAATGGAGAGAGTAGGGGGAAGACAGAGAGGGGGAGAGAAAGATAGACACCTGCAGACATGCTTAACCACCTGTGAAGCAAATCCCCTGCAGGTGGGGGAAGATGTAGGATCTTATGATAAGTAGAGGTACAAGGTTTTGGGAGATACTTTTTACTAAACTCTATCCCATACAGACTTCCAAGAATAGGGTATACATATTATTCACATGTGTTTGCTTAAACCAGAACACCTCTCAGCTCTGCCTTCTGGTCATGCTGATTATGGTCATGCTGTGGACTGAATCTGAGATCTCGGAGCTGCACATGATAAAATTGTTCTCTATTGCCATTCTGCTATGTGCCAATTTGGAACCCATCTTCTTAATACCAACTTAGCCTAGCATATTGTGCTGCTATGAACATAGGTATATACAAATCTTTTTGGAAGAGTGTGTTGGGTTCTTTAGGATATATCCCCAGGAAAGGAATTGCAGGATCATAGGGCAGGACCATTTATAGCCTTCTGAGAGTTCTTCAGACTGCTCTCCACAGAGGTTAGATCAATTGACATTCCCACCAGCAGTCAATTGAAAGGAGGGTTCCTTTCACCCCACAACCTCTCCAGCATTTGCTCCTGTTACCTTTTCTGATGTATGACATTCTCACGGAAGTGGAGTGGTATCTCATTGTTGTCTTTATTTGCATTTCTCTGACGATCATAGAGATCATACACTTGGAACACTTTTTCATGTGTTTCTCTGCCTTTGGATCTCTCCTGTGGTGAATATTCTGTCCATGTCCTCTCCCCATTTTTGGATGGGGCTATTTGTTTTCTTATTGTTGAGTTTGGCAAGCTCTTTATATATTTTGGTTATTAAACTCTTGTCTGAGTATGGCATATAAAGATCTCCCATTCTGTGAGGGGTCTCTTTGTTTGGGTATTGGTTTCTTTTGCTGTGCAGAAGATTTTTAATTTGATATAGTCCCATAGGTTTATACTTGCCTTAGTCTTCTTTCTAATTGGATTTGTTTCATTGAAGATGTCTTTACAATTTATATGGAAAAGAGTTCTGCCAGTATTTTCTTCTAAATATCTGATAGTTTGTGGTCTAACATCCATGTCCTTGATCCACTTGGAATTTACTTTTGTATTTGGTGAAATATAGTGTTTCATTTTTATTCTTCTGCATGATAAGATAATTTAAGTCCACATCACTTCCACCACCAAAGTTCTGTTACCCAATCCCTACCTCCCACAGTTTCAAAATTATTATTATTTATTATTTACTTTCCCTTTTGTTGCCCTTGTTTTTTTGTTATAGTTATTATTATTGCCCTTGTTGTTTCATCATTGTTGTGGTTATTATTATTGTTGTTATTGATGTCATTGTTGTATAGGACAGAGAGAAATGGAGAGAGGAGGGGAAGACAGAGAGGGGGAGAGAAAGAGAGACACCTGCAGACCTGCTTCACCGCCTGTGAAGCGACTCCCCTGCAGGTGGGGAGCTGGGCTCAAACTGGGATCCTTAAGCTTGTCCTTGTGCTTTGCACCACCTGCGCTTAACTGCTTAACCACCCAAACCCCTCAAAATTATTTTATATCAGTGCATGCAAGATAGTTCACCTGAGAAGGTGCCAGTTTGCCATGTGCATGACCTAGGCTCAGGCCTGGCCCCATTGAACTAGATGCTTCAGTGCTATGGCACCTTTCCCTTCCTGTCTCTGTGTTTCTCTCTCTCTGTCCCTCTCCTCCCTCTCCCTCTCCCTCTCCCTCTCCCTCTCCCTCTCCCTCTCCCTCTCCCTCTCCCTCTCCCTCTCCTTCTCCCTCTCCCTCTGCCTCTCTGCCTCTCTCTCTTTCTTAACTTTAGATAGGCAGAGAGTGAGAGTGTCTCTCTCTCTTAACATTAGATAGGCAGAGAGTGAGAGTGTCAGAGACTACAACACTGGAGGGCCGACAGCATTGCTCTTGGTGAAGCATGCACATTACCTTCATGCACAAGTATGGCGTGGTTCAAGCTCTGCTTGCTCTCCACTTGTAGGGTAGGGACACTTCATGAACACTGAAATAGTTCTGCAGTGTCTATACTTCTCTGTCCCTCTCTATCCCTGCCCCACTCCCCACAACTATCATTTTCTTTCTTTCCTATCCAATGAAATACAAAGGAAATCAAAAAGAAAGAAAGAAAAAAAAAGGCAGTCAGCAGCAGTAGATTTATAGTGCCAGTCCCAGTCCCAAGCCCCAGCGATAAAAGCAAACACCAAAATAATAAATAAATAAATAAATAAATAAATAAATAAATAGCATTGAAATTTCCTTCAGTGTGGAGGAAAGTAGGTTCCAGACTCAAACCTGGATCTGCACTTGGCAAAGCAACACTATCTCTAAGTGAAGTATTTCACAATACTTCTATGCTTCTTTTCTATCTGAAAAACAATAGACCTGGAGTAATGAAGCCCTGGAAATAAGAAAACAATAATAAAACATAAATTTATTGTATTTTCTATTACTTTAAAGTTGTGTGCATATGTTTTTACTAATACTGTAATTAAAGGATGCTTAAGTAATCAAACAATAAGAAAATATGAGTTTGAGACAGAAATATGTAATAAAAGTATTTTCATATTCTTTACTAAGAAGACAAGTTTGTGTAGGACTTTATCAAAATTCTTCTTTCAAAGAAAAAGTGAAATATATTTTTACATAGGGGCATGGGTAAGAGAGATGGATTCATGAGAATAAAGCTGAGACTTGTGTAACATAAGCTAATGGGATTTTAGAACTAAGAGATTTTAAATGTAATGCTTTTATTTTAACAAAAAATATTCTGAGGTTAGACATCTGAAGAAATTGTTCTCTTATATTCAAGGTTAGACAGTTATTAAGGTTAAGCCAGGTCTCGAAGGATAGGATTGAATGATTTCGGGTAAACATTTTTAGATACTTGGAAGTCTGTGAGCAGAGGACAGAGAGTATAATGTATTGAATGATACCAACTGGGATAGCTATAGATAAAGTTTGTAGGAAGAGACTTGAGATGTAGGGTTTTATATAATTAACAAACACACAACAAATAGGATATGCTGATGCAATGTGGATAAATACACGTTTTTCTTTTCCTCCTTAAATCTAGGCAAAAATACCATCAACTACCACCCTCACTTTATTGCCTTGGGGATGCCCAGAGCCCACACTCAAATTCTGCATATTTCTTGAAGGCTGAATGTCATGTGAACTCTATCCTTGGATTACCTTCGAATTAGTTTGGGTTGGGAGTTGCCTTGCCATCGTCTCAGTGACCTGTGTATGTCAGTGCTTCCTCTGTGGATGATGATTTCTACATACCCAGCGACAAACATGTATACACAAACTTTGGGGGATCTCAGAGTCTTGTATACCAAGTCTCATTTCCCAAATAAATTAATTTTGTCATTTTTCATTGTATCTTAAAAGACACAGGTATTCACATGTACATTAGATAGTATCTTGCATTCATTTGGAGAATATTTTACTCTAACTAGAAGATTAGGCTTTCCCAGTTTTGCACCTTGCAGGTCTTAATAACAAGCAAGGAAGAGTTTTGTCATACTTATAGATGAAGCCATTTAAAATATTTTATTTGTTCATCTTTCATTCATATATATATATATATATATATTCACAGAAATTATACAAATGGGTCAAATGCTTTTAAACATTATTTTCCATATAAATTGCATGTTTTTCTTACCACATATATAAAAAACAGATCTTTGTTTGGTGTATTGCATCAATATAAGGGTCTCAGGGGACGTAGGGAATGGGGAGGCTTTAAAGTCCTGATGCTTGACGGTGGAAGGTAACCTAGGCTGGGGTGAGAGTGTTTTGCAGAAAACTGAGAAATTTTGCACATGTATTAACAACTGTGTTTCTTGTAAACCATTAGTCCCCGCAATAGAAAGAAATCAATAGTATTTTATATATATTAATGAGAGATATAAAGACGATTGATTGATAGATAATTGATGAGAGATAGATGGATTTATGATAGGCCAAATATATGACATTTTAACTGTACCTGTGCTATTGTCTCTTTCTCTTTTCCTGTTTCTTCCTGAAAAAGTCAGTCTGGAGCAATGGTGACCACCCTGCTCCACCTCCATATATATTTATATATATACTAAAAGATACTGATTATACTATTTTTGGAAGACTCACTAACTAGTATTCTAGACCTATAAGATAATCATATAGTCATTGTTTAAACTAATGTGAGCCTTTGTTAAAGTGGACACATCCATATTAAAATAAAACTATATTTATGCATTTCCGTTCTTCAATTTTTCCTCCCAATTTATATTAATTTTATATTATAAAGATTTTAAACTTCAAATTAATTATAGTTCTCACTTGCTGTACTTGGTGAGTTATACTTTTACCTGTCCATGAATTACATTCTTTTTTTTTTTTACTACACTTTAAATCACATTATTGAGACAAACAATGGCTTATAGTACAGCTGTTGACACAAAAATTACAACTGCTCATCTCTGGGATACATTTCTGCGAAACACTCTCGCCCCCAGTTTAGGTCCTTATCTATCATCATGCACCAGGACCTCCAATCCATTCCCTCCCTCCCCCTCCATCCCTAGAGTCTTCATAATTTAAGAAAGCAGGGCATGAAGGTAAAACAAAGTATCCCTTGAACTGGTTTCCATGCTTTGCCTCCTGGGCTTGCTGGGCTCTGTGCTTGCACTGCAAATCCACTGTGCCCATCAGCCATTTTCTTCCCTCACATGCCCACCCACCCTCCATTTTATTCCATAGGACAGAGAAAAATAGGGGAAGGGAGCCAAGAAATAGAGGGAGAGAGATGGACAGACACTTGCAGACCTACTTTACCGCTTGTCAGGTATCCCACTTACAGGTGGGGAGTGGAGGCGCAAACCCAGATCCTTGTGTTGGTCCTTGCACGTAGTATTATGTGTGCTTAACCCAGTGCGCCACTGGCAGGCCCCCTCTCCTTTGCATTTGACAAATGGAATGTCTTCCTGGAGTCATAAGTGCATTTGGCTATTCACTGTTATTGTTTAATATGAATGCATACTAGTATTTGCAGTATATTTCAGATTTTTACCACCTTTATGTTTGGATGAAGTATTTATTGGGAAATATGTATTTTTTTAAATCTATGTAGCTACTGTTTTGTATCATCCAGGGCACCTGTGTGCTTCTAAGGTTTCCTCCGATACATTTATGCTCCACTTAGTCTGAATTCTGACCCCCTTCTGTCTATTTTAGTGGGAATTTAAGGGTGAGGGTGGATGTTCAGCTTCACTGAGGAGTGGGGGGTGGGATATGGGATGGGGTACAGTATTTGGTGGTGGGAATTCTGTTTGTGTACACTCCTATTAACTTGTAGTCATATAAATCACTACTTAATATGAGAGGGGAAAAATTTGACTGAATGTCTTAAACTTTTTATTTTTATATTTATATATTTTTTTTATTTAAGAAAGGAGACATTAACAAAACCATAGAATAAGAGGGGTACAGTTCCACAATTCCCATAACCCGATCTCCACATTCCACCCCATCCCCTGATAGCCTATTCCCATTCTCTATCTCTCTAAAAGTATGGATCCAGGGTCCTTGTGGGTTGCAGAGGGTGGAAGGTCTGGCTTCTGTAATTGCTTCTCCACTGAACATGGGCGTTGACTGGTGGATCCATACTCCCAGTCTGTCTCTCTCTTTCCCTAGTAGGGTGGGGCTCTGAGGAAGTGGAGCTCCAGGACACATTGATGGGGTCGTCTGTCCAGGGAAGTCTGGTCAGCATCTTGTTGGCATCTGGAACCTGGTGGCTGAAAAGAGAGTTAACATACAAAGCCAAACAAACTGTTGAACAATCATGGACCTAATGACTGGAATAGTGCAGATGAGGTGTTGGGGGTATTCCCTGCATGCTCTTGTGTACTTCTGCTTTCAGGTATATATTTTTCCCCTAGTTTATGGGCACGTGTGAACCTATGCTCTATCTCAGGGGACCTGGACTATATCTATGTTTGGGGACTTTATTGGGGGAGTGGAACACCTGGAATGGAATTAGAGAATATTATGAAAGGAAAGGTCTCACCCGAGTGATGAAGCTGAAGGGTTGTCATTCCACACCTGAAGTCTCTGGTCATAGTCTGAAGTGAAGCATGTTGTGGTGGCACTCATTGCGTTGATTAGGTTGCGATCCGCAGATGCAATATTATTTGATTTGAATTGAGAGCAGCATGTAGGAAAGTAAAAAAAACAAACAAACAACTTTTTAATGCACAGACCAAGGGCTGAGTTTTTGAAATGTTGGCTCTCTTAAAAGCTTAACCAGAGAGAACAGAAACAACCAGTGACATTACTCTATGAGACACAGCTATATATAAATAATGTCAGAGAACATAAATCATGGTGATGTTGCATATGATACAGCAACTCTTAACAGAGGGATTTTCAAAGTTAACCCAATTACCAAATAATTTGATTACAGCAATAACTAGTTATCTATTGCCTTCTTAAACCCTAAGACAGCAGGAACCTCTCGCTTCCTCTATAGTGCCTATATTTCCCCCAGTCCTGGAACCTCTAGGGTGGGGCTCTGGGCATCCCCAAAGCAATAAAATGAGGTAGTTAATGGTATTTTTGCCTAGATTTAAGGAAGAAAAGAAAACCATATATTTCTGCACACTGCATCAGCATATCCTGTTTGTTGTATGTTCGGTAATTGTATAAAACCCTCTGGCTTATATCTCAAGTCAGTGGGGATTTCTGCTATCTTAAAGAATGCAGAAATGTACATAAAATTGTTTTTTGGTGTCGATGTTAAGAGCTAACGGGTAAGGAGTGTTCATCAGAAACTCTCAGCATGTCTCTCTGCCTCCTACTTGCCTCAGTTACTTCCTCATTTGTTTTCTGTGTGGTTACAGTTCAATTTATCATTAAACTTAATAAATTCTGTATACTTAGCTTCTTTCTGTTTTTCATCTCTTGATTGTCCATGAACAGAATATTCCCAATATATCAAATACTAACATTTTGCATATATACGGTGGGCTTCCTTCTACTAAAATCCTGTATATTTTTTCTAGCACTTACTGTTCTGTGATTCCTTGAGGAAGAAGTTATTGTTTTTTTTTTTTAAGGATTTATGTACTCTACATGTTAATAGTCTTGTGAAAATGTTTATAGTGCTGACCTCAGCAGTATTAAGTCTTATCAAGTCACATAAAAACCTCAGGAATTGTTATATTCATTTATTTATTGCAACTGACCTTCTACTTTCCATTTGTGGCATTTATGTATTCATTATATTAAGCTGGGAAGAAGAGTGGTACTGACTATGGCTCTACTTAGCCATCTCAAGTGAGAACCTAAGGCAATTTCAACCATTCTTGTTGATTGAAATTATTATTCTTCTGTGGGAAAGGAAAGGACTAGGTACAATCGTGCTAACAAATCTGCAGTTAATTCTAGTTGAAACGTCCTGTTATTTTCTAGGAAATTTGTAAAATGCTCAATAGAAACACCTGAAGAAATAGTAATTATTCTTGGCTTGTTCAGTTTTTTTTCTTTTGTCTGCTCACCAATACTATAGTTGACATATCTAATCTCACTATGTAAAGAAAACTGAATCTTAAGTTTAAAATAAAATCTTTATTCATGTACTTTTCTGGGAGAGTGAGAAGAGAATGAGAGCAGGAAACCAGACCACCACTAAGCTTTGGCATATGAGATGCAGAAGATTGAGTCCAGACTCGCAAACGTGTATGTGTTATATCACTAGCCTTGACATATATCTCCATCTCCATAAAGAATCTACATTTTACATTATTCTACTCTTGACCATAAAATGAAAGGGTATAAATAAGAATGCAAATATGTAGGAAGCAATGTGTTCATATGATCAGTTATTGATGAGTATTAAGTCAGATTTTATTTCTGTGAAATTAAACATGATGTAAATACAAGTAATAATTTATTTTCAAAACAAGTGATAGTTGCCTTTTTATTTTTCTTTTTTGTCAAATATTTTGTATATGGTGTTGAGAGAAACAGAGACAGAGACCGGAGCACTACTCAGGTCTGGCTTATGATGGGGCTGGGGTTGAAGCCTCAGGCATGAGAGTCTTTTGCTTAACCATTATGCTTTGTCCCCAGACCCTTAGTTACCTCTTTTTTTTCTATACTGAATGGCAAATGAAAAATCTATATATTATTCCTTATTGATTTTTGAGTTTTCTGCTTTAAAAAGTACTATAAACATACATTTTAGAATTTGATGGGTAGTATGTAAATATATATTTTGGTAGTCTAATGTACTTATAGTTCTCTCCCAAAGCTAGATAAGTGCTTTTTCTATATCTTCTTTTGAAAAGATTTGTATAATCACTGTTTAATGTAAAGCAGATAGACCTTTGTGAGAAACAAATGGAGACAAATAAGCTCATATTATTGATTCTTCAAGGTAAATAAATATATTGAGGACTCGTCTCTTCCTGAAAGAACTTTACAATCAAGAGGAGACAGATTTTAGTTTATACTTCCTGTGAGTTCTGTATATGACTCAATTGTCCTCTCAACCTCTTTTATTAGTATTTCACTCTCTTTGGGGTGAATTGACAGGTCTCAGCATCTGTAGAACTTACACATCCAAACTCACACTTGCTGGTAGTCTGCCTTGTAGAAATTCCTCTTTACTCTGCAACAGTTACTACTGTTCTATTTTTTATTTAGTGACTCAAAATGTTTGCTTTCATCTATGATTCAATTTGTTTAAGTTCAGTTCTCATCTGTATATTGTCCTTCTTCCCCAATGATATTTTTCCCCCTCTTTGTCCGTCTATTCTTTCTATTGATGTTTAGGACCATAAATGTGACCTAGTCATTTTAACTTCAATAATAATGATAATAAAAAATAAAGATTAGTAATGTGTCAGAAAAGCTTTCTATGTACTGCTACACTAGATTTCCACATATTGGGTATAACTCTTGAAGTTCATGAGCTCCTAACCTATATATCCATAGTTAGCTGCATTTTTCATAGTTTGATTATTTTGTGCAGCACTGAAAATTCCATTAGGTCATTTAGTGTTTTAAATGGAGTCATCTTAATGGATGCCTTTCAAAATATTAATACAGTGTCCCTGCTTTTATAAATGTCTAGTTGGGGGAGCACAATTGAGTTGAGTTGTTTGAGTCATTTTAAAATTCATTGAACATGGATCACTTTGGCAGATAGGATAGTTGAAGCTATGCAAAATAAATCCTTGTTACTTGAAGACAGGATATTTGGTAAGTATGGGGGGTGGGAAGCCTTTGTCCTAGATTAAAAAAAAAAAAACTATACCACCATAGAAAATGTATTCTCCATTTAGTTTCTTTCAAAAACGGCTAAATGGATTTAAATAGCTCAACCTATTGACTAGTTTTTTTTAGAAGACTGTGGAGATCATGCTGATCTAATTAGCAAAATTGCATGCTTTTTATATGCTATTTTCCTTTTTATTAGCCAATTGGAAATAATATATTATCAAAGGGAAACACATTTTTCTTTTTTATGTAGTACTTTTGCCCTATGCTCGCTAGCTTTGCTTCTTTGTTTCTATAATAAGCTTTTTGATTATGGACAAGCCCTTTAATTCTTTGATCCAGCTCACTTCCCTGGATCACAGAGATAGCACTCCACCCACCCTACTATTTGGTAAATTACTGTCCTTAGAAACTTAATGCCAACCTACAGCATTAAACCTGAAAGATTTAATGTACTCTGATAGAACTAAGCAAGATTTATTTGCACACAGTACTTTCCAGCAAGCTGAGAAAAAAAGAGCTAAATGAAAGTGTTGGTAAATTACTTAAATTGTAAAGGATCAGGATACTTTTATGCAGCATTGCTTGATAGCAGATCCGGAGTGTTTTGGATAGTTTTACTTAAACAACAGATTTCTAAACTGTTACTAAAATTGTTTCCTTGTGGCCATGACTTTTTGGCCACTGCTTAGCATAACTGACAAATCATTTGTATAATGAGCTCTTTCGATGCACCTCAAGTCCTGCTGATCAGAGTCAAGTACTTTCTGGTGCCTACTGGCCTTACTTACTTTTGGTCTCTAAACAAGTCCATTTCAAAATGTTCAAATGGACAGTACCGAAACTCTGTTCTCAAATCACGTATCAGAAAGTAAGCTGCTATCTTGGATGAACCTTGAAGAAAATCATGTTAAGTGAGTCAAGTCAGAAGCAAAAGGATGAATATGGGATGATCTCACTCACTGACAGAAGTTGGAAACAAGATCAGAAGGGAAAACACTAAGCAGAACTTGGACTGGAGTTTGGTGTATTGCACCAAAGGAAAAGACTGTCGGGGTTGAGGTTGTGGGGAGGGAGGGTTCAGGTCCTGGAACATGATGGCATCAGAGGACCTAGTGGGGGTTAAGGTGTTATGTGGAAAACTGGGAAATGTTATGCATGTGCTAACTATTGTATTTTACTATCTACTGGAAACGGTTAATCCCCAACAAAGAAAAAAAAAAATAGAAAATGAGCTGCTATACTTAACTAGAGATTTACTTGATTTAGAGACAGAGGTAACCCACTTCAGACATTCAAAAGTCCAAACAAAACTTTGTAGGTCCTCACATCTCTTTCTTTTACTATTATGACTGATTTGCATCTTTTTTAAAAAAGTGTACCACCATTTAAATATTGTTTATATGTTTTTTAAATATTGGGCTTGAATTCAAAAAGTAAAATTTTGAGAATATGAAAAATGATCTCTGAGGAAGAGGGGATATAATAATATGCATAACTAGTCTAACAGCTTGCAGTAATTTATTAGTATTCCATGTTTTTGATCAAAGACTTGACTGGTTTGACTTTATTAGAAAAATCTTATTCATATAATAATATGCTACAATATAATGTATTATGTATCAAGTATGATGATAAATACATATCATCAACGTTCTTTGTTTTTCATGGTATATGTTATGATGGGATTTTATAATGTTTTAAAGAGTTCTGAAATTTTTGGATACTCTAACAGTTTTAGTTTGAATTAACTTTGGGATTGATTTGTACTTCAAGCATTGTTTTACTAAATGCAAAAAATATAGATTGGATCATTGTTTTCAAGAAATAACCTTCAAATTGATAGGTTTGTGCTTGACCCTTGAACAGTTTTGGTCTACAGTGTTTATACTTGAAAAGCACCACTAAACCTAATTTAATAAAAATGTGAATTCATGGATCTCTAAGGGGACCTTCTCCCAGTAGCAAGCAAAAAAAAAATGACTCTTTTCTTAAATTATTTTTTAAATATTTATTTATTCCCTCTTGTTGCCCTTGTTTTATTATTGTAGTAGTTGTTGTATAGGATAGAGAGAAATGGAGAGAGGAAGGGAAGACAGAGATGGGGAGAGAAAGATAGACACCTGCAGACCTGCTTCACCACCTGTGAAGTGACTCCCCTGCAGGTGGGGAGCCAGGGCCTCTGAACCAGGATTTAAAAAATTATTTATTTAAGAAAGGAGACATTAACAAAACCATAGGATAAGAGGGGTACAGCTCCACACAATTCCCACAACCCAATCTCCATATCACATCCCCTCCCCTGATAACCTTCCCATTCTCTATCTCTCTGGGAGTATGGATCCAGGGTCCTTGTGGGTTGCAGAAGGTGGAAGGTCTGGCTTCTGTAATTGTTTCCTCGCTGAACATGGGCGTTGACTGGTCGACCCATATTCCCAGTCTGCCTCTCTCTTTCCCTAGTAGGGTGTGTCTCTGGGGAAGCAGAGATCCAGGACATATTGGTGGGGTCGTTAGTCCCTGGAAGTCTGGTTGGCATCATGCTGGCATCTGGAACCTGGTGGCTGAAAAGAGAGTCAACATACACAGCCAAACAAATTGTTGAACAGTTTATGGACCTAAAGGCTGGAATAGTGCAGGGTTTAATGTAGTGTAAAAAAATAATAATAAAAAAAACAGAGAGAGAGGGAGAGGAGAGAGAGAGAGACAGAGAGATGAGGCACCTGAAATACTGCTCCACCACTTGTGAAATACTACCCACCCCCACAGTTGGGAATCAGAGCTTGAACAGCTGTCAGCACACATTAGTAACGAGTGTGCTCTACAATAACGAGTGTGCTCTGCCACGTGAGTTACCACCTGGCCTCTGGAGTCTTTTACTTTATCTTACAGTTTTTCTCCTTGCTGAGATAAGAGTGTAGAAAAGATTGAATGCCAAGAATTTTACTGGACATTAGGTAGTTTTAGTTGTTTGCTGGAAGATTAAATACAGGTGATAACTTGGAAGTACCTTATTAATTGACTTCTCAGGAAGATATTGTTGCTGCAAATAAAAATTGAAATTAATACAGCAGACAGTAACATAAACTATATTTTGTGTAGTATTATCATATAATAAAATTGTATAGTGATTTGAAAATACAAAATGTATTTATAGTGCTATATAACACTACTTAGGGAGAGAGTATGAATGAAGATAAGACAATAAGTAGATGTATCAAACCAATATTTAGGAACTAGGGATAGAATGAGGGGAAGACATGGAAGAATGCTTAGAAGGCATTTCCAGAAGATTGAGATTAAAATGAAGAATGTTCAAGGTATTAGATACAAAAGAAGAAAAAAAAATCACGGGACCGCGTAGTGGTGCACCTGGTTGAGTGAACATGTGACAATGCGCAACCACCAGGTTCAAGACCCCAGTCCTCACCTGCAGGAGGAAAGCTTTGCAAATGGTGAAGCATGCCGGATGAGGTGTAGCCCCAGTAGGTTATTAGGGTAACCTGGAGGAGGAGGGACATCGTCTAAGAATGAAGAATGAGAGATGAGGGAGTTGATGCTGAATCAAGCTCAAGCAGACATCTCTGTAATACTTAAGCAGAACTTAATTTTTATAGTCTCATAAGGCTTAGATTACTAAAACGAAAATCCCCAAGGCTTTAGTCACTAAAATAAAAATCACCAAGGCTTTGATTATTAAAACAAAAGTCACCAAGTAAGAACAGCACAGGTAAGGAACACCTCCTGCTTTGTGAAACATTCACATTCCAGGGGCACTTTCCTCCCTAGAGATCACATCACAGTTTCTATGTTTTTTTTTTTGTTATTCCTGTACCTGTGTGCTAGGCAAACATCCTATTGATTAAGATTAATATTCTACTTGTATGTTTATGCCCTTCTCTTGCCCCTATGCATCAGAAGCCAATGGTTCATAGAAAGTTCAAGCTTGTTATGTTTCTAGGGGCCTTAAACAAATTGAGCAGCCCATTTTTCACAAAATCTGTTCCATTGTTTGATCAAGTTTTGCTTTGTTCCTTAGTGAGAAGGCATCAAGGTGGTGCTCACTATGTGACCTAGGTTCTTGTGTACTGTTCCTGCATAAGGAAGTGGGAGCATAGAGGTGGATGGTAGATTAGAAGGCCCATTGTATCTAGGCAGGTACCATACCCTTCCATTTATTAATTATGCTATGTAAGGTGGCCCCTCCACTGTGGGAACCACCAATCTTTCTCTGTATTTTAGGGGGAATACTAAAGAAAGTGGTGTAGATAAAGGGGAAAACTTTTTTTTTTCCTATTGGAGCCTCTTGAAAAATTCTGCATGACTGATATTGCTTGTTCCATTATGATCAATCTTACAGAGTACAGTGCAGGTTTTGTCATTATTTTTGTTATTGGTCAGGCTCTGAGCCCAGCCATAGGTAAATATGATTAAGACCACACAGAGCTTAATCCCAAGTCCTATACATGGCAAAGGGCGAGATGGCTTCAGTTTGGCCTGGAGAGTCCAGCCGTGCTGAACTGCCTGTGAAGCTGGTACCCTGTCAAGCAGCTCGCATGGCGGTGCCTGCACCAGAAGCAATGTTGCAGGTGTCTCTCTTTATCTCCCTCTCTATCAACCCCTTCCTTCTAGATTTCTGGCTTTCTCTATCCAGTAAATAAAATAAAGGTAATAAAAAAAACTAAAAAACTAAATATTTTTAAAAATTCACAATATTTTACCAGAAACTATTGAAATGCCAACCAAAAACAGATTAAAAACAGAACCACTATATTTACATAGACAGTGTCAACAAAGCCCAAATAATACATTTCCATCATTCTGGTGGCTGATGTCTCCTAAAGAAAGCATATTTCTATATTTGGTTTGGTACATTTAGCCAATTTTTCTTCTCATTTCCTGTGGGGAACATTCTGATAAAAAAAGCTTCTATATTCATAACTGGCTGGATGATAAGCTTTGGCATTGTGGAAGGTTCCATCTACTTTTAACAAGTGTGCCTGCTGAAACTTTGCAAGACATAACACGTACACCTAAATTCTATAAAAGCTAGTTTCAGTGTCCATTTATTGAATGGCCCTTTTCTTTTTTTTAAGTTTTTTAAAATTATCTTTGTTTGTTAATTGGATAAAGACAGTCAAAAATTGAGAGGAAAGATGATGATAGGAAGAGAAGACAGAGAGATACCTATGACCCTGCGTCACCACTTGTGAAGCTTTTCCTTCACAGGTGGGAACCAGGGGCTTGAACCTGGGTCCTTGTGCACTATAGTGTGTGCACTCAACCAGGTGCACCACCACCCAGCCCCCTAATGGCCCTTTTCTATAAGTTTTATTTTTATGTTTGTTTCTCTTTTCTAGTTTCACTCAAGATTGTGCTTACTTTTCAGTTTCTTTTTCTTTTTCTTTTTTTTACTGTGTTTTAAAGTAGGCTTCAAGGGAAATAAGATATCAGAAAGTGTGCATTTCTCTCATCGCCAGTCACTTAAAATCAAATCACATTAAGACAGAGTTTCAGTGCTGAATATCTTGGTTTATAATGTGGTTCACTAGGGCGCCAGGACTGAGCATGAGTTATGTTTCACCCTCCAAGAGGATGACTGACTAGTTTCCCACAGCAGTAGGCAGGGTACTGGGCTCCCAGTTTATTCAAGAACAATAGAATCCAACTGCAAAGAACCACATTGTGCCTTAGATCACCAAAACCACATAGCTTTTGGCTAGGCATTTCTCCTCTGAGCCTAGTTAGTGCAGTCATGACACGCCCCCAAGCAGTATTACTCATAGAAGTGGATGTGCAGGGCAGTTCTCTACCCACTTTATGACAGAATTGGCTAGTTTCAATTCATACCAGTCATCCACTCCATCCCTAATTGTACTGAAGATAGGGGAGTATCGATGAGAGTCAGAGCAAGAAAAAAAATATCTCAGAATGGGAGTTTGACTAGTAAAATCAACAAAGTTGGCAAGAAAATGTTGTCTATCTGATCTCACCAGTGTGTATTGGAGCCTCACCTCCCCAGAGCCCTACCCCACTAGGGAATGATAGAGACATACTGGGGGTATGGATCAACCTATCATAATCCATGTCCAGCGGTGAAGCAATTACAAAATCCAGACCTTCCACCTCTGCATCCTATAAAGATCTTTAGTTCATACTCCCAGAGGGATAAAGAATAGGGAAGTTTGCAAGGGAGGGGATGGGATGTGGAACTTTGGTGGTGGGAATTGTATAGAACCGTACTCATCCTACAATCTTGTTGGTTATTATTAAATTACTAATAAAAAAATAATTCATGGGAGTCAGGCAGTAGTGCAGTGGGTTAAGCGCAGGTGGCGCTAAGCACAAGGACCAGCAGAAAGATTCCGGTTCAAGCCCCCGACTCCCCACCTGCAGGGGAGTCGTTTCACAGGCGGTGAAGCAGGTCTGCAGGTGTCTTTCTCTCCCCCTCTCTGTCTTCCCCTCCTCTCTCCATTTCTCTCTGTCCTATCCAACAACAACGACAACAATAAAACAACAAGGGCAATAAAAGGAATAAATAAATTAAATAAAAATAAAAAAAATAATAATAATTCACTTCTAATTTTTGCTGTCTCTTCCTTCCCTCTCAGTTTCTATCTTTCCTGTCAAATAAAAATAGAAATTTAAAAAAAGGGGGGGATAGCTACCGGGACTGGTGGTGGATTAGCAGTGAAGGCACCGAGCACCACTGATTAAAAAAAGGCAATGAAATATATTAAGGCCATACTGCCCCTAAATATCAGTAGCTTGAATTAATTCCCTACACTATAGAGAGTAGGAGATGGAATGGAAATACAATCCAATGATATGCCTTTTATAGTAGTCCTACCTAACTCAACTGGACAAATGCAGGCTTACAGTAAAAGGATGGAAATTTATCACATAAGCTAAATGGTCCACAAAAAAAGGCAGGCACAGCCATATTCACACCTGACATAGACTTTAATATAAATAAAGTGTTAAAAAAGATAGAGGTGAACATAATGTATGTGTAGAGGACCAGTCAACCGGGAGTACCTAACAATATCCAACTTCTAAATATCTAAGCAATGAGGAGGCATAAATATATGTCAGACATCTGCTGAATAAGTTGAGGAGATACACTAATAGTCACACAATAATAGAGGATTTTAATACCATTTTGATGTTTTTTCATATGTACATTCACCATCTAGATTTATTCTATAGTGAAAATTCTGTTTCTACCTTCTTCCATGTGTGATAGGGTTGCTTGTTTTTGTTATAGTAGCTTCTGAGTTTTGTGAGCTCTTTTTAACTCTTGGTTACTAGCCCCAGTCCCAATACATGGCGTGTAAAGATATTCTCACCTTCAGTAGGATGTCTTTCTGTTTTGGTGATGGTTCCCTGGAAGAATCTTGAGAGTCCACTTGCTTCTGAGAATGTGTCCATGTCTTCTAGGTTTTCTTGTTTGGTGGCATACTGTTGTTCATACAGGGTTTAACACTTTCCACCTTTTCCTAAGATGATCTTTGCCTACTCAAAGTGATATAGAGGCAAAGAGAAGTATCATTTTATATAATTGGATTAAATAATGTATTTTATGGAAGACTAAAGGATGGAAATAATAGATATTTAAAAATACACAGAGAAACAAAAGCAAAGGTGTTAAGAGTCCACAATTTTTTAAAAAGTATTTTTTTGTTGATTGTGCATTAATGGTTTATAGTGCAGTTATTGACATATGGATATAATTTCTCATCTGCCCATGAAAGTTCTTTCTTTCTTTCTTTCTTTCTTTCTTTCTTTCTTTCTTTCTTTCTTTCTTTCTTTGTCTTTAGGGTTATAATTGGGGTTTGGTGCCTGCACTATGAATCCAATGTCATCCCCTTCCTCCCCCCACCCCCTCCATTTCCCAACATATTTTATTTGATAGGACAGAAAGAAATTGAGAGAGTTGGGGGAAACAGAGAGGGAGAGAGAGAAAGATAAGACAACTGCAGGTGGGGAGCAGGTTATGCACACTTAACTGTGTGTGCCACTGCCCCCCACCCATGACATTTCTTTGTGGAACATTCTCACTACTGTCGTTAGAGTTTGGGGTGCTAGTAGGCCAGGCTAGCTTCACAGCAGTAGACAGAGACTTGGGGACACATGGCTGAGCAGAGAAGCTGTATTTCTTTATTCAGGAGCAACAATTCAAAAACTAACCTAAACTAATCACCACACAGATCTGTCCTGCATCTTTCTCCTCCAGTCACAGTGGCAGGAACTCAGGAAGTACGTAGGGTCGGGGGCGGGGAGAAGGGAGAAGCGCAAAAAGGCAAAGACTAAACCACAATCTCCTGGAGGTGTGGGTGGGGGAGACCAAACCAATATGAAGCATACCAACAATTCCTCCTTTTCTTTTTAACTAATTGACCATAGTATCAGGAGTGTGGGGTGAACAGAAACCTATATCATACAGGCATTTTTTAAAAAAACAAACTGGCACAAGTATGGGGAAACAAGTAAGCGAGCAACAAGAACCAGTGTGCTGCCAAGGGAAGGCCTGAGTGGGCATTTTTTGCCTCTGTGGGCAAGGCTTATCAGCTAAAGAACATTTTCTGCCTCTGTGGGCTTTTCTTGCCTCTGGGGGGCATTACTTGCCTCAACGGGCATTTTTTGTCTCTGTGGGCATTACCTAGCATGGAGGGAGGGTATGGCTTAGAGTCCCAAGGAAGCTGGCTGCAGTCAGTCTTTGAGAAACCCAGAAGCATAAAGGGAAGCTGCTAGGTTTGTGCAAAGTGTCCAAGAGGTGTACCAGTAAGTCCGATAGGAGTGCCAGTCCAAAGCAGATGTCCACGGAAGAATGACAGGGGGTGGAATGTTATATGAGGAAGGTCAGCTGCTGGAATTCCACTTTTCTGTAGAGAACTTGACAGCTGCAATTCACTTACTTATGAAACAAAATTTGTAGCAGGTTAGAAGTTTACCACAATTGATAACTCTATTACAATTGGAAGCCTTTTTTAGTATGATTTTAAGGTTGTTTAAAGTTTAAACAATAAAATGTGGAAAGGTAAACAGAAGAATCATGGGAAAAAAGCCTCAGGCATGAGAATCATTAGCATAACCATTGTGCAATCTACCATTTCTAATTGAGAAGGTATTTGAGAGTTTTACATATCAACATCTTATTTAATCTTTTGTTACACCTATTCAAGATGGAGACACACACTAAGTGTGTGCAGGTTTTTTAGACCAACTTAGTTAAAATATATTGATTTTTAACTAATTTTTACCTCAGACTTTAAATGTACATTAATTTTACCTTTATGTGAACTATGTTGAAAACCTTTTTCATTTAACTCTGTCTGGTAAGAATATAGCCTTAAAGTTACATTTTTAACCTTAAAGTTAATGTTTACCAAACTTTAAACACACATGTAAACATGGTCTTTAATACACAAGGAGAAACACCTTTGTTATGAAGACATGTCATTTTAAACACGAATTTAGATCTGTACTGTCTTAGCTGTTCGGGGAGTGCATTGTCTAGCAGTGGCCTCTTGTGCAACTTCAGCTCCAGGAATTGCAGGTTGCCATCACTGGACAAATCTCTGCATATTCTAGCTCCTCTGCCTTCAAAGCCGAGCTGGGAATCTCGGCCAGGGGGCCCAGTCCTGGCAGGGAGCCCACGGTCTCCAGGTGGGCCAGGATCTGCCCAGACTTCATAGCAGGAGGGTGGGTGGGCCAGCTGTGCAGGAGTGGGCTGAGGTGCCCCGGGGTGGCAGCCAGGATAGGTTGCAGCCCTGCCCGCCATGTCTGCTGCCCTGCTCCCGGCGGTCAAGCAGTGTGGAGGGAGCCCACGCCCAATGCCCCACGCCAAGTGCCCCTCCTGCGGGGGGGGGGGGCGGCATGCAGAAACCAGAGAGAAATTTTCCAGAAACACAGAAACAGTCTCATGAAGAAAGGGCAGAGGCCTTTGGAAACCTCTTCACAAGCAGAAAAGAAGGCCATTGTAGATAGATAGCCAAATTGTCTTCACTTATCTGAGAGATGCGCAGGTCATGCCCCACGTTGGTGCCATATGTCGTTGAAGTTTGGGGTGCTAGTAGGCCGGGCTAGCTTCACGGCAGTAGACAGAGACTCAAGGACACACGGCTGAGCAGAGAAGCTGTATTTCTTTATTCAGTAGCAACAATTCAAAAACTAACCTAAACTAATCACCACACAGATCTGTCCTGCATCTTTTTCCTCTGGCTGCAGCAGCAGGAACTCAGGAAGTACGTAGGGTCAGGGGCGGGGAGAAGGGAGAAGTGTGAAAAGGCAAAGACTAAACCACAATCACCCGGAGGTGGGGGGGGGGAGTGAGACCAAACCCATATTAAGCATACCAACACACTACAGTGTGGGTCCTTACTTAGGTCCTATTACATCATCATGCATCATGCCCTCAAGATTCTTGTCACTGACTTCCTCCATCTCCAAGACCTTTGCTTTGGTGCAATACGTTTCACCCTGTCCAAGTTTCACTTTATATTTTCTTTCGCTTATTTCTTCATTTCCACCTGTAAGTGAGGTCATTCAGTATTTGTCTAATTCTTTTTGGTTTTATCTCACTTAATATGATGTCTTCAAGTTTCATGCAAGATGGGGCAAAGGAGATGACTTCCCCATTTTTAATAAGTGATTAGTAATTTACTGTGTATGTGTACCATATTTATTTTAACCACTCATCTGTTATTGGACATTTGGGTTGTTTTAGGTAGCTATTATGAATTGTGTTGTTATGAACTTAGGTGTACATAGTGCTTTTCTGATAGGTGCTTTTTTTTTAAACCTCTAGGAAGGGACTGTGAAGTTATAGGGTAGGTCATTTCTAGTACTGAGAAATCTCCAGGCTGTCTTCCACAAAGATTGGACTAAATTATACTTTAAACAGAAGTGCATAAATGTCTCTCTGCGCATTCTCTCCAATATCTGTTGTCACTGTCTTATTTATTTATTTATTTATTTTCCTTTATTGGGAGATTAATGTTTTACATTTGACAGTGAATAAAATAGTTTGTACATGTATAAAATTTCTCAGTTTTTCACATAACAATACAACCCCCACTAGATCCTCTGTCATCCTTTTCCAGGACCTGTACCCCCCCCACCTTCCCCAGAGACTTTTACTTTGGTGCAATGTCACTGTATTTTCTAACATATAATATTCTCAAGGATGTAAACCCTACACTTTTTTTTAGAATTCTTAAAATTCTGTCTTCTCAGTAAAATGTAGTGACAACATGTATATGAAAGAGCTAAAAATCAGTTTTAATAAAATAAATCACTTAAAAGCATTCTATAATGAGGTCTATTTAGTTAGAAAAATGATTTTTAAATATAAAGTAGTATATATTATTTTATTAATTTGCTAAATTTGAGCACCTATATCAAAACTACAGTTTTAATATATAATATTGTCGTAAGTCAAAGTCATCATTACTTATTAAATTTTGGTGTGTCTGTATTTATTCTAGCATATAACTTTTAATTTACATTTTACTTCTAGATTATGTCATATCAAGTAATTGCATAGTTCCCTAATTATAACTCAAGATACAATAGAATGAACTATATCATGTTTCCAACCCAATTCATATATTGATATCAGTCCCAAATAGTTGAAGATGGAGTCTTTGTGATGTGATTTCAATATTGATTTGAATAATTATAAGATTTTAGGAGTGTAGCATTATACCCATATATGCATGTATAGTCATTGTATCCACCACCAGTGACTTAAGACTTTTCCTCTCTGATACCCAATATAGTTTTCATAAAGCTTAAGAGATAGTCAACTTATTATTTTTATTTTTGAAAATTTGTTTATTTTAGTTATCTATATTCCATATATGAGCTAAATCATCCAGTAGTTTTTCCCTCTTTACTTATTTCACCTAGTTTAATTGCCTGGTTCCATCCATTTTTTTCATGAATGAAAATACAACATCATCTTTTTTATAGCAGAGTGATATTCCATAGAATATATACCCCATAAATTCTTTACCCAGTCATCTGTGGCTTGGCATTTATGTTGTTTCCATATTTTGGCTATTATGAATATACTATATAGTGTATAGAAAGAGTACACAATTTTCTTGAACATTTTCAAATTACTGAGGATTATTATTTTTATTTCTTGAGATCAATTTCAGGATGCAAGTATGAACTCTACTTATAACTTTTGTTAAAATAAAACCTCTGAGCTTCAAATTTAAAGATACTAAGAAATGTAGAATTTGGTGAGACACAATAAATATTGATGATGAACAAAAATTTAAGCAGATTATGATAAAATCACACTTTTTACAGGTAAAATAATAGACTATTAAATCAAAGTCCCATGATTAGTCTTATCCCATTATGTTGTTAAGCTCACTACAGATAATATTCCAGACAAAATATTATCTTAGGCAGCTAGAACTTTGAAGAAAGAGAAAGAGGTATATGGCAGTAATTCACATCTAGTCTCTTAGCCTATACTTACCTAATAGAAAACGTTTCTCTTGCGTGGTTAGTAAGGTGGTTAGTTGATAGCAAGGAAGTTTACCTAGAGAATAGCCTCTTCACATTGAAGGACAGTAAGAGAGACTACTGTTTCTCTTTCAGTAACTGGTATAATAAACTATTATACCTATGAAATAATTTGGGTTGACTTTGAATATTTCTTATAAAAATTACAATATATATCTGATTTTACTAAGGTTCTATGACCTTCAAAATTATCTAAAATATGTCTGTGAAAACATATGAATTTGGGACAGAGTCAAGATGGAGGCTTGAAGACAATACCTGGTATACTGTCCATGAAAAAGCAGCTTTAAACCAGGGAATTCCAAGTGAGAGCAGGATTTCCAAGCTGGTAGTTAAGCAATCATAGAAGCAGGACTAAAGAGGAATCACAGTGGAACATCGTAACTGATTTATAAGTTGGCAAGAGGCTGGTAAAAGGACAAAGGAGTTTTAGCCATGAGTTTGTTTTTTTTCCTCTATAACCTCCCCCAAACCTCCTGCCACCCCCCTCCCCCCAGAAGTGGTTTACTGGTTTAATAGAAGCTGCCATAGACAAAGAGGCCCTCATGGAGAGGTAAACTCATCAAGCAAGATTCCAAGGCTGAACCTTTTGTCAGAGGTCAGCTGGAAATAATCAGAACAGGGGAACTTACTGACTTTGAGCAGAAGAAATTCCCAAGTCACTTTTTTTTTTTGGCTAATTAACAAGATGCTTGTTTGTTAGATTCTCTCTCTCTCTCTCTCTCTCTCTCTCTCTCTCTCTATATATATATATATATATATATATATATATATATATATATATGCCTGTGAATTATTGCTGACATGAGTGTTCCTAGCTATGACTATGGAATGTGAGCTCAGACCGACAGGGATGCAGACTTTATGTTCCTGTGCTGAATATGAATAGACATGGACCCTAGGTCAGATCAACAGGGTTTACAGTTAAGGGTATATATACACTTGTCCCATATTTGGTAGTTACTCTCTGCCCTGATCCAGCTTTCTGATCTTATTCCTCACTCTGACACAATCCTCCCAAACAATACTTTCAGCCCACCTGAACGCTATCAGGCTCAGGTAAGAAGTAGTAAAGTCACAAGCCCCTTGGAATATATCTAAAATAGATTTCTTAGCTTCCAATATGAAGACCCCAAATTTCATCTGTTCTTGTTCTTGCCTTTAGGTTCCTGATTACTAAAAAAAAAAAAAATCTGTTTTAAATTTTAATAAATTTCAGCCACCAAGTTGCAGATGATACCATGATACAAATCTGACTTCTCTGAGCAGACAACCTCACTAATGAGTCCTGGAGCCCCACCTCCACAGAGCTCTACCCCACTACAGAAAGGTAAATAGAAACAGGATGGGATTATGGATTGACCTGCCAATGCCCATGTCCAGTGGAGAAGTAATTACAGAAGCCAGACCTCTTCCCTTCTGCACTCTGTCTGTAAATATCTTTGGTCCATAACCCAAAGGAATAAAGAATAGGGAAGCTTCCAATGGAGGGAAGGGGGTAGGGAGCTCTGGTGGTGGGCATTGTATGGAACTATACCCCTCTTATCCCACAGTCTTGCCAATCATTATTAAATCACTAATAAAGAAACCTAAAACAAACAAACGTGAATTTTCACTTTGAGTTTTGCTTATTGGAAAATGTTTTTTTTTTTAATATTGTATTTACTTTAATGAGAGATATAAATAGGGAAAGATACAGAGAGAAAGACCAGAACACTACTTAGCTCTGGCTTATGTTGATGTTGAGGCTTAAACCTGGAACCTTAGAGCATCAGGCATGAAATCCATTTGCATAACCACTATGCTGTCTCCCCAACCCAAAGAACTTTGTTTTTATAATTAATAATAATTTTTCAAGTTTTATTCTTCTTAAATCATCTATAAGTGTGCTTTTCTAAATATTTACATTCTGTCTGAATACTAAGATCTGTTGGTATAATGTTGTAAATACTTTATTTATATATTTTTTAAAGTTCTTTTATCACTAGATACTATTTGTGTTATTTATTTTTATATCTCTAGTGTCTAGACCTTGAATATGGCAAGGACTTTTATAAATATGTATAGATTCCATTTGCTTTCAGACCTATATTCCAACATTACTTCAAGGAAATGACACAAATTTGATCTATATACTCTGGCACTAGTGAAGTTCTTAAAAAAGAGACATGAGATTGCACACTGATTATTTCTCCTATACCATATACCTGCCAAGTGCTATTGTTAAAGGCGAAAGTAATTTTAGAAATACATTGTATGAGAAAAATGGAGTTTAATAATAAAACATTTATGGGGCCATTCAGCTATGACAATACAAATAACTTATTTTGCTGTCAATTTTGAGTATTGGTGAGAAGTATTAAGGTTAGATCACACAGACATATAGAACATGTTTCTTTCTACCTTCCATTGAGGATGTTAAAATAAGTCATCTAATATTTTTATCTCAAATACACAAGTTTTGTGGAATAATAAATTATGAAGTCATTGGGTAAAAGATTTTTTTCCTATCACTTATACCATTCCTTTTGGTATCCTTGTTTTACTATTTACTTCTTATATGCCATAATTTAGTATATCAAGTGAAAGAAAAATCAGAATAAAAAGGGAAGTAATTAAGGTATCAAATGGATGAAAGAAAAGTAGATATAGAAAAATACGGAAATTTAGAAATAATAACTTTCAGAGTTTTTATTTGCATTTTAATTTAACTGAAACATTTTTTGTGTGTGTCAGTTAGAAATTAAACTACTCATTGAAAGACATTCACTGATCAGCTACTGTGTTTTAGTCTAGGCAAAATGGAAAAATAAAGCTAGATCTTTAGAAAAGCTATTCATTTTTTTTAAAAGGCCAGTTAATTTTTTTTCAGAAGTAAATGAGTGTTTTCACTTTATTTCCTGATATCTTCCAGACACCAAGTTGCAGATATTGCCATGATTCCATCCTGACTCCCCTGGACAGATGACCTAACTGATGTGTCCTGGAGCCTCACCTCTCCAGAGCCCTAGCCCACTAGGGAAAGATAGAAACAGGCATGGGTGTGGATCAACCTGCCAATGCCCATTGGAATTCCAGTGGAGAAGCAATTACAGAAGCCATAACTTCTATCTTCTGCACCCCAAAAAACAACTTTTATCCATACACCCAGTGGGGGAGAAGTGATAGGAGGAAGAGGATAAGAGGGCTCTGAACTCCAGCTCCACCAGGTCTCAAAGAGAAAGGATGAAAAGGAGCAAAGTATATGGATGTAGTAACAGGGTTATATGTGGCATGGAGGGGAAGAGAGGATTGGACCTGGAAGAAAAAAGGGGGCAATTATGTACAAATGTGGACAGATAGTTGTAGAGATGACAGTTAACTTACATCTGCAACCTTGGGAGAACTGTGGTGGTTTGCAATGGAGAGACATGGGATTCAGAACTCTGGTGGTGGGAGCTATGTGGGATTGTAACCCTGTTGACATGTAATTTTGTAAATCAATATTAAATCGCTAATAAAAAATTAAAAAGAAATGATTGTTGACCCAGCATAATAACTCACCTGAGTATATGTCTGCTTTCCCCATGAGCTCTGTGTAGGATTGAGCCCATCCCCCACCACACTGACAGAAGCATCACTGCTGTGGTATCCTCCCCATCTATCTGTATCTCTAGCTGAAAATAAGTTAATCAGGAAATCCAAGCAATGGAATAAATAAATAAGTACATTTTTGACCTCATAAACAATAAAATTGTCTGCAGAAAAACAGAACCAAGGAAGGAAGCAAAGACAGCAATATGTGAGAAAAAGTTATGGGTCTTCATTGCTTACTACCAATGTTTGTAACTTTTTTGGCAAAAGTTTCAATAGGGAAGAAGTCTGGTGTTTTTTTTTTCCACAAATCTAAACACAGTATTACATTATAATCCATAAATCACATTCTTTATTTACTCAAAGAAGTTGTAAACATATGTGTACTGGCCCTGGTTGAGCACATATATTACAATGTGCAAAGACCTGGGTTAAAGCCCCTAGTCCCCACTAGCAGTGTGGAGTGAAGCAGGTCTGTAGGTGTCTCTCTGTCTCTCTGGCTATCTATCTCCCCCTTCCATTTCAGTTTCTGGCTATCTCTATCTATCCAATATAAATAAATAAAGATAAAAAACATGTGCACATAAGAACAGTAGCTTTATAATTTTCAAAACTTGGAAGCAAACAAGATGCCCTTTATTAACTGGCATGTCACTCCTGACTATACATTATTACTCAGTCCTACAAAAAGAGAAACTATCAAATCATTAAAACAGATGGGACCATCTTAAATTACTGCTACTAAGTTAAAGAAGCCTAGATGGAGAACTAAGCATTGTGTAATTCTAACTATATGGACATAATAAAATGACGGTGTGTGTGTTGTGTTGAAGACTAAGTGCCAAGGATTTTTAGGGCAGTACAAACTATGTATGATAATATAATTATGAATGTTGTCATTATACATTTTCTCAAACCCACAGAATGTATAAAACCAAATATGAATCCTAAGGAAAAGTATCAACTCTGGATGACAGTCAGGCATTAATTCTAAAAGCCTGCTTCTCAGCTGGACATTTTCATAGTGGGGGAGGGTAGGTGTGAGAACACGGTTTATTTCTACTCCATTTGCTCAGTGTTGAGGTGACTGTACAAATGCTCAAAATGAAAATAATTCAAGGCAAAACAAAAGCCATATATATATATATGTATATACATATATACATATATATATATAATTTTAGAATGTCCTCAATGTGCCCTATACACTTTCAGTACATTTTTGATGAGAACTTCTCTAGAGGAAATTTTACATTCCTTTGGCTGCCCACCACTTGACCCCCTTAACGGTAGCTATTTCCTTTCCAGATTTCCCTTGTAGCAAAAGTATAATCACTTGGCTCACAATGAAAAACTTCAAGCACTGGTAGAAAGATGATAAAGAGTCATCTAACAAACTGATTGGAATCAGTCCCATGAAAACATGCCTACATCTTCTCGATTCATTACACTGTCACCTGATTTGCAGCTGGAAATCAACTTTAGGAACAAGCAAGAACAACTCATGAAGTTATTTACGTAATCAAACCCACAAAGAATAGATCCCTCTTGTTCTCAACTACTAGATTTTGTGAACTGATAATGTATAGAACCTAAACAATATTTGCTTAAATGGAATTCTGGATCTTATGTCAATAACACAATTAAAAGAGTGAATTCATCAGAACTGTTGGTTTCAAGTGCTAAGCCTTGTGTTTTCATGTGTTTACTACTATTTTGTCAGTTGATTTCTCTATATGGTGGATTAAATGGTGCCCAGGAAAACAGCTTTGAAATTCTTCCTCAAAATGCTAATGTGGAGCCAAAGTCCCAAGCTTCATTATCATATTAATTAGCTTGTGGTTCCACTGAATCCTGGGATTCAGAGAAGGGTGCTTAGGCATCTAGTAATAAGCAGCATGTCAGGAGATTAATAGTAAAATTTTGGATCTTCTAAAAATGATTGCTTTCATGATGATCTTAGAGGTTTTTTATTTTATTTATTTATTACTGAATAGAGGGAGAGAAATTGAAAGAGGAGGGGGAGATAGACACACACACAGACACACCTGCAGCCCTGTTTCACCACTTGTGAATATTTCCCCCTGCAGGTGGGGTCCAGGGGCTTGAATCCGTGAACTTGCACACTGTAATGTCTACACTTAACCAGGTGCACAGGTGCCTGGCCTTGATCTTAGAGTTTTAAGAATATTAACATGTTGGTACCAAGTGGTGGCACACCTGATTGAGTGCACATGTTACACTGCTCAAGTACCCAGGTTGGAGCTCCCAGTTCCCACCTGCATGGGGAGCTTTGGGAGTGGCAAAACAGTGCTGCAGGTGTCTTTCTGTCTCTCTTCCTCTCTGTCTCCCCCTTCCCTTTCAATTTCTGACTATCCATATCCAATAAATAAATAAAGATAATTAAATAAATAAAGATATTTTTTAAACTTGGTCTCCTTTAAAAAAAAGAATATGAACATACCTTGTCCAAAATAAAAGTTTAGTTGTGGGGACTTGGCAGTAACAAAACTAGTTGAACACACACTTTACCATGCACAAGTGCCCAGGTTCTAGTCCCTGCTCACCAACTGCAGTGGGAAAGCTTCACAGGTGGAAAAACAGGATTGTAGATGTCTCTCTTTCTCTCTCCTCCTCCTCTCTCAATTTTTCTGTTTTATCACGTAAAAGGAAAAATTTAAAAAGCTGGTGGTGGGGGGATGCAGGGAGCTGAGATTTCCTACAGCACAGATTGAGCACCAGCGACAATCCTACTGCAAGATGTAATGCTTTATCTGTTACAGAGATAGTGTCCAGTATCTTAGAGTATTCCTTGAACTTTAGAGTTACCACAAATCACAAATGACTTTATTCGCTCCTTTTTGAAATCTCATGTAGAACCCAGCAAAAGACAACTCTACAGATGGTGCAGTCTGTAGAACAAACTACTCTTCTGATTTCTTCTGATTGTCCTCAAGGATACAACAAGGGGTCGCGCGATAGCACAGCCGGTTAACCGCACGTGGTGTGAAGCTCAAGGACCTGTGTAAGGTATCCATTTAGAGGCCTGGCTCCCCACTTGCAGGGGAGTCACTTCACAGGTGATGAAGCTGGTCTGCAGGTATCTTTCTCTGTCTTCCCCTCCTCTCTCCATTGCTCTCTGTCCTATCCAACAACGACGACAACAACAGTAATAATAACTACAATAACAAAACAACAAGGGTAACAAAAGGGAAAATAAATAATAAAAATAATTAAAAATATTAAAAAAGAAAGGATAATTAAATGATTATCAAAGAACTTTGTCACATTTGGGTTTTGAATGGACTCCTGTTACATTACAGAGTCATAACAGTAATTGATAGACTTTTTAAAATTTTATTTGTGATTTAATATCGATTAATTACAAACTGATGAGGTAACAGGAGTATAAGGCCAGACTGTTTCCACCATCAGAGTTCTGTGTCTCCAGTCTCTCCAATGGAATCTACAGTAGTTCTCCCAAGGTCACAAATACTGTAATTGACACACAGAACACACACACACACACATACACACACACACACACATACACACACACACTCATAATCCTTGTTACACAACCACAGTAAAGGTGAGAAGGAAGTGGGATAATCTATTAGAACTGTTGAAAGGAAAATGCTGTCAGTTAAGGGAAGGAAACCTAGCGATTTTTTCCTTCAAACTTAAAAGAGCAATAAAAGGATTTACCATGGTTGGGTAACTGGGAAAGTGCCTTCTTTGCCATTACATGTGAGGTAGGTTCTAGTTCAACTCCAAACACACTGAAGGAAGATTCACAGCTGTGTTACTTTCCCTTCTCTCTTGCTTTGTGTCCTCTGCCTATCTGGAAGGTCTGTCTGGAGTAGTGAAGACGCCAAATAAATAAATAAATGAAGAAATAAATATATGAAACTTGAACATGTTCTGCTTTACTGAAATCATACCTAAAGCTTAATCATTAATTGCCATGAGCTTTTGGACATGAAACACCTGTACATCTCGAGAACACACAAAAATTGCAAGAACAAATGATTCAAATGTCTAGTTAATATATAACTTACATTGCACATGTGACTATTAACATCATTCAAGTTCTTTGCAGTGGTAGTATTGAAGATAGGGGAGACAGAAAATTTCCCCCCTGTGATTAGATTCTGAAATGGGTCTATTTTACTAAAAAGACATTTTATTGAAGTTATAAGTCTACAATACTTCTTAGATAGTTATTAACATGACTAATCATGGAGTAATTTCTGTTTAAAATTAAGATTATATATTTGAACTAATTTCCTCTTGATTTTTATCTTTCATGCAAAGTATGTTGGTGGTTGTAAATTCTGGGGCCTGGATGATGGTGCACCTGGTTGAGTGCACATGTTACAATGCATAAGGTCCAGGGTTTAAGTCTCCAGTCCCCACCTGCAGGGGGGAAAGCTTCACAAGTGGTAAAGCAGTGTTGCAATTGTCTCTCTGTTGCTCTCTATCTCTCTCCCTCTCAATTTCTGGCTGTCTCTATCAAATAAATAGACACTAAAATAATAATAAATATTTTTCACATACACTACAGCCTATTTCTCAAAGGTTATTACATTATCTAGTAAACTCACTGTATCTAAAAGTTCCTGAATTTGGAGCAAGATGTAATTACAGATTGGATGTGAACTAACTTCTCCGGGGAAAGGATAAGAGTATTTTCATTGCATTATGTGAGATAACTGAGTCATGCTAGGTGGAAAAAGTTGTATGAAAAGTAGAAAGAATGGAGATGGGGAGTAAAGAAAAAAACGACAGGATATACAGTATGGTCATTACATACAGTATATACAGTATGGTCATTCATTTAGTCTTCTAGTTATAACTCACACTATTGTGGCTATTCTCACTGTCTAACATACCATCCGCTTTCCTTCATAGCAGACAAGCCTGATTTCTCTTTTCCTAACTTTGAGTGCAATTAAGACAGGCATAATTAAGATTTTCACAATCAGATCCACTGACATTGATTCTTCACTGGAAGGTAGTCAAGGGATAAAATAAGTAGTTTATTGACTTCATTTTGGGTAGAAAGCTGTGACAAAGGTTTTAATTACATTGATTTATTGGGTTAGTGATGGGAAAAATTAGACTGGGAGTATGGGTCGACCAGTGGACACCCATGTTCAGCGGGGAAGCAATTACAGAAGACAGACCTCCCACCTCCTGCATCCGTCAATGATCTTCTCTCCATATTCCCAGAGAGTTAAAGAATAGGAAAGCTATCAGGGGAGGGGATGGGATGCGGAAATCTGGCTGTGGGAATTGTGTGGAGTTGTGCCCATCTTATCCTATGATTTTGCTAATGTCTCCTTTTTTAAATAAAATTACGTGGATGGACTGCATATGTAACTGTAGTGAGATTAAGAAGTATGGATGCATTAAGGAAGGATTCAGATTCGAACCCAAACAATTCACAATATTGAAGCAAGTCTGCTGTTGTCTTTTTCTCTCCTTCTTTATCTCCCCCTCTTCTCTAAATTTCCCTCTGTCCTAATAACATGGGGAAAAAAATGTCAGCCAGGAGTATGGAGCCCATTATAACTCTGGAGGCAAAAGCATGTTTGTTTTTTTTAAGATGAAGGCTTCCTGACTTTATAGCAAGATACTAGAGGCAGGATGTGCATATGAATCATTCTGGGGAAAAAAAAAGATCTAAAATTTAAATATAATCACTGGGCCAGGTGATGGCACACCTGGTTGAGTGCACATGTTTCAATGTTCAAGGGCCCTGTTTTAGCTCCCAGTCCCCACCTGCAGGGGGAAAGCTTTGTGAGAGGTGAAGTAATGTTGCAGGTGTCTGTCTCTCTTCCTCTTTATCACTCCTTCTCTTTTTATTTCTGGCTGTCTCTAAAAAATAAGTAAAGATAATTAAAAAAATCTAAAAAAAATGTTAAAAACACTTAAATATAAGAGGCAAGAAATAAAGGTAACAATATATCCTCAGGCAAAAATTAATTAGCGATAGGGAAGTAAAGCAAAAAAAAAAGAATTAAATAATGTAGATAATAATTAGAAATTCAGAAAGAGTACTGGGAGATATACATTAGTCAGTTACTAAGTATGATATATCACCTCCTACTCACCTAAAGAGATAATTTCTAAGTTGATAAGGGTCATTTCAATGTCCTGAAAATGGGTAATACAGACTTACAACAGGGATCTATTTACAAAATTTCCAAGGCATGGAGAAGGAGCTGACTAAAACTGCCAGGAAGAAAAAAATAAATAAATAAAGCTCAGGAAAAAAAAAAAGCTTTTGCTAAACAACAACTAGAATCAATAAAAATTCACATTAAATACAATTTAATGTGAATTTGATTTTTAAAATTAAATTTAATTTTTTTTACCAGAGCCCTGCTCAGCTCTGGCTTATGGTGGTGTGGGGGATTGAACCTCAGTCATGAGATTCTCTTTGCATAACCATTATGCTATCTGACCCCACCCGTGAATTTGATTGCTAATTAAATTGCTTTATCCAGTTAAAATATTTTTAGTGAGGATTTGTTATTTACAATACTGTTATCTCAGGGCTGAATATTTACATTTCCTAAAACTATGTCAGCACAAGTCACCCACTGCCAAGTGCCATCTCCTTCCACCATGGTGCACTGAGAACCCTACACCTCTTTTTATTTATTTATTTTTTTAATTATCTTTATTTATTGGATAGAGACAGCCAGAAATCAAGAGGGAAGGGGGTGATAGAGAGGGAGTTAGACACCTGCAGCTCTGGTTCACCACTCGTAAAGCTTTCCTCCTGCAGGTGGAGAGCAGGGGCTCTAATCAGCATCCTTACGCATTGGAATACATGCGCTTAACTACGTGAACCACCACCTGGCTCCAACTCTACCCCTTTTAACTACCACTTTAGCATCCATCTACATGTCCACCCCTTTAGCAGAACACTATCCAAGTGAGCCATTTTGCCAGCCTCAACCTGCTTCTTTAGTATCTTCAAAAATGCAAATATAGACTTTTTCTTTTTGCTTCCAGGTTTATAGCCTGCACTACAAATCCACTGCTCCTGGAGGCCATCTTTTTTTCCATTGTTGTTGCTGTTATAATTATTGTTGATGCTGCTGTTGTTGTTGGATAGGATACAGAGAAATTAAGAGAGGGGGGAGAAAGACTACTGCAGACCGACCCCCCCCCCCCAAGTGGGGAAGTGTGGGGGGGCTCAAACACGGAGGCTTGAACCAGAATCCTGGCATGATTCCTTGAGCTTCACACTATGTGCACTCAACACTGCACCACCGCCCCACCCTCTGACCACTTTATTTTTGAATGTTCCTTCTTGATTATTTATTTTGCTTTGTTTCTTAAATTCCACGTAATAATGAATTTTCTTTCTCCTGACTTATTCCACTTAGTATGAGTTAATTTCCACTTCAGTTGTAGCCAAAGACAAGATTGTTTAAATCTTATGTTTGAGTTATATGCCTTGTTCATATTACCAGATCTTTATCCATTCAACCGTCATCATTTCTACATCTGGACTGTTTCTAGATCTTCACTGGTGCATATATAGTGCTGCAGTAGACTCAGACATTAATATTTCTCTTTAGATAAGTGTTTCTTACGTACATACACACACACACACACACACACACACACACACACACAAACACATATATAAATAGAAATTGTCAGACCATATTAATGGTCTAATTTTAGTATCTCGGGAATCTCTGTATGTTTTCCATAGGGATTGGAACAGTTAACATTCACACAATACTATAAAAATATTCTTTTATTTTTGGTCCATACTCCCAGAAGGAGAGAAATGATAGGGGAAGATGACCAGAGGATTCTGAAGTCCAATTCCATAAGGACCCAGAGAGAGAAGAGGAAAAATAGAAAGGACATTTGAAAGTAGTAATAGGTGTAGGTGTGACTTAGAAAGGAAGAAAAGGCAGGACTATAGGAAAAACGGAAAAAAAAAATATACAGAGATAGATAAACAGATAAAGAAATAATAGTCAACCCATATATGTGACCTTGGGAGAATCACTGCAGTTTCCAGTGGAGGGAAGGGGACAGAACTCTGGTGGTGGAAAACGGTGTGGAATTGTACCCCTGTTATTTGGTAATTTTGTAAATCACTGATAAATCACTAAATAAATAAATATATATGAAAAAATAAATAAAAATAAGGACACACACAATTTATTGTACTTTATTTTTTTTATATAGACATCTTCACCAGCACTGTTTCTATCTTGGCTGATGTAGGCCATTCTCACAGGTCTGAAGTATTATATCATTGTTGCTTTCATTTACATTATCTCTTATGATAAATTCAGAATTATAGGACTCCTACATATTGCTTTTTAAATTATATTTATTTGTGATTTAATAATAGTTTACAAGATTATAAAGTCTCAAGGGTATAATTCCACATTCCACACACCGATGCTCTCACCATAACTTCCATAAATCTCACAAAATATTACAGACAACTTGACTACTCTATTTTTTTAAATTGAATAAGTCCCTATCAAGAAGAGGAAAAGGAAAGAATAAAATAGTGTAAATTGATATCTGATTATTTCACGGAAATGCCTTGAGTAACACAATATTCCCATTGACTGTACTGACCAGAATTTATTTGCAAAGTTTCACCTAATTTGAAGGGAAATTAAGAAATATATTCATGGGAGTCAGGCTGTAGCGCAGCGGGTTAAGCACAGGTGGCGCAAAGCACAAGGACCGGCATAAGGATCCCGGTTCGAACCCCGACTCCCCACCTGCAGGGGAGTCGCTTCACAGGCGGTGAAGCAGGTCTGCAGGTGTCTATCTTTCTCTCCCTTTCTCTATCTTCCCCTCCTCTCTCCATTTCTCTCTGTCCTATCCAACAACGACGACAACAACAATAATAACCACAACAATAAAACAACAAGGGCAACAAAAAGGAATAAATAAATAAAAAAAATAAAATATTAAAAAATATATATATTCATTTTCTTTATTTCATTGCACTATGTGCTGAACAGCATATTTTTTAATAAAGAAGGATAGATTTATGTACAATGTTTTAAAAATTGGGGTCAGGTGGTAGCACATTTATTTAAGTGTTCACATTACAGTGTGCAAGGACCCAGGTTCAAGCCCCTGGTCCCCATCTGCAAAGGGAAAGCTTCCAGGGTGGTGAAGCAGGGTTGCAGGTGTCTCTCTGTCTCTCTGTCTTTATCCACTCTCCTCTATGAATTTCTCTCTGTCTCTATTAAATAATAAATAAATATGTTTAAAATTAAAAAAAATCATTTTATTGAAGAGTTAAAGGTTCACAGCATGTGTGTTGACACATGGGGACAATTTCTCACTTTCTCATGATGGGTAACTGAAGAAAATACTGTTTTTTGCCTATAGGGTTATTACTGGGGCTCTGTGCCAGCACTTTGAATCCACTGCTCCTGGAGGCCATGTCCCCCATTTTGTTGCCCTTGTTGTGGTTGTTATGACTGTTGTTGTTGGATGGACACAAAGAAATCAAGAGAGGAGGGGAAGACAGACAGGAGGAGAGAAAGATAGACACCTGCAGACCTGCTTCACTGCTTGCAAGAGAACCCCCTGCAGGGGAACTGGGGGCTTGAACCAGAATCAATACACTGGTCCTTGCACTTTGCACTATGTGCGCTTAGCCAGATGCGCTACTGACCAACTTTCCTGAAAAAATTCTCATCCTCAACTTTGTTGTCGGAATTTTCGTGTGGAGAGTCCTCTTCCCGGGGACAAACTCCTGGCTTACCCGCTCTGTTGTGCACCAGATGCGGGGGCCCAAAAAGAATGTTCCAGGGCAGTAGGAGTGAGCTGACTGGATCTCTCCCTGTTTTCGTAGCTAAAGATATAACCAGAGATCACCAAGGGAAAGTTTCATGAATAATCCCTTTGTTGAACAGCAAAGTAGGTTTTATCCCTTTGTTGAACAGCAAAGTAGGAAGTAAGTTGTCCATTCTATAACTGGTTTGGGAGAAGAGGGACAAAGAAAAGTAGGGGGTTGGGAAAAGGTCAGAGCATTTCTAGTAAATGTTGAACAAGGTGTTTAGTTGATCAAAGGAATGAAGGACTTAAGGTTATCAATAACCAGCAGACAAAGAGGAGCCTTAAGAGGGGAGATAGATCATGTAAGATTAAAAGAACTGCCGGACAAGGTGGAGGAGTAAGGAGAATGTCTCTGGTTATAGTTTGACAGAGCAGAACAATGATGTGTGAGCCATATATGATCAGAGAAGATGGACTTCTATTAACCTCTCAGTAAACGAACCAACTGGTTGAGAACAAGGAAGTGGGCTGCCTGTAAAGTCTTTTGTGAAGCAGGGAGGCTTACAGAGGAGACATTTTCTGGTGGTTGTTTTCCTCCATGCTCGATCTCAAGTAGAGAGAGACTGATAGAAAGGTCGTGCCATTTAGACTCCCACTTTTCAATAGGTCCCACACCATGCTCAACCATGCCTCACAATTTCCCCACATTTTGTTTTACTTTTTCTCCCTCTCCCTCTCCTTTTCCCTACCTATTTTCCCCCTCCCTCTTTCTCTCTCTCACCCCCTGTTACTCCTCCTTCCTCTTCTCCTCCTCCTCCCCCAAAGGCATCACATTTCCTGACCTCAAATTATATTACAGGGTTATTGTGGTCAAAATTGCTGAGTACTAGGAACAAAACAGACACACAGATTAGTGGAATATAATTGAAAGCCAAGAAGTAAGCCTCCATAACTATATAGAAGACAGTTCTGATGAGGATGCAAATTACTAGATGTTAATGGAAAAATTGGGTTGGAATGTACAAACATGACACTAGACCATCACATATTATCATACACAAAAGTCAATGCCAGACAGATCAAAGACATGGCACTAGACCATGAACTATCAAATGCACAGAAGAAAACATTAGTGGAACATCTCACAATCTATGAAAAAACTTAAACACTAGCACATGGCACTAATACTTTAGTTTTTGGAATTCTGAATTTCAAAAATAATGAATTATCAGAATGTGATGGTGTTTTATATCAGATTTTTCTGTTCTTCTGTAAAAGAGAAAAGTGACAAAATTTTCTGTTTATTGTAAAATGTTTCTCACACAATGTGTAGCTCCTAGCATGATAATTCAATAATAAGTTGTGGCACTATTATTCCACTTGATAACACCTTATTGGTTAGATGAAATAATGGTCCAAAATGATCAAGATAAAATTATTTCATATAATGGAAATATATGTTCCCTCTTCAAGATAAAAGAGAATATATTTTGATAAAGGGATTAGAAGTAATAACATTTTACAACCTCTAATTACACTGTACTGAATTTCAAGTAATTTCCTTAAATGAGCATAATTATATTATTTTCTCATTGTTGCTGATCCACATAAATTGACAGATATTCACTATTAATTTTTATCTTTTTAATACAGTAAAATGAATGTTTTTCTTGCTGGAGACCAAGTTTTGTGGATTGTTAACAATGTTGATCATTGTGGTTTAAGATAAAAGATTATAGAAAATTCATAAAAAATAGAGTTTGGAAGGAAATAAGCACAGCAATTTTTGTTTGAATTGTGGCATAATACACAAAACTTTGAATTTTTTGTGTATGTGTGTGTGTTTCCTCATACGTGCATAAACCAGAGCCCCTTTTTCATTTGAAGAAAAGATATTATAGCATTGACACTTCCTCCAGTGACATAGAACCTCCCATAGGATGCCAGAATGTGAAGCTGCTCTGTGTACATTTTAGAGCTTGAGCTTTACCCACTGAGCTATTACTCTGGTCCTCTTTCCCCTTTTTTAAATCTTTTAACTACAAATTGTGAACGAGAAAGAGGGACACCCACCAATCATCATTCATAGAGCTTCCCCCAGTGCTAGATCCTAATGCGATGCTGAGGCTTTGAACGTGGGTCCTCACAGATGTTAAAAAACATGGTCTGGGAGGTGGCACAATGGACTTTGATCAAAGCTTTGATCTCTCAAGCATGAGGTTCTGAGGTCAATCTCCTGATCACATGTACCAGAATGATGACTGGTTCTTTCTCTCCTCCACTTGAAGAGGACATACCCTAAGAAACTGCAATCCATCTTCTGGGAATTTATCTAAAGAAAGCAGTAATACCTATCCAGAGAGATCTATTTATTCCTATGCTCATAGCAGCACAATTTGTAATAGCCAAAACTTGGGAACAACCCACATGCTCAACAGTGAATTAGTAGCTAAGAAAGTTGTATACATATACACACAGTGGAAACTATTCAGCAGTTAATAATGATGAAGTTGGGAGCCAGACAGTAGCCATCGGATTAAGCACACATGGCGAAAAGTGCAAGGACCAGTGTAAGGATCTTTCCTCTTCACCTGCTGGGGGGAGAGTCGCTTCACAAGTGATGACGCAGGTCTGCATATGTCTATCTTTCTGTCATCCTCTGTCTTCCCTTCCTCTCTCAATTTCTCTCTGTCCTATCTACAGCAATACCAACAACAAAGATAAACAACAAGGGCAACAATTGGGGAAAATAGCCTCCAGTAACAGTGGATTTGTACCTACTGCAGGCACTGAGCCCCAGCAATAGCCCTGGAGTCAAAAGAAGAAGGAGAAGGAGGAGAAGGAGAAGGAGAAGGAGGAGGAGAAGGAGGAAGAGGAGAAGAAGGAGAAGAAGGATGAAGTCATTATCTTTGTCTCATATTGGACAGAGCTGGAAGGCATTATATTAAATGAGATAAACCAAAAAGAGGACAGACATCAGACAATCCCATTTATTGATGTAACTTGAAAAACTGGGACAGAGAGGGAAAACACAGTGTGAAGTTTGGTGTATTGCACCAAACAAAAGACTCTGGGGAAGAGGGGCGGCTTGGGAGGGGGTAGGGTGGGCTTTGGGATCTTGATAATGGAAAATGTCATAAATTAGGAGTGAGAGTGTTCTGTAGACACCTAAGAGAAGATAAGAAGTTGTTCCAACAACTGTACTGAAAACCATTTACACCACCACCCCCACATACATTGGAAAAGAAATCTTTATTTAGTCTCCTGGTCACATGGGAGCATAAACTATATCATAAGCATGCATAATAATATGAATATATACAAGGTGATACATAAAGTTTCCTTTGTCCACAATAATTCAATTAAAAATAAGAGAAAACATGTTGCTATTTTTTTCACTCTAAGGATTATTTAAATGATCATCAAACTTAAATTTATAACTTACTATCACTAGACAAGTTGAGACACTTAGATATAAACCCTCATTTGCATCACATAGTGAAGATTTACGATTATTTTTTTCTGAAGAATAATGGTAACTTTTCTTTAGTAATAGTGTGGCAAATGATAATAAACATTTCAAGAAATAAAGAAGAAAATGTAACCCTACTTTGCACATGGTAAAGAAAAAAAAGTCACTATACTTTATTTTTGGCCAAGAATGAACACACCTTCCTTTCAGCAGTATACTAAATAGTGCTAATGGAAAATTGCTTCAAATAAATGAAGGCCAAATGAGGTCAAACTAGTTTTATGTAGAACTATTATTCTTCATATATTAAATTTATTTTGAAGCTATAATTGGTGATGTGGTGATAAAAAAAGAGTGTGTTGTTTGCTAAAATAAATTTTCCACTGAAGCAATTAAATCATCAAAAGTTAAGTGGCATTTACATGCAGTGCATGAAAAACTACATCCCAAACCACAAGACTTCTTTATAAGAGCACTGAAAAGAGACGACAGTGGCAGATGTTCAATATTTCGCATATAAACATTAATGCTTTGCAAGTTTTGTATAATGAAGCACTTCCATTTCTTAGGAATAAAAAAGCCATACAGAATGATTGAGAAACTAGTGAACAACTGTATGAAAGTGTTTATCTGGAAGTGTTTCTGTGGCGAAAATGTGTCTCAAAACATGTTACAAAAAATCTTTAGCAGCATATTTCTAAATTGGCTAATGACATAAAGTTCAACATATAGAAAATATAAAGCTGGTAAAGTATTTTTTAACTGCAACTGGCTGAATTTCTTACATGCAAATTAAATATTATGGAGATAGATTTGAAGAACTATATATTTTTTCAGATTAATTGCTAACAAAGCTAAACCTAAAATACATAAAAATAAAAGATAATATTGTAAACAAATGTGGCTTGTAGTTCCAATTTTGCCAAGGAGTATGTTTTGGGAAATAGTAACACAGGTTAAAAACCACACATAATGATCCACGATTCCATCACAAAGAAAATACTGAGAAAAGTGGAAAAAAAAAAACCCAACTGTTATAAAATTAGTATAGATATAAATTACGTAAGGGCTTATTGATAGTATATATATTAGAATTTTATTTAAATTACAATTTATCTTTTCAACCTCTAGAGTTATCATTGGGGATGGGGCTCAGTGCTGACTCTATGAATCCCCTACTCCAATCAGCCCTTCCCCATTTTACTGGATAGAGCAGAGAAATTGAGAGAAGAGTGAGAAATAGAGAGGGAGAAAAAGACAGATACCTGCAGCACTGCTTCACTGCTTGAAGGTGGGGATCTGGGTGCTTGAACCCATATCCTTATGTGGGTCTTTGCATTTAGTGTTCTGTGCATTTAAGTGGGTGTAGCACTGCCAGGCCACCTAAAGTTATTTACCTATTTATTTGTATATCCTTCATCACATTAAAAAGTTAAAATATTGTTATGTATGTTATTTTAAAAAATGTGTATATATATAATTATGAGTAATAACAAAAATACAAGTGTAATATTTAAGTGTAATAGCTATATTAGTCACGTTTATACTTATTTTCAATAAATAATACATATTCTTCTCTCATATCACAATCAGAACAAGTGATTTTTTTTTTCATGGTTACTATGCATATATCTTTTTCATTTGATCAACAGCAGTTAATCATATCTACCAGGAGGGCAGATGATAACTCACCTGGTAGAACATCTATTTTACTATGTGCAAGGACCCAGGTTTGAGTCCACAGTCACTACATAAGAATAATCTGAAGAAGGAAAAAGGAAAGGTTCTTCGTGTGTGTGTGTGTGTGTGTGTGTGTGTGTGTGTATAACAATCTAACATTTATTTAGCCTTTTTACTGTAACTATAAATTACAATTACTAGTACACCCATAATTATTTTTATCTGTGTTTTCTTTTAGTGTGACACCATATATATTATTTATTGAAGAAAGGAGACATTAACAAAATCATAGGATGGGGGGATACAACTTCACACAATTCCTGCCACCCAATCTCCATATCCCATCCCCTTCCCAATAGCTTCCCCACTCTCTATCCCTCTGGGAGTATGGACCAAGGGGCATTGTGGGTTACAGAAGGTGGGAGATCTGGCTTCTGTAATTGCTTCCCCACTAAACATGGGTGTTGACTGGTCGGTCCATACTCCCATTCTGCCTCTCTCTTTCCCTAGTAGGGTGGGTCTCTGGGGAAGCAGAGCTCCAGGGCACATTGGTGGGGTCTTTAGTCCAGGGAAGCCTGGCCGGCATCCTGGTGACATTTGGAACCTGGTGACTGAAAAGAGAGTTAAGATACGAAGCCAAACAAATTGTTGAGCAATCATGGACCCAAAGCTTGGAATATTGGAGAGGAAGTGTTAGGGGGGTACTCACTGCAAACTCTAGTGTACTTCTGCTTTCATGTATATATTTTGCAGTAGTTTATGGATACGTGTGAACATATGCTCTCTCTCTCACACAGAAACTGGTGTATATCTAGGTTTTGGGACTTTGTTAGAAAGTGAACCACCTGAGATGGAATTAGAGTATACTATGAAAGGAAAGGTCTCACCTGAGTGATGAAGCTGAAGGGTTGTCATTCCACACCTGAAGTCTCTGGACACAGTCTGAAGTGAAGCATGTTGAGGTGGCAATAGTTGTGTTGTTTAGGTTGTGATCGGCAGATGCAATATTATTTGATATGGATTGGGAGAGGCATACGGGAAAGTGGGCCCTATCCAAGGGTACCAGGACTGGGGGAATTAGAGGCTCTATAATGGAGATGTGAGGTTCCTGCTGTCTTAGCGTTCCAAAAGACAATCGATAGTTAATGTTATCATCACATTATTTGGTAATTGGGTTAACTTTGAAAAGTCCTTTTGTTAGGGTTTGCTGTACAGTACCCAGGATCTTGTATATAGCTGTGGTATTGGTTGCTTCTGATCTACTTGGTCTAGGCTTTTGAGAGAGTCTGCATATCAAATACACAGCCTATATATTAAAAAGATTCAGTCTGTGTTTTAAAAAACTTCGAGACATACAATTAATTTTCCCCCTCTCATATTAATTAACTAGTGATTTATATGACTACATTTTACTAGGAGTGTACATAAACACCATTCCCACCACCAAAAGACTGTGACCCATCCCTCCCACTCCCCACTGGCCCAGGAAGCTGCATGTCTACCCCTCACCACAGGGTTTTTACTTTGGTGCCCTACTTACAATTTGATCAGATCCTGCTTTTAGTTTCCCTTTCAGATGTTCTTACTCAACTTCTGTTGATGAGTGGGATCATCCCATACTCATCTTTATCTTTCTGACTTAGCTCACTTAACATAATTCCTTCTAGCTCTGTCCAAGATGGGTCAGAGAAGGTGGGTTCATTGTTCTTGATAGCTACATAGTATTCCATTGTGTATATATACCACAGCTTTCTCAGCCACTCATCTGTTGTTGGGCACCTGGGTTGCTTCCAGGTTTTAGCTATTATGAATTGTGCTGCTATGAACATAGGAGTACACACCTCTTTTTGGTTGGGTGTTATGGAGTCCTTGGGGTATAACCCCAGGAGAGGGATTACTGGATCATATGGAAGGTCCATGTCTAGCCTTCTGAGAGTTTTCCAGACTGCTCTCCACAGAGGCTGGACCAATTTACATTCCCACCAGCAATGCAAGAGGGTTCCTCTGTCCCCACAGCCTCTCCAGCATTTGTTGCTGCTGTCCTTTTTGATGTATGCCATTCTTATAGGAGTGAGGTGGATCTTAGTGCTTTCTTAATTTGCATTTCTCTGACAATCAGTGACCGAAAGCAGTTTTTCATGTTTGTTAGCCTTTTGGATCTCCTCTGTAGTGAATGTTTTGTTCATATCCTCTGCCCATTTTTGGATGGGGTCATTTGCTTTTTTTGGTGCTAAGTTTGCTGAGCTCTTTATATATTTTGGTGATTAGTTTCTTGTCTTCTTCTTCTAGCGTTTGCCCTTCTTCCGTAGCCAGTCAACAGCGTCAGGTTGAGCCTGATGTCTGCTTGTTACTGGCTTTGAAAGTGATTGGGATCCATGTGGATTCAGTCAGCTAGCAAGGATCGTCAGTTTCCCCAATAAATGGGTACTCACGGGATGCACCACGAGAAGGTCGATCCAATGCATCCCTAGTTTCTTTTATGATGTATGGCATGTGAAGATCTTCTCCCATTGTGTGAGGGGTCTCTTTGTTTATAGTTTCTTTGGATGTGCAGAAGCTTTTCAATTTTATGTAGTCCCATTGATGTTTCTGCTTTAGTCTTCCTTGAAATTGGGTTTGATTCATCAAAGATGTCCTTGAGGTGTAGGTGGGAAACTGTTTCTTTCCCCCTGGCATCTGGAACCTGGTGGCTGAAAGGAGAGTTAATATACAAAGCCAAACAAATTGTTGAAGAAATACACCCATAATTCTTAGCATGTTCAACTAAAGAGTCAGTTGAAAAGAAATCGCAGTACTTCTTAGTGTAATTAGCAAAAGTGAGAAAGTCTTGGGCCCACTCCTAGGAAATAAATATCTAGGAACCATAAAAATAGCCATTTCCCAAAGATTTCCTGCCGTTATTCAGGGAGCTTCATGCATGGTCCCAGGGAAAGCTTGAGTTCTTCTTTGAAATATCCCAGCTTTGCCAATGACATCTTTTTTTCTCGACTGCATAACTTCCCAAAACATCTGGTCAACATCCTGCTGTTTCACCAGTTCCTGCTGAATATACCGAATGTATGTAAAAAAAAAAGTTTCATACAGAAGTAATTCTGTATCTACAAAAAGGAGAAATATAATAATAGTTTCTTGAGTCCCCTAATTTAATTCTGTGTTTACAGGACTTGCTCTGGCTAGTAAGAGCACATTTTTTTGGTCCTCCACATTCGACCGCAGAAGCTTTCATAAAGCGAATAGGCTACAATCTGACTGGTTCAATGCTTAGAGTGCTGTTTTCCACAGATTCCAGAACATCTGGGGCCTACTAACTTTTTGAGACTGTTAAACATGGAAAGACATATTCCTGATATATTTTGACTAAGAAAGGACATGTTCTTTATTTTATTTTTTAAATATTTATTTATTCCCTTTTGTTGCCCTTGTTTTTTTTTATTGTTGTAGTTATTATTGTTGTTGTCGTTGTTGGATAGGATGGGAGAGAAAGATAGACACCTGCAGACCTGCTTCACTGCCTGTGAAGCAACTCTCCTGTACGTGGGGAGCTGAGGCTCGAACCAGGATCCTATGCCGGTCCTTGAGCTTTGTACCACATATGCTTAACATGCTGCACTACAGCCCGACTCCCAGAAAGGACATGTTCTATCCATGGTAGGGTCATCCTTTCAAGATCTGAATTCATTATACAGAGATAAGTTCGTCTCTTTCAGTCTTTTACAAATGGCTGTATCACACTGAAGTCTTGATGACTGCCACTTATGGCACTGCTTGTACTTTTATTTATTTTCTTCTTAAATTTTTATTTTCTAGTATTTATTTATTTATTATTTATTCCCTTTTGTTGCCCTTGTTATTTTATTGTTGTAGTTATTACTGATGTTGTTGGATGGGACAGAGAGAAATGGAGAGAGGAGGGGAAGACAGAGAGGAGGAGAGAAAGATAGACACCTACAGACCTGCTTCACCACTTGTGAAGTGACTCCCCTACAGGTGGGGAGACGGGGTCTTGAACCGGGATCCTCATGCAGATCCTTGTGCTTTGCACCACCTGCGCTTAACCCGCTGGGCTACGGCCTGACTCCCGTACTTTACATTTTTAAAATTTTTTAAAAATGTATTATTACCTTTATTTATTGGATAGAGACAGCCAGAAATCAAGAGAGAAACAGATGATAGAGAGGGAGAGAGACACCTGTAGCCCTGCTTCACCACTAGTAAAGCCTTCCCCCTGCAGGTGGGGACCAGGGACTCAAACCCAGGTCCTTCCGCATTGTAAGATGTGCGCTCAACCAGGTGCGCCACCACCAGTCCGACTCTCGTGCTTTTATTTCTTGTATGCCCCCTTTTAAAAGGTGTCTTCCCGGGGAGTCGGGCTGTAGCGCAACGGGTTAAGCACAGGTGGCGCAAAGCACAAGGACCGGCATAAGGATCTCGGTTCGAACCCCGGCTCCCCACCTGCAGGGGAGTCGCTTCACAGGCAGTGAAGCAGGTCTGCAGGTGTCTATCTTTCTCTCCTCCTCTCTGTCTTCCCCTCCCTCTCTCCATTTCTCTCTGTCCTATCCAACAATGACAAGAACAATAATAACTACAACAATAAAACAACAAGGGCAACAAAAGGGAATAAATAAATAAATAAAATAAATATTTAAAAAAAATAAAGGTGTCTTCCCACCTGGAAGAGGCTCTTGTGTAGGTGATGTTGGAGAAATGGACAACACAAGTGTCTTCAGTGCAGCAACTTCTGCTTGAAGGACACCAGTCTTTCCTTGGGCTTCCTTGAGCTGTTTTTCTGCTGATACCTGCTTGACATTGGCTTCTCTCACCATCTTATGAGCTTCTTCAAATAAACTAGCTGTGAGTTCATCCAATTCCTGTCTAAGTTGATCTCGTACTTTAGAAAGTTTCTCACATTCTTCATCTTTTAACTTCAGTTCCCTCTGAGCTTTAGCTAGTTCTTCTTTTAATCTTTCATAACCCTTTCCTCCGACTTCCAAAACAGGTGGGCTTCGTAAATGGGACACACTATCAGTACTTAACCCGAAAATATCATCACTGCCATCACAAGCCTCTGGTATAGTGGCACCCTGTAAAAAACTCCCTTTCTGCATTACAGTTGTCTTTCCTTGTAGTTAATTTAGTTAACCCAATCGAGACTCCAGAGGTAGAAAAAGGTGCTGGATCTGCAACATGGATGCTGATATCAGATATTTCTTCAGAATTTAAATGTCTGGGTGAAGAGTATACAGGTTGTGTGGAAGATCCAAAACATCTAAAGTGTTAGCCTGTACAGGGGCAGAGCATAAAGCTGATGGGTGTGGCCGGTAGATGACACTTGGTGAGGTGGTCTGCTCTTGTGTTCCCGTTTCATACACTGTTGTTAAAATTCGGAGGCTCCAGCTGGCTGGGCTAGCTTCACGGGCGGGTAACAGAGACGACCAGAGACATACGGCTGGGCCGGGAAGCTGTATTTTTTTATTCAGAAACAACGATTTATAAACTAAACCAAACTAATCACCAAACAGAACTCTGTTGCCTCTTTCCCCCGTGGCGGCACCAAGCACTCTCTAACTCTGCAACTCTGTTGGGGTTTCTTGGGGCGGGCCTGCGAAACTAGCAGGACTGAACCAATTTTCTTGGCAGGGGGAGAGCTAGAACAACCCAATGTAAAGCATACAACAATTCCCCCTTTTCTTTTTAACTAAATGACCAAAGTATCAGGGGTGTGGGGTGAACAGAAACCTCTATCATACAGGCATTTTTAAAAAAGAAACTGGCACAAACATGGAGAAACATGAAAGCAATTAACAAGAACCAGTGTGTTGCCAAGGGAAGGCCTGAGGGGGCCATTTTTTTGCTTCTGTGGGCAAAACTTTATCAGCTTAAAAAAAACATTTCTTGTCTCTGGGGGCGTACTTTCCTCAACAGGCATTTGCATGGGGGTGGGGAACAGCCTAGAGTCCCAAAGGCAGCTGGCTGCAATTTACTTACTATGAAACAAAACTTGTTATTAGCATAACCACAGCACAATCTAAAATTTCTAATAGAGAAGGAATTTGAGACTTTTACATATCAACAACATCTTTTTAACCTTTTGTTACACCCATTCAAGATGGAGTCATGAAAGGAAAACTCAGGCATGAGAATAATTAGTATAGCCATTTTGTGATCTACCATTTTTAATAGAGAAGGTAATCGAGAGTTTTACATATCAACAAGTCTATTTAACCTTTTGTTATACCCATTTAAGATGGATACACACCCTAGGTGTGCGCAGGTCTTTTGACCAACTTAGTTAAAATATATTGATTGTTAACTAATTTTTACTTTTACCTCAGACTTTAAATGTAAGTTAATTTTATCTTTATGAGAATTACGTTGAAAACCTTTTTCATTTAACTTTGACTAGTAAGAATTTAGCCTTAAAGTTACTGTTTACCAAACTTTAAACATACACATAAACATGGTCATTAATACACAAGGAGAGAAACCTTTGTTACGAAGACATGTCATTTTAAACACGAATTTAGATATGTACTGTCTTAGTTGTTGGGGGAGTGTGTTGTCCAGTGGTAGTCTCTTGGGCTGCTTCACTTCTAGGAATTGCAGGTTGCGATCTCTGGATGAATCTCTGTGTACTCCAGCTTGTCTGTCTTCATACCGGAGCTGAGGATCTCGGCCAGTGTGTCCAGTTTTGGCAGGGGGGCCGGGGGGTCCGGGAGGTCCGGGATCATTACAGAATTCATAGCACAAGGGCAGGCGGGCCAGCCTTGTAGAAGGCATGGGCTGAGGTGCCCAGGGGTGGCGGCCATGATAGGCCACCACAGCCCTGCCCCATGGCCCTGTCATATCTGCTGCCCTGCTTGCAGTGGCTGAGCATTGAGCCACGCGGTGGAGAGCTGGCTCTTGTGGGCTGGCCTCGGGCTCTTGCATGTTGGCATCGGGCTCCAGTGTGTTGGCATCGGGCTCCAGCATGTTGGCATCGGGCTCCAGCGTGTTGGCATCGGGCTCCAGCATGTTAGCATCGGGCTCCTGTGTGGTGGCATCGGGCTCCTGCATGATGGCGTCGGCCTCCTGTGGGCTGCAGGGCTGCGGGGCTGTGGGCGCAGTGCACGGGGTTGTCTGGGCACAGCCGGCTGGCTGTTTAACCAGATGGAAACAGCAGCTCCGCGCCTCGCCTCCCACCCGCTGGCTCCTCCAGCTGGCTGTTCTGAGTTTGCCCAAGCGAGTGGAAACCACAGAGTGGTCCAGAGATAAATGTTCCAGAAACAGCAAAACAGTCTCGTGAAGAAAGAACAGAGGCCTTTGGAGATCTCTTCACAAGCAGAAGAGAAGGCCATAGTACATAGGTAGCCAAATTGTCTTCACTTATCTGAGAGACATGCAGGTCAGGTCCATGTGGGTGCCATTTGTTAAAATTTAGAGACTCTAGCTGGCTGGGCTAACTTCATGGGCGGGTAACAGAGATGACCAGAAACATACGGCTGGGCAGGGAAGCTGTATTTCTTTATTCAGGAACAGCGATTCATAAACTAAACCAAACTAATCACCAAACAGAACTCTGCTGCCTCTTTCCCCCGCAGCGGCACCAAGCACTCTCTAACTCTGAAACACTGGAACTCTGTTGGGGTTCCTTGGGGCGGACCCACGAAACTAGCAGGACTGAACCAATTTTTTTGGCAGGGGGAGAGCTAGAACAACCCAATGTAAAGCATACAACAATACACAGCAAGAAGGTCCCGGAGAAGTGGGTGAAGCAAGCAAGGTTTACTTCATGGAAGCCTTCCAAAGGGTCATTAGCCATAGCAAAAACTTCATCATAAGATGACCTGAGGGACCCAATGCAGCCAGCGCACTGCCGGTTCTTCATATATTTTACCATAATGTTTAAATTGCAAGCAATCTTCTATTAAGACTGGCAGGGGTCGGGCAGTAGCACAGCGGGTTAAGTGCACATGGTGCAAAGCGCAAGAACAGGATTAGGAATCTGGGTTCGAGCCCCCAGCTCCCCATCTCCAGGGGAGTCGCTTCACAGGCAGTAAAGCGGGTTTACAGGTGTCTATCTTTTTCTCCCCCTCTCTGTCTTCCCCTCCTCTCTCCATTTCACTCATCATTGTCCTACCCAACAATGACGACATCAGTAACAACAACAATAATTACAAAAACAGTAAAAACAATAAGGGCAACAAAAGGGGTGGGGGAAACTGACAAAAAAGCTCACTTGGATAGTGCACTAATTTGCCATGCATACGACCCAAGTTTGAGTCTGACCCTGCTGTGTTAGAGGAAACTTCAGTGTCATAGTTTCATTCCCTTTCTCCTTCCCTGTCTATATAAAAAGGCCAGTCTGTTGATGAGTGGGATCATCCCATACTCATCTTTATCTTTCTGACCTAGATATATACCAGTTTCTGTGAGAGAGAGCATATCTTCACACGTATCCATAAACTACTGCAAAATATATACCTGAAAGCAGAAGTACACTAGAGTTTGCAGTAAGTACCCCCCTAACACTTCCTCTCCACTATTCCAAGCTTTGGGTCCATGATTGCTCAACAATTTGTTTGGCTTTGTATGTTAACTCTCTTTTCAGTCACCAGGTTCCAGATGTCATCAGGATGCCGGCCAGGCTTCCCTGGACTGAAGACCCCACCAATGTGTCCTGGAGCTCAGCTTCCCCAGAGAACCACCCTACTAGGGAAAGAGAGAGGCAGACTGGGAATATGGACCAACCAGTCAACGTCCATGTTCAGGGGGAAGCAATTACAGAAGCCAGATCTTCCACCTTCTACAACCCACAATGACCCTGGGTCCATGCTCCCAGAGATAGAGAATGGGAAAGCTATCAGGGGAGGGGGTGGGATATGGAGATTGGGTGATGGGAATTGTGTGGAGTTGTACCCCTCCTACCCTATGGTTTTGTTAATTTATCCTTTCTTAAATTAAAAAAAAAAAAAAAGAAAATGTTGTCATAGTTAAAAAAAAAAAAAGGCCAGTCTGGGGCAGAGAGTCCCTGGTGACAACTACAACAAAAAGCTCTAATAATTATAAGGTTTCAGGGGGTGTAATTTCACAACCATGCTTGATCAGTGTAAGAGAGCATCTCTTCCTCCAAAGTTCCATGCCTTCTCACCCCTGCTGTAACCACCATAGTTGTAACAAAGTCCAAGAGGCAGATCAGTCAACATATTTTCTTGCAAGTTCATTTATTTTATTCATCTATATTCCACATATGGGAGCAAAACCATCTGGAAGCTGTCCTCTATCTATCTATTTTATTTTGTATACTCATCTCTAGGTTCATCTTTTATTTTTGTTGTTGTTCCAAAAGATACAATCTCATTTTTCTTGACTGAATAATAGTACTAACTAGATGTCTATGCCATGGCTTCTTTATTTCATAATCTGTCATTGGGTATTTTGGTTATTTTAAATAATATATTTATGAACTACTTAATACTTCATTCTTATAGCTTCCTGGTCTTGTTATACAAGTTTTGATTTATTTACTTATTGATTTAACATATTCTCCATTTTTTTAAAGATTATGGTTTCATTCTTATATATGCATATGCATAAACTCAACACACCCACTATTAAAATCTTTGTACCTCCCATAATTCCCTTCAATAAACACCACAGATTTCACAAAGCACGAGACTGAGATTGAGTTACTATTTCTTCTTTGCAAGTTAAATTGTTTTAGTTATGTATATACTATGTAGAAGAGAAACCATTCAATATTTTTCTTTCACTTCTTTACTTATATACTTATTAGTCATCTCTAATTCATTGGGGTTTTTTGTCACAAACGATATAATATCATTTTTTAAATGCATAGTACTATGTCATTGAATATACTGGGACTTTTTACTTTTATCTATAGAAAATATAAAGCAGAGAAATCACTGAGATTTTGTTTTAAAACAATTCCTTTTAAATATATATATTTTAAATTATGTATTATCTTTATTTATTTATTGGGTAGAGACATGCAGAAATCAAGAGGGAAGAAGGAGAGAGACAGAGAGACACCTGCAGCCCTGCTTCACCACTTGGAAAGTTTTCCCTCTGCATATGGGTCCAGGAGTCTCAAATCCAGCTTCTTGTGCACTGTAACATGAGTTCTCAACCAGGTGTGTCACCATCTGGCCCCTTAAAAGAACTCTTACTAAAACAAACAGACAAAAGAAACTCACATGTGCTGAGAAGTGAGAAATGCAAATGGTAACATCAAGATTCTTCATGCATAAACTATGTAACACAAACTATACATTTATCATTCATTCATGTTTTATCTGTATGCTAGTGTTGTTTGGAGTTTTATATGCTACTTGGTACAATCTACTGGATAAGAGCTTCAAAACAGGTTCTTCTTCTTCTTCTTCTTCTTCTTCTTCTTCTTCTTCTTCTTCTTCTTCTTCTTCTTCTTCTTCTTCTTCTTCTTCTTCTTCTTCTCCACCTCCTTCTCCTTCTTCTTTTTCTCCCTTTTCTCCTTCTTCTTCTTTTTCCTTCTTCTTTTATCCTTCTCCTTCTTCTTCTCCTCCTCTGCCTCCTTCTTCTTCTCCTCCTCCTCCTTCTTCTTCTTAGTGTTCTCTTTTTCCTCCTCTTCTTCTTCTTTCTCCTCCTCCTCCTTCTTCTTCTTACTCTTCTCTTTTCCTCCTCTTCTTCCTCCTCCTCTTCCTCCTCCTCCTCCTCCTTCTTCTTTTGCATACACATTAATGGCAGTGAGGCAGAGTTCAACAGGAGGGGAGGAACTGATAGTACCATTGCTAAGAACATGGAAAATTACCAGAGAGGGTTAAAGAGAACTAAACTGAACTAAGCTGAACTAAACTTCATCCTTGAATTAGGGAAAATAATGTGTTCATAAAAATAGACTGTTAAGTGGTTTTTGACAGTTCCTCCCTTTAAGATTACTAAGAAAGCTGTTGCTCCAGGTGGTTGATAAATGTGAAATTCTAACCTTCAATCTTAAGTGTTTCCAAGGTAAGATGCTTTAAACAAATACATCTTTGCTATCCTAATGAGATGAAGACACTAGGGAGACAACCTCTACTAATCATGCAGTCATCTTAAGAGCATTTAACAGATACTCCAACCCCACAGAACCAGGATGCTGGAATGATTTGGAAATAGTTCTCTTGATGAATACATGAAAGCACTCACCTGAGCTTTCATTGAAATACAAGTTGATTCTCAATAATGCATTTATATTTTTATCACTTTTTTGAGGGGGTAATGGTTTATAATACAATTGTCAACACATGGGTACAATTTCTCATCTCTCTGTAATGAGTGTCTGCAAAAAGCTCTCCCTAACTTCTTTGTCATTTCGCTATCATGCACCTGTACCCCAAAGTGCTCTCCATACCCCTCTCTTCCTTCCCTCTACAAAGTCCTTTATTTTCATACAATGCACCACAGTCTGTCCAAATTTTACTTTGTGTTTTCCATTTCTATCTGTTATTACTATTATTATTTATTATTATTAAATTCTGTCAGTGAGTGGGATCATCCCATATTCATCTTTCTCTTTTTGACTTATCTCACTTAATAGGATCCCTTCAAGCGCTATTCAAGATGTGGCAAAGACGATCACTTCATTCTTAATAGCTGAGTAGTATTCCATTGTGTTCATACACCACCACTTTCCTAGTCACTCACCTGTTGTTGGATACTTGGCTAGCCTCCAAGTTTAGGCTATTACAGATTGTGCTGGTATGAACACAGGTGTACATAGATCTTTTTGGATGGCTATGTTTTCTTCCTTTGGGTAGATCCTTAGGAGAGGAATGCAGTTATTATTTTTTAAGATTTATTATATTAATGAATGAGAGGAAGAGAAAGAATCAGAGCACCATACTGAAATATGCCACACAGGGGGTTGAACTAAGAACTTCATGCTTGTCTGTGTAACACTGTAGCCACGGCATCACAATCCACACTGCTGCGTTTACTTTTTATGTCCCTATAAATTTAAACATATCATGCTACCTAGAAAGCACCTTACCCTCCACCATGTTAGTCTTACCATCACCATGGCAACAAACTACCCAAGAGAAAACTCAGCATTAAACGGAAAAAAAAAGGTCCTTCAACTACATCAATAAATCTAATAGATTCAGAATCTAACTTACAAAGATTAGAATGTCACTCTCCTTATTTTTTAGAAAAACTAGAAAAAGTCTGAAATGCAGAAGCTTTTACTTCCAGTTTCCTCCAGTCCAACTCACTATTTTCTAGTCTCCTTTCTCTCTTCTTCCAAACCCAATAAATTTTTTCTTGTAAAATCTGTACCTTGTCCTTGAATTCTTTCTCTTGACATAAGTCAAAGAGTCCAATTGCCAGTAATTGCTTCTCTCTATGTTATCTCAGTTCACAAAAGGCTTCATAGGAGTTTCTACTGTTCTATAGCATGCAAAAAATGCTATTTTATTTTCACCGTTTGTAAAGAGAATGTGTCTTCACTTTATGAAATAAACTTTGGCCATTATTAGTAGAGATTTTTTTTTTAGATATTACAGAGAAACTATTTTAAAAGAAGAAACTGACATAGTATAACTATTGATTATTTTTAAATTATGAAAATCGATTAAGATGTCTTCTATTATCATAATTTTCTTTGCAGTGACAGAAATAAAACTGATCATTTTGCTGCTGAGCCTCACATGACTCCAACTACAAATGTAACTAGCTTTATGAGAGACAGGGAGAGCAAAGGAAACACCACCGGCCCCTAACCTAGCCTCATACATGGAAAGCATGCAGCCACTGGCTGAGTTCACTGCCCCACTATAATTTTTAAGGCTATAACATCTCTAAGTAAAAAGAAAAAAACACGGAGTCCAGTAGTAGCAAAGTGGGTTAAGCGCAGGTGGCACAAAGCACAAGGACCCGCGTAAAGATCTGGGTTCAAGCTCCTGGCTCCCTACCTGCAGGGGGTTTGCTGCAGTGAAGCAGGTCTGCAGGTGTCTATCTTTCTCCTCCTCACCCCAACCTTCCCCCATCTCCATTTCTGTTCTATCCAACAACGACAACAATAATAACTACAACAATAAAAACAACAAGGGCAACAAAAAGGGAATACATAAATAAATAAATATAAAAAAACAAAAAGCAAAAATAAAAAGAGAAAAACAATTAAAATGCAGTGAAAATGTCTAATTTGGTTATATGGCACTATATTAAAATTTATCTACATAATTCTTGCTTTCAAAAAGGATTTATTATTATTAATATTATTACTATTCTTTATTTATAAAATGGAAACACTGACAATTCCATTGGATAAAAGGGGAGTAATTCTGCACAATTTCCATCACCAGAACTCCATATCCCATCCCATCCCCTGATGGCTATCCTATTCTTTATCCCTCTGGGAGTATGGACCCAGGGTTATTATGGGGTACAGAAGGTGGAAGGTCTGACTTCTGTATTTTATTCCCCTCTTAATGTGGGTGTTGACACGTTGATCCATACTCCCAACCTGTTTCTCTCCCTTCCTAGAGCTCTGGAGAAGCAGGGCTCCAGGACACATTGGTGGGGTCATCAGCCCAGGGAAGTCCAGTTGGCATCCTGGTAGCATTTGGAACCTGGTGGCTGAAAAAAGAGTTAACATTTAAAGTAGAACAAATTGTTGAGTAGTCCTGAATTTAAAGGGTGGAATATTGCAGATGAAGATTTGAGGTCTCTGTTTTGGAAATAGCTAGTGGGTCTATTTTAGGTATATTCCAAGGGGCCCATGATTTGACTAGTTTTTGCTTGAGCCAGACAGCTAATATGTACGTCGACCCAGGGTATTGTCTGGAGAGATGATGTCATATCTGGAAAAAGGCCTAGAAAACTGGATCAGGTAAGAGAGTAGCTATCAAATATGGGAAAAGTATATAAATATTGTTGACTGTAAACCTCATCCGTTTGATCTGGGGTCCCAAGAAATAGAGATTTTCACATGAAAGAGAGAGAAATCACAATATCATTTGGCACATTAGGCACTAGAGGGTCACACTGGGAACCTTAGGAATGAAAGTTCTACATGAATGAATGAATGATTTCTCTAGTCATTTTTTTTTTTTTTTTTTTTTTGCCGGTCTAGCTTTGCTGGCGGGAGAGAGATGACCAGGGACTCATGGCTGAGCTGGGAACGCAGTTCAATCTTTATTGATGAGGAAAGTAGTGCAAGCTAGCTAATCTAAACTCTGTTCATTAGAAAGCCTTGTACTTTATATCTCCTGAGGTGGAAGTGTCAGGTTGGAAGAGGATGTACGTAGGATAGGGGGTTGGGGAGAAGGAAAAAGCACAAGAACCAGTGGGGATTAAACTGTGGAAAACAGGGTGTGACTAGGAGAGGGGGCAGAATGGAAAAAGAGGGCAAAGCAGTGGGGATTCAACCAGTGAGAACAAAACAATGATTATGTAAATAGACCACAGTGTCAAGCAATGCAATAGAAGGGGTCTTAGAAGCAGAGTTCAGAAGCAGACCAACATTATTTAAAGAAATATTTTTTAAAAAATTGATTGTAGGCTTGGTATAGACTGTGTAGAAATTTCATAAACTATTCTAATATAACTATCAGCCTAAATAACTGTGATTCAACTTCTAAATTATTTCACTCCTTTTATGCTGATTTTTCTTTTTTAAATCTTTATTAAAAAATCTAATAAAAATTTTTTATTATCTTTATTTTTTATTGGATTCAGACATCTAGAAGTTGAGAGGAAAGGGGGTTGTAAAGAGGAAGAAAGACATTGCTTCACCACTTGCAAAGATTTCCCCCTGTAGGTAGGGACCAGGGGCTCGAACCTGGATCATTGTGCATTGTGATATGTGCACTCAGTGAGGTGCACCGCCACCTGACCCCCTGATTTTTCTCACTGTCACTCTTAGTCCCTATCCTAAAGTATCTAATTCAAGCAGGAAGCAGGACAAACAGCATGGATATAAATAAACAACTTAGAATACTAGTAAGCAGTAATTTGTTCATATACATTCCAGATTTAACTTCAGTATCTTTATGGCTGCTGTGGTCAGTAAGCTACTGTTTTCCACTCCATATCTTAGGCCAAGACTTTTGTCTGGGAATTTTTGCCCACACAAGAAATTTTGCTCTTTGACCCAGTCTCATGTTTGATGAATTTTCAAACAACTCACTAATTACATAGTCTTCGAGGAATTGAGTTATACATTAAGCCTGAAGTTATTGGATATCTAGTTTTAATGTTTCTCTACAAGTTAGATTAAAATTTTACCTTGAAAAACTTCCAGAGGTGTGGCTGAATTTTGCTCTTCCTGATCAACTAGGAAAAACAAAGGGCATCACCTGAGGACACGAGGTAAGAACAGGATCACTTTGGGAACTCACCAAGCCATGGCCACTAAGTTGTAGATGCTACTATGATTCCATCCTGTTCTCCCTGGGAAGACGTCCTCAACAATTTGTCTTGGAACCTCATCTCTCTAGAGCCCTATCCCACTAGGGAAAGATAGAAATAGGCTGGAGGTATGGATCAACCTGCCAATGGCCATGTTCAGTGAAGAAGCAATTACAGAAGCTAGACCTCCCACCTTCTGCCCCCCATAAAGAATTTTGGTCCATACTCCAGAAAAGGAGAAATCTTAGGGGAAAATGACTAGAAGGCTCTGAACTCCAGCTTCATTAGGACTTGGAAAGAGAAGAGGGGAAAAAAGGAGAATATTCGGAAGTAGTGATAGGTGTAAGTATCACTTAGAAAGGAAGAGAAGGCAGGACCATAAGAAAAGATGGGCAGGGAGCCAAGATGTTAACTTGGAGATAACACACAGTCTGAGCTATGCAAGGAGGCTGCTTCAAAACTGGGAAGTTCGGTTGAAGGTAGGAATTCTGGGTCAGTAGTGGTATGGGGTGCACTGGGCGGGCAGACAAGAACTAAAGAAGAGCCCTACAACCCATATTTGGACTGGCAAACAGAGGCCGAAAAAGGACAAAGGAAACAGGGAGATTGTTTAGGAGCTTTCTGTTTTGCTAGTTCCTAACACTCACACCAGCTACTCCTGATAATTTCTTTATCAAGATTCCTGGATCAGCAGGTGTGTCATCTGAGTGACAGAATAACTGACCAATCAAGGTCTCAGTCTTGCCTGGTGTGTCATTCAAAGGGGTGTCTTTCAAAGGACATTGAAGGCAGCAGGAGCTTCATCTGAGTGACAGAATACCTGATCAATCAGGGACTCGGTCTTGCCTGAGGTAAAGTACCTGTGCTTTTCTACTAACACTTGAGTTTGCCTGATAGTTACCTTTTATAATTGCTTATTTTTAGCTTGGTTTAGGAAGGAGACGAGACGAGGCTGTGTGAATCCAATCTGTATTGGTTCAATCTGCAGACTGACTGTTAGGGATTTTTACTTAATTTTATTTCATTATTATTATTACTTGTGCTTGTTTCCCCCCCCTTCAAATTGAGCAAAAGTAGCTATTGCTACCCTTTCCATTGATAGATGATTGGGTGTGCTACACATTTTGGGAGGAACTTTCCCCCTCTCTCTCTTCTCTCTGCTTCTCTTTTTCTTTACTTAAAGCTGATCTGAAAAATCTCTTTTTTTTTCACTGTTTTTTTTTCTTTTTTCTTCACTGGCACTCATTCATTCATGAATTATCCTGTCGAAGAAGTTTGACTTCTTTTCTTCTTCTTCTTCTTCTTCTTCTTCTTCTTCTTCTTCTTCTTCTTCTTCTTCTTCTTCTTCCTCTTCTTCTCCTTCTCCTCCTTCTTTTTCTCTCTCTCTTTCTCTGTCCTTGTGTCTCTCTCTCCTCTTTCCTTCTCTCTCTCTCCCACTAACCCTAGAACTTATAGTTGACAGTTTATTTTCATACTTGTCTATTCTTGCCTTTCCTTTTTTCTTTTCTTTTCTTTTCTTTTCTTTCCTTTTCCTTTTCTCTTTTTCTTTTCTATTGTATTGTTGGTTTTTGTTTTTAGAGTGGAGGTGTTGCTTGACTAACTGGTTTTGGTTGGATGGCATTGGCATTAATGTTTGCTTTGGCTGCTATCGTACTTTCTGAGGTTTGTGACCTCATCTAAGAAAAGACTCTAGTTTGGCCTATACTCACATAACACAACTGAGGAATGGCAGTACAGGACAATACAAACCACACCAATTAAAAAAAAAAAGATTAAATCAAGAGCAAATAAAACTGATAGCACAACGAATGAGGATAGGACCTCAGAAGAAATTCCAAATAAGTCAGAAGCAACTATACATAAGAGAACTAACCAAACAATAATAGAACTATTAATTACATAAATGGGGGCAATTATTGAGGAAAGGACTATCAGAAATAGGGAAACAATAGATGAGACCATCAAAAAAAATATATAAGCTACCTCAAAGTAAATAGAGAACTGAAAGCTGAGATAGCTGAGCAGAACAAGCTAATACTGTAACTGAACTGAAGAAGGAAGCTGAGGGAAGGGAAAGCAGGTTAACAGAAGCAGAAAACAGAATTAGCTAGACAGAAGATGAGCTATATAAAACTAAGAAGGAGGTAAAAAAGCTAAAAAAAAGAGATTGAAAGACACTGAAAACAACAACAGAGACATATGGGATGATCTCAAAAGAAAAAATGGATATATATATATATATATATATCATCCCATACCTGCAACCTTGGAAGAACCACTGCAGTTTCCAATGGAGGGAATGGGGACACAGAACTCTGATGATGGGAACAGCATGGAATTATACCTTTGTTATCTTATATTTTTATAATTCAATATTAAATCACTAATTAAAAAAAGAAAAGAAAAAAACAAAATAAAATTCAATCTAGAAATCAAATGTTATTTTTTATCATTTCATTGGGTAAATCTTGACTTGCCAGACAGCTGATGACACATGAATAGTCTCTTTACCTTTCAGTGATGGGTGTCTGCATGATCATCTCAGTCTCTCTTGGCCATTATGTACTGAATACCCAGTCCCCCCCCACACACACACAGACATCTACTCCTAATCTAGAGTCCTTTGTGTTGCTGCAACATACCCTTTCTAGTCTAAACGTCACTCTGTGTTTCCCTTTTCTTTCCTTCCATCATAAGTGCCAGCTACAGGTGAGATCTTTCAGTGTTCATCCTACTCCTTATGATTCATCTCAACACGATTCCCTCAAGGTCCAATATATGGAATAGGGATTTCATCGTTTCTTATAGCTGAGTTACATTTTTTTAAAGAAAAAATTTTTTTCATTAAGATTTCATTTATTTATTAATGAGAAAGACAGAAGGAGAGAGAAAGAACCAGGCATCATTCTGGTACATGTGCTGCCAGGAATTGAACTCAGGACCTCATGCCTGAGAGTCTAATGCTGTATCCAGTGCACCACTTCCTGGACCACCCAAGTTATGTTGCTACACAGTTTATCAGTCACTTATCTGTCACTGGATATCTGAGTTACTTCTAGAATTAGGCCTATATAAACTGTGCTGCTTTGAGCAAAAGTGTACATAGATCTCTTTGCATAGATGTTCTTTGGATAAATGCTCAGGAAAGGAAGTGCTAATTAATAGAATAGATCCATTTCTAGTCTTCAGAGGTAACTCCATATGGTTTTGAACAAAGGTTGTAGCAACTTACATTCCCACCAATGGTATAGAAGTGTCCCTCCTTCCCCACATTCTCCCAAGGATTTTTTTTATATCTATCCTTTCTAACATATAACATTCTCACAGGTATAGTCTCGTTTCTTTTGTTTGCTTGGTTTTTTTTTGTTTATTTTTTTTACCAGAGCACTGCTCAGAGCTGGCTTATAGTGGTGAGGGGGATTGAACTAGGGACCATGGAGTCACAGGCATGAAAATCTCTTTGATAACCACTATGCTGTCTCCCTCTGGTTCCCCTTTTCATTGTTTTTATTTGCATTTCTCTAACAATCACTGACTTGGAGTATTTTTGTCTGTTGTCCTTCTTTATTATTATTATTATTATTTGCCTCCAGGGTTATTGCTGGGGCTCAGTGCCTGCACTACTAATCCACTGCTCCTGGAGGCTATTTTTCCCATTTTGTTGCCCTTGTTGTTGTGCTTATTGTAGTTGTTATTGTTGTCATAGCTATTGTTGTTGTTGAATAGGACAGAGAAAAATGGAGAGAGGAGGGGAAAACAGAGAGGAGGAGAGAAAGATAGACACCTGCAGACCTGCTTTACAACTTGAGCAGCGACCTCCTGCAGGTGAGGAGCAGGTGGGGAGCAGGTGGGGAGCAGGTGGGGAACCAGGGGCTCGAACCGGGATCCTTATGCCGGCCCTTGCACTTTGCACCATGTGCGCTTAACCCGCTGCACTACCGCTCGACTACCCTGTTGCCCTTCTTTAGCAAAAATTCCATTCATGTTCCCTTCTTATTATATTAGATATCTATTTATTTATTGCAAAGTTCTTTATATGTTTTGATTACTTTCCCTTTCTCTGATTTATGGCACACTAAGAACTCCCATTTAGTAGGCTATCTTTGAACTTTGGTGATAGTGCCATTGTGCAGAAGATTTTTAGTTTGATATATTTTATTTTTATGGTAAAATTTGTACCTAAAATAGGCTCCCTAACTTTTCCCAAAATGAAGAACCCAAATCCATGTTCTTACTTTTAGGTTCCTGATTACTAGACAATTTGTTCTGCTTTATATCTTAGTGCTTTATGAGCCACCAAGTTGCAAATGCTACCATGACATCAAAGTGATGTCCCTGGGGAGACAACCTCACTAATGTTGTAACTGCACCCCTCCAGAACCCTGCCCCACTAGGGAAGGAAAGAGACAGGCTGGGAGTATGGATTCACCTGCCAATGCTCATGTCTAGTAGAAAAGCAATTACGAAAGCCAGACCCTCCACCTTCTGCACCCCATAGTAAACCTGGGTCCACACTCCCAAGGGGATAAAGAATAGGAAAACTTTCAATGGAGGGGATGTGATGCAGAACTCTGGTGGTTGGAATTGTGTGGAATTGTACCCCTCTTATCCAATGGACTTGTAGGTCATAATTAAATCAACAGAAAAAAATTATGTAGAAAGTTAGAATGAAACTTTAATGTATAAGTTGAGTATTATTTTAAGTATGTATCTACTGTTTTTTATACACAAAACCTAACTGTGAGTACTTTGCCAGTACACTTTCCCTTCATTCGCAGTTACTATGGTAGTACTTAGCTTGTCTCAACCCAAGATACAATATTTTCTTTTTGTTTATTCACTACTTTTTCTAAAAAATACTGAGAAATTCAACAGCTGGTGTTTTTTTTTTCTATTTTATTTATGTAATGCTGGCTTATAAAACTACACATAACTTTTAAAAACAGAAGCTTTGGAATTATGTTGTCCATTGTGCTTTCTGTTTTTCTGACTTTTCATACTTTGGTTTTATTTATTTTACATTCTGGCCTTTTTGGTGACCTATACTATGATGTATCGTCTTAAGTTTTATTTGATTGTTGAAACTAGCATGTGATGTTAAAATGATTGCTTAATTATATTCCACAGTCAATTTTTTTTGTTCCAACATTACTTGTTTTGAGAGCACTACAATAAATGAGAACAATAACATACTAGCAATTTGATGACTCAGAATATTTTATTTTATTTTGGGAACACAGTGCAGACATTTGAGTTAATCACACTTTGTACTTCAAGACCAATTTTAATTATTGGTCCATGAAATGTCCCCCTCTTAATTTGTCTTATTTTATTCATTTTCCTGTTTTTTATTGCTATAGTTTTTTCCATCCTTATCCAAACTATTATATATTCTGTTACTTCTTATATTTTATGCTATTACAAGGTTCATTTTATCATTGTGGATATATATATATATATACCACTTTATTAGTGAGATATTTATATGTGTATATATGTATGCATATGTATGAAAGTATAAATAAGCTTGATAGAATATGTATTATTCTGTCTCATATATTTTTGGCAAACCTTAAGTTTTAAAGATCCAGTTATACAATTATATGTTATTATGTACATAATTCCTACTTACAATGCACTTCTAATTTTGCACACTATTCAAGCCAGCAGTCATGTTGCCCATTTCTTCTTCTAGTAATGGATAGCCAAATTGGTCTTGAACTCCTCATTTCCATTCCATAAAAGTTTTATTTTTAAACAATGCAATGAAGACCATTTTCAGATATGTATTCAGTGAATTTTAGATGAAATGTATACTTAGAACAAAATTTTTGGCAACAGAAGTTCATATGATTAACATCTCAGAGTATATCCAAATTGCTGAACATAACATTTTATCTCCACCCCCCAAAGAGTGCCAGGGCATGAATATTCCAACGCAGTAATTACCTAGTTTTTCATTATTTTTATAAACAAATATATGCATAGTGATATCTTAGTAATTTAATTGCCTTAAATATGTTTTATTTGTTTTACTTTAGTGAGGGATAGAGATAGTGAGAGAAAAAGAGACACCAGAGCAGTACTCAGTTCTGGCTTATGGTGGTACTGGGGGATTGAATTTGGAACTTTGAAGCCTCAAATATGAAAGCCTTTTTACACAGTCTTTATCCTATCTCCTTCACACTGGAGTTTGCTCTCTCTCTCTCTCTCTTTTAAATTTTAATAATTATTGCATCATCTCATCAGATAGCTTTTCCTCCTTTTAGAAATGCTTGTTCATAAAATTTCATGTATGTTTCCTCTTATTTTATTTTATACATTATCTTTGGCCAAGCCCAGGAAAATAATAATTTTATGACATCAGCATTTTTAGATTAAGAGAGAACATTAATTAGAAAATCTTTATGTTTCGGACTTTATTTTCCTTTGATATTCATTTAGTATTTAAATTCAGGAATTTCTTCCAGATTATGGAACTAAGGATAAAATAAAAGGATTTTCAAGATTTAACATTTGTTTGTTTACTTGTTTATTTTTGGCCCTTGCCAGAGCTTCACTGTTTCAGGCTGAGTAGTTCAGATATAAAGAGATGCTCAGCTTTAGAGAGTGAGACAAAAAAGACACCACAGCACTCATTTCCTCCACTGGTGGCAGAGGAGAGGCTGGGCCGGGGGGGGGGGGGGAGCAGGTCCAGGGCCAGGTGTGGAGCAGGTATGGCAGAGTAGATTTGCTGTTTAGGTAGGCTCTTTTGCTTGCCTTCGGCAATCAAGTCTAAATGAAAAGAAGTAATGGGCACACATTTGGTGAGAGCACTTAAGAATGTGAAGATGATCATGAAAATAGACATAGAACAAAAATGGAGAAGAAAAGATTAAAAAAAGGTAAAAGGAAAGAAAAAAAATAGTAGTGTTGTTCAAGAAAACTGTTTTGGGGGGCAGGGATTTATCCCATATTTGATTTTTTTTTTCTTTTCTGCCAGGTGTTTATAAATGTGAAGAGATAGTTGAAGATAATTGGAATGAAATGAACCAGGTTCATCATATTGCTGTTATCTTTCTGGGATATAACTATCAAATAAGTTTACCCTTTCCTACCCTACAGGGCTTATTTTGAGAATAGTCTCTATCATTCTGAGTGTACTGAAGAAAAATGCAAAGATGATGCAAAAATCAATAGTTCCATCTCTGTGTCATCTTATTTATGAGCTAGATTCACAGGAGAGTTCGACCAAGATAGAATTAGAATAAATGGATTTGCAAGTTTTAACTGGGTTTTCATTTGCTACTACTAAGGAATCTTATGTGTCCAGTTCTTAAAAAGTCAAAACAAACAAACAACTGCAGATTTTTAAGAAAAAGAGTAACTTGTCCTTTTTTTTTTTTTTTATCATTTTTGGCCTTAAACATTTTTCTCCACTGAGTTTTATGGTATGCAGAATTATTTTGACTAGTTTTTTTTTCCTAAGAAGGCCTATTTCAAAATAAGACAATATGCATTATTTTAGTAAACATAATACTAAATATAACCAATATTTTATTTGTTTTTCTGTATTTTGTGTCACTCCATGTTAGTATTATTTTGTGTTTGCAAGAATGTTAATTTGGTGTTCTAAGGTCCTAATCCTTTAATCTTTAGCCATGTCTAAAATTTTGACTTAGGAAGAGTTGTGTAGGCTTTGATTGGGAAATCCTGAGAATGAGTATGGAAATAACATGTTTTTTAAAGCAATTATATTAACTGGGATTTTTCTAGATCTTCTGGATAGTTTGGTTCAACTAATTAGAAAAAAAAAACACCCCTGGAAAGTAGCTACCTTAGTTTGTAAATATTTCACAAATGAACAATCACAGATAATAAGTATTTGATTTTGAATGCAAATGTGTGATGAAAAGACCTATACTCTTTCCATCTTATTAAAATTATTTAATGAATGTTATTTAATTTGTTAATAAGTTTCACATGATAAATAGATTTCAATGTTCCTATAAAATTGGATTGGAGTAGTGAAAGTTCAAGCAGTCTCTTTACTGATAATGTTCTCAGATCATTTCCTGTACTCATCGTTAAAACAAGGATAATATCATTGTTCAAGTGAGCAGCATTTCCCAGGTTTGCCTGATTTTATAACTATAATTTGAACTTATTATCTACTTCCTCCTCTACTTTGCAAACTATGCTAGAGACATTGTACAAAGAAGTCTGTTGTTTCATGATTATCGTTTCTCAATCTTGATAAATGTTCTCAATAGACACAGAAGTAGTAAATACTTTCTGAATGATTACTTTTAACTTACCTGCAAATATATACTGTGTACATATGATTAGCTTGTCATGGAACACTCTTAATAAAAACACTTGTTAACAAGTTTTGTGTAAAAAAACTTACTCAGCTTACTTGTTTACTTCTTAGATTTTACAAATTTAATGGAATTGGCTAAAAAGAAACTCACAGTCTTGACACTATTAGCCAGGGTCTCTGCTATTATATTTTAACTTATACTAAGGTAATAGTGTTTAGCCAAATGTCATATCTTACTAACATATTCTTATCAAGCAAATCCATTACTTTGAAATGCAAGTTATGAGACTTCCAGTGCCATCAGAAATAATCAGGAAAAAAATTCCATTAACTATGTTCCGTGTTGTTGTTATTGGATATATGTTTAGGGAACATCCCTGTTGTTTTATTGAAAAAAAAAAAAAAAAACAGCTTATCCTGCAGCTACATCATGTCTGCATTGCTGATTCCTCATGATACTGCTTCTCTGATTGACATAAGTTCCCTTTTCTGGTGATAAGGGGTATTCCATGTTTTCACAGAATCTGTTATAGGACACCACACTGCATAATTCTCAGACTAGCTTTTTACACCAAAAAAAAAAAAAAAAAAGTTGAATCTAACAAATTTATTTGTGGACAATGAACTACCACTACAAGGTAATTCTTTTTTCTTTCTTTCATTCATTCACTCTTTCTTATTTTTTTATATTCTCTCATTTTAAACAAAACTACCGCTTTTCCTTAAGTTCCTATAGTGTTAAGGGTATATATCCTTAAGCTCACTTGTGTAAATATCTAAATTTTTATTAGATAATATCACATGTGCAAGGACTGGGTTCAAGCCCATGGTCCCCACCTGTAGCGGGGAAGCTTCACAAGCAGTGGATCAGGGCTGCAGGTATCTCTTTGTCTCTCTTTCTCTCTATTACCCCTCCCCTCCCAATTCTAGGTTGTCTCTATCCAATAAATAAATAAAGATAATAAGAAATTTTTTAAAAGTTACTTGATCTCCTTAATAATATTACTTTTATCTGAGTATATATTCTAGTACTCTAAACTTGACTTTGTTTTAATTATTTTTAGGAAATTCTTTTGGGGACCAAAAAATAACTCATTCACCACTCATAAAGAGTTCTCCCTCCAGGTGGGGTGTAGGGGCTTGAATCCAGATCCTTGTGCAGGTCCTTGTGCAAGTACTATGTGGATTTCACTAGGGGCACCACCACCCCTGGCACTGATTAAAATCTCTCTTCATTGCAGCTTTAACTGACAAACCGAACATTTCTTCTCACATTTATGACCAATTCATTTTGCTCAAACTTTCTTACTGAATTTTTCTTTAGCATTTCATGCACACTTCTAAGTTATTATTTTTTTATTTTGTTTGTTTTGTTTTGTAATCTTACTCTGAGAAGACACTCCTCTTAAATGTCTGATTCTTTCAGAAGTCACTAGAAGTCTCCATATTTCTGTTTGAATCCTTTGTTTTTCATTGTTGGTTCTCTAATGAATTTCTAGCTGAGATGCTCAGATGAGACATTTAGACTTATCCTTTTAGCCATTTCACATGAACCACTGTCATATAGTTGAGCCATTTTATGCTGGTATGTATTATAATAATATATGTTATATTTTCTAGGTATAAATTTCATTCATCATTAATTTAGTTAGCAGAATAGTCATGTCAAACATTCTGCCTGTTTTTCTTAGTCATTGTTATATCCCTAATATCTTATTTGAAATAGAAAACTCTAAGTATAGTTAAAAACTGACTAAGTCAATGTGAGACTGTAATGGTTACGCAATGGTATAGGTTTTCTCTTAGGTTTAATACTTACATAACTCTTCATGGAAAAATTGTGTATTTTTTTATTTGGATGAGAATGAACGATGATCATTTCTCAAATCACCAGTACTGTCAGTATCTTCACAACCCAGTTGGAGATGTATAAAGGGACTATTTTTTTTTCAACAGCAAATGTTTTCCCCTTGAGAAGTGTTAGCAGATCCTGAGGCATAAACATACATATTGGGCATGAAAGAACTTTTGTCTACAATGTGTGTGTTACAGCTGTAGGGGTTGTTGTGCCAGATGACACTTTTGCTTAACAAAAGCTGTTAAATTTGCTTGGACTCAATGCAAAAATGTGGTTATGCATACAATCCATTTGTATTCATGCATAGCTACTTGATTAATTTTGAGACAGACTTTGTGAACCATGTGAACCCATACTAGTCTAGATCCATTAATTTTTGATTCCTTATAATATACTCAACTGATTCCAAAATTTTTCCTATAGTCTATATATCACTGTGTTCAATAACATAATATTTCCTTTAAAATATTTCTTATCAAATAAACCGAATTGCTGAGAATGAAATAAAGACCAGGTAAACCTAGGGAACAAACAACAAAGTAGTTTGGGAAACCAGAGATACTACTCTCCAGGAAGGGCATGCAGACTGTCATGTACATGGCCCACATTTGAGTCCTGATCTACAGAAATGGTACTGAGGTACCAAAGCAAGCTCCAGCATAGAAGTGTTTTCCCCTTTCCACATCCTCTACTCCCATCTTCACCTTATATCTGTGTTTTGTCTCTGTCTAAATGAAGCAAATTAAGAATGATGAAATTGAGCATGTCCCTGCCTCCGGAGCTTCCCCCACTATTTAGCATTTACCTGAGGTACATATATGTCTGTTATCTGTGCATAAATTAAGACCCCAAAACTATCAGTAAGTTGACATCAGAATTATGTAGAAACCCCGAGGTCCAGAGCTCCAAGTTACTATCAGTTCATTATACTGTGTTACATTCTGTTCTCAGATCAAAACTGTGTTACTGTATCAATGCATGCAGACTGGGCATTGTGAAACAGTCAATGCATCCTTCAGTGTGAATTGACTGCTCCTGGAGCAATTTCTTTTTCCTTATTTTTCCCTCCATTTCTCTCTTTCTTTCTTTCTTCCTTTACTCCTCCTCCTATTTCTTCTTCTTCTTCTTCCTCTTCTTCTACTTCTTCCTCCTCCTCCTCCACTTCTTCTTCTTCTTCTTCTTCTTCTTCTTCTTCTTCTTCTTCTTCTTCTTCTTCTTCTTCTTCTTCTTCTTCTTCTTCTTCTTCTTCTTCTCCTTCTTCTCCTCCTCCTCCTTCTCCTCCTCCTCCTCCTTCTCCTCCTCCTCCTCCTCCTCCTTATCCTCCTCCTCCCCCTCCTCCCCCTCCTCCTCCTTCTCCTCCTTCTTCTTTTTCCTCCTCCTCTTCTATTTTTGGATATGACAAATGACTAAAAGAGAGTAAAGGGAGTTAGAGAGAGACCTCTGCAGCATCATTGTACCACAGGTGAAATTTCTCCCCTGTAAATGAGAGCTGGGCCCTTGAACCCTGCCCACCCCACCCCCAATTTTTTCCACTAGGGTTATCACAGGGGCTCAGAGCCTGCACGATTCCACTATTTGTTGATAGTGAATCAATGCCAGTTTTCTTTCTTTTCTTTTTTGCTTTTTATTTATGAAGAGGAAACATTGAAAAAAAACCACAGGACAAGAGGGGTACCACTCCACACAATTCCCACCACAAGATCGCCATATCCCACCACTTCCCCTGATAGCTTTCCTATTCTTTAAACCTCGAGAGTATGGACCCAAGGTCATTGTGGGATACAGAAGGTGGAAGGTCTGGATTCTATAATTGCTTCCCCACTGAAAATGGGCATTGACAGGTCTATCCATACTTCCAGCCTGCCTCTCTCTTTCCCTAGTAGGTTGGGCCTCTGGGGAAGCAGAGCTCCAGGACACATTGGTGGGTTGTTTGTCCAGGGAAGTCTGATCAGCATCCTGCTAGCATCTGGAACCTGGTGGCTGAAAAGAGAGTTAACAATACAAAGTCAAATAAATTGTTGACCAATCATGAACCTAAAGGCTGGAGTAGTGCAGATGAAGGGCTGGGGGGTCCTCCATTTTGTAGACTGCTGGTAGGCATATTTTAATTATATTCCAAAGGGCCTGTAGCTATACTAGTGGTTTTTTTTTTTTTTTTTTTTTATCCCTGAGCCTGTAATCTGATATGCAAGTGGATCCAAGTTACTATCTTGGGAGATGATGTCATGGCTGGAAAAGGAACAGAAAGCTGGATCAGGGAAGAGAATAGCTCCCTAATATGGGAAAGGGGTATAAATATTGTTGACTTTAAACTCCGTTGATTTGATTTAGTATGGTTCCCATATTCAGCTTAGGAGCCTATGTGACCTCTGTGTCCCTGTAGATCTGAGCTCACATTCTGTCGTCATGAGTAACCTTCCAAGCTGCCCCAATATCCACCCATCTTCCTCAGATGTAGCACAGAGTACGTTGGCCATCCTCCCTTCGGAGGATGGAACATTCTCTACCATTGTTGATACAAGTTGAGCGCAAGGTCCTATGAGGGGCCCACAAAGGGATCTATTTCGTTGTTCCTGATAGCGATGACTGGTAACAATGGAGAGAGGGATTTATTTGAGGTCTAGGCCCATCTTGTCTGTTTGGGAATCTCAAGACCCCAAATAGGGTTCCAGCTGATAGGGTGGCCTGATGCCCTTATTCAACTTTTGCACTCCTTGCTTTGCTAAGGTTAGTTTTGGAGTGAGTGAGAGAACTGCAATAGGAAGTAGGTGAGGAGGGTATCTGCATCTAATGAGATACTGTTTCATTAGGAACTTTATACTGACTCACTGCAGACTATTGTGTGCTTTTGCTTTCAGGTATATATTTTGCCCTAATTTATGGATACATGTAAACATATGCTCTGTCTCATGGGACCTGGTCTGTATCTAGATTTTGGAATTGTGTTAGGAAGTGAACTGCCTGGAATGGAATTAGAGAATACTATGAAAGGAATGGTCTCACCTGAGTAATGAGGGTGAAGGGTTGAAATTCCATGCCTGACTTCTCTGGACACAGTCTGAAGTGATGCATGCTGAGGTGGTACTCTTTGCGTTGACTAGTTTCGAATGGGTGGTTGCAGCATCATTTGGTATGAATTGAGAGAAACATGCAGGAAAGTGAGCCCCACCCTAGAGGTTCCAGGTTTGAGGGAAATATAGGCTCTATAGAGGAAGTGGGAGGTTCCTGCTGTAAGAAGGACAATAGATAGTTGTTAGGGTAAGAAGACAATAGATAGTTATTGCTATAATCACATTATTTGTTATGTAGGTTTATTTTGAAAAATCTCTGTTTGTATTTGCTATATTATACACTATATAAACATAATTTATGTCCTTTGAGATTATTTGTATATAGCTGTGCCACCAGTTGCTTCTGTTCTCCCTGGTCTAGGCTTTTAAGAGAGCCTTCAAAGATTCAGCCTATGTATTAAAAAGACTCCATCTGTGCTTTAAAAAGTTTGAGACATACAATCAATTTTCCCCTCTCATATTAATTAAATAGTGCTTTATATGATTACAAATTAATAGGAGTGTACATAAACACCATTCCCACCAGCAAGAGACTATGTCCCATCCCCACCCCACCCCCCTGCTGCCACGGAAAGCTGCACATCCACCGTGGTTTTTTACTTTGGTGCCCTCCTCCAGATTCAGTCAAATCCTGCTTTTAGTTTCTCTTTCTGATCTTTCTCAACTTCTGTTTATGAGTGGGATCATCCCATACTCATCTTTATCTTTCTGACTTAGCTCACTTAAAATAATTCCTTCTAGCTCCATCCAAGATGGGTCAGAGAAGGTGGGTTCATTGTTCTTAAAGTTGCATAGTATTATTCCATTGTGTACATATACCACAACTTTCTCAGCCACTCATCTGTTGTTGGGCACCTGGGTTGCTTCCAGGTTTTAGCTATTATCGATTGTGCTGCTATGAACATAGGTGTACAGATATCTTTTTGGTTGGGTGTTATGGAGTCCTTGGGGTATATCCCTAAAGAGAAGAATTATTGGGTCATATGAAAGGTCCATGTCTAGCCTTGTGAGAGTTCTCCGGACTGCTCTCTATAGCAGTTGGACCAATTAAAATTCCCACCAGCAGTGCACAAGGGTCCCTCTATCCCCACAGCCTCTCTAGCACTTGTTGCTGCTGTTCTTTTTGATGTATGCTGTTGGGCAGTACGCCAGCTTTCCCCTACTTAACCCTGCGTTCTATTTACATAACCTGCTACCTAAGAACCGCCCTGCCTGCAGGGCACTGGTTTAATCCCACTGGTTCGAACTTTCTTTTTGCTCTGCCCCCTCTCCCAGTCACACCCTGATTTCCATCACTCTCTTTTCGCTCCACCCTCTCTATGTCACATCCTGTTTCCACCCTACTTGGTGAGTATAAATACAGCTGCTCTTCTGATTAAACACACTTGGAATTGCCTTCCAGCTCCTAGAGTCCCAGAGTCTCTCTCCTGAGATGCTAGCCCTGCACGAGTTCCTGATCCCTCTCCCATGCAGCAGCCTAGGTTGGCTCCAGTTGAGTTCTCTCTAACCCAGAGAGCACTTGTTCAGGAAGAAGCACCCTCAGGCTATCCCGGCAGTATGCCATTCTCACAAGAGTGAGGTGGTATCTCAATGTTGTCTTTATTTGCATTCCTCTGACAATCAGCGACCTGGAGCAATTTTTCATGGTTGTTAGCCTTTTGGATATCTTCTGTAATAAATTTTCTGTTCATATCCTCTGCCCATTTTTGGATGAGGTCATTTGCTTTTTTGTTGCTAAGTTTGCTGAGCTCTTAGTATATTTTGTTGATTAGTCTCTTGACTGATGTATGGCATGTGAAGATCTTCTCCCATTCTTTGAGGGGTCTTAATGTTCGTGTGATAGTTTCTTTGGCTGTGCGGAAGCTTTTCAATTTGATGTAATCCCATTGATTTGTTTCTGCTTTAGTCTTCCTTTCAGTTGGGTTTATATCATCTAAGATGTCCTTGAGGTTTAGGTGGGAAAGTGTTCCACCAATGTTTTCTTCTAAGTATTTGATAGTTTCTGGTCTAACATCCAGGTCCATGAACCATTTGGAGTTGATTTTTGTTTCTGGTGAGAAAAGGTGGTTCAGTTTCATTCTTCTGCATGTTTCAACCCAGTTTTCCCAGCACCATTAATTGAAGAGAGATTATTTCCTCTATTTAATACTTTGGGCCCCCTTATCAAAGATTAGAAGACAATAGGTCTGGGGGTGCCAGTTTTCTTAATGCTAACTAGTTTGCTTTTCATTTTTATCTAGATGAACACTAGATTTATATCTATTGTGTAGTTAACTGTGCTATAATTATTTCAAATTCATAGGTTTTATTTTTGTCTTCTGAGATTCTAATGTTCCTAACCAACTATTTTTTTTCTTTTCTCAATAGAGTGTAGAGGATGACAGAAATAGTTTAATGATTATGCAACAAGACTCTCATGCCCAAGGCTTCAAAGTCCCAGGTTCAGTCCTTTGTACCTCCATAAGCTAGAGCTGAGCAGTAACAATGTGTATGTGTGTGTGTGTGTGTGTGTGTGTGTGTGTGTGTGTGTGTGTGTGTAAAAAGAAGAAAGAGAGAGGTGGAGAGAGACAGGTACAAAGAGAGACATTAAAGTATGATTTCTCCTCTCATGAAGCATCCTCATGGTTCAGTGTAGTGTAGATTCTTGATCTCAGATTCTCACATATGGTCTGTACTCTGCAGGGTCATTTAGCTCCTACATTTGTGATGCTTGATGAAAATAAGAATAACCAACTATAACTAATTCAATGAAAATATTTCAGAAATAAATTATTGATTAAATATTTGGGGGATTTCTGGATTAAAGTTTACAGAAAATGCAGAATTACAGTTAAGATTGTGATCTTTCCAAGAACAGAGAATTTCCCATCTAGTGAATTTCAGACCTAAGAATACAGAAATATTTAGACTTCCAATTGATATTATTTCCCTACTCCTTTGAAGTCAATTCAATTTTCACATTAATAGTTAGTCTTAATATCACTTTTATGTGTTTTTTTTATATCAAGCTAGATTGAGTGAGTTACTGCTTGAATTTTTTGAACTTCTTCAAAAGTTAATGTAATGGGGTTTCATGCATGCATGATTCCATTACCCTTAACCCTACTTTTCCAGTAGGAGGCACACACACAAAGGAATTGTGACACAAAGAAACCTATTATCTTGACACTCCTTTATGATGATCTAATTCTTGCATCTTGGAGCATCAGAATTCTAGGAATTGTGTTGGTAAATGTAACTTCTTGGTGTTTAAAAATATCTAACAACTTACACAAAAGGTAAAAAAGTGAAAATAAATCACAGCTTAGTAGCTTTCTTATGACTTTTGCTCATTTTTAATTGCATTTTCCTTTGTAGATGCAAATGTACCATAACACAATGTGAATTTTCCATTATTAGTTTTCTAAACATAGTAATATTTTGTTTTTGTATTATTATATATTGTTCCATGTGTCTCTTTAATTAAAAAAAATACAAGTTTCACCTGAAATACTTATCTTAAACCTTATAAATGACATTGTTATTTTATTTATTTAATTAATTTATTTTTTTCATTTTGGATAGCATTATGTTATGGGGTCAGAGTTAAATACTAGTAACATTTCTTTTTTATTTATGGAAGAAAGAAATGACAGCATTGCCATATACTTTAATCATTTACGTGAGTTGCTTAACAAAAAATTTTGAAAAGCCTTTAGGCCTCCAGCAGTATTTGCTGCTGAGCATTCAATTACAATTGCATGCCTTCTAACTGAGCTGAAAAGAGCTCACATCCAAATTCCCATTTCAATTTCCTAAGCTTGATAGCTAAGAGTTATATTTTGAGTAATTCTATAGCAGGGCTAATAAGATAGATATTCTAGAAATACTAATATTAGTTTGAAAATCTAGTTAAAAATTTCTTAATGACATTTGAGAAATTCATGTCACCTAGAAATATCATGTCTAAATGTCTCATAAAGATAAAACAGTTAGCATATTTATTTTCTTCTCAGACTGGGCAAACACAGAAGAGTAAGGTACTAAGTCAATTATCCTGACTAATCACATCAGACATTATTTCATTATCTGGATCACTGGAACTTTTAATTTAGTTTTGAATTTAGGTACAATTTCCTCTATTTTACACTTTCTTGTTATCACCAGGGTTTTTCTACTTCATTTTGGCCAAATTGATCAGATGGGAAGAGAGAGAAGATAAAATAGCACAGCATCAACGCTTCCCCCAGTGTTATAATATTGTCATGTGGTGGTGAACATGGAGGCAAAGTCAGGTCAGACACATGGCAAAGCAGGTGTTCTCTCAAATGAGCTATTTCCTTAGTCTTCTAGGAATAGTATTTTAATTGAGCGCTTATAGCTGTCTTTGCTTCCCTCTTCTCCATCCCACCCCACCTTGCTTGTTTGTTTTGTTTTCAAACTAGTTGTGAGTAGTCTTGTTGTGTACTAAAGTTAAGATGTCATTTTTCTGCTCATTCCTTTACACTTTCTCCTGTATTTTGTCAGAACTCTGTTCTGATTTAATGTGGATGTACATGCTCATATGTCACTTGAGGTTTAGTCACTCTTTTCCTCTCACTGTATATGAAAACATAGAGCTCTGGATTTTAGCTTGAAGTAGAAAAGGAAGAACAGAAACTCTGAATTAATGCTTGATTCTAAGTCCTATGTTTCAATCTTACACTTTACATAAATTAAATGAGTAAATATTTGGTAGATTAAGGAAGAAATAAAGAAAGTACATGTATTTATTAGTTCACTGTTTTCATTCAATTAGAGCAACGTAAAAACACAATTTGGCTGTACTGACTTATTTACAATTTATTTACTTTGTCACCCACATTATCACTGGTATTCCATGCCTGCATGGTGCTTCCTTTACTAGGGATCATTTTTTCTCCCTTTCTATCTAGTAGAGGATAAGCTACAAAGAGAGATAAAGAGACAGAGACAGAGAAGAGGAGAGACCCCTATAGCACTACAGTACTATTTCTGAAGAGTCTCCCCCATAGGTGGCAACAAGGGCTTGGACCCAGTCCTCCAGCATGTTAAAGTAAGTTCTCTGCCAAGTCTGCCACCATATTTTACTATGAAATCATTGTCTTACATTTGTAGTATTTAAAGTAACAGTTTTGAGATTTTTATTGTCGTGGTCACTAGTGTTATCAGTGGGGCTCACTGTGCAATGACTCTACTGCTCCTGAAGGCTATTTTTTTCCTTTTTTTTTTTTTTTGAGAAAACAGAAAGGGATAGAAAAAGGTGTGTGTGGCAGGGGGGAGCAAAAGAGAGACACCATTGCTTCACCACTTGTGAAGGCTAACCTATACATTTACCCAGTGTGCCAATGCCCATCCCTCAGTCTTTGGATTTTATTTAAATTAATATTTATTTATTTATTCCCTTTTGCTGCCCTTATTTTTTTATTGTTGTAGTTATTATGTTGTTGTTCAGTTCGATTACTAAGTTGAGGTCTTAAGTACTTAGTCACTATTAGGCCACCCTGGAGCCCTAGTCAGGGAGTCCTGGGAGTCCCATAAGGACATGATGGGCCTAGACCTCTACCCTCTCCCTGACTAGGGCTCCAGGGTGGCCTAATAGTGACTAAAAAGTCATCATTAAAGTATGAAGTGTCTTGCCCCTTTTTAGCTCTTGTAATCCTTACTTTGTCTGGCAAGGTTAGCTTTGGGGTAATTGAGGAGCCTGGAACAGAAGGTTGGTAAGGAGAATATGTAGGTCTAAATTGCACAGACCATAGCTCTGAATATATGTTCCTTCAGACTAAGTACTTAAGACCTCAACTTAGTAATCGAACTGAATTTTAACAGTGGGCTCAAATTGTTAATACATTTCTAATAATGACTTGCTCTTTGAAATATTAAATCTCCTAAAAGCTTAGACCAGGGAGAACAAAAGTAACTGATCGTGTTCCTTTATTACATACAGCTATAAGTAAATAGCCTAAAAAGACATAAATTATGGCCTGGTTGTGTCTGCTATAGCAAATCCTAACAATGGCATTTTCAAAGTTAACCCAGTTGCTGAATGACTTGTTTATAGCTAGAACTATCTACTGCTTTCTTAAACCCTAAGACAGCAGGAACCCTTTCCTTACTGTATAAGGCCCATATTTCTCCCAGTCCTGAAACCTCTAGGGCAAAGATCACTTTCTTGCAAGCTTCTCCCAGTTCATACCAACTGATACAGCATCTGCTGATCCCAACCTAATCAATGCAACCAGTACCACCGCGGCATGTTCTACTTCAGACTGTATCCAGAGATGTCAGGTGTGGCATGTGAATCCATCGGCTCGATCACTTTGGTGAGAACTTTCCTAGCTCATAGGACTCCTTAAATTCATTTTGCTTGGTGCACTTCTTAACAAACCTCAAAACCTAGATATAGACCACAGTCCATGAGATGGGCACTTCTTAACAAACCTCAAAACCTAGATATAGACCAGGGTCCATGAGATGGGGCATAAGTACATATATCCAGAAGTTGAGGAAAAACATATACCTTAAAGCAAAAATGCACAGTCATTTGTGGTGAGTAATAAATAAATGTAGCAAGCAAGCAGAAATACCTAAAAAGCCCTAATGAAACGGGTTCATTGTTCTTAATAGCTGTATAGTATTCCTTTGTGTATATACACCACAGCTTTCTCAGACATTCATTTGTTGTTGGGAAACTGGTTTGTTTCCAGGTTTTAGCTATGAACATAGGTGTACACATATCTTTGGGTTGGGTGTTATGGAGTCTTTGTAGTATATCCTAGGGAGAGGAATTACTGGGTGATATGGAAGGTCCATCTCTAGCCTTATGAGATTTCTCCAGACTTCTCTTTACAGAGGTTGGACCAATTTATATTCCCACCTGCAATACAGAAGGGTTCTTTTGTCCCCACAAACTCTCCAGCATTTGTTGCTGTTGTCCTTTTTGATGTATGTCATTCTACAGGGAAGAGGTGGTATCCCAATGTTGTCTTTATTTGCATTTCTCTGACAATCAGTGACATGGAACAATTTTTTATATGTTTGTTAGACTTTTGGATCTCTTCTGTAGTGAATATTGTGTTCATATCCTCTGCCCATTTTTGGATAGGGTCATTTGCTTTTTTATTGCTAAGTTTGCTGAGCTCTTTATGTGTTTTGGTTATTAGTTTGGAGCTCTTTGTGTATTTTGGTTATCAGTGTCTTGTCTGATTTATGACTTGTGAAGATCTTCTCCCATTCAATGAAGGGTCTCTGTTTAGGTGGTTTTTTTTTTTTTTGCAAAGCCTTTTTTTAAAAATTTTTATTTCATTTCCTTTTGTTGCCCTTGTTGTTTTATTGCTGTAGTTATTGTTGTTGTTATTGATGTCATTGTTTTTTGATAGGACAGAGAGAAATGGAGAGATGAGGGGACAACAGAGAGGGGAAAAGAAAGATACCTGCAGACCTGCTTCACCGCCTGTGAAGTGACTTCGCTGCAGGTGGGAAGCCGGGGGCTCGAACCAGGATCACGTAGGTCCTTGCACTTTGCATTACCTGCCCTTAACCCGCTGTGCTACTGCCAGACTACCGGTGATGGTTTTTTTGTAGATCAGTTTTAAACATCCCTACCTGCACTTTATGTTCCCCCCATGCTAAATATATTTCTAACTTTCCATGTGATGTAAAACTACCTCCTACGTATGTCTTGATATATATTCCATGATGTATGTCCACTTGAAAAACATCTTTGGTCTTCCTCATTCCTTTTGACGTTCTGCATAATCTTGTCAATAAATATCCTGTAGAGTTCTCAATTATGTGTGCTCTACCGGTACACAACCACTCAGTCTCCAATTCTAGTACTTTTTAAATAATAAACTTTATGCGTTAAATTATTTGTAGAAGCAATTTTAGGTGTTACAATGGCACAATGTAGTCATTTAAGGAACAATTCTCTTATCATATGTAATATTCTAAGTCAATAAAATAAAATAAGAATCCCAGATAAAATTTAGTGAATTGGTGCATCTTTGATTTCTTGAATAGACGAATATAATATTTGATCTTACCCAGAAACAAATGTGGTACTTAGAGATAAATTCCTGATGACATACTCCAAGGATTTCAGTTTAGAAGTTCATTTGTAGTCTACCAGTAGACTTTATTGAGCTACAGCTGTGAATTAAATACCATAGCGATTTGATGAATAACAGTACCTATCATAAAATTTCCTAGTAGTGGGTGCTAGAACAAAACAGACCCATGGTGAATTTTCACTTCTCCTAGTCACCCCATATGCTTCATGCTCTATCTTACCCTTCTAGACTTCTATCGATTTCTAAATACCCCAAGGTAGAAAAAATATTCTATTGAATGATAGATCAATTACAGATATATTTAGTTTTTTCTTTAGACAAATGTGTTGAATCAATTGAAACCATGAGATAGACTGCCTATGAAGATGAAATCAATCTAGAAGATAATTAATTTCTGTATTTCACATAGAAATTCTGCACCACAGAGAAATAGTCCCTCATTGTTAAATTGACATTTGCTTTCTTTTTGTTTTATAAAGCTTTTTAATCTTCCCATTGATTACAAATGTGATATTAAAAAGCAATATTTTACACATACATTTTTTAATTGGGGGGATTAGTGATTTACAATATACTCTTTAATACATACCACAGCCTTCATCTCCCATTGATATATGTCAACGAGGTATACCAGGAAAAAATATACCTTCACTCCACCTCTCCCTCCTTCCCCAGAATCCTTTGCTTTGGTTCAACACATGTTAACCAGTCCAAGTTTCATCTTATGCTTTCACTTATTCTTTTTTTTTTTTTAAGAAAGGATAAATTAACAAAACCATAGGGTAGGAGGGGTACAACTACACACAATTCCCACCACCCAGTCTCCATATCCCACTCCCTCCCCTGATAGCTTTCCCACTCTCTATCCCTCTGGGAGTATGGGCCCAGGGTCATTGTAGGTTGTAGAAGGAGGAAGGTCTGGCTTCTGTAATTGCTTCCCCGCTGAACATGGGCATTGACTGGTCGGTCCATACTCCCAGTCTGCCTCTCTCTTTCCCTAGTAGGGTGGGTCTCTGGAAAAGAAGAGCTCCAGGACACATTGGTTGGGTCTTCAGTCCAGGGAAGCCTGGCCGGCATCCTGATGGCATCTGGAACCTGGTGACTGAAAAAAGAGTTAGCATACGAAGCCAAACAAATTGTTGAGCAATCATGGACCCAAAGTTTGGAATAGTGGAGAGGAAGTGTTATGGGGATACTCACTGCAAACTCTAGTGTACTTCTGCTTTCAGGTATATATTTTTCAGTAGTTTATGGATACGTATGAACATATGCTCTCTCTCACAGAAACTGGTGTATATCTAGGTTTTGGGACTTTGTTAGAAAGTGAACCACCTGAGATGAAATTAGAGTGTACTATGAAAGGAAAGGTCTCACCCGAGTAATGAAGCTGAAGGGTTGTCATTCCACACGTGAAGTCTCTGGACACAGTCTGAATGAAGCATGTTGAGGTGGCAATCGTTGCGTTGGTTAGGTTGTGATCGGCAGATGCAATATTATTTGATATGGATTGGGAGAGGCATACGGGAAAGTAGGCCCTATCCAAGGGTTCCAGGACTGAGGAAGTAGAGGCTCTATAGTGGAGATGTGAAGTTCCTGCTGTCTTAGGGTTCCAAAAGACAATCGATAGTTAATGTTATCATCACATTATTTGGTAATTGGGTTAACTTTGAAAAGCCCTTTTGTTAGGGCTTGCTGTATAGTACCCAGTATCTTGTATATAGCTGTGCTATTGGTTGCTTCTGATCTACTTGGTCTAGGCTTTTGAGAGAGTCTGCATATCAAATACAAGGCCTATATATTAAAAAGATTCAGTCTGTGTTTTAAAAAACTTTGATACATACAATTAGTTTTCCCCCTCTCATATTAATTAACTAGTGATTTATATGACTACATTTTACTAGGAGTGTACATAAACAACATTCCCACCACCAAAAGACTGTAACCCATCCCTCCCACCCACTCCCACCCCCCACTGTCCCAGGAAGCTGCATGTCTACCCCTCACCTCAGGGTTATTACTTTGGTGCCCTACTTACAATTTGGTCAGGTCCTGCTTTTAGTTTCCCTTTCAGATACGCTGCTATGTTCCATCGCTGGGGAGCCAGAGACGACCCGAACTGCCCCTGTGGCTACAGACAGACTATGACCCACATAGTCAACGACTGCCACCTCTCCAGATTCAAAGGAGGTCTCGGAACTTTACATCGGGCTCAACCTGTCGCTGTTGACTGGCTACAAAAGAAGGGCAAACGCTAGAAGAAGAAGAAGTCAACTTCTGTTGATGAGTGGGATCATCCCATACTCATCTTTATCTTTCTGACTTAGCTCACTTAACATAATTCCTTCTAGCTCTGTCCAAGATGGGTCAGAGTAGGTGGGTTCATTGTTCTTGATAGCTACATAGTATTCCATTGTGTATATATACCACAGCTTTCTCAGCCACTCATCTGTTGTTGGACACCTGGGTTGCTTCCAGGTTTTAGCTACTATGAATTGTGCTGCTATGAACATAGGAGTACACACCTCTTTTTGGTTGGGTGTTATGGAGTCCTTGGGGTATAACCCCAGGAGAGGAATTACTGGATCATATGGAAGGTCCATGTCTAGCCTTGTGAGAGTTTTCCAGACTGCTCTCCACAGAGGCTGTACCAATTTACATTCCCACCAGCAATGTAAGAGGGTTCCTCTGTCCCTACAACCTCTCCAGCATTTGTTGCTGCTGTCCTTTTTGATGTATGCCATTCTTAAAGGAGTGAGGTGGTATCTTAGTGTTGTCTTAAGTTGCATTTCTCTGACAATCAGTGACCTAGAGCAGTTTTTCATGTGTTTGTTAGCCTTTTGGATCTCCTCTGAGGTGAATGTTTTGTTCATATCCTCTGCCCATTTTTGGATGGGGTCATTTGCTTTTTTGGTGCTAAGTTTGCTGAGCTCTTTATATATTTTGGTGATTAGTTTCTTGTCTGATGTATGGCATTTGAAGATCTTCTCCCATTCTGTGAGGGGTCTCTCTGTTTAATAGTTTCTTTGGATGTGCAGAAGCTTTTCAATTTGATATAGTCCCATTGGTTTGTTTCTGCTTTAGTCTTCCTTGCAATTGGGTTTGATTCATCAAAGATGTCCTTGAGGTGTAGGTGAGAAACCGTTTCTTTCCCCCTGTCCCCCACCTGCAGGGGGAATGCTTCACAAGTGGTGAAGCAGTGCTGCAGGTATCTCTGTCTCTCTCCCTCTCTATCAACCCCTTCCCTCTCAATTTCTTACTGTCTCTATCCAGCAAATTAATAAAAATAAAATATAAAAATAAAACATAAAACCATCAGTAGTTTAAAAAATTTTGAAAGAAGACAACAATAAAATGAATCATTTACCTCTTTTTCAATTCAGTTGTTATCTGGCTCCATCAATTTTGCTTTATTCAAAGATTCTTTGGAAGGAAAGGTAATGTTCACTTACTCTTCTGGTTTCCTCTCAAACTGGTCAAGTAATAAAAATCATATTAGAAAGACGTATAGAGTAATGACGAATTATTATGTACAGATGGAAAACTATGCTTTATTGGCTGTAAACAGAAAGAAGGCTGTTCCATCTCTACTTGATTAGTCTACAACTGATATCCAGCATAGGACAGAAGTAGAATAGGGCATAATCTCAGAAGGAATTGTGGTAATTGGAGGCTATGTAAGGATGGAGCTGTTGAAAATGGCCTTTTATTTCCTCTCTCTTTTCTGCTTGCTGCTGATTTCTCCCTTTTACTGTTCTATGGCCTGTGTACCATGGAAGTTGAACGCTTGTGAACAGTGTTTAAAGACTCATGACTCATGCCACATAGCTAGACAGTCTTTTCCTTCTCTACTTATTTACCTATCCTGGTTTTTAAGATCCTAATAAATCTAATGATTTTATAAAAAAAAAAATCCACAGAAAAGAGCTTTTTAATTTTTTTTCTTCAGTAGAAGACCTAAATATAAATTTGATTTTCAATGTCAGTAATGTAACATGAAGATAAATAGCCTCTACCAGGAAACAGGGTAGGTGCTGGAGAGGAAGTCAAATCATACTAGCTAATACTGTTTCTATGTTGTCATTAATACTGAGTTTGTTTAAGACACTTGCCAGATTTTCCGTTCTTGTTAAAAGAATGCACTTATTTTAAATGGTGTCTGATATATTTCCTTTATCTTATTGTTATAAAGCATGACCATTATGTGATGAGGAAAATAGCTCAGTAGAATTAGCATCAGCTTTGCAAGTCTCTGGCCATCCTTGGTGCTGTATATAATGTACAGGTGCTCTGATTTCCTCTTTCTGTCTCATGAAATTCTCTCTCATATAGTCAACATATCCTTTTTAAAAAAGAATGATTCACAGGCAATGAAGCAGGTCTGCAGGTGTCTTTCTCTCCCCCTCTCTGTCTTCCCCTCCTCTCTCCATTTCTCTCTGTCCTATCTAGCAAAGAGGACATCAAGGATAACTATAATAAGTACAATAACAAGGGCAACAAAATGGAAAATAAATAAATAAGTACAAAGAAAAAAAGAATGATAATTATAATGTAGGCAATATAAGTTGATCAGTTTTTTGTCTTTTCATCTAAGTTATGTTTGAGTGTCTAATTTTTAGAAACAAAAATTTTCTTAGCTTAATTTTTATAATTCTCAGTCTTCAGATGAAAAGAGCAGAAGTGATGCATAAGTGACAAATAAAAGCCTTTTGTTGGGAGACTATCACCTCCTCCTTCTTTCCACAGAGATGTGGTAAAAGGAAACAAAACAGAACAGATAGAAAGATAAGAAAAGAGAGAATAGAGATAAAAGATAATCAACATCTTTGAATCAATTGGTCCTGGGGGTAAAAGTGAATCTAGGTTTCTTGTTTAGTGCAGTACTCAAAAGTCTATACACTTCCATTAGAATGGCTAACCTTTAATAATTACAGCATTAAAAAAAAACAGATGTAGAATGAAAGGTTTTATGTCTGTTCATTGTAATTAAAGGAATTCAGCTGTCAGTATTCTGTCCTGTGAACTTTCTAATCACTCACTTTAGACCTTGTTACCTTAGTCATCGATCTCTTACTTGTAATATGACTATTTGCCTGGAGAAAAACAAGCCTCCTGCATCATTTAAATTCTCTCATCTATTATGAATGTAATGTTTTCAAATTAATTCTGGATGGATAGTTAAGCATTCCTTACTTTAACTGAGAATTCTTTCTCCCATAAAACGTTTTTTTTACAAGATTTCTTTTTTTCAATTATATTTTTCTCAAACTGAAATCTTGCTTAGATGTGATTTTTTACTATTACTGGGCCAACTTTATTTTTTATTCAGATAGAAAGACAAAGACAGTGGATGTGACATGCCCCCATATCAGCTTCCTCTGGCACCTTCCAATGCGGTATATGGACTCAAACCTGGACCTCATGCATGCAATGACACACCTACCCATACTCTCCTTCATAGATGCTGTTCTTTTCCTTAGACTTCTAATTACATTTATCCACACTATTTCTTAATAAACTTGAAAGCTGATAAAAGAAAAGCTACACATATAAAGAAAGTGAAATACTAGAAATATATTGGTTTACTTTATGCTGAATTAAAAACACCTGCAAGAAGGGAGTCAGGCGGTAGCTCAGTAAGTTAAGGGCAGGTGTGGAAAAGCACGAGGAACAGTGTAAGGATACCGGTTAGAGACCCCGGCTCCCCACCTGCAAGGGAATTGCTTCACAAGAGGTGAAGCAGGTCTGCAGGTGTCTATATTTCTCTCACCTCTCTGTCTTCCCCTCCTGCCTCCATTTCTCTCTGTCCTATCCAACAATGACAACATAAATAACAATAATAACTACAACAATAAAACAAGGGCAACAAAAAGGGAATAAATAAATATTTTAAAAAACACCTGCTAGAAATTGCACTTATTCAAAAGTATGCAGCAAAAATGAATTATATAATGAACATCTTTGTAGCTCATTTTAAGATCAAGAAATGAAATAAAAATACCATAAAAATTCCATATTAATTGTAGACTGCTGTTTTTATATAAATGCCCTCACTGTCCTGAGTTAGAAATTAACGGTTCCTTCACTTTCATTGTGCTATTGCTTCCTAAGAATACATAGTTAGGGGAGTCGGGCGTTAGTGCAGCGGGTTAAGCACAGGTGGTGCAAAGCACAAGGACTGGAGTAAGGATCCCAGTTCCAGCCCTTGGCTACCCACCTGCAGAGGCTTCGCTTCACAGGCAGTGTAGCAGGTCTGCAGGAGTCTATCTTTCTCTCCCCTCTCTCTGCTTTCCTCTCCTCTCTCCATTTCTCTCTGTCCTATCCAACAATGACATCAATAACAACAATAATAACTACAACTACAATAAAAAAAATAAGGGCAACAAAAGGGAATGAATAAATAAATAAAAGAATACATAGTTAAATGGAACAGATGAATTTTGTTTAACACTATGTGAGTGAGCTTGCATATTACATATTGCTTACTCAGTATCATACCTAATATATTTATTCATATTAGTGCACATAGCTGTAGTTACATTTGGTTGCGCTTGTTGTAAAGTATATGATATATAAATATACCCCAATTTATGTATATGTTTTTCTTTTCATGGGAGTTAACCAGTTCCAAGTTGAGGAATTCTGTGGCCAACCCTGCTGTGAATATTCTTGCACCTGTCTCTGAGCTCACATGTGAATATTTTTTTTGCAGATACCTCTAAGACAAAGTGGTTTATTCTTCTATACATTTATATGTCTACATAATATCAAATGCCTTACAAGTCGAGGTTATGAGTTTATGTTCCCTTAGAGCCATCATCACAGTTTCTATATGAACACCTGCAAATTAGTTTTTTTTTTTTTCCTCCAGGGTTATTGCTGGGCTCGGTGCCTGCACCATGAATCCACTGCTCCTGAAAGCCATTTTTCCCCTTTTGTTGCCCTTGTTGTTGTAGCCCCGTTGTGGTTATTATTATTACCATAGTTGATGTTGTTCGTTGTTGTATAGAACAGAGAGAAATGGAGAGAGGAGGGGAAGACAGAGAGGGGGAGAAAAAGATAGACACCTGCAGACATGCTCCACCGCCCGTGAAGCAACTCCCCTACAGGTGGGGAGCCGGGGGCTCAAACCGGGATCCTTACGCTGGTCCTTGCACTTTGCACCATGTGTGCTTAACCCATTGTGCCACGGTCCAACCCCCTGAAAATTAGTTTTTATCTCTTATTCCAATGTTGTTCTTTGGAACTTACAAGCATTTCTCTTTGATGATAAATGAAATTGATTTTTTAATGGTTTATTACATATCTAGAAGTAATATCTACATATTCAAATTACTTGCCTACTTTTGCAGGTTTATGTCTTCTTATATATTTGTAGCATATTGTTTATTTTTATGAACATTTCTTTATCCCAAGTCTTAAATATATATGTTCTGTGCATGCTTAACTGGTGTGCCCCTACCTGCCCCCACCCCATACATATTGGAAATAGAGTAAAAAGTTTTGGGGTATTTTTGCTGGAGATTTTAAAATGACAGGTTTATTAGGTACATAAATACCAAGTTAGCAAAATATGTAGAGGAAAGACAAGCTAGCCGTGTGGGCTGGGTCATAGTCCCTAAAGCACTGCTCACCAGTATTCAGACACTACACATGCAGGTCCACGGAAAATATCAGATAGGAGCAGCAACATTAAAAAAGGGCAAAAGGTGAAAAAAAAAAAAAGAAAGATAAAAGGTTGAAATTCTAGCAGACGCTTGTCTAAGAAACCTCTGGTAACCACAATCCCTCAAGAATTGACATCCCTTTAACACCAGCCATGATAATGAAGTGAATAGTCTAGAATTCCTTTTATTTATAGTCAATGATCAGTGTACTACAAACATACATGACAAATATACCTTTCATTTATTTAACATTGGTTTACAATATTATAAGATTTTAACTATATAGTTTCATACCCACTTAGGTGGATATAGTTCAGTATTCTAACCACCAAATGTTCAGTGCCATTACGACAAAGAAGCTCATCCAAATATACCAACTGATAATTATATTTGTTTAAAGTAATATAATTTCATTATGCACCAGAACCCCAAAGTTCTCTTTTACCCATTCCATCTCCACTCTATCTCACAGCCCAGTCCATGTTTTACTTTGTGTTGGTCTGCTTCTAAATTCTGCTTCTAAGACCCCTTCTGTTTCATTGGTTTAATCCCCCCTGTTTAACACTGTATTCTATTTACATAACCAGTTACCTAGGAACCGCCCTGCCAGCAGGGCATTGGTTTAATCCCCACTGGTTCACTGTCTTTTTGCTCTGCCCCTTCTCCTAGTACACGATGATTTCCACAAGTCTCTTTTCGCCCCACCCTCTCTATATCACATCTTATTTCCACCCTACTTGGCGAATATATATAAGGTCAGGATTGTGATTAGAGATAGATTAGATTGCTCTGTGTTCCACATGAATAAAGACTGAACTGCGTACCACTCAGCCATGAGTCTCTGGTTGTCTCTCTGTCTCCCACCCGCGAAGCTAGCCAGCCCGGCATAATGGCGCCCTGAACAGGGACTAGCAACTTTGTCCCTCCCTGTCTGTATTAATAAGGGAGATAATTCAGTACTTGTCCTAATTTTGACTTATCTCAACATGATGTTTTCAAGTTCCATCCAAGACGATGCAAAAGAGATGTCATCATTTTTAACACTGAGTAGTACTCCATTCTCTCACACTATTTCCATGAATCACATTGCAAGTTGATAGAAATTATTTCAGATATTTCAAAAAGTTAGGGGAAATTTTGCAGATTTCCTCTCAGAACCGATTTTAAGCAAATAGCAACATCCAAGTTATGACTTTGCTTTGTTGTTGTTGTTGTTGTTTTGCAACAAAACTTCAGATCCCTGGGATCAAGAGGCAGTTCATTCATTATGTAAACACTTCACCATTTTGAGGACTTGAGCTCCAGTCCCCAGAACCATATGGAAGCAATCAAGCATGACATCTGGGGAAGCTGCATGAGAAGTGGTTGTTTCTCTCTGTATATACAAGATCTTTTTAAAAATTAATAATAAAGTCTACTGGGAGTAGTGGAATTACACATAGTGAAACTTCAGCAGGTAAAAACAAAGGAAAGCAATACCACTTCAAACTCAGGATTTCTGTTGGAATCGCACAAGCATATCTATTTTTTTTCTTTATGAGTAAGTAGTCTACCCTAAGTCGACTTTCCTCTTTGACTATAGCTATTCATTTATACTGGAAAGAAATTTCTTATTACTCTCAAGAGAACTTAACCTGACAGATCAGAAGACTCTTCCACCCTTGTCCATGAGTCAATAGATGTCAGACTATTTGTATACCCTTGCCAATCTCCTCTTAATATTTCTCAAGTATGAAGGTCTGAACTTCATTTTCAGTGCTGAGGTAAAAGTGAGGAGATTCCCATGGGTAAAGTGAATATTTTCATATATTTCCTTGAGTATGAAAAGATTATTCAAAATTCTTGGTGCATGTCATATGGGTGATAATTTTATGTACGACTTCTGTAAGTCCAGAAATTCATGGCAATTAAGTATCAGAAGCCCCTTGTTACCCATTGGGTGTGGTCCCATGAATCTCTGCAAATTCTTCTGCAACCATGTAAGAAATTAGTTTGTTGGTTTAGCAGGTGCTGCAGTCTCGGCAAGTTCAATTTGCAGGTGGGAGATTTCAAATTCAGGTACTGACACCTCATATGTGAGAGTGATTTTCTAACCTCTTTAAATAAGTAATAAATGGGTAAATCAATAATCTTAAAAAGGAATAATCATCTTAATTATGATTATGTTTTGGAGTCATTCTGGCAGAATTAAAAAAAAAGAAATCCATCTGCTTTCTTACGAGTGAGTTTGTTATCGCTTACCCTTTTGCTTTTGCTCCCTCTTCTTTATTTTACTACTGTTAAAGAATAATGCGTGAAGCTATTGATAAGATGTATCTTGTCAATAGAAAGCAAATAAATAAAGATGCTTTTAGATACCAAAACATAATCATAATTAAGTTGGTTAAGATAGAGCTATGGACAAAACTTTAACCAATAAAAGTCTTCAATAAAATATATATATATAAAAAAAACTAACTTTGCAGATTTAAGCATTTTACTTTTTTTTTTTCACATAACCTACAGGTGAAATTAGTTTTCTGAAATGTAGTTCATTAACATTTTTATTGTTTTCCATATTTAAAATTAACATTATATATTCCTTTGGATAAAACTTATAGTGCATTAAACTGGCCTCATCTTAAGTAAGGGGTAGTTTGCTGTAACTAGAAATTTCAATTCTCTAATGATTTTTACTCTACTATGAAAAGAAAAAGATTCTATATTAAAATGATATATGAGGGCAAAGGGAAATTTATGATCTAAACTTGCTGCAAATCATTTGTATTGATCTGTTTTGTTTCCATTCTGCTAAAGTTAATGGAAAGCATTTGTCACCTGACTTGTCCCAGCTGACTTAGAAAAAAAACACTGTACCATTTATCAGACCTGCTGAAGGTCTGGTACAAGTGTGCTTATGTCTGCAATCACCAAGATGCATTTAATTTCTTGGGAGTAGTAAATATTAGGGTACACTGCTCAGAGTTTGAAGCAAATAAATTAACTATTGATATAACATATACATGATACATTCTAATAAAACTACTAGTAAAATTCTAAATTAGCCAGGAGAATATTTTATTTATAAGTATTATTTTGATAGTCTTTATTTTTCTAAAACTAAAATAAAAATATCTAGTCCTATAGTAACACTTTATGTATAAGAATAAAAACTGAAGCATCACTGGAGCAATGAATTAAAGGGAATAAACTTCTTCCCCCAGCTGTAACTACTCAGTCTTTTCCCTTTGAAGGACATTTTAGATGATTCAAAATGCGGTCTTTGATCCTTGTGATATTGTAATTAAATTTTATTTTAAACTTACATGAAAACAAAATCAAGTATGTGTAATTCTGTTTTTACTCAAAAGATGGATAAAAGGTGATCTTGAGAAGTCAGTTGTATTTATGTAATTTGCAAGGAAGTTCTCATAAGATGTATCTCTCTTTTGTACCAACTCAGACTTAAGCTCAAAGAGGAGAACTGGATCTCAAGATTCTTTTGTAATATTCTTTCAAGCTGTTAAAAAGCATAAGTCATTGTATGAAAAAATATATAAGCCTTTTTATTATGGTGTTTCATAGTACCACATTATTTTGTATTACAGCAAATTATCCATGAATTAACATCATATATATAAAGGCCAGGCGGTGGCACACTTAGTTAAGCATTTACAATACAGCGCACAAGTACTCAGGTTCAAGCCCTCAGTTCCAACCTGCAGGGGGAAATCTTCACAAGTGGTGAAGCAGGGCTGCAGGTGTTTCTCTGTCTCTCTCCATCTCTATCCCCCCTTCAATTTCTCTCTGTCTCTATTCAATAATAAATAAATAAATAAATACTATTTAAAAATAAAGTTATAAAATCATATATATAGCAGAATATTGAGTACTAAAACAGAATAAACAGTTTTCCATAGTTGTATTGTTCCTTTATAATATATAACATACATTTCAGATAGTTTTTTAATGTAATACTTTAAATCTGCTTTACTTCTTCCCTACTATTAAAATGATATCAGTATTAACGGATTGAACGTAGGTCTACATAACTGGCATTTTTAACCTAAAATATATGACTGTGAAAATATATTTCATTCATTTATTTTATCATTCACTCATTAAACGTTGTTTATCAAACTATCTAGGAATCACAAATTTGGTGTTTTGGTATAATATTGTACTGAAAGAAAAGACACTATGTTATTTTTCTGGGGGCTGGGCAGTAGCACAGTGGGTTAAGCGTACATGGTGAGACACGAAGTGCAAGGACCCATGACCCCAGTTCAAGCCTCCAGATCCCCCACCTGTAGGGAGGTAACTTCACAGGCTGCGCTGCAGGTCTACAGGTGTTTATCTTTCTCTGCCCCCATCTTCCCCTCCTCTCTCTATTTCTCTCTGTCCTATCCAACAACAGTAATAACAATAATAAGAATAATGGTAACAACAACAAGGGCAACAAAAAAATGGGAAAGATTGTCTCCAGGAGCAGTGGATTCATACTGCAGGCACCCAGCCCCAGTGATAACTTTGGAGGCAATAAATAAATAAAATAAGTAACAACAAGGGCAACAGGGGTAACAAAATGGGGAAAAAAAAAAAAGGTCTCCAGGAGCAGTGGACTCATAGTACAGGCACCAAACCCCAGCAATAACCCTGGAGACATATATATGTGGTGTGTGTGTGTGTGTGTGTGTGTGTGTGTGTGTATTTGTATTCTTGTGCAAATCATTATGATCATTCTAAAGATTTTTCTCATCTGATAAGTTCATGACATAACACAATTTGATAGGTAGAAAATAATTGAGCTAGTTCAAGTTTGTTTGATATTTGACCCTCTTAGTTGTCTATCTATTTAATAATATATTGGGGTTAAAATTATAAGGCTAGGAATGTACTCAGTGTTAGATCAAGTAGTTTGCCTCTATTAGGCACTGGGTACAATCCTTGGAAAAAGAAATTCTAAAAACTAAAATTTGTCAATGATATTTACAAAAATTTTCAATTGTTTCAGATTCACTTAAAAATCTGCAGTATTCTTCCCTTAAATTTTTGATTATTCAACAATTTGTTCTGCTTTATATCTTAACTTTCAGCCACCAGGTTCCAAATGCTACCATGATGCCGACTGGACTTCCCTGGGCAGACGACCCCACCAATGTGTCCTGGAGCCCCACCTCCCCAGAGCCCTGCCCCACTAGGGAAAGAGAGAGACAGACTGGGAGTATGGATCAACCTGCCAATGCCCTTATTCAGGGGGGAAGCAATTACAGAAGCCAGACCTTCCACCTTCTGCACCGTACAATGATCCTGGGTCCATACTCCCAGAGGGATAAAGAATAGGGAAACTTTCAAGGGAAGGGATGAGATAAGATATGGAGTTCTGAGGGTGGGAACTGTATGGAATTTTAACCTTCTTATTCTATGGTCTTGTCAGTATTTCTATTTTATAAATAAAAATAAAAATGAATATATATATACATATATATATTTACTTGCAGTTTGTTTGATAAATTAGTTTCCTGTCTCATCATTTTGCCCAGTCTGTGACCTTGGATTAGATTATCAAAAATTTTTATTTAATGTATTCATTTTATAAAATATTAACTGATGATTTGGTAATTGAGTATTTAATGAATATTTGAGCAATTACAGAAGAGTGTGGATGATAAAATAATGTGTATAATAAAAGCTATAGAAAGATAGAGATAGCTGTCTGGGTAATAGCACAGCAGGTTAAGCCACATGGCACAAAGCGTAAGAACCACTTAAGGATCTCAGTTCGAGCCTCTGGCTCCCCATCAGCAGGAGGGTAATTTCACAAGTGGTGAAGCAGGTCTGCACGTGTCTATTTTTCTCTCCTCTCTGTCTTCCTCTTCTCTTTCGATTTCTCTTTCCTATCCAACAATAACAACAATAATAATAACAACAGCAACGATGAACAACAAGGGCAACAAAAGGGAAAAAAAATGGCCTCCAAGAGCAGTGGATTTGTAGTGCAGGCACTGAGTCCCAGCGATAAAACTGGAGGCCAACTAAATAAATAAATAAATAAATAAAAAGAAAGAAAGATAGAGAAAACTGGAGGCCAAATAAATAAATAAAAAGAAAGAAAGAAAGAAAGAGATAGGATAGGGTTATGGAGGATTGACTGGCCAAGGTCATGTTCAGTAGAAAAGCAGTTACAGAGCCAGAACTCTCATCTTCTGAACCCCAAAATGAATTTTGATCCAGACTTCCAGGAAGATAAATGTTAGAGGAAGGCAACCAAACGGCTCTGAAGTACAGTTCTACAGGTATCTGGATTCAGATAATTTGTCACCTGGAATCTTTTTTTTTTTTTAATTTATAAAAAGGAAACACTGACAAAACCATAGGATAAGAGGGGTACAACTCCACACAATTCCCACCACCAGAACTCTGTATCCCATTCCCTCTCTTGATAGCTTTCCTATTCTTTTTTTTATTTATTTAAGAAAGGAGACATTAACAAAATCATAGGATGGGGGGTACAACTCCACACAATTCCTGCCACCCAATCTCTATATCCCGTCCCCTCCCCAATAGCTTTCCCATTCTCTATCCCTCTGGGAGTATGGACCCAGGGTCGTTGTGGGTTGCAGAAGGTAGAAGGTCTGGCTTCTGTAATTGCTTCCCCGCTGAACATGGGCGTTGACTGGTCGGTCCATACTCTCAGTCTGCCTCTCTCCTTCCCTAGATGGGTCAGTCTCTGGAGAAGCGGAGCTCCAGGACTCATTGGTGGGGTCTTCAGTCCAGGGAAGCCTGGCCGGCATCCTAATGGCATCTGGAACCTGGGGGCTGAAAAGAGAGTTAACATACAAAGCCAAAAAAACTGTTGAAGAACCACGGACCCAAAGGATGGAATAGTGAAGATAAAGTGTTGGGGGTACTCACTGCAAACTCTACTGTATTTGCCCTGGTTTATGGATACGTGTGGACATATACTCTATCTCCTGGAACCTGGTCTATATCCCACTCATCAACAGAAGTTGAGAAAGAAGATCAGAAAGGGAAACTCAAAGCAGGAGCTGACTAAATTGAAAGTAGGGCACCAAAGTAAAAACCCTGTGGTGAGGGGGAGGGTGGACATGCAGCTTCCTGGGCCAGCGGGGGGTGAGGGTGGGGGTGGGGGTGGGGGTAGCTGGGTGGGATGGGACAAAATCTTTTGGTGGTGGGAATGGTGTTTATGTACACACCTATTAAATTATAGTCATATAAATCACTAATTAACATGAGAGGGGGGAAATTGATTGTATGTCTAACAAAGGGACTTTTCAAAGTTAACCCAATTACCAAATAATGTGATGTTAACAATAACTATCCATTGTCTTCTTGAACCCTAAGACAGCAGGAACCTCACATTTCCACTATAGAGCCTAAACGTCCCCCAGTCCTGGGACCCTAGGGTAGGGCCCACTTTCCCGTATGCTTCTCCCAATTCTTATCAAATAATATTGCATCTGCAGATCGCAACCTAATCAACACAACGAGTGCCACCCCAGCATGCTTCACTTCAGACTGTATCCAGAGACTTCAGGTGTGGAATGACAACCCTTCAGCTTCATCACTCTGGTGAGACCTGTCCTTTCATAGTATTCTCTAACTCCATCCCAGGTGGTTCACTTCCTAACAAAGCTTTCCTATTCTTTAACCCTCTTGGAGTATGGACCCAAGGTCATTGTGGGATGCAGAAGGTGGAAGGTCTGGCTTCTTTAATTGCTTCCCCGCTGAACATGGATGTTGACTCATACTGATCCATACTCAGCCTGCTTCTCTCTTTCCCTAGTGGGACAGGGCTCTGGGGAATCGAAGCTCCAGGAATCTGTTTTTTTAATGTCACCACTGGAAGGGAACAGAATCTGATAAGCACCAGAGGAAGTTATGCACTGTTTCACTTCTCTGAGAAGAGAAAGAAAAGTCACTTTATCTAATTGCTAATCTATAAATAAAAAGATTACAAACAATAAGTATTAGATACAATTATGAAAGTCTAAAATTTATTTGACAATAGAAAAAAGGAAATAAATGTTGAAAGATATTCTTGGATTATAAAAGAAAAATGTGTCAGAAAAACTAGTATATTAGTTCATATGCACATAACAGTATAGTTTATTGAGGTAAAAGTGAAATAGTAAATGCGGCTAGAGAGATATTTTGTGATCATATGTTGAAGGGCATTGTGTATGCTATTATAAAATGATTTTGATAAACATTCTCCTAATTTTTCAAATGACTGACTTGAAATATATAATATTAAAATCTATAATGCATTGATAAAAATTAAAATGTGCAAATTAAAAATATATCCTAAGCTTAATGATCAAATAATCAAAAATAAATAACAATTACAGAGACAGTAGCATATGCCTATTCTGCAAATAACCTATGAACTAAAGATAATTTGCTAGCATTTAGGTTATATGTTAAAGCAGAAGATATTCTTAACATTATTTGTGTTGTTATACGGTTTCACACACATGCTCTGTAATTTATATAAGTGACAATGCATTTCCATATATATATGCATTTCTGTCATAAGGAAAGCTTCTTTAATGTTTAAATTTGAAAATCATATTTTACATTTAATTATTCAGTGAATAAGAAATATCATCCCAATGGTAACAATAAACATAAAATAATGCCATAGTAAACGTATTAATATAGGAGGATAGGGATACAGAATTTTGGTGGTTGGTGTGGCATGGAACTGTACATTGTAATCTTACACTCTTATAACATAATATTAGTAACAAATAAAATATATATTAATGTTGGCTAGATTGATAGCTTGGCGTGTAGGATACCTGCATTCGAATCACTGGCATATGAATGATTCAAGTCATTCATATCAATGGAGCCGTAGTACTAAGAAAGATTCTTGTGCTGTGATTATCTCTCCCTGCTCCACCTTGCTTTGAGAAAACATAGCCTAGAGTGATGAAATAGAATAATTTGTGAACTCCAGAACAAGCAAATAAATAAATGTGATTAAGTCACATTGACCAATGGTATAGAACTAAAATATACAATGTACCCAGACATAAAGAAACAAAAATAGTGTGTAGTAGATTTCATATATATGTATGTGTATATGTATGTGTATATGTATTAGTAGAGCTAAGATAGTTGAATTCAGATGACTGCTGTTTGCTTCATGTGAAATAACAGCAAGACCACAAAAATACATGGAACCCCCCAAAAATATTTTCTGTGACTAGAAGATAGGTCACCTGGTAGAGTGCACACTTTAACATGCTTGCATACCTTGGTTCAAATTCCTGGCTCTACATGAAAGTACCAAGCACAGTAGTGTCAGGAACAATGAGAAGTGCTATGGTTTCTCTATTTACCACCCCCCGCCACACACACTGCTGCATTCTGTCCTTCTCCCTTCTTCTCCCCACTCCTCCCCTTCTCCTCCCCCTCTCCTCCCCCTCTCCTCCCCCTTCCCCATCTCTGATTTTTTTTTTCCATTAAAAGTGTTAGAAAAGTTCAGATGCAAAGCCATGTTACCAAAACAAAATAAAACAAATAGACATTCCAAAGCAAGGGACAAAAAATGTCAATATCCAAGTATTAGGACACAAAGCAACAACTCCCCTAAGAAAAATAAAGCTCCACTCTATAAAAACAAAACAATCTGACAGCTAGCTGTAGTCAGGAGGAATCCCAGCACTCCAACCCTTTCCCTACAATTCTACAAAAAGCAACTGGAGCATTTGGAAGAATGCTAAACTAGTGGAGGGTGTGGTCTGCGGACATCTACAATGGGGTGGTAAAACACTGCACAGGTGTGACAGTGACAACCTTGTAAATCACCATTTTTCCTCAACAAAATGATTTTAAACATTATAAATGTGGAGGGAGTAAGTACTGTGCCAACATTTCTCACTGACTACAATCAAAGAATTTTGAGTGGAGATGACTACTTGAATTTAGTTTCCACAACTGTGGACTCTCAGATCAGATTCCAGGAAAACTTCTTTACTTAAGCCTTTGAGTGTGGGCAGACCTGTTACTACTTAGGATGAGGTCCCAGCAATGGATCTGATCTACTTGCAGTCATGAATATCTGGTCCATACAATCCTGATACTTGTTTTTCTGATGGAGTCTTCAATCTCTCTCTCTCTTCTGAATTTTATTTATTATTTTATCTTTTTATATTTCTTTATTTTCCCTTTTGTTGGCCTTGCTGTTTTTATTGTTGTTATTATTATTGTTGTTGTTGTTGTTGTTGATTGTTAGATATGACAGAGAGAAATGGAGAGAGAAGGGGAAGACAGAGAGGGGGAGAGAAAGACAGACACCTGCAGACCTGCTTCACCGCTTGTGAGAGACAGAAATTGAGAGGGCGTGAGGGAGACGTAGAAAGCAAGAGAGATAGACACCTTCGGCTCTGCTTCACCACTTGTAAAGCTTTCCCCTTGCAGGTGGTGAATCTTTAATTTCTCAAGGAGTTTCTTTATTTTTCCTAACTCTATTTCCTCCTACTTTGAAGTCAAATACTGTGGCCAGCTTGTCTTTTATTTCTGACATTTGTCTTCTACATGGGTAAGTCTGCTTCCTTGACTTGCTATGTAAGACTGAAATGTATCAACGTGTCCTTCATATCTTGTAACTCTGTTTTCAAGTTTTTCATTTTACTATAATGTGAATCTTGAAGTCATGGACTTTTTTTTCTTAATATATTTCTCCATAGTAAATTGAGAGCTTTGTATTCTTCAAATTTCCTGACAATGTATTTTTTTTAATACTACTAGTTTTTTTTTTCTCTTTTATTTTTTCTTCTTTTCCTTTTCTTTCTTCTTCTTCTTCTTCTTCTCCTCCTCCTCCTCCCTCTTCTTCTTTTTGCCTCCAGGGTTATTGCTGGGGCTCAGTGCCTACACTGTGAATCCACTGCTCCTGGAGACTCCCCCACCTTTTTGTTGCCCTTGTTGTTGCCATATTGTTATTGTTGCCATTGATGCTGTGGTTGGATAGGACAGAGAGAAATCGAGAGAGGAGGGGAAGATTAGGGGCTGTTTGACCCTAATCATCAGAATCTCCATAGAAGCTGGGACAATTTATACTTTGATAGGTTTCCCTGATGCCACAAAGGTACAGTGTTCCAGTCCCAGATTCTTTTGAAGGATTCCTTGTAGTTAGTTTGGAGCCTGTGACTTCTCCAGTTCTAAATGAGAGTCCAAACCACAGGGGTCCATTAAATCTGCCATCTGCCCTTAAATCAAACATAGCACCTGCAGGCCATGTGGTGCCCCTTCATTGCCTGAGTCCTCTCTCTCTCTTCCTGCTCCTGCTGTCCGGGAGCAATCGCCAAACTTCAGATGGTGATGCTCCCTTTTTTACCGGAAATCTCAGCTGTTCGCTGATGACATTTGTTGAGTTGTTTCATTATAAAATTAAATTTTCTGAGGGATAGCCAACTTTCCATGACTAGATTGCCATAGTTCTGCCCACTTTGTCTTTTTTTTTTCAATATTTATTTATTTATTCCCTTTTGATGCCTTGTTGTTTTATTGTAGTTATTGATGTTGCTATTATTGGATAGGACAGAGAGAAATGGGGAGAGGAGGGGAAGACAGAGAGGGGGAAAGAAAGATAGACACCTGCACAACTGCTTCACCACCTGTAAAGCAACTCCTATGCAGGTGGGGAGCTGAGGGCTTGAACCGGGATCCTCACACCAGTCCTTGAGCTTGGCACTTAACCCACTGCACTACCGCCCAACTCCTTGACTTTGTCTTTTTAAATATATCGTTTATAGAAGTTGAACTGGCTTACAATTTAACAGGGATACACCTCTACGTCTAATCAGATTGAGTATTACCATCCCACATCATGTCCACATTACATGTATCCTATGTTATGAGATTTTAAACAGGTTATGGATGGTAGATTTCCTATATATTACTTTGCATATCATAAAATTTTATTTTATTTTTTGGTATTTTCTTTATTGGATAGACAGTTAGAAATTGAAAGGGGAGGGGGAGACAGAGAGGGAGCGAAAGAGGAACACCTACACACTTGCTTTACCACTTGCAAAAAAGCTTCCCCCCTGCAGGTGGGAGCTGGGGACTCAAACCCAGGTCCTTGCTCACTGTGACATGTGCATTGACCAGGTGCGCCACCACTCTGCCCCAAAATTTTCCATGTAGCCTGAAAAGATTGGTTTTGCTCTTAATCTTTATCAAAATAAGAACATTATAACATGGTGGGCAATTTCTAAAAATGATAAATGAAATATGGAGTTGAGTAACTGCAAAAGTGTATCTACTTGAGATAAAACTAAAAGATTAGATTCAGCATACAGCTGGCATTGTAATCAAATCTTACTGCTACTTATTGCTATGAAACTAGTCTTGATGTTTCTATGAGACAATAATGTGATAATCTTCCACACTGCTGTGTCTATTGTGTTGTAGATTATTCCTTATAATTTCTGGACAGTATTGCATTGTGCAACTACTGTGGATAAATATGTTAATTCTACTTTTTAATGTTTTATCTTTCTTATTTATTTTATTGCTGGGACTTAGTGCTTGCACTATGAACCCACTGATCCTCCAGGCCTTATATGGTGTTACTTATTCTTTTAAGTTTTCATTTATAAGGTGAAAATATTGACAATCCTATAGGATAAGAGGGCTACAATTCCACACAGTTCACACCACCAGAACTCCGTATCCCATTCCCCCCCTTGATAGCTTCCCTATTCTTTATCCCTCTGGGAGTATGGACCCAGGATCATTATGGGGTGCAGAAAGTGGAAGGTCTGGCTTTTGTAATTGTTTCCCTGCTGAACATGGGCATTGACAGGTTGATCCATACTCCCAGACTTTTTTCTCTTTCTCTGGTGAGGTCAGGGATCTGGGGAGGTAGGGCTTCAAGACATAGGGTGTGTTCATCTGCCCAGGAAAGTCAGGTTGGCATCATGGTAATATCTGGAGCCTGGTGGCTGAAAAAGAGTTAAGATATAAAGCAAACCAAATTATTAATTAATCATGAACCTAGAGCAAGAATATTACAGATGAAGATTGGGGATCTCCATTTTCCATGAAGCTAGTAGGTCTATTTTAGGTATATTCCAAGGGGCCCATGACTTTACTAGTTTTTGCCTGAGCCTGACAGCTAATATGCAGGTGGCCACAAGTTATTGTCTGGGGAAATGGTGTCATAGTTGGAAAAAAAAAAAAAAAGACTAGAAAGCTGGATCAGGGAAGAGAGTAGCTCCTGCAGAGGTGACATAGGTTCCTGGGTGGAATATGTGCCCCAGATCAAATCAATAGGGTTTATAGTTAGCAATATTTATATTCTTCTTTTTTTATTTGATAGGACTGAGAGAAATTGTGAAGAGAAGGGAGTGTAAAGAGGCAGAGGAGAGACACCTGCAGGTCTGCTTTACCACTAGTGACACTTAACCCTTGCAAGTGCCAGTTGGGGGCTTGAACTCATGTCCTTGTGCACAGTAATATGTGCACTCAACTAGATGCACCACTGTCTGGCCCCTTCATATTTATTTTATTACAATATTTTCTATCTTCTAAATGATACTATTTATATGACATATTTGTTTAATCCCGTCAAATATATATTTTAAAGATTTTATTTATTTATGAAAATGATAGGGAAAGAGAGAGAAAGAACCGGACATCACTCTGGTACATGTGCTGCTGGGAATCGTACTCAGGAACTCATGCTTGAGAGTTTAATGCTTTTTCTACTGCGCCACTTCCTGGACCACGATCCCCTCAAAGACTTTCTATCTAGAATTTCTTACTTTTATCTGTTAATCTCTCAGAATTATATTTTAATGCAATAGAAACTAAGGTTATTAAGATGGCAGACTTTTAGTAACATAGTCATTTTTTTTTTTACTCAATTTTCAATTATTCAGATACAGAACACAATGAATCTATGTTGAGGTGAGTCAAACACCTTTTACATTATTTCAGGGAAACATGCTCCTTTTTAATACTCAGACCCTGCTATTGTATATAAAATATATTTCTAGATTCAGCAATACATTTTCTTTTTTTTAGAAAAACTATTTTTTTAGTATTTATTTATGTATTTCCTTTTTGTTGCCCTTGTTGTTTTTATTGTTGTTGTAGTTATTATTGTTGATGTCATCGTTGTTGGATAGGACAGAGAGAAATGGAGAGAGGACGAGAAGACAGAGAGGGGGAGAGAAAGATGGATACCTGCAGACCTGCTTCACTGCTTGTGAAATGACGCCCCTGCAGGTGAAGAGCCAGGGGCTCACTGGAGAACTTTATGCCTGTTCTTGTGCTTCACACCACGTGCACTTAACCAGCTGCGCTACTGCCGGACTCTCTGGCAATACATTTTCTAAGTCATGTTTTAAAAATATATAAAGTATAATCTCAAGGTAATTTGTTCCAAATTTTACCTCTCCACACATATCTTATTATTCTCTGCCCATTTTTACCAGAACAAAATTAAGAAAATATTTGATACATAAAGTATATTCACAAATACTATGAAACATATTTCCTCACTGGAATTTTGAGATAAAGAAACTAAGAGCTATAATCTTAATCGACCATAAATAGAAGGATAGACAGAGAATGATTGTACTTTAGGAACTGTACTTTAGGGATTCACGATATGTAGTTTACAGTGGACTAGTGATTTATACCCAGAAAGGATGTGTGCTGTCCCCAGAGTTCTAGAACTCCTATAGGAATGATCTAGTCTTCTTTGTATTTATTTATAAAGAACTATTTCGATCATCCCCCAAAATTATATTGCTCTTATTTCTTTAAAGATTCTTTAAAGAAGCCCAATATTTCATTTTATCATCCATTCATAAATTTAATCTTTTTTTTTTCTTTCTGCTTCCAGGGTTTTCGCTGGGGTTCGGTGTTTGCATTATAAATCCACTGCTCCTAGCAGCCATTTTCCCCAATTTTTTTGCCCTTGTTGTTGTTACCATTGCTGTTGTTGTTGCTGGATAGGACAGAGGAAAATCGAGAGAGAAGGGGAAAACAGAGAGGGAGAGAGAAGGATAGACACCGCAGACCTGCTTCACCACTTGTGAAGCAACTCCCCTGCAAGTGGGGAGTTGGGGACTGGAACTGGTATCTTTACACTGATGGTCCTTGCGCTTCCAGCCATGTGCACTTAACCCACTGCGCTACAGCCTAGCTCTCCAGATTTAAACACTTTTAAAGAATGTATTTCCTTAAAAAAATATGAGTTTATTTTATAAGTCCTAGAAAGAGGGACAACAGAGCCCTACTCTGTTACTTGTAATGACAAATTGAATCTGGAACTTCAGTTTCCTGCAAGCAACCAGGCACACCCTACCTCCTCCTCATCATAAATGTTATATATATTTTTAGATAGAAAGAGAAATGCAGGGAGACAGAAAAAGTGCAAGAAACCACAGCATTGAACCTTCCTTCAGCATAGTAAGGTTCAGGCTCATGTCTGGATTGGAGGAGTGGCAAAGCAGCATGCTATCCAAGAGAGCTCTTCTGCTGGCTCTAATGTTACATTCTTGTCGGAAGATTCTGACACACGCATGACTCATTTGTTTGTTATTCATGTTACTTAAAATGGAAACTCAGTTTTAAAGAACAGTCAATTCTTACTATTTGTTTTTATTTATCTTTGTTTTCATTTTATTGGGGAACAATCTGATAAAATGACAAGGGTGATTTGAGGCATTTTTTCAAACTGTCCGTTCCTATGTTTATACCATTCAAATATACAAGTGGATTTCTGAATTTCTATCATTAGTAATAAGAATATTATTAAGAATATAATCTGAATATAGTGCATGTTGTAATACCAAAATATTTGCCATGTGTACAACACAAACATTGTGTAAAATATGCACTTTGAAGTAATCAAAATTTCACTTGGCCTGGTTTTATAAAATCAGTTTTTTAAATAATTTACAAGTTATAAAAAGTAACCAAAGAGAGAAATATTAGTATGTTTTAATTAATTATGTCAGTGATCCTGATTTTGACATACTTATTTTGTTGAAATACACATTAAATCAGCATTTGTGAATTTAGTGTAGAGGATTATAAATATAAATCCACCTTTTATGCAATAAATTCTTTGATCATTTACTTAATTCTCCTTTGTTAAAAAATGTCTATGAAACAATTCATTGACAAAGTTGTGGTTTGAGTGAATTTTTTTCCAGTTAATATAATATTCCCTAATGAATGTCAATAAAGGGAGTTTCAAAAAACTTCTTAGAGGATAAATTGCTCAGTTTTTCTCCTTTTCTCTTCATAATTAATTTTGAAGGTGCATTTTGCATATCAATGATTACACAGTTTTCCCTTTTCTAGTGGAATCCCTCATGTAAATTACATTAAATGTCTTATGAATTGTTTACCACACTTTACTGAGACTAGTATAGAATTGCAGCTTATAGTCAGAAAGGTAGCTCCCAACATAAACGGGGACAACTTTCAAACAGACATAAATAATTTGAAAATGTTTTGATTCTAGAGTAATTTCTTGAGATTGAATCAAAATAATTGTTCAATTGATTGATAGCTTTGATAAATGTATAGAACATTCCATTTCTTTAAAAATATGTATTTTTTCTTGACATTTATATAAAAAGAAGTGCAGACAAGAAGAGAGACAAAAATACAAAATAGCTCACCAGGATAGTATGTCTCATTTTCCATACTTGTGATCCAGGCTTGGCACTATAGGAAGTGTTATTACTGTAATGTCTTTCTATTTCCCTCTCTCTTTCTCCCTATCTTTAAAAGTCAGTCCAAATATCTTTTACATAGGCCTAGATACCCTCCTCACTTGCTTCCTATTTCATTCCCTCACTCTAAGTCTAACCTTATCAGATAAAGTACAGACTACAAAAGCTGGATAAGGGCAAGAGAACATTCTATTGATGGCCCTTTTGGCCATTATCGACTATCCCATCATCCAGGGACCTAGTCAGGTAATCCTGAAATTCACACACAGATATGATGGGCCTAGACCTCTAACAAATCTCTCTCTACACCAGCACTGGTTATTTCTATCAAAAACAACATCATAAACCTTTTTGTTGGCCTCTATAAGACCTTCCCCTCAATGTAGAATAATAGTAGTAGAAATTGCCCTACTTATGAAGGGAGGCTGGGTCAACATAATCTGCCACTCAAGGAAGACTTGTCCCAAAATACTCTCATCCCCTCACCATCTACACTGTCCTTTACTTTGATGCAATATATTAAATCCAGTCCAAGTTTTACTTTGTTATTTCCCTTTCTGACCCTAATACTGTATTGTATAATATTTCTCAATTTCTGTCTATAAGTGAGATCATCCTATATTCATACTTCTCTTCAATAAATGTGATCTACCAAGTAAATAAAAGAAAAACCCAAAAATCACATGGTTATTTCAAATAGATGCAGAGAAAGCCTTTGATAAAATCTAATATCCCTTTATGATCAAAACACTATTTTAATGGGAATAGATGGAAAATTCCTTAACCTAGTGGAGTCCATATACAGCAATCCAACAGCTAGCATAACTCTAAATGGTGAGAAATTGAAAGCATTCCCACTTAGATCAGGTACTAAACAGGGCTGCCCACTGTCACTGTTACTGTTCAGCACAATGTTGGAAATTCTTTCTATCGCAATTAAGCAAGAGAAAGGAATTAGAAGGATACCAATTGGAAAAGAAGTTAAACTGTCACTATTTTCAGATGATATGATAGTATACCTAGAAAAACTGAAATAATTTAGCAAGAAACTCTTGAAAATTATCAAGCAATATTATAAGATGTCAGGCTACAATGTTAATATACAACAATCCCTAACATTCTTTTATGCAAACACCAAGTGAGAGGAAGAAGAAATACAGAAATTAGTCCCATTCACTATAGCAGCAAAAATAATAAAATATCTAGGAATAAACTGAATAATTTAGGAATAAACAATAATTTAGGAATTTAGGAATAAACAAAATTTAGGAATAAACAAAATTTAGGAATAAACAAAATTTAGGAATAAACAAAATAAACAATAATTTAGGAATAAACAAAAGAAGTGAAAGACTGGAACTGAAAATTATGAGTCATTATTCAATAAAAAGAGAAAAAGATACAAAGTTTGCCTTTCTTAACCAAATTTATTTCCTAGTGTTATGAGCAATATGGTTTGTACTCTCAAGAAGTTTATACTTATAGCTTATGAGAAAAGGCAAAGTCTAATGAGTAAATATAAGTCAAATTGAAAATGTAAAATTAATTTATTACTCAGTTGTATAATACATGAAGACTGGATGGGTTTATGTCACTTTTAGAATGGTTTTACTAAGTGTTAGAATAATAAAAAAATCATCAGTGAGAGTTAAATTTCTTACTAAACTGCATATGATGAATACAGTATGGATCATAGAGTATAGAAATACTATTCTATATTTTAGGTTTCAATAAAATAAAGGATGAGACAATGACTATGCGGTTTGGGTAAAACTGACTTTAATATTGCATTGTATAATAGTTTAATTGGACTTTATGGTTGATAGAAAATGGAGTGGAGTCACATAATAGGTAACTTTCAAATCCAGCCATAGGAATGTGTTAATACTCTCCTCTTAGATATTTCAATAATACCACAAATGACACAAATTACTCCACTACAATGTTATATCAGTTTTTTATTATTGCTGGTTTCTAAAATAAATTGTTATTAAGTGACACTTTGTTTCATGTAGTGTAGCCAGGTCCATTTGGATGCAACATTTTTATTGATTCAAGTAAACCTTATAATAGTTATTCATAATTATAGCCATTTCACATAAAGTTACTTAAGCTGGCTGGGTGGTGGCACACCTGGTTGAGCACACATGGTTACAATGTGCAAGGACCCAGGTTCCAGTCTCCCTTCCTCACCTGCAGGGAAAAACTTCACGAGCAGTAAAGCAGTGCTGCAGGTGTCTCTCTGTCTCTGTTCCTCTCTGTCCCCCTTTCCCTCTTGATTTCTGGCTATCTCCATCCAATAAATAAATAAAGATAATAAAAAATTTTATAATAAAAATTTATAATAAATATAATAAAAATTAAATAATATGTATGCTTTCTTTTTGTCACTTAAGACCATTTGTTAATCATCTGATCTATTTACTACTTTAGTCTAGGAAATTAGAGAAATTAGGGGGAAATAACATGCTATTTTGTATGAAACATACATAGGATAAAATATGCACTGAACTATTCCTAATTATTATAGTTATAAAATCTTTACACTAACTAAACTATTCAAAGAAGATACGGGAGGTAAGAGAAAATTATATGCTGAGATATCTTGAAATATATTTAAGCAACATTAATGGGGTTATTTGGGCTTAAATAGAGATTCAACTAGCCCTGATTGACTTCATTGAAATATTTAACACATAGTATGTGTCAGGTATTAAATATTAGAGAATAAAAATTAAATAAAATGAAGACCATGTTTCCACAAACTGACATTATAGTCAGCTAGACCATAAAAATATCTGTAAGCAATAATTAATGTGACAGAATGATTGAGGGGTATCAAATGTCAACTAAGAGAATAACGTGAGCACAGAGAATTATGTCATGAAGTGAGTGAGGAAACCAGGAGTATAATTTATGCATTCATTATAAAGACTCAGTTGAAAAAATAAAGATACATCAGATCGTTTTTTTATTATCTTTCTTTTTATTGGATAGAGACAGCCAGCCATTGAGAGGGGAGGAGGATATAGACAGGGAGAGACACAGAGAAAGCTTCAGCCCTGCTTTACCACTCATAAAGCTTTCCCTCTTGAGGTGAGGACTGGGGGCTCAGACAAGTTCCTTGTGCATTGTAACATGTGAGCTCAACCAGGTTGCCACCACCTGGACCCCAATCAGAGGGTTTTGAGTGAAGAAATATCATAAGTTGATCTGTTTTAAGATGTTTGTGATGGCAGCTTTATGCAGAATCAGATAAAGAAGAGGGCAAGGATGAGATTTCAGCATCTGTTTGATGCTATGATATAGACAAATGTTGATGATGATTAGACTGGAACATCAGGAGAGTAAAACATAATCGGTTTGTGGTTATCTTTAACAGGAAAGCCTAGTAAAACAATTGGACTTTTTTTTTAAGGTGAACATAAGAAATAAGCATTCCATAAATCAGTGAAATAAAATTGAGATCCCAGAAATCAGCTCCCATATCTACAGTCAACTACTTTTTTAAAAGGAAGTCCAAAATATCAAATGGAAAAAAAAAGTAAAGCCTATTCAACAAACGGTGTTGGCAAGATTAGATTGAAACATGCAGAAGAATGAAAGTGGACCACCAAATTTCATCACATACAAAAGTTAACTCTAAATGAAGCAAGGATTTAGAAGGTAGACTAGAAATTATCAAATACTCAGAGGAAAACAGGCACAATTATCTTGCATATATGGTTTTGCAAAATCATCACTGATTCAAATCTAGTTGCAAGGGAAACAAATGCAAAAATACACCAAACCTAAAACTCAAAGGAATCATCACCATAACAGAGACTATCCCCCTACCAAGTGAAGTAGGGAAAAAATAATCTTTATGTATCATACATCAGACAGAGGATTGACAATCAAAATAAACAATGAACTCACCAAACAACAACAAAAAAAGATAAATGACTGCATTGAATAATGGGGGAAAGATATAGGTAGAATCTTCTTCAATGAAGAGATCCAGAAGACCAATAGACATATAAAAAAATAGTCACTGGTGGTCAGGGAAATGCAAATGCAAATAACAATGCAATGACACTTTACATCTATGAGAATATCACACATTAGAAAAGACAAATACCAACTGTTAGAGAAGCTATGGAGGGAAAGCAACTCTCCTAATTTGTGGGTGGTAATGGACACTGGTCTAACCCCTGTGGAATATAGTCTGAAGACCCGTAAGAACTCAAGAAATGGACCTACCTTATGACCAAGCAATCCTTCTCCTATGAGTTTGTTCAGGGAAAATAAAACAAAATGGAAAAAAAAATAAAAAAGAATCTATACACACCAATGTTCATAGCAACACAGTTTGTAACAACTCAAATTTGGAAGCAACCCAGATGCCCAATGACAGATGGAAAATTAAGGAAGCTGTGGTGTATATAGAAAAGAAGTACTATGCAGATAATAAAAAGGATAATGCAATGCCATTTTGAGTGAGAGGCCAGAAAGAGAAAGACCAGTACCAAATGATCTCACTTATAAGAACAAAGAACAGTAGGGGAATACATAAGCTGAAACTTGTGTTGGGGTGAAATATTGCACCAAAACAAAGAACTCTTGTCTCCTAGATATTGATCAAGGGGAAATCAAAGGTTAATGTCTATGCATTAGCCCCTCAATAAAGTAAAGTAATAATAATAATAAATATTCTCTCCAAAAAAGAAAGTTTTAAAATAGCCATTGCAGTACCTATTGAGTACATAGTAATGATGTTGAACTAGCAATTTGGATAAATGTATGATATGAAAAAGATAGGTAAGAACTGGAGCTATAAATGAGGTATCTCCTGCTTAATAACTGTGTGAGATCACTTTGAGAGTGAATAAAGATAGTGAAAAGAGTAAGACTAGGGATTAAGTCCTGAGACTTTCTAATACTTTGAGGTGTATTGCATTTATAGGAAACATAAAATAATATTTAAAAATCTGTGAAATAGACGTAGGGATAGTTGTTTCTTAATACTCATAAAAGCCAAGAAGAAGTAAAATATCAACTGTGTCAAATCTTACAATGAATTCACATGAAAGGTAAGATTGAGAATTGACTAATATATATATATATATATATATATATATATATATATATATATATATATATATGTTATTTCTATGGTAATGGTTTTACATGGACTGTGTAATCATCTTTAAAATGTTTTTAACTATTTTTATTTATTTATTGGATAGAGACAGTCAGAAATAGAGAGGAAAGGGTTAGGGTTAGAGAGACACCTGTAGTACTGCTTTACCACTTGCAAAGCTTTCCCCTCATAGGTGGGGACCAGCACCTCGAACCCGGGTTCTTGAGCATTTTAACATGTGTGCTCAACCAGGTGTGCTACCACCCAGTCCCTATTGTAATAATTGATCCATGTTTTTCAGGTGTCAGCATTTCCTTTTCAGTCTATTTTTTCCTTCCAGATTCCCCTTATTCCAACCTTCATTAGTGAGAGGTATCTTTGACTTTTTTTTTTTTTTTTTTGGCTTACCAACACTTCACCACACTGAATTAACTTATCTAGATTGAATCAAAGACAAGAAACAGCAGGACAGTGGGAAAGACATCAAAATACTAATGCTTCCACCACTGTTATAGGAGCTGAGCTTGAACCTGAGTTGCATGTATGACAAATCATGTGCACTATCTAGGCAAGCTAATTTACAGACAGAAGTGACAGTTTTAATAATTTAAAGTCCTTAAATGCCTAGTGAATAACAACCCAACCTAATAAGCATGTGACTCATTTGTCCTGTACCGTTGAGTTATTTCATTCTAGCATTTAATCTGATGAAAAACTTAATTTCTCTGCTACATATCCACATGGTGTCTCATATATATGTTGTCCAATGCTAATCAATCCATTTGATAAAGCTATAAACTTATAGGCATTCTTCAGAGATTATCATAACAGCATATGGCAAAATATTTTAGTTGACTTGCTTTATTTGGGACCATGCCAGATAACAATTCTGCCATACTAGGAAATTAAACAAAATCTTCCCTGGAATATTATTTGAGAAAACATATCAATTTATTTGTTTATTTAATTTTAGACCAGAATATTGCTCAGCTCTGGCTTATATATAGTTGTGCCAAGAATTGAAAGTAGTACTTCTGAATCTCAGAGATTAAAGTCTATCGTGTAAACCACAATACTCTGTCTCCAATTCACGCATACCACTTTGTTTATACATGTTACATGAATACAGTGAATTATATAGTTAAATAACTTTGAGGAATTCAGTTTTGAAGTATAACAACAATTGTGGCAGGAAATATCAGGGAGAATTATTAAACTGACACTGATTGTGACTTTTAGAGGGGTGAAATAGCATATAGTGACTCCCGATATTGTTTATGTAAGAAATAGCTATGTCACAAAGCAGTTTAGTGGTTTTGTACCACAAGAAATAACTTTAGGAAACTACTCCTTCAGAATACCATTGCTAGAATTCTCTAATGTTGCATTTATTAACATCATCAGAAACGTATGTATCCAGTATAATCTTTACTGCTCTCAATGCCTTCAGGGTTTACAATTAAATATAATTGTTATTGTTTAACAGTACAAGACATTATTTCAAAAATACTTTTATTTCCACTGAAAATTCAGCTGAAACTATCCACTGAAACTATCATCTCACAATACTTATATCGTATTTCACGTTATATATAATTACTTCTCAAGTTGATAATGGAAAAACATATCTGCTTATAAGATGAGTTGCATAGTGTACCTGCTGTGAAAAAAATGTCTGTATTAAGCACAAAATTAAATTATAGTTACAGTATCATTTCAAGTGTCTCATATCTTTGGAGTATTCTTTCCTGCTTTTAATATTTACTTCTTGTATCTTATACTTTCTTTGAGAAAGCTACTTTTTTATTTTAATAGCAAAAGGAAGAGTCTCCATTAATTTTTAATGAGGTCATAAGAAAAAGTGTATATTTTCAATAAATAGTATTTTTTTTCTACCTCCAGGGTTACTACTGGGGTTTGGTGCCTGCAGTACAAATCCACTGTTCCTGGAAGGAATTTCCCCCCCCCCCATTTTTGTTGCTCTTGTTATTATTATTACTGCTGTTGTTGGATAGGATAGAGAGAAATTGAGAGAGGATAAGAAGGGGCGGGGAGAAGCGACCCCCTCGCAGGTGAGGAGCCAGGGGCTCGAACTGGAATCCTTACACCAGTCCTTGCACTTTGTGGCACCATGTGCACTTAACCTGATGAGCTTGGCCCACGTAAATAGCATTTTTACCTTGTAAGTTGAATGATAAAATTGAAACTAGAGGAATCTGGGTATTTACTATATGCTACTACAGAATATTACATAAAGAAGACTTTTACTTTTTTTTTTAGTCTGTCAGAACAATATGGGGCGAATTATATTGAGACCCAGAAGTTCTTTACCTTTCTTACCTCTGAAGTGAAACAGATCTGAGGTGAATTTCCATTAGACAAATGGTTATTATGATGCAAAATATGATTTGCTTTGACTGCAGGGACATGATTCATTGTGTTTTCCCATTCTGAATTCACAAGGGAATCTTGAGCATCCCTGAATATAAACATGGAAAACTTCCATAACATCTGCTGCTAATTTCTGCCAGCTGAAAAGTGATAATGATGATGAATATTTTTGTTGATGATGTGGATACATTGGTCTAACTAAATTAGCTCGCAGACTATGGTTATCTAATTGAAAACACATGGTTTAGAACATCACCTGGTTGGCTTTATGTTTAGTTGCATTTCAGGTTTATCAGTGGATTCCATTTTTATGATTTTTACATTAACACAGCAGTAGAAATGGCAAAGGTGCTAAGGCATGGCAAGCTAAATGCCACATTCATTATCCATTCAACACAGAGTATTTTTACATGCAAAATTTCACTGATAGTTAACTTGCTTAGGGAGAAAATTAGAAACTATTGCTAACAGGTAAAAGATGTAAACTCATTTGGTTATTAAACTTTTAAAATACTTCACTACTTTGATAGATCCAAACTAATGTATCTTGAGTGTATGTCTTTAAAAGTAAGTAATGGTCTTAAAAAGATTAAAGTTAAAAGCATTCAAATGTAAATAAAATATATTGAAACATTTAATTTTACTTATACTATCCGTAGGCTTATAATAAACTGTGTTTTTTTTTTTTTTGTCTGATCAGTGAGTTACAATCTGTAGAACTGACTGTGACAATTATTACATTTATTCTTGGTCTTTATATCAGTAAACTACAGAAAAGAAAGGCTGCCTTTTCTTGGCTATTTATTTGAATAAAATTGACAAAAATTTTATACTTTTAGCTAGTATGAACTTAGCAAATGGTCATCTTATGCTAATCCTCAGGACTGGAATATTAATCCATTTTTAAGGGTTCATTATTCATTTGCTCAGTGAAAGGCTTTGATTCAAAGTCCTTATGATTTACTATTTAACCAACATAAAATTCTTATTAAATTTCAATTAACTGCATATTTGAGCTTGTTTTACAGTTTGGTTAATAAATTTAGACAGACAGTATTATCCACAACAAATGTTTTATATAAAATAATGAACATAAATGAAGATGCATTTCTGATAGAGTAGCAGATGGCCAATAGTAAATTTGGAAAAATGTTAAGACAGTTTTTTCAATAAACATTTTGTCCATTAAACTTCAGAATGGCGTCTCTTAGCTTATTATTAAAATGAAAGCAGTGATTTTTTAGTTTGATTTATTTTGAACATGATACCTTCACATTTATTTTTGTAATTCATTGTGAGAAAAGTATAGACATAAATATTGTGTATATCTAAAGACAATCTTTATGAAAATGAGAATCTGAAAATTTTAATCTGTGATTTGTTGCTCTAAAATCCTTAGGTGATTACAGAAAGCAACTTCTGTGTCATCTGACATTATTCTCTATGTTACATACTTTGTGTTGATGGAGTGACTCTGAGTACCTCCCAACATAAACTGTTGGATCACACTTCAATGTCTTCTCAATTTCTACAATATACTTCATCAATACTCCTTTCCTTCATTATCCACTATAATAATATCATTCATAACATATTCTGGATCCAGCAATTTCTTCAGTAGAATATATTAATTATTTCTCTCTTTCTCTCTCTCCCTCTCCCTCCCCCCCCCCCCGTGTGTGTGTGTGTGTGTGTGTGTGTGTGTGTGTGTGTGTTTACCTTCCCTCAGTCCCTCTAGTACTTAGGAGCTTACTCTTGGACTTTTTTGTTCTTGTTTCCTAACTACTGAAAGCACTTATTTTACTACCTTTTGAAGGGAGAATGGCCAGGGAAATATTCCAGAAACCTAAGCAGGTTCCACTCAGAGCAGGGATTAGTTCTCCAGAGCAAATGTGGAATATTCATGGGTCACTTCTGATGCATATCAGTTGAATAAAAAGTGACTTGGGCTGATTCTCTTCCCATGTGACTTCAGCCATCTTCACTGCTAATTGTCTTCCTTTCTCCACTCTGTTTCTCTTCCTCCTTCATGTAAGAGAGGTCTGCAGCATCCTTTTCTGTGGAAAACAGACTTTGGGGGGGCAAAAGAATGATGGCAGGGCATTATAGTCAGAATAATGCTGTCATATTGACATTTTACGGAAATCCTGCTCAGATTTATCATCTGTGTTCTGATATTCAAGACAAACCACACTTTTACATAACAGGAAAATATGATTATATTTCCTCTAATGAGCAAGATGTAGAACTTAACTGGAAGCTCATAGTCAGTCTTCTACTTGGACCCTAGGAAGCTTACAGAGAAATCAAACATGAAATGAGGTATCTAGGGGGGAACATGCATAAGGACCACCTAAAACTGGGTGGGTGACCCATACTGGGTATAGACTGTAAGCTTCTGAGTAACTAAAAAGTGTAAGCTGCCTCTACAGAGCAAAAGTCATGTGACCTTTTCTTTGGGCTCTTTCTTTTCTTTACTTTTTTTTTTTTTTTTTTTTTTTTTACCTCCAGGGTTATTGTTGGAGCTCAGTGCCTACACTACCAATTCACTGCTCCTGAGACCACTTTTTGATTTAATTTTTGGATAGGACAGAGATAAATTGAGAGGAGAGGGGAAGATAGAGAAGGAGAAAGACAACTGCAGACCTGCTTCACCGCTTGTGAAGGGACCTGCCTGCAAGTGGGAACCAGGGGGGGCTCAAACTGGAATCCATTGGCGGGTCTTTATGCTTCATACCATGTGCGATTAACCTGGTGCGATTAACCTGGTGCGCCACCTCCCGAACCCTCAGACTCAATCTAATTAATTTTATCTATTTTAATTATAACTTTTTTGAGATGAGTAAGGGAAAGAGAGAGAAATGGAAAAGGGGAAGAGACAACTATATATAGCACCACTTCACTATCTGTGAAACTCTGCCATCTACAGTATTTCAATGTACTCCTGGGGTTCAAACCTCATGGACCAAAAGTCAGGCGTCCTAGTGGTCGAGTTATCTCTTCGACTCCCAGATTTAGGTTGAAATAATAGATGAAAACATTATTTGCCAATGCTGGGAGGCTGGTGGTGAACCTGGTAGAGTGCACATGTTACCTTTACCTGATTGATGACTCAATTTCAAGGTCCCATCTGAAGTGGAGAAGTTTCATAAATGGTATACCAGTTGTCTTCTTTTCTTATCTATCTCAGTCTCTCCTTCTTTAATTCTCTGTCAGTCATGCTCTAAAAAGAAAAAAAAAATAGATCACTGGGGAAGACAGTAGACTTTTGCTGGTATCAAGTTCTAATAATAATCTTGGTAGGAAAAAAAAAAGGCAAAGAAAACAATACTATTTTCTGTGAAAATTTTTGTTTTCGGCTTATTTAATTTCTATGATGTTAAACATTATAATCTGTAACTGAACTTCTAGTTACTATTTCTTAATTTCCTTTGATGAAATGGTTCCTATATTGAAATCTTCTTATATAACCTTAACTTCACCCTGTAATTTGCTTTCTGCTCAGATCCCTTATAAGTTACTGTTTTTCTAACCACCTTACCTCAGTTCTTTTTGTACCTGTGCATTCTGTCCATACTTGGTATATCCTCTATTGGGTTAATTTAGAGGATCATTACTCATACAGATCTGTGGACCTGTGTTTTCAAACTAGTCAATAGTATCTATTAAAATATTAATAGAAGAGCATATTTAGAAACAGAAACTTGACAGTTCCATGACACTCAAGCATGCCATTATTCTAGTAGTTCTTTTATGCTATGTCAAGTTTGAATAGTTAATAAATCACTGAGAATGAACTGAAACAGGTTCTATTATTTCAGTAGCGTTGATATAATGAGACTGCCTGTTACTGAAGTGACCAGAAGATTCTTTAACATGTTGCATCTCAATGTATTTGTTGTCCATCAAAGATAAGTATATCAAGAGCATCACTATAGTGTAAATGCCCTGAGAAAGTAAGCAAACAAGTAATTGAAACTTACTAGAATATGTGTTTATTTTATAACTTTATTTTGCAATGTTTCTTGTCAATAGTTGGCTAATTTTGAGATGCATTTCTAGAACAAATGTTTAAGATATATAATATATGAAAGACACTATGCTATATTGTTATAAGCATGATAGCAAATTTTGTATCTGTTTAGCAGATCATCAGAAACGAAGATTAAAATTCTACCTGGTTGTGTCTTCAGAATGTTTCCAGAGCAGGTTATCAATTTTTAGGGAGGATGGATTTAGTAAGTAGATTATATATATCCTTGAGGGGCTGAGTAGAGCAAAGTTGGAAAATAGAAACTTTTGTTTCTTTTTAATTTGAGTTAGACCAACTTGTTAGCTTGCCTTTGCTAGTTGCTACATTTGAATACTATTTAAATAACCATAACTTAACAATTAGTCATGAATTCATTTTCTTGTATCTTTACCTATAAGATTATTTTTTTATATCCCATACCTTGCCCACAACCCAGTTTGCATAGTTTTTTTTATGAGTTTTGAGGCAGGTGAGCAACTTAATTTGGATAGGATAGATATTTTTTCATTGTCCTGTTTGCATGACATTTCCTCTTTAAGCATTGGGTCAAAACATTTCCTTTCATGACTCACTTTTATTATTTATGCTCTGCTATTTTATGACTAGGGATTTTATTATGTTGTGAACTGATAATTAAAATGTACTTGTTATTTCAAATTAAAAGCAGCAAGATAAGCTACATGATCTAATTTCAGTTTCTAAGTACTAGTTGTCTCCTCAGAGTGGCTGTTACCTACTTAGCAGCTATAGGAAACACTCTCCTGATTCAACGGTTCCAATTTCCACACTAATTGCTTAACCTTAGGTTAATGACATTTTTACTTATTGCTTAGCACAAATCCAGGAGAGGGAAAGGTCAACCGGTATGTTTTTTCCAAATAAGTCCTCTGTCACTTATATGAATTGTACTAGACTTCCAGCTTGCTAAGTGCTAAGAATTTCATACTTACAGCTTTTAATTCTTAGTGAGTTCATCCTTAATTAATTCCTACTGTTATATCTTCTATAGTTTTTCAATCTTAATATATGATCTCATAGTATTTTCTTCCTTTCTTCAGTAAACTTAAATTTATTTGGCCTTTTAAATTTATTCTGAGATTTCATGGATTTTAAGTTGAAAATTATCATGGCATATTTGCTTGGTCTATCATTGAAGCTAATCTTGTATGATTGTTTATGTTTGCATTTTCATACCTAGTTAAATATATATGCACATATTGTGTAAATATATATATATATATATATATATATATATATATATACGAAAAGGACATATGTTTGCTTGAATATATTCACCATATATACATATTTATATATACATGCATATCTGTTACACTGATTAACACCTATATACATTAATCCTATATATAATGATTAAATTTATATTAAGAAAAGTATTCAAATTTTAACTTTTTGCTTTCTAACTTTTACCTTTTTGAAAATTTCTTTATTGAGGGATTCATGTTTTGTAATCAACAGTAAATAGAGTAGTTTGTACATGCATAACAGTTCTCAGTGATCTCACTCACAGGCAGAAGTTGAAAAACAAGATCAGAAGAGAAAACAGAAGTAGAACCTGAACTGGAGTTGGTGTATTGCACCAAAGTAAAATATTCTGGGGTGGGTGATGGGGTGAGTAGAGGTCCTGGAAAAGGATGACAGAGGATGGTTATATTGTCATGTGGAAAACAGAAATGTTCTAATTTTTACCTTTTGACTATTTTAAAATACTTATGCCTAACTGATTAATTGGAATTGTATCTCTAATTGGGTTATAAAAAATTCTTAAATCAGCATAAGCTAAAACTAAATTTAGAATCAGACAATCTGTCTGAAGAGCAGCACATTGATTAATCTCCGTCTCTCCATAAATATATCCTTATTCTGTAATGTTTTTCTATTTCTGACCATTGACATGATTAATATGAACATGCTATTAGTGTGGTCATGCCTATCTTTGATACAAGTAGTCCTCTCTATATAATGCTTCACAGCTATAGATTGCTCTACAATTGTTAATTATTATTTCTTTAATTATGCTGGAAAAACTAGTTGCTACTAGGAAAGCTACAGATAATTCATTAGTGTTGAATATTATTCTTTACAACAGTTTTATCAGGTCATTAATATTTCTCACCTGATTAGATTTTTTTTGAAAGTTTATACCAATAAAAAGTAACAAAGTATTTTTTCAAATATGGTAACACAAATAATCATATGCTACATGTTAAAATGATCACCACTTTGGTAACTAATGATAGATCATTAGTAGTGCGCAAATATGTTCTTCTTAATTTATTTTGTTAGTAGTGTAATTATAAAGGAATTCACTTATTGAATATTGAATTTGTAAGCAATTTTATTAAAAACTCTAATTGGCAATTAAGCAACAGAATCAATCTCTCCTCCTTTTCTGTTCTTATTTACCATTTATTAAATTTTCCACATAAGATGAAATTTTAAACTTATTATTTAGAATACAATATAACTATTAAAATATATTTGCATATCAATAACTGATGACTTAATATTGTTGGTTGGAATAAATAAGTATACTTGAAATAGTATCTTACTGTGACAAATGTAATAGAGTAATAAAAATGTTGGTATTATAAAATTAACATATAATACTTTGATATTCCTTTAAGTATTCTGTAATTTTATGATCCAACAATCAATTTGAGTGAGTTGTATCTTAAGCACATGTATAAGCTGTACTTTATTTGTGAATTAAATAAATTCTAATGTTCCTACATCTTTAATTAAAAATGCCATTTAAATCACATTATAGCATAATTATAAAGCTGCAATTAGTAAGGGTAAAGCAAAGAGACCATATTTGTTGAATTAAAGTACTAACCTAAATTATCAATATATTAATATTCAAGTATTCTATAGAATAAAATAAAGGCTTTAAGTGATTTGTAAAACGATGAGGCAAAATCTTGCTAGTACTACTAAGCTTATTTTCTGTTGCACACATAATAAGAGAAATATCTCACTCTAACTGCTGTATCAAGTAGTTCTTCAAATGGAAAGTGGGTTAAAATAATACATTAAAAGAAAATAATGTATTTTTTCCCAGGCAGTGTAATTACCTTTGTCTTTCATCTCCATCTCTGTCTCTTTCTTTCTTTCTTTTCTTCCAGAGTTATCACTGGGGCTCAATTCCTGCACTTCGAATCCACTGCTCCTGGAAGTCATTATATTTCCATTGGTGGTGTTGGATACAACAGAGAGAAATTATCTTTATTTTTGCCTCCAGGGTTATTGCTGGGGCTTGGTGCCTGCACCCTGATTTCACTGTTCCTGGAGGCTGTTTCTTCCCAGTTTGCCCTTGTTGTTGTCATTATTGTAATTGTTGCCATTGTTGTTGTATAGGACAGAGAGAAATTGAGAAAGGGGAAGACAGAGAGGGGCAGAGAAAGACCTCTACAGACTTGCTTCACCACTTGCAAAGTGACTCCCCCTGCAGTTGGGGGAGCAGGGGGCTGGAAGCGAGATTCTTATGAGGGTCCTTTTTCTCCCTAGGATGTGCGCTTAACCCACAGTGCGCTATAACCAGCCACTAGCCACCAGCACTGCACCCTATCCTCACACACACACACCTATTTTTTTTTCTTTTGCCATAAAGGTTATAGCTGGTGTTTGGGGCTGCACTGAGAATCCACTGCTTCCACTGTCCATTTGTTGTTCCACCCACACACACACTTTTTTTTTTTAATTAGAGAAACTGATAAGGGAGTGGGAGATAGAGAGGAAGAGAGAAAGACGTTTGCAAACCTGCTTCACTGCTCATGAAGTGGGAGTGGGGAGCAAGGGCTCAAACCTAGGTCCCTGTGCATGGTAACGTGTGCTTAGATTAAACTGTCACCTGGACCCTGCCAAAATGTGTTTAAGCTGAAGCAAAATAGATTCTATTCTAAACTTTACTATAAAATACAAAGTCTAAACTTTATTATAGATTTTAAGGTTGGGAGATTTTGTTAGAAATACTACATTGGATCAAATTAACAAGTTGAATGTTTTTTATTCTATTTAAAGAAGCCAAACGTAGTATTGAAATTGATTTACAAAGAAATAAACTTTCACAATGATAAAAGAAATTATCATTAGATTTTGCTGTGCAGTTTACTTAAAATATAATGCCTAGTATTTATCCCAGGTATATTGAATCAGTGCCTTTCAAAATGGAATTAGTTATATCTCATATGTTTCCCTTCTGTCACAGAGGGTTTTTTTTAATATTCAAAAATAGAAAGACTGGAAAATGCATCCTCAGTTACACAGTACCTGTGGCCCTGCCAGATTGAGTATCCCCCTCCTTGTACTATTTTGAAGGAACTCCAAATATTATATTGTTTCCTTCACAAATAATTTAATATAGTTTTTTGAAAAAAAAAATTCTTTTACCTGGAGTAGTGTACAGAACTTGTGTGAGGACACCAACTTGAATTCTGACACTTCCCATTCCATAGTGATACTCTAGTGCAATCTCTCGTTTTCTCTCTTTTCTTTTCTCATAAGTAAGTCATTAAATATATATAAATATATAATGGCGTTAACGCAGCAGGTTAAGCACAGGTGGCGCAAAATGCAAGGACCAGCGTAATGATCCCGGTTCGAGCCCCTGTGTCCTGAACTGCTTCACAAGCGGTGAAGCAGGTCTGCAGGTGTCTTTCTCTCCCCCTCTCTGTCTTACCATTCTCTCTCCATTTCTCTCTGTCCTATCCAACAACGACAACATCAAACAACAACAATTAAAAAACAAAAAGGATATAAATAATTAAGTATTTAAAATAAATAAATAAGATCTATATGTAGTTTAAATAATTTTATTGGAAATTTGTTTACAATACAGTTGTTGACATGGGTGTAATTTCACATCTCCTCATGATAGATGTCTGCAAAACACTCTTTTGCCCAACTTAAGTTGGAGGGGGAGACAGAAACCACTTTTTAAAACTTATTTTAACTAATTAATTAATTTATTTATTCCCTTCCCCCTTTTTATTGTTATAGTTCTTATTGTTGTTGTTAATGATGATGTCGTCATTGTTAGGACAGAGAGAAGTGGAGAGAGGAGAGGAAAATAGAGAGGGGGAGAGAAAGACAGACACCTGCAGCCCTGCTTCACCGCCTGTGAAGCGACTTCCCTGCAGGTGGGGAGCCGGCTCAAACCCAACCGGTATCCTTAATGCGAGTCCTTGTACTTTGTGCCGTGCCGGCTGCGCTTAACCAGCTGCGCTACCTCCCTACTCCCTTTTTAAAACTTCTTTACAATAGCATTATCATGAATAAAATATAATAAAAAAAAACCTCAATGTTATCAATGTACATTTTCAAGTATTTCCACTGCCCTCTTTTTAAAGTGTATATAATGAAATCATGCAATGGAGAATCAGGGATATCAGGGAATTAGGGAAATCGACAGAGTAGTAAGATTTGATAATAACTCCTATTAAATTTTGTTTAGGGGAGTCGGGTGGTGGCGCAGCGGAGTAAGCACACGTGCGGCAAAGCACAAGGACTGGTGTAAGGATCCGGGTTTGAGCCCCTGGCTCCCCACCTGGAGGGGAGTCGCTTCACAAGAGGTGAAGCAGGTCTGCAGGTGTCTGTCTTTCTCTCCCCCTCTCTGTCTTCCCTTCCTCTCTCCATTTCTCTCTGTCCTATCCAACAACAACGACATCAATAACCACAACAATGTTAAACAACAAGGGCAACAAAAGGTAAAATAAATATTTAATTTTTTTAATTTGTTTAGTTATTTCCAAAGTTACTCATTAAATGGTTATGTGTTGATATATATTACACCTTCTTGTCCTAATTATTTTAATATTTTTTTAATGTACTGTCAGAAGTTGACCCCATAACTTCAAGCCTGTGCAAGATGCATTGCAACATATAAACCACCCCTAGGTCCAATTTTTATTTTATTTTAGCTAGTATGTTTGCATATATGTGTAATAATGTGTGAGCAAAGGAGAAAGACTAAAGCACTTTTTTTTCTTTTTTGTTACCATCTGCGGGTTCCACGTGTTTTGTTTCTCTTGCTCTTTCATATGATGCTAGGAATACAACACAGAACTTCAGTCATGCATGATACTCACTCTGACAAACTGGATAAAGAGAAAAATTCTACAAGTAGACACAAATGTAAATTTCAACTACTAAAATTGAGTTAAATTATTTCTCCCATCCGTCATTTTTTCTTATCTTTCTTACTTACCAATGAAATTCCTAGCATGAAATATACTCTATTGTTCCCTTTTTTCTGTCTCTTTTAGTGCTTCACAGCTCCAAGTCAACCTTTTGTGTGTGAGTGTGTGTGTGTGTGTGTGTGTGTGTGTGTGTACCTGTGTGTTATTACTTTTTTTTTTCTAAATTTTATTTATAAAAAGGAAACATTGACAAAACCACAGGATAAGAGGGGTACAACTTCACACAATTCCCACCACCAGAACTCTATATTCCATCGCCTCCTCCGATAGCTTTTCTATTCTTTAACCCTCTGGGAGTATGAACTCAGAGTCATTATAGGGTGCAGAAGGTGGAAGGTGTAGCTTCTGTAATTGCTTCCCTGGTTAACATAGGCATTGGCAGATGAATCCATACTCCCAACCTGTCTCTGTCCTTCCCTAGTAGGGCAGGGCTCTGGGGAAGGGGGCCTCTAGGACACATTGGTGGGGCTGTCTACCCAGGGAAGTCTGGTTGGCATCATGCTAGCATCTGGAATCTGGTGGCTGAAAAAAGAGTTAATATATAAAGCCAAATCAATTGTTGACTAATTATGAACCTAAAGGCTGTAATATTGCAGATGAAGATTTGGAGTCTCAGTTTTGAAGATAGCTAGCAGGCCTATTTTTGTTATATTCCAAAGGGCCCATGACTATACTAGTTTTTTTACCTGAGCCTGACCTCTGATATGCAGGTGGACCCAGGTTATTGTCTGGGGAGATGATGTCATGGCTGGAAAAATTGCTAGAAATCTGGATCAGGGAAGAGAGTAACTCCCAAATATGGGAAAGGTGTATAAATATTGTTGACTGTAGACCCCACTGATTTGATCTGGGGCCCATATTCAGCTTAGGAGCCTATGTAACCTCTGCATCCCTACATGTCTGAGCTCACATTCTGTGGTCAAGAGTAAAAATGTTCTGAGCTGCCCGATTTCAGGACCCATCTTCGTCAGGTGGTAGATAGAGTATGTTATCCAGCCTCCCTTTGGAAAATGGAACATTCTCCACCTTTGTTGATCCACGTTGAGGGCAAGGTACTATAGGGGCTCACAAATAGGTCTATTGTGTTGTTCCTAATGGTTATGACCAGTGACAATGGAGAGAGGGATCTATTCAAGGTCTAGGCACATCATGTCTGTTTGGGAATCTCAGGACTCCCTGACTACAGCCCCAGCTGATGGGGTGGCCTGATAGTGACTAAAGTGTCATTGTTAAAGTATGCCTGTCTCTTTCCCTTATCCATCTTTTGCAGTCCTTGCTTTGAGGATAGCTTGGGAGTGAGTGAGGGAAATATAATAGGAAGTAGGTGAAAATGGTATCTAGGTTTAATTAGAAACTATTTTATTTCATTAGGAAATATATGGTGTCTTTTTAAGTCTTTCTACTTGCTTGCTTCATTTATTGACTTCATTTAATGACTCAAGTCAGTAAATGACTCAAGTCATTTATTCTACTTGCTTCATTTATTGACTCAAGTCAACTTTTTAAGATTGGGGGAGAGATACTACAGCATCAAAAATCTCCTCAGTGCAGTGGGGTTCAGGCTTAAACCTGTATGTTAAGGATGGCAAAGCAGATGTACTATTAGAGTAAGTTACTTTTCTAGTATCAAACTTATCCTTTTAATTGGGAATAGCATCTTTCTACAATAATCCAAGACATTTTACTACTTTGCTTATAGCATTTCCTTAATAGTGAAATAAATTAATATTAACAGTTTAAGTACATTTAGTTAGAAAATTAATTGTCAACTGTATTAGCATTACAAAAAAGAGAAATAATAGTAAATCACTTTATTTCCTTTGGGATAAGTATTCAAAGCCATCTATGTTCTCCCAAAGGAGAAAAGCAATTTTCTAACCACATGCTTGTGGTTTAATAGTCATAGAAATTGTGTGAAGCTACTCTACATATTTACTACATGTAGTCTTCTCTTGTCATAATTAAGAAATAAAAATAAAATATTTTGAAATTTTAAGAAGTTATTTTATTGTTTTTATACCTCCAACATTTTCACAGATGTGTTCTAATTGCATAGTCAGAATTAAAAGGATATAAAGTATAGAAATGAAGCATATTCTGTTCTATTTTCTATTCATTTTCATCTACATCTCTCTTTTTTTTTTTTACATCTTCGTTATGGCACAAAATCAATGTGATTTGTAATAGGTATGGAAAAAATCCTTGCTGCTGAGAAAACATCTGGAAATAGTATATAAAGCAGAGTATTTTAAGCATCTAGATATGACTTGTTTACACAAAGAACTGAGCAAGGAAGAACACACACAAAAAAATACTTCACTATTGACAATAGTCAAGCATCATGATGTTTCCCAATAGACGTTTTCATCAGGTACTTTCAAGAAAAAGATAAAGTAGAAGCTGAAATCTAATTGAGGGTAAAATAGAAAGTGTGGCACTCATTTTTCATATATTGCCTTTGGGCTTCATTTCTCTGGGTTGTAAATAGGTAAACTTGAGTTGGATTCTGACTGGCATATTCTTGGCTTTTGTAAGTGTAGATTGACTAGGTTAGGTTTGTGAACATTGTTTAGGAAATAGATAGATGTATTGACTTTACAATCTTTACTATTTATTTCTGTTAAAAGAAATTTTTCGGGATCCTCGGATCCGGGTCCCCGACCCCCGGGGGAAGAAGGTTGCTGCCGCCGACCCTCCAGCCCGAAAGGACATTCAGAAGCAACGGGGAAGTCTGTCAAGCAGTTCTTCGTTTATTATGTGCTGGGCATTGATATTTAAAGGAATTTTTGGCGGGCGGAATTTTGGCGGGCAGGGTTATCTTATTTTGCAAAGGGGAAGCAGGTATGGTTTTGCTGAAGCGGTTTCCGAGAAGTACAACCGTTGAGGTTATTCTCGGAAGATTAATGGCGCAAAGCGTTCTCATACCAGAGTGATGAGGAAGTGACTTATGGGCCTAGGGTGTGTTCCCACACTTCCCTCTTTTTTGTTTTCTTTGTCGGAGCTGTCTTAGTTTGGGGGCCTGTTGGTGGCATAGCCTGGAAGCCTCGGGGTCTGTGCCTGTTCGGTTGCCTCATCCGGGAAGAGAGCATACCCGTCTTTGGTCATCAGACCAGCTCTAGTGAGGTTGTTCTCGGGGTGTGTGCCTGTCTTAGGTTGCCCCTCCCGGGAAGGATCTTACCCGTCAATGACTACCGCACCAGCTCGCAGAACTCATCAGACACTTTCACTTTGTATTTTGCTCAAGGCCATTTGGACCCAGGGGGTCTTTTGCCCACTACAGCTTGTGAGGTCTTCAACCACATGGGACAGCATAACTACCAACTTAAACCTTTGATGCATAAGGCTAGTCACTCAGTTTAAAATACAGGGGCCAAGGGTAAGGAGTAAAAGCAAGATCACTAAGGGCCCAGCTAAGAGAGGAAGCAGGGTGGTCAGCCAAGGAGATTGGTTAAACCAGCTTTCAAACCATCCAGTTTGTATTTCTCTTTCCCGTCTTCTTTTAGGAAGCCCCTCCCACATCCCGCAACTTGGTCATGGACTCGCAGACCACCCCCGAGTGGTCAGCATAGAAGCAGCACTCTTCTCCCAATGCAGCACACACTCCTCCCTGTTTAAGGAGGTCATTAGTTTGGTGAGGGAGGAGGAGTCAGAGGGAGTAAGGGTAGTAGAGAGGGGGGAGGGGGCTTTGGCTTATTTCTACCCATTTGGGATCCTTTTATTACAGGATTGGGTCCAACTGGGCGGGATGGTGGTGACTGTGGCTGCCACCTGATGGTAAAGAAAGTCCCTGGGTCTTTTCCTGACACGTATAACCTAAGCCCCCAGGTCTTTCCAGTCCTCGACTGGCTATCTGACTGCACTCCTTGCCATATTTTAACCTTGATAGTGAAGGGATTTTGTTTGCCTACAGCTTGTCCATCTGTGCCGTTTTGCTTCATCTCTATTTGTGTATCTCTCTGAGCCCATGGTGCCATGGTCTCGCACCGCCATGCTTTACAGTGATAGTGGGCCTGTCCCTTGCAATCTGGGGAAGCCTCAGCAGGGCATGTGTACCACCCCATGGATCTTACTGTTCCCTCTATTCCTGTTTGTCCCCAGCCATATGCACTTGCACAGGGAACCCAGTTCCAGGTTGTTCTGTCTACAAAAGTCCTAATGTTGGAACCAGACTGTTTCATGTGGGTGTCTATGTCTAGGGTTAGATCTCATAGGTCTACATGAAAGCATGGCTGATCTGTCCCTGTGTATTCCCCAATCTGTTTCCCGTTTGGGAGGCTCAGTGTCCATTTTCCTGGTGGAGGCCTGTGGGAGGTTATTGTATTACCGAGTGTGGTAGTGGTCCAGGTTAGCCTGCATAACCAGACTCCGGTGCTCAATGTGTTTTTCAGCATGGTGGTGAGGGCTCACCCTTCGGCTGATGCCTGTGAAAACAAAGAAAGGAGACTCAGGAACCTGTGTTCTTGGGCTAGGTTAAATTATTCAGGGGGGGACTTTTTGGGGACTATGGTGTTTGTGTTAGTGGACTGCAGGGGCAAATGTTTGATATTCCTGGCTGGGATCCAGATAGGTCTGGGCTCATTAGTAGGAAAGACACACCCGAACCCTCGCCCCATCATTAGGAGGGAGGGGGTCTGGGCCTTTCCATTCTCCAGTCAGCTGGTCTCTCCAACAAACAAGAATCTCTGGTTTGGGGGTGATATTAGCCCAATGTTTTTGAATAGGTGTGAGGGGTTCATTTTTTTGAAAATTGAGAATATTTAAGGTGAAGAGGGCGAGACCTAGCTGTTCATGTGGGCTAGATACCCCCCCTTTTTTTATATTTATTTTTTAAATTTATTCCCTTTTGTTGCCCTTGTTGTTTTATTGTTGTAGTTATTATTGTTGTTGTCATTGTTGGATAGGACAGAGAGAAATGGAGAGAGATGGGGAAGACAGAGAGGAGGAGAGAAAGATAAACACCTGCAGACCTGCTTCACCGCCTGTGAAGCGACTCCCATGCAGGTGGGGAGTCGGGGTTCGAACTAGGATTCTTATGCCGGTCCTTGTGCTTTGCGCCACCTGCGCTTAACCCGCTGCGCTACCGCCCGACACCCCCTTTTTGTTTTAAAAGCTGTGTTTTTAGGTTTTGGTGGAATCTTTCAACAATTGCTTGTCCTTGGGGGTTATAGAAGAATCCCCGTGACATGATGGATATTCCAAGTATTAAAGAAATCAGTGAGGGTTTTACTGACAAAGCAAGGGCCATTATCCATTTTAATTTGGAACAGGAGACTGAGGACAGCAAAGCATTGTAGGAAGTGTTGTTGAGCATGCCTAGCCTTTTCCCCCGTGTGGGCTGTGGCCCAGCAAGCCCGCGAGTATGTGTCTATGGTGGTGAAAATGTATTTGAGATTTCCAAAAGGGGAAAGTGTGTAACATCTGTTTGCTAGATTGCATTTGCTTTAAGCCCTTGGGGGTTAACTCCTGGTCCTTGTATGGAGGGGTTGTGGAGGTAGGGTTGACAAGACTTGCAGGTCCGGATGATCCGCTTGAGATCAGTTACCGGAACAGAGGGAAATCTATGTTGTAGCCCTCTCCAGTTAATGTGGATTAGTTCATGCAATTTTTGGGCTTCACTGACATGGAATGCAACAGGGGTTATGGAAGCAGTTCAGTCCACCAAATTGTTTCCTTCAGATATAAGCCCAGGGAGTCCTTGATAACCCCATAGATGAAAGATAAACAAAGGTTGTGAGTGCTGCTGTAGCAGGGATCTAACTTGAATCATGAGAGGGATAATGGGATTAGAATCTAGCCAGATGTGTGCCAAGAGCAATCCTGGAAGCAACTGGGTAACATATAGGGAATATGAGAAGATGTTGATGGGCTGGGGGAAGAGAGAGAGTGCCATAAGAACTGCGAAGAGCTCTTTGTATTGGGCCGACCCCTGGCAAGGTTCGAAGTAACACTGAGGTTTAGGGTCAGCCCCAACAATTACTGCTGATCCTCTTTTGCCCCCATCTGTGAAGACATCTTTGGCTCCCCTGATGGGTTTTCACTTAAACAGGGTCGGAGAGCACCAGCTTAATTTACAGAAAGCTGGAAGCCATTTGCTGGGACAATAGTGGCAATCGAGGTTGCCCTCGAAGCCCTCTAGAGCTAGGGTGAGTCTGACATTGTGTCGTATGACCCAGACAAGGTCACCCAATTGGTAGGGCAAAATTACTGTCTGAGGGTCAGTGGAGAAGTTTCTCTGGGATATCTCCCTTCCTTTAATAATCAAGTCAGCAGTTTGGTCTGTTTTAGAGTAAACCCTAGTGCTGCTGCCCACTGCCAGGTGAACCCACTGGATGGGTTCTTCTTTTTGTACTAGAGCGACCATGAGTGTTTGTTCAGTGGGAAAAATCCACAAGGATAGATAGGCGGATGGGTCAAATTGGGTCAGATGGGCCTGGTTTAGGCAGTCCTGAATCTCCTGAAGCAGGTCTCTATGACGATCTGAAATCGTAACGTTATCATTCACTGAGGAGACCCTCAAAAGTTCAAAGAGGGGAGTTAAAAGTCCAGTGGGTATAGGCACCCAAGAACAGAGCCAATTTAATTCTCCCATAACCTGCTGCCACTCGGGCAGGGTGTAAGTATGCTTGAGTGAGAGTTGTGGTTTCAGAGGGGAGACTCCTGACAGGGTTAACTCAATGCCCAGTATCTTGAATGGGGGAATTGTTTGAATCTTGTCAGGGGATGGGTGGAGATGTCCTTGCTCTAAAAGGAGCATCAACTCTGTGAAGGCCTTGTCTAAATCTCTGTTCCAATAATAATGTCATCCATGTAAACAAAAATTTTTACATGGGCCTGTTGGATAAGGGGTTCGAGAAGAGCATGAACATAGGTCTGACAGAAAGATGGGCTATTAGCCATACCCTGGGGAAACACAGTCCATTCAAACCTGGCGTCAGGGGTGGCAAATTTTGTAGAAGGTACCGAGAATGCAAATTTCTCACAATCATTCAGATGAATGGGGAATAGAAAAAAAGCAATCTTTAATATCAATGATCACTAAATGTAGGTCTGATGGGATGGCTGGTATCCAGGGCATCCCCCCTAGGGGGGTCCCCTGAATGATCATTCTTTTATTTATCTGTCAGAGGTCTTGTAGCATTCTCCATTTTCCAGAATTCTTTTTAATGACAAAAACTGGGGTGTCCCAAGGGCTGTTAGAGGGTCTAATATGCCTGAGTTGTAGTTGTTCCTGTACTAACTCAGAGAGTGCCTCTAGCTTCTCCTGGGGGAGGGGCCCCACTGTTTGACCCATACAGCAGGTCCTTCTTTCTACTGTATGGGCGGCACCTGAAGAACAGTGGCCTTCAGAGTTGGGGGTGTCTACACTGTCTCCTGAAGTCAATTACACTGGTGATGCAGGTGAGGGCCAGAATGTCCTGTCCTAACAGGATGTCCTAACAGGATGTCCCCCAGAATGTCCTGTCCTAACAGGTAGGCCGAGAGACCCTTAGTGATTAGGGGGCAGACCCCGGCCTCGGTCATTCTCCTCATCTTCCCAGTCGACGTTGGTCTTGGGCTCCCATGACGGTGTGTCCCCGCCATTCCATGAATGACAGGCCCCTGTCTAATAGGCCAGGAGGAGGGAATCTCTTCAGCCTTTAAGACCATCCTGTCTGTACCTGTGTCTACCAGGCAAGTAAACCATTTTCCTCCTATCTTAATAGTCATTTTGGGCCTGATCCCAGGAACTATGGGGATGGTTCAGTGAGCCTGGGGCTGTCGGAGTCCCTCTTTTTAACTGGGCTGAGGGAAGCCCCCCATGAAGTTTAAAGACTTTCCATCTTTATCGTGTTTGTATTGGCACTCTGTTTTCCAGTGGAACCCTTTCTTGCACCTTGGGCATGGTATGGAGGGGGGCCTGGAGCTTGGTGGCTGAGCCTTGCCTTTACGGCACTCCCTCTTAAGCTGGCCCTCTTCTCCACATTGGAAGCACCTTCCCCTATTCATATGGGACGGGGCTTGAGAGGCAGCTGGAAAGGCTCGGGTGAGAGCAGCCATAAGGGCCTCTGTCTGTCCTCTCAGGGCAGTGGCAAGAAATTCTGACTGCTGCCTGTGGCTCCCTATATTCCTGGTGGCCACTATCCACCTCTCCATAAACCTATCTTTAAGCCCCGAACAAGCCATTTTTATGATCAGCATTCATTCCTTCCCATACCAACATTTTGACAAACTGGTCTCGGAGAGCCCCAGGGGGGAATTTTCTCTGCAGACTTTTCTCTACGCTATCAATAAAAGTAGCTAAGTCTTCTCTCCTTTTCTGATTAATTCCTGAGATGGGAAGGTCTGTGGGACCTTCAGCCAATTGTTTCCAGGCTGATAAGGCTAAGTGACCAATCTGATCATGGTAGGGGTCAGGGAGGGTGGCCTGTTGGGTCCCTGTGCTCAATTGGTTGGCTGTTCCCTAGAGTTGGCCAAATGTTAAAGGAATTGCTGGTTGGGCTGCTAGGTTTCTCTCAGCCTGCATGCAGCACTCCTCTTTAAAAAGGGCGCACCATTTAATGAATTGCAGCCCCGACAGGACTGCCTTGCAGATGGTAAGCCAGTCTTGAGTAGTACAGGTCTGATGGGCCAGACCCTGAAGGATTATTTCTGCCCAAGGTGAGTTAGGACCGTCTTCTAAGACAGCCTCTTTCAAATCTTTAAGAGTTTTCGGCTCCCATGGATACCACGCTGCAGGCCGAGCGGGATTTGGGTTAAGGTTTACAGGATAAGCCTGATAGGATGGAGGGCCGGATGGTAGAGGTGGGGTCAATTGGAGCAGGGCCGGTAGAACTGGACAAGGAGGGTTCTTTCCTCCAGAAATATTTTGGGCTATCTGATCCTCGATATCAACCGGATCAGGATCGTACCAGAGCAGGCCAGGGGATGGGTTCCTAGGGGGAGGATCTGCACATGAGTCTGGACTATGAAAGTCAGGGTCCGGGGGGGGGCTCCCATTGCCGCTACTTTCTCTGAGGGTGGAAAGCAAGCCTTAAGGGCAGACAATGTGGCAGGGACTCCCAAGGGAGGCTCTTCTCCATACTCGATTTTTCTCCTTTTAACAAGAGCTTCAACACGGTCCCAAGTGTCCCAAGAAAAGAGATTGGCCCCCTTGATCCATGGGGCGGCCCTCAAAATGGTCTCCCATGATTAAAGGGCATGGCAATCAGAAAGCTCAATGCTCAAAGCTCTTGAGCATGTACCTGAGAGCCTTGAGGGAGGGATCTTGTCCTTTAGATGATATCGTACCCATGGTGGGATCAGAAGAAAAAGAAGAGGAAATATACAAGAAGGGGTATTAAGACAAGGCAACCGACTAAAACAAAAGGGAATAAAAGGGGAGACCTGAGGGGGGAAGGTATCTGTTCTAACCTATCATCAGGTAGGAGGCCAAAGGGTGTCCACAATCTCTCTAGGGGGGTATAGGAATTGGACATAGGGAGTGAAAAAGAACTGGCACCTGAGGGGTGACAGACAATCAACTGTGCTCGCCTGGCCAGGCCCCTCACGGGATCTTAAGGAGTCTTAGCTTAGGAGTGGCCGTATAAACTCCAACCTCAGTCTCGACAGTGTCGAGAATTTCCACTGAGCTGAGACAACTCCACGGACACATAGGTTGAGAGCCCAATCATGCCCCATAGTCTAACAACTGTGAGGCACACAACGCACACACGGGCATTCGTATAGAAACATTCATTCAGTCAAGAAGGGGCAATTGCCTGTCCGGCGGCCGATACTGGAATGTCGCAAGTCAGGCCTTCAAGGTTCACCTGAGAGTAGCATCTGCCAGAACCTGTCAGTTGCACTGACAAGGTCAATTCTTTCATGAATTGCCAAAGTGGAGAGAGAAAGTACAAGAAAGAGGGAAGTGAATGAAGAGTTATCAGGAGTGACCAGTGCCCCGATCTGCGACCTCCTGTTGCCTGGCCAATTTACTTACCCCCAGTGAAGCCTGTCTCTTGCCCCACATTGGGTGCCAGCTGTCGGGACCCTCAGATCTCGGTCCCCAACCCCTGGGGGAAGAAGGTCACTGCAACCAGCCCCCCAGCCCAAAAGGACTCTTAGAAGCAGCGGGGAAGTCTGTCAAACAGTTTTTCATTTATTATGTGCTGGGCATTGATATTTAAAGGAATTTTTGGTGGGCAGAATTTTGGTGGGTGGGGTTATCTTATTTTGCAAAGGGGAAGCAGGTGTGGTTTTGCTGAAGCGGTTTCCAAGAAGTACAGCCGTTGAGGTAATTCTTGGAAGATTAATGGCATGAAGTGTTCTCATACCAGAGTGATGAGGAAGTGACTTATGGGCCTAGGGTGTGTTCCCACATTTAACTATATATATATTAAAATTTTAAAAATAGGCAAATATATATTATTTAAGTTATAGTGTAATGAAATATTATAATAAAAATGTTTTATTGACTATGTAGTTTATGCATAGGAGAGACAGTATAATGGTTATGCAAAAAAATTTTCATGCCCGAGATCTCTGAGAATCCAGGTTTACTCCCCAGCACCATCATAAGCCAAAGCTGAACAGTACTCTGGTAGGAAAAAATTATATCTTTGTGCCAAGATATATATGAATAAATAATAAATATAGAGCTTGCAAGCAAACACATACTATATTATATTTAATATTTATTTGTAAAATCATTCTCAAACAATTTTTTTCTTAAAAATCAGTTTATTTAATTCTTTAACTTTTTAGAGAAAGAAAGACAGAGAAACAGTGAAATGGACCACAGCACCAAACCTTCCTTCAATACATTTGTGGGGCCATGCTCCTTCGAACCTGGGCTGTACACATAGCAAAGTAACATACTGTCTAAGTGAACTATTTCATTGGTCCTCCCCCAGAGACCCACCCTACTAGGGAAAGACAGAGGCAGACTGGGAGTATGGATCAACCAGTCAACGCCCGTGTTCAGCAAGGAAGCAATTACAGAAGCCAGACTTTCCACCTTCTGCAACCCACAACGACCCTGGGTCCATACTCCCAGAGGGATAGAGAATGGGAAAGCTATCAGGGGAGGGGATGGGATATGGAGATCACGTGGTGGGAATTGTGTGGAGTTGCATCCTTCCTATCCTATGGTTTTGTTAATGTCTCCTTTCTTAAATAAATTAAAAAAATTAGAAATATTAATAAATATTGTGAAAAAATTCTCTCTTAGAAAATGCTATGTATACCCTGGCCTCCAGTATACATTGCAAATTACATCTGATATTTTACCTCTTTCAGATTACTTAAAATTATAGTCCTCATAAGATAACTATTTAAGATGGTCATTCTAATAGGTATTGATTCATGTTTTCTAGTTTTCCATGAAGAATTGAGAATATATCCATTTTCCATTTGCTCTTCTTAATTGAATAGATTTATGTAGTGTGAAAAATGATCCAATGTGATTTATGTTACATAATCAACACCTTCTTTTTAGTTATATATTTTAAAACATTTCATCAATATAGTTCATACACTTACATGAGTCAGTTCAATCATGCACCTTTTTGCCTCATGTACTTTTTACTAAAGTGCTCTTTATCATTTGTCATTTCTTCTAAAGCTATTTCAATCTTTGTATTGCATTGCATACATACAGAAGTACTTCTCAGTTATCATAAAATCTCTTTAGAATACTTTATTAAATTGCTGAAATATCAAATGGTCTTTTCATGTTTAGATCTCAACAGTTATTAGCAATAGACACTTTTCATTTAACTTATCCAAACAGGGGCTGGTAGAGAAAACATACTACCATGTACAATCCTCCATCCCCACTTATAGATATGAAGCTTCACAACCTATGGAGAAGTCCTGCAGTTATCTCTCCTTCTCAGTGTCCCTTTTCTCTCTATTGTCTATTAAAACAAACAAACAAACAAAAAAACAGTGGGAAGGTGAAGTTGTGCAAACCCCAAGTTCTAGTGATAACCTGGAAAAACAACAACCACAAACACCCAAATGATCAGCCCAATTAGTGAATTGATTTTATAAGCTTTTATTTGCATCTAAGTAAATAATTGACATAATTTTATAATTCAAGGATTAATTTTATCTTCCAGTTTAAATTTAAGACATATTTACTTAAAATCATTAAAACATCAGCATAAGGGCATCAAGACTTCACCCAGTAAAGTGTACACTTTACTATGTACCTTACAAGAGGACAGTTTGAACTCTAGTCTTCCACATTGGAGTATCGTGCAAGGAAAGGTTTCAGGAGTCAGTAGTATGGTGCTGTGATAGCTCTTCTCCTTTTTCTCTCTTGCTTTATGTTTCATTCTCTCTGTACACCACGCTAGCATGGGGATGCCTCTTCCCAGGCACATGCTTTCTGGGTTGGAGGGAATGTGACCAAGCCAACTTGGGCTGCTACTCACTCAGTGACTCGGGAGCTAGATGACTCAGGAACCAAGCTCATGGCAGGCTAGGTAATGCAATGTCTTTATTGATCAGAGAGTAATGCTTTTAAAGGCCAGACCCGGAAGTGACAAGTCAGAAATGGAAATAGCTAGGAATGGGGTGGAGAAAGGCAAAAGGATGCTGGGAAGATAGAAAATTCCTTAGCAACTGTTGTGAGGGTTTTAACTGGTGGGAATAATGATACTCTGGAGGCAGGAAGGGTCTTGAAAGATAGATCAAAGGAATGGAATGGGTGGAGATCTTTCAGGCCAAAGTATGGGGAATGCAGGGTGGAGCAGGGGGTGCTGGCTTAACAATTTCCCAACATCTCTACAGGAAACAAAAAAGTACCTGCAAAAACATCTTCCAAAAGAAATGGAATCACTGAAGGCAAGAACCTTGTGAATCTGTGGCAGCAGAAGTACACACACACACACACACACAAACACACTGTGTACTGCTATTAAACACCATATCAAGCATGAACTACAACACTGAATGAAACAATAAATTAAGAAGACAACTGGTTGAAGGCATTTGAACATGTCTTCATACCAGAAAAATCATGAATTCTTAAGACTGCAAAGGGAGTTATAGGCCCATACACATATTTTCTGCTGCTTTAATCATTCAGTTTTGTGCTGGATTCTAAGTCACACTTGTTAAGAATTTCACATTTTTGACTCACTTTAAGGTATGCTTTTCTTCAGTAGAAAAGTAACTTAAATATATTAATTATCCTATTTGTTCAGCTGAGTAAAGTGTGTGCTGAGCTAACCATTTTAATGGTAATACATTCTTTTAGCCTCAGAAACCTAGTAGTCATTTTCATCCAATGCTGAAAGGATCTTTTAAAACTAAAATGTCTTCAGCCTTTTTACAAGAATTTTCAATTTTCAATACTCATTTTATTTTATATTCACAGTAAAATGTTCAAGAATGTGAGATTTGAGTTAGAGAGTCAAGGGCTTAAATGAGATAATAATGTCACAACATTGTGTTAAATAACATATCAATGTTTTTGCACCAAAGGACAGACACCTGTTGTCAGTGGTAACGGTAGCCTTGATAGTGTACCTTTCTTACTTTGCATCTAGCAATGACTTCCTTCATTCACTCCTCCACTCTCCTAAATAAATCAGGATATTGAAATGTCTGCCTCAAGGTTTTTTTTCAGATGACTAATACGATAAAGTATTATTTCACTGTATGCTTTGCTGAGCATCTGATATAAAGATTCTGATGTTCTGATTAAATCACTATATGAGTGGCATTAAATTCCCTAACTAGGGTTTTAATGCAACACCAAATACAGATAGCTTAAAATCCTTGAATGACACTTTCATTATGAATGAGAAATTGTATTGGGGGTTGGGAGGTAGCATAGCATGTTAAACACATGTGGCAAGAAACACAAGGACTGGCTAAAGATTCTGGTTAGAGCCCCCGGTTCCCCAACTGCAGGGAGGTCGCTTCACAAGCAGTGAAGCAGGTCTGCAGGTGTCTGTCTTTCTTACCCCCTTCTCTGTTTTCCCCTCCCCTCTCCATTTCTCTCTGTCCTACCCAACAACGACAACATAAATAACAACAATAATAACTACAATAACAATAATAAAAAATAGGGACAACCAAAAGTATAATCAATAAATAAATATATAAAAATTTGGTTTTAAAAAAAGTCTGTTTAAAAAAAAGAAAAAAATCATCAATGTGATAACAGTTGCCCCACGATCACTATTTCTCTAATAAAACAATAAAAAATACATAATACTTTTAAGCAGTAGATAATATTTTGCTAATTAGATATTAGGTTAACTTACATCTAGAAATCTTTCCAGAGAGCCTTCTGAATATGCTTGAATCTTCAGTTGCGCATGTGTGTGTGTGTGATGGTAATGAAGCAAGTAATTTACTTCTAAATAATTTATATAAATAGCTTCTAGGATTTTCACAAGAAATGTCCCATTGGTCTGAATATTCGTTGTTTTTGAAGGAAGGCTATTAGTTATGGTTAACTTTTCCATACAAAAATATAACATAAGTAATGAACATTTTAAGCATGTGTCTTAGTTAATCCTTTAAATTTTCTAAGCACGTGAATCAGAATTCTCTGGTTCCATAATAGAAATAATATAGTAATCTGACTAATATTTTGTCAAAATAACTACATATTCAGTTGTATTTCTGATATGGCAAATGAATATACATTCTGTGTGAACATAATTTAGTAATAGGTTTGTGTTTAGTTCGTAATAAATATAATACAACACAATTACATCTAAATTCCCAAAGCATTTAACAGTAAAACTGTAACATGTATAACATTTCTCAGATGTTATTACATTTAAATGTCATCAATATTTAAATGCATTCTGTCATTAAGACTGATTGTGCTTGTGTAAGTTCTGTTTATGTAAAATCTAAAAGGCTCAACTTGTTCATAAGTGTGTTAAACTACATATCTGTTTAAATTTTAGGCAAAAAAACATTTATTAAAATGAAGGCAATACAAGAGGGCTTAACACAGATTTCTAGTTATTATTATAAAAATATCTTTTCTTCAAAGACAAATATGTATCATCTAATTGTATGTCAATGCCTACTTTCTTCATTCCTGAAACTTAGAGATATTTCAGTTAACACATTAAGGTTTTTTTTTTCCTGTTTAAAGAAAAATTCTATATACAAATTTTGAATGCTGTTACCTATTTATTTTCTTTTTAGTTTTAAAGTAATTGTGTATAAAACTTTAGTGACAAATGAAAGGGTCATTTCATGTACTGTAAAAGTAACCTGAATTTCTAATTGAATAGTCTTAATTCTCACTAGGGGCTCAAAAATATCCTAGTCATAAATTCCATAACACTTTAAAGTATGAAGATAAATTATTTAGAGTAATTTCAAAAGTTTGTATGGCTAAAATAACTATGAGATAATGTAAAGAAACTAACTATGAGATAATGTAAAGAAAGGAATGATTTCTTACCGCATATAGTTTCTGTCAGGTCATAGCAAATATATGCTTTGTTTATAGAACTGATAATTTTCCCTATATAATACTAGTGCATGGTCATCATCACATAGCCCACAAGGAAGTTATATCAGACATATATACAGATATCAGACATATATACAGACATATATATACAGACATATATACAGAATTGGTATAGAAGTATAAAAGAAGTAAATGTAATCTAATAAAAAAGTGGGTCAAAGAAATAAACAAATGACTTTTTAAAGAGATACACATGGCCCACTGAGTCAGGAAGAAATGCTCCACTTCACTTATCATTAAAGAAATGCAAATTAACACTACACTGACATACCATCTCACATCTGAAAGAACGGCTTCCATCAACAAATCAGGAAATTCCAGGTGTTAGAGAGATTGTGAAGAAAAAAAAAAAAAAAAAAGAACTATGCTACACTCCTGGTAGGAATGCAAAATGGTGCAGCTCCTTTGAAAAACTGTTTAGAAAGTCCTTTATTTTTATAATTACCTTAGTTTTAAGGTAATTCTAGAAATAGAATTGCCTTATGAATCAGTAATTCCACTCTTAGGCATTTACCCAAGGAACACTAAATACTAAGTAAAAGGGACATATGCACCCCTGTGTTCAGACCTGCATTGTGCACAATATCCAAAGAGTGGAAATAGCTAGCCCATCAACAGATGACTGATTAAAGAAGTTTTGGGATATATATTCCATGGAATACTCTGCAATCAAAATATACTGTCTTTCCAGCACTCAGATTACATATTACGTATTTTTTTCAAGACATCAGTTACTGAGAAATATATCATTTAACTCACAGAATTACTTTAAGCATGCCATAAAGAAGGCATGGAAAATTAAACTTTATTTTAAAGAAAATTGACTACTATTGGTCCCTGATGTTCAAAATCCCAAGCCTGTCTTTGTTCATGACAGTGCTGGGTGATGATCAACTTATTAAAACAGCCAAAGTGCCAACATAAATGTTTAAGGAAGTTGTGTGTATATACACAGTGGAATACTTACTACTCAGCTGTAAGAAACAATGAGGGCAGGGAAATGCAAAAAGATTTTCAGGCAGGAGTTGCCAAAGCCCCAAATTCAGTCCCCAGTACCACCATAAAGGAAAGCTGAGCAGTACTCTGTTAGGGAACCATCCTTTCCACCCCGGTTCCATGGCTGCCAGTTCTTAGCAACATCGCCCCGCCAGGTATTCATCGGGATGCGGCATCATCTAAGTTCATTTCCCACGTCTACGCTGGACCGGACCTGCCAATATACGCGGATATCTTCGCCCACCCTGTCCAACGCTTGATGTCTAGTCACCCAATCTGGTCCCCTACGCCTACACTGAACTTCCCTGTTCCAGTCTCTTGGAAACAGAGCTGGCAGTCAGCTGAGGTAAAGAAGAAACACCTCATCACAGACCCCTGCAAGCGTCAACCCGGCTTTGACCTAGCACGTCATGATTGGGCCCTCCTCAATTGCTATCGAACAGGCCATGGCCGGTGCGCCACTATGTTCCATCGCTGGGGAGCCAGAGACGACCCGAACTGCCCCTGCAGCTCCAGACAGACTATGACCCACATAGTCAACAACTGCCACCTCTCCAGATTCAAAGGAGGTCTGGAAACTTTACATCAGGCTCAACCTGATGCTGTTGACTGGCTACGGAAGAAGGGCAAACGCTAGAAGAAGAAGGGAAGCTCTTAAGGGAGGGGATAGGGTACGGAGTTCTGGTGGTGGGAATTGTGTGGAATTGTACCCCTTTTATCCTATGGTCTTGTCAATATTTCTATTTTATACAAATTTTAAAAAGAAGAAGAAGTAAGGAAGGAAAAGAAGGAAGGAAGGAAGGAAGGAAGGAAGGAAGGAAGGAAGGAAAGAAGGGGGAAAGAAGGAAATAATAAAATAGTTTTCTACAGCTTGGGTGGAACTGGAGATAATCATGTGAAGTGAAATAAAACAGAGGGAGAAGAACACTGAATAATCTCACTCATAGGTGGGGACTAAGAAACAAAACAAGAGCTAGTACAGGATGGAATGCATTGGGCTGTTTATTCATAATATAATAAGGAGACTCAGGGAGGCAGATGGGGTGAGATTAAGGAGTGAGGGTCCAGTACCCTTCGGTAGAAAAGGATAGCCATTAGCTAGAGGGTGAGGTGTGGTCATATCTCTTTAGGAAGATGTAAAACTGCATCCCAGTGGAAAAAAAAAATTAAATTAACATTTACTCCATAAAGTGGTTAAAAATAAAAGGGGTCCCTACCTATGGCTCTTTATTCATTCACTCTTCTCTGATGTATGTCTTTGAAACATGTGACCCATGGTCAACATTCCTCCCCTCTTCATTTCTCCTGCTTTTTAAAAAGTGCCTTTATTTTAGTTCAATTAATTTTATAGGAATATTTAATTAAACACAACATAAATACAATAAAATGCTCCATGTGAATATAGATAAAAGACATAATAGTTGAGAATAAATTTACCATTCATTAAACCAGCTAATAAGAACTTAAGATTTTTTGATATGATAGTAAAAATTCTGACTAACCCCAAAGGTCCAGTTTTAGCTATTATCATTCAAAGACTGTTTTTGTCCTTTTTACAAGAGTTTGCTTGGTATATTTTCATATGCAAAATTTAATATTCATAGAGCTTCAATTTACCTATAATTTTAGCAAACCAAGTGGTTTATGCAATGATAAGATGGATAATGATTTAGTGGTATTATATTCAACATTGAATTTATGAATAGACATGCATATTTAAGAGAAAGATGATTTTAATAAAAGGTATTATCACTTATTACTGTTCTCATTTTCAACCACAAATTTTAGTCATTTGCAGCAAACATTTTCATGAAACATATACAGTTTGAATGTTATCTTATTTTCTTTCTAATAGTCATCCTATACTAAAATGCATATTCCTTGTAGACATAGAGATTGAGATATGTACATACATTTTGATAGTTGTTCACATCTATGGAGTTTATTGGTAGACCTGATCTTTTTAACACCCATACTGTTACATTATTGCACTTACTGTGATGAATTATTTCCCTTTAAGAACCCAAACATACTTAAGGGGCTAGGGTGTGGTTCATTGTGTTAAGCTCACATAGTGTGAAGCACAAGGATCTGTGCAATGATCCTAGTTTGAGCCTCTGGCTCCTCACCTGCAGGGCGTAGCATTGCAAGTCCTGAAGCAGGTCTGCAGGTATCTCTCTTTCTTTCCCCCCTCTTTGTCTTCCCTTCCTCTCTCAATTTTTCTCTGTCCTATCCAACAAACAACAACAAAATGAAAAAAAATGGCCTCCAGGAGCAGTGGATTCATAATGCAGGCACCAAGCCCCAGAGATAACCCTGGAGAAAAAAAACAAAAACAACAAAAATAAATTCCTACACTATATAATAAAGTTCCTTTGTCATGTGTCATCATGGTCTCACACAATATACTTATTTTTAAATGCACATGACTATTTTTGTTGTTGTTGCCTGAATTTTGAAATTTCAAGTTGACTTTTTTTTTTTTTTTAGAAAGAGAGATAAAGACAGAACTTGAGAGAAAAGGAAAACAACATAAACCAAAGCTTCCTCCAATTGAAACAGGACTGGGCTCAAACCTGAGTCTCATGCATGGAAAAAGCACATTTAGGTGAGCTACTTTGCTCTTATAATGACTGAATGTGAGAACGGAAGACATTTTTATTTGTTTGTTTGTTTGCCTATGCTCTTCCAATTGACAAAATGACAAAAGATAAATGGAGTTTGATATTAAGAATGCTGAATCTAAAACCAGGACCTGGTAGAAAAGTCCTGTGATCAACCAGCAATTTCATATATAGTGAAGAAATTGGTGACATCTATCCCAAATGCACAAAAATCCTTCAAACTCATTGTTCTTTGAATGCATTCTTTTCATCACGTTTCATCACGATGACCTAGCACGTTATGATTGGGCTCTCTCTCCTCAATCGCTATCGAACAGGCCATGGCCAGTGCATTGCTATGTTCCATTGCTGGGGAGCCAGAGACGACCCGAACTGCCCCTGCGGCTACAGACAGACTATGACCCACATAGTCAACGACTGCCACCTCTTCAGATTCAAAGGAGATCTCGAAACTTTACATCAGGCTCAACCTGACGCTGTTGACTGGCTACGGAAGAAGGGCAAACGCTAGAAGATCATGTTGTTTATAGGTAGGATGGTTAACAATCAATGTTATCACTTTTTCCAATTCCGTTTTTGAATTTACCCCTTGACTATTCAAGCAACCCACTGTATAAACTTTCTGATTTCAAGAAGCTAAACTTTATGAAATAAAATAAAATGTAAATTTGTTATTTAAATCATCCACTTTCCCTTGAATTTAAGCACTACTGTGACAGAGTAGAATTGAACTAATACAGTAAAGGGAATTTATTTGACTTCTAGAACAAGTCATAAAACCAAGAGCTACTTATTCCACTTTTTCTCTCCTTTTTTTCCCTCCCTTTCACTTTTGCCTCAATTCTATTGATGAAAGCAAGTCACTTCTTTAAACAAAGTCAGGACTAAATAGAAATGAACCATTCTGGGGAGTGTTGAGTAATGACAGAGTCAGTAGAGTATTTTCACTATCATACTCTTTTATTATTATTATTATTCATTTAATAAAAATTGACAAGACTGTAGGATAAGAGGGGTAAAATTCCACACAATTCCCACCACCAAAGTTCTGCATAATCCATTGGAAGCTTCCCTATTCTTTATCCCTCTGGTGGTAAGGACCAAAATTCTTATAGGGTGCAGATAGTGGAAGGCCTGGTTTTTATAACTGCTTCTCCACTGGACATGGGAATTGACAAGTTGATCCATATCCTCAACCTGTTTCTATCTTTCTCTAGTGGATTAGAATCTGGAGAAGTGGGGTTCTAGGGCACAGAGGTGAGGTTGTCTGCCCAGGCAAGTCAGGTTGGCATCATGGTAGCATCTGCAACTTGGTGGCAGAGTAATGGAGCTGAAAGGTTGACATCCATGCCTGGCATCTCTGGACACAGTCCTAAGTGGTGCTGGATCCACTGACTGGTAGAGTTCAGTAGATGCAGTATCAAATGCTATGGGTTGAGAGAAGCATGAAGGAAAACAATCCTTGCCCCAGAGATTCCAGGACTGGGAGAAATAATGGGTTTTGTAGAAATAACGGGTTTTGGGTTTGTATAAACACGTTATCTGGGAACTTGGTTTACTTTGCAAATCCCATGGTTAGGAATCGCTGTACCATATAAGACCTTACTATGATTTCTAAAACGTGGGTAGAAGTACCTGGTCCTCATCTGTAGGACACAGTGGTGAGGTAGTATTGCAGGTGGTTCTACTTCTTTTTGTATCTTTATTTTTTCCCCCTGCCTCTCACCCTCTATCTCTCACTATTCTAAACAGAAAGAAAAAGAAAAAAAGACCAAAGGGAAGGTGAAGCTTCAATAGTATTGCTGCTATCAACAAACCAGCAAAACCCACAAGAGTCATTTTGGTGTTCTAACTGGCAGTTTCATTTGCAATGCTGGGATATAGAGACCAACTGCTATATGCAAGAAAGTTTTTAAGATAAAATGTGTGTCAGTAAATGGCTATTGAGTATTGGAAGTCGATATTTCGAATCGAGATATTCTTTAAGTGTTTATACATGGGATTTTAAAGGTAATATAGTATTATGTGTGACTATTTCATTAATATTCTATTATTAATTAAGTGATAATATTTAGACTATACTAGATGAGATACAATATTACACTTATTTTACCATTTTTAAATTTTAAATGCAATTGTTCACTGATTTATAAGCTATAAAACTTCAGAGATACAGCTCAGCAAATGTATAAGGAGCACAGGACTCACCATCAACAAACCAGTATCCCAGTATGACAGAAAAAGACACTTCTTTTTTAAAAAATAGCTATTTATTCACTTTCATTGCTCTTGTTGTTTTATTATTGTTTTTGTGTTCTCATTGTTGTTGGATAGGACAGAGAGAAATGGAGAGAGGAGGGGAAGACAGAGGGGGAGAGAAAGATAGACACCTGCAGACCTTGCTTCACCACCTGCGAAGTGACTCCCCTGCAGGTGGGGAGCCAGGGGTTCAAACCCAGATCCTTGCACTGGTTCTTGTGTTTTGCGCCACGTGCACTTAACCCGCTGCGCTACAGCCCAACTCCAGAAAAGGACACTTCTAATGTATCTTTCCTTCCTCTCTTGTAATTATATTAGTTCTCACCTAGTAACTTGGTCGTTTTCTGCCAGTTAATTTGCTTAAATTATCTGTGTCCCACACATGAGTTGGGTTATTTGACAATTATCTTTCACTTCCTTATCTATTTCACTTAGGGTAATCACCTCAAGTTTCAATCATTATGTCTCAAAATACACAGTATCATCTTTAATGGCAGAGTAGTATGGTCTGAGTCTATATACTATAGTCACTAGTCAGTGGTTATTTAGGGTGATTTCATGTTTAAGCCTTTGTGAATATTGGAACATAAATCATAGCCATACAAATGTCTCTTAAAACTGACCTCCAGGTAATGCTGCTCCTTTTTCCCTTTAGGATGGCAACTAAAATTTTTTCTCTGTGCATCTCTCTGTTTCTCTCTGCTTTGTTCCCTCCTCCCTTCTTTTTTTTTAATCAGTGCACTGCTCACCTGTGGCTTATGGTGGTGTGGGGGGATTGCACCTGGGACATCAGAGCCTCAAGTATTAAAGTCTTTTTGCATAACCACCATTTTATCTTCCCTCCCAGGCAACTAAAACTCCTAAATAACTTACTTGACTTGTAGTATAGTTTCCTCAGATAGCACTGCTTAGATGTATTCAGCTTCCCATGTTTATAGTGTCGTACAGCTGGTGTCAAGTTATTCTGACTCTGCCCAAATTACATCTGTGAATAAAGTAAATGTTGTGATTGCTTTAAATCCCTATATTGGAAAAAAAATTCCCTATATTGGGGATGGTGGTCATATTTGTTCAATCTAGATCGCTTAATCACTGACATTAATAAAAATGTACACTTAAAACATACAGTCTTATAAACCAAAATTGCCTCAAAATAATGTAAAAGTAAAAAAAAAAAATCCCTCATTATAAGAATCCTAAAAGTTTGACCCATTTTATTACCTCTGGAAATAATGATTATCCTAATTGTTACTGTTTTCTTGCTGTTCGCTGCTATTTCTGGTGTCTGTATTTCCTTTGAACTATACACTGATGTATTTTGTCTACTTTTTAAATTTACATAGGATAACTCAGTGTGTATGTATAATTATATGATTTTTTTACTATTTATATTTTTGAATCAAGTATATTGAAATTCATAATCATGGATCATTTTTTCATTGTTGAACATAAACACCTTCTTATTTATTTCCTTCCTTCCTCCAATTTTTAGTTCTTCATTTCTCTTTTAGTGGCAACTTGTGCTCACACTTAAATGATTTCACTGCTCAAGGCCATTTTTACTTTTCTGAAACAGAGAGAAGGATAGGGGGTAAACACTAAATCATCGAAACAATTTTCATTTTCATATCAACTCCCAATCAGTGGTAGGGCCGACACATTACCTTTTCTCTCTGACCACATATCATGAAAATATGTGATAATTGCCATATATATATGGCAATTATCACATATTTTCATGATATATCAAGAAGTGAGGAGGGATAGATAGAGAGAAAGAGACAGAGACACCTGCAGACCTGATTCACCACTCATGAAGCTTCCCACCTGAGGGCTTGAACTCTGCTCCTTGTGCACTGTAATGTGTACACTTAACCAGGTACGCCACCACCTGACCCCTCATAAATATTCACTTATAATGAGACAGAGAAACAAGGAGATCAGAGAACTGTTCAGCTCACTTATGGTGGTGCCTGGAAATTTTAGACTCTGAGACATAAAAGTATGGTGCAAAATCACTATGCAACCCGGGATGCATTGGATCAACCTTCCCGTGGTGCATCTCGTGAGTACCCATTCATTGGGGAAACTGACGATCCTTCCTAGCCGGGCAAACGCTAGAAGAACTATGTAATCCCAGCCCTTCAACGTATTTTTAAAGTTCTATTCTTGAAATTAGAAAATAAAAAATACAGCTCTTTCTGAAAATTTAAGCTATTTTTTTAGCTTTCGGTAGTGTAAATAATGTATATATATATATATGAATTTTGCATTTTTCCACATGTACATATATATATATTTAAATATTTATTTAATTTATTTATTCCCTTTTGTTGCCCTTGTTGTTTTATTTTTGTAATAATTATTGTTGTTGTCGTTGTTGGATAGGACAGAGAGAAATGGAGAGAGGAGGGGAAGACAGAGATAGAGAGAGAAAGATAGACACCTGCAGACCTGCTTCACCGCCTGTGAAGCGACTCCCCTGCAGGTGGGGAGCCAGGGTTCGAACCGGGATCCTTATGCAAATCCTTGTGCTTTGCGCCACCTGCGCTTAACCCGCTGCGCTACAGCCCGACTCCCATGTACATATATTTTGCATATAAATTTCTAGTGTTAAAACAGCCTAGATTGGTAAGTGCACATAGTCATATATAATACATATTTTGTACAATGTTGATTATAGAGATATACCCTTAAGGCATCTGTGGTTTCCTGATTCATGGTAGTAGTATAGTATGTGAAAAAAACAGTTGTTAACTGTTCAGCTGTATTTACCAGAAAATGATATAATTTGAAAGTAAAAGTCTTCTCAATTCAAATTAGCTTCACCAGTTGTTGTTCTTGCTCAAGGGATAAATCTTGGTGAGTCTGTCTGGGCTTCTTTTAGATTATACTAGTCTCTGAGTAGTCCTTTCATCCTGTGTCATTGACTTCAGCTAGAGTAGGAAGTTCACCATGGATAGAATAGCAATTTAGTATAGTTGTTTCAGTTAGACTTTTAAAGCCAACCTTTTCTGAGATGAAGATTGTCAGATGATTTTTTGTGTGTTTTTTTTTTGTTTGTTCATGTAGTATATCACATTTATTGTTTTCTATATATCAGATCTGTTTTGTGTTCTGAAATAAATGCCACTTGACCATGGTATGATTGATTATATATATGTTGTGACACAGCACCTGAAAAAGATTGTTGGGCATAATTAGCATAAATCTCAGCCTGGTGAGTGTAATTAGTTTACAGCTGATGTCAGGCCGATGGACTTACTTTTATCAAGTGATTTTAATATCAGCCTGACATTGGTCTCTCTTTTCCTATGCTCTCTTAGGGATTTCTCTACTTCCCAGGACCCACCATGCTGCCTCTCCCGGAAGACTAAACACTTATAGTTGAACTCTGGTAACTAATTTATGGACTCATGGACTCAGCCTAGTCTTAGCTCTGTCCCATTGCCTTTTTTGCTGTACCTCAATAATACCCTTCTGAAGTGCTGTACTGTGATAAAATAAACATATAATTTGTCTTAAAACCATCCCAAGCCATGCCAGAAGTCTTCTATTTTTTAATTAATTTAATATGTATGTATATTTAATTTTACCATACTGTCAAATTCAGCTTGCTATTAATATGCTCAGAAATTTTCAGGTATCAGTTTTCATTTATACTATGATGTCCTTAGGTAATTTTGGAAACTACCATATATAGTTCTAGTGTGTGTGTGTGTGTGTGTGTGTGTGTGTGTGTGTGTGTGTGTGTGAGAGAGAGAGAGAGAGGGAGACTTTATTAAGGAAATGATGATCTCAAGTTATCACAGGTATAGGATAACTATGGCATCATCAGGCTTTATTTTTATGAAAATAGTTTCAATTTCACATTATTATTATTGCAAACTCCAACAATACTGTGATCAGTTTCTATAGTCTACGCCATATCTTGGGAAAGGAATATATAATCTAAAACCACCCCTGTCCCATACTTGGATAGAGATAGAGGGTAGGCTAAATAATCCATGGAAGTCAGAGTCAGTGAAAAAAAAATGTTTTTCTAATAAGGACATTTCTTCAGCTGACTGGAAAAAAATTATAGATATACTTTATTCCTTTTTCTCTTTCCTTATATCTAACACCTAGTCCATGGAGAGACAGCTACATTTCAGATATATTTGGGGTTTTGAATACATAAAAACACTTCTACCTTTATCTCAACACATTGTTTAACACCCTTCTGGACATTTCTTAGATACCTTATAAGTGCACAAAAATTCCCTAAAAACTGTTCTCTAAGACTGTATTTAAAAGGACTCATAATCTAGTACCTGAATGTCAACCAACAGGAACAGCTTCCTATGACCACTTCGTTATACCCTGTTATATGAGAAATTGGCTCTATTTATAAAGCACTTAGAAGAGAGTGTGTTATTATGCTACATTTTATTTTATTCAATTTCAAAATCAGAAGGGTCTCTTTTGACTTAAGAGAGCAAATTACATGTAATTTTCGCCTTGTGATGAAGGGTAACAGCTAACACACAAACCAGAAGTTATAAGCCAAAGAAGTATATATCTTAATTTATACATCTAAACACATGATTTCTTCCAGGGTTGTTTTTTTCATATTTTCTTGAACTTAGCCTTATTTTCAATGTATTAGAAATATAAATCATACAAATAAAAAGTCCAGTAAGGTGGAAATTGCTGTTTTTTTAACTTGACTGTAAAAAACTCAATATGAAATTTCTACAAATTACATGTACCCTCTTCCCATATTAAATTTTGTAAAACTACTTGGAGTTAAAACATAGATATTTTCTCTCTTTTTTAAAAGTTTCACAGATATTTTTTGTATTACCGGGATAGCCTGAGGGTACTTCTTCCCGAGCTAGTGCTCTCTGGGTTGGAGAGAACTCAACTGGAGCCGATCTAGGCTGCTGCGTGGGAGAGGGATCAGGAACTCCTGCCGCACTAACTTTGCAGGAGATACACTCTGGAACTCTCGGAGCCGGAAAGCAATTTCCAAGTGTCTTTAATCAGAAGAGCAGCTGTTTTTATACTCTCCAAGTAGGGTGGAAACAGGATGTGATATAGAGAGGGTGGAGCGAAAAGTGACTGGTGGAAGATCAGGGTGTGACAAGGAGAGGGGGTGGAGCAGGTGAGAATTCTACCACTAAACCACCAATGCCCTGGAGGGAGTGTGGTGCTTTATGTAAATGTAAAATTGATTTATGTAAATAGACCAAAGCTTTGAATGGGATTAAATCTATCCCTATATAGGCATATGGTTAAGCAGAAGCCAGGGGGAGCTGGCATACTATCCAACATTGTATGACCCCTAGTTTAGAAAATGGCAAACCTGAATTGAGAAAATCTTGACAACTGAATCTCATTAAAACATAATTTATTTTGTATATAATAGAATCATTACTTATCAATATTCTTTTTTATTTTATTAATGATTTAATAATGAATGACAAGATTGTGGGATAAGAGGAGTCAGGTGGTAGCGCAGCGGGTTAAGCGCAGGTGGTGCAAACTGCAAGGATGGCGTAAGGATCCCGGTTCAAGCCCCCAGCTCCCCACCTTCAGGTTAATCACTTAACAAGCGGTGAAGCAGGTCTGCAGGTGTCTATCTTTGTCTCCCCCTCTCTGTCTTCCCCTCCTTTCTCCATTTCTCTCTGTCCCGTTCAATAACAATGACATCAATAACTACAGCAATAACACAAGGGCAACAAAGGAAATAAGTAAATATTAAAAAAAAAAAAGATTGTGGGAGTCAGGCAGTAGCACAGCAGGTTAAGTGCAGGTGGCACAAAGCTCAAGGACCTGCACAATGATCACAATTTGAGCCCCCGGCTCCCCACCTACCTGGGAGTCGCTTCACAGGTGGTGAAGCAGGTCTGCAGGTGTCTATCTTTCTTTCCTCCTCTCTGTCTTCCCCTCTACAATTCCATACAATTCCCACCACCAGAGTTTCATATTCCATTCCCTCCACTGGAAGATTCCCTATTATCCTTCTGGGACTATGGACAAAAGGTCTTCATGGGTAGCAGAAGGTGGAAGGTCTGACTTCTGTAATTGCTTCTCCACTGGATATAAGAGTTGACAGCTCAATCCATACTCCCAGTATGTTTCTATCTTTCACTACTGGGTGAGAGAGCTCTGCAAGGTGTGGTTCCAGGGCACAATGGTGAGGTCATCCATTCAGGCAAGTTTAGGTTGGCATCATGGTATTATCTGCAACTTGGTGACTGAAAAGTATTAAGATATAAAGTAGAACAAATTGCTTAATAATCAGAGACCTAAGGTAAGAATATAGCAGACAAAATTTAGGGTCTTCATGTTGGAAGAAGCTAGGAAGACTATTTTAGGTATATTCCAAGGGGCCCATTAGTTCACTAATTTTTGCCTGGGCTGGACAGCTAACATTTAGGTAGGCTACGAATATTGTCTGGGGGGATGGTGCCAGAGTTGAGAATAGGACCAGAAAGCTGATTCAGTGCATAGAGTAAGTCCCAAATATAGTATGTAAATACCATTAACTCTAGTCCCTATCAATCTGACCTAGGCCCCATATCTATTAATATTCTAACTTGTTTTTGTCAAGAATTATTTTCTCACATAGACCTTCAACCCTACTGATATCTCATTTAAGCTTCTGCAGAAGAAACATTTATGGTAATTTTTATGCAGCTAAGAAATTATTTCCATCCCAGTCTAAACTAAAAGAATTGTATCTCAGAGGAAAAAAAGTATCACTAATTTGATCATATTTACAAAAATGATTTAATGAGTTTCTGAAACTTATAAATCATCAAGAAATCTTTGTGTTTTTCTATTGTCTTTTCTTTTGAAATGCCTAACTGTATATATGGAGTATAATCTAAAATCAAGACTTGTAATCATCCAGAAAGCAAAGCCTTTTTCACATTATATATTCTCTGCCAGCTCTAAGATAATGCATGTGCATATACCTAGTGGATTTGAATTTTACAATTGATTATTTCCTTCCAAGTGTAGAGTTAAGATATGTCAAAATGTGGCAAATGGTATACCACAAAAAACCAGCATATGTAATTTTCCAAGGAAATGATCAAAGGAGTAAAAATGTAATGAATATGCCTTCTGGACTTTCCCCAAGCACATATACATATTAAATAGGGGTCGAGTGGATATTTTCATAAATCACTCATAGATCAGGAGGATATTTAATCAATATTCAAGAGGCACAAAGAATGATGAAGAAGATTTTGTTTTGAAATGTTTAAAACATTCTAAAGTTCTAGATATTAGTGTTGCCTTAGAAGTAAAAAAAAAAAAGAGGAAGCCAATCTTACTTCCATAATATCCACATCTTTTTATAAAAAGAATCTAGTGAAATCTCATAGTTGTACTTTGCTTAAATTAATATTTCTCACCCTTAAAACCACATTTTAATCACTAGAGAAACTCTTACCTCACAGATTTCCAGATTCCCTAGTATAATATAACTTTTTTTTTCATGGTGACAAAAGTAGAATAAGCCTCTGTTATTAAAATAAGCATTACCCTAGGTATTATGAGTGCAGACAAAGCAATTACCTCCACCCATTTGTACTCTTCATAGACAGATTAAATCTTGTTACTTGGGAGTCAGATGGTAGCACAGTGGGTTAAGCACACATGGTGCAATGCGCAAGGACCGGAATAAGGATCCTGGTTCGAGCCCCCGGCTCCCTACCTGCAGGGGAGTCGCTTTACAGGTGGTGAAGCAGGGAAAAAAAATTGAAAGAAACTTCAAATCTTGTTACTCATTGCCATGTGACTATCTGTAGAAGTTATGTACATTCTTCTTTTCTTGACTTCAGTTTTGGTAATCTGACATACTTTTCAATGGGATGTGGGCAAAATAAAACTTGCTTAACTATGGAAGAAACCATTCATTGTATAGTTTGGATTGGATACTTCTGATTTTCTTCTTAATTATGAGGGAACAGGCATGAATGTTAAAATAAAATAAAAACATCATGAACCAGGTAACAGATTCTTGGTAGATAACCCAGCTCTGAAAATTACAACACGACAACAAAGCTTCAGAATCATGGCAATCAATTTTTCGCATGCAGTATGGGAGAAATGACAGACCTTCATTGCTCCAATGGCAGTGAAACTTTTGAATATATTTGTTACAATGAATTAATAATGCAGAAGTTAAAACCCAACTCTTGATAAAAGTTGTTTTAATATTAAGACATTGTAGGGCATGACAGTGGATGTGACAGGATCCTTTCTCCAGCAACAGACATGCTATTAAAAATGCCAGATCTGGCATCTAAAACAGGCACATCTGGAACTTGCTCACAACAGATCTTACTGGAACATTTTATGGTCACAGAGTCCCCCATGAGGTCCCAGTAAAGGCTTAATGTCTACAAGGCAATTTCAGCTAATCCATTTCAACTTGCTTGGAGATACCTGGCAGAAGGTAATATAGGTATCAAAAATAAAGATTTCAATCTATTTATGTATCTATATACAAACTACACTATTATCTGTCTGTAGACAAATTTTAAGTCATGCCCTACAATGTCTTAATATTAAAACAACTTTTATGAGGAGTCGTTTTTTTTAAGTGAGATAAGGCAAAAAGAGATGGACAAATATTGATGATACTTTTTTTCCATTCGTTATGTTATTCTGTGACTTTACATATTGTGTACCATACTTGCCTCTCTGGAATAAATTTCACTTGGTTATGCTGTAGGATTTTCTTAACACCGTGTTGAATTTAGTTTACTAAAATATTTATGAGGATGCTTACTAGAGATAATAAATCTATATTTTCCCGCCTTGCCTTGCCTTGCCTTGCCTTGCCTTTGCCTTTGCCTTTGCCTTGCCTTTGCCTTTGCCTTTGCCTTTGCCTTTGCCTTTGCCTTTGCCTTTGCCTTTGCCTTTGCCTTTGCCTTTGCCTTGCCTTTGCCTTGCTTTTGCCTTTGCCTTTGCCTTGCCTTTCTGTTGTCCATTACACCAGGTCTGCTGCATTGCTTGATGTTGCGGTCTACATACATAATCACTGTTTTGCCTGAGACCCCCCCTGCCTGAAGGGCATTGATTTAATCCCCACTGGTTAGATGGAATTCATGCTCTTTTCCTTCTCTCCACACACTCTCCTACCCACTTCCTTTTCCGGCCAGCCACTTCCTCCACAAAAGATATAAAGGCAGATTCTTTTCTGATGAATAAACACATTGGATTTCATTCCCGCTCAGCCATGAGTTCCTGGTCATCTCTCTCCCACCAGCAAAGCTAGCCTGACACCTTTCCTTTCCTTTCCTTTCCTTTCCTTTCCTTTCCTTTCCTTTCCTTTCCTTTCCTTTCCTTTCCTTTCCTTTCCTTTCCTTTCCTTTCCTTTCCTTTCCTTTCCTTTCCTTTTTTTCCTCCCGCCCTTCCCTCCCTTCCTCCCTTCCTTGTTTCCTTCCTTTTGATATCCTTGTCTCATTTTAGTTTCAGGACCATGCTGACTTCATATTTTGTGTTTGGAAGTTTCCTCTTTTTTCAAAAATTTTGGAAGAATTAAATGGTAGGTATTGGAGGAGGGTGGGAGTGCATGGTGGTGGTACACCCAGTTAAGCTCACATATTACCATACACAAAGTCCAGTGTCCAAGCACCCCATTCCCTAAATGCAAAGGAAACACTTCATTAGTGGTGAAGCATATCTAGGTGTCATATTAATTCCTCCCTAACATCCCCTCCTCTCCTTCATTTTATCTATCTACTATCCAATAAAGCAGAAAGAAAAAAATAATAATAATGAAAATAGGCTGCCTGGAGCAGTCAATTTGTTGGTGAGGTGTAGTGGTAGCAAACTCCTTTAGCTTTTTTTGTTCTTGTTCCATGAAGGCCTTTATATTTTACTGATAGAATCAATCTTAGGGCACAGATTTTCTTAATGACCAATGCTACAATGTACACGTACATATTAATTAGTATGGAAATAAGTGCTGATTTTTTAATGTTGGCATCATTCTACTTTGGTTTCTTTAAATAAGACTATTTAATATGAATGTATTATTTTTATTTGTTTCATAATCATTTCACAACTCTGGACTGACTTTTCAGATAGAGGTAAAGAAAGAGATTAGAACACTGAAGACCCCCCAAGTGCAGTGGGGCTAGACTCAAAGCTGGGTGACTTGTATGGCAAAGAGATGTCCTCTAGATCAAATAGCTGGCCAGTCCATACAGATTACATTTTTACATTTGATTATTAGTCAGACTGAAAAGTTTACTTCTTGTGAAAAATAAATATTTACAGAGTCGTTCTCCTTTAAACCTGGTTTAGAGAAATAGAAATTGAAATAATATACACTTTCACTGAACAATACTATGACATTTAAAATTACCATGATTTCTCAGTTAAATGGATTATTAAGAAATGTGGTATTGTTTCTTCAACCATAAAAACGTTACTTTTAATAATAACTTGATAAAAGTGATATATTTGAGGAAATATAGAATTTTTAAATGCTGACATTGTGAAGGAACAAACACAAGATATTTTGTAACAGATTTATAATTTTGTTTCTTCCCGATGTAGAATAAAGGAAAGAGTAAGAGCAAGTATTACCAGATGTCCTTTGTTTAATGGAGCATGCACTACATAGTTCTATTTTATTTATAACTTCTTCTTTTTTAAATTTTCCTGGGATTGTTACTAAACTAGCAGGAAAAGAGGTAATAGCAATTTATGACTAAGTCCGTGAAAGTCACCATTAAAGGGTAATCACAAATTCCAACCATTACAATGCAAGTAGACCTGCTTGGGATTGAAATAGCAACATAAAGTTTCAATCCCTCAGGAAAAATTACACCTGGCAGATTGATTGAGTGGAAACTATCCAATAACTGTTTCTGGACTTTGCAATCAGTGAACTGTATAAAAGAGACTCAAATTCCTGAATTGCATGTCAAGATCTAAATTTACATGACATATCCACTTGAAGTAGACATAACTAAGCATGCTGGTGCATGAATTCCTTGGGGAACAAACAGGGTATCACTAAGAAAATTCCTGTACCCCAGTAAGTCTTCTTTATTTGGAACTAAATGAATTCTCTTGCTTAGTCAAAGAGAAAACAATGCTATTTATACAGCTGTTTTTCATTAGTAAAAATATAACAGTTTCACTGTTGTTAGGTGCACCAACTTGTACAACAAAACTTTGTAGAAACAGAAAAAATGGTCTTCTATAATGACAGAATAAAAGTCCAGTGAGTACACCAATGAATTTAAAAATCAGAATATTAGATTAATTATAATATCTCTCCATTACAGTGAAACTGTTGACATATTTCACACAGAGGGTGTAGTATTCTTGCATATCCTTTCAATCTGTGTTGGGCTTTGACTTGCTTTGGATAATGTAATTTCACAGAAGTAACTGTCTGCTACTTATAAGACCCTCATTTTTAAAAGAGATTTTGATTTTCTATTATTTCTCTTGAAATCCTGCTACTATGATTAAAATAATCCTAGATTGTCCTCTTAGAGGATGAACAAATGCAATGAATGAATTTAGCTAGTCCAAGCAAGGGCATCCTAGAATAATCATTCTTCATCTATCTATACAGGGAATACTAAGCCAAGAACACTACATCTGGCCCAACTAAGAAATATTTAGGCAGAAATATTCAGATGCCCAATGGAAGATCAGTGACTTATGAAGTTATGGTACATATACATGATGGAATAATATTTAGCTGTTTAAAGTGACTAAATTTCCTTAGCCTTATCGTGCATGGACTTGAAAGATAAGTTAAAAGAGTAAGAAGGAATACCAGATTCCAGAAGCAACATTAATAGTGACACAAACTGTTGAGCTGAAATTCTGCAACAAAGTGTTCCCAGATAGACTATAATGATGTAGAGAATGTGTGTGTGTGTGTGTGTGTGTGTGTGTGTGTCTGCAGTCAAAAACTAAGAAATTTCATTAAGCTGGTAACATAAAATCAAATACTAAATGCTCTTTCCTAGGAATAATGAAGAAGTAATGGTCAGTAGGGCTTTGAGTGACATTTTAGGTTATTTTAAGATTCTTTTTTTAATTTCTAAAAATTTATTCATAAAATAAAAAATATCAACAAGACTGTAGGAAAAGAGGGGGCACAATTCCACATAGTTTCTGCCACCAGAACTCTGCATCCCATCTCCTCCCTTGAAAGCTTTGCTATTCTTTATCCCTCTGGGATCATGAACCCAGGATCATTATGGGGTGCCGAAGGTGGATGGTCTGCTTCTCCAATAAACATAGGTGTTGGCAGGTTGACCCATACACCCAGTCTGTCCCTATCTTTCCATAGTGTGGCAGGGCTCTAGGGATGTGGGGTTCCAGGATACACTGGTGAAGTCATAGGTCCAGTGAATTAAGGGTGGTGTCATAGTAGCATCTACAACTTGGTGGCTGAAAAAGAATTAAGATATAAAGTAAAGCAAATTGTTTAATATCCAGGAACCTAAAGGCAAAAGTATAGCAGATAAGATTTGGGTCTCCATTCTGGAAAAAGATAATTGGTCTATTTTAGGTATATTACATGTCAGCAGAGGGAGGATTTCACTAATTTTTGCCTGAGCTAACATAAAGATAAGCCAAAGGTATTGTCTGGGGATATGGTGTCAGAGTTGGAAATAAGACTGGAAATATGAATCAGGGAAGAGAGTAGCTCCCAAATATGGGAAAATATATATAAATATGATTAAATGAAAAATCCCATCGATTTGACCAAGGGACCATATTCATCTTCATCGCAGGAGCCTGTGTAACCTCTGCATCCCTGTAGATCTGTGTTCATATTCTGTGGTCATAGCTAGGAACATTCTAGGCTGCACTCATTGCTGGACCTATATTCCAAAAGGTAGTGTATTTTGGCCCAAATTCCCTTCAGAGAATGGGGCAGTCCTTACCATTGTTGATCCACATTGAGGGCAAGGTCCTATATCGGTCCACAAAGAGGTCCATTGTGTTGTTCCTGATGGAGATGACCATTAACAGTGAAGAGAGGGAACTATTAGAGGTCTAGGCCCATCATGTCTGTGTGGGAATCCCAGAATTCTCTGACTAGAGCTCCACCTAAGTAATGGTAACCAAAAGAATCATCAATAAAGTGTGCCGGTCTCTCACCCTTCTCCATCTTTTGTAGTCCTTACTTTGCCCAACAGGGTTAGCCTTGGAGTGACTGAAGGAAGTGAAGGAAGTAGGTGAGGAGAGTGTCTAGGTCTAAGTAGAAACTATCTGACTAAGTACTTTGTTCATTTTTCTTTCTATTTGCTTGCTGCACTTATTGGGTCACTACAATCTATAGTTCACTTTTGCTTTATACTTTTTGAGAAGGGGCCAAAAGGCTGACTGTTAGTTAGACTTTGATAAATTAACAATTATATTTAACAGTTAGAGGAACTACTAATGATAGTACTATAGTGTGTGTGTTTCAAGATAAAAAGCATAAAAGGAAATAAAAGGACAAAGAAGATGAAAACAAGAGAATTGAGAATGGATATAGCCATGAAAATGTTAAAATAAGCCCGAAGCTTAATTTATATCAAATATACTGATTTAAGAATTAATGTAAATGAATGTTTCCCATAAAAATTTCAAAGAATGATTTTGATTCTAAAATGGAACCTAGTAACCTGAGGTGGCGTAGTAGGTACATAGTATGCTGGATTTGTGTGCTCGAGGTCCTGAATCTTATCGCTGCACTAAAGATACTAAAGTGAGGCTCTGTTTCATTTCTCTATGTAATTAATAAAATAAATAAATCTGTTTTTTTGAAAAGGGTATTACAAAGCATTGCTTTATTTGACAAACAGCCAACATAAAAAGAAACAAAATTTATATACATGTATACCTCTGCGTATATGTGTATAATGCAAATGTTAATCTCTAAAAACTGATTTAGCAATGTATGTATTAAATTTTATACTTATTAATATTTGAGTATGCTTCTATGAGATTTAAATATATATATCCAGCAGAGAATTAACTTGTACAATTATTTTTTTAAATAAGTAATAAAACTGGTGATTAATTAAATACCTTTCTTTAGTTATTCTTGCCAGAGATTTTTCAGTTAGGGACAATTTTTTAAAGATATAAAGATGGAAACAGGAAGACATATGCTAAATTTACCTGCTATGGTGGGATACTTCACAAGCTGTGAAGCAGGTCTGCAGGTAGAATATATTTACAAACTGCTTTCAGTACTTGTTACAAATATAGCAATAAATATAAATAAATTGATAAGGGAAAGGATGAATATAGTTAACTCACCTAATTATGGGATATATATATTCCCCCAAACTGTTTAATATATTCTCTTTAGAAAACCAAATATATCTAGCACCTTGTTAAGTAGCAGTAAATACTTGTCTCTGATATCATTTTAACACATAATCTACTCGTTACCTTAACAACAACCTAACCCTCAATTCCAGATAACTAATAAATATCCAATGTCATATGTCTTAATAATAGAATAATATTGAATATATGGATTTTGGTTTTGTAAGTAAATAACTTATATTTTTATTAATAAATGTTCTAAACATTGAAAAAGGGAAAAATGTAAAGTTGAAAAAAAAATCATCAATAATTTCTTACTCATCATGATGTTGGTGTAGTAGAAAGAAGGCAGTCTTAGGAGTGAAATTTAAATTTAAAATCTGCTTCTGAAGTTCAATATTTGTACAACTTTGATAAAAGATACTTTGGGCCAGCAAAGCTAGCTCAGCTAGGAGGTGTCTGCTTTGCCAGGTACATAGTTCAAGTTTAAGTCCAGCCCCTTTGCGTTTGAGAGACACTTGGGGATATAATCCCTTTGCATTTCGTTCTCTCTTCTTATCTGAGAAAGTTAACCAAAAAAGAGAGTTCCTGGCAACAGTAACTAAATATAGTTACTTAATTACCAGTTTTATTTGTTTTTTTTAAGGTTTAGTCTTAGTTTTTAAGAAAAGTAATTGTTACTAAATGTAGTAATCATTGACACCTGTTGTTATGATAGTAAGAAACATTGAGATCCAATCACTGATTCTGTTTTGCAATGATGTAAATTATTTTACTTATATATATATAGACATGTTTATATATTATGTATGCAGATATAAATGTATTATATAGATTTAGAATCATGAAAATCATTTTGACAAGATTATGTATAAATGAAGAGACATAATCTTAAACTATGCATTTTCATGTCCTAAATTTACGTAAGGGCTATTGAAAGGCTTCTAACATTTTTGTTTGAAGTTTTGTTCTGGGGGGGGGTTGGGGAGGGTATAGTGGGACAAAACTTTGGGGGATTGAACACTGTATGCATATGTAATGAATCCACTGTAAAGCATTAACCACCCTCCTCTCTACCTATCATCTATCTATCTATCATCTATATACTTATATATCTATATTAATTATTTTTTTATTTTTTTTTTAATTTTTTATTTAAGAAAGGATTAGTGAACAAAAGCATAAGGTAGGAGGGGTACAACTCCACACAATTCCCACCACCCAATCCCCATAACCCACCCCCTCCCATGATAGCCTTCCCATTCTCTAGCCCTCTGGGAGCATGGACCCAGGGTCGTTGAGGGTTGCAGAAGGTAGAGGGTCTGGCTTCTGTAATTGCTTCCCCGCTGAACATGGGCGTTGACTGGTCGGTCCATACTCCCAGTCTGCCTCTCTCTTTCCCTAGTAAGGTGTGTCTCTGGGGAAGCTGAGCTCCAGGACACATTGGTGGGGTCTTCAATCCAGGGAAGCCTAGCCAGCATCCTGGTGGCATCTGGAACCTGGTGATTGAAAAGAGAGTTAACATACAAAGCCAAACAATTTGTTGAGCAATCATGGATCCCAAGCTTGGAATAGTGGAGAGGAAGTGTTAGGGAGGTACTCACTGCAAACTCTAGTGTAATCCTGCTTTCAGGTATATATTTTGCAGTAGTTTATGGATACGTGTGCACATACGCTCTCTCTCACAGAAACTGGTGTATGTCTAGGTTATGGGACTTTGTTAGAAAGTGAACTACCTGAGATGAAATTAGAGTGTACTATAAAAGGAATGGTCTCACCCGAGTAATGAAGCTGAAGGGTTGTCATTCCACACGTGAAGTCTCTGGATACATATTAATTATTTGAGGGGAGAGCCTCTGCAGTTTTCAGTGAAGGGAATGGGCACACAGAAGTCTAGTAGCAGGAATGGTTTAGAATTGTTCCCATTATCCTGTAATTTTGTAAATCAATCTTAATCACAAAGAATAAAAGAAAAAAAAGAAAGAAAAGGAAGAAACAAGAACAGAATGGCAAAATACAAAGTGAAACTTGTACTAGGTGTAATGTATTGCACCAAAGCAAAGGGCTCTAAGGGAAAAAACAAGGAATGGTGGAGAAAGCATTGGACTTCTCCATGTGATGGTAACAGAGGACCAGTGTTGGGGAGGAGCGTGTTTTGCAGACACCTACCTATCCTGGGGAGATGATAAATCTTCATGTGTTAATAACTGTCCTGAAAACCATTACCTCACCAATAAAATGATGAAAAAAATCTAGCTTTTTTTTTTCTTCTGAAATAACGAGAACCTTCATACACTGTTAAAGGTTATGCAAATTGGTATAACTACCATGGAAAATGAAAAGAAATCTTTCAAAGGATTAAGACTAGAAATGGCATATGATCCATTTTTCCACTCTAGACTATTTATACAAAGAATGTAAAATCAGTAACATGTTAAGATATGTGCACCATTATGCTCATTGTAGCATTAATCATATTAATAAAGGTATAGAAATGACCAAAGCACCCACTGATGAACTTACTGGTGAATAAAGAAGATATGGTATATACACAATGGAACACTGCTGTTAGATAAAATAAAACATCCCAGATGCATGGAGAATATGTAGAAACATTATTTCATTTGGTGAGGGGGTAAGGAACAAAAGAATATAGGTTAATTTCCCTATTCTCTCTGTGGTAGGGTTCTATTCATAAGGAATAGAAAATGAAGGCATTTGCATCATATAAACAATTTAAAGTAGCAAAAGAAAACACTCAACTGTGAGGGCATATGGTCTTCTCCTAACACCTTGGCAAAACAGTAAATGAATGCTTCATCATTCATCAAGATGCTTTTGTCTTTTAAATGCAACATAACAGTTGGTTTAAAATAAAATTATTGACTGAGGGTTTTTTATTATTATTATTTATTTTCTTTTTGCCTCCAAGGGTTATTTCTGGGGATCAGTGGAAGCGCTAGGAATCCACAGTTCCTGGAGGCCATTATTTCATTTTTTTAAAAGTAGGCTAGGACAAAGAGAAATAGAGAGAGGAGAGGGATATAGAGAGGAGTGTAGATAGACAAACACCTGCAGACTTGCTTCATTGCATGTGAAGTGACCCCCGCCCCCCGCAGTTGGGGAACTGAGGGCTTGAACCATTCTTGCTTCATACTATGTGCGCTTAATCCGATGTGCTATGGTCTGGCCCCTTAACTGAGTTTTCTTTGCCAGTAGTTCTGGTGTAACATATCTCAGTTTTTCAAATGATTTTTATATGGCTTACACTGAGAAAACCTGTTTATTCACTGTGAATAGCAATGCCCATAATTGTTGTGTTTCTAGTGTGAGTTGTGGATCAGTGGGCAACTCAACATCAGACTAGGCAGCCTTGGTGACTAGGAATTCATTTATTATTCTGTATCCAAGATTTTGGGGAAGTAAAGGGGCATGAGAAGAGCAAGCACGTGTACACACACACACACACACACACACACACACACACACACAAACACACCAATAACCAAAAGAAAAGCAAACCAAAGATGCCCCTTATAGTTACAGTGTATCGTTCTCGTTGATTGACAACTTGGTTTAAGCTGATTCTTGAAGTTGTGATTTTTCCTAAATATACTATTTGGAAATTCATGTACCTGACTATCTCCTTCTTTTATTATTTGTACAGCTGTGGCCTTGTACATGTGTAGTTTTACCATTCTGTACTTTCATGTGGTTCTGGGCATTTTAATCCTACCATATGAGTTCTCTTTCTGCTCAGTACCTCATTCTTCCATATACCTATCTATATCTATTTATATCTATCATCTATCTAAGAAAGAAAGAAAAAGAGGAAAAGAGAGAATAAAAAATCTGCTTGGAGTTGATTCATAGTATAAGTACAGAGCCCTAGGAATAACTCTGGTGTCAATAAAATAAATAAATAAATAAACAAACAAACATTGCAGAAGAGACTACTTCAGAAATTTTTAGGCCTTTATTCAGGAAAAGTGAGAGCATTCATGCAGGTAAGAGGTTTGGGCAGAAAGAGACACAAATGGCAAAAGTTGGTTCTGCCTTCACTTCCGTCCTAGTCCATTCCCACACCTGTTACATCTTCCAAGTTTCTTTCCTTCTTTCCTCTCCCTCCCAGATAAGAGAAACAAGGCCTTACTCTCACAGGGGTTCATGATTATCTTCTCAGGAAGAGGGGGAACAAAGAATAGTGGTCTTAACTTCTCCTAGCACTAGTCATACTAAATGCAGCTGTATTTACTATATAGGGATATAAATAATAATAACTCCAACTATAAGATAGCAATATGTTATGCATTTCTACCTTCATTGTTTCCTGATGCTTATTTATTTATTTGCTGAGAGGGAAATATGATTTTCATTATCTACATAAGTTTATATATTATTAAAACCCTTGTGTAAAAATTTTGTCTAGAATTTCTGTTTCTAATGTTTTCATGTGTGAGAAAATTATCAATTATAGTACAACATTTATGTGTATCAGTTCTTGTATTTAATCTTGCAGTAACTATTAAAAACATTATAAATGTTTCTTAAGCCATTTTGGGGGGGGGTACAGGTCCAAAAAGGATAGCAGAGGACCTAGTGGGGGTTGTATTGTTATGTGGAAAACTGAGGAATGTCACACATATAAAAATTTAAAATAAAATGTGGATTTCTTTTCTTTTCTTTTTGTTTTTGCCTCCAGGGTTATTGCTCAGGCTCGGTGCCTGCACCATGAATCCACTGCTCCTGGAGGCTACCTTTTCCCTTTTGTTGCCCTTGTTGTTTTATCATTGTTGTTGTTATTATTGATGTTGTTGTTGTTGGATAGGACAGAGAGAAATGGAGGAGGGGAAAACAGGGAGGAGGAGAGAAAGATAGACACCTGCAGACCTGTTTCACTGCTTGTGAAGTGATTCCTCTTCAGGTGGGGAACTGGGATCCTTACACAGGTCTTTGCGCTTCGCGCCATGTACACTTAACCCACTGCACTACCTCCTGACCCCCAGGATATGGAGTTTATAGTATTGAAAATCAGATTCTGAAAAAAAAAAAACAGCTCTGTGTCAATGTGTCACTTAAGAGACCCTCAATAAAAAAGAGACTTGATAGGCAGAAAACTGCAGACCAATATTCCTGATGAAGAACAAAATTCTAGCAAATCAAATACAGCAGCACTTTAGAAAGATTTTACACCAGGACCAAGTAAGATTTATGTCAGGGATGCAAAACTAGTTCAATACGTGTAAATTAGTAAATGTGGTCTACTATGTCAACAAAAGGGAAGCTAAAAATCATGATTATTTCAATGGATGCAGAAAAAGTCTTCAAGAAGATTCAACATCAAAACATTAAGAAAGAATGGGGATAGATTAAAAGTTCCTCAAACTAGCTGAGTCTATAAAAGCAAACCTACAGTCAATATCATACTCAATAGTAAGAAACTGAAATCTTTCCCTCTTAGATCAGGCACAAGACAGGGTTACGCAGTCACTTTATTAATAAACATAGTTTTGAAAGCCCTCATCATAGCAATTAAGAAAAAGAAAGGAATTAAACAGATAAAGAAGGGAAGGCAAAAAGTTAAACTATCACAATTTACAGACTGGTTGATATAATATATATAAAATCTTTAAGAACCTAGTAGAAAACTCCTGGAAATTATTAAACAACACAGTAAGGTGACTAGCTACAAAATCACCATATAATAATCAAATGGCATTCCTTTATGTAAATACTAAAGAGCAAGAAGAAGAAATTCAGGAATGGGAAATAACATAGTGGCTATTCAAGGAGATTCTACTGCCTGAAGCACCAAAGGCGCCAAGTTCAAGCATCCCACATCAATGTAAACCAGAGCTGAGAAGTGCTCTGGTTATATATATATGTATATGTATATATATGTATATATATACATATACATATATATTTTTTAAAAAGAAATTCATAATATATCCCTTTTACTATACAACAAATATGTATATGAATAACCCAAAAAAGACTTGTAACTTAAAATTATGATTTAATATTCAAGGAAATAGAGATAAAAAATGAAAAGATAGAAAATGCTCATGGATTAGAAGAATAAACATTATCCCAGAGTCATATAATGATTTAATTTAACTTCTATAAAGATCCTACCAACTGATTTAAGACAGTAGACCAGTAGCTACAGAAGTTTGTGGAATACAGAGTTCTGTTGGTGGGAATTTGTACCCCTCTTATACTATGGTTTTGTCAGTGTTTCCATTTTATAAATAAAAAATAAAAAAAGAAGTTTGTCCGAAAACATAAAACACTTAGGACAGCTAAAGTAATCTTGAAAATAGAGAGCAAGACTATCAGAGCTCAAATTATACTCTAGGGCTACTGTAATCAAAACCACCTGGTATTTAACCAAAATAGACATATAGATCATTGGAATAGAACTGTAAATACATAAAAAGTCACACATATACAGACATATAAATTTTAGCAAAGGGGCCCACAATATTAAATGACAAAACAAAAGTTCCATCAACAAATGGTGTTGGAGAAATTGGATTGAAATGTACAGAATGAAATTGGACCACCACATGCCAATACGCACAAAATTTAACTCCAAGTGGATCAAAGACATTAGACCAAAAACTATTGGATACTATGAAGATAGCATTGGCAGAACACTTCATAATCTCTGCTTCAGAAATATCTTAGAAAACTAAATTACAACACCAAGGAAAACAAAAATTAGTCAATCAGAATACAAACCGCAAAGTTTGGTAATAGGTAACTATTACCAAAATAGAAACATTACAGAATGGGAGATAAAATGCTATTAAGCAAAAGAGAACTCACTGAACTTAGCAGCAACAGTAACAAGAAAAACAATCCTATTAGAAAAGTCTTTTAATAACACTATAAACAAATATATTTAGAAACACTGAACTCCTCTTCATATATACTTCCCAGAGATGTGGTCATGTATTTGTTAAAATGTATTCTCATTAATGTTTCATATTGGCTCTACTCTTATAAGCTGCAAGTAAGAAACAAATAATATTTTCCCCATCCCAGCTACCAACCCCCAACCCAACCTCCCCGCCGATCCCCGGGAAGCCTAATGACTACCTTTCTCCTCACCACAGCGTTTTTACTTTGGTGGCCTACTCTCGATTAAATCAGATCCTGCTTTTAGTTTCCCTCTCTGTTCTTTTTTCTCAACTTCTGTTGATGGGTGGGAATATCCCATACTCATCTTTATCTTTCTGACTTAGCTCACTTAACATAATTCCTTCTAGCTCCTTCCAAGATGGATCAGATAAGGTGGGTTCATTGTTCTTAATAGCTGCATAGTATTCCATTGTGTATATGTACCACAGCTTTCTCAGCCATTCATTAGCTGTTGGGCACCTGGGTTCCTTCCAGGTTTTAGCTATTATGGATTGTGCTTCTATGAACATAGGTGTACACATATCTTTTTGATTGGGCATTATGGAATCCTTGGGGTATATCCCCAGGAGAGGAATTGCTGGGTCATATGGAAGGTCTATGTGAGAGTTCTCCAGACTGCTCTTCAGAGAGGCTGGAGCAATTTACATTTCCACCAGCAGTGCAGAAGGGTTCCTCTGTCCCCACAGACTCTCCAACATTTGTTGCTGCTGTCCTTTTTTATGTATGCCATTCTCACAGGAGTGAGGTGGTATCTCATTGTTGTCGTTATTTGGATTTCTCTGACAATCAGCGACCTGGAGCAGTTTTCATATGTTTGTTAGCCTTTTGGATCTCCTTTGAGGTGAATGTCTTGTTCATATCCTCTGCCCATTTTTGAATGGTGTCATTTGCTTTTTTGGTGCTAAGTTTGCTGAGCTCTTTGTATATTTTTGTTGATTAGTCTCTTGTCTAATGTATGGCATGTGAAGATCTTCTCCCATTCTGTGAGGGGTCTCTTGTTTGTGTGATAGTTTCTTTGGATGTGCAGAAGCTTTTGAATTTGATGTAGTCCCACTGGTTTGTTTCTGCTTTAGTCTTCCTTGCAACTGGGTTTGTTTCATCAAAGATGCCCTTGAGGTTTAGATGAGAAAGTGTTCCATCAATGTTTTCCTCTAGGTATTTGATAGTTTCCAGTCTAACATCCAGGTCTTTGATCCATTTGGAGTTGATTTTTGTTTCTGGTGATATAAGGTGGTTCAATTTCATTCTTCTGCATGTTACAACCAATTTCCAAGCACCATTTATTGAAGAGAGACTCCTTCTTCCATTTTGTCCAAGATCTTGTTTAATATTTTGGCATCCTTGTTCATCAGAGATATTGGTCTGTAGTTTTCCTTTTTTGCTGTGTTGCTATCTGCTTTTGGTATCAGGGTGATGTTGGCTTCATAGAAAGTAGAAGGGAGTGTTCCTGTTTCTTTGATCTTATGGAAAAGCTTTAGAAGTATGGGTATTAACTGTTTCCTGAAGATTTTGTAGAATTCGTTTGGGAAGCCATCTGGTCCAGGACTTTTGTTGTTGGGGAGATTCTTAGTAACAGTTTTGATTTCTTTGTCTGTGATTGGTGCATTTAGGTTTTGTAGTTCTTCTTGGTTCAGTTTTGGAAGGGCATATGCTTCTAGGAATTCTTCCACTTCTTCCAGATTTTCTAGCTTGGTGGCGTATACTTCTTCATAGAAGGTTCACATGATTTTCTGGATTTCTGTGGTGTCAGTTGTGGTATCTCCTCTATCATTTACAATTCTATTAATTTGAGTTTTCTAAATTTTTTGTTTAGTGAGTCTGGCTAGGTGTTTGTCAATTTTGTTTAATCTTTCAAAGAACCAACATTTGGCTTCATTTATCTTCTGTATGGTTCTCTTATTTTCAATGTTGTTTATTTCTTCTCTAATTTTAGTGATTTCTGTGCTTCTGGTTGCTTTAGGGTCCCTTTGTTCATCTTCCTCTAAGTCCATAAGGTGTGCAGTAAGGTATTTTATTTGATCTTTTTCTTGTTGTTTAAAATGTGATTGTATGGCTATGAGTTTCCCTCTCAATACTGCTTTAGCTGTGTCCCAAATATATTGGTAGCCTGTGTCTTCATTTTCATTTGTTTCCAGGAACATTTGAATTACTTGCTTGAGTGTCGCTTTGGCCCAGTGGTTCTTAAGGAGCATGTTGTTTGTTTTCCAAATTCTGTGTCTTTTTGTAATTTTCTGTTTGTTGTTAAATGTTAGTTTTACTCCACTGTGGTCTGAGAAGATACTTGGGATGATTTCAATGCTCTTGAATTTGTTGATGCTGTCTTTGTGGCCTAACATGTGGTCTATCCTTGAGTATGTGTTGTGTGGATTTGAGAAGAATATGTATTCCAGTTTTTGGGGATGAAGGGCTCTGAAGATGTCCAGGAGGTCTAGTCTGATCATATCTTCATTTAATTCTCTTGTTTCTTGTTGATTCTCTGCTTTGTTGATCTGTCTAAGTGTGAGAGTGGGGTGTTAAAATCTCCCACTTTTATTGTATTACTCTTGATGTATTTTTGAAGTTCTTTGAGTAGGTGCTCGATGTATTAAGATGGTCCCTCATTGGGTACCTAGATGTTAATAATTGTTACGTCTTCTTGGCTGATTGATCCTCTAGTCATTATGTAATGTCCTTGCCTATCTTTTATTACTTTATTTAATTTAAAATATATTGTGTCAGAGATAAGAATGGCTGTTCCTGCCCTTTTCTGTGGTCCATTAGCCTGTATGATAGTTTTCCATCCTTTCACTTTGTTTGTGTTTATCTTGTGTCAGATGGGATTCTTGCAAGCAGCATATGTTTAGGTTATGTTTTCTGATCCATCCTCCCACTCTGTGCCTTTTGATGGGTGAGTTTAATCCATTGACATTTGTTGATATTATGTATTTAATGGATTATAGTGCCGTTGTTCAAAAATAAAAATTCGTTGAACAATGGCACTACAAGAAACAAATAATTTTAAGAGGCCAGCTTGTTTAGGCTTTGCTGGAATTATGTTTTCTGTTACAGTTTCTCAAATATGCCACTGCAGTGTGAAAAAAGGCACTGAAAATGCATGATTAGATGGGTGTGGCTATGTTTTAATAAAATTTTTCTTGATCCAAATTGTGGTGGGCCATATTGAGACAATGGGTCATAGCTTCCTTACCTGTGATATATATAAATGATGTGTTGCATAGTTAAGCAACAGAATATTAGAAAACTAATAGACTCTCACTGTATGTATCCTCATGGGTGAATCAGCTATTTTTGTGTGAAAGATTTAAGACACTTAAATGTACTAGTTATGGAATTCCACCTGTAAATTGATCTTCTGTAGAATTAAAATCAGAAGAGTGCTTACCTCCATTGTGTGAGTATAGGAAAAACAGACACAGTGTAGTGACTGAATTCTAAATGTGGGGGATAAAAAGGGTGTGTGGACATTGTATGGGAGTGCTAGAAAATGAATATGCTCTGTTTAAACTGATTTCTGGTAAAATAAATGTTCATTGGAAATGTTGGTAATTTACTGTCCTCATCTAAATAATTAGTACTAAGAGGCATTCCTTGTCTCATATGTGAATTTAAATCTAATTGACCTACTAGAAAAAATTCAGAACCAAATTATATTAAAAAAATAACATAAATTGATTCCACAAACATTAAATAATAACATTCAGTCACATGGCATATGTCAAAGAAGAAATGTGAAGACTGGGAAAATTTTTCATCTGCATAGCATTGTCACGTGTATGACTGAGGCTCAATCTTGGCTTCCACCACAATGAAGAAAACTCTGTTGCTACAGAATTTTCCCTCTCTCTATCTAAAAAAAAAAAAAAAAAAATTACTTGGAGCATAAAAGCCCACGTAATGACAAAAATAATGCTTCTTTTTTCCTGGATAATATTTTAAAATATTTATCAGATAATTAATGTATACAATTTTGAGTTCTAATATTAGTTCTATCATAATATCTAATTACAAAATAATAATAAATAAACTATGACTGTTATAGACATAAAGGCACCATTTATGGTTTCAAGATATATTGAAATGTCACATATTTTAAACATGTAGGAAGCAAATTGGCCAAATTAATGACATTATTCCATTTGAGTAAAATTAATAAGATTGGGTTAAATGTTTAGATAGTTAAAATAAAGTGTAAATATTTAGACAAAAATCAAACCAGATTTTACCCTTTAAAATAAATCATGATGTTATAAGCAGTGTGAAGCACTACCATAAGTACTTTCTAAAGAGTTATGTCAGAGGATTATTTTGAAAAGATTTGCTGGTTGTTTAAAGTATTTATTTTCCCTTCTACTCTGAAAACTTTCCAACTTTTTATAATAATTTCATTATCACCACAAAATCAATAGAAGATATACATGCATTACCTTATTTGCTTCCTTTATGTACATATGAATTTAAATATGTTCTTCAGAGCTACTTTAAGTAGGAGAGTTAAATAACGTTTGTTAAACACCTTTTCCTTAGTGCAACAGGAATGAAAAAAAAAATGTGTCATGACTATTCACCCTCAGAGAGTATTTTTTTTTAGCAAGTCAAATAAGCTAAAAATCAAATAGAGGACTAGACAAAAACATCTGAAGAGTTATTTTAATTTTATGGCTCCGGGTGGTGGCACTCAGTTAAGTGCACATATTACCGAGTATAAGGATCAGAGTTCCAGTCCCTGCTTGGACCTGCAAGGGGTCCGCAGGTCTTCAGGTGACTATCTTCCTCCCCCGTCTTTATCTCCCCGTCCTCTCTCAATTTCTTTCTATTCTACCTAATAAAACCAGAAAGAAAAATAAAAAGGAAAAAATGGCTGCCCAGAGCAGTGTCTCCCTATTGTCAGCATGCAACCCCAGTAATAACCCAGGAGGCAAAAAATAATAATAAAATAAAAATAATTTTAGTTAAGTTTAATTTTAAAAAAGAACTTATTTTCGTTCATGTGAATTCCAGAGTGTAGCTTAATCATAAAGTCATTATAATAAAATCATATCAAATATGTGTATGTTCTGCACAACGTTATAAACTTCTTTTTTTTAATATTTATTATTTATTTATTCCCTTTTGTTGCCCTTGTTGTTTTATTGTTGTAGCTATTATTGTTGTTGTCGTTGTTGGATAGGACAGAGAGAAATGGAGAGAGGAGGGGAAGACAGAGAGGAGGAGAGAAAGATAGACACCTGCAGACCTGCTTCACCGCCTGTGAAGCGACTCCCTTGCAGGTGGGGAGCCGGGGTTCGAACCGGGATCCTTATGCTGGTCCTTGTGCTTTGCGCCACCTGCGCTTAACCCGCTGCGCTACAGCTCGACTCCCCATTACAAACTTCTAATATGTATTGCCAGTGATAGCCGACATTAGGTGGCACTGTTTTCCTTTTGCAAAGGAAAAGAATGCATTTGTGTTCAACATTCATAACACAATCCTGAGTTATTTACAAAAAGCAATTCAATTAAAATATGGTAAATGTTTTAGAAATGTATTTCCCACCAAATATTTTACATAAAGCTTGTTCTATCCATAGCAGTCTAATACACTCTGTAAAATAGGGATGCAAATACATATGGCAGACTTAGAATCAAGAATCCAGTACACTTTAAATATGTCTCAATAGACTCATTTGGTTTGTCTTCACAAAGTTTTCTCAATTTCACAAAACTTTGTCTTGCAATCTGAAGTCCTTCTGTGGTCTTCTAGTGTTGAGCAGGGTGGGGTTCACTTTGGCGACCCACCCCACCCTCCACCCTCCTACTCCTCCATCAGCCACTCCACTCCTCCTCCACCCTCTCTCCCACCCCTACCACCCTCTGAGACCTCAATCATCGGTATTAAAACTGTTGCAGGACTAACTTTTCCTTCTTGCTGAAGAGGATAAGGAAGGGAGAGGAAGAGGGAGGGGGGAGTGAGAATAGAGAGAGAGAGATTGAGAGAGAGAAGAGACAGGAAGGGTTAACACAGCATAGTGCTAACATTCCTTGAGGTTTATCCAATGTTACTGTGTTCTCATGTAATACCAAGTGTTGATCTAGGGCCTGACAAATTGTAAAACATGTACCTTGCAGGGTGTACTATCTCCTAACACTTAGTAAGGGTTTTTGTTTGTTTGTTTGCTTGCTTCTTTTTTTTGCCTCCAGGGTTATTGCTGGGGCTCGGTGCCTGTACTATGTTTCCACTGCTCCTGAAGGCTATTTTTTCCCTCTTTGTTGCTCTTGTTATCCATTGTTGTTGGATAGGACAGAGAGAAATCGAGAGAGGAGGGGAAGACAGAAAAGGGGAGAGAAAGATAGAGACCTGCAGACGTGGGCCAAGGCTTGGCTTGAACCGGGTTACCTGCTTGGGTCCTTGCACTTGGCACCATGTGTACTTAACCCACTCGCTGCATTTCGCTGGAGCACCTGTTTGTTTCTTTTTACCAGATCATATCAGCTCTGGCTGATGTGTTGTGAGGGATTGAGCCTGTGACATTGGAGCCTCAAGCAGGAGAGTCTCTGCGTAACCATTATGCTATCGACCTTATACCCAGCTTTTTAATTTTTTTTAAATGTTTTTATTTTTATTCTTGGGTAGGAACAGACAAAATTGAGAAGGGGGGGAGAGAGACAGAAAGAAACCTGAAGCACTATTTTACTACTCATGAAGCTTTCCCCCTGGCAGGTGGGGACCAGGGCCTTGAACATGCATCATTGTGCACTGTAATGTGTGCACTTAACCAGGTGCATCTCCACCTGGTTCCTTAAATTTTCAGGCTAGGAGGTGACACACTTGGTTGAGTGCCCATGTTCTAATGCACAAAGACCTAGGTTTAAGACCCTCCTCCCCATCTGCAGGGGGAGCTTATGGAATAGTGATGCAGTGCATCAGGTGCTCTTTCTCTCTCTCATTATGCTTTTGAGTTCCCTGTCTCTATCCAGTAAGTTAAAAGAATAAAGAAAACAAAAAAACAAAATGTTTTTAACTATGCCGTTAATCATTTTGTTTGTATCAGTGTCTAAATTCACAGTGTTTTTGTTCACCTTCTTACTCTTTGAAGGTTGTTATTTTGTCTTTCTACATTTAATTTGCAGCTTTTGTGTGCTATCAATGCAATATGAATGACTAACATTTGAATATACACACATTTTCAAGATAATAAATGTTCTATCAAAGAGATATATATGTATATATATAATTAATCAATTAATCAACATTTTATCACCTTTATCTTTTCTTACTAATATGATTGTGATCATTTAAAAATCATCTTCTGACTCTTTATTTTAAAAAATATTTATCAATTTATGTTAGTGGGACACACACACATGAACTCAAGTGCTGCTCAGCTCTAACTTATACTTTTGCCAGGGACTGAACCTGGGACCCTGGGACCTCAAGCATACTAACTCTGAACTCTAATAAACTGAGCTATTTCTCCCACCTGCTCCTTTCTTTCCAAGTCAGCCTCTCCATAATTCCTGGATGTTATTTTTCTAAAATACAATTTCTCATATATTTCTACATTTTATAACATTTAATTAATCATGTTATTTACGCCTTCTATCACTAACCAAATTTCTTTCTTTCTTTCTTTTTATTTATTTATTTATTTATTTTGGCTCCAGGGTTATCTCTAGGTCTCGGTGTCTGCACTATGAATCCACTGCTCCTGCAGCTATTTTTTTTTTTTTTTTGTATAGGAAAGAGAGAAGTTGAGAGGGGAGGCGAAGAGACAGAGACAGATACAGAGAGACCTACAGAACTGCTTCACCGCCTATGAGGCTACCCCCCTGCAGGTGGGGAGCCAGGGGCTCGAACAGGGATCCTATTGCAGGTCCTTGCATTAATACTATCAGTGCTTAACCAGCACACTACCAGCCAGCCTCCCAAACCAAATTTCCAAATGTAATGCCATATTTTATTTGTAAAATCATAGTACTAATAATTCCTCAGTGAGTTTATTAAATTATTTTTATTATTTTATTTTAGATTATTTATAAAAATGAAATACTGACAAAACCATAGGATAAGAAGGGTACAACTCCACACAATTGCCACCACCAAAACTTTGTATCCCATCCCCTCCCTTGATAGCTTTCCCATTCTTTAACCCTCTGGGAGTATGGACCCAAGGTCATTGTGGGATGCAGAAGGTGGAAGGTATGGCTTCTGTAATAGCTTTCCTGCTAAACATGGGTGTTGACAGGTCTATCCATACTCCCAGCCTGTCTCTTTCCCTAGTGGGAAAGGGTTCTAGGGAAGCAGAGCTCCAGGACACATTGGTGTTGTTGTCTGTCCAAGGAAGTCTGATTGACATCCTGCTAGCATCTGGAAACTGGTCAGTGAAAAGAGAGTTAACATATAAAGCCAAACAAGATGTTGACAGTCATAAAACTAAAAGCTTCAGTAGTACAGATGAAGATTTGGGGTGGGGGGGAATCCTCTGTTTTGTAGATATCGAGTAGGCATTATTTTAGTTATATTCTAAAGGGCCCATGACTATACTAGTCTTTTTTTTTTTTTTCCCAGAGCCTGAAATGTGATAGGCAAGTGGCAAGTTATTGTCTGGGGAGATAATGTAGATGACGTCATGGCTGGAAAAAGGACCAGAAAGCTGGGTCAGAGAGGAGAGTAGCTCCCAAATATGGGAAAGGTATATAGACATTTCTGACTATAAACCCCATTGATTTGATGTGATCTGGGGCCCATAATTAGCTTAGAAGCCTAAAGGGATAGCTAGAATAGACAATTATGCAAATCTATGATCCACTGTATATTCTAGGGGTAGCAAGAGGAGAAAGGGAAGTAGAGCAGAAATACACACATAGAGAGTCCACTCTGAGTCAGATTTCTTCCCCAAAATAATTCACAAACGAGTATCAGTGAATTCAGAAAGCCAAAGAAGGAGGAAGGAAAAAAGGAAGACAAGAAAAAAAAGGAAGAAAAACAAGAGAGAGAAAAGAAAATAAAAGATAAGAAAAAGAACTGTAATAAAGGAGCAGTGAAAGGAAAGTTTTTTATTTTATATTTTTTATTATTATTATTTTTTTTACCAGAGCACTGTTCAGCTCTGGCTTATGGTGGTGCGGAGGATTGAACCTGGGACTTTGGAGCCTCAGGCATGAGAGACTGTTTGCATAACCATTATGCTATCTACCCCCACCCGAAAGGAAAGTTTTTTAATTAATTAATTATTTTTTATTTTATTTTTTAATTAGCTAGGAGGAGGGAGAAGGGGACAGTGGATAGAGGATATAGGAGTAGTGAAACAAGTTCCTCTCACAGTGGATAAGATGCCCAGTCCCTTAGCAATGGAAAATTCACTAAGAATTAATTCTGGTCAACCTAAAGGAGAGGAGGAAAAAGATACACTTTTATATAATATTAATAATAAAATAAAGCAGGGTAAAAAACCCTGTCCCAGATTGCCTCAAGCCGCCTGAGCAGAGGCATCTGATTGTTAAGAATGTAAAACAAACAACAACAACAAAACAAACAAACAATACCTCAGAGCAGTCTTTCCCTTTTGTAGATCAAATTGACCATTTAGAAAGAAAGAGGGCCGAGGGTTTCAGAAAGGAATAGACTTGGAATGGAACCCCTGTTGAGCTAGGAATCTTGGTAAAGAAAGAAGCTCAGCAAGGAGCAGCTTTCTGGCACCCAGGGTCTGGTTATGGGGGGGGGGGGCAGGGGTGCGCTTTGGGAATAATAAAAAAAATTTTCCTTTCTTTTTTCCTCTATATTCTAACCCAAACTGGGCTATACTCACCCTCTTGGTGTTACAGCTAGGATCCCGAATTCACTGTCCTGCTAAATTCACTGTCCTACTGTTTCCAGCAGTTGTTGTCCGAAGTCAGACTAGAATCTACTTCTCAGTCCGACATCTTGGCTCTGCTCTCCATAGTTTTCTAATATTTTTAATTGTTTTGAATTGGCTTATTTTAACTAGACAGAAATATACAGGAAGAAAGACAGATAGAGAGAATGGGAGTGGGAGAGGGAGAGATATTGAGATACCAGAATACTAATAAGTTCTGACTTATGATGGTGCAATAGTTTGAACCTGGAACTTGAAAGCCTTAAACAAGGAAGTCTTTTTGCAGAAACATTATGCAATTTCCCCTCCATGTCAGTACTTACTATTGCTAATTTTTTAAAATTTATTCAACATAATGAATGGGAAGAGGTGTTCATTGTGGTTTTTGATTTGCATACCCCTAATGGCTAATAGTAATGAGCATTAATGTCTGTGCTCATTAACCTTTAACACATCTTCAGAGAAATGACTATTTATATCCTTTGCCTATCTTTAATTGTTATTTGTCTCTTTATTACTGAGCGATAATGCCTTATATCTTTTATGCAGAAATACTTTTACAATTATTTCTTAGTAGAGGAAATGTTTTACTGGACAGTCTATGCTTCATGGGTAAAATTTCATCCCTCAAAAATCTGTCTTAGCACCATTAAAATTTTAATTTCTGCCCCATGATGATGAGTTAGGTTTCTCTTTTTGTTTTCTCTTCTTCTCCTCCTCCTCTATGAGTAACCTCATACTTGCAAGCATTGTAAAAGTTTTTATATGTTTGGTCATATATGTTCCCTTGCTTTAGTTATTATGTCTCACACATGATTGAGATGATTCTTTATTTCCATTTGTCCTTTTGGCTTATTTCCCTTTTATTAGCATGATCCTTTGCACTTACACCCATGTTGTAGCATAAAGCAAATTATCTTTTCTTATAGTTGAAGAGTGTTGCAGATATATATGTTACATTTTTCTTATTCACTCGTCTTTTGGTAGATGTTTAGGATGTATCCAAATCTCAAATAATGTACATAATATTTCAGTGACCATAGGTGTGCACAAAACTTTTCAGACTAGTGTTTTTGTATTTGGATACTTATCTAGAAGTGGAATTGCTTAATCTTGATGTTTAGACTCCATACATTTGAATATTCTGGCTTTATTTATTTTTTTGTAGTTGATTTCTAACTTCATGCTATTATGATTTGAAATGATGGTTGATATAGTCCAGTGTTCCCAATTTTTTTTCTTGTGTCTATACATGGGGGTTTATCCTCAATAATTGTTCATGGGTCTTAAAGAATAATATACATTCTTCTATTAGGTATGATATTCTTTTAAAAAGCCTATTAGTTCCAACTGGTCCAATTCATCATTTAAGACTATTGGTTATATGCTGACCTTCCATCTAGTTAATCAGTCCATTAGTGAGAATCAGGTGTTAAGTCTTTCTTTGTTTTTAAATATCTTATTATTTTTTTATTTATCTTTTTTTTTTTTTGCAGGAGTGAAAATTCATGATTCCCCTACCCTTTTCTTTAAATATTGTTAGCTTATTTATTTATTTTGAAGAGAGACAAAGGGGTATTGAAAGAGAAGGTGGGGACAGATAGGGAAGAGAGACACAGCAGCACCTTCATGTCACCAGTTGTGAAACTTCACCTCTGCAAGTAGGGACTGGGATCTTGAACGTGGGTACTTGAGTACTGTAATAGGTGCTCGGTCCTTATTTCTTTATCAAGTAGATAACCATTTTGCATGCTGTTACAATTTCTAATGTACTAATGTCTCTCACAGTGCATATGAGCGCAGGGGACAGTAAAGGTGATATCAGTGTACCCATACAGATGTTTAGGTATTTCTTAACACTATCAGCATTAGTTGAACATTTGTAATATCTCAAGTCTGAATATTAACTTCATTTATACCATTTCTACAAGTTAGATCTTACTATTATTATTCCTACTTAAAAGTAAGGAGTGTGTGTTCCACAAATTAAACTGACTTCAGTGAAGTCTAGTACTAAATACTGAAACTATTTATTTGAATATTTTAATTTATTGTTATAGTTCTCTGGATTTTTTCAAGGTGAAACTGGTTTATAGGCCTATACATATCTCAGGGGTTCCTGTTCATTTCTCATCTGACTGTGTACAATCAGAACACAATGTGCTAGTCTCTCTCTCCTGCTACTCACCTCACCCACTTCTGTGTAACCACCTCTCTGATGACCTCAGTTCCAGGTCAGGATTTGATTTTCTTAGACTTGGTTTGTTTCTTCATATTCTACCTATGGGAGGGATAATTCAATATTTGTCTTTCTGTCTGATGATAGCCTTCCACATTTATGCTCTAGTATGCTGCATTCAACAAAATCCATTATCACCTGGTGCCTGCCCTCTAGCTTCTTGAAATCTAATGCAGAGACCATACATTCAATTTTATCACATGGTAGTATATGCACTAGTTACATAAAACAACAGAATATATACTTAATATGTGTGGTTAAGAACTAAGTAGACATTGATGATAGAGAAGCATGAATTTCCCAAGATGAAAAAGAAGAAGAAAGGGGAGATACCATAGTGGTTATGGCAAAACCTCAAGCTTGAGGGTTGAAGTACAAAAGATCCCAAGTTCAGTCCCCAGTACTACCATAAGCTAGAGCTGAGCAGAACTCTGCTAAAATAAAGAAAGAAAGAAAGAAAGAAAGAAAGAAAGAAAGAAAGAAAACAAATTATTTGAAGTAGATAATAGTGAACATATACAAAGATAGGAATGAGAAAGTTAAAAACTCACTGAGGAAGTGAGTGAGGAAAGTATAATAGGAAATAGGTGAGGAGGGTATCTAAGTCTAAGTAGACAATATTTCATTATGAGCTTTATACTGACTCACTCTAGACTATTATGTATTTTTGCTTTCAGGTATATATTTTGCCTGAAACATATGCCCTATCTCATGGGACCTGATATATAACTAGGTTTTGGAACTTTGTTAGGAAGTGAACCACTTGGAATGGAATTAGAGAATCCTATGAAAGGAAAGGTCTCTCATTAGAGAGTGAAGGGTTTACATTCCAGTACTGAGGTCTCTGGACACAGTCTGAAGTGAAGCATGCTGGGGTGGTAATCCTTGCATTGTTAGGTTGAGATCAGTGGATGCAATATCATTTGGTATGAATTGAGAGAAGCATGCAGGAAAGTGAGCCCCACTCTAGAGGTTCCAGGACTGGGGGAAATATAGGTTCTATAGAGGAAGTGGGAGATTCTTGCTGTCTTTGAGTTTAAGAAGGGAATAGATAGTTATTTGGAAACTGGGTTAACTTTGAAAATCCCTTTGTTAGGATTTGCTGTATCATATACAACATCACCGTAAATTATGTCCTTTATTATTATTTCTTTAATTTTGCATCAAGTGGCCGAGAGTGACACAGAGGCTCGAGCACTAAAATTTCAAGTCTGAGGTCCCAGGATTGATCCCATATGCAAAAATAATGCTCGGACTTTCTGTCTCTCTTCTCTCTTTCATAAATGATTAATATTTCAATGATTTTACATCAGAAATTGTCTTAATAGTATTACTTTAAATAATGTAACTCCTTATATCTACATATATTTTATATTTCTTGCATTCTCTTTTTATTTACTGATTTAATATTGGTTTATACTAATGTAAAACTCAAAATATATAGTTTCCCATATATATATATATGCTGGGAATACTGTGAGAACCAGGTTGAGCTCGGTGAGGCTTTTCCCATTGAAAAATGGGGAACTGAGGAAACTAATCTCCCTGTCAGACTCCCTCTTTTTAAGGTAGAGCTGGGGAGAAAATAAGGATTTTTGTTTTCACTTCACAGTCAGCTACTCAGTCTCGAGAAACCCTGCATTTTTCTTCCTCTAGGGGGCTCAGCTCTCCTTGAAACATTAAGCCAGCACCCCTGCTTCACCCTGCATTCCTTTAAACAATGGCCCTCCCTTTTATTATCTACATATCCATGTTCTGCTTTGTCTAACAAATGACTTAAGGCCACCTCCCTATCCCCCCCCCCCACAGATTATTAATAATCCTACCAGTTAAACCTCTAGCAACAGTTGTTAAGGAAGTTGCTACCTTTCCCAGCCCCCTTTTACCTTTCTCCGCCCCTTTCCTAACCATGTATGGTATTGTCAAGCCACCTCTGTTTCCTACTTGGTGGCTTCTAGATTCCAGCCTCAAGGAGGGGGTGCACATGAACTGGGAGGCTGAAGCTGGCCCTTGTGGTTTGTGCTACATGGCTTAACCAGGTGTGCTACCTCATGACTCTGGTTCATTCTGATGAATAAAGATTTGAACGGCCTCACAGCCATGAGCTTGGTTCCTAGGTCATCTCTCTCTTGCATCGCTAGCCTGATATATATATCTGACACCACCCCACACTCACGAGTATTTTTGTGGCCATAGAGATGTGATGCAGCATCAATTAATGTGATATATCACAGGAATAGTCTAAAGAACAAAAGCCAGTTGAATGACTCAATAATTTAAAAAGAAAGATGAGAAAATGAAAATATTCAGCAAGATAAAAATAGAAATTTCTTAAAACTGGTCTAATAAAAGGTATCTATAAAAATAGCCAATGTTAATATATTTGATGACGAGGGACTTAATACTTTTCACTTAAAATCAGGAATAACACAAAAATGAACTTTTCCATTTCTACTCAACATTTTATTGGAGTTTACAGTCAGAGTGAGTAGGAATAAATGAATATAAGGAATTCTAATTTAAAAAGCACAGATTAAATCATAGTTTCAAAGGACATGATATCCATTATAGATAATCTTACAAAAGTAACAAAAGCTGATCAGAATAGCGAGTTCTGCAAGGCTGCAGAATATATGCAACTGTGCATTATGTAGTAGAAATAAGCAAAATGAAAATGAAACTAAGACTATCATTTCATTTGAAACAGAATAAAAAAAAGAGGTTGTATATGAATAAATTTAACATTAAGTATCCTACATGTTTTCTACCAAAATCACACAACTCTATGAAAATAAATTAATACCTCAATAAATGTAAAGGTGTCCAAGACTCATAAATAAAAAGACAGGGCCATGGAGATGGCACTACTGCACAGACTGATAAGCAGATTAAATACCTGCAGTAAGTCCCAACTGGCTTCAGTGCAGAAATTTGCGAGCTTGTAATAAAGGTACCATGGAAAACCAAGATATCCAGAATAGTAAAAACTATGTTGAAAGGTAATTAAAAAAAAAAAAAAGAAATACTTCCTGATACTGAGGGCAGAATAGAAAAAAAAATCTGTGTTTACCTCCACCTGTGATCACAAACATTATACAGAAATTTTGGTGTAATTTGCACATAAACCAACAGAAAACATACAGTGATATTGCCACAATAAGATTTAAAGATTCTATCTGTGAGGATAGGAGAGTAATATTCTCATCAAGAAAAAAATCTGCATCATTGTTTAACAGGATGCAGGGGAAAGAAATGTTTTGTTTTGTTTTGTTTTGCTTTCAGGGTTATGGCTGGGGCCCCATGCTGGCACCATGAATTCATTGCTCTTGGAAGCCAGTATTTCCTTTTTTTTTTTTTATTGGATAGGACAGAAAGAAATTGAGACAAAGGGGGAGATAGAAGGGAAGAGAAAAAATATTAGACACCTGCAGAACTGCTTTGCAGTCTGTGAAGCTCACTCACCCTGAAGGTAAGGGGCAGGGGCTTGAACCTAGATCCATGAACTGGTCCTTGAGCTTATTACTATGTGTGCTTAACTGAGTATGCTACCACTAGACCCCCAAAGGGAAGAAATTTTGCAGGTGTTGTAATATACAGTGAAGAGAAGGTGGTGTAGCACCGAAAACTACAGTCTCATTCTATAACATAGTGGAAATGATTCTCTGAAATCTCTATATAAAAAGTTAGAGTGAAGTAAGTTCAAAAAAAAATCTAAGAAAAGGCAAACTGTGATCCAGTCCTCAGTGGTCCCTTGAGTATATATACTTACTCTGAAACTAAAAGCAGAAAACATCTCTAAACTATAGGAAAATGGATTTTAGATCCTATGTATATAGTGTTGGAGTAGCAGACTACAGGGGAGCAATAGGAAATTTAAAATCAACTGTCATAACAATGCTTACTGATACTGCAGTCGGTAGATGATAACTTGATCATACATAGATAAAACATAACATAAAGGACAGCAGAAATAAAAGAGGTAAAGAACACAATAGCAAAACTTAAAAAGCATCAACATATTAGCCAAATAATGGAGAACCAACCTATATGTGCAGTAACAGTAGAAAGACTTAACACGGGCCCGGGTGGTGGCACACCTGATTGAGCACACATGTGACAATGCACAGGGACCCAGGTTCCAGCCCCCGTTCACTGCCTACAGGGGGAAATCTTTGCAAGTAGTGAAGAAGGGCTGCAGGTGGTTCTCTGTCTCTCTCCCTTCTTATCTCCCCCTTTCTCTTGACTTCTGGGTGTGAGTCAGCTTCACTTCAGACTATGTCGAGACAGCAAGCATGGAATATTAACCCTTCAGCCTCATTACTCAGGTAAGACCTCTCCTTTCTCTAATTCCATTTCAGGTGGTTCACTTCCTAACAAAACCCCAAAACCTAGCTATAGACCAAGTCCCATGAGATAGGGCATATGTTCACATGTATCCATATCTTAGGAAGAAATATACACCTGAAAGCAAAAGTACACATTAGTTTTCAGTATGAGATTCATAATGAAATAGTGTCTACTTAGACTTAGATACTCTCCTCACCTACTTAATATTACACTTCCCTCACTTACTCCAAAACTAACCTTATCAAAGTAAGAACTACAGAGCAGAATAAGAGAAAGAGACTGGCATACTTCAACAATGACTATTTATTTAGTCACTATCAGGCCACTCCATCAGTTGGGGCCCTAGTCAGAGAGTCCTGAAATTCCCAAACAGACATGATAGGCCTAGACCTCAAATAAATCCCTCTCTCCATTGTTACTGTTCATCTTTATAAGGATGAACAATAAAATAAACCCCTTTGTGGGCCCCCATAGGGCCTTGCCCTAAACTTGGATCAACAACAGTAGTGAAGGCTCCATCTTCCAAAGGGGGCTGGACAACATATTCTATGCTACACCAGAGGAAGATGGGTCCTGATATTGGGGCAGCTTGGAACGTTCCTACTCATGACAATAGAATGTGAGCTCAGATCTACCTGGATGCAGAGGTCACTCAAGCTCCTAAGCTGAATATGGGTCCCAGATCACATCAAATCATTGGGGTTTATGCTCAACAATATTTATACACCTTTCCAGATTTGGAAGCTACTTTTCTTGATCCAGCTTTCTGGTCCTTTTTCCAGCCATGACATCATCTCCCCAGACAATAACTTGGAACCATGGGCATATCAGATTTCAGGCTCAGGGAAAAACAAAACAAAATAAAACAAAACAAACAAACAAAAAAAACTAGTGTAGCCACAGGCAAACTATAACTAAAATATGCCTACTAGCTATCTACAAAATGGAGACCCCCTCAAATCCTCATCTGCACTATTCCAGTCTTTAGGTTCATAATTAGTCAACAATTTGTTTGGCTTTATATGTTAACTCTCCTTTCTCCCACCAGGCTCCAGATGCTAGCATGTTGCCAATCAGACTTCCCTGGACTGACAACCCCACCAATATGTCCTAGAGCTCTGATTCCCTGGAACCCAGCCCCATTAGAAAAAGAGAGAGGCATGATGGGCATATGGGTTGACCTGTCAATGCCCATGTTCAGCGGGGAAGCAATTACAGAAGCCAGACCTTCAGCCTTCTGCATCCCACAATGATCTTGGTTCCATACTCCCAGAGGGTTAAAGAATAGGAAAGCTATCAAGGGAGGGGATGGGATATGGAGTTCTGGTGGTAGGAACTGTGTGTAGTTGTACCCCTCTTATCCTCTGGTTTTGTCAGTGTTTCCTTTTTATAAATAAAATAAAAAAGAAAGGAAATGAAGCCAGGACCATTTGAAAAATGGGGGGGGGGGCAGTAGAAAGATAAAACCAGCCTGTATTGGTGGCTTTGGGAGAACTACTGCAGTTTCCAGTGGAGGGAAATTCTGGTGGTGGGAACTGTATGGAATTATACCCCTATTAAAGTGCAATTTTGTGAATCAACGTTAAATCTCAAATATAAATAAATTAAAATTATCTTTAAAATTAAACAACAAAGTGGAAATTATGTATATCTGTTTTATTCTAAATATAAGATTGAAATTATGAAATATTTGACTAGATATAGGTATATTATACTTTTAAAAATAAGACACTGGTCCATGCCTTGATAATTTTTTCCTATTTTTTTACTAGTTATTTACAAATAACAGGGGTGTAATTCCAGACCATAATACCACAGAGATCTTTGTCCCCATCCCTTCCTTTGGAAACTGAAGTCATTCTCTCAAGGTCACAGATATGGGTTGACTATTATTTCTATAGCTATCTGCATATATATTTTCTGCCCATTTTTTCTATGGCCCTGCCTTCTCTTCCTTTTAAATTCTCACCTACACCTGTTACTACTCCCAGATGTCTCCTTATTTTCCTCTTCTCTGTCTGGATGCTGGGGGAATTGGAGTTCAGAGCCTTCTAGTCACCTTCCCTATTATTTCTCCCCCTCTGTTAGTGTGAACCCAATTTTTTTGGGGGGGATGCTGAAGGTGGAAGTTCTAGCTTCTGTAATTGCTTCTTCCCTGGACATGGGCCTTGCCAGCTCAATCCATACTTCCAACCTGTTTATATCTTTCCCTAGTGAACTAGAGTTCCGGAGAGGTGGGGTTCAAAAGCACATAGATGAAGTTGTTTGCCTAGGGAGTTCAGGATGGAATCATAGTAGCATCTGTAACTTGATGGCAGTAAATTATGAGGTAGGACAAAGTGCTTAATAAACAGAAAACTGTAGCAGGACAAAATGTTTAATAAATAGAAACCAGAAAGTAAGAATAAAGCAGATGTAGATAGAAATTTTAAGGTGGTAAGAAGCTAGGAAGTCTATTTTAGCAATATCTGTAGGAGTTCAAGACTATTGATTTTTTGCCTGCACAACATGGAGGGGGGCAAAAAATACTGTTTAGGAAGATGTAGTTATAGTTGACAATAGAAGTAGAGAGTTGGATTAAGTCAGAGAGTAGCTCCCAAACTTGAAGAAAAAATATATATTCAATTAACTGTTCACCTTATCTATCTGACCCAAGGCCCATGTACATTTATATTTAGAACAGGAGCCTGTGTAACCTCTGTGTTCCTGTTCATCTGAGCTCGCAGTTTATGGTCACAGCTTGGAACATACCAGGCTGCACTCATTACAGGACAAGTCTTGCTTGAGTAGCAGAATAAGTTGACCCAGCCTCCTTTTGGAAAAGTGAGGCAGTCCCTACCACTGCTACTTTATAGTGAGAGCAAAGGCTTGGAGATGCCCTTGTAAGTACTTATAATGACATTCTTGATGGAAATGACCAATGATGGTGGAGAGAGAGGGCCCAAGTCAGGGAATCTCAGTGTTCCCCTGTAGATACTATGGGCCTAGAGCTTTATAAAAATTATTAACAATACAACAAACCATCTGAAAAGATTTTGGATACAGATTCATTAAGACTATGTCTTTGGTCCAGACTCACTCATTATAAATAGTGACTTAGGGTAATATGTAAGTATGCATTTCAATTTGTTTACTAGTTGTGCAATACTTTAATATATGGTTGAATAGTTCTCATTCAGCTGTGAGAGAATTTTATATCTTGTCATTTGCTACAGCATGAATAAAAATGAAGAACATCATGCTAAGTTAAACTAACCTAAAAAAGAGAAATAAACACTGTGTTATATCATTAATCTATGAAATAAAACAAAAAGTCAAACACAAAGAGACAATGTTATAGTAGTTACTATGGTCAGGGTGACTGTCAAAAAAAGAGGAGATACATAGAATACATAAAATACACATAGTAAGTTAGCTTTCAAACTTGTATAATTTTAGGTGGGATTATATTTAAAAAATATAATAAAAGAAATTTAAAAGTTAGTAACCATCGTAGAAAGATTTTATAATAAATTTCATCACTGGAAAATGAATTTTCTTAGTATAAAGCTGTTTAAACACTATCCCTGTAGATGAATACACTCAAGAGATGTGGGCATGACATTTTACGTCTTATAAACAGTTTTATTTGTCTATCGTTTTGTAGAATCCAAGTCCAGCACTTAATGAAATTCCCTGTTCTTGATTTCCTCTAAGGCTGGACATGTTGCAACCAGAATACTGCACTACATGCTCACACTGAGTCTTTCAGAAGAGAAACCACTGATAACTCTTCTTTCCTGATTATTTATTTATTTGTTTGTTTATTTATATCAGTACGGGTGCATGACTATTTTATTCATAAAGGCCATAAACAAACAATATCAGGGGTAGGGTGGTAGCGCAACGGGTTAAGCGCACATGGCGCAAAACATAAGGATGGAGTAAGGATCTGGGTTTGAGCCCCCCCCCCCGGCTCCCCACCTGCAGGGGAGTCGAATCACAGGCAGTGAAGCAAGTCTGCAGTTGTCTTTCTTTCCCTGTCTTTGTCTTCCCCTCCTCTCTAGATTTCTCTCTGTCCTATCCAACAATGAACAACATCAACAACAACAACAACAATAATAATAACCACAACATGGCTACAAAAACAAGAGCAACAAAGGGGGGGGGATGGCCTCCAGGAGCAATGGATTCATGGTGCAGCACTGAGCGCCAGCAATAACCCTGGAGGCAAAATATATATATATATATATATATATATATCATTCAGCTTTGTTTTTGATGAATCACTTTAATTTTGGCCATTGGCCATTGATAGATACATCTTTAGAACTTTGACATACCTCCAGCCGGGATCATGCCCTTCCTTTATGTTGCATCAGAATATATTTCAAGATTATTATGACTTTCTCCTCTTTACATCTTTATTCAATTGCTTCTCTGAGGATTCTTGGTTTGTTCTATTTGAAAATGTAATTTACATGTCAGTATCTGGGATGGTACTACATTAATCTCTCTAAAAATATAAGCTCACTATGATAGGTGTCTGCAGAACACTCTCACCCCAACTTAGGTCTTTCCATCATCATGCACCAAAACAACAAAGCCCACAACACACACACCTAGAAGCTCTCTCCCTGAGCTCCTCCTTAGAGTCCTATGCTTATTATAATTTGTATTACATTTAGTGTCCTCCAATATCTGGCATGTGTATTCTGAACACAGGAAAATTGTATAATTATGGTCTATATATAATCTGTAAATTTAGACCATCTAGATACAGCATAGTTCTACCATCTATTATTCTTCCGTGTCTCTTTGTATGGATAGTCAAAATTTCTTCTTATACCCAATAAAAGTCACTAATTTCTTTTACTTCTCATAGTCTTTTCCAGAAGTCTTGTATATGGGACTGGGCAATATGTGCAAATTTGGAAAAATATATTCATAATTTTTATTTTTAAGGATTTTGCTAGACGCATATTAGTACCATCTGACGGGATCTTAGTTTGCACATATTTTTTAATTGCCACCGGAATTTTTAAGACATTGTAATACATAAATATTTCTTGTCTGTGGCTTTTGGTTGCATTCTCAAAATAATATCTTTAACAGAAAAAATACTTATACATTACAAGGTCTAATTTTTTTCTTTTATGTGTTAGGTTTTAGTGTTGTAGCTCAAGAGTTTTAGCCTAATTCAAGATCACAATTACTTCTCCATGTTCCCCTTTGGAACATTTATAGTTTTAAATTTTATATTTTGGTGTTGATGGTATATGACATCCTCTCACAAAATCCTACCAATCATGTCTTATGATCAAAATTAATAGTTACAATAAATATGAAATCATGTAAGACTATGAATGGCAAGTATAAGTAAACCTGAGTCTGCAAATTGTCATCCCCCATATATATTTTTTGTCCTTGTTACCAAACCTCAAAGAAGGAATGCATAGAAAATTAAAAAAAAAAAAAAAAAAAGCTATCTTAAAATCAGGAAGAAACATGGGAAAGAAAATGACTGGTTGGATGCATTAAATAAAAAAGAAAACGTTTCTGTCTACAAAAGAAAAAATAAAAGATATTTTGATATTCTGAAAGTTCCTAGGGAAAGAGTAAACTGACAAAATCTTGAGAGAAAACTTCTGTGTAGCTTTCAGTAAGAGCTTCTCAATACAATAATGTATTTCTCAAAAATCTTTGTGTCCCTTTCATTGGTACTCTAAAGACTTATTAAGTGCCTGCAACTGAGGCAAGTAGATTATAGTTATTTATTCATTTAAATTTGTGTTTGTATTTTCTAAGTACAGAGATGTATTTAGGAAATAATTGATAAGTCCTAGAGGGGGAGTAGTGATAGTGAAGAACAGACTACTGTGGGAAAGTAAAAGGGGCCGATGTTAACATTTGAGAAAGAGAAATTAACTAGGGCAACTAGTGTGTGCACAGTCATAATAGACTGTGATGAGAAATTTTGAGATTCTTCTTCAGATTTTTATTTAAAACTCAAATTCTTACCAATAAACAACATCTGGGCACAGATGTTGAGTTTTTTGTGATCCTGAACACTTATTTTAATCAACTGAAAAAAAAACACCCTTAAAAATACTATCTTATGATTGAAAAGAGAGTTAACATACGAGGCCAAACAAATTGTTCAGCAATCATGGGCCCAAAGCTTGGAATAGTGGAGAGGAAGTGTTAGGGAGGTACTCACTGCAAACTCTAGTGTACTTCTGCTTTCAGGTATATATTTTGCAGTAGTTTACGGATACGTGTGAACATAAGCTCTCTCTCACAGAAACTGGTGTATATCTAGGTTATGGGACTTTGTTAGAAAGTGAGCCACCTGAGATGAAATTAGAGTGTACTATAAAAGGAAAGGTCTCACCCAAGTAATGAAGCTGAAGGGTTGTCATTCCACACGTGAAGTCTCTGGACACAGTCTGAGGTGAAGCATGTTGAGGTGGCAATCACCAGGTTCCAGATGCCACCAGGATGCTGGCCAGGCTTCCCTGGATTGAAGACCCCACCAATGTGTCCTGGAGCTCAGCTTCCCCAGAGACACACCCTACTAGGGAAAGAGAGAGGCAGACTGGGAGTATGGACCGACCAGTCAATGCCCATGTTCAGCAGGGAAGCAATTACAGAAGCCAGACCTTCTACCTTCTGCAACCCTCAATGGCCCTGGGTCCATGTTTCCAGAGGGATAGAGAATGGGAAAGCTATCATGGGAGGGGGTGGGTTATGGAGATTGGGTGGTGGGAATTGTGTGGAGTTGTACCCCTCCTACCTTATGGTTTTGTTCATTAATCCTTTCTTAAATAAAAAAATAATAAAAAATAAAAAACAGAAGGCTTCACAAGCAGAATCCAGAAGCATACCAACAATCCCCCAATAAAGAAATTTGAAAAAAATATATATACTATCTTATGTCATATAATGGACCCTGGGTCAAATTATCAATTATCTTTTAATTTAAGTGTCCCTGAAGTTTCTGAGTTCAACTGTCTGAAGTGCTCAATCTTCGCTCAGATACTCGATTTATGGTTGTTTAATCAAACCCCTGTAAACACCTGTCATTTCAGGTTCAAAACCTGATATTAATTTTTTAAAACAAGATAATGATGACATAACTTAAAAAATGACAACTTTACTGAAGATTTGGAAATAGTGGTAAAGTTTTTTTTAACTTTATTTATTCCCTTTTGTTGCCCTTGCTGTTTTATTGTTGTAGTAGTTATTATTGTCATTGCTAGATAGGACAGAGAAATGGAGAGAGGAGGGGAAGACGGGGGTGGGGGGAACCAGACACCTGCAGAACTGCTTCACCGCCTGTGAAGCGACTCCCCTGCAGGTGGGGGGTGCTCAAACCGGATGCTTAAACTGATCCTTGCACTTGGCGTCATGTGTGCTTAACCCGCTGTGCTACTGCCTGACTCCGGGTAGTAAAGTTTATATAGTCAACTACATAGATTTCTACCCACTAATCGCTGAAATCATTTTGCTTTTCCTTGTTGCTACACAAATTTCTACCTATATCAATTCTAGCCACACCCAGGCCAGTGGAAGTAATTTTATTATATTCAGTCAACACACACACACACACAATGTGAAAATAATGCTTTTCAGTTCAATACTAAAATCCTTCTGAAACTTGTTCTGTATCTCCTTATTTTGAAATCAAGTATGTTTTAACATACTCTCCCAGGCTGAATAGATAGCACAATGGTTATGCAAAAGTTTTTTTTTGTTTTTTTGTCTGAGACTCTGAGGTTCCACTTTCAATCCTTAGCAATAGCATAAGCCAGAGCTGAACAGTGCACTTTCTCCCTCTATCCCTCTCCCACTCTCTCCTTAGTAATAGCATAAGCCAGAGCTGAACAGTGCACTTTCTCCCTCTATCCCTCTCCCACTCTCTCCTTCTCTTCCTCTGCATTTGTGTTTCTTTCTCTTTGTATCTTTGTCATTCAAATGAATGAATGAATTAATTAAAATATTTCAACATATTCTCCTTTGAGCATGGGAACATGTCCAGGGTTTGAGTGTTGTAATGGATACTCAATTGTTTAATATTTTCCCATTTATTTATCACATCTAGCTTATTACTTACATACAGTGCTTTCCTCTTGTTTTCCATAAACTGTTTTTAAGAACTCATGAGTGTTTCAAAGAAAAGCATTCATATAATGTGATTAATTTAAGCATGAGGCATGTGCCCAATCCAATTCAGACTTGTCAGAACATATTTCCCTGAAATAAATTCTGAAGGAAGCATGTATTCTCTTTCCTTTTTGACTTGAACCTAGTAAACTTTACCTCTGGAATTTCTGAGTCTTTCAAAATCATTTTAGGCTGATATCTGAGAATGGAGCCAACATGGCAGATAGAAAATCCAAAACAAGGATCAAATCTAGAATAATGTTTAAATTTTCAGCAAGACAATCATGAAGCTCTTTATGCCTCTTTTAGCCAAAACAGGCAAGGCATTTGTTGCTAGAATAAATCTAGTTTGTTAGATTTCTTTTGTTCTTTTCTAAGAAAAACATAGGATATGGGCCTGAAGATATTTTAAAATAATAAGATATGATTTCGTATTTGGCACTGATATTTGGGAGAATTTATAAAAAATATATTAGAGTCAAAGAGATAGTGGACTGCATAAGGCATAAGCCCAGGTTCTGGCCCCAGCAGCACCTGCAAACTGCTCTAGCACTAGAAAAGTCCGGTGTTGTTCTGTCTCTCCTTCTGTCTTTTCTCTATCTGAATGAAAAAGCAATCTGGAGTGATGAAATTTGTGCATGCACGAGATCCTAGCACAACAAGTAAATAGATGACAGATGGGTAGATGATTATGTGATAGATGATAAATAGAATGAATATTGCAAAAGATGTTCACAAATTTTCTATGTAAAGCAGTTTTCTGTTTTTCATTCTCATCTAATTGAATGTCACATGCTCAAAATTCAAATGACAAAATATTCAATAGAGAATTAGAACTTAGTTGTCTTATATCTCCTAACATATATAATACAAGTTGGATTTGAAGAGAAGTTATCTATGTTGCATATATGAAAATCTGCTAAAAAGGTGACAAAACATTCTGGGATAAAGAACGTATATAGATTTTTTTAATTAAAAATGTAATACTTTTTATTTTTTCTATTATGCAGCTAAATTATTGTTATCTTCTTTATTTTCTGCTTATGCTTATGCAGTCCCATGAAAACAGACAAATGAAATTGTAAAGCCACTAAATAGTGATATGTATTTAGCCATAGCTTACTCAAGCAGATGTGGCATGTCACAGTAGCAAATAAAAAATCAATATTGCCTTTGTCCTTGACTTATACTGGAAGTCAATATCCACTGGAATATTCTGGCAGGGTAGGTAGTCAATAAAATTATAATATAATTAATATAATATAATATAATATAATGTAATATAGTATAATTTCATAGTTATTTCCTGTTGCACATCAACTATACATTCATTTTTATATTTTTTGCAATCCACTAATATTAAATAATCTCTTGCTTTTTTAGCTCAGGGATGATATTTAGGTCCATCACCAGACTCCTTAATGTAAAAGGCAAAAGTTTCGACAAGATTGAGATGACACTGGGTTTCACTTAGAAATGTCACTGTTCATGTGAGAATATTCTCATTTCCAAGGGAAAGTACTGACGTTACATAATAGGCTTCTTCATTGTCCTCTCTAGTGTTGTCTCTAAATTCCTTTATAATTTATTATTTTTTAATAAATTCTAGTAGTAGTTTAAGTTTTAGATATAACTATGGAAAAAAAGAAATTAAGATTAGAGAATTGAAGTATTTCTACAAAAGTTGATTCATATGTACTATTTGAAAATAATTCTTTTCTGAAAAACTGTGAGTGTATACTGCACATGTATGTATACAATGACATAACTATACATAGCCTGATATATGTATATCTGCAGATTATATTTCATAGATTAACTTAGTATTCAAATCTTTAAAAATTTTTTTAATTGTATTTATTTATTTTGGATAGAGACAGAGAGAATTCTAGAGGAAGAGAACATAAAGATAACCTACAGCACTGTTTCACCACTTGTGAAGCTTCCCTTTGCAGGTAGAGACTGGGGGGTAAAACCTAGATCCTTGTGTACTGTAATGTGTGTGCTCATTTGTGCCACGCCAGCCCTCTACTTTGGTATTTTAATACAAATACATTTTAAAAGTTCAAGCTTGTTAGAATGAAAATGCTTTGAATAAGTTTTCTTTTTCAAAGTATATCTCCCAAAGCAACAATGGGATTGGTATTTTCTTTGAGATTTAGTTTGAATATCCTCATGTGGAATTATAAATCTGAACATTATGATGACAAAACTTAAATATAGTTCCATATGTTAATAATGTCTTTCAGCTATTCATGAATAATTCTTTTATCAGTAAAGAGGTAGTGGTACTTCTTGATTATTACTTTCTTGAATCACATTTTAACTACTACTGTTAAAGAATTATGTAAAATACCTGGAATAGAAATCAAATCTTCTGTAAAGATTTAATATATTAAGGACTGATAAGATCCTTTTGTAAATACTGGTACTGTGGGGGAGGCTACTGAGCTGGAAGTTTATAAATTGATGATACACAATCTATTCTTTTTAAAAATATTTATTCCCTTTTGTTGCCCTTGTTGTTTTATTGCTGTAGTTATTATTGTCATTGTTATTAATGTCATCATCATTGTTGGATAGGACAGAGAGAAATGGATAGAGAAGGGGAAGACAGAGAGGGGGAGAGAAAGACACCTGCAGACTTACTTCACCGCCTGTGAATCGATTCCTCTGCAGGTGGAGAGCCAGGGCCTCCAACAGTGATCCTAACATGGTCCTTGTGCTTTGTGTCACTTCCTTTTAACCCGCTGCACTACTGCCAGACTCCCAGACAATCTATTCTTATAAGGATTTTTTTTTTTGAAGCTATGGACTCTGATTCTGAACACAGCCAAGCTAAATTAAAGCACATTCTATGTACAGACCTTTAGCTCTGAAGCATGCCAAGCTCAGTTTAATAAATAAATGTGATTTATAGGCACTAGATATAAAGTTTATTCATGGTTGTGTAATGGATGTTTTTCAAAGGTCATTTTTATGTCGACAATATTTTATTTTGCAGAACAAGAAGGGTGGTTTCTTCATAGGAAGTGAATGAAAGATGCTAATTTTATATATAGTTTCCACCCTCTCATTTTTTATTTTGAAAACATTTTTCTCCATCCCATGGTGCTGCATTAAATGAAGAGAAAGAAGTTAAAATAAAATAGAGAGGAGTATATTTATCAGTTCTACAAAAATCTCAGTGAGTTTAAGAGCAATCATGTCTTCCTGTTTTGTGTTGGTACTTGTGTACATGTATATGTTTCTGTAATTATATTTTATGCTTCTATGTTTATTGTTTCTTCTTTTAAAACTTAATATCACGCCAGGAGTGGGAAGTGACAGATGCAATAGAGTGCACATATAACCATGCACAGGAACCCAGGTGCAAGCCTTTGATCCCTACCTGCAGAGGGTGAAGTTTCACCAGCAATGAAGCAGGGCTGCATGTGTCTTTCTTTCTCCCTACCTCCCCTTTGACACTAGATTTTTCTCTCTCTTTCTATCAAAAATACAAACAAGAAAAAAATTAATGAATCCTTTCGTGCACGTATGCTTATATTGGTATATTTTTTTAGACATGCCTTTGATTTCAAATTTCAGCTTCATTATCACTTTTCAAGGGAGTGTTGATTTCCAACATCGTTGTATTGAAGGTACATGTTGAAGACGAAGCACTGTTGTTAGTGCATCAACTTTCCAGCTTGAGGCAGAATATGGGCCCCAGATCAATCAATGGGATTTACACTCAACAATATTAATACACTTTCCCCATATTCTTTCCCATATTCTCTTTCCTGATCCAGTTTTCTAGCCCTTTTTCCAGTCATGACATCATCTCCTCAGACGATAACTTGGGTCCACCTGCATATCAGAAGTCAGGCTCAGAAACAACAATAACAACAACAAAACTAGTATACTCATGAGCCCTTTGGAATATAACTAAAATAGGCCTACTAACTATCTACAAAATGGAGACCCCTAAATCTTCATCTGCAGTATTCCAGCCTTTAGGTTCATGATTAGTCAACAAAATCCCAGATTCAATTCCTATGCATTATCATAATCCAGAGTTGAAAGTGCTCTGGTAAAAAGAATAAAAAATAAAAGCAAACTATGCTCATGTCAATTTTTAGTCAGACCCTTTTTTAAATCACTGTTATGTTTCTATGATTCACTCATGCTGTATGTAGCTGTTTTCTATTTGTTTTAATTGCTATATAATACCCAATATTTTGACTTTGCCAACAAATACATTGACTTTTTTTTCTAGTATTTCTTCTTTGTATAATAGTGAGCAATGCGGTTATCAACATCACTTTATATGTATTAGTTACAGTGCATGTGGGTGCATACACATTCAATTGCATAAGGCAATATCGAATATTTTGAAAAATATGCTTATAAATTTATATTCCCATTAGTCCTGTATAAGAAAATGGTTTATTTCATTGCCCCTTAATTAGTAGTTATTGTTAAACTCTTACATTTTGTCATTCTATTGAATAAAGAATATATTAATTGAAATATTACTGAATTTTCAAGGTTCATCTTCCTTCCATACTTCTGGATCATTTGTGCTTTTACTGTGCCCATTTTTCTTTGAGTATGTTTGTTACTTTTTGATTCATAGAAATTAATATTTTCCAGCATCTACTGCGAGAATGAAGACCATTCTCAGCAACCAGACCGTCGACATTCCGGAGAATGTCGACATCTCTCTGAAAGACCACACGGTCATCGTGAAGGACCCCAGAGGCACCCTGCGGAGGGACTTCAACCACATCAACGTGGAGCTCAGTCTCCTCGGAAAGAAAAAGAAGCGGCTCCGAGTTGACAAATGGTGGGGAAATAGAAAGGAACTGGCTACTGTCCGCACTATCTGCAGCCATGTACAGAACATGATCAAGGGTGTTACACTGGGCTTCCGATACAAAATGAGGTCCGTGTATGCTCACTTCCCTATCAACGTTGTTATTCAGAAGAATGGGTCTCTTGTTGAAATCAGAAACTTGGGAGAAAAATACATACGCAGGGTTCGAATGAGGTCAGGTGTTGCATGCTCACTATCGCAAGCCCAGAAAGATGAATTAATTCTTGAAGGAAATGACATCGAACTTGTATCAAATTCAGCTGCATTGATTCAGCAAGCTACAACTGTTAAAAACAAAGATATCCGGAAATTTTTGGATGGTATCTATGTTTCTGAAAAAGGAACAGTTCAGCAGGCTGATGAGTAATCTCTATGGTGTCCAACCACACAAGCAGCAAAATAATGGATGATGTGTGATCTCTTAAAAGATGCAATAAAAGCCATTACTGGTTTGGAACTTTTCCTCAAAAAAAAAAAAAAAATTAATATTTTCCTACACTAACATATTGTACATTTTTTGTACTGTAAACACTTTCTTTTAGTTTGTGAAAAATAATTTTCATTTAGTTTGTGATATCCTATGACCTGCCTTACTCCAGTTGACACAGTTTTTCCAAAAGAAACAAAGTGACTGGAAAAATTTAGAATATAGATAAAACTGTGGACCAGAAATGGTACCAAGTAGCACAAGAAATGACTTTGCAACTAAATGCCCACCAATACCCCCTTGAATCTCATTGGTTGTAAGTAGTGAGATAACAGAGAAGTGAAACTGAATGGTAACATTCAGAATCATGAGATCCTGACAAAGTAGACTAGAGAATGAATCCAAGGTGTAAAAGATGAGGCTCAGAGGAAACCCTCTTATGATTTAGTTCTTTCAAGCAAGTTGTGATAGATTTTAGTTTAAATTTTCCTCTCTTATTCAGTCAGTTTTAACTCTGGGAAAATAAAATCATGAAAATAGAATTGATATTCCATTTGTCATATTTTCAGTGATTATTGTGAAGAGTGAAAATGTAAGATTAGATCAAGAGCAAAGTAATATAAAAGCAATCATGTATAATTTGATTGTATTTTTGCATTATATGATTTTAAAAGCTCCCACAAGAATTTATAAGAATAAAACTTAAAATTTCAAGTTTATAACAGAGTATATCTAAATATTTGTGTATATTTATTCATATATATTTAAAATCCTATATGTGTCATATCTATTTTTAGCATTCCAAACTTCCCCTACTGCAATTAGTTTCTATAGCCTATGAACTACCTCTTCAGTATATTTTATTTTAAGGTTAATGGCTTACAATATAGTCTTTAACACATAGACCCAACCTCTCACCCTCCACTCTGACTGGTATCTAGGAAACACAACTAGATTGCAACTTCCCTTTATCCTGTCTCATGCCCACTTTCCCCAGTGACCTTTGTTTGGGTGCAGTGTGCTTCAATATTCTTTTAAAAATGTTTTCAATCGGATAAACGTGATACACAGTTAATTGTATTTATATATTTTCTTCAAGTTTGGGAGCTACCCTCTCTCCTAATCTAGCTCTCTAGTCCTGTTCTCAACTCTGATACCATCTTCCCAGACAATATTTTTAACCTGCCTCCACGTTAGCTATCAAACTGAAGCAAAAATAAAGCCATGAGTCCCTAGGAACATAACTAAAACAGACTTTCTTGCTTCTTTTTACCCTAAAATCCCTATTCTTTTCTGCTCTATTACTACTTTTTGGTTCCTGCTTATTATTATTATTTTCTGCTTTATATCTTACCGCCTTTCAGCCACCAAGTTACAGATGCTACCATGATTCCATCCAGAACACCCTGGACAGATGAACTCACCAATGTTTCCTGGAACCTAATCAATCCAGAGCCCTACCCCACTAGGGGAAAATAAAAACAGGCGGAAGGTACATACAGATCAACCTGCCAAATTCCATACCTAGTGGAGAAGCAATTACAGAAGCCAGATGTTCCACCTTCTGCATCCCATAAAAAATTCTGGTCCATATGCCCAGAGGGGGAGAAATGTTTGGAGAAGATAACCTGAGGACTCTGAACTCCAGTTAATCAGAACCCAGAGAGAGAAGAAAAAAGAGAGAAGAAAAGGAGGAGGAGGGGGAGGAGAAACAGGAGGAGAAGAAGAATGGAAAGGGATTTGGAAAGAGTACTATGTCTTAGAAAAGAAGAGATGGCAGGGCCATAGATAAAGTGGTCAAATATATTTATAAAAATAATAGTTAACACGGGGAGTCGGGGACCTGCATAAGGATCCCAGTTGGAGCCCCCCTCCACCACTTCCCACCTGTAGGGGAGTCACTTCACAGGCAGTGAAGCAGGTCTGCAGGTGTCTATGTTTCTCTCCCCTCTCTGTCCATTTCTGTCTGTCCTATCCAATAATGATGACATCGGTAACAACAATAACTACAACAGCAATAAAAAACAAGGCCAATAAAAAGGAAAATAAATAAAATATATTTTTAAAAAAGATAATAGTCAACTCACATCTGTGACCTTGGGAGAGCTACTGCAGTCTCCTGTGGAAGGAATGGAGACACAGAATTCTGGTGACGGGAAGCTGCAGAGTTATACCCCTGCTTTCTTATAATTCTGTAAGTCAATATTAAACAACTAATAATAAAAAGGTACTATAAAATCAAATAATTAACATCAAAATGTTTTAAGCAAGGGTATAAAATAATGGTTATGCAAATAAACTCACAATAAACTTGAATTATTTTGCTTAGTTATACATTTCAATTCTTTTCTTCAACTGAATTCAGAATAACAACTTTTAAAATAAACATGCTCTTTCATAATAAAAATATATGTGCCCCACATTTTTTTGCTATAAATCGACTTTTGAAAGCCACAAAATTTTAAATATCTTAAATCTGGCCATGTAATTTAGTTTATGCATATGCACTCAATATTTTTGTCTTCTCTTCAATTTGCGAGAATAAAATCAGCCTTAACTTTATTATTTATCTCTGTTCCTCTATTTTTAGTTACTATTTAAAATATTTTAATTGAAAAATATTTCTTGATCCTTGAAATATTACTGATCCCAGAATGTTTTTTAAGTATATACATATATATAGTTATTCCCTTTTGCTGCCTTTGTTGTTTTCTTATTGTTGTTGTAGTTATTGTTGTTGTTATTGATGTCATTGTTATTGGATAGCACAGAGAGAAATGGAGAGAGGAGGGGAAGACAGAGAGGGGAAGAGAAAGACACCTGCAGTCCTGCTTCACCTCTTGTGAAGTGACTCCCCTGCAGGTGGGGAGCCAGGGGCTTGAACCAGGATCCTTACACTGGTCCTTGCACTTTGTGCCACCTGAGCTTAACCTGCTGTGCCACCACCCGACCCCCCCAGAATGTTTTATATCAATCGTTATATTCACTAAATTTTATTCTTGCTTATTTTTCTCATGTCCAACACTTTGCTCTATGAAGTGGGGTAAAATTCTTTCGTATTGAACACTCTTTATAAAGCATTTTGCCCATGTGAAAGAAACATGTAGTATCCAAGTCTGTAATGTGTGTGGAATAGCATATGGTCAGCAGATATACATTGTCTTGTCCCTAGGCTAGAGTGGTCTGTCTTATCAAAAGGTTTTACATTTTTATCGTCTTAACACTGGTACATTTCTACTTCTCCTGCAACTGCCCCAACTGTCGTAACACACACACACACACACACACAATCAATCAACTAGAAGTGAGACAACAACTCTATTTTAGCTTGTCTGAAAATTTACTCATAAAACAATTTAACAAGTGTCACAGAAAAGCTGGTATCTATTAAAATTATTCAGATTTGATCAATCTAAGAGAAACAATGGGATGAAGTTAACAGGTAATTTGACTCTTCGCCCCACAATTGGATACATAGCAAGCAAATTCCTGTGTATACCACTTCCTTATGATTTTTTTTTTATTATCTTGGATAGAGACAGCCAGAAATCAAGAGGGAATGGGGGGACAGAGAGGAAGAGAGACACCTGCAGCACTGCTTCACCACTTGTGAAGCTTTTCCCCTGCAGGTGGGGACCGGGGACTGGAAGCTGGGTCCTCGTGCACTGTAACGTGTGCTCAACCAGGTGTGCCACAACCCGTCCCCCATATGATTTTTTTGAAGCTAGCCAGCCAGTATTGAACAAACTACTGTGTTGGTTGTAGAGATTTGGATATCTCAACACCAAGTCCACTTTGTATTAACTGTCCTTCCTGCCTTTATTTTCTTCTCCCCTTAGGAAAATGCTTACAAGTAATATTTTTCTTGAGGCATTTTTATATTCATTGGTTCCCAAATAAAATGTAGATTAAAACTTTAGGTTCCAAATGGTGCCAAATATAAGACCCTTATGAATTAGTTTTGAAGTTGTTTTTCCCACAAATCTAAAATTAAACAAAAGGGATTGAAGGTAAAAAAAATGCATATGGTTCTTGTCATCTGGTGAAAAGTCCAATGACTAAATTCTTATATTTAGTTAATTGGAGTGAGATGAACTTAGAAGTCCAGTGTTAAAATATCAATTTATTTCTTTATTTTATCAATATACGTTCACTATGATATTTGTAAAAATTGTAAAAATTTTATGGGCTTAAATCCTAGCAATAGGACAAAAGTTTCTTAGTTAACTCCTAATGTATTCTATGGAAAAATAATCTTTCAGGAGATGATTTGATATTATCACTATTGATTTGGATAAGGAAACTATTGATAGAGAAGGCCCTTGGCTTTGATCAAAAGAGAAACAGCTAATGAACCCAAAGACCAGGGTGTCAAATTTTGCTCTAGACTATACTCCTCCTTCCTCAAGCTATAAGATGGATACTAAACTCACGAATTGCATTAGAATGTTGATATGATAATGATTCATATAATTACACATATAAATGAACATATTTTCTTTATTAGGGGACTAATGTTTACATTTGACAGTAAATACAATAGTTCATACATGTCATGCTGCGCCGCAGAGAAGAGAGAGAGGAGATCCGGAGCGAAGAGGGAACACAAATCTTTATTTGTGCTGGCACCTCAGAATTGGGTGAGAGAGAAGCAGGTTGGGCCACGTGGAGGTAGCAAAAATGGCCGCCTCCTGCAGTAACCTTCCCTGCGTCTAAACACTGAAGTGAAGAGCTGGCAAGAGAGAGAGATGCAGAAGAAGAAGGGCTTTTATGGGAGTAGCTCTTGAGAGAATGGGAAGGGGGAAGAGTAACCATAGCACTCAGGGTAGGATAATAACTCTCATGAGAATGGGAAGGGGGAGGAGTAACCATAGCACTCAGGGTAGGATAATAACTCACGTGAGAATGGGAAGGGGGAGGAGTAACTAGAGCACTGAAAATATTGTGGGGAATAGACAATGCCCTGAGCACACAACATGGGAGAACAGGAGCTCCGAGAATGTCCCAACTCTCACGGGAACTAGCAATAGCCTGAGGGGACACCCTTTTGGGTGTCACCACTAGGGCTCCTTATTGACTGGCCTGCTAAAGGCAGAAAATCCTACCGTTTCCAGAAGATGTGATCAGAACACATGCTGCTAGCAGCTTCTCAGTCCGCCATCTTCCTCCTCCCTGCTCTATATGCTTTTAAGCCACCAAGTTATAGATGCTACCATGAAACCAACTTGACTTGCCTACACAAACAACCTCACCAATGTGTCCTGAAACACCACCTCCACAGAGTCCTACTCCATTAGGGAAAGATAGAAAAGGCTGGGAGTATGGATCAACCTGTCAATGCCCATATCCAGTGGAGAAGCAATTACGGAACCCAGACCTTTCACCTTCTTCACCTCAAAAAGATTTTTTTTTAATTTAAAAATTAATATTAATATGTATACAAAGCTTTACATCTATCCATCATCAAAATGCTTTAGAATGCTCAAACAAGAACATTTCTTTATAGGTGAATGTGTGTCTCACTGTGTGTTTGGGGTGCATTGGATCGACCTTCCCGTGGTGCATCCCGTGAGTACCCATTTATTGGGGAAACTGACGATCCTTCCTAGCCGACTGAATCCACATGGATCCCAGTCACTTTCAAAGCCAGCAACAAGCAGACATCAGGCTCAACCTGATGCTGTTGACTGGCTACGGAAGAAGGGTAAATGCTAGAAGAACTGTGTGTTTACTGCATGTGTGATTTAAGGATACAAGCAAAGATCCCATCATCTGTTTACCAATAAAAATTAATCCTTGGCCAAGAGGCAGAGAATATATACAGGCTAAGTCATCATGAGGTTTAGTAGACTTGACCTACCAGCCTAAAGGCTAAACGGGATCATTTTATGCAGGCCTCAGAATTATAGGCACCCTTAACTTCCTATTATGATTTTTTTATGAGCCTCCAAAGCATTCAGTAAAAATCATTTGTCATTGATTACTTAGGCATAAGGTTTTATTTTATTTTCTAAGGCATAGTACAACAAACTATGGAATATACCCTGCCTGTTGCCTACTTTTGTACAACATATAGGCTGTGAATGATTTTAATATGGTTATAAAATAGACCAAAATCAAGTGATTAATTTTACATTTGAAAATAATGTGAAGGGGGCCAGGGGTTGGCACACTTGATTGAGCGTACATATGATACTGAGCAAGGACCTGGGTTCAAGCCCATGATCCCCACTTGCAGAAGGAAAGCTTTGGGAGTGCTAAAAATTGCTATAGGCATCATCTCTTTCTTTCTCTCTTATATTCCCACCCATCTCAATTTCCCTGTCTCTATCCAAAGTAAAAATAATTTTTAAAAAGAAAAGTATATAAAAACTCAGTATTTGTGTTTAAAGTGTTACTGGAACACATATATAGAAATAGATGGATGAATATGGGATGATCTCACTCTCAGGCAGAAATTGAAAAACAAGATCAGAAGAGAAAACAGAAGTAGAACCTGAACTGCAGTTTCTGTACTGCACCAAAATAAAAGACGTTGGAATGGGTAGGGGGGAGTGTCCAGTTCCAAAAAGGATGACAGAGGACCTAGTGGGGATTGCACTGTTATGTAGAAAACTGAGAAATGTTATGCATGTACGTGCTGGGAAATTGTGCAGATACAGTCACATCTGCCATGTTGTCCCCTCAGGCTATTGCTAGTTCCCGTGAGAGTTGGGACATTCTCAGAGCTCCTGTTCTCCCATGTTGTGTGCTCAGGGCATTGTCTATTCCCCACAATATTTTCAGTGCTCTAGTTACTCCTCCCCCTTCCCATTCTCACGTGAGTTATTATCCTACCCTGAGTGCTATGGTTACTCCTCCCCCTTCCCATTCTCATGAGAGTTATTATCCTACCCTGAGTGCTATGGTTAAGAATTAGAGTAAAGGTGGCATGGACTAGCGGGCGGGCTGCTCCAAACTTCCCAGGCGGCGCCGGGCAAGGCGAGTGCACCAGGCATTGTCCTCCGCCCGGGAAGGCGGCTCCTCTGCTGGTTGCAGAGCGCTGCTGGGAGGCCGGCAGAGGACCCGGAGGGAGCACTATAGCTCGGGGGCTTTCTCTTGGGAGTCTCCAGGGACCACCACGACCCTGAGGGTGGATCCAAAGACTTCTTAAGTATAGCTCTCATTGGATCAAAGGACTTGGAGCTAGTTTTCATTTTCTAGAAATCCTTTAAAAAAGTCTGGAGGGGGGGTTTCCCAGAAGATGGCGGACTGAGAAGCTGCTAGCAGCTGAGCTCCGAGCACATCCCCTGGAAACAATAGGAATTTCTGCCTTTAGCAGGCCAGCCAATAAGATGTCATAGCGGTGACAAGGAGATGACTATAACATAATTTGGGTTAAGAATTAGAGTAGGGGGGAAAATTCTTTTTTCTTCCTTTTAATTTTCAGGCATACCTCCTCCCCTAACCACCATAAGCAGTCCCTGGGGACCAGCTCCTAGCAGGATACCCCACACCACCAAACAGGGTGCTTTTTTGAATTCACTGATACATATTTGGGAAGTTCCTTGCACTGCTCTTTAATTACAACTCTTTTTCTTATCTTCTCCCTTTTCTCTCTCTTGTCTCTCTCTCTCTCTCTCTTTTTTTAATCTTGTCATATACTTCTTCCTTCTTCTTTGCCTTTCTGAATTTGTGAATTACTTTGGGGAAGAAATCTGACTCAGAGTGGACTCTCTATGTGTGCATCTCTGCTCTAGTTCCCTTTCCCCTCTTGTTACCCCTAGAATATACGGTGGATAGTAGATTTGCATAACTGTCTATTCTTGCTATCCTCTCTTTCTTTTCTCTTTCTTCACTGGGATTTGGTTACTATTTTTTCACGGACTGGAGAAATTGTTTGGCTAATTGGTAACGATTAAACTACTTCAATACTTACTTCAGTTGCTACTGTAATTCCGGAGGTTGGTGAGTGCAATTGTCATAAAGGTATTTAATACAGTGTTACTTGTACTCAAGACACAACAACTGAGGAACAACAGAGCATAAAAAAAAGAAACACATAAATAAAAAAAATGGGTAGATCAAAAACAAATAAAACTGCTACTCCAATGAATGAAGACAAGAGCCCAGAAGAAACTACAAATCAGCCAGAAGTAACCATAGATAAGAAAACTATGCAAGCAATAATAAACTTATTAAGCACAGAAATGAAAACAACATTGGAGGAAAGGAATGGCAGTATTAGGGAAACAACAGTTGAGACCCCCAAGGAAAACACTTATTATCTTGAGGCAATTAGAGAACTGAAAGCTGAAATAGCTGTAATGAAGAAAGAAGCTGAGGCAAGGGAAAGCAGACTAACAGAAGCAAAACAGAATTAGTCAGACAGAGGATGAGTTAGAGAAAACAAAAGAGGTGAAAGAGCTTAAAAAGAGATTGAGAGACACTGAAAACAACAACAGAGACATATGGGATGATCTCAGAAGAAGTAACATTCGTATAATTGGCCTGCCAGAGAAAGAAAGAGAGGAAGGGGAAGCAAACATTCTAGAGGAAATAATACAAGAAAACTTCCCAGACCTGAGTAACACAAAGGATATCAAGGTTCAAGAGGCCCAGAGAATACCAAACAGAATCAACCCAGACCTGAAGACACCAAGATACATCATAGTCATAATGAGAAGAAGTAAGGATAAAGAAAGGATCCTAAAGGCTGCAAGAGAGAAACAAAAAGTCACATACAAGGGAAAACCCATAAGATTATCTGCAGACTTCTCCACTCAAACTCTAAAAGCCAGAAGGGAGTGGCAAGATATCTATCGAGCCCTGAATGAAAAAGGGTTTCAACCAAGGATAATATATCCTGCTAGACTTTCATTCAAGCTAGATGGAGGGATCAAAACCTTCTTAGACAAACAACAGTTAAAGGAGGCAGCCATCACCAAGCTGGCCCTGAAAGAGGTACTAAAAGACCTCTTATAAACAAGAACATCACTATAATACTTGTAATATATCAGAGTAAACAAATTGTTTTTTAGAACAATGGCAGTACAATACATTAAATCCATAATATGAATAAATGTCAATGGCTTAAACTCACCCATCAAAAGGCACAGGGTGGGGGGATGGATCAGAAAACATAACCCAACCATATGCTGCTTGCAAGAATCCCATCTGTCACAACAAGATAAACACAGACTTAAAGTGAAAGGATGGAAAACTATCATACAGGCTAACGGTCCACAAAAAAGGGCAGGAACAGCCATTCTCATCTCAGATACGATAGATTTTAAATTAAATAAAGTAATAAAAGATAGGCAAGGACATTACATAATGATTAGAGGATCAATCAGCCAAGAAGACTTAACAATTATTAACATCTATGCACCCAACGAGGGACCATCTAAATACATTAAGCATCTACTGAAAGAATTTCAAAAATACATCAATAGTAATACAATAATAGTGGGAGACTTCAATACCCCACTCTCCAATTAGACAGATCAACAAAGCAGAGAACCAATAAAGATACAAGAGAATTGAATGAAGAGATCGACAGACTAGACCTCTTGGACATTTTCAGACTCCTCCACCCCAAAAAACTGGAATACACCTTGTTTTCAAATCCACATAACACATACTCAAGGATAGACCACATGTTAGGCCACAAAGACAGCATCAATAAATTCAAGAGCATTGAAATAATCCCAAGTATTTTCTCAGACCACAATGGAGTAAAACTAACATTTAACAACAAACGGAAAATTATTAAAAGACACAGAATTTGAAAACTAAAAATCATGCTCCTTAAGAACCACTGGGTCAGAGAGTCACTCAAGCAGGAAATTCAAATGTTCCTGGAAACTAATGAAAATGAAGACACAACCCATCAAAATATTTGGGACACAGCTAAAGCAGTACTTTAGCTGAGGGAAACTTATAGCCATACAATCACATATTAAACATCAAGAAGAAGCTCAAATAAACGACCTTACTGCACACCTCAAGGACTTAGAGGAAGAGGAACAAAGGAACCCTAAAGCAACCAGAAGGACAGAAATAACTAAAGTTCGAGCAGAAATAAACAACACCGAAAATAAAAGAACCATACAAAAGATCAATGAAGCCAAATGTTGGTTCTTTGAAAGATTAAACAAAATTGACAAACCCCATTTATGCAAACACTAAATCTGAAGAAGAAGACATCCAGAAATCACTCCCATTTACTGTTCCAGCAAAATCAATCAAATACCTAGGAATAAAGTTGACCAAATAAGTGAAAGACTTGTATGCTGAAAACTATGATTTGCTACTCAAGGAAATAGAAACTGATACCAAGAAACGTAAAGATATCCCATGCTCATGGATTGGAAGAATAAATATCATCAAAATGAATATTCTCCCCAGAGCCATATACAAATTTAATGCAATACCCATAAAAGTTTCACCAAGCTTCTTTAAGAGAATAGAACAAACACTACAAGCATTTATCTGGAACCTGAAAACACCTAGAATTGCCAAAACCATCTTAAGGAAAAGAAACAGAAATGGAGGCATCACACTCCCAGACCTTAAACTATATTATAAAGCCATCATCATCAAAACATCATGGTACTGGAACAAAAATAGGCACACAGACCAGTGGAACAGAATTGAAAGCCCAGAAGTAAATCCCAACACCTATAGGCATCTAATCTTTGATAAGGGGGCCCAAAGGATTGAATGGAAAAAGGAGGCTCTCTTCAATAAATGGTGCTGGGAAAACTGGGTTGAAACATGCAGAAGAATTAAATTGAACCACTTTATCTCACCAGAAACAAAAATCATCTCCAAATGGATCAAAGACCTAGATGTCCAACCAGAAACAATCAAATACTTAGAGGAAAACATTGGTAAAACACTTTCCCACATACACCTCAAGGACATCTTTGATGAATCAAACCCAATTGCAAGGAAGACTAAAGCAGAAACAAACCAATGGGACTACATCAAATTGAAAAGCTTCTGCACATCCAAAGAAACTATTAAACAAACAAAGAGACCCCTCACACAATGGGAGAAAATCTTCACATGGCAGACATCAGACAAGAAACTAATCACCAAAATATATAAAAAGCTCAGCAAACTTAGCACCAAAAAAGCAAATGACCCCATCCAAAAATGGGCAGAGAATATGAACAAAACATTCACCTCAGAGGAGATCCAAAAGGCTAACAAACATATGAAAAACTGCTCTAGGTCACTGATTGTCAGAGAAATGCAAATTAAGTCAACACTAAGATACCACCTCACTCCTTTAAGAATGGCATACATCAAAAAGGACAGCAGCAACAAATGCTGGAGAGGATGTGGGGACAGAGGAACCCTTTTACATTGCTGGTGGGAATGTAAATTGGTACAGCCTCTGTGGAGAGCAGTCTGGAAAACTCTCAGAAGGCTAGACATGGACCTTCCATATGATCCAGTAATTCCTCTCCTGGTGTTATACCCCAAGGACTCCATAACACCCAACCAAAAAGAGGTGTGTACTCCTATGTTCTTAGCAGCACAATTCATAATAGCTAAAACCTGGAAGCAACTCAGGTGCCCAACAACAGATGAGTGACTGAGAAAGCTGTGGTATATATACACAATGGAATACTATGCAGCTATCAAGAACAATGAACCTACCTTCTCTGACCCATCTTGGACAGAGCTAGAAGGAATTATGTTAAGCGAGATAAGTCAGAAAGATAAAGATGAGTATGGGATGATCCCACTCATCAACAGAAGTTGACTAAGAAGATCTGAAAGGGAAACTAAAAGCAGGACCTGACCAAATTATAAGTAGGGCACCAAAGTAAAAGCCCTGTGGTGAGGGGTAGACATGCAGCTTCCTGGACCAGTGGGGGGTGGGAGTGGGTGGGAATGATGGGTCATAGTCTTTTGGTGGTGGGAATGGTGTTTATGTACACTCCCAGCAAAATGTAGACATATAAATCACTAGTTAATTAATATGAGAGGGGGAAAATCAATTGTATGTCTCAAAGTTTTTCAAAACACAAACTGAATCTTTTTAATATATAGGCTGTGTATTTGATATGCGGACTCTCTCAAAAGCCTAGACCAAGTATATTAGAAGTATCTAATAGCACAGCTATATACAAGATACTGGGTACTGTACAGCAAACCCTAACAAAAGGACTTTTCAAAGTTAACCCAATTACCAAATAATGTGATGATAACATTAACTATCGATTGTCTTTTGGAACCCTAAGACAGCAGGAACCTCACATCTCCACTATAGAGCCCCTACTTCCCCCAGTCCTGGAACCCTTGGATAGGGCCCACTTTCCCGTATGCCTCTCCCAATCCATATCAAATAATATTGCATCCGCTGATCACAACCTAACCAACGCAACAACTGCCACCTCAACATGCTTCACCTCAGACTGTGTCCAGAGACTTCACGTGTGGAATGACAACCCTTCAGCTTCATTACTTGGGTGAGACCTTTCCTTTTATAGTACACTCTAATTTCATCTCAGGTAGTTCACTTTCTAACAAAGTCCCATAACCTAGATATACACCAGTTTCTGTGAGAGAGAGCTTATGTTCACACGTATCCATAAACTACTGCAAAATATATACCTGAAAGCAGAAGTTCACTAGAGTTTGCAGTGAGTACCTCCCTAACACTTCCTCTCCACTATTCCAAGCTTGGGATCCATGATTGCTCAACAATTTGTTTGGCTTTGTATGTTAACTCTCTTTTCAATCACCAGGTTCCAGATGCCACCAGGATGCTGGCCAGGCTTCCCTGGATTGAAGACCCCACCAATGTGTCCTGGAGCTCAGCTTCCCCAGAGACACACCTTACTAGGGAAAGAGAGAGGCAGACTGGGAGTATGGACCGACCAGTCAACGCCCATGTTCAGCGGGGAAGCAATTACAGAAGCCAGACCTTCTACCTTCTGCAACCCTCAATGACCCTGGTCCATGCTCCCAGAGGGTTAGAGAATGGGAAAGCTATCAGGGGAGGGGGTGGGTTATGGAGATTGGGTGGTGGGAATTGTGTGGAGTTGTACCCTCCTACCTTATGTTTTTGTTCGTTAATCCTTTCTTAAATAAAAAATTTAAAAAAATTTTAAAAAGCATATAGAGCAGAACACATTGTTTAATAATCAGGGGCCTAAAATAAAAGTATAGCAAATAAGAATTAGGATCTTCATGTTGAAGAAACCAGGAAGTCTATTTTAGGTATATTCTGATAGGCATGTGACTTTAATAATTTTTGGCTGGGTCAGACAGCTAATGTAAAGGTGGGATAGAAGTATTGTCTGGGAGGATTGTGTCAGAGTTGGGTATGTTTAATTTTTTTTATTGCCACAAGAATTATTGCTGGTACTCAGTGCTGGCACTACGAATTTACTGCTTCTAGTGACTGTTTTCCTTTCTTTCTTTCTTTCCTCCTTCCTTCCTTCTTTCCTCCTTTCCTTTATTTCTATCTTTCTTCCCATCTCTTTCTCTCTCTCGCTCTCTCTTTCTTTCCTTCCTATATTACTCTATAGGAGAGAGGGAAATTGAAAAGGGAAGGGAGGCAGAGAGGGAGAAGGAAAAAGAAACACCTGCAGGCATGCTTCACTGCTCATGAAGAATTCCCTCTGGAGAGCAGAACTTTGAACCTGGGGCCTTGCTCATAGTGACATGTGCATTTAACCTTGGGCTCCATTGCCTAGCCCTCTCATTTATTTATTTTTTTTACAATGGTACTCCTTATTTCCAAATAAGCCCCATTTATAAAGCATTTGGGTGAATTTACTCAGCACATATAACTGCTCCCAAACATTACAATTCATGTTGTCTCTAAGACATATACACGGAGTATAAACATGTACCTGTACAAAACCATCATATTCATTCACACCCAAAATGAACAGTTTTTCTAAAGAAGAGATACATATGGACCATAGACACATGAATAAATGCTCCATTTCACTTATCACTAGAGAAATGCAAATTAAAACTATTCTGAGATACCAATTCACACCTGAGAGAACAGTTTATGTCAACAAACCAGAAAATGACAGGTGTTGGCAAAGGTTGTGGAGAAAAGGGATCTGTGCCTCTCTATTGTTGGGAATGCAAACTGGTGCAATCACTTTAGAAGACTTTATGGAGAGTCTTAAACAAATAAAAATGGAATTATCTTATAACCCAGCAATACCACTCTTAGACATTTATCCAGTGAATACTCAACCACTAATTAAAGGGACATATGCACCCCTATGTTCATACATGAATATTTACAACAACCAAAGACTGGAAGCAGCCGAAATGCCCATCATCAGATGACCGGCTAAAGAAGTGATGGAGTATATATCCCATGGAATACTACTTTGTAATCAAAAGAGATGATATTGTGTACTCTGAGACAAAATGGATGGAACTGGAGCTGATAATGTTTAGCAAAATAAATAAAGCGACTATTAGATGGCTTTATTCATGTGTGGAATCTAGAACTCTGATTTACATGAACTTTCCAAAAGAAAAGAAAAGAAAAGAAAAGAAAAGAAAAGAGAAGAAAAGAAAAGAAAAGAAGAGAAAAGAAAAGAAAAGAAAAGAAAAGAAAAGAAAAGAAAAGAAAAGAAAAGATAAGAAAAGAAATCCAAATAAAACAAAAGCAAGCAAACTACTTCTAAGACTTAGGAGAACTATGGTGGTTATCTTTGGGAGGGTGGAGAGGCAGAACTTTGGTTGTAGGTGTGGCATGGAACTATGCATTGTAAACTACAATCATTAAAAAAACTTAAAAACAAAAAAAAATAAATAAAAAGGAAAAAGATAAATAAACAGGGTTTCTACTGACCCTGTGTGATAAAACAAAAAACAAACAAAAATACCTGTATAAAATATTCATATTCATCAACATTTGAAGTTTTATTTACAAATAAAGCTTTTATTAATGAAAAACATAGACCAGTACCTGTCTAAGTGAATTTCTCACAGATCATTCTCCAAGGTGCAATTTTCTTCACTCTGTACACTTCATGTAAGTTAACAGTGAGGCATATCTATCCAAAATGTGCAATTCTATGGAAAGAAAGTTGACCAGAAGAAAGATGACTTATCTGAGTCTGCCTGTAAGCTACTTTTGCCTTTTTAAGTGTTTTATTTTATTTTTTATTATAGTATCAAGGAAATAGTAAATTATAAGACAGATCTTGGCACATGGACACATTTGTTTTGTATGTCTGTGACAGGTGTTTGCACATCACTCCTGACACCAATTTAAGTTTCCTTTCACTATCACACACTTTAATCTACACTTGTGCTTTACAGACAAAAAGATCAATCTTTGGCATCAGGAACTAGTCCAGATCCCTAAGCTGACCACCCGTCCCCTCCATGCAAACACAACTTCCTAATATGGAAGATAACAAAGTGGTCGTGAAATGGGGCTTGATGACTGGCCCATGACAGTTATGATATTCTTGGCAGAGACCAGGTGAAAGATGGAAACTTCTGATCGACAGCTGAAAATTACATATAATTAGATTATTAAAATTTTCAAAAATTGTACTAACCCTGTACATTCTTTTCCTGGAAACATGTATATTAGCAGAATCATATTCCCGAGTTTTCTTGCCTATTCCCTAGGCAGTGGTTCTTGAAAATTTTAAGCATTTGAAAACCTAACAAAAAGCATAAATCCTCCTTTTGGATATACCCACACACACACATCAATAAAATTGAGTACACAACAAACTCTCTGCAACTCATCTGTGAATCTGAGGTTAGGAATAGGCTTTGGAGACTCAGGATGTTAATTTTCAAGATACTTAGAACTAAAGACTGTACAAAGAAACACTCCTTGAGTAATTTCCTTATGGGTGGCTTATACATCTAGGCTGCTAATCATTTGGGAAATCAAACTGGAGATGGCTGGTGGTAAGTGTAGGGAGTTACTTGATTGCCTAATACAACAGTGAACACAGAGTAATACAATAAACGTTAGTCTTTAAATCAATAGCTGGGTGTCAAAAAAGCAGAGAGGCAAGAAGAGATAATCTAAGGTGAGCACTGAAAGGAGACTATGCTTGCATCAATGTATTACTGCAAAAACACTCTGCCTCCAGGGTTATTGCTGGGGCTCAGTGGAATCCACTGCTCCTGGAGGCTATTTTTTCCCTTTTTGTTGCCCTTGTTTTTTAAAAATCATGGTTGTAGTTACTATTGTTGTTGTTATTGTTGCTGTCATTGTTGGAAAGGTCAGAGAGAAATGGAAAGAGGAGGAGAAAACAGAGAGGGGGAGAGAAAGATAGACACCTGCAGACTTGCTTCACTGCTTGTCAAGAGACTCCCCTGCAGGTGGGGAGCTGGGGGCTCGAACTGGGATCCAGGCTCCCGTCCTTGTGCTTTGGCCATGTGCGCTTCACACGCTGCACCACCACCCAGCCCAGAGAAATAGACTTCTTATATGTTTTCAGTTTTGTCAAGTACGTAAGTAAGCATTAAAATAACAACACTGCTATGTTAATCATTCATATATTTACAGAATTCAGAGGGCATATTTTGACTGTGTCATTCTAAAGAAATGTTCTCTAGGACATACAACTGCTAATATAGCAAAATACAAGATAATTATAAATTATAAATAAATGAATGAGAGACAAAAATATGAATGTGGATACAGTGTATCAATTCAGTTTGAGAGAAACAAACTTCACTGGAAAAATGTGAAGGAGAAAAGCAGGATTAGCTGGAAGATAAGATGTTGGAGCGCATGGTGTGCTGAAACCTGTGATGGGTTTGCTGAAACTGTACATATACATCAACATTTTCTCAATAAAGTCATCTATTAAACAGGTTAAAGTGGTAGATTTAATCTTTAAGAGAAAAGGGTAATCTAGATGATTAAAAAAGAAAAATGAAATAGTTTGCTATTGCTTATATCCGTCTTGTCATACATATGTAGATGGCAGATTTTCAAATAGAATAGCAGTTGTTAAGTGTTAATCAAGTTTTCTTCACAAAGCCTTTATACAGTTTTACCTAGCTAGGAAATTAATATCAAGTAAAATATCATTTTTAGAACAGTGAAGCCAAAGCTTTTCATTTCTTCCCCTCTAAATAGTTTGAGAATTTAAGCAGCTCTATTTTGATGCAAATAAGATTATTACAGTAATTTGAGAGGATATTTAACAAGCAATTATTGCCTGTCAATAATATTTATTATTATGCCAAATGCTTTAATGGTGCTCTTGAAATGTCAAAATGCAAGGGCAAATAAACAGCTTTTAGAAAAGACATTAAGGGAGGCAAATAAAAATCCCATTAATAACTTGCTTTACATAAGTACTTTAACTTTTTTAGAGAAGAAAAGTAGTAGGTACTTAACAAGGTTATTTTCAAAATCCTCCCATCTTTACTTTGATCTGGATAAATTTATATAAGAGGATTATTAAACCTGTTGTAAGAAAACACTTTTAGTAAGAACTAGAGAACTTGTTTGTAACAACTACTGATGATATTGATAAAACCATTACCATGACAAATAATTCAATTGACATGACGCATGCATAACTCAGTGTGGACTCTAAAAATATATGCCAAAATAAAAACAACAGTGAAGTTTAGTAACTATATGAAATATAGTTTTCAAAAGAAATTTCAAATGAAATATCTAGCACGTGATAAGTTAAAAAATAAGAAAGAAATTGGAATGCTATATTTCTACCAAAATGTTTTCATTTCTATATTACACAATGAAAAATTAGAACGTGTGCATTAGCAAGCAATTTGCTAGCTATTTGCTAATTCGGGTTTATTTTTTAATATTGGTTTCATCCTTTTTTTTTTTTTCCATTACGTCTACCTTCCTTACTATCTTTTACCTCTATGCATATGCACAGACACACTCACATACTCAAAACCTCTATGGTGTTTCTTACAAAAGTAAAAGGAGAGGTTTCAAAATATTTGTTAATAATATAAACTAAATATTAGAATTTCTTGTTTTTTATTAAATTAAATTGTCTTTCTTCCTTAAATTATAAAGTACCTAATTATTCCTCTTTGGAAATATCAAATATTTTGAAACATAATTAATACACTGTACTAATTAAAAAATAAATAAGTAACCTAATGACTTAGCATCAAAAAATAAAGAAAAGAAAAAGGTCATAACTGTTATGGAACACAAAATTCTCACATAAGTCTCAAAGCAACTTCTCAAAATTACATATTTTTAATATTTTAACTGTCAAAAAATTGGTCAATTAAAAACAAATGAATAGAATTCAGGGACAAATATCAAGCTAAAAACATTACTGAGGTTCAGGCAACATTGTTATCCACCATTCTATTTAACCTCCTAGGTGGGGAGGAAAGGAAGTAGCTGTGAACCAGCCACATCATTGAACATCAGTGACTTGGAGAACCCTCAAAAGAAAAAGATTTTGATCGCATCTCAACCTTTTGGCTAAGATCAAGTATAGTGAAGAATCTATCCTGTACAAACTGTGGTAACAAAAGACCTCTGGCACAAGAGTCTTTACTATTTTATCATCCTGTGACTTGTTATCTAGTTGTAGAACTTTTATTGACTTTTAAATGTAACCATAGATATGTGTTCAGGCTGCTTTAATGTTAACACAGTGTTATTAGCTCTCACAGTCACAGCTAAAATTTAAAAATAGGAAATTTTCTTTATCAGTCATCACTTTTCTTGGTAACATTTGTCTTCCAAACTCCTTCTTTTTCTTACTATTTCCACTGAAAATCTAAATAATTAATTCATAAATAATAATAATGATCTAAGAAAAATATTTATATTTGTATTAGATTTTCTATATCTCTCTGTGTACATACATACAAAGATTATGTTAAATATGTACCGTGTTTTACATTGCTCTTAGTGTAGAATATTAACTTTGTCTAAATGTTAAACAAACTGGTTTATCATGTTTTCTATCTATCCAACTATCCAAATATATTTTATCATATAATTTTCACATGCTCCCATTCTATAAACTTTATCAATTGCTTATAATCACTAGGGTTTTTTTTTAAATTCTTTCTTTTCTTTTACTTATTAATGGATAGAGACAGAGAAATCGAAAAGAGAAGAGAGATGAAAAGGAAAAGAGCCAGAGAGACACTTGCAGGCCTGCTTTACCACTCAGAAACCTTCACTGGGGTCTTTTCGTTCCTGGATTCTACACATGACTTTTCTACGATATTAAATATCATACCCCAGTTTTGACACAAACATCTATTTACCTATAAGGTCTTAGTCTTAATATAACTCTAGCACATCACATTTTGTCTAATATTTTCTGGTCTTTAATAAAGAATTCTTGAATTAATAAACTAAAAAACAGTATATGAAATTCTAATATTGTGCTAAAGTCAAAATTTAGTTGTATACTCATCTCTCCTTTAAATTATACTGCAAAAATATACTATCTACTCAGCATGTCAATATTTACAATTAAAATTATGCTGAGAGAATCCTCACTTTGTCATACACAAGGGCTATGCCACCTGCCATCCCATAAGAACATTTCACAAGTAGTGGAGTATTGTGTTGTCTCTCCAGCTCTCTCTCTCTCTCTCTCTAGCTCTCTCTCTCTCTTAAAAAATAAAATTTCTAATGTAGCCTTAGTGAGAAACTTTGCCAGGGAAAAATGTACAGAAGAAAAAGAAACGAGGGACAAAATAAATCAGTTTTACACTAAAGTCTAAAAATAATATAATTTTGTGGCGGGGGGGTAGATGGCTGTGCACCTGGTAAAGTGTGCACACGTCAGTACACAAGGACCCAGGTTCAAGCCCCTGGTCCCCAAGACAGAGGGGAAGCTTCACAAGTGGTGAAGCAGGGCTACAAGTGTGTCTCTGTCTCTCTCCCTCTCTATCCCCACTCCTCTCTCAAGTTCTCATCGTCTCTATCCAATAATAAATAAGCAAAATTTAAAAAAATTGTTACCAATACTTAATGAATTGAGCATTTTAAAATTTTGTCTATGTTCAATCTTCCACACTAGCATGTGCCAGAATTGAACAGTGCTCTGGTAAAGATAAAATAAAATAAATAAAATAAAATAAAAATTATATATACATTTTTGAAGAGTGTGTTTTCTTGAGAGGCCTAAATTAAATTATTAATTAAATTGAATCTGAATATAAATGAATAGCATATTTCATAAGTGATATTAAACATAAATAAATAAAGAGAACTTTTTTTGTCTAATGTAAATGAATTAATCCCGTGGCTTTGAGTTAACAAGATTATAACTCCCAAACTTGTCCCTGCTCTGATTACTTGTACATTGAAATGAATAATGCTTCCAGAATCATGAATTTTGCCACAAAACTTCAAGAAAATAATATACTGTCTTTTTTTTTCAAGAATACACACAGTATTTATGCACATCATATAAACAGTTTTGGTGGTTATCAATAAATTTTGTGACATAAAGTTCCCCTTCCTTTCATATATTTAAAGAAAATATGAACTGACATTCCCATAACTAGAATGTTCTTCAACTGTCTCACTATAGTGTTACGTCACAAATAAGTGATGGCTAAAAAAAAGAAAAGGGGTAAGAAAAAACAATCAGTTTAGAATCTCACTGATTCTGCAAGTTTTCTCACAATTATCTGAACTGTATCAACGTCTTGCTTCTAGTTCTGACTGTCCAAGTTGTTCGAATGCAGATTGGTGTCACTTAGTGTAGAATGCACTGGCTGAACCAATGCATTTGCAAATACAGATAATTGAAGTTTTAATTATGGTCTTGTGGCACTTAAGCTGAATTTGACTGCAACTAAGAAACCACGGACATTTACATTCGAAAAATAATGAACTCTATACTGTAAGAAATAGTGAGATAAAATTTACTTTTGGAGGAAAAACAGGAGCAGGAGAATACAGGTAGAAACTACAAGTTGATCATAAACATAAGCTGCCTCTAGTTTTATAAACAGGGGAGAGAAAGTGGTTCTGAAAAATAATGTTAAAGGAAACCTATATGTTCTATGAATGTCAAAACTATAGTTAACATAAATAGTTGCTTCTTGGATGTGAAAGAAAAAAAAAAAGCAATAGTGAGTGCCTAAAACATACCAATGATCTGTGTTTGGGTCTTACCGTAAGCCGTTACTATTTCTGTCATGTGGGGGATGTAATTAAATATTAAAACATTCATTTTCTTCTACACACAATATAGATACTAATACATATTTAAAAAGAAATCTGGGAAGATTGTATAAGGAATATGATTGAAATTGTATCCAAATTTTTAAAGGGGCAATAGCTATTAAAATATCTCAATATAACTAGAGTTAGTTCATTAATGTTCTTGAGTTTCTTCTTGAAAAAGTCTACTTACATGAATATAAGATTTTGGTATTTAGGCCAAGGCAAATTTTAGGACTGTGTATGTTACAAACCTGTGGGGATTGTCTTCTGATCACCTTATCACAATTTTAAAGATGTGTTTTGTGGGAGTCTGGTGGTAGCACAGTGAGTTAAGCGCATGTGGCCCAAAGTGCAAGGATCTAAGAAGGATCCTGGTTTGAGCCTCCTGGGTCCCCACCTGCAGGGGAGTCACTTCACAGGTGGTGCAGCAAGCCTGCAGGTGTCTTTCTTTCCCCCTTCTCTGTCTTCTCCTCTCTTCATTTCTCTCTGTCCTATCTAACAATGAGGACATCAATAACAATAAAAAATTAACTAAAATATTTTTTAAAAACTTTAATAAAAAAATGTGTTTTGCATTCCACCCAGGTTTTCTCTTGTATGAGTTCTTGCTTGCATTCTAAAAAGAATTCCTGGTCAGTTTCTGGTTATATTCTCCACAAAATGTAGTAAAGGTAAACTTAGAAAAATCAAAAGGTCATCATTATATATACAATTTACTTTGAAACAATAAAAATATAATAAACTATATAGACCAGGTCCCCTGAGATAGAGCATATGTTCACATGTGTCCATAAACCAGGGAAAAATATATACCTGACAGTAGAAGTACACAAGAGTCTGCAGAGAGTAACCCCCAACACTTCATCTGCACTATTCCAACCTTTAGGTCCATAATTGTTCAACAATTTGTTTGGCTTTATATGTTAACTCTCTTTTCAGCCAAAGGTTCCAGATGCCAGCATGATGCCGACCAGACTTCCCTGGACAGACGACCCCACCAATGTGTCCTGGAGCTCCACTTCCCCAGAGACCCACCCTACTAGGAAAAGAGAGAGGCAGGCTGGGAGTATGTTCAGCGGGGAATCAATTACAGAAGCCAGACCTTCCACTTTCTGCAACCCACAAAGATCCTGGGTCCATACTCCCAGAGGGATAGAGAATGGGAAAGCTATCAGGGGAGGGGATGGGATATGAAGCTCTGGTGGTGGGAATTGTGTGGAGTTGTGGCCCTCCTATCCTACGGTTTTGTTAATGTCTACTTTCTTAAAGAAATGAAGGATATCAGATTTCAGAGTACATGGATAGAAGCAAGTTTGTTAACAATGAAAGGTACATGGCAGATGTCTGAGTTTTCATGATGAGCCAAACAATCCAATCCCATTTTTCTTGCAATTGAAAGAGGAGCATGATTAAACAAAATTGACAAACCCCTAGCCAGACTCACCAAACAAAAAAGAGAGAAGACTCAAATTAATAGAATTGTAAACGATGCAGGAGATATCACAACTGACACCACAGAAATCCAGAGAATCCTGCGAAACTTCTATAAAGAACTATATGCCACCAAGCTAGAGAATCTGGAAGAAATGGAACAATTCCTAGAAGCATATGCCCTTCCAAAACTGAACCAAGAAGGACTACAAAATCTAAATGCACCAATCACAGACAAAGAAATTGAAACGGTTATTAAGAATCTCCCCAACAACAAAAGTCCTGGACCAGATGGCTTCACAAACGAATTCTACAAAACTTTCAGGAAACAGTTAATACCCATACTTCTTAAGCTCTTGCATAAGATTGAAGAAACAGGAATACTCCCTTCCACCTTTTATGAAGCCAACATCACCCTGATACCAAAAGCTGATAGGGACAGAACAAAAAAGGAAAACTACAGACCAATATCTCTGATAAACATAGATGCCAAAATATTAAACAAGATCTTGGCCAACCGGATACAGCAACACATCAAAAGGATTGTTCATCATGACCAAGTGGGATTCATCCCAGGAATGCAAGGCTGGTTCAACATCCGTAAGTCAATGAATGTCATTAACCACATCAATAAAAGCAAAGCCAAAAACCACATGATTATCTCAATAGATGCAGAGAAAGCCTTTGACAAAACCCAACACCTGTTCATGCTCAAAACTCTACAAAAAATGGGAATAGATGGGAAATTCCTCAAGATAGTGGAGTCTATATATAGCAAACCTACAGCCAACATCATACTCAATGGACAGAAGCTGAAAGCATTCCCCCTCAAACTGGGGACTAGACAGGGCTGTCCACTGTCACCGTCACTCTTCAACATAGTATTGGAAGTTCATGGAAGAAGTAAGTTTGAAACACTATGTGATTATAAGTAAATAAATACACGCCGGTGTATTTGTGTAGTGCTGAGGTTGTGCAGGGCCTGGAAAAGTCATGCTAATCCTGCATCATTTCTCAAATACTTTGTCCTTTGAATCTCTTTGTCTGGGTACTCACCTCTATCCTTACTAAATCTTCCATAACAGCTTGTTATTTTTTCTCTGAGTTCTAGATGTAATTATAAGAAATTTTCAAATCCAAAGAGGAAGTCATGGAATTTGTTGGTTATAGTCAATTAGAAGTACAATTAATAACCTTGGACTAGCAAATGGCCTCTGGCACTGGGGCAGTCATGACAAACAAAAGTCTAGATTTATGGGATCTGGTGTTAACCACTTTAATAGTGTTAAATGTGAATCAAATTACAGAACAGTCAGCTAGTACAGCAGAATCACTTCAAGTTTGCGGTAAAAAAGCTCAGCAACTGAGCATTTAAATGTTATGAGCATGGTGGTTGCATTAAAGTAAATAACCTGGGATGCTTTTCTTTCTTGCTTTTAAGTTTCATTAGTGATTTAATAATGATTAATAAGATTGTAAGATAACAGGGGTACAATTCCACACAATCTCTACCACCAGAGTTCTGTATCCCACCCCCCTCTCTGTAAACAGAGACTTGTTGAGTTTAGGGCTTCAATCAACATATCTCGTAGGTGAGAGAGTTAGTGTAGCAGTAACACACATGTCCTGCCTACAAGAATTCCATGTTGAATTTGTGGCACACCTAGTAACTAGTGCTAAGCAGTGCTCTAGTAAAAGAAAATCCATTGGAGGATGAGGAGAGAAAAGGAGTAACAGTCTATACAGATGATTTTTATGGTGCCAGAGGTCAAAAGACCTAGAATCAAACTAGTGGCAATGTAGCATCTACTTTGGAGGTTAGAGAAAATAAGCTAAGTCTATGTCACTTCCACCTTCAAGAATCCCAATGTATGCCTTAAGTTATACCCTTTTTGTTCACTTTCAACTGGTATTAGTAGGATTTTGATCTCATCATCACATCTCCTCTTTGATAACAAATTCTGCCTTCCTTTTCTAAGAACCTGCATAATTACTTTGGGTTCACTTGGATAGTCTAGGATATTTTTCCATTTCAGTATCACTGAGCGGAAAAAGTAACAACCTTTTTCTTTTTTATTATTTTTTTATTTATTTATTTATTTCCTTTTGTTGACGTTGTTGTCTTATTGTTGTAGTTATTATTGATGTTGTTGTTGTTGTTAGATAGGACAGAGAGAAATGGAGAGAGGAAGGGAAGACAGAGAGGGGGAGAGAAAGACAGACACCTGCAGACCTGCTTCACTGCCTGTGAAGCGACTCCCCTGCAGGTGGGGAGTGGGGGGGGGGCTCGAACCGGGATCCTTATGCTGGTCCTTGTGCTTAGCGCCACGTGTGCTTAACCCGCCGTGCTACCGCCCCACCCCATAACTATCTTTTTCTATTTAAGGTAGCACAGTCACAAATTCTGGAAGTCAAGAAAAGCTATCATTATAGGGGTATGGTTCTGTTTAGCATGTGTAGAGACTTTTGATGACCTTCATGGAGGCTCAACTGATTTCCCATTCCCATTCTGAGAAAAGGAGAACTTCATTTTCAGATTCATTTCAATATTTCCTTGCTACAAATATACCAGTTTTCAGGACTGTTCTTTGAACTGCTCATTAATGATACATTAAATACAATCTATAACACATGTTCATTCTGTGTCTTCATGAGATTATGACTCTAACTTTATAATTATCCCCCAAGACTAGCAGTTAAAATTCAGAAGTATATCAGACTAGTTTAAAATTAGATGAAGAAGGAGACCAGGAAATAGGATTGGGGGGGGTAGATCTTGTCAGGGAGAGCATATAATTGACCATATTTGAGGACCTGGGTTCCAAAACTTTGGATGTTGGGCACCATGCACTACACCAAGTAGAGGTACCATGAATAATATCTCTCACTGATGTTTTTACCTCTCTGCCTCAATCATAAAATAAAAGGAAAAGAAGTCACAGGTTTAAAAAAAAATCACTATGAGTGATGGAGGTGCAAGGTCCCATGGAGAAAAAAAAAACAAACCACAACAGTAAAAACCTAGAGGAATTTTCAGAGGCTACCTGTTTAGATAATAAAAGAACAGTGTTACAGAAAAAAATAGCCAGATTCAAATTTTTGAGCAGTTTTAAGAATATTTATATGAATATTTGTCTTTAATAAAATATTTATGACTACTCTAACTTTCATCAAATATATTATATAAACATTTTAATATAACTGTGTAGTGATGCATTTTTACTTCAGAGGTATAGTTGGAAGCAAATAAGTCTACATGCTAACCTATAATAGAAATATTAATAATTTGTAGCAAAATGTAGACATATTAAAATTAGGGATTAACTTTCTAGTTGAACATAACACACATACACACACACACACACACACACACACACACATTTTTCTTTTTCCATAAAAAACACCAGTTAATTTTATTAATTTTTGATGTGACAGTATATCTGTTGTCTTTACTTATATTGGTCAGATGTAATTAAAATATTTTAATGTGCATTTGAAAGCTAGATATGTATGAATATTCAACACTTATTTGAAATTTGTTATTTGAAATTTAAAGAAAGACATTGAGTACTCCCAGCCCATGATATCTGATAACACTTTCCGTCTACACAAAATTTATCAGACTGGAAACAGTAGCTTATGAAGGCATATTACATACATAGCCTCAGGGTGCATGCGTCTCAAGCTAACGCACAAGGCATTCTTCATCTTTCATGTCTTTGCAGCTGTTTAATGAAAAGTACCAGCTCAGTGTGTAGTTAATCTATCTACTAATTAATACAATAGCAGCCTGGGACCAATGTGAGTATAACTCCAAAGTCCTTGTTCTTTTACAAATTAATACAGAGACTTGCTTTTATAGCCAGTTTGTTACTTGGGACGGATATGGGAATATTTAAAATTCCTATTTTCAAGGCTTGTATTTGATCACATTCTATTTGAATACTCCACATAAAGCAGAATTTAAAATAGAAAATGCTTAGGAGCATAATATAGAATGTTAATGTTCTTAGAGTTATTAAGATGCACGTGTACCCCCCTCGAGCTCCAAAAGTGAGGCCAGTGTGATTTCCCTTGCACACCAAAGAGAGGCTAATTTAAGAAGAAAAAAAAAATCTTTCTAAGGTCCTTAATAACATGAACCCCTTTTAATTTATGTGTCCATAATCTAATCATTACTTACTAATCAGTATCACTTACTTAATGAAAAGAGGTATAATAACTTGACTGCTTGATATTTTTAATTACAACTAAGGGATTTTTTTTTCCTAGCCCATTAGCTTCTCACTCAATCATAAGTAAATGTAAAATGGTAGTGGGGGCAGGGGGAGTAGGGTGGGACAGGGGAGGTAGCAAGTGGTGTTACATCTAGTTAAGCACACATGTTACCCTGCTCAAGGACCCAGGTTAGAGCTCAGCTCCCTGGGAAATGCTTCATATTTGGTAAAGTAGATCTTCAGGTCTTTCTCTATCTCGCCTTCCTTCTCAATGCTCTCTGTCCTAGCCAAGAAGAAGAAGAAGGAGAGGGAAAGGGAGAGGGAGAGGGAGAGGGAGAGGGAGAGGGAGAGGGAGAGGGAGAGGGAGAGGGACAGGGAGAGGGACAGGGAGAGGGACAGGGAGAGGGACAGGGAGAGGGAGAAGAAGGAGAAGGAGAAGGAGAAGGAGAAGGAGAAGGAGAAGGAGAAGGAGAAGGAGAAGGAGAAGGAGAAGGGGAAGGCCTCTGGGAGTAGTGGGTTGATAGTGCTGGCATCAAGCCCTAGTGATATACATGGTGGCAAATTAAAAAATATATTGTCTAGGGGACTTCAATAAGTCAATCATTTGAAATAAATACCAACAACACCCTACACGCACAAAATAATAAATGGTGTAATATAGTAACTTAATAAGTACATAATTTATATTGTATAGCTAATCACTGTAGTTTACATTATCACTCCTGTGAAATATAGTTTCCCTATTAGAAGAACTTATTCCTGAGATCCAGTGGTGGTGCAATAAGCCCATATCACCATGTACAATGGCCTGGGTTCAAGTCCCCCATTTCCATCTGTAGGAGGGGAGCTTCACAAGCAGTGGATCAGTGCTACAGATGTCTTTTCCTACCTCTGCCTCTTTCTATTCATTCATTCATCCATTCATTAATTCATTCATTCATTCATTTTTATCTTTATTTATTAGACAGAGATATAAAAAGATTGAGAGGGAAAGGGGAGATAGAGAGGAAGAAAGACAGAGAGATGCCTATATCCCCGCTTCACCACTTGTAAAGCTTTACCCCAACAGGTTGAGAACCAGGAGCTTGAACCTGGGTTCTTAGGCACTGCTGCATGTGCACTCAACCAGGTGTACCAACACCTTGCCCCTACTCTGCCTCTTTCTCTATTTCACGCTCTATTTAAAGAAAAAAAAAAAAAAACCTAGTAACAATATGATCACAAAAGAGTTAATTTTCATAATATCAAAGATATTTTTTCATAACATTAAATTCTACACTTCAAAAATGAATATATGTGCTTAAATAAAATCTTAAACACTGTGTGCTTCAAGCCAGCTATTTTAAATCCCCAAAAATAATGAGATATGGAGCTCTGATGGTGGGAATTGTACCTCTCTTGTCCTATGGTTTTGTCAATGTTTCCTTTTTATAAATAGAAAAAGAAAAGAAAAAGTCTTACCTACGCATTGTAAGCTCATAAGACTTTCATTGTCAGTACAGTTTTACATATCCCCAGGATAAGTATTAGCACACCCTTCCCTACAAATTGTCACCTCAACTATAGAGCATTGGGCAAAATTAGACTTTTTTTTTTTTTGAGATTTATTCATATTGTTAAGTGCAGTTAAGTTCCCTCATGTTAAGTGCTGCATTGTATTGTATGACTAGATCACAGTTTCACTATTCTTTCTCTCCATCACCATAAGAGCCTCTTGGTCACCCCTCAGGCTAGTTGAGATGATCATTAGCTCAACATGTCTATAATCTATTTAAAGCACACTAACTAGTTGAGTAGCTCTGTCCTAAAGTACTTAAGTTCAGTCATGACTATGATGGGTCACACTGTGCTTTACTAAATTATAACTTCACTTGAAGACATGTCTCTATATCTTCTTAGAAATTTGCTACTGGGAGTCAGGTGGCAGTGCAGTGGGTTAAGCCCAGGTGTTGCAGAGTTCAAGGAACCTGTAAGGATCCCGGTTCGAGCCCCTGGCTGGGGGACCCTGCATAGGAGTCTCTTCACAAGCAGTGAAACAGGTCTGCAGGTGTCTATCTTTCTCTCTCCATTTCTGTCTCCCCCTTCCTCTCTCTATTTCTCTCTGTCCTATCCAACAATTACAACAACAACAACGATAATAACTACAACAATAAAACAAGTGCAACAAAAGGTAATAAATAAACAAAAACAAAATAGTTAAAAAAAAAGAAACTTGCTACTTCCAGATATTTTGAGGAGTAAAATACTAAAGTTTTTTTAAATATTTTATTTTTATTTTATTTATTTATTCCCTTTTGTTGCCATTGTTGTTTTTATTGTTGTAGTTATTATTGTTGTTGTCGTCGTTGGATAGGACAGAGAGAAACAGAGAGAGGAGGGGAAGACAGAGAGGGGGAGAGAAAGATAGACACCTGCAGACCTTCTTCACCGCCTGTGAAGCGACTCCCCTGCAGGTGGGGAGCTGGGGTTCTAACCCGGGTCCTTATGCTGGTCCTTGTGCTTTGCACCACCTGCGCTTAACCCGCTGCGCTACAGCCCGACTCCCCAATACTAAAGTTTTATGATTCAAATATGCATTTCCTTTTGTACTAGTTGTTCTGAGCACCAATTAATATACTAATTTCTGAAACTCAAATTCTATCTTTTTAAAATTAAATATGTATAATCTAGCTCATGGTCCTACTGTAGATTCAACCTCATTTTTCTTATCAGAAAATTGAAACATTTATATTTTGGATATAAATGGTTTTTAACTGTATATATTGCAAGAATCTTTCTCCATTTGTGATATATTATTACCTAGTTTAATATAGTTTATCATGGATGCTTTATATTAATTTTTTTGTTTTGTTTTTACCACCAAGGTAATTCCTAAGACTTGGTGCCTGCACAGTGACTCCACTCCTCTCAATGGCTATATATTTTTTTCCCTTTTCTTTGATTCAGGATGAGACACATAGAGAAATAGAGAGGGAAACAGAGAGGCAGAGACAAGAGACACATTCAGCACTGTTCCATTGCCCATCCAGTTTTCCTTCTGCAGTTGGGGACCTAAGGCTTGAACCTAATCTTGGCACATGTTAGTACCTGTGCAATATACTACTACACCCCCCCCAGAAACTTGCGTTATTTTCCAAAAAAATAAAAGACTTATTTACATATAGTAGGAATCCTAGTGCAGTAGTGAGGTAGATGCTAGTTTATACTCCAGAGCCAAACTGCTGGTTCTCATCCAAGCTATTTACTAAAACTGTAATTTTTTTTTCTTTTTTTTAATATTTATTTTATTTATTTATTCCCTTTTGTTGCCCTTGTTGTTTTATTGTTGTTGTAGTTGTTGGATAGGACAGAGAGAAATGGAGAGAGGACGGGAAGACAGAGAGGAGGAGAGAAAGATAGACACCTGCAGACCTGCTTTACTACCTGTGAAGCAACTCCCCTGCAGGTGGGAAGCCGGGGTTCGAACCGGGATCCTTATGCTGGTCCTTGTGCTTTGTGCCACCTGCGCTTAACCCGCTGTGCTACAGCCCGACTCCCTAAAACTGTAATTTTATCTATGTATCTTAGCCCCATTATGATTCAGTTTTCTCATTTGTAAACCATACCATAATATCAAGACTTTGCTTATATAGATGCTACATTGCAGGAATAATTTACTTATACCAATAACAGTAGATATGGTACAAAATTTACTATTATTGCATTTGACACCTTTTTTGTTAGTGACATAACAACGATTAACTAGATTATGGGATAAAAGGCATACAATTTCATACAGTTCAATTCCCACCACTAGAGTTCCACATCCCTTCCCTTAGAAGTTTCCCTATTCATTATCCCTCTGGGAATATAGACCTTTAGTCTATAAAGACCATAGTCTTTATGGGGAGCAGAAGTTGGAAAGACTGGCTTTCCTAATTGCTTCTCCACTGGGCATGGGCATTGACAGCTTGATCCACACCGCCAGCCTGTTTCCATCTTTCCCTAGTGGGGCAGGGCTCTGGAGAGGTGAGGTTCCAGGACTCATTGGTGAGGTTGTCTGCCCAGGGAAGTCAGATTGGCATCATGGCTGCATCTTCAACTTGGTGGCAGAGTATTGGAGGTGGAGGGTTGGCATTGCAGGCCTGGCATTTCTGGACACAGTTCAGGTGGCACTGGCTGCATTGATTTGGTTGAGATCAGTAGATGCTGTATCAAATGGTATAAATAAAGAGAAGCATGAAGGAAAATGAGCAAAGCCCCAGAGGTTCCAGGACTAGGAGAAATATGGGTTCCTTGATATCTTAGAGTTTAAAAATGCAATAGAGAATTAATATCATAACCAAGTTATTTGGGAACTTGGTTTACTTTGAAAATTCTATGTTAGGATTTACTATACCACACAAGACCTTACCGTGATTTATGTCACTTAATACGATTTACAAATAACTATATATTATGTACTGACAAGACTGGTGCTTTTGGTCACTTTGGTCTAAGCTTATAGGTGATTTAATATTTCAAAAATAGTTCTTATTAGGAATGCATTAACAATTTAAGTCCAATGTTAAAATTCCATTAGTTAATATATACTTCTATTAACATATAGCATTTGCCATTTTTCTAATGATTTGTGTTATCTAGTATATTTTCCTTCTGCTGTTCTGCTATTGGGCTGTAGTTTGAATACTTCATGATATATAAAGTTTTATTATAACCATATACACATACTTAAATTTTTCTACAAAAAAATTCTGTCTACATTTTTTGCAGAAAAATTTAATGTAGACAGACAAAGATTTCCTGTAGGCTTTTCAGGCAAGTTGGTGGGGATTCTGGACATGTTTTTTGCTGCAAAATCACAACAACCCCTTTCTAGAGAACCTTCATTTCCCACTCCCTTCCCATCGGGTCCAAAGCTGTGTGTACAGTGTTCAACAACCAGTCTGTAACTTATTGGACTTGCTCTACTTGTTTTTTGTTCCCCTTTATTTCTGACACCTAGAGAATTTTTGTGCTTTCTTAATAGCTTCTCTAAAACTTTAATGTTCCTAAATAATTTGATTCCACCCAACATTTTAGTTCTAGTAATGGAGAGTAGAGGAACAAAAGAAAGTCTATTACCTCAGTCCATATGTTACTGAAACCACACATCTCTTTTATTTATTTTGCTTTTTCTTACTTTCTCTATTATACTGAAAGGTATTTTTTCTCCCAGAGTAAAAGTCGTATATACTCTGTAGGAAACAAAATTAATTAATAATTAATTTCATTGCATCAAAGCCATTATGGGTTAGAATTGATTGAACTTTATGAAATTGTCATTATTGTAAGTAAAAATACTGTGAAATAGCAATAATTGAATAAGCATCATAGCAATACTAATATAATGTTCATTATGTTAAGAATTATTTTGTGATTCTTTTCACTGAGATAAACGTTCCTTTCAGATTATTTGCAATTTTTGGACTGATTGTCTTTTATCAAAACTGTCTTCAACTAGTGGAATTTTAATCTGTGGATCATCCATGCTCCACAGTAATGGAACAAGAGAGATCAGTACTGCTTGCTTGCTCTACTATCTTTTTTTTTTTTTTTTTTTTTTTTTGGTCACCATGATTTCCGCAGGACTTCACGCTTACACAATTTCAATGCTTTGGTGGGTGGTTTATTTATTTTCATATTAAGGGTCAAAGAGCTACGAGAAAGAGAGACTGGTGTGGTGGGGGGGAGAAAGAGAGAGGAAAGACACTACAATATTGCTTCACTATTCATGATGTTTCCCATTTGTATGTTCTGCTGAAGTGGTGGTAGCTAGCGACTCAGTTTGGATCCTCATGCATGGTCAAGTGCTCACTTTCTTGGGTGCACTGCCCCCCTCCCACTTTTTCTAATGTAGTAATAGTTAGATAGCTAAGGGCTTCATGATTTCAAGTTTTGCCTCTCTTCTGCTAAATCATCCTGCTGTCCCACTAAGTCACAATTTCTTACAGGATATGTATTGCCAAAAAAGATTATTCTAGATTCCTCTTTTTGAATTAGTCTTGGTTTTTAGTATATCTTATATCTTTACTTTCTTTTATATTTGCCAATTCCTTTTCCTCCTCCTAACTGTCAACATAGTTATTGCTGGGGTTCAAAGCTTACTTGACAAATGCAGTTTTCCAGAGATTCTTTCTCTCTTTCTTTCTTTACTTCTTTCTCTCTTTCTTTCTTTCTTTCTCTCTTTCTCTCTTTCTTTCTTTCTTTTTTACTACACAGACAGAGAGAATGATGGAATCATGTGACCAAAATTTTATATATTTCTAGATAGTGACTTTATTTTAATCCTTTAAAAATTTTGAAAAGCCTTTTCTTCCAAGAGGCATGGTTTATGGAGTAGCTATGATCTGACCTCCACTCTCCCTGAAACAACTATTGAACTCTCCCTGAAACAACTATTGAACTCAACAAGAGATCAAATTGGACACATAATCTACACCTGAAAAATCTATGGCCTCAGGTGGGCATCTGTACATGCAGTTGGGAAAAATAGGAGAGTGGGTTGGAAGACAGGGTCAAATCCAATGCCCCAGGTGGATTGTGCCTAAGCTCCAACCCAAACCATCTTGGAAAGTAACACAGTTATCAGACCCCCACAGAGGAAACTGGAGCTTAAAACTTCTCAGTCTTGACTCTATTTTTTGTTTGTTTGTTTTGTTTGCTTTGTTTTTTTCTCAATATGAGTTTAAGATAGACACAAAAATCAGATAGCCCACAAGATAACCCAAAACACCTCTCCTCCACCCATAGCCTCAGATTATACAAACAAGAGAATCCCCAAGATCACAACAATAGCACCATCTTCTATCCAACAATAACCAACACCATACATGCAGAAACAAAGAGGCAAACAGCTAAATATCCTATAACAAATAGAAGCAAATCAGATGAAATCCAAGAAATTCCATATTCAGAGAGTCTATCAGAGATAGACTACAGAAAGCTTATGAGAACACTATAAGAACATAAGCAAGAATTGAAAGAATATTTTACTTTGGAATTAAGACACACAAAGGAGGAACTCAGAACAGAATTTGATAAGAAGCTACAAAATTTGAAACAAGAACTTCAATCAGAGTTCACTAAGCAGTTAGGAAGCGTGAAAGAAAATTTTCTTTTTTTATATATAATTTATTTCTTTATTGGGGAATTAATGTTTTACATTCAACAGTAAATACAATAGTTTGTACATGCATAACATTCCCCAGATTCCCATTTAACAATACAACCCCCACTGTGTCATTCATCAAAGAAAATTTTCAAACAGAACTTCAAAGACTGAAAGACACCACTAATACAGTCCAAACTCAGGTAGAAGGATTAGGAAATAGAAAGAATTTCAGAAGAAAGAATTTCTAATCTAAAAGACACAATTAGCCCATTCTCTCAATTCAAAGATGAGGGAGCGGAAAGGTTTCGAAAGAATGAAGCTACACTCTGTTAAATTGCAGACTCCTTAAAAATGTCAAATATACAAGTTATAGGGATACCTGAAAAGGTAGACTGAGTTAAAGATCCAGAGGTCATTTTCAGAGAAATTTTAGCTGAAAATTTTCTTTACCTAGGCAATCTTCAGAACATACTCATTTTAGCGGCAGACAGGATCCATCCATTATAGGTCTTCAGGAAATACACATCCAAAGAAAATACAAGTGGAAACTAAATATAAGAGGCTAGAGCAAGATATTCCAAGCTAATAACTAAAGGGTGGTGGGCAGGAACAACTATTCTCTGATAAAATAGACTTTCAGGCAAAGAAAGTAATCAGAGATAGAGAACACTACATAATGGCTAAAGGATCAATCCAACAAAAAGATATAACCATCATAAATATATATGACCCAAACTTAGGAGCACCCAAATATATAAAGCAAACACTTATTAAACTCAAGGAAGCTATTAACAGCAACATGATAATAGAAGGAGATTTCAACACACCACTCAAAGCAAAAGTAGATAAAAAATAATAATAATCTGGACAAAAAAATTAAGAAATAATGAACTTAAATGAAACCATAGATGAAATTAACCTAATAGGTCTATATAGAACTTTCCATCCCAAAAGTAACAAATATACATTCTTCTCAAGTACACATGGAACATTTACAAGGACTGACCATATTCTGGGCCATAAAGACAGTCTATACAAATATGTAAATATTTTAAAATATGCAAATATTAAAATCAGAAAATGCATCCTTTCAGACCATGAAGGCATAAAACTAGAAATCAACCAAAAAAGGAAAAGAAATTTCCCCAAAGCTTGGAGACTAAACAATATGCTGCTGAACAATAAATTAATCAAAATTTAAAATTATCTCAATACCAATACAAATGAAGCATTCACTTACCAGACCCTATGGTATGTAGCAAAAGCAGTGCTGAGAGGGAAGTTCATAGCAATACAGGCCCATGTTACTAAGCAGGAGAATTCGCTAGTAAACAATCTAACAACCCACCTCAACCAACTAGAAGTGGAGCAACAAAAGTACCCAACAGTCAGCAGGAGGCAGGAAATAGTTAAAATCAGAGCAGAAATAAATGAAATAGAAAACAAGAAGTCCATTGAGAAGATTAATGAAACCGAGAGCTGATTCTTTGAAAGGATAAATAAAATAGATAAGCCACTAGCTAAACGCACCAAGAAAAGAAAAAAAGATAGAATGCTATGGTAAAATCACTCAAAAATGAAAGAGGAGATATTACAAGAGATGAGGTAGAGATTCAAAAGATTATGCAAGAATATTATGGAAGCAAATTAAACAATTTAGAAGAAATAGACACATTCTAAGAGTCTTAGACACCCACCAAAAAAAAAAAAAAAAAAAAAGAAGGAAAGAAAACTAGAGACCTATATCCATGTTGAACATTGATGCAAAGATCCTCAACAAAGTCTTGACTAAGTAAATACAGAAACATATTAAGAGAGTAATCCACCAAGATCAAGTGAGATTCATCTTACTTGATCTGTTATTCCTTAACATAATAAAGGCTATATATGACCCATGTCCAACATCATAGTCAACAGGGAAAAACTGAAAACTTTCCTCTATAATCAGGAACTAGACAAGGGTTCCCACTGTTACCATTTTATTCAAAATAGTCCTAGACATCATTGCCATCACAGAAAAGAAAGAGATACCAAAGGAATCCAAATTTGAAAGGATGCAGTTAAATTATCACTATTTTCAGATGATATGCTGATATGTCTAGAGGACCCCAGAAACTCTGCCAAGAAACTACTGGAAATCATCAATAAATCCAGTGAAGTAGAAGGCTACAAAATCAATACCCATAAATCTGTGGCATTTCTTTATGCAAAGGATGGGTCAGAAGAAATGAAACTGAAGGTAGTAATACCATTTACAATTGAACCCAAGAAGATCAAATACTTAGGAATAAATATAACAAAGAATGTAAAGGACCTTTTCAAGGAAAACTATAAGACACTGTTAAAAGAAATAGAGGATGACACAAAGAAATGGAAGAACATCCCCTGTTCATGGATTGGGAGAATAAATGTCATTAAAATGGCAATTATACTTAATGTAATTTGTAGATTTAATGCATTCCCTATTAAAATCCCAATGACATATCTCAAGAAAATTAAACAGAGAACTTTTTTTCAATTTTTTTGTGGAACTTTGAAAAAAACACTAATAGCAAAAACACCCCTAAGGAAAAAGAAGAAAAATGGAGGCATCAGAATATCTGACTTCTTTGACCTAGCACGTCATGATTGGGCCCTCCTCAATCGCTATGGAACAGGCCATGGCCGGTGCGCCGCTATGTTCCATCGCTGGGGAGCCAGAGACGACCCGAACTGCCCCTGCGACTACAGACAGACTATGACCCACATAGTCAACGACTGCCACCTCTCCAGATTCAAAGGAGGTCTCGAAACTTTACATCAGGCTCAACCTGACGCTGTTGACTGGCTACGGAAGAAGGGCAAACGCTAGAAGAAGACGACTACAAAGAGTCAATTCCTTAAAAAACTGAGAGAAAATCTAAGACAATCAGATAAAGAGAGGACTACAAAATTGGGTAAGGAACAAGAGATTGGTCCACTTAATAGTGGCTGGTTTGATCAATATCGCACCATCTGATCATCTAGGTCCCTAGTTAGGAATCCTAGATTCCCATACACATATGATGGGCCTAGACCTCTAAAGGGTCCCTCTTTCTCCACCACCACTTCTCACTTCCATAAGGAAAGGCATCTTGTGAGCCCTTTCAGGACCTTGTCTTCATCACAAAGAAATGACAGTAAAGATTGTTCCAGTCTCTGAAAAAGACTGGTACTGAAATGAGTGCAGCCTGCAATGTTCCTCAGATATGACTATGAGCTATAAACTCAGGCCAATAGGGACTTAAAGGTTATACAGGCTCTGGTGATATATATATATATAATGCCTTGGAGCAGGTGGATGGAGGTAAATAGTTAATTTTAGCAGAACAGGAATTACTCCCTGCCCTAATTGAACTGTTTAGCCCTTTACTCAGATACCATATTCTCAGACAGTATTCTTATCCAACCTCAGGTGAGCTACCAAAATCAAGCAAAACTACCATAGTTGTGTGTTCCCAGGGACATACCTAAAATGGTTTTCTTAGTTTTCTTCTAAATACCCTAAAATACCTAATCTCATCTGTTCTAATCCTACTTTTCAGTTCTTGTTCACTCACCATTTTGGCTCAACTTAGGCCATGCCACCTTCCAGACATCCATCCCAACTTCTCTGAGCAGAGAACATTACCAATGTGTCCTGGCCCCTCGCATCTCCAGAGCTCTGGTCTACTAGGTAGAGATAGAAATAGGCTGGGGGTATGGATTGACATGTCAATGCCCATGCTCAGCAGAGAAGCAATTACACAAGCCAGAACTCCTACCTTCTGCTCCCTCAAAACAACCTTGATCCATACTCCCAGCTGGAGAGAAGTGATAGAATGAAGGGCTCTGAACTCCAGCTCTATCAGCACACAGAGAGAAAGAAGGAAGAGAAAAGGGACATACGGAGGTAGTCATGTTGTCATGAGTGGCTTGGAGGGGAAGAGAGGTATGAATCAAAAAAGAAAGGGGCAACTATGTATAAATGTGGACAGACAGTTGTAGAGATGGTGGTTGGCCCATGTATACAACCTTAGGGGAACTGTGGTGGATTGCAGCAGGGAGACCGAAGATTCAGAACTCTTGGTGGTGGGAATGGTATGGATTCAAACCCCTATTGACATTAATTCTGTAATATAAAAATAAATAACTTTTTTAAAAAAATGAAATGCTTTTGAAAATGGATTTGGATCCCCCACCCCCATATAAAGCATAGGAGAACCCAGTGGTTATTCAGCAAAGCCTAGCGTTACTTTTTGGAATCCACTGAATCACATCACTTGTAAATAACTGCTTAAACTCTCTTCGTTCTTGAATTACGTAGAGCGGTGCATTGAAAACAAGTTGTTTACTTTAATTCAATATCCACAAAGGATCAAAACCACTAGGCATCCGTAAAACCTCATATTTTCTATGCATCTGGGTTTATATTGTACTTTCAGAAACCACAGAGTGGTTACCTGCCATTTCCTAACTAATCCCCAATTATAGAATTATAAGTTATTAAAAGCCCAGGCTAAACATGTCCTTCTCTTTAACAGTAGGAATCAAATTTTATTCCCTTGTGTTGACTCCTTAAACCCAGCCATAGCTGTTGTTACTGACTCTAGCCTTTAAACACACACTTTGCTGTCACTGGTCTTTTCATTGCATATTTACGCCTTTGGTTACAGAAGCCAATTTTATGTTTTGGCCTTTCTTTGTAATACAATTCTGAATATGTTCACTGAAGATTAATCCACCAGCTATTTTCTGTTCTCAGGGAAAAAAATGCAAATGCCAGTCTGTTAGCTCTCTGTGTAATTTTGGAAAAAAGAAAACTATGTAGGGAGAACTTTCAGAGCTTGTTGACTCCAAATTTCATGTCATTATTACTTTTTTATGTGTGCTATATACATTGCTTAAACTGGGAACTCTTGGATTACTTTTGGATTTCTTTTTAAAAAATCTTTTCCTCTTTTTCCTTCTCCTTTTCCCTGCCTCTCTTCTCCCTCTTCATTAAATCATTACCAGGGCTATTGCTAGGGCTCTGCCTGCATGATAATTCCACTACTTTTGGTGGCCATTGTTTTTCTTTCTTTTATGGTAAAGACAGAGAGAAGTTGAGAGAGAAGTGAGGAGAGAGAAAGAGAGAGAGAGATTCATTTGCAGACCTACTTCACACTGTGAAGCTTCCCCACTTGCAGGTGTGAACCCTGTTTCTTGAGCATGGCAATGTGTATGCTTTATTGAGTGTACCATTACCTGGCCCCTTTTTCTGTAAAGCAAACGTTGTCAGCATAAAAACCTGCATGTTTTAGTATGTACCTTCATTTTGTGAAAATCCTTCTTTTTCCACTGTCATGCACCAGGACCTGAAATTCCTCTACCTTCAACCCCCATACTTTACTTTGGTGCAATACACCAAACCCAATCCAAGTTCTATGTTGTGTTTCACTTTTCTATTCTTATTTCTCAATATTTTGTCCATGAGGGAGATTATTCCGTATTCATTCTTCTCTTTCTGATTTAGCTTGCTTAACATGAAAGCTTCAACGTCTATCCAAGATGAGGTAAAGAAGGTGAAGTCCCCATGTTTAGTAGCTGAGTGGCATTCCATTGTGTATACAACTTTCTTAGCCACTTTGTTGTTAGACATCTAGTTCCAGATTTTGGTTATTACAAATTGTGCTGTTATGAACATAGGTACACACAAATCTTGGATGAGTGTGTTTATTTCCTTAGGATATATCCTCCCATATATTAAAATTATCTTGATGGATTTGAGGATTGTTGTAGAAGTAATAGGAATATTACAAGGAATATGGAAAATAGGCAAGATTCACAAATATGTCAAAAACTGAGTACATGGATAAATACTGAAAAGATGAGAATGTGAGGTTAACTTCACTCTGTACGGCACCGTATTTCTCTACTTAACATTTAGCTGTGTTAGCTTGCTTAGCATTACATGGGGTCTTAGAAACAGCAAAGGAGGGGCCAGGCGGTGGAGCACCTGGTTAAGTGCATACACTACAGTGCACAATGACCCGGGTTCAAGCCCCTGGTCCCCACCTGCAGGGGGAAAGCTTCATGAGTGGCGAAGCAGAGCTGTGGTGTCTCTCTGTCTCTTTCCCTCTCTTTCTCAGTTTCTCTCTGTCTCTATCCAATAATAAATAAATAAATAAATATTTTTTAAAAATAAAATATGTTTAAAAAAAAGAAACAGCAAAGGTGAGCCACCATGGCTTCTGTATTAGAGGAACTTCGTCCTTTTACTCATGAGTATGTATAAAATAACCTGAAGTGGGTGCACTGGGTGGCAGCCGATAGCTTGAAAGCTTACCCAGTTGAACTTACACTATCAGCTCAGCTAAAGCCTCACTTTACATCTGCAAGTGGAAGAGGCAGTTCCACTAGCAATGAAGCAGTGCCTCAGCTGTCTCTCTTTCTCTCTCCATTTCTATTTCTCTCTGTTTCATCTACTAAAGAGAAAGGAAATTCAGCCCCCCCACCCCAACACAAGCACACACACACACACACACACACACACACACACACACACACACACAAAGGCTATTGGGAACAGTGGATTCATTGTGCAGGTACCAATTTCTAATGATATCCCTGGTATCAATAAAAGTAACCAAATAAAATAAAAATTAAAATAATAAAATACCAACTAACTTGTGCTACAGAACTATGTTTCAAAACACAGTCTATCTGACAAGGAGACTATGATAAATGCAGTGGGGAAAGAAAGACTTTAAATTCCTTATTTAGAAAATGTCCTATAACTTGTTAACACTGATTATTAATACTGATTGAACTGACTGAAATTTTATTCAAGCATTTACCTTGACTGAAATGCACTCTCCTTTGAGGTTAGCAGAAAGTTAGAACCCCACTTTAGGAAATGCTACCTCTTGAAGAGAATTTACCCCTCAGGAAAATAAGATATAAGTCATTTATGAACAATTCTTATCAATTCAATAGTTGGCCCAGTATTATTGGTATAATGTCTCTATAGATATATTGGGAATCTTTCATAGGATTTGGTGGACACCTTTCATTTGATGAACCCAGGATCAAAATTAGTACAATGCTGTTGATGCCAACTTACTTGTTTGATAGATTTTTTTTTCCCTTCTAGGGGTTTTGACCCCATTTCATATTTCATTGGCTAAAATTAATTTCAGCAGATAAGACAGGCATCTGTACCCCAGTCAGAAAGCTTGTACAGCTGTGAGAAAATGTGACAGAGTCCTAAATCTGACAGCTGTAAGGCACCCTGACAGTTGAAAATTAGGCGTTTTCATTTAGCAAACTTTATTTTCCATACTTACCATATGCTGGGCTTTGTGAAATATTTGGAAGAAAGTTGATGAGTAAGATGGAACTTCTTTCTCAAGACTTTTACAAGGCAAAATACTTTATAGAGGTTCAGCTCTGGGTTTTGGTTAATTTTGCCTATGGAATTAGTTATCATGCACTTAAATAACATTTTCACTCTGCTTAGTGAAATAAATCTTCAGATGTTTTTAGTATAAGTTTACATACTTGATATGTGTGTGTTCCTGCTCATGCAGCCAGAGTTCAAATTGAGCAAATGGACCCATGTCTCAGTTTTCTTCTTCCCTTTTTCTCCTCCTCCTCTTTCTACTCCTCCTGCTCCTTCTTTTCTTCTTCTTCTTCTTCTTCTCTTCTTCCTACTCCTCTTCTTATCCCCCTACTTCTCTTCTTCTCCTCCCCCTCCTCCTATTCCTTCTCTTTCTTTCTTTCTTTCTTTCTTTCTCCCTTCCTTCCTTCCTTCCTTCCTCCCCTTTGTTTTGTAGAAACAGACACAAAGGTAAAGAAACCATAGCAATGAAGCTTCCTTAAATGTGGTGCATAAAGGGCTTGAGCCTGGGTTATACATATAGCAAATTAGCACACTACCACAGTGAGCTATTTTGTTGGCTCATTTTTCTGATCTAATAATGTCTATATATTTAATTTTAGTCACTTACCTTCACTTTTTTATTTCTTTATTGGGAAATTAATGTTTTATATTCAACAGTAAATACAATAGTTCGTACATGCATAACATTTCCCAGTTTTCCGTAGAACAATACAACCCCAACTAGGTCCTCTGTCATCCTTTTTGGACCTGTATTCTCCCCCTCCCACCCCAGAGTCTTTTACTTTGATGCAATAGGCCAATTCCAGTGCCTTCACTGGAATTCATACTTTTCTCAATTTGTAAAATGTACAGATGGTACAGGATTTATATTTTCATTTTAATGTAAGAATCTAGGCTTCTTAATTTCACTAAAGGCATAACTTCTAGAAAATTAAACGTCTTCAGAACATGAATTTTTATTTGGGTAGCATTTTTAATGTGATCAATTTGAACAAATATTTGTGACTCCAGAAAGTAATTCTAATGTAAGGGTGTGGGTATCTCTAAAATGTATTGTAATGCTTGAGACTCTGTGCATGACCACAGCAACATTAGCTACTTATTTGCAGTAATAAGCATAAGTGTACGATTTCAGTACTTAGGCTCATACCCTGAAGTATTTTTAGTTTCCCAGCCAGCATCTTATCTGTTTAAGTGTCTTAATTACATCCTTGAAGTAATCACAATTACTTAACCTTTTTCCTCAAAGTTCAGGGAAAAAAATAATAAAGCAATTACCCCTTGTGTTAAATGAACCTTTTAAAAAGCTTCAAACACTAAGGTATTGCACTCAATCATTTTTAACAAAGTAAATAATCACAACTCTTGGTGAATATCATAACAATAACGCTGATCTTTTGTCTATTTTCAATAAAAGTAATTAAATTTAAGATGTCATAACTCTGGATTAAATGAACACACTATTTTTGTGTATATAAACATATAATACTAAGCTGGCTTGTGGAATTAAATGTAAGTTTAAATTCTAATTTATGAAAATGAAAGAATAAAAACATTTCAGTTATTTCACTATTTTAATAAAGAAGTAAATCTCTTACCAACCAGCAACTCTCTGTGTGTAGCTAAAGTTATGTGCACAAAATATAAGTATGCTCTTGCAATCATCCACTCATAAGTATTTTACACAAATGAACTCACTTTGCATTCAGAACTCATCACTGATCACTGTTTCTGATCACTGTTTCATTAGTCATATATATTTCATCAAAGGCAGAATTCAAATTTCCTTGTTCAGATTCATGAACAGCTTAGATTCAAACCCACCTAGTCAAATGCATAACCTACCTACTGATATAATGTGTGTGTGTGTGTGTGTGTGTGTGTCCAACACAAATATGCAACAATATGGTATATAGTCAGTCTTCCATAATTGTTTCTGTTATATAATGAAATATGTAGTTATGTCTATAATAATTTGAGAAGGAATATCTGTGTAAATAATTCATGTATCTACTGTTTGTATTAACTCTATAAGTCAATGTGGAACATCTTTGAACTCTCTATGTTTACTTATTGAGTCATTGAAACAAGCATATAGTGATAGATTTCTGATGAGTATGTATGAATGAATGCCAGAAAGTAATACTAGGTCTAGGTGATTCTAAGTACCCTTTTGATCAGTGGCAGAGGATTTTCATCAGTTTTAATTAAATGCTCTCTCTCTCTCTCTCTCTCTCTCTCTCTCTCTCATTTCCTTTTTGTGTTCTGGGCAGTGGCACAGCTGGTTGAGGGAACATGTTACCGTGTTTAAAGACCAGGATTAGAGCTCCAGCTTTCCACCTGCTTCACAACTGGTGAAACAGGTATACATGTGTCTATTTCTCTCCCTATCTCCCTCATTGGTCTCAGTTTCTCTGTGTCTTAGCAAATAAAATAGAATAAAATTACAAAAAGGAAAAAAAATTCACTGGAAGTGGTGGATTCAGTGTTGGCACTGAACCCTGGTAAAAAATAAAATAGAGAGGAAGGAAGGAAGGATGGAAGGAAGGACAGAAGGAAGGAAGAAAGAGAAAAGAAGAAAGGAAGGAAAGAAGGAAGGAAGGAAGGAAGGAAGGAAGGAAGGAAGGAAGGAAGAAAGGAAGGAAGAAAGAGAGAATGAGATAAATAATTGATCTATTTTAATGAGAAGCAAAGAGATACAGAGAGAGACTCACTACTGAGTTCTGGCTTACAGTGGTGCTGGAGTTTGAACCTGGGACCTCAGAGTATCATGGATGAAAGTGTTTTGCATACCCATTATTATAGAATTAACAATGAAAATAGATACTATTGAAAGAATGTTACAGCTTTTAAGTTAAATGGCTATAACAATGAAGCTGGCAATTATCTGATTATTTATACAATTAAAATATTTTTAACATAGAGAGATTAACTTAATAAAGTGTTCAGGCAAGATTTGTATGAGTAATATACAATAGGTCTGAGTTATATTTTTATAAATAAAGGAAGATAGAGTACAATAAAGTAACTAGTTTTATATTTATATTTATTATTTTAAACCATTGTTATAAATAATACACAAAGTATCTGAAAATAAAGAATATTTACAATATAAGTTGTTGTGCTGAAATGAAGGTACAAAAAATTTTAGGAAATAAATTTGTAACATATGTATCTTTGTCTCATTTCTCAACTGTTGTCTTCACCTCTGCTTACCCTGAGGTCCTTTGTATATTTACTTACTATTATGTTTTTGTGCTGTTGTCCTGTTTTTGCAATTAAGAATTTTATGAAATAATAATAGTAATATATTAGTATATTATTAATAATATAAATACTATTAATCTATTAACAATATTATTAACAATGGTATTATTTTATATCACCTCAATTTGAATATATCTATTATTCTCAATTTCATCATTTCTGTAGTTTCTTTCCTTACATATAGCTACTAGCTTAAAGAAATATCTTCTAATTTCTAACTTTTATTTGTGCAAACTCCCCAAATAATTTTCCAATTGCCACTCTGTGTTTCTTCACTTTTTCCCAACACAGAGGAATGATTTTTTTCTCCTGAAACAGTAAAGCAATCATACTTACCAGAATTGATACTTCCATTGATAACATGTTAATGTTATTTTAAATTAAGAATAAGTGGCATATAGCATATTTTTTTTCAGATACATAGCACAGTGATTCAATATTTGTATTTTGACAGAATGTTCACTACACAGGTGTAATTAATATTGTAATCATGCACAGTACATCTTTTATTCATTATTGTTTGGAGATAGAAGATGATTGATTTTTCATAATTAGACATTGAAATACACAATTCAATGGCTATATATTTTTTTGTAAATAATAATATCTATAACCCATCACACCACACATTGTCGGACTCTTCTGTGGGGAGGCCTCCTCTGGGCAAAAACTTTAGGGCTTACCCACTCTGTTGCACACCAGATGCGGGGTAGGGGTACAGATAAAATGTTCCAGGGTAGCAGGGGTGAGCGACTGGATCTTTCTCTATGTAGCAAGAGGTGCTACCAGAGATCAACAGGGGGATGTTTCGTGCACAAAATCCATTTATTGAACAGCAAAGCAGGGCTTATAAGGGGTCACCGAGGAAATGACATGTGTCTACCGTATATGGTAGGGAGGCAAAGGGTCAGTGTCAGGACTTTTCCAGTAATTGTTGAGCAAGAGGTTTAATTGGTTAAAGGAAGGAGAAAGCAAGGTTATCAGTAACCAGCAGCCAGAGCGGGTTCCTGAGGGCAGAGAGAAGACAGATCAGATATGATCAAAGGAATGAAATGGGTGGGGAAGTAGGGAGGGGACTTTCAGGCAAAGCAGTGATTATGTAGATAATAAGGGAGTGGGATATTGTGAGGCAGGGAGGCTGATAAAAGGAACTTTTCCCTCGTGGTTGTTTTCTTCCATGCTCGATCTCAAGTAGAGAGAGACTGACAGGAAATATCATGCCATCCAGACTCCCACTTTTAAATAGGAGGTCCCACACCATGCTCAACCATATCCTCATAAATTCCCTACAACCCATGTTTCACCAAATGCTGTAGGCGTATTCTGTGGTACAAATTTCCTAAAAAGTTGATGATAAGTGATGTTTAGGTAATGTAAATACTTTGTGCATCATGAATATTCATACTTCTGTCTTTTAAAGGTAACTATGGACTTGTTGAATATAGGGACTATATTTTATTCACTTTTATAGCCATGGTGTATATACCTAAGATTGGACACAACATATATTAAGCACTGAATCATTGAAAAATGGATCACATATATAGTGTATACATATAAATCTGTTAAAAACTTATCAAGCAGTTAAATAATGAAAGGTGGAAGACTATGTTTATTTATATTAGATTGTCTGATTACTAACCAGCAAAACATTTTTTCCTCAAAGAAAAAAGTGAGTTTTCAAATGTAGTTTGTAAAAAAATTAACCAAAGTGTATTGTATAAAAAGAACAATCTAGTTAGAGAACATATTTAAACAACATTTTTTCTGACTCTTGTAGGTGTTCAAAGAATATTGGTAATATAATTATGCAGACATAATTTTTATTCCTCTATTCTGATATATCATAAGCTTTTACATCTCTAATAAGATCCTTAATCACAGACTGTACTTAATAGCACTCATTTGCATACTAATCTCTAATGACATTATCAAATACACCAAACCATTTATAGAATGCAATATTTGAATGGTTGTCAACAATAAAGAGGTCATCAAAAAGCAACCTTACTAAAATTATTTTGATTTTGTTAAATCATTAGAATTCATCAAATTTTCATATAAGATCATCCACTATACATGTCAAATTAACCCAAATACACTTTTCTATCCCTTGGTTACCAGATACAGAATAATTCAGAAATACATAGTGTAAGTGTATTTCAGTAAATTCAGTCTTATCTCTCTTTTAAGTATTAATAATTTATACATCTGAAAAAAATGAATACAGTCAATATCCAGTTGTCATAAAAGTTACTATTTCCCTTTGTTAATTAAACATACTAAAACTTTCAATTAGTAACAATACAAATTAAAAACATAATGTGGCAAAGGAGAAATCATCATTTTTAGATGTCTATGCAAGGAAATAACAGGCTGTTCTCAAGTGTCAATAACTGTCCTCTAAACCATTATTTCCCCAAATGAATGTGATATATATATATATATATATATATATATCCTCATGTAGATATCAAAAACAGCAAAGATTACTTGAAACTAATAATATCATATAAATAAATGTGCTTATGAGAAAATCATATTCAACAGTCATCAATTTATACAAAAAATGATTTGGTTATTTTCTTGACTATATAAATATTTATGCTTTGCATCTATAGAATTCAGTAGTTATTCATTTGATTTACAGGATCTGGGCTGAATTATTTTAATGTGCTTTATTTCTGCTATAGTTTTTTTTTTTTTATGTTTCCATTCTCAAAGAGCTGAGGACAAGTCCCAGGGTTCAAGTAACTGTTCCTCACCCACAGGGGGAAGCTTCAGGATTGGTGAGGCAGGTCTGCAGGTATCTTCCTTTCTCACTCTTTTGCTATCTTCCTCTTCCCTCTCAGTTTCTGTCCATCCTATCAGATATAAAAGAAGAGAAAAGAAAAGGAAAGAAAAGAAGAGAAGAGAAGAGAAGAGAAAAGAAAAGAAGAGAAAAGAAAAGAAAAGAAAAGACATATGCCAGGAGTGGTAGATTTGCCAAGTAGACACTGAGCCCCAGTTATAACCTTTGTAGCAATAAAATAATTGAAAAATAGATTTTATTTATTGGGTGCTTTTTATACTCTTTATTTTATTTTATTTTATTATTTTTACTTATGTGGATAGAGACAGCCAGAAACTGAGAAGGAAGTGGGAGACAGAGAGGCAAGAGACAGAGTGAGCGCCGGAAATTCTACTTCACCATTCGCAAAGTATTCCCTCTGTATGTGGAACCAGACTTAAAACCGGGTCCTTGCACATTGTAACATGTGCACTCAACCAAGTGCACCATCCCCTGGCTCCCATTTCTATGTATTTTCAACTTGAAAGAATAAATCAAACATAATACAAATGTGTTTGAAACCAATAAAAATTCAAATTGCCATACATCCTGGAAACAAAAAACAAAAAAGGGGCCAGGCAGTGACACACCTGGTTAAGAAATCACAGAGTGTACAGGGACCCAGGTTCATGCTGCTGGTCCCCTGAAAGCTCCCCATGAAAGCTCCATGAGTGGTAAAGTAGGGCTGCAGGTGTCTCTCTCCCTCTCTATCACCTCCTACCTGTTGGTATGCTTCTAATTCTGCTTCTAAAACCCCTTCTATTTCATTGGTTTAATCCCCCCTGCTTAACACTGTATTCTATTTACATAACCACTGTTAACTAAGCACCACCCTGCCTGCAGGGCATTGGTTTAATCCCCACTGGTTCAGGATGTCTTTTTGCTCCGCCCCCTCTCGTAGTCACCCTGATTTGCACCAGTCTCTTTTCACTCCACTCTCTCTACGTCACATCCTGTTTCCACCCTACTTGGCAAGTATATATATATAAGGACAGGACTGTGATTATATATAGTTTTAGATGGCCTAGATTGTGCTGTGTTCCACATGATTAAAAAGATACTGCTTCCCAGCTCAGCCATAAGTCCCTGGTTGTCTGTCTCCCACCCGCAAAGCTAGCCTGGCACTACCCTCTAAATTTCTCTCTGTCTCTATCCAATAATAAATAAAAATATTTTATAAATAGACAAAAACAGAGGGATCGTCTTGCCTGAGTTCAGAGTACGCAAAGCCACTTTAATCAAAAGAGTATATACTACTGAATTAAAAATACACATCAAAGTTTAACATGTACAGCTTGCTGAGTTTTTTTTTTTTCCTCCAGTGTTATCGCCAGGGCTGGGTGCCTGCACTACGAATCCACTGCTCTGGAGGCTACTTTTCCCCATTTTTTGTTCTTGTTGTTGCCTTTGTTGTTGTTGTTGATATTGTTATTGTTTTTATTGCTACTATTGTTGTTGTTGGATAGGGCAGAGAGAAATTGAAAGAGGATGGGGAAGACAGAGAGGAGGAGAGAAAGATAGACACTTGCAGACCTGCTTCACCACTTGTGAAGCAACCCCTCTAGAGGTGGAGAGCCAGGGTCTCAAACCCAGATCCTTATGCTGGTCTTTGCACTTCGCACCATGTGCACTTAACTCAGTGTGCACTGCTCTGCCCCCTCTGAGATTATTTTTCAGGTACACTTTCAGTAAAAATATTCTAAAATAAACCACTGACATAAAATATCAATGAAATAGAATAAGAACCCAGAAGCAGGGTTTTAAATAGATTGATAAGTAATTGTATAAAAGATACTCAAAACACGAGGTGAAGAAAGTAGTATCTTGGGACTAGATTGTGGTCAACTGGTTAGGCACACACAGTATAGACACAAGGACCAGAGCAAGAATCCAAGTTTGAGCCCTTGGCTCTCCACCTGCAGGGAGAGAAGGCTCTTTTGTCTCCCTACCTACCCCTTCTCACTCACTTTCTTTCTGTTATATCTAATACAATGGAAAAATAATAGCTTCCAGGAACAGTGGATTCACAGTGCTGGCATCGAGTCCCAGTAAATCCTGGAGGTAATGAATAAATAAATACCACATGGTGCAAAGCTCAAGGACAGACATAAATATCCTGTTTCGAGCCCTCGCACCCCACCTGCAGGAGAGTCACTTCACAGGCGGTGAAGCAGGTGTGCAGGTGTCTTTCTCTCCCCCTCTGTGTTCCCCTCCTCTCTCAGTTTCTCTCTGTCCTATCCAACAATGACGACGACATCAACAATAATAACTACAACAACAATAAAAACAAGAGCAACAAAAATAAATATTAAAATAATAATAATAAGAAGAAGAATTTTAAAAATAAATAACTAAATACAATTAAGAAAGTAGTTTATTTAAACAGTAGTGGTCAAAATGGATAATAACATTCAAATAAATGAAAGTGAATCATTATTTTATGTCATGTATAAAAGTTATCTCAAAAACGGATAAAGATTTGGCAGTTAAACTAGAAACCGTGCAATACATGAAAGAAGTCATAGACAGAATTGTGTGTTGCAGGGTTATCTTTTAGGAGTTGACTCAAATAGCAAGGGCATAAAAAGCAAAAATTAAACAAACCGACTGTTTTTCACAGGTGTGGATGCTGTCATTCAAATGAAGTAACAGTGACCTGAAGGGGGCACAGAAGTGGGAAGTGTACTGGATATATTACTTCAATTTAAGAAATAAGACAAATTTTCCTGAGAACCGTGAATATTTTCAAAGGGGCTTTTTTTAGGTAGGTATGAGGTCATTGTAGAAATCTGGTCTTAAAGTGCTTTAAGACAATCTAGAGCTTGGTCATTTTTTAGTGCAGAAATTTGCAGTTATATGCTGAGAGTTCTGAAGTTCTCAGTTCCCAACTACTTTGAATACTATAGCCAGTAAAGATTTTTCCTGACACTTTGTGGTTCAAGATGCTGAAATCTGTCAAGTAGGCATGCTAAATAATTTTTTTTAGTTCTAAAATATGTCCATTCTTTCTCCAATCCCACATGTCCTCAAAATATTTGCTGTTACTAAATTGCTTTGTTTTATGTTAGCCAGTGATATTTATCCTTAAATAGGATGTTTGATGTTCATGACTAAAAATAAATTAATTGATTTATAAAAACTATCAAGGGTCAATAGAGAACAACTTATGTCACTGAAAAATGAGAGTATTTTAGTATGGAGGTTTAATAATGAAACAAGAACTAGCTTCAGATATAAAGATGAGCTAAATGCCTAGTTTGGTTAATTTGTTTAAATTTTTAGCAATATATATATATGTATATATTGAGGAGTACTTATCCCAACATTGTTATAAATAAACATGAAATAGTATTGCAATTTTATATCAAACCTAGTTTGGGGCAGATTCTTTCTTAATTATGTAGCTCGTAATCTTGTTCCAGAAAAAGATTAGCGATCATGTTAATATCCTGAAGCAAGAATAAACTCTTTGTTCAGTGTGCATATTGCACAGATGTGGTGCATGTTGCTTAAATGCATTCTGGAAGGGGCCAGGCTGGTTAACTGAACATTATTACCATGTACAAGGACTGAGGTTCCAACTCTGCCCCCCCACACCCCCCCCCACAGAGGAAAAGCTTCAAAAAACTGTAAAGCAGTACTTCAGATGTCTCTTCTCTTCCCTTCTCTTCTCTTCTCTTCTCTTCTCTTCTCTTCTCTTCTCTTCTCTTCTCTTCTCTTCTCTTCTCTTCTCTTCTCTTCTCTTCTCTTCTCTCTTCCCCTCCCCCCTTCCCTTCCCTTCCCCTCTCCCTCCTCTCCTCTCCCCTCCCCTCCCTTCCCCTCCCTTCCCCTCCCCTCTCCTCTCCTCTCCTCTCCTCTCCTCTCCTCTCTCTCTCTAACTCCCCTTGCTCCTCAATTTTTCTCTATTCTATAAAATAGAAAATATAAAGTTTATTTTTAAAGGAGGGATTCATTCTGGCTTTTTGTTTTATTTTTTTATAAATATAGACCATCTAAATCTAGTGTGTTACTTAAAAAATAATTTAACAGTTAACTTTCTCATTATACTTGATACATTTTAAGTGAAAAAGTGGTTCTCTGTTCTTAAAAATGGATAATGCCATCACAAATGTCAATACTGAGGGACTTTTACCTGTTAAGTATTGAAACTTTGTCTAGAGCCTAGATCAAGACACCAGAAGTTCAGGAGTAACACTGCTGGGGATTTCCATCCAGCAATTTGTTGTCAAAAACATTGATGTGAGGCCCCGAATGACTCAGAAAATGCTTGTTGCAGTGACAAGAGCAACAAAGCACTCATTTCCAATTACCAAGGGGCTTTAAAGTGTAAACTGTATTCCTCTCTGTCAGCTGCTCAGAAACCTGGAAAAGTAAACCAGCCACATTTCAACACTAGATTGTTCAACATAGTTGTACGTGTTTTTGTAGCATCCAAGCCAGTGTACATTTGGTGAAGAACATGTTAATGTGAAACATTGAAGTTATTGTTTCCTGTGTGATGGAATTTGCTTAAAATAATAACATTATCTTTCTTTGATATTGTATAAGCATGACTCCCCCAAAGAGTTTAAAAGATTGTTATATTATTATAAAAACACATTAATAGAAATATTGTCAGTAGAGATCAAGCAGTTTTTTTTAATTACTTATTGAAATATGACACACCTTAAGTGTACTTTTTTTTAGATTGTCATCAGGGCTATCGTGGGGGGCTTGGTGTGCACATGACAAATGGTGACTTCCTTTGCTCTTTCTTTCTATCTCCCTCCTCTCTCTATCTCTCTCCCCTTCCCTTCCTTTCTTTCTTTCTTTCTTTCTTTCTTTCTTTCTTTCTTTCTTTCTTTCTTTCTTTCTTTATTCCTTCCTTCCTTCCTTCCTTCCTTTCTTTCTTTCTTTCTTTCTTTCTTTCTTTCTTTCTTTCTTTCTTCCTTTCTTTCTTCTTTTTAATAGAGGCAGAGAAATAGAGTGGGGAGGGGAATGGACTAGAAGACAGGAAGAGAGACACCTGCAGCTTGACCATAAGTGAAGTTTCCCTCTACAGATAAGAACCTAAGGTTTGTACTCAGGTCCTATGCATGATAACATTTGTGCCCTGTTAGTTGAATTACTTCCTGTTCCCTAAATATACTTTCATTGGATATTCTGAAAATTAATTCTGCTCTCAGATTTCATTTTTATGAAGGATATCAGTGTTGTGATGCCTCGCCCCCTTCTGTATCTATCTACCATCTTTCTTTCTTTCTTTCTGTCTGTCTGTCTGTCTGTCTGTCTATCTATCTACAATCTATCCTCTATCTAGTTGCCATCATGGTTATAACTGGAGCTCAGTGCTGGCACTATGAATCCATCCCTAGGGAGTGGTGACTCCAACCAGAGTGCGCCACTGCCAGGCTCCTCCCTCTTTCTGTATCTCTGTCAAACAATTAAGACTACTCACAATGAAGAAATCAAAAAAGTTTACCCATAATGTTGAAATCAGACACTTGCAAGGTCCCAGTAATGAAAAAAAAAATGCTTTCCATTATTAATCTTAATAGTTTTCACATTGTGAAATGAAAGCATATTTTATATATGATTTATTCCTTTTTAATTTATTAAGGTATGTTTTCTATCTCAAAATGCTGTCTTTCCTGGTGTTCCATATTATCTTTTAAAATTCTGTTTCATTTCATTGACAGACAGCTTAAATAGCTGAACAAAAGAACTATGTTTTGTCATTGTCAGGGCTTCACCATGCTGGATCAACTGTTTTTCAGAAAGAAAGAGACAGAAGAGGACGATATCATAGCACTCAGGGCCCCAACCTACCCCCACCCCCATACATTCATGGACTTTGTTGAATCTGAGTTGTGGATGATGCAAGAAAGACTCAATTTTCTATTGATGTGTCAAAAAATCATTCCCATTTAAAGCCTTTTGTAAAAAAAATAAATTTACACTAGTAACTATGATGTTCATATCTTCTGTTTATTAAACATTTTAATTTCTTTATTAACTTTTCCTGATTTATCTAATTATACTTTATGCCACAGCACTACCTATAGGAAAAAGGCAAAACTGTTGGTTACTTTTTGCTCAGATGTGTATAAACAAAATAACAGTGCATTGAGATGATTCCATGTTGTTAGCATACTAACTATACTTTCTGCAAAAAGAAGTTGTAATTTTTCTAGAGGCTACAATATACATTTCAGACTGTCTAAATTCACCTTCAAAAGTATGATGTTGGAAGTCGGGTGGTAGCGCAGCAGGTTAAGCGCACGTGGCATAAAGCTCAAGGACCGGCATAAGGATCCTGGTTCAAGCCCCTGGCTCCCCATCTACGGGGGAGTCGCTTCACAGAAGATGAAGCAGGTCTGCAGGTGTCTTTCTCTCCCCCTGTCTGTCTTCCCCTACTCTCTCCATTTCTCTCTGTCCTATCCAACAAAAATGACGTAAATAACAACAACAATAACTATAACAATAAAACAACAAGGGCAACAAAAGGGAATAAATTAATAAATAAATATTTTTTAAGTATGATGTTTTACATAATGCATGTAATTAATAACTGTATTTCCAGTTCTTTCCCATTGTGGTTGTAGCTTTATCTATATTTATTTCATTCCATTACTATGATCACCAGTACATAATTGCTATTACTGCTTCAAACATTTATTTCAAAGTTATTGAGAATTAATATATTTACATTTTACTGTGTTCCCTTGTACTCTTCTATTCATTATGTAAACTCAAATGGTTGACATAATATGTGATATCTCATGAAGAAATATTATTAACATTATTTGAGTGGTAAATTTGTAGAAAGTATAGTTGTCAATACTTACATGTCAGATAAAATATTTATTATATCACTTTTAAAGTATAATATTGCTAGATTTAAATTATAAATGGTTTCTCCTTTAACTATTTTAATATTTCATTGTTATTTTGTTTATACACATCTGAGCAAGAAATACCCTAATATGTTTGCCTTTTTTCCTATAGATAGTGCTGTGGCATACATTAATAATTATATACATTTTGGGCCTGACTGGACTCAATATTACAAAACAGCATAAGTGAGCCAGAAACTTAGCACACAGCCAGAACCTCTGAGGCCAAGACAGGATTAAAATCCTTGTTGCAATTCCCTGTGATCAAGAGGTTTGACAAGGCCCAATGAAGTGATAATAAATGAATCAATAGCCCTGATAAAAAAATTCTAAACCTCTAAATTCTAAACCTCTTGGCTCCCACTAAGTAATTAAAATAACACAAGGGGAAAAATGGGCTTTTGAATAACTCTAAAGAATTTAGTCTCCAAGTAAATAGCTTACTTGGAGAGTGTGCTGCTTTGTCATACACATGACCCAAGGTAGAGTCTGCTCCACCCTCCCACACAACTCTGTTGAAAGATTTCTCAGTACCATGGTCTTTCACTCTTTCTTTCTTTCTCCCCCTGTTTCTCTGCTTCTATCAAAGGAGAGAGAGAAAGAAAGGAATTTAGCTCTGATGGTTATAGGTGTAAATGTTCATTCTCCCCAATATCTAGTAGGAAGCCAATTATTTCTTTGTTGGCTTGTCACACTTGGTAAAATTCTAGTAAACGTACACTTCCCTGTAAACCTGTTAGTTTTCCATTTTCTCATTTATCCATATTTTACACTTTTTGTTTGTTTTTATTTTTATTTTACCCTTTTCTGCTCAGATCTGGTTTGTGGTAGCACTCAGAAATTTCAAGAAAACTTGGAATCTCTGGTGCCTCAGGCATGAAAGTGCAATATTGCTAAAAGTTACTAACAGCCAGTAGATGTGAGGAAAAAAAAAAAAGTTCTTCCTTGAAGTCTTCAGAAGGATGAAGGATCATTTGCTTACAAATTAGATTTCCATTTCCGTCCTCCAGAACAGTGAGAGGTTAAAGATATGTTGTTTTCAGAATGTTTAGACAGCCCACAGAAAATGAATGTGATATCAATACTTCATTTATACATTCATGTAGACATGAATCATGGCTACTTTATAAAAGAATGGCAGAATTGGCTAATCATTGTAGAGACTGTCCAGGCTACAAAGTCAACAAAATATGTTTCCTCACTCCTCCAAGGTGTTATTGTTTAGAGTTTACCATTATTATGATAGATCACCCAGATATGGGATAACCATTCCTTAAGCATAATGAAACCACTAAAGGAACAAATTGTGTGCGCACGAGATATGGAGAACAGATCGAAGAGTTAGGGGAGAAGCTACTAGCATCAGTGTCTCACAAACAGTAATCCTGAAATGTGCTTCTGCAGTAAGAAAATTAGCTCCGGATCAATGAACTCCATGTATTTACTTAGCGTAATTCCTTTTTTTACAGCTAGAAATCCTTGTCTAAAGCACCACACAGACATGAAAAATGTTCCTCTGTGACCTGTGTTGAAATTAAAAAAAAAAAAAAAGTTAAGATTTAAAAACAAAATACTGATAAAAAGTAACTGCAAGAAGTCCAACTTAAGCCTTTCTGTTCAAGATTCTTCTTCTTGACTCACGTCATTTCTAATCATTTCATTGAGGCCTGGCAGACACAGAGCAGATGCTGAAATGTAATATCAATTACCTGAAGAATGAAACACTGGTGGTATTTGCCTTAGGCTCTTACTCTAGAACTGACCAGCCATTGGAAATGTAATGGAGATGGGCAGATTGCCAAGCCTGGGGAGGACCCCAAGCCTCTTCCGAATGGTTGAGTGCCCAGAGCGATTATCCACTTTTTAATATAAGCAGTGTGACAGGGAGCAGAGTTTCCAGGTGCTTGTTTCTGTCTTTACTTTCCTGCAGTGAATGTAACTAGCAAATGCAATGAACTGCTGTTATTTATAAATATTTTCACTCTGGCCCATCTGATAGAATGTACATATTACAGTGTACAGGGACCCAGGTTCAAACCCTTGGTTCCCCCCATCTACAAGGGGACACTTCACAAGGAGTGAAATAGTGTTGAAATTATCTCTCTCTCTCTCCCCTCTTTCTTCCTTTTCTCTCTCAATTTCTGTATCTATGCAAAATTAGTAAATAAAATTAAAAGACAAATTCTAATAAAAATCTTGAAGAATAGTAACAGTGGAAAGAAAAATGTTTCCAAAATTGACTATTACTGTGAACCAGTTTTCCAGGAATCTGTAATTCCTCCACATTTTCAGATATTATAAAACAAAGTTCAGATATTAAGAACTATTTTTATACACAATTGTAGAAAGGTGAGACACATGCAAATCTGTCAGTATAGGAATAATTATTCTGGAGAAAAATACATAAATTTATTTAGGGATGTATATATATATATATATATATATATATAATATATTCCCAGATAATTTAAAACAAAGATAGAAATTTAGAAATTTTCTGAATTTCCTCTAAAGAAATTTAGAAATCTCTCTTTCACTGAAAAGAGAATGCACAAGGGGGCCAGGTGGTGGTGCATCTGGTTAAGTACACATGTTACAATGTGCAAGGACCCAGATTCAAGTCCCCAATCCCCACCTGCAGGAGGAAAGCTTCACGAGTAGTGAAGGTGTCTTTTTGTCTCCCTGCCTCTCTATCCCTCCTCTCTCTTGATTTCTGGCTGTCTCTATCCAATAAATAAATAAAGATAACAAAAAAAATTTAAAAGGAAATGCAAAAGTGCAGAGGAATTTATCAGTAACACCAGTGTAAATTCATAATCTACAAAATCTGAGATCTCTCCCCATTATTATTATTAATTATTACTATTATTTTGGCACTTTTCTCCTTTACAATGTGTTCAGTTACCTTTTCCTATCATGATGCACTACGGATGATTACTGCATACTACAAGACTATCCTAGCTTGAATGCAAATGTCTTATCTTCTATTAGGTACACAGCTTCTGCTAAACAGTAGAAAATTCTTATCCTTTACAGTACTTTATTTGTTAAGCTATATCTGCTTTAGTTGTTGTTACCAGGGCTTCCTACTCAGGATGAATTTTTATTTTATTTTATTTTATTTGACAAAGAGAGAGAGAAAGAAGCAGAATGACAGAGAAACTGAAGAAGAGACAGAGAACGGTACCAAAACTTGAAATATGTTGAAGACTGAGCTTGAATAGAGACCTGCAGGTGTGACAAACAGAGGTGTGTGAACTGAGCTGAGCTATCTTTCTGGCCCTGTATCACTAAACTATAACTAAGGCATAGTGCATATTCATAAACCAACTGAAGGAAATTTCAGAAATTAGAAATATATATACAAATGTTAAATAACAAATGATTCAAAACAATTTTTCTTTTCTTTATTGGAGGGTTTAATGATTTATAGTCAACAGTAAAATAACAGTAGTTTGTACATGTGTAACATTTCTTAGTTTTCCACATAACAATTCAACCTCCTCTAGTTCCTCCTCTGCCATCATGTTCCAGGACCTGAACCCACCCCCTGACCCCAGAGTCTTTTACTTTGGTGTAACACACTAACTCCTGTCCAAGGTTTGCTCTCTCTCTCTCTCTCTCTCTCTCTCTATATATATATATATATATATATATATATATATATTTATATGTGTGTGTATGTATGTATGTATATGTGTATGTGTATATATGTATATGTATATGCATATATATATTCAAAGATAATTGACAGTTTTTGTTTATTATATCATTTTCTTATTATTTTTTTATTTTCCATACCTTATACATTTTGTTTTATAAATGCAAATTCCATAAGGTCCTACATGAAGTCTATTTTAAGAGAGGGTTATTATTCAACAGTTATACTGTTGCTTATTTTTAATATTCATTACTTATCTGGATCTCATTTGACAATTTTGAAATACTAGCTTTATAGTCCACTGTCAGACTTTGCAGATTATAAATCCTGATGCATGCTTTACTCTGAAGATATTTCAGGGAGGGTTTTGCAATCTCATAAGGGAAAATGATGCTGCATAGTAGCTAATGTTTAGCCTGACTTCATTTTTTGCCTACATGATAAAGATTTATTAACTTGACTTGGATTCTGAAGATTTCAATTAAGATGTATCTCCTTGTTGACAATTTTCTGTAATTTTATCCATAGAGACTGGACAAAATTTCTTTATATTTGTGTATTTTTTCTGGATTTTTTGTTTGGTTTTTATTTTTAAGGAGGAGGAGGAGAGAGACTGAGACAGAGAAAGATGGTAGAAAGATGATAGATAGATGATAGGTAGATAGAAAGAAAATAGATGTTATCATTCTCAAAATGTTTTCTTCACTTTACAAAATCCATTTTTCTCTCTTTCAGTCATTGTTTTCAACATTTATTTAGTCTCTGAGTTGCTTCCCAGTGGGCCAATTTCTGTGATAATGTCTCTTTCCCTGAACACTGTCATTTCTTATTTTATCTCTTTATTTTACCATGAGCTTCAAATGTTAAGCATTGCAACATTTGTCTTTCATCGAGTTACATAATATATAGCAACCTCTTTAGTCACACTTTTTATTTTTCTTAGTTTACTTGCAATTTCTTTGGGAAGAGGTGTAATTGAGCCTCTTTTATATGAGATGTTTCCTGATTCTTTCATTCTGGTTTCTTAAGTATATTATTCCATGATGCCAGGAGAGACTCTGGGAGGTCTCTTGAGCCAACTAGAACTGCTTTTCAAATTATGCTAAATCTTCCATTTGGAAAATGAATCTTCTGATGCTCTTTGAGTTCAAGAGTTCACAGTGTTTCTTCTTCATGTCTTACTATAACAAAAATTTATGTAAATTACTTTTGATAATACTTGTAGTTTAGGATTTAATGATATTTAGATTAATCTTTTTATTATGTGATTGTTGAGGTAATATTCAGAGTATAAGCTTCTTTCTGCCTTTCTAGAATATTGTAGATGTGACTACACAAAACAGCTTTATTATTTTTTTTTAATTCATAAAATGATGATTTCCCATTAGGTATCTTTAATTTTTATAGCCACCATCTGCAAATAATGAAGCATTTCACATCCTTCTTATAAATTTATACCATACCATACCTCTAGAATGCATACAAAATGATTCATATTTTATTTTAAATTATTGTGCAGAATTCTTAGCATCTGAAATGATAGTCTGTCCAGATAATGTATCAAAGTGTCTATATTATTGTCTATATTATTAATTCCATTGAACTTTCAATTTGTATTTGTACTTGTGTAGAAAACATCTTCCTCAGAAAGAATCCACTTTACATTATGTGATTAGAAGTGTACCATTATAGGGAGTCGGGCTGTAGCGCAGTGGGTTAAGCACAGGTGGCGCAAAGCACAAGGACCGGCATAAGGATCCTGGTTCGAGCCCCGGCTCCCCACCTGCAGGGGAGTTGCTTCACAGGCGGTGAAGCAGGTCTGCAGGTGTCTATCTTTCTCTCCTCCTCTCTGTCTTCCCCTCCTCTCCATTTCTCTCTATCCTATCCAACAATGACAACAACAATAATAACTACAAGAATAAATAAAAACAGCAAGGGCAACAAAAGGGAATAAATAAAATAAAATAAATATTTTAAAAAATTTTAAAAAGAAGTGTACCATTATAAAATGCATACACTGTGCAGAATTAGTATAATAGGATTCTGACATTTGTTGTTGAAAGTTATTGCACTTGGAAATGCCTTGCATTACATCATGCATCATGATCCAATGATTTCACTATAAGGGAAAAGATAATAAAAGCTTTTAGTATTATAGTTCTAGTTATGTAAAATGGTTAGAGAGCTTTCAAAATATGACATCGTCATAGTTTATTCTAGCGTCTCTTCACAAATTAAAAATGCCACATCTGACTTATGGTGTCTTCATTTGTATTACAGAAGGGTACACTATTCCATTTAACATGATTGAGTATAGTTATATTTCCTATAAAAGACACTCCATTATGAGCTGTTAGAACATCCATTGACTATAGTCATTTTTGTTATTTGAGTAAGGTAAATTTAGTTCAATCAATCATTTTCCCTCTAATGAGTTCTGAATTTTTGTCTATTTGCTTTTTATCTACATATTTCTCAAAGCCTTTTTGTTATGGTATTCCTAGATAATGTTAACCATAAAAGCAACTTATCATGATAATTATTTTGACAAAAAGAAACATTGTTATAAACTAACCAATCTAAAAGTCTACTCTCCTTCATTTATTAGAATAATTTCTACTCTGAATTTCCAACATTTGAAAATTCAATATTTGTCCTCTTAGAAAATCCCTCTCTTAAGTATTTGTATTCATTGTTTACATTTAATGATGGTATATAACCTTTAATTTTTATAAATGATAATAATTGGTGGTAATCAAATGCCAACCAGAAGTCCATCTACTTTGAAACTCTATAATGTCAATCTAAGTGTCTGGTAAAATACATTCAACCTCAGTTTAGCTGATGTTACTTTACATATTTGTTTACTAGGAAGGTGGAAGCAGAGAATACATAGAATAAAAAGTCTCTCAAAATGATATGGTTCTCTGCTATATATTTTATTAATGCCTATTAATTAGATCCTGATTTATAATACAGGATAAATAATAGAATACATTTTGGTAAGGTCAGAAAAATTATATTTTGATCAGAAAATTCTAAATTATTAAAGTATGATACCACACATCTTATTCAAGTGAATAAAATATAGCCTTCATTCACATTGCAACACTAATAAAAATTACCAGCATCTTCTACAGTTGGCTTTCCTATGTGGGAATTTAAAATTATAAATGTGAAAGAATATCACCTGAGACTACAACAAAGCAAAATTAGGACTACTTTGGGAGACCACCAACTCACAGGTCAGTGCAAACACATTTGGCTCATGGACAGAGAGCAGCCTAAGGAGAGATTCCTGAGGCCAAAGCCTGTATCTATTCCCAAGTGGCTAGTAATGTCTGACAGTTTGCCAGTTGAGGCGCCAACTCCCATCTGTTTTACCAACAAAAAGACTGCTGAAAATAGTAGAGCACTCAGCAAATGTAACCTAAGACTCAGCAAATGTAACCTTGGGTCTCCATTGCTACTGCCTCTCAAGGTTGAAATAGCCCAGTGCTGACATGGGGGGCAGAGCACTGACTGGGAAACTCAGGAGAAGATCTATACACTGGTGGTCTAGAGGTGGGGTTGTATAATGGAAGCCTTTTCACATTTGTTCTCCTGGTGAGAACATAGTGAATAATTGCCTCAGACCACAGAATATAAATGGGACTTGTTTAGAAACTCACAGGGCCAAGTAGTACTGCCCACCTTGGTTCTGGCTATTGGCAATGCAGCTAAATTCAGCCTGGAGCTTTGGATCCTTGGGATTTAGGAGTCTCTTTGCATAATCACTGTGCTAGCTCTCCCCAACCCTGCTTTATATCTTGGTCAGGAGTGAGCAATTAAGTTAAAAAGCCTATTTGTAGTTAAAAATCCTCAGGATCCCATAGCCTACAGGGAAGAAAAAGAACAAAAGAGGTTTTAATAGTGACTGTGCTTCAACTCAGGGATTGAGATAACATAGACACAACTGTTAATTTCTGCAATTATGAACTCTTTTTTTTTGGCATTATAAATTATTTATTTACTTATTACTGGATAGAGACAGAGAAAATTTGAGAGGGGAGGGAGACAGACAGAGAGACACCCACAGCCCTGCTCCACCACTTGTGAAGCTTCCAACTGTGAACTCTTTAAGTACCTTACTTAGACACAAGTCAATCCAGGTAAGAGTGATTAATGGATTTAATAGTACAGAGAGAAGAACCTCATAAAACACCATATACAGTGGTTAAATCAAGATGAAACATTGGAGAAATGAACCATAACAAAAAGCTCAGCTATGAGCCCCACCCCCATGAGATCAACATTCAAACACTAATTGAAAAACTAGTCACAGGAAATGAGGAAAGAGTTTGAAAGGAATATTATCAGAAATGGGGAAACAACAAATGAGATTCTGAAAGAAAATATTGACTATCTAGAGGTAATGAGAGAGCTGAAATAGCTAAGCTAAGAGCACAACTAGCTGAACAAGCTAATATAGTATCAGAACAGAGTAACAAAATAGCTGAGCTATGGAAAACAACAGAGGGGAGAGAGAATAGAATAAATGAGGCGGAAAACAAAATTAGCAAGATTGAGGATTAATCAGAGAAAACTAAGAAGCAAAAGAGATACTGAAAATAACAACAGAGACATATGGAATAATTTCAGAAGAAGTCATATAGGCATTTTAGGCCTACCAGTGGAAGAAAGGGGGATGAGAAGAAAGCATTCTTCAGGAAATAACAGATGAGAACTTCTCTAGTATAGAAAACATAAAGGACATAAAGGTTGAAGAAGTTCAGAGAGACACAAACAGAATTAACCCAGACTTAAAGACACCAAGACTCATCATATTTAGAATGAAAAGGAATAAGGATAAAGAAGGGATTATGAAGGCTGCAAGAGAAGAAAGCAAGAATAATCTACAGAGGGAAAGCCATAGGATTAGCAGCAGATTTCTGAACACAAACACTGCAGGCCAGAAGAGAGTGGCAAAATATCTATCAAGTGCTCACTGAAAAAGGTTTTCAACCAAGACTACTTTATCCTGATGTACTGTCATTCAAAGTAGATTAAGGCATAAAAACCTTCTCAGACAAGCAATAGTTGAAAGAATTAACTATCAGCAAGTCTTCCCTGAAAGAAATTCTGAAAGTTCTCCTATAAAAAAGTCTGATCACCATAAACATGCCATATATCAAAACACTATAAAACTATACAATAATGGTGTTAAAATATCTGCAATCCATAAAATTATAAATACAATATGTATGTATATAGTTTTTATGCTTTTTAAGAGTAGGAAACTATTTTTGTTTTTTAATCATTTTTTAAATATTTATTCCCTTTTTTTGCCCTTGTTGTTTCATTGTTGTAGTTATTGTTGTTGTCATTATTGGATAGGACAGAGTGAAATGGAGAGAGGAGGGAAAGACAGAGAAAGGGAGATAAAGACACTTGCATACCTGCTTCACTGCCTATGAAGTGACTCTCCTGTACATGGGGAACCAGGGCTCAAACTGTGATCCTTATGCAAGTCTTTGCATTTTGTGTCACCTGCACTTAACCCACTGTGCTAGCGCCCAACTCCCTTTTAATCATTTTTTAATTTCTTACATTCTATCCACTTCATTTTAGTTTTATAAACAACAAAACATTACTAATAATATTATCTCAAGGTGGCTGGTTAGCTCAGTTGGTTAGAGCATGGTGTTATCTCATATAACATTCACTTTTTGCTTGTGATATATCCTGTATTTAATAAGTATACCCACACTTTTCTTATTTTGTTGGTCAGTATACACCAACATCTGTCAAGACAATTTCTATTTTTCAATAAAGTTTTTTTTTTTTAAGAAAGGATAAATTAACAAAATCATAGGATGGAGGTACAACTCCACACAATTCCCACCACCCAATCTCCATATCCCATCCCCTTCCTACTAGCTTTCCCATTCTCTATCCTTCTGGGAGCATGGACGCAGGGTCATTGTGGATTGCAGAAGGTGGAAGGTCTGGCTTCTGTAATTGCTTCCCCGCTGAACATGGGCGTTGACTGGTCCATCCATACTCCCAGTCTGCCTCTCTCTTTCCCTAGTAGGTTGAGTCTCTGGGGAAGCTGAGCTCCAGGACGCGTTGGTGGGGTCTTCAGTCCAGGGAAGCCTGGCCAGCATCCTGATGGCATCTGGAACCTGGTGGCTGAAAAGAGAGTTAACATACAAACCCAAACAAATTGTTGAAGAATAATGGATCCAAAGGTTGGAATAGTGGAGATGAAGTGTTGGGGGGTACTCACTGCAAACTCTAGTGTACTACTGCTTTAAGGTATATATTTGCCCTAGTTTATGGATACCTGTGAACATATGCTCTCTCTCACAGAACCTGGTCTATATCTAGGTTTTGGGACTTTATTAGGAAGTGAACCACCTGGGATGGAATTAGAGAATACTATGAACAGAAAGGTCTCACTCGAGTGATGAAGCTGAAGGGTTGTCATTCCACACCTCAAGTCTCTGGACACAGTCTGAAGTGAAGCATGCTGGGGTGGCACTCGTTGCTTTGATTAGGTTGCAATCAGCGGATGCAGTATTATTTGACAAGAATTGGGAGAAGCATATGGGAAAGTGGGCCCTACCATAGGGTCCCCAGACTGGGGGAAGTTTAGGCTCTATGATGGAAATGTGAGGTTCCTGCTGTCTTAGGGTTCAAGAAGATAATGGATAGTTATTGTTATCATAACATTATTTGATAATTGGGTTAACTTTGAAAAGTCCCTTTGTTAGACATACAATCAATTTTTCCCCCTCTCATATTAATTAAATAGTGATTTATATGACTACAATTTAATAGGTGTGTACATAAACACCATTCCCATCACCAAAAGATTGTGTCCCACCCCACCCACCCCACCCCCACAACCACAACCCCCCCCCCCCCCCCCGCTGGCACAGGAAGCCACATGTCCACTCCCCCTCACCAAAGGGTTTTTACATTGGTGCCCTACTTTCAATTTAGTCAGATCCTGCTTTTAGTTTCCCTTTCTGATCTTTCTCAACTTCTGTTAATGAGTGGGATCATCCCATACTCATCTTTATCTTTCTGACTTACCTCACTTAACATAATTCCTTCTAGCTCTGACCAAGATGGGTCAGAGAAGTTGAGTTCATTGCTCTTAGTAGCTGCATAGCATTCCATTGTGTATATATACCACAGCTTTCTCAGCCACTCATTCGTAAATTAACTATTACAAATTGTGCTGCTATGAACATAGGAGTACACACATCTTTTTGGTTGGGCATTATGGAGTTCTTGGGGTATATCCCCAGGAGAGGAATTACTGGGTCATATGGAAGGTCCATGTCTAGCCTTCTGAGAGTTCTCCAGACTGGTCTCCACAGAGGCTGGACCAATATAAATTCCCACCAGCAGTGTAGAAGGGTTCCATTGTCCCCACAGCCTCTCCAGCATTTGTTGTTGCTGTCCTTTTTGATGTATGCCATTCTCACAGGGGTGAGGTGGCATCTCAGTGTTGTCTTTATTTGCATTTCTCTGACAATCAGCAACCTGAAGCAGTTTTTCATATGTTTGTTAGCCTTTTGGATCTCTTCTGGAGTGAATGTTCTGTTCATGTCCTCTGCCCATTTATGGATGGGGTCATTTGCTTTTTTGGTGCTAAGTTTGCTGAGCTTTTTGTATATTTTGGTGATTAGTCTCTTGTCTGATGTATGGCATGTAAAGATCTTCTCCCATTCTGTGAGGGGTCTCTTTGTTTGTGTGATAGTTTCTTTGGCTGTGCAGAAGCTTTTCAATTTGATGTAGTCCCATTGGTTTGTTTCTGCTTTAGTCTTCCTTATGATTGGGTTTATTTCATCAAAGATGTCCTTGAGGTGTAGGTGGGAAAGTGTTTTACCAATGTTTTCCTCTAAGTATTTGATTGTTTCTGGTCTAACATCCAGGTCTTTGATCCATTTGGAGTTGATTTTTGTTTCTGGTGAGATAAAGTGGTTCAGTTTCATTCTTCTGCATATTTTAACCCATTTTTCCCAGCACCATTTATTGAAGAGAGCCTCCTTCTTCCATTTAGTACTTTGGGCCCCCTTATCAAAGATTAGATGTCCATAGGTGTGGGGGTTAATAAAGTTTTTTTCAAACTTTTTAAATTATATTTATTTATTGCATAGACACAGCCAGAAGTCAAGAGGGAAGGGGAAGTTTCAGAGAGAGAGACAGAGAGAAACCTGCATCACTACTTCACCACTCACTAAGCTTTCCCCCTGCAGGTGGGGACCAGGAATTTGAACTTGTGTCCTTGTACATTGTAATATGTGTGCTCAACCAGGTGTGCCACCACCCAGTCCTATGAAAGTTTCTTTTTAAACAATCAATATTTTGATATTAAGGATTTTTTTCCTGTTAATAGTTCACTCATTTAACTCTGTTATTTATTTTCTTTTGTCCCCTTGTTTAGATTTTAATAATCTATTTCTAGATTTGTACACAAATTACTATATTATGTCCTAAAATGTTATTGTTTTAATGCATAGATTTTATAATCATACATTTTAAGCATTTTTCTCAAAAGTTGATATGAAAATGCTATTAGTTGTATCTCAAACATAATGTGTAATGTTTTCATGAGTTTAAAATATTTTATATTTTCTATTATAATTCCTTTTGCAGTGTATTATATATTTATATTACCTTAATATTTAAGCATTTTAATATAACACAAAATTTTATGTTGTCAAGTTTTATTTCCATTATTATGTATATATACAAAAATATAATGCATTTCTGTTGACAATTACAGAGCTTAGTATATGTTTCGTCCTCAAGGTTGTTCCAAGTCAGCTTTTGGAGAATATTCATTCTAGGCCTGCAGAGACAGGATAATGGTTATGCAAAAGACTTTTCCTGCCAAAGGCTCTGAGGCCTCAGCTCAGGCACAATTTTTAGCACTGCTTTAAGTCAGAACTGAGCAGTGCTCTAATATCTGTCTGTCTTTTTGTCTCCCATTATCTTTCTCTTTGAATTCCTTTTTCACTAAAAATAAAACAAACATGATGCCAACCGGACTTCCCTGGACAGAGGACCTCACCAATGTGTCCTGGAGCCCTGCTTCCCCAGAGCTCTGCCCCACTAGGGAAAGAGAGAGACAGGCTGGGAGTGTGCTAACTGCCCATGTTCAGTGGAAAATCAATTACAGAAGCCAGGCCTTTCACTTTCTGCACCCCATAATGACCCTGGGTCCATACTCCCAGAGGGATAAAGAATAGGAAAGCTATCAGAGGAGGGGATGGGATACAGAGTTCTGGTGGTGAGAATTGTTTGGAGTTGTACCCCTCTTATCCTGAGGTTTTTGTCAGTGTTTTCTTTTTATAAATAAAAACTTAAAAAAATAAAATAAAACAAACAAATACCAGAAAAAAATAGGTTACTGTAGTCTTCATCCTAATGAATATCATTTACTAAAATTGCTTAATAGTGTTTATTTATCTTTATACATATGGAAATTAAAACTATAAGAATATGACTGAATCTGTTCCAAAAAAAAAGCTTGTACAGAAAATAGTGCAATAACTTTGTTTCTAACAGTCTAATGAACATGTTTCAAGTGTTCCTCACTGAAAAAGTGGACAAAAAGTTTATTCTCTTCCTTTTTGCCTCTCTGTTTATATATGTATTCAAAATTTTCCCCAGTGTGTACTAAATAGAGATGTATATCTGAATACAAACATTCTTCTGCTATCATATAGTGTGTAAGAATGTAAATTACGGAATCAGGCGGTAGCAGTGGGTTAAGTGCAAGGACTGGCACAAGGATCCCAGTTCGAGCCCCTGGCTCCCCACCTGCAGGGAAGTCGTTTCACGGGTGGTGAATCAGATCTCTCTCTCTCTCTATCTATCTATTTTCTTCTCCTCTCTCCATTTCTTTCTGTCCTGTCCAACACTGACACCATCAATAATAACTACAACAATAAAACAATAAGTGCACCAAAAGTGGATAAATAAATAAATATTAAAATAAAGAATTTAAATTACAGGAAAAGATACAGATACTGATGGAACAATGATATTGGCAGAGTAAAGAAAAAGAAAAATTAAAAACTTAAAATGCAAAATAAACATACTTGTTTATGTCTCTAAAACACAGAATTAGGTAAAACATTTATGTTGAGTATGTGGGCATTGTTTACAGGGGAGCTTCTAGTTTTTGACAAAAAGTATTTTTCATATTACATTCTGATGTAGAAAAAATGTTAAAGAATTTTATTTTAACCTGGAATTTAGCATATTGTTATATAGTAAGTAATTAAATATGTTGTGTCTTGTGGTAAATAATGGACATGAATTTGAGAATAATATTTCCTATTAGTGCAGTTGGCAGATTTCTAGCTTGCTAAACATTTATATGTGCCTTGAATTTCTACTTCATACTGCATGTCAAGGTGAGATAACAGCAGATTGCCTGAATTTATCTGAAAAGAAAATAAGAGGCATACTGACATTTCTCAGGACTTAGACACTATGATGATATTCTGTGAACATCCCCAAAAGAATATTTTAAGTAAAAAATTATAAATAATTCATTTTCAATCATTAAAGAACCATACAAAAATTTATACTGAAAAATAAAGTTTCTTACAAATAATGAATAAATTTTAGCTTACCTAGTCAGATACTTTTGTTAAATCTATGAAGATTTAACTAATATTCAGGATGCATTATAAACTTGCAAGAAGTTATAAAATAACAAAGAACAGTAAGGGAAAACACAAAGTGAAACTTGGACTGTGTGTGGCATATTTTGCCAAAACAAAGGACTCTGGCAGAGGGTAGATAGCATAATGGTTATGCAAACGGTCTCTCATGCCTGAGGCTCCAAAGTCCCAGGTTCAATCCCCTGCACCACCATAAGCCAGAACTGAATAGTGCTCTGGTTAAACAACAACAACAACAACAACAAAAAAGGACTCTGGGGGAAGAAGGAAAGGTATAAGATAAAGGGACATAGGTATGTATCCTCTTGTATCTCATAGACAACAGTCAAGGAAAGGTAAGAGGTTGTAAGCCATTAACCGTCAATCAATTTTTTAAAATGACAATGAAAACCAAAGCAAGTTAATAATAGCTTCTTAAATTTCATCCTTGTACTTATAATTACTCCCCTCCCTCACCATTCTGTCCCTCTTTATGTGGCCTCAAATCTCATAACAAACTATCTGCAATGTAAGGCCATATACAAAATGTTCTATATGAGGCATTAAATGCTGCAGAAGAAAGGAAACTCAGAGCATTTCCTAGTCTTTTGATGAAGGCAAATTTTGCAATACTGACAGAATGTATGATTGCTCTTCAAATAGAATAGCTCCCCACTAGCACTCACCTTCAAGGCTCTGCCTAGTGTCAAAATATTGATGGTACATTTGCTAACCACTTCAGCTTCTGGTGGTACATTCAGTTGAGGGCACATATAACCATGAAAAGGGTTCTGCAGGGGGTCAGTTTTATAAGCTATGAAGAAGGTCTGCAGGTGTGTATCTTTCTCTCCCCCTCTCTACCTCACCCTTTCTCTCTCAACTTTTCTCTGTCTTACCTAATCAAAAATAGAAAGGAGAAGAAGATGATGTTGATGAAGAAGGAGGAGGAAGAAGAGGAGGAGGTGGTGGCAAGGTAAAACGGTCACCAGAGTCAGTGGATTTGTAATGCTGGAAAGAAGCCCCAGCAATGACACTGGTGTCAATAACAGGAAATTCACCCCAAATACATTGCTGTCCTAGATCTATGATTATTACTAATATTACCCACATTCTACACAGAAATAGCAATTTCTGTGACATAGCTCCAGTATTCTGACCTCTGTTCATATTTGAGTGAGTATTTTTTAAAATCAATTAATTAATTAATTTTTTTAACAGTGTACTGCTCAGCTCTGGCTTATGGTAGTTCTGGGGACTGAACCTGGGACCTTTGTTGCCTCAGATGTGAAAGTCTATTTGCATAACCATTGTGCTGTATCCTTAACACTGAGTGTGTCTGTGGTCAGGGAGAAAGAAATGAATTTTCTCATCAGACTTTCATGGATGAGGAGTGGAGGTCCGAGGTTCAATTGCCAGCACCATATAACCCAGAGCTGAGCAATACTCTGGTAAAAAAATGAATGAATTAGTTAAATGGTATTTGTTAAATATATTTTAATATGTCTCCTGTGTTATCTAATTTTAATGTTCTTCATAAACTCTGCTGTGAATAACAGAATTAAAAAAAAAATGATAGTGGGTGTGTGTGTGTGTGTGTGTGTGTGTGTGTGTGTGTGTGTGTAGAGCACACACTGCCATAAACAAGGACCTGGGTTTAGATTCCTGGTCCCCATCTACAAGGGAGAAGCTCCATGAATGGTGGAAAAATTCAGGTGTCTCTTATTGGAGAAAAAGTTAACACTTTCAAGCCCTTTTTTCAACCTTCAACTACAATGTGTGCAGCTCCCAGGGAAAACATCAACATGGGTCAGTCAAAAAGAGGTCAGGCCTTGGGGAAATGAGGCAGAGCCAAGATGGCAACTTGGAAACAACAGCAGCCATGAGCTCCAAACAGAAGCAGCTAACAACCTGGGATTCTCTGGATAGGGTTGGATACTGGACTGTCTATAGGAGGGTGAACAAGGGCTGTGCTGGGCTAGCATGGGGATGCCTCTTCTTGGGAGCATACTTTCTGGGTTGGAGAGAATGTGACCAGAGCCAGCCTGGGATGCTACTAACTCAGCTCTTTTTCCGCTCAAACCCCTCTCCTAGTCATTTCCTTTTTTCCGACCTGCCACTTCCATCTCAGAAGGCATAAAGGCAGATTCTTTTCTGATCAATAAACACATTCCATTGTGTTCCCGCTCAGCCATGAGAGTTCCTGGTTCCTCTCCCGCATCGCTGAATAAGCAGCAGCCTAAGTTGGCTCCGGCAGAGTTCTCTCCAACCCAGAGAGGAAGTGCCCAGGAAGAAACACCCTCAGGCTAGCCCAGTAAAAAAAGGAAGGAACAGACATTCTCACCTCTGACACAGTAGACTTTAAATTAAATAATGTGGGTCAGTTTAAAGTTCATAATGAAATAGTGTCTGTTGGGTCTCTGGCGGGGTGATCTCCAGGGGAAAGGTAACGGACCGGTTCTTCCAAGAGTAACAACACTGGGGAGCCCTTCAGCATGCTCAGAACTTGTTTATTAGCAGGTGGACATGAGTTAAAAAGAAAACCAAACAAAGGGAATTATTGAAATATGTCAGAAATTACAGGTTTCTTAGAGATCAGCTTGCCCTTATGGTAGGGGCTGGTATGACAGGAATTGATGAGATACAAGACAGTTATTCTCCATGACACAATCAACTTAATTATACAAAGATATTTGAGAGAAGCATAGGGGTTAAACCAGTAGGGTGAGACAGAGAGAAGATGGATATCAAAAGGCCATATAGTTTGGAATTTCTCTTGTCTGGGGTCTGAGGTGTATGATGGAGTGTGTGATAAGGTGTGTTCGTCTGTGATCAGAAGGTGACTTTGAGTAAGTGAATCTTAAAGTAGGCAGCCATGGCCTGCAGTTAGTGGGGAAAAGTATTGGGGTTTCTGTGGGCCTGAGAGTCAAGAAGGAAAGAACTAAGTCTGAGTTTCCCCCCTTATGCTCACCTCAGTTGAGAGAGACTTACCAAGAGGGTATCTTCTCAGACCTCCATCCAAGGATGAGGGTAGTTCTCCCTAAGATCTATCAAGCTTACACATAGTCCCAACAAGTGTCTACTTAGACTTAGATACCCTCCTTTCCTATTTCCTATTATACATCCCTCCCTCACTCCTAAGTATCTTTACCAAAGCAAGGACTGCAAAAGTTGAATAAGGGAAAGAGACTGGCATAGTTTAAGGATGACTCTTTAGTCACTATCAGGCCACCCTATCAGCTGGGGTCCTATTCAAGGAATCCTGAGATTCCCAAACAGACATGATGGGCCTAGACTCAAATTAATCCCTCTCTCCATTTTTACAGTTATCTATATCAGGAACAACAAAACAGACCACTTTATGGCCCTCCATTGGACCTTGCCACAACTTGGATCAACAATGGTAGAGAATGTTCCATGCTCTGAAGGGAGGCTGGAGAACATACTCTATGCTCCAACTGAGGAAGATGGGTCCTGATATTGGGGAAGCTTGGAATATTGCTTCTTATGACCACTGAACATGAGCTCAGATCTACAGGGATGCTGAGGTCACATAGGCTCCTAAGCTGAATATGGGCCCCAGATCTAATCAAATAGATGGGGTTTACAGTTAACAACATTTATACACCTTTCCCATATGTGGGAGCTACTCTTTCCCCTGATACAGCTTTCTGGTCCTTTTTCCAGCCATGACATCAACTCCCCAATTACTTGAATCCACCTGCATATCAGATTTTAGGCTCTAAGAAAAAAAAAAGTAGCATAGACACAGGCCCTTTGGAATATAACTAAAATATGCCCACTAGCTATATACAAATAGATACACCCCCCAACCTCTTCATCTGTACTGTCCCATCCTTTAGGTTTATGATAAATCAACAATTTGTTTGGCTTTATATGTTAATTCTTTTTTCAGCCATCAGGTTCCAGACGCTAGCATGATGAAAACCAGACTTCCCTGAACAGACAACCCCACCAATGTGTCCTGGAGCTCTGATTCCCAAAAACCCAGTCCCACTAGGGAAAGAGAGAGGCAGGCTGAGAGTATGGATCTACCTGTCAACACTCATGTTCAGTGGGGAAGTAATTACAGAAGCCTTCCACATTCTGCATACCACAATGACCTTGGGTCCATAATCCCAGAGGGTTAAATAGGAACATTTGCTTTGCAAGAATTGATGAAAGGAGCCCCACAGGAAAAGAAATAAAGGAAAGCTAACTCCAAAGGAGTTAATCTGAGAAAGGAATAGAGGGTCTACAGCAAGAGTGGCTTTGGAGTCCTTGATGTAGAGAGGGGTAAGAATATGTAGCAGAAGTCTGCCAGACAAAATGGAGAGACCACACATATAAAAAAAAAATGTATAAAGGTGCTTTAATTCATTATTCCCCTAATAAATAAAATAAGTAAATGATATTGAGAGAAAAAAGCAAATCCATTTATTTATTTTTAAAATATTTATTTATTTATTCCTTTTTGTTGCCCTTGTTGTTATATTGCTTTAGTTATTACTGTTGTTATTTATGTCCTTGTTGTTGGATAGGACAGAGAGAAATGGAGAGAGGAGGGGAAGACAGAGGGGGGAGAGAACAATAGACACCTGCAGACCTGCTTCACCACAGGTGAAGTGATTCCCCTGCAGGTAGGGAGCTGGGGGCTCCAACCGGGATCCTTACACCTGTCCTTGCACTTTGTGCCATGTGCGCTTAACCTGCTGCGCTACTGCCCGACTCCTTTATTATTTATTTATTTATTTTGCTTCCAGGGTGTTCGTTGGGCTCGGTGCCTGCACTAAGAATCCACTGCTCCTGGAGGCCATCTTTCCCATTCTGTTGCCCTTGTTGTAGTTGTCATTGTTTTCATAGCTCTTGTTGTTGTTGGATAGGACAGAGAGAAATTGAGAGAGGGGGGAAGACAGAGAGGGGGAGAGAAAGTCACCTGCAGACCTGCTTCACTGCCTGCAAAGCGACCCCCTTCAGCTGGGGAGCTGGGGGCTCTAACCAGGATCCTTATGCTGTCCCTAGCGCTTTGCGCCACCTGTGGGGAAAAAAAAAAAAATAAAGAATAGGAAAGCTATTGGAGGATGGGATGGGAAACGGAGTTCTGGTGGTGGGAATTGTGTGGAGTTGTACCCCTCTTATCCTATGTTTTTTGTCAGTGTTTCCTTTTTATAAATAAGTAAACAAATTAAAAGAGGTCAGGAAAGAGTTAAGAGGAGAAAACCCAAAATAGTGAACCACCACCACAAGCTTGCTTACATAGTGTCTCATAGCCACAATTCCTTGTGAGTTTACATACGCCTGACATTAACCATATGCTAATTATGTTCATGCCCATAATTCCTTTTACTTATCATTAGAGAAAACAGTGTTCTCAACTGTCTCTCTTTATTTACTTATTTTCCTCCTCCTCCATCTCTCAATCTATTTTTCTGTTTCTATAAGAACAGAAAAATGAAAACAAATGGTGGATGGGAAAGATGGAGACTTTGTGCAGGCAGAGTCCCTGTAATAAACCTGTTGATAATAAATAAATGTTAGAATATGATTAACCTACCACTAGGGAGAAATTATAAGGAGTATTACCTGTGGATTAGACTATGATGTGATTTTGCTTTAGCAGTGAAGAGACATGATAATAAAATGTATATAGAAAGATCAGTTTCATGAATTCACAATAATATATTTTCATTAACATTTATTATTGATTTGATACTGATTTGTAGATTATAAGATTACAGGTGTATAGTACCACATAGCACCCAACAACAAAGTTGTCTTGTCCCCTCCCACCTTCCAACAATAGCCACCACAGTTTTGCAGTCTTAGTGATAATTTTTTATAAGTTAATGCATTTCATTTCTCTATAATTCACATATGAATGAAATATAATAGTTGTCTCTCTCTTCCTTACTCATTTCCTAAGCATAATCACCTCAAGTTCAATCCATTTTATTTTCTTTTTTAAAACTGCAGTGTACGATTCCATCGAATATGTGCCCTATAACTTCTCTAAGCAGTCTTTGCTAGATATGCAACATTTTATCACAATCCAAGAATTCCATTATAGCAGCACTGTTTATCTCCATAGCTCCTGCTCCCTTCCAACTAGGTCAGACTGCAATAATCTTCATCACTATGGTAATGACAATCATTTACTCTTCCTGCTCCTACAACTTCATGTGTTACAGCCACCAATATTTAGGATCAATAGATGCATTGATCCATCAGGCAAACTAGAATATGACCTGGTGAGGTTTTCCTATGATTTATAAGGAATTATGAAGCATGCTTTAGAGGGAAGTGCTGCCAACTACAATTTATCCAGCCATTTGTGTGTATGTATATGTGTGTGTGAGAGAGAGGGATCTTGCAATAAAAGTACATGTATTTAATAATAATTACAAATTCATTGATGTGCATAGTATGAATTATTAAAATGTTAAATTTAATTCATAACAATACTCAACTGTTTCAGTACAATTTAATGACAAGCCTACATTGAATCATGTTATCTTTTTTGCTCAAAGTCAACTGACCTTGTATTTGTGTTTTATTTCATATTCTATTCACTCTGATCTTCTTTTCTATTCTTATTTAAATATTATCATATTACACTTGTTGTCCATTTAAATTTGTAAGACCTGAAAAACATTCTTTTTTAAGTATATGTGATTATTCTAACTGAAATAGAACTTGCCACAAAATAAATGTAATGCTTTCAAATTTAAAAATAAGTTACATAAAGGTACTGGAGAGAAGAAAAATAGATTTGTTATGAATTCAACATTGACTCTTGAAAAAAGAAAGTGGAGTAGGGGTAGATAGCATAATGGCTATGCTATGCAAAGAGATTCTCATGCCTGAGGCCCCAAAGTCCCAGGTTCAATCCCCCACACCACCATAAACCAGAGCTGAGCAGTGCTCTGGTTAAAAAAAAGAAAAAGAAAGAAGAAGAGAAAAGAAGAGAAAAGTAAGCACAAGGACCGGCATAAGGATCCGGGTTCAAGCCCCCGGCTCCCCACCTGCAGAGGGGTCGCTTCACAGGTGGTGAAGCAGGTCTGCAGGTGTCTATCTTTCTCTCCCCCTCTCTGTCATCCCTTCCTCTCTCCATTTCTCTCTGTCTTATCCAACAATGACGGCATCAATAACAACAGCAATAACAACTACAACAACAAAACAACAAGAGCAACAAAAGGGGATAAATAAATAAATAAATATTCTTTAAAAAGAAAGAAAATCATTTAAAAAAAAAAAAAGAAGAGACACACCTATGGACATCTAATCTTTGATAAGGGGGCCCAAAGGACTAAATGGAAGAAGGAGGCTCTCTTCAATAAATGGTGCTGGGAAAAATGGGTTGTAACATGCAGAAGAATGAAATTGAACCACTTTATCTCACCAGAAACAAAAATCAACTCCAAATGGATCAAAGACCTAGATGACAGACTAGAAACAATCAAATACTTAGAGGAAAATATTGGTAAAACACTTTCTCACCTACACCTCAAGGACATCTTTGATGAATCAAACCCAATTGCAAGGAAGACTAAAGCAGAAACAAACCAATGGGACTACATCAAATTGAAAAGCTTCTGCACATCCAAAGAAACTATTAAACAAACAAAGAGATCCCTCACACAATGGGAGAAGATCTTCACATGCCATACTTCAGACAAGAAACTAATCACCAAAATATATAAAGAGCTCAGCAAACTTAGCACCAAAAAAGCAAATGACCCCATCCAAAAATGGGCAGAGGATACAAACAAAACATTCACCTCAGAGGAGATCCAAAAGGCTAACAAACATATGAAAAATTGCTCTAGGTCACTGATTGTCAGAGAAATGCAACTTAAGACAACACTAAGATACCACCTCACTCCTGTAAGAATGGCATACATCAAAAAGGACAGCAGCAACAAATGATGGAGAAGTTGTGGGGACAGAGGAACCCTCTTACATTGCTGGTGGGAACAGCCTCTGTGGAGAGCAGTCTGGAAAACTCTCAGAAGGCTAGACATGGACCTTCCATATGATCCAGTAATTCCTCTTCTGGGGTTATACCCCAAGGATTCCATAACACCCAACCAAAAAGAGGTGTGTACTCCTATGTTCATAGCAGCACAATTCATAATAGCTAAAACCTGGAAGCAACCCAGGTGCCCAACAAGAGATGAGTGGCTGAGAAATCTGTGGTATATATACACAATGGAATACTATGCAGCTATCAAGAACAATGAACCCACCTTCTCTGACCCATCTTGGACAGAGCTAGAAGGAATTATGTTCAGTGAGCTAAGTCAGAAGATAAAGATGAGTATGGGATGATCCCACTCATCAACAGAAGTTGACTAAGAAGATGTGAAAGGGAAACTAAAAGCAGGACCTGACCAAATTGTAAGTAGAGCAACAAAGTAAAAACCCTGTGGTGAGGGGTAGACATGCAACTTCCTGGGACAGTGGGGGGTGGGAGTGGGTGGGAGGGATGGGTCACAGTCTTTTGGTGGTGGGAATGGTGTTTATGTACACTCCTAGCAAAATGTAGACATATAAATCACTAGTTAATTAATATGAGAGGGGGAAAATCAATTGTATGTCTCAAAGTTTTTCAAAACACAAACTGAATCTTTTTAATATATAGGCTGTGTATTTGATATGCGGACTCTCTCAAAAGCCTAGACCAAGTAGATCAGAAGCATCCAATAGCATAGCTATATACAAGATACTGGGTACTGTACAGCAAACCCTAACAAAAGGACTTTTCAAAGTTAACCCAATTACCAAATAATGTGATGATAACATTAATTATCGATTGTCTTTGGGAACCCTAAGACAGCAGGAACCTCACATCTCCACTATAGAGCCCCTACTTCCCCCAGTCCTGGAACCCCTGGATAGGGCCCACTTTCCCGTATGCCTCTCCCAATCCATATCAAATAATATTGCATCCGCCGATCACAACCTAACCAACGCAACAATTGCCACCTCAACATGCTTCACTTCAGACTGTGTCCAGAGACTTCACGTGTGGAATGACAACCCTTCAGCTTCATTACTCGGGTGAGATCTTTCCTTTCATAGTATACTCTAATTTCATCTCAGATAGTTCACTTTCTAACAAAGTCCCAGAACCTAGATATACACCAGTTTCTGTGAGAGAGAGCATATATTCACACATATCCATAAACTACTGCAAAATATATACCTGAAAGCAGAAATACACTAGAGTTTGCCCTGAGTACCTCCCTAACACTTCCTCTCCACTATTCCAAGCTTTGGGTCCATGTTTGCTCAACAATTTGTTTGGCTTCATATGTTAACTCTTTTTTCAGTCACCAGGTTCCAGATGCCATCAGGATGCTGGCCAGGCTTCCCTGGATTGAAGACCCCACCAATGTGTCCTGGAGCTCAGCTTCCCCAGAGACACACCCTACTAGGGAAAGAGAGAGGCAGACTGGGAGTATGGACCGACCAGTCAACGCCCATGTTCAGCGGGGAAGCAATTACAGAAGCCAGACCTTCTACCTTCTGCAACCCACAATGCTCCCAGAGGGATAGAGAATGGGAAAGCTATCAGGGGAGGGGGTGGGATATAGAGTTTGGGTGGTGGGAATTGTGTAGAGTTGTACCCCTCCTACCCTATGGTTTTGTTAATTAATCCTTTATTAAATAAAAAAATTTAAAAAAAATAAGAGAAAAGTAAAGGAAAATATAAACTGATACATCAAATAATGTTATATTTATCTTGGCCATCTTATTGGTATGATCCACATGTAAGGACGAAAAATGTCAAAATAAAAATAAGAATAGTGGTCTGGGAAGTGGCACAGTGGTGAAGCTTTGGAATCTCAAGCATGAGGTCCCGAGTTTGATCCCGGCAGCACATGTGCCAGAGTGATGTCTGGTTCTTTCTCTTTCCCCCTATCTTTCTCATAAGTAAATAAAACCTCAATATATATATACCAAGCATAGTAATTGCAAACTTGAACTATGAAAAATAGTAAAAAAAAAGTTAAAGTTCTTGAAGATAAAGGAAAATCATGCCAGGTAGAATTGTATGTGTAGTATATCATTATAAATAGGAAATTTGGGAGGAGGGAGGTGGCGGTGCCGTGGCGGAGGAGCAGGAGCAGGAGGGGGATGGAGAGGAGAAGGCTCCTGGGTGGCATGGCGCTCCTGCTCCTCCAGGTGCTGCCAGACCCCCTGTCAGCCAGGGCTGAACCGCAGGTAAGGGGAGGGGGCTCTGGGACAGCCTGGGGGCTTGGTGGTCGTTGAGGCCTGAATGGACGGGGCCGTAACGGCCTTGCTGGAGGGCACCGACGGCGTGTTGTTGCCAAGAGTGGAGAGGTCCCGAGAAGGGTATCCGTGGAGTGAACAGGATCTAAGGGGGGTTTCGGTGTTTAGCTGAGGACACCTGTGATGACTTTGGTGTCAGCGAGGTGGCAGAAGCATGGTGCCAAGCAAATGGAAGGGGGGGGGGACTTGCTGGCGACAGCACTTAGGTCAAGTGCCCTGGAATAACTGTGACTGGCTAGTGGTGCTTAGAGGGGGCTTGGGGGGCTCACGGGTGCTCCATCTATGGTTCCTTCTGTGCCCGTTGGGGACCGTGAGCAATTGAGCTGGCCTGAGAGGGTGTTTATTTCAGAGTGGCCACAGGAAAGTCCTGAAGGCTTCAGGGCCCCTTTTTAGTTGGCACTGGAGACAAGCAAGGGTTGGTGGCAGAATTCCTGTGACGACAGGTGGGGTGGAGGGAGTGGGACCCCTAGGAGCAGCTCACACTTGCTCTTGCGTTAGGGCTTGTCCTGGGAGCGCCAGTCAGTAATGCTGATCTGGGGCAACTCAGGACATTTGAGCAAAGGGTGGTGCTGATGCCAGTATGGGCAGCAAATGAAGCACCCCAGCTTTTCTTGCTGGGTGGCTTGTTCTTTAACCAGCGGAGAAGCTTGCTTGTGCTGATTCCAGCTCTTGGTTGGCATTTCGAAACCCTAATGTGAGCGATATTGCTGGTGCCAAGTTGGGTGGGGTACAGTAGTTAAGAGACGCCCCTCCATCCCTTGCATCTGACAAAGCTTTGCCATTCTATTTACTTCACTTTCTGTTCCTTTCTCTTTCTTTTCAGAAAGGCATACATACAGGTACACAATGATGGCACAGTCTATACAGGAACTTAGTCTTGTGGTTAAGAGTAAAAGCAAAGGGTCAGTAATTCTTATTTTTTTCTTCTTTCTTTCTTTCTTTCTTTCTTTCTTTTTTAAAGATTTTATTTATTCATTAATGAGAAACATAGGAGGAGAGAGAAAGAGCCAGATATCACGCTGGTACATGTGCTGCCGGGGACTGAACTGAGGACCTCATGCTTGAGAGTCTGATGCTATATCCACTGTGCTACCTCCCAGACCACCTTTTCTTCCTTCCTTCCTTCCTTCCTTCCTTCCTTCCTTCCTTCCTTCCTTCCTTCCTTCTTTCCTTCCTTCCAACAGTTTACTAATTTTGAAAATGAGACAAAACACACAGAATGTAAAATTACTTGATTTAAGTGAATCCTTAAGTGGTGTTTAGTATATTCACAATGCTGTGCAACCAGTGCCCGTATCTAGTTCCAAAAGATTTTCTTCACCCGGGCAGGGGTAGATAGCATAATGGTTATGCAAAGAGACTCTCATGCCTGAGGCACTGAAGTCCCGGGTTCAATCCCCTGCACCACCATAAGCCATAGCTGAGCAGTGCTCTGGTAAAAAAATATATATATAAATATAAATAAGTAAATAAATAAATAAATAAAAGATTTTCATCACCCCATAAAAAAAGTTGTATTGGGGCCAGGTGGTGGCGCATCTGGCTAAGCAAGGACTCAGGTTCAAGCCCCCGATCCCCACCTGCAGGGGGAAAGCTTCATGAGTGAAGTAGGGCTGCATGTCTGTCTGACTGTATGTCTGTCTGTCTCTTCCTCTCTATCTCCCCTCCCCTCTCAATAAAGAAAAAAAAAATAGGAAATTTGCACTATATCTCACCTTTACTTTTTTTTTAATTTCTTTATTGGGGAATTAATGTTTTACATTCAACAGTAAATACAATAGTTTGCCCATGCATAACATTCCCCAGTTTTCCATCTTCTTCTAGCGTTTGCCCTTCTTCCGTAGCCAGTCAACAGCGGCAGGTTGAGCCTGATTTCCATATAACAAAACAACCCCCACTAGATCCTCTGTCATCCTTCTTGGACCTGTATTCTCTCCACCCACCCACCCCAGAGTCTTTTACTTTGGTGTGATACACCAATTCTATTTCAGGTCCTACTTTAGTTTTCTTTTCTGATCTTGTTTTTCAACTTCTGCCTGAGAGTGAGATCATCCCATATTCATCCTTCTGTTTCTGACTTATTTCACTCGACATGATTTTTTCAAGGTCCATCCAAGATCAGCTGAAAATAGTGAAGTAACCATTTTTGACAGCTAAGTGGTATTCCATTGTGTTTATATACCACAACTTGCTCAGCCACTTGTCTGTTGTTGGACACCTGGATTGCTTCCAGGTTTTGGATATTACAAATTGTGATGCCAAGAACATATGTGTACACAGATCTTTTTGGATGGATGTGTTGGGTTCCTTAGGATATTTCCCCAGGAGAGAAATTGCAGGATCATAGGGTAGGTCCATTTCTAGCCTTCTGAGAGTTCTCCAGACTGTTCTCCAAAGAGGTTGGACCAATTTACATTCCCACCAGCAGTGTAGGAGGGTTCCTTTGACCCCAAACCCTCTCTAGCATTTACTTTTCTGATGTATGACATTCTCATAGGAATGAAGTGGTATCTCATTGTTGTCTTTATTTGCATTTCTCTGACAATCAGAGACTTGGAGCATTTTTTCATGTGTTTCTCTGTCTTTGGATCTCTTCTGTGATAAATATTCTGTCCATGTCCACTCCCCATTTTTGGATGGGGTTATTTGTTGTCTTGTTGTTGAGTTTGGCAAGCTCTTTATATATTTTGATTATTAAACTCTTGTCTGATGTATGGCATGTAAAGATCTTCCACCATTCTGTAAGGGGTCTCTTGGTTTGGGTAGTAGTTTCATTTGTGGTAAAGAAGTTTTTAATTTGATGTAGTCCCATAGGTTTATACTTGCCTTAGTCTTCTTTGTAATTGGATTCGTTTCATTGACGATGTCTTTAAAATGTATGCGGAAAAGAGTTCTGCCAATATTTTCCTCTAAGTATCTGATAGTTTCTGGTCTAACATCCAAGTCCTTGATCCACTTGGAATTTACTTTTGTATTTGGTGAAACACAGTGGTTCAGTTTCATTCTTCTGCATGTTTCAACCCATTGTTTCCAACACCATATGTTGAAGAGACTCTGCTTTCCCCATTTAATATTCTGGGCACCTTTGTCAAAGATTAGATGTCCATAGGTATGGGGGCTCACTTCTGGGCTCTCAATTCTATTCCACTGGTCAGTGTGTCTATTCATGTTCCAGGACCAAGCAGTTTTGATGACAATGGCCCTACAGTACAATTTGAGATCTGACAGTGTGATGCCTCCAGTTCTGTTCTTTTTTCTCAAGATTATTTTGGCAATTCTAGGTCTTTTCTGGTTCCACATAAACATTTTTAGCATTTGTTATGTTCTCCTAAAAAATGTGGTTGGGATCTTGATGGGAATAGCATTAAATTTGTATATAGCTCTGGGTAGTATATTCATTTTGATGATGTTAATTCTTCCAACTCATGAACATGGAATATCTTCCCACTTCTTTGTGTCTTTTTCAATTTCCTTGAATAGTGACTCATAATTTTCAGTATACAAGTATTTCACTTCTTTGGTTAGGTTTACTCCAAGATATTTCATTGTTTTTGTTGCTATAGTAAAAGGAATTGATTTCTGGATTTCAATTTCTTCTAACTTACTGTTTGCATAGAGGAAAGCCACTGACTTTTGAATGTTAATTTTATAGCCTGACACCTTTCTGTATTGCCTGATGATTTTCAAAAGTTTCTTGCTGGATTCCTTAGGTTTTTCTGTGTATATATCATGTCATCTGCAAATAGGGAGAGTTTGACTTCTTCTCTTCCAATCTGTATCCCTTGAATCCCTTGCTCCTGCCTGATTGCTATGGCAAGAACTTCTAGCACTATGTTGAATAGTAATGGTGATAGTGGGCAGCCCTGTCTAGTACCTGATCTGAGTGGAAATGCTTCCAGTTTTTCACTATTGAGTATGACGTTGGCTGTAGGTTTGCTATATATATAGACTCCACTATCTTCAGGAATTTTCCGTCTATTCCCATTTTTTGTTGTGTTTTGATCATAAAGGGATGTTGGATTTTGTCAAAGGTTTTTTCTGCATCTAATGATATGACCATGTGGTTTTTGGTCTTGCTTTTGTTGATGTGGTGGATCACATTGTTTGATTTACGTATATTAAATCAACCTTGCTTGCCTGGGATAAACCCTACTTGGTCATGATGAACAATCTTTTTAATATACTGCTGTATCCGGTTGGCTAGAATTTTGTTCAATATTTTAACATTATTTTCATCAGAGATATTGGTCTGTAGTTTTCTTTTTTGGTTGTGTCCCTGTCTGCTTTGGGTATCAGAGTGAGGTTGGCTTCATAGAAGCTGGCAGGGAGTATTCCACTGTCTTCAATCTTCTGGAAGACTTTTAAAAATAGAGGTATTAGTTCTTTTTTGACGGTTTTGTAGAATTCATTTGAAAAACCATCTGGTCCAGGACTTTATTTTTGATAACTGTTTCAATTTCATTAGCTGTGATGGGTCTGTTTATGTTATCTACTTCCTCTTTACTTATTTTTGGAAGTTGGTAGGTATCTAGGAAATCATCCATTTCTTCCAGGTTCTCTAGCTTGGTGGCATATAGTTGTTCATAGAAGCCTCACATGATATGTTGAATTTCTGAAGTGTCTGTTGTGTTATCTCCTCTTTTATTTAGTATCCAATTTATTTGGGTCTCATCCCTTTTTTGTTTTGTGAGTCTGGCTAAAGGTTTGTTGATTTTGTTCACTCTTTTGAAGAACCAACATTTACTTTCGTTGATCTTTTGTATGGTTTTCTAATTCTCAGTGTTATTTATTTCTGCCCTGACTTTAGTGATTGTTGTCCTTCTGGTTGCTTTAGGGTTCCTTTGTTCTTCTACTTCTAGGTCTTTAAGATGCGTAATCAGGTTGTTTATTTGTGCTTTTTCTTGTTTCCTAATGTGTGCTTGTATAGCTATGAACTTCCATCTCAGTACTGCCTTAGCTATGTCCCAAATATTTTGATAGCTTGTGTCTTCATTTTCATTGAACTCTCGAAACATTTTGATTTCTTCTTTTATTTCCTCCTTGACCCGGAAGTTGTTCAGAAGTGTACTGTTGAGCTTCCACTTTGTGGGACTGTTACTAATCTTTTGTTGATTGTTAAGTGTTAGTTTAATTCCACTGTGGTCTGAGAAGATGCTTGGGAGGATTTCAATGCTCTTGAATTTGCTAATGCTGTCTTTGTGGCCTAACATATGGTCTATCCTTGAGAATGACCCATGTGGACTTGAGTGAAATGTGTATTCCAGTTTCTTGGGATGAATAACTGAAAATGTCCAATAGTTCTAGTTTATCTATCTCTTCATTTAGCTCCCTTATGTCTCTATTGATTTTCTGCCTGAATGATCTGTCAAATTGAGAGAGTGGGGTGTTGAAGTCCCCTACTATGATTGTGTTACTGTTGATATATTGATGTAGCTCTTTTAGTAGATGTTTGATGTATTTAGATGGCTTCTCATTGGGTGCATAGATGTTAATAATTGTTAAGTCCTCTTGATTGACTGATCCTCTGAGCATTAAGTAGTATTCATTCCTATCTTTTTTAATCTTATCTATTTTAAAGTCTATAATGTCAGATATGAGAATAGCTGTTCCTGCCCTTTTTTGTGTGCCATTGGCTTGTATGATAGTTTTCCATCCTTTCACTTTAAGTCTGTGTTTGTCTTGTTGAGTTAGGTGGGTTTCCTGTAGACTGCATACTGTTGTGATGTGTTTTCTGATCCATCCTCCTACTCTGTGCCTTTTAATAGGTGAATTCTGGCCAATGACATTTATTGATATCAAAGGTTGAAGATATTTTAATGCCATTCTTGTAGAGTTTTAGAGTGTTCTGATCTATGTCATATTTATGGTGATGATTGTTTATAGGAGACCTTTCAAAACTTCTTTTAGGGCAGGCTTGATGACAGTTGATTCCTTCAACTGTTGCTTATTTGAGAAGGTTTTTATGCCTCCATCTAGTCTGAATGACAGTCTAGCAGGATACAGTAATACTAGTTTATAGCCTTTCTCATTGAGCACTCGTTAGATATCTTGCCATTCCCTTCTGGCCTGTAGTATTTGTGTAGAGAAGTCTGCTGCTAATCTTATGGGTTTTCCTCTGTAGGTGACTATTTTTTCTCTTGCAGCCTTCAGAATCCTTTCTTTATACTTATTCCTTTCCATTCTAAGTATGATGTGTCTTGGTGTCTTTAAGTCTGGGTTAATTCTGTTTGGGACCCTCTGGGCATCTTGAATCTTTATGTCTTTGATGTTGTCTAGACTAGAGGAGTTTTCAGCTATTATGTCCTGAAGAATGCTTTCTTCCCCTCCCTCTCTTTCTTCCTCTGGTAAGCCAATAATGCGTATATTGTTTCTTTTGAAGTCATCCCATAGGACTCTGTTGTTGTTTTCAGCATTTCTTAATCTCTTTTTGAGATCTCTTACTTCTTTTTCAATTGTCTCTAATTTGTCCTTGCTCTTGCTAATTCTGTCTTCATCCTCATTGATGCTATTCTCTCTGCCCTCTACTGTTTTCTAGAGTTCATCTATTTTGTTATGCTGTTCTGATACTGTTTTAGCTTGTTCAGCTAGTTGTGTTCTTAGCTCAGCTATTTCAGCTTTCAGCTCTCTAATAACTTTGAGATAATTAGTGTTTTCTTCCAGAGTCTTATTTGTTGTTCCTGTATTTCTGATTACAATTCTTTCAAATTCTTTACTCTCTCCTGTGATAATTTCCTTAGCTAGTGTTTGGATGTTAAACTAGTTATTTTGTGCTTCACCCTTTGGGGGGCTTTTAGCTGGACTCTTGTCCTGGTTGGTTTCTCCAATATTTCTTCTTGTTGGTTTAACCATTTTTATATATTATGTTATGAGTTCCCTCTCTCAGTACTTTTCAAAATACTGATCACTATTGCCTGGATTGACATGTGTCTAAATAAGTTAACTAAAGGGTTCCCAGTTGTGGAAGTTAACAGTTGTTTCAATAGTATTTTAATCCCTGAGTTGGAGCTCAGTGGTTTTAAGCCTTTTTTTTTTTTCCCCCTGTAGACTATGGGAGCCTGAGGGCTTTTAAACTATAAATTGGCTTCTTAGCTTAATCACTAACTCACAGGGTGTGGCAGAGATAATCCAGTGATTATGCAAAGAGACTTTCACAGCCCCACGGCTATGCCATCCAGGTATAGGTCTCCTGAGTTTCCTGGTTAGATCTCTGTCCCCTGGTGTCCCTCCCTGCTGCTGATCCAGATTCTGAGGGCAGTAGCAATGGTGACTCAGAGTTGTACTTGGTGAGTCTCCGGGGAGTCCTCTCCTCCCTTCAGTTGTCCCCTTGTTGGTGGAACAGACTGGAGGTGATATCTCAACTGATAAACTGCTAGACTGTTACCAGCCACTTAATCTCTCCCTAGGCTCCTCTCTGTCACAGGTGATTTGGTGGGTTCCTGTAGTCGTTCTAGTCCTGTCTTATTTCAGTCCCAAGTGGTCTCCTTTGGTATTCCTAGTTGATCCGGGAGAGGAGAGGAGAGGAGAGGAGAGGAGAGGAGAGGAGAGGAGAGGAGAGGAGAGGAGAGGAGAGGAAGAGATCTGCTGCTGCTCATAGCTCAGCCTCCGGAAGTCACACCTTTACTTTTTAAAAAAATTATTAGTGATCTAATAATGATTCACAAGATAGTAATAGGGGTACAATTCCATACAGTTCCCACTACCAGAGTCATGTATCCCATTCCCACCATTGGAAGCTTCCTTATTCTTTATCTCTTTGGGAGTGTATAAGGTGGAAGATTTGGCTTCAGTAATTGCTTTTCCACTGGATATGGGCATTGGCTGTTTGGTCTACCCCCCCTACCCAGCCTTTTCTATCTTTCCATAGTGGTGTAAGACTCTGCTTTACCTTTTTGCCTTTTATGCCACTAGTATTATTTCTGGGGCTCAGTACCTGTTGAGTTCCTCTGCTTCCTGAACTTAGAGACAGAGAGAAAACAAGCTGAAAGACATGGAAAGACCAAGCAGTGCTGCTCCACAATTTCTGAAGCTCCTCCCTGGAAGCATACCCATGTAGCATGGAACTCAAACCCAGGTTCTCCCACATGGTAATCTACGCAGTCTATTGGAAGAGCTACTGCCTGTCCCCCTATTTATTTTATAGAATGGTTGAAACAGAAATGCTTTTAGTGTACATGTACACAACGATATCTATCTAGACAAGATATGGGTATTAGTACAACTAAGTACTGAATTCACACATTACACATACTTGAATCAATATATAATTAGAATGTGATGTGGTGATGCAGTATACCTTCTACCATGGATGGAAGTCCTGCCACACAGTGCTGATGTCAGCCTTGGTGACAGAATATGCAGTGATCTGTTCAGGAGCATGGTGGACTGTGGGTGGATCCAGTCTGTACTGGTGTGCAAAGCATTGTGGGTGGGTTGAATAGACTTAAAAGTACAGCCAGTCAGAAGTCTCTCTCTCTGGCTGCTGCTTCTTCTCCTGGTCAGATGCATCTCGGAGAAGGTAAGCCATGGCTACTTCTCCTGGGAACTGAACTCATGTGACTCTGCTAGCTGGTAAACTTTTAGACCCCTCTAGAGCCATGAGCAACCTTTACCAGAGCTGATAATTGTTTATCTTACAGGACTTAACTTTTGATAACTATACTCAGGCTTTATGGACCTAGTGTACTCTTAACCCTTGATGATAAGTGCTTATTTTGCCTTTTACCTCTTTCATCCTAATAGAGCTTATATTGGTTAAACCAGTTCCCAGCTCCCCATTGTGAATTCTTTCACACACTGCAGCAGCACTCGGTCAAACTCTTTTTAAGTTAAATTACAATACAACAGGTGAGATATAAGGATTATATTTTAATACTTAGAGTAAAACAATTCCATGGGGTAAACATAAATGTCAGTAGAATAAATGGGATAATAATAATATAATAACTATAATTGGGATTTAGAGGCAAATATAAAATTATAAAAAAAAGAGGAAGAAGAACAGAGAGAAAGGATATAAGAAACAAATAATAGGGGCCAGGTGGTGGCACACCTGGTTAAGCATATGCATTATAGTGCACAAGGACCCAGGTTAAAGCCCCTGGTCCCCACCTGTGGGAGGAAAGCTTCACAAGTAGTCAAAAGTGCTGCGGGTGTCTTTTCCCTCTCTATCTCCTCCACCTCTCTTAACTTCTTCCAGTCTCCATCCAGTAATAAATAAATAAACAAGTAATAATTAGTAGTACTAAACCCAACCAAAGAATAATAACATATAATATATATTAATATATATTTAATATATAATATATACTAAATGTATAATATATTTAATATATATATTATATATATTAAACACCAATAATATATTTAGGGGCTGGCTGGTGTTGCAGCAGGTTAAGTGCACACCTTACAGCATGTAAGGATCTCGGTTCAAGTCGCCAGTCCCCACCTGCAGGTGTGATTCTTCACAAGCAATGAAGTAGATCTGCAGGTTGTCTCTCAGTTTCTCTCCCTTTTAATATTATTTTCTAATTTTCATTATATTTATTTACTAGATTGAGACAGCCAGAAATTGAGAGGGAAGATACAGAAAGGAAGAGTCATAGACACATGCAGCACTGTTTCACCACTCACAAAACTTTCCCTCTGCAGATGGGATCTGAGGACTTGAACTCAGGTCCTTGTGCATTGTAACATGTATGCTCAATCAGGTGTGTCACCACCCAGCCCCTTTCAATTTCTCTCTATCCTAACTAATAGCAAATATCATGAAAAAAAAGAAAATGGATAAGACGGCTGCTGGGAGTGGTGGACTCATAGTACAGCCACTGAGCCCCAGCAATAACGCTGGTAGCAGGAAAAAACAAAGAAAATATTTCGATTATAGGCATATCTTATTTTATTACATTTTGCCTTATTGCCTGTCACAGATACCATATTTTACAAACTGAAGTTTTGCAACAACCATGTGTTGAACATATCTATTGGCACCATTTTCCCAATAGCATGTGTTCACATTATGTATATGTGTCACATTTCAGTTGATCTCATAATATTTCTTTTTTTATATACAGTCTGTATTTGTTTACTCTGCATAAAGACAGAGAGAAATCTAGTAAGTAGAGGAGACAGGGAGAGAGAGAGAGAGAGAGAAAGAGAGAGACTTACTTTACTGCTTTACCACTCATTAACTTAAGGGCAGGGATTCAAGCCCTTGTCCTCCTGCACTTTAACATATGTGTTCTATTAAAAGTGCACTCCCTCCAAGCCTCATTACAGTATTTCAATATTTAATTTTTACCATATCTTCTATGTTTATCTGTAATCAGCAATCTTTGATGTTTAGGCAACATCAATTATTTTAAGATACTACAAATTGGGCTCAGATGAAATAACAAATGTAATAAGCTGTGCTTGTCTGTTCAGAATACTCTTTCACACTCCTTAGGCCTCCATATTCTGTGAAACTAAAACAAATATACTTAAGTAAAGTTGACCAAAGATCTCTAAGTAAACTAAAGGCCTTCATGTAGTCAATGCTTGATCTCAAAGCTTCAACATACACAGGTTACTTTTGCTAGAAGTTAGTGCCACTCAGTAATTTTTTGTTGTTATTGTTGTTAACATGTTCTGTTAGTGATTTACTAATGCTTGCTTTACAAGACTGTAAGGTTACAGGGATAATGGTTCAAATTAAGTACACCCCAAAGTTCAAAGCGACTTCCCCACCCCTCACTACACCCTTTACCCCAAATAATCAATTCAAAGTCTTAAGACGATTTGACTTTCTTTTTCCTCAAGTCCATGTGTTTCAATTCTTTATATTTCACACATTAGCAGAACCATCTTATTTAATAACCATCTTATTTAATAACCATCTTATTCTTACTTATTTGGCTAAGCATAATCACCCCTAGTTCTATCCATTTCATCCAAAGGGCACACTATCCTAACAGTCATGGAATTGATACAACCTAAATGCCCACCAGTAGATGACTCGATAAGCAAGTTATGGGACATCTATCCAATGGAATACTACCCTGCAGCTAAAGCCAATGTCAATTAAAAGAAAAAAAAATCTTAGTACCTTTCAGAATGATACAAAATTAACTCTGAATTAAACCATAAAACCTGAATGTTCATATACCTATTTACAACATAGTTTACTAAACATTTCAAACCCATAGTTTAGATCTAGAAAGAAAATAGAACAATATATCCAGGGCGGGCTGGGTACTGGTATACTTGGTTTAGCTATAAGTGCAAGGACCTACACAAGGATTAGGGTTCGAGCTAGGTCTCCCCACCCGCAGAGAGGTCACTTCACAAGTGATGAAGCAGGTCTGCAGGTATCTATCCTTCTCTCTTTCTATCTCTTTCTAACTCTTCTTCTCCCTCAACTTCTCTCTGCCCAATCGAATAAAAATGTGGAAAAAAAATAAAAAGGAAAAATGTGGCCACCACCAGGAGTGGTGAATTTATAGTGCTAACATTGAGCCCCAGAAACTAGAGGCAAAAAAAAAAAAGGAAATCTACTTCAAAGACATAACTTCGGATCTAATTTCAAAATTGGAGCTCCAATGGTGCAATCCGTTAGTGCATGGTACTTACAATTTTCAAAATCATTTCATTTTCTATCTGACATTATTCAAGTTATTTTACATAATTTCATTAACTCCAACAATGTTTAGATACTTATACTTTTATATAACTATTTTGCATTTTTACAAGATTTAAGTAATAGACTCCTCAAACTTTGTTTTTAATCTTTTTTTTAGGGGGGGGGGGAGATTGCTTTTTGAGATTTTTTTTCAGAGCATGTATTTCCAGCTTTGTTGCAGAAATTATCCCCAAACATGAGACCAGAGCTGGGTATGGTGAAAAGAGAGGCGTTTTAAAACATTGGTGGGTGAGAGATCTGGATCACTCCAGGATGTTCTCTCTGCCAGACAAAGGAACAGCACAGGATTATACAGAGTTTTACATCTTGGTTATAAAGGGAATGCAGACATTGGCACACTGCAGACATATGATCTCTGGACCTGATGCTACTTATTTATGGGGGCCTTATCTCTTCTGGCTAGGCTGGATTCCTCCATAGCTGTCCTGCTTAGGAAAGTGGAGAGAGGAGTTATGACCCATCAGACACAGGGAAAGCATAAATTTATATTCACCTATTTTCTACTCAGCTTCAACTCAAGGATTTTCTTTTTTTCTAGAATCTGATGTTTTTAATCATGTTATTTTGTCATGCATGCTACACACAATGACAAACAGTGGGACTTACTCATTTAGGAGTTTGGCAGAAAAATTTCACCAAGAAATCTAGAAAACAAGAAAAAATATGCAAAAACTTGAGTAGGCCAACTGACAGGGAGTAAATTAGACAAGCAAACAAAGCAGTAGTTCTGACTAATTGATTTTTATTATTTCAATTAACAGGGGGGAATACAGTTGGCAGTGAAATATATCAATAATTTAAACTTTTCAGAACATGTGGTATTTATGTCTAAAGAGTAGCTGCAGACATATGTAGTGATGTTTGTGCAAAGATGGAATACTTAACAAGCAATTATGAAGGGAACTCTGGCCAAGTTGTTTAACAGAGTGCTTGGGATGTTATTTTTATTTATTTATCATTGTCAAAATGCAAGTGCTAAGAGAGCATCAACATCATTATTATTGTTTTTGCTGTTCTCCTTATCCTTCCTGTGATTTAAAACGGTATACAATGAAACTTCTCACTATCACATTCCTATTTGTCTCTATTTTCAACTAAAAGATACTTTGTGACATTTTTTAATAAAGTAAATACTAATAAAATGCTACTAATACAAATAGTTAAACCTATTTTTAAACCTATAATTATTTCCATTTTGAAAATTAAACCATCATAAAATCTCACGCAAAAATTCCATTTACAATTCTAAGATTAGGATTTTATACATATTTTAAATTCCCATTTAATTTCATTTATTCTGTTATTATTCTTGCTCAGAGAATTGTATCGTTTATATTTGATGTCTTATCTGTATTTGTGTAATTTTTTAAATTAGTTAATTTATGTATCCCCTTTTGTTGCCTTTGTTGTTATATTGTTGTAATTATTATTGTTGTCGTTCCTTGTCGGATAGGACAGAGATAAATGGAGAGAGGAGGGGAAGACAAAGAGGAGGAGACAAAGATAGACACCTACAGATCTATTTCACCGCTTGTGAAGTGACTTCCCTGCAGGTGGGGAATCAGGGGCTGGAACCGGGATCCTTTCGCTGGTCCTTGTGCTTTGCACCAAGTGCGCTTAACCCGCTGTGCTACCGCCTGACTCCCTTGGGTAAATTTTATAGAAGAAAAAGATAAAGTCTTATTAATACTGCAATATGAGAGTTTTAAAATGTACTGATTATAATTTCACGTAAGCTTATATTACAGCAAAACTGGAAAGTTACAAATTTCTCATTTAACCCAATTCATATATGCATAATATCCCTCAATTATCAACAGCTGATCACACCAGTGTTGTATCTATTAAAATTTCATTCTGTATTTGCACATAGCAACTACCCACAGTCCAAACTTTATATTATAATTCACTTCTAATATATATATATATATATATATATACATACATATATGTAATTTTAATAGTATTTTAATAATGAATGGAAATATTGTGGCATGAATGGTGCAATTCCAACTACCAGACTATCACATCATATCCCCTCCATTGGAAGCTTAATTATTCTGCATCCCTCTGGGAGTATGAACTAAAGGTCTGAGTATATAGTCCTTCAAACTAAGCACTAAAGGTTTCAAATTAGTAAGCTGATTGAATTTCAACACTGGGCTTAAGTTGTTAATTCATTTCTAATAATAATATTTTTGAAATATTAAATAACCTATAATCTTAGACCAGAGAGATCAGAAAGAATCGGTCTTGTCAATATATAAGATAGATATTTGTAAAGAGAATTAAATGACATAAATTATGATAAGGTCTTGTATGGAACCTCTAAGGCTTTGCTCATTTTCCCTCATGCTTCATTTGATGCTTACCATTTGGTACAGCATCTGCTGATCTCAACCAAATCAATGCAACAAGTACCACCTTAACATGTTTCACTTCAGACTGTGTATTGAACCAACCTTGCATTGATGGGATAAATCCCACTTGGTTGGGATGAACAATCTTTTTTTTTCATTTTTATTGATTTAATAATGATTGACAAGATAGATAAGATGGATACATCTCCACACAATTCCTACCACTAGAGTTCTGTATCCCATCCTCTCCTATTCTTTAGAATAGAATGGAAGCTTTCCTATTCTTTATCCCTCTGGGAGCATGGCCCCAGGATCACTATGGGGTGCAGAAGGTGGTAGGTCAGCTTCTGTAATTGATTCTCTGCTGGACATTGATTTTGGCAGGCAGACACATACTCCCAGCCTGTTTCTATCTTTCCCTAGTGGGGCACTGCTATGGAGAGGTGGGGTTCCAGGACACATTGGTGAGTTTATCTGCCCAGGGAAGTCAAGTTTGCATCATGCAACTTGGAGGCTGAAAAGCACTAAGATATAAAGCAGAACAAATTATTTAATAATCAGGAACCTAAAGGTAAGAATATAGCAGATGAGATTTGGGATCTTCATTTTGGAAAAAGCTAGGAAATATTTGTAGTATACTGCTGGATCTGGTTGAATAGGAGTTTGTTCAGTCTTTTAGCATCAATGTTCATCAGAGATATTGGTCCACAGTTTTCTTTTTCTGTTGTGTCCCTGTTTTTTGCTATCAGGGTGATGTTGGATTCATAGAAGGTGGTAGGGAGTATTCCTATGTCTTTCATCTTTTGGAAGTGCTTTAAAAGTAGAGGTATTGGGAATTAGGTGGTAGCGCAGCAGGTTAAGAGCACTTGGCTAAAAGTTCAAAGACCGTCATGAGGATACTGGTTCTAGCCCCTGGCTCCCCACCTGCAGGGGAGTAGCTTCACAGGTGAAAGGTGTCTATCTTTCTCTCCCCCTCTGTCTTCCCTTCCTCTCTCCATTTCTCTCTGTCTTATCCAACAGTGACAACATCAATAACAACAACATTAATAACTACAACAACAATGAAAACAATAAGGGCAACAAAAAAGGAAATAAATATATATTTTTTTAAAGTAAAGGTATTAACTATTTCCTGAAAGTTTTATAGGACTCATTTGTAAAGCTAACTGGTCCTGGACTTTTATTGTACAGAAGGTTCTTACTGTTTCAATTTCTTTGTCTGTGATTGGTTCATTTAAGTTTTGCAGTTTTTCATTGTTCAGTTTTGTTTTTTTTTTTTACATTTTTTTTTAATTTAAGAAAGGAGACATTGACAAAACTGTAAGATAGGAGGGGTACACCTCCACACAGCTCCGACCACCCGATCTCCATATCCCATCCCCTCCCCAATAGCTTTCCAATTCTCTATCCCTCTGGGAGTATAGACTCAGGGTCTTTGTGGGATGCAGAAAGTGGAAGGTCTGGCTTCTGTAATTGCTTCCCCCCTGAATATGGGCATTGACTGGTCGATCCATACTCCCTGTCTGCCTTTCTATTCCCTAGTAGGGTGGGTCTCTGGGGAAGCGGAGCTCCAGGACACATTGGTGGAGTCTTCAGTCCAGGGAAGCCTGGTCAGCATCATGCTGGCATCTGGAACCTGGTGGCTGAAAAGAGAGTTAACATACAAAGCCAAACAAATTGTTGAACAATTATGGACCTAATGGCTGGAATAGTGCAGATGAAGTGTTGGGGGTTACTCACTGCAAATTTTCATGTACTTCTGCTTTCAGACATATATTTTGCCCTAGTCTATAGACACATGTGAGCATATGCTCTATCTCATGAAACCTGGTCTGTATCTAGGTTTTGGGACTTTGTTAGGAAATGAACCACCTGGAATGGAATTAGAGAATACTATGAAAGGAAAAGTCTCACCTGAGTAATGAGGCTGAAGGATAGTCATTCCACACCTGAAGTCTCTGGACACAGTCTGAAGTGAAGCATATTGAGGTGGCACTCATTGCATTGATTAGGTTGCGAACGGCAGATGCAATATTATTTGAAATGAATTGAGAGAAGCATGCAGGAAAGTGGGCCCCACCCTAAGGGTTCCAGGACTGGGGGAAATATAGGCTCTATAGTGGAAATTTGAGGTTCCTTCTGTCTTAGGGTTAAAAAGACAATAGATAACTGTTTCAATTTCTTTGTCTGCGATTGGTCCATTTAAGTTTTGCAGTTTTTCATTTCTCAGTTTTGGAAGGTTATATGTTTCTAGGAAATCATCTAATTCTCCAGGTTCTAGCTTGGTGGCATATAGTTATTCATTCTGATTTATATATTCGATCCATTTGACAAATGTGTGATGATTTGTCTTCATTATTAAGGTATAAAATATATAATTTTTAAGACATTTTATCTATCTTTTCAGAGCTGGAGAAGGAGAGAAAAGTGAGAACTGTTCAACTTTTTAATATGATGTTGTCAGGGGTTGAACTTGAGGCTTGTAGGATACTCAGACATTTGAAGCAGTTCTGCAGGAATCTATCTTTCTCTCCTCCTCTCTGTCTTCCCTTCCTCTCTCCATTTCTCTCTGTCATATCTAACAGTGACAACATCAATAACAACAAAAATAATAACTACAACAACAATAAAAACAAGGGTAACAAAAAGGGAAAATAAATAAATATATATAAAAAATTAAAACAAAATAAAAAATAAAAAAATAAAAGCCTGTGTTCTAAACATTTTATGCATTCTCAGTTCATATAAAGCATCCTCGGTGCCTGAAAAAGTTATATGTTGTGACGTTTCCTATTTATTACCCCATATAGAAAACTTGGTTTTTTCCCCTAATCTACATGTAATTTCCCAGCCAGGTTATTTTATAAATGGAGAAAAATGGGCTCTAGTCATCTTACACTGATTTTTCTTTCTAGCAACATTCACTTTGGTCTCTTTATGTGTTTTTATGATTTGGAAGTTCTCTTCAGCACAGAGAACTATTTATTTGAATGTGCCACAGTTTATTTACTCATTTTCTCAATGAAGGAAATTGTCTTTGCTTCCAAATTATTTAAGATTTTTGACCAATTTTACCTGGCTTGTGTGTATATGTATATGTATATGTATATGTATATGTATATGTATATGTATATGTATATGTATATGTATATGTATATGTATATGTATATGTATATGTATATATATATTCTTAATGAGTTTTAAGAGTTATCTGTATATTTTGGCCAACAGTCCTTTATTGAATGTGACTTCTCTTTTCATTTTTATAGTATGGTCTTTGTCAGAGCATATATGTAGTATTTTAACAATACCCAGTTTCTCAATTATTTCTTTCTCGGATCTCATTTTTGTTCTATCAGTATGTAAAATGTGGTCTAGATTTTTCTCCTTTGCAAGCATCTGGGAGTTTCATTACTTCAAATTTTATATATGTTCATGATTGGTCAACAATTTGTTTGGCTTTGTATATTAACTCTTTTTTTAGCCACCAGGTTCCAGATGCTGCCATGATGCCGACCACACTACTCTGGACAGACAACCCCACCATTATGTTCTGGAACTGTGCCTACCCCACTAGGGAAAGAGAGAGACAGGCTGGGAGTATTGATCCACCTGTCAACGCCCATGTTCAGAGGGGAAGCAGTTACAGAAGCCACATCTTCTACCTTCTGCATTCCACAGTGACCTTGGGTCCATACTCCCAGAAGGTTAAAGAATAGGAAAGCTATCAGGGGAGAAGATAGGATACAGATTTCTGGTGGTGGGAATTGTGTGGAGTTGTACCCCTCTTATCCTATGGTTTTGTCAATGTTTCCTTTTTATAAATTAAAAAATATATATGTATGTATGTATGTATAATATGCTTTAAGTTAATTTTTAGAGGTGTGTGTAAATTGTTATTTTTTTTCATGTCATATATAATTCCATCATCATTTACTGAAGAAACCATCTTTGTTCCAAGAGGAAATAAGTTTAATTCGCAGGTCTCTAATATGTTCCACTGGTATATTTATGTCTAGCCAATGCCACATTGTTGTGATTTTTGCAATTTATAGTAAGTGTTGGTAGATGTCAGACATGCAACTTTTCTTTTTTTCCAAAATTGTATAAACTATTCTGGGCTTTTTGAATATAAATTTGTGTTATTGGGGGTTGGGCAGTAGCAACGGGTTAAGCGCACATGGCACAAAGCACAAACACCCGCTTAAGGACCCGGTTCAAGCCCACCCCTCCTCCCCAAGAATTAAGAGAGAGGATGGGATACTCATCAGTAAGAATAGATGAAATCACTTTTACTTCAACATAAATTAAACTGGAGGGAATCATGCTAAATGAAAATGAGCTTGAAGAGAAAGGAGGGTTAAAATTGATGTCACTCATAGGTGGAACTTAAAGCAAGTGAATATAGCATGAAACTTAAAATGAAAAAAAAAAAAAACTGTGACATGTTTCAGTAAATCTGATGATTCAAAATACGAATGGTGGTGGGGAGTCAAAAAAGGTATTGAGGACTCATTGACTTGTGATGGAGGAGGAAGATACTTTGGTGGAGGGAGAGGTTTGCTGACACCTATTTTATGGAAATGTGAGCTGTTTCTGTCACACAATCTTGTAATACATAATTTCCTCAACAGTATGATAAAGCAAGAAGTATTCCTCTGCCACCAGGTTCCAGATGCTACCATGATGATAACCTGATTTCCCTGGGCAGATGACCCCATCAATGTGTCCTGGAGCTCCGCCTCCCCAGATCCGGAAAGAGCGAGACAAGGTGGGAGTATGGATTGACCTGCCAACGCACAAGGTCAATGGGGAAGCAATTACAGAAGCCAGACCTTCTACCTTCTGCATCCCTTAATGACCCTGGGTCCATACTCCCAGAGGGATAAACAATAGGAAAGCTAACAGGGGAGGGGATAGGATAATAGGATAAAGTTAACAGGGGAGGGGATAGGATAAAGTTAACAGGGGAGGGGATAGGACAGTATTTCCATGTTATAAATAAAAAATTTGAAAAAGGAAAAAGTAAAATAAATGGCCAAAAATATAAATAATACATTTAAAACAAGTCTACCCTTAGAATGGTAAATTCAGCTTAATATTTACTATAATTTAACTTATTACAGAGGAATGTCAAAGTATGCTAATAAAGAATTTACCCAATAATTCCAGGCAGTGGAGCACCTGGTTAAACACACACATTACAGAGCACAAGTACCCGGGTTCAGGCCCCATGCCTCCACCTGCAAGGGAAGCTTCATGAGTTGTGAAGCAGGTCTATAAGTGTCTCTGTCTTTCTCCATCTCTATCTCCTCCTCCCCTCTCAATTTCTTTCCAATAAATAATAAAATTTATTATCCAATTAATTAATTAATTAAAATTTAAAAAAGGATTTATCCAAAGAAATACATAATCCAAATATAATATAGAGTGATGGTGTGCTTAATGACTCTCTACAAAAATATCTTTTTAAAAAAAGATTTTATTTATTTATTAATGAGAATGATAAGAGGAGAGAGAGAGAGAAAGAACCAGACATCACTGTGGCACATGTGCTACCAGGGATCGAACTCTGGACCTCACATTTGAGAGTGTAAGGCTTTATCAAGTGTTCCACCTCCTGGAACATTAAAATATATATTTAATATAAAGAGAATTAAGGATAAAATGTACTTTGTAAGATGTATGTCTGCCTCATACATCTTGAAAATTAAAACAGACACAAAAATTTGAAAATATCAACTACTCTTTTTCAAGTCATATATAAAGACTTTGTTTGGCTTCATGTTTGTATTTGCTGTAGTAAAAAAGTGTATTTTTTATGTAAATTGTCATGGTATGCCTTTACTATCTAATCACAAATTATTTATATTACACTAAATATGAACAGTAGTGACATTTTTTGAACTATAACGATCATGACTGTCATGCCTTACTTTTAAAATAAATAATACTGATAATACATTTGGAAAGATAATTAATCCATTCTCACTGACAAAACAAAGCTGATAAGCTGATATTAGCTTATAGGTCTTAGATAATTAATAAGAGTGCCTGTCCAAATGTGCTTTAGTTTTTCTCTAATTTAAACATCATTATGTCAAGAGTTAATGAATATATTGTAAATCAATGAGCTGGATAAACTAGTATGTGCCCCCTGAGGAATACATACCAGTGAATCTTCATTAGATTTGGGAAAATCATTCATTCATTTCCAGCCAGCTTTCCTTTCTTTCTTTCTTTCTTTCTTTCTTTCTTTCTTTCTTTCTTTCTTTCTTTCTTTTTTTCTTTCTTTCTTTCTTTCTGTCAGGGTTTTTCTTGTGTGTGTGTGACTACTTGTTTTCTCTCAAAAGAATTAGAGTCTAGTGACATTGGTAATTAGTGGAAAGTATTTTAAGAAAGGAATTTAACATTGTTTATATATAATTTATTTAATGCTAAATGAAGATCAAGATATCCTACACATATACAAAGGAGATAGCAAATGTGATGCTCAAATTTGGAATGAAAATAAAAACAATCAATGAAAAGTGCCGAGTATACTTGCGATTCATGAGATATTGGATGAACCACAAAGAGTTTTCAGTTATTTGATTTCTTAAAGTTATACCATGATTTTCCATAGGATATGTGAAACAAAAAGATGACTAAGGAGACAGGCAAAGGTCATGCCGTGAAAGGACACTATGGAATTTGACATGATATCTAATGTGCTATGGAATTTCATATGGAATTTGACATGATATCTAATGTTCTATGGAATTTCATATGGAATTTGACATGATATCTAATGTTCTATGGAATTTCATAATGCCACTACAAACACATTTACGCTAAGCTTTTTAATAAGTTAAATAGTATTTATTTCAATATTCAGTTGAAAGAATATTCAATGTACATATATTAATAACAATAAATCTTCCAAAAGTTGCCTTTAGATTTAATTGAATCATAATACATTTTAAGGTTTACTTAATTAAAAGACCAGATAATTAAATTAAAATATGAAGCACATAGAAATACAGAGCTAATTTTTGATAAAGGTGACAAATGCATGCTACCTTATTGTGAAACTAATAGATTTTAGTCTCAACTAATGGTTTTGTTGTAGCAGTGAAGTCACAGTTTAAAAATAATAGACAAATTATCATGGAATAAAATATTCAGAGACCCATGCATTTGCAATCTGTTTATCATCAAAGAAAACATGAAGGAAATGTAACATACACAGAATATTGCTTTTAACAATGCTGAAATAGTTAAAATTTTGTGTAGGTAATTAGCATATCAAGTTATACTGAATATCATTTAACAAAATAATTCAAAGTATATTTTAGGGAGAAATTTGAAATACTAAAAGTACAAATATTAGGGAGAAAATAATGAAAGATGCTGTCTTTGTAAACTTACAGTAGTGAAACTTTCTTGGCCAGGAGAGCAATATAAATTGTAAGCAGTTGGGATGAAGCCCAGCTCCAGTCCCCACCTACAGGAGGATGTATCACCTGTGGGTGACACAGGTCTGCACGTGTCTATCATTCTCTCTCCCTATCTGCCCCCAGATTCAATTTAAATACCAAATATCAAATCAATATCAAAGTAAATATGAAGGAAAAAAAGAAAACAAATGGCTGTGGTGAGGGCTGAATTTGTAGTGCAGGCACCGAGCCCCAAAGGAAGTCCAGCTATAAACTTGGTGATAATTAAAGAATAAAGAGAATGAAAATGGAAACGAAGAAAAAGAAGAAGGAAGTAAAAAAGAAGGAAGGAAGGAGGAAGAGAGTGAGGGAAGAAGGGAGAAAAGATATATATATATATATATATATATATATATATATGGAGAGAGGGAATAAAGTAAACTTTACATTACATATTAGGTTTTTCAAAAAACGATGTTAAAATTGGGGAAATACAAGAAAAATACAAAATACAAAAAATGCTCTGCAATATAAATTCAATATTTGAAAAAATTCAGTTAGAGGTGACCAGGTATCTTACTTAGGATGACATATGGAGGGAGTGGAGCCAAGATGGTGACTCAGAAACAAGTAAGGCCTGAACTCTGAAAGGAGGCTGCTTCAAAATTGGGAAGTTAGGGTGTGGGTAGGAATTTTGGGTCAGTAGTAAGATAGGGGTGCACTGGGTGGGCAGACGAGAACTAAAGAAGAGCTCTGTAATTCATATTTGGGCTGACAAACAGAGGCCAAAAAGGGACAAAGGGAACTGAGATTGACTGAGAGCTTTTTGCTTTGCTAGTTCCCACCCCCATATCAGCTACTTCTGGTGGAACTCCTGTGGAGAGAATTTCTTAAGCAAGATTCCTGGATCAGCAGGGGTGCCTTTCAAATGTGTGTCATTCAAAAGACTCTATCTGAGTGACAGAATACCTGACTAATCAGGGCCTCAGTTTTGCCTGGGGTAAGGTACCTGTGTTTTTCTGCTAACACTTGAGTTTGCCTGATAGTTACCTCCTATAATTACTTATTTTTAGCTTGGTTTAGGAAAAAGATGAAGCTGTGTGGAGCTAATTTGTACTGCTTCATTCTGTAGACTGACTGTTAGGGAATTTTATTCAATTTTATTCTATTATCATTATTACTTGTGCTTGTCTCTTTTCCCCCATCTCCAACTCAATCAAATGTAGCTATTGCTGCTTCTTCCACTGAGTGGGGTGTGCTATATCTTCTGGTAGGGACGTGTCCCTCTCTTTTTCTCTTTGCTCTACTTCTCTTTTTCTTACCTTAAAGCTGATCTGAAAAATATCTTTCCTTTCACTGCTTTTTGTTTTCTCTTTTTTTTTATTCACTGGCATTCTTTCATGAATTATTTTGTAGAAGCCTGACTGAGAGTAGATTCTTTTTCCTTATTCTCTCTCTCTCTCCCCTGCATATCTCTCTCCTCTATACTTCTCTCTCTTTTCCTACTGTCTCTAGAATTTATAGTTGACAGCTTATTTTTGTAATCATCTATTCTTACTTTTCCTTGTTTCTTTTCCTTTTTTCTTTCTCTTTGTATTTTTTTTTTTTTTTTTTTTTAGAGTGGAGGTGTTGAATTGGAGAAGTTGAAAGCATTCCCCCTCAGCTTAGGGACTAGACAGGGCTGTCCATTTTCACCACTACTTTTCAACATAGTATTGGAAGTTCTTACCATAGCAATCAGGCAAGAGAAAGAAATCAAAGGAATAAAGATTGGAAGGGAAGAAGACAACCTATCACTCTTTGCAGATGATATGATAGTATACATAGAAAGACCTGAAGAATCCAGCAGAAAGCTACTGGAAATCATTAGGCAATATAGCAAGGTATTGGGCTACAAAAATCAATGTACAAAAATCAGTGGCATTTCTTTATGCAAACACTAAGTCTGAAGAAGAGGATATACAGAAGACACTCCAATTAACAGTCACAATAAAATCAAACTATAGAGGAATAAACCTGACCAAAGAAGTGAAAGACTTGTATAATGAAAACTATGAATCACTATTCAAAGAAATAGAAACTGATACCAAGAAATGGAAAGACATCCCATGCTCACACTGGAAGAAGTAAAATCATCAAAATTAATATTATCCCCAGAGTTATATACAAATATAATGTGATAGCCATCAAAGTTCCACCAAGTTTCATTAAAGGAATAGAACAAAAATTACAATCATTTATCTAGAACCAGAAAACACCTAGAATCTCCAAAACAATCTTGAGGAAAAGAAACCAAAATGGAGGCATCACACTCCCAGATCTCAAACTATATTATAAGACCATTACCATCAAAACAGCCTGGTACTAGAACAAAAATGGGTACATAGAGAAGTGGAACAGAATTGAAAGCCCAGAACTAAATCCCCACAACTATGGACATCTAATTTTTGATAAAGGGGCCTAACATATTAAATGGAAAAAAGGAGGCTAGCTTCAAAAAAAAGGTGCTAGGAAAACTGGATTGAAACATGCAGAAGAATGAAACGGAACCTCTCTATCTCACCAGAAACAAAAGTCAACTGCAAATGGATGAAAGACCTGGATGTTAGATCAGAAACTGTCAAATACTTAGAGGAAAACATTGGTGGAACACATTCCCACCTAAACCTCAAGGGCATCTTTGATGAAACAAATCCAATTGAAAAGAAGACTAAGACATAAATCAATAAGACAACATCAAATTGAAGAGCTTCTGTACTGACAAAGAAACAATCACCCAAACAAAGAGATCCCTCACAGAATGGGAGAAGATCTTCACATGCCATACATCAGACAAGAGACTAATAACCAAAATATGAAAAGAGCTCAGCAAACTTAGCCACAAAACAGCCAATGACCCCATCCTTAAATGGGCAGAGGATATGAAGAGAACATTCACTACAGAAGAGATCCAAAAGGCTAACAAACACATGAAAAATTGCTCCAGATCACTGATTGTCTGAGAAATGCAAATAAAGACAACATTGAGATGCTACCTCACCCCTGTGAGAATGGCATACATCAAAAAGAACAACAAAAACAAATGCTGGAGAGGCCTTGGGGACAAACAAACGCTTCTGCACTGCTGGTGGGAATGTAAATTGGTCCAACCTCCATGGAGAGCAGTCTGGAGAACTCTCACAAGGCTAGACATGGACCTTCCATAAGACCCAGTAATTCCTCCCCAAGGACTCCATAACACTCAACCAAAAAGATGTGTACACCTATGTTCAGAGCAGAACAATTTGTTATAGCTAAAACCTGGAAGCAATCCAGATTCCCAACAACAGATGAATGGCTGAGAAAGCTGTGGTATATATACACAATGGAATAGTATGCAGCTATTAAGAACAATGAACCCATCTTCTCTGACCCATCTTGGACAGAGATAGAAGGAATTATGTTAAGTAAAGTAAGTCAGAAAGATAAAGAAGAGTATGGGATGATCCCACTCATCAACAGAAGTTGAGAAAGAAGACCAGAAAGGGAAACTCAAAGCAGGATCTGACAGAGTCTGGAGTAGGGCACCAAAGTGAAAATCTCTGGGTAGAGGGTGAGGGTGGATGGTCAGCCTCACTGGAGGTGGGTGGGGTGAGGCTGGGGAGGATGGGATGGGAATGGGTCTTTTGGTGGTAGAAATGGTATATATATATAATATGTGTATTTATGTGCATATTATATATGTAAATATATTATATGTATATACATATATAATATATAGGCATATATAATGTGTATATAAATACGTATATAAATACATATATAATATATATATGTATTTTATAAAGTAATGCCACCAGTTGCTTCTGCTCTCCTTGTCTAAGCTTTTAGGAGAGTCAACATTTCAAAGACTCAGCCTATGGTCTGTGCAATAAAAAATTAGAGACATTCAATCAATTTTTACCCTCTTATTAATTAAACAGTGATTTATATGACTACAATTATATATACACACACACACATATATATATAGCAAATTATAATGAGGTTGTGTATGATACAGCAAATCCTAACAGTAGCATTTTAAAAGTCAACCCAATTGCTAGTTTGATAAAAGAAATAACTATCTACTGCCTTCTTAACCCTACTAAGATGGCAGGAACCTCTGGCTTCCTCTATAAAGCCCAAATTTCCCCCAGACCTGGAATCTCTAAGATGGGTCTTACTTTCCAACATGTTTCTCTCAATTCATATAAACTGATACTGCATCTACTAATGCCAACCTATTCAACACAATGACTACCACCTTGGCATGCTTCATTTTGGAATGTGTCCAGAGACTTCAGGCATGGAATGTCAACCCTTCAGCCACATTACTTTGGTGAGACTTTTTTTTTTCTCATAAGACTCCTTAATTCCATTTCAGGTGGTCCACTTCCTAACAAAGCCTCAAAACCTATATATATAGACCAGGTCCCATGAGATAGAGCATAGGTACACATGTATCCATAAATTAGGGCAAAATTAATAACTTAAAGCAAAAGTGCTCAAAAGTTTTCAGTGAGTCAATAAATGAACCAAGCAAGTAGAAAGACCTAAAAAGACACCTTGAAGTACCTAATGAGATAGTTCCTACTTAGACCTAGATATGCTCCTCACCTACTTTTTATTACACTTCCCTCACTCACTGCAAAGATAACCTTATTAGAGTTAGGACTACAAAAGTTGAATAATGGCAAAAGACTGGCATACTTTAATGATGACTCTTTAGTCACTATTAGGCCACCCCATCAGCTGGGGCCCTAGTCGGGGAGTCCTGAGATTCCCATACAGACATTATGGGCCTAGACCTCGAATAAATCCCTCTCTCCATTATCACTGGTCATCTCCATCAGGAACAATATAATGGAGCCCTTTGGGGCCTTTCATAGGACCTTGCCCTCATTGTGGACCAACAAAGGTAGAGAATGTTCCATACTCCAAAGTGGGTTGGATAACATACTCTATCTACCACCTGAAGATGATGGGTCCTGAAATTGGTGCAACTCGGAATGTTCCTGCTGATGACCACAGAATGCAAGTTCAGACCTACAGAGATGTAGGAGTTAGTTACATAGACTCCTATGCTGAATATGGACCCCAGATCAAATCTATGGGTTTTATAGTCAGCAATATTTATACACTTTTCCCATATTTGGGAGCTACTCTCTTCGCTGTTACAGCTTTATAGCCCCTTTTCCAGTCATGAAATCATCTCCCCAGGCAATAACCTGGGTCTACCTGCATATCAGATGTCAGGCTCAGGCAAAAATTAATAAAGTCATGGGCTGTTGGTATGCTTCTGGATTCTGCTTGTGAAGCATTCTGTTTTTTATCATCACATTGGGTTCGCTTGTGTTGCTTGCTGTGTGTTCTGTTTGCATGTCCACTGTTGGCTGGGCACCCCCCTGCCTCCGGGATATTGGTTTGGTGTCCCCCCCCACCTGCCCCCACCTCTGGGACATTTGATTTAGTCATCTCTGGTTCCTGCTTCTTTCTTCTCCCCGCCCCCTATCATAGGTATTTTTCCTTTGTTCCTGACTCTTCCGCCAGAGGAGAGAGATGGAGGACAGAATTGGGTTGTGATTAGATTAGATTAGATTAGTTTGTTGACCCGCATCCCCGCTCGTAAATAAAGACTGAACTGCGTTCTCAGCTCAGCCATGAGTCTCTGGTCATCTCTGTCTGCTGCCTGAGAAGCCGGCCTGGCAAAAATGACAATGGGCCCTTTGGAATATACCTAAAATAGGCCTACTAGCTATTTCAAAAACAGAGACACCAAATCTTCATCTGCAATATTCCAGCCTTTAGGTTCATGACTGATCAACAATTTGTATGGCTTTATATGTTAACTCTTTTTCAGCCACCAGGTTCCAGATGCTACCATGATGCCAATGGGACTTTCCTGTACAGAGGACCCCACCAATGTGCCCTGGAGCTCCACTTCCTCAGAGCCCCACACCACTAAGGAAAGAGAGACAGGCTGTAAGTATGGATAAACCTGTCAATGCCCATCTTCAAGAGGGGAGCAATTACAGAAGCCAGACCTTCCACCTTTTGCACCCCATAATGATGCTGGGTCCATACTCCCAAGGGGTTAAAGAATAGGAAAGCTATCAGGGGAGAGGTTGGGATACGTGGCTCTGGTGTTGGGAGTTGTACCGTTCTTATCCTATGGTCTTGTCAATGTTTCTATTTTATAAATCAACAATTTTTAAAAAATGGAAAAAAAAAAGAGATGACATATGGATAACAAGTCAGCATGTTAAATAGTGAAATCTATTTACCGTAGACTTAAAGATTACCATGTTTCTAAATAACTATAATCATAAATTGGAAAATGAAATGTTTTAATGTTTAAATCACATTATTTTTCAATTTTATTAATTGTACGTACGTACGTATTTTACTGCCTATCCCTGGGGCATAGCATCTGCATGCTGATGAGTCCACTGCTCCTGTAGGACACCTTTTATTTTTTCTTTTATATGGTAAGACAGAGAGAAATTGAGACGTGAGGGAAACCTGCAGTACTTGTTTCACCTTTCTTGAAGTTTCTTCCATGCAGGTGCGGAGTGGGAGCTTGGACCAGGGTCTTTGCACATGTAAATCATGTTATTTGGGAAGATTTATAAAATAGTTGTCACCTCTGTAGAGTATCTTTGATAAGAGAAACACATTAATTAATTATTTTTTACCACCATTGTTATCATGGGAGGTTGGTGTCTGCATGATGACTCCACAGTAGCCTTTTTTTTTTTTCCTGTCTTTTTATTATAGAAAAAGAGAGAGGCAGAGAGGGTGAAGAGGGCTAAGGGGTAAAAAATGATATAAACCTACTGTCAGTCATAGGTAGAATTTACGAAATAAGATCTTAAGGGAAAAGACAAGGTAAAACATGGACTGGGTATGTTGATATGTGAAGTGGGACCTGTCACAGAGAGGCAAGAAATATACTCATGTGACAACAGTTGTCTCATAAATTATTATTTCCCCTTATAAAAAGGTTCAAGAGAACAGCTACATAGAGGAGGAAGTATTGAGTACAAGAAGGCAGAAGGAAGATTTGTATTTAGGGAATAGAGATATCGCATGAGTTGATTTGTTTTAGTTGCACAAATATATCTGTATATATTTCCCAAAATTATGAAGCATTCCATTTAATATCAAGGGATTTCACTGCAGTTAATATTCACTGCAGTTATTTCAGTTTTTGTTTAACTTAGAAAATTGAATAGAGATTTGAGAATAGCTCTTATTTTGTATATGTATAATGCCTGTCCTTGAATTATTCCATGCACAAAATTATAAAGTAAATTATAGTCAAATAATGGTATTCTGTTTAAGCACTTTAAAATGTTAGTTTTATTTTTGCTTTAGTTTCTCTACTGATAATAGTCACTGTATAAAACTGATATAAATGTAATCAATGGCATTTCTTCCATCTATAAACCAATGAGATTTTCACTGATTAATGTTTAGAGATATTTGGATGACTTTGGACTGACCCTAGCCTGTCAGCGATGTTCCAATGATGAGTATGATTTTTCAATTTATAATCTATCACCTTGAAATACATATATATGATGCTAAGCTGATTTATTGTTTTAGTCACTTCTGAACTTCTTACCAGCACCTAAGTGAACCCTCTTAATGATTAATAGAACAGGAAATATTGAAGCATATTCAAAGGATTAATCTTGCAAATGCAATTACTTTTTTAAAAAGCAACTAAAATTTTCTTTTTGGTGAATAAACATAATCAAATTTTCTTGAAATTGCTCTTTTTTGCCCATACTTTTATATCAAAATCTTTTTTTTGTTTTGCTAGATCTATATATGAATGAAGAGTCATGAAAGGGCACCGATAGTATCTGATAAGAAATCATTAAAACAGCTGAACATTTTCTCCTTAAAATCCATTCTTCACAACAAATAAGACAGAGGCCGTTTTCCTAGCAGTTAATATCACACAAGTTTAAAATAGAATTTCCCAGCCATGTTTATCACTTTTCCACCAGTATTATCACTGGGGCTTAGTGCTCACATAAAGAATTTACAGCTCTAGAGTGAGGCTCACTTTCCTGCATGCTTCTCTCAATTCATACCAAATGATATCACATCTCCTGATCCTGACCTAATCAACATAACGAGTACCACCTTGGTACGCTTCACTTCAGACTGTGTCCAGAGACATCAGTAGTAGAATGTCAACTCTCAGCCTCATTACTCTGGTGAGACCTTTCCTTTCATAGGATTCTCTGATTCCACTCCAGGTGGTTCACTTCCTAACAAAGTCCCAAAACCTAGATACAGACAGGTCCCATGAGATTGGGCATATGTTCACATGGATCCATAAATTATGGGAAAATATATACCTGAAAGCAAAAGTACACAATAGTCTACAGTGAGTCAGTATGAAGTTCATAATGAAATAGTGTCTACTTAGACTTAGATACCCTCCTCACCTATTACCTATTGTTCTTCCCTCACTCACTCCCAAGCTATCTTTATCAAAGCAAGGACTACAAAAGCTGAATGAGGGCAAGAGACTGGCATACTTTAACGATGACTCCTTAGTGACTATCAAGCCACCCCATCAGCTGGGGTCCTATTCAGGGAGTCCTGAGATTCCCAAACAGACATGATGGGCCTAGACCTCGAATCAATCCCTCTTTCCACTGTTACTGGTTATCTCTATCAGGAACAATAAAACTAACCTTTTGTGGACCCCCCAATAGGACCTTGCCCTCAACTTGGATCAACAGTGGTAGAGAATGTTCCATCCTCCCAAAGGAGGCTGGACAACACACTCTATGCTACACCTGAGGAAGATGGGTCCTAATATTGGGGCAGCTTGAAATATTTCTATTCATGACCACAGAATATGAGCTCGGATCTACAGGGATGCAGAAGTCGCATAGGCTCCTAAACTGAATATGTGTTGGTATGCTTCTAATTCTGCTTCTAAAAACCCCTTCTGTTTCATTTGGTTTAATCCCCCCTGCTTAACACTGTATTCTGTTTACATAACCACTGTTAACTAAGCAGAAGCATGCCTGCAGGGCATTGGTTTAATCCCCACTAGTTCATGATGTCTTTTTGCTCCACCCCCTCTCGTAGTACACCCTGATTTGCATCAGTCACTTTTCGCTCCACCCTCTACATCACATCCTGTTTACACCCTACTTGGCAAGTATATTAGTTTAGTTTAGTTTAGCTTAGCTTGGCTTAGATTGTGCTGCTTTCCATGTGATAAAGAGATACTGCTGCCCAGCTCAGCCATGAGTCCCTGGTCATCTGTCTCTGCCCGCAAAGCTAGTCTGGCATACTACCCAACATATATGGGCCCCAGATGAGATCAAATCGATGGGGTTTAGAGTCAACAATATTTATATATCTTTCCCATATTTGGAAGATACTCTCTTCCCTGATACAGCTTTCTGGTCCTTTTTCCAGCCATGACATCATCTCCCCAGACAATAACTAGGATCCACCTGCATATCAGATTTGTCTCAGGGGCAAAAACAAACAAACAAAAAACTAGTATAGCCACAGGCCTTTTGGAATATAACTAAAATATTCCTACAGCTATCTACAAAAATGGAGAGCCCCCTCCCCCTGCCAACTCTTCCTCTGCACTACTCCAGCCTTTAGGTTCATGATTAGTCAACAACTTGTTTGGCTTTATATGTTAACTCTCTTTTCAGCCACCAGGCTCCAGATGCTACCATGATGACAACCAGACTTCCCTGGACAGACACCCCCACCAATCTGTCCTGGAGCTCTGATTCCTCAGAACCCCGTCCCACTAGGGAAAGAGAGAGGCAGGCTGGGAGTATGGATCAAACTGTCAACGCTCATGTTCAGCAGGGAAGCAATTACAGAAGCCAGACCTTCCACCTTCTGCATCCCATAATGACCATACTCCCAGAGGGTTAAAGAACAGGAAAGTTATCAAGAGAGAGGATGGGATAAGGAGTTTTGGTGGTGGGAACTGTGTGGAGTTGTACCCCTCTTATCCTACGTTTTTTGTCAGTGTTTCCTTTTTTTTTAATATTTATTTTCCTTATTGTTGCCCTTCTTGTTTTTCATTGTTGTAGTTATTGTTGTTGTTATTGATGTCGTTGTTGTGAGATAAGACAGAGAGAAATGGAGAGAGGAGGGGAAGACAAAGGGGGGAGAGAAAGATAGACACCTGCAAACTTGCTTCACTGCCTGTGAAGGGACTCCCGGGATCCTTATGGCGGTCCTTGCGGTTTGCGCCACATGTGCTTAACCTGCTGCGCTACAGCTGACTCCCCAGTGTTTTATTTCTTATAAGTAAAAAATAAATAAAAATAAAAGAATTTACAGCTCTTAGTAGTCTTTTTTTCCCTTTCTGTTATTTGATAGGACAGAAAGAAACTGAAGGAGAAGGGGAGGTAGAGAAGGAGACATAGATATCTGCAGCAGTGCTTCACTGCTTGTGGTGCTTCCCTCTTTCACTTGGGGACCAAGAGTTTTTTTTTTTTTTTTTTTTTTTTTTATGCATATGCCAACTTTATTTTCAAAGCCATTATTAATACAAAAATAATAGTTCTTCATCCTAAAACAACTTTTTTATGTAATACATTTTGACCCTTTCATTTATCAATCAACTGCTATGAATTGACAGTGTGTGCTACAGCTGTGAATATGAAAGACACAAACTCTTGATGATTGGGCTTATGAGATTTTAACATATGAAAAAAAAATTCTGGAAAAATAAGTAATTTTTGTATGTAGGTAGCTCCCCAATACACTAAATAAGAAAAACTGCTTATTGGACATTCACACTTCACTGGAAATGTTCTGCATTGTCCTAATTTTGCATTGAGAGCAATTATGACCTAGTAGAAGAATAAAAGCAATTCTCCCTTTAAACCAAATATTTTAAACCAGAGCACTGCTTACCTCTGACTTAGGGTGGTGCTGGGGCTTGAAACTGGGCACCTAGAGCCAAAGGTATGAATGGGCTACCTCCCATGAGGGAGATAGATTGAATGGTTGAACCTGGGATTTTGAAGCCTCAGGCATGAGAGTCTCTTTGGGGACCAAGAGTTTTAACCACGTTCCTTGTGCAAGGCAACATGTGTATTCAACCTGGTACAACATAAACTGGTCTCTCAGGTACACCATCTGTGATATGTGTGATACTGGTGAATTTATCTAACAGTCTAACTGAATTTCTGTCATATTAAAAAAGTGGTAGGATAATATGGAATTTCTAGCATTTAGGTAGAAATAGATATAAAATTCATGAATGCCTGGTCCAATGTCAGAAAGAGTTTAAGCATATCACAAATATTAATATTTATTACTTCTGCATCTTTTGTTTGCTTGTTTTTATATTTTCAAGAGACAGACTAGGGATCTGGGAGCATAGGTCAGAATCAGAGACTTAATGAGAATATTGGTATTATCTGAATTCCTTTGTATAAATTTATAAATGAAGTTTTTGATAAAACAAGCATAAACTTAAATTCAGTAAAATGAGTAGATGACATCAATGCTTGCTCCAGAATGATCACTTTTGTTCAGTTATGATTTTTAAACTCCAGTGCAATTTTTGCAAGAGTATTCACACAAACTTAGGAATGTGTGGATTGGTTGAACACACATCCCTGTGCAAAGACCCATGTTCGTGCCTCATCCCTCACTCTGTCCTCACTCACAGGGGGGAGCATCTTAATCAGTGAAGCAGTGCTGCAGGTATTTATTTTTCTTTCAACCTCTCTGCCCCCTCTATCTTCTAATTTATTTCTGTGCTATCAAAAGTATATATAAAAGAATAAATGATTTCTGTAGCAGTGAATTATCTTTACAGGCATAGAGCACCGGTAATAACACTCATGACTATAATAAATAAAAATGATAAACAAATATGGAATGTATGAATACGTGTGATATTTGTGTATATATATATATGTATATAATGAAATGTCCAATGAAAATGAAATATACCTAAAATAGACCTACTAGCCTTTTCCAAAATAGAGACCCCAGACTCATCTGCTATATTCTTACCTTTAGGTTCCTGATTATTAAGTAATTTGTTTTACTTTATATCTTAATGATTTTCAGCCCCCAAGTTGCATGATGCTACCATGAAGCCAACCTGACTTCCCTGGGCAAATGACCTCACCAGTATGTGCTGGAACCCCCACCTCTTCAGAGCCCTGCCCCACTAGGGAAAGATAGAAACAGCTTTGGGGTATGGATCAACCTGTCAATGTTCGTGTCCAATGGAAAAGCAATTATAGAAGCCAGACCTCCCACCTTCTGCACACCAGAAAGATCTGTGGTTCACACTCCCAGAGGGATAAAGAATAGGAAAGTTTCCAATGGAAGGGATAGGATACTGAACTCTTGTGATGGGAATTGTGTGGAATGGTACCCCTCTTATAAGGTTTTGTCAATCATTATTACATCAATAAAAAAGAAAGAAACATATATCAGAATAATTACCATGGTAACTTGTGAAAAGAGAACCAGTAATTAAGATAGTTACTTTGAGATGGAGATGATTAAAAAAGATATTTCAAGCAAGACTCAATTTGTGTTGTATGATAATTTTTACTAGTCCAGTGCATGGTCCAATCTCTTAATTGACCTTCAATTAAGCAGTTCCGAATTAATAGATGTTTTTCTTTCTCTGATGATCACACTGAGTTACGGCTATTACACACTGAGTCTTAGTTTATAGGAAATTATTCTTTAATGTGCCCATATTCTACTAATAACATAGCTTAAGACATTTCCCTTTTAACAATCACCTATCTTACATTAATGTTCATTTTTATTGTATAACTTAATTATGTGCTGTGTTAAAATACCAATATGGAACACAAATGCAAAATTTTCAAAAAATAAGTTGAACATTGCCTGGATAAATGCAAATAATTAAAAGTTCCCTTCAGATTTGATCTGTAAGATTCAACTATTAGAAAAATTTATGAACATGTAGAAAGATGTTTCTATCTTAGCTGTAGATTGCTTTATAAAAGGAATTGAAGGAGAAATAACAAACTACTATAAACTTGACTTACATAGATTCTCAAAAGAAGGCCCACACAGAGAAGGTTTTAAATACATGGCTAAGTTAGAACAATTAATGAACAATTATTTTTAATTTCCAATAAAATATTAAATATATAAACTTAAAATAAATTGTTTATAAAATGGAAGTACTGTCAAGACCATAGGATAAAAGGGGTATAATTCCCACCCCCAAAACTCTGTATTCCATCCTCGCTTTTGAAAGCTTTGCTATTCTATATCCCTCTGGGAGTATGGATGGACCCTGGATCATTATGGAGTGCAGGTGGAAGGTCTGGCTTCTGTAATTGCTTCTCTGCTGAACATGGGCATTGGCAGGTCAATTCATACTCCCAGCCTGTCTCTCTCTTTCCTTAGTGGCTAGGGCTCTGGGGAGGCAAGGCTCCAAACATTGGTAGGGTCATCTGGCCAGGGAAGTCAGGTTGGTATCACAGTAGCATCTGGAACCAGGTGGCTGAAATGAATTAAGATATAAATCAGAAAAAATTATTGATTAATCATGAGCCTATAGGCAAGAATATTGCAAATGAAGAGTTGGGGTCTCCATTTTGAAAAAAGCTAGTAAGTCTATTTTAGGTATATTCCAAGGGATCCATGACTTTACTAGTTTTTGCCTGAGCCTGATATCTAATATGCAGGTGGACCTAGGTTATTGTCTGGGGAGATGGTGTGATAGTTGGAAAAAGGACTAGAAACTTATTTTGTTTTATAACTTCCTCTTAACTAGCTCATTTAACTAGTGAGATGTTTATCCAAAATATCTTAGATAAAAATTTATAGAAAACTGTATATATGTGTATATATATGTATATATATGTGCCACTACTTAAAATCATTTTTTAAAAATATACTGATAGCATATGTTTATTTTATGTTATAAAGTGCTTTATAGTCCCTATCTTTAGAGATTCCATATGAATACACAAATCTATAATTAACAGAGACATCAATGGAAAAATGTCAGAATCATAAAAAGTTGTAAAACAAAAATGTTTGTCAAATATTATTTATATTTATCACTTTCAACTGTTTTTAATTACAATATTTGGGAATATTCATATAACTTACTTGCCTGATTAAATTAAATGAGCTACTAGTTTTTGGAAGGAATAAGACAGATTTTAATCTATATTTTATTTTATTTTTATTTTGAAGCTATTTTCCATTTAATTATTGCGAAGTAGTCCAGAGAATTCTCACTTAATCTTTTACCTGTTACTGAATGTAAATGTGTTTATAATGTTGCATAATATACTTCATATTAACATTGCTGAGATATCATGAACAAAGTGCACGCTTCTTTATAATTCACTAGTTGAAAAACTTTTAACTGAAAAAGTACCCTTTTTCTGACAAAGAATTGAATTGAAGAGATAATGTTATATTTAGTTGACAAGTATTTTAGCCTGCTTTGATTGTTATTGACATTTATTGTTTAGTTGTTGTGTTGTAGTCTTTCATGACCTTGACAGTTTAAAAAAAAAGCTGATGAAATGTTTTGTGAAATAAGATTTGCCTTCTGATAAGGCTGTGATTTTAGATCCTTAAATAAAAAGTCACAGAGGTGATATTCTCTTCTGGTAATATCAACAAAATGTTCATTTGGATTACCTGATGAACATGAAATCTTCCAGGCTTCATTATTATAAACGTTTGTATTTTACTTTATTAAAGTGACCTGCTTAATGTGCTCTAAACCCAAGAGAAAGGAAATTGCCTCTTTTGTAGAATATTATATAAGTGGAAGTTTAAATCATTTTGGGGATTGTAAATGTCTATCTGAATAAATGAATCATTTTTTTAATGACTTTCTGTCTCAATTTCTCCCTGTCATATCAAATAAAAAGAAAGGAAGAAAATGGCTGCTGGGAGCCTTTTTGTCTTGAAGGCTCCAAGACCCTGTGAGAACCCTGTTAGTTGTAGGGTGGAAGCTGGAACTTTCCCAGCTTTGTTTCTATCAGGGATCTCTTATTACACTATTCTCAGAGTATAGTTTGTATTATTTTCATCTTTTATAAAATAAATGAGGCCAACTTAAAAATGCAGTATATAAAACATCTCAGAGAATGTTTTGAGTGCTTGAAAAGAATGTACCTTTTGCAGTTATTGAAAACTGTCTTTTTTTTTTTCCCTGCAAAAGATTTTTTTCTCATTTCATTCAAGGTTTGGAGAGAGGGTTCCAAAAAAAGGTGGCTGAAGACCTGCCTACAGGCACCAAGGAGAAATTCCAGATGAAATCTTGGACAAGGCTGGTGGGGGGAGGGAGCTGTCCCTCATTTCCTTAAAGGCTGCAGGGCTCTGGAGTCCCCTAGTCCTGCTTGAGGGTCACTCTTTTCCTTGCCCACCTCACTCTGGGGGCACTCCAATCTGCAGAGGTTAGTGAGGTGGTTATCTTCCTGATAGTTTTCACGTCTTCTAAGAAATGGCTCTCTGGGAAATGCAAATCCAGAAGAGCCAGGTTCAGGTTCTTCTGTGGCATCCTGCATTTTACCCTCACTCATCTTGTGATGGCTTCTGAATATCCTGAAAGAGGGCAGCCTGCGGCACTCTGATTTTGCATCTTGAAGAGATGCTTCTCACTCACTTTTCTCCTGGGACCAATTCGCAGAAGTGGCTATTGCCCTCCAGAGCAACATCTTCATGGTTGAGATAGAAGCCTAGAGAAATGCAGGTGTAGACCGCCCATATATACAAGTTGACCAGGCAGTTGACATACATCTCCACCCCAGAGGAGTAGTCCTGACCAATCTGGCAGCTCATGGTTGGCCAGCAGTAAGGATCTAGGCTCAAAAAGTGATTTTGGTTAGTCCCAGAAGATAGTACAAAAGATAGATGGTTTCGCACATTGTGACTGGAAAAAAGGCTGTAGAGTGGTAGGAAGCTGGTAGTAGGGGCGGTCCCAGGTCTGTTCTGTCCAAGCACTGTTGAAGCAAGAAACAAGTCCGCAGGACCTCCTAGTGCACTACTGAAAACTTCTCTGTCAGGTAGGTCAAATTGTTATGATATTCTTCAAATCTTATATACCGTTGATGATTTTTCTCTAGTTAAATCATGTTATAACAATGGATTTCTTAAAACTATGTAGTATTTCTTTGTGTATATATGGCACAACTTTTCTTTCTCTTCCTTTCTTTATTTTATTATTTTTTAATCTTTTAATTTAATTTATTATGAGATAGAGACAGAGAGAAATTGAGAATGGAGGGGGAGATAGAGAGACAGAAAAAGAGACAGAGAGATACCTGCAGCCCTACTTCACAACTTGTGAAGATTTCCCCCTGCAGGTAAGCACTAAGGGCTTGAACCCAGATCTTTATGCACTATCATGTGTATGCTTAACCAGGTGCACCACTGCCAACCCCCCTCACTTTTCAAGAACCAATTTTATTCCTCACATTTGAAATTTGCACATTTTTCAAACTGTACATTAATAATACAAATTTTACAAAAATAATTAGGAACAGTCTCTGGTTTTAGAAGTTAAGTAATTGTAATTTTGAAAGCATGATATTCTACAAATTCAAAATTATTTTTATTCTGTAGAAACACATTTATTTACTTCATATAAGTTCCTAAAATTATTCTATAACATTTAACTTTTTAATATTTAATAACATGGCAGGGAATGAATGTAAGAGTTGAAGTCTTCATACTTCTGGTCCCATTACTATTATTATTATTATTATTTTATTTTGACAGAGATACAGGCAGCTAGAAAATGGAGAGAAATCACAGCCAGGTGGTAGCATTGTAGAGCTATTCTTATGCTGTATCTAATGCTTCTATGTGGTTCTTAGAATTGAACCTGGGGCCCAAGTTTGACAAAGCACCCACTATACCCATGAATTATCCTCCAAGCCCAAAGTAGGTTCATTTTTGTGAGAAATTTTGTTGCCATATATTGGCAAGTTTTCCACACAAGTTTTCTGTCTGGAATGATTAAGCTTTTTGAGATCCCAAGTAGTTTACTTATACATTAACTAATATAATATTCTGCATTTCACATTGATGGAGTTAATTGACACTCAATATAAAAGGTGTAGGTAGTGGTCAGTCTGTAGTGCAGCAGGTTAAGAGCAGATGGCATAAGGACCAGAGTAAGGATCCCGGTTTGAGCCCTGGGCTCCCCACCTGTAGTGGGGTTGCTTCACGAGCATTGAAGCAGGTCTGTAGGTGTCTGTCTTTCTCTCCCCCTCTCTGTCTTCCCCTCCTCTCTCCATTTCTCTCTGTCTTATCCAACAACAACGACATCAATGACAATAATACTAATAACCACAACTGTCGGAGCTCATGTGGGTTGACACCCAGCAGGAAGGTGAATCCTACCGTCTCTCTCTCTCTCTCTCTCTCTCTCTCTCTCGCTTGCTCAAGGGATGGCACGAAGCAGAGACACTGGGAAGAAATGATGTGTTCTCAAATCTCATTTATTAACAGGTGGGCATGAGTTTAAATAGAAAATCAAACAAAGGACATTATTCAAATATGTCAGAAATTACAGGTTTCTTAAAGGTCAGCTTGCCCCTTTCTAGGGGGCTGGTATTGTGGCACTATGTGATAGCTTGGTAGAGCATAGGGGAGCTCTCCCATCCTTGGAATGGAGGTCTGGATAGACACCCCACTTGTTAGTCTCTCTAGTCATAGAGGTGAGCCAAGAGGGAAAAAGTATCCCAGACTAAGCTTGCCTTGTTAGTCTCTCAAGCCCACAGAGACCTTAATACTTCTCTCCGTTAACTGCAGGGCACATGGCTGCCTACTTTAAGATTCACTTACTCAAAGTTCACAGAGGAGAACACACCTTATCACACACTCCTAGCAGTGCCCTTTGATGTCCTTAATTTGCTTATCTTCTCTCTATCTTGCCTTAACTGGTTCAACCCCTCTTCTCCCCTCAAACGCCTTTGGGTGATTAAATGCCTGCATCAGGAGACTAATTATCTTGACCTTTATGTATCTGCATCAATTCTTGTCATACCAGCCCCCTACCATAGGGGCAAGCTGATCTTTCGTCCCTTGCATGAGCAAGAAAGAACCAGTCCGTTACCTTTCTCCTGGAGATCACCCTGCCAGAAAGCCAACATCTGGCACCCATAGCGTGGGGCAGAATTACCAGATCCCAAGAGAAAAAATCGGCCCAAAAAGTTTCGTGCTTCACCCGGTTGAAAATGCCGTCCAACCAGAGGAGAATGGGATCTTGGCTCCAGGAAATTAAGAAGAAAATTGAAGCACATCAGAAGGTAACCCCAAGGCTCCCAGTTTGAGCTCCCTGTGATCTTTCCTTCTCCCTATATTTTCATTCTCCAGGGAAGTTCATGGAGAGGACACAGAGGGAGAACTTCAGTGGAACAGAACCCTGGCCAGGTTCTGAGAAACTGAGTGTTCTTCTCCCATTGAATCTCAATGAGTCTGACCTAATTTTTCCTCCTCTCTCACTTTTGTGCCAAGAAAGCTGCCCTACCAGGTAGCATTCCTCCACAGATTCAGTGAAGGGCGGGACCCCTCCGGTCCCCTGACACCGATCTCCATAAAGGGAAATGGGTCAGACACGTAAAGTGGACATAGGCGTAGTCTTGAAACTGCTAAAAATAATGTCTCTGAAAAAAAAAAATGTCTCTATGGAAAAAGATGCTAAAAAATGTTTCTATGATAAAAAATGTCTCTATTACTGGAAGAGTGGGTGGTTTTGCCAATGAGATATAATAGATGGACAATTCGTATTTTTGTAAATATTAAGAAGGTTTAGTATGGTTACTTCATTAGCACTTTTGCCAACTGAATATTGGGGGGGTGTATTCCCCTTCTATTTTTATTTAATTGAGCCTAAAGGTTATAGTATAGGGAATACTGTAATGAGAGTAATGTTCTAAATGGAACAAAAATACATGGAATGGATATGTCTATTGAAGGAAAACAGGAGAGCACGTGGCTCATAAGGTTTTTGAGCTTTTACCTGTTTGAGCTGTAGCCCACATCAATTTAGAAAAAGTACCAATTGAGAAAAAAAAACATATTTTTGTTTACCAAACATGGGCAGGTGAGTTACATCAATCTGCCAGAGAGCATTGACTTTTAACCATGGGGATTAATCTTGAAAGTCTGAATAGCAGAATCTTAATTAAACAAAGCAGGATCCAGTAAGGTGCTCTCACTATGGCAGGGCAAGAGTTAAAATTTAAGAGGCTTGTAAAAATGAGAGAAGTATATAAAAATTTAAGTATATAAGTGACTTTAGGAGACATCACATACCCATGAATGAAAAAAGAAAAATTTTTACTTTTAAATCTTACCATATGAGCAGTCAGTTCTTCATATGGAGACTGTACCTGTAATTATTTACTTAAGAGGAAGAAAACTTGTACCAAGTTAGAAGTTCACTAGAATTGATGATTTAATGATTAGAATTGGCTTAAGTACCTTCATATGATTTTAGAAGGCTCTTTGTTTATTAATATATACCAGTAAGTTATAGAAAGTCAATACTTAATGTGTTGGCATGATAAAAGTGATTACTATTTTTTAGCATGATTTTAAAATCACTTAGAAAATTTTAAGTAAAATGTTAAACTTAATTTTTTGTTAGGATCTTATTTATCACAAAGCTTATCACACCCTTGGAGTAGTTATGAGTAAGGGTGGGTGCATGACTTTATAGATTTTACACTTTGATTTAGATATGTAACTTAAAAGGCTAAGATAAACCTCATAGCTTAAATGTTCAAAATAAATTTTTACTGTTACATTTTCTTTTAGATGACATTTTTAAACTAAATAATTTTGTTAAATCAAATTTGCCAATTATTAAAAAAATATATCAGGCCAGGAATACCATGTTTAAACTTTTTTCCTGGCAAGGCCACTGCTCCACCCAGACTGGGTCATTAGAAAGCCAGTCCAAACATGGAGTTTGTTATTAACAGTGGCAGTTGGTATTGGGGTGCTGGTAAGATTTAGAATTCTCACAAGAGTGAGAGAGACTGCAGAGGCATCTTACCACACGTGGAGATCTCAGAAAATCTCTAACCAATGAATTGATGCTGATATTAGCTATCAGAAGAACAAAGCTGTCCTATATTCTAGTCTGGTTGTTCCCATACAAGGGAAATTTTATGAAGTCTAGGTCCAAGAAGTGGTCCCAGCTCCAGGGCACTTTTATTTGTCTCAAAATGTGTTTTTGTCTACTCCAGTATAGTTTGTCAATTCAGATTTGTCAAATTCAGTAACCCTGTCTCATAACAGGTCATCCACAAAATTTTAGGCTTTGAATCTGCACCTTCTACTTGTCCCAGCCAGCTGCTTTTACATTGGGAGCTCCAATACGCCAAGTGCTTCTCCCTTCTCCCTTTAGAGGAGAGGGCAACAAATAGGATCCCCCAGGCTGGGCATTTGATTACTTAATAGAGGTGCATCAATTTTTGTCAAGGTCCAGTAAAGATGTGCCAACTCTATGAGTTGGGATCTTTAAAACCACACTTAGTTTAACTAAATCTTATTTAAAACTTAAAACAAACTCTAGTTATTTTAGAGTGTTAACACACATTAGTGAAAACAAGGTTAGCACACAGACTTACAATTAAAACAGTCTTGGTGAAAAGAAAATTTTCCCTTTGGAAATATAGCTTGGGTTCCTAGCTCACAGCAACTTCCCCACCCAAGGAGGGGCAGATGTGGCTAGGGGAATGATTGACTGCAGTCTCTGCCAATCCCTGGAGCAGTAGCTCTATGATGTGATTGGCTGCACAGACAGAACAGGCAGGCTTAGTTTACAACAGTCGCTGAGAAAAATCTTTGGAAGTTCTTTTCTGGGCTAAGGTACATTTTAGATTTTTAAAGAAACAAATTATTAAATTTCTATCAAAAGTCTGTGCTGGTTCTCTGATTAGTAGCTTTAAGTTGGAGGGAATGTCTTGTTTGATTTTTTTTTTTCTTTAAAGAATAGGTGGCTAGCCAAATAAGATCTCACTTAGAACTGGTTTAACATGTTCTGAGAGCTCTGGCTGCTGCCTGAGCAGAGGAAAAAAAATCTGGATCTTTTGGGTTTTGCCTTTTCAGGCATGGAACAATTCATGAATAGCAGTTTCAAGACTATACCTAGGTCTACTTTACCTCACTGACCAGTCTCCCTTTATGGGGATCTGTGTCAGAGGACCAGAGGGGTCCCACCTTCCACTGAATCTGTGGAGGAGTGCTACCTCGTAGGGCAGCTTTCTTGGCACACTGCTTTATGCAGCAATTTAAAAACTCTATAGGTAATTCCTGTGCTCCTTCTGCTTGGAATGAAGGTTTGTCATGTCCATTTAACTCAGAAATTAGCTAAGAGTCTTAGAACAAACACCACAAAAGTGGGAGAGGAGGAAAAATATAGGTCAGACTCATTAAGATTCAACAGGGGAAGGACACTCAGTTTCTCAGAGCCTGGCCAGGGTTCTTATCTGCTGAGGTTCCTTCTCTGCATCCCCTCCACGAGCTTTCCTGGAGTGTGAAAGGTTATATAGAGAGAAAGATCACAGGGGGCTTGAAATGGAAGCCCTGGGATTACCTTCCAATGTGCTTCTTTTTTCCCTCTTGATTTTCTGAAGTCATGGTCCAGTCCCCTTTTTCCCCGCATAGTTGACCAGCATATCAACTGAGGAAGCACTGCCTCTTGGGCCAATTTCTTTTTCTTAGGGTCAGGTAACTGCCCCATGTTGGGTGCCAGATGTCGAAGCTTGTGTGGGTTGACACCCAGCAGGAAGGCAAATCCAACCAGCTCTTTCTCACTCACTCAAGGGACTACACACAGCAATGATAAAACAACCAGGGCAACAAAAGGGAGAAAATAACCTCCAGGAGCAGTGAATTTGTGGTGCAGGCACTGAGCCCCAACAGTAACCCTGGAGGCAAAAGAACAAAAAGAAAGAAAGAAAGAAAGAAAGAAAGAAAGAGTAAAGACTACCACATTTGAGTTAATTTTGTTTCACATATGTTATCTTATGTCCTTTATCTTTCGTGATGTCATCTCAGTAGTCAGCAAAATGTGGTCACTTAATATTTTTAAAAGAAGAAAAGAGAGACACTGCTTAGCTTTTAATTTTGATTCTGCAGGAGACTCAACTTGGGACCTGTAAGGCTTCAGTAGTTTAAGTCCTATCCTCCAACATATTGAGCATTATATCTGAACCCAATTTTGTGTTTGATTTTTTTTCAGTTATAAAAACTCAACAAATTTCCACTATTGTAACATTAGATTTATATCATTAATATTTATAATTGGTCCAGAGTGATATCCCAAAAATGGTAGATCAGAATTGCATGTTTGGAACTCTGGAAGTGGCAACGACAGTCATTAGCTTTTAAATTGTTGAAGTACCCAGACATTTTGATATTATAAATCTCAATCTTTATATTTATTCAAACAAACACAATCATTGATCTATTATTTTTAAGAAGTCCCAGCACTGAGGACATAGGTCAATTATAATGAACTAAATATCAATGCTTGACTTAACCGGTACACAAAAATGTTTTGTGCTAGCAACAAGGAACTTTAATTTAAGAAGTACTGATGGTTGACACCTTTGAAAAAGAAATGTTAATCATAGACTCCAACAGGTATAGAGAGGAAGATTTCTATTCTTGGGTTACAAGTGTCTTCAGATTTTTAGATATGAAAGATAATAACAATAGCTATGTTTTAATAGTTAAATTTCCTTGTAAATTCTGGAGGTAACTTCAGCACAATAATGAAAAGAAATAGAAGAAGGAGGAAAGAGGAGGAGGAGGAGAAGGAGATGGGGAAGAAAAAAAGGAGGAAAGAAATAGATGTAGGTTCTACATATTTTTAAAAGTTTCACCTTCTATCATAGAAAAAATATTAAAATATATTGTTTAGATAATTCTGAATACTGAACTATTTTACAACATGATTTCTAAATGTTTTAATTGTTGTTTGATTTTTTTCTGTTATGGAACTCAACAGAATTTTTGCAACTATCATAACATTATATTACATCATTAATACTTACTTAGTCCAGAGTGACGGCCCCAAAATAGTACACCAGAATATAAGCTTGGAGTCCTGGAAGTTGCAGGTTCAGTTCCTGACATCATAATGTGGCAAACCAGCACTGCTCTCTCTCATACAAATTTGCATGAGTATTTCATTAAAACCTTCAAATTATAATATTCTGAAAATAAATAAAAGCATGTTCTATTTATTTTATTACTTAATTGATATAATGCATAACTAACTATCAAAATATTCATGACTTCAGCAGGAAATTAAGCAATAGTATTTTAACATTTTCTTCCTTCTTCTCTTCCTCCTACTTCGCCATCTTCTTCCCCTTCCCCTTCCCCTCCTCCTCCTCCTTCTCCTCCTCCTCCTTCTTCTTCTTCTCCTTCTCCTCCTCCTCTTCCTCCTCCTCTTCTTCCTCCTCTTCCCTCTTATCATTCTCCTCCTCCTCCTTCTTCTTTTCTCCATCATAGTCACTGCTGGATCTCAGTGCATATATGACTTTTCTTCTCTGGATGACCTTTTATTTTATTTTTATTTAATTTAATATCAAATTTGAGAGAGAGAGAAAGGAAACTATCCAGAGGAGATATATTGCAGCACCACTCCACTACTTATCAAACTTTCTACCTACAGATTCTCCCAAGCAAAGGTTAGGAGGTGTAACTCAGGTCCTGGAAAAAGCAACATGTGTGCTGTAACAAGTGAGCTGCTTCCCCACCCCCTACACATTTTCTTTTAATTGTATTAGATATGTATTTACACTGGTGCCTCATATTTAAAATAACAACTTCATTTTATGCAAACTAGTTTCTCTTTCCTTCTTCCCCCTACCTTTCTCACTTTCTTTCTTTCTTTCTTTCTTTCTTTCTTTCTTTCTTTCTTTCTTTCTTTCTTCTTTTCTTTCTTTCTTTCTTCCTTTCTTTCTCTCTGGATAGGACAGAGTTAGATAGAGAGGTGGACAGACTTAGATTGAGAGGTGATGGGAAGATAGTGAGAGATAAAGAAAGACAACTTTAGACCTGCTTCACTAGTGGTAAAGTATTTCCCCAGTCCTCCCACCATGCATCTGATGAGCAGGGGCTCCAACCCGGGTCCTTGCACATGGTAACAAACTGGGTGCACCACCACTGGAGACCCATCCTTTCTTTCTGATGGGAGAACTAACATTACTGAAACTCCAGAGTATCTCACTGACATGTTTGGTTGGTTTGTCTAGTTTGATAAGTGATGCTTAACTAAGATTGTCTTTATTTGACTGTAATAATGCACTTCTCAAAGTTCAATTTTTAAAATATTTATTTATTTATTCACTTTTGTTGCCTTTGTTGTTTTATTGTTGTAGTGATTATTTTTGTTGTTGGATAGGACAGAGAGAAATGGAGAGAGGAGGGGAAGACAGAGAGGGGGAGAGAAAGACAGACACCTGCAGACCTGCTTCCCCACCTGTGAAGCAACTCCAGTGCAGGTGGGGAGCCAGGGGCTCGAACAGGGATCCTTACTCAGATCCCTGTACTTTGCACCATGTGAGCTTAACCTGCTGAGCTACTGCCCGACTCCCAGAATTCTTTTTTTTTTTTAATTTATTCCCTTTTGTTGTCCTTATTTATTTTTTTTATTGTTGTAGTTGTTATTGTTATTGATGTCATCATTCTTGGATAGAACAAAGAGAAATGGAGAGATGAAGGGAAGGCAGAGAGGGAGAGAGCAAGACAGACACCTGCAGACCTGCTTCACCTCTTGTAAAGCAACTCCCCTGCCAGCGGAGAGCTGGGGGGGGGGGGGGGTTTGAACCTGGATCCTTACTCTGGTTCTTGTGCTTCCCTTAACCAGCTGTGCTACCTCCTGAATCCCCAGAGTTCTATTTTTTTAATATATAAAATAAAATATGTCCTTTAGGAATAGGACAGAGGGATACAAATACAATGAAATAGGATAGATATCATATTTTAGTAGATTAACAGTTAATATGTTCATTTCTTCATTAATTCTTTAAATAATATCTAAATGAGATTTTGGTTATAACTATAATGATCTAGAGGTATTTCAGGACATTAACCGAAACACAGAGTAAGACAATGCATAGTTACATCTGACCAACAGACAGTTTACTCATAAGCTTCCCAATGTACATTTACAGGCACTTTAGGAGAAAGGAAAAGCTGAACAATCAGGATGTTTGCTGAGGTGTTAAAGTTAACAAAGTAATTCATGGCTTTTAATTTAAAGAAAGAAAGAAAGAAAGAAAGGAGAGGAGGTGGCATGTGTAGAAAGGTGCCCATCTCCAGGGTCCAGCTCTCAGAAACTCCAGAGATCAGGGGAACCAGGGCTTCTCTCAACCTGAAGGTAGAGTTGGGGGTCAACTTGCTTGGATCTCATGGAAACAATGGCCTGGACTTTCCGGGATAGTGGACCCATTCTCCACAACAAACAATTAATGAAGCCTAATGTTGGTTCTGTGAAAAATTAAACAAGATGGACAACCCTCTAGTCAGACTCACTTTAAAAAAAAAAAAGGAGAAGACTCAAATAAATAGAATTGTAAACTATCAAGGTGATGTAACAATGACATCAGAGAAATCCAGAAAATCATGCAAAACTTCTACGAAGAACTATACACTAAAAAACTAGAGAATCTGGAAGAAATGGAAGAATTCCTAGAAACATATGCCCTTCCAGAACTGAAGCAAAAAGAACTCCAAAACCCAAATGCACAAATCACAGACAAAGAAACTGAGGCAGTTATTAAGAATCTTCCTAACAACAAAAGTCCTGGACAAGATGGCTTTACAAACGAATTCTACAAAACCTTCAAGAATCAGTTAATACCTATACTTCTAAAGCTCTTCCACAAGACTGAAGAAACAGGAACACTCCCTTCCACTTTCTATGAAGCTAACATCACACTGATACCAAAGCAGGTAGGGACACAACAAAAAAAGGAAAACTGCAGATGAATATCTCTGATGAACATAGATGACAAAATATTAAACAAGATCCTGGCTAACTGGATACAGCAGTATATCAAAAAGATTGTTCACCATTACCCAGTGGGATTTATGCCAGGAATGCAAGACTAGTTCAACATATGTAAGTCTATCAATGTGATTCATCACATCAATAAAAGCAGAACCCAAAATCACATGATTATCTAAATAGATGCAGAGAAAGCCTTTGACAAAGTCCAACACACATTCATGTTCAAGAAACTACAAAAAATGGGAATAGATGGGACATTCCTCAAGATAGTGGAGTCCATATATCACAAACCTACAGCCGACATCATACTCAATGGACAGAAGCTGAAAGCATTCCCCCTCAGATCGGGGACTTGACAGGGCTGTCCATTATCACCATTACTTTTCAACATAGTATTGGAAGTTCTTTCATAGCAATTAGGCAAGAGAAAGAAATCAAAGAAATACAGATTGGAAGGGAAGAAGTCAAGCTCTCACTATTTGCAGATGATATGATAGTATACATAGAAAAACCTAAAGAATCCAGCAGAAAACTACTGGAAATCATTAGGCAATATTGCAAGGTGGCAGGTTACAAAATCAATGTACAAAAATCAGTGGCCTTTCTTTATGCAAGCACTAAATCTGAAGAAGAGGATACCCAGAAATCACTTCCATTCAATATTCAATATTGAATATTGAATCAGCAAAATCATTCAATATTCCTTCCATTCAATATTCAATATTGAATATTGAATCAGCAAAATCATTCAATATTCCTTCCATTCAATATTCAATATTGAATATTGAATCAGCAAAATCAATAAAAGACCTAGGAATAAACCTGACCAAAGAAGTGAAAGACTTATATACTGAAAACTATGAGTCACCATTCAAGGAAAAAGAAAATGATACAAAGAAATGGAAAGACATCCCATGCTCATGGATTGGAAGGATTAATATCATCAAAATGAATATTCTCCCCAGAGCCATGTACAAATTTAATGTGATACCCATCAAAGTTTCACTAAGCTTCTTTAAAGGAACAGAAGAAAACTTACAGTCATTTATCTGGAATCTGAAAACACATAGAGCTGCAAAAACAATCTTGAGGAAAAGAAACAGAAAGGGAGGCATCACACTCCCAGGCCATCATTATCAAAACAGCCTGGTACTGGAACAGAAATAGGCACACAGACCAGAGAAACAGAACTGAAAGCCCAGAACTAAACCCCCACACCTATGGACATTTAGTCTTTGATAAGGGGGCCCAAAGTATTAAATGGAAAAAGGAGGCTCTCTTCAATAAATGCTGCTGGGAAAACTGGAATATGCAGAAGAATGAAACCATTTTATCTCACCAAAATGAAACTCAACCCAAGTGGATCAAGGACTTGTATGTTATACCAGAAACTATCAAATACTTAGAGGAAAACATTGGTGGAACACTTTACCAACTAAACCTCAATGGCATCTTTGATGATACAAACCCAGCTGCAAGGAAGACTAAAGCAGAAACAAATTAATGGGACCACATCAAATTGAAAAGCTTATGCACAGCAAAAGAAAGACACCCAAGTAAAGAGACCCATCACAGAATGGGAGAAGAACTTCACATGCTATACATCATACATGAGACTAATAATGTAAATATACAAAGAGCTCAGCAAACCTAGCACCAAAAAAGCAAATGACCCCATCCAAAACAGGCAGAGGATATGAACAGAACATTCACTTCAGAAGAGATCCAAAAGGCTAAAAAACAAATGAAAAAGTGCTCCAGGTCACTGACTGTTAGAGAAATGTAAATAAAGACAACACTGAGATACCACCTCACCCCTATGAGTATGGCATACATCAAAAAGGACAGCAATGTTGGAGAGTTTGTGGGGACAATGGAACCCTTCTGAACTGCTGGTGCGAATGTAAATTGGTCCGACCTCTGTGGAGAGCAGTCTGGAGAACTCTCACAAGGCTAGACATAGACCTTCCATATGACCCAATAATTCCTCTCCTGGGAATATACCCCAAGGACTCCATAACACAAAGATATGTATATACCTATGTTCATAGCAGAACAATTTGTAATAGCTAAAACCTGGAAGCAACTCAGATGCCCATAGACAGATGAGTGGCTGAGAAAGCTGTGGCATATATACACAATGGGATACTATACAGTTATTAAGAACAATGAACCCACCTTCTCTGATCCATCTTGGATGGAGCAAGGAGGAATTATATTAAGTGATCTAATTCAGAAATATAAAGAGGAGTATGGGATGATCCCACCCATAAACATAAGTTGAGAAAGAAGAACAGAGAGGGAAACTCAAAGAGGATTTGACTGATTTTGGAGTAGGGCACCTAAGTAAAAAGCCTGGGGTGACTGTGAGGGTGGATGATTGGCTTCACAGAACTGGAATGGGGGAGTAGGGGAAGGATCGGTTGGGACACAGTCTTTTGGTGGTGGGAATGGTGTTTATGTACACTCCGATTAATTTGTAGTCACTAATTAATAAGAGGGGAAAATTGATTGAATGACTCAAACTTTTTAATGCCCAAACTGAGTCTTTTAACACATAGGCTGAATATTTGATATGTTGACTCTCTTAAAAGCTTTGACCAGGGAGAACAGAAACAACTGGTGGCACAGCTATATACAAATACTGTCAAAGGACATATATTATGGGGATGTTGTGTATGATACAGAAAATCCTAACAAAGGAGTATTTCAAAGTTAACACAATTGCCAAATAATGTGATTATAGCAATAACTATCTATTGCCTTCTTCTATTGTTCCTAAGACAGCAGGAACCTCCCACTTCCTCTATAGAGGCTATATAGACATTCCCCCAATCCTGGAACATCTAGCGTGGGGCTCACTTTTCTGCATACTTCTCTCAATCAATTTTCTCAAAGGAAATGATAGTGCATCCTCCTATCCCAGCTTAACACGAGTACCACCTCAGCATGCTTCACTTCAGACTGTGTCCAGAGATGTCAATCATGGAATCTCAACCCTTCACTAGCCTCACTAGTCTGGTGAGACCTTTCATTTCATAGGATTCTCTAATTCCATTCCAGGTGGTTCACTTCCTAACAAAGTCCCAAAACCTAGATATAGACTAGGTCCCATGAGATTGGGAATATATTCACATGGATCCATACATTAGGGCAAAATATACACCTGAAAGCAAAAGTACACAATAGTCTGTAGTGAGTCAGTATAAAGTTCATAGTGAAATAGTGTCTACTTAGACTTAGATACCTTCCTCACCTACTTCCTGTTAGAATTCCCTCACTCACTCCAAAGCTAACCTTATCAAGCAAGGACTGCAAAAGCTGCATGAAGGCAAGAAACTGGCATACTTTAATGATGGCTCTTTAGTCACTATCAGGCCACCCCATTAGCTGATGCCCTAGTCAGAGAGTCCTGAGATTCCCACATAGACATGATGGGCCTAGACCTAGAATAAATTCCTCTCTACATTGTTACTGGTCATCTCTATCAGGAACAACACAATAGACTCCTTTGTGGGCCCCCATAGGTCCTCACCCTCAACTTGGATCAATAATGGTAGATAATGTTCCATCCTCCTAAGGAAGGCTGGACAACATACTCTATGCTACACCTGAGGAATATAGGTCTTCATATTGAGGCAGCTTGGAAGGTTCCTACTGATGACCACAGAATATGAGCTCAGATCTATAGGGATGCAGAGGTCATATAAGCTCCTAAGCTGAATATGGGCCCCAGATCACATCAAATCGATGGGAGTTTACAATCAACAATTTTTTACACCTTTCCCATATTTAGGAGCTACTCTCTTCCTTGATCCAGTGTCTGGTCCTTTTTCCAACCATGACATCATTTTTCCAGACAATTACTTGGATCCACCTGCATATCTGATTTCAGACTCAGGGAAGAAAAGAATGGAAAAACAAAACAAAACAAAACAGTATAGCCAAAGGCCCTTTGGAATATAACTAAAATATGTCTACTAGCTATCTACAGAATAGAGACACCCCCCCCACCCCCCAGCTCTTCATCTGCACTACTCCAGCCTTTAGGTTCGTGATTAGTCAACAATTTGTTTGGCTTTATATGTTAACTCTCTTTTCAACCACCAGGTTCCAGATGCTAGCATGATGACAACCAGACTTCCCTGGACAGACACCCCCACCAATATGTCCTGGAGCTCCGAGTCCCCAGAGCCCTGCCTCACTAGGGAAAGAGAGAGGAAGGCTGGGAGTATGGATTGACCTGTCAATGTTCATGTTCAGCGGGGAAGCAATTACAGAAGCCAGTCCTTCCACCTTCTGCATTCTACAATATCCTTGGATCCATATTCTCAGAGGGTTAAAGAATAGGAAAGCTATCAGGGGAGGGTATGGGATAAGGAGTTCTGGTGTTGGGAATTTTGTGGAGTTGTACCCCTCTTATCATATGGTTTTGTCAATGTTTCCTTTTTATAAATAAAATAAAGGAAATAGAGCTGTACTCAGATATTGAAGTTGTATTAAACCTGTGCAATTAAGATGTGGCTTTCATTTATTTCTATTTCAACTGTGCAAAAAGAAAAAAATACACGGTTAAATAAAACTAATATTGATGTCAGTGCTCAACTTCAGGACCACTTGTTCTCCTGTTTTGCTCTACATTTAGTAGAGGAACAATTTCCTCTCTGTATGGAGACATTCTATTATCTCAAGTTGATTGATATCCCTATAGACAGACTCCTTTTGAAGTACCCTCTAGTCTATAGTCAGTACTTAAAAGCCAGAAATGAAGTCCAATAGGAGTCAACCAAGTTTATTTCTAGTATAACTATACTAAGTGAAAGAACCAAAAGTCAAATGGGAACACAAGAAAAAGAGGGAATGGTAGTCTGTAGTCTTTTATCTATTGATAGCAATAGTCATTTTACATAGGACATTTGACTCTAAATGTTTGAAACTTTCACGAATGAATGATTATTTTTTTTAATTCAATATTTAAAGTCTTAACTTTTACCTTTTGATCTATGTTCTTATTAGTTTTCTTTATATTTAGAGGTTAATTAGTTGAGTTCCTAGAAGTCTGAGCTGAGTCTTTGTTGTACCATTGAATATATGTGGACTTTGCAAAAATTGCTTGATATTACTGTGCCCACATATTACATGCATAGCAGGAAGGATGGAGAAAAGAGAAAATTGGGTTTCTTACTTGACTTCTTCCTAAGAACAGAAACAAGCAGTAAGATTCTTGGACAATGGATGAAAGGTGGTGCTAAGAATGTTAGAAACACCATAAAAATATAGGTGTGAGTAATGCAACCAATAGGAAAATGAAATTAGGTGTGCTTTAGTGGCTGTGGTTGCTGGACCTGAAGGAAATGTATGCTGTCTAGATACAGAGGAAACACTTAAATATCAGTCAGTTTAGTGTTGTGGTTAGTTTCTCTTACAACAAATTGCATTTTTTTTTTTAATTTCCTTGGCCTGTCGTTCCTGCTGGCCTCTCCTGCCTGACCCTAGGATCACCTCCTTTTGGCTTTGGGGTACTGACCTGCACTCCAAGTCCTCAAAGTCACCCCTTCCTGCTGCTTTCCCAGATTTCTGTTTACTTTCTCTTGGGGGAATGAGGAGAGGGGGGATAGAGATCCCTTTTCCAGACTCTATTCCTAGCCTGTCCAGTGGACCTCCTAAAATAATAAATATTAAAATTTGGCATTAAGGGAGGCCTGAAAGAGAGCTCACCTAGGGTGCACTTCTTTGTAGCTTTGGTCTCTTTCTCTCTCCCTTTCTCTCTGAAAAAGTCAGATCGGAGTGGCGAAGCCCTGGCCATGAAAAAAATTTTTATTTATTCATTTTTATTTCACTTTTTTCTTTTTGGTTTCTAAAGCTTTTTTAAATTTTATTGTTTAATGATTTTTTTTTAACCAGGGCACTACTCAGCTCTGTCTTATGATTGTGGTGGGGACTGAACTTGGGATCTCAGAACCTCTGGATTATATGAACATCTTTTGCATAACCATTGTGCTATCTCCCTAGCCCTCTTTTAAAAATATATATATTTATTTATTTTCCCTTTTGTTGACCTTTTTTATTGTTGTTTTATTTATTATTGTTGTAGTTATTAATGTTGTAGTTATTGATGTTGTCATTGTTGGATAGGACAGAAAGAAATGGAGAGAGGAGGGGAAGACAGAGAGGGGGAGAGAAAGAGAGACACCTACAGACCTGCTTCACCGCTTCTGAAGCGACCCCTTTGCAGGTGGGGAGCCAGGGCTTGAACCGGAATCATTACGCCTGTGTGCTTTGGTGCCATTTGCACATAACACACCGTACTACCACCCCATCCCCTTCAACATTTCTTTACAAATGTGCATTATTTAATAATAGCTATAAAACACCATAGGGTCATAAGGGTGTGCCGGTCTAGCTTCATGGGCGAGAGACAGACGACCAGGACTCATGGCTGAGCTGGGAAGCAGTATCTCCTTTATTAATCAGATACAGTGGTAAGGGAAAGGAAATGACAAGGAGAGGTGGTGGAGAAAAAAAAAAAAAAAAGACTGCTAACAGAACATAGAAAATTTCCATCTAACTAGTGGGGATTAAACCAATACCCTGCAGGCAGGGTGGGACCCAGGTAAAACAGTGATTATGTAAATAGACTACAATGTCAAGCAATGCAACAGAAGGGGTCTTAGAAACAGAATTTAGAAGCATAACAACAAGGGTGTACCAAAAATCATGGAGTATGATAGAAAAGGTATTCTCTCTATATCCTTTTATAATGTAGACATCATATTCATTTCTCAGAGTACAAACAATAAAAGAAAAGTTTTCTTATGTTAGGGGAAGATTACTAGAGGGTTCTAAACCCCAATTTCATCAGGACCCTGACAAAGAAGTGGAAAAAAAGGAATTACACTCAGAAGTAGTAAGAGGTATAGGTATGATTTAGAAAGGAGAAGAAGGAAGGAGCATAAAAAACATGGGCAAAAATATGTATAAATATAGATAGATGGTTATAGAAATAACAGTGAGCCAATATATATGATCTTGGGAGAACTAATGCAGTTTCCAGTGGAGGGAATGGGGACACAGAACTCTGGTGGTGGGAAAGGTGTGGAACTTTTACCTCTGTTGTCTTACAGTTTTGAATCAATATTAAATCACTAATTAAAAAGAAACTTACTAGTTGGGAAATAATAAATAACCTAAATATATGGGATTCTTAACAAAAGAGGAATATTTGGGCCATTGGTTAACAAGTGTGACATCTAGAAGTTCTTGTCTTGAAGAAATGATGAAACAGTGAACTATGAAACATGTGAAACAGTAATATATGGGAATCATTCAAGGCACAGGTGGTGGCGCACCTGGTTCAGCACACATGTTACAGTGTACAGGGGCCCAGGTTCAAGCCCCTTGTCCCCATCTGCTAGAAGGAAAGCTTCACAAGTGATGAAGCAATACTGCATGAGTCACTGTCTCTTTCCTATCTCTATATTCCCCTTCCTCTTGATTTCTAGTGGTCTCTCTCAAATAAATAAAAATAAAAAAACAAAACATTGAAGTCGGGTGGTAGCGTATTAAGTTAAGTGCAGGTGACGTGAAGCGCAAGGACCAGCATAAGGATCCCTGTTAGAGCCCCAGGCTCCCCACCTGCAGGATGGTTGCTTCACAAGTGGTAAAGCAGGTCTGCAAGTATCTATTTTTCTCTCCCCCTCTCTGTCTTCCCCTCCTCTCTCTATTTCTCTCTGTCCTATCCAACAATGATGACATCAATAACAAAAATAACTACAACAATAAAACAAAGGCAACAAAAGGAAATAAATAAATATAAAGAAAACCATTCATATAATATCTTCTGTTTTTCATGCCCCTTGTGCAGGTGAGGTGCCACACATTGATAAATTAAAGGGCTTTATCAGGACACAATTTGCAGATGTGTAATATTAATTCTGTAAGGTTTTAAAATCATTATCAACCCTATCATATAAATCATAAATAGAAACTAGCCAGAACACCTTTTCAGTCTCTTCAACTATAACTAGAGCTTGATGGTGGGAGAAGGCTTTAGTTGGTGGTGGGAGTAGTGCACAAAAGGCTGTCATAGGAGAAGAAAAAAGTATTATTCATGACAATTGCTTTTTAAATTTTTTTATTATTATATTTATTTATTTTCCCTTTTGTTACCCTTTTTTTAATTGTTGCTGTTGATATTGATGTTGTCGTTGTTGGATAGGACAGAGAGAAATGGAAAGAGGTGGGGAAGACAGAGACGGGGAGAGAAAGACAGACACATGCAGACCTGCTTCACTGCTTGTGAAGCGACTCCCCTGCAAGTGGGGAGCCGGGGGCTTGAACCGAGACCCTTATGCTGGTCCTTGCGCTAGCTACCGCCCAACTCCCCATGACAATTGCTTTTTAAAATCAACATTTCCTGAGAGAGAGAGAGAGAGAGAGAGAGAGAGAGAGAGAGAGGGAGAGAGGGGGGGAAGAGAGAGAGAGAGAGAGACACCACATTTCTGGCTAAAATGACAATACAACTTAGCTTTTATTAAAATACACAGTCGACAGTTATTTTCATTAGTCTCAGGTAGTTTTCTTTGACAGACAATCTGGGATTCTTCATTTTCCCACAGATGTCCCTGTTGACACTTATTTTGAAAATAGTTCTTTAAATTATCTTTATGACCATGTATTATCTTCAGCTAATTAGAAATGCCAACTGTGACTCTGGTTTTTCATACTGTCAGCTGTGACCCACCCTGTTCAGCTCTGCTTTGTTTCCATATCTGTGTCATCAGGATGTACTTGCTGCTGGTCGCATGCAAGGTGCTGGATTTTAGCATAATTCATTGCACTAATTTTCACTTAAAATCGACCCTTACCTAGTTAATTTTAGAGAAATTGCTTAATTTATTTCTTTTTAGCTTATTAGCTTCTGTGCTGATGAGGGAACTAATGCATCTGGAATTAAGCACCCGGTGTGTGGTTAATAAAAAGAGAATTGTGGGGGCTGGGCGGTAGCACAGCGGGTTAAGCGCACGTGGTGCAGAGAGCAAGGACTGGTTTAAGAAACCAGGTTTGAGCCCCTGGCTCCCCACCTGTTGGTATGCTTTTAAAAACCCCTTCTGTTTAATTTGGTTTAATCCCCCCTGCATTCTATTTACATAACACTGTATTCTATTTACATAACCTCTGTTAACAAGCACCACCTTCCCTCCAGGGCATTGGTGGTTCAGTGGTAGAATTCTTGCCTGCTCCACCCCCTCTCCTTATCACACCTGATATTCACCAGTCACTTTTCTCTCCACCCTCTGTATGTCACATCTTGTTTACACCCTACTTGGAAAGTATGTAAGGACAACATTGTTTTAGTTAGTTGGTAGTTGTGTTAGTTTTAGCTTAGCTTGGTATAGATTGCGCTGCGTCCTACATGAATAAAGAGATACTGCCTACAGCTCAACCATGAGTCCCTGGTCGTCTGTTACCCGCCCGTGAAGCCAGCCTGTCGAAAACAACACCCACCTGCAGGGGAGTTGCTTCACAGGCGGTGAAGCAGGTCTGTAGGTGTCTATCTTTCTCTCCCCCTCTCTGTCTTCCCCTCCTCTCTTGATTTCTCTCAGTCCTGTCCAACAACAATGACACCCATAATGTTAACAACAATGCCGACAAACAAGGGCAACAAAAAGGGGGGAAAAATGGCCTCCAGGAGCAGTGGATTTGTAGTGCAGGCACCCAGCCCCAGCAATAACCCTGGAGGCAAAAACGAAAGAAAGAAGAAAGAAAGAGAATTGCACAGTAAATGTATGTTAACATAGTATGCATATATGCATATATTTAAATATATATCTTATATATGCACATATAGTTTTCCATTTATTTTAAATTTTTGAATAGATCATGTTCTTAAGATATCATAAAAGTAAGGAGTGCATAAGTCTAGGTTACAGATATAAGCAATGAGCTTTTGCATGTTTTAAATGTTAAAACGTTTGTTTCTTAAGAACCTTAATTGGGCACAATATCAACATATACAACATCAGTAAAGTAACTATAAAATTAGAGAAAAGCATTGATAGAAGAAAATGACATAGAAACAAAACTGGAAACTGGGTTTACATGTGACAAAGAAATATTTTTTATTATAAGATTGCATACATGCTCATGTAAATCCAGAGATGTACTTATGTAATGTGTATCACTGTAGTACACTCTTTGAAATTATGTGTCCCCAACTATGCTTAATTTGCATAAAGTCCTAGATTCAGATCCTAGTATTAGCAGAAAATACACTTGATGATGTAAAACCCACACAATTTATGATAAAATGTTCTCGGAAGTCGAGCGGTAGCGCAGTGGGTTAAGTGCAGGTGGAGCAAAGCGCAAGGTCTGGCATAAGGATCCCGAGTGGAGCCCCCAGCTCCCCACCTGCAAGGGAGTTGCTTCACAGGCAGTGTAGCAGGTCTGCAGGTGCCTGTCTTTCTCTCCCCCTCTCTATCTTCCCTTCCTCTCTCCATTTCTCTCTCTCCTAACAATGACAACATCAATAACAATAGTAACTACAGCAACAATAAAAGGGCAACAAAATGGAAAATAAATAAATATTAAAAATGTTTTAATCATACTTAGAAAGCATAAAGCTATATGTATATAATATTACTAGTAAACTTTTATATAAAAACTATATAATAGTCATAAGAACACCAGTTTGTTTTCTTTTTTTTCCCCACGTGGGTTTTACCACTTCAGTCTGATTTTTACAAACAGAAAAAGAGAAGCATAGAGACAAAAGGAGAGAGAGAGTGGAAAAATACCACAGCACCAGAGCTTCTTTCAGTGTACTGGTCTTCCTATAAGTAACACCAGTTTCATAAACAACCAAGTAATTTCCACAAACAGAAACCAGCAGAGGAGGCGTAGTCTCAGATAATATCTTACCCTGAGTCTTGTGATTTGCATTATCATTATCTCTACTTGTTTTGGAAATTGATCATACACTATCGTAAATCAACTAATGTTATCATTGATTTTGATCCCAATAGATTACACAGCATCCTATTTATTTTCTTACTAATCCAAACAGCTAGAGTTTTCTGAGTGAATCTATCTACATAGCAATATTAGGGAAAGAAATGCATGGAATTATCAGTTTTTTATCAGAATATCCGTAATACCTATATTGCATTTTAAATCTTCACCTTAGTAAGAATGCAGTTTCTTTTCAGTATTTACAGTGTAAATTTTCTTCCTTCCACAAGGTATTTGGGGATTTCCTACAACAAACTAACTGCTGCAGCATTTGGGAAACAAAAAACATACTATTATTTTTTCTCTTTTACTTTTGTGGTGTGTGATATTCTCAGGCCCAGGTCAAATTGTTCATTCTTATTTCAGTGGAGAAAGAAAGAGACACTACAACACTGCTATACCATCCATAGAATTCCAGAATCTTATGTTTGGTAAGGTGGTGTGTGTCCTTCCAGGAGAGCTATCTCTCGGCTTGAGTTCTACTGTTACAACAGGTATGCTGTCTCCTGGCTTGAGTTCTACCATATTACAACCAGGATGTCTATACCTTTTCACTGTTGCCATGTTATTAACTCCTGGTATGACTTTCCTGATACACTCTTTATCCAGAATAACCACATATTTGATTTTTTTTTTTTTTTTAAGAAAGAAAGCACATCTATTGTTAGAGAAATTTAACGAGTTTTTTCATTGCATAATATCTATAACAGTCTTTCTTTGAAATGGAATAGCACGAAAGACCAAACGACCAAGCAAGCACTCATCTTCAGTATGTTTCAACTCCCTGGAAAAAAAGAATCAGTAGGTTTTTACTGAAGTATCTGTGGTCACAGTTTTACGGCAGGAGTTAAAGGCAGTTTACATCAAAGATATTAAGTGCCCCTAGCAGTGAACTGATACATCAGAGACCGAAAGAAAAGCTGCCTACCGGCATTCAATTCTACTAGTCTGCAACTTTTAAATACTTTGCTGGAGGTTAGTCTAGGTTCTCACCTTGAATGTGAAGATTCACAAGGAACACCGCACTGTCTGGTATTATTCCCTGATCTTCCCATACCAAACTTTTCAGCCTGAGGCCCATGTCTTCAAACACACCTACCTACTAGCATCTGATGGATCCTGTAACAAAACTACAGTTAGCATTACATACTCAACATGATTTGAACCACTGAATATACTCCATGCAAGTATGATTTTAGAGCAGTAGTGTATCTTAAGTTTAAATTATAAAAAAATTGTTGAATTTCGATTTATTTTGTTCTTCTTTTTTTTTTTTTGCTTTATTGTATAGTCATCTTTCCAATAACCTTTTCAAATTTTATTTGTAAAATGGAAATATTAACAAGACCATAATATAGAGAAAGGTACAATTCCACACAATTCCCACTAGAGCTTCATATCCCATCCCATCCCTTGAAGCCTTTCCTATTCTTTATCCCTCTGGGAGCATGGACCCAGGATCATTATGGGGTGCTGAAAATAGAAATTCTGGCTTCTGTAATTGCTTCCCCACTAGATATGGGTATTGGTAGGTGGATCCATACCCCCAGCATGTTTCTATCTTTCCTTAGTGTGGCAGGACTATTGGAGGTGAGGTTCCAGTCTTTACTTCTTAATGAATGATACTATAACTATTTACTAATAATCTACCAAATAACACATACTGTGTTAACAGTTTTTATTGATGTAGCTCCCTTTTTTATACTCACAGTCCTTATTAAGTTATTGTACAGAAGAGCAAATAAAATATCAGACAGTAGTTTACCAGAAAATAGGGTTCAGGCTAGATATTTAAACACTCAATAATTCTTAGTCATAATTTTTACCTAAGGTCTCTTGAGTTAGTTAATGACAGAGTAGGAAGTTAAACTTAGTTTGACTGACAACATGAAACAGTCTAGGTTAAATGCCCCCTAGGGATAGGTCTTGTCTTCTCTACCTCTAATAATCAGATGAACAAACTATTTCAAGATAATGTGAATTGTAAAGCATATGTGATATTATTATTTGGAAAATCATCTTTATCTGTGAATGCTGCTATGTAATTACACAAGTATTTTTTAATTATTTTTACACTTAATTCTTATTATTATAACACCTTTTTAAATAATCTTAATGGAACTGTAGCAGGTTGTAAACTGTCACTCAATTTGATATGAACAATTCAGCTTATGTTTCCTTTCTTTTTTTTAATTTGTGAATGAAAGACTTTCTCTAACGTGGAGTTCAAGTATCACTACCTCTTCTGGGTCAATGTGCTTCATAAATTGTCTTTTGGGTGATATGTGAATTTCAGGAAGGTTTTGTTTGTTACTCTCTAAAAAAACAAGAAGGCTTTGGGAAACAAAGTATAGTGACAGGATCAGAAGAAAGGAATCACAAGGTAAAGGAATCAAAGAAAAGCATATGAGGTAACTGAGAATTAAAGTACTCTAACCCAGATCCCAGAAGCTGTGAGCTGCCAAACCCTAACATTTTCACAAAAACATGTGCTTTGTTTTAATATTCTTTTTTTCTGCCCTCAGAAACTTCTTTGCAGTAAATATTGAAAGAATGGGGTTTAAGGGAGCAATGGTTGAGTGTGCCCTCCCTTCCTGTCTCCAGCCTCTCTCAGTGTACTTAACACAGGACCCTCTTCAATTAAAAGCAGAGAACACCTTGGAAAAAAGTCCTATTCTCAGACTTTGAATTTGCCTTAAAGCATAGCTTAATAAAGTTATTCAACAATAAAGCTGACAAAATATGCATTTAGTTGACTCTGTTCATACAATGCCTTCTTAATTCTTTTGAAGTAACAAATAGTATTAAATAAACTAAATAAGAAAGTACTTAATTCTTAAATAAACTAAATAAGAAATAAACTAAATAAGAAAGAAACTAAATAAACTATAGCTGCTGCCCTACAGGGAGAAACTTGTACTTAATTCTTAAATAAACTAAATAAGAGGCTTTATGGCCTGAGAAACATTAATTTTAAGGTTAAAAGTGTAAATAACCTTAAGGCCACATTCTTAACAGAGTAGGTAAAAAAAAAAAAGGTTTACATCACAGTTTTTATATGGTAATCTAAAAATAAAAACTATTTTGCTAAGGTAAATAAATATTTAAAGTAAAAGCCTAAGTATTTAAATTGACTAACTTCTTAAAAGTGTCAACGTGACAATTCCTCATCTCCAAATTAAAATAGAAATTATATGTATGGTTTTAAGTCAGAGAGGTTGTGGGGCATTATGGAGGGCCCCCATAATGCCCTGTGAATCTATTTCTGTGGAAATTAGTCCACAACAAAATTTGTTGTTTGTTTGGCACTGTAAATCTTCTGAGAAGCATTGTCAAAAATGTGTGTTAACTCTTTAAGTAACTTGAGTTTGTTTAAAATTTAAAGTAAAATTAACTAAAAAATCAATATACTTTAGTTAAATTTGGTTTAAAGATCCTGACATTAAGAGATTGGTAGATAAGGCTAAATAAGCTAGACTTTAGATTTAGTTCCTTTAAAATTCAAACAGAGCCTTTAAAAATAGATATCACACAGTTAGGGTGTGTCTCAATTTTAACTGAGTGTGACAAAAGACTAAAAGAGATATTATTGATATATATAAAGTTGTCAAGTACCTTCTCATTTAAAAAGATAAAATAAACCTAGATAAACAAAAAATAACTTGTCAATGGTTATGCTGATAAATTTCATGCCTAAAGCTTTTGCTCTGGTACCCCTCTATATATCTTTCCACATTTAAAAATATCTAATTTATTTCAAGACAGTGTCAAAAGTTTATTCTTGATAAATTAAGTAGATACATATATATGTTTCTGATATGATAAAAAGTTTAATATTTGATAAATCCTTATTAAACAAAATTAGTCTGAAGATGTCATTATAAGATGGTGTAAAAGTAAAAGATTATTTTAAACATATATGACTTTTATAATGAGTAAAGTACTATGATCCTAACACTAAACTAAGTTCTAATAATATGCTTAAATTGTTTGTTATTTTAAAATCATACTACAAAGATGATAATCATTTTATTGTTAAAAAGGCCTTCTAGGGCAGGGGTAGATAGCATAATGGTTATGCAAAGAGATTCTCATGCCTGAGGCTCCAAAGTCCCAGGTTCAATCCCCTGCACCACCACAAACCAGAGCTGAGCAGTGCTCTGGTTAAAAAAAAAAAAAAAAAAAAGCCTTCTAAAATTATATAAAGATATTTAAACAAATTCTAAGTCACTAGATTATCAATTTTGATATTTTTCCTGGCTTTGTGTATGTCTTGTTGGTGACAAATAAAAGATTACAACCATGACAAGCCTTCACATAAAGAACCAGCCTTTCATATGGTGAAAAGCTTTCTTAAAATAAAAAATTCCCTATATGTAGCCCAATTTCAGTTTATGTGACTTAATAATGTTTTTTCAAAGATAATAAAATCTCAGCTGATTCCAACAGCCTTAGTAGTCTTTACTGATGGGTCCTTCCTCAAAGACAGACCATTGTTAAACATGCTAATAAAACACTAAAACAGACAATTCGTGTGTTTTGAAAAATAAAAAGAGAGAGACAGGACCACAGACTCCACACGACATTCTTAATAGAACACTCTTTACCATTAATATTTTAAATTTGGATGCACAAGGAAAATCTGCTGGTGACAGGTTCTGGAAAAGCACAACTAACAGTACATATGCACTGGTTAAATGGAAAGACCCCCTGTCAGGGTCCTGGAAAAGACCAGATCCCGTCCTCATATGAGACGAGGGCATGTTTGTGTTTTCTCCTGTACAGATAATGAAGCCTGCTGGCTACCAGAGAGGTCCATCCAACAAACAGAAGAGAAGGAGACAAAATGCCTGCCGATGCCGAGACCTATGAAAATTGACAGAGAAGATGGAGAGGCTGAGGCTTGAGATCACCCTGGGTGTTGTTGATAATGATTATACAGGAGAAATTAAGCTCTTGATCTCCTCCCCATATGAGGGATGCATTGGATCGACCTTCCCGTGGTGCATCTCGTGAGTACCAATCCATTGGGGAAACTGACGACTCTTCCTAGCCGACTGAATCCACATGGATCCCAGTCACTTTCAAAGCAAGCAACAAGCAGCTCCTGCCAGCTTTCAAGCTGTTGGTCCTGCTCTTCGAGTCCTCCAACTTAATGTTGAGGGGCTGTCCTTTGCCAAACGCATTCTTACTGGTCAATTGGCGATACAGCATCAGGCAGATGTTATCTGCCTATAAGAAACACATATAGCAGTCGATGAAGCTGCTCGATTCACCATCAGTGGATTCGATTTAATATGCTGTAATCTCCATCATAAACATGGCCGAGGCATCTACGCCAAATCGTGTCTTGCGGACGTTTACCATACGGCCTCTTCGACCTTCTACGACTCCATTACTGTTGGAACTATTCAGCTCGTCAACGTATATAAGCCTCCCAGTGCCTCATGGGATAATGAGGTCCTGCCTAGCCCGAATCACCCAGCCGTTTACGTTGGAGACTTTAATAGTCATCACCAAGACTGGGGATATTCCTCCACTCGTGCTGACAGCTCTATCTTAGCTGACTGGGCTTCAGCGAATGACCTCTCCCTATTATACGATCCCAAACAACCAGGCTCTTTTCACAGTGCTAGATGGAATAAAGATTCATCACCCGACCTGTGCTGGATTAGCACAGTCAACGGCCAAGCCTTTCCCACTACTAGACAAGTTCTCAAGATCTTCCCGCACAGTCATCACCGCCCAGCTATCATCCACATTGGTCTCCAGCTCCCACTGATTCTGTGCTCAGAGAAACTAAGATGGAACTTTCGGAAAGCAAACTGGCGTCTGTTCGGTGATCTTACCAACAAATCTATTCCTGCAATTCCAATTAACTCTATCCCCTCTGAAGATTCCTACAGGCGCTTCCACCAAGCCATCTTCAAAGCAGCTGCCCAAGCCATTCCTCGTGGGAGACGTGCTAACTATATGCCTTGTCTTGATGCTGAATGCGAGCAACCACTAAAGCAGTATGATGAGTCAGGCGACCCAGATGTGGCTGACCATCTCATTACCTCCCTGGATGCAGCACGCCAAGCCCGCTGGCAACAACTCACGGAAAGTCTGAGCTTCACCCACTCAAGTAGGAAGGCCTGGAAGCTTCTTCACAGACTGGGTGCCGGTAGCCAACCCCCTCCCGTCTCCTATCCTCCCATATCTCCAAACTCAGTGGCCAGTCACCTAACTCAAGTTGGACGTGCTAAGATCGACCCAGTCTGGAAAAGAGAAATTTCCCATGAGTGGTCATCCCACTTCCGGTTATCTTGTCCATCTCCAAAACTCTCTCCCTTTACACTGTCTGAACTGGAAGACGTTCTGAAGAGGGTTAAACCGGGAACAGCTACTGGCTATGATAAAATCACCCCAGAACTCATTCTTAACCTGGGCCCTGCGGCAAAGAAGTGGCTTGCTTCATTCCTGTCCCACATCTCGGAATCTGAGTCTATGCCCAAAGTTTGGCTTCGTGCGAAGATTATAGCGGTTTTGAAACCAAAGAAAGACCCAATACTGGCAGCCAGCTATAGACCAATTTCTCTCCTCTCCGTGTGTTACAAACTCCTTGAGAGGCTGCTTCTGTCACGTATTTCTCATCTTACAGAGAAATTCCTATCACCCGCCCAGGCTGGTTTCCGCCCAGGAAGATCTACCTGCGAACAAGCCCTGGCCCTCTCAACTTACATTGAAAATGGATTCCAGAAGAATTTAAAGACGGGTGCTGTCTTTGTTGATCTCACAGCAGCCTATGACACGGTCTGGCACCGTGGTCTCCTGGTCAAGATCCAAGATGCCTGCCTCCATGGGTGGCCAACACTATATTGTTTCTTCTCCAAAACAGAAGATTCCGGGTACATCTGGGTGACAAGTCTAGCAGATGGAGACTTGTCTCAAGTGGCCTCCCCCAGGGCTCTGTTCTGGCTCCTATGCTATTTGATATTTACATCAATGACCTCCCAGAAACTTCTTCAAGGAAGTTCATCTACGCTGATGACATCTGCTGAGCAACTCAGACATCCAAGTTCGACATCCTCGAGGAAACACTCAAGAAAGACATGTCTCTGATATCTGATTACTGTAAAAAATGGCGACTAATTCCTAGCACTGCTAAAACGGTATTATCTGTTTTCCATCTACACCATGCCTGGGCCTTGTGTGAGCTTAATGTGCAGCTTGGCGATATGAGAATCCGGCATGAAGCCCAGCCAGTCTATCTTGGCATTACTCTCGATCGCACTCTGTCATTTCACAAACATCTCATAAAAACTGCAGCAAAGGTGGGCGTGAGGAATAACATCATTGCAAGACTGGCCAGCTCCTCATGGGGCGTGAGCGCTTCCACACTACGATCATCATCTCTGGCATTACGCTATTCCACTGCAGAATACTGTGCCCCAGTATGGTTCCGTAGCCCCCATGTCCACTTGGTCGATTCCAAATTATATTCCTCCATGAGGATAATTTCTGGCACCATCCGTTCCACCCCGTTCCATGGCTGCCAGTTCTTAGCAATATCGCCCCTCCAGATATTCGTTGGGATGCGGCATCATCTAAGTTCATTTCCCACGTCTACGCTCGACCGGACCTGCCAATATACGTGGATATCTTCGCCTACCCTGTTCAATACTTGACATCTCGTCACCCAATCTGGTCCCCTATGCCTACACTGAACTTCTCTGTTCCAGTCTCTTGGAAACAGAGCTGGCAGTCAGCTGAGGTAAAGAACAAACACCTCATCACAGACCCCTGCAAGCGTCAACCCAGCTTTGACCTAGCACGTTATGATTGGGCCCTCCTCAATCGCTATCGAACAGGCCATGGCCAGTGTGCCGCTATGTTCCATCGCTGGGGAGCCAGAGACTACCCGAACTGCCCCTGCAGCTACAGACAGACTATGACCCACATAGTCAACGACTGCCACCTCTCCAGATTCAAAGGAGGTCTCGAAACTTTACATCAGGCTCAACCTGACGCTGTTGACTGGCTACGGAAGAAGGTCAAACGCTAGAAGAAGAAACTAAAGGTCAACGGGTGGCTCAGCTACTCCTCTTACCCTTGAAATCCACAGATCCACAGACAACCCCAGCTGCAAGACAACCCAGGGAGATAAAGGCCTTGGCTCCTCTGATACATATTGGGTACAAACTGTCTCTAACAATAAACCCATGTTAAAACTTTGGCTAAATGGAAAAGAATTTGAAGGACTCATAGACACAGGTGCTGATGTAACCATTATCAAAAAAGATTCCTGGCCCTCAACCTGGCTGCCCTCAGTTGTGGGACCCTTGTTTGTTTTACTTCTTCTGCTCTCAGTAGGTCCTATAATTCTTAACAAGCTCATGGCCTTTCTGCGGCAACAGACTGATGCCATAAAAATGCAGCCTATACAAGTTCACTATCATAGGCTGGACATGGCAGAAAATGGAGTTGCTGTGGAGGATTTGCCCCCCTCCGTCAGGACGTCCACCATGTAGAGGGCTGGCTAGCCAATGACGGGTAAAGGGGAAACTAGCGCTATCCATTCAACCTGAGACAGGGCACCTGGTACTACTGGGCAGAAAAAATGACCATGTGTTCTAATGACGGGTAAGATGGAAAGGCTGATCCCCATCCTAAGACAGGCATAGCCCACCCTGCCACAAAATAAAGTCCGCCAAATATCAAGACATGTATCCTTATATATATATATAAGGAAGGGGGACATGTGGCTCCCCACATGTGCCCTCAAGGTTGCTATTGGCATGGCCACATAGCCATTGTTCACAGAAGGCCTTGCTTACAAGATAAGTTTCTGTTTCCTAACTAGAGTCTTGACAAAGAAAAGTTTCTGTTTGTCACCACTGTACAGTTTCTCATAAGTCAGGTAAATTGCCCACCTCCCTATGAATCACCCAGGACCTTCCAGATAACTGCTGATCACCATGACAACATGCCACGTCAACCAACTGCCCCCAGCTGCTAACCTCCCCCTTACCATGGCTTTAAAAACAGCACCTTTGGTGCTAATAAACAGACTTGATCAGAATCCTGTCTTGTCTCATTTCTCTCTTGCGTCTCTTGTCCCCATTCCCTCTCCCTTGTCCTCACTCCCTCTCCTAGGTTGAAGGTCCCGCGGGACAGGACACAGTGTCAGTAATGGTTAACAGTAGAAAACTCTACTAAGCATTTATCTTAGCAAATTGGTTTCTAAATGTCTAAAGCATAGGAAATATACTATGCATGCTCTCTATATATCCTTTTCATTAATTTTCTTTGTAAAGCTATCCTCCTGGTTTTAAAATAGCTCCTTCTAATAGAGAATTATTCTCACTTGAAATCATCTTCGAGGTGAATAGCTTTTGAATGTATTAGTTCTTTTTTTTTTTTGTCTTTTCACTTTATCAGTTTAGGTGACTTCTTAAAAAGGAATATTGTTTCTTTTCTACTTTACCCACCATTATTATACTTCTCTTTTTATGAAAAGATTTTGTTATTCTTCTATAACTATTTTAGGTTTCTTCATACTTTTGAACACAGCCATTTTTGTCATATTATCATGCCATTATTTATTGTAGCTTTTCTATTGGTGGTTATTATTGTAAAATGAATTGAGATACAGAAAAGGTTATGTAATGTTGCATTATTTCATTTTAAGTTTAAGTACTTCTATTTTCAAAAATATTTGAAATTATTCTTCTCTGGGTCTCTTTCATTGATGTTCATATATTACTTAGATATTTTTTGTGCTTCTTATCAGTCTTCATATTAGAATTATTTCATTTTTCTCTATTTAGCAGTCTCTGTGTAATGTAATCCTTGCATAGTTCATGTTGATTTAACTGCACTCCCTTTTTCAGTGAAATTCAATTTCTAAACTTTATCTTATGTTTGAACTCATTCACATGCTCTTATCTAAAATCTTTGTTGCTCTCCTCTATATGCTTTTAAGAACATTGCCTTGGCAATATTTTTAGTGCATATAGTGTCTGATATAATACTATTTTTAAAATCTCTACACCCACTTTTTAAAGTTTTAAATGTATGTACTCACTGGAGATAAACAAATATAGAAGCATGCTAGTTTAGAGTATGTTTAGGATATATGTGCAAGCATAAATGCATAAATAAATAAATACACTTAACTTATAGAAATGGAAAAACTGTCTTTGAAAAGGTCTTTTCTGTTTATCTATCTTTGGGAACAACTTGACATAGATATTGTTGTATCAGGGTTTCAAGTATCAAGATAAATTCATAGATCAGGAAGGTAGCATAATTACTACTAAAAGTCTCTCATGATTGAGGCTCTAAGGTTCCAGGTTCAGTCTACAACATCACTGTAAGCCAGATTTGAGCAGGGCTCTGGTAAAAATTAATTAATTAATTAATTCAGTGACACATATCTATTACAGAATATATCTGGCTCATCACTTAGTATAATCAAATATATATGTATATATATATTATTCAGAGTTTTATTTATTCTTCTTGAAAAAGCTAAAAAATTAATTTTTATTATCATTTACATATTTATTAATTTTTGATAGATACACAGAGAAGTTGAGAGGGAAAATGATATATCCATACACACACACACACACACACACACACACACACATATATATAGAGAGAACTGAAACACTATTTCACTGTTCATGAAACTTTTACCCTGCAAGTGGGGACAATAGGTTTGGACCCAAGTCCTTTCACACTATAATATATAAGCTCAAACAGGTGCACTGCTAGCCATCCCCACTATTCAGAAATTTATACAAGAGTGGGACCCAGACAAGCTGGGCCTAGATCTCAAAAAATCCCTCTCTCCATTGTTACCAGTCATCCCTATCAGGAACAACAAAATAGACCTTTCTGTGGGCCTCCATACAACCTTGCCCTCAACATGGATCAACAATGATAGAGAATGTTCCATCCTCTGAAGGGAGGCAGGACAACATACTCTATCTTCCACCTGAGAAAGATGGGTCCTGAAATTGGGGCAGCTTGGAATGTTCCTACTCATGACCACAGAATGTGAGCTCAGACTTACAGGGATGCAGAAGTCACATAGTCTCCTAAGCTGAATATGGGCCCCAGATCAAGTTGATGAGGTTTACAGTCAACAATATTTATATATCTTTCCTATATTAGAGAGCTACTCTCTTCCCTGATCCAGCTTTCTAGTCCTTTTTCCAGCCATGACATCATCTCCACAGATAATATATTGGATCCACCTGCATATCAGATTTCAGTCTCAGGGAAAAAAATAAAAGTATAGTCACAGGCCCTTTGGAATAGAACTAAAATAGGCCTACTAGCTATTTATAAAAGAGACCTTCCAACTCTTCATCTTAACATGTGAAGCCAGACAAATTGTTGATGAATCATGCACCTAAAGGCTGGAATAGTGCAGATTTATTTTTGTTTTATTCTTCCTTGCAAATGGATTTTTATTATCAAAGATGCCCTTGACATTTAGATGGGAAAATGTTCCACCAATATTTTCCTTGAAATATTTGATAGTTTCTGGTCTAACGCTCAGGTCTTTGATACATTTGGAGTTGCCTTTTGTTTCTGCTGAGATAAAGTGGTTCAGTTTCATTCTTCTGCAAGTTTCAACCCAGTTTTCCCAGCACCAGCACTGAAGAGACCCTCCTTCCTCCATTTAATAGTTCACAACCAGAGAGGTGTTAAAAGCTGCTCCAGGGCTCTGCTTCCCCAGAGCCCCACCCTACTAGGGAAAGAGAGAGTCAGGCTGAGAGTATGGATCAACCTATCAACGCCAATGTTCAGCAGTTACTAAGCCAGACCTTCCACCTTCTGCACCCCATAATGTCCCTTGGTCCATACTCCCTGAAGGATAAAGAATAGGAAAACTATCAGGGGATGGTATGGGATACGGAGTTCTGGTGGTGGGAATTGTGTGAAGTTGTACCCCTCTTATCCTATGGCTTTTTTCAGTGTTTCCTTTCTATAAATAAAAATTATATATAGTGGGATCCTGTTATATCTCTTTAACTTATACTCACCTTAAACTCTCTTTTATCAGTTTATGTGTGAAATACATAAAACAGTGGGACCTGGTAGATTTTTCCAATGTCAAATTTTGGTGATACATCACAACAAAATAGCTGAACATGTTTCTATGGTGTCTCTTTGAGACACATAGCTCAATCAAGAAGTTTAGCCAGAATCAATTGGATATATAAGATTCTAGCTAATGTTTACTTTCTTTGGGGCACAAGATATTTGATTAATTTCTTAAAATTTATTTATAAAATGGAAATAATGATAAAACCATAGGATAAGAGGTGTACAATTCCACACAATTCCCAGCACCAGAGCTCCGTATCTCATCCCCTTCCTTGAAAGTTTTCCTGTTCTTTATCCCTCTGGGAGTATGGACCCAAGGTCATTATGAGGTACAGAAGGTGGAAGGTCTGGCTTCTGTAATTGCTTCCCTGTTGAACATTGGCATTGGCAGGTCACTCCATACTCTCAGCCTGTCTCTCTCTTTCCCTAGTGGGGTTCCAGGACACATTGGTGAGGTCCTCTGCCCAGGGAAGTCAGATTAGAGTCAGATAGCATTTACCAAATTGGTGGCTGAAAAAGCATTAAGATATGGAGTATACAAAATTGTTGACAAATCATGAATCTAAAGGCAAGAATATAGCAGATGAAGATTTAGGGTCTCCATTTTGGAAAAAAGGGCAGAGATTTTAGGTATATTCCAAAGGACTCATGACTTTATAAACTTTTGCCTGAGCTAACATGAGTTAACATGCGGGTGGACCAAACACATTGTCTGGGGAGATGGTGTCAGAGTTGGGAATAGGACTAGAAAGCTGCATCAGGGAAGAGAGTAGCTCCCAAATATAGAAAAGTATATAAATATTGTTAACTATCAATCCCATGTATTTTATCCCATATTAATCACAGGAGTCTGTGTAACCTCTGCATCCATGTAGGTCTGAGCTTGCATTCTATGGTCATGGCTAGGAACATTCTAGCCTGCACTCATTTTAGAATCCATATTCCATAAGTGGTAGAGTATGTTGGCTCAACCTCCCTTCAGAGAATGGGGCTGTCCATACCAGTTTTGATCCTTATAGGGAACAAGGTCCTATAGAGGCCTATGTTGTTCCTGATGGAGATGACCAGTGATAGTGGAGACAGGTTTCTGTTAGAGGTCTAGGCCCATCATGTCTATGTGGGAAAACCCAGGATTCCCTGGCTAGAGCCCCAGAAGATAGGGTGACCTGGTAGTAACTAAAGGAGTAACTAAAAAGAGTAACTAAAAGTAACTAAACCAGTCATCATTAAAGTATGTCAGTCTCTTGCCCTTACCCAGCTTTTATAGTCCTTAACTTACTTAACAAGGTTAGCCTTGGAGTGATTGAGGGAAGTAAAATAGGAGATAGGTGAAGAGGGTATCTAGGTCTAAGTAGAAACTATTTGATTAGGTATTTTAGGGTGTCTTTTTCTCTTTTAAAATATTTTTATTTGTTGCCCTTGTTGCTTTATTGTTTGTAGTTATTATTATTGTTGTTGTTATTGATGTTAGATAGGACAGAGAGAAATGGAGAGAGGAAGGAAAGACAGAGAGGGGGAGAGAAAGATAGACACCTGAAGACCTGCTTCACCTCTTGTGAAGCGACTCCCCTGCAGGTGAGGAGTCGGGGGCTCGAACTGGGATCTTTACACAGGTCCTTGCATTTTGCGCCACATGTGCTTAACCCACTGTGCTACCACCCAACTCCCTAGCGTGTCTTTTTTTAGGTCTTTCTATTTCCTTGCTGCACTTATTGAGTCATAGCATAGTACTGTGCACTTTTGCTTTAAGGTATATAGTTTCCCCTAATTTATGGATACATGTGTACATATGACCTATCTCATGGGCCCTGGTCTATGTCTAGATTCTGTGGCTTTGTTAGGAGTTACACCGCCCAAAATAGAATTAAGGAGTCCTATGAGTTATGAAATATTTCACCAGAGTAATAAAACTGGAGGGCTGACATTCCATGCCTGACATCTCTGGACAAAGTCCAAAGTAAAACAGGTAGAGATGATACTGGTTGCATTGATTTGGTTTAGATCAGCAGATGCAGTATTGATTGGTATGAATTGAGAGAAGCATGCAGAAAAGCAAAACCCACCCCAGAGGTTCCAGGACTTGGAGGAATATGGGTTTTATAGAAAATGTGCAAGCTTCCTGCTATCTTGGGGTTTAAGAAGATAATAGATAGTTATTGTTATAACTAAATTATTTGGATATTTGATTTACTTTGAAAACTTCATTGTTAGGATTTTCTGTATTATATAAGACCTCACCATATTCATTCTTTAATATCATTTATGTATAGCTATATCTTATAAAGTGATGCAACCAGTTGCTTCTGTTCTCCCTGGTCTAAGACTATAGATGATTTAATATTTTATAGGAAAATTCATTTTTAGAAATGTATATTTTCAAAACTAGTATGCAACAACTACTTCATTTTTTAAAATTTTTTTATTATTAATTTTATTTTTGAGAGAGATGCAGAGAGTAAGACACACACACAGAGAGAAACACCAGAGCACTGCTCAGCTCTGGCTTATGGTGGTGCGGGGGATTGAACCTGGGACTTAGGAGCCTCAGGCATGAGAGTCTGTTTGCATAACAATTATGCTATCTCCCCCGCCCCAACTACTTCATTTTTAGTGGAGCAAATAGGTGAGCAGGTAAAGTGCATTCTTTGTATTCAGAATGGCCTGGGTTCAGTCCACCATACAATTGTAACTCAGTGATTTTCCATCCTACCATTTGATAAAATAAGTTGTTTTATGTAATACATAAAAAGCCTTTGATACATAAAGTTTGACTTTATTTATGTATTTGAGAACTGAAATATGATAGTACATAGCTACCATTAAATAATTGGTAACTATAATTTCACAATGAAACTTTTTTGATGTAATACCAAGTGATCCATTATTAGTATTCATAGAAGCAAGTAACAAATTCTTCTTTCATTTCCTTTAACATTTTTAGTACTTTTTTTTGGTTCTATCATGCCAGTAAATATGTTTTATTCTTTATTTTATTTTATTATTAAGACTCCAGTTCCCTCATTACCAGAAGAATGTAAATTAAAACCATACTGAGATTCTACCTCACACTTTGAGAATGGGCTTCATCAACAAAACAAGAGAAGATAAATGTTGGAAAGGACATGGTAGAGAGATAGAGGGACTCTACTATAGTGTTAGTGGTAATGCAAATTGGTGCAACCATTATGGAGAACAGTGTGGAGAATCCTTAAAGAAATACAAATGGAAAGGAGTCCGGCAGTAGCACAGTGGTTTATGCGTACATGGAGCGAAGTGCAAGGACTGGAGTTAGGATCCTGGTTCGAGCCTCCGGCTCCCCACTTGCAGGGGAGTGGATTCACAGGCAGTGAAGCAGGTCTACAGGTATCTATCATTCTCTCTCCCCATCTCTGTCTTCCCCTCCTCTCTCCATTTCTCTCTGTCCTATCTTACAACAACAACAGCAATAACAATAACTACAACAACAATGAAAAACAACAAGGACAACAAAAGGGAAAATAAATAAATGAATATAAAAAATTTAAAAAAAAGAAATACAAATGAAAATACCTTATGATGTAAGATACAGCAATTCCACTACTAGGTATATACTCAAAAGATATAAATAACACTGATTCAAAAGAATATATGCACCCCCATGTTCATAGAGGCTTTATTCACAATAGCAAAAACTGGGAACACTCAAAATGCCCTTCAACAGATGGCTGGATAAAAACTCATGGGACATAAATTCAATGCAATGTTATTCAGCAATAACATAAAAAATGATATTGTGTCCTTTGGGATAAAGTGTATGGAATTGAAGAAGATTATGCTTAGTTAAGCAAGTAAGGAAGTGAAGGACAATTACAAAATGATTTCACTCATATGCAGAATATAGATAATTGAACATATGAATGTGGAAAAAATTGTCTACCTCTATCTAAGACTGTGGGAGAACTATAGTGGTTATCTGTGGGGGTGGGGATGTGGACATAGACCTTTAGTGACAGGAATATTGAAAAAAAAACTATATTGAAATCTATTATTTAATAAAGCTCTAAAGTGGAAAAAAAGGAAGAAAAGAAAGAAGAAAAAGTGTTAGGGAGGTACTCACTGCAAACTCTAGTGTACTTCTGCTTTCTGGTATATATTTTGCAGTAGTTTATGGATACGTGTGAACATAAGCTCTCTCTCACAGAAACTGGTGTATATCTAGGTTATGGGACTTTGTTAGAAAGTGAACTACCTGAGATGAAATTAGAGTATACTATAAAAGGAAAGGTCTCACCCGAGTAATGAAGCAGAAGGGTTGTCATTCCACACCTGAAGTCTCTGGACACAGTCTGAGGTGAAGCATGTTGAGGTGGCAATCGTTGCGTTGGTTAGGTTGTGATCGGCGGATGCAATATTATTTGTTTTGGATTGGGAGATGCATACGGGAAAGTGGGCCCTATCCGAGGGTTCCAGGACTGGGGGAAGTAGGGGCTCTATAGTGGAGATGTGAGGTTCCTGCTGTCTTAGGGTTCAAAAAGACAATCGATAGTTAATGTTATCATCACATTATTTTTTAATTGGGTTAACTTTGAAAAGTCCTTTTGTTAGGGTTTGTTGTACAGTACCCAGTATCTTGTATATAGCTGTGCTATTGGGTGCTTCTAATCTACTTGGTCTAGGCTTTTGAGAGAGTCCGCATATCAAATACAGAGCCTATTCCTCTCCACTATTCCAAGCTTGGGATCCATGATTGCTCAACAAATTGTTTGGCTTCGTATGTTAACTCTCTTTTCAATCACCAGGTTCCAGATGCCACCAGGATGCTGGCCAGGCTTCCCTGGATTGAAGACCCCACCAATGTGTCCTGGAGCTCTGCTTCCCCAGAGACACACCTTACTAGGGAAATAGAGAGGCAGACTGGGAGTATGGACCAACCAGTCAACGCCCATGTTCAGCGGGGAAGCAATTACAGAAGCCAGACCTTCTACCTTCTGCAACCCTCAATGACCCTGGGTCCATGCTCCCAGAGGGCTAGAGAATGGGAAAACTATCATGGGAGGGGGTGGGTTATGGAGATTGGGTGGTGGGAATTGTGTGGAGTTGTACCCCTCCTACCTTATGTTTTTGTTCATTAATCCTTTCTTAAATAAAAAATTTTTAAAAAAAAGAAAGAAGAAAAAAAGAAAAGGAAAGGAAAATGAAAAGAAATAGTAGTCGGCCCATATCTGTGATCTTGGGAGAACTACTGAAGTTTTCAGTGGAAGGAATGGAGTCACAAAAGTCTGGTAATAAGGAAGATGTGGAATTATATTCCCGTTATCTTATAATTTTGTAAATCAGTATTAAATAACCAATAAAAAGGTTTAAGACATCATCTAGTCATTATTGTTTCTTGATTATATTTAATACTTTTTAGAAAATATATAATTCAGTTTGATATTTTCAATTTTGTTCTATAAAAATTTTATTTAATCTCTTTTTTAAATATATTTTTTATTTATTTTCCCTTTTTTTTGCCCTTTTTTACTGTTGTTATAGTTATTATTGTTGTTATTGATGTCATAGTTGTTAGATAGAATAGAGAGAATGGAGAGAGGATGGGAAGACAGAGATGGGGGAGAGAAAGATAGATATCTGCAGACCTGATTCACCACCTGTGAAGTGACTCTCCTGCAAGTGGGGAGCCGGGATCTTGAACCATTGTGCCACGTGTGCTTAACCAGCTGAGATACCGCCCAACTCCCTATTTAATCTCTTTTAAATTACATTGCTATCTTTTCTAGTCTGTATTAGCTATCTTATTTTACACATAAGCATACTAATGCTATGACCACCACTAATTATGGCTAGTAATCATAGTTTAAATATTAGTTATTTGAAGTAAGGTCTTCATTTTCTCCATTTATAAACCTCCATATAAGTATTATATACATATTATTTCTTATTATTTCATATTTGGTATTGTGTTCTACAAATAACTATACCATTTTTAGTACAACACATTTTAAGTTCTCTTTCTCTCTTTCTTCCTTTCTTTCTTTCTTTATTGAATGGCAGACTATCACATGCAGCACCTCATTTGGATGCGTTTGGAGTCTTGGAAGCTTGACTACCCTACTTTCTCCTACAAATGGACCTTGAGAGCTTGTTTGGTGGTTCTAGCAGGGGAGTGCAGCTACTCATATACCCTCAGCCTACTGAAGACGAGTCTGTCTCTATTCTGGGAAGGCAGTCCGCTTTCCACCTAGGGTTCAGCTTCTGGAGGGACAATTATGGAGTGGTGAGGGAGGAAGGGTCCACCCGGTAGGCAGCCAGATCAGAGGAATCAATCCTGGCGATAGATGTCACAGCCAGATCGCCCTCACATCTGAAGTTCTAGTTATTTTATTGTCTGGTATTGCTTATGATCCTTTTAAAGTATATTCTCCCCTTCTTTAAAAAAATATATTATCTAGGCTTTTGAGAGAGTCTGTATATCAAATACACAGCCTATATATTAAGAAGACTCAGCCTGTGTTTTAAAAAGTTCAAGACAATCAATTTTCCCCCTCTCATAATAACTAACTAGTGATTAATATGACTACACTTTACTAGGAGTGTACATAAACACCATTCCCACCACCAAAAGACCGTGTCCCATCCCACCAACCCCCTAACCCCCCACCGGCCCAGGAAGCTGCATGTATACCCCTCACCACAGGGTTTTTATTTTGGTGCCCTACTTTCAATTTAGTCAGATCCTGCTTTTAGTTTCCCTTTCTGATCTTCTTTCTCAACTTCTGTTGATGAGTGGAATCATCCCATACTCATCTTTATCTTTCTGACTTAGCTCACTTAACATAATTCCTTCTAGCTCTGTCCAAGATGGGTAAGAGAAGGTGGGTTCATTGTTCTTGATAGTTGTATAGTATTCCATTGTGTATATATACCACAGCTTTCTCAGCCACTCATCTGCTGTTGGGCACCTGGGTTGCTTCCAGGTTTTAGCTATTATGAATTGTGCTGCTATGAAGATAGGAGTACACACCTCTTTTTGGTTGGGTGTTATGGTGTCCTTGGGGTATATCCCCAGGAGAGGAATTACTGGGTCATATGGAAGGTCCATGTCTAGCCTTGTGAGAGTTCTCCAGACTGCTCTCCACAAGGCTGGACCAATTGACATTCCCACCAGCAATGCAAAAGGGTTCCTCTGTCCTCACAGCCTCTTCAGCATTTGTTGCTGCTGTCCTTTTTGATATATGCCATTCTTACAGGAGTGAGGTGGTATCTCAGTGTTGTCTTAATTTGCATTTCTCTGACAGTCATTGACCTAGAGCAGTTTTTCATATGTTTGTTAGCCTTTTGATCTCCTCTGAGGTGAATGTTTTGTTTGTATCCTCTGCCCATTTTTGGATGAGGTCATTTACTTTTTTGGTGCTAAGTTTGCTGAGCTCTTTATATATTTTGGTGATTAGTTTCTTGTCTGATGTATGGCATGTGAAGATCTTCTCCCATTGTGTGAGGGGTCTCTTTGTTTGTCTAATAGTTTCTATGGATGTGCAGAAGCTTTTCAATTTGATGTAGATCAGAGGCAACCAGTGGCACAACTATTTACAAGATACTGGGTACTATACAGCAAACCCTAGCAAAAGGACTTTTCAGAGTTAACCCAATTACCAAATAATGTGATGATAACATTAACTATCCATTGTCTTTTTCAACCGTAAAACAGCAGGAACCACTCATCTCCACTATAGAGCCTATATTTCTCCCAGTCCTGGAACCTTAGGATAGGGCCCACTTTCCCGCATGCCTCTCCCAATCCATATCAAATAATATTGCATCAGCCGATCGCAACCTAATCAACACAACGATTTCCACCTCCACATGCTTCAGCTCAGACTGTGTCCAGAGACCTCACGTGTGGAATGACAACCCTTCAGCTTCATTACTTGGGTGAGACCTTTCCTTTCATAGCTTTCTCTAATACCATCCCAGGTGGATCACTTTCTAACAAAGTCCCAAAACCTAGTTATACACCAGGTTCTGTGAGAGAGAGCATATGTTCACACGTATCCATAAACTAGTGCAAAATATATACCTGAAATCAGAAGTACACTAGAGTTTGCAGTGAGTACCCCCCCCCAACACTTCCTCTCCACTATTCCAACTTTTGGGTCCATGAGTTCTCAACAATTTGATTGGCTTTGTATGTTAACTCTCTTTTTAACCACCAGGTTCCAGATGCCATCAGGATGCCGGCCAGGCTTCCCTGGCCTGAAGACACCACCAATGTGTCCTGGAGTGTTGTTGTGGTGGTCTGGTGTCAGGCTGCACCACGGAGAAGAGAGTGGATGTCCAGAGAAAAGGGGTACACAAATCTTTATTATAGGATGGGGGGGGTTTGGTTCAGACCACGTGGGGCCAGCCGGCAATGGCCGTCCCCACTACCTGACCACGGGGAGAGAGCAGGGGGCGAGATCTGAGAAAGGGGGAGCTGAGAGCCCAGAGGGGGGGTGTGAAGGGGCTTTTTATTGGGCGACAACCAGGGGTGATGTGTGGGGCCAGGATTGGTTGAAGGGGGCACTGCTAGGATTTCACGGGGCGTAGCAAAACCTGGGGGCGGAGACTGCATCAGAATAACTCCTCAGCAACATCTCCTCCTATCCCTTTATATCTAAATGGACACAGTAAAGAAAAATGGTATGGAGCAGGCTTAAATGTTTTTAAGGAATGCCATGCTCAGGTGGGAAGATGTAGGACTTTCTGTGGAGGAGGGAAGGCTTAAATGGCTGCCAACCTTGTGAGATTTATGCATCTTCCTGTGCTCAACCCCTCTTTAGAGAGGGAGACTTACCTGGAGAGACTCATCTCATAGGTTTAAGCGCAGCCTGCTCAACCATCTCTTCACAATATCTCTACATCTTTTTTATCTTTCTATCTAGTAATAGCATAAGATGTACAAAGTCTGTAAAAGACTATCATGGAGCAGAAACCTTTTGGGCATAAGCCTAAATGATATAACAAAACAGGAAGGGACAAGTAGGGGAATAGTAAAAGCCAGTGTGGTGTGAAGGGAAGGATTGGTGTGTAAAGGAACATTCCCTCCTTGGGGTGGGGGAAGGGCGAGGGTACATAATGAGGGGTAGGCGGGCCCACCAAACAGAGGGGCTATTTGGCATTGTATAGTCCTCAAGTCAACAGTCTGTAAAGTCTATGAATTACTCAGGATCAGTCTATAAAAAACCAGCAGCGTGAAGGGAAATAAGCTGCTTTAAAATTGTGTAAAATGTATATAGGGTATGTCAGAAAGTCCGATACAAGTCTCAGTCCGAAGTAGATGGCTAGGGGAAGAATTGGCAGGGGATGCGACGCTGCATGATGGGGGTCAGCTGCTGGAATTGAGGGAGGTCAGCCACTGGAATTTTGCTTTTCTGTAGATAGCCAGCTAGAACCGGCAACACGTGACAGGCAGGTCAGAAGCAGGAACAGCAACCAGGCATTAAGAAAGTTCTGTCCTTGGAGTCTGTGTATCAGGTTCTTCAGAATGCGTTGAGTGACATCTAGGGTTTTTGGGGGGGGTGCTACTGTAGTCGTGCCATCTAGTGGGTGATGTCAGGGTGTGCAGGGGTTCAGATGGTTTTTCCGGGATTCCTGTGAAAGAAACACAATCTGCTTCTCGTGGTTAATTTGAACTTGTAACAAGTTATAGGTTTGTTATAGTTGATACCTCGATGATTATAATTGGTTTAAAATCTCTTTATGATTTTATTTATAGGTCATCTAATGTGACCTCCTGTAGCAGCCTCTACCGCAGGATCTTGAGACCAATTTTAGCTAAAATATGTATTTTAAACAGACTCAAATTGCTTAGAGAGTTAACGCATATTCGGGACAATGATTTTAACGTTTACAGTGCCAGATTGATGCCAGATCTGTTGTGGGTTAATTTCTACAAAATAGTTTACAGGGCACCTTTGGGGGCCCTTCAAAGGTGTCCTGTATATAAAATTTATATAGTTTAGTTTTAGGAATGAATAGTCACATTGAACATTTAGACTTTTACCTAAATAGTTACCTTAACAAATTAATTTTTACCTTGTCTGGTAATAGTGTAGCTGTAGGGTTACACTTTTGACCGCTAAGTTAGTGTTACCAAACTTGAGACATACCCATAAACATTTAGTTATAACAAACTGGAAGAAAAAGATTTTTTGTTATAAAAACATATTATTTTAAAAACAAATTTATATCTGTCATTCGTCACACAGTTTAAGACTAAACACTTACATATATACCAAAACTATATATAAAAATCAAAAGAGGGAGAATGAAAAAAAAATTTGGAATGTTTCTGGATGTCTCCAGAAACTTTGGCTGTGTCCGGCATTTTTATATAAAGCCAATTACCTTTTAGAGTACTCCGAGCAGATGGGTCATGCAATTTTTTTTTTTTTTTGTCATTCAACACACTCACTCACAAAAACAACTGGCCAGTTATAACATAAGACATACAGGGAAAGGGTAGGAGAGAGGTCTCTGTGAGCCAGATTTTGTAGGTTCTTCCATGTCGTATTATGGGTCCTGGGATTTATCCTGAATCTGGTCCTCTTGTAGTATTTCTTGTTCCTCAGGAATAACAGCGCCATCCTGCGGGTATTGTCGGACATGGCGGGCAGGAACCCAGACAGGTTTAGAGAAATTTTGAAGGAAAACGTATGCAAAACCCCTTCCCATGGTCAATAATGGGTCAGGCCCTTTCCAAATTTTATCGAGTGGGTCTCTCCATTTGACCTTAATAGATGGGAGGGTAGATGGTGTTTGCCAGTGAAGAATAATAGGGGGTAAGTCCGAGTTATTGTAAATATTAAAGAGATTTAATGTAGTTAAGGCTTTTGCTAGCTGGATATTGGGGGGATATGTTCCTCCTTTATCTTTATTTAGTTGAGCCTTCAGAGTTTGATGGGCCCTCCTGACAATGCCTTGTCACTGTGGATTGTAGGGAATGCCCGTAGTATGAGTAATATTCCAGAGGAACAAAAATATTTAAATTGTTTGCTTGTAAACATAGCTGCATTGTCTGTTTTCAAAAATAATGGGACCCCCATAACGGCAAAACAAGAGAGCATATGGCTTACATGCTTTTTAGTGCTTTCTCCTGTCTGAGCTGTAGCCCACATAAATTTAGAAAAGGTATCAATTGAGACAAACACATTTTTTTGTTTGCCAAAGTTTGGTATGTGGGTGACATCAATTTGCCAAATAGCATTAGCTTTTAAACCTCGGGGGTTAACCCCAAGGGTCTGGATAGCAGGTGTCTTTATGAGACTTGCACAAGAAGAGCATGTAGCAAGGATATGTTTTAACTGTGGTACAGGAACATCAGGGAATCGAGCTCGAAGGCCTTTAAGATTAACATGGGTTAGAGAATGTAAATTAGCAGGATCAGAGACGGAGACTGGGAAAGTTCCTGTGGAGGCAAGGCGGTCAACTGCGGCATTCCCTTCGGACAGGGAACCAGTAAGAGGGCTGTGGGAATGAAGGTGTTGAATATACAGTGGTTGGGTTCGAGAAGAGAGCATAGAGGCGATTTGAATCAAGAGGGGAAAGTGAGTTGCCATCAATTTTCACATAGGAACGAGCAAGCCATGGAAGTAAGTTAACAGTATACACACTATCAGAAAAAAGGTTGAAGGATTATGGTACAGCTTTTAGTGCAAGGAAAACAGCATAAAGTTCTTTGTACTGAGGAGAATTCTCAGGAGGCTCATTAAAGAGAGGTTTAGGAGATTGTTTGTCTGGGTAATATATAAGGGCAGCAGCTCCCTTTCTTCTGCCATCAGTAAAGATTGTAGGAGCAGAGGGAATGGAATCCCGAGACAAAAGTTTAGGTGCTAGTAGAGGCAGAAGAGGTAAAGAAGCTATCAATTTATTAGAAGGAAAATGGTTATCTATTTGTCCTGGAAACCCCACGAAGCTTATGGCAAAGCGGGAATGATGGTGTATAAGCCACTCTGTATCTGTGAGAGAAAAGGGCAGAATGATTAAATCCGGTTCTTTCCCTAAGACCTGCACAGACCTATTTCTCCCTTGGCGAACCATGAATGCTAACGCGTATATCTCAGTGAGGAGTCTTGGAGCTCCTCCTACTGGCGTGTGAAGCCATTTGAGAACCCCATGGTTTTGCCACAGTGCCCCTACTACTGTGGGGGTGGAGTTGAAGATTAGAAGGTTTACCGGAGAGGAGGGGGAGAATAGAACAAGGTGCATGTCCTGGAGGGCCTGGTTAACCCTTTCCAGTGCCAAGGAGGCCTCAGGAGTTAACTTACCTTTTGAAGAGGGCTGTTTGTTTCCTTTCAACAGGTCAAACAGTGGTTGGAGGCAGCTTGTGGGCAGATAGAGATACTGCCTAAGCCAATTTAAATTTCCTAGAAAACTTTGTAAAGAAGCAAGAGTAAGGTTAGAAGGTAAGGTAAGATTAGGTTTTAAGGGACGAATTTGCGTTAGAGAAATCTCTGAACCTAGGGAGGATATTGGAGAGATTAGCTGTATCTTCTCAGGGGCTACATTAAGGCCGCTTTTCTTTAATGCAGGAATGAGAAAATCACGTAAGGCATAGAAATATGTATCTGATTTTCCCCATATTAAAATATCATCTGTATAATGAAAAATATTAAGGCCCTTATGAATATATGGGACAAGGGCAGATTTAACAGCCTCTTGACAAATAGTAGGACTATTGGCATACCCTGGGGCAGCACCACCCATTCAAATCTATCAGCAGGGCTGGCATTATTAATAGACGGAACAGAGAAGGCAAAGCATTTACAATCTTGCAGATGCAAGGGAATAGAGAAAAAACAATCTTGTATATCAATAGCTATGATTGGAATTCCCACGGGAATTGCAGAAGCAAGAGGCAAACCCCTTTGGGGGGAGCCCCAGACCTGCATGGTTTTATTTACTGCACGGAGATCTTGAAGGAGGCGCCATTTTCCCGAGCGCTTTTTAATCACAAAGACAGGAGTATTCCATGGGCTTCGAGAATGACGAATGTGTCCCAAGGACAACTGCTCTCGGATGAGCTCTTTTAAAATTTCTAGCTTATCCCTAGGTAAAGGCCACTGTTCCACCCAGATAGGCTCATTAGAAAGCCAGCTTAAGCGGGGTGTTTGGCTATGAACAGTGGCATTTAGTATTGGGGGTGCTGATTAGACCTGGTATAGCGGGAACGAGTGTTACGCTCTGCAGAGGCATTTGTGGATATCCTAACATCAAGACATTCCAGAATATCCCTGCCCAGTAGGTTGGTGCTAGTATCAGCTACCAAAGGGCGGAAGTGTCCGGTAGAACCTTCTGGGTCTTCCCACATGAGCAAGTCTCATGTGCTAAATGATTGGGTCACCCCTCCTACTCCATGTATACTGGGTCCAGGGATAAGTTCCCAATCTTGGGGAACCTCTTCTTGCCTTAAAATCATCTTTGCTGCCCCTGTGTCAATCAAAAATTTAAAAGGAATATTGCCAATCTTTACTGTCATAGAAGAGTGGCCCCGTTCTAAAACAGGAGTGGTCCACAAAATCTCAGGCCCCGAAATTGTACCATTCAGGGGCAAACCATCTTTATGAAATTGGGACCAACAATCTCTCTTCCAATGAAAACCCTTACGACATTTTGGACAAACAGTACGTGGTCTCTGGCTCCCTGACTGAAAGCAGGGTTGCTCTGGCTGGAGGCGTGGTTTCCCTGATTGGGGGCGTGGTCGCAACTTATCAGGACATTGGTTACGCCAATGTCCTTGGTGACTGCACTGAAAGCAGGCCCCGTTTTGCTTACGTGGGGCAACTGCATAAACCTGTGTCGTAGCGGGTGCCCCATAATTGCCTGATGTAAGTTCCTGTGTCGCTAGAATCCAATTATCTGGGTGTAGATGTTTAAGATTAAGGCATGCCTGATGGAATTGTGGTGTCATGCCTTCCCAGACAATAGAGCGCAGGAGTAATGCGCGGACGTCAGGATTATAAACCGTTCTCTCTAAGCTTCTCTTCACCCTTGAGATGAAGCTCACCAATGATTCATCAGAGCCTTGGTGAAGAGTTAATGGGAGCTGACGAATCTACATCGGGTAGGGTCACCCTTTCCCATGCTTGTGTTGCACAGATGTGTACCTGTTCAAAATAACCGGTTGGAAACCTGGCTTCTGCCTGCTGAGCTCCAGATTCATAAGCTCCTGCTCCAAACAAAGCATCAGAATTCCATTCTACCTGTTTGTTACTATTTTCCTGCGATTGTCTAGAGCATTCATCGTGGAAGCATGCCTGCCACTGAAGATAGAGTGGGTCTGGGAGTGCAGAATGAGCCAGATCTTTCCAGTCCTGTGGTGTATTAAGATGCTGGTAAAAGCTCCTTAAGACGGACTTGGTCCATGGAGCATGAATACCGTCCTCCCTGACCACTTCCCTGAGTATTCCAATTTTTTTAGAGGAGTATGGCTGCCCCACATTGGGCACCATTTGTTGTTAAATTTGGAGGCTCCAGCTGGCCGGGCTAGCTTCACGGGCGGGTAACAGAGATGACCAGGACACATGGCTGGGCAGGGAAGCTGTATTTTTTTATTCAGGAACAATGATTTATAAACTAAGACAAACTAATCACCAAATAGAAGTCTCTTACATCTTTCTCACATAGCGGCTCCAAGAACTCTCGAACTCTCCAACTATGGAACTCTCTCAGGGTTCCTTGGGGCGGGGACAAGCGGGCCCGCGAAAACCAGCAGGACTGAACCAATTTTCTTGGCAGGGGGAGAGCATACAGCAATTCCCCCTTTTCTTTTTAACTAAATGACCACAGTATCAGGGGTGTGGGGTGAACAGAAACCTCTCTCATACAGGCATTTTTAAAAAAGAAACTGGCACAAACATGGAGAAACATGTAAGCAAGTAACAAGAACCAGTGTGCTGCCAAGGGAAGGCTTGAGGGGGCCATTTTTTTGCCTCTGTGGACAAAACTTTATCAGCTTAAAAAAACATTTCTTGCCTCTGGGGGGCATAATTGCCTCGACAGGCATTTGTATGGGGGGTGGGGAAGGGCCTAGAGTCCCAAAGATAGCTGGCTGCAATTTACTTACTATGAAACAAAACTTATTATTAGCATAACCATAGCGCAATGTAACATTTCTAATAGAGAAGGAATTTGACACTTTTACATATCAACAACGTCTTTTTAACCTTTTGTTACACCCATTCAAGATGGAGACACACCCTAGTTGTGCGCAGGAAAGAAAACCTCAGGCATGAGAATAATTAGCATAGCCATTGTGTAATCTACCATTTCTAATAGAGAAGGTAATCGAGAGTTTTACATATCAACAAGTCTATTTAACCTTTTGTTATACCCATTTAAGATGGAGACACACCCTAGGTGTGCACAAGTCTTGTTTAGACCAACTTAGTTAAATTATATTGACTGTTAACTAATTTTTACCTCAGACTTTAAATGTAAGTTAATTTTATCTTTATGAGAATTACGTTGAAAACCTTTTTCATTTAACTTAGCCTAGTAAGAATTTAGCCTTAAAGTTACTGTTTACCAAACTTTAAACACACACATAAACATGATCATTAATACAGAAGGAGAGAAACCTTTGTTATGAAGACATGTCATTTTAAACACGAATTTAGATGTGTACTGTCTTAGTTGTTGGGGGGGTCACCATCCGGAGGTGGCCTCCTGCGCAGCTCCACTTCAAGGAATTGCAGGTTGCGATCTCTGCACGAATCTCTGCGTACTCCAGTTTGTCTGCCTTCAGACCGGAGCTGAGGATCTCGGCCAGTGTGCCCAGTTTCAGCAGGGAGCCTGGGGGTCTGGGAGGTCCTGGATCGTTCCAGAATTCATAGCACGAGGGCGGGCGGGCCAGCCTTGTAGAAGGCGCGGGCCGAGGTGCCCAGGGGTGGTGGCTATGATAGGCCGCCGCGGCCATGCCCCATGGCCCTGTCATATCTGCTGTCTTGTTCCATGGCACTGCCATGTCTGTTGCCCTGCTCGCAGTGGCCGAGCATCGTGGAGGGATCCTGTGCCCAGTGCCCTGCTCCACGCGGTGGAGAGTTGGCTCCTGTGGGTTGGCCTGCGTGCTGGCATTGGGCTCTTGAGTGTTGGCATCAGGCTCCTGCATGTTGGCATCAGGCTCTAGCGTGTTGGCATCGGCCTCCTGCGGGATGCGGGGCTGCAGGGCTGTGGGCGCGGTGCGCGGGGTTGTCTGGGCGCAGCCGGCTGGCTGGCTGCTCCACCAGGTGGAAAAGGCAGCTCCGCGCCTCGCCTCTTGCCCGCTGGCTCTTCCCGACTCCGCTGGCTGTTCTGAGTGTACCCGAGAGAGTGGAAACCACAAAGTGGTCCAGAGATAAATGTTCCAGAAACAGCAAAACAGTCTCATGAAGAAAGAGCAGAGGCCTTTGGAGATCTCTTCACAAGCAGAAGAGAACATAGTGCATAGGCAGCCAAATTGTCTTCACTTATCTGAGAGATGCGCAGGTCAGGTCCACGTGGGCGCCATTTGTTGTTAAAATTCGGAGCTTCAGCAAGCCAGGCTAGCTTCACGGGCGGGTAACAGAGACTCAAGGACACACGGCTGGGCAGGGAAGCTGTATTTTTTAATTCAGGAACAATGATTTATAAACTAAGACAAACTAATCACCAAATAGAACTCTCCTGCCTCCTTCCCCTGCAGCGGCACCAAGCACTCTTGAACTCTCCAACTCTGGAACTCTGGAACTCTCTCAGGGTTCCTTGGGGCGGGGACAAGCGGGCCCGCGAAAACCAGCAGGACTGAACCAATTTTCTTGGTAGGGGGAGAGCATACAACACTGGAGCTCTGCTTCCCCAGATCCCCACCCTACTAGGGAAAGAGAGAGGCAGACTGGGAGTATGGACCAACCAGTCAATGTCTATGTTCAGTGGTGAAGCAATTACAGAAGCCAGACCTTCCACCTTCTGCAACCCACAACGAACCTGGGTCCATGCTCCCAGATGGATAGAGAATGGGAAAGCTATCAGGGGAGGGGATGGCATATGGAGATTGGGTGGTGGGAACTGTGTGGAGATGTACCCCTTCTACCCTATGGTTTTGTTAATTTATCCTTTCATAAATAAAAAATAAATTAAAAAAATATATCTTTATTTATTGGATAGAAACAGCCAGAAATTGAGAGGGAAAGGGGTGATAGAAAGGGAAAGAGACAGACACCCGCAGCCCTGCCTCACGACTCGTGAAGCTTTCCCCCTGCAGGTGGGAACCAGAGGATCGAACCTGGGTCCTTGTGCACTGTAACATGTGTGCTCAACCAGGTGTGCCACCATCTGGCCCCCATATTTCTCCCTTCTTTCCTTCCTCTTTCTTTTTATTCCTCCCTTTCTCCCTTCTGAGAGGGAGAGAGAGAGAGCAGACTGCTTTTTGTTTGTTTGTTTGTTTTCTAATGTGGTGGCAGGGCTTGAACCTATGTGTACATAGCATAGCAACATTAGTATATTTCTTAAGATCCATGGGAACAAGATTTTCCATTCTGTTGACTATACACATTATATTTAAGGTCAGTTTTGTCAGAAATAAAGTCATTATATTACCTTTATTGGATTATTTTAAATCATGTACTTACTTTTAATGATATAAATAATTTCTGTTGGAAAGTATATGAGAGTTGATTGTACTTCTGAATATCTTTTGAATGATTTTTTTTTCCCAAGGTGCCCAGGAGATATTTGTTCTCTTCCTTTATAAGCTCATACTTCTAAAATATTTACTTATTGACTTAGTATGAAAATGAGAATGAGAGAGGATGAAAAAGGAGTCAATGCCAAACCGCTGCTCAGATCAATATGCGGTGCTGTTGGTCAAACATGAACCTTTTAGGGCCACAAGCGTGTACATTGTTGCTGTAATGACTGATTCATTTTTCCAGCCAAAGTCTAATATTAATAGAATTTGACCTAGAAAAAATATTTCTAGATTTGTGTAGTGTTCTTTTACAGATATTTATTATCTTTGTAATAGTAGTAGCAGTTTTAGTAATAGAGAACATTCACAGAAGGTTAAAGAATAGGAAAACTATCAGGAGAGGGGACAGGATACAGAGTTCTGGTGGTGGGAATTGTAACCCTCTTAGTCAATGTTTCCTTTTTTATTAATAACATTTTTTAAAAATTCTATTGTAGTTCTACAACTGAATTATGGACAATTTGATAATCATAGCAAATAAAATGATAATTTGGAGCTCATTCTCAGACACCAGATGCTTGCAGGATAATTTGGCAAAAAGTCAGATTCTTGCTTAATTAAATACAGTGAATTTTTTGATACAGGCCTCCTACTTTAATATTTGTCTGAAGTAAAATCTCTACATTCTTGGCTCTATGTGACTACAAGTACAATCATTCTTCTGGTAGAATTGTTTTCAATTCTAAGTATAAGATCTGTCCCCCCCCCTTTTTCCCCTCCAAACTATATTATTGGGGGATAATGGTTTACAGTACAGTTGTTGACATATATGTACAGTTTCCCATCTCTCTACAGTATGATCCTGCAAAATATTCTCATCTCCTACTTAGGTCCTTTTCTACCATCATGTAACATATAAGGCCCCCAGGATCTATGAATGATTAACTGTGATGTCTTTGTGGTTGGTTTATATAAAGGAAGGTCTGCACTGAACTGGATACTCACAGAGAGGCCATGTTGATCTCCTGATAATATAACTGTGAGGAGTCTTTGTAGTTTAAATTCTGGGTGGATAAAGAGTTATTTGAATTGTTTTTAATTCCACTGTGTATGTATGCCCATGACCACCTAATTATGGTATGTAATTAAAATAAAGTAATCAAAAAGAAAGAGAAAGAGAGAGAGATGCAGTGATACCCTACTCCAGTTCTACTGAGGCTTACCTACCAGTGGTGAACAAGTTCAGGAGTTTGGGAGCAAGTATTTACTTATGGTAACCCCTAAGCTCTACAGGTGAACCACCACTCATCCCCATCCTTCACGTTACTTTTCACAAACACATGGAATAGATGAGTTTTCATGTAGAGATGTTTTATACTATTAAAGTCAAATAAAATCTGTGTACCAACATCTTTGTATAAAAATATTTTTATGGGAGGCAGGGATACAGAGTGGCAGCAGCTATGTTTCTCTCCTCTCCTCTCCCAGGTCAACTAGGAATACCAAAAGAGACCACCTGGAACTGCAACAAGACAGGACTATAACAACTTCAGGAACCCATCAAATCACCAGTGAGTGAAGACACATGTAGCTTGTGGATAGAGAGGAGCCTAGGGAGAGATTAAGTGGCTGGTAACAGCCTGGCAGTTTACCAGTTGAGACACCACCTCCAGTCTGACCAACAAAAAGACAGCTGAAAGGAGGAGAGGACTCCCCTAAGACTCACCAAATGCAACTGTGAGTCTCCAATGCTGCTGCTCTCAGAATCTGGAGCAGTGGCAGGGAGGCCCTGTGCTGACAACAGGGGACAGAGAACTAATCAGGAAACTCAGGAGAAGATCTATACCTAAGTGGCCTAGCAGTGGGGCTGTGAAAGTCTCTTTGCATAACAACTGGATTATCTCTGCCCCACCCTGTTTTATCTCTTGGTCAGGAGTCAGTGATTAAGCTAAGAAGCCTACTTATTGTTTAAAAGCCCTCAGGCTCCCATAGCCTACATGGAAGAAAAAGAATAAAAGGCTTTTAAGCCACTTAACTCCAACTCAGGAATTAAAATAACATTGAAATAACTGTCAATTTCCACAACTGCGAACCCTTTAGTTACTTGCTTAGTCACAAGTCAATCCAGGCAAGAGTGACCAGTAATTTGAAAAGTACTGAAAGAGGGACCACATAACATACTACATAAAATGGTTAAACCAACAAAAAGAAATAATGGAGAAATGAACCATGCAAGAGTCCAGCTAAAAGCCCCCCAAAGGTTGAAACACAAAATAATGAGATCAACATCAATCACTAGTTAAGGAAATAATCACAGGATTGAGTAAAGAGTTTGAAAGAATTGTTTCAGAAATGCAGAAATAACAAATGAGACTCTGGAAGAAAACACTAATTATCTCAAGGTTATTAAAGAGCTGAAAGCTGAAACAGCTGAGCTAAGAACACAACTAGCTGAACAAGCTAAAACAGTATTAGAACAGGGTAACAAAATAGATAAACTCCAGAAAACAGTAGAGGGGAGAGAGAATAGAATAAATAAGGATGAAGACAGAATTAACAAGACCTAGGACCTACAGAGTCACTTACAGAGGAAATTCCATAAAATTACCAGTAGACTTCTTCATACAAACACTACAGGCTAGGAGAGAATTGCAAGATATCTATCAAGTACTCAATGAAAAAGGCTTTCAACCAAGAGTACTGTATCTTGTTAGACTGTCATTCAGACTAGATGGAGGCATCCAACCTTCTCAGACAAGCAACAGCTGATAGAATCAACTATCACCAAGTCTGCCCTGAATGAGGTTCTGAAAGGTCTCCTATAAACAAGTCAGACCATCATAAATAGGCCATATATCAGAACACTCTAAAAACTAAGAAAATGGTGTTAAAAAACCCACGATCTTTGATATCAATAAAAGTCAGTGGCCTGAATTCACCTATTAAAAGGCACAGAGTAGGAAGATGGATCAGAAAACACAACCCAACAATATGCTGTCTACAGGAAACCCACCTAACTCAACAAGACAAACACAGACTCAAAGCAAAAGGATGGTGTTCCATTTCCATACCTTTGCAGGTTTCAGTCCAACTTTCCCAAAATTTATTGAAGTGTATCTCTTTCCTCTATTTAATGTTTTGGGTCTCTTTGTCAAAAATGAGGCATCCATTGGTGTGGGGGCTTATTCCCGGGCTTTCAATTGTATTTTACAGATCCATGTGTCTATTTTGGTTCACTACCAGACCATATTCATTATAGTAGTTGTATAATGTAGTTTGAGGTCAGGAAGTGTCTTATTTTTTCTCATGATTGTTTTGGCAATCCTAGAGGCTTTTTGGTTCCAGACAAATTGTGTAGCTTTTGTTCTCTTTCTTTGAAGAAATTTGCATGACTTACAGTGGTACTAAGAATTAAACCTGGGACCCCAGAGCCTCAGGCATGAAAGCCTGTGTCATTGGCCCTCAAATGCTTCTTTTCAACAACATCCTTGGTAAAATCATCTGCAGTCATAAACAGGGAGATGGAATTAAATCTGTATTGCTCTAGGTAGGATGTTAATTTTGATTATGTTAATTCTTCCTATGAGCATGAAATAGCTTTCCATTTCTTTGTATCTCTTTCTATTTCCTTAGAGAATGACTCATAATTTTTAGCATACAGTCATTCAATTCCTTTGTTAACTTAAGAATTAAAGTACTTAATTGACAAAAAAGACAATAATATTACATTCTGATAGAGCCCAACAATACCTTTGTTATTGAATCTCAAAAATCAAGTATTTGTAATTCATGCAATTAAGTGGTAGTATATGAAAATATTCACTAGTAATCTACACCTATAAGACCTATGTGTATTTCACTTCTGGTTTTCCTTTGGGGGTTCAACACAAGTAGTTATAAGTTTTTGGGTTTTTTTAGGAAAAATAAAAATACAGCATTAATAGAGGCAACAAATCCTGAAATAAATAAATGTAGAGCATGGAAAGCAAGATAATAATAGAATAAGAAAAAAATATTTTCACTAAAGTTTTTTGTAAAACCAGAAAAGTACATGAAAAGGATTAAATTGGATCACTAACACCATGTACTAAAAGCAAATCAAAATGGATAGAGATTTTGATGTTACACTAAGAATCATAAATGCACCAAAGAAAATGCAAGCAAAACACACTGAGATATATTTGGAAAATCAATTTGAATTGCAATGGGAAAAAAACCTAACAATAAACAAATAGGATATTTCAAACTAAAAGTCATCATTGCAGATAAATAAACTAGTATTAAAAGATAAATATATCTTCACAAGTGAGGAAAATTAAAAAATATATATCCACAAAACACAGGACAAAATGCTGACAGTTAAAATAAAGCTAAGCACAACATAACCAAGTACATTCTTCAAGATTTCCTTAGGTGGGGTCTTTTTTGTTGTTGTTCTTTGTTTTTGTTTTGTTTTGCTATTATTTTTTTTGTAGAAAGTCTAGCTTGGAAAATTCTGGATAAAGATAATTAAACATGTTATATTCTACAGAAACATATAAGATAAATCTCTAAAGAAAAGCATAGTCAGCAATTTTCTTTCTTTTAAAAAAATTTTCAGTTATAAAATGGAAATATTGACAAGACCGTAGGATAAGAGGGGTACAGTTCTACACAATTCCCACCACCAGAACTCTGTGTCTGTCCTCCCCCCACCCCAAAAGCTCTCCTATTTATCCCTCTGGGAATATGGACCCAGAATTATTATGAGGTGCAGAAGGTGGGAGGTCTGACTTCTGTAATTGCTTCTCCACTGAACATGGGCATTGGCAGGTCGATCCATAATCCCAGCCTGTCTGTCTCTTTTCCTAGTGGGGCAGAGATCTGGGGAGGCAGGGCTCTAGTTAGCAATTTTTTAACAAATAGTGATTTTTATCTATTATAAAAGAAAAACTGAGATTTAGAATACTTCAGAATACTGTCATGTAATGTATGTTGCTAGTTAAAAATACATTCTAATAAAAAATTATAAGCCAATAATTTTTGTCATATAATTTTTAGAAGTACTAACTTTATGGATATGAGATACTAAAATAGATACTTAAATAATTCAAGATTAAAGAAAACTCCTAAAGATGATGACAATGGAAGAAATAACTGAGAAAAAGTGCTCATATGAAAAACGCAAACCAGTTTCTGAATATTACATAAGCGAAGGATGTGTTTTTAAAATTAAAGAATAAAATCATAATAATTATTAAAACTAAAGGCTACTCTTATAATCTAAAAATTTAGCATCAGTTCTAATGATAAACATCTTTCATGGTTTTTTTTTTTTTGTTTATTTTAATCAAAGCAGTTGTTTCATATGAAGAGTATTTTTTCTTATTGCCACCAAGCTAATTGCTGGAACACATGCTTGCATAGTGAATCAACTAATCCTTTTTATTTATTTATTTTTCTCCTCTCTTTCTTTCATCCTTTCTGTCTCTTCACTCTTTCTTTGTTCCTTCCTTCCTTTTATTTTAAAATAGAAATGGAGAGGGAAGGAGGTAGGGAGGAAGAGAAAAGAATGACATAGCATTATTTGACTACTCATGGCTCTGCAACATTTGTGTGTGTGGATCAGGGATTTGCACCTGGATTCTTAAATATGGACAGTATTTTATCATTTTGGTTAGTCATACTGTAAACAAGGAGTGATTTATAGTTCTATTTATAATATTCTCTTTGCTAGTATTAAAACGTTAGCATTTTAATCAGTATAGTTTCCAGAAAAGATAGTTTGTGTATTTCTTTTTAACATTTTACATGGATGACATTACTTAATTTTCATTTTCACATTCCCTCTCTATTTTTCTAGTATCTGAGAAAAATCTACTTTGTAAAGCTGATAAATTGATAGATTTATTAGTAAAAGCCAAAAAATGAAATGTAAATTATCTAGACTATTAATTTTATACTCATTTATAAGGTATCCAGGAACTTGTATGATTTCTCAGCCACCCGACAAATGTTTATTTTTCTTCTGATTTATTTACTTTTTGCCTCCATGGTTATTGCTGGTGCTCGGTGCCTACATTATGAAGCCGCTGCTTCGGGAGGCCATTTTTTCTCCCATTTTTGTTGCCCTTGTATTTATTATTATTGTTTTTATTGCTGTTGTTTGCCAGGCTAGCTTGAGGGTGTTTATTCCAGGTCACGTGCTCTCTGGGTTGGAGAGAACTCAATGGGAGCCAGCATGGGCTGCTGCTTACTCAGCAATATGGGAGAAAGACCAGGAACTGGTGGCAGAGTGGGAATGCAATGCGTCTTTATTGATCAGAGACAATGTTTTAATATATTTAGAACCGGAAGTCAGAAAAGGAAATGGCTAGGAAAGGGGATGGAGAAAAGGAAAGAGCTGGAAGGTAGAACATTTCCATAGCAATGGTTGTTAGGGTTTTAACTGGCCGGATTAATGTACCCTTCATGTAGGGCAGGTCTCGAGATAGAAAGAAGATAGATCAAGCAAAACAATGATTGTGTAAATAGGCCACAGTATCAGCAATGGAGGATGGAGTAGGGGGGCTGCCTGACAGTTGTTGTTGGATAGGACAGAGGCTGGTTCACAGGTGGTGAAGCAGGTCTGCAGGTGTCCATCTTTCTCCCTCTCTGTCTTCCCCTCATCTCTCATTTCTCTCTGTCCTATACAACAACAACAGCAATGTTTATCTTTCAATTTGAGATAATGAAGGACAGTAACAGGGAGAGAAAGAAAGAGGGAGGGAGAGAGAGAGAAACACTGGAGTATGCCACATCTTCTGTGGTCTTTTATAAATACTGTAAAATGTCCTAGAAAATGACTGCAAACCATAGTCAAGTTTAAGTGTAAGGGAAATGGTAACACCAAATATGTTTTTACTAAATTACTATAATTATAAAGCAACCAATAAAGCATTTCTATACTTAAAATGTTTAGCCAGTTGAATAGGAAACTGCTAGGAATTGGTGGGATAATATTTATCAATACCATAAAACAATTAATATTTACTTATGTGATTCCCACATAATATACATTGATATGTCTACTAACTCCCAGTGAAGAGCTATAGTTTCTCAAAGTTCTTATGAATTCTTAAAACACTAAGGATACATAACAAGTAAGCAACTTTTGGAAGATCCATCTTGAGATTCTTTTTGTCAAAATGTTACTATACTAAGAGGATTTACAGTCTACTTTGCAAGGATGCCTTCAACTTTTCACAAAGTCTTCCTTAAAGATGTGCTCAGTTGTGATTTGTGTATGTCAGTACTTCAATGTTCCATAATTATTAATGAAAATATAACTAGGAATAGATAATGCATCAGGTGACTTTTATATTCAAAGTCATTAGAAACCATGTAGAGAGTTCTGAAAAGCCTATTAAAATAAATTATTGTAATGAGGCAAATTAATGATTTCTTCAGAGTTTAGAAAGTAAACTTGATTAGCTATATGAAGAATTCATTACTAAAAATAATTTTTCATATCTGAATAATAAATTACATGCTATGTACAGCTAATTTAGATTCATTTCTTGTGATGGCATATTTGACTACTCTTTGTTTATGGGATAAATACAACAACTAAAAGTGTTTATGCTATAACTACTTAATGTTTGATGATGCATCAACTTGATCTATGAACCCTGTTATAAAGCATGCAGATTAAAATATACCAAATTGCATGTCATACCCTGAAGTATCCAAGATTCTTCTGTAGGAGACATTTTGAAATAATATATTAACAAGCTATATTTTATTATCTTGAGCAACAATATGAAGATGAAATACTTGCCTTTAAAGTGCTATTTTCCTCCAAGTAAACAAAATACTTAATGATTTTTTTTCTAATTACTAAAGATTAATTTCAATATGTCATCCTAAAATAATATATTTTGATTTTCATATCTTTGGGGGAAAACATGAAATTAAGAAATAAATTTTACATTTTGCAATAAAAGATTTGATATGGATGAACCTATCAAAACCCTTTGTCAACAGTGAAGCAATTACAGAAGCCAGAACTTCCGCCTTCTGCATCCCATAATGATCCTGTCCATACTTCCAGAGGGATAAAGAATAGGAAAGCTATCAAGGGAGGGAGCGGAGAGGACAGAAATGCAGTTGCTGCTACTCTCATATATGTATGTACCTTATATTCCACAAAGGAACCAAACTACCCAATGGGTAAAAGAAGGTCTCTTTAACAAATGGTGATGGAGGAACTGGATAATCACATGTAGAAAAATGAAATTAGACCACCAATTAGCACCATACACCAAAATTAGTTCAAAATGGATCAAAGATCTGGATATTAGACCTGAAATTATAAAATGCATAGAACATATTTGTGAGACATTTCATGACATTGACTACATTTGGAGATCCCACCACATGGACAAAGGAAACAAAAGCAAGATTGAACAAATTCAAAAGCTTCTACACATCAAAAGGAAATTCTATAAGTATAAACAGGAAACATAACAACTGGGAAAACATAGTTGCAAATCATACTTCAGACAAGCCATTGATGTCAAACATCTATAGAGACCTCATACACCTTGGGGCTGGGTGGTGGCGCATCTGGTTGAGCGCATGTGTTACAATGCGCATTGTTCAATCTTGTTTTCCCCTGGTCCCTACCTGCAGGAGGAAAGCTTCGTGAGTGGTGAAGCAGGGCTGAGATGTCTCTCTGTTTCGCTCCTTCTTTATCACCCCCTTACCTCTCAATTTTCGACTGTCTCTACCCAATAAAAATAATAACAAAATTATTTAAAAAAAAGATCTCATACACCTCAACAAAAAGAAAAAAAGTAATTCAATAATGATGTGAGCAGAAGATAAAAATAGACACTTCTCTAAAGAAGAGATAAGCATGGCCCACAAACATATGCAGAAATGCTCCAGTTCACTCATTAACAGAGAGATGCAAATTAAAACCCCATTAAGATACCACCTCACACCTATGAGGATGGCCTTTAGTAACAAAACAGGAGAGGATAAGTGTTGGAAAGGAATTAGAGGAAATCTTTTACATGGCTCCTGGGAATGCAAAGCAGTAGAACTGTTGAGACATAAATGTAATTACCATAAGGCTGATGTCAGTCGGATGAGCATCATACATGGATTTATGAAAATCCACAAGCCATTGTTGGTCTACAGGAAGTTATTTAAGCAATTATCTGGCAAAAATCAGTCTCTGTCCCTGCTGCTTTTCACCTGTTCTCCTTCTCTCCAGGACCCTCTATCCCACTTCCCCCAGGACTTGAACACATGTAGCTCAGTCTTGGTAGCTAGCTTAAAGACTCATGGCTCCCAGCCATTATGAATAGCTGATCTCTGCCCCTTTATCTATATTGCTGCCACAGTTTTTATGCACATAAATAACTCGCCATGTAAGAAACCTCAGCTAAAGCTTGCAGAAGTTTTTTTTTTTTTTTTTTTTTTATTTACTGTATCAAACCTTTATGGAGAACAGCATAGAGAATCTTTAGACAAATATAAATGGAAATGCCTTATAATCCATCAATCTCATTCCTAGGTATTTATCCAAAAGAGATAATAACACTAATTTGAAGGGATACATGCACCCCCAAGTTTATAGCTGCATTATTCACAGTAGCCAAAATGGAGGCAACCAAAATGAACTTTATCAAGTTATGAGACTTATATTCAATAGAGTACTACTCAGAAATCATATATATATATAAAACGATGAGAGATGGTTTCATTCATATGTGGAATTTAAAGAACTGAACACAGGAACTTGAAAATGAATGAACAAAAAATCAACTCATGTCTAAGACCATGGAAAATTATAGTGGTTATGGAGGGTGTGTGGGTTGAGTAGGGGGGGGGACACACCTTTGGTAGTTGGAAAGGTATGGAATCATATTAATTTGTAATCTCATAAATCATTATTAAAGTCATGTCATGGGGAAACTTTCTATTTTAAACTACTTGTAAGATGATGTGGAACCCTTCCCATTCTCTGTAAGATCCTTATTTCTCCCGGTCCTGGAATCTCTTAGACTATACCCATATTTTTTGATGTTTCTTCTCTCTGATTCCTTACTGTTATGCTACCTCTGCTGACTGCAACTAAATCAATGCTACCAGTGTCCCCATGCCACAGTATGCTGCTACTGACTGGATTGTCACCAGAGACCCTGAGTCTGATATGTCACTCTCCTAACTCCTCTTATCTGGATAGATCTTTGCTAATATATGAGATACTTGGTTCCATTTCAGATGGCACATTATCTTAGAAAAAGAATGCAGGAATGTGTATATATGTATATATATCCAAATACAGACAGGTAGTTACAGAAATAATAGTCAACTCACATCTGCATCCTTGGGAGAAATACTGTAGTTTCCAGTGAAAGGAATGGGGAACTCTGGTGGTGGGAATGGTACAGAATTATATTCCTATTATCTTATAATTTTGTAAATTAATATTAAGTCACTAATAGAACAAAAAAAGGAAACAAAACAAGAAAAGGAAAATACAAATTGAAAAAGGAAAAAAAAAAAAGAATGTTTTAGATACACAAAACCAATACCCACACTAAAGAAAAAATATATGCTATAGATAAACAATGAATAACTATCCAGCTGTTATGATTTATCTTTGTCTCACCTTAACGCTTGAAGGGATTACCATTAAGTGAGATAAACCAAAAAGAGAAGGATGAATAAGAGATAATGTCCTAATTTACTGACCTGTATTTTTATTTAAGAATTTAACACATTATTTTAGTGACCAATGTGTATATCATCCACACCATTTTTTTGTAACAAGAAAATTCTCACTAGGGTTGGGGTGTCATATATGCATATACAAGTGTGAAACTATGACCCTAAAATTATGTAGCACATTATCTGTGTGAGGGGTGTCACTTCACAAATGGTGAAGCAGGTCTCTGCAGGTGCCTTTCTTCCTCTCTATCTTCACCTCTCCTCTCTCAATGTCTCTCTTTCCTATCCAAAAATAAATAAATAAATAAAATATAAATAAATAAATAAACAAATCCTGCCTAGAGCCATGGATTCCTAGTGCAGGCACAAACCCCAGCAGTAACCCAGGAGGATATATATATAAAGTTATACTTATTTGGAAATAAATGCCTATTAGAAGTACTATCCCAGATTCTTTTCAATTATACATGTAAAAGACATTACATATACTAAGCATACTATTAAAGGTCCTATCTATAATATGATTTTCCATCTGTTACTTATGTTAGCTAGTAGTCTGCCTATCACAGACATCAAGTTTGTTTTATTGTTTTGCACGGTCACTATTTATAACATATATGCCACGTATGTTGCATATGTATATTATACAACTATTAGAGATGTTGATTCTTAAGTTGGCTCACTGGGGGAAAATGAAATAAGATGATATCTATTCACAAATAGATTTTTTTCCAATATTTTTGATTCACTTCTTTCCTTGAATTTAGTTAATTCATGCTGTACACATGCATTAAGGTAGACTAGCTCTGCCCTACATGTAAACAAAAGAATCAATAGGTGTAAGCTTCTATAAATGTAGCACCAATAAGGTCCCATAATTATTTTATATCTACTAAAGGGATATTCTATTATTAAAGCTTAAATTACATTACTGATTTGTCATGACATACACAAATACTCAATGGGGAAAGTATGAAAGTAAATTATAGTGGGTGCATATTTATTTTCAGAAAAAAATTAATTGAACTCAATACTAAATAACTAAAGGGGGCTAAGACTAGCTCACCAAGTAGAGAGTGTACCTTACTACATGCATGTCCTCAGGTTCAAGTCCTAGCACCACATGGGAACACTAAGATATTGGCAGAATGCCTATGGATGGTGGTCAGTGTTGTGATCTCTCTTGATCTCTTTTTCTCTCTATATATATTGACTAAAATGAAAAGAATAAAATATCTGAAGGATCAACCGTTTTATCTTCAAAAATCAACAGTATGGATAAATCATTATTAGTTCTGTGATGATTTCATTCTTTTTTACTTAAATAGCACTAGTTACATTTTATAAGACCATTGCTCTATTAAAAAAGCATTGCATGTTTACTAAGGAATGCTTTGTTAGTGAGAGAAAATTTCTTGCTTTCGTATACTAGAGTATCAGTTCTTGAAGGACTATTTCTAGTTTTGCTTGTAAACTTGAATTCATCATAATAAAAATAATTTATGTTAAATAGCTTATCTTTCCTGTGTTTGACACAATTTTTCATTATTATGTGAATTTTATTTTTCTCAAGAACTTTGGAAGCTACATGTCTACAGGACTTAGCACAATATATATTTTAAATTCATAGAAAGGAAGGATATGAATGAACAAATAATGATGGTCTTGTATCCTTTTTTCTTCTTCTTCTTTGTTTTGTTTTGATGGGGCTCAGTGCCTGCACTATGAATTCACTGCTCCTGGAAGGTATTTTTCCCCTTTTGTTGCCCTTGTTTATTGTTGTTGTTATTATATTTTTAATTTTTTTATTATTATCTTTATTTATTTATTGGATAAAGACAGCCAGAAATTGAAAGCATATGGGGAGATAGAGAGGGAGAGAGACACCTGCAGACCTGCTTCACTGTCAGGAAGCCCCCCTGCTCTGCTCTATCCCTGATGCTGTGGTCTATTTACATTATCATTGTTTTGCCTGAGACCCACCCTGCCTGCAGGGTATTGGTTAATATCACTAGTTAGAACCTTCACAACAGCTGCTATGGAAGCTTTCTATCTTTGCACACTTTTCTCCACCCCCTTTCCTAGCTATTTCCTTTTCCCACTTGCCACTTCCGGTTAAAGATATATATATGTATGTATATGTGTCTCTGATCAATAAAGGCATTGCATTGCATTCCTGCTCTGCCAGGAGTTCCTGGTTCCTCTCCCATGTTGCTGAGTAAGCAGCAGCCCAGGTTGGCTCGAGTCGAGTTCTCGCCAACCCAAAGAGCAGTGACTGGGAAGAAACACCTGCAACACTAGCCCATCACTTCACCACTTGTGAAACTTTCCCCATGCAAGTGGGGACTGGGGCTTGAACCCTGGTTCTTGTGCATTGTAACATGTTGGGAAATCATGCAGATGGGTCGAACATTGGCAGGGCACACAAACCACTATATTTCCATGCAAGTATTATTTACAGATATCCACCACGTTATCCCCTTAGGGTATATTGCTAATTCAGTTAAAACTATTGCAACAGTTGCTAAGGACGCTTCCACCTTCCCAACATGCCTTTTGCCTCTCTCCACCCCCTTTCCAAGCCAATCCCATCCTGACTTGCCACTTCCAGAATCCTCCCATAAAAGCCTCTCCTATTTCCACTTTAGCTCTCTTTGCTCTTTTCTCTTCCACAACCAGACCTGGAGAAGGGCTGTTGGGCATAGTGGGACGTGGCCATTTTGCTAGCTCCACATGGCCTAAACCGGTGTGCTCACTGGCACTCAACTCTGGGGCATGAATAAAGATTTGCATTCCCACTCCACTACGAGTTCCTGGTCTCTTCCCTCTCCCCTGCGATGCAACCCGATAGTAATGTGTGTGCTCAACCAGGTGCACCACCACCCAGCCCCCTCTGTTGTTATTATTGTTGTTATTGTTGCTGTCATGTTGTTGGGTAGGACAGAGAGAAATAGAGAGAGGAAGGGGATGACAAAGGAGGAAAGAAAACCAGACACTTGCAGATCTGCTTCACCGCTTGTGAAACAAACTCTGCCCCCCTGCAGGGTGGAGGGAGGTTTGTCAACTGGGATCCTTATTCTGGTCCTTGTGCTTTGCACCATGTGAGCTTAACTCACTGTGTTACTGCCCGGCCCGCTATGTCCTTATATTCTAACCTAACCTTCCAACATATCTATATAATAATTTTAAGTACATTTAAAAACTAAGAATAGACTTGAATAATACATAGATCAGAGGTAGGAAATATATACATGAAATATATATATAAGTATATACGTGGTAATGTCATGATACTCTTGTTTGGAGATAAACATTTCACTAAATAAAAATAAAAGTAATAGGGGGTAGGGCGGTGGTGCAGTGGGTTAAGCGCATGTGGCACAAAGCACAAGGACTGGCGGAAGGATCCTGGTTCGAGCCCCTGGCTCCCCACCTGCAGGGAGTCGCTTCACAGGCGGTGAAGCAGGTCTGTAGGTATCTATTTTTCTCTCCCCCTCTCTTTCTTCCCCTTGTCTCTCCATTTCTCTCTGTCCTAGCCAACAACTAGCAACATTAACAATGGCAATAATAATAACCACAAAGAGGCTACAACAACAAGGTCAACAAAAGGGGGAATAATGGCTTCCAGGAGCGGTAGATTCATGGTGCAGGCACCGAGCCCAGCAATAACCCTGGAGGAAAAAATAAATAAATAAACAAACAATAAAAGTGGTAAACTGTGAGAGTCATTCTATGGCAATGTATATAATGATATCAGATTACTTAATCTCCTAACATAATAGCCCCCAAGTCCTTGATTACTCTTCATAGGCATCACTCCACTCATTCTTTAAACTGAAAAATGACAGATCGGCTCCCAGACAAAGCAATACCACTTCATATCTTGTAAGATAAAGTGAACAAGACAGTAGCTGCTTTACAAAGCATTTGTTAGATGTTTAATTAGTGTCAGTGACTACACCGGCACTATTTTCTAAATCGAATTTACCTATACCTGTCTGTGATAGAGACATCTTTAAAAAAGAAGACCATTGTTCAAGGTCTGGGAGTGGAACTTCAGGCTAAACACACAAAGTACAAAGTGCAAGGATCCAGATTTAAGCACCAGGTCCCCAACTGCAGGAGGGAAGCTTCACAAAGCATTGCTACCAGTGTCTATTTTTCTATCTCCCTGTCTCTTTCACCCTACTCAATTTATTTTTCCCCCATCAAATAAAGGTGGGGGGAGAATAACTGACCACTGAGAGCAATGGATTTGTCCTGCATACTCAGAGCCCAAGCAGTAGGGATTCACTTCTCCAGAGCTCCACTAGGAAAAGAGAAACAGGCTGGGTATGGATCCACCTACTAACATCCATGAGCAGCAGAGAAGCAATTACAGAAGTCAGAACTCCCACTCTTTGCACCCCTTAAAGAATTTTGGTCTGCCAGCTGCGACACGGGTGGGGAGAGAGAGAGAGAGAGAGAGAGGGAGAGAGAGAGAGAGAGAGAGAGAGAGAGAAGAGATCCGGAGCAGAGAGGGAACACAATTCTTTATTCGCTCGGGGCACCTCAGAGTTGGGTGAGAGCAGCAGTTCAGGCCACGTGGAGCCACATCTGCACAGCATTGGTCCAGACCCTCCAAGTTGGAGAAATGTTAGGGGAATGTTACCAGGGGGCTCTGAATTCCAATTTAATCAGGACCCAAAGAAAAGAGCAAAAAAGGAAAGACATTCTGAAGTAGTAATAACTGTAGGTGCTAGTGCTAGGTGTGACTTAGAAAGGAAGAGAAGGGAGGACCATAGAAAAAAATGGACAAAATATATAAATATAGACAGTTATAGAAATAATAATCAGGGGCCAGATGGTGGCACACGTAATTGAACACACATGTTACAATGTGCAAGCATCCAGGTTGGAGCCCCCAGTTCCCACCTGCTGGGATAAAACTTTGCAAGTGGTGAAGCAATGATGTAGATGTCTCTCTTTCTCTCTATCACCTCCTTCCCTCTTGATTTTGGCTGTCTCAATCCAATAAATAAATAAAGATAATTTTTTTTAAAAGAATAATAATCAGGCCATATCTATGACTTTCGAAGCACTTCTGCAATTTCCAATGGAGAGAATGGGAATACAGAACTCTGGTAGTGGGAATGGTGTGGAATTATACCTTTGTTATCTCATAATTTTGTAAAGATATATTATATCACTAGTAAAATTAAAAATAAAATAAAAACCATGTTGTTTAGTATTTTACTTCTGATGTCTTAATAAAGCCAACCTCATAATATTTTATTTAAAAGTTTATAAACAGGACCACAGAGGTAGCAAAATGTTGCAATTGAACTTGCATTGAGATCCCAGTATCCAAGGTTTAATCTTTGTCATTGTCAGAACTGAGATCTGATCTGGTGTCTCTTTCTCAAATACATTAAAACAATAACAACAGCAACAAAGCTTAATTAATAAAATGGGTCATTATTCCCGCCCAAAAATATAATTTGAGCTAAATTTACATTTCTATGCTTTAAAACACAACATATAACTCTCAGTTAATGAAAAAGCAAAATCCAAATGACTGCTTTATTTGTGAATCAGTTTGTGTTACTTCTTCTTCTTCTAGCATTTGCCCTTCTTCCGTAGCCAGTCAACAGCGTCAGGTTGAGCCTGATGTAAAGTTTCGAGACCTCCTTTGAATCTGGAGAGGTGGCAGTCGTTGACTATGTGGGTCATAGTCTGTCTGTAGCCGCAGGGGCAGTTCGGGTCGTCTCTGGCTCCCCAGTGATGGAACATAGCGGCACACCGGCCATGGCCTGTTCCATAGCGATTGAGGAGTGCCCGATCATAACGTGCTAGGGCAAAGCCGGGTTGACGCTTGCAGGGGTCTGTGATGAGGTGTTTGTTCTTGACCTCAGCTGACTGCCAACTCTGTTTCCAAGAGACTGGAACAGAGAAGTTCAGTGTAGGCGTAGGGGACCAGATTGGGTGAGGAGACATCAAGCGTTGGACAGGGTGGGCGAAGATATCCGCGTATATTGGCAGGTCCGGTCGAGCATAGATGTGGGAAATGAACTTAGATGATGCCGCATCCTGAAGAATATCTGGCGGGGCGATGTTGCTAAGAACTGGCAGCCATGGAACCGGAGTGGAATGGATGGTTCCAGAAATGATCCTCATGGAGGAATATAATTTGGAATCGACCAAGTGGACATGGGGGCTACGGAACCATACTGGGGCACAGTATTCTGCAGTGGAATAGCAGAATGCCAGAGATGATGATCGTAGTGTGGAAGCGCTCGCACCCCATGAGGAGCTGGCCAGTCTTGCAATGATGTTATTCCTCGCGCCCACCTTTGCTGCACTTTTTATGAGATGTTCGTGAAATGACAGAGTGCGATCAAGAGTAATGCCAAGATAGACTGACTGGGCTTCATGCCGGATTCTTGTATCGCCAAGCTGCACATTAAGCTCACGCGAGGTCGAGGCATGGTGTAGATGGAAAACAGATGATACCGTTTTTGCAGTGCTAGGGATTAGTCGCCATTTTTTACAGTAATCAGATATCAGAGACATGTCTTTCATGAGTGTTTCCTCGAGGATGTCAAACTTGGATGCCTGAGTTGCACAGCAGATGTCATCGGCGTAGATGAACTTCCTTGAAGTTTCTGGGAGGTCATTGATGTAAATATTAAATATCGTAGGAGCCAGAATAGAGCCCTGGGGGAGGCCATTTGAGACAAGTCTCCATCTGCTAGACTTGTCACCCAGATGCACCCAGAATCTTCTGTTTTGGAGAAGAAACGATATAGTGTTGGCCACCCATGGACGCAGGCATCTTGAGATCTTGACTAGGAGACCACGGTGCCAGGCCGTGTCATAGGCTGCTGTGAGATCAACAAAGACAGCACTCGTCTTTAAATTCTTCTGGAATCCATTTTCAATGTAAGTTGAGAGGGTCAGGGCTTGTTTGCAGGTAGATCTTCCTGGGCGGAAACCAGCTTGGGCGGATGATAGGAATTTCTCTGCAAGATGAGAAATATGTGACAGAAGCAGCCTCTCAAGGAGTTTGTAACACACGGAGAGGAGAGAAATTGGTCTATAGCTGGCTGCCAGTATTGGGTCTTTCTTTGGTTTCAAAACCTCTATAATCTTCACACGATGCCAAACTTTGGGCATAGACTCAGATTCCAAGATGTGGGACAGGAATGAAGCGAGCCACTTCTTTGCCATGGGACCCAGGTTAAGAATGTATTCTGGGGTGATGTTATCATAGCGAGCAGCTGTTCCCGGTTTAACCCTCTTCAAAGGGTCTTCCAGTTCAGACAGTGTAAAGGGAGAGAGTTTTGGAGATGGACAAGATAACCGGAAGTGGGATGACCACTCATGGGAAATTTCTCTTTTCTAGACTGGGTCGATCTTAGAATGTCCAACTTGAGTTAGGTGACTGGCCACTGAGTTTGGAGATATGGGAGGATGGGAGACGGGAGGGGGTTGGCTACCGGCACCCAGACTATGAAGAAGCTTCCAGGCCTTCCTACTTGAGTGGGTGAAGTTCAGACTTTCCGTGAGTTGTTGCCAGTGGACTTGGCGTGCTGCATCCAGGGAGGCAATGAGATGGTCAGCCACATCTGGGTCGCCCGACTCATCATACTGCTTTAGTAGTTGCTCGCATTCAGCATCAAGACAAGGCGTATAGTTAGCACGTCTCCTATGAGGAATGGCTTGGGAAGCTGCTTTGAAGATGGCTTGGTGGAAGCGCCTATAGGAATCTTCAGAGGGGATAGAGTTAATTGGAATTGCAGGAATAGATTTATTGGTAAGATTACTGAACAGACGCCAGTTTGCTTTCCGAAAGTTCCATCTTAGTTTCTCCGAGCACAGAATCAGTGGGAGCTGGAGACCAATGTGGATGATAGCTGGGCGGTGATGACTGTGCGGGAAGATCTTGAGAACTTGTCTCGTAGCGGGAAAGGCTTGGCCATTGACTGTGCTAATCCAGCACAGGTCGGGTGATGAATCTTTATTCCATCTAGCACTGTGAAAAGAGCCTGGCTATTTGGGATCGTGTTGTTAAAATTCAGCGGCTCCAGCAGGCCGGGCTACCTTCACGGGCGGGTAACAGAGATGACCAGAGACATACGGCTGGGCAGGGAAGCTGTATTTCTTTATTCACAAACAACAATTCATAAACTAAGACAAACTAATCACCAAACAGAACTCTGCTGCCTCTTTCCGGCGGCGCCAAGCACTCTCTCTAACTCTGCAACTCTCGAACTCTGGAACTCTGGAACTCTGGCGGGGGTTCCTTGGGGCAGGGAAACTAACTGGACTGATCCAATTCTCTTGGAGGGGGAGAACTAGAACAACCCAATGTAAAGCATACAACAATTCCCCCTTTTCTTTTTAACTAAATGACTACAGTATCAAGGGTGTGGGGTGAACAGAAACCTATATCGTACAGGAATTTAAAAAAAAAAGAAACTGGCACAGACATGGAGAAACATGTAAGCAAGTAACAAGAACCAGTGTGCTGCCAAGGGAAGGCCTGAGGGGGCCATTTTTGCCTCTGTGGGCAAAACTTTATCAGCTTAAAAAAACATTTCTTGCCTCTGGGGGGCGTACTTGCCTCGACGGCATTTGCATGGGGGTGGGGAATGGCCTAGAGTCCCAAAGGCAGCTGGCTGCAATTTACTTACTATGAAACAAAACTTGTTATTAGCATATTTCTAATAGGGAAGGAATTTGAGACTTTTACATATCAACAACGTCTTTTTAACCTTTTGTTACACCCATTCAAGATGGAGTCAGGAAAGGAAACCTCAGGCATGAGAATAATTAGCATAGCCATTGTGCGATCTACCATTTCTAATAGAGAAGGTAATGGAGAGTTTTACATATCAACAAGTCTATTTAACCTTTTGTTTAGACCAACTTAGTTAAAATATATTGATTGTTAACTAATTTTTACCTCAGACTTTAAATGTAAGTTAATTTTATCTTTATGAGAATTACATTGAAAACCTTTTTCATTTAACTTTGACTAGTAAGAATTTAGCCTTAAAGCTACTGTTTACCAAACTTTAAACATACACATAAACATGGTCATTAATACACAAGGAGAGAAACCTTTGTTACGAAGACATGTCATTTTAAACACGAATTTAAATCTGTACTGTGTTAGTTGTTGGGGGGGGTGCATTGTCCAGTGGTGGTCTCTTGGGCAGCTTCACTTCTAGGTATTGCAGGTTGCGATCTCTGCACAAATCTCTGCGTACTCCAGCTCGTCTGCCTTCAGACCGGACCGGCAGCTGGAGATCTCATGTGCCCAGTTTCGGCAGGGAGCCCGGGGGTCTGGGATCGTCCCAGAATTTATAGCAAGAGGGCAGGCGGGCCAGCCTTGTAGAAGGCATGGGCCTAGGTGCCCAGGGGTGGCGGCCATGATAGGCCGCCGCGGCCCTGCCCCATGGCCCTGCCATGTCTGCTGCCCTGCTCACAGTGGCCGAGCAGCATGGAGGGATCACATGTCCAGTGCCCTGCTCCACGTGGTGGAGAGCCAGCTCCTGTGGGCTGGCCTGCGTGCTGGCATTGGGCTATTGCACGGTGGCATTGGGCTCCTGCGTGCTGGCATCGGGCTCTTGCGTGGTGGCATCAGGCTCCTGTGTGCTGGCGTCAGCCTCCTGCAGGCTGCGGGGCTGCGGGGCTGCGGGCACGGTGCGCGGGGTTGTCTGGGTGCAGCTTGCTGGCTGGCTGTTTAACCAGGTGGAAACAGCAGCTCCGTGCCTCGCCTCCTGCCCACTGGCTATTCCCGCTGGCTGTTCTGAGTTTGCCTGAGTGAGTGGAAACCACAGAGTGGTCCAGAGATAAATGTTCCAGAAACAGCAAAACAGTCTCATGAAGAAAGAGCAGAGACCTTTGGAGATCTCTTCACAAGCAGAAGAGAAGGCCATAGTACATAGGTAGCCAAGCTGTCTTTACTTATCTGAGAGATGTGCAGGTCAGGTCCACGTGGGCACCATTTGTTGTTAAAAATTCAGAGGCTCCAGCAGGCCAGGCTAGCTTCACGGGCGGGTAACAGAGATGACCAGAGACATACGGCTGGGCAGGGAAGCTGTATTTCTTTATTCACGAACAACGATTCATAAACTAAGACAAACTAATCACCAAACAGAACTCTGCTGCCTCTTTCCAGCGGCGCAAGCACTCTCTCTAACTCTGCAACTCTCCAACTCTGGAACTCTGGAACTCTGGAACTTTGGCGGGGGTTCCTTGGGGCGGGGCCAAGCGGGCCCATGAAACTAACTGGACTGATCCAATTCTCTTGGCGGGGGAGAACTAGAACAACCCAATGTAAAGCATACAACAGGATCGTATAATAGGGATGCGGCATCATCTAAGTTCATTTCCCACGTCTACGCTCGACCGGACCTGCCAATATATGCGGATATCTTCGCCCACCCTGTCCAACGTTTGACGTCTCGTCACCCAATCTGGTCCCCTACGCCTACACTGAACTTCTCTGTTCCAGACTCTTGGAAACAGAGTTGGCAATCAGCTGAGGTAAAGAACAAACACCTCATCACAGACCCCTGCAAGCGTTAACCTGTCTTTGACCTAGCACGTTATGATTGAGGATATGATTGAGGATAGCGATCCTCAATCGCTATTGAACAGGCCATGGCCGGTACACGCTATGTTCCATCGCTGGGGAGCCAAAGATGACCCGAATTGCCCCTGCGGCTACAGACAGACTATGTCCCACATGGTCAATGACTGCCACCTCTCCAGATTCAAAGGAGGTCTTGCAACTTTACATCAGGCTGAACCTGACGCTGTTGACTGGCTACGGAAGAAGGGCAAATGCTAGAAGAAGAATAGGGAGAGGTCATTCACTGAAGCCCAGTTGGCTAAGATAGAGCCGTCAGCACGAGTGGAGGAATATCCCCAGTCTTGGTGATGACTGTTAAAGTCTCCAACGTAAACGGCTGGGTGATTCGGGCTAGGCAGGATCTCATTATCACATGAGGCACTGGGAGGCTTATATATGTTGACGAGCTGAACAGTTCCAATAGTAATGGAGGCGTAGAAGGTCGAAGAGGCCGTATGGTAAACGTCCACAAGACACGATTTGACGTAGATGGCTCGGCCATGTTTAGGATGGAGATTATAGCATATTAAATTGAATCCACTGATGGTGAATAGAGCAGCTTCATCGACTGCTATATGTGTTTCTTGTAGGCAGATGTCTGCCTGATGCTGTATCGCCAATTGACCAATAAGAATGCGTTTGGCAAAGGACAGCCCCTCAACATTAAGTTGGAGGACTCAAAGAGCAGGACCACCAGCTTGAAAGCTGTCAGGAGCTGCTTGTTGCTGGCTTTGAAAGTGACTGGGATCCATGTGGATTCAGTGTTACTGATTTGCTGTGTATCGCATAACAGTGGATGAGCTAAAATGTTTTTACCAATTTTTTTTAGCATTTGTGTTGGACAGGTTAACTTAAGGTCATGTTAAAATGACACATGAAATATTCCTTTGGGACCTTTAGGGGCACATCAGGAGCCAGCTCGTTATGAAACCCAGGGAATGCTGATCAGGTGAAATTTCCTGTTATTTCTAAAACTGTGAAGAGTAGTTTGGGACTGAAATAAAGATCCAAAGTCTAAAAGACAGATGTGAATTACAGGTAATCCTTGGCTATGAATTGCTTTTCTATTAAGCAGTGGTATTCTAGGAGAAATAGAACCTGGCCTTGTTTTAATGAAGAATAAATTTCAGAGTACTTGTAGACAGGTTTGGATATATTTAAAATCGTTGGAAGCATGTATCATTAGCACAATATCAGCATTGTAGAGATATCAACATATCAAGAATACTCATTTTCCCCACTGTTGCAGACTCTAAGAAACATGGCGTGAGAATCTATAGGACTTTGCAAACATAGTGACAAAGCACAGTGATGTTAAGTTAGCTAAGAAATTATGTTTCTTGGGAGCAAATAATGCATATTTTGTTAGTCAACTTTTTTAATGAATTATGACTCATTTCATTTTAATTATTTTATTTTATTTATTATTTAATAGAGACAGAGAGAAATCGAGAGGGGAGAGGGAGATAAAGGAGACTGAACTTGGGACATTGGAGCCTTAGGTATGAATAACTTATCCCAGGAAATGTTTTTCCTTTTTTAAGTTAAGAAGTATTTTTTTTATTGGGGGAGATTAATGGTTTATAGTAAATATAGTTTTTGATACATGTGTAATTTTTTTTAGTTTTATGAAAAACACTCCCCCAGTCTAGGCCCTCTACTATCACACATCAGGACCTGAAACTACAGCTCCTTCCTCAAATTTACCCACCCAGAGTCCTTTGCTTTCCTGCAAAACACCAAATCCTGCTCAAGTTCTACTTAGTAGTAAAAGATTTATTTTCTTTCTTTTTAAAGAATTTCTTTATTGGGGGATTCATAGTTTACAGCTGGCAGTAAATACAATGGTTTGTACATAGGTAACATTTCCCAGTTTTCCACATAACAATTCAACCCCCACTAGGTCCGCCAAGACCTGAACCTTCCTCCCTACCCCAGAGTCTTGTACTTTGTTGCAATACACCAACTCCAGTCCACATTCTGCTTAGTGTTTTCCCATCTGATTTTGTTTTTCAACTTCTATGAGTGAGATCATCTCATATTCATACTTTTGTTTCTGACATCTCAGTTATCATGACTCCTTCAAGCTCTATGCAAGATGGCGTAAAGAAAATGAATTCACCATTTTTTAATAGCTAATTAATATTCCATTGTGGAATGCTATATAGACCACAACTTACTCAGCCACTCATGTATTGTTGGACACATGGGTTACTTCCAGGTTTTGGGTATTACAAATTGTGATTCTGTGAGCATAGGTATACACAAATCTTTTTGGATGGGTATGTTTGTTTCTTTAGGATGTATTCCCAGGAGAGGAATTGCAGGGTCATAGGGTAGGTCCATTTCTAGTCTTCTGACAGTTCTCCAGACTGCTCTTCACAGGGGTTGGACCAATTTACATTCCCACCAGCTTTGCAGGAGAATAAGGGTTTTTATTAATGTATTTCAGTGAAAGAGCGACACCAGATCACAGTTCAGTGCTGTTAATGACAAGGATTGAACCTTAAACACTTGGGGTCTTAATGAAAGATTAGTTGCAATTATTATGCAGCCTCCATGATGCTGTTTATATTTATAATACAATATTATGATATCTTTACTAAGACACCAGAATTAAAATACTAGAAACAATGGTATTTATTTATTTTTAATGGCCAACATTATTATTGCTGGGGCTCAGTACCTACAGGATAAGCACTTAACCATAATCACTCAAAAAAATCACAGTCCTCATTGCTTATGTCAATTAGTGAGGAAGATATATATATGAATATACATAAAATATATTCATATTATCAGAGTTGTGTTGATATACTCAGAAATATGGTTTCTAAAACATTGTCTAGATAGTTTCATATTTTTGTAACATAGGTTTCAGATGTGCATCATTGAAAGTTAACACAAATTGTTTTCAAATGACAGTGCTGGGGAGACAAAGCAATGGTTATGCAAAAGACTTTCCTGCCTGAGGCTTTGAAAGCTAAGGATCTCAGCATCACCAAAGCTGAAGAATGCACTTCTTTTCCCTCTCCCTCTCCCTCTCCCTCTCCCTCTCCCTCTCCCTCTCCCTCTCCCTCTCCCTCTCCCTCTCCCTCTCCCTCTCCCTCTCCCTCTCCCTCTCCCTCCCCTTCCCCTCCCCCTCCCCCTCCCCCTCCCCCTCTCCCTCTCCCTCTCAGTTTGCCTCTCCCTCTCTCCCTCTCCTTTTCCCTCTCCCTCTCCCTCTCTCCCTTTCCTTCTCCCTCACCATCTTTCCTTCTGTATCTCTCCCTTTCATGAAAATAAGATAAATAGGGGCCGGACAGTAGCACAGGGTTAAGCACACGTGGAACAAACACAAGGACTGGCTTTGGGATCCTGGTTCCAGCCCCTGGCTCCCCATTTGCAGGGGGTGGCTTCACAAATGGTGAAGAATGTCTGCAGGTGTCTCTCTTTCTCTCCCTGTTTCTGTCTTCCCTTCCTCTCTCAAGTTCTTTCTGTCCTATCCAACAACAATAACAACAGCAATAACAACAATGATAGTAACAAGGACAACAAAAGGAAAAAAAATAGCTTCCAGGAGCAGTGGATTCATAGTGCAGGCACTTATCCCCAGCAACAATAAATAAATAAATAAATAAGATAAATAAGATAAAAAGAGGCTGTCTCCAGTTGAGCACAGAGCTACCATGGAGGAAGCTTCATGAATGAGGAAGTGGTACCATGTCTTTCTCTCCCTTCTCTCTCATTTTCTCCATCCAATAAATAAATAAATACATACACACACACATAAATACATATTAAAAAGCAAGATAAGTAAAATATTTTATCACAAAGAGAAAAAGTAAATTCTTAGATTTAAGTTGCAAATATGTTATAGATTTTATTCAATTCTACAAAAATGTGAAACAGCATTTTACCTTTTGCAAACTAACTCCTTGTAATTTCTGAGCATCCTATTTCAAATAAATATTCTACACTACTTCTATAACATTACTGTTTTCTATTTCTGTTGGATAAATATCAAACATTTTAGGATCCCTTACATTTCACCCATCAAATATTAAATTCAAATATATCATGGGGACTTCCACAATCAGTGCTTCACTTTCATATCACCATTTGGTAAACCCTAAGGAAAAAAAAAAACACTGTTTGTAGAGATAAAGTTTACATAACTTATTTAAAATTTAAACCTCTTTTATATCCTGGCTAGATTTCATGTTAGGACATCAATTTTTTTTTAATATAAATATTGGGAGCTGGGCCATGGCACAAAGGTTAGGGTTTGATTCTTGTACCCCACCTGCCTTGAATTTATAGAGGAGGCATTAAGCCCCAGGGATAACCCTGGAGGGGAAAAAAGAAAAGTCAAGACATAAACATCAATTATTAGAGAGGCTGTAGGGGAAAAGGGACTCTCCTGCACTGCTTCCGAGAATATAAATTGGTCCAACTCCTGTGGAAAACAGTCTGGAGATTCATCAGAACTCTAGAAATGGACCTACATTACGACCCAGCAATCCCTCTATTAGGAATTGACTCAGGGAAAACAAAAACACCTATCTAAAAAGACTCATGTTTCATAGAAGATCAATGTTCATAACAGCACAGTTTTTTTTTTTTTGCCTCCAGGGTTATTACTGGGGCTCCTGCAGACCTGCTTCACTGCTTGTGAAACTATCCCCCTGTAGGTGGAGATCTGGGGGCTCAAACCTGGATCCTCATGTCATCCTCACTCTTTGTGCCATGAGTGCTTAACCTGGTATATGCTATCACCTAGCCCCAGCAGCACAGCTTGTAACAGACAAACTTGGAAGCAATCCAGATGCCTAAGGACAGATGAGTGGGCTAAGGAAATTGTGATACATATACACAATGCGAAACAACCAGCTGTTACAAATGATGAAGTCATATCCTTGTGAAAAACTGTGGCCAGAACTTGAAGGCATCATGTTGAGTGAGACAAGCCAGAAAACAAAACACTATTGAATGATCTCTCTTATAGGTCGAACTTAAGAATAAAGAACAATAAGAGAAAACATAACGTGAAACTTGGACTGGGTGTGGTGTATTACAACAGGATGTAGGACCTGGGGAGGAGAGAAAGGGACAGGACGCAGGGACTTTGAGGTCCTGTTGTGTCTTCTAGACACCATTAAAGCAGAGATAAATTGTAAACCATTAACTGCCCCCCCCACCCCAGTAAAACAAAACCATGGCTTTCACCTCCTAGCTTACTTCATTAGATATAACCACCTCAAGTTCCATCAATTTTGTCCTGAAGGGCAAAATATCACCTCATTTAGCACAATTGTTGTATCCCATTGAATGCGCGTTCCACAGATTTTTTTTTATCTAGTCTTCTGTGAATGGACATTTAGGCTGCTCTCATATATAGGAAAAGGAAGCCACTTTCAGTGTTGGTGGGGTAGAGGAGAATCACCATTCATCACTTAAAAAAAAAAAAAAAAGAAGATTAAAAGGAGAGAAGTTGAAAAGCGCATATTAAAGCAACCATTTCTGTGAAAATATGTTAAAAATTGAAAACCTAAGACCAAAATGGAGTCTTTGCATTCCTGGCCACTATCCAGACTGAGTATCTAACATAATGGTAACTTCTTCTACAACTTCTGTCAAAAAGGTAATTTTAAATCAACCAATCTGGAGTTTTATGATGATCATTAGAGAGGCAATCTGCATGTAAGAGCCTCTCTTCCCCCAGGAAGTTGTCTTTATTAAAAAATACAAACAACAACAACAAAACTCACCTTGCTGGAAACCTTGCCCATTCTTTTTCTACCTACAGAAGTCTTTCATTTTGAGTTACTGCTTCCAGATCTTTCTTTCTTTTTAAGTTTTTCTTTCATTTATTATTTTTTCTTCATTGGGGGATTAATATATTATAGTTGACGGTAAATATGATAGTTTGTACACGCATCACACTTCCAGTTTTCCACATGACACAACCCTCACTAGGTCTTTCTATAAAAACTTGTTAGATAGAATGTTCCCCAAGTCAATAGTCATTTAGTAAAGCCAACTGGTCTCTAAATTATGAATTTTGCTTTATTTTTAAAGAATGGAAATTTGTCTGTGGTTTTATAGTTTTCTAGAACTTTAACTAGAAAGATTATTTAAAAACTGAAAATGTTTTTTCAGCCAAGTTGCAGATGTTATCATGATGCCAACCTGACTACATTGGATAGACAATCTCACCAATGTATCCTTCTTCTTCTTCTAGCGTTTGCCCTTCTTCCGTAGCCAGTCAACAGCGTCAGGTTGAGCCTGACGTAAAGTTTCGAGACCTCCTTTGAATCTGGAGAGGTGGCAGTCGTTGACTATGTGGGTCATAGTCTGTCTGTAGCCGCAGGGGCAGTTTGGGTCGTCTCTGGCTCCCCAGCGATGGAACATAGCGGCGCACCGGCCATGGCCTGTTCGATAGCGATTGAGGAGGTATCCTGGAACTCCACATCTCCAGACACCTGCTACACACTAGGGAAAGACAGGAACAGGCTGGGGATATGAATTGTTCTGCCTACACCCACATCCATCAGAGAAGCATTGACAGAAGCCAGACCTCCCACCTTCTGCACCCCATAATGATCCTGGGTCCATACTCCCAAAGGGATAAAGAGTCAGAAAGCTTCCAGTGGAGGGAATGAGATATGGAACTCTGTTGGTGGGAATTGTATGTTATCATACCCCTCTTATCCTAAGGTCTTACTGATCATTATTAAATCAATAACAAAAGAGAATGTCTCCATTATCCACTTCTTGGAAAAATATGTCATCTTTCATTTTTAAAGACGTGCTTGAATTTTTTCTATGCAATATCTATACGATGTCAACATATAAGAGAGTAATAATAAACTTGTAAATCTTCAACAGTTTTAGTAGTAAAAACATAGATCTTTACAACTCTCACTTTAATCAACTTTTTCTCAAGTTTCTAACAATTTGAAAGTAACTAACTTTCTTGTCATTGTCCTTCCATTTGATAAGCAAAAAAATAACCAAACACACACACACACACACACACACACACACACACACACACACACACAACTGAAAACATAAAAACCTGTGACCAATTCAGACAGTCTGTCAGAACGAAGAAAACAGGAAATGACAGCGGGTCAGTGACTTGCTTAAATGTGAACTGGAGCCAAAAAGTTCAAATATGGGAGTCGGGCTGTAGCGCAGCGGGTTAAGCGCAGGTGGCGCAAAGCACAAGGACCGGCATAAGGATCCCGGTTCGAACCCCGGCTCCCCAACTGCAGGGGAGTCGCTTCACAGGCGGTGAAACAGGTCTGCAGGTGTCTATCTTCCTCTCCTCCTCTCTGTCTTCCCCTCCTCTCTCCATCTGTCCTATCCAACAACGACAACAACAATAATAACTACAACAATAAGACAACAAGGGCAACAAAAGGGAATAAATAAATAAAATAAATATTAAAAAAAAAGTACAAATCATTTGAATTCCAATTATTTCTACAGCTTGCAGGTGTGTTTCAGGCAGTCAAAATGCAAGATGTATAAATGCACAATGATTCTTTCAAGTTCATACTTTTAAGCGGTGAACTATGAGTTAATGATTTAGGTAGGAAAATATGTGTAAATACCAGTGTATTTTTCTAAATTTTCTTTGACTATATTCCCTTTTGTTGCCCTTGTTCTTTTTCAGTGTTGTTGTAGTTATTATTGTTGTTGTCACTGTTAGATAGGACAGAGAGTAATGGAGAGGGGAGGGGAAGACAGACATCTGCAGACCTGCTTCACTGCCTGTGAAGGGACTTCTCTGCACGTGGGGAGCTGGGGTTCCAACCGGGATCATTTAACCGGTCCTTACACTTTGTGCCACGTGTGCTTAACCTGCTGCGCTACCGCCGGACTCCCCACAATGAAACTTCTAATAGTAACATAAACCTTTGAATTTACTGGACTGATGTTAAAACTAATTTAAAAAAAAATGGTATAGCAAATGGAAATTTCTTTTTCCAAGAATAAAAGGAGTTAGAGTTTATTCTCCAAATGATTTTCCTAGCAAGAACTATAATTCAATTCTCACTTTCTAATAGCAATGTTTTCTATTGAAGAGTAAAAAATTCTCACTAAAATTTTTCATTGAAGCTTTATAATTTTCTTACTAATTTCAATACTGCTTAAAATAATGAAATCTATATACCTAAAGCCCGTGGTCATGCATTAAATAAAAATATAATTTAAAGACTATAGAGACTATACATTTCAAATTCTCTCCTATAAAATTTAAATCAAATGTATTACATGTTTATTTTCTTTGCCAATTACATCTATGTTGGAGGGTTGGGCATTAATTGAAAAAAGACAGGAAATACAGTATGAATCTGCCATTTGAAAATTATATAGTTTCTCTGAAATGAATGGAACTATAGGGAATAATGGTAAGTGATATAAGTGAAGAGGTGAAAGACAGCCACTGAAAATTTACTTATACACGGAATATAGATAATAAGATCATACAAACTTCCCAAAACATAGGAGCTAAACTTTATTATTGTGAAAGTTATGACTATTATCAGAGAGTGGGTGGGCACAAGAAGTTTGGCTGTGGTAAATACTTAATTGTATTCATATATTTTTTTCACATATGAAAGCTATTCTCTGCCCTAATCTATTTCTTAAGTTCCATTCTCTGCTTTGACACACTATTCACTAAAATCTATTCTTTTTTAAAAATATTTATTTATTTATTTATTCCCTTTTGGTGCCATTGTTGTAGTTATTATTGTTGTTACTGATGTCGTCGTTGTTGGATAGGACAGAGGGAAATGGAGAGAGGAGGGGAAGACAGAGAGGGGAGAGAAAGATAGACACCTGCAGACCTGCTTCACCGCCTGTGAAATGATTCCCCCGCAGATGGGGAGCCCGGGACTCAACCTGGATCCTTATGCCCGTCCTTGAGCTTTGTGCCACGTGAGCTTAACCCGCTGCGCTACCAACTCCCTAAATTTAGCCAACTCCCTAAAATTTATTCTTACAGACTATTTTATGCATATTACACATACAAATCATATAGTAATTCTCCTTTTATTTCTGACTCTTTTGCCTAAGCATGATCAATTCCATTTCCATGTGTGCTTTAGCTAAAGACAGTATTTCAGGGACCAGGTGATGGCCCACTTGGTTGAGTGCATGCATATGTTACAATGCTCAATTACCCAGGTTCAAGGCCCTAGTTCCTATCTGCAGGGGGAAATCTTCACAAGTGGTGAAGCTGTGCTGCAGTTGTCTTTCTGTCTCTCCCCCTCTGTATCTCCACCTTCACTTAATTTCTAGCTATCTCTATCCAATAAATAAAGATAATTTTTAAAAGACAGTAGTAGTCAACAATTTATTCTGCTTTATATGCTAACACTTTATCAGCCACTAGGTTCCAGATGCTACCATGATGTCAACTTGACTTCCCTGGGCAGACGACCCCACCAATATGTGCTGGAGCCCTGCCTCTCCAGACCCCTACCCCACTAGGGAAAGAGAGAGACAAGCTGGGAATATAGATCCATCTGCCAGCATCCATGTTCAGCGGGGAAGCAATTACAGAAGCCAGACCTTCCATCTTCTGCACCCCATAATTACCTTGGGTCCATACTCCCAGAGGGATAAAGAATAGGAAAGCTATCAGGGGAGGGGATTGGATACTGAGTTATACCCCTCTTATTCTACGGTCTTGTCAATATTTCCACTTCATAAATAAATAAATAAATAAAGACAGTATTTCAGTTTTTCTTAGAGCTGAGTAATATATATATATCTCAGAATCTTTAGAATCAAACAATTTTCTTATATTATGTACTTATAGTTTATATTCTTACTTCCTGTTCCAGTGATTAAATATTATGGAAATAAAGTAGTCTCTAATGGAAAGAAAAATAATTGTGACGGATGTGGTGTGCTGAAATATCTCTTGGGGTGATGTAAAACTCTATCCATGTGACAACAGACCTGTAAATTAACATTTCCTTTATGCAAAAAAAAAGCAAGTTGGGGAAGCAACTAGGATGCCCAATAACAGATGAGTGGCTAAGAAAGTTGTGGTACATATGCACAGTGAAATACAATGCAGTTGTTAAATGGTGAGGTCATCTCCTTTACAATACCTTGGTCAGAAATTGAGGGTATCATGTTGAATTGGGGAAGCTATAAAGTGAAAGACCAATACTGAATGAGATGAAAATTAAGAAAAAAGGACAATAAGGGAAAACTTAAAAGTGAAATGTGGACTGGGTGTGGTATATTGCAGCAAAGCAAAAGACTCTGTGGAAGGAAGGCAGGCAAGAATCGGGATGGAGGGACACTGGTGCATGATGAGGGAGGAAGCTCTAGGTTTGGGTCTAATGTCTCCCAGACACCTATCATGGGGAAGTGAGAGGTTATGCCTATGTGTCAGCACTTGTAGAATAAGTTTTACCCCCCTCCAAAAAAAAAAGAAAAAGAAAAAAAAACATGAAAAAGCAAGGGAGATAGCTCAGCTAGTAGAGTGCAGGGCTTGAAAGCTTGAGGTTCCTGGTACTGTTTCTAGATGACATGTAAGGAACTGATGTTCTGGATCCTCTCTCTCTCTCTCTCTCTCTCTCTGTGTCTTTGTTTTATATGTGAAATTCCTTTTGTCTCATATGAAATAAATAAAAGTACTAAATGAAAATTAAGGAAGCTTCCCTTTTCCCTGCAGCAATCCATTTATTAATCAGAAATAGCCATAACATGCTAATAGAGGATGATACCTTTAATTAAAATGAGAAGGGACATTTAAGTATTTGGTTCAATGGTTACATGATAAAAAATGAAGTGTTGTGTGTAATACTGCAGTGTGTAAAATAAGATTTATTTTAATATTAAAATTTCAATGTAGAACTGATATGAAGTAATACTAAAACAAGCATTTCAGAAGGTTTTTTTTATAGAAACTATATATTATCATTTGAAAGAGAGAATTAGAGTTTCACTGTAATCTGAAGTGCTAGGGATTGTAATTGAGACCTCATGTTCAATGGGTTAGACACTCAACCACTGCACCACCTCCTGGGTTGTGCTATTTTCATAAAAACATTAATTAACTAACATTTATTTACATTTATCCATCCACATAGGAGAAACAACTTTTATTTTTTCATTTACCTTTGTAGACAATTATATTTTAATGATAATTATCTTTGGTTATTGATTTATGAGAACTAAACATATATGCTTTGTAAATACTAATGAATTTTAAAATGATATGAATAGGCAAATTTTCAATAACTTCCTCATTCTGCCATAAATTTATCAGAGACAAGGTCATATCAGTATGATTTTTTTATCTTGCCTTTTTCAATAATTTACCAATTGTTTTATATTTATAAACACTTTTCTTGTATAGGTGTCCTACAGGTTGCAAAATGGCTAGAGCATTGGACATCCAGCATGAGGTTTTGAGTATGAGTCTTAATATAACATGTGCCAGAGACATGCTCTGGAGTTCTCCTCTCTCTCTCTCTCTGTCTTTACTCTCTGTCTCTCTCACACACACATGCAAATAATAAAAAATATAAATTAAAAATACACCTTTTTAAATTTATTTATTAGGGGATTAATGTTTTTTAGACGACCATAAAAAAACCTAGTTTGTACATGCATAGCATTTCTCAATTTTCCACATAACAATGCAACCTCCACTAAAATACATATTTAAAGAAATCAGACACCTAACTTTCATTTCCTCCCTCTCCACCACTCTCTTCTTCCTCTTTCTCCTGCCTTTTTTCCCCTCTAAAACTGTCTCAGTGAACTGTATAATTTATGCCATTTGCAAAGTAATTTAACTTTTCACCACAAGTTATCTCCAACCATGCTTAAACTTTTCCAATATTTGACATTTGATTGAGGTTCAGTAGTTTTCTTTAGCTTGTGACTATGTCTCTTTCCATTTGTTTTATTTGCATAATGGAATTAAATCAAGCAGCACACCATTTTGGGTATTATCTCCTAAAGTTTAGACATCCAGCAGAATTTGAGAGGGAAAAGGAGCTTGTGCTATCATCATCAATTTGATTTCTTCATATTGTGATGACAGATATTTTTACAGTGACAGGATATGTTTATAATTTTATCAGTTTTACTAACTTATATGTAAGTACAATATTAAAATGATATAATAGATACTAACAATAAAACTAGAATAATTATAATACTGACATAATTTAAAAAAATTTTTTTTAGTATATTTCCTTTTGTTGCCCTTGTTTTTTTATTGTTGTAGTTATTATTGTTGTCATCAGTGTTGGATAGGACAGAGTGTTGGGCTGTGCATTGGAGGAGAGATAGAGGAGATCTGGGGTGAAGAGGGAACACAAATCTTTATTTGAGCGGGCATCTCAGAGTTGGATGAGAGCAGAGTGGTTCGGGCCACATGGAGCTAGCAAAAATGGCCTCCTCCGCTATGTGCAGTACCCTTCCCTGTGTCCATTCACCAAGGTGAAAAGCGGGCAAGAGAGAAAGAGGTGGAAGCAGGAGGGCTTTATAGGGCAAAAACAAGGAGTGATGAGTCGGACAGGATTGGTTGGGAAAGGCACTCCGAAAATATCATATTAACTCTCCTGGGAACTGGCAATAACCTGAGGGGACAACATGGTGGCTATGACTACATCTGCACAATTTCCCAGCATCTCCCCCTTTCCTTTTATCTAATGGCCACAATATAGAAAATTTAGAGTGGAGCAGGCTTAAATGTTTTTAAGGAATGTCATGATCAGGTGGGAAGATGTAGGATGTTTCTGTGGGGGAGGGAAGACTTACCTGGCTGCCAACCTTGTGAGATTTATGTGTCCCCCCCTGTGCTCAACCCCTCTGTAGAGAGAGAAACTTACCTGGAGGGATTCATCTCACAGGTTAAGCTCTTCCAGGATCCATCACCTCCTCACAATTTTTCTACATCTTTCCCTATCTTTCTATCTAGTCATCACATTAAGATGGGTCAATATCTGTAAAAGACTCCATCTGTGACAGAGGAATAGTAGTGTAGGGGTGAGAAGAAACCTTTTGGGCATAAACCTGAATGCTATAACAAAACAGGAAGGGACAAATAGGGGAGCAGTAAGAGCCAGTGTGATGCCAAGGGAAGGCTGTTGGGCCAGGGGGCGTTTCCTGTCTCTGGGGGTGTCTCCTGCCTCTGGGGTCAGGGCCTAGTAATCAAGGGGGCATTTCTTGCCTCAAAAGACAGGACCTGCAGGTAGGAGGGTGTGGCCTGCCAAGAAGAGGGGTTATTTGGCATTGTATAGTCCTCAAGGCAACAGGCTGCAAAGTCCATGAACTACTGAGGGTCAGTCTTTGAAAAACCAGCAGTGTGAAGGGAATGAAAATGCTGTAAAATTGTATTAAGTGTCCAAAGGGGATATTAGTAAGTCTGATAGAAATCTCAGTCCAAAGTAGGTGACTAGGGGAAGAAATGAAGGGGATGAAATGCTGCACGTCTATCTCCAAGGGGAAGGTCAGCCACTAGAATTCTGCTTTTCTGTAGAAAGTGAGCTGAAACTGCCAAAACATGACAGGAAAAGCAGAACCAGGAAGGGCAGACAGGCAGTAAGAAAGTTCTCTCCTTGAGTCTGTGAATCAGGTTCTTCAGATCATGTCAGGTCATATCATGAGTTTCAGAGGGTGTGCCACTATAGTCATGCCATATAGTGGGCGATGTCAGAGTGTGCAGGGGTCCAGATGCTTTTTCCTGGGATTTCTGTGAAAGAAACACAAACAATCTGCTTCCCGTGAGTATCAGGGCATCTGATTTGAATTTTTTATAGAAAAAGGGTTTGGTGAATAGCCAACTGAATATTGGGGTGTGTGTCTCCCCTTATTTCTTTCTTTACTTAATTGAGCCTAGGCATTTGGCAGGCCTTCTCAACAACCATATGACTTTGGGGGTAGTAAGGGATGTCTGTGGCATGGGTGATGTTATACAGGGAAAAATCTTTAAATTGTTGGCTGACAAAGGCAGACCTATAGTGGCAAGATGAGATACACCAGTTAAGTGTAGAAAAATATATGAATGTTGTTAATTAACATAAGTTGTACATGGAGAAACTTCTTATAGTTTAATGCCTTACCATATGAGCAGATGCTTCTTCATGTGAAGGCTTTGACATAGTTGTAGTCAATTACTTATGAAAAAAAAAAAAAAACTTTTGACAAGTTAGAAGTTTACTAGAATTGATAATTCAATTATTATAATTGGTTTAAGTTTCTTTATAATTTTGTTTAAAGGTCATGTAATGTGACCTGTTGCAGTCTCTACAGCAGGATCTTCAGACTAATTTTAGTTAAATACATATTGATTTTTTTAAACTATTTTCCCTTTGGACTATAAACAGACTCAGGTTACTTAGAGTTAATGTATGTTAGTGACAATGGTTTTAACATTTACAATGTCAAATTGATGCCAGATCTGTTGTGGATTAATTTCCACAAGATTAGCTTACAGGGCACTTTTGGGGGCCGTCCAAAAATGTCCTGTATAGAGAACTTGCATTTTAGTTTGGGGGATGCATTTTCACGTTAAATATTTAGACTTCTACCTTAAATAGTTACTTTTAGCAAATTAATTTTACCTTGTCTGTTAATAATGAAGCTTCAAGGTTACACTTTTAACCATTAAGTTAATGTTTACCAAACTTGAAACATATTCATAAACATTTGGAAACATATTCATAAACAGGAGGAGAAAAACTTTTGTTACAAAAACATACTTTAAAAATGAATTTAGATCTGTCTTTACTCACACAGCTTAAGACAAAGCACTTTACATTTATACCAAGACTTATATATAAAAAAATCAAAAGAGGAAAAAACAAAGTTTTGGGACTGTTTATGGACGTCTCCAGAAAACTTGGCTACGTCCAGCATTTTTTTATAAAGTCAATTAAGTTTCAGAGTACTCTGAGCAAAATAGGTCATACAAAAAATTTTGGTCACTCAACTCACTTACTTTTTTTTTTCAACTCACTCACTCATAAAACACAACTGGCCAATCATAGCATAAGATATTCAGAGAAGGGGTAGGAGAGAGGGCTCTGTGAATCAGATTCCACCATGTCGTATTATGGGTCCTGGGGTGCGTCTCTTGCAGTATTTCTTGTTCCTCAGGGATATCAGCTCCATCATGCGGTATTGCTGGACATGGCGGTCAGGAACCCAGACAGGTTTGGAGTAATTCTGTGGAAAAATGCATGTGAAACCCCTACCCATGATCAATAGGGGGTCAGGCCCTTTCCACATTTTTTCAAAATCTCCCATTCCAAACAGTGCATCAAAATTTCACTCAAGATGATTCTGACTATTTCTCCAGGATTGCTGTAAGCATTCATCACGAAAAAAATCCTCCCACTGCAGGAAGAGGGGGCCTGGGAGTGTAGCACGAGCTACATCCCTCCAATCTTGTGGGGTATTAAGGTGCTGAAGATAGTCTCCTAAAATGGACTTGGTCCATGGAACATGAAATCCACCCTCCTTAACTGCCTGGCGAAACTGTTTAAGATCTTTGGAGGAGTATGGATGCCATGACTGAGGGTTTTGTCTATTGGGGGCCCCATTTACCAGGAAGGTGTGGACTTGTTTTGATAGTGGTGTATCAGTGGTGGGAGGAGTCACAGAAGTTGAGGCTGTCCGAGGAGCAGCAGCAGCAGCCAGAGAAGCCGAATGAATGTCTGCCAAAATGGAATTCTTGGGGCAAAATGCAGAGGGCTTAGGGTAGGTAAGTGCCAAGACAATATTTTTTAACTCTTGTATCTAACCCTCAAGCCTTAAAATTTTGGGAGGGCACCCTATATATACCCCAAAAGCTGCGAACATGGTCAAGAGGATCCACGGTGAGGCCCCGAGTAAAATGTCTCCGAGACAGAAAACCTCTCTCATGAGAAATGAGTAGAGGGTTTGGGAAGCCTTTTCATAAAAAGGTAGGTCTCCCATGGCGAAGAGGACATGAGGCCACAGAGAGTCAAGCAGCTGTATACTTACATCTGGGTGGTCAGGTCCCTGTTCAGGGAGCCAGATGTTGGGCTGCGCCGTGGTGGAGAGATAGAGGAGATTTGGGATGAAACACAAATCTTTATTTGTGTTGGCACCTCAGAGTTTGGTGAGAGCACAGTGGTTTGGGCCACATGGAGCTAGCAAAAATGGCCACCTCTCACTCCTCACAGCTCCCTTCCCTGCGTCCATTCACCAAGGTGAAAAGTGGGCAAGAGAGAGAGAGGCAGAAGCAGGAAGGCTTTATGGGGCAAAAACCAGGAGTGACGAGTCGGGACAGGATTAGTTGGGAAAGGCACTCCGAGAATATCATATAAACTCTCTTGGGAACTGGAAATAACCTGAGGGGACAATATGGTGGAACAGGCACTCTGAGAATATGGTCTAACTCTCGTGGGAACTGGCAATAACCTGAGGGGACAACATGGCAGCTATGACTGCATATGTACAATGGAGAGAGGAGGGGAAGACAAGAGGGGGAGAGAAAGATAAAAACCTGCAGACCCACTTCACTGCTTGTGAAGCTACTCCCCTGAAGGTGGGGAGCCAGGGGCTTGAACCAGGGTCCTTATGCCAATCCTTGCATTTGGCGCCACCTGTGCTTAACCCACTGCACTACTACCCTATTCCCCTGACATAATTTCTTTAATTTTCTCAACTCTACACTTTCTCATTGCCAGTGCATAATATTTTATGTTCTAAGGTTTTGCTCATACATTTATTATGTAATTTAATAATCTCTATATTTTCTAATTTGTTTATAGTTTTTCAGATCATTTTATTGGGGGTGGTTAGTGATTTACAGTACAGTTGTTACAGCCCATGACATGTATCTACAAAATAACCTCACTCCCAATTTAGGTCCATTTCCACCACCAGGAATCACAGCCATGACATCTTTTTCATCCCATTCACTTTCCTATCTCTTCCAGAGTCCTTTGCTTTGGTGCAATAATACAGAGCACCCAATCAAAACTTCACTTTGGATTTCCCCCTTCTGTTCTAGCTTCTTAAATTTCACCTATGAGTGAGAACATCAGGTACTCATCCTTCTCTTTTTGGCTTATTTCACTTAACATGATTCTGAGATACACAACGTGAGGCAAAGGAGATGCCTTTATTTTTTAAAACTAATTAATTTCTTTATTATTGGATAGAGACAGAAAGAAATTGAGGGGAGAGGGAGATAGAGATGGAGAGAGACAGAGAGATATCTGCATCCCTGCTTCATCACTTGTGAAGCATTCCCCCTGCAGATGGGGACTAGGGGCTAGCTTGGACCTGAGTCCTTGTGCACTGTAGTGTGTGTGCTTAATCACCACCTGGCCCCAGGAGATGCATTTATTTTTAACAGATGTATATGTATATGTATATGTATATGTATATGTATATGTATATGTATATGTATATGTATATGTATATGTATATGTATATGTATATGTATATGTATATGTGTATATTCACCATTTTATTAGCCATCCTCTCTTGTAAGACATTTGGGTTGCTTCCACGTTTGGGCTATTATCATTTTGTTGATATGAAAATTGGTCTTTTGAAGAGGTGTTATATTCCCTTTGGGTAGATCCCCAGGAGAGAAATTGCTAGGTTGTAACATAAGTTCATTTCAATGTTCTGAAATCTCCAGACTGCTTTTTCTCTACAACTTAATTTCTCACCAGCAATGTACAAGTGTTCCTTTCCCCAAGCCCCACGATCTTGCTTTTTCTTATTTCTCTTCTTCCTACTATAAAGCTGTAATGGTTTTCTTATATTCTAAGTAGTCTGTGTAACATCTACTTTTCAAGCATTTGGCAGTTGGAAATTAATTAAAATCTTTCCATTTTCACACTTCTAATTTTGTTCTGTTTTCCCTAATTCTAATCATCACACTAACAATATTATATTAAAAATATGCTGATTAAAAACCCTTAAAATCTTAATAAAGCAGTCTCAGTATCTTTAGCAAGTATTCACAAATTGGAATTATTTCTGAATTCTTATTGGTTGTTAGTATATTCATTTAATACCTGAACTTTTAATACCTGAACTTTTCCTTATCAATGAGATTGATGTTTGCAACATATGAATAAATGATGAATGAATGTATAGGAAACTGAACTCATTTTTCCTAAGAATAGATCAGCAACAACTGTTTTAGTAACTTAGTAATTCACTTAATTTCAATAGTGCTGTAGGTCAGAATTTACTAGCAAATATAAGGTACTTAATTTCCACTTTTTGCCCCTGGCAGAACTTTAAAATGATCTTCAAGAATGATGGAGAGGAGTGTTTTGCTTTATTAGTTTGGGGACACACTTACAATCCAAGGACACCAATCTTATAGAGAAGATTCATCAATGTCAACCTCTTTCTAGGGACAGTGAATTTAAAAATACATTGATCTTTCAGATTGGAAAAATTTCCTCAAAGGCCAATTTTACATTAGAAATATAGATCTGAGGTATGTTTGTATGTATAAGTATATCACCTTTTTTAAGTTGTAATTGATGAAAGAGATATACATATGTCATTTTTACAAATTTAATGACTTCATTTTTAAAGAACAGAATGTAAAAGGAAGCATAGTGATTATTAAAAGTTGATGAATTAGTATTTATGAGAATAAATAATAAAATACATTTATAATAAAATTAAAGTCTTAAGAATTATCTCATAGAGTGAGGTTGTCATATACCAATATATGTCATTATTTGAACATCTGTATTTTTAGATATTCAAATTTAATATCTACAGAAAGAAAGTAGAAGTAGGTTATAGCAACAGCCAAAACATGATAGAAATTAGATGGACACATTATCACAGTTTGAGACAATGTGATTGTTAATATAGAAATGTTAATTCTGTAAGAGTAATGTCAGATAGGAAATAAAGTAAGAGACTTGAAAAGATACTTGTAAAAAGCTTTTGTTTGTATTTAAAATAACGTCTTGCTAATTAAAAGTCCAAGTACAGTATGATACATCTTTAAAAGGGAAATGTGGATGTGTAACTCTGTCAGATTTTAACAGATTTAGGTTGAGAAATGTAGAACTTCATGCTAGAGTTAAATAAATCCACAATGTCAGTAGTTAATTGACTCTAGATTTTAGTCAGTGCTCTGTAAATATCTATATTGGGGAACAGATCAAATGGCAAATCAAAATTATATAACACCAGCTTGAAATATGTCATAGCAGAATTTTGAAACTGAAATTAAGAATATATATATTATATATATATATCATTGTACAAAGAATAAATTAACCTTATAACAGTGACTGTTACACTATTAAATAATGAGTTCTATATCCCTATTTTGTTCTCACTCAAAAAATAAAATAAAAATCTCTCAAATTTTCACTATCCTATGTTTATATTTTACTATTGTTATATTCTTTATCTAGTCCATGGATTTCATAAATTGGTAAATAGTGGCAGAAAGGTACAATGAGACTATTCACCTTAACTCAAACTATAATATTGAAAAATCTGTATTAGGATTCAGAAATTTCAAAAACCCCTAGCTGGTTGTTTCCTGGTTACTAGTTCTCCCACATACTTCAGTATTTTACTTTATTTTTAGAGTAATGATGACATTATTTATTTATTTATTTATTTATTTATTTATTTATAATAGAAAAGAAGAGAGAAATACCACCACAGTATCACTCTGGCAAATATAATATCAGAGGTTGAACTCAGGACCTTATGCTTTAGAGGACTATACTTTATCCATTATGCCACCTCCCTGGTTGATAAGGTATTATATATTTTTTATTCAGCATAATGCTTTAAATATTTTGTTGACATATGTAGTCATAAATTAGTAACTTTTACCCATTCATGAAATTCTGTTTTGTATATATACAACAGTAAAACAATTTTAATTTCTTCATGAAAATGTTGAACCTTGTCTTTTTTAATCCGTTACTTTCTTTTTAATTACTGAGTTGAATTTATTTTTACTATGTCTATAATTTCTTCATCTCGAGTAATTTTTATAAGATGTATATGTTTTAGTTGGAATATTCCATCTATTTACAAATTATATGTTCCCAGTCTAGAGGCCATTTCTAAACCCAGGTGTCTTCAGCTCCATTTCTGAGCATAGAGAATTCAAAGACAAGAAGCCTTCTCTTCACAAGATGATAACATAGAAAAAACTCTGAAGAAGATATTAGTTCCTCCACTGCCCTCTAAAATGCATCCTGTATACCTACTTCATCAAAACATTGTTTGGGCATGGTCCAGTGAGTTAAACTTGAGCACCAAAGACCAGAAACCAGATCTTTATAAGGAATCTGTCTATGACTGTGTGTATCTAAATCAAACGGACTTTCCTGACAATGCAAAGGAGGCCAGGATCCTGACACCATCGCAAAGGAAAGTAAAGATGGACCTGAGAGAAAAAACTCCAGTTTGGTGGAGATGAATCCTCTCAGAGTAGCTCCTCCCCTTAAGGAAGAAGTGCCTCCTCTTGAAGGGCCTACCATTTTCCTTGAGGGAGTTGATGCAACATCATCTGCATCCTGGACTAGCACAGGAACCATGACTAAAAGAACAAAACAAATTTAAAAAAGTACAAAAGCAGTCTGCCTGCTAGCCTGAGGGTGTTTCTTCCAAGCACGTGCTCTCTGGGTTGGAGAGAACTCCACCCGAGCCATGCTAGGCTGTTGCTTACTCAGCAATGTGGGAGAGGAACCAGGAACACTTGTGGCTGAGCAGGGACACAATGTAATGCTTTTATTGATCAGAGAAAAATGCCTTTTTATCTTCCAAAGCAGAAGTGGCAGGTCAGAAAAATTAATAGGTAGGATAGGGGGTGGAGAGGAGAAAAGAGCTCGAAAGTGGCAAGCTTCCATCTAACCAGTGGGGATTAAACCAATGCCCTGCAGGCAGGGTGGGTCTCAAACAAAACAATGGTTATGTAAATAGACCACAGCATCAAGCAATGCAGCATGGATCAGGGGGGAGCTGGCCTAATGCCCAACAATAGTCAGCACAGAAATCTGGTGGTGGTGAGTGTATCATTCATGGGAGAAGTTTCCCTGAAAACAGAAAAGGCTCGGTTCACCTACAGTGTCACATGGGAAAAGTCTGGGCATCTCAAAAAGAAGGGTGAGTGTGTGTGTCGTTTTCTTGCTTCCTGACAGCAGTATCCCCGCTCCCTCCCCCTGAAACCTGGAAGACACTATGTGGTGTCCCAAATGTGTCCAAAAGGATGAAACATTGATGAAAAACCTTCAGTGAAATCATAGACAATGACAAAAGTGAAAAGCTCCTTGGTGTCACTGACAGCTGAACATCCAGCCTCCTCCATACTTTCCATGTTCTGCATTTTCAGTTTAATGATGTCAGACAAGTATTTTAAACCAAAGGGGAAGCTAATTGTTAATATATCAAGTGATATTTTGGAAAATTTTCTTATAACCTGGAACTTAGGGTATGCTTCTGGAATATGCAGAGCACTTATTAATGTTATGTATGACCACTGATAGCTGTTTTGTATATTTCTATTGCTTAGAAATGTTTATGGTTAGTGTGGGGGTATAACATAATAGTTATGCAAAGAGACTTTCATGCCTGAGGCTCTCAAGTCCCAGGTTCAATCCCCCACACTGCCATAAGCCAGAGCTGAGCAGTGCTCTGGTAAAAATAAATAAATAAATAAATAAAATAAGAAATGTTTATGGTTGCTTTCAATTTGGAAGTGTGATATGCTGTATTAAATTTTTTATCCTAAAAAAACAAATTTTGCATTGCACACAATATACATCATCATAGTATCAGTTATTATAATATAATTGATTTCTGTACTATAAGATTTAGAAACATATAAAAGAAATAAATAAAAAGTAAGCAAAGTATGAATTAGATCAATAGGTGTTGGTCTGCTTCTAAATTCTGCTTCTAAGACCGCTTCTGTTTCATTGGTTTAATCCCCTCTGCTTAACACTGTATTCTATTTACATAACCACTGTTAACTAAGCACCGCCCTGCCTCCAGGGAATTGGTTTAATCCTCATTGTTTTTCACGCTTTTTCCTTCTCCCCACCCCCTATCCTCTCTGGACCTGACACTTCCACCTCAGGATATATAAGGACAGGATTGTGATTAGGGATAGCTTAGATTGTGCTGCATTCCACATGAATAAAGACTTAACTGTGTACCACTCAGCCATGAGTCCCTGGTAGTCTCTCTCTCCCACCTGCAAAGCTAGCCCGGCATAATGGCACCCTGAACAGGGACTGGCAAATAGGAGAAAGCAGGAAATAAAAACTTATAAAACTATACAAATCAGAAGAGTACCAAAGTATAAAAACACATATCACAACATAGCCTATAAATAGACCCAACCAAACTTAGGTAACTAATTTTAACTTATTTTTTTATCATTTAATTTTGGGGTTAATGGTCTGCAGTACAGCTATTGATACATAGGTGCAATTTCTCATCTCTCTGTAAAAGCTTTCAGCAAAATACTCTTACCCCCAACCTAGGTAATTTTCAACAATCATGCACTAGTACTACAAAGCCCCACCAGTTTCTTTCTTCCAACCCTTCCTTCCTTCATTCGTTCCTTCCACCCCCTTTTTTTCCCTTATTCCCCGGAGTCCTTTGCTTTTTGTGCAAAATATCATACTCATTCCAAGTCTTACATTATGTTTTTCCTTTCAGCCTCTTTTTCTTAAATTCTGTCTGTAAGTGGGATCAGACAGGATTCATCCTTCTCTTTTGGCCTTATCTCACTTATGATTTATTCATACTCTCTTCTATATGAGTTGAAGGAGATAACTTCATTCCTTTTAACAACTGAATAATATTCTATCATTTATATATAAGAGCATTTTCTTAGCTACTCATCTATGGGTGGGCATCTGGGTTGCTTGGAGTTTAGGTTATTACAAAACTTGGAGTTTGGGCTATTACAAAATGTGTTGTTATTAACATAAGTGTACATATACATAAATCTCTTTGAATGGGTATATTTGCTTCCTTTGAATAAATCCACAGGAGAGGAATTTCTAGGTCATAGGGTAGGTCCATTTCTTTTTTTTTTTTTTTGCCCTGGGAAATTTTTTATTATTATTTTCTCATATTATTGTTTCCATTCTGTCCTTCAAGACCTACATGAGAGATGCTTGAAATCAACTGTAACTTTTTTTTAATTTTTAATTTTTTATTTTTTTATTTTTTATTTAAGAAAGGATTAATTAACAAAACCATAGGGTAGGAGGGGTACAACTCCACACAATTCCCACCGCCCAATCTCCATATCCCACCCCCTCCCCCGATAGCTTTCCCATTCTCTATCCCTCTGGGAGCATGGACCCAGGGTCATTGTGGGTTGCAGAAGGTAGAAGGTCTGGCTTCTGTAATTGCTTCCTCGCTGAACATGGGCGTTGACTGGTCGGTCCATACTCCCAGTCTGCCTCTCTCTTTCCCTAGTAGGATGGGTCTCTGGGGAAGCTGAGCTCCAGGACACATTGGTGGTGTCTTCAATCCAGGGACGTCTGGGAAGACTTCCCTGGGTAGGTCCATTTCTATTGAGAATTCCCCAGACTGTCTTCCACATGGGCTGGACAAATTTACATTCCCATCAGCAGTGTAGAAGGCTCTGCACCCCCCCACACAACTTCATCAACACTTGTTTGTGCTATCTTTTCTAATGTTTGACATTCTCATAGGAATAAAGTGTTATCTCACTGTTGTCCTTATTTGCACATTTCTGATGATCAGTGACTTTGAGCATTTTTCCATATGTCTGTTGAATTTTTGGATCTATTATTTGGTGAATAATCTGTCTATACCCTCTTCCAATTTTTGATTGGGGACTTTCATTTCTTTCTGTTGGTGGTGCTGAATTTGGCAAGTTATTATATATTTTTATTATAAGGTCTTCTTGCAGTCACCATCAAGGTGGCACCAAATGTCATTAAAAGACTAGAACAAGCGGGTCAGGCGGTGGCACAGTGGGTTAAGCGCATGTGGCGCAAAGCGCATGTGGCGCAAGGATCCCGGTTCGAGCCCCCGGCTCCCCACCTGCAGGGGAGTCACTTCACAGGCGGTGAAGCAGGTCTGCAGGTGTCTGTCTTTCTCTCCCCCTCTCTGCCTTCCCCTCCTCTCTCCATTTCTCTCTGTCCTATCCAACAATGAACAACATCAACAATGGCAATAATAATAACCACAACAAAGCTACAACAACAAGGGCAACAAAAGGGGAAAAAATGGCCTCCAGGAGCAGTGGATTCATGGTGCAGGCACCGAGCCCAGCAATAACCCTGGAGAGAAAAAATAAAAAAAGACTAGAACAAAACAACAAATGCTTATCTGGATTAGAATATATCTAATATTGTCAAATAAATACTGAAAAAAAAAGAATAGGAATGTGTTTATCAAGCTTCCATACCTCAAACTATATTACAGAGTTACCATATTTAAACCTGCCTGGTACTAGAACAAAAATAGATACACCAGATCAGTGGAATAAAATTGGGATCCTAGAAGTAAGTCCTCACATCTACAGAGATTTAATTTTTCTCAAGTAGCCCAAATACTAAAGGAGTAAAGGAGAGTCTATTCAACAAATGGTTTTGAGAAAATTACATTGCAATATTCAGGAGACTGAAACTGGGTTTACCACACAAAAAATTAAATAAATAAACTCCAAATGGATGAAAGATCTGTATTTTACATTAGAATCCACCAAATATTTAGAGGAAAACATTGACAGAACTCTTTCCTATGAAAACTTTGAAAACATACTTGGTGATTTAAGTCCAATTGCAAGGAAAACAATAGGACTACATCAAACTGAAAAGTTTCTGTTCAGCAAAACAAACCAACAAATTTGTAACTAGTTTTTAATTAGGATCAAAGTCATTGAAGTTTAGAAATATTTACCTTTCTAGAGAATATGCACAAATATTTGAGTGTAAGTATATTCAAACAACTCCTTGTCTTATGCATCACACAAAAATCTCTGAATGTATCATACTTTAAATGTAACATGCAAAACATTACAACTTTAAAAGTAAACAAAAACATCTTTATAGAACATTAATAAGAAAAATGAAAAGACATACCATCCATAAACCTAGAATTTACTTGCAAATTATAATTCTGACAGCAAATCAAGAATAAATAATACTCAACTTTTAATGTACCATGCAGTGTGTTAGAAAGGCAATGGCTGTATGATTTAAACAATTATTGAAAGACAAAATATAATGAGCAAGATGAAAGCAAATAAGTTTAAAGGAATAGATTGAATGTTACTAGAGGGAAAGATGGTTGGTATGTAGATTGAATAGGGGAAGGAAGTCAAGGCATCATGGTAAATGAAACCTATATTTTTGGAGATTATCAAAATAATGTATCAGAGAAGGACAAATTATGTTATAAAACTAAAGTCATAATTTTATAATAGTGCTACTAAAATTATTTATAAGGGAGGGGATACTCAATATACAAACTGAAATCAACATATAGGCTAGGAGAAAATCATCTACCATAATACACCAGATTCTGGTGCCTGAGGCCACAGATGTCCTAGGTTCAATCTCTGGAACCAACTCTCTCTTTATAACATAGATAAATAAATATATAGAAAAATAAACAAATATGTGTCTAAAATCAATTTATAAAGCACTTGGTGCAGTAGATTAAGAACCTTTTCGTATTGTGGTGTCTTTCTCTCTGTTTCTACATCTGTCTTTGTCTTTCAATCTGGAGAAAAAAAATGGGAGGAGCAGTGAAGCCCCAGTGATGACAAAAACCAAATAAAATTATTGAATTTGAGGGTATAAAATGCGTAGATAATAGACTATGATAAAAACAGCTACTTCTACATATATATGTGTGTGAGTATGTTATATGTGTGTGTATATATATATATATATATATATATTCAAAATGATGTTGAAAATGATAATTTCTTTATATCTTTTTAATTACATCAGTGGTACCAAAGAATATACTAATATATCAGATATTCTTTTTTTTATTTAAGAAAGGATAAATTAACAAAACCATAGAGTAGGAGGGGTACAACTCCACACAATTCCCACCACCCAATCTCCATATCCCACCCCCTCCCCTGATAGCTTTCCCATTCTCTATCCCTCTGGGAGCATGGACCCAGGGTCATTGTGGGTTGTAGAAGGTGGAAGGTCTGGCTTCTGTAATTGCTTCCCCGCTGAACATGGGCGTTGACTGGTCGGTCCATACTCCCAGTCTGCCTCTCTCTTTCCATAGTAGGGTGGGTCTCTGGGGAAGCGGAGCTCCAGGACACATTGGTGGGGTCTTCAGTCCAGGGAAGCCTGGCTGTTATCCTGATGACATCTGGACTGAAAAGAGAGTTAACATACAAAGCCAAACAAATTGTTGAGCAATCATGGACCCAAAGCTTGGAATAGTGGAGAGGAAGTGTTAGGGAGAGGAAGTGAATTAGTGGCATGAAAGAAATGCCTTTTGAATTGTATTTAATTTGCATTTTAATAACTAATTATTGCAATTGACTATTTCTAAATCATTAAACTCCTTATTATGACAATATGGAGGTGAGAGAGCAGCCATGATGCTAATTCATCTACTATCTTCTCATTCTTCTTCTTTTTGTTATTGTTGTTCTTTTTCTTCATCTTCATCTCCTCTTTCTTCTTCTCCTCCTCTTCTTCCTCCTCTCCTTTTTAAAAATTTGTTACCAGGGTCATTGCTAGAGCTCAGTGCCTTTACTACTTGATAGAAACAGAAGTTAAGAGGAAATCTAGAGAGAGAGAGAGATGAAGGAAGACACCTACAGCACTACCACACTGCTCATGAAGCTTTCCTTACTACAGATGGGCACTGGTGTCTTGATGTGTGTGCTTTACCCACTGTGCTGTAACCAGACCTCAATATATTTACTTTCAGTGGCAGCAAAAATAAAATAATTATTTTTCCCTACATGGAATATGCTAATTCTTACACAAATGTTTAGAAAGCCAAGTATCAATGTATCTTTACCCATTCATGGTGCCCATGTAAGAAAGACAATGATTATACCAAATAAGCATTCACAGTATAGAACTCTTCTGATAAAAATCTTTCAGAGAGGCGGTCGGGCAGTGGCGCAGTGGGTTAAACGCATGTGGTACAAAGCGCAAGGCCCAGCAGAAGGATCCCGGTCGGAGCCCCCGGCTCCCCACCTGCAGGGGAGTCACTTCACAGGCGGTGAAGCAGGTCTGCAGGTGTCTATCTTTCTCTCCCCCTCTGTCTTCCCCTCCTCTCTCCATTTCTCTCTGTCCTATCCTACAATGAACAACATCAACAATGGCAATAATAATAACCACAACAAAGCTACAACAACAAGGGCAACAAAAGGGGGGAAAATGGCCTCCAGGAGCAGTGGATTCATGGTGCAGGCACCGAGCCCAGCAATAACCCTGGAGGGAAAAAAAAAATCTTTCAGAGATTTAGCATTAGTTGGAATTAAATAATAAATAACTCGTTTTTCTGGACACTGGAGGTGTCTCAGAGTCTTACATGCATGAGAGTCTAGGTTCAATCCCCTGCACTGCGTAACATCCATGAAAGACAAAACTAAGAAAGAATATCACAAATGCTGAAGTGAGGCTCTGCTCACTCCCTCTTTTGTTCTATCACAACATACTAAAAGATATATATATGTATATATATATATATATATATATATATATATATATATATCTCCAAAATTTGAAAATTAAAAACTCCTTTTCATGAGTACTTTGTCAATTTTAAAAATATCTCAGCTATAAAAACATAGAGGCATAGTGGTGGTGTACCTGAAAGAGTGCATATATTACCAAATGCAAAAACTCTGACTGCAGCCTCTAGTCCCTACCTGAAAGGGAAAGATTCAGGAGTGGTGACAGTGTGTCTCTTTTCTTTTTCTGTCTTCTTCTTACCTGTACATTACTCTCTGTTTCTATAAATAAAAAAGGGAAGAAAAAAAAACAGTCTCTGGGAGACTGGGAGTGGTCATTTTATATTGCCAGTAACATGCCACAGTTATAACCCTGGTTGCAATATGAGGAAAAAAAAGTTAAATTTTCACCTCTTTAATTTTAATTAATTTTTTTCTAGTCCTCCAATAAATATTTCATATGAAACTATTAATGAAAATGCAACAACTTCTTTTTATATAATGGGTTTGCATCTCCATGTGAGGTAAATTAGCTTACTAAACTAAAAGGGATAGCATAAGGATAGTTAAACATGTCCACTAAGTGTCCTAGATAAAGTTACATTTGCTGAACTCTACAGAAACAATACTGAACAAACAGTGGGGGAGAACATATAATTTAATTAGAAAAATTGAATAGATCAAAGTTTGTCAACAGATATGGATGTCATTATTTATTTATTATTGTTCAATATTTTGTTTTATTTTAATGAGAGAGATACAGAGAGAAAGATGAGAATACTGTTCAGCTCTGGCTTATGGTGGTGCTGGGGATTAAACCAGGGTCCTCAGAGCCTTAGGCATTCAAGTTTTTGTATAACCATTCTGCTATTTATCCAGCTTAGATATTCTATTTTTTAAAGTGGACAAAGTTAAAATTATTATATGCAAATGTACTTCTACATTCCAATTTAGTTTACATTCCATGACATTCTGATGTAAATCATGTTAGACTACCTACAAGGAATCCTTGGATTCCCTCAGAGATATGATGGACCTAGACCTCTAACAGATCTTGCTCTCCACCATCACTGGTCACTTCCATCATCAACATAAGCCCTCTTATGAGCCTCTACACGACCTTGCCCTTACTAGAAAGTAGTAATAGCATGGACTCCCCACTCTCCAAAGAGAGGCTGAATCATCCTTCTCTACCACTCTAGGAAGCCTGTTCCTGAAATGAGTGCAGCCTAGACTGTTCCCAACTGTGATCATGGGCTCAGACTGACAGGGACTCGGAATTAAACAGCCTCTTGTGCTAAATATGAATATATATATATACCCTGAGTTAGACTGATGGGGTAAACAGTTAATGGTATTTATATAGTTTCTTCAAATTCAGTAGCTACTTTCTGCCCTCTTCCAGATTTCTAGCTCTATTCTGACTAGATCTTCCTAGGTAATATTTTGAGTCCACTTGCATGTTAGCTATCAAGCTCAAGAAAAATTTACTAAAGTCATGGGACCCTAAGAACCTTAGCTTCTTTCCATGCTAAGAACTCTATTATTCTCATCTGCTCTGCTCCTACTTTTTTAGTTCCTATTCATTGAACATTTTGTCCTGCTTTATATCTTACTGCCTTTCAGACACCACATTGCCAGTCCTACTAGGATTCCATCCTGACTTCCCTGAGCAGACAACTTCACCAATGTGTCCTGGATTCCCATCTCTCCGAGCTCTGCCCCACTGGGAAAAAATAGAAACAGCCTGGGGTTATGGATCTACTTGCCATGGTCATGTCCAGTGGAGAAACAATTACAGAAGCCAGAACTCCCATCCTCTGCATCCCATAAAGAATTTTGGCCCATACCTCCAGAGGGGCAAATATGTTCGAAGAAGATGACCAGAGAGCTCTGAACTCCAATTCGTACAGGACCCAGAGAAAGAAAAGGAAGGAAATTCAGAAGTAGTAGTTGCTTTAGTTGTGATTTAGAAAGGAAGAGAAGGCAGGATAATAGAAAAATGAACAAAATATAAAAATATAGATAGTTACAGAAATAATAGTCAACATGGGGACAGCCCACTTGGCTGAGCACACATGTTGCTATGTGCAAGGACCCAGGTAGAGACCCCGAACATCACCTGCAGGGGAAAAGCTTTGCAAGTGGTGAAGCAGTGTTGCAGGTGTCTCTCTGCCTCTCTCCCTCTCTATCACCCTTCTCTCTTGATGTCTGGCTGTCTCTATCCAATAAATAAAAAATAATAATAAAAGAATAAAATTAAAAATAAATAATAGTCAACCCATATCTGTGATCTTGGAGAACTACTGCAGTTCCCAGTGAAGGGAATGGGGATGCTGAACTCTGGTGATGGGAATGGTAGAATCATTCCTCTGTTAAATCTTAATTTTGTAATTCAATATTTAATCACTTATAAAATTTTAAAAATAACAGAAGATATACTGCCTAAAGAGAACATATGGTTCACCCCATAAAAATGTAAATATGCGGGAGTCGGGCTGTAGCGCAGCGGGTTAAGTGCAGGTGGCGCAAAGCACAAGGACCGGCATAAGGATCCCGGTTCGAACCCCGGCTCCCCACCTGCAGGGGAGTCGCTTCATAGGCGGTGAAGCAAGTCTGCGGGTGTCTATCTTTCTCTCCTCCTCTCTGTCTTCCCCTCCTCTCTCCATTTCTCTCTGTCCTATCCAACAACGACAACAACAATAATAACTACAACAATAAAACAACAAGGGCAACAAAAGGGAATAAATAAATAAAAGAAAAAAAAAGAAAAAATGTAAATATGCTGTTGTACTGGAGCTTAAGACAAATAATATGATTTTGTTATTTTTTTTACATTCTAGTGTCCTTTCATATTGTAAACCAAATGAAAACTAATTTTCATTCTTAAAAATAAGTGAAATGGGGGCCAGGTGGTAGCACACCAGGTTAAGCATACATAGTGCAAAGCACAAGGAACCAAACAAGGATCCTGGTTCAAGCCCCTTGTTCCCCACCTGCAGGGGGTTTGCTTCACAAGTGGTAAAGCAGGTCTGCAATTGTCTTTCTCTATTCCTCTCTGTCCTCCCATCCTGTTTCAATTTCTTTCTGTCCTATCCAACAACAACAACAGCAACAACAACAACAATGGAAAAAAGATAGCCACCTGGAGCAGTGGATTTGTAGTGTAGGTAAAAAAGCTCCAGCAATAACCCTGGAGACAAAAAAAATAAAAAATAAATAAATAAACAAATGAACTATTATTAGATACTTAGGCTAAGATAATAAAAGCTACTATTTATTAAGATCAATATATAATGTACAGGGCTTCTTCTTCTAACGTTTGCCCTTCTTCCGTAGCCAGTCAACAGCGTCAGGTTGAGCCTGATGTAAAGTTTTGAGACCTCCTTTGAATCTGGAGAGGTGGCAGTCGTTGACTATGTGGGTCATAGTCTGTCTGTAGCCGCAGGGGCAGTTCGGGTTGTCTCTGGCTCCCCAGCGATGGAACATAGCGGCGCACCGGCAAAGCCGGGTTGATGCTTGCAGGGGTCTGTGATGAGGTGTTTGTTCTTTACCTCAGCTGACTGCCAACTCTGTTTCCAAGAGACTGGAACAGAGAAGTTCAGTGTAGGCATAGGGGACCAGATTGGGTGATGAGACGTCAAGCGTTGGACAGGGTGGGCAAAGATATCCATGTATATTGGCAGGTCCAGTCGAACGTAGACGTGGGAAATGAATTTAGATGATGCCGCATCCCGACGAATATCTGGCGGGGCGATGTTGCTAAGAACTGGCAGCCATGGAACCAGGGTGGAACGGATGGTTCCAGAAATGATCCTCATGGAGGAATATAATTTGGAATCGACCAAGTGGACATGGGGCCTACAGAACCATACTGGGGCACAGTATTCTGCAGTGGAATAGCATAATGCCAGAGATGATGATCGTAGTGTGGAAGCGCTCGCGCCCCATGAGGAGCTGGCCAGTCTTGCAATGATGTGATTCCTCGCGCCCACCTTTGCTGCAGTTTTTATGAGATGTTCGTGAAATGACAGAGTGCGATCGAGAGTAACGCCAAGATAGACTGAAGTGCGATCGAGAGTAACGCCAAGATAGACTGGCTGGGCTTCATGCAGTATTCTCATATCGCCAAGCTGCACATTAAGCTCACGCGAGGCCGAGGCATGGTGTAGATGGAAAACAGATAATACCGTTTTTGCAGTGCTAGGTATTAGTCGCCATTTTTTACAGTAATCAGATATCAGAGACATGTCTTTTGTGAGTGTTTCCTCAAGGATGTCGATCTTTGATGCCTGAGTTGCACAGCAGATGTCATCGGCGTAGATGAACCTCCTTGAAGAAGTTTCTGGGATGTCATTGATGTAAATATTAAATAGTGTAGGAGCCAGAACAGAGCCCTGGGGGAGGCCACTTGAGACAAGTCTCCATCTGCTAGACTTGTCACCCAGATGCACTCGGAATCTTCTGTTTTGGAGGAAAAACGATATAGTGTTGGCCACCCATGGAGGCAGGCATCTTGAGATCTTGACTAGGAGACCACGATGCCAGACCATGTTATAGGCTGCTGTGAGATCAACAAAAACAGCACCCATCTTTAAATTCTTCTGGAATCCATTTTCAATGTACAGGGCTAGGTGCTTTTAACACATTATCTCATTTAATAGTCAAATCTATCCTACTAGAGAGAAACTATTGTGATAATTCAAATACATAGATACTGAAATTTAAATATAAATGGAAATATAAGACAACTGAACTTTTCCTGATTGCTATGTGAATCTGTTTTCTGAATAAGGATATGGAATATTTCACAACACCAAATAATCTCCCCAAAGTCTTTGTGTTTTACTTGCCACCTTTGCACTTATCTATATTGGCAAAGAGAACAAGAACAAAAACGTTGCCAAGTCATTTTTTCCTTTTTGAATACTTTTTTTTTGTTTATTTATAAAAAGGAAACACTGTCAAAACCATGGGATAAAAGGGGTACAACTTCACACAGTTCCCAGCACCAGAACTCCGTATCCCACCCCCTCCCTTGATAGCCTTCCCGTTCTTTAAACTTCTGGGAGTATGGACCTATGGTTATTGTGGGATGCAAAAGGTGGAAGGTCTGGCTTCTGTAATTGCTTCCCTGCTAAACATGGGAGTTGAAAGGTCGATCCATAGACTCCCATCCTGTCTCTCTCTTTCCCTAGTGGAGTGGGGTTCTAAGGAATCAGAGCTCCAGGACACATTGGTGGGGTTGTCTGTTCAGGAAAGTCTGGTTGGAATCATGAGAGCATCTGGAACCTGGTGGCTGAAAAAAGAGTTAACATATAAAGCCAAACAAGTTGTAGACTAATCATGAACCTAAAGGCTGGAGTAGTGCAGATGATGAGTTGGGTGGGGGTCTCCATTCTATAGATAGCTAGCAGGCATATATTAATTATATTCCAAAGGGCTTGTGGCTATACTAGTTCTTGCTTTTTCCCTGAGCCTGAAATCTGACATGCAGGTGGATCTTAGTTATTGTCTGCAGAGATAATGTCATGGCTGGAAAAAGGACCATAAAGCTGGAACAGGGAAGAGATTAGCTCCCTAATATGGGGAAGGTGTGTAAATATTGTTGACTATAAACCCCATTGATTTAATCTGATCTGGGGTCCTATTTTACTTCCCTCACTCAATCCCAATGTATCCTTATCTAAGCAAGGACTGCAAAACCTGAATAAGGGCAAGAGACTGGCATACTTTAACAATGACTCTTTAGTCACAATCAGACCACCCTATCAACTGGGGCCCTAGTTGGGGAATCCTGAGATTCCCAAACAGACTGATGGGCCTAGACCTCAAATAAATCCCTCTCTCCTTTGTTACCGGTCACCTGTATCAGGAACAACAAAACAGACCCCTTTGTGGACCCACATGGGACCTTGTCCTCAACTTGGATCAACAATGGTAGAGAATGTTCCATCCTCTGAAGGGAGGCTGGGCAACATACTCTATGCTACACCTGAGGAAGATGGGTCCTGATATTGGGGAAGCTTGGAATGTTCCTACTCTTGACCACAGAATGTGGGGTTGGATCTACAGGGATGCAGAGGTCACATAGGCTCCTAAGCTGAATATAAGCCAAGTCTTTTTATTTATTTATTTTATTTTATTTTTTTTAAAGAAAGGATTAATTAACAAAACCATAGGGTAGGAGGGGTACAACTCCACACAATTCCCACCACCCGATCTCCATATCCCATCCCCTCCCCTGATAGCTTTCCCATTCTCTATCCCTCTGGGAGTATGGACCCAGGGTCATTGTGGGTTGCAAAAGGTAGAAGGTCTGGCTTCTGTAATTGCTTCCCCACTGGACATGGGCGTTGACTGGTCGGTCCATACTCCCAGTCTGCCTCTCTCTTTCCCTAGAAGGGTGTGTCTCTGGGGAAGCTGAACTCCAGGACACATTGGTGGGGTCTTCAATCCAGGGAAGCCTGGCCAGCATCCTGATGGCATCTGGAACCTGGTGACTGAAAAGAGAGTTAACATACGACGCCAAACAAATTGTTGAGCAATCATGGACCCAAAGCAGCCAAGTCATTTTTATTCTGATTCTGAAACAGTTTTAAAGATATAGTTATTTGTACTATACCAGTCGGGGAAATGAATACTAATATCAGTTATGAGTCAGACTTAGACTATGTCCACAGAGTTAACATAAAAATGTTAGATTGTCTGGATCATATGCTAATTGTCCCATCATTTTCTAGGCCTCCCGGAAGTGGTCTAAGTGTCAGAATTTTTTAAATTTAATATTTATAGTATATATATATATATGTGTGTGTGTGTGTGTGTGTGTGTCCAATAACTTAAAGATCTACTGATTTACTTCTCCGGGAAAGCAGTGAGATTTTCTTCAATTTGTACTGCAAATTTTTTTGCAATGTCTGTCAAGCCCCATTTAGTAGTTATGCAAAACAGAGAACTTGATTATTTCAAAATGTTATAAAAGTAAACATCATTTTATAAAGACATCTATTATTTGAGGTAGATAATATATTCAAAATTCAAAAGCCTAACTCAATAATTTGCATAAAATTTAGATTTTTTTTTTATACCTGACTGGGTTGAAATACATGTTTAAGATGTTTAATGAAGAAGTCAGTTGTTATCAGAATGTAGTTTGGAATCAGTGTTTTTGTCTAAAGAGCTGATAGTGACTAAAATAATTCCCTATATTATCCTTGTATCCCAAGATATGTTATAATTTTACCCTCTCTGTAAGTGTGGAGTAAACAATATTATAATACTTAGGTGATATGATGCTGGTAATTTTTATTAGAGAAGTTGACTAAAGGGAAAGTAGTTAACATGCAACTAGGAAAATAGGTCTGCTGGTGGAATAGAGAACCTGTATATTCCTGAGACCCCTGATTCTATCTCTGGTGCCCCCTATGATGGAGTGATGCTCTGACTTCGCTTTCATAGGGTTTTGATAGTAATATACATTAAAAAAATTAAAGTACATAACACAACTACCTTTAACATACTATTTTCCAATGTCATTTAGCCACTCAGTTGCCATCTTGGGTGAAGCTTGAAGGAATCCTATCAAGTGATGTAAGTCAAAGAGAGAAGGACAAATACCAGACTGTTTTACCTGGTTATCAAATCTGGTATTTGTCCTTCTCTTTTTGACTTAGCTCACTTGATAGAATTCTTTCAAACTTCATCCAAGATGAGGCAAAGGAAATGACATCATCATTTCTCTCTGTCTCTGTTCAATAATAAATAAGAATATTAAGAAAAAATAACTAAAGTTTTGAGATATCTATTTAATTAATATCATGTGCTTAAAATTCCCTATATGGGAATGCAATAATAGAAAGGACTATTCTTAGTATAAATTTTGTGTACAAAAATAATTATCTTGAAAATGTGCCTTAGATCCTTAAGCATTAGTCATACATGTTAAGTATGTTCCCAGTCTCCTAAAATAGGAATTAGTGTCTGATTAATGTTGGGTATACAAATAAATCTGTGATTATGAGATATTCTACCCCCACAATTATGGAATACTCTATTGTGCAGACTGGACATTTAAAATTATTCAGATGCACAGTCTTTAAATCCATATTCTATAGTTTTGGAATATAAAATAGATTGCCTCTGGGTTCCTCAGGGTTCGAAAATCAAACAAGCATGAGATAAAAGAAAAAGTGAAGAGGAAAAGTGTTTGGATTCCTTTAATAATTTTAAGCACCATTAGTTATAACGGAGTAAGATTTGGGTAGGGAAGATCGGTCACTTATCACATCAGGAGAGCCTAGATGATGGAGACCACAGCACAATGACTCACCTAGGAGGTAACATGGTGAACACCTACCTCATTTAGTAGCACCTACTGATAAGTGATTTGAAACTTCATGGAAACTATGGTGCTTACCTTCATCTTAGTAAAATATAAGAACTGAGCCAGTCACTGAAAATATAAATTTCCAATCATGGAAATAGGGGTGGCCCTAACAGGCAATCTGACCATTGTGAGATTCACACCACTTCATCTCCTTTTATTATTTTGTTTTTGTTTGTATTTGTTTTACTTTCTGGGCTTCTTAATGTTAGACCACCTGCTTGGGATCCCCCACCTTTTCCCTGTGTAAATTATTCTCCTCATGCCTTTTATGTTTGTGGTTATAAATGTAAGAATACAGAGATGGAATGAAAAGCCTTGTGTAATTCACAACTGTTGGATATACAAAAATGGAAGATATATTTAACTCTCACCTGTACTTCTCACTGCTCACTTGTTGAATTCCTGTTGCTCTCCCTTTAGTAAATAAATCTAGGGTGGGGATAGATAGTATGATGGTTATGCAAAGAGATTCTCATGCCTGAGGCTCCAAAGTCCCAGGTTCAGTCTCCCCACCACCACCACCACCATAAGCCAGAGCTCAGTTAAGTTTTTATATAGGAATTTGGGATAAATATTATTTTTATATATGAGAACATGATTCTTGTTATGCTCCTTTTTATTTTGGCATTGTATTGAAGTAGTGCTTTGTTCATGATTTATATTTAATATATACTAGTATATTATCTTTTCATGTAATTTTCCTCTACATATAATATTATTTATCTTTTACTAATTACTGATTTTTTTATTAATAGAATAATGGTTTATAGTGTATACTACTTTCAATTTTTTTCTAACACTGAATATTATTTGTAATTATCAGAGTAAAAGATATATGACAAGCTTAGTGACAATACCCCAAACAATTCAAAGGGGACTGGGATTTTATTTACCATATCTCAGAGACAAGAGGTTGGGTTTTGGCACAGCTGAGTGCACTCATTACCACATGTGAGTACTTGGTTTGAGTACTGTTCCCCACCTACAGGGCAGAAGCTTGACCAGCAGTGAAGCAAGTCTTCAGATGTCTCTCTTTCTTTCTCCTTCTCTATCTCCTCCTCCTCTCTCAATTTCTTTCTGTCCTATCAAATAAAAAAAATATAAAGAAACACTATATAGGAAAAATGGTCACTATGGGGAGTGATAGATTTGTCATGTGATAATAACAATATCAATAATAATATGTAGTAACAATAAGTCTCAGAGACAGTTATATTATTTTAAATAATATGATCTAGTCACTAAAGCAACTACTTTGCTATTGATATTTTATACTTATTTTATACACTAGGAAACAAAATGGGTATAAGATAATCTAAAGCTAAGCAAGTCATATCCAGTGAATGGACAATGAATCTTAACTGTTCTTCCATGGTGGGAAATTAATTAACTGATTAATTAGTTAACTGGTTAACTAATTTGACTAAATACTGGGCTATTCCCTGCAACACAAATCCACCACTGCACCACTGCCTATTGTCTTTTTTTCTTTCTCTTTGCTATTTGATAGGACAGTGAGAGACAAAGGGAGAGAGAAAAAGAGACACCTGCTATACTGCTTCATGGCTCATGAAGTCTCCCAACCCCTTTGCAGTTAGGAACCCAGAGATTTAACCTCAGTCCTTGAGCATAGTAGCTTTTACATCCAGGCATTTGCACCACTGCTCAGCCCACCATGGTGAATTTCATTCCTTGTACCATACCACTATTTGAAAGAACACTCAATTGCTGTGAGATTAATACCCATCTGATTTCCTTTGTGCCAGTGACATTGTCTAACAAAAAGCCCTAACAGGGGTGCAATTAATGTATTTAACACAGAATTGCAACCAAGGTTATATGTATGAAGAGTGATGTTCTTGATAGCTGATTCCTTATCACAAGATATACACTTACTATTATGCTAGTACAATTTCATCTAAATTTCCATATCTATGGTAGCTTCTGATATTTTTGAAGAGAGTCAGTGACAGTTAATTTTGCTCCTATATATAGGGATAGGAGTGAACTAGAGAAAATAGACTTGAAAATGACAATTAAAAATGTATTTGAAGAAAAAAGGGGGGTATGTCACAGACAACATAGTAGATGTGCTATATTAGGGTGTGAGGAAATATTAAATATTATATAGCATTAGGGAAACCTTTGTTGTTTGAAAGAATAATTAAGTTCTGGTTGGGGGTGGAACTGGGGACTTCTACAGTTGGATATCTACATTAGAAAAAGTCTGAAGTGACTTCTGGAGGCAGGGCTACAGAACAACAGTACGTGTGTTTCTCTCCTCTCCTCTCCTCTCCTCTCCTCTCCTCTCCTCTTCTCTCTTCTCCACTCCTCTCAAGAGTCAACTAGGAATACCAAAGGAGATCACCTGTGACCACAACAAGGTAGGACTAGAATGGCTTCAGGAACCCACAAAATTACCAGTGAGTACAAACACATGTGGCTCATGGACAGAAAGGAGCCTAAGGAGAGAATGAGCAGCTGGTAACAGTCCACCAGGTTACCAGTTGAGGCACCACATCCAGTCTATTTTGGCAACAAAAAGATTGCTTATGGGAGAAGAGGACTCCCCTAAGACTCACCAAATGCAATTGTGAGTCTCCATTGATACTATACTGCCCTCATAGGGTTGAGAAGCAGGGAGGGAGGCCCTGGGCTGACATCTGGGAACAAAAAACTGACCAGGAAACTCAGGAGAAGATCTAAATCTCAGTAGCCTAGCAGTGGGGCTGTATAGTGAAAGCCTTTACATATTGTTCTCCTGATGAGAACATGGTAAATAATTGCCTCAGAACCTACAGAATATAAACAGTACATGCTTAGAAATTCACAGGGCCCCAGCAGTGCTGCCTGGCTTGACAGAGAAGATGAATTGAGCCCAGAGATTTAGATCCTTGGGGTGTGAGAGTCTCTTTGCATAACCACTCTGCTATGACTCCCATGTCCTACTTTATCTCTTAGTCAGGAGTCATTGATTAAGCTAAGAAGCCTACTTATAATTTGAAAGACCACAGTCTCCCATAGTTTACAGGGAAGAAAAAGAACATAAGAGATTTCAACAGCCACTGTGCTCCAACTAAGGGATTGAAATAATACTGAAAAAAAACTATTAATTTCCACAACTGTGAACTCTTTAAGTACCTTACTTAAACACAAGTCAATCCAGGCAAGAGTGATCAGTAATTTGAAAAGTACTGAGAGAGGGACCTCATAACATACTATATAAAATGGTTAAACCAACAAGAGGAAATATTGGTGAAATGAACCAGGATAAGAGTCCAGCGAAAAGCCCCCAAACAGTTGAAGCACAAAATATTGATGTCGAGATCCAAACACTAGTTAAGGAAATAATCACATGAGTGAGTAAAGACTTTGAAAGAATTGTAATCAGAAATGCAGAAACAATAAATGAGACTCTGGAAGAAAATACTAATTATCTCAAGGTTATTAGAGAGCTGAAGCTGAAACAGCTGATCTAAGAACACAACTAGCTGAACAAGCTAAAACAATATTAGAACAGGGTAATAAAATATAAGAACTCCAAAACAGTAGAGGGGAGAGAAAATAGAATGAATAAGGTTGAACACAGAATTAGCAAGATCGAGAATGAATTAGAGACAGCTAAAAAAGAAGTAAGATGTCTCAAAAAGAGATTAAAAGATACTGGAAACAACAACAGAAACATATGGAATTATTTCCAAAGAAGTAATATATGCATTATTGGCTTACCAGAGGAAGAGAAGGAGGAGAAGAAAGCAATCTACAGGACATAATAACTGAGATCTTTTCTAGTATAGACATAAAGGTTCAAGAATCCCAGAGAGTCCCAAACAGAATTAACCCAGACTTAATGACACCAAGACACATCATATTTAGAATGGAAAGGAATAAGGATAACAAAGGATCCTGAATGCTGCAAGAGAAAAACAAAACATCACTTACAGAGGAAAACCCATAAGATTAGCAGCAGACTTCTCTCCACAAACACTACAGGCCGGAAGAGAATTGCAAGATATTTATTGAGTGCTCAATGAGAAAGGCTTTCAACCAATACTATTGTATCCTGTTAGACTGTCATTCAGATTAGGTGGAGGCATAAAAACTTTCTCAGACAGGCAATAGTTGAAGGAATAAACTATCAAAAACCCTGCCCTGAAAGGAGTTCTTAAAGATCTCCTATACACAGTCAGAGCACCATAAATATGTCATATATCAGAACATTCTAAAACTTTACAATAATGGCATTAAAATATATTCAATATATGATATCAATAAATGTCACTGGCCTGAATTCACCTATTAAAAGGCACAGAGTAGGAAGATGGATCAGAAAACACAATACAGCAATATGCTGTCTACAGGAAACCCACCTAACACAACAAGACAAACACAGACTCAAAGTGAAAGGAAGGAAAACTATCATAAAAGTCAGTGGATCACAAAAAAGGTCAGCCACAGCTATTCTCATAACTGACACAATAGACTTTAAAACAAATAAAATTTAAAAATATAAGGATGGACACTACTTAATGCTCAGTGGATCTGTCAATCAAGAGGACTTAACAATTATTAACATCTATGCACACAATGAGAAGCCATCTAGATACATCAAACATCTACTGAAAGAGCTACCACAATACATTAACATCAACACACTAATAGTAGGGGACTTCAACACCCTGCTCTCTCAACTTGATAGATCTTGCAGGCAGGGAATCAATAAACAAATTAGGGAGTTAAATGAGGAGATAGATAAACTAGAACTACTGGATATTTTCAGAATATTTCACCACAAGAAATGGGAATACACATTCTACTCAAGTGCACATGGGACATTCTCAAGGATAGACCATATTTTAGTCCACAAAGACAGCACCAGCAAATTCAAGAGCACTGAAATCATCTCAAGCATCTTCTCAGACCACAGTGGAATTAAGCTAACACATAACAATAAACAAAAGATTAGTAACAGTCCTAAATGTGGAAACTCAACAGTACATTACTTAAGAACTACTGGATCAAAAAGGAAATAAAGGAAGATCAAAATGTTCAATGAAATGAAGACACAAGCTATCAAAATATTTGGGACACAGCTAAGGCAGTACTGAGAGGGAAGTTCGTAGCCATATTGCCTGGTCCCCCTAAATTTATTTATTTTTATGAGAGTGTAAGACAAAGAGAGCAGAGCACAACCTACCTGGTATATGGTGTGTGGAATGAACCCTGCACCACAGGTATGCAAGTCTCATGTGCCATATATTCAGCCACCCTTCAGTCTAGTCTTTTAAAAAAATTTTTAATGTCATTCTGAGTACTGGAAATATCTAATTGTGTGTGTGTGGGAGATCTATAGGGACAAGGGAGTACTGTATAGTCACCATCATCAAAATCAAAATAATATAAACGTACAATGACATATTTAGCAAGTATTTACTAAACATTATCTAAAGTTTCAAAACACCCTAAAATGTTGGTAATATCTTATCGTTAATAACTAGGATGAATAAACTAAGAGCCAGAGTGGCTTGCTCAGATATAAAAAGATAGAAAAGTTGTAGGAACAGGTTCTTATATTAGTCTGATTCTAGATGACAACCAACTTTCAGAAACATTCACTTTGGGTCTCAAATTGAAAAATAAAACAAGGACGAGTCAGAAACAACAGACATCTTTCAAATGTTGTTTTAGGAAATTTCTTACCTGAAAATTATCTTTCTGACTACAAATTACTGGGAAAATTTACATTACACAATCTCTGGTTGTCAATGGGTCATATGGGAGGTCTATTTCTAACCTTGTGAGAGTTCTCCAGATTGCTCTCCATAGAGGTTGGGCCAATTTAAATTCCCACCAGTAGTTCAGGAAGGTTCCTTTGTCCCCACAACCTCTCCAGCATTTATTTATGCTGTCAGTTTTGATGTTTTCCATTCTCACAGGGGTGAGGTGGTATTTCAATGTTGGCTTTATTTGCATTTCTCTGACAATCAGTGACCTGGAGCAATTTTTCATGTTTGTTAGCATTTTGGATATCTTCTATAGTGAATCTTCTGTTCATATCTTCTGCCCATTTTTGGATGGGATCATTTGCTTATTGTTGCTAAGTTACTAACTGAAATAGTTTCTACTTAGACCTAGATATCCTCCTCTCCTACTTCCTATTCCACATCTCTCAATCATTCCAAAGCTTACCTAGTCATACAAAGTAAGGACCACAAAAGCTGAATAATGGCAAGAGACTGGCATACTTTAATGATGAATCTTTATTCACTATCAAGTCATCCCATCACCATGGGCCCTGGTCAGGAAACACTGGGATTCCCCACACAGACCTGAAGGGCTTAGTCCTCTAACAGATCCCTCTCACCTTTGTCACTGGTTATCTCCATCAGGAACAACATAAAGGATCCCTTTCTGGGATCCTATAGGACCTTACTCTCAATTATGGATAAACAAGAGTATGGAATGTACTATTCTTGGAAGGGAGGTTGGATAACATACTCTATCTATTACCAGAGGATGTTGGGTCCTGAAATTAGTGCAGCTTGGAATGTTAGCTGTGACCACAGAATGTCAGATTAAATTTACAGGAATGCAAATGTTACATAGGCTCCTGTGCTGACTATGGACCTTCGATCAACTCTATGGGGTTTAGGGCATATGTTCACATGCATCCATAAATTAGGGCACAATATATGCCTGAAAGCAATAGTGCACAATAGTCTGCAGCGAGTCAGTATATGCAGAAAGCAAGTAGAAAGACCTAAAAAGACACCATAAAGTTCCTAATGAAATAGTGTCTACTTAGACATAGACACCCTCTTAAGCTACTTCCTATTACACTTCTATCAGTCACTCCAAAGCTAACCTTATCAAAGTAAAGACTGCAAAAGCTTAATATGGACAAGAGACTGGCATGCTTTAATGATGACTCTTTAGTCATTATCAGGCCACCCATCAGTTGGGGCCCTTGTTGGGGTATCCTAAGAGTCCCACACAGATATGATGGGCCTAGACCTTGAATAAATCCCTCTCTCCATTATTACCAGTCATTTCTATCAGGAACAACACAACAGACCCCTTTGTGGGCCCCCATAAGACCTTGATCTCAATGTGGATCAACTATGGTAGTGAATGTCCCATCCTCTGAAGGGAGACTGGACAACATAATCTATGTTCCAGCTGAGGAAGATGGGTCCTGAAATTGTGGCAGCTTGGAATATTCCTACTCATGAGCACAGAAGGTGACCTCAGATCTACAGGGATGCAGAGGTCACATAGGTTCCTAAGCTGAATATGGGCCCTAGATCAGATCAAATCAGTGGGGATTACAGTCAACAATATTTGCACATCTTTCCCATATTTGGGAGCTACTCTCTCCCCTGATCCAGCTTGCTGGTCCTTTTTCTACCCATGATAGCATCTCCTCAGACAATAACTTTGATCCACCTGTATATCATATGTCAGGCTCAGAAAAAAAAATCAAAAAATAAATCTATGGGGCTTACAGTTAATAATATTTATATACTTTCCCCATATTTGGGAGTGACTCTCTTCCCTGATCCACCTTTCTAGTCTTTTTTTCAAACTATAACACCATCTCCCCAGACAATAATTTAGGTCACCTGCATGTTAGATGTCAAGCTCAAACAAAAACTAGTAAGGTCATGGGCCCCTTGGAATATACACAAAATAGACCTACTAGATTTTTTCCAAAACAGAGACTCCAAATCTTCATTTCAATATTCTTGTCTTTAGGTTCATGATTAGTCAACAATTTGTTCAGCCTTATATCTTAACTATTTTTCAGTCACTAGTTTCCAGAGGCTATGATGATGCCAACCTGATTTTCCTGGGCAGATGACCCTACCCAGGTGTCCTAGAGCCCCACATCCCCAGATCCCTACCCCACTAGGTAAAGAAAGAGACAAGCTGGGAGTTTGGATCGACCTGTCAATGCCCATGTTCAATGGGGGAGAAATTACAGAAACCAGACCTCCCACCTTCTGCACCCCATAATGATCCTGGGTCCACATTCCCAGAGGGGCAAAGAATAGGAGAGCTTTCAAGGGAGGGGCTTGGATGTGGAGTTATGGTGGTGGGAATTATATGAAATTGTATCCCTCTAAACCTATGGTATTGTCAAAACTTCCATTTTATAAATAAATTAATTAATTAAAAGAAAGAACAGACCAATCATAGTTGTTTTGATTTTGCCCTTTGTGGTGTGGATTTAAAAGCCGGTAACAACTTGATATTTTTGAGCTACAGGCACACTAAGTAAAATTTTCATTAGACTTTTTGTAATTTACAAACACTTTCTCACCAGTTGTCAAATTCAATAAAGGTCTAACTTGTTTTCCAAATGAAGCATAAAGTGACAGAGATGATAAGAAAATAATAGTTGAGAATAGTATTTTAGATAGTATTTGAATGAATCATTACATGTACTTTCCACAGTAACAAAAATGAGACTGTTAAGGTTTACAGGTTTATTGTAAAAAAAAAAAAAAAAGATGGTTGTGCTAATCATTAGTGAAATATTTTCATTAAGTTAATGCCCATTCTTCTTTGAACCTACTTCACACTAACTCATGTGATCTCACTCATGGGCAGAATTGAGAATCAAGATCAGAAAAGGGAAACACAAAATAAAACTTGGACTGATGGTGTATTGCACCAAAAAAAAGAACTCTCAGTTTGTGTGCTGGGGGATGAGGGATGGAGGGGATAGTTTTCATTCTTGACCTAGTGTAGGATAGTAGACATAATCTGGGAGTGGAAGTATTCTGCAAACATCTTTTTTGGTGAGAAAGGAAATTGTACCCATGTTCCAGCAGCTATAATGTGAAGCATTAAGCTCCCAATAAAAATTAAGAGAAAATAACTTGAATTGTAAAGAAGGTTGCTTATATATATTTTTTAAAAATTTCCATGAGTATTTACATATTCAACCTCCCTTACAAAGTCTACCATAGTTATTTTAACATAGACATTACATTTATTGATTTAAACATTTTGATATTTATGATAATAAATCTCCAGTTTTTAAAATGTTTTCTTAAGCATTTTAATTTTTAATGTTACATTAGGATGATTTTTTAATTTTTTATTTATAAAAAGGAAACTGACAAAACCATAGGATAAGAGGGGTACAGCTTCTCACAGTTCCCACCACCAGACCTCCATATACCAACCTCTCCCCTGATAGCTTTCCTACTCTTTAACCCTCTGGGAGTATGGACCCAAGGTCATTGTGGAATGCAGAAGGTTGAAGGTCTGGCTTCTGTAATGTAAAAGTGTTCTGTAATGCTGAACATGGGCATTGACAGGTCGATCCATACTGCAGGTCTGCCTCTCTCTTTCCCTAGTGGGGAAGGGCTCTGGGGAAGCAGAACTTCAAGGCACATTTGTGGGGTTGTCTGTCCAGGGAAGTCTGGTTGGCATATGCCAGGATAGCCTGAGGGTGCTTCTTCCAGAGCAAGTGCTCTCTGGGTTGGAGAGAACTCAACTGGAGCCAACCTAGGCTGTTGCATGGGAGAGGGATCAAAAACTCCAGCCTGAGCTAGTGTCGCAGGAGATACACTCTGAAACTCTCGGAGCTGGAAAGCAATCCCAAGTGTGTTAAAACAGAAGAGCAGCTGTATATATACTCTCCGAGTAGGGTGGAAACAAGATGTGATATAGAAAGGGTGGATCAAAAAGAGATTGATGGAAATCAGTTTGTGACAAGGAGAGGGGGTGGAGCAAAAAGATATCATAAACCAGTGGGGATTAAACCAATGCCCTGGAGGCAGGGTAGTGCTTAGTTAACAGTGGTTATGTAAATAGACCACTGTTAGCATCTTTAAGTGGAATCAAACCAATGCCCTGCAGCCATGGTGGTGCTTAGTAAAGCAGGATTAGAGACAGAGGCTTTAAGTGGTGTGTGTGTGTGTGGGGGGGGCTGGCACACTACCCAACAGCCATTATGCTAGCATCTGGAAACTGGTGGCTGAAAAGAGAGTTAATATACAAAGTCAAACAAATTGTTGGACAATTATGGACCTAAAGGCTGGAATAGTGCAGGTGAAGTGTTGGGGGGTCCTCCATTTTGTAGATAACTAGTAGGCATATTTTAATTATATTTCAAAGGACCTGTAGCTATACTAGTGTTTTTTGTTTGTTTGTTTTTGCCTGAGACTGAAATATGATATGCAGGTGAATCCTAATTATTGTCTGGGGAGATGATGTCATGGCTGGGAAAAGGACCAAAAAGCTGGATCATGGAAGAGAGTAACTCCCTAATATGGGAAAGGGGTATAAATATTACTGTAAACCCATCAATTTGATGTGATCTGGGGCCCATAATTAGCTTAGGAGCCTGTGTAACCTCTACATCCCTCTAGATCTGAGCTCATATTCTGCGGTCATGAGTAGGAACATTCCATGCTGCCCCAGTATCAACCCATCTTCCTCAGGTGTATCATAGAGTATGTTGTCCATCCTTCCTTTGGAGGATAGAATATTCTCTACCATTGTTTATCCAGGTTGAGGGCAAGGTCCTATGGGGGCCCACAAAGGGGTCTATTGTGTTGTTCTTTATAGAGATGACCTGAAACAATGGAGAGAGGGATTTATTTGAGGTCTAGGCCCATCAAGTCTGTTTGGGAGACTCAGGAATCCCCGATTAGGGCTCCAGCTGGTGGAATGGCCTGATAGTCACTAAACAGTCATCGTTAAAGTATGACTATCTCTTGCCCTTATTCAGCTTTTGCTGTCCTTTCTTTGCTAATGTTAGCTTTGGAGTGAGTGAAAGAACTGTAATAGGAAGTAGGTGAGAAGAGTATCTAAGTCTAAGTAGACACTATTTCATTAGGAACTTAATAAGGACTCACTACAGACTATTGTGTATTTTTGCTTTCAGTTATATATTTTGTCCTAATTTATGGATACATGTGAATGAATGCTCTATCTTATGGACCCTGGTCAATATCTAGGTTTTGAGACTTTGTTAGGAAGTGAACCTCATGGAATGGAATTTGAGAATACCATGAAAGGAAAGGTCTCACCTAAGTAGTGAGGGTAAAGGGTTGACATTCCATGCCTGAAGTCTCTGGACACAGTATGAAGTGAAGCATGCTGAGGTGGTACTCCTTGCATTGATTAGGTTGGAATAGGCAGATGCAATATTATTTGGTATGACTTGAGAGAAGCATGCAGGAAAGAGAGCCCCATGTCAGAGGTTCCAGGACTGGGGGAAATATAGGCTCTATAGAGGAAGAGGGAGGTTCCTGCTCTCTAAGGGTTAAGAAGACAATAGAGTTATTGCTATAATCACATTGTTTGGCAATTGGTTAACTTTGAATAATCCCTTTGTTAGGATTTGCTGTATCATACACACCACCACCATATTTTATATCCTTTGACATTATTTGTATATAACTATGCCACCTGTTGCTTCTGTTCTTCCTGGACTAAGCTTTTAAGAGAGGCAACATATCAAAGACTCAGCCTATGCATTAAAAAGACTTGGTCTATGCTTTTTACGTTTGAAACATTCAATCAGTTTTTCCCCCTCATATTAGTTAAATAGTGATTTATATTATTACAAATTAATAGGACTGTACATAAACACCATTCCCACCAGCAAAAGACTGTGTCCCATCTCATCCCCCCACCCCAGACACTGTTTAAGATAGGTTGATACTGAAATCACAGAACTGAGGTTTCTTCTAATGCTACAATTCTCCCAGGTGGTTTATTGGGGGTTTAGATCTGGTTGTGGACATGACAAAGAAATGCCACACCAGGTGAACTATCCTCATCTCTCAGGATGCATAGATCAGAGGCTTCATATTTCAGAAAGCATATTAAGTATATTTATGCATCTTCAGTATTTTATCAAAGTGATTCCAAATTGGCTACATCAATTCAATTGAGTCAACAAATCCATAGATATTTATTTCATTGTACTTGAGCAGGTATTATAATTTTTTAATTACCATTTCCAAATAAATTGTATTTTATTTCATTCACATCAATTATGATTGGCAAAACTTAAAAATTATACATTTTTTGATCTGAGGAGTTCTGACATCTTTTTCTTTTTAACTTTATGTATATTTTTGGTGTCAGTTCAGTTATTCTTTGTCAATCTCCTGAAAAGAATTAGATTACCTTCACAGTAAAGAAAATATTATTTTTCATTGTAATAAAACAACTTCATACTGAAAAAGGTACAAAATTATAGTGTTTAAAATATCATAATTTGTTTCATAAATAGTTATTTAAAATGAGAACAGGATTATTTAACATCAAAATAAATGACCATTTTCAAGAAGAATAACATGCTAATAAATGTTAGGGCTATATTCTTGTTCTTTTATATTCTTGCATGTAATAAATATTAAAAATTTTGTAGGATCTTTGGGAAGTGGGAAGGTAGGGACACAGAAATTTTTGGCAGGTGCAGTGTTGAACTATACCATGAAATCTTACAGTCACCAATATCTTATTATTCTTACTAGTATCAAAAATCTAAGACCATTCATTGAGCCACTAATATGGATACTGATTAGTTATATCCTGCCATAAAAATCCTAGTGCCTGTTCTGTGGAAGAACGTTTCCATACTAAAAGTATTCTCTGTACAGCTATTAACTTACATATAAAATAGCAGCTTGTGGAGACAAGGGGGTAAAGAACTGTGTGTTTGTGGACATTGTGCATAGACAAATAAAAGACATAATTAAAAATCCCCTTTAGAAATGAAATATTAAAATAAAAGCCAACACAAATGATATTAGTTCTTAAATAAGTACATATAATTTCAATTAATTGAAAATGATTTAAAGGCCCACTTCTCAAACAGACAGGGATGAAGCTTCCCTGGTGGTATAACACTTTCATGCTGTGTACTGGGGGCTTAAATTTGAGTTGCAAAAATGGCAAAGCAGATGATATTTATTATTAAATGAACACATAATACTTTGTAATTAATTCAAAATGAATTAAAGATCTACTTCTTGTACCTCAAGACTTCAGAAAAGAATGAAGGAGAATGTGATTATTATGGAGAAACACCTAGAGAAAATAACAAAGCTCAGAACAAAAGGTGTGAGAACTGATATGAATGACTATTTAAATACATGAATACCTCTACAGAAGAGCGCTCCCAGATTTATTTAGTATATTCCAGGATGTTTACTCAGAATTTTTATGCATCTATTGCTTGTTTATTTGCATCTTTAGTAGCTCTTAAAGAGCACAGACACTGTAAGAGTCAAATTAAAGGAAGTACAAATATTCTTCTGAAATTTTGTCAACACAAAACTAAGAAATGTGTCTTTAAATAGCTTAAGAAAGCACTAATCCTTAAGAGTCTTTAAGGTGCTGACTGTTCTAAATTGTGATAACCTGTTAACATGTAATTCTCTCCCATTGTACATGAACTCCTGGAGGGAAGGATCTAAGACTTAATCTAATTCACCTGTATTTTCCTACAGGTGCCTCTTCAAAGAGTTGTGTAAATGGTAGGAAAAAATCAATTGTAGGTCATGAAGAGGATAAATAAACTATGCATCAAAGACAATCCTCTTTAGTTTTCTTTTATGAACTGTTTATTAAAACATTATTATTCTATTATTCTTTTCCTACTGTTTTACAATAATAAAGCCATATGCAATTTTTACTTATTAGAACTTAGTGGCACTTAGACATCTGCCATAGAGAGAGAAGAATCTGTACTCTGGGTCCCAAGAAGTTGTGCATTAGGAAAAGTATTGGAATCTCAGTCATAAAATCTCAAGTTTTTCCAGGCTAGCTTGGGGGTGCCTCTTCCTGGGAGTGTACTCTCTGGGTTGGAGAGAATGCGACTGAGCCAGCCTGGGCTGCTATTCACTCAGTGATGCAAGGGAGATGACTCATGAACAGAACTCGTGGTGGCAAGGCAATTTGATTCTTTATTGATCAGAAGGCCAAGGCTTTTAAAGGGCAGACCTGGAAGTGGCAAGTTGGAAATGGAAATGTCTTGACATGGTTTGGAAAGGGAGGGAGAAAGGCAAAATGGACTGGGAAAAGTATGAACTTCCTTAGCAACTGTTGTGAGTGTTTTAACTGGAAAGATTAATAATACCCTGCAGGCAGGGAGGGTCTTGAGGGTAGAAAGAAGATAGAACAAAGGAATGGAATGGGTGGGTTTCTTTCAGGCAAAATAATGATTATGTAGATAGGCCATAGTTTCAGGTATGCAGTGTGGAGCAGGGGGGAGCTGGTTTAATGTTTTAAGAAATGCCAGGCTCCTGGAGAAAAATGCAGGGTGCTTTGTGAGGCAGGGAGTCTGATAAGCCAGGCAAATCTTAGGGAGTTGTGTCCCTCCTTGCTCAACCTCTCAGTAGAGAGAGACTGACAGGATGGATGTCCCCTGAAGTTACGCCCTGCCAAGCTTAACCACATCCTCACAATTTCTGGACAAATTTTAATCTCCAACATCTCATGTGCCAGAGTGATGCCCTGATTCTCCTCTCACTTTCAAATTAATTAATTGATGGAAATTATACTCACGGAAAAACAAGTATCTAGTAAATTATATATTACCTGACAAAATGATTTATTTTAAATGCATATCAGAGGTTAGGGAGATAACATAATATATTGATGGACTTTAATGCCTTAGAAGAGGAGTGCTTTACTTCAAAGCAAGGGACTCTGGCGAAGAGGCTGGGAAGGACTGGTGAAAGAGAATTGTGATGTCTGAGAGTATATTGAAATTATATCCATAGAGCAATGCACTGTAAAGCATTAGTCTCTTCAAAAAAATTAAGCAGGGAGTTGGGCTGTAGCGCAGTGGGTTAAGCGCAGGTGGCGCTAAGCTCAAGGACCGGCGTCAGGATCCCGGTTCGAGCCCCCGGCTCCCCACCTGCAGGCAGGTCCCTTCACAGGCGGTGAAGCAGGTCTGCAGGTGTCTGTCTTTCTCTCCCCCTCTCTGTCTTCCCCTCCTCTCTCCATTTCTCTCTGTCCTATCCAACAACAACGACATCAATAATAACTACAACAATAAAAAAAACAACAAGGGCAACAAAAGGGAATTAAAAAAAAAATTAAGCAGAATTTTTAAGGTTGTAAAAATAAATCAGCCTGTTCAGTTACCTAAATGTATGCCTAAGGTTATGGAGGTGCCAAATTCATACCCCAGATCCACCTTATATCAAAGCTGAGCAGTGCATGCTGATCTTTTCTTGGATGTTGTGCCCCCTACCTTTTTTTTCAATCACAGGTTATTTGTTTTTCCCTGAACTTGACCCAAACATAAGGACCTATTTGCCTTGCTGTTTCACTACATATATATATATATATATATATATATATATATATATATATATTCAAAGGACTTGTATTTGCTCATTTATATTTAGGCCTTGTCTGTAATATTCCCTGGGTTCTAGAAAATAATGTCCCTCAACAGATTACTAGTTAAAGAATTTGTAGAATATATACTTTATGGAATACTACACTTGGTACTAAAAAAATTTTTAAAAAGTTGATGTTGTGTCCTTTGAGACAATATAGACAGAATTGGAGATTATTATGCTTAGTGTAATGAATAAGGAGGTGAAAGAAAACTTTCAATCATATGTTGATATAGAGAACTGGAATGACCCTGAAAAAAAATAAAAAGAAAAGAAACAGTCTTTAAGACCTTGTAAGAACTATGGTGGTTACCATTTGAAGATGAAGACACGGAAGTATGGTAGTGGGTGTGGTATGGAACTATATAACCTTGCAACCTACTATTAGTCACAAAAGAAAATAAGTTAATCAATTTAAAAAAAAGACAAAGACTGAGAAACTATTAGATTGCCTGAGACTTATGTGATTCCAAATCACTAGAAAAAACAGTTCGCTTGCATAGTGTGCTAGGAAGAAAACCAGCATAATGTTTAAGTTAGCTAATGTGCACCTACAATTTAATGCCTCAAGGTAGAGTTCCTTTAATATTTAGTCCATTGTGCTTTGTGTAATATTTGTTTTTAATGTTAGAAAACATACATTGACATTTGGATGATGAATTGTAGGAGATGCAGCTGGTAGCTAGAAAAATTACTGCTCTTTCTCATCACTATATGATGTAATGAAGAAAACATCAAATACTGTTATACAGATAATTTCTAATAAAAGTCAAAGTCTCATTATTATTTGAACTATAATTTCCAAACTTAAAAATATAGGAGCAAACTTTTGAGGTACTTAAATATTTAATACTTATGCTAATTAAACTCTTCAGATACATAAAACTATCAATACTTGGTAGCTTAAATATAGTGAGAAAAAGGTTCCAGCTGTAAACATACAACTTGATTTTATTCATATAAACTAAATTTGTAAAATGGTACAGGTACAATTTTGGCAAAGGAAAATTATAGTTACAGAAAGTAAATCAACAGCTATCTGGTGATAATAGTAAATAGTACCTTTTATTTAAAACTTAAATCAATATTTGGTAATATATTTCACCAGGTTGTCCTATTTGGCTCATCGTTTTATATGTTATTTTAAAAGGGCTAGACAGTGGTATACCTGGTTGTGTCCCCACTTACAGTGCACAAGAACAGCATGAGTGATGAAACAATGATGCAGGTGTCTCTTTCCTCTCTTCCTATTTATCCCTCCCTTCCCTCTCAGCTTCTTTGTCTCATCAAATAAACAAATAAAATTTATAGTTTATAAACTTGTAAAGTTTATAACATTTGTTCTTAAATATAAGGAAATTATATTGACATCGCACGAAGTAATAGTTGTATTTGTAGGATTACAGGATTGAGTAGTCCAGAAACTTGATTTAGTGTAGGTGCTATACATTTCCTTTAATTTCTTTAATAACTACATCTAGTTTTCTGTGTAGAGGTTTTAAAAATGTTTCTTCATATTAATTCAAAATTTTTAAAAGGTATGGAGAAATTGGAACTCTTATACCCTGTTGTAATGTAATTGATTCAATCTCTTCAGAAAACACTCCAGAGATGACTCAAAAAAGTAAAAAAAGAATTAGCAGCTGGTTCATTGTTAAAGCTCATGACGTGCATGCTTAAGGTCCTTTATTCATTCCTTGCCACTGTGTATACCTGACTCCTGCTCTGTTTTTCCTCTCTTACTAAATGAAAACATAAATAATAAAAATAATTAAATTATATAGAAAGGATATCTTAGAAAAAATTAAAACTAGAACTTTCATTTTATCCAGCAATTCTATACTTAGATAACTATCTGTGGAACATAAAAATACTACTCTGAACTTGGACTGGATTTGGTGTATTGCACCAAAGTAAAGGCCTCTGAGGGTTGGGTGTGTTCATGTCCTGTAGCGGGATGGTGCGGGAGGACCTAGGTGGAGGGTTAGAGTGTAGTGTAGAGGGTTAGAGCTACTGTACTTAATGTCAACTACAAACTATTAATTTTCCAATTAAAAAATATAAAATGCTGCTCTGAAGAAATACATGTGCTTCTATGTTAATCACACTGCTATTTATAACATCCAATATATGGAATAAGCCCAAGTGCCCAATGCATAAAAAGTACATTAAAAAGACGTAAATAGTTTACTTTATGGATTACAACTGAGTCATAAGAAAGGATGAGATCTTGTCTTTTACTTCAATAAAGTTAGAGCTGGAGGGGTCATACTAAGCAAATAAGACAGAAGGAGAAAATTAAAAAAATGAAATGATATGACTCATATAGGCCATTAAAAAAGGAACAGAGTCAAAGTTAGAGAAGCTCTGAGACTGATGCAGAACTGAGTTTAGTCAAGCTGGAGAGAGGAGGCCCTTCAATGGGCAAATGGGAGGAAGACTGAAACTTGGTGGTGAGTGTGGTATAGCAACACATAATTTGAAGAGAAAGAAATGTGCATACCCAAAAAAGATCCAGTGTAATAAAGAACATTATCAGAGGAGAAGAAATTACAACTATGAATCATTATTATACCTTTTTTCTTCAAATTCAATTGGGGATTAGACTTACTTTGTAATTCTCATTCAGTACTTAGATAAATATTAAAAATTGATCATCCTTTATCTAATATATGTATGTATAATTGTCTCTATATATTTATAATTAAACTTGAACAGACTTTTCCTGCTAGTACAGGTAACAATTACCTTATATATCATTAATTACAGAAATGCATTTGCCAGAACAATGGTTTCTTGAAGATTCCCCACAGTAACACAATACTCTAAGTGGCAATTATGACTTCAGTGATTTAGGGGAATGTATTGCTTTTACAATACACTTTACAATAGTGGCTATAGCCTAAAAATATCACAAGTACAGATATTCTATGTAGTTTTGTATCATTTAAGTGAAATCACATATGAAAGAGAGATTTCATACACTGTTTTTCTTATGGGAAAATATATAGTAAAATATAAAATGATATGAAAAAAGGTACATATTTATAACAACACCTGTAGATGGTAAATGATTTAAAGAAATGTAATTTAGAAAAAAATATAATTTTGTATTAACATGAAATATCTGACTCTTTGATTATGAATAAGAGTAAAGCCCTAACATTCATTTGGTTGGCACATGCATTTGTCATATTTTTCACATTTCATTATTTTATTATATAATTGAAAATAAATGACCAAATATTATTATTACCTTAGATTGAAAAAAGACACTTCAAAAGCTGTTCAAAAAAAGTAATAAACTTATTCAAGGTTTAATCACTTTTTCCAATAGGACTTTGTGGCTCACTATTCTAACACTTTTGGAGGACTCTGTTATTGTTACTACTACTGCTACTGCTACTACTACTATTTTGCCACCAGGGTCATTGCTGGGGCTCAGTGCTAGCACTAAGAATCCAACTCTCCCAGGACTCATTTTTTCATTTTATTTTCTACTTTACTGGATAAACAGAGATAAATTGAGAGGAGAGAGAAGGAGAGAGAAAAATGTATATCTGTAGACCTGTTTCACTAATTTTGAAGTGTCCATCCCTCCTGCAGGTGGAGATTGGGGGCTTAAATCTGGGTCCTTGCAAGGCAATATGTGAATTTAACTGGGTATACCAGCCCTCTATTATATTTTTGTAAATAGAATTAAAATATGAGAGAGGAAGTGAGATGTCAGGCTGGAGCTTACGTGAGTGAATTCCAGCAAGGAAGGCAAACAACCGGTTCTCCCTCGCTCCTTCAAGAGATGATGCGAAACAGACAAGAGCCACCGGGGAGAATTGGGACACTCCCATCTAATGACAGATGGACATGGGTTTAAATAGGAATTCAGACAAATAACATATTTCAAACATGTAAGAAATTACAGGTTTCTTAAAATTCAGCTTGCCCCTATGGTAGGGGACTGGTATGACAGGAATTGATGAGATACATAAAGGTCAGGACAATTATTCTCCATGATGCAAGCAACTTAATTATCCAAAGTTATTTGAGAGAAACATAGGGGTTAAACCAGCAGAGTGAGATTGAGAGAAGATAAACAGAGAATGTTAGTTGCCAGTCTAGCTTCACGGGAAGGAGAGAGATGACTAGGGACTCATGGCTGAGTGGGACGCAATTCAATCTTTATTGATGAGCGGGGATGCAGTTCAACAACCTAATCTCTATTCATTAGAAAATACTGTCCTTTATATCTCCTGAGGCAGAAGTGTCAGGAAGAGGAAGTATGTAGGATAGGGAGTGGGGAGAAGGAAAAAACACTCGAACCAGTGCGGATTAAACTAATGAAAACAATGATTATATAAATAGACCACAGCATTAAGCAATACAAACTAACCTAATGTGATGATAAAAACAGAAGGTCTTATAAGCAGAATTTAGAACCAAACCAACAGGTAGTTATCAAAGCTATAAAGAAATGAAGTTTGGAGTTTCACTGACTGATGTCAGAGAGGTGTTTGATGGAGTATGCTTTTTCTAGTGATCAAAAGTGAGGTAACCGTGTGAACTCTAGGTGACTATATGAACTTTGAATGAACCTTAAAGCAGGCATCCATGTGGCCTGAAGTTAATGGGGAGAGGCAGTGAGATTTCTGTGGGCTTGAGAGTCTAAAGGGACGAATTAAGTCTGAGAGACTGTTTATCCCCTTTGCTCATCTCGGTGAGAGAGACTAACAAGGGGGTGTCTTTCCCAGACCTCCATCCAAGGATGGGGGAAGTTTTCCCTAAGCTCTATCAAGCTTACACATAGTCCCACAATGTCACAATACTGCTTCACTATTAGTGTTTCCTCTTTTATATAGATTTATAGTTTATATAGTTTTTATATAGTTTCCACTTTTATATGTGGTGACTTGGTGCCCCAAACCAATCCTCATGCAAAATAAAATACACACTGTATCTCGTGAGACATCTCCCTGCCTATCATCTTCCATTTTTTAATACAAGTTACTCATATTCTAAGCATTATTTTGCATGCATAAGTATAGGTCAACACCCTACAGAGTTCAATATATTTAATTATACCAACAGAGTGAGAAACCAAGCAAAATGTACATTTAAGGCTCACATTTAACACCATTCTCAATGGGGAAAAACTGAAAACTGTCCTAAAATCTGGAAACCAACAAGGATGTCCAGTATCACTATTATTCAACATAATCCTGGAGGCCAGTGCTATTACAACTGGGCAAGAAAGAGATACCAAATGTATACAGTTTGGAAAGGAAGAAATCAAACTATCATCATTCACTGATGATCTGATAGTATACCTAGAGAATCTCAAAGACTCCAGTAAAAAAAAACTACTGGAAATAATAAATAAATTCAGTAAGGTAGTAGGATATAAGATTATCACCAAAAAAGTTGCATTTCTATGTACAGTAGAGTAAAGGAAATTGAAGAACACAATCTCATTTACAATCATTTTTATTGGGAAATAGTGGTCTACAGTGCAGTTGTTGACACATGGATAAAATCTCTTATTCATTATATAGACCTCTTTGTATGGGAATGTTTGTATCCTTAAGATATATTCCCAAAAGAGGAATTTCCTAGTCATAGGGTAAATCTATTTCTAGTAATTTGAGGAGTCTCCAAATTACTTTCCATAGTGGTTGGACAGTTCCACTATTATGTGTAGGAAGGTCTCTTTACCTCAGCAACCTCTCCAAAATGTTATTGTTGTCCTTTCTGATGTATGACATTCTCACAGGAATGAAGTGATATCTCATTCATTTCTCTTATAATTGGTGACTGTGCATTTTTTTCATGTCTGTTGCTCTTTGCATTTCTTCTTTGGTGAATATTTTGTCCATATCATCTCAATTTTGGATGGGGTCATTTTTGTTGTTGTTACTGAGTTTGTTGAGGTCTTTATATATTTTGGTTGTTGGCCTTTTTTTCTACTGTATGGCATGTGAAGATCTTCCCCCATTCTGTAAGGGGTCTCTCTGGGTGGTAGTTCCTTTTGCTATGCAGAAGCATTCAATTTGATGGAGTCTCATTGGTTTAAATTTTATTTTGTTTTTGCTGATTCCTAGTCTCCCTCTCTCTAATTTTATATATATTTTCAAAGACTCTCACATTTCCCTCTTTTCCTTTTGGAACTACAAATATTACTCCTTTATCTTAGATATTCATAATAGCCAAGAGTGATTGACTTGATTTCCCTTTTTATAGCTTTAAAATTACTAGACATGAAGGAAAGTGCATAAAAATTGCTGGAATGAGGCTTAGTTCTCCATTTTCAGAATAATTACAATTAGAGAAATATGAGTGTTTGGCGAGGACCTAGTTGGTGTTTAGTATTTTCAGTCTGTTCTTTGTTTTTACTATCCACCTCAAATTTTGGGTGCATAGTAGTGACAGGTAGACTATAATAGGCTAAGGAAAATGCATTTGCAAGTTCATTATCATCATCACTTTCTTTCTTTTTTTTTTTTTGCCCACATAACATTTCAATTAATAACAAAGGCAAATATAGGAAAACAAGGAAAAATTCAAAAACTACAAATAACACTATCTTTTTTATTTTTATATTTATTTATTTATTCCCTTTTGTTGTCCTTGTTGTTTTATTGTTGTAATTATTAATGATGTCGTTGTTGTTGGATAGGATAGAGAGAAATGGAGAGAGGAAGGAAAGACAGAGGGGGGGAGAGAGAGACAGACACCTGCAGACCTGCTTTATGACCTGTGAAGTGACTTCCCTGCAGGTGGGGAGTCGGGGGCTCCAACTGGCATTATGCCAGTCCTTGCACTTGTGCCAATTGTGCTTAACCCGCTGCTCTACCACCGACTCCCAAATCCCACTATCTTGAGTGCTAATGCCCCAAGTGTGAGAAGAACAAGTTTCAATGATGGCAGTATTATCTCTTAAGTTACAATACTTCTTTTTTTTTTTTTTTTTAACTACAAGCAAGTTTTTAAAGGTTTAGGTCAGAATATCTCTGAAATAAAATGGTAATGTATCTGTACTTTCCCACTTTTCTCAATAAATGATTGCAAGTATGATTGGAATATCTTATAAAATATGTCTTAAATTCCCTGCATAATAAATTGAATACTAAAAATTCAAGGATGCTGTTTACATTAGGTCTTTCCAAATCAATATCAACATTCTGGGAGGTAAGCAAAAATATTCCTACTAATTTTTTAATTGATATTTTTTAGATATATCAATAATTTATTATTTTTGTATCCATTTCTATGACATACTACCTAATTTGTTTTTTTTATTTATTAGGTTTATATCTTGCTTGCTTCTCCTATGCATTGGGAATATTGCAAATGTGAAACTATTACTTTTGAAATCTTTGCACTTATTAAATTCATTAATCCAATGAGATCATTACCCAGAAAAGCTCAAGTACTAGGAAATATAGAACAGATACTTTGTGCAAATAGCAGGAATAGATAGTAACATTTAATGGGATAGTTGAGTTTTCTTCAGCAGATTCCCTGAAATTCACTATTTTCTTGACAGCAGATTGGTGGTATTTACTTCAGACCTTTAGTGTTTGAGTGGTTACATTGCTATCCTGATATTATGTCCAAAGTTGCTAAGGATTTAACATTTGATTATAGACTTCCCTATAAAACACATGTATAGGTCTGTGACAAAGACTTAATCAGAGAGGAGTTAGATGATTCAGAGAAGTTCTTTTTTCTGGAAAATATCTTAGTAGCAGCTGTTTTTGTTGGCAGTAATCCCACCCAAATGCTGACCTAATTTGACCCCGGAGGTCTTTTTCTGAAACACAGTATGATAGATAGTATCATACTGTTTAATGTAAATTAGGAAGATCCAACAAAGATGAAATTATTTACATTGTAATAGATAAAAAAAAGTAATGAGAATGTGATTATAGCCATAATGATGTGTACCTTGTGTAATGTGATGTTGTGCTTATTGTAAAGACTTGAACATAATGAATATAATGATAGATATAGATAGGTAGATAGATTATAGATAGATATTTTTATTTATTCAGTCTTCATAGAGACTGTCAAAAATTGCTAATGCCGGGAGTCCTGCGGTGGTGCAGAGGGCTAAGCACACTTGGCCCAAGCGCAAGGACCCACATAAGGATCTTGGTTCCAGCCCCCGGCTCCCCACTTGCAGGGGAGTCACTTCACAGGTGGTGAAGCAGGTCTGCAGGTGTCTATCTTTCTCTCCCCCTCTGTCTTCCCCATCTCTCTCCATTTCTCTCTGTCCTATCCAACAACCACATCAATAACAACAATAATAACTACAATGATAAAACAACAAGGGCAACAATAGGGAATAAATAAATAAATATTTTAAAAATTGCCAATGCCAGCTATACGTCAAGTCGTCATGGCAGGGTATTGGGAAAAGTTTTAACTTAGCAATATTCACACCTTGGAAAAACCCTATTGATTATGATACTGCCACTACTCAAAGCTTGAATATATTTTTTAATTATTAAATGTTCTAAGTGTTCTCTGGTCCTTCCACTGTCTTAACTAACTTGTTCATTAACCTAGACCCCCTTGATCTGAACAAAAGGTATCTATCAGATTTAGTTCCAATTCTAAGTACTATAGTTTTCTACTGGTGTTGTTCCCACTAGGCAGCTCTAAAAGTTACCATTCAGGGAGCTCTTTGAGCTCTTCTTCACCCTAGATTTACTCCTGTGAGTTAAGCCAGGTGAACATGGCTTGAATACCTGCATACTTTATCTAAATGAAAAGGGTAGGCATATATAAGGCAGTGATTCCCCTGATAGTGCTGGCCAGCAGTGCTGAAAGAAAAATTCTTATTCCACTTTTGGCATGTCTATAAGTAAACTATGACCACATCTTTTTTTTTAATTTCCCCCCTCATATTCATTAAATAGTGATTTATATGACTACAAATTAATAGAAGTGTACATAAACACCATTCCCACCACCAAAAGTCTGTGTCCCATCCCACCCCCCCAGTGAAGCTGAACTTCCTCCCTTATGCTCAACCAGAGATTTTTACTTTGGTGCCCTACTCCAAATTCAGTCAAATCCTGCTTTGAGGTTACCTTTCTGTTCTTCCTTTAGTTTTCCTTTCTGTTCTTCGTTCTCAACTTCTGTTTATGAGTGGGATCATCCCATACTCATCTTTGTCTTTCTGACTTACCTCACTTAACATAATTCCTTTTAGTTCCATCCACAATGGATCAGAGAAAGTGGGTTCATTGTTCTTCATAGCTGATATATATATATATCACAGCTTTCTCAGTCATTCGTCTGTTCTTGAGCACCTGGGTTGCTTCCAGGTTTTAGCTATTACAAATTGTGCTGCTATGAACATAGGTATACACATATCTTTTTGGTTGGACATTATGGAGTTCTTGGGGTATATCCCTAGGAGAGGAATTACTGGGTCATATGGAATTACCACATATATTAAGGTAGCTTTCCTTTGAGTAGCTTTTGTTACATCAATATTAGACTGAATCAATAAAAAGAGTCAATAAACTCAAAGACAAGTGATTTCAAGTTACAAGGATGGAAGAACAAAACTAAGAAGAGTTATAAAGGGTATATTGTAATAAGTAATACTGTTGACATTACAATGATTCCTTTATATTCTGTTAATGGAACCTTCAAATGTCAATTTAGCTGTTTTTTAAAAATTAAATTAAATTTATTTTTTTATAAAAATGAAACGTTGACAAAATCATAGGGTAAGAGGGGTACAACACCATAGAGTTCCCATGATCAGAACTCTGTATCTCATCCCCTCCCCTGATAGCTTTCCTATTCTTTATCCCTCTGAGAGTATGGACCCAGGGTCAGTATGGGGTGCAGAAGGTGGAAGGTCTGGCTTCTGTAATTGCTTCCCCACTGAACATGTGCATTGGCAGGTCTATCCATACTCCCAACCTGTCTCTCTCTTTCCCTAGTGGGGGGATCCATACTCCCAGCCTGTCTCTCTCTTTCCCTAGTGGGGCGGGGTTCTAGGGAAGCAGGGCTCCAGCATATATTGATGGGGTTGTCAGTCCAGGGAAGTCTGGTCGGCAACATGGTAGCATCTGGAAACTGGTAGCTGAAAAAAGATCTAACATATAAAGCCAAACAATTTATTGACTAGTCATGAAACTAAAGGCTGGAATAGTGCAGATGAAGAGTTGTTTTGTAGACAGCTAGTAGGCCTGTATTACAAAGGGACAGTGACTATACAGTTTTTTTTTTTTTCCTGAGCCTGAAATCTGACATGCAGGTGGATCCAAGTTATTGTCTGGGGAGATGATGTCATGAATGGAAAAAGGACCAAAAAGCTGGATCAGGGCAGACAGTAGCTCCTAAATATGTAAAAAGTGTATAAATATTGTTGACTGTAAACTATATCGATTTGATTTGATCTGGGGCCCAAATTCAGCTTAGGAGCCTATGTGACCTCTGCATCCCTGTAGATCTGAGGTCACATGTGGTCATGAGTAGGAACATTCCAAGTTGCCCCAGTTTCAGGACCCATGTCCCTCTGGTGGAGCATAGAGTACGTTGTCTATCCTCCCTTCAGAGGATGGAACATTCAGTTGAGAATTTTTTATGAGAGTTTAAATTGGAACTTTGATGGGTGCAGTGAGTTACACATACTGTATGTAAATGTGACACTATGCTGTCAAAGTGCTATAATTTTGGAAAATGGTGTTAAATCACTAATAATAAATTGCTATTTTTAAGTTTCAATTCTATATTCTAAACTATGATTCAAACTGAATACAATTGGGTGAGTAAAAGCTGCATCCAAGTTTTTTCACACGATTGCTAAAAATTAAAAATAATTTTGAAATTATCAAAATTATAATATATTTATAATATATATAAGCATTATATATATAAATATAAACATATATGTATATTATATAGATAACTTGTAAAATTATGTAGTAGATTCCAAGAGTACATGCTTAGGTTAACAGCAAAAAAGGAGGAATCTTCTAAGTTATTCTCACTCTGATACCAACTGCTAATCTGTATATTTCCTTACAACATCCTCAAGTTTAATAAATTACTATAAAGAATACCAAACTCATCAAAATATATTTTATTTATTGCTAAAGTTTATTATATGCAAGAGGAAACAAAGCAAAATTAAAGTCAGAGATTAGTATTAACGTGTCTAGAACAGTCCAAGCATGAACCTGTAATGTTACGCAGCACTGATGTGTACAATATGCAGATACTACCAACAGCCAGAGAAACTCACCTAACTTTCAGTTTCTAAATTTGTTATAAATCAATGCATTACTGATTTTAGTCATTTATTTATTTATTTTTCCTCTAGAGTTATCGCTGGGGCTCAGTGCCAACTCTATGAATCCACTGCTCTTAGTAGCCTTTTTTTTTTTTTTTGAGGATACCTCCAGACCTGCTTGTGAAGTAGCCCCCTGCAGGTTGTGTGATCTCAGTGTTTGTATTGATTCAGGTTGCATTAACCAACAATTCATTTGAGTCACACTGGTAACATTATTTTAATTATCCAGTGTCATCAAGTAAACCAAGGGGTGTTCATCACATGTCATCTTTTTAGGGACCATGACACTATCTCTTATAAGGTTGAATACAAAAACTAGAACTATTATCAGATAATATCAAATTCTCTCTCTCTCTCTTACACACACATATACACATACACATAAGTAGGGATAATAATAGAATAAAGCTGACTTCTTAACTATTAATATATTCAACACCAAACCTGATATCTATGTGTAATGATAGGTTTTAATTTTACCCTTTGAAATGCATTCCTAAGTTATAATCATGTATTATAATGCATTTGGAAAGTAACTGAAATATATAAAATAGTATTAGCAGAATATTTGATTCTTCCTAGTAGACTAAAATGTTTCACTCATATTCTAATTCCCCTATATAGCTATTATAGTAATTTGTCCTTTGATGGTCTTACTTGTATTTGCCACAGCAATTATTTGGGGTAGTCTTGCTTATATCTTTATATGACATAAATTTCGGTAAAGAAAGTTGAAAAGTTGAAATGTCCAGCCACAAAATCTTTTTCTTTTTTTTGCCTTTGTAGCTTTAACAACGAAATACCGAAAGCTTTTATATAATATTGTCTATCAATTAGGTTAAGTAAAAAAAAAAAAAAAAACAGTAGTTGAGCATTATATATTTTCCACAAATCAACTTTGCTTTAAGTATATTTTGCCAGCAGCAAAATTATTTCCCTTTATAAAAAATTTTTGACAGCAAATTTGCTCTTCAGTTATAGCTGTGTGAGCAAAATTTCCATGATCTCTCCCAATAGTTTCCAAATATTACAAACATAAGCATCTTAAATAAGTCCCATATAAAGTCACATCCCCCTTTTTGAATTAGAAAGTTTTATATCTGAATTATGATGTTATAGTACATTAAAAAAAATACCTTTGCAGATTTTGGCATTTCCCCAGCATTTAAGTCCTACTGTCTTCTAGATTTTTTTAAATTTATTTTATTTTATTTATTTATTCCCTTTTGTTGCCCTTGTTGTTTTATTGTTGTAGTTATTATTGATGTCGTTGTTGTTGGATAGGATAGAGAGAAATGGAGAGAGGAGGGGAAGACAGAGAGGGGGAGAGAAAGATAGACACCTGCAGACCTGCTTCACCGCCTGTGAAGGGACCTGCCTGCAGGTGGGGAGCCGGGGGCTCGAACCGGGATCCTGACGCCGGTCCTTGAGCTTAGTGCCACCTGCGCTTAACCCGCTGCGCTACAGCCCGACTCCCTAGATTTTTTTTTATATAGCAAATAATTTAATTGTGGGATAATGATCTACAGGATGTCATCGTATGAATACTTTATATAAACGTATTTATTTATTTTTGATAGTACAGAAATTGAGAGGGGAGAGGGAGAAAGTGAGGGAAGGAGAAAGAGCAATACCTACAGCACTGCTCAGTGCTTATAAAGCTTTCCCCCCGTAAATGGGGAGTGGGGTCTTGAACCTGGGTCTTTCCTTTACAACATGTGTGCTAAACCAGGTGTGTCACCTCTCCCCTACCCATTCCTTATTTCTTGGTGATAGATACCTGTACAGCCCTCTCACCACCAACTTAAATGCCGTTCTGTTATCATTCATTCACTGGGCTCCCAGCACCCTTTGAACTCCCTCCTACCTGCACTGCTTTAGGGTCCTTAGCTCTATTGCAGTAAAGCACAGTCAGTTCTAGTTTCGCCCTTTGTTTCCCCATTCTTTTTTTTTTTTTTTTCTTTTCCTAATAGACTTACTAAGCAATTGAAGCCTGATGAAGTCTAATGAGAGCAGGGATGGTACTATTACCTTATTAATGTTTGAAAAGGAGTTTTACTACATTGCAATGTACACTTCCTAAATTAATGATTTCAATCTAGTAAAAATTGGCCAACTTCTGAGATCAATCAATGAAGTAGACAGGGGTTCATTAAAATGATACTTACTATTAGGCTTATCTAGTAGGTAGGAGGAGAAATAATGAATGTTATTGACTTGCTGTCAAGTAACAGGTTCCAATCAGTTGTTGATGCTTTTTAATATTAAAAAACAAATTTTAGGGTTATAGGAAAGTTTAATAGATTTTTCTAGAAGCAACTGACAAAACTCAAGTAGTTAATCTATCCAGAGATAATGAGCTTTTTTCTTAAGAAAAAATGATTTAATCATGTCATGCAGTTAATTATTTCGATTCAGTTTGAAGACATAGTTCTTCACAAAGTCACTATTTCATTCTTCAGCAGAATAATGGAATTTGATCAGCTTGATTGTAATTTAAAACTGCATACATCGAAGCACAATCACCTGGTGGCGAAGCCCATTTAATAATTGACTGAATGTTCACTAGAGTTTCTGACATGCACACACAGTCACTAATTGCTTGATGTCTCCCTGGTCTCCTTCAGGCACTGAGACTACAAGGTCTCCCCCTATTTGCCCCAACAATTCCACCTCTGGCCAACAGAGCACATAAAAATTTAGGTATGACTGTCTACATTTTAAAATATCTCCCAAGACCCATTAACATTTATTTATTTATTTATTTATTATTGAACAGAGACAGAGATAAATTGGGAGGTAGAGATGGAGAAAGACAGAGAGACACTGCAGCCCTGCTTCACCACTTGTGAAGAGTTTGAACCTGATTCCTTGTGCACTGTAGTGTGTACACTTAACCAGGTGTGGCATTGCCTGGCCCCTCATTAAGTCTTTCTAAAAAAAAAAAAAAAGGAAAGGAAAGGAAAAGAAACACAAGCAAACACCCACAGTAGAAACAATAAAATCAATCATGGAAAAGCAAGTGTTCTTTTTCTTTCTGATTGTCTGTTACATCATCAACTTCCAGAGCAGACATTCTAGCACCTGACAACCACCAAAACACCAAGATACAAGGAAAAACGTCATTTTATTTGATTGGTTCTTTACCCTCCCTCATCTTTTTCAAATTGATCTATTTAAGCAAAGACATTGCCTGCAATACATGATATAAGCTTGTTAACTCACCTGAAACTTTTACTATGACCACTTACTCAAAAAACACAGGAGAGGACAAACAATAATAAGACCATCTGTTTTATATTTTACATCATCTTACATTGAAACACTTGAATGTCCTAAACTGAATATGAAAACTGTTTCAAATAATTCAATTTTTATTTTGTGGTAGGAAACGTTCCTTCAAGCATAGGGAGGTATAAAGAACTATACCAGTTGTCCCAAATGCATCATAAATGTCTACTCTTTAATTAAGAGTTTAATTAAGAGTTAAATATTCCATTAGTACCTACAATTATCATAAAAACAAAGAAACTAATAGTGCGGGAGTCAGGCAGTAGCGCAGCAGATTAAGTCAAGGACCAGCCAAGGATCCTGGTTCAAGCCCCTGGATCCCCACCTGCAGGGGAGTCGCTTCACAAGTGGTGAAGCAGGTCTTCAGGTGTCTATCTTTCTCTCCCCCTCTCTGTCTTCCCCTCCTCTCTCCATTTCTCTCTCTCCAATCCAACAACTACAACAACAATAAAAACCAAGGGCAACAAAAGGGAAAATAAATAAATAATGTAAAAAAAAATTTTTAAAAAGAAAATAATAGTGCATAATTACATGTCTTTAGTATAGAAGATTTACTTAAGAGTAATTATTGATCTAGGTAAAGTCAAAAATAAAACTTTTTTTTTATTTATAAAAAGGAAACACTGACAAAACCATAGGATAAGAGAGGTACAACTCCACACAATTCCCACCACCAGGACTCCGTATCCCATCCCCTCCTCCAATAGCTTTCCTATTCTTAATCCCTCTGGGAGTATGGACCCAAGGTCATTGTGGGATGCAGAAGGTAGGTCTGGCTTCTGTAATTGCTTCCCAGCTGAATATGAGTGTTGTCAGGTCAATCCATACTCCCACTCTGCCTCTTTTTCCCTAGTGGGGTAGGGTTCTGGGAAATGCAAAAATAAGACTTCCGTGGAGCAGAAGACTTATATGCTTGAGGCCCTGGGTTTTATTGCCAGTGTTGCATGTACTGGAGTGGTCTTCTGGTTTCTCTCTGTTGCTCATGTCAAATTCTCTCTAATTTCTTTTTGTTGCCACCAGGGTTATCCTGGGTGCTTGCTGCCTGCACTAGGAATCTATCCCTTCCAGTGAGCCACCGCCTGGCCCCCTAAAATTATCTCTACATTTCACATGAAATAATACATAAATATTAACTTTTCTATTTGTTATTAACAAAATGAGTATTTTGGGGGTTGGGCGGTGGCGCAGTGGGTTAAGCGCATGTGCAAAGCTCAAGGACCTGCGTAAGGATCCCAGTTCGAGCCCCCGGCTTCCCACCTGCAGGGGAGTCGCTTTACAGACGGTGAAGCAGGTCTGCAGGTGTCTATCTTTCTCTCCCCCTCTCTGTCTTCCCCTCCTCTCTCCATTTCTCTCTATCCTATCCAACAGCGAACAACGTCAACAACGGCAATAATAATAATAACCACAACGAGGCTACAACAAGGGCAACAAAAGGGGAAAAAATGGCCTCCAGGAGTAGTGGATTCATGGTGCAGGCACCGAACCCAGCAATAACCCTGGAGGAAAAAAAATGAATATTTTACCTGCAAATAAATGAGTTAGCATCATGAAATAATCTGAATAGCAACAAATTCACATGGCAATATCTTTAAGGCATTTAAAAATTCTCTGATGTTACCATGTACGAACACCCAGGCTCAAGACCCGAGTCCCCACCTGCAGTGAAGCAATAAAGTATTAATGCAGGTGTCTCCTTCTCCTTCTCTATCTCCCCTTTACTTCTCAGTAGTTTCTCTCTGCTTCTATCCAACAAAATAAAAGGGAAATATTGGAAAAGTACTTAAATGTTAACATATTTTGTATATATAGTAAAGACTACAAACTATAGAATTTTAAAATATCTCAAGGTATATTATGTTTTGAATTAGTATTTTGTGTACTTATAAAACTTAAAAGCTGGATGTCAGTTTAATTGTATGAATTAAACAGTTTTAAAATATGCCTCAAAGGATTATGGAATAACCTTGCAGCGGAACACAATACTTACGCTGGTTACAGGTTTAATCCCCTACACTGGCATAATGGAGGTGAATAGGACTCTGCTCTCTCTGTCTCCCTCTCTCATAAAAATAAAATGAATTATCACCTCTGCCTAGTAATTGTCTGCAAAACCCTATCACCACCCGTCAATCCTATAATATATTAACTCCATAAAGAAAACCATCATCATCATCATCATCATCATCATCATCATCATCATTTCTAAAATATATATGCTTCAATTTCACCAAAAATTCTACACAGAAAAATAAGCACTAATGATAAAAGTAGGAATATGCATATTTGAGTAATATTTACATAGCTGTTTAAAACCCCTTATATTATCTTTACACATGAAAATTGTGCCATTATGATAAAAAAAATTTTAGAAAGTTTTCCAAAGGGTTCTCCAGATTCTGAAAGCTATTACTCAGGAAACTAATTTTCATTCTGACTTTACGTCCATTCAGAGTGTGTCATATCTAAGTCAGGAAAGCCTATTTTTGAATGAAACTATTTTTTGGAACTGTTTTGGGCCAAGTGTATGTCCCTAAGCACATACTTACATTGGGGGTAAACCTAGAGAAAGAGGAACAGGTATACTTGGTCAGGAGGACTACCCCATCCAAGCAGTAAGATTTGGAAGTTTTCCCATGTTTTATAGCATTTTGTATCCCTTTGGCTTCTCTTGAGTTCTATTTCACTACTTACTAAGCTTTTCCCTTGCAGGTGAGACCAGGGGCTAGAAACCAGGTCCTTGTGTGGGGTGTGCCACTGTCATGTTCTCCCTGCCCTTTCACTTTAATAAAATGAAAAGAGTAACCACAAAAAAATGCAAAGAGTTCCGAAAAGTAAAGGTTTCACTACCAACATTTTAAAAGCAATTTCTTTCCATTGGCTGAAAAAGATAGAAGCAAGACTGGTATGTTGTGAAAACAGCAGTAAGGGATGCCCGACATATATATATGAATTGCGAGAGCAATGTGGTGCACCTGGTTGAGCATACACATTATAACCAAGGACCCAGTTTCAAGTCCCCAGTCCCTACCTGCAAGGGGAAGCTTCACGAGCAGTAAAGCAGTTCTGCAGGTGTTTCTCTTTTTCTCTCTGTATCTTCCCCATTACCTCTCAATGTATCTCATTTATCAAAAAAAAAAAAAAAAGAAAGAAAGAAAAGAAAAGAAAAAAAGAAAGAAATGACCTGAATTTGTGGTTCCTGGTGGCGAAAATAAATAAGTAAATAAATATATAAATAAATCTTAATCTTAACTTTCTTTCATAGCCTTTATTTAAACAAAGAATTTGAAAGTATATTGTTAAGACATGTGACATGTTAGAAATTTTCCGGACATAAGGACATAGACATAAAATTTAAAAAATTTGAAATTTCTTAGTAAAGATATCTATACGACTATTATGACTGAACAAAGTCCTAATGTTTTTCTAAGATGTGATAACATATATTTTCATATAATTTGGAACACTTGTAATTAGTATATTCTACCGTTGGCAGGAAAATTTAGTGCTGAGGTTCAAAGGTCATTGACAGTTCCTTAAACCACACAGATTACTTATTGTATCCTTTTGTGGCTTGAGTGTGCTTTTGAAACCAAATCTTAAATACAAGAACGTGCACTTTTTAAATGTCCATTGCAAGTCTTTTATTATTTTTCTTTTTCACAGAAATAACAATGAAAGAGCTGAAAATTTACTTAGGACACTTGGTGGAATGGGGAAATAGCTTAATGGTTATGCAAATGGATGCCATGCCTGAGGCTCTAAACTCTTAAATTCAATCCCAGGCACCACCCAAAACCAGAAGAGAAGAGCAGTGCCCTGATAAAGAAAAAAAAAAATTACGATTAATTAATTAATTAAAAGAAAAAAGAAAATAAAGAAAAAAAAACCCTCAATATTTAGTATATACATTCACTTGTGTCTCTTAGATATGTATGATCTGTCTTGTGCTCCCTAGCAGGCATATTAGTAATGTTGGTCTGCTTTGTCCCTGACACTTTTGCACTGCTATGATTTTATCCTGTTCACATCCCTCTTTAGATCTGATTCCAGTTCATTACATATTTCTCTATGCCTTTGAGCTAGTTTGTCTTTGTCTTGCTCACAGGTTCATGAGCCTTTCTCTCCTTGCTACTTGTTTTGCTTAAGATTGGAGAGCACTCAGTCTAGGTGACCTGTCTTTGACCTTTCTCCTTTTCTTTGTTCTTATAGCCCACAGAATTAGCACAGCAACTCACTTGCTTCTTAGAAACACAGAGTTGATCTGGAAATGTTACGCTGAAATTTGATGCTAACCAAACCCTTAAAACAATGTAGACTTTGACCTTAAGGGCATATAAAGGTAACCACTATAATCGATAGTAAAAGAAGCTTTCTTTAGATACATTTAGAATGTGTCTTTCCAGTTCACAATGCCTGCATAAATTTTTGTTTGCAAAGAACCCGTTGTTACCTGACCTAAAGTCTATCTCCCCCACCCCCCACCTTTTCTCTTCCTTTTACCAGAGCACTGCTCAGCTCTTGTTTATGGTGGTGCAGGGGGATTGAACCTGTGACATTGGAGCCTCAGACAAGATAGTCTCTTTGGATAATCATTATCTATCTATCCTCCACCCAAGACATTCTCAGATAACTAATTTTCTTTATAGTCAAGTATATAAGAAGAAAAAAAGCAAAGTAAGGATTGAACTGTTATTATCAAACAGAACTTTAGCATGATTTGGGATTCCCACAGCATAACAAAAAGGTTGTGAGAATTAGCCTCCCAAGAGGAAGTATTCAAAAATGTTCTGTAAAAATCAAATAAATACAGGTGATATATCTTTATTGACCTAGTATCAAGAAAGCAGAAATAATGACTTTATCTTTGAATCTCTTCATCAGTCCAGATGTGTATGATGAAAATTTAGTTCTACACCTTGATGAGGGCAGGCCAAGTTCACCTCACACAAAAGCACATTTGGGATGGGAGACACAATGTGGTTATTTTTGGAATCCCTGTTGGAATCTGTTCAACTTCCTGACCAACAGAATTCATGAGCATAATAAAATAGTTATTTCCTTGTAAACACTTATTTTTAGAGTAGTTTGCAATGAAGCAATAAGTAACCCATGAGGCAATTACTGCTGTAGTATTTACTGTTACAGCAAGCAACACTCAACAGCTGCTGTACAGAGCTTAACCGAAGTGCTCACAGTTTAGCTTTACTTAAATGATATCAAAAAGATGACCTAACTTTGGAAAATAAAATGCAGAGTTTATTGGAATATCATAGAGACCACTGTCATAGAGGAGAAATAGATTATTTCAATGACATAAATTCCTTTATTCAAAAATCTCAATATTGACAGAATTCCTTCGGCTATTTTCTGTGGCTCAGCTGATAACCTGAGCACCTTCTCATAGGGAACAAATCAGGTAGTCACTCTAGAGGCAGCAACCCTAATCTATGTCCTGAGTTTCACTCTTGCTTTGGCTTCTAGAACTTCTTTCTTTTTTAATCTAAAAAAGGGAACATTAACAAAACAACACCACACAATTTCTACTACTAGATGTCTGTATCCCATCCCCTTCCCTGATAACTTTCTTATTCTTTATCCCTCTGGGAGTATGGACCCAAGGTCACTGTGGGTTGCAGAAGGTGGAAGGTCTGGCTTCTGTAATAGTTTCCCCGCTGAACATGGATGTTGAATGGTCGATCCATACTCCCAGTCTGTCTCTCTTCTTTCCCTAGTAGGGTGTGTCTCTGGGGAAGGGAAGCTCCAGGACACATTGGTGGAGTCGTCTGTCCAGGGAAGTCTGGTCGGCATCCTGCTGGCACATGGAACCTGGTAGTAGACATATTTTAGCTATATTCCAAAGGCCTGTGGCTATACTAGTTTTTTTTTTTTTTTCCTGAGCCTGAAATCTGATATACAGGTGGGTCCAAGTTTTTGTCTGGGGACATGATGCTATGGCTGGAAAAGGGGCAGAAATCTGGATCAGGCAAGAGTAGCTCCCTAATATGGGAAAGATGTATAAGTATTGTTGACTGTAAACCCCATCAACTTGATATGATCTGGGGCCCATATTCAGCTTAAGAGCCTATGTGACCTTTGCATCCCTATAGATCTGAGCTCACATTCTGTGGTCATGAGTAGGAACATTCCAAGCTTCTTATAGGAAAACAGTGGAAGATTGTAAAATTGTCACACTATTTATAGAAAATATTATGGTGTTTCTTCGATTTGCTTTTCCTTTCCTTTTATTGATATGGGTGAGAAAATAACATTTAAGGCACATATTCAAAAATACATGCTAAGAGGCTAGAAACTGTTCAATGAATAAGCAAGGAAAACTTGCATATATAAGGGCTCAAATTAGATCCTTGGCATTGGTATATGCCAGAGCTAAGAGGGTCTCTAACTCCTTCTCTCTCTCTCTCTCTCTTACTCTCTCTCTCTCTCACCCACACAGGGAGGGAGACTACACAATAAGATAAATTAACTAACTAAATAATATTTAATTTTAAAACATAAAGGGATGAAGAGATAGCTAACATGATATAGTATGTACTTTGCTGTATATATATATTCAATGTTACTGCTAGGGCTGCTCTTGACTGATTTTTTTTTAATATAGAGGGAAATTAATAAAGAAGGGAGGAGTAAAAAGGGAGAAAGAAAGAGAGACCCCTGCAGCACTGCTTCACATATTGTGAAGCCCCCCCCCCCCCCCCGTTGGTGAGCATGGACTAGGGACTTGAAGCCCTTGTGATATCCATATCCTTGTGATGGTAGCATGTGGCCTCTACCAGTTGCTCCACATTCCAGGTCTTGCAAGATAAACTTAACATTACAAAAAAAGTAATGTAATGCCTGAGAAATAGCTGGCTTCCATAGTGCACAGCTCTGCTGTATATGTGGCCCAGATTGGATCCAGCCAGCACTGCATTAATGAAAGCTTTGTTATGGTGGTCTCTTTCACTTGTTCTCTGGCTCCCTGTCTTGAGAAGAAAGAAAGAAAGAAAGAAAGAAAGAAAGAAAGAAAGAAAGAAAGAAAGAGGAGAAAGGAAGAAAGGAAGAGAGAGAGAGAAAGAAAGGAGGGACACCCATCTTTTAAGATCCTATTAACACTTTTGGTTATTAACATTTTTGGCATAAACAGAGTTATTAATCATATTAAACATCGCTTTCTATATACTATAGATTTTTCTTCATGTAGTCATAATCTATACAATTTTCCCATAAACCACATGTTGAATTAAACTGCTTTTATAAGTCAGAGTGTTATTTTTATCGATAATTTATATGAACTTTTAATTTTGAACATTCTTGCATTTTGTATGAATTTTTAGTTGTGATGTTAACAGACAAATGTTTAATTCTGATCACTTCTCTACCTTAAAGTGTTGAGTAAATTTTGTTTTCTGCAGTGATTGAAAGCATGAACTCTTAATGCCTGGGTTGAACTCATGGTTGTTCAAATTACAAGCTATGAGTATTCAGGCATGTTATTTTCTGAGTCAGAATTTCATAAGCTGCATAATAAGAAGACTAATCATATAATGTGCTTGGATACTTGTGAGTGAAACTTAGTGACTTTCTAGGCAAACACTAGAAGAAGTGACTTTCTATAAAAAAATTAGCAGTAGGTCACAACAAACTGCAGGCATTCCTCAGTTGAATTTTTGACTATTAATAAGAACAATTTTTGCAAAAGACTAAAAGCTTCTTGTAGGAGAGAAGTGATTGCACATAATTCGAAATTTTCAACAGAATTTGAATATATAATACTTGGATTAAAGAATGAAACACATCACAGAGAACAAAGGGAAATAAATAGGTGTCCTCATATCCAATTCACAGGGAAACATAAAGTCTATTGTGAAAAATAAAAACTCCTGTTGGGTTTTGTTCAGGGTTTATCAAAACATGGCAGCTTGTTTAGGTACATAAAAACCATGGCAGCAAAATAAGCAAAGAGGGAAAGCTCATCGAGCCATGTGGTGTTTCTGTTTCTTTTCCTCACCATGGTTTTGGCAATTCTAGGTGTTTTCAGGTTCCAGATAAATGATTGTAGTGTTTGTTCTATTCTCTTAAAGAAACTTGGTGGAACTTTGATTGGTATTGCATTAAATTTGTATATTGCTCTGAGGAGAATATTTATTTTGATGATATTTATTCTTCTGATCCATGAGCATGGGATGTCTTTCCATTTCTTGGTATTAGTTTCTATTTCCTTGATTAGTGACTCATAGTTTTAAGTATACAAGTCTTTCACTTCTTTGGTCAGCTTTACTCCTAGGTATTTTATTGATTTTGTTGCAACAATGAATGGGAGTGATTTCTGGATGTCTTCTTCTTCCGATTTAGTGTTTGCATAAAGAAATGCCACTGATTTTTGTACATTGATTTCGTAGCCTGACACCTTGCTGTATTGCCTAATAACTTCCAATAGTTTTCTGCTGGATTCTTTAGGTTTTTTTCTGTATACTATCGTATCATCTGCAAATAGTGAGAGCTTGACTTATTCCCTTCCTATCTATATTTCTTTCTCTTGCCTGATTGCTATGGCAAGAACTTCCAACATTATGTTGAAGTGTAATGGTGACAGTGGACATCCCTGTCTAGTTCCCGATCTGAGGGGGAATACTTTCAGCTTCTGTCCATTGAGTATGATGTTGGCTGTAGGTTTGCTATATATGGATTCCACTATCTTGAGGAATTTCCCATCTATTCCCATTTTTTGTAGGGTTTTGAGCATGAATGTGTGTTGCATTTTGTCAAAAGCATTTTCTGCATCTATTGAGATAATCATGTGGTTTTTGGCTTTGCTTTTATTGATGTGGTGAATGACAATGATTGACTTACGTATGTTGAACCAACCTTGCATTCCTGGGATGAATCCCACTTGGTCATGATGAACAATCTTTTTGATGTGTTGCTGTATCCGGTTGGCCAAGATCTTGTTCAATATTTTGGCATCTATGTTCATCAGAGATATTGGTCTGTAGTTTTCCTTTTTTGTTGTGTCCCTATCTGCTTTTGGGATCAGGGTGATGTTGGCTTCATAGACAGTGGAAGGGAATGTTCCTGTTTCTTCGATCTTATGGAAAAGCTTTAGAAATATGGGTACTGTTTCCTGAAGGTTTTGTAGAATTTGTTTGTGAAGCCATCTGGTCCAGGACTTTTGTTGTTGTGGAGATTCTTAATAACGGTTTTGATTTCTTTGCCTGTGATTGGTGCATTTAGATTTTATAGTTCTTCTTGGTTCAGTTTTGGAAGGGCATATGTTTCTAGGAATTCTTCCATTTCTTCCAGATTTTTTAGCTTGGTGGCATATAGTTCTTCATAGAAGTTTTGGACAATTTTCTGGATTTCTGTGGTGTCAGTTGTGATATCTCCTCCATCGTTTACAGGGGTTTGTCAATTTTGTTTAATCTTTCAAAGAGCCAACATTTGGCTTCATTGATCTTCTGTATGATTCTCTTACTTTTGATGTTGTTTATTTCTGCTCTAATTTTACTGATTTCTGTCCTTCTGGTTGCTTTAGGGTTCGTTTGTTCTTCTTCCTCTAAGTCCTTGAGGTGTGCAGTAAGGTAATTTATTTGAGCATTTTCTTGTTCTTTAATATGTGATTGTATGGCTATGAGTATCCCTCTCAATACTGCTTTATCTGTGTCCCAAATATTTTGATAGGTTATGTCTTCATTTTCATTTGTTTCCAGGAACATTTGAATTTCTTGCTTGAGTGACTCTACGACCCAGTGGTTCTTAAGCAGTATGTTGTTTCGTTTCCAAATTCTGTGTCTTTTAATAATTTTCTGTTTGTTGTTAAATGTTAGTTTTATGTCACTGTGGTCTGAGAAAATACTTGGGATGATTTCAGTGCTCTTGAATTTATTGATGCTATCTTTGTGGCCTATCATGTGGTCTTTCCTTGAGTATGTGTTGTGAGGATTTGAGAAGAATGTGTATTCCAGTTTTTGGGGGTGAAAGGCTCTGAAGATGTCTAGGAGGTCTAGTATGACCATCTCTTCATTTAATTCTCTTGTTTCTTTGTTGATTCTCTGCTTTGTTGATCTATGTGTGAGAGTGAGGTGTTAAAATCTCCCACTATTATTGTATTATTATTGATGTATTTTTGAAGTTCTTTCAGTAGGTGCTTGATGAATTTTATGGTCCTTCATTGGGTGCATAAATGTTAATAAATTGTTAAGTCTTCTTGGTTGATTGATCCTCTAATCATTATGTAATGTCATTGCCTATCTTTTATTACTTTATTTAATTTAAAATCTATTGTGTGAGATGAGAATGGCTGCTCCAGCTTTTTTTGTGGTCTATTAGCCTGTATGATAGTTTTACATCCTTTCACTTTATGTCTGTGTTTATCTTGTTGTGTCAGATGGGATTCCTGCAAGCAGCATATGATTGGGTTATGTTTTCTGAACCATCCTCCCACTCTGTGATTGGTGAGTTTAAGCCATTGACATTTATTGATAGTATGGATTTAATGTATTGTAATGCCATTGTTCAATGAATTTTTATTTGCTCTGATATATGGCAAGTATTATAGTGATGTTCTTGTTTATAAGAGGTCTTTTAGAACCTCTTTCAGGGCCGGTTTTGTGATGGTTGCTTCCTTTATCTGTTGTTTGTCTAAGAATATTTTTATCCATTCATCTAGTTTGAATGAAAGTCTAGCAGTATATATTATCCTTGGTTGAAACCCTTTTTCATTCACGGCTCGATCGATATCTTGCCATTCTCTTCTGACTTTTAGAGTTTGAGTGGAGAAGTCTGCTGATAGTCTTATGGGTTTCCCCCTGTATGTGACTTTTTGTTTTTCTCTTGCAGCCTTTAGTTTCCTTTATTTATCTTTAATTCTTTTCTTTTAAAAAAATTTTTTTTTCTATTTATTTTATTTATTTATTCCCTTTTGTTGCCCTTGTTGTTTTATTGTTGTAGTTATTATTGTTGTTGTCATTGTTGGATAGGACAGAGAGAAATGGAGAGAGGGAGGGGAAGACAGAGCAGGAGAGAAAGATAGACACCTGCAGACCTGCTTCACTGCCTGTGAAGCGACTCCCCTGCAGGTGGGGAGCTGGGGTTCGAACCGGGATCCTTATGCCAGTCCTTGAGCTTTGTGCCACCTGTGCTTAGCCTGCTGCACTACAGCCCGACTCCCCTTTAATTCTTTTCATTGTAACTATGATGTGTCTTGGTGCCTTCAGATCTGGGTTGATTCTGTTTGAGACTCTCTGGGCCTCTTGAATCTTAATGTCCTTTCTGTTGTTCAGATCTGGGAATTTTTCTATAATTTCTTTTAATATGTTTACTTCCTCTTCCTCTCTTTCTTCCTGTGGAAAGCCAGTGATATTAATTTTACTTCTTTTGAGATCATTCCATATGTCTCTGTTGTTGTTTTCACTATCTCTCAACTTCTTTTGGAGCTCTTTTACCTCTTTCTTAGTTTTCTCTAGCTCATCCTCTGTCTGGCTAATTCTGTTTTCTGCTTCTGTTAGTCTGTTTTCCCTTACCTCATCTTCTTTCTTCTGTTCAGCTATTTCAGCTTTCAGTTCTCTAATTACCCTGAGGTAGCTAGTATTTTCCTTGAAGGTCTCATATGTTGTTTCCCTAATTCTGCTAGACTTTTCCTCCACAGTTGTCTTCATTTCTGTGATTATTAAATTTATTATTACTTGCATAGTTTTCTTATCTATGGTTACCTCTGACTGATTTGTAGTTTCTTCTGGGCTCCTGTCTTCATTAATTATAGTAGCAATTTTATTTGCTCTTGGTTTAACCACTTTTTATTGGTGTGTTTTTTATTTTTATGTTCTGTTGTTCTTCAGTTGTTGTGTTTTGAGTACAAGCCACGCTATAATAAATACCTATATAACAAATACAATCACCAACCTCAGAAATTACAATAGTAACTGAAGTAAGGATTGAATCAGTTTAACCAATACCAGGTAATCAAACAATGCCTCCAGTCCAAGAAAAAAATAGCAACCAAATCCAAGTGAAGAAGAAAGAGAAAGGAAAAAAGGGATAACAAGAATAGACAATTATGCAAATCTACTATCCACTGTATATTCTAGGGGTAGCAAGAGGAAAAAGGGAGGTAGAGCAGAGATACACACATAAAGAGTCCATTATGAGTCAGATTTCTTCCCCAAAATAATTCACAAATGAGTAACAGTGAATTCAGAAAGCAGAAGAAGGAGGAAGAAATGAAGAAAAGAAAAAAAGGAAGAAAAACAAGAGAGAGAAAAGAAAAAAAAGATAAGAAAAAGCACTGTAATAAAGAAGCAGTGAAAGGAAAGTTTTTTAATTAATTATTTCATTTTCTAATTGCTAGGAGGAGGGCGAAAGGGAGAGTTGGTAGAGGAGGTAGGAGTAGTTAAACAGGTTCCTCTCACAATGGATAAGACGTTCGGTCACCTAGCAATGGAAAATACACTAAGAGTTAATTCTGGTCAACATAAAGGAGGGCGGGAAAGAGATACACTTTTATATAATATTAATAATAAAATAGAGGAGGGTAAAAAACCTGTCCCAGATTGCCTCAAGCTGCCTGAGCAGTGGCAGCTGATTTTTAAGAAAGTAAAACAAACAAACAAACAAACAGAAAACCTCAGGGCAGTCTTTCCCTTTTGTAGATCCAATTGGCCACTTAGAAATAAAGAGGGCCAAGGGTTTCAGAAAGGAATAGACTTTTAATGGAACCCCTGTTGAGCCAGGAATCTTGATAAAGAAAGGAACTCAGCAAGGAATCCTGCTAGAAGCAGCTCTCTGGCACCCAGGGTCTGGTTATGGGGGTGGGGAGGCAGGGGTGCACTTCGGGAATAATAATAAAAAAAATTTCCTTTCTTTTTTCCTCTATATTCTAACCCAAACTGGGCTATATTCACCCCCTTGGCGTCACAGCTATGGCCCCGAATTCAGTGTCCTGCTAAAGGCAAAAAATCCTACCGTTTCCAGCAGTTGTTGTCAGAACTCAGACCAGAAGCTACTTCTCAGTCCAACATCTTGGCTCCGCCTCCCTCCACATAAATTTTAAAGACATCTTCAATGAAATGAATTCAATTACAAAGAAGACTTAAGGCAAGCATAAACCAATGGACTACATCAAATTGAAAAACTTCTGCACAGAATAAATAAATAAATAAATAAATAAACAAATAAATAAACAATACCTAGACAAAGAGACCCCCTCATAGAATGGGAGCTCTTTACATTCCATATATCAGGAAAGAAATTAATAACAAATATATATATATAAAGAGCTTGTCAAATTCAACAACAAGAAGACAAATGACCTCATCCAAAAATGGGGAGAGGGCATGCATAGAAGTATATTCACCATAGAAGAGATTTTAAAGTTCAAGAAACACATGAAAATATGCTCTAAATCATTGTCAGAGAAAAGCAAATAGAGACAACAATCAGATACCACTTCACTCCTGTGAGAATCATAAAAAGTAGCAGCAACAAATGCTGGAGAGGTTGTGGGCATAACCACTGTGGAGAGCAGTCTGGATATCTCTCAGAAGGCTAGAAATGGACCTACCCTATGACCCTGAATTTTGTCTCCTAGGGATATATCTTAAGGAACTCAACATACCCATTCAGAAAGATTTGTGTATACCTACGTTCACAGCAGTACAATTTATAACAGTCCAAACCTGGAAGCAACACAGGTATCCAACAACAGATGAGTGACTGAGCAACTGGTGGTATATATACCTAACAGAATACTACTCAGCTATGAAACATAGTGATTTCACTGTCTTCAGCCCATATTGGATGGAGCTTGAAGAAATCATTTAAGTGAAATATGTCAGAAACAAAAGGATGGATATGGTATGATTTCATTCACAGGCAGAATTTGAAAAACAAGATCAGAAGAGAAAACACTAAGTAGAACTTGGACTGGAGTTGTTGTACTGCACCAAATTATAAGTCTAGGGTGGGTGGGGTTAAACTACAGGTCCTGGAATAGGATGGCAGAGGACCTAGGGGGGTTGTATTTTTATGTGTAAAACTAAGAAATGTTATGCATGTACAAACATTTACTGTCCACTGTAAAACATTAATCCCCCAATAAAGGGGAAAAAACAGAAAAAATATCAACAACTTTGTAATAGTAACTGAAAATTTTCTTTGATAAATTTTATTTCAGTGTATTTTTCCTTTTACACCACAGTGTTAAGTTTAAATTGGCTAAATAATAATATATCATTAATGCTTAGCTTTTATGATTTTCATTTGGTGAATTTAACAATTGACATCTCCTGGAAGAAAAAATGTGATCTGGTAGTAATTATAGGCATAAATAAGATTATAATTGTCCTTCAGTTGGAGTTCAGGGGTAAAATCTGGCTCCTTTGATTAAGTCAGTAAAAACATATTATAGAGACTTAGTAAAATGAGGTATGGTTATATTAAGCAGTTATATTAAGATACATAAATTCAACAATGTACATTATAAGGAAATAGCAGTGCTAGCATAAAAGATTCTAAAACATAATTAATATGAGTAATTCAAACTGCTTTAAACATTAATTGATATCACAGTAATTTGAAGTTATAGCCATATTTCCTTTAATTATTTAAGTTTTTAGATAAGAACAAAAACCATTTCAAATATGGAAATTGTTGTAATTATCGGACTTGCAGAAGCAAAGTATTGTTTCTATCCAATATTTTCATAAAAGAAAAGGGTAAGAACAATCTGTTCATTTTAATGGTAAAAAAAATTAAAAAATACTTTTCTTTGTCCTTAGATTAAAAAATAACATTAGGAATTCAGCTTATATAAATCTGTTATCTTCTGCTGCAAGATGATCAGTTCTTCTTTAAGACTATATTCAACCATACTTCCAGACCCATTTTTCAGATGAGGAAATAAACCACTGAATTAGGATGATATACATATATATATATATGTATATATATATATATATATATACATTTTCACATTAATTAAAGGAGAGTATATATAGTACTTGTATTTATATGCTATTAGAAAGGAAATATTTTCCCCTAGGAAAATGATTCTTTTTGTATATTACAGCCTTGTCAGTAGTTGTCTGGAATACATGCTAGCTAGGCTTTTCTACCAGTTTCCTCTATTTCATCCTTCTGTTTAGTCTATGCCATCCTGTAAAAATTTCAAATTTATTTTTCACTAACACTCTTAATTTTATGTTACATTTTACCATAAATATGTTTAAAGATATTGTTGATTAAAGACTTCAAAAAAGTAAATGCAAGTTGAGATGGAGGATGCAGATAGCACAGATATTATAAAAGGGTAATATAAACTTGGATTAGGTGTCGTTTATTAAACCAAAGCAGAGGACTCTTGGGAAGGAGGGAAGACGGATGGGATGAAGACTTTCTGAAGTCCTGGTGTATGACGGTGGTAAAGAACCTAGGTTGGTGGAGAGAGCGTCTTACAGGCAGGCATCTATTATAAGGAGGTGAGCAATTATACCTGTGATAAAATTATAAAGTGGAGAGAAAAAGATAACATTTCTAACTTCAAAAGAAAATAAGAGTGAAGTACATTTGGTTCAACATTTACTGTAAATTACATTGTTTTCAATATGTACCTGTGACTTCCAGATCTGCAACTTCCATCCAGACATTTCTTGATCTTGAATTCATCATTTTTACCTAAATATTTCTTATACACTGCATACTAAATATGACCAAAACTCAATTCCATAATCCTCCTTCCACACACCAATTTTTTGTTTGTTTGTCTTAGTTCAAAGTTCTACGACGAATCTAGTTTTCAAATATTAAACCTTGGATATTATCTTTATTAAACTGATATTCCTATTCATGATATCCAGGTCATTTTTGGTGTATACTTAGAAAAGCCTCCTAAATATCTTTCATGTATTCATTCCTCCTATTTCTTCATTTTCTCAATTATAACCTCGGGTCTCATCCAAGCTGCACAACAATCTTCTGATTGTTTCCCCTTCCTCCAGTTTCACATTTTCCTAACCAGTTGACCCTACTGCCTCCAGCAGAGAGTGGGAGATACAAATTGTACAAAGAATCTTGCTTGTTAAGGATCCATTGATAGTGCCTCGGTGCCTTCAAGGCAAAGTAAAGTCTTTAAACATGCTACTTGAGATTCTTTCTTTTTTAATTTCTTTATTGGGGGTTAATGGTTTATAGTTAACAGCAAAATACACTAGTTTATAGATGCATAACATTTCTCAATTTTCCACATAACAATACAACCCACACTAGGTCCTCCTCTGCCATCATGTACCAGGACCTGAAGCCCAGCCCCCAACCCCCATCCCAGAGTCTTACTTTGGTGCAATACACCAACTCCAGTCTATGCTCTGCTTAGTGTTTTCCCTTCTAATCTTGTTTTTTACATTCTCCCTATGAGTGAGATCATCCCACAATCATCATTTTGTTTCTGACTTATTGAGATTCTTTTTTAAAATTTTTTATTTATAAAAAAGGAAACGATGACAAAACCATAGGATAAGAGTGGTACGGCTCCACACAGTTCCCACCATCAGAACTCCATATCCCATCCCCTCCCTTGATAGTGTTCCTATTCTTCAACCCTTTGGGAGTATGGATCCAAGGTCATTGTGGGGTGCAAAAGGTGGAAGGTCTGACTTCTGTAATTGCTTTCCCACTGAACATGGGCATTAACAGATCGATCCATACTCCCAGCCTGCTATACTCTTTCCCTAGTGGGGTGGGCCTCTGGGGAAGTGGAGCTCCAGGACATATTGGTGGGGTTGTCTGTCCAGGGAAGTCTGGTTGTCATCATGCTAGCATCTGGAACCTGGTGGCTAAAAAGAGAGTTAACATATAAATCCAAACAAGTTGTTGACTAATCATGAACCTAAAGGCTGGAGTAGTGCAGATGAAGAGTTGGGGGGGGGGTCTCCGTTCTCTAGAAAGCTAGATTTTTTTTTAAAGATCTTATTTCTTCTCAAATCTTCATATAAACATTTTATTTATCTATCCAGATCAGGAGCTAGAACCTTTTTGCATAATGGATAGGCAAATGACTTCTATGCCTGAAACTTAAGGTCTCAGGCTCAATTCCCAGTACCACCATAAGCCATAGATAAGTAGTGTGTTATTCTTTCTTAATCTATCTCTATTTCACTAAAAAATAAATTAAAAATAACATACTTATCATCAAAGAAAGCCTCTTTTAAAAATAAAAATTAGACAAAAATCACATGCCACATAAGACTAGATATTTTGGAAATACTGGAAGGCAAATAGCTGATCATTGGCTTCCTGGGAGTTGGGACTAAGAGGAGGTTGCTCTATGAAAAAAGTAAAAATATATAAGGGAACAGTTTTTTTTAAAAAATTATCTTTATTTATTTGATAGATACAGCCAGAGATCAAGAGGGAAGTTGATGGGAGAGAGGGAGAGAGACAGAGAGACACCTGCAGCCCTTCTTCACCACTCACAAAACTTTCTCCATACTGGTGGGGACCAGGGGCTCCAACCCAGGTCCTTGCACATTGTAACATCTGCGCTCAACCAGGTGCACCACAATCTGGCCCCTGGCAACAGTTTTTGATGAGTTCAATCATGATTTTGTCAGAGGTTTCAAGACTATGCATTCATGAAAGTCAATGAATGGGATTCTTACTTTTCTTTTTTGTTGTTTTAGGGACCTCATCACTCCTGACCAGACTTTTCAGATAAAATGAGAGCTATAGAAGACAGAAGCAGAGGCAAATCCACTACACTCCTGAAATTTCCTTCAGTGACACGGGAGCTGGATTTAAACATGGTTTTTGCACATGACAAAATAAGTCCTGTGTTAGGTGAGCTATGTTGCCAACCCAAATTAAATTCTTGATGTTGCTGAGCTTGATTGTTTTTATGATTCCAGATAACTGATAATGTCAGGAAAGATGGGCAGTGTAAGATGAGTCTCTACATAATGATGATCAACTTAATGCTCTATGTAAATTTTCAGGCACATTGCTATCAGAAATATGAATACCTCTATAAATATTCAAAATTCTTCTTGAAAAACAGTACTGCCCCACTGCCAAGATCTACTAGCTGCAGAAGGTAGAATGCAGGGGCTGAGCAATGGCACAATGAGTAGAGTACAAGTTCAAGCCTACAGGGAGAAAGCTTCACAAGCAGTGAAGCAGGCTGCAGGTATGTCTCTCCCCTTCCTCTCATTATTTCTCCCTCTATCATAAAAATAAAATAATAAGAATATAGCATGAGTAAAGGGGAAACTGGGCTTTGGTTCTTTGTGTCTAGGAAAAAAATTGATTTTAGGCTTTCTATTTTTCCTTAGAGATAATGAGCTGATCATATTATAAACAAGAAAATCCTTGTCTAAAGTCCTGGCCTATGAGAAGGAAATTCACAAGATACCAAATCAAATCAATAGATATGAGACATCAAAATCAGACATGTTTGTGAGATCTTCTAAAAACCTCAGTCGAGAAAAATCATCCAGCTGAATGCAGCTATAGTACATAAAAGATTCCTGAAGATAAACTTTCATAGTTTTTGCTATTCTCTTAAGGAAATTTGGTGATGCCTTGATGAAAATTACATTAAAGCTACATATGGGTCTAGTAAAATAGTCATTTTGACACTACTATTTCTTCCAATTTAACAACATAGTATATCTTTCCAGAAAATGCATAAGATTTCCTAAACAATAGTGAGACAACACACACACACACACACACACACACACACACACACACACACACAAACGTGGAGGCATCATACTTCCAGACCTCAATCGATGTTATAGGACTAGTAAAATCACAACTGTGTGGCAATGAAACAAAAATGGAAACAGACTAGTGGAGTAGAATTGACAAACCTAAGCTCTATAACTTAAAAATCTAATTTTTGACAAGGGATAAACACTAAATGGAGAAAGAAGAGTCTCTTCAACAAATGGTTTTGGTAACATCGGGTTGAAATATGTAGCACAATAAAAGTAGATCACATAATTTTACCACACACAAAAGTAAGTACCAAATCGATCAAACATTTGGAAGTTATATTAGAAGCCATCAAATATTTAGAGGAAAAAATGCCAAAACTCTGATGTAAACTTTCAAAATGTCTATAACAACTCAAATTCAATTGTGAGGAAATTAAAACCAAAGTAAAACAAATAGAGCTGCATCAAACTGAAAGATTTTGCAATGCAAAAGGAACCACCACAAAAACAAAGAGGCTTCCATAAGAATGGGAGATCTCTACATGCCATAAGTCACCCAAAGGGCTAATAACAAAAATATGTAAAGGATTTACCAAGAATGTTACCAGCAGCAAAAACAAGAAGATCCCATTAAAAATTGGGAGATATTATGGAGAGAATACTTACCATGAAGATATTCAAAGGACCAACAGATGAATGAAAAAAATCCCCAAGTCACTGATTACCAAAGAAATGCAAATAAAGACAACAATGAGATAGCACGCTACACCTATGAGAATGTCACCCATGAGAAAGGACAGTGACCATAAGTGTTGGTGAGGTTGTGGGGAAAAAGGAACCCTTCTATACTGCTTATGGTAATGTGAATTGGGTCACCTCCAGTGAAAAACAGCCTGGAGACTCAGCAAAACGTTACACATGTACCTACCCTATGGCATGGCAATTCCTCTCCTGGAGAAAAGAAGCAAATAGATACATCCAAAGAGATCTATGTACATCTATGTTCATAGCAGCACAATTTATAATAGACTAAATTTGGAAGCAGTTCAGGTGCCCAATGACAGATGAGTGACTAAGAAAGTTGTATATATAGAGACAAGGGAACACTACTCAGCTGCTTCTTCCCACAGAAAGACTCTAGTTTTATCTGCTCTATTCTTATCTCTAGTTTCCTGATTATCAAACAATTTGCTCTGCTATATATCTTACTGCTTTTCAGCCACCAAGTTGTAGGTGCTTCCATGACATCATCCTGACTTCCCTGGGCAGAGGACCTAATCAATGTGTCCTGGAACCTCACCTTCCCAGAGACCTATCCCACTAGGGAAAGATAAATACAGGCTACGGGTATGGATCAACCTGCCAATGTCCACACTCTGCGGAGAAGCAATTATAGAAGCTAGACCTTCCACCTTCTGCACCTCATAAAGAAAGTTGGCTCATACTCTCAGAACCTTCAATGGGGGAGGGCCTGGGTTATGGAACTCTGGTGATGGTAATTGTTATTATATGGAATTGTACCCCACTAACCTGTAGTCTTGTTAATTATTAAATCACTACTTTAAAAAAAGAGACAAAAAGGAGTAGTAAAACAATTCATTTGTCTCATACTGGATGGAGTTTGAAATAATCATGTTAAGTGCAATAAGCCAGATGCAGAAGGATGACTACCAGATGATCATATTCATAAATGGAACCTAAGAAGCAAAAACAGAAAGAGAAATCACAAAGTAAAACAAGGACCAGTTTGGTGTCTTGTACCAAAGCATGGAACTCTGCAGAAGTAGGGGGAAAGAAGGCGCAGAGGGAAGAGAAGAGGTTCTGGTGCATAATAGTGGAAAATGACCGAAGCTGGATGAAAGTATTTTGCAGACACAATTATAGTAAAGTGAGAAAGTATATCAGTCTGTCAATGACTATAATGAAATCTGTTAACCCTCTCTATTATATATATATATGAAAGAAAATAAACTACTATAAAATGACTCACAGAAATCACTGGTGAAAATACTGGGATGTCTGTAAGTTTATGAAACAGTTGCCATTTTCATGATACAATCATCCTTTACTGTTTTTTCATTCACTTAATGAATATGAAGTCGATACCTATAATGAAAGATAATGATAATATAATTATAATATAATGATAATATAATTATTCATTAGGCTCAAATATTTCAATAAGGTATTTACAATAAGGTAAATATAATAATGTATCATCAGGTTTACTATATTTGTAATATATTTAATAGTCTACAATGCATTTCTTAAGTATTTTCTTTCACTATTATCTTAACAATGTCACTATGAGATAAGGACAACACATACATCACATTTCATAGCACTGATCAAGTTTAGTCGGCAAACTTGCATACTTTACTAAGCTGTTTCTTCATCTACTATCTGCATATTCCTCATATAAATGTTAAATAATAATATCCCATGTTTGTTAGGAAAAGTTGAACAAGATGGATGTGTTAAGTTGAACAGGAGAAAATGAGATAAGGAGAGCTGAACAGAAGAGGGGCAAGAAGAGACAGGATGAGCTCACCTCAAAGTATCAGCACCTGTCACCTTAACTGAAGCCTTCTGAGAATCAAAGGGGTCTTTTCAAATATCTAGCAGCTAAGGGCTGAATATGTGGAGAAAGTTAGAAAAAAAGAATATCTAGCAACCTCAGCTTTTGTAATTGAATCCAGACTTGAACTCAGAGGCCAAAAGCTTCCAAAGTCACTTGGGCTTTCCTGCCTGCACAATAAAGTGTCCTTTCTCCAATCCTGGCTTCATTCTCCTTGATTTTCTGGTAGGATTCCAAGGTTGGAATCTAAGATCTTCAAGCTTTATAAGGATTTAGGAAATTATGTATGTAAACAGTTCTATTAATATCTAGCTCAGGTTCGGACCTGAATTGGTTAGATATAAAATATTTTTCAAAGTACTAGTACTGTAAATATTTTGATCTTGTGATAACTTCAGTTAAATACTATTCTTGCATATATTTCCTCTAGAATAGTAACTATTTCCCTTTGTGGCTGTATGTTGCAGAATCCCTAACTACTTTCTCATTTAAAAATATATTTAGCTAAAGTTATAGTTTATATTTGATAGATTTTGAAGTGATTACTTCACTTTTACAAGTTTTTGTAATATATTTTGAGGCAAAGAGATGAATAATGAGTTTAGGCGCAGTGTTTTTTTTTTTTTTATAATGATTTTTTATGAGTTAGTTATCTTACAGTATCTGACTTCTGTCAGGTGTAAGATATATTCTTGAAGACTCATCTGGCATTATGAGATAACACTGATATTACTATGTGTCTGAATTTAGACAAGTTGAGAACATAATTTGGTCTCATAACAGATTGCAGCTCTGACTTTATAGAGTTTATTCTCATAAAACGTTTATAAATAAATGTTTAGCATCCATTTCTCGAAATTAACTTTTGATCATTTAACACATCAAGAGTAGAAAACCAGAGCATCTATGTGTTTCTAAATGTTATTATAAAGTTCTAAATAAATTATAAATCACCTTAATAGTATATCATGATTACAATTTTTGTTTTGGTTTAACAAAAATTCTGTTATCAATGCATATAAGCAGAGGAGAATTAAATAGTTCTCTTTAATATTATCCTTACAGCTGATATATTTGTGGGAAATTCCACCTTCATCCAATTTATCTTTAGTTTATACTCTTTTTAAAAATTTATTATTATTATTATTATTTTAACCAGAGCACTGCTCAGCTCTGGTTTATGGTGGTGTAGGGGGTTGAACCTGGGACTTTGGAGCCTCAGGCATGAGAGTTTGTTTGCATAACCATTATGCTGTCTACCCCTGCCCAAAAGTTTATACTCTTTTTTAAAATTATTATTATTATTATTTAACCAGAGCACTGCTCAGCTCTACCAATTTATCTTAATACTTAAATATTCCTGTAGTTTTGTGATAATCATTCTTAATTTAAAATTTGGTAGATTCTGTCATACTTTTTTTTTTTTTTTACCCAGAGATGTTTTTACTGTTCAACTCTGGTTATGGTGGTGCAGAGGATTGAACCTGGGACTTTGGACCCTTGACATGAGAGTCTGTTTGAGTAACTATTATGCTTTTGAAATAAAATATCAAAGGACAGGCAGGCAGGTCCACTGTCCCTGTATTTCAGTAAACCTAGGGGACTAGAGATGTAAGCAATCAGGATGAATCTTTTCATTAATTTAATTGAATGCGCTTGTATTTTGGCAGTGGGATTGTGTGTGGAATGTGGTCAACCCACCTCATCCTTTGTTCTACCTGATTGGTGTACCTTGTAATCACTTTGTAACTAATTATGATGTATCTTATCTAAAACCATCCTGTAACCAATTAGCACCCACATACAGCTTGAAGGGTATATATGGCTTTCTAAACCTGGCCAGAGATCTGGCCTGGCAGTAGTCTGCTGGATTCTGCCAGTGTAAAAAAGTATCTCCTTGCGCTCCATGCGGTTTTGGTTTGGGTCTCAGACACGTTCTTCAGGTCTGCTACACCTTGAATCACCCTTGAGTTGTAACACTCTTGAGTTGTAACACTCTTGAGTTGTAACAACTCTTGAGTTGTAATCACTCTTGAGCTGTATCACTCTTGAGTTGTAACACTCAGTGCTGTAACACCTGGAGCTGAGGATATATTTTTTCTATAACACTATCTACCCCTGTCCTTATGTCATAACACTTCCTTTCCTTTCCTTTCTTTTCCTTTCCTTTCCTTTCCTTTCCTTTCCTTTCCTTTCCTTTCCTTTCCTTTCCTTTCCTTTCCTTTCCTTTCCTTTCCTTTCCTTTCCTTCCCTTCCCTTCCCTTCCCTTCCCTTCCCTTCCCTTCCCTTCCCTTTCCTTTCCTCCTTTTTTTTTTCTTAGTGATTTAGTATTGATTTACAAAATTATTAGATTACAGGGGTACAACTGCATGCCTTTTCTACCACCAGAGTTCTGTGGTCATTCACCCCACTGAAAACTGCAGTAGTTCTCCCAAGGTCACAGATAGGAGTTGAGTTGACTACATTTATATATATTTGCTCTTTTTTCCTTTGGTCTTGTCTTCTGCCTTTCCTCCTTAATAACTCATATGTCCAAAATGTTCTTCCTTTCTTCTTCTTCTTCTTTTTTTTTTCCTTCTTCCTCTGGGTCTTGGGATCTTGATGGAATTGTAGTTCAAAGTCTTCTGGTCATCTTCTCCTAACATTGCCTCCTCTCTGGGAGTATGGGCTAGAATTGTTTTAGGGGTTCAGAAGGTTGGAGCTCTGATTCTGTAATTGCTTCTCCACTGGCCATGTGCATTGGCAGGGCAATCCATAATCCCAGCCTGTTTCTATCATTCCCTCCTGTGCTAGGGCTCTGGAGAGGTGAGGTTTACCTTATGGTAGAGTGGAGGAAGTGGGTATTGAACCTGGGCCTTCAGAACCTCAGGCATGAGAGTCTTTTCAATAACCATTGTGCTATCTCTTCATCCCCAACACCTCCTTTTCAACAACCTTACTTAAAAATATTTATAATGGATTCTTAATCTTAACTGCTTTCATTATAGTGTCTTTTCTCTGTGTTTCAAGGCCACCCATTGTATATGCATTCCGATTCAGTTTTACTTTAAATCTTCCACATGTATTATATGCTTGGATATTGACAATTCATTACTGTTGCAGAAACCTATTAGTTTGCTCTTAACATTGGGTACTGATGCCTTCACTCATGATGTCTTTCTCCCAAATTCCTTTATCAAAGAGGCACACTTTAAATAGTGTTCTAAACTCTTCCATCACTTCTTAACAATTGTCCCATGAATATTATTTAGTGTTTTTAAAAATTTAGCTTCAAGGCTGGAAGATAGGATAATAGTTACTCAAATAGACTTTCATGTGTCAGGCACCAAAGGTCCCAGGATTAATCCCCAGAGTCACCATAAGCCAGTGCTAAGCAGTGTTGGAATTAAATATATATATATGAAAATAAAACTTATAGCTTCACATCTTCTCCCAGTTGAATAATGCAATGAATTATCCTGAGCACAGATCACTGCAAATACAGCTTTGATTAGGTTCTGCTTAGAATCTATATAGTCAATGAAATTATAACCTGTCATCTTAAACCATATGGGTTTGGCTACTAAATTTCTTTAAAGGAGAAATGTATTCATGAATATTAGCATTTCTTACTTTGGGTCTATTTTATGGGGTTAGAGAGGTAGTCACAGATATTGCATTTTTCATAGCACAGATTCTATCTCCATCGTTATAGCAGTCAGAACTGAGTAGAGAGTGCCTTTAAAAACTAATTGTTTTTCAAATCTCTACCTTTTAATATAATTACTTATGTATATTTTCTTAGATATTATATTTACTCTTTAATATTGTATCAACTATCATCTCTATTCCAACTTTACTCAACTTCTACTATAACTATTTTATTTTTTTATTTGCATTTGGCAAGTGTTTTTATGTGAATACTAAAAAAAAAAAAAAAAACAACAATTGGTGGGAGTCAGGCCATAGTGCAATGGGTTAAGCATATGTGGCGCAAAGCACAAGGAACAGCATAAGGATCCCAGTTGGAGCCCCAGGCTCCCCACCTGCAGGGGAGTCGCTTCACAGGTAGTGAAGCAGGTCTGCAAGTATCTGTCTTTCTCACCCCCTCTGCTTTCCCCTCCTCTCTCCATTTCTCTCTGTCCCGTCTATCAATGACAACACCGATAACAAAAATAATAACTACAGAAACAGTGAAAAAACAAGGGCAACAAAAGGGAAAATAAATTTTTAAAAATTAAAAAATGAATGGGAACAATTTTTTAAACTATACTGTAAGAGATTTCAAATAAAGACTTTAGATCATACTCCATGGCTTAATAAGTGCTTATACATTTATTGGGTAGAAACTACATTTAAAAGCAATATTAATTTTTATCTACTCAATATTGACTTATAATACTTTAAAATGTGAAGATAGTTTTATAATTCTGTATGTTTATATAACTAAGTATAATCACAGCCACAATTTCAATGCCACCACACACAAAGTTTCCTCTCCAGCCCTTAACTATTCTTCCCCACTTTTTCTTTCTTTTTTTAAAATTTTTTTAATTTATTTTATTTATTTATTCCCTTTTGTTGCCCTTTTTTTAATTTTTGTAGTTATTATTGTTGTTGTCATTGTTGGATAGGACAGAGAAAAATGGAGAGAGGAGGGGAAGACAGAGAGGAGGAGAGAAAGATAGACACCTGCAGATCTGCTTCACCGCCTGTGAAGCGACTCCCCTGCAGGTGGGGAACCGGGGTTCGAACTGGGATCCTTATGCCGGTCCTTGTGCTTTGCGCCACCTGCGCTTAACCTGCTGCGCTACAGCCCGACTCCCTTCCCCCCTTTTTCTGATAACCATCACAGTTAGCATTTTCCTTTACTGTTTTACATTTTACATAAAGTGAAATAATCTAGCAATTATCTTTCACTCCTTTATTTTACTTAGTGTAATCAACTCCAGCTTTTTTCTCTTAAAAGGACAATTTCACCTTTTAAAAAAAAATTATTTTTAAAGCCAGTGTTCTGTCCCATTAAGTATATGTCTCAAATCTTCTTTGTCCAGTTATCTTGTGATGGTCAATTTAGTTGATCCTGTGCTAATATATTTGAGTAATGCTACTATTATCCAGAATCCATGTATTATTTTGAATTAATATTTTTCATACTCTTTAGGTAAATGCCTGGGTGAGGTATTTCAGGATCATAAGTTATTTCCATTTTTTTTAAATAAACCATACTATTTTTCTACAGCAATTTCACTTATTTGTATTCCCACTGAATTTTATTAGAGTTCTTACTTTTTCATAACTTTTCCAGCATTTATTTCCATTCATTTTGATGGAGGCCATCTTCACCATGTAAAGATTTATCACTGTGGCTTTGTTTCTAATTTCTAAAATAACAAGTTATGAAAATTGAACAGAAAGTTAATTTAAGAAATTATGTTGGAAAATGAGACATTTACATGCAGAAAATGAAATAGATAACTAATGTCACACACAGCAAAGGACTCAGTATGCATCAGAAATGTGGCTACTTGATGCCTAACCCATAAAATGTTGGGCATTATGCCAGCTCCCCCACATTGCTTGATGCTGTGGTCTATTTACATAATCATTGTTTTGCCTGAGACCCACCCTACCTGCAGGGTATTAATTAATCCCATTTAACAGCTGCTATGGAAGCTTTCTAGTTTCCCAGAGTGCCTTGTTTTCCCTACCCCCTTTCCTAGCCAATCCCATTCCCGACTTGACTCTTCTGTTTTTAGCATATAAAGCCCTCTGCTGTTCCTGGTTTTGCTCTTTTTTCTCTTCTGTATCCTGACCTGGAGAAAACCTGGAGAAAGGCTGGTGTGCATAGCGGGAGCCGGCCATTTTGCTAGCTCCACATGATCTAAACCCACTATGCTCACTCCCAACTCTGAGGCGTCCACATCAGTAAAGAATTGCATTACCAGGCTGCTACAAGTTCCTTGTCTCTCTCTCTCTCTCTCTGGTGAAGCTAGTCCGTCAGTAAAATACATCGAAGAAAGTATACATGACACATTATAGGACCTTTAAATAAGATATATATTTGGTCTAATTTCCACTGGCAAGGGAAACATATGCAAGACTAAACAAATGGTACAACTGTATACATATACACATATATACTTTATAAATACGTATGTTTTAATATTGTATACACAAATACATATATATATATATATATATATATATATACATATATGTATTTTTTTGGATAGAAGAAATGAGATGAGACAGAAGAAAAGAAACCACAGAACTGAAATTTCTTTCAATGCTGTGGGAGACTGACTTGAAACTGGTAGCAGATATACAAATTATCACACTATCCAAGTGAGCTATCTTGCCTATCAATTTAAAATTTATACAATTTAAAGTGTGGAAAGTTGACTCCACAGTTCAGGAAGGGAGGGAGGGAAATGAAAGCATTCAGAAGCAAGGAACCTTGAAACCATTCAGGTAATGGCCTGATATGGAAGGCTGAACAAGTTCATTTGTAACACATATATATATGCAAATGTGCAAACGTTCTCATGAATTTGGATACTTCACCCAATTATGTAATTATTTGTCTTGTGGCTATGAGACATTTCTCATTCCCTAACCTAGACTGGGAGAAGATCAGAGATAATAATGTCCTTTACGTCACTTACCGTCAGAGATCTTGAGAGCTTTAACACGTAGCACATTGATAGCTGTTTTAGCAGCACATGTCACCTGGGCATGTAGGACATGGAGGGTTCAGCCTCTGATAACTGCACAACAGTGCCACGGAGGACCTGCCCTTTAATAGCTGATTCACAGATTCTTCTATGAGGTTTGTGTCAGAAAAGATTTTTCCACCATTTATCTTCTGACTTGGCCTGCTACATAAGGTTTTAAGAAGCTGATACACACACACAACCTAGTAATTGGGAAAATATTTTTTACATCATATATCCAACAAGAGATTGTTGTACTATTATAAAAATAAATGACATAAATAAATGATCTAAATAGATAATCCTTTAAATAAGACATATAGCTAGGACATAAGCTCATGAAAACATGTTCAGTCATATACTTACTATTCAGTTATTCTCAAAGTTTTATCACATTTTTACTCTTTTATTATGCTCTATGGGACATTTACCTCATGCTTTTTATTGTTCTTAAATATTCCAACTTGCCTGATCTCCTTAAGAATTTTTTTTATATAATTTCAGAGTCAACAGAGTTTGTTAGATACCAATACTTTTACATTAAGCAAATTTGTCTTTTATTTTACATGCATATTAAATTAAAAACTTAACCAAATTACTCATCTTTATATTTTCAGTCTTTATATATTAATGAATTGTCATTTGATTCTTTTCAGTTTAGTTTTTTCCCAACATCCTTATATCAAATGTCCTCTAATATCCCCCTCTACATTTATTTCATCTCTCCATGTAAACATCCACAAAATATGTAATTTGACATTAAATTCCTTGCATATGTCATCCCTGCATATTTCTTTCACACTTTTTGAATGAATTGTCTCTATTAACCCCAAATCAATGTCTCCTGTTCATATAATGATTTTGATCATTAGCTCACCAAATTCTATGATGAGTTTATACACACAATAATTGGAAATCAGTATTTTTTTCTTTTCATTCTATTTATTTTCTTTTTTAGCTAGAGACAGAACAGCAAGAGACAGAGACAGAGAAAATTAAAGAGATTGCAGGACCTATGCTTATTTCAATATTGTGGGCATAGAGTTCAAACGTGGGTCACGGCAAATCAATAATACACTATCCAATTTCACTAACCCCAGTATTTTATTTTGTTCATTTGTTCATATGCCTGATGGCCATATTTTTGTCTTCTTTAGTGGAATGCTTATTTATATTTCCTCCCCATTTTCTGGTGAAAAGTTGATGATGATGATGAGTTTTGTGTTTTCTTTATAAATCTTATATATTAGCATTTATCTGTTGTATGATATGCAAATATCTTCTCCTACTCAGTAGGCTGTACTTTTATTTTGGTGATAGTTTCTTTTGCTGTGTAGAAGCTGCTTAGAATATGTGATCTAATGTGTTGATTTTTTGTTTAACTTGCCAATGAACATGAATTTCCAAATACATCTCCAAAGCTGATATCAAATAGTATTACATAGTATTCTGCTGATGTTTTCTTCACTATATTTTATGGTTTTGGTTTGACATACATATCTTTAATCTACTTTTATTTTTGTGCATGGTGAAAGAAAATGATGGGGGCTGGGAATGGTTGTACACCTGATTGAGCACACATGTAACAATGTTCAAGGACTGTTCAAGATCTCCCCCATCTGGTCCCCACCTGCAGGAGGAAAGCTTCTTTGTGAGTGGTGAAGCTGGGCTGCAGGTGTCTTGTTGTCTCTTTCACTCTCCATCTCCCCATTCCTCTGGATTTTTGGTTGTTTCTATCCAATAAATAAAGATAATAAGAAAAAAAATTGACAAATTGGAAAGCAATATATATATATATGTATATATATACATATATATACATATATATATATATATATATATTTAAAAAATACATTATTCCCAAGGATACAGCTAGCAAATTTTCTCAACATCATTTGGTGGAAATATTCTTTCTCTACATTCTCACCTCTTTTGCTAAAAAATAACTGTCCATATATATGAAGGTTATTTTCTGGGCTCTCAGCTCTATTCCATTGATTTTTGTGTATGTTTTTACTCTATTACAATGCAGATTTTCTTACTATATCCCTGTAATTTAACTTGAATATAGGTAAGTATGACTCATCCCTATTCTTTGTTTTCAAGAGAGAATAACTGCAAAAACAGTGATAAAAACAAGAAGTGCTTCCAAGATTGTGAAAATAAGGAACATTTTTACATTGTTGGTGGGAGTGTAAAATGGCCCAATCTCTTTAGAAAACAACATGGAAATTCCTCCAACCATTAAAAATGGATCTATCATACAGTCTGTAATTCCTTTCCTATATCCAAGGAACACAGAGATACTTTTCTAAAGAAATACATGGACTTAATATGTTTACACAAGAAAAATGAATAATTACTGGAGACTCAAGTCTGGTCTTAAAAAGCCAAGGGCAACTGACACTGAATTACAGCCTGAAGGAGGAGGTGTTTGGTATAATCTGATTTCTGGTCTTCTTTTATTCTTTTCTTAGCTTATTTCATGATAAATCAAAAGATTTTTAAAACAGTTTGTATCAACAAAAGTCAGAACAATTTGTTAAATGAAGCAGGGGAAATATGCATAGTTCAGAGCCACTGACAGAAGAAGGGAATGCCAGCCATGTCATCTAACTTTTTCTTCTTCTTCTAGCATTTGCCCTTCTTCCGTAGCCAGTCAACAGCGTCAGGTTGAGCCTGATGTAAAGTTTCGAGACCTCCTTTGAATCTGGAGAGGTGGCAGTCGTTGACTATGTGGGTCATAGTCTGTCTGTAGCCGCAGGGGCAGTTCGGGTCGTCTCTGGCTCCCCAGCGATGGAACATATCGGCGCACCGGCCATGGCCTGTTCGATAGCGATTGAGGAGGGCCCAATCATAACTAACATTCAAGGTCTCTTCTAAGTAGCATTCTGATAAGGATCTTAGTTGATTTATTGTTCAATGGTCAGCAAATAAAATACTCCCCCATTCACAGTGTCAAAGAGGCTGTACCCTGGCATTATGGCGTCTGGATCTTTGGCTCCATTGGTATCTTACCAGTATTTTAAGAGTTACAGATCTAAGTTATATCACTAAGTCTGAGGAATAATTTAAGTGTTCAATAACAGAGGAATAAATAAGGTAGATGCAACATATGTGTACGATGGACTCACTCATAAAACACTGAGATTTTTTTTCTGGGATTTGTTACAACATGGATAGATATGGAGAGGATATGGAGAGGGTCACACTAAAGGAAAGAACCTGAAAAAGAATGATATCACTCATATGGGATTGAAGAAATAAAGCAAAGAGAAATATTAATAAGCCCTTAGTCTATATCAAAATAGATCTGAGTATACTTACTGGGAAATGATACCTTGTTGGATCAGGTTGCCAACACATGTTTTGGATAAATGGGAAGATGTATCCCAGAGATAACAATAGTCAATTAAAGCAATATTTTATATTAATAAAAAATGAAATTGAATTCAATAATGAGAGGGCAGTCATAGTTCACCACCTGGAGCATGCGCTTTGTCATGCACACATCCCAGGCTTAAGCACTAACACACTGATTTAGAAGGTGTTGTGGCAGCAGTAGAAACTCTGATGCTGAAGGCTCTGTGTCTCCCTCTTTCTTAAAAATACCTTGGACTGGAGAAATCACACATATATCAGACTCAGGTACTGAGACTCTGTCCTCCACACTGAAAAAAAAAAGAACATATTTATACATTTAAACAGAAACATTAATTTATAAACTTGTTTAAAACACATTCATCTTAGTTTTCAATTTTATTTCTTTTTTAAATTTTTTTATTTTCTTTTTTGTTGCCCTTGTTTTTTTTAATTATTGTTGTTGTTGTTGTTATTGTTGTTACTGATGTCATCATAGTTGGATAGGACAGAGAGAAATGGAGAGAGGAGGGGAAGACAGAGAGAGGGAGAGAAAGATAGACACCTGCAGACCTGCTTCACCACCTGTGAAGCAACTCCCCTGCAGGTGGGAAGCTGGGGGCTTGAACTGGGGCCTTGCGCTTCACTCCATGTGCGCTTAACCCTCTGTGCTACCACCCGATTCCCAGTTTTCAATTTTATAAAAATATTTTTATTAAGTAAATATAAAGGATATTAATGGAAAATTATCTTTTCTTATAAATCTATTTATCACACTTAAGAAATGGAAATGTGAAAGCATGAGATGACAGATTAGGTGACGGTTGAAATAAAGAAAGTGTTCAGAACTATCTTTTTTCCTTCTTCTTCTTCTAGCATTTGCCCTTCTTCTGTAGCCAGTCAACAGCATCAGGTTGAGCCTGATGTAAAGTTTCGAAACCTCCTTTGAATCTGGAGAGGTGGCAGTCATTGACTATGTGGGTCATAGTCTGTCTGTATCCGCAGGGGCAGTTTGGGTCGTCTCTAGCTCCCCAGCGATGGAACATAGCGGTGCACCGGCCATGGCCTGTTCGACAGCGATTGAGGAGGGTCCAGTCATAACGTGCTAGGTCAAAGCTGGGTTGACGCTTGCAGGGGTCTGTGATGAGGTGTTTGTTCTTTGCCTCAGCTGACTGCCAACTCTGTTTCCAAGAGTCTGGAACAGAGAAGTTCAGTGTAGGCGTAGGAGACCAGACTGGGTGACTAGACGTCAAGCGTTGAACAGGGTGGGCGAAGATATCTGCGTATATTGGCAGGTCCCGTCGAGCGTAGACGTGGGAAATGAACTTAGATGATGCCACATCCCGACGAATGTCTGGCGGGGCGATGTTGCTAAGAACTGGCAGCCATGGAACTGGGGTGGAATGGAGGGTTCCAGAAATTATCCTCATGGAGGAATATAATTTGGAATCGACCAAGTGGACATGGGGCCTACAGAACCATACTGGGGCACAGTATTCTGCAGTGGAATAGCATAATGCCAGAGATGATGATCGTAGTGTGGAAGCGCTCGCGCTCGGCCAGTCTTGCAATGATGTTATTCCTCGCGCCCACCTTTGCTGCAGTTTTTATGAGATGTTCGTGAAATGACAGAGTGCGATCAAGAATAACGCCAAGATAGACTGGCTGGGCTTCAAGCCGGATTCTTGTATCGTCAAGCTGCACATTAAGCTCACGCGAGGCCGAGGCATGGTGTAGATGGAAAACAGATGATACCGTTTTAGCAGTGCTAGGTATTAGTCGCCATTTTTTATAGTAATCATATATCAGAGACATGTCTTTCATGAGCGTTTCCTCGAGGATGTTAAACTTTGATGCCTGAGTTGCACAGCAGATGTCATAGGCGTAGATGAACTTCCTTGAAGAAGTTTCTGGGAAGTCATTGATGTAAATATTAAATAGCGTAGGAGCCAGAACAGAGCCCTGGGGGAGGCCACTTGAGACAAATCTCCATCTGATAGACTTGTCACCAAGATGCACCCGGAATCTTCTGTTTTGGAGAAGAAATGATATAGTGTTGGCCACCCATGGAGGCAGGCATCTTGAGATCTTGACTAGGAGACCATGGTGCCAGACTGTGTCATAGGCTGCTGTGAGATCAACAAAGACAGCACCCATCTTTAAATTCTTCTGGAATCCATTTACAATGTAAGTTGAGAGGGCCAGGACTTGTTCGCAGGTAGATCTTCCTGGGCGGAAAGCAGCTTGGGCGGGTGATAGGAATTTCTCTGTAAGAGGAGAAATTCATGACAGAAGCAGCCTCTCAAGGAGTTTGTAACACACGAAGAGGAGAAAAATTGGTCTATAGCTGGCGGCCAGTGTTGGGTCTTTCTTTGGTTTCAAAACTGCTATTATCTTCGCACGACGCCAAATTTTGGGCATAGATTCAGATTCCAAGATGTGGGAAAGGAATGTAGTGAGCCACTTCTTTTCCATGGGGACCAAGTTAAGAATGAGTTCTGGGGTGATGTTATCATAGCCAGCAGCTGTGCCCGGTTTAACCCTCTTCAAAGTGTCTTCCAGTTCAGACAGTGTAAAGGGAGAGAGTTTTGGAGATGGACAAGCTAAACGGAAGTGGGATGACCACTCATGGGAAATTTCTCTTTTCCAAATTGGGTCGATCTTAGAATGTCCAACTTGAGTTAGGTGACTGGCCACTGAGTTTGGAGATACGGGAGGACAGGAGATGGGAGAGGGTTGGCTACCGGCACCCAGACTATGAAGAAGCTTCCAGGCCTTCCTACTTGAGTGGGTGAAGTTCAGACTTTCCGTGAGTTGTTGCCAGTGGGCTTGGCGTGCTGCATCCAGGGAGGCAATGAGATGGTCGGCCACATCTGGGTCGCCCGACTCATCGTACTGCTTTAGTAGTTGCTTGCATTCAGCATCAAGACAAGGCATATAGTTAGCATGACTCCCACAAGGAATAGCTTGGGAAGTTGCTTTGAAGATGGCTTGGCAGAAGCACCTGTAGGAATCTTCAGAGGGGATAGAGTTAATTGGAATTGCAGGAATAGATTTGTTGGTAAGATCACTGAACAGACACCAGTTTGCTTTCCGAAAGTTCCATCTTAGTTTCTCTGAGCACAGAATCAGTGGGAGCTGGAGACCAATGTGGATGATAGCTAGGAGGTGATGACTGTGCGGTAAGATCTTGAGAACTTGTCTTGTAACGGGAAAGGCTTGGCCGTTGACTGTGCTAATCCAGCACAGGTCGGGTGACGAGTCTTTATTCCATCTAGCACTGTGAAAAGAGCCTGGCTGTTTGGGATCATATAATAGGGAGAGGTCATTCGCTGAAGCCCAGTCGGCTAAGATAGAGCCGTCTGCACGAGTAGAGGAATATCCCCAGTCTTGGTGATGACTATTAAAGTCTCCAACATAAACGGCTGGGTGATTTGGGCTAGACAGGACCTTATTATCCCATGAGGCACTGGGAGGCTTATATACGTTGACAAGCTGAATAATTCCAATAGTAATGGAGGCGTAGAAGGTCGAAGAGGCCGTATGGTAAATGTCCGCAAGATACGATTTAGCGTAGATGGCTCAGCCGTGTTTAGGATGGAGATTATAGCATATTAAATCGAATCCACTGATAGTGAATCGAGCAGCTTCATCGACTGCTATATGTGTTTCTTGTAGGCAAATAACATCTGCCTGATGCTGTATCACCAATTGACCAATAAGAACGTGTTTGGAAAAGGACTCAAAGAGCAGGACCAACAGCTTGAAAGCTGTCAGGAGCTGCTTGTTTCTGGCTTTGAAAGTGACTGGGATCCATGTGGATTCAGTCGGCTAGGAAGGATCGTCAGTTTCCCCAATGAATGGGTACTCATAGGATGCACCACGGGAAGGTCGATCCAATGCATCCCATCTTTTTTCCTATGACTATACAAAGGTCAAAAAATTCAGAATTATTATATCTTTAATATTATTCTAACCCAATATCATATTTTGTTTCATATTTCATTAAACTATCTACCTGTGATGTTTTATCATCCAGGAAAGTTGGTCTGATAAAAGGAATCAAGTATCCTATTAATCTTCTAGATTCCATTAACTGCCTTTTTGCATTTTGCGTATTTGTCACATTTCAACAAATATGAGTCATAAATGATCTGTGGTAAAATAAAAATTAGAGACTAACAAAGGGATTATAGACTGAATATTTGTGTAATAATTGCTGTCTCATTTCTGTTAAAATATTTTAATTGCCATTTGCTTGCCTCTTGCCTTTCATTTATATTCAAACATTTATAAAAAAGCACATTATTTTAAAAATGATTAAATCACTTAACTGTATTTCTGACTAGTACAAAAAAGACTTCTTGCTAGTTTTTATCTCTGTCCTCTATTAGATACATTACTTTATTTATGAAATAAGATAAATATATCAGTTATAAATCACACACACTCAGTCCTATGTTGCTAGCAGCAATATTCCTAGTAGTCAAGACATGACAAAAGCATAAATGTCCAATGACAGACTACTCAGCCATAAGAAAAAGGCAAATCTTGTATTTTGTACAACGTGAATGTAACTGGAGAGGACCATACTAACTATGTTCATTGACATAATTCAGAAGATGATTTCACTCACATGTAAAATCTCAAACAAAACAAAACAAAAAGGGAACTAATAAAGTTGAACACTAATAAACTCTTACTCTATGAAAGCAGCTCTGAGGTTGCTAAAGGGTAGAGGAAGGGATGTACAAAAATCTGGGATGGAGGAAGACTGGTGTTTGGGTGATGGGCAAGGTAGAGTAGCACATATTTAGAAGAGATAACAATGTAACCCTAAAACATTTGTCTAATACTTAAATCAATGTTAAAAATATATTATAACTGGGGGGGAACACAAGATAGTGCTGATAAAATTAGTTTGTGTAAAAATAAATGGGACAGGAGATTTAATCATGAATAGTGATGAGTATTATTATTATTATTAAAGTAGTATCATTATTAATGATTCCTTCCCAGGTAGTCTAACTAGGCTATAAGTACAATAAAGACATGGTCACTTCTTGAAGAAGTTATAGTCCCAAATAGCAGCCATTAGAATGAGAAATTGGAAAAGAAAAGAGGCGTAACAGAGAATATTTAACTGACACATATCCAATATATAAAAACTGTTACAAATTTCAGAAATAGGGAGATGGGCAGTAGAGCAGCAGGTTAAGCTCACGTGCACAAAGCACAAGGACCAGTGTAAGGATCTGGGTTCGAGCCCCTGGCTCCTCACCTGCAGGGGAATCTCTTCAAAAACTGTGAAGCAGGTCTGCAAGTGTCTATTTTTCTCTACCCCTCTCTAACACCCCCTCATCTCTAGATTTCTTTCTGTCCTATCCAATAACGACATCAATAGCAACAATAACTACAACAATAAAAATAAATTTAAAAAAATCAGAAATAAGAAAAATGGCATTGAATTGGGAATGATCATAGGAAAAATAGCAATATTATTATCATATTTAATAGAAGAATATATTGAATCATCTTGTTTAACTTCCTGTATAACTTACAACTACACAAATGTTATTTTTAACACGGAGAAAATAATATTAATATTTCACATACTTAGAACAACATATAGTTACACAAAAGAACAAGAACTTATTGAATGATAAACTGACCAAATAAAGTGAAATTTTGAAATTTCACATATATGATATTGCTTTATATAGAATTTAATGATGCATCTTTTAAATTCATATTATAAAAATATTAGTGTAAATGTTCAATGCATTGAAACGGGCTTACATCAGTAGATTTATGCTAAATTTAAGACCAGAGGGCCAGCAAATTATCTCACCCTAATAATGCATCTACTTTGCCATGTGCTCAATACTATTTTGAGCCTGTACTCCACACAATGGCCTAATATTTTGGACCAGATGTTGGTAAACCCAGTTGAGAACCTTGATCATGCACAAGGACCAGGGTTCAAGCCCTTGGTATCCCTTTGTAGGTGGAAGCTTCATGAATGGTGAAGCAGTACTTACTGCAAGTGTCTCTTTTCTTCCTCTCTACTTTCTTTTTTCCTTTCAATTTCTTACTGACTTGTGGGAATAATAGTGATAAAAATAATAATAATGCATTTTAAAGAGTTAAATTTTTCATCCACTGGGTGATGTCTGGGATCAAAAATCCAATATTTTTAAGTCAATTATTTCTGAATTGAGTACTATGTCACTTAGTAACATTCCAAGAATCAATTTGAGGTTATGGTATTCTTTTTTTAAATCAGTGATTTAATAATGATCAGCAAGATTTTGCGATAAGAGGGGTGCAATTGTACACAATTCCCACCATTGTAATTCCATCCATATCTCATCCCTGTCATTGGTAGCTTCCCTATCCTTTATCCCTCAGGGAGTAAATTTTTATGGGGTGCAGAAAGTGTGAGGCCTGGCTTCTTTAAGTGTTTCTCAGCTGGACAGGTGGATCTATACCTCCAGCCTACCTTTATCTTTCCCTAGGAGGATAAAGATCTTGGGAGGAAGGGTTCTAGGATCCATTGGTGAAGTCATCTGCCTAGAGAAGTCAGGTCAGCATCATGCATCTGCATATAGCATCTGTAACTTGGTGGCTGAAAAGCATTAAGATATAAACCAGAGCAAAATGTTCAATAATCAGGAACCTAAAGGTAAAATATAGTAGGTGAGATTTGGGAGTTTTCAAGTTGAAAGAAGCTAGGAAGACTATGTTATGTGCATTCCAAGAGGCCCATATCTTTACTAATTTTTCCTGAGCCCAATAGCTCACATGGAGGTAGACTGAAAGTATTGTCAGAGTTGGGAGCATATTTTATTTGGGATTTATTCATGTTTCTTTAGTCTATTGGTTTAGAAAAAAGTCACAATGTGCATTTGTAATAAATGCATATAGACATGTATCTGAATAAAATTTAAATTTCTTGTATATGGGTATCTAATCTGCTTTCCTAAGTCTGATTTTGAAGTTCTGGCTAGCATAAAACACACACACACACACACACACACACACACACACACACACACACACACACACACACATATATATATATACACTCAACTTTTGTATGAGGTCATGAAGGATTAGGGAAAAGAATGTACAGGTAAGAATCTAGTCATTCAAGGTTCTACTGAATTAACCCTCCTTATTGCTTCTTTTCAATTCTAAAATGGAAATTTCACATTCTTTGGACAGTATGATAGTTGAACAGGCAGGGCATGTGTCTTGTTATGCTGTTGGCCCAGATTGGAACTCTGGAATTTCATGGAAGATGCTAATATCACTGGAGGAAGTCCCAGTACTGTGGGTCTTTTCTTCTATATTTATGTACGTTTATAGGAATTAAAGCATGACCTGGAACAATGCAATTTTGTATTTGCAAAAGGCATGGCTGAACACAGTAAATAAATTAGTAATGAAATAAATAAATTTACATACAATAGATATGACAAATACTGCTTCTGAAAGGTGAAATCCTTTTGCCATTATGAAATTTCTCCAGATGTTGACTTCTTTTTGAAAATTTTTGTTTGTTACTAATAGTTGGTTATAAGATTATAAAATTATAGTGTGTAGTTCCACACCACACCCACCACCAGAGTTCTGTCTCTCCATCCTCCCACCACCTAAAGAGAAACACTAGAGTTTTCACAAGTCTTACAAACAGTTTGCATGCTTCTTTTATTTTCTAGTTACATTTTTTTTTTAATTTAAGAAAGGAGACATTAACAAAATCATAATATGGGGGGTACAACTCCACACAATTCCTGCCACCCAATCTCCATATCCCACCCCCTCCCCTGATAGCTTTCCCACTCTCCCTCTGGGAGCATGGACCCAGGGTCGTTGGGAGTTGCAGAAGGTGGAAGGTCTGGCTTCTGTAATTGCTTCCCTGCTAAACATGGGCGTTGACTGGTCCATCCATACTCCCAGTCTGCCTCTCTCTTTCCCTAGTAGGGTGGGTCTCTGTGGAAGCAGAGCTCCAGGACGCATTGGTGGGGTCTTCAGTCCAGGGAAGCCTGGCTGGCACCCTGATGGCATCTGGAACCTGGTGGCTGAAGAAAGAGTTAACATACAAAGCCAAACAAATTGTTGAAGAATCATGGACCCAAAGGTTCGAATAGTGGAGGTGAAGTGTTGGGGGGTACTCACTGCAAACTCTAGTGTGCTACTGCTTTCAGGTATTTATTTGCCCTAGTTTATGGATAAGTGTGAACATATGCTCTATCTCCTGGAACCTAGTCTATATCTAGGTTTTGGGACTTTGTTAGGAAGTGAACCACCTGGGATGGAATTAGAGAATACCATGAAAGGAAAGGTCTCACCCGAGTGATGAAGCTGAAGGGTTATCATTCCACACCTGAAGTCCCTAGACACAGTCTGAAGTGAAGCATGCTAGGGTGGCACTCGTTTTGTTGATTAGGTTTGGATCATTGGATGCAATATTATTTGTTAAGAATTGGGAGAAGCATACAGGAAAGTGGGACCTACCCTAAGGTCCCAGGACTGGGGGAAGTTTAGGCTCTATAGTGGAAATGTGAGGTTCCTGCTGTCTTAGGGTTCAAGAAGACAATGGATAGTTATTGTTATCATCACATTATTTGATAATTGGGTTAACTTTGAAAAGTCCCTTTGTTAGACAATTTTCCCCCTCTCATATTAATTAAATAGTGATTTATATGACTACAATTTAATAGGTGTGTACATAAACACCATTCTCATCACCAAAAGATTGTGTCCCATCCCCTTCCCCCCCAGCCTGGGAAGCCGCATGCCCACTCCCCCTCACCAAAGGGTTTTTACTTTGATTCCCTACTTTCAATTTTAAGAACAATTATTTTTATGAACCACATTCATTGAGGGAAAGAATTATACATTCAGTGTATTTTATTTGGAGCTGAATTATGGTTTTCTTCAAACTTATTTTATATCATCTGTGTGACTTGAAACTGGCCCCTTTCTTCACCTCTCTCATTATGTCTGAAGTCTCCATATTGCTCGGATCTAGAAGCAGTACAGTGTAGCATTTGAATACTAAACTCCTGGAGTTCAATGAATTCAGAATCGAGTATACTGAGTGATCACTTGTAAAGTATTTAAACATAAGACTTAGTTTCCCGTAGAAAACATATATGCTATAAAATATTTCAGGGGGTTGTTGTAAGGCTTCTGTCAAATAATCCTTGTTCATGTTTTCTAGCACAAAGCTTGACACATGCAGAGAGCAAGTTCAGTCCCTAACCCCCAAACTTCAACCCAAACAGAATAGAATAGAAAAAAAAGAGCTGAGATGATTAGTGTGGGTGGCAGAGGTGTGTGAAGAGGCAGTGAAGCTGGCAAGGAAGATGGAAGCAGAATAAATCCACCCTGGAGACTGCTAGGTAGTAAGCACACGTATTTAGCCCCCTGGGACACAGGATGACTGCCTGTTTCAGGAAACTAGCTGCCCAGTCAGGTGGTTTATTTGCTTGCTTTGCCTCACCATGCAGCATATGCACTGTGACTGAAGTAAAGTCTGTATTATCTACTTACAGACATTGACTTCTTAACTTGTCTTCCCGAACTTTTGAAAATCTACAGTTTTGTCACTGACCATGCACAATTTGTGCTTGTTGCCTTTTTAAAAAAAATTTTCACAGAAAGCTTTACTTAATTTTTAAAAAATATTTATTTAGTCTCTTTCGTTGACTTTGTTTGTTGTAGTTATTGTTGTTGATGTCATCATTGTTGAATAGGACAGAGAGAAATGGGGAGAGAAAGGGAAGACAGAGAGGGAGAGAGAAAGATATACACCTGCAGACCTGCAGGGGCTCCATCCGGGATCCTTATGCAGGTCCTCGTGCTTTGTGCCAGCTGGGCTTAACCCACTGCGCTACAGCCCAACTCCTGCTTTAATTGATTTTTACACATATGTCACTGACAGAGAGTCAGACTGATATGTCTATATTTGTATATTCAATTAAATAGTTTGGAGAGAGAGAAGAACAAATTTTAAAGTGGTGATGCAGGTTATCCAGAGCTAGATTCTTTTACCGAATAAATTCAGAGTGATTAATAATAAAATGATACATTTTTGTGGGAAAACATATAACCACTAACTTCAAGTCCAGAGGGCCACTTCCAATTCTGATCAAAATCAGTATTAATTGTTCAAATGTTGGTAGAATTTACCTGTAAAACCATATGCTTTGGGGCTTTTCCATGAAGGAAAAAAAATGGAGGATTTGTGTATGGTTCATTTTTAAACTAATTCTGTTTCCTTACTTGCTGTTCATCTGTTGTAATTTTCTGTTCTCTAATGATTGAGTTATAGTGGGTTTTGTGCATCTAATAATTGACCTATTTTGTTTTTTCTATATTACACAATTCTTTGGCATTGAATTTCTCATAGCAGTCTTTCATTATTACTACGGCAGTTCATTGCATAGTTTCTTCTTTCATTTATAAATTTGTTTATTGGAATCTATTCTGTATTTCAGTCATGATAAGGAACATGGGCTTAATCTATGAAATACAACTTAGTATATTTTTCTTTTCTATTTACTTAATTTTATGTACCAGTATTAACCATTCCTTTTTATTATGTGTTTGACTATATATTTTATCTTTCATTTGACTTTTCTGAAGTATGTAGTTAGGTTATATTAAATTTTTTCTCATTACTAATGAAGTATTTATAACTAAAAGACTCTTAGAACTACTTTTGCCTAATGTCATGCATTTTTGTTTTTCTTTGTCTCCATATACTTATTTTGCTTTCTTATTTCCAAAAAGTTAAAGTCAGGTCTTATGAAAATGTGGAGATTAATAAATTCATTATAAGACATTTTGAGAAATGTTATTTTTTCATTGACTAGGTCACAAAACTCATTTTGCCTGAATAAAAATGAAACTTGGGAATCTTCCATAAAAACTAAGCTAGAGTAAATGAGGACTAATTTTAAATGTTTCGTCTCTAATAAAAAAAAAGTAGAGTATATTGTACTAATTTATTCCACATGCAAATGCAGTATGCTAATTTTAAGTACCGTGCATAAGTGGTAAGAATCATAATATCATAAAAACTGACCTTGATGGGAGATAGCATTTTAATGAAATTTAGAAGTATGGGAATTCACAAAAAAGAACATCCTTTCATTGTGTGTGTGTGTGTGTGTGTGTGTGTGTGTGTGTCTGTGTTTGTGTGTATAAAGGGAGTAAGAGAAAATTCAAGGGAAAATATCTCATAATTTATCTTCAAAATGAACTGATTAGACTTGATACACTCTAAACTATTTTCAATTGCAAGTTGAGAAATTATATGGTTTTCTTGCTATCCCTCTGTAAAATTGACTAAGTAAAATTCAAAAAGCTTGAATTCAATGAAAGATAACTAGAATCAAAGTAGGATCATTTTTTTCTATTATGACCCAGTAGCATCTTTATCAATAACTTATGAATCATTTCTAAAAGTATTATTTACATATTTATTTTTAAATACTTATTTTATATGGACAGAAATATACTGAGATGGAAGTGGGAGATAAAAAGGGAGAGGATAAGAGAGACACTTGTAGTACTGCTTACAGATTGTGAAGCTTCCCAGTTTATAGGGGGATTGAACCAAGATCCTTGCACAATATAACGAATGCCCACTCAACCTGTTGTGCCACCATCTAGTCTATGTATTTATTTATTGATTAGTAACAGAAAGTAATTGAAAGGGAAGGGGAAGATAGGGAGAAAGACACCTGAAGTAGTGTGTTACGGCTTGTGAAGCTGCCCACCCTAGAGGTGAGCACTGCGGGCTTGAACCAGGGTCCTTGCACAATGTTATATATTCACTCAACCTAGTGTGCCACCACCCAACCTCTCTATTGATGTATTTACTTATTGAATTGAGACGGAGAGTAATTGAAAAGAAAGGGGGATATAGAGAGGGAGTGAGAAAGAGAGACAGCTGCAGCGCTGTTTGACTGCTCAGAACGCATTACCCCTGCAGATGAAGATCAGGGCTGAGCCCATGTCCTTACACGTGGTAACATGCCCACCACTCAAGCAGGTATGCCACCTACTCACCCCCTGAGATCTTCTTTTTGTAATATAATTTTTCTTGACTTTTTAATTGTGAGGTTAATAGTTTGCAGTACAGTTGTTTTCACACAGTGCAATATCTCATCTCACCAAGATATATGTCCTATTTTATAATCTCTATGGGACTTTTATAAGCAGTAATAAAAAATGCATTAATCCTGTCACTTAACCTTTCCATTACTGTGCTCTAGTAGTTTTCACTACTTTTTTTTATAGACAGATACATTTGAGAGAGAAAGAAAGACAGAGAGAGAGAAAGAACGACACCTGCAGTATTGCATCACTGTTCATAAAATATCCGAGCCCCATATCCCCCTTGAAGGTAGGGAAATGGGACTTGAACCTGAGTACCCGTGACCCCAAGTAAATTCCCACAACAATCCTATAAGACCTCAGTTGTTGAGGCTATAAGGAAAATCAGTAATGTTTGACTTTGAGTGACTTAAAAAAATCTTTCTTAAAAACAGGGGAATTGTAAGAGAGAATTCAATAAAAAAAATCAAGTAAAGGAATAGACTACAGATAGGAACATATGTTTTTGCAAAGAAGTCTTAAAAGTAATGAAGTCTTGGATCAGAGGTCTGTAATGTCACACTAACAATGGCTCAGAACCTACAGCTTTGACATTTAAGTAATGGATTAATACAGATACTATAGAACATTATGAGGATGGGGTCAGGATACTTTGAATTAGTTTCCTATTCACTACCATAGTTATAAGACAAATCCTACATCACGCCAATGTGTGGAGAGGGCGACAACTATCTACAGCATCATGTCAATTAATCTACAATAGAAATCCAGGGAAATGCTACACATTTACATACTGCAATTCTTATGCAAGGAATTTTTAGTTTACTAATGTTCATAGTTAGACACCAAATCATTTTAATTTTTTTCTATCATTTGATTAAAGGGTTGATGGTTTACATTATAGTTGTTGATATATGGGTACAATTTCTCATCTCTCTATGATAGGTGTCCACCGAGTGATTTCTCTCTCTCTCTCTACCCATCATATTTATATAGATACATGGAGAGAGAGAGAGAGAGAGATGGAGAGAGAGAGACAAAGAGAGAGAGAGGGAGAGAAAGAGAGGCGGAGAAAATAACCACACAACACTGAATATTTCCCAGTCTGGTGGAAGTCAAGTTTCAATGTGATTGTGCCCATGACAAAGTAAGCACAGTAACCAAATGAGCTATCTTCTGACCCCAAAAGACTCATGTATCCTTTTTTTTTAATTTTTAAAACATTTTTAAAATACTTTATTTACTATTGCATAGAGACAGAGAGAGAAATTGAGAGGGGAGGGGAAAAGAGGGAGAGAGAGAGAGATACCTGCAGCCCTGCTTCACCACTCTTGAAGCTTTCCCCAGCAGGTGGTGATCAGGGGCACAAACCTGGGTCTTTGTGCATTGTAACATGGACACTCAACCAAGTGTGCCACCACCTGGCCCCAGTGTCTTTTTTAGATAGAGGCAGAAAGGCAGAAATAGAGTGAAAGAGATGACAACATCAAAGCTTCCTATGATACAGCAGCTGCCAGACTCCAATCTGGGTTGCACACATGGCAAAACAATAGACTATTCAAGTGAGTTATTTTTCTGGCCCAAAGGACTAAATTTTAATGAGGGCGGAATAGATATAACATATATTACTCAGTGTCAAGTATGTAACTTTGCAGCTTTTCTTGAAGAATTGCACTTAGGAATTCCTACTTACTTATACAGTATATTAGTTAAGAGATAGAAGATGGCAACTTAAAGGGTTTCTTTCAAGTTATGACTGGCCATTATTTTAAAGTGACATTATTCATTCTAAAAGTGCAGACATCTATAGATACTTTGCACTACTTAACAGCTGAAGAAAGTTTCCAAAGACCATAACATCTGAGAACTTCTACTAAATAGCCTATATTAATCAAGGAAATAAAAACTTAAGAATGAAAAGGAAAGGTAAGAACTGGCAAAATTAGTAAGCAGTGATTATATAGGAGGGAATGGACTGTGAAAACAGCTTTAAATAATGAGAAAGTCATTATTCAACGTGTGTGTTGAGATATTTCTCAGTAAAGTAAGTAGTGAGGTAGATGGTAAATGGAGCCAAGAAATGGATTTCAGAGAACATGTAGTAATGGATAGAAAAAAAATTAAAAGTGTCTTTTGAACATTTTCATTTTTTTACTTTAGAGTTCAATATTTTGGTCTACCTTTAAAGGCTGATAATTTTATTTGTCAACATATTTTATATTGTCATTTGATTTGTTCAGCATTAACTCTTCTGTAGTAGCAGAGAATCAGTATTATCAGTTTTTTAAAATAGTTTTATTTATTTATTATTGTGTATATATATATATATATATATAGAGAGAGAGAGAGAGAGAGAGAGAGATTGAGGGGAGAGGAAGATAGAGAGGGAGAGAGTCAGAGAGGCACCTGCAACCCTGCTTCACCACTTGTGCCCCTGTAGGTGGGGGTACCAGGGGCTTGAACCTGGGTCCTTGCGCACTTAACTAGGTGTCACTGCCTGGTCCCAGTATTATCTGTTTTATTGTGTTTATTTTATCACAAAGTAGAAATGATTGAAGTTTATTTTTTTCTTTCAAAAATGTAACAAGCTATAATTATAGAAAAATATTAAAAATCAGTTGTTTCTATACATGCTCTCACATTAGGTTTCTATAGGTGCATTTTGAGAGCTTATTGATTTTATTGGCCAGCCAATGGTGAGAGTGTTCCTAGGAAAACCTTAACTTCTTATGCAGGGGTTATTGAAGCCTCACATTGTTTCTTTCTGTTGCAGATAGCTCTGTTGACAGGAACTATTAGTCAGCTAATAAATCAGGACCCTAGAGTCTTTCTAACAGCTAACTTGCTCTGCAGCTTCTGTCATGTGAGCTAATAATCTGTTTATGTAAATGATCTCCTGTTACCAGAAACTGAAAATTCACTATCCACTATATATAACTATGTAATTTTTCCCCTCTCATAATGCTGAATCTCCTTACAAATGCAAGTAGGTGTTATGGTTAGTTGTATAGGTTAATTTTAAATTGTTGAAACTTTCCCAGAAAGTCCATAAAACTTTACTTTTTGTATTTTTAAGGATATTTTTAGGTGGCATTATCTTTCAAGTCTGTGGATTTGATAAAATAAATGATCCTCCCTCCTTAATCTATGCATCACTCAATCCTATAAGGGACTAAACAGAACACAAGTCAGAGGAAAGATAATTTTCTTTTTTTTTTTTCCTTCTTCTCTTCGGCTTAACCACTCAAGAAAAAAAATTTTTTTTTAAATATAGAAACAGGGAGAGAAATCATGAAAACTTCCCCCACTGCCCCAGGTATCACACTTCAATAGTTCATCTTCAGCTACACTAGTAAAAATAAATATCTTTCAAATAAAAGGAAAAAAGTGACCAGTATTTAAGTTAAAAGAATGTATATACAAAAGTAGTATAAATTGCCCATTATTATTATTTTCCCCTCTCTCAATGACTTTTTTTTCCTAGTCAATCATCAATAGAGGAAAAATAAAGTTTTTAGAATTACCTTCAATTTGTAGCATTGAAGTCACTGAGGTTCAATTTGAATATTTAATAGGATTCTCTTGAAGAGAATCTGTGAATCTGTAAATCTGTGAAATCTGAAAACAGACAAAAAAAAAAAAAGAGAGCCCATCAATATTTGATAAAAGATGCAGAAAACAATGTTGTAATATACAAAACACGTTCCAAGTATATAAAATATGAACTTAATTGGTTGAAATATTAAATGCATCAAAAATAAAGGGTTCATTATTCAAGTTGTTGAAAACAATATAACAAGTCAACAATATCTTTGTCTGCATCTGTTGTCTTTATACCAGACTTGTTTAAACCTTAAATCTCAGATTGAGCCCATCTTCTATTCTCATATGCAGACTACTCACTAAAGTCTACGATCTATTTGTGGAAAATACGTAATAAAATTTCCTGGCCCAAGATAGGTATAAAGATTTTATATAGAAAGATTTTATGTTGGGAGTCGAGTGGTACAGCAGCTGGTTAAGCTCACGTGGCGCAAAGCGCAAGGACCTGTGGAAGGATCCGGGTTGGAGCCTCCCAGCTCCCCTCCTGCAGGCCAGTTGCAGATATCTATCTTTCTCTCCCCCTCTCTGTCTCCCCTCCTCTCTCGATTTCTCTCTGTCCTATCCAACAACGACATCATCAACAATAATAATAACCACACAAGGCTAAAACAACAAGGGTAACAAAAGGGGAAAAAAATTACCCTCCAGGAGCAGTGGATTCACGGTGCAGGCACTGAGTCCCAGCAATAACCCTGGAAGCAAAAAAAAAAAAAAAAGAGAGATTTTATGTTATAGACATTGAAGTATAATTTTGAATTTTTTTTTTTCCTCCAGGGTTACCACTGGGGTTTGATGCCTGCACTACGAATCTACTGCTTCCGGAGGTCATTTTTCCCATACTGTTGTCCTTGTTGTTATTATTGTTGTCATTATTGTTATTATTGTTGGGCAGAACAGAAAGAAATGGAGAGAGAAGGGGAAGATAAAGAGTGGGTGAAAAAGATAGACATCTGCAGACCTGCTTCACCGCTTGTGAAGTGATCCCCTGCCGGTGAGGAGCCTGGGGCTTCAACCGGGATCTTTTTGCCAGTCTTTGAACTTTGCACCATGTGCACTTAACCTGCTGCTACTGCCAGGCCTAGTTTTGAATTCTTTTTGAACCACATACTATCATAGTTTGACTCTAATAATTCCTCTTCATTTGTCATATCTCTTTGCTCCTGAGGAAAACATCTAAATTTTTCTGTAGTTATAAATCAGTTTGGTTAAAAACTTTCATTACAGATTAGGAGATAGTTCATCTGAAGGTTAAGTGTCTTAGCTACCACAAGTGAAATCCTGCACTTGAATTCCAGCATCCACATGGGAGCACTATGGCACTAGAGGAAGTTCTATAGATGATAGTGTTGTACTATGGTATCTCTTCCTCTCTTGTTGGCCACTCCTTCCATCTCTGTCTTTTTCTATCTGAAAATTAATTAAAAAGTACTTAAAAATAACCTTTAGCATATGGGAACTCTTTGCACTGAGGAATATATATGTATGTATATGTATATATGCAGCTATGTATCTATATATACATTATTGTGAAGAGTTTTAATATGAAATACAGAGAAACATAGCATGGTAAAAAAAATGACATTAAATGAAATTCAAATACATAGTTTTAAATATAGCAAGGAAAATAATGTCCCTAAGATCTTTCAACTTCTCTTCTAAATGCAATTCATTTCTATCATTGGGCTCTCCAACACTCTCACCCTCTTGATACTCTATAATTTCACTCTGAGTCAATTTCTCACCATTGGTTTCCCTGTCAACTCACTCTACTACACCATCTGGAACACTGTTGGAAATAAAGAAAGAAACAGAAGATTTCATGACATCAGTATATTCACTGAATATTCTCTATGTCTTGCATAATAAAAAATATAGATGTGTAAATTAATTCATGAGGGAAAGCTGCATTGCCTTGTGTCTGGTCTACTGGCTGAAACCTCCGAGCTGTGATCTCTTCATTCTATCTCTATTCTATGGGTGGGTTAACTCAAATACATTGGGTTTAATAATCAATAATATCTAATGGTTTCCAAATATATCTTTTGAGTTTTTTATTATTATTCCATGTTACTCCCTTAGCTACTTCCAAAATATATTAAATATGATTCCCTTTATTTGCCTAGTACCTGATGGTTATCTCCACATTTATAGTACTGTCTCTTAAAGTGAATCTTAATCTTTTTTCCTCCTTTTCCTTCTCTAATTTTAGTGGGAGACTATCTCATCTATCTCCCCTTCATTCTCAATTTATTTCTCCAACTAAAATAAATAAATAAATAAATAAAATATACATAAAAAAGAAAGGAAGCCATTTGTTCCATTAATCTTTGTTAAAGCTACATTCCCACCTCTCCTACTCTAGACAGTTACTAGTGTGAAATATGCCACCTCATTTATACATTTCTTATATGTCATCATCATTCAAACAACACAGCAACCAAACTAAGATATATTTGGAAACAGAAGAGGATGTTATTCAGACAAAACATTGCAATGAGTGTGTCAACAGAGACCCTTTGTAGTCTGAGACCATCAAAGAAACAAAGAGCTGTGTGTGTGTTTGTGTGTGTGTGTGTGTTTAGAATTTATTGTAGTTTATCAATTTGTATGCTTTGGATAAACCAAAATCTTTATTTTGCTCTGCAGGCTGAAGAAATTGAGTATTAGTCTTGAGCATAATGTCAAAAGACAGAATTTCTTCTCCCTCTCTCAGTCTTTATTCTAAAGGTCTCCCTCAGTCTTTATTCTAAAGGTCTTCAACTTACTGAATGAGATACAGAGCAAGAGTCTGCTTTATACAAGATTACAAATTTGAAGGTTAACCATGTCTTACAAAAATACTTTAACAGCACTAACAATATTAGTATTTGATCAAATATCTGGGTATCATAGTCCAGTGAATTGATACATAAAATTAATCATCATGGTTTTATTAAAAAATCTTTAATTTTAGTACTTTATCTTCCATTAGTACATTAATATTTCTGAGAGAAAATACTCTTTTTTTTTCACCTTTTGAAATTTTTTTTTTATTTATAAAAAGGAAACATTGACAAAACCATAGGATAAGAGTGGTACAACTTTGCATAGTTCCCACCACCAGACCTCTGTATATCAACCTCTCCCCTGATAGCTTTCCTGCTCTTTAAAGCTCTGGAAGTATGGACCCAAGATCATTGTGGGATGCAGAAGGTTGAAGGTCTGGCTTCTGTAATTGCTTCCCCGCTGAACACGGGCATTGACAGGTCAACCCATACTCCCATCCTGTCTCTCTCTTTCCCTAGTGGGGAAAGGCTTTTGGGGAGCAGAGCTCCAAGGCACATTGCTGGGGTTGTCTGTCCAGGGAAGCCTGGTTGCGTCCTGCTATCATCTGGAACCTAGTGGCTGAAAAGAGAGTTAATATACAAAGCCAAACAAATTGTTGAATAATCATGACCTAAAGGCTGGAATAGTGCAGGTGAAGCGTTGGAGTGGTCCTACATTTTGTAGATAGCTAGTAAGCATAATTTAATTATATTTCAAAGGGCCTATAGCTATACTAGTGTTTTTTTTTTGTTTGTTTCTTTTTGTTTTTTTCATCAGGCATGGATTGCCAACCCTTCACTCATCACTTCGGTGAGACCTTTCCTTTCATGGTATTCTCTAATTCCATTCCAGGAGGTTAATTTCCTAACAAAGTCCCAAAACCTAGATATAGGCCAGGTCCCGTAAGATAGAGCATATGTTCACATGTATCTATAAATTAGGGCAAGATATATACCTGAAAGAAAAAACACCCTGTTGTTGTGCGGGCCGCAGAGAAGAGAGAGAGGAGGTCTGGAGCGAAGAGGGAACACAAATCTTTATTTGCGCTGGCACCTCAGAGTTGGGTGCTAGAGAAGCAGGTTGGGCCACGTGGAGGTAGCAAAAATGGCCGCCTCATGCAGTAACCTTTCCTGCGTCTGAACACCGAAGTGAAGCACTGGCAAGAGAGTGAGGTGCAGAAGAAGAAGGGCTTTTATAGGAGCAGCTTTCGCGAGAATGGGAGTGGGGAGGAATGACCAAAGCACTCCAAATATCGCGGGGGAAATTAGACAATGCCCTGAGGGCACAACATGGTGAAACAGGCACTCCAAGAATGTCCCAACTCTCGTGGGAACTAGCAGTAGCCTGAGGGGACAACATGGCAGATGTGACTCCATCTGCACAATTTCTCAGCAACACCCAATAGTCTAGAGAGAGTCAGTATCAAGTTCATAATGAAATAGTGTCCACTAAGAGAAATTATTCTATCGCTTATTTTCATGTGCTCATGCAGTACATACATACCTAATTATGGGTATCTTCCTATTATTTCCTAATGATTTCACTTGCCTTGGGATCTTTTGACTGATTATTAAAATCTCTGCCATGTAAATAAAATATTTTAATTGATTTGTATGCTTCAGTAAACACTGTATTTATTTTGGCTCCTTTTTTTTTTTTTTTACCCCTTTCAATATCTATTAGATAGGGTAAAGAGAAATTGAGAGAGGAGATAAGAGAAAGAGAGAGAGAGAAAGAAAGACACCTGTACCCTGATTCATGGCTAGTTAAGTGGACCCCCTGCAGGTGGGGAACAGGGACTGTAACCCAGCTCCTTGAGATTGACAATATGTGCACTTACCAGGTGCACTACCACCCCACCCCTTAATTCTTTGTATTAGTGATTTAACATTATTTTATTACAATTTTAGGATATAATTTTATATCATTTATTTAGAATATAATGCCTACCAAATATACAGATACTGATAATGTTTATGTACACCTACCATTGTGAAGCATTATACTTAAAATTATAGTGAAATGAGCATTTCAACTGCAGCTTTCCCCCCAAGTGAATATAATACAATGAAGATATATGTAGACATAATGATTTAATATCAATGTGATATAGACTGTAATCTTCACACAATGTCATAGAACATGAATGGAAGAACATTAGATAGAAAATCTAAATGTCCACATACCACAAAGAAAGTTTTATATATATATATATTTAGTGTGTGTGTGCATGTGTGTATTTTATTATGTGTGCTGTTTAGTTCCTCTGGTGACAATTTAGCTTTAGTGCTGATTTCTGAGAAAAAATACAGAATTATTCTAAGACTCAGTTTATCTGCCTGCAGATAAGACTAATAATTAAAGTATAATAATTAAAGCAAAGGTGAAAATGGGAAAAAGTTCATTGTAAACATTGACTTAGTAAATTGCAATCTTTCTTCCTTTCTTCCTTCCTTCCTTTCTTCCTCTCTTTCTTCCTTTCTTTTTGCCTCCAGGGTTATCACTGGGACTCAGTGCCTGTACTATGAATCCACTGCTCCTGGAAGCTATTTTTTCCCCTTTTGTTGTCCTTGCTGTTTATCATTGTTGTTATTATTATTGTTGCTGTGATTGTTGTTGGATAGGGCAGAGGGAAATCGAGAGAGGAGAGGAAGACAGAGAGGGGGAGAGAAAGGTAGACACCAGCAGACCTGCCTGCTTCAATGCTTGTAAAGTGACCCCCCTGAAGGTGGAGAGTGAACCCGGATCCTTACTGCTGGTACTTGGGTTTCGAGCCACATGTGCTTGACCTGCTGCGTCATGACCAGCCAGTGCAATCTTTCTTTTTGTGACATTTTCAGAAGGCACAAATGACATTCACTGTCTGACAATAGAAAGAAACATTTATGAGATTTAAAGTAGGTTTTTTGTATGTTTGTTTTGTATAAGATTCAGATATACTGATGCCTATTTCTCTGTCTACCAATATTAATGTTCTTTAAGTTTCCTAGACAGATATCTGCCTATACTCTACCTATATGGAGGTTCGTTTTATTGTGATTAACTGTCATATAACTGGACCTAATCAGTCAAGTGGAAGAGTGTATGTTGATGTCAGTTTATTTAATTATTATTATTATTATCCAATTCAACAAAGTATTTCTAGCTGTGAATTTTTAGTGAGAAAACTAGACTTGAGAGGCTGGATAGTGGCATACCTGGTTGAGTACACACATTACAGTCTACAAAGAACAAGGTTCAAGGCACCAACCCTCCCTCATCTGCTGTTTGTCTCTATAAATAAATAAATATAAGGAAAGAATATTATTTTAAAAAGAAAGTTAAAAAAATATATTTCTATGGAATTTCTGTTATTTTTTAAATTTAATGGAGGAGATAGTCCACCTTTTATTTCCAGATATCTTCAAATTTTGTAACTAAGTATAAATAACTGTGCCTATTTTGTTATGTTTTAATTTGGATTTCAATAAATTTTGCACTATGGAAAACAGCAGAATACCTTGAATGTAATTGTGATTAATGTTAGAATTATTATTTTAAATAAATGTGTCTTGAACATACATTATTGCCCTTAGTGCTATATCTCATGGAGACGATAATCATAGTGACTTTTCTCTTTGGTTTTATTTCCTTATCTATTAAAGAAAATAGGATTATAGTTTTTCTACTGGGAAAAGTATGATATATATTATTGGTTATATATACATATTATTGGTTATATATATCTATATATATAGATATATATTATTGGTGATATATATTATTGTTTATTTTTAGGTTAACATTTATAGAAGCTTTACAAATGAAAAGCTTAGGCAAAATTAAAGATCAGTACTAGTAGTGTCTGAAATACAAAGACACATTTAAATTCCAAAGATAGGATATTTGGGGAGGCCAGGCGGTAGCACAGAGGGTTAAGAACACATGGCCAAAAACACAAGGACCAGCTTAAGGATCCTGGTTTTAGCCCCTGGCTGGGCACCTGCGGGGGATCATGTCACAAGCAGTGAAGCAGATCTGCAGGTGTCTATCTTTTCCTCCCCCTTTTTTCCTTCCCCTCTTCTCTCAATTTCTCTCTGTCCTATCTGGCAACAACAGCAGCAATAACAACAATAACAATAATAACAGCAACAAAGGCAACTAAAATGGGGAAAATGGCCTCTAGAAGCAGTGGATTTGCACTGAGCCCCAGCAATAACCCTGGAGGGAAAAAAAGGGAGAAAAGATAGAATATTCTATTAAAAATAAAAAATAATAAATCCTTGAAAACTGATGACACAAATATAGTAAAATCCCAACTAAATGATTGTTGACTTGCCTGAAACTTAACCCACTCATTTGATTTTTGAAGTTAGTGATAAATGGAGGGGAGGATCCCACACTGATATAAACTTAAAAAGCACCCTTAACCACAATGTTTTTCCTCCATTCAATCATATTTGTTTAGTTTCCATGACTTTGAATTTTCCCCCAGTAGTCTTATCATTTTCTCAATTCAACAAACAAATGGAATTCAATTATAAAAAAAATTTCCATTTTCTCCACCACAGTTTAATAATTTAAAAAAAAATCTCTTTTTTTTTCATAGATTCAGACAAAAGCTCTTTATTCAGTCATGACAAGCAGTACTTTTCATCATTACTTGTACACCTTACCTTCTCTACACAGACCTTCTGTCATTTGTACCATGTTTTTGCTCCACTCTCCTATATGATTATCTTCTCTGTCTGGAAATCACTTTCTTTCTCTCTACTCAGCACAACATATGGGTAGTGGCCATCAAGAATAGTATATCTAATAGTTGAGTGCATACAAGTTTAATATCTATTTTATTGGGAAAACCTTCTCTGACACCTTTCAATCCAACCCCACATTATTGTCTCTGTTAATGTATATGTTTCCTCATAATAATTGTCATGAATGTAATCTAACAAACCTTTGTTATTACTGTGTAAGGTAATGTGTAGGGTAAAAGGAAATTTTAGCAATAAGTAAAGATAGAAGTAAAAAGAAGAAGAATAGACATGCATATAGTTACCTTAGATTAAATTTATTTATACATCCAAAGATACAGATATACTTATCTACATGAACATTTTGCACTTAAAATGGGTGTTTCTTACTTAGTTTCTATAATATCAATATTTATAAAAAATCCAAGATATATCTAAGCATGTAGGTAAAGTATCATAAAGTAGGGCTAGGGTATCTCTTTGGTAATCCTGATTAATATTAAGAAATTTGATATCCATGTTATGAAAACTAACCTAGTATAACTAGGAAAAGGAATACAATTTGGACATCTATTCTACTTATTGCATTGGGACCACAGAGGATAGTTTCTTTAAGGCAGGTTGACTGTTTTTTTTTTTTTTTTATTCTGAGAAAGAATATTTTGTACATCCACTGATCCTTGTCTTTATTTAGATGCTCTGATGCCTAAGGAGACAGATGACTAATATTTCTGAGCTATATATAGTATTAATTTCATTTCATGTTCAGGAAGACTGAACAAACGGTGTTTCATGTAACATAACACTTAGATGAAACATCTTTTCTAGGCAAGGGTAGAGATAAGAAGTCAAGCAACCTCCTAAATAACTTGGTTACAATAATAATTATCTATTGCCTTCTTAAAATCTAAGACAGCAAGGAACCTTCCTCATTCTCTTTCAAATCCATAGTTCTCCTAGTCCTGGAACCTCAGGGACTTTTCTCCTTTTTTTTCATGCTTCTCCTGATCATTACCATTTGATACTGCATCTACTAGTCTCAACCAAATCAACCAGTGCCATTTCAATGTTTCACTTTAGGCTGTGTCGAGATGCCAGGCCTGGGATGTCAACCCTCTAGCTTCAATACTCTGGTGAGAACTTTCCTAGCTCATGGTACTCCCTGGTTCCCTTTTGGGTTATGCACTTTCTAAGAAAGGTACAGATTGTATATACAGACCAGGGCCCAAGGGATAGGGTACGTGTCCACTGGTATCCAAAAGTAAGTAAAAACATGCAATAGTCTGCAGTTGGTAGACTTAGACTCTGTAAGTACAGTGCAAGTGAGTGGGAAGACCTAAAAAAGAAACCATAAAGTACTGAATTAAATATTTTCTACTTAAGCCTAGGTAGTTTCCTCTCTGACTCCCTACTTAACTTCCCTGAATCACTCTAAGTCTAAACTTGTCAGATAAAATAAAGACTAAAAAAGCTGGATAAGGGCAAAAGACCAGCACACTTTAATGATGGTCCTTTTGGTCACTATCATGCCACCCCAGAGTGATAAAGAATAGGATATCTTCCAATGGAGGGAATGGGATACAGAACTGTTGGTGGGAATTACATGGGATTGAACAGCTCATCCTACAATCTTGCTTATCACTATTAAATCACTAATAAAAATACACTAAATTTCACTACACAAAACGTAAACTCCAAATGGAGTAAGGGATAAAATATTAGACAAGAAACTTTCAAATACTTAGAGGAAAATATTAGCAGCACTGTTTATAATCTCAGTTTAATAGACATCTTCAGTGACACAAGGCCAATTCCAATGAAGACAAAACCAAAAATAAACTTATGAGACTACATCAAATTAAAATTCTGCACAGCTAAAGAAACCACCAACCAAATAAAAAGCATTCTAATAGAATGGGGGATCTTTATTTGCCATGTATTATACAAAAGGCTAATAACCAAGATATACAAAGAGATCACCAAACTCGGCAAGAGAAGACAAATGACCCCATCCAAAAATGGGGAGAGAATATGTAAAAAGTATTCACCAAATAAGAGATCCAAAAGGCTAAAAAACATGAAAAAAAAAAAAAAAAAGCTCCAAGTCATTGTCAGATAAATGAAAATTGTTGGGAAATTGTGCAGATATGGTTGAGTTAGGCAGGACCCACAAACCACCATATTTCCATGCAAGTATTATTATTTACATATAAATCTTCTGACTTGTTTTAAAAATGACTCTTCCTCCACCACATTATTTTTTAGCTATTAAATATAATCAATTCGGGAGTTAGGTGGTAGTGCAGCAGGTTAAGCGCACCTGGTGCAAAGCGCAAGGACCAGCATAAGGATCCCGGTTTGAGCCCCCAGCTCCCCACCTGCAGGGGAGTTGCTTCACAAGTAGTAAAGCAGGGCTGTAGGTGTCTATCTTTTTCTCCCCCTCTCTGTCTTCCCCTCTTCTCTCCAGTTCTCTCTGTCCTGTCCAACAAGGACAACATCAACAACAACAATAATACAACAACAATAAAAAAGGGCAACAAAAGGGAAAATAAATAAGAGTGATGAATTCACCTTCTTCACCTTTTCTTGGATGGAGCTTGAAAGAATCATGTTAAGTGAGATAAGCCATAAAGAGAAGGGTGTAAATGGGATGATCTCACTCATGGACAGAAGATGAGAAATAAGAATAAAAAGTAGAGGTCCCTGCCTGCAGGGAGTTGGGGGGGCTTCAAAAAAAAGATTAAAAAGTAGAAACACAAACATTTCAGGTGTTAGTGCACAATCGTGGAAGAAGACCTAGGAGGATATCTTTCACATATCAGTCTTTCTGACTTCTGTTAAAAAGACCATATTCATGTTGCAAGAGATCATATCTCATTTCTGTGACCACTTCAAAAAGTTGTCAATGTGATTAAGTTTTCCTTTAATGTTATTTGTATTTTATTATTATTTATATCTAGTGTGCCATGATCACATTCTACGCTTCCCAAAAAACTGTAAATCAGCATTGAAGTTCTGGGGTCCTCTTTTATCTTCCAAAATTTTTGTATAAAACTGTATGTGTTACTAATAATACTGTGACCCAGAAGGAACAGGACTGCATCACATTGTACAAGAAAGAGAATATGATCTGGACTTTGTTACAAAAAATAACAGTTATGAATGTAAATCTCATTGTTTTCTATCTGCAAAACTGTTGTGCAAGCAACAGCTAGTATGCTAAAATGAGACTTGGGGGGAAATGACAGTGATTATAGTCTCCACCCCTTTCCATTACACAATTTCAGTATAACTGCAGATAATGAAGAATGGGTAAGAACTACTGCAAGATTCCTTTTAGGTGAAAAGCCTCAGAAGACCCACCATGAGGCACAAGTCCATAATTCTGATGAAGATGTCTATACAGCTTTCCCTGTGACCCCCTCCTTCTGGATTTCCTGGCTTGATACCACCCCAGCTACCCCTATTATCTTTCTCTACACCCCTGCAACACACATAATCAGTACTTTCACCAGTATAAATATTCCCTGAGACCAAGATGCAGGGACCAGCAGAGGAGGATGTGGTTTCATTTCAACATATTCCTACTTCTCTTTTGTGTTGGAATAAGCACAAAATAAGTGAGGTTTTTTTTAATTGGGGAGAGGAGTTAACAGTTTACAGTAAATACAGTTCTTTGGTACATCTATAAAATTTCCCAGTTTTCATTATTTAATAGATTTTCCAAACTTCTGGGAGGTATAGCTATGACCTAACATCAAACAGCAAAGACTCACACCAAAAAAAAAAAAACCACATACTGACAACCATCCAATCCACAAATCTTACTAAACTGCAACTGGTATAACTGCAGACACAAAGGCCTCCAGTGTGTGTGGGCAGGATGAGTGGGCACAGAATTGAAGCTAAGCACTGGGAGGTTAGGAACTCTGGCAACAAACTGTAGGGTGTTGTCTCTGAGTAATAGCAGTCAAGGCTGTACTGGATGCTGACTGGGAGAGGGCTTAACCTCTGAACTTTGCCCCATGGCCTCAGAGGTGAGAGTCTGCTGAATTGGTGGTGTGACACCCCAGCAGCAGGGGATCTTCCAGCTCATCAAAGCAATGAAGACATCCTGAAGGTAATTTGTAGCAGCTGGCAGCTAAAAGGGAATAGGCAGCAGCTGGAGGCCAATGGTAAACTGAGCCCTAGTTCTTCAAACAAATTCCACGTAGTAGCAAAGCTCTGTGGCTTGAACTCAGACTGCAATATCACAGAGAAGCCGTATATGAATTCTACACAGAATATAAAACAGCTCAAGGGAAAAACAAGAAACATCACTCTAGCTCTATCCTCCTATCACCTCCCACCACCTAATACCTAATAACTATAATAACAGCACCACCTGTTGGTTCAGTAGTAACCACCACAATAAATATGCGAACAGAGAAATATCAAAAACAAACATGAAAAAGACAGAAATGAAACAAAAGTTCTACAGGAAATTTTAGATATAAAAGGACTATCAAAAAAATATAGAAAACTCATTACAAGGTCTCTCTGAGAGTCTAAGCACAGTATTGAGAAGTATGTACAACAGTTGAAAGAATATTTTATTAAGGAGTTAGGAAACACAAATGAGCTCCTTGAATAAACACAATGATCCAGCAATTCCACTACTAGGCATATACCCAAAAGTTTACATTAATTCAAAAGGATATATTCACTCCCAAATTCATAGAGGCTTTATTCACAATAGCAAAAAAAAAAAAAAAAAAAAAAGGGAAACAACCAAAATGCCCCTCAACATATGACTGGATACAAAAGTATGGGACATATACTCAACATACTGTTATTCAACAATAAAAAAATAGATGATATTTTGTGCTTCAGATAAAATAGATGGAATTGGAGTAGATAGTGCTTAGTTAAGCAATTAAGGAAGGTAAGGACATCCACAGAATGGTTTCATGCATAAGAGGAATACAGAGAATTGAGTATACAGATGTGAAAAGAGAAAGTCAACCTGTATCTAAGACTGTGGGAGAGCAATAGTGTTATCTGTGGGGGCTGGGAATCAGGACACAGACCTATGGTGACAGGAGCAATATAAATAAAAGAACTATGGTGGTTATCTCTGGGAGGCTGGGGGGTAGGGATAACGAACTTTGGTAGTGGGTATGGTATAGATGGGGTTAACAGTTAATGGTTTTATATATATATATGGTATATATATACATATATGTATGTATGTATATATATATATGCTTTTCTAAAGTTTGGGAGCTACTTTCTGCCCTAATCCAACTTCCTATTCCTATTTTCAACTCTGACATTATCTTCCCAGACAATTGTCTTAACCCACCTGCATGTTAGCTATTGGGCTCAGGCAAAAATGACTAAAGCCATGGGTAACCTTAGAATTTATCTAGAATTGACTGCCTACCTTCTTCCCACAGCAAGACCCTTAGTTCCATGTGTTCTACTTTGACCTTCAAGTTTCTGATTATTAAACAAATTGCCCTGCTTTCCATCTTACTGCTTTACAGCCACCAAGTTGCAGGGGCTACCATGCTGCCATTCTGACTTCCCTGGGCAGACAACCTCAACAATGTGTCCTGAAACCTCACATCCCCCAAGTCCTATCCCACTAGACAAAGATAGAGACAGGCTGGGGATATGGACCAACCTGCCAATGTCCATGTTCAGCAGTTCAACAAGTACAGAATCCAGAAAGTCCACCTTCTGCACCCATGAGGAATTTTGGTCCATATCACCAGAAGGATTAAAAAAAAAATAGGGAACTTTCCAATGGAGGGGATGGGATGCAGAACTCTGGTGGTGAAAATCATATGGAATTATTCCCCTCTTACCCTACAATCTTTTAATCATTATTATATCACTAATAAACAAAGAAGAACCCAGTGGGTAGGAAGACATTTCCTCTAAACCCCTACAATTGTAATTAATTTGAAAAATATTAAAATGTTTTCAAAAGAAACAGTAAAAATGAAAATGTTAAAACAAATATTATAATTCCTATTTTACCAAAAGAACAACTGATGTGTAAAGAATTTAGATGATTTACATTTACATTGGGCTTCATTTATTAAGGAACTCTGACTCCTTAATCCATATTTCAACTATTATCTGACACGGTTATACATTCAAAAGAAGACCCAAATAAGTACTGTCTTTGTCACACAAAACTGGAAATATTCACAGAATGTTATTACCTCTACCATGAACATGATTTTACAATTGTATGAAAATACCAAATAGCAATTAAACATTGTCTGTAGAATTTCTCTATTTATATCTCATGTGCTTCTCTAACAATTTAATGAGAAAGATTAGCCTAGGTCTGCTACTGGGAAGCTATTTATTCTATATGGGTATGTGGGATCTCAATAAATCTAATCAAAATATGATTGTTTTTATATTGACAATCATGAAAGTTAAAATTGATAAACCACTGTATTCTGAAACCTTCCTCTCCAGAGCCCTATCCCACTAGGGAAAGTTACAGACAGGCTGGGGGTTTGGATTGACCTGTCAATGCCCATGTCCAGCAGAGAAGCAATTACAGAAGTCAGACCTCATATCTTCTGCACCTCATAGAGTTCTTTGATCCACACTCTTAAAAGGATGAATAATAGAGAAACTTCCAATGACAGGGATGGGATATGGTGGTAGGAATTATACCCCTTGTCCCATTATCTTATTGATCATTAATACATAACTAATAAAAAGAGAAGTTGCAAAATAAAACAAAAAGCAGAGCAAAAATAAATGACACATAATGGTTGACTAATTTTTTACATGCTGTGTGTATTTTAAAAAAATATTTATTTATTTATTCTCTTTTGTTGGCCTTATTGTATTATTGTTGCAGTTATTATTGTTGTTATTGATGTCCTCATTGTTGGATAGGACAGAGAAAAATGGAGAGAGGAGGGGAAGACAGAGAGGGGTAGAGAAACATAGACACCTGCAGACCTGCTTCACTGCTTGTCAAGCAACTCCCCTGCAGGTGGGGAGCCCGGGGCTCGAACCGGGATTCTTATGCCCATCCTTGCATTTTGCACCACGTGTGCTTAACCTGCTGCAGTACTGCCCAACTCCCGCTGTGTGTATTTTTAAGAAATGAGTTTTTTGTTTCATCTTGGATAGAACCTGAAGGAACTATATTAAGTAAGACAAGGCAAAAACCAGGATAAATATTGGTTGGTTTCACATATAGGTAGAACTTAAGAAACAAGGACAGAAGTGGAAACACAAAGATGAATTTGGACTGGGTGTGTTGAATTGTACTAAAGTAAAGGACTCTGTTGGAGAAGGACATTATGATCCTAGTGTAAAATGGTGAAAAAGAACTCTCATTGAGAGTGAGAGTGTTTTACAGACACCTATCCTAGGAATATGAAAAATTATACCTATGTGTCAGCCACTATACTATAAATCATTAACCCCCAATAAAATAATTTTTAAAATTCCATTAATGGATATTATTGCTCATTTTGAAGAAGCAAGGGCAGAGTGATAGTGATTAATGATACTTTTTTTTTTTGTCAAAAAGTATTATGAGATGGGTAGGCAATATTACAAAGTAAGGAAAGAGAAGAATGAACTCAGGAATTCTAGTGTCTAGTTCAAACACTGCATAAATCACCAGAAAGGTTTTATGTCTCCCTGAAATAGACCTTCACTCTTTGTGGCTACAGAACTGAGAGAGCTGAAAGTCAAATCCTGAATCGCATTCTGTGAGTAGCAATGGAATTATGCAAATTGAATACTCAGTCTCATGGGATTTTCTGCTACTAAAGTAGTATGCTCAGTGAGAAAGAATAATGTCCTGAAAGTTGGAGTGGAGATGTATAAAAAGGAAATAAAGATAGGAATCTTGACCATCCAATTTCTGATAAGCTCTTTTCCAATAGTATTTTTTTTTCACCAAAGTATGAGAAAATCAAGCTTAACATGCCTGAAGTAATTATATGTAATGGTCTCCCCTGAGGAAGCAATCTTATAAAACAGTGCTCATTTTTTTCAACTAACTATAGACATTTCATTTACTTCAAGACTTATTACTAGACTGAAGTCCCAGTAGTCCCAATATGCATGATTAAGTGCACTGAAATCTAGGAAATACAAGCAAGAATGAATATTAGTAGTATGGGATATTGTCAGAAGGAAAATATGCTACAAGTCTGAGTTTATGAATACAGGCACACTATGCAGAAAACATTGCTTGGTTGACTGAAACATGAACCAAAGAACTGCTCACTGTAGGTAGCAAATGCTATACCTGGGGGCAGCGAGATAACTTACCTTGTGGGACTATGTGAAAGCTTGGTAGAACTTAAGGAAAATTCCCCCCATCCTTGGATGGAGGTCTGGAAAAGACACCCCCTGGTTAGCCTCTCTACACAGAGATGAGCAAAGTGGAAAAAAGTCTCCCAGACTCAGTTTCCCCTTATAAGACTCTCAAGCCCACAGAAATCTCATAGTTTCTCCCTGATAGCAGCAGGCCACATGGCTGCCTGCTTTAAGGTTCATTCAAAGTTCACATAGTCACCCAGCATCTCACTTTTGATCACAAAGGAGAACATACTCCATCAAACACCTCCTTGACACCAGACAGTGAAGCCCCAAAACACTATTTCCTTATGTCCTTTGATATCTATGACATACATAAAGCCTTGTTTATCTTCTCTCTATCTCACCTTGCTGGTTAAACCCCTATGCTTCTCTCAAATGCCTTTAGATAATTAACCTGTTTGCATTATGGAGAACAATTGTCTTGACCTTTATGTATCACATCAATTCTTGTCATATCAGCCCCCTACCATAGGGGCAAGCTGACCTTTAAGAAACCTGTCATTTCTGATGTATTTGAAAAATGTTTTTTGTTTAAATCTCTATATAAACCTAAACCCACCCACAAATAAAGGAGAGTGTTCGTACCAGAGTCCTCCCCAAGTCTCTTTCTTTATTACGTAGTCTCTTGAGCTAGTGATAGAGCCTCGGTAAGCTTACCTTCCTGGCTGAGAGTCACCCCACGTGAGCTCCAGCATTACCTAAGAGTACAATTGCTTTATCACATGCATTCTCCCATGTTCACAATCCCAGCATACCACATGAAAAAACTGCACAACTGGAGGATGTTTTAGTACTGTAGTATCTGCCTTTTTCTGTGTTTGAAGGAGCAGTGAAATACCCATGATCATCATATAAACACACACACACACACACACACACACACACATACACACACACAGCACAAAAAGAAGATAAGGAAGAGAAGAAATAAATGTTGTACTTCTCTGTTATATAGGAGAGCCAAGTGGGTTTCCTTGATTTGGAAAATTGTGTTGCTCATTTAGAAACTACCTACCAAAGATGGGTCCAGAAGACATGACAGCAATCATGACTGTGAGGAACAAATTTGTTAGGGCACAAGTTTGGGGAAAACATAGAAATAATTTTCTTTTTTTTTTTTTTGTTTTTGTTTTTTTATTTTTTTTATTTTTTTTTTTATTTTTTATTTAAGAAAGGATTAATTAACAAAACCATAGGGTAGGAGGGGTACAACCCCACACAATTCCCACCGCCCAATCTCCATATCCCACCCCCTCCCCCGATAGCTTTCCCATTCTCTATCCCTCTGGGAGCATGGACCCAGGGTCATTGTGGGTTGCAGAAGGGAGAAGGTCTGGCTTCTGTAATTGCTTCCCCGCTGAACATGGGCGTTGACTGGTCGGTCCATACTCCCAGTCTGCCTCTCTCTTTCCCTAGTAGGGTGGGGCTCTGGGGAAGCTGAGCTCCAGGACATATTGGTGGGGTCTTCAATCCAGGGAAGTCTGGCCGGCATCCTGATGACACCTGGAACCTGGTGACTGAAAAGAGAGTTAACATACAAAGCCAAACAAATTGTTGAGCAATCATGGACCCAAAGCTTGGAAAAGTGGAGAGGAAGTATTAGGGAGGTACTCACTGCAAACTCTAGTGTACTTCTGCTTTCTTACTTTGGTGCCATACTCCAAACTCAGTCAATTTCTGCTTTGTGTTTCTACTTCTTTTTTTTTTTTACATGCATAACATTCCCCAGATTCCCATTTAACAATACAACCCCCACTATTTCATTCATCATTTTTCATGGACCTGTATTCTCCCCACCCACCCACCCACCCAACCCAGAGTCTTTTACTTTGGTGTAATACTCCAATTCCATTTCAGGTTCGACTTGTGTTTTCTTTTCTAATCTTGTTTTTCAACTTCGGCCTGAGAGTGAGATCATCCCATATTCATCCTTCTATTTCTGACTTATTTCACTCAACATGATTTTTTCAAGGTCCATCCAAGATCGGCTGAAAACGGTGAAGTCACCATTTTTTACAGCTGAGTAGTATTCCATTGTGTATATATACCACAACTTGCTCAGCCACTCATCTGTTGTTGGACACCTGGGTTGCTTCCAGGTTTTGGCTATTACAAATTGTGCTGCCAAGAACATATGTGTACACATATCTTTTTGGATGGCTGTTTTGGGTTCCTTAGGATATATCCCCAGGAGGGGAATTGCAGGGTCGTAGGGTAGGTCCATTTCTAGCCTTCTGAGAGTTCTCCAAACTGTTCTCCACAGAGGTTGGACCAATTGACATTCCCACCAGCAGTGCAGGAGGGTTCCTTTGACCCCACATCCTCTCCAGCATTTGTTGCTGTTACCTTTTCTGATGTGTGACATTCTCACAGGAGTGAAGTGATATCTCACTGTTGTCTTTATTTGCATTTCTCTGACAATCAGAGACTTGGAGCATTTTTTCATGTGTTTCTCGGCCTTTTGGATCTCTTCTGTGGTGAATATTCTGTCCAAGTCCTCCCCCCATTTTTGGATGGGGTTATTTGTTGTCTTGTTGTTGATTCTGGCAAGCTCTTTATATATGTTGGTTATTAAACTCTTATCTGATGTATGGCATGTAAAGATCTTCTCCCATTCTGTGAGGGGTCTCTTGATTTGGGTAGTGGTTTCTTTTGCTGTGAAGAAGCTTTTTAATTTGATGTAGTCCCATAGGTTTATACTTGCCTTAGTCTTCCTTGTAATTGGATTCGTTTCATTGAAAATGTCTTTAAAATTTATGCGGAAAAAAGTTCTGCCAATATTTTCCTCTAAGTATCTGATAGTTTCTGGTCTAACATCCAAGTCCTTGATCCACTTGGAATTTACTTTTGTATTTGGTGAAATACAGTGATTCAGTTTCATTCTTCTGCATGTTTCAACCCATTGTTTCCAACACCATTTGTTGAAGAGACTCTGCTTCCCCCATATAATAGTCTGGGCCCCTTTGTCAAAGATTAGATGTCCATACGTGTGGGGCCTCATTTCTGGGCTCTCAATTCTATTCCACTGGTCAGTGTGTCTGTTCATGTTCCAGTACCAAGCAGTTTTGATGACAATGGCCCTATAATACAGTTTGAGATCTGGCAGTTTGATGCCTCCGGTTCTGTTCTTTTTTCTCAAGATCGTTTTGGCAATTCTAGGTCTTTTCTGGTTCCAGATAAACATTTGTAGCATTTGTTCTATTCTCCTAAAAAATATTCTCCTAAAAAATATTCTCCTAAAAAATGACCATACGTTAGGCCACAAAGACAGCATCAGCCTATTCAAGAGCACTGAAATCATCCCAAGCATCTTCTCAGACCACAGTGGAATTAAACTAACATTTAACAATCAACAAAAGATTAGTAACAGTGCCAAAATGTGGAAGCTCAACAGTACACTTCTTAACAACTTCTGGGTCAAAGAGGAAATCAAGGAAGAAATCAAAATGTTTCGAGAGTTCAATGAAAATGAAGATACAAGCTATCAAAATATTTGGGACACAGCTAAAGCAGTCCTAAGAGGGAAGTTCATAGCTATACAAGCACACATTAGGAAACAAGAAAAGGCACAAATAAACAGCCTGATTGCACATCTCAAAGACCTAGAAGAAGAACAACAAAAGAATCCTAAAGCAACCAGAAGGACAGAAATTACTAAAGTTAGGGCAGAAATAAATAACATTGAGAATAGGAAAACCATACAAAAGATCAATGAAAGTAAATGTTGGTTCTTCGAAAGAGTAAACAAAATCAACAAACCTTTAGCCAGACTCACAAAACAAAAAAGGGAGAAGACCCAAATAAATCGGATAGTAAATGAAAGAGGAGAAATCACAACAGACACTGCAGAAATTCAACATATCATGCGAGGCTTCTATGAACAACTATATGCCACCAAGCTAGATAACCTGGAAGAAATGAATGATTTCCTAGATACCTACCAATTTCCAAAACTAAGTAAAGAGGAAGTGGATAACATGAACAGGCCCATCACAGCTAATGAAATTGAAACAGTTATCAAAAATCTTCCCAAAAATAAAAGTCCTGGACCAGATGGTTTTACAAATGAATTCTACAAAACTTTCAAAGAAGAACTAATACCTCTACTTTTAAAAGTCTTCCAGAAGATTGAAGACACTGGAATACTCCCTGCCAGCTTCTATGAAGCCAACATCACCCTGATACCAAAAGCAGACAGGGACACAACCAAAAAAGAAAACTACAGACCAATATCTCTGATGAACATAGATGCGAAAATATTGAACAAAATTCTAGCCAACTGGATACAGCAGTATATCAAAAAAATTGTTCATCATGACCAAGTGGGGTTTATCCCAGGCATGCAAGGTTGGTTTAATATACGTAAGTCAATCAATGTGATCCACCACATCAACAAAAGCAAGACCAAAAAACCACATGGTCATATCAATAGATGCAGAGAAAGCCTTTGACAAAATACAACATCCCTTTATGATCAAAACACTACAAAAAATAGGAATAGATGGAAAATTCCTGAAGATAGTGGAGTCTATATATAGCAAACCTACAGCCAACATCATACTCAATGGTGAAAAACTGGAAGCATTTCCCCTCAGATCAGGTACTAGACAGGGCTGCCCACTATCACCATTACTATTCAACATAGTGTTGGAAGTTCTTGCCATAGCAATCAGGCAGGAGCAAGGAATTAAAGGCATACAGATTGGAAGAGAAGAAGTCAAACTCTCCTTATTTGCAGATGACATGATAGTATACATGGAAAAACCTTTTTTTCCAAAAAAGCTTTTGGAAATCATCAGGCAATACAGTAATGTGTCAGGCTATAAAATTAACATTCAAAAGTCAGTGGCATTCCTCTATGCAAACACTAAGTTAGAAAAAATTGAAATCCAGAAATCAGTTCCTTTTTCTATAGCAACAAAAACTATAAAATATCTAGGAATAAACCTAACCAAAGAAGTGAAAGACTTGTATACTGAAAATTATGAGTCACTACTCAAAGAAATTGAAAAAGACACAAAGAAGTGGAAAGATATTCCATGTTCATGGGTTGGAAGAATTAACATCATCAAAATGAATATATTACCCAGAGCCATCTACAAATTTAATGCTATCCCCATCAAGATCCCAAGCACATTTTTTAGGAGAATAGAAATAATTTTCTAAGGAAGAGAGCAAAATAAATTGGTTGTAGAACAATGCACTGTATTAATGAGCTTAAATCATTGTTATCTAGGTATAATTACCTACTGCTTGATTCTAAACTCTGGTAGAAATTTATAATAATCACTCCTAATATGAATGACTGTTCAAACAAGTGTTTGATCAATGATTACTTAAAACAGATGCTTTTGTCCCAGTTGAAAGGTGTCCCAGTTCATCCATGGCCAGTAATTTCTCTGTAATGGCTACCTAGCTCAATTGGGGAGGGGAGAAGAACTTTGCTTATGTGAATTTTACACATGCTGATATACATGTCATTGATTGTTTCATGATAATTCTAAGTAATGTAGTAATAAAGTGTCATATTTTTAAAAATTTATTTACCAAATTGAAAAGATAAAGAAAAAATGGTGAAGTATCAGGCTTATACTGTAAGTTATTTTGTGGGTTTATAATGCTGTCCAGTTGTTAACCCTACTTGCAATAAAAGCTATTTCATTCAACAAACTTAATAATAATTTTTCATTTTTTGATATGCAAGAAAATCTAACTTTTCAAATTCTCACTGTGATTTTTTTTAACCATGGATAAAAATGGAAGCTTAAAAGATAAGGAGTCTCACTGGCACTTTATTTCTGATGGATTGTTCCAGAAAGTATAAGGAGTGAGAATTTGATTACCCCTTTTCTAGAGAAGAGGCTCATATTATGTGAGATGCTTCTTGCCAAATGTTGGCCTAATTAAGCTTGAGAAAGCCTATTTCTCTGCAGGCCCGGGGCTGTTGAATAAAGACAAGCAGTGTTGCAGCATTGTGAGACTTCATTATTGTGCTGGCGAGATTCCTTTATTAGCAGTAGTTCAGAGAGCACCTGGCTAGTTGGGGTTTACAGGATATATGATTTCTGAAATGCTGCAAATGGAATATTAAAACACAGGATGCAATTTCTGGAGAAGAGAGTAAGCAGTTGCCAAAATCTGTGCTATTTCCTAAGTGGCCAAACCAATGGCCTTATTCATGCTTAGAGTGTTCTCTAAAGCAAAGAAAGTTCTTGTGGTGGTAGAGATGGGAAGATTATTCAAGTTAGTAAGAGCAGCAGTTGGGATGAAACCTTCCAACAAAGTTTACAGGACCCTAACCCCTTCCCTATGTAATTCTTAATAAATAAACAAGTCTGGAGTATATACAGCATAAGTAAGAAAAATTCTTTACATCTACCTTTATTCTAAATGTAAATTTGGACTAGTTTCAGTTTAAGCCTAGTTTATCTGTTTCTGTAAAATGAACAGTGTGGGGCCAGGTGGTGGTGCACCTGGTTGAGCACACATTACAATGCTTGAGGACCCAGGTTCGAGCCCCTGGTCCCAACCTGCAGGGAAAGCTTTGAAAGTGGTGAAGCAGGGCTGCAGATGTCTCTTTCCCTTCTCTACCACCCCCTTCCCTCTAGATTTATGGCTGTCTCTATCCAATAAATAAATTTTAAAAAATTAAAGAAAGAAACAATGCTTTTGGTTTAACATTCTCTAATCTGTTGGCATTATCAGCATAACTGCTTGATATTTGTTACAAATCATTTCAGATACCATTGACTCACGTTATCTAGATCAGTGTCTTCTTTTAAACCAAATTCAGCTACTTTCAAATATTTATATATATTAACTTTATATATACAATATATATTTATATATATTAAATTTATATATTATATTAATACATATAAATATACTATATTTATATATTAACTTTATATATATTAACTTTCAAATATATAGGTTTTTTATAAACTTCAGTCATTATATTTGTTATATTGCTAGGAATGACTTATTTTAAAAGTGGAAATTTATTATTATTTTTCTCTTCACTAATTTAACCTTTTCTCTCTACCTATAGTTTCTGTAATGGGTGTTTCCTATTTATTTACTGATTTGTTTGTTTATTTTTGCCATCTGGTCTATTGCTATGGCTCAATGCCAGCACTACAAATCCACTGCTCTGAATAGATATTGTCTTATCTCCCTCTCTCTTTCTCTCACTCCTTGATTTTGTAAGATAAAGAGAAATTAAGAGGGGAGGGAGAGAATCAGAGACAGAGACAGAGACTGAGAGAGATTGCTACAAATCTGCTTTACAGCCCTTGACGTTTCCAGCTTCAGGGAAAGAGCAGAGGCTCAAGCTTGGGTCCTGGTGCATGGTAATTTGTACACTCAACGGGCTACACCATTGCCTTGTCTTTTAAAAATATAATTTACAATATTTTATTTATTTATTGAAAAGAAGAAACTGAGTTGGTGGGGAGCGGAGAGTATGCAAGCACAAAACTGCTCAGCTCAGACATGTGGTGGAGCTGAGGATTGATTTTGAGGCCACAGAAGGCTTTAGGCACAGAAGGCTTGTGTTCAGTCTTGAGGTTGAGCTTGAGCTGTTGCCCTAGTTCAGTGAGTGTGTGTGTGGGGGGGCATCCTTATTGTGATGAACACTGAGGAACATATAAAAATACTAAACTTTACATTGTAAATATTAAATTAGTATTATAAGTCAATTATAGAAAGTATTTGTGAGAAAAAAACTTTTCTACTAATTAAAATAATGAGGTTAATTCACTGTTGCTATTATACTAGAACAACTTTATCCTGTTCATATTAAATGATAGTAGTTTGTAAAAAAATATTGTCTTCCAAGTTTATTTTTTTCTTTCTTTTTTTCTTTCTTTCTTTTTTTTAATTTTTTTTTGCCTCCACTATGAATCCACTGCTCCTGGAGGCCATTTTTTCCACGTTTTGTTGCCATTGTTGTTGTTATTATTGTCATTGTTATCATAGTTTAATAGTGCAGAGAGAAACTGAGAGAGGAGGGGAAGACAGAGGGGGGGGGAGAGAAAGACAGACACCTGCAGACCTGCTTCACTGCCTCCAAAACAACCACCTGCAGGTGGGGACCCAGGAGCTCGAAAACCAGTTTCTTTACACCATCCTTGTGCTTCGTGCCATGTGCACTTAACTTGCTGAGATATCGCCTGACCCTAGCAAGTTTCTTTTTTTCTACTAGGATTATTTCTTGGGCTTGGTATCTGTAGGATAACTTCATCACTGTCAGTAGCTTTTTTTTTTATTATAGAGGCAAAGAGAAATATATAGAGAGAGAAAGAGAGACAACTGAAGCCTGCTCCACCTCCTGAATCTTCTGTCCTTCAGTTGATGGCAGAGAGCTTGAACCCAGGTCTCTGCTTATACTAGTGTGTGTGCTTTACTGGGTCTGCCTCTATCAATCCATCTACCAAGATGTTGACAAGCCAGAGAAGAGAGTTTCAGTTTCTCAGATAATATATTTAGCTATGTACAATTCTAGCATGATTGTTGAATATAATTTTAGACCAGAGGGCTATTTGGAATTATCACATTTTATGGGTGAGATTGTACGTCTACCTTTTCAGGTGACACATCAGATTTATAAAATAATGATACTTGAGTTTTATCTGTAAAGGATATTTTTAGCTACATCTCAAAATATTTTCTATTTCTTATGTCTGCTATTCCATTATAATGGAATAACTTTTTACTTAAAAACATTTGTTTGTTTCAGTAAGAAAGAGAGAACACGGGAATCATAACATTGCTCCAGTATATGAGGTGCTGTGATTCAAATTTCTCTCCTCCCCTCCCCTTTTCTCCCCTTCCCACCCCTCCCCTCCTCTTCCTTCCCCTGCTCTTCCTTCCTCTTTATTCCCTATGCCCTCCCCTCCTCCTCCTTCCCTTCCCTTCCCCTCCTCCTCCTTTCCCTCACATCCCCTCCTGTCCTCTTCCTTCATCAAATTTTTATAGATATTAAAGAAGGTTTAATGTAGTTAATGCATTATCCAACTGAATATTGGGGGGATGTATCCCCTTTTTTTCTTTACTTAATTGGGCCTAGGTGTTTGGTGGACCTTCTCAACAACCGTTTGTCTTTAGGGATTGTAAGGGATGTCTGTGGTATGGGTGATGTTATAAAGGAAAAAAGTCATCAACTCCAAATTAAAATACAAACTCTCTATACAGGACATTTTTGGAGAGCCCCTAAAAGTGCCCTGTGAACTGTCTTGTGGAAATTAATCCACAACAAATATGGCATCAATTTGACATTGTAAATGTTCTAAAAAAAATGAAAAACAAAAACATTGTGACTAACATAAGTAACCTGAGCTCTCTAAGTAACCTGAGTTTGTTTAAAGACTAAGGTGAAAATTAGTTAAAAATCAATATATTTTAACTAATCTGGTCTGAAGATACTGCACATACATAGGGTATGTCTCCATCTTAAAGGGGTGTAACAATAGGTAGAAAAGGTGCTATTGATATGTAAAGCTCTCATATACCTTCTCAATTAAAGAGAGGTTGAGCAAGGAGGGACATTAGTAACCCCTAAGTTGTGCCTCATCTTATCAGACTCCCTGCCTCACAAAGCACCCCACATTCCTGATACTATGACCATTAGGTAAAAAGAAAGGGGGAGATGTCGGGCAGCCCCCCTGCTCCATCCTCCACTGCTGACACTGTGGTCTATTTACATAATCATTGTTTTGCTTGAAAGATCCCCACCAAGTTATCTCCTCAGGGTATTGATAATTCCGGCCAGTTAAAACCATCACAACTGTTGCTAAAGCTGCTTCCACCTTCCCAGCATGCCTTTTGCCACTTTCCACCCCCTTTCCTAGCCATTTCTGTTTCTGACTTGCCACTTCCAGTTTTTATCCCATAAAAATCACTTCTGCTCCTGGTTTTGCTCTCTTTTCTCTCCTGAGTCCCAACCTAAAGAAGGGCTGGCATGCAGAGCTGGAGGTGGCCATTGTGGTTTGGCACACATGGATTAACCTGCTGTGCTCAAACCTGACTCCGGGCCTCCCGCATCAATAAAGAATTGTATTACCACACTTCCATGAGTTCCTGGATTCTCTCTCCTACCCTCAACGCTAGCCCAACACCATCCCCTCCCCTCCTGTTCTTTTCTTTCCCCTCCCCTCCTCTCCCTCCCTCTCCTCTCCTCTCTCTCCTCTCCTTTTGCCCCCTTCTTTCCTCCCATTTCCCTTAACTTTCCACTCTCTCTTCTTTTTTTCCCTTTTCATTTTTTTATAGTGATAAGAGAAAAATTAAGAGGGAAGAGTAGAGAGACAGAGAGACACCTGCAGCATTGCTCTCTTGTTCATGAAGCTTCTTCCCTGCAGTTAGGGACTGGATGGCTTGAAAGCTATTCCCTTAGCACAGTAACATGTGCACTTTACCTGATGCCAATTTCTCAGCTCCTCAGTATAGTTCTATTAAATTAAGACCAGAGAATATTATTCTACTTACAACCCAAATATGATTTTAGTAGGGGTTTAGCCTCAAGAGAGATCTCAGGATACTGAATACTGTATATCTTTATAAAACTGAGCATTTAGTCCATATATAAATAGATGTGCACATATAAAATTAGTGCATTGAATATACCCACAATTTTAAGAGAAATTAAATCTCCCTTTTGGTGAAGATTACTTGTTTATGATATTATATGTTTCTTAATATATATATATATATACACTCTCCAGTTATTTCTAAACTGACCATATGGCATTTTATATTTCTTCTTCAATATTCTTTTTTGTGCATCAATCACTGTTCTTTTTTGTTCAATGTCACTGAAAAAAGTAGTGATGCAGCTGCAAATAATGAATCAAGAAGAAGTTTGTGCTATTTATATCATAGATATGACCCACATAACCTATAGGCTGTATTTCCAGGCTGCATTCCTGGACATTGTATTTGTTCGATAAAATTGCTACTAGTCATAAAGCATGAACAGGTGACATACTTGTGTGCTGTGAATTTTCTCCCCAGAAAATGAATCACTGTTTCAGCCTGACAACATCCAAGCATATAAGGCCTCTTGGTAGAGATCTGATTATTCTTCACTTTGAACTTGAGCTTATTTTTTACACATACCCTTCATGATTTCCTCTAAACACTTAAGATGTGGTCTATAGTCTTCTTTCACCACTAGAAAATGTAACTATACCTGAATTTCTTTATTTTTTTTTAATCTGAGTCATCTTTGTCCCTTTTACAATTATGCTATTTTTATATACCATACACAGAAAAGTTTAATATTTATGAATATCTTCACATTGTTTTATTTTAAAATAAAGTTGAATGCAGGTATATTTCCTTTTCCTGTTGATTATTTAATGTGGGAAAGTTGATTTTAAATGTTAAAGAGAATCTAAAAGGTCATCTTTCTATTCTTCCTCCTTATGTTTGGATTTCTTTGAGACATAATTATCTTCATAACCATTCCTCTTCTTAATGATTACTTTGACTGCTTGTTGGGAACACAGGTCACTTAACGGTGAGCAAAATGCACTCACTATGAGACATGGACAAACTAGCCTATGGCTGCTATGAGCCTGACATCAAAAGCAGAGGACAGATATATGCAAACCATAAGGTATTGTGGGTACAAGAGACCATCTGAGCAAGTGGCTTGCAGAGTTTCAGTCCTTTTTTGGTGTTTCTCCACTTCACTCCCTCCTGCTTGCCTTTCACTATTGCTCTTCTTGTCATTCATCTCTCTCTGACTGATGAAGCTGTTTGCCTGGGAATTATGTGCCTTGCGAGCTGTAACTGCACTTAAGAACTCATGGCTTCATGATGCTGGTCATTTCCCCTTTACTTATTTTGCTGCCACACTTTTACGGGCCTAAATAACCCACATTGTAATAAAACTGCCTCAAATACGCAGTAAAACCCAACAGAAGTTTTTATTTTTTACTGTTCAGTGCAGACTCAGAAACAAGCACATCCACCACATAACTTAAGTCTTGTAATAAATTATATTTGACATTACTATGTACCATAAGAAACAGACAATAGTTAAGAGTATCTCTTTGAGGGACCAGGTGGTGGCGCACCTGCTTGAGTGCACACGTCACAATGTGCAAGGACCCAGGTTCAAGTCCCTGGTCCTCACCTGCGGGGGGAAAGCTTTGCAAGTGGTAAAGTAGTTTGCAGGTGTCTCAGTCTCTTTCCCTCTCTGTCACCCCTCCTGTCTCAATTTCTGGCTGTCTCTATTTAATAAATAAATAAAGATTATATATATATATATTTTTTTTAAAAAGAGTATCTCTTTGGGGGCTGGGCAGTGGCACATCTGGCTAAGTGTCATTTATTACCATACACATGGTCTAGGGTTGGAACTCTGCTCTCTACCTGCAAGGGGGACACTTCATGAGTGGTGAAGCAGATCTGCAGGTGTATATCTTAACCTCTTCCTCTCTATCTTCCACCTCCTCTCTCAACTTATCTATGCCTTGTCCAATGATAAAACAAATTAAAAAATGGAAAAGAGTATCTCTTTGACTGAATTCTAATCAGAATTCTGAAATGTCTTTTTCAACTAACTTCTTCAGTTTTCATCTTCCATATTTAGCTTTGCTTGATACAAATTTAACAAAACTCTTATGTAGTCAAAGTTCCTCATTATTAATAGCTGATTAGCCTCAATATCTGTTGGGCTTCCTAATCCTCCACCATTCCTTTGGTGTTGTATAATCACTTTTTGTCTTCACGGGCAGGAGAGAGATGACCAGGGACTCATGGCTGAGCTGGGAATGCAATTCAATCCTTATTGATGAGAGGGGATGCAGTTCAATAATCTAATCTCTAATCACAATCCTATCCTTATATATCTCCTGAGGTGGAAGTGTCAGGAAGACGAGGTACATAGGATTGAGGGTGGGGTGAAGGAAAAAGCGTGCAAACCAATGGGGATTAAACCAATGAAAACAATGATTATGTAAATAGACCACAGTGTCAGTCAAGCAATGCAACAGAAGGGATCTTAGAAGCAGAATTTAGAAGCAGACCAACATTACAGTCTGTGTCCTGCAAAAATCTCATTAGTCAGAATTCTTCCTTACATTCCAAATTAATTATTTCCCACTTAGTAATCCCCTGAAGATAATTTTTGGTGATTCCTAAATATGGTATCTGATAGACCTCTAGAATAAAGTTAAAGATGCCTTTCCATCTTTAAAAAAATTCATAAATAACTTCAGGAAAATATTTTTCCCTGGGGTTGAAAAAATAGTTCACCAAGTAGGGCACATGCCTTGCTATGTGTGCTATAAAGGTACAAAACCTGGCACTACACAGTTACCAAAGTAAGCTCCAGTGCCTGTAGTGTTTCATGTTTCTTCCTTCTTTGTCTTTTCTCTGAGTGAAAAAAACAACCAATACTGGCCTAGGAGTATTAAACTCACATATGCATGAAGCCTTGACTCTGTAATAATGATTATTACTATTTAAAATACTTAAAATTATTTTTATTTAATAGAACCAATAACCACTGAAAAAATGTTATTATATGTTTGAAACTTCTTTGGAAAAGGTGATTCAGGACTCTACTTTTCCATCTTCCCACTGCCTTCTTGTTGCTATCACCATTACAACTTCTCCACCATACTCATTTGGGACCGGGATTGATAAATTCAACTCAGCTAACCCTTTGACTCATCCTGGCCACATTTCAAGGACTGTCAGCAATACCAGGAACTGGTATTACTTAGAGGAAACAGAATGGAGACTACAATATAAACAGAAGTGGATATTACAATGAAAATGGGGGTGGAGACATAGATGTGACTGGAATGTTGTTGGGTACTCCAAAGCTCTACAGGAATTACAACAGTGGCTGGGGAGGCTACTGGCAAGACTGGGACCACAATAGGGAAAACAGCTGGAACAGGATTTGAGACAGCAGCTAGAAATTAGGCATCTGGGAGAGTGGCTAAAGAGGCATCTGGGATAGCAGTTAGACCTGGAGATTGAGCTAAAGCTGGGGCCCAGACTGTTCCAGATCCTAATATGGGAATTCAGACAGGAGCCCTTGTGAGGACACCTCCTAACTTCACATATAAAAGCAAAATAAACACTCTCCATATGATCTGAGCTTCTCAATTTCTCATAGAAACACCCAGTGATTATTCTTTCTTTGAGTTATGCCCTTTGTTGATTTCATTGTAGTTTTTCTTATACTTCTTGGAACATTTGACAAAGTGGGAATAGACATAATGAAATAAAATTTCCCCCAATTCCACAATAGACAGGCAGCAGCTGTTCCTGCATTTCAGAAAACCTAGGAGACTAGAAATGTAACCAATCAGGTTGAAACTTTTCCATTCACAGAATGCAGTTAACCAAATTGTATCTTTCATTTTGTATTCACTTGCACCTTGACAGCCCAGATTGGGCCTGTAATGTAACTAATCCACCTCATCCTTCATTTTACATGTACCTTGATGACTCACAATGCAACCGATCTGTTCACACATTACCCTTGTACCTGAGAACACCTGATTAGTACAACTTGTAACCAATCAAAATATACCCTTTCCAAAACCACCCTGTAAGCAATCAACACAAGCCTTGCCTGGCTTGAAGGGTATATAAGCAGCTCCCCAAATCCCACAGACAGTCTAGCATGGCAGGAATCGCTGGCATAGTAAAGTATCACTCTGCCCTCCAAGTAGTCTCGGCCTCAGACTCGTCCTTTGGATCTGCTGTACCCCAGAGCTGAAACACCTTGGAGCTGTAACACTGAGCTGTACTACGGATATTTCCATAACAGTTTAACATATTCAATAATTAAATTGAATCCATTCAATTATTCTTTTTCTCTGGAATCTTTCAACACATTTTGTTTGACTAATGTTCTGGTTAACCTTCTTTTCATCATCTTTGCTCATTAGAAGGAAATTATATTAATATGAGATGAATACACATACCTTTCTCTCAGACATGCCACCATTTTTCTAGCTATGTTCCATAAATTATAATTTATTCTATCAGATTTTCCCATGGCTTCATGAATTTGAGATAATGCCTTCATCCTGTTGTGAGGAATAAAAAATGGTAAAGGGTTCTTTTCTTTCTTTCTCCCTTCCTCCCTCCCTCCCTTCCTTCCATCTATCAGTCTATCATCTATCTGTCTATCTATCTATCTATCTATCTATCTATCTATCTATCTATCTATCTAATCTTCCTTCCTTTCTCTGTCTCTCACTTTACATTTTATTGCAGAAAGTTAATAGTTGACAATGCAGTTGTTGACACATCATATCTCCCTATGATAAATGTCTGCAAAATATTCCCACCATCAAATTAGGTCTTTGGCTTCATAAAGCACCAGCATCCCAACCTTCTTCCCCATTCCATTTCCCTTCCATCTTCTTCAGGATCCTATGCTTCGCTAAAATTCACCAAACTCAGTCAAGAATTTACTTTGCATTTTCTTTTTCTGTCCTTATTCCTTAACTTCCTCCTATGGGTAAGATCATTCAGTATACGAACTTATCTTTTGGCTTATCTCACTCAACATGACTCCTTCAAGCTCCATCCAAGATGAGGAAGAAAAGATGGCTTCATTAATTTTAATAGCTGCCTAGTATTCCATTGTCCACATATACCATCATTTTCTTAGCCACTCATCTGTTATTGGACATCCAGTTGCTTCCAAATTTGGACTATTATGAAATGTGCTGCTATAAACATGAGTGCAAGTAAACCACTTCAGACATGTGTATTTGGTTTTTCGGCTATATCCCCAGGAGAGAGATTGCTGGGTCATAGAGTAAATCTATGTCTAGTATTCTGAGGATTCTCCAGATTATTTCCCAAAAGAGTTGGAGCAATTTGCATTTCCACCAGCAGCATAGAAGGGATTCTTTTTCTGATAAGGGTTTTCTACCTATTCTACTTACTTTATATAACATTATTCCCCTGATCATACTTAATGTAAACGTTTTTTAAGACAGAGGGTGAGAGGGATAGAGAGAAATAGACACATAGGGACTCAGGCTCTAGAGCAGTGAGCTAAGTGCAAGTGGTGCTAAGAGCAAGGACTGGCATAAGGATCCTGGTTTGAGCCCTGGCTCCCTACCTGCAGGGGAGTTGTTTCACAAGCAGTGAAGCGGGTCTGCAGGTGTCTATCTTTCTCTCTCTGTCTCTATCTTCCCCTCCTCTCTCCATTTCTCTCTGTCCTATCCAACAACAAAAACATCAATAAAAACTACAACAATAAAACAACAAGGACAACAAAACAGGGAATAAATAAATAAATTAAATTAATTAAATTAAATAAAAAAAGAAAAAGATGTTTAAAAAAATAAATAGACACATAAAGAAGGAAACATATTATAGTGATGCTTCATTGCTGGTGAAACTTCCTTCATGTAGGTAGGTGCTCCTAGGTACTGGCGGAAAACTAGAATGCAGAATTTTATCCTGATAAGGTGTGCACTCCATTTGGTAAGCCATTTCCTAGTCTCCCTAGAAGTAATTGTTTCCCTGTTTATTCCTAATTACATAACTTTGAGTGTGACATCTGTCTTTTCTACCCTGGATTTGTACTAGAATTTACTCCGAGATATCTGGAATGCCTGCCTATGCCTTCTTTATATAATTGTTCTTTTCTTGTTGTTGTTCAAATCTAGCCATATTATTATTTAATCAGGAAAGATTTGTCTCATCTCTTAGACCAAGTAGTTTTACTACTAACACTCACATACAGCACTCTAGTGGTACCTGGAGAGTTAGATTATTACATTCTTTAACTTTTTACCTCATTTAGCTTAATTTTCTGTGAATTAGGCCCAGATCTCTCTTGCTCATCATCTTGTTGCTCGTAATTTTGTTGCTGAGTAAATAAATAAATTACTATTCTATAGCAGATTTTTTATATACTGTTTTGTTCATATCAGCAATTCCTTAGGCAAAAATTTTTATAGGCTATTTTCTCTTTGATTATATTTTAGTAAAATATATTCCATATAATGTATATATATGTGTGTATATATATATACATATACATATACATATATATATGCACAATACAGACCAGAAGATATATTTTAAAAAATAACTATAGATACAGGAGTACAGTCCTTTTATAGGTAAAAACATTTATCTGTCCATATAAGAACCATTGCTTAAAATGGTTAAAGGCAAGTCCAGATAAGCCTCAAGAAATCTCAGCCATAGGAGACTTTGACGGTTTTCAGGTTACTTGAATTTTGTGAACTTTGTAAAGGTCAATATTTACTTCCCTTGCAGTTGATGTTTGGTTCAGTTTTAAGACTTTATCCATATTTTTGATTTTCACTAAAATGCTTCTTCCAGTTCTTTTCATTATTCGTTTCCCTCAGAACTATTTACTTCATTTTCAATATGTCATGATCTCACTGAATTTTTTAATTAATTCTTAAGTAATTATAATATAATTCTACATAGTTCATGTGGATAAACTTTTTTCCCATTAATGTAGCTAGCTCATTTATACTCATCTTCTGCCTCCAATTTTATTTTGTATTTATTTTGATTATTTTAGAAATTTCCACTATTTTTATGTCCAGCAGCTCAGTTTATCTAATGACAAGGTGAATATCTATCTATCTATCTATCTATCTATCTATCTATCTATCTATCTATTTATTTATTTATTGGTCACTACCTTGATATATTTTTTTATTTAAAAAGGAAACATTAACAAAACCATAGGATAAGAGGGGTACAACTCCATGCAATTCCCACCACCACATCTCTATATCCCATCCCCTCCCCTGATAGCTTTCCTATTCTTTATCCCTCTGAAAGTACAGTCATTGTGGGATGCAGAAGATAGAAGGTCTGGCTTCTGTAGTTGCTTCCCCATTGAACATGGATGTTGACAGGTGGATACATACTCCCATCCTGCCTCTCTCTTTCCCTAGTAGGGTGGGGCTCTAGGGAAGCAGAGCATGGATGTTGACAGGTGGATACATGCTCCCATCCTGCCTCTCTCTTTCCCTAGTAGGGTGGGGCTCTAGGGAAGCAGAGCTCTAGGACACATTGGTGGGGTCGTCTATCCAGGGAAGTCTGGTTGGCATCATGCTGTCATCAGGAACCTGGTGGCTGAAAAGAGAATTAACATACAAAGCCAAACAAATTGTTGAACAATCATGGACCTACAGGCTGGAATAGTGCAGATGAAGTGTTGGTGGGGTCCTCAATTTTGTAGACAGATAGTAGGCATATTTTAGTTATATTTCAAAGGGCCTATACCTATACTAGTTTTTTTTCTTCTCTGAGCCTGAAATCTGATATGCAGGTGGATCCAAGTTATTGTCTGGAGTGGTGATGTCATGGCTGGAAAAAGGACAGAAGCCTGAATCAGGTAAGAGAGTAGCTCCCTAACATGGGAAAGGTATATAAATATTGTTGACTGTAAACCCTATCAATTTGATTTGATCTGGGGCTCATATTCAATTTGATTTGATCTGGGGCTCATATTCAGCTTAGGAGCCTATGTCACTTCTATATCCCTGTAGATCTGAGCTCACATTCTGTGGTCATGAAGCAGAACATTCCAAGCTGCCCCAATATCAACCCATCTTCCTCAGGTGTAGCATAAATTACGTTGTCCATCCTCCCTTCAGAGGATGGAAAATTCTCTACTGTTGTTGATCCAAGTTGAGGGCAAGGTCTTATGGGTGGCCCACAAAGGGATCTTTATTTGTTATTCCTAATAGAGATGACCTATACCAATGGAGAGAGGGATTGATTCAAGGTCTAGGCCCATCGTGTCTGTTTGGGAATCTCAGGACTTCCCGAATAAGGCCACAGCTGATGGGGTGGCCTGATAGTGACTAAAGAGTCATCGCTGAAGTATGCCAATCTCTTGCCCTTATTCAGCATTTACATTCCTTGCTTTGCTAAGGTTAGCTTTGGAGTGAGTGAGAGAACTGTAATAGGAAGTAGGTGAGGAGGGTATCTAAGTCTAATTAGATACTATTTTATTATGAACTTAATTAGATACTATTTTATTATGAACTTTATACTGACTCATTGCAGACTATTTTGTACTTTTGCTTTCAGGTATATATTTTGTCCTAGTTTATGGATACATGTGAACATATGCTCTATCTCACAGGACCTGGTCTATATTTAGGTTTTGGGACTTTGTTAGGAAGTGAACCGCCTGTAATGGAGTTAGAGAATACTATGAAAGGAAAGGTCTCACCCGAGTAATGAAGCTGAAGTATTGTCATTCTGCACCTGAAGTGTCTGGACAGAGTCTGAAGTGAAGCATTCTGAGGTGGTACTTGTTGCATTTATTAGGTTGGGATGGAAGATGCATTATTATTTGGTATGAATTGAAAGAAGCATGCAAGAAAGTGTGCCCCACCCTAAGGTTCCAGGACTGGGGGAAATTTAGGCTCTATAGTGGAAATGTGAGTTTCCTGCTGTCTTAGGGTTCAAGAAGACAATAGATAGTTATTGTTATAATCACATTATTTGGTAATTGGGTTAATTTTGAAAAATCCCTTTGTTAGGATTTGCTGTATAGTACCTAATATCACTGTAATTTATGTCCTTTGACATTATTTGTATATGCTGTGCTACCAGCTATTTCTGTTCTCCCTGGTGTAGGCTTTTGAAATAGTCAACATATCAAAGACTCACTCCATGTATTAAAAGACTCAGTCTGTGCTTTAAAAATTTTGAGACATACAGTCAATTTTTCCCCTCTCATATTAAATAGTGATTTATATGACTACAAATTAATACGAGTATAAATAAACACCATTCCCACTACCAAATGACTGTGTCCCCTCCCACCCAACCTCCACCCACCCCACGTGACCCCGGGAAGTCCAATAGTCCAATATCCACCCTTACCATCACCCTCACCCCAGGGTTTTTACTTTGGTGCCCTACTCCAGATTTAGTTAAATCCTGCTTTTAGTTTCCCTTTCTGTTCTTCTTTCTCAAATTCTGTTGATGAATGGGATTATCCCATACTCACCTTTGTCTTTCTGACTTAGCTCACTTAACATAATTCCTTCTAGCTCCATCCAAGAAGAGTCAGAGAAAGTGGGTTCAATGTTCTTAATAGCTGCATAGTGTTCCACTGTGTATATATACCACAGCTTTCTCAGCCACTCATATGTTGTTGGGCACCTGGGTTGCTTCCAGGTTTTAGCTATTATGAATTCTGCTTCTATTAACATAGGTGTATAAATATCTTTTTGGCTGGGTGTTATGGAGTTCTTGGAGTATATTCCCAAGAGAGGAATTACTGGGTCATATGGAAGGTCCATGTCTAGCCTTGTGAGAGTTCTCCAGACTGCTCTCCACAGAGATTGGACCAATTTACATTCCCACGAGCAGTACAGAAGGGTTCCTCTTTCCCCACAGCCTCTCCAGCATTTGTTGTTGCTGTCCTTTTTGATGTATGCCATTCTCACAGGGATGAGGTCTTATCCCAATGTTGTCTTTATTTGCATTTCTCTAACAATCAGTGATCTGGAGCAATTTTTCATGTGTTTCTTAGCCTTTTGGATCTCTTCTGTAATGAATGTTGTCTTCATATTTTCTGCCCATTTCTTGGGGTCATTTGCTTTATTGTTTCTATGCTTGCTTAGCACTTTGTATATTTTGGTTATTAGTCTCCTGTCTGATGTATGGCATGTGAAGATCTTCTCCCATTCTGTGAGAAGTCTCCTTGTTTGTGTGATAGTTTCTTTGGCTGTGAAGAAGCTTTTCAATGTGCTGTAGTCCCACTGACTTGTTTCTGCTTTAGTCTTCCTTGCAATTAGGTTTGCATCATCAAAGATGTCCTTGAGGTTTAGGTGGGAAAATGTTCCATCAATGATTTCCTCTAAGTATTTGATACTTTCTGGTCTAACATTCATGTCCTTGATCCATTTAGAGTTGATTTTTGTTTCTGGTGAGATAAGGTGTTTCAGTGTCATTCTTCTATACATTTCGACCCAGTTTTTCCAGAACCATTTTATTGAAGAAAGCCTACTTCCTACATTTAATACTTTGGGCCCCCTTATAAAAGATTTGATGTTCATATGTATGGGGGATTAGTTCTGGGCTTTCAATTCTGTTCCACTGGTCTATGTGCCTATTTTTGTTCCAGTACCAGGATATTTTGATGATGATGGCCTTATAATATAGTTTGAGACCTGGGAGTGTGAGACCTCCATTTGTTTCTTTTCCTCAAGATGGTTTTGGAAATTCTAGGTGTTTTCTGGTTCCGGATAAATGATTGTAGTTTTTTCTTATTCTCTTAAAGAAGCTTGGTGGAACTTTGATGGATAGCACATTAAACTTGTGTATGGCTCTGGGGAGAATATTCATTTTGATGATATTTATTCTTCCAATGCATGAGCATGGGATATCTTTCCATTTCTTGGTATTATTTTCTATTTCCTTAAATAGTGACTCATAATTTTCAGTATACAAGTCCTTTAGTTCTTTAGTCAGGTTTATTGCTAGGTATTTTATTGATTTTTGCTGCAAGAGTAAATGGGAGTGATTTCTGAATATCTTCTTCAGTTTTAGTGTTTTCATAAAGAAATGCCACTGATTTTTGCACATTGATTTTGTAGCCTGATGCCTTGCTATATTGCCTTAAAACTTCCAGTAGTTTTCTGCTGGATTCTTTAGATTTTTCTATGTATACTATCATATCATATCATCTGCAAATAGTGAGACTTTGACTTCTTCCCTTCCAGTCTGCATTCCTTTGATTTCTTTCTCCAAAGTGGAAAGTCCTGGACTAAACTGAAGCTATTTCTCCTTACATTGATAATTTGAAGACTTATTGGCTATTGAAAATACACAAATATTACCTGAGGACAATGGCGGGGGCAAGTCAAGCTGCTATGGCACAGCCCCAGCAGGATATGGCTAAGTGCAAAGTGGAAAGTCCTGGACTAAACTGAAGCCATTTTTCTTTAGATTGATAATTTAAGGACTTACTGGCTATATTGCAAATACACAAATATTACCTGGGAACAATAGAAAAATATCCACAGGGGAAGTACATAGTGACAACAATTATGGGCAGTGAATGTGACAAGACTAAAATTGGCCTAGTAGGGGAGGCTTCTGTCCCCATTGGGAGGCTTTGAGAAGAGGAGGTACTTATCAGCACTGCAGCTTCTTGGTTAGCTGGACTCAAGCCAGGGGATTGTGGAATGGGTGGCAAACTGTGGTCTCTATTTAGATGTGAAGAGGCCCTGTTGCTTGCCCTCACCCACAAATACCCTGCTTTCACTTTCAGGCATCCATGATGAGTGTTGGGTCATGCAGTTGAATAGCTAATGTTGCCTTGTGTGGGTAGAGGTAAGTAAACTTTCGTTGGCTAGGGATTGGTGAACTTTCATATGTGCAGAGGTTGGCCAGTGGGGAGCCCCCATGGTGTGTGCTTGCTTTGCAGCAGATGCTTTCGTTAGGGGGACAGATTACTATGATCTAGTTAGGCCCATCCAAGAATGGATTAAGAAGAAAAGTTATCAGATTTAGCTCCAGAGAAAAGTGTTTACTCATACAGAAGGTCAGAACAGGGAGATGGTCAAAACACAGTTGGTCATTTCAAGGAAACTTTCAAGAGTAGATTTAGACTACCCCAGACCCAGGAAATTTACAAGGGTAGATTTAGGCTACCACAGACCCAAGAACCTTTCAAGGGGAGATCAGGATGCCCCAGACCTAGGTAACTTTCTAAATAAAACATACTTATAATAACAATGATGTTGTTTGAGGTTATTCTTGATGTTAATGAAAACAATTATACATGATGTCTTCTGTATACTTGATGTTAATGAAAATAATCCTACATAATGTCAACTATATCCAGGCAAAAAAAATAATAAAACTCTGCAGACAGAGGATAGAGATGCCTCTATCCTGCACCTGAAGCGGTTGATGTGTCTCTCAGTTCATTCATCTCACTGACTCCCCCTTATCTTCAGGGACCCTGAATTACTTTTGCTAAGGCTGGCTTCTGGCGCCTATCTGCTTTTGGTATCAAGGTGATGTTGGCTTCATAGAAGGTGGAAGGAAGTGTTCCTGTTTCTTCTATCTTGTGGAAGAGCTTTAGAAGTATAGGTATTAGCTATTTTCTGAAAGTTTTGTAGAATTCGTTTGTGAAGCCATCTGGTCCAGGACTTTTATTGTTGGGAAAACTATTAATAACTGTTCTAATTTCTTTGTATGTGATTGGCACATTTTGGTTTTTTAGTTCTTCTTGGTTCAGTTTTAGAAGGATACATGTTTCCAGGAATTCTTCCATTTCTTCCAGCATCTCTAGCTTGGTGGCATATAGTTCTTTGTAGAAGTCTCGCATGATTTTCTGGATTTCGGTGGTGTCACTTGTGATATCTTGCCAGGGTAGCGCGGCGATGCCTCTTCCTGGGTGTGTGCTCTCTGGGTTGGAGAGAACTCGACTGGAGCCAGCCTGGGCTGTTACTCACTCAACGATGCGAAGGAGATAACTCAGGAAAAGATACATGGTGGCGAGACAATGCAATACCTTTAATGATCAGGGAGCCAAGGCTTTTAAAGGGCAGACCTGGAAGTAGCAAGTCAGAAATGGAAATGGCTAGGAAAGGGGTGGAGAAACACAAAAGGGGGCTGGGAAGGTAGCAACTTCCTTAGCAATTGTTAAGAAGGTTTTAACTGGTAGAATTAATACTACCCTGCAGGCAGGGAGGGTCTTCACGGTAGAAAAAGATAGATCAAAGGAATGGAATGGGTGGGGATCTTTCAGGAAAAATGATGATTATGTAGATATACCATAGTATTAGGAATGCAGGGTGTTTTGTGAGCCTTGCCAAGCTCAACCACATTCTCACAATTTCCCGACAATACCTCCTCTATTGTTTATAATTCTATTTATTTGGGTCTTCTCCCCCCCCCCTTTTTTTAGTGAGTCTGGCTATGAGTTTGTCACTCTTGTTTAACTTTTCAAAGAACCAGCATTTGGCTTCATTGATCTTTTGTATAGTTCTCTTTTTTTCGATGTTCTTTATTTCTGCTCTAGTTTCAGTGATTTTCATCATCTGGTTGCTTTAGGGTTCCTTTGTTCTTCTTCCTTGAAGTCCTTAAGGTGTGCAGTAAGGTTGTTTATTTGAGCTTTTACTTGTTCTCTAATATGTGATTGTATGGTGATGAGTTTCCCTCTCAATACTGCTTTAGTCGTGTCCCAAATATTTTGATAACTAGTGTCTTCTTTTTAATTTGTTTCCAGAAATGTTTGAATTTCTTGCTTGAGTGCCTCTCTGACCCAGTGGTTCTTAAGCAGTATGTTGTTGAGTTCCCAAATTCTGTGACTTTTAGTAATTTTCTGTTTGTTGTTAAATGTTAGCTTTACACCACTGTGGTCTGAGAAGATATTTGGCATGATTTCAATGCTCTTAAATTTGTTGATAATGTTTTTGCAAACTAACATGTGGTTTATCCTTGACTATGTGCTATGTGGATTTGAAAAGAATGTGTATTCCAATTTTTTTTGGGTGAAGGACTCTGAAAATATCCAGGAGGTCTAGTCTGTCCATGTTTTCATTTAATTCTCATTTCTTTGTTGATTCTCTGCTTTGTTGATTTGTCCAAGTGTGAGAGTGGGATGTTAAAGTTTCCCACTATTATTGTATTACTATTGATTTATTTTTGTAGTTCTTTCAGTAGGTGTTTGATGTATTTAGATAGTCCCTCTTTGGGTGCACAGATGCTAATAATTTTTAAATCTTCTTGGTTTATTGATCCTCTAATTATTATGCATCATGCCTATCTTTTATTACTTTAAGTTAAAGTTTATGGTGTCCGAGATGAGAATGACTATTCCTGCTTTTTTTGTGGTCCATTAGCCTGTATGACAGTTTTCCATCCTTTCACTTTAAGTCTATGTTTGTCTTGTTGGGTCAAGTGGGATTCTTGCAAGCAGCATATGGTTGGGTTGTGCTTTCTGATCCATCCTCCCACTCTGTGCCTTTTAATGGGTGAATTTAATTCATTGATATTTATTGATATTATATATTAAATGTATTGTAGTGCCATTATTCAACAATTCTTTATTTGCTCTGATATATGGCAAGTATTATGGTGATATTATTGTTATAAGAGGTTTTTAGTACCTCTTCCAGGGCAGGCTTGGTGATGGTTGCCTCCTTTAACTAATGTCTGTCTGAGAAGTTTTTGATTCCTCCATATAGTTTGACTGAAAGTCTAGCATGATATATTATCATTGATTGTAATCTTTTGTCATTCAGGGTTCCATAGATATTTTACCAGTCTCTTCTGGCTTTTAGAGTTTGAGTTAAGAAGTCTGCTGATAGTCTATGAGTTTTCCCTTGTATGTGACTTTTTGTTTTTCTCTTGCAGCCTTTAGGATCCTTTCTTTATCCTAGCTTCTTTTCATTGTAACTATGATGTGTCTTGGTGTCTTCAGGTCTGGGTTGATTCTGTTTGTGACTCTCTGGGCCTCTTGAATCTTAATGTCCTTTCTGTTGTTTAGGTCAGAGAAGTTTTCTTCCATTATTTCCTCTAGAATATTTACTTCCCCTTCCTCTCTTTGTTCCTCTAGTAGACTAATTATACTAATGTTACTTCTACTGAGATCAATCCATATGTCTCTGTTGTTGTTTTCAGTGTCTCTCAATCTCTTTTTGAGCTCTTTTACCTCTTTCTTTGTTTTCTCTAGTTTATCCTATGTCTGGTTAATTCTGTTTTCTGCTTCTGTCAATCTGCTTTCCCTTCCCTCAGCCTCTTTTTTTTTTCAGTTCAGTTATTGTATTAGCTTGACCTGGGCTCAAGCCTTTGATCCCTACCTGCAGGAGTATAACTTCTCAAATAATGAAACAATGCTTCTGGTGTCTCCCTTTCTTTCTATTTCCCCTTCATTTCTCATTTATCTCTCTTTATTCAATAAATAAAATAAAACATACATTGAAATTCATCAAATTTATGAATAAATATATAAAACATAAGAAATTCCTAGTACAAGAGTTATTTGGATAGATCAACAAGTTGCGAATTATTATGCAATATTGTATCAGTTGTTAGTGTTGCCCAAATCACAGTTCATTTCCTGAATTTCATGACCTTTAGTTTCTCAAGTACAATTTTTGAAACTATAATAAATCCATAGCAGAATTTTAATAAATTCACAAAGAAAATAGCCTGAGATCAAGAAATGGAGAGACAGTCTAGAAATGGAGGCAATAAAGTAACATACCATACCAGTAGAGAAAGTATTGGGAGAAGATCTTTGAGGAGTAGAATTTTGGATTGTAGGAAGGATTGTATCCATCTCTCAATACGTCAGTTTAGTGACCTTGCTCTTGTTGAGCAGGAGAAACTGAAGTAGAAGATGAAGTCCAAATGTGCCAAGTGTGGTGGAGCAAGTCTTATTATGGTAAGCACTGCCTGCTTTGTTGGAAATGGCAAGTTATATAAACTTAATCTGTAAGGTAAAGAAATTGTATTGTTTTTAGCTGGACTCCCTGATACACTGATAATTTAATAAAAGCATATTCTTTGTTGTTATTGTTTTAAAGTTTTATTAGTGATTTAGTAATGTCGTACAAGATTGTCCAAGCCACAGTGTTTATGTTCTCCACAGCAGGATCAACGTCCCTTTCCTGGGTCATTTCTCTGTTTCTACTGACTTTGAACTGTCCATATGGCACTAACTTTCATAGTTTAGATTCTGTAATTAAGTGAAGAAGCTTCACAATATAAAAAAACACGTATGAGTAGAGCTTACAAAAGAAACCCTTAACATTTTTAAATGAATATCTAGTTGATATTTGTTACTTTTACTCCTAGTGGTTGGATATTTTTATCTGACTTTTAATAAATTAATATATACCACAGTGCTGTTTCTTTACAGGGAGTAGTAAGTATATTTATCATCTAAATAATAGGTGAGATAAATCCCTCATAATGGTACTTAACTGCATATCATTTAGTTTTTCAAAACCTCTAGCCGAGTAGCCAATGGTGTATTTGTAAATACAGAATTATAAAAATATGTAATTACAAGTGTTTTTTGTGAAAGGACGTAAGGACTAGCAAATATATATATATCCCTACTAAGGAAAACAATCTAGATTTTTGCTGTTTTTTTTTTTTTCCTACAGAAGATATTTCTGACCTATCTAATGACTCCATTCACCACAATATTCTGCATTTTTCCTTGCTCACCAAAACTGTCACTGAGAGCATCACAATTATATTATATGAAACTGTCATTATTAGACCAAAGATCAGGGCAATATCTTGGTCTTCAGTATGAAACTGTCATCTTTGTAATATGACAAACAGGCTAAAAGATTCAAAAAGTACCTTCAAAGTAGGTTCCAGAAGTGAGAAAATAAAAATCAAATCACAATAATTTAAACCAATTCTATCATTCACAAAATAATGCACATGTACACATAATTATTAAAATATATTGTCATGATACAGATCATAAAAAGTAATATAAACAGCTTATCAGTTAAATGATTAAGAACTGTATAAAAATATAATCAATTCTTGGAGTAGGGCACCAAAGTAAAAATCTCTGGGTGGAGGGTGAAGGTAGATGTTCAGCTTCACTAGGGGGTGGAGGAACACACCTTTGGTGGTGGGATTGGTGTTAATATACACTCCTATTAACTTACAGTCTCATAAATTACTATTTAATTAATATTAGGGGGGGGAATAGAATGAATGTCCCAAACATTTTGATGCATAGAACATAGCTGTGAGTATATGTTCCTTCAATCTAAGCACTTAAAACATCAAATTGGTAATCAGATTTAATTTTAACAGTGGGCTCAAATTGTTACTATATTCCTAATAAGGATATTATCTTTGAAATATTAAATCTTATAAAAGCCTAGACCAGGGAGAACAAAAACAACTGGTGGCATTACTTTATAAGATACAGCTATATGTAAATAGCATAAAAGGATATAAATTATGGTGAGGTCTTATATGATACAGCAATTGCTAACAAAGGGATTTTCAAAACTAACTCAACTGACAAATAATTTGGTTATAACAATAACTATCTATTGCCCCCTTAAACCCTTAGACTGGAGGAACCTTTCCCTTTCTATAAAAAGCCCATATTTCTCCCAGGACTGGAAGCTCTAGGGTGGGGCTCACTTTCCTACATGCTTCTTTCAAGTCATATCAACCGATACTGCATCTGCTGATCACAACCGAAGCAATGCAACCAGTACCACCTTCTAGGTTACACCTCAAAATTGCACAACAGTTTGCAGTGAGTCAATAAATGAAGCAAGCAAGTAGAAAGACCTAAAAAGACACCTTAAGGTTCCTAATGAAATAGTTTCTATTTAGACCTATATAACCTTCTCACCTACTTTCCTCAACCACTCCAAAGCTAACCATGTCAGACAAAGTAAGGACTGCAAGAGCTGAATATGGGCAAGAGGCTGGCATAGTTTAATGATGACTTTTTAGTCACTATCAGGCCACCCTATCAGCTGGGGTAAATGATAATTATATTTCTTGACCATCCTGTTGTAATTTAATTAACGTTGAACTGATTATATTTTTTAAATATTTATTTTAAAAATGGAAATATTGACAAGACTATAAGGGTACAATTCCACACAATTCTCACCTAAATTTGCAATGTGCTGACCTAGTTAGTTTCTTTAAACAGGCAGTACAAAGACCATGTCCACAGATCATTTCAGTTATTCAAATATTCAGTGGATGATAAAATAAACACAACAACTAGTCACTGGACTAAATAAATCACTGGAAACAACTATTCACTGGAATAAGCAATGCCATATTTTCTACTGTAATCTGATAGCCTTTGAACAACACACCACTTAAGAAGATAAACTTAGAAAATATACACTTTTTCCTCTTTGCTTTATGCCACATTTCTTTGGATGTTACAAATGTGATTTCTGATTAATTTTCCAGAATGGATGATGTATAAAAAAGATGTATTACATGGGAAAAAAGATTTATTTAAGACGGCTGGGGGTGGCAGATCCTGTATAGAGCATATGTTACAGAGCACAAGGACCTGGATTCAAGCCCCCAGCCCCCCACTTACAGGGGGAAACTTCTAAAGCAGTGAAGCAGTGCCCCAGTCCTTCCACTCCAAGGTCCTTCGCTATCTCCCTCCCTCCCATATCTATCTCTACAAACAGTAAATAAATACTTTAGAATGCATATTTAAAATAGGTTATCTAAGGCAGTGGAACTGAACTGAAATTTAAGACTCTTCATTGTTCTTTTCTCACATTAATGCTGCCATCACAGCATCTTTGGAGAACATCTTTTCACTCAAAACACTATTACTGATTTTACACACAAAAGTTGAAACTCTGATTTTTTAATAAACATTACATTAAAAGAAAGAAAGAAGGAGAGTAAACACCAAATTGACAATTGCAAAAAGTCAGCAAAATGTACCTCTAGTTACCTATTTATAGTTTTGCAAAAGCTATTGGCTACAGCTAGCTTCTTAAGTAATAAGCAGATAAGTATAACTTTATAGGTAGAAGTGTGTGTGTGTTCCCAGAATATCCAAAAGAAGTTAACTAAAACTTTGAAAAGTCCTTTTGTTAGGGTTTGCTGTATAGTACCCAGTATCTTGTATGTAGCTGTGCCATTGGTTGCTTCTGATCTACTTGGTCTAGGCTTTTGAGGGAGTCCACATATCAAATACACAGTCTATATATTAAAAAGACTCAGTCTGTGTTTTAAAAACTTCGAGACATACAATTAATTTTCCCCCTCTCATATTAATTAACTAGTGATTAGTATGACTACACTTTACTAGGAGTGTACATAAACAACATTCCCACCACCAAAAGACCGTGTCCCATCCCACCCACTGACCCAGGAAGCTGCATGTCTACCCCTCACCATAGGGTTTTTACTTTGGTGCCCCACTTTCAATTTAGTCAGATCCTGCTTTTAGTTTCCCTTTCAGATCTTCTTTCTCAACTTCTGTTGATGAGTGGGATCATCCCATACTCATCTTTATCTTTCTGACTTAGCTCAATTAACATAATTCCTTCTAGCATTAACTATCGATTGTCTTTTTGAACCCTAAGACAGCAGGAACCTCACATCTCCACTATAGAGCCCCTACTTCCCCCAGTCCTGGAACCCTTGGATAGGGCCCACTTTCCCGTATGCGTCTCCCAATCCAAACCAAATAATATTGCATCCGCCGATCACAATCTAACCAGCGCAACGATTGCCACCTCAACATGCTTCAGCTCAGACTGTGTCCAGTGACCAGGTGTGGAATGACAACCCTTCAGCTTCATTACACAGGTGAGACCTTTCCTTTCATAGTATTCTCTAATTCTATCCCAGGTGGTTCACTTTCTAACAAAGTACCAAAACCTAGACATAGACCAGGTTCTGTGAGAGAGAGCATATGTTAACACACATCCATAAACTATTGCAAAATATATACCTGAAAGCAGAAGTACACTAGAGTTTGCAGTGAGTAGTACCCCCCTAACACTTCCTCTCCACTATTCCAACCTTTGGGTCCACGATTGTTCAACAATTTTTTTGGCTTTGTATGTTGACTCTCTTTTCAGCCACCAGGTGCCAGATGCCATCAGGATGCTGGCCAGGCTTCCCTGGATTGAAAACCCCACCAATATGTCCTGGAGCTCTGCTTCCCCAGAGACCCACCCTACTAGGGAAAGAGAGAGGCAGACTGGGAGTATGGACTGACCAGTCAATGCCCATGTTCAGTGGGGAAGCAATTACAGAAGCCAGACCTTCCACCTTCTACAACCCACAATGACCCTGGGTCCATGCTCCCAGAGGGATAAAGAATGGGAAAGCTATCAGAGGAGGGGATGGGATATGGAGATTGGGTCGTGGGAATTGTGTGGACTTGTACCCCTCCTACCCTATGGTTTTGTTAATTTATCCTTTCTTAAATAAAAAATAAATTAAAAAATAAGTAGTGCACTATGCTAGTAAAACTAAAAAAAAAAAAAAAATAGAAAGGCAACAAAAGGGACTATAAATAAATAAGTAAATAAATAATTTAACACCCAAGCCAATCTGCCACCTATGTGTATATGAGCCAGGAGCAAATATAATAATCATCTAAAAAAAAAAAAGAAGAAGTTAACTAAAATTTTCTTTTTTAAGTTTTTAAAAATAAATTTATTTATTTATTATTAAGTAGAGACAGAAAGAAATTTAGAGGGGGAGGTCAGATACAGAGAGAGAGAGATAGAGAGAGACCTGCAGCCCTGCTTCACCACTTATGAAGCTTCCCCCCATGCATGTGGGGACCAGGGGCTTGAACCTGGGTTCTTGTTCACTATAAAATATCCATTTAACAAGGCACACAACCACCTGGTGTACCACCCACTAATATTTTGTGAATATAAAAAATACTTCAGTTAAAATATACAAATTTTGCTTTATAGAGTGGAATAGACTATCGTCTCAGAAGATAAGCAGAAACATAATGAACAATTTTATGATAATCAGAAAGGCAACGTATATAAAAACAGAACAAAATAAAGTGCACCAGGAAGCAACTTTGTTAGAGGCAAAATTGAGTCTGAATAAGTCTTAGACTAGCGGTCACATGGATTTTATTTATGGGAGCTTGGTCTTTGCAGAAATTCCAGGGTGGTTTCTTCACTCACTGGCAACAGGGGGGAAGGGTAGGAGGGGCCTTAAAAGAGAATTAAAGCACCTGGAAGACAGAAGGCCAATGGAATAGAATCAAGTCATCAAAATGACCACGTGAAAGTTCATTCCAGAACATTCCAGAACACTTTGCTATATGTTCTCCAAATTGAGAACATACAGCTAAAAGAAACTCAGCAATTTCCCACATTTTTTAGTAACTCTTGTGTGTCTATTCATGAACTATGTCTCTGTTCTCTAAATAAAGTTTGTTTTGCTTGATTCATGGAAACTGCCATGATGAATCAGACACTGGGAGACACTTCAGTCTCTCCCAGAGAGTTATAATTCCCTAGACTATATAGCAATTTTAAAGGGAATACTGTAAAATTTGAAAAATTATGAGAAACCTATATAAAATGTAAGAAGAACATAATCCCAGACTAAAACCACCAGAATCAATGCCACAGAAGTCGATTAATGACATTGTGTTCTTTCAACCTTTCTTCATGCCAACTCTTGATATAAAAATAGTTCTAAATGCTTTGTCCAGTAGATACTATATCACCAGGAAGAAAGCAATACCCTTACATGTGAAAATTAGTCAAAATCTTGGTCTATTGCCTCTGGTGACTTCATATAACTAAAATATTTCAAGTTGATGAAACTAATTCTAACTGTGGTCTGTTGTCAACAAATGCTTGTCAATATGGAGAAGATGAATTCAATGTAGTGGTCAAAATATAACTGCAGAACCTTGAAAGATTGTTAGATCCAAAAGTTTTTATTTGGATATTTGAAGTAGATGCTGAAGTAGATGTTGTTGACAAGTGCTCTTGGGAAAATTTATGAATATTCATCTGTGATTTAAAAAGTGCTAGAACTTTGGAAAACGTTCTGAAGACATGTTTATAAAGTTTTAAAAACAAAGTTGCCACAAAATACATCTTATTGCTGTCATCAAAATGATCTCTAGTAAGCTACAGGACACCATAAATTCTATATTGAAACATATTTATATAATTAATAAATTATTATTATATTTAATTTAATTTTTTATTTATAAAAGGAAACATTGACAAAATCATAGGATAAGAGGGGTTCAACTTCACATAATTTCCACCACCAGAACTCTGTAACCCATCCCCCAATAGCTTTCCTATTCTCTATCCCTCTGGGAGTATGGACCAAAGGTCATTGTGGGATGCAGAAGGTAGAAGGTCTGGCTTTTGTAATTGCTTCCCCACTGAACATGGGCATTGGCAGGTTGATACATATTCCCAGCCTGTCTCTCTTTCTCTAGTGGGAAAGGGCTCTGGGGAAGCAGAGCTCCAGGACACATTGGTGGGGTTTTTTGTTCAGTGAAGTCTGGTCAGCATTACGCTAACATCTGGAACTTGGTGACTGAAAAGAGAGTTAACATACAATGTCAAAAAAATTGTTGACCAGTCATGGACCTAAAGACTGGAATAGTGCAGGTGAAGAGTTGGGGGCCCCTCCATTTTGTAGATAGCTAGTAGGCATATTTTAGTTATATTCCAAAGGCCCTGTGGCTATACTAGTGGTTTGTGTGTGTGTGTGTGTGTGTGTGTGTGTGTGTGTGTGTGTGTGTGTGTGTGTGTTTTGCTTGAAATTGAAATCTGATATGCAGATGGATCCTAATTATTGTCTGGGGAGGTGGTGTCATGGCTGGCAGGACCAGAAACCTGGATCAGGGAAGAGAATAGCTCCCAATATGGGAATGGTATATAAATACTGTTGACTGTAAACCTCATTGATCTCATCTGATCTGGGTCCCATATTCAGCTAAGGAGTCCATGTGACTTCTGCATCCCTGTAGATCTGAGCTCACATTCTGTGGTCACGAGTAGGAATGTTCCAAGCTGCTCCAATTTCAGGACCCATCTTTCTCAGGTATTGCATAGAGTATGTTGTCCATCCTCCCTTTGGAGTATGGAAATTTTTTTACCTTTGTTGATCCAAGTTGAGGGCAAGGTCCTATGGGGACACACCAAAGGTTTTATTGTGTTGTTCCTGATAGATATAACTGGTAACATTGGGGAGAGAGATTTATTTGAGGTCTAGGCCCATCATGTTTGTTTGAGAATCTCAGGACTTCCAGAATAGGGCCCCAGCTGATGGGGTAGCCTGATAGTGACTAAAGAGTCATCATTAAAGTATGCCAGTCTCTTGCCCTTATTCAGCTTTTGCAGTCTTTGTTTTGATGAGGTTAGCTTTGGAGTGAGTGAGAGAACTGTAATAGGAAGTAGGCGAGAAGAGTAAGTCTAAGTAGACACTATTTCATTAGGAACTTTATACTGACTCGCTGCAGACTATTGTGTACTTTTGCTTTCAGGCATATATTTTGCCCTAATTTATGGATACATGTGAACATATGCTCTATTTTACAGGATCTGGTCTATATCTAGGTTTTGGGATTTTGTTAGGAAATGAACCTCCTGGGATGGAATTTGAGAATACTATGAAAGGAAAGGTCTCACCAGAGTAATGAGGGTGAAAGGTTGATATTCCATGCCTGACATCTCTGGATACAGTCTGAAGTGAAGCATGCTGAGGTGGTACTCCTTGCGTTGTTGATTAGGTTGGGATAGGCGGATGCAATAACATTTGGTATGAGTTGAGAGAAGCATGCAGGAAAGTGAGTCCCACCCTAAAGTTTCCAGGACTGGGGGAAAATATTAATTATTTTAAGATTATTTTTCATGTTTTTAATGAATTATGATATTCAATAGTTTCAAGTGTTTACATAGAAAAAAAACTGGTGCACCAATTTTTTTCCTTTATAAGTTGTTTTTCCCTCTGACAACTAGCTATCATCTTGTGAAATATGTAAATTTTCTGAATAATTGTCTCTTTTTACAATCTGGCACTTGGAAAGCTTATTGCTAAAATTTCTGTCACAGATTCAAGTATTTGAAGATTATGATATGAAAGTAAATAAGAATTTACTTTAATTTTTCTACCTTTGCTATGTGCTGTGTTTGTGTTTTATTTCTTAAAATATAACACTTATACTCCTTCAACAAATCTGGTTAAAAGCAAGAGAATGAACACTGATTCTGATAATTACTCTGTTAGTATGGTAAAACACTGATAGTAAGAGAATAAAAAGACAACCTCTTGTGTTTATAGGCTATTATTTCCTTTTTCCATTATTGTAATATGATTTTCAAATGAAATGGATATATGAATATATACAATGGAGCCATAAGAATTAAAATTTTTAAATATACCTAAATATATATAGTTACATAAACATATAGATATGTGTCCATAAATAGAATAATTCTTCACTTATTCAATTTCTATGTTAAAGGGATTAATTATTATGTTATACTGGAAATAGCAATTAACTGTAGTAATTTTATTTATTTTTAAATATTCTGTACTTTTCTTATTTTATTTTTATTAGTTATTTAATATTGATTTGCTAAATTATAATATAATAGGGGTATAATTCCCTACAGTTTCCACAACCAGAGTTCTGTGCCCCATCTCTCTCCATTGGAAACTTCCTTATTATTTACCCCTCTGGGAGTATGGGCCAAATTTCTTTTGGGGTTTCTTAAGTTGAGTTCTTACTTCTGTATTTGCTTCTCCACTGGACATGGGTATTGGCATGTTGATCCATTCCCCCAGCCTGTTTCTATCTATTCTTAGTGAGGTACAATTCTGGAAAGATGAAGTTCCAGGGAACATTCATAAAGTCATCTGTCCAGGGAAGTAAAGATGGAATCATGGCAGCATTTAGAACTTGTTGGCTGAAATGCAGTAAGATGGAGAGCAGGGCAAAATTTTTTAGTAAATAAAAACCATAAAGTAGGAATAGAGCAAATGAAATTAGGGACCTCAGTATGGAAGGAAGCTAGAAAGTCTGTTTTAGGAATGTTCCTAGGAGCCTATGTCTTAATAATCTTTGCTTGTGCTTGATAGCTAACATAGGGATGCACTAGAAATATTATCTGGACTCAGCTGTAAAAAATGGTGACTTTACTGTTTTCAGCCGATCTTGGATGGACCTTGAAAAATTCATGTTATGTGAAATAAGTCAGAAACAGAAGGATGAGTATGGGATGAACTCACTCTCAGGCAGAAGTTGAGAAACAAGATCAGAAATGAAAACACAAGTAGAAACTGAAATGTAATTGGCATATCGCACCAAAGTAAAAGACTCTGGGGTGGGAGTGGGTGGGTGGAGAGAATACAGGTCCATGAAGGATGATAAATGACATAGTGGGGGTTGTATTGTTAAATGGGAAAGTGGGGAATGTTATGCATGTACAAACTATTGAAAGTGGGGAATGTTATGCATGTACAAACTATGAACTATTTACTGTTGAATGTAAAACATTAATTCCCCAATAAAGAAATTAAAAAAAAAGAAATATTATCTGGGAAGATAATATCACAGTTTGTTGGTATGCATGAGACCCCTTCTGTTTCATTTGGTTTAAATCCCCCCTGCTTAACACTATTCTATTTACATAACCACTGTTTACAAGCACCACCCTCCCTCCACAGCATTGGTGGTTCAGAGATAGGATTCTCGCCTGCTCCACCCCCTCCTTGTCACACTCTGATTTTCACCTTCTTCTAGCATTTGACCTTCTTCTGTAGCCAGTCAACAGCGTCAGGTTGAGCCTGATGTAAAGTTTCGAGACCTCCTTTGAATCTGGAGAGGTGGCAGTCATTGACTATGTGGGTCATAGTCTGTCTGTAGCCACAGGGGCAGTTCGGGTCTCTGGCTCCCCAGCGATGGATCATAGTGGCACACCGGCCATGGCCTGTTCAATAGCGATTGAGGAGGGCCCAATCATAACGTGCTAGGTCAAAGCCGGGTTGACGCTCGCAGGGGTCTGTGATGAGGTGTTTGTTCTTTACCTCAGCTGACTGCCAACTCTGTTTCAAAGAGTCTGGAACAGAGAAGTTCAGTGTAGGCGTAGGGGACCAGATTGGGTGACGAGACGTCAAGCATTGGACAGGGTGGGTGAAGATATCCGCGTATATTGGCAGGTCCGGTCAGACGTAGATGTGGGAAATGAACTTAGATGATGCCACATCCCTGTGAATATCTGGTGGGGTGATGTTGCTAAGAACTGGCAGCCATGGAACCGGGGTGGAACGGATGGTTCCAGAAATTATCCTCATGGAGGAATATAATTTGGAATCGACCAAGTGGACATGGGGGCTACGGAACCATACTGGGGCACAGTATTCTGCAGTGGAATAGCATAATGCCAGAGATGATGATCGTAGTGTGGAAGCGCTCACGCCCCATGAGGAGCTGGCCAGTCTTGCAATGATGTTATTCCTCGCGCCCACCTTTGCTGCAGTTTTTATGAGATGTTCGTGAAATGACAGGGTGCGATTGAGAGTAATGCCAAGATAGACTGCCTGGGCTTCATGCCGGATTCTCGTATCGCCAAGCTGCACATTAAGCTCACCAGTCACTTTTCTCTCCACCCTCTCTGTCACATCCTGTTTCCACCCTACTTGGCAAATATATATAAAGACAGCATTGTGAGTTTGAGAGTACCTTGAGTTTAGCTTAGCTCGGCTTAGATTGCGCTGTGTCCTGCATGAATAAAGAGATACTCATGACCCAGCCATGAGTCCCGGGTCATCTGTTACCTGCCCTTGAAGCCATCCTGGCGAAAACAACATAGCCCAGCGAAAACAACATAGCCCGAAAGAAAACAACAACAGTTGAGGGTAAAACTAAAAAGCAGGATTAGGGCAGAAAGTTGCTTGCAAACTTAATAAAATATGTAAATGTAATTTACTATTTAGCACAGATCTAACTCAGGGCCCATATATATTCATATTTAGCAGAGGAACTTGTAGAACCTCCAAGTCCCTGTCAGACTGAGCTCACAGTCCATAGTCACAGCTGGGCACATTCTGGGCTTCACTTATTTCAAAATCAGTCTTCCTCAAGTGGTAGACTAGGATAATCCTTGAGAGAGTGGATCAGTCCCTATAATTTCTAGCTCATATTGAGAATATCATTCTGCAGAAGCTTATGAAAGGCCTTATACGGAAGTTCCTAATGAGCGTAACCAATGATGGAAGAGAGACAGATCTATTATAGGTCTGGCCCACATTATCTGTGGGGGAGTCTAAGGATTCCCTTTCTAGGTACCTGGGTGATTGTAGCCAAAATGGTTATCATTAAATCAGCCTGTTGCTTTCCGTTATCCAGTTTTTATAGTCAGTTCTTTATCTGACAAGTTTAGACTTTCTTAAAATTAATAAAACACCGAGTTTTAGTCTCTGTATCCAAACCAGTATTAGGTTTATGAGATCTGGCCTCAAATTAGGGGAAAAAAATAGGGGGTTTAAGAATAGGAAAGTGGGCTGGGGAGACAGCATAATGGTTATGCAAACAAACTTTCATGCCTGAGGCTCTGAAGTCCCAGGTTCAATTCCCAACACCACCATAAGCCAGAGCTGAGCAGTGTTCTGGTCTTAAAAACAAATAAACAAACAAGAAAACCCAAAACAAACAAAGAATAGGAAAGCTATCAGGGGAGAGGGTGGGATACAGAGTTCTAATGGCAGGAATTGTGTTGAGTTGTACCCCTTATCCTATGGTTTTTGTCAGTGTTTCCTTTTTATAAAATAAAATAAAATAAAAAGATTAAAAAAGAGAGAGAGAGAGAGAGAGAGGGGCCTGGGCAGTAGTGCAGTGGGTTAAGCGTTCATTGAGTGAAGCTCAAGGACTCGTATAAGGATCCGGGTTCAAGCCTCTGGATCCCCACCTGCAGGGGTGTCACCTCACAAGAAAAAAAAAGACCTGCAAAAAATCTGCTATTAAGTAAAATGGTCCATATGTACATGATGATAGTTAAACAAGATGTGATTGAGATAATCTATAATATAAAGTCTCCTAGCCTAGAAGAGTGATCATTTTTTTCAGTTTAAAGTAATACTTATTAAAAAGATATTGCAATGTTATTTAAGTTCCAGGTGTACACAATTATAAAAGTTTCATATTTTAATCTGTTTACTGTAATCAATGCTTCTTAAGTGAGTAAAGAATGTGCAAATAGGCTGACTTAATAAATATTTCTTAGGTGGAATCTCTACTGTTAACTAAAGTGACTTTGCTCACTGTACCTTTAACTTTACTTTCGCTCTTACCACCAAGAAGTATAGACAAAATCAACAGAAAATTTGCTTAAAATTTCTTATAGAGTAGAGCATGCAGAGAGAGATGAAGAGGGAAAATATAAGGAAAATAATAGATATTGAACATAGGAATGCTTACCCATGAGTAATGATTGTATATTCAGACATATAATTGCATATGAAAATTGATGTTTGCCTTTCCTGAGGGTTGTTTCAGAACACAATTATCCATTTGTTTTGCAGAGTTTTATTTTTTCACAACTCAGATGTTACTAAAGACTTATTTTCCACTTCACAGACTTATCTGAGGGTCCTGTTTTATTACCTGCATTTAAAAACACTCCTATGTAAACTCCCCATTTCTTTTTTAAACGTTTCATCTCATTCTGTTTTATGGCACATTTAATTTTAACTGCACTAAAATCATATAGAATACTGAAATCTATCATATTTATATCTTTTAGAGCCTAATAATAATGATGATGATGTTACTTATTACTTTACTAGAAAAAAATTGACCAACCTATGGTTATTGAAATTCTTCAAAAAAAACCCACACTTCTTTCTGTTATTATTGGGGGGGTAAAGTATTAATAGCTGTTAGCACATGGGTACAAATTCTCATCTTTCTGTGACAGATATCTGTGAAATATTCTCACACCCAACTATCATGCACCAGGACACTAAAGTTCCCACATCCCATCCCTTCTCTTTATTTCCCAGAGTTCATTGTTTTGGTAAAATATATCAAAACCAATCTAAGTTTGATTTTGTTTTAACATTTTGCCCTTCTTTTTAAAGTTCCATGCATAAATTAGATAATCTAGTATTCATCTTTCTCTTTTCAGATTACTTCACTTAATATGATCTCTTCAAGTTCTATCCAAAGTGAGGAAAATGAGAAGATTTATTCAATTTTAACACCTAAGTAGTAGTTCTTTGTGTATCTTTGCCACAACTTTCTTAGTCACTCATCTGTTATTGTAACTCAGGATTGATTTCAGATTTGTACCATTACAAATTATACCAGTATAATATGTTTACATAAATATTTTCAGGTGGGTGTATTTGCTTTCCTTATATATATCTCTAAGAGAACAATTGCTAGGTCATAGAACTGGTCATTTTTTCATGTTCTAAAAAGACACCACACTTTTTTTCACAGGGGTAAGAACAGTTTTCAGGGGTATAGAAACTCAATTCTGATATATATTCTCTTAATGTTTAAAAGTTCAAAGACTTATTTAATTATTTTACTTTTATAAAATTACCCCGTGATCATTATTTCTTCAATAAAAGTGCATTTAAATTTATAGATAAACACATTTTTAAATGTTATTTATTTAATTTATTTATTTAAAAAGAGAGACATTAACAAAACTGTAGGATAGAAGGGGTACAACTCCACACAATTCCCACCACCAGTTCTCTATATCCCATCCCCTCCCCTGATAGCTTTCCTATTCTTTATCCCTCTGGGAATATGGACCCAAGGTCATTGTGAGTTGCAGAAGGTGGAAGGTCTTACTTCTGTAATTGCTTCCCCGCTGAACATGGGCATTGACTGGTCGATACATGCTCCAAGCCTGCCTCTCTCTTTCCCTAGTAGGGTGAGTCTCTGGGGAGGCTGAGCTCCAGGACATATTGGTGGGGTCATCTGTCCAAGAAAGCCTGGCCGACATCCTGATGGCATCTGGAAACTGGCGGCTAAAAAGAGAGTTAACATACAAAGCCAAACAAATTGTTGAAGAATCATGGACCTGAAGGCTGGAATAGTACAGATGAAGTGTTAGGGGGGGTACTCACTGCAAATTCTAGTGTGCTACTGCTTTCAGGTATTTATTTTGCCCTAGTTTATGTATACGTGTGAACATATGCTTTATCTCAGGGGATGTAGTCTATATCTAGAATTTGGGACTTTGTTAGGAAGTGAACCACCTGGAATAGAATTAGAGAATACTATGAAAGGAAAGGTGTCACCAGAGTGATGAAGCTGAAGGGTTGTCATTCCACACCTGAAGTCTCTGGACACAGTCTGAAGTGAAGCATGCTGAGGTGGCACTCATTGCGTTGATTAGGTTGTAGTCAGTGGATGCGATATTATTTGATATGAATTGAGAGAAGCAAGCAGGAAAGTGCACCCCATCCTAAGGTTCTAGGACTGGGGGAAATTTAGGCTCTATAGTGGAAATGTGAGGTTCCTGCTGTCTTAGGGTTCAAGAAGACAATGGATAGTTATTGTTACACTTTTTGGTAACTGGGTTATCTTTGAAAAGTCCCTTTGTTAGTTTTGCTGTACAATACCCAGCATATTGTATATAGCTGTGCCACCGGTTGCTTCTGTTCTCCCTGGTCTAGGCTTTTGAAAGAGTCAACATATTAAAGACTCAGCCTATGTATTAAAAAGACTGAGTCTTTGTTTTAAAAAGTTAGAGACATACAATCATTTTTCCCCTCTCATATTAATTAAATAGTGATTTATATGACTAGAGATTAATAGGAGTGTATGTAAACACCATTCCCACCACCAAAAGACTGTGATTTCTGTTCTTCTGGTTACTTTAGGGTTCCTTTGTTCCTCTTCCTCTAAGTCCTTAAGGTGTGAAGTAATGTCATTTATTTGAGCATTTTCTTGTTCTTTAATATGTGATTTTATGCCTGAGTTTCCCTCTCAATACTGCTTTAGCTGTGTCCCAAATATTTTGATAGGTTGTGTCTTCATTTTCACTTGTTTCCAGGAACATTTGAATTTCTTGCTTGAGTGTCTTTCTGACCCAGTGGTTCTTTAGCAGTATGTTGTTTAGTTTCCTAATTCTGTGTCTTTTTTGTAATTTTCTGTTTGTTGTTAAATGTTAACTTTACTCCACTGTGGTCTGAGAAGATACTTGGGATGATTTCAATGCCCTTGAATTTATTGATGCTGTCTTTATGGACTAACATGTGGTCTATCTTGGAGTATGTGTTCTGTGGATTTGAAAATAATGAGTATTCTGGTTTTTTGGGGTGAAGAACTCTGAAAATATCCAGGAGGTCTAGTCTGTCCATCTCTTCATTTAATTCTTTTGTTTCATTGTTAATTATCTGCTTTGTTTATCTAAGTGTGAGTGGGGTGTTAATGTCTCCCACTATTATTTAATACTATTGGTGTCTTTTTGCAGTTCTTTCAGTAGGTGTTTGATGTATTTAGATGTTCCCTCATCGGGTGCATAGATGTTAATAATTGCTAAGTCTTCTTGGCTGGTTGATCTTCTAAAAATTATGAAAAGGCCTTGCCCATCTTTTATTACTTTATTTAATTTAAAATATATTGTGTCAGAAATGATAATGGATGTTCCTGGTTTTTTTTTTTGTGTGTGTGTGGTCCACTAGCCTGTATGATAGTTTTCTATCCTTTCACTTTAAGTCTGTGCTTATCTTGTTTGTTCAGATGGGATTCTTCTAAGCAGCATATGGCTGGGTTATGTTTTCTGATCCATCCTCCCACTCTGTGCCTTTTGATGGGTGAGTTTAATCCATTGATATTTATTGACATTATGGATTTAATGTATTGTAGTGCCATGATTTAACACTTTTTTATTTGCTCTCGTATATTGCAAGTATTATAGTGATGTTCTTGTTTATAGAAGGTCTTTTAGAATCTTTTGCAGGGCAGGCTTGGTGATGGTTTCCTCCTCTAACTGTTGTCTGTCTGAAAAGGTTTTTGATCCCTCCATATAGTTTGAATGAAAGTCTAGCAGGATATATTATCCTTGGTTGAAATCCTTTTTCATTCAGTGCTTGATAGATATCTTGCCATCCTCTTCTGGCTTTTAGAGTGTGAGTGGAGAATTCTGCTGATAGTCTTATAGGTTTTCCCCTGTATGTGACTTTTTGTTTTTCTCTTGCAGCCTTTAGGATCCTTTCTTTACCCTTACTTGTTTTCATTGTAACTATGATGTGTCTTGGTGTCTTCAGGTCTGGGTTGATTCTGTTCGGTACTCTTTGGGCCTCTTGAATCTTAATGTCCTTTCTGTTGTTCAGGTCTGAGAAGTCTTCCTCTATAATTTCCTCTAGAATGTTTGTTTCCCCTTCCTCTCTTTCTTCCTCTGGCAGGCTAATGTTACTTCTACTGAGATCAATCCATATGTCTCTGCTGTTGTTTTCACTGTCTCTCAATCTCCTTTTGAGCTCTTTTACCTCTTTCTTACTTTTCTCTAGCTCATCCTCTGTCTGACTAATTCTGTTTTATGCATCTGTTAGTCTGCTTTCCCTTCCTTCAGCTTCTTTCTTCAGTTCAGCTATTTCAGCTTTCAGTTCTCTAATTACCTCGAAGTAGCTAGTATTTTCCTTGAGGGTCTCATCTGTTGTTTTCCTAATTCTGCTATCCCTTCCTCCATAGTTCTCTTTATTTCTGTGATTATTAAGTTTACTATTTCTTGTCATAATTTTCTTATCTATGGTTAATTCTGACTGATTTGTAGTTTGTTCTGGGCTCCTGTCTTCATTCTTTGCAGTAGCAGTTTTATTGCTCTTGGTTTTTTAATTGATGTGTTTTTTATTTTTATGTTCTGTTGTTATTCAGTTGTGTTTTGAGTACAAGCCATGCTACACTAAATACCTTTATGACAAATACAGTCACCAACCTCAGAAATTATAATAGTAACTGAAGCAAGGATTGAAGCAGTTAACCAATACCAGTTAGCCAAATAATGCCTTCAGTCCAAGAAAAAAAATAGCAACCAAATCCAAATGAAAAAAAGACACGAAAAAAGGGATAGCAAGAATAGACAATTATGCAAATCTACTGTCCACTGTAAATTCTAGGGGTAGCAAAAGGAGAAAGGGAAGTAGAGCAGAGACACACACGAAAAGAATCCACTCTGAGTCAGATTTATTCTCCAAAATAATTCACAAATGAGTATCAGTGAATTCAGAAAGCAGAAGGAGGAAAGAAGAAAAGAAGACAAGAATGAGAAAAAAAAATAGCAGTTAAAGGAAAGAGTTCTTTTTTTTTAATTAGCTAGGAGGAGAGAGAAGGGGGAGAGTGGATAGAGGAGGTGGATAGAGGGGTAGAAAAGGGGGAGAGTGGATAGAGGACATAGGTAGAGTAAAATAAGTTCCTCTCACAATGGATAGGACACCCAGTCACCTAGCAATGGAAAATATACTAAAAGTTAATTTTGGTCAACCTGAAGGAGGGGAGGAAAGGGACATGCATATATATAATAGTAATAATAAAATAGAACAGAGTAAAAAAGCCTAACAGTCAGTCTGCAGCTTGGACGGCTCCCGATTGGCTCAGGCAGCCTGAGCAAAGACAGCCAATTGTTTAAAAAAAAAAAAAAAAACCTCCAGGTAGTCTTTCCCAGGTACATTTGAGGCTCTGATTGGTAAGATATATTATCACTCCAATTGAGTTTGAAAAGAAAAAAAAAAAAAAGAGCAAAGGGAATTATAAAGGAAAAGGATCGGAATCACACCCCTGGTGAGCCAGGAATCTTGGTAAAGCAAAAAGCTCAGTAGGGATCCTGCTTGTAGCAGCTCTCCAGCCTCAGGGGTCTGCTTATAGGGTGTGCTTCAGAAATAATTTAAAAAATTGCTTTTGTTTCTCAGTTTTCTAACCCAAATTGAGCTATAGTTACCTTCTTGGTGTCAGACTTAGGACCTCTTATTCACTGTCCTGCTAATGGCCATGTATCCTACCCTTTCCAACAGTTATTGCCAGAGCTCATGCCAGCAGCTGCCTCCAATTCGCCATCTTTGCTCCACCCCCAAACACACATTTTCAAGTAAGAACACTGTATAGTCTTTCTACCTTGGAACCAAGAATTAATTTCAAGGAGAATAGAGCAAACACTAATATCCATTTTATTTTATACTTTTATATTATTTAATAACAAGGTTTTCCTAAAACTTTTTATTACCAGCTCCTATAAAAGGAATCCACTACCATATGCCAATGTTTATAAGATACTCCAAATTTATCATTTTATCAAAATACACTTGTCAAACAAATATAAAAGGATAAATGCATTTATGAATCAGTTTGCATATTCAAACTAAGTAACCAAGTCTTGACAACTTTGCTATTTGATCCTTGAAGTTTCCTTATTCCCTGACTCTTATGGAACACATCTTAGAACTACTCTCCTTTTTGTGTAGGCCCAATGATTCCTACTCTTGAATGAATATTTTTCTTTTTTAAAAAATATTTTTATTTATTTTCTTTTAACGAGAAAGAGTAAATACAGAGGGAAAGATACTGAGAGAAAGAGACCAGAACACTGCTCAATTCTGGCTTATGGTGGTGCTGAGGATTGAACCTGAGGGATGCGTTGGATCGACCTTCTTGTGGTGCATCCCGTGAGTACCCATTTATTGGGGAAACTGACGATCCTTCCTAGCCGACTGAATCCACATGGATCCCAGTCACTTTCAAAGCCAGCAACAAGTAGACATCAGGCTCAACCTGACGCTGTTGACTGGCAAATGCTAGAAGAAGAAGAACCTGAGATCTCAGAGCCTCAGGCTTTTAAGGTATTTGCATAACCATTATGCTATCTCCCCAGCCCCAACTGAATATTTTTTTCTATCATATTACAGGCATTATAATCTCTAGAATCAATATGCAAATTGCAGAATGATCAATGAGTTTTGTAACTAAATTTTAGTTGATTCTGCTTGGGAAACACATTTAAACTATAATATTCAGAAATGAAAAATGAAGATGTTAATAATTATATCATTAACATTATGAAGATCCATTAAATAATTTATGTGATATGCTTACTATGATATTGGTTTTACTTATATGAATTAATACATTTTCAATTTATTTTTAGAATGTAATAAGGTTCTGATTTCCCATTCAAATCATAATGGGCACTTGACATACAGAAGTTTATTTCCCTTTCATAATAATGGTGATGAAACTGTATCTGAGCTATGACTGGAAAAAACAAAAGGTGATATAGAAGAGGGGAAGGAAGTAATACATAGAGATGAAGAAGTAAAAAATATTTTAAATATAAGCATCCTTCTTATAAAAGAGTAGTTATTTCCCTTCCTTGAATTTACATTTTGCATTTATCTTTTTTTTTCCTCATTTTTGTCTAGTCATTGTCTTGTTTTCTTTTCTTTTCTTTTTTCTTTTTTTTCCCTCCAGGGTTATTGCTGGGCTCGGTGCCTGCACCATGAATCTACCACTCCTGGAAGCCATATTTTCCCCCTTTTGTTGCCCTTGTTGTTGTAGCCTCGTTGTGGTTATTATTATTACCATTGTTGATGTTGTTCGTTGTTGGATAGGACAAAGAGAAATGGAGAGAGGAGGGGAAGACAGAGAGGGGGAGAGAAAGATAGACACCTGCAGACCTGCTTCACCGCCTGTGAAGCAACTCCCCTGCAGGTGGGGAGCCAGCGTCATGTGTGCTTAACCCACTGCACCACCACCGACCCCCATTGTCTTGTTTTCTTAGGCAATGTGATTCAAACATTTTTGGACAGCTTATTAATTTTATTTTTGGTTTTTCAGAACCTGGCTTTCATGCACATTTATTTTCACTAGTTCTGGGATGTGGGAAATAGGCCCACTGTCCGGGAAATCCAGACAATTGTTTTCATGAGAGTCTGTGTGGGTAGACCCCAGTATCTTCCTGTTCCCGGGTAAAGACAATGGCAGATCCCTCCTGACCTCATGAACTACGATGGATGGATCCCCGGAAGGGGCCACCTTTCTGCACATGCCCCTCCTCCCCCCTTAAAACAAAGGCCATGAATTACTGTGTATTGTGTATGGCCTACTAGAAAACCGCCACAAATATCCTGGTTTTGCTCAACTGCTCCCTTTCCCCCTGCCCTGAAGTGCCTGTAGTTTACTGCCAGAGAAATATACATTGTGAATTCATGATCAAGCCATATACAGTAACTTTCCAGTGTGACCAAATAGTGTATAGGTCAAGATGCAATTATGTATTGTGTTTAGGTTAATGATTACCTCAAACTTCTCCCTGGACAATGGGTATATCTGTTTGCTTTCTCCCTCAATAAATGAGAGTACCTCTGAGTCCTCTCCTGGAGCTGGACAAGTCTGGCATGATTCTCTCCTCTGGGTGCACATCACCCCCGACATGCAGAGCCACCCCAGGACTCCAGGGGGCCACTCTGACCTCTGCCAACCAATGGCGGGGAGGTGGAGGACCTGGAGCAAGCTCACACTGGGCCTTCTTTTTATTCAGATAGGTTGAGAGAAGGAGAAATACCAAGCCCCTGATACTTTACTCCCTCTCCCAGAGTGTGGTGTCAGGACTTGAACCCGAGCTGCTTGCTGCATGCAGGAAGAAGCACACATCCTAACTGGTAAGTTATGCTTCAAATTCTGGTTGTTTTTATGCCTTACCAAATGTTCAATTATTTAATGGTCACTTAAAATAATGATTCATTTATAATTTCCTTTTACAATTAATTATTGTCATTCATTATTTCAATACTAGCTCAAATATCGGATAATATATGACTACTACATACATTTTTGTTCTTAGAAAGGATTTTTTTTCCTTTCTTCTTCTTCTAGCGTTTGCCCTTCTTCCGTAGCCAGTCAACGGCGTCAGGTTGAGCCTGATGTAAAGTTTCAGGAACTCCTTTGAATCTGGAGAGGTGGCAGTCGTTGACTATGTGGGTCATAGTCTGTCTGTAGCCACAGGGGCAGTTTGGGTCGTCTCTGGCTCCCCAGCGGTGGAACATAGCAGCGCACAGGCCATGGCCTGTTCGATAGCGATTGAGGAGGGCCCAATCATAACGTGCTAGGTCAAAGCCGGGTTGACTCTTGCAGGGGTCTGTGATGAGGTGTTTGTTCTTTACCTCAGCTGACTGCCAACTCTGTTTCCAAGAGTCTGGAACAGAGAAGTTCAGTGTAGGCGTAGGGGACCAGATTGGGTGACGAGACGTCAAGCGTTGGACAGGGTGGGTGAAGATATCCGCGTATATTGGCAGGTCCTGTCGAGCGTAGACGTGGGAAATGAACTTAGATGATGCCGCATCCTGACGAATATCTGGCGGGGCGATGTTGCTAAGAACTGGCAGCCATGGAACCGGGGTGGAATGGATGGTTCCAGAAATTATCCTCATGGAGGAATATAATTTTTTCCTTTAAATCCTGGTAATACTAGGGGCAGTTCAAAAATCCTGATGCTCCTGAGTTCACAAGTTAATGGATCAGAATTCTCCACATCTTTTCCTCTGATAAGGTGCCCTGTTGAATACCTATCAAAATGGCACCAGCTATCAGTCAACACAAATCCTTAAGTCTTGAAACTCCCTCACTCTTTTGCCATCCACTGACTTGCATGCATATCTTCACATACTTAGGGAAAAGTAAGTGACTAAAATATGTCAGCACTGGAGATGACTTTCATGTAATTGTTTTGGTATTTTAACTGGTCAGGGGGACAAAGTGCTGCATCTGCTAATCTCTTGCAAGGCCCCTGGATGTTGTCCAGGATTTTCTTCCCTAGCCCTGCTATGGTAGTCAGATTTTTCCCTTAAACATTGGTGAGTCCTTGTACACAGTTCAATATTACATGTCCCCTGAGTTCATATGTTAAGTACCAAGAAATTCCTCAGCTTCCTGCCTCCAACAGTGTGCTCCACTGTATACCTTCCTTCCAAGATGGTACAAATTACCCCTAAGAACAGTTTCTTAAGTTCTGAGAAGCTCTCCCTCATTCTTTGATTTTTTCTCATCCACTGACCCTATATGCCTGCACTCACCTGTGGCTTAGTGAGATTCTTAAGAAATCATAGCTTTAAATTAATGAGTGTTCAGGTTAGTTTTCATTGCTTTAACTAGTTTATCAGGGCAACAACATGTGGCTGCTGCTATTTCATAACCATGCCTCTGGAACCCTGCCACTATCTTTAAAAGTGAATATAGTATCCAATTTTCTAATTGGTTATTTTATTGTGTTTGTAAACAGATCAGAAATTACTTTGGTCATGATTACAGCATTTTTTTAATATGATAAATGTCAAAAGTAAAAAATATGTTCCCAGTGTTTATTTTTACTTACATAAAAATGCACATGTGAAAATGCACATATCTCGACTCAATCAAGAATCTTTCAGACTTAATGACTATGATTTGTATTACTTCTGTGACTTTGATTGAAGAGTCTAGGGTAATGCTATCATTGTAGCCTGACTTCAGTACAGTCAGATAGCTTTTTCAGATAAAGGAACACAGAGAAGAGAAGAGAAGAGAAGAGAAGAGAAGAGAAGAGAAGAGAAGAGAAGAGAAGAGAAGAGAAGAGAAGAGAAGAGAAGAGAAGCTACTACAGCAATGAACCTTTTCCTATTGTGTTGGTGATTGGGCTAGAACTTAGGTAGCAAGTATTATAAAGAGGTAAGCTATCTTGTTGAAAAATAGTTTTCAAAAGTGCACAGCAGGAAAGGAGGAAGTGAGAAGTAATTCACACTGGATTAAAAAACCCCACAAGTATATGACAGATGCCATTTGTTCCTATACATTGTCATGTGTGAAGCAGACTTGTCGATTACAAATGTTTAATGAGTTGAGCAGCAAGCAGCAAACTGAAGCAAACCTCTCATCTAGAAACTGATTTTTTTCTGCCTTTTCATATAATCTACTAAGTTAGGTAGTTATGTGACTGATAAATTCAAAATGATTTGAAAAAATGTCTGCTACTCAGCAAATCAAAAGCAAGAAGTAAAAAAATCACTTCTACAGTTTATACACTAAAAAGTGAAAATTTTCTAGTAAGAGGCAATTTTGAGCTTTTAAGATATAAAAATAATGAAAGTTTCTAATTTCCTTAAGAGGCATCCTCTAGTTACTGAGTACTAGTTCCAGTTACAATTCTACTAGCATGGAAAATAATGTAAACACATTACACTACAAAAAGTACCTCAGGGAAAGGGCCTACCTACACTTCAGCACACCTGTTATTGTGTTATATAATGTACTTAAATGTACCTGCGTACAAAACAAGCATGTAAAGGATATCTCATTGTAAATTCTGACAATTACTTTCAACTTTATTTTAAATATGTTTATGTTTTGGAGGAGAAAAAAAGTTACTTGAAGGGCACTAAAATAATCTTCTCACAATTTTTGCTACACTGAAAAGAATATTTTGTCTTCTCTAAAGTTTAGATGTTATCAGGTGTTGGTATGCTTCTGGATTCTGTTTGTGAAGTCTTCTGTCTTTATCATCACATTGGGTTCGCTTGTGTTGCTTGCTATGTGTTCTGTTTGCATGTCCACTGTTGGCTGGCACCCTCCTGCCTCCCGGATTTTGGTTTGGTCTTCCCCCTCCCCCCCACCTCCGCCTCTGGGACATTTGGTTTAGTCATTGCTGGTTCCCTCTTCTTGCTTCTCCCCGCCCCCTATCATACCTATTTTCTTGGTTCCTGATTCTTCTGCAGGAGGAGAGAGATGCAGGACAGAATTGTGTTGTGATTAGATTAGATTAGATTTTTGAACTACATCCCCGCTCATGAATAAAGATTGATCTGCGTTATCAGCTCAGCCATGAGTCTCTGGTCGTCTCTGTCTCCCGCCCGCGAAGTTAGCCCGGCAAAAACGACAAATGAGGGTTTTTAAAAAACACGAATTGCTTGTGAGGGTTATCATATGACAGTTGGCGTCTGTTACCCTGTTGATCACCAAGGTTGATTCCTAATTAGACTGCCTAGGCAGCTGTCTCCTTTCTCCCTCACCTCTCTGTTTAATGAAATGAAATCATAATTAATTCCATTCGGTAAAGCCATATTTCAACTGAGTGATATATGCTTTTTAAAAAACAGTTTTACAGAGTTGGAAGTATTGCACCAAAGTAAAAATGAGTGGGGGGAGGGGGCCAGATACTCAGCTCCACTATAGAGGGGCTGGGGTAGGGAATAGACCTTTGGTGGCAGGAATGGTGTTAATATACTCCCTCTATTAACTTACAGTCTTATAAATAACTAATCAATATGAGAGGGAAAATAGATTGGATATCTCAATCTTTATAATTCATAGTCCCTAGTTATGATTATATATTCCTACAATCTAAGCACATAAGATTTCAGATTGGTAGCCTGATTGAATTTTAACAGTGGGCTGAAATTGTTAATACATTTCTAATAATGAAATATTTGAAATATTTGAAATATTTAATATTTTTAAATATTAAATCACCTATAGTCTTAGACCAGGGAGATCAGAAGCAACTCCTCAGTATATAAGTTACAGTTAACTGTAAATAGCATTAAATGACATAAATACGGTAAGGTCTTATATGGTACAGTAAATCTTAACAATGAGATTTTCAAATTAAATAAAATTTCTAAATAATTTAATTATAATAATAACTATTTATTGCTTTCTTGAACTCTAAAAAACAGCAGGAACTTTTAAAATGATATTTCTCCCAGTTCTGGAACTTCTGGGGAGTGGAGAGGTTTCCTTCAGGCTTATCTAGCTCCCTACCATTTAATACTGTGTCTGCTAACCCCAACCAAATCGTTGTAAACAGTCCCACCTCAACATATTCCACTTCTGACAGTGTTCATCAGAGATGCCAGGTGTGGAATATCAACCCTTCAGCTCCATTACTCTGGCGAGACCTTTCCTAACTGATAGGACTCCTTAATTCCTAGATACATTCCTTAGACCTTAATACCTAGATACCTTCCTTAGACACTTCCCATTTCACTTCCCTCAATCACTCCAAGGCTAACCTTGTCAGACAAAGGAAGGACTACCAAAGCTGGATAAGGGCAAGAGACTGGCATACTTTTCAGATGGTCCTCTTGGTCACTACCAGGCCACCCAATCATCTGAGGCCCTAGTCAGAGAACTGGAGTCCCCACATAGATATGATGGGCTTAGACCTCTGACAGATCCCACTCTTAACAATTACTGGTCATCTCCAACAGAAAAAAATATATCATAAGCACTGTGCTCTTGTGGGTCTCTACAGGACCTTGACCTCAGTGTGGAACAACAATGGTAGGGACTGCCCCACTCTCTGAAAGGAGACTGGGTCAATATACTCTGCCATTCTAAGAATACGTGTCCTGAAATGAATGCAGCCTATAATGTTTTTATCTATGGCCACAGAGTGTGAGCTCAGACCTACAGGGATGCAGAGGTTACACAGGCTGTTGTGCTGAATATGGGCCCCAAATCAGATCAACGCGGTTTACAGTTATTGGTATTTATATACTTTTCCCATATTTGGGAACTACTCTCTTCTCTGATCCAACTTTCTATTCTTATTTCCAACATTGACAACATCTCCACAGACAATAAGGTTAGCCACTCTTCATGTTGGCTACCAGGCACAGGCAAAAATAAGTAAAATCATGGGCCCCTTGGCATATACCTAAAATAGGCCTCCTAGCTTTTTCCAAAATGGAGACTATAAATTTCATCTGCATAGTTTTACCATTAGGTTCCTGATTATTAAACAATATGTTCTGCTTTATATCTGAATGCTTTTCATCCACCAAATTGCAGATGTTACTATGATGCCAACCTGACTTCCCTGAACAGATGACCTCACCAGTGTGTACTGGAACTCCACTTCCCCAGAGCCCTGCCCCACTAGGGAAAGATGGAAATAGGCTGGGTGTATGGATTGAGATTCCAAAGCCCACATCCAGTGAAGAAGCAATTATAGAAGCCAGATCTTCTGCCTTCTGCACCCCATAATGAGCCTGGGTCCATACTCCTAGAGGGATAAAGAATAGGAAAGCTTCCAATGGAGGGGATGGAATGAGGAACCTTGGTGGAACCTAGGTGGTGGGAGTTGTGTGGAATTATACCCCTCTTATCTAATGGACTTATCAATCATAAATCAATAAGAAAAAAGATAAAATATTGCATTTATCCCATTTTCATGAGATAGACAGAGAGAGGTAGAAAGAAAGGTGATAGATGATAGATAGATGGACCTTAGTAATGCTTAGCTCTGGCTTATGTTGACATTGGGTATTGAACCTGGAACCTTTAGACTCAGCTGTTAAGAAACTTTATGCTTAACAATTATGCTATCTTCCCAACCAGAGATATATCCTTTTACATGAAACAATGTTATTTCCAAGGTTTCAATGGTATAATATGGATAATAATGTATACAATCATATACAATACAATTATATAATATAAGATAGATATTGGAATATAGTTACTACTAAACCATGATGAAATAGGACTTGAGAACTGGGGGCCAGGATGTGGCACACCAGGTTCAGTACTCATAGTACCAAGCACAAGGACCAGTGCAAGGATCTCTATTTGAGTCCTCACTCCCCACCTGGAGGGGAAAAGCTTCACAAGTGGTGTGACCGGCTTGCAAGTGTCTCTCTGTTTCTTTTCCTGTCTGCATATCCCTCCTTTCTCAATTTCTCTCTGTCTTATCAAATAAAAATAGAAACTAAAAAAATGGATGCCAGGAGCAGTGGATTCCTAGTGCTGGGACTGAGCCCCAGCAGTAACCCTGGAGACAAAAAAACAAAAAAGTGAACTTGAGAATCAGCACAGAAGATAATTATTAAACAATGCATCCTTATCCAAAGTCAGAATATGGCTTTGTAATAAGCTACAAGTAGAATGAAATAAAACTTTGGAATATGTAGGAAAGATTATTAAAGGCCCTGTCACTCAAATATCTTCAAGTTATTCTTGAATGCAAACATTTTTATACCCTTATAGTTCAACCAAATCAAGTTGAAAATTTGGAGTTTCTGACTGCTCCTCTTCATGACTGGAAATATTAGGATTTCTAATATTCTATACTATTTATTTTTTATTATTATTGAATAGAGACAAAGAAATTGAGAGAGGATGAGAGGATAGAGAGACAGAGAAAGACACCTGCAGCACTGATTTACCACTCTGAAAGCTTTTCCCCTGCTGTCAGGGAACAGGGACTTGAACCTTGGTCCTTACACACTGTATGGAACATGTGTACTTAATCAGCTGCTCCACTGTGTGACCCCTAATTTTTTTATATTATTAACTTGAATCAGTATGTAATGTACCATTGTACGTCTTTCTTCATTTATTTACCTTCATAAGTAAGATTGGAAGTAAGTCCTATGTAGATTTTGTAGACTTTTTTTTTTCTCCAAACATTTAACTAAGGTCCATTATTGCTATTTCACGTTTATCTGGGTAAAGGTCAAAGGAAAAACCTATTTTAGTTACTAATTTCATTTCTCTGTCAAAATGCCTCAAGCAGTCAAGCAATCAGACTGAATTTTGCATGGAATACATTAATAGTTATTTTTTATACTGTCTGATCACATCATTATGTGACTTTCCCACATCTATTTAAAACATAATATTAAGAAAGTTATTCTGTAATTAAAGTAATAAGAGTATAAGTTTATAACTTTAATGGGTCATTAAGATTTATGTAAGGACTACTCTTTGATAGTGCTTAGCCTTTGAGGACCTTTTCTGGGAGTTTTGTAGTTTTATAAAGGATATTTAAAAATTAGCATTTACTCTGAAAATCTTTACAACATACTTAATTGAACAGGCTAAAAGCATTATCTTCTATTGTACTTTTAAAAAAGAAGTCTCCAACTGTATACTTTTGATAATATTAGCTACTATCTGAAAATGACTTTCTATTGTTAACTTCTATCAGGAACAACACAAAGGGCCCTTTTTTGGGCCCCCATAGGACCTTGCCCTCAACTTGGATCAACAATGGTAGAGAATGTTCCATCCTCTGAAGGGAGGCTGGACAACATACTCTATGCTAGACTTTCCTGGGGAAGATGGGTCAATACTGGGGCAGCTTGGAATGTTCCTACTCATGACCACAGAATGTGAGGTCGTATCTACAGGCATGTAGAGATCACATAGGCTCCTAAGCTGATTATGGGCCCCAGACTAAATTAAATCGATGGGGTTTATAGTCAACAATATTTATACACCTTTCCCATATTAGTGAGCTAACCTCTTCCCTGATACAGCTTTCTGTTCATTTTCCAGCCATGATATCAACTCCCCAGACAATAACTTGGATCCACCTGCATATCAGATTTCAGGCTCAGGGAAAAAAAAGTATATCCACAGGCCCTTTGGAATATAACTAAAATATGCCTACTAGCTGTCTACAAAATGAAGGACCCCCCTTCTCTTCATCTGCACTATTCCAGTCTTTAGGTCCATGATTGTTCAGCAATTTGTTTGGCTTTGTATGTTAACTCTCTTTTCAGCCACCAGGTTCCAGATGACAGCATGATGCGGACCAGACTTCCCTGGAAAGCCAACTCCAACAATGTATCCTGGAACCCTGCTTCCCCAAAGCCCTACCCTACTAGGTAAAAAGAGAGACAGGCTGGGAGTATGGATCGACCTGCCAATGCCCATGTTCAGCTGGGAAGCAATTACAGAAGGCAGACCTTCCACCTTCTGCATTCCACAATGACCTTGGGTCCATACTCCCAGAGGGATAAAGAATAGGAAAGCTATCAGGGGAGGGGATGGGACACGGAGTTCTTGTAGTGGGAATTGTGGAAAGTTGTGCCCCTCTAATCCTATGGTTTTGTCAATGCTTCCTTTTTATAAATAAAAAAATAACCCCTATGATGACATTGTTTTGATATTTTCAAAGCAATAACATATAAATTAATAACCAATTAATGGATATATTGTCACATGTAATGCCATCTAATTTCTTATTAAACTTAATATTTTTTCTTTTTAAAATCCAAGTCTTTAGTCCAGTTTGATTTAAATTTGATATATATTAAGTAAATGTCTAGTTTTCCTTTTTAATTTTTATTATAAAATGGAAAAACTGACAATACCATAGGATAAGGGGGGTACAATTCCACACAATTCCCACCACCAGAACTGCATATAGAAATAATCATCTATTGCCTTCTATAACCATATGACAGCAGAAATCTCCTACTTCCTCTATAAAGCCCATATTTCCCCAATCCTGGAACCTCTAGGGTGGGGCTCACTTTCCTGCATGCTTCTCTCAGTTCTTACCAGCTGATGCTGCATCGGCTGATCCCAGCCTAATCAATGCAACCAGTACCACTTCAGCATGCTTCACTTCAGACTGTGTCCAGAGACATCAGGTATGGAATGTCAGCCCTTCAGCTTCATTGCTTGGGTGAGACTTTTCCTTTCTCATAGAACTCTTTAATTTCATTTCAGGTGGTTCACTTCCTAACAAAGTCCCCAAACCTAGATATAGACCAAGTCCCATGAGATAGGGCATATGTTCACATGTATCCATAAATTAGGGCAAAGGTGAAGCAGGTCTGCTGGTGTCTTTCTCTCCCCCTCTCTGTCTTCTCCTCCTCTCTCCATTTCTCTCTATCCTATCCAACAATGAAGACATCAATAACAACAGTAATAACTATAACAATAAAACAACAAGGGCAACAAAAGGGAACACATAAATATTTTTTTAAAAGTTCCTAATGAAATAGTTTCTACTTAGACCTTGATATCCATCGCACCTATTACACTATTAACTGTTACACTTCCCTCAGTCACTCCAAACCTAACCTTATCAAAGTCTAGTTCATCTTTTCCAGTTTTTCCATTTTCCAACACCCTTTGTTGAAGAAGATTGATTACATCCCCCTGGCTTTCAGTGTGATTTTTTAAATATATATTTATTTATTTTCCCTTTTGTTACCCTTGTTTGTTTTTTTTTTTACTGTTGTAGTTATTATTGTTGTTATCATTGTTAAATAGGTCATAGAGAAATGGAGAGAGAAGAGGAAGACAGAAGGGGGAGAGAAAGACAGACACCTGCAGACCTGCTTCACCGTCTGTGAAGCAAATTCCCTGAAGAGGGGAGCTGGGGGCTCAAACTGGGATCCTTAAGCAGGTCCTTGCGCTTCACATCACATGCACTTAACCTACAGTACTACCGCCTGACTTTCTGATTACATCCCTTTATTGAATGACTTTGTAGCCTTAGATATCTATATATGTTTGGATTTAATTCTGAGCTTTTCATTCTATTCTCCTACTCTGAATGTCTGTTTTGTTCCAATATGACACTCACTGATTTAATTTTTATAATTATTATTAAGTATAATTTGAAACAGGGGAGCTGACACTTTTTAATTTTTTAAATGTGTCTGAATGTCTTTGGCCACTAATGGTTTATTGTCAGTCCACATGAATTTCAGAATTCTTTGCTCAACAATAGTGAAATATGCCAGTGGAAATTTGATAGGGATTGCATTGACTTTAAAGATAGCTTTAGGTAGAATAGTTTCCAAATCTATAGTACTGTATTTTAAATGTTTTATGTGCTTATTTTTTACTTTTTGGATAGAGACAAAGAGAAATTGAGAGAGGAGAGGGAGGGAGAGGGATAGAGAGACACCTGCAGCTCTACTTCACCACTCGTGAAGCTTTCCCCCTGAAGGTGGGGACCAGGGCCTTGAACCTGGGTCCTTGCCATGATAATGTGTAAGCTTAACAAGGTGTGCCACAGCCTGGCCCCAGTGGTAAAGTATTTCTTTACCTTTAATTATGATTTGTGTCCATTAGATTTATAAAATTATCCATCTTCTAAGTAGAAAATGTTACTCTTTGAACAACTGTCCATTTCCTCCATCTCTAAGCCTCTGCTATCTGTCATCCTAGTCTTTGTTTTTACAAGTTCAGCACTTCTTATATCCCACACATAAGAAGCACCACAGTGTATTTTTCTATCATGAATGATAAAATTTTATTCATTTTTTGCCTGAATATAAAAGCTATATATACATATGTACATATATTCATACACACAGATATTTTCGTTCATGTGTTTGTAGATACACAGGTTGTTTTAGTATCTTGACTAGTATAAACAATGCTTCAATAAATATGACAGACAGAAACTTTTTTTTTTTTAATTTTTTATTTAAGAAAGGATTAGTGAACAAAAACATAAGGTAGGAGGGGTACAACTCCACACAATTCCCACCACCCAATCCCCATAACCCACCCCCTCCCATGGTAGCTTTCCCATTCTCTAGCCCTCTGGGATCATGGACCCAGGGTCGTTGAGCGTTGCAGAAGGTAGAAGGTCTGGCTTCTGTAATTGCTTCCCCGCTGAACATGGGCGTTGACTGGTCGGTCCATACTCCCAACTGGCTCTCTCTTTCCCTAGTAAGGTGTGTCTCTGGGGAAGCTGAGCTCCAGGACACAGGACACATTGGTGGGGTCTTCAATCCAGGGAAGCCTAGCCAGCATCCTGGTGGCATCTGGAACCTGGTGATTGAAAAGAGAGTTAACATACGAAGCCAAACAATTTGTTGAGCAATCATGGATCCCAAGCTTGGAATAGTGGAGAGGAAGTGTTAGGGAGGTACTCACTGCAAACTCTAGTGTACTTCTGCTTTCAGGTATATATTTTGCAGTAGTTTATGGATACGTGTGCACATAAGCTCTCTCTCACAGAAACTGGTGTATATCTAGATTATGGGACTTTGTTAGAAAATGAACTACCTGAGATGAAATTAGAGTGTACTATAAAAGGAAAAGTCTCACCCGAGTAATGAAGCTGAAGGGTTGTCATTCCACACGTGAAGTCTCTGGATACGGTCTGAGGTGAAGCATGTTGAGGTGGCAATCGTTGCTTTGGTTAGGTTGTGATCGGCGGATGCTATATTATTTGGTTTGGATTGGGAGATGCATAGGGGAAAGTGGGCCCTATCCAAGGGTTCCAGGACTGGGGGAAATAGGGTTTCTATACTGAAGATGTGAGGTTCCTGCTGGAATTTGATCAGGTCCTGCTTTTAGTTTCCCTTTCAGATCTTCTTAGTCAGCTTCTGTTGATGAGTGGGATCATCCCATACTCATCTTTATCTTTCTGACTTAGTTCACTTAACATAATTCCTTCTAGCTCTGTCCAAGATGGGTCAGAGAAGGTGGGTTCATTGTTCTTGATAGCTGCATAGTATTCCATTGTGTATATATACCCAATTGCAAGGAAGACTAAAGCAGAAACAAACCCATGGGACTACATCAAATTGAAAAGCTTCTGCACATCCAAAGAAACTATTAAACAAACAGAGAGACCCCTCACAGAATGGGAGAAGATCTTCACATGCCAGACATCAGACAAGAAACTAATCACCAAAATATATAAAGAGCTCAGCAAACTTAGCCGCAAAAAAGCAAATGACCCCATCCAAAAATGGGCAGAGGAAATGAACAAAACATTCACCACAGAGGAGATCCAAAAGGCTAACAAACATATGAAAAACTGCTCTAGGTCACTGATTGTCAGAGAAATGCAAATTAAGACAACACTAAGATACCACCTCACTCCTGTAAGAATGGCATACATCAAAAAGGACAGCAGCAACAAATGCTGGAGAGGATGTGGGGACAGAGGAACCCTTTTACATTGCTGGTGGGAATGTAAATTGGTACAGCCTCTTTGGAGAGCAGTCTGGAAAACTCTCAGAAGGCTAGATATGGACCTTCCATATGATCCAGTAATTCCTCTCCTGGGGTTATACCCCAAGGACTCCCTAACACCCAACCAAAAAGAAGTGTGTACTCTTATGTTCATAGCAGCACAATTCATAATAGCTAAAACCTGGAAGCAACCCAGGTGCCCAACAACAGATGAGTGGCTGAGAAAGCTGTGGTATATATACACAATGAGATACTTTTTTTTTTGAAATATAGTTTCCAGTTGCTTTGAAGTTTGAGTGGACTTAAATCCAGAGTGAAGCAAATCATGCCTCAGTTGAGATCCTAGTCCCATCTTACTGGGAAAAAATAGTATGAAAAACCAGTTAAAATGTTTGGGACACTGCCCCATTAAAACAGTCATCTGGGGCTACGTCCTGGCCAAGTACTCTATCTACACTCCTCTCAAGTTCTCTCCAACCTCATTGGTCTCTTTTCCTCCTAAATTCCTCTAGTTCTATTGGCCTCCTTTTTTTTTGCTTCTAACTTTCTCTCCTATCTTCAAGCACTGTCTGTCTCCAAATCCCTGCACTCCATAAACTTTTCTAGACTAATAAGCCATGCCTGTGAAAAGCTGACCCTTTCTGTCAGACTCTTGAAAAATGAAATGTCATTTATAGCTGACTTCTCACACCTATTTATACTATAACACACCACTGTAGCACTCCCGTGCTTTTCAATATAACATGTTTTCTTCCTTCTCCTCTTCCTCTTCCCCCTTCTCCTCCTCCTGCTTTTCCCTCTCTCATTCTTTCTTCATGATCTTTTCCACCTCCTTATGTAGATTTTGAATTTCTAAAGTGATAAGACCCTCTTGACTATTATTATTGTGAACCTAAGTTGAATCTTTGTGTCACAGTTGCCAGATGAATGAAAGAATATTTCACAATAAAAATGATCAAACAGGGGGCTGGGTAGGTAGTGCAGTGGGTTAAGCACACATGGTGCAAAGTGCAAGGACCTGCAGAAAGATCCTGGTTCGTGCCCTCCAGCTCCTCACCTGCAGGAGGGTGGCCTCACAAGCGGTGAAGCAGGTCTGCAGGTGTCTATCTTTCTCTCCCCCTCTCTGTTTTCCCCTCTTCTCTCCATTTCTCTCTATCCTATCCAACAACAATGACAGCAGTAACAACAACAATAACGATACACAATAAAGGCAACAAAATGGAAAAAATAGCCACCAGGAGCCATGGATTCATAGTGCAGGCTCCACCCCCCAGCAATAACCCTGGAGGAAAATAAATAAATAAATAAATATGATCAAACAGACCAACAGAAAAGAATGGAGAGATTTCTGGAAGGTTGTTGGTATTCTTCGTGTTGGTTTAGCAGTACACTGGTTCTTGTTGCCTGCTTACATGTTTCTCCATGTTTGTGCCAGTTTCTTTTTTTTGAAAATGCCTGTACTATATAGGTTTCTGTTCACCCCACACCCCTGATACTGTGGTCATTTAGTTAAAAAGAAAAGGGGGAATATGTTGGTATTCTTTTTTAAAAAAAAATATTTATTTATTTTTATAAAGTAGAAGTATTGTCAAGACCATAGGATAAGAGGGGTACAATTCCACACAATTCCCACCACCAGAACTCCATATCTCATCCCCTCCCTTAATAGATTTACTATTTTTAACCCTCTGGGAGTATGGATCCAGGGTCATTATGAGGTGCAGAAGGTAGAAGGTCTGGTTTCTGTAATTGCTTCTCCGCTGAACATGGGTGTTGGCAGGTTGGTCCATACTCCCAGCCTGTCTCTCTCTTTCCCTAGTGGGGCAGGACTCTGGGGAGGTGGGGCTCTAGGACATATTGATGGGGTTGTCTGTCCAAGGAAGTCTGGTTGGCATCATGGTAGCATCTGAATCCTAGTGTCTGAAAAAGAGTTAGAATATAAAGCAGAACAAATTATCGACTAATCATGAACCTAAAGGCAAGAATATGGCAAATGAATATTTGGAGTTTCCGTTTTGGAAAAAGCTGTAAGGTCTATTTTAGGTATATACCAAGGGGCCCATGGCTTTACTAGTTTTTACCTGAGCCTGACATCTCATATGAAGGTGAGCCCAAGGTATTATCTGGGGAGATGGTGTCATAGCTGAAAAAAAGACTAGAAAGCTGGATTAGGGAATAGAGTAGCTCCCAAATATGGGAAAATTATATAAATATTGTTAACTGTAAACCCCACTGATTTGGTCTGGGACCCATATTCTACTTTACAAAAAATGGGAGTAGATGGGAAATTTTTCAAGATAGTGGAGTCTATATATAGCAAACCTACAGCCAACATCATACTCAATGGACAGAAGCTGAAAGCATTCCCCCTCAGATCGGAGACTAGACAGGGTTGTCCACTGTCACCGTTACTCTTCAACATAGTATTGGAAGTTCTTGCCATAGCAATCAGGCAAGAGAAAGAAATCAAAGGAATACAGATTGGAAGGGAAGAAGTCAAGCTCTCACTATTTGAAGATGATATGATAGTATACATAGAAAGACCTAAAGAATCCAGTAGAAAATTACTGGAAGTTATTAGGCAATATAGCAAGGTATCAGGCTACAAAATCAATGAACAAAAATCAGTGGCATTTCTTTATGCAAACACTAAATCTGAAGAAGAAGACATCCAGAAATCACTCCCATTTACTGTTTCAGCAAAATCAATCAAATACCTAGGAATAAAGTTGACCAAAGAAGTGAAAGACTTGTATGCTGAAAACTATGAGTCGCTACTCAAGGAAATAGAAACTGATACCAAGAAATGGAAAGATATCCCATGCTCATGGATTGGAAGAATAAATATCATCAAAATGAATATTCTCCCCAGAGCCATATACAAATTTAATGCGATACCCATCAAAGTTCCACCAAACTTCTTTAAGAGAATAGAACAAACACTACAATCATTTATCTGGAACCTGAAAACACCTAGAATTGCCAAAACCATCTTAAGGAAAAGAAACAGAAATGGAGGCATCACTCTCCCAGACCTTAAACTATATTATAAAGCCATCATGATCAAAACAGCATGGTACTGGAAGAAAAATAGGCACACAGACCAGTGGAACAGAATTGAAAGCCCAGAAGTAAATCCCAACACCTATGGGCATCTAATCTTTGATAAGGGGGCCCAAAGCATTAAATGGAAAAAGGAGGCTCTCTTCAATAAATGGTGCTGGGAAAACTGGGTTGAAACATGCAGAAGAATGAAATTGAACCACTTTATCTCACCAGAAACAAAAATCAACTCCAAATGGATCAAAGACCTAGATGTCAGACCAGAAACAATCAAATACTTAGAGGAAAACATTGGTAAAACACTTTCCCACATACACCTCAAGGACATCTTTGATGAATCAAACCCAATTGCAAGGAAGACTAAAGCAGAAACAAACCAATGGGACTACATCAAGTTGAAAAGCTTCTGCACATCCAAAGAAACTATTAAACAAACAGAGAGACCCCTCACAGAATGGGAGAAGATCTTCACATGCCAGACATCAGACAAGAAACTAATCACCAAAATATATAAAGAGCTCAGCAAACTTAGCCGCAAAAAAGCAAATGACCCCATCCAAAAATGGGCAGAGGAAATGAACAAAACATTCACCACAGAGGAGATCCAAAAGGCTAACAAACATATGAAAAACTGCTCTAGGTCACTGATTGTCAGAGAAATGCAAATTAAGACAACACTAAGATACCACCTCACTCCTGTAAGAATGGCATACATCAAAAAGGACAGCAGCAACAAATGCTGGAGAGGATGTGGGGACAGAGGAACCCTTTTACATTGCTGGTGGGAATGTAAATTGGTACAGCCTCTTTGGAGAGCAGTCTGGAAAACTCTCAGAAGGCTAGATATGGACCTTCCATATGATCCAGTAATTCCTCTCCTGGGGTTATACCCCAAGGACTCCATAACACCCAAACAAAAAGAGGTGTGTACTCCTATGTTCATAGCAGCACAATTCATAATAGCTAAAACCTGGAAGCAACCCAGGTGCCCAACAACAGATGAGTGGCTGAGAAAGCTGTGGTATATATACACAATGGAATACTATGCAGCTATCAAAACAACGAACCCACCTTCTCTGACCCATCTTGGACAGAGCTAGAAGGAATTATGTTAAGTGAACTAAGTCAGAAAGATAAAGATGAGTATGGGATGATCCCACTCATCAACAGAAGTTGACTAAGAAGATCTGAAAGGGAAACTAAAAGCAGGACCTGATCAAATTGTAAGTAGGGCACCAAAGTAAAAACCCAGTGGTGAGGGGTAGACATGCAGCTTCCTGGGCCAGTGGGGGGTGGGAGTGGGCAGGAGGGATGGGTCACAGTCCTTTGGTGGTGGGAATGGTGTTTATGTACACTCCTAGCAAAATGTAGACATATAAATCAGTAGTTAATTAATATGAGAGGGGGAAAATCAATTGTATGTCTCAAAGTTTCTCAAAACACAAACTGAATCATTTTAATATATAGGCTGTGTATTTGATGTGCGGAGTCTCTCAAAAGCCTAGACCAAGTAGATTAGAAGCATCCAATAGCACAGCTATATACAAGATACTGGGTACTGTACAGCAAACCATAACAAAAGGACTTTTCAAAATTAACCCAATTAACAAATAATGTGATGATAACATTAACTATCGATTGTCTTTTTGAACCCTAAGACAGCAGGAACCTCACATCTCCACTATAGAGCCCCTACTTCCCCCAGTCCTGGAACCCTTGGATAGGCCCACTTTCCCGTATGCGTCTCCCAATCCAAACCAAATAATATTGCATCCGCTGATCACAACCTAACCAAAGCAATGATTGCCACCTCAACATGCTTCACCTCAGACTGTATCCAGAGACTTCACATGTGGAATGACAACCCTTCAGCTTCATTACTCGGGTGAGACCTTTCCTTTTATAGTACACTCTAATTTCATCTCAGGTAGTTCACTTTCTAACAAAGTCCCATAATCTAGATATACACCAGTTTCTGTGAGAGAGAGCTTATGTGCACACTTACCCATAAACTACTGCAAAATATATACCTGAAAGCAGAAGTACACTAGAGTTTGCAGTGAGTACCTCCCTAACACTTCCTCTCCACTATTCCAAGCTTGGGATCCATGATTGCTCAACAAATTGTTTGGTTTCGTATGTTAACTCTCTTTTCAATCACCAGGTTCCAGATGCCACCAGGATGCTGGCTAGGCTTCCCTGGATTGAAGACCCCACCAATGTGTCGTGGAGCTCTGCTTCCCCAGAGACACACCTTACTAGGGAAAGACAGAGGCAGAGTGGGAGTATGGACCAACCAGTCAACACCCATGTTCAGCAGGGAAGCAATTACAGAAGCCAGACCTTCTACCTTCTGCAACCCTCAACGACCCTAGGTCCATGCTACCAGAGGGCTAGAGAATGGGAAAGCTATCATGGGAGGGGGTGGGTTATGGGGATTGGGTGGTGGGAATTGTGTGGAGTTGTATCCCTCCTACCTTATGTTTTTGTTCATTAATCCTTTCTTAAATAAAAAATTTAAAAAAAAGAAAAGAAAAGAAAGAGAAAGAAAGAAAGGAAGGAAGGAAAGAATATAGAAAGAAAGAAAGAAAGAAAGAAAGAAAGAAAGAAAGAAAGAAAGAGAAAGAAAGGAGTCTGTAATGAACCTCAGTGCACCAATGACCAGCTCACATGGTCTTGCTTTTAGTACAATCTCCCTTACTTTCCCCACTTCCAGAGTACTCTAAAGCAAATGGATAGAGCTGGGGTAGATAGCATAAAGACTATGCAAAGAGACTCTCATGCCTGAGGCTCCTGGGTCCCTAGTTCAGTCCCCCACACCACCATAATCCAGAGCTGATCAGTGCCATCCCATCACTTGGGGCCCTAGTCAGGGAATTCTGGGATTCCCACACAGACATGATGGGCCTCAACTTCTAACAGATCCCTCTCTCCACTGTCACTGGTCATCTCCATCAGGAACAACATAATGAACCCCTCTGTGGGCCCCTACAGGACCTGTCCCTCAATGTGGATCAACAATGGTAGGGAATGTTCCATTCTCCAAAGGGAAGTTGGACAATATACTCTACCTACTACCTGAGGAAGATGGATCCTGAAATTGGTGCAGCCTGGAATGTTCCTAGCCATGACCACATAATGTGAGCTCAGACATACAGGGATGCATAGGTTACCTAGGCTCCTGTGCTGAATATGTTGGTATTCTTTGTGTTGGTTTGGTCCCCTTCCCCCTACCTCTGAGAGAAATGGTTTGGTCCTTGCTAGTTTCCTGCTCCTCTTTCTCCCCACTCCATATGCTAAGGAGGTCCAGACTCCCAGCAGCAGAGAAAGAATGATGGGGGAAGCACATGGTGTGGTGATTTGCCCGTTTGTGAATAAAGATTAAACTGCAGCTACTCAACCCAGCCTTGTGTCTTCGAGTCTGTCTCTGTCTACCGCTGCGCTGCTAGGGATGGCTGAAGCCTCCGAACATTAACAACAGAAGGTGTGGCTATGAACTAACAGCAAAGATCAAAGACTCTCTACCAAAATAAAACATGCTGATAACCAGGAAACCCACAAACCTCACTAAACTGCAGCTGGAACATCCAGAGTCACCATAGATTAGGGTGAGTACTGGTGTTTATAAATGGGGGGCGAGGGCATGGGATTGAAGCCAAGCACCAAGTGATTGGGAGCTGTGGGAACAAAGGGCACCATTTTGTCTCTGGACAATAGCAGTCAAGGCTGCTATTGTGAGAGGGGACATCCTCTGAGCTTTGACCCATGGCCTCAACCCTGAGAGTCTGCTGAACTGGTGGTGGGGGTCAGTCACACCACAGTAGCAAGGGATTTGCTAGACCAGTTTGATCTGTCTCCTCAAACCAAAGCAAACATCCAAAAGGTAATTTGTGGATGTTGCCAGCTAAAAGTTAATGGGCAACCAACTAGTAAACTGAACCCTGCTTTTTTTTTTTTGTTTTGTTTTGTTTTTGTTACCAGAGCACTGTTCAACTCTGGCTTATGGAGGTGCAGGGGATTGAACCTGGGACTTTGGAGCCTCAGGCATGAAAGTCTCTTTGCATAACCATTATGCTATCTACCCCTGCCCTCCCTGCTTTTTTTTTGTTTGTTTGTTTTTTTGCATCCAGTTGCTGGGGCTCAGTACTGCCACTACAAATCCACTGCTTCTGTCAGCCATTTTTTTAAAAAATGTTTTTGGGAGCTGGGCGGTAGCACAGCGGGTTAAGCGCATGTGACGTGAAACATAAGGACCAGTATAAGGTACCTTGTGTGCTTAACTAGATGCACCACTACCTTGCCCCTGAGCTCTGCTTCTTCAAACACAACTGCTACCTAGTAGCAAACCTCTATAGCTTGAATTCTGACTGAAATCTTACAGAGAAGCCACATATACATACACACTATGCTACATAGAGTTAAAAAACAGTGCAAGGGAATAACAAGAAATATAACCCTACCTCCCACCCCCACTGTCTAATATATAAACAAGTGAAATCTAGTAATTATAATAATAGCACCACCTGTTGGCTCAGCAATAACCAAACAATAAATACACCACAGAATATCATTCAGCAAATAATAATAATAATAATAATAATAATATTTTGTCCTTTGAGATAAAGTGGATGGAGCTGGAGAAGATTGTGTTTAGTGAAGCAAGTAAGGTGAAGGATAACTACAGAATGGTCTTACTCATATGTGGAATATATAGAAAATTGAGTAAACAAATGTGAAAAAACAAAAAGTCAACCTATTTCTAAGACTGTGGGATAATAATAGTGGTTATCTCTGGGGGTGGGATGAGGACACAAACCTTTGGTGATGGGAGTGGGAAATAGAGAGGAAAAGATATAGAGAGACACTGAAGCTCTGCAAGTGGGAACCAGGGGCTCGTACCTGGATCCTTGTGCACGGTAATATATGCCTTTAACCAGGTGTGCCCCCTCCATTAGGCTCCCTACTAATGTTTAGTCAGAGTGTTGAAAAGCAAAGCCTAACTTCAAAATTGATGTTGGAAAAATGAATTCCAAGTTATTTCCTATTTCAATTGCACTTAATTATTTACCTACTTCAAATATATATATTGTTCTCTTTTTTCTTCTGGAAGATCAGAATTATTGCAGTTGATTAAATAGAATGAGCTTTGCAAACCTTCCCAAATAACATCATTGACTTATTGAGCTACTTCAGGAAATTTGAACAATTGTCTACCTATAACACATAACATTTAAAAAATGAATATGAAAAATAAGCACCTGACAGGCAGGGTGGCAGCTTAGCACCAGAAAGCTTGCCTGGGCTGCATGAAACCGTGTTTGATCACTGTCATCATTTATTAGGGAGTTCACTGTTTTCTGTTTCTTTCATATAAAAATAAAATTGCATTAAATTAAAAAATTTAAAGCAGTCCTTTTCATTGCTTTTCACTCGTGTGAGTTTGACTTTTTTTTTTCTTGGACTGACTGCAGCATTATACAATTTAAAATAAAGTTTACTGATATTACTTTCAAAATGTAAAGTCCAATTTAAAAAGTCTGTAATTCCAAATGATAATATTATTAATAACAACAATAATAATAAGTAGAAAGAAAAGAAGAGAAAGTCCAGAAATAATCCCACACTACTAGGACAACTTATTTGTCAAGGAACCCAACGATATAACTTTGAGAGAGTTAACACTCATGACGACAAAAGAACTGAAGCTATTAGTTCCTCCTTGCCATCACCATAGCAAAAACTATAAGCATACATGGGAAAACCACTGTAGAAATGATCTTGGAGCTCAAATGAATAATTACAGAATCTGGACAGAAAAGAGATTCAACAGAGGTAACATTTCACTTTATGCTCAGTCCCCTACCACTCAGGATCTGTGGTCACTTACCTTTCTGGGTCTCAGTACTGTCAGCAATGTGTGATTTGGCTCAAGGGGTTTCTGTTGCTTCTACCTGCACTGCCACAACCTTTGCTACACACATTCTGTTTTGCTGTAGCCCTATTGCAACTGTGGCAGTTTCTGGGTTTAGCCCAGGCATGGTCAACTGGTACCCAGTTCAGCCTTTACATTCAGGCCACCCACTTCCAGCTAGGGCCCTACCTGTGGTCATTATCTGGTTCTGGTTAGGACCCTGACACATGTTGCTTGAAGTCCTATAGCAGCCAACTCCTACTCAGATTGTTAGTCCTAAATTTCACAGTGAATCTAGAGCAATATGATTCACCTTCAGTGTTAAACCAAGATAGCAGATTGAAGAAAACCCAAAATTCAACCCCAAATCCGTAAAGAAAACTTTGAAGTGTCCCAGAGATGAATAAAAAGGGTTATGCTTGCATTAATTAAAAAAAATACTAGTGTGTTTGAGATCTTGTGCTATATACTACATTATACGTATGTTACACATATCCAACTGTATATTTAAATTTTGAAGAATAATTAATATTTAAATATAAATGGCACATTTAAATGTTTATTTAGTTAAAATTAAATAAATATACCCACAAACAACTGTGCATTTAATTAATGTTTCCATTTTAAATGTGAATTATATTGAAGAGAGTAATAAATATGTTACTTCTAAAATATGCCTTTGGTAAAATGTTAATTACATTGGAGGGGCCCTGAAGCCAGCATGGCTATTACTTTTGAAAGAGAAGAAAATTGCTAATCAATGGAGAAGTCAGTCATAAATCTATTTGCCTTTGTTTACTGAGTCCCACTAGGGGGAACCTTTCTCTTCTTTTTAATCACTTAATTGTGGGGTTAATGGTTTACAGTACAATGGTTGACACATAGGTACAATTTCTCATCTTCCCTTGAAGTGTCTGTGAAACTCTCTTCAGTAAATGAGGTCCCTCTCCACCATCATGCTATTCCTTCCTTTCCCCACCTTTTCCAGAGCCCTTTGCTTTGGTGCACCATACCATGCCTAGTTCAAGTTTCACTTTGTGTTTTCCCTTTCTGTTCTTGTTTCCCACCTGAAAGTGAGATCATTTGCTATTCACCCTCTCCTTTGTGACTTATCTCACTTAACAGGATTCCCTCAAATCCCATCTCAGAGGAGGCAAAATAGATGACTTCATCATTTTTTAGCTGCCCAACAACAGATGAGTGATAAAGTTGTGGTCTATAAACCCGATGGGAGGACCCTTTCTAACAGTCCTTCCCTTTCTTTTCCCTCATGCACTCTGTATTACCTAAACTATTTAGAGACCACTCCTTGAGTTCCTCTGCTTTGTTGGTTTTCTCCTATATGCATATGCTCTCTTTACAACCTAAAGGTACTTTCTTGTCTAGTGCTACAGAAATGACAAAACTCTTCACAACAGTCTGGTTCATGAAAGGAAAAAGACTTCTGTTCAAAGGAGAGGATGAAATACTTTTCAAATCTATGATCTTTCTATCAAAAAAAAAAAAAATCACTGTTAATCTTTGTGGAGCTAGGGAAGCCCAGAAGACTAGCACAAGAATTTCCTGTCTTGGGCTATTTTCTCCCATGATACATCATGAGGATCATAGATATCCACCAACTGTTTCCCTGCCTCTCCTTACATCCCATCATGGTGTATGGGGGAGAGGGATTGTGAGCCAAGTTTGTTCTCCACATATTTAAAGTTTCATTACACATAATCCCAACAAAGAATTGAAGAGAAAGCATGATTTTAAGGAATTTTAAACTTTATTCAGGAAAACTGAGAACATTCACATGTTAGAATGCATACCCTAAAATGGGGAGTGGATATAAAGAGAATATTCACCATGAAAGAAATCTGAAAGGCCAACAAACATATGAAAAAATGCTCCAAGTCATTGTTTGTCAGAGAAATGCAAATAAATAAAGACAACAATGAAATACCACTGCACTCCTGTGAGAATTTCATAAATCAGAAAAGGTAGGAGCAACAAGTGCTGGAAAGGCTGTGGGGACAAAGGAACCCTCCTGCACTGCTGGTGGAGATGTCAATGAGTCCAACCCCTCTGGAGAGCAGTCTGTGGAGAAATTTCAGAAGGCCAGAAAAGTACCTATGCTATGACCCTGCAATTCCTCTCCTGGGGATATATCCTAAGGAACCAAACATACTCATCCAAAACAATGTGTGTATTCCTATATTCATAGCAGCACACTTTGTAATAGCCAAAACCTGGAAGTAAGCCAGGTGTCCAACAATGGATGAGTGGCTGAGAAAATTGTAGTCTATAAGCACAATGGAATACTACTCAGTTATTAAAAATGGTAATTTCACTGTTTTCAGCCCATCCTGATAGAGCATGAAGAAATCATGTTAAGTGAGGTAAGTCAGAAACAGACTTGATCCCACTCATAGACAAAAGTTGATAAACAAGATCAGAAGGGACATCACTAAGCAGAACTTGGACTGAACTTGGTATGTTGCACCAAAGTAAAAGACTCTGGAGTGGCAGGGGGAGGGTTCAGGTCCCGGAACATGATGGCAGAGTGTCGCTGTCGGCCCACAACAACGACACGGACACCAGAGTCTTCTTCCTCAATTCCTTTTATTTCCTTCTTATGGCCACCTTAAGTACCTTTCACTGTTACATAGTCAGCCAATGGGCATTAAGCAAGCATACAGCATTCATAGATCATGCAGCCTTCTACCAATCATAAAACAGTTCACGTGTACAGCACGCAGTCTGTTCAGTTGGATCGTCCAACTTCCGCAAAGTTGTTTACCACTTTACTGGTTTAGCCACCACGTGGCTGGCGCCATCTTAGGGGCATGATGTGCAGTGTCATTTCTTCTTCTTCTAGCATTTGCCCTTCTTCCATAGCCAGTCAACAGCGTCTGCTTGATGTCTGCTTGTTGCTGGCTTTGAAAGTGACTGGGATCCATGTGGATTCAGTCGGCTAGGAAGGATCGTCAGTTTCCCCAATAAATGGGTACTCACGGGATGCACCACAAGAAGGTCGATCCAATGCATCCCAATGCAGTGTCATTATGGCTCCTGACAGCAGAGGAGGACCTAGTGGGGATTGTATTGTTATATGGAAAAATGGTAAATGTTATGTATGTATGAACTGTTGTAGTTACTGTTGACTGTAAACCATTAACCACTAATAAAGAAATTTAAAAAATATTAATTTATAAAAAATACAAATGGACTGAGCAAGAGAAAGAGAGAGAGACCATCCAAGCCCTTCCTTCACCACCTTTCTAAGCCACACCCACATGTTACCACTCCCATTTCCTATGCAACAATTTCCTTCCCCCAAGCAAACAGATATGCCTGGGGACCATGTGTTCTGATGTGGTACAATAGTCTTTGTGTTCCCCTAGATATGTCCTGTTATTTCTGGCCTCAACAATAGCACCATAGCTGCTTCATCTAGAAAGTGGATGAGAAGGAAAAATTTCAACTCTTTGTTTTTCAGACTCACATATGAAATTTTGGATTAAACACACAAAACCTCACTTCCTTGGTATCTCTTAGAACACAATCCTCCCAGATAGTTTAAATCCATTTTTTTTCTAGGTTTAGTTTCAGAACTTCCAATGACATCTACAGTATAGGTGATGTCATCCCCTGACAATACATTAATCATTATGATAAATAAACAATACCATATGGTAAACACAAGTGAAATATAGGGGAACATTGATAGTTTGATAATTATTTCACATGAACATATAGACAACTTCTATCTTCTTTAATGACACGCTTACATTGTAAAATAGTATTCTGTGGCTTTCTAGTATATTTGTAAGCAGAAAATAGCAATTAATGAGATATAGAAATGCTTACCATGGGAGGGGGGTAGATAGCATAATGGTTATGCAAAGAGACTCTCATGCCTTAGACTCCAAAGTCCCAGGTTCAATCCCCCACACCACCATAAGCCAGAGCTGAGCAGTGTTCTGGTTAAATAAATGAACAAGAAGTGTGGCGTAAAACAAAGAGGAAAAAGTGTATAAGACACCTTTTCTAAGTTCAGCTTCCTAAGTGGTGCATTGTTGTTCAAAGGCTATCAAATTACAGTAGAAAATATGGCGTTGTTTATTCCAGTGAATAGTTGTTTCCAGTGATTTGTTTAGTCCAGTGACTAGTTGTTATGTTTATTTTATCATCCACTGAATATTTGAATAACTGAAATGATCTGTGGAAATAGTCTTTGTACTACCTGTTTAAAGAAACTAACTGGGTCAGCATACTGCAAATTTAGGATAGGAAGAAAATGGTGTACTCTCTGTTTGAATCTTCTTTTTAATTGCTTTTATGCCCACATGCTGTGGCTGAATAAACTATTTCTTTTTATTATCTTACTCATATTACTTTAAGATTTTTCTACTATTATTTTTCTCTAAAACCAGAGCAACATTAAAATCTGTCTTACAGGTCCCATTGGGGTGATATTGGAGAGTTTGAAAAAAAAAGAAATGATTTTACTGTGGCTAGATATTTTTATATAAATATTCTACAGATGTTTTTTTCTCTTTCCATTTTATAAACCTACTCAAGAAAGTAAAAGCTTTATCTTAACAGTATCTGTTCTATTGATTTTATGTTTATGGAACAAATTATTTAAATACTTATTTATTCCCTATTGTTGCCCTTGTTATTTTATTGTTGTAGTTATTATTGTTGTCATCCTTGTTGGATAGGACAGAGGAAACTGGAGAGAGGAGGAGAAGACAGAGGGGGGAGAGAAAGATAGACACCTACAGACCTGCCTCACCACTTGTGGAACTATCCACCTGCAGGTGGGGAGCCGGGGCTAGAACCAGGATCCTTATGCTGGTCCTTGCACTTTGCCACCTTGCACTTTGCCACCTAAACACTTTGCTTAATGCACTACACTACCTCCCGACTCCCTGGAAGAAATTATTTACACTGATAGATGTGAACACCTTGTTTCTTATATTTTACATATAATTTTCAATAAACTAGATAATGATTTTAATAAATAGTCTTAAATTATATATATTTATAATATTTATATTTTATTTATTCATTTGTTGGAGACTGAGATCACAAGGTAAGATAGAGATAGACAGAGAAAGAGAGGTATCTGCAGTACTGATCTCCTATCTTGAAACATTCCCCTGCAATTTGGAACCATTTTTTTTGTTAGTTATTTAATAATTATTGACAAGATTTTAGTATAGGAGGGGTAAAATTCCATACAATCCCTACCACCACAGTTCCATATTCCCACCTCTCCCTTGGAAGTTTCCCTATCCTCTGTCTCTCTGGGTGCATTGACCAAAGATCTTTAAGAAGAGCAGAAGGTGGAAGATTTGAATTCTGTAATTGCTTCTATGCTGGACATGGGCATTCACAAGTTGATCCATAAGCCCAGCCTGTTTCTCTCTTTCTCTAGTGGGACAGGGCTCTGGAAAGGTCAGGTTACAGGACTCATTGATGAGGTCATCTGCCCAGGAAGTTAGGTTGGCATCATGGTATCATCTGTAATTCGGTGGCTGAAAAGCATTAAGATGTAAAGCAGAACAGGTTATTTAATAATGAGGAACCTAAAAGTAAAAGTATAGCAGATGAGATTTGGGGTCTTCATGTTGGAAGAAGCTAGGAAGTCTATTTTAGGTATATTCCAAGGGGCCCAAGATGTGACTAATTTTTGCCTGAGCCCCACGGATAACACACAGGTGGGCTGAAAGTATTGACTGGGAAGATGGTGTCATAGTTGGGGTTAGGACTAAAAAGCTAGATAAGGGCAGAGAGAAGCTCCCAAATATGGAAAAACATATAAATTCCAATAACTGTAAACACCATCAGTCTGTCCAAGGGCCCATGTCCATTCATATTCTGCACAGGAGCCTGTGCAACCTCTGCATCCCTATCAGTCTAAATTCACATTCCAGGGTTATAGCTAGGAATATTCTAGGCTGTACTCATTCTAAGACCAGTGTTTCTCAAGTGGCAAATAATGTTGATCCAGCATCCTTTTGGAGAGTGGGGAAATTTCTACCACTGTTGTTCTACACTGAGGACAATGTCCTGCAGAGACTCACAGATGGTTCATGATGTTGTTCTGTTGTCTCCGCATCCTGCACGGAGTAAAGTCCGATGATAATCCTGAGAGAAGGAATGAGAGATTAATGAGGTAGGGAGGGCCATGCCAAAGACAAGGCAACTTTATTTCTGAGTCTCCAAAATTTATACAGAAAGCAAGCAGTTCTACACAATACAAGATAACACAAAATAGTTCTACACAATACAAGATTATACAAGGTATCATGGTTTACTGGCAGTTAGTTAAAGATCAGTTGATTACAGTAAAGATCAATAGGTTATGGTAAAGATCAAACGATTACCGGATTTTGCTCTCCTCCTCTAATGATTTACTTACAAACTTATTTTTCTACAGTTTCCATGTTCCCATTACTATTGTTCTGTATGTACCTAGTTCCAGGAATATGATCAACTGAGCATAACAGTAAAACAGGGTAGTGGTTACTGGATTTGCTTACTTTCACACACTATACTATGATTATTTAGCAGCCGGCTATTGTTTCTTAAGATTAATAAGTCTTGCCAGAATCAGCAGAGCACGAACAGGGGAGCAGCTACATACCACCAAGTCCACATCAGCTAGCCAGGCATAAATAATAATAGGGGAATTTGCAGAGCACAGCCAAAGGTCATGGTGTACCCATGTCGCCCCTCCCAGCTATCCCCCTTCTCGGGGGGCCTGAGAGGTTTACCTTGAATGCTGTTCCCAACATCTCCTCCTTCTTTATATAAAATGAAGCATTTTCTTATATATGCATCTTGGCCTGAGTGTGGACCCGGAGAGCATGTATCTGGGCCCAAGCAGCACGCAGCTGATTAATGATTAGCCATAACATAATAGGGAGGCAAAGAATGATTAAAAATATTATAAAAAGGGGAGTCAATAATCCTATCATCCAATGTGCAGCCTTCCCAATCATTAATTGGGAAGGCTGCACAAACTGATTAAGAATACCTTCTATATTAACTCCCAGTCTACTCTCATCAAGCGGTGGTGCTCTCTGGATATCAAATTTTTTTTTACTCAAATTAGAGGATGTCTAAGCTAATGTTAGTGTCATGCCATATTCCTGTGACATGTTTTTTAATTTTGTCCCAAGGATATCTGGTAGCATTATAGGTATGATTGGTAACACAAATCTATTTACAATCAGCATGACATTGCAAAGACCTTCTCGCCTTTAGGGCCTGCACTTGGTCCCCGATTACTTGAACTGTGTTTACAGGAATTAATATGAATGCAGGTTGTTTTACCATGAGTACTTGATTATTTTTCCTATCTTGATAACACAATTAGAAATTGTAGAGTTGTTACATGATACATTCTATTTTGCCCTGGTTTTCACAGTTAAAACATTTCTTTGTACAAGTCCCCAAAGAAAAGGCACACAAGCCTGGTGGAACCAGGGTGTTGACCTACTCTACCTTTGGATATCATAACATTGTCACCATCTCTAGCCACATTATCAGGGATATTTTCATTGTTCTTTGTCATCTCCAGATTTGAGACTGAAGCCCACCACCTTTTATTTCTCATAATCCTTCAGTCATCTAGTAGCTCCCACCCCCAAGTTCTGTGGTACCTTCCTTGGTATTCCAGGAAATCCAGGTAATATTGTCCCTTGTCCAAGCCATAGATTTACCAGCTTGCTGGACAGGTGTCACGGCCTGGGCCGACAGACTTAGTGGAGACACACCTGCTAGGGGGTTGGGGGTGGTCTCAAGCCTCAGCCTCTTCATCCTCTCTGTCAATTTTCATAGGTCTCGGCATCTGCAGGCATTCTGTATCCTTCTCCTCCGTTTGTCGGACGGACCTCTCTGGTAGCCAGTGGGCTTAATTATCTGTACGGGAGAAAACACAAACATGCCCTGGTCCCCATATGAGGGTGGGATCTGGTCCTTTCCAGGACCCTGACAGGGGGGTCTTTCCATTTAACCAGTGCATATCCACTGTTAGTTGTAGTTTTTTAGAACCTATTACTGGCAGGTTTTCTTTGTGTGTCCAAATTTAAAATATTAATGGTAAAGAGTGCTCTATTAAGAATGTTGTATGGAGTCTGTGGTCCTGTCTCCCCCTTTTTATTTTTCAAAAGCACATGAATTGTCTGTTTTAGTGTTTTATTAGCATGTTTAACAATGGCCTATCTTTGAGGAGGACCCATCAGTAAAGACTACTAAGGCTGTTGGAATCAGCTGAGATTTTATTATCTTTTGAAAAACATAAAAAAAAATTAAGTCACATAAACTGAAATTGGACTACATATAGGGGATTTTTTATTTTAAGAAAGCTTTTAACCATCTGAAAGGCTGGTTTTTTATGTGAAGGCTTGTCACAGTTGTAGTCTTTTATTTGTGACCAGCAAGACACACACAAGGCCAAGAAAAATATTAAAATTGATAATCTAATGACCTAGAATTTGTTTAAATATATTTATATAATTTTAGGAGTCCTTTTTAACAATAAAATGATTATCATTTTTGTAGTATGATTTTAAAATCACTTAAACAATTTAAGTATATTATCAGGACTTAGTTTAATGTTAGGATTATAGTACTTTACTCATTATAAAAGTCATAAGCGATTAAAATAATCTTTTACACCATCTTATAATGACATCTTTAGACTAATTTTGTTTAATAAGGATTTATCAAATATTAAACAACCCAGGTGCCCAACAACAAATGAGTGGCTGAAAAATTGTTATACATATACACAATGGAATACTAATCAGCTATTATTAATAGTGAATCCATCTTCTTCGAATCATCTTGGATGGAGCTAAAATGAATTATGTTAAGTGAGACAAGTCAGAAAGAGAAAGATGAATATGGGATAATCCACTCAAACAGAAGTTGAGAAAGAAGAACAAAGGATGAAACATAAAGACAAATTTGACTGAGTTTGGAAGGACTGGGGTTTTAACCTGAGCCTTTGCACATGATAATGTGTGCTTAGTCTAGTGTGTCACCACCACCCAGGCCCCTAAGTTATACTTTTATATGATCACAACAATTTGACATTCCATTAATGGAATTTAAAGCATAAAGACATATCTCTCTTATCTATATTTTAAAAAAATATTTATTTATTTATTTACTTATTCCCTTTTGTTGCCCTTGTTGTTTTATTGTTGTAGTTGTTGTTGATCTCGTTGTTGTTGTTGATAGGACAGAGAGAAATGGAGAGAGGAGGGGAAGACAAAGAAGGGGAGAGAAAGATAGACACCTGCAGTCCTGTTCCACCGCTTGTGAAGCGATTCCCCTGCAGGTGGGGAGCCGGGGGCTCGAACCAGGATCCTTACACTGGTCCTTGTGCTTAGAGCGCCACCTGTGCTTAACCCACTGTGCTACCGCCCGACTCCCTCTTATCTATACTTTTGGCTTTATAAAAAAATGAAAGAATATGATGGTCTAAGTACAGACTCATTATGATAAACTATGGTCTGTCTATAGCTTATAGTGCAACAACATTCTGAAATAGCAAAAAGATCATAGAAAAAGTCTTGGAATCATACTGAACACTTACATGCATTTTGAAGTTAAGATAGCATATGAACATTCTAGAAAGGTGGTACAATGACTAAGGATTTGAACTCTCAAGCATGAGATCCCTAGTTCAACCACCCACACCTCATGGGCCAAAGTGATGGTCTGTTTTTTCCCCCCTCTATCATAACTAAATGGGTCTTTTTAAATGATAGAATTTGGATGCTTTCTCTGTGATTTTAGGAAAATATTTCATTCATTAAGTTTAAATGCAAGTTGTATAATAATTTTTGTCTTTAAAGAGATAAGATGAAAGCTCTTCAAATGATTTTTGTAGATGATAAGAAATGTATTTTCCAAATAGTTATTTAGCATCACAATGACAATAATGCAGTGATACCTGTATTTTCAAGGTATAAGAAGGTTAGAAAAGGAGAAAAAATATAGTATGAAATTAAGAACTTACTTTATAATTTACTAACAATGTGAGTTGGGCAAGTGAATTTCATTTACTTATTTATTTTAAAAACATTGTTTTGCTAGAGTGCTGTTCAGTTATGATTTTTGGACATGTAAGGGACTGAATCTGGGACTCCAGAGCCATAGGCATGAGAGACTGTTTAACCATTAAGCTCTCTCTCATGTCCTGTGAATTTTATTTACTTTAATTTAATTTTCACTTATTATTCAGACATAAGACAAAGTTGAAGGTGATTATATGTTTTAATCATATATAATCATTAATTTATATGGTAATTTACTTAGTGATATCCATTTATTGATTTACTGTGTGATTATTTCAGATGTTTAACTGATCAGAGTTTCCTTGTCAGGTTCTGGACAGCCTTAACAGTGTGTAATAAAAGGAGTTACTTGGTCTGCTTTCTCATTTAGGGACTCACTGACAGAATTTTGTTTTCAAGGTTTTTTTTTTTTGTTTTTTTGTTTTTGCCTCCAGGGTTATCACTGGGGCTCAGTGCCTACACTACAAATCCACTGCTCCTCCCATTTTATTGCCCTTGTTGTTACCTTTGTTGTTGTCATTACTGTTATTGTTATCACTGCTGTTGTTGATGGATAGGACAGAGATAATTCGAGAGAGGAGGGGAAGACAGAGAGGTGGAGAGAAAGATAGAGTCCTGCAGACCTGCTTCACCACTAGTGAAGCGACCCCTCTACAGGTGGTCCTTACTCTGGTCCTTGTGCTTCACACCATGTGCACTTAACCCGCTGCGCTACAGGCCGACACCCCCCACCCCTGTTTCCAAGTTTTATTAGGTTATTGGGAAAATTCATTTCCTGATGGTTGAATGAGTGAATGTTGGAAATATTTATTTTCTGGTTTTGAATGAGTGAGTGTCCTGGTTCCTTACAGGCCCTCAGTTATAGGTTAGGATCAGTCCTCTGAAGCTATTTATCTTCTCTTTTTATCTGTCCCTGTAAATCCTCCAACAAACATTTTGTCACTGCTCCAGTATTATTTTCTCAGATAGAAACAGAGTTACTTTGTTGCTTCTTTCCATGGCAGAGATCATCCCATACTCATTCTTCTCTATCTGAATTTCCTAGGCTGGGAGTGAGAGTATTTTGCAGAAAAACTGAGATATTTTACACATATATTAACAAATTTATTTTATGTAAACCATTAATCTTCCCAATAAAAATATGTATGCCAAGTAAAATAAAAAAAGAGAAGAAAAACAAGAAGAAGAAGAAGAAGAAGAGGAGGAGGAGGAGGAGGAGGAGGGGGAGGGGGAGGAGGAGGAAGGAGGAGGAGGAGGAGGAGAAGGAGAAGGAGAAGGAGAAGAAGAAGAAGAAGAAGAAGAAGAAGAAGAGGAAGAGGAAGAGGAAGAGGAAGAAGAAAGGGAAGGGGAAGGGGAAGGGGAAGGGGAAGGGGAAGGAAGAAAGAAATATATAGAGAGAGGATGAAACATCGTAACACTGAGGTTTCCTTCAATGCATTGGATGCTAGGCTCAAGCACAGATCCCACACAAGATAAACTAAGCATAGTATCCAAGCTAGCTATCTTACTGGTCCTTTTGCAACAATCTCCCTCCAATCTGCAATAATAGAGTTTTTAAAAAAATAATGTAATCAAGTTTGTGATATTTTACCATACCTATATTACAATGAACCTAATTAGGGAAGTGAAAATTCTATAACTTTGCCAAATTTTATCAGTGAACTTCAAGTTCTAAAATCTTTCTGTACTGGAGTAAGGGATTTGGCATATGAGTGATTCTTTTTTTAACTCTTTTTTATTCGTTGATTGATAGGTCAGAGAGAAATTGAGAAGTGAGGGGGAGATAGAGGACAAGAAACAGAGAGACACTTGCAACATATTTCACTGCTTAGGAAGATCTCCCTCTTGCAAGTGAGGAGCAGGGAGTTAAACCTGTTTCCTTGTGCACTGCAATGTGTGTGTTCTACCAGGTCTGCCACTTGCCCAGTTCCCTGACTCTTTGGTTGTTAACTTAAATTAGATCATGTCAGAGACTTTGAAGAAAAAAACCGTCATCAACTAAATGTCCATGTATGTAACTACAAGTGTTCTTTCTAAGCTTCAAAATATTCAAATCTAAGAATACAACAGTTTCTGACAAACTAATCAGGATTAACTTTAGTAATACTGCAATAAAAGCTCAAAGAGAGCTTCATTCCTCAAATATTTTTTCTGATAGAAGCATGATCAGAGAAAAGTGATTGATAATGATAGATGACAAACTCATAGGTGATACATAGACAGAGATGAACTGTCTAATGAATATAGAAAGTCTTAGTCACACATTTTTAGAAAGAGCACTAAAGGGGGACCAGACATAGCACAGCAGTTAGAGCTCACATATTTCCATGTGTGAGGCCTTGAGTATTGTTCTCCAGTGACCAGAGGACACACCTGTATGAGGGAAGCTTCACATGTGGTGAAACACTGCTGTAATATCTCTCTTCTTGCTGTTCCTTTCCTTTTTGATAAAAAGAAAGGCAATAATTCTCTGACAGAATAATAATTATGTATATATAGAGTCACTGCAAGAGGCCTGATGACAAAAAAATAAAAAAAAATTAAATTACCAAATATATACAATGATAAATTTTTAACATTTGTAGTGGGCCAAAAAAAAAAGCCAAATTAGGTCATAATTTGCATTTTTGACATACAACACAATTTAGTGCAATTATATAATGCCACAGTTATGTTAACTGTATTTGAGTTTAGCTTTGCTGGCTGGCCTTAAGTTGAGTTTACTAATACAGAAATCATAACACTAAAAATAAAGACATAGGTATAAATTGCTACAGTTTAACAAATCTAAACTCAGTTTTCATATTCATGCTGTTGCTTTATTTAAATTAGTAAACATTGTTTATATACCCAGTATAATCGACTGAATTCATTAATCAGTGATCACAGCACATAAAAAACAACAGGAAGAAGAAAACTCAAACTTGTGGTTTGCCTTTATGTCCCTTTGCTTTTTTACATTGGTATATTTTTTAAATCACCCAAAATGATCGTTTTAAATTTTTATATGGAGATGGTAACTCTAAGCACTAATGAGGCAAGCTCAGGGACCAAAAAGGAAGGTGGTTGATCTGTACTTTGACTTACCTTCCTATATGAGCAAAATATCAGAGCAAACTACAAGTAGAGTCACAACCCCTACAAATGACAATTTTGGTATCTACATTTTGTCTCTTATTTTTTAGCTATTGTAGACATAAAATTTCAACATTAAAATAAATTTGAATCATGAGACTCAGTCTTTGAACATTGCTTTGAAGAATTACTAAATCCATTATCAAAATAAGAAAATTTGTGATGTGTTTTTACAATGTCGGAATGTTTTCACAATGTAGGAATTATGCCTGCGTGGGGGAAGTTTCACATATGGGGAAGCAGTGCTGTAAGCATTTCTTTTTCTTTTTGCTTGCCTCTTGCTTTCTCTAGCCCTATTTTTTCTGTCTCTATCATAATAAAAATTTAGTAGGTAAACAAATAAAATGTAATACATTCTTGTACATGATACATTAAAATAGTTAAGTTATATATAGCACATTTAAATATATATATATTTGTATATATTGTTTACTAAATTAAAAAACTTTTAGGTTTTTAATCCTTTTAGATATTTTTTACTTTGCTTGACATAAAATTTAATTTATTTATTTTTGTTCACTCTGATTAGTTTGAAGTTTTTATAAGATTATTATTATTATAATTTATTATTATTATTTTCTATTACCACCAGGCTGGCTCAGTGCTACTAATTCTGGCACTACTAATTCTCCAATTAGGTAGCTATATTTCTTTATTTTATTTTATTCTTTTGTCTCTCTTATTTGATGGAAAAGAAAGAAATTGAGAAGGGTGTGGAAGGCAGGGAGGAAGAGAGAAAGATAGACACCTGTGTTGTTCCCATTGTAGGTGGTGAGCAAAGGCATTGACTATGTTTTTGTGTATGATAGCATGTGTGCCTTGCGACATGCACCACACCTAGCCCTCAGTGTTAACTCTGGATGTAGCGAATTACTTTTCCATGTCTTCTCTCTTATATCTTATATAGCTGCTATGGGCAATTTAACATAAATATTTTATTCTGGCTTTTTTTCTTGAAAAACTTGTTTTATTCAATTTTTTTACACACTATTTTTCATTTTTTGTCAGTTTCTCTCTCTCTCTTTTTTTTTTTTTCTTTTACCAGAGCACTGTTGAGCTCTGGTTTATGGTGGTGCAGGGGATTGAACCTGGGATTTTGGAGCCTCAAGAATGGGAGTCTGTTTGCATAACCATTATGCTATCTACTCCTACCCTTTTATTATCTTTCTAAGATCATATTTCTCAACTTTGACATTAAATTTTGGAATTCATCTGAGATGTGAATGTAACCTGTTCGCTTTCACCTTCTTAGATACTATCCTTAGATTATCTGAATCATAGTCAATTATTTACTATCTTTCGGGGTGTCTCTCTCCTTCTCTGGCAGGGTGTCCTCCAGGGGAAAGGTAACGGGCTGGTTCTTTCTCGCTCACGACAGGGATGACACGAAGTAAAAGACACCAGGGGACTCTTAGCGTGAATCTAGAATCTGAGTCCTTAGAATCCCAGAATCCTAGAGTCCGTTTATTGGCAAAGTGGACATGAGTTAAATAGAAAAGCAATGGAGGTAATTATTGTTGCAATATGACAGAAATTACAGGTTTCTTAACAGTCAGCATGCCCCTAAGGTAGGGGGTTGGTATGACAGGAATTGATGAGATACAAGACAGTTATTTTCCATAACACAAGCAACTTAATTATCCAAAGGTATTTGAGAGAAGCATAGGGGTTAAACCCGTAGGGTGAGACAGAGAGAAGATGGATATCAAAAGGCCATATAGTTTGGAATCTCTCTTGTCTGGGGTCTGAGGTGTGTGATGAAGTGTGTGATAAGGTGTGTTCTTCTGTGATCAGAAGGTGACTTTGAATGAGTGAATCTGCGGCCATGTGGCCTGCAGTTAATGGAGGGAAGTACTGGGGTATCTGTGGGCCTGAGAGTCAAGAAGGAAAGAACCAAGTCTGAGTTTCCCCCCTTATGCTCACCTCGGTTGAGAGAGACTTACCAAGAGGTTATCTTCTCAGACCTCCATCCAAAGATGGGGGTGGTTCTCCCTAAGCTCTATCAGGCTCACACATGTTCCCAACAACTATCTATGAACAAAAATAATAAATCCCATTTTCAGCACTAGTTTCTTTTTCTGAATGTAGTCTTTTGACATTTTAACTGGATTTATCCTTCAGTCTTTTTAATGTCTCATAGTTCACAGGAATCCTGTTTTCATTGGCAGTCTCACTATTTTCATCCACTCATCTTTAGAAACTCTCCAGAAAACCCTGACAATTAATAATAAATTTAAGAGTCCTGACTGGAGAGATAAAACATGTGAACAGTGCATCTGTTTTGTCATACACTTAGACCTTGTTGGAGCCCAGCCCCCATCGCTCTGAGGGAAACGTTGGTGCTATGCTATCTTTCACTCTGTTTCTGTCACTGAAAATTTAAAACCAGGCTGGTGCAGTTTGGAAAATGATAATGAAAAAGTATCAACTTGAAAGCATATGGTTCCTCATTTCTTTGCAAATTTCTCTTAATTGGTGTATTAGAAAAGTATTGACTGAAGGCCTGCTGGTGGTGCACCTGGTTGAACACATGTTACAATGCTCAAGGACCCAGATTTCGCCACCTGCAGGAGGAAAGCTTTGCAAGTGGTGAAGCAGGACTGCAGGTGTCTTTCTGTCTCTCTCCCTCTCTACCTCCCCCTACCCTCTTAGTTTCTGACTGTCTCTATTCAATAAAAAAACATAATAAAAAACTTTTAAAAAAGAAATGTATTGATTGACTTCTCTATCTTCAAACAACATCGTCTTTATTGGGTCAAGTATAATGATTTCTTTTAAAAAAATTTTTAATATTTATTTATTCCCTTTTGTTGCCTTTGTTTTTTTTATTGTTATAGCTATTATTGTTGTTGCTATTGATGATGTCATTGTTGGATAGGACAGAGAGAAATGGAGAGAGGAGGGGAAGACAGAGGGGAAGAGAATGATAGACACCTGCAGAACTGCTTCACCACTTGTGAAGCGACTCCTCTGCAGGTGGAGAGACGGGTGCTCGAACCGGGATTCTTGAGCGGGTCCTTGTGTTTTGCACCATGTGCGCTTAACCGGCTGTGCTACTTCCTAACTCCCAAGTATTGACTCATCTTAATGTGGACCTCTGCCACTGTTCTGAATTTTCTACTACAGACAGATATTTTAAAATTATAAACTTAATCAGGATTGTGTTCATCACTCTTCAAATGTAACATATGTAGTTTCCACTAGGTTTTAAAAGAATCTATGTAGCATCTATCAATCAATCTATCATCTATCTATCTATCTATCTATCTATCTCTCTATCATCTACCTATCTATCCATCCTTAAACATGATTTCATGCCATCCTATTCTACTCCACTGAACTACTTTTTTTTCCCACTTAGACATTCAGCACTGCCTTCTTCAGTGTCTTGTATTTGCACCTGGTTACATTTGTTTCAAATATCCCTTGCTAATTAATTTAATCTCATGCTTCTGATATCAGATTTGCATTTATCCTCTGGGGAATTGTTCTTTGACTCTACAGTAAGGTGATTTCTACTCTTACAAGAATCCATGACAGTTAATGAGATTAACCCGAGGTGCATTTTTACATTTGTATCATTTGATAATTACATATCTCTGTCTTTTTTTAAATAGAAACCCTATGTGCCTGTTTTATATAATTTTACTAAGATAAATTTTGGGGTCTGACAAGAATACTCACCTGAGAAGGTGCCTGTTTTTCCTGTGTGTTTTACATGTTTGAGTTCTGGTCCCCACAGGACTGGAGAATATATTGGGGCTGTGGAATTTCTTCCTCTTTGCACCTATCTGTGCATTTCTATCCAACAAAGTGATTCTAGAGCAGTGAAGCCCCAGTGGTGGCCAAAATAAATGTAGAGTGGCCTTGCTGAGTTTAGGTATAGTTAATATGTATATGCAATTTTTCAAGAAAGAACTTTGAAATTTATTTGTATTCTAATAGCAGATCATGAATTATCTTTCTCACTGAAACAGAAAATTGATATTTTTCTCAAATTATTACAGTGAGGTTGCTAGTACTCATGGGATTTTTTTTTTTTTTGAAAAGTAATATACCTGCTACCCTTGATGCTCCATGGGAAGGAAAGATTTTGTAATACTGATTTAGTGATATTTTCATTAAAAATGTGTCCTTAGAAAAAAATGACAGTGAATTTATGTCCAGGATATATATTGATGAGTAATTATTATGATTTAAGTTGATAGTTGAGAATCACTAGGTTGAATAATAATTTGACGAAAATAGTCTAATGAAACTTAAAGAAATGTATCATCAACATATTGAAATGACATAGCACCTCTCATATCAATTAGATTTTTTAAAACACAAATGCATGGTTCAGATTCATAATTTGAATTCCATCCTAGACAATAATTTTATTAAGCCCACTAAGAATTTTCTTTGTAAGCACCCTTAAATTCATGAGAACAGAAATGTGAAGAACAGCCATTGTAACTTAAAAAATAATTTATCTATAAATTTGTAACTTCAGAGAAATGTCTTCAAAAGTTTTCATTAGTCCACTTAACTTGAAATCTATGAACATTAGAAAAATTGGTTTATGGGAATATATGAGTCAATTCATATAAAATTGGTTCCTGAGTACAGAAGAATAATTTAAATATCTATACCAGACTATTTAGTTCAATTGAGTTATATTTACATTTCAAATGTTATTTACAAACTGGGGTAAAAAGTTTACAAATTGTCATTCTTATTTCAATAGGCTGTTGATTTCAATTAATTTCTAGTTAAGATATTATAAAACCACTGAACATACTTGCTCTATTTTGTAGAATAGATCTTTTTTTCTAATCTACCATAGATCTATAAATGCTAAGGACATAAAATATTTTCATGGTGAAATATTACAGAATGTGTCAAACTGTATCTAGTAATGATGATATTTTACACAATTTATATCATCTGAATGGCATGATAAGATAGATAGGTTTACTTGGGTATGAAAAGAGATAGGAATTAAAGTGTTCCAAATGCATAAAGCTATAAAAGGAATCACATTTTTTATGAAATAATATATAAAATTTGTGAGATGATGAAATTTATAGTGAATTTATTTGTAGAATAAATGAAGTGGAGAGATTAAAATGTGCCTAGAATATTAAAACTTCCTTTGCACTACTCTTTGTGATTACTGATAACTCTACGTGTTTATAGAGAATTGAAAATTATTTTTGATATAAAAGCACTCTAGTTGTGAGGCTTCATTCTATTTTGAAAACTTAAACCAATCCATGGAATATTTTATTTGTTGTGTAGTAATAACTTTCGCTTCTGTGAAACATTCATTTTTCTCAGAAATACCCCATTTGTACGAAAAATAAAACTAGACAATGACAACAACAGAAAAACTTTGCAAGATACCAGGAAAAAAAAAACAAAAACATTGACTTTAGAGACAACATAATCAAGCAAACTCGCATCACTCTTCAGCAAAAGCCGTAGAGGCCGGGACAGAGTGGAATGACATGTTCATATTTTTAAAAGACAACATACAACTACCAGCCGTGCATATTTCACCCTATAAGGAAAATTTGAAGAAACAGTAAAACAAATAGCAAATAAGTAAAATCCCAAGGTACAATGCACCTATATTGGGAGTGAGATTGATTTTACAGTTTCATATCATGGATAGATAAGAAATTCTACTCATTTGTCAACAGCTGTACTGTAAATCGTTAACCTTACAAAAAGTGATTTGAAAAAGAAAATGTTCCTCTTTGCTAACATTTTCTCCAGAACTTGTTGTTTCTGTCCTTTCTAATGTGTGACATTGTCACAGGTATAAAGTGCTATGCCATTTTTGTCTTTATTCACACCTCTCCAATAATCAGTAACTTTGAGCATTCTTTTCATACCTTTGTTGACCATTGGTAGCTCATTTCCAGTAAAATTTCTATCCATGTCCTCTTTTTTTTGTCTGAAGCTCTGTCACACACGTAATCTATTATATACCACCATGAGAAAGAGTTGAAAAGTGCTCTGATAGAATAACAAAAACTACCGAACATTGTTGATCCATTATTTTGAAACCAATATTGTGTTTGTTTTTTAATTTTTATTAGTGATTTAATATATTTAATATTTTCAAAGTTGTAACATAGTAGAGGTATAATTCCATATGGTTCCCTCCACCAGAATTCTGTGTTCTCATCCCTTCCATTGGAAACTTCATTAGTTCTCCCAAGGTCTCTGATATGGGTTGATTCTATACTAGCTGTATTTACATAATAGGAAAAATAATAATAATATAAGAAATACATATACCCCCATTTTTTTTCAACCATCCAACCTTTGCTTCCTTTCTAAGTCACCCCTACATCTATTATTACTTCCAAGTGTCATTTTATTTCCCCCCTCTTCTCTCTCAGATAAGAAAAACAATACCTGACTTGTTTTCTGAATTTGCTTCCCTGTCATTGATGGTATAAAAACAAGATTCCTGTGACAAATGCTTCAAGTCCTAGTGGAATGTGGGTGCAGAGTCTTCTAGTCTTTTTAGCCTATCATTTACCCCCCCTTGGAGTAACTCTTTTTTGGGGTACAGAAGGTGAGAGTTCTGGCTTTTGTACCTGCTTTTCTGCTGGACATGGGTGTTTGTAGTTTTATCCATACCCCTATCCTTAAGCTAATATTTATTTAACTGAATAGTCTATTAAAATTGAAATAATTTTGTTTCCTTAATCATAAGAATATTTTACTTAAATAGCAACAACAAACTATTCAGTTTCTTGCATTCCATTATCCCTTGCTTGCTCTTTAGAATTATGTATATATATATATATATATATATATATATATATATATATATATATATATATATATTCTGGTGAAAAATATTTTCAAATTACATTATCTCTATGATAACAACTGTAACTTTTGCACATATTTAGTTATTATAATATCACAATTATAAAAATTAAGCCAAATATGAAAAGTTCAAATCTATTTCAGAAGAAGGAAACATATGGTTATGTCAGAATCAATAAATTATATTGCTAAACAACAAAATGAAAGATATATTATTCTACCAAGCAAAATAAAATATGATAAAAACTATGATTAAAATTCATACTTTATAATACATGGCTCATTTTTCAAGCAATTCTGACTTTTTTACTTCTTAAAGTGAGATATTATGAAACTACTCAATAAGAAACTAAAAGGCAAAAAATAGTAAAAAGACATATTATATCTTGTAGTGTTTCTGGATGACTATAATGGACTTGTTAGCAACATGAAATTATTGTTATTATATTACATTAAAAATCACTTGTAAGCAATCAATTTGTAGTCATTTAAATAATTTGTGGTTATGAAACATTTTCTGTTGTAGTCCTATCAAATTTCTATTTGTTTTATCAGTTAATCACAGTAAAACTAAAAAACAAAAGCACAGTTATTACAGTGGAGAGATAAGATCTTCTTGTAGTTCTAGTTCTTCAGAAGTAAATGTATTAGCAAGTGGAGTAAGTGGAGAAAGTAACATAGGTGAATTGCTTCTATTTTTGGACTTTAGATAGTTCTGGGTATTAAAATATTTCTTGTTACTATTAATGCTGTATTAGATTAGAAACTGGCTAATGAAGAACATTTGGGGGGGCTGGGTTGTGGCTCACCTGGTTGAGTGCACATGTTACAATGCACAAGGACTGGAGTTCAAGCCTCCAGTCCCTGTCTGTAAGGGAAAAGCTTCATGAGTGGTGGAGCAGGTCACAGGTGTCTTTATGTCTCTCTCCCTCTCTGTCTCCCCATACCCTCTTGATTTTGGATTTTCTCTATCCAATAAATAATAATGATATAATTTAAAAAAAGAAAAACATTCTTTAAAACTTATTCTCTTGCTTTTCAGAGTAGATAGATGAAAAGAGATGAAAACACTTCTCAGAATTGGCTCTCAGTGACCTCACTGAATTATTATTATTATTATTATTATTATTAATAGTACTAGTATTTTTATTGGAGAAATGTTGATGTACAAGATTGTTGTTATAAGGGTACATTTCCAACATTGTCCCAAGACAGTTATAAATATATTTCACCCTCAAACATACCATACAGTTGACAATGGATGAACTGGTAATAGAAATCAATGCCTATGATATTCTGCTCAGGTGGAAACACCTTTTATTTCTTGCATTTAAGAAGAGTTAAATTGGGATACAATTTGGTTTTATGGGCTTATTCTGACATTCTTTTCTTGGTAAATAAAGTAGTTTAGCATCTAATAAACATCAGACACTGTCTCTTGAATTCTATTTGATTATTAACAGTTGGATGTTATAACCTCCTCAGTTATCTAGTAATTTAGAGTATGCCATAGTAGTCTTCTCATGTTAAACACTTATCAGGAACATAAAGTTATTTTAAATATTCTATTTTTTTTATTGATGTATGTTTTAAAAAATAGTTGATGGTTCATGTAGGTGAAAAGTTTGTTCAGAGTTTCAGTCTTAACAGAAATACGTTGGTTTTCATAACAACCAGTGACTAGTTGAATTTGCCCAACTCTTGATCTTCATGTCTGATTGTGTCAAGCACTGTGGAAAGATTATCCTTCTCATGCAAAGCAAATTATCCCTAAATTGAATGCTTGTCAAAATGTTCATTATTTTTCCTTGATTCAACTCAGTAGAGACTTGAAATTTCTAATGGAGTTATTATATATTCTTTAACTTTTGTGTCTGTGGTATTTGCCAGTCTTGCTTCACAGGCAGGAGACAGAGGACCAGGGACTCATGGCTCAGTGGGACACAGTTCAGTCTTTATTGATGAGGAATGCAGTACAAACTAGCTATTTCTAATCACAATCCTGTCCTATATATATCTCCTGAGGTGGAAGTGTCAGGAAGAGGAAGTACATAGGATAGGGGGTGGGGAGAAGGAAAAAGTGCTGGAACCAGTAGGTATTAAACCAGTGCGGGTCTCAAAACAATGATTATGTAAATAGACCACAGAGTTAAGCAATGCAAAAGAAGTGGTCTTAGAAGCAAACCAACATTATTTTGGGTTTTCCCTTTCACAATTAGATTGAAGTCTTCTCAGCTTGGCCACTCATCATAAAATCTCAAGTGACCCTGGTAGCTAAAAAGAGAGTTAACACATAAAGCCAAAAAAATTGTTGACTAATCATGAACCTAAAGGCAGGAATAGTGCAGATGAAGAGTTAGGGGGTATCCATTTTGTAGATAGCTAGTAGGCATATTTTAGTTATATTCCAAAGGGCCTGTGGATATACTTTTTTTTTTCCCTGAGCCTGAAATCTGATATGCAGGTAGATCCAAGTTATTATCTGGAGAGATGATATCATGGCTGGAAAAGGAACAGAAAGCTGGATCAGGGAAGAGGTTAGCTCACTAATATGGGAAAGGTGTATAAATATTGTTGACTATAAACCCCATTGATTTAATTTAGTCTGGAGCCCATAATCAGCTTAGGAGCCTATGTGATCTCTGCATCCCTGTAGATCCGAACTCACATTCTGTGATCATGAGTAGGAACATTCCAAGCTGCCCCGATTTCAAGACCCATCTTCTTCAGGTGGAGTATAAAGAACTCTGTCCACCCTCCCTTCAGAGGATGGAACATTCTCTACTGTTGTTGACCCAAATTGAGGGAAAGGTCATATGGGAGTCCACAAAGAGATCTATTCTATTGTACTTGATAGAGATGACTGGTAATTTTAGGGAGAGGGATTTATTCAAAGTCTGAACCCACCACATCTGTTTGGGAATCTCAGAACTCCCTAACTAGTTTCAGATGCTACTGTGATGTCAACCAGATTTTCCTGAACAGACAACCCAAACAATGTGTCCTGGAATCCAGCTTCCCTAGAGCCCTGTCCCACTAGGGAAAGAGGGAGACAGGTTGGGAGTATGGATTGACCTGCCAAGGCCCATGTTCACCTGGAAAGCAATTACAGAAGCCAGACCATCCACCTTCTGTATCCCATAATGACCCTGGGTCCATACACCCAGAGGGATAAAGAATAGGAAAGCTATCAGGGGAGGGGATGTGGAGTTCTGATGGTGGGAATTGTGTGGAGTTGTACCCTTCTTATCCTATGGTTTTGCCAATGTTTGCTTTTAATAAATTAAAAAAGAAAACTCAAGTGAATTTATTACACTCAGTTAAGTTAGCGTACATTTGACTTCTTGTTTTATTTTTAATTTTTATTTAATAAAGGAGACTTTAACAAAACCATAGAATAAGAAGGGTGCAGTTCCGCACAATTCCCACAGCCCGATATCTGTTGTGCAGGCCACAGAGAAGAGAGAGAGGAGGTCCGGAACGAAGAGGGAACACAAATCTTTATTTGCGCTGGCACCTCAGAGTTGGGTGCTAGAGAAGCAGGTTGGGCCATGTGGAGGTAGCGAAAATGGCCGCCTCTCATAGTAACCTTTACTGCGTCTGAACACCAAAGTGGAGCGCTGGCAAGAAAGTGAGGTGCGGAAGAAGAAGGGCTTTTATAGGAGCAGCTTTCGTGTGAATGGAAAGGGGGAGGAGTAACCATAGCACTCCAGGATAGGATAATAACTCTCATGAAAATGGGAGGGGGGAGGAGTGACCAAGCACTCCAAATATCGTGGGGAAATAGACAATGCCTTGAGGGCACAACATAGTGAAACAGGCACTCCGAGAATGTCCCAACTCTCCCAGGAACTAGCAGAAGCCTGAGGGGACAACATGGCAGATGTGACTGCATCTGCACAATTTCCCAGCATCTCCCCCTTTCCTTTTATCTAATGCCCAGGGCAACAGTGTGTAAAGTCTATGAACTACTCAGGGTCAGTCTATGAAAAACCAGCAACGTGAAGGGAAGGAAGCTGCTGTAAAATTGTCTAAAGTGTCCAAAGGGTATACCAGCAAGTCCGATAGAAGTCTCAGTCCAAAGTAGGTGACTAGGGGGAGAAATGGCAGGGGATGAAATGCTGCATGAGGAAGGTCAGCTTCTGGAATTTTGCTTTTCTGTAGAGAGTGAGCTGGAACCACCAAAACGTGACAGGTCAAAGCAGAAGCAGGAAAGGCAGACAGGCAGTAAAAAAAGTTCTGTCCTTGGAGTTTGTGAATTAGGTTCTTCAGATCACATCAGATGACATCTAGGGTTTCGGGTGTGTGTGCCACTGTAGTCGTGCCATCTAGTGGGTGATGTCAGGGTGTTCAGGGGTCCAGATGGTTTTTTTCCAGGATTCCTGTGGAAGAAACACAAACAATCTGCTTCTTGTAGTTAGCAGGGCATCTGATTTGAATGCTTTATAGAAAAAGAGGTTTGGTGCCTTAGCCAACTGAGTATTGGGGGATGTATCTTTCCTATTCATTTATTATTATTATTTTATATTATTTGTAATGGTAGTCAGCTGTTATCTGGAAGGTCCTGGGTGATTCATGGGGAAAAAGAACTTATCTTTTAATAAGGACTCTAAGGTGTTGGGAAGTGGGAACTTATCTCTTTTTTTTTTTTTTTTTTGTATTTTGCCATTTGTTGCCCTAGTTGTTTTATTCTTATAATTATATTGTTGTTATTACTGATACTGTGGTTGTTGGATAGAACAGAGAGAAATGGAGAGAGGAGGGGAAGACAGAGAAGAGAAGAGAAAGAGACACCTGAAGACCTGCTTCACCACCTGTGAAGTGATTCCCCTGCAGGTGAGGAGCCAGGGGCTCAAACTGGGATCCTCAAGCCAATTCTTGCACTTAGTGCCACCTTCACTAAAACTGCTGCACCACCACCCGATTCCCAGGAACTATCTTTTAACATAAACTCTATGGCCATGCCAATAGCACCCTTGAGGGCGCATGTGGCTCCCCACATGTCCCCCTATCTTATATCATGTTTTGATGTTTGGCGGACTTTGTTTTGTGGCAGGGCGGACTGTGCCTGTCTTAGGTTGGGGATCAGCCTTCCGTCTTACCCGTCATTGGAACACCTGGTCATTTTTGCCCAGTAATACCAGGTGCCCTGTCTTAGGTTGATTGGATAGCGCTAGTTTCCCTTTTACCCATCATTGGCTAGCCAGCCCTCTACATGGTGGATGTTCTGATGGAGGGGGGCAAATCCTCCACAGCAACTCAATATTCTGCCATGCCCAGCCTACGATAGTGAGTTTGTATAGGTTGCATCTTTATGGCATCAATCTGTTGTTGCAAAAAGGCCATGAGCTTATTAAAAATTATAGGACCGTGGTCTGGGAGGTGTCGCAGTGGATAAGTCATTAGACTCTCAAGCATGAGGTCCCAAGTTTGATCCCTGGCAGCACATGTACCAGAAAGATATCTAGTTATTTCTCTCTCCTCCTCTCTCTCATTAATAAATAAATTAAAATGTTTTTAAAAAAGAATTATAGGACCTATTGTGAGCAGAAGAAGTAAAACAAGGTAGGGTCCCACAACTAAGGGTAGACAGGTAAGGAAGGGGGAGTGTATCCATTGGTATGAAGAGGTAGGATCATATCTCAAGTCTAAGGGAAGCAGTCAGTGGATGTGATGTCTAGGGGAACAGCCATTTGTCTTTGGGGGTATTAAAGAATGTGGCATGGGTGATGTTATAAAGGGAAACATCTTTAAATTGTTGGCTGAGAAAGCATGGCTTATGGTGGCAAGACAGGATACCCCAGTTAAGTTTACAAGAATATGTGAATGTTGTTTATTTGCATAGGTTGTGTATGGAGGAACTTTTTATAGTTTAATACCTTACCATATGAACAGATGATTCTTCATATGAAGACTTGATAGCTGTACTCACTTGTGAAAAAAATAAAACTTGTAACAAGTTAGAGGTTTAGTATAATTGATACCTCAATGATTATAATTGGTTTGAATATATTCATGATTTTGTTAAAAGGTCATCTAATGTGACCTCTTATAGCAGTCTCTACAGCAGGATCTTTAGACCAATTATAGTTAAAATATATATTGATTTTTAAACCATTTTTACTTTGGAGTATAAACAGACTCAGGTTACTTAGAGAGTTAACGTATGTTAGTGACAATGGTTTTAACATTTGCAGTGTCAGATTGATGCCAGATCTGTTGTGGATTAATTTCCACAAGATAGTTTACAGGGCACTTTTAGGGGCCCTCCAAAAGCATCCTGTAAACAGAATTTGCATTTTAGTTTTGGGGATCTATTGTCACGTTAAATATTTAGACTTTACCTTAAATAGTTAGTAACTTTAGCAAATTAACTTTACCTCTCCTGGTAGTTATATAGCTTCAAGGTTACACTTTTAACTGTTAAGTTAATGTTTTACCAAACTTGAAACATACATATAAACATTTAGTTATAACACACAGGAGGAAAAAAAACCTTTTGTTATAAAAAATATCATTTAAAAAAAAACAAATTTATATCTGTCATTACTCACACAGTTTAAGACTAAACACTTACATATATACCAAAACTTATATATAAAATCAAAAGAGAGAGAAAAAAAATTTTGGAATTTTTCTGGACGTCTCCAGAAATTTTGGCTGCATACAGCATTTTTATATAAAATATAAAATTACCTTATAGAGTACTCTGTGCAGATGGGTCATGCAAAAATTTTTGGTCATTCAACACACTCAGTCACAAAACACAACTGGCCAGTCATAACATAAGACATTCAGGGGAGGGGTAGGAGAGAGGGCTCTGTGAGCCAACTTTTGTAGGTTCTGCCATGTCATATTATGGATCCTGGGATGTATCCTGCGTCTAGTCCTTTTTTATTTCTTGTTCTTCAGGGATAACAGTGCCATCATGAGGGTATTGTCGGACATGGTGGGCAGGAACCCAGACAGGTTTAGAGTAATTATGTGGGGAAATGCATGCAAAACCTCTTCCCATGGTCAATAGAGGGTCAGGCCCTTTCCAATTTTTATCAAGTGGGTCTTTCCATTTGACCTTAATAGATAGGAGAGTAGATGGTGTTTTCCAGTGAAGAATAAAAGGAGGTAAGTCTGAGTTATTGTAAATATTAAAGAGATTTAATGTAGTTAAGGCTTTTGCTAGCTGGATATTGGGGAGATACATTCCTCCTTTATCTTTATTTAATTGAGCCTTAAAGGTTTGATGGGCCCTCTAGACAATGCCTTGTCCCTGTGGATTATAGGGAATGCCTGTGGTATGAGTATTGCTGGTACACACATGTCCGTTGTCAGTTTTCACTTGAAGAGGTAAGCCCATCACAGCAAAACAGGAGAGCATATGGCTTATAAGCTTTTTAGAGCTTTCTCCTGTCTGAGCTGTTGCCCATATAAATTTAGAAAAGGTATCAATTGAGACAAACACATATTTTTGTTTGCCAAAGTTTGGTATGTGGGTGACATCAATTTGACAAATAGCATTAGCTTTTAAGCCTCGGGGGTTAACACCAAGAGTCTGAATAGCACATGTTTTTATGAGACTTGCACAGGAAGAGCATGTAGCTAGGATATGTTTTAACTGTGGTAAAGGAACATCAGAAAATTGAGCTCAAAGTCCTTTAAGATTAACATGGGTTAGAGAATGGAAATTTTGTTACTATTTTCCTGCGATTGTCTAGAGGATTCGTCGTGGAAGCATGCCTTCCATTGTAGATAGAGGGGGTCTGGCAATGCAGTACAAACCAGGTCTTTCCAGTCCTGGGGTGTATTTAGATACTGGTAAAAACTCCTTAAAATGGACTTGGTCCATGGAGCTTGAATTCCGTCCTCCTTCACAGCTTGTCAGAGTTCCCTGAGCTCCTTGGAGTACTATGGGTGCTACACCTGAGGGTTTTGTCTATTGGGGGCCACATTTACCAGGAAGGTGTGGACTTGGTCTGATGACGTGGGGGAAAGAGTTACAGAAGTGGAAGCTGCCATTGTGGCTACAGGGGAAACTGAGTGCGTATCTACGGGGACAGAGCTCTTGGGACAGACTGCAAAAGGTTTAAGGTCTCTAAACGCTGAAAACATATCCTTTAAGTGCTGTATCTCTGACACAAGGTCTCTTAATGATGAGGTATCAGCAGGGGGAGAGGTTGAAGCAGAAATCTCAGGGTCTTTTAATGATGAGGTATCAGCAGGGGACAGGGTCAAAGAAGTAGAAACCTCAGGGTATCTTAATGGTGAGGTTTCAGCAGGGGGCAGAGTTAGAGAACCAGAAGCCTCAGGGGAAGCCAAAACCATGGCAGCTGGGGGAGGGATCAAAGGAGGAGCATCCGAACACATGTACATGTCTGTGGGGACGGAAGTTTTGGGACTAGCTGCTGATCGCTTAGGGCGTCTTAAGCACATATGCTTTAACTCTCCTATCTCACTCAAGGTCGCTTATCCTCATGGCAGACCACGTTGTACATTTCTTGTAAGTAGCAATTATAGCTATGAGAACCCATGGTGTAGTGAAAATTAAAGTGTCTCTGACAGCGAGAACCTGTCCCAGGAGAGAAGGAAATAATGTCTGGGACACCTCCTCATAAAACGAAAAAAATTCCATGGTGAGGGGAAATGCAGGGCCACAGAGTCGGGTGGCTGACACTTATCTGTGTCTTGGTGGCTTTTCTGGACCTCAGGCCAGGTGTGAGTGCAGGCACGTCAGACGCCAGATGTTGTGCAGGCCACAGAGAAGAGAGAGAGGAGGTCCGGAGCAAAGAGGGAACACAAATCTTTATTTGCGCTGGCACCTCAGGTCACTTTGAGGTAGCAAAAATGGCCGCCTCACGAAGTAACCTTTCCTGCGTCTGAACACCGAAGTGGAGCGCTGGCAAGAGAGCGAGGTGCGGAAGAAGAAGGGCTTTTATAGGAGCAGCTTTTGCGAGAATGGGAAGGGGAAGGAGTAACCATAGCACTCCAGGATAGGATAATAACTCTCGTGAGAATGGGAGCAGGAAGGAGTGACCAAGGCACTCCAAATATCACAGGGAAATAGACAATGCCCTGAGGGCACAACATGGTGAAACAGGCACTCTGAGAATGTCCTAACTCTCACGGGAACTAGCAGTAACCTGAGGGGACAACATGGCAGGTGTGAATGCATCTGAACAATTTCCCAGCAGATCTCCATATCCCATCCCCTCCCCTGTAGCCTTCCCATTCTCTATCTCTCTGGGAGTATGGATCCAGGGTCATTGTGGGTTGCAGAGGGTGGAAGGTCAGCCTTCTGTAATTGCTTCCCCGCTGAACCAGCATTGACTGGTCAATCCATACTCCCAGTCTGCCTATCTCTTTCCCTAGTAGGGTCGGGGTCTGGGGAAATGGAGCTCCAGGACACATTGGTGGGGTCTTCAGTCCAGGGAAGCCTGGCCAGCATCCTGATGGCATCTGGAACCTGGTGGCTAAAAAGAGAGTTAACATACAGAACCAAACAAATTGTTGAACAATCATAGACCTAAAGACTGGAATAGTGCAGATGAAGTTTTGGGGGGTATTCCCTGCATGTTTTTGTGTACTTCTGCTTTCAGGTATATATTTTTCCCTAGTTTATGGGCACATGTGTACCTATGCTCTATCTCAGGGCACCTGGACTATATCTAGGTTTGAGGACTTTATTGGGGAGTGGACCACCTGGAATGGAATTGGAGAATACTATGAAAGTAAAGGTCTCATCCAAGTAATGAAGCTGAAGGGTTGTCATTCCACACCTGAAGTCTCTTGTCACAGTCTGAAGTGAAGCATGTTGGGGTGTCACTTGTTGCATTGATTAGGTTGTGATTCTCGGATGCAATATTATTTGATTTGAATTGAGAGCAACATGTAGGAATGTGGGCCCCACCCTAAGGTTCCAGGACTGGGGGAAATATAGGCTCTATAGTCTATATACCACCCTGATCACGCCCAATCTCATCTGATCTCAGAAGCTAAGTGACTTCTCGTTTTTAATTCAGTGTCAGAAAATAAACTCAGGGCCTTGCATATCCACAATACTGGCAAATGACCTGCAAAGCTAAATATTTTTCTTTATTATTTTTTATTGTTTAAATGTAGAAGAAAACGGGAAGAGACAGAAAAGGGGGCAATGACACAGCACTGCCATTCGTGGAGCTGACCTTATACCAGCCCTCTTGTTTCCATGTGGTGACAAGTCTCAGACTCAGAGCTTTGTGTATGGTCACATATATACTCTACCATGTGCTCTGTCTCCAATCTCCAGTTTGTTTTCATCCTGAAAATTTTCACTCGCCATTCCACTCACCCTGGAAGGGCTGGCTAGCTGCTCCTAGCAGGCTACCAGCAGAGCTATTTTCTTTAATAGATCCCTGGCACAGCAGGGATGTCATTCCAAGCCTTTTTCTTTTTCCTCTCTCTCTCTCTCTCTCTCTCTCTCTCTCTCTTTCTCTCTCTTTTAGGTGGTTGTAGCTCTGTTTGAGTGACAATATACCCGACCAATCAGAGCCTCAGTCCTGCCTGGGAAAGACTACTTGGAGGTTTTTTTGTTTGTTTTTTATACTTCTTATAATTGGTTGTCTTTGCTCAGGCTTCATGCAGCAAATATGGATGGTCCAAGCTGCAGATTAACTGTTAGGGGTTTTCATTCTATTTTATTTTATTATTACTACTATTATATACATGTGTCCATTTTACCTTCCTCCTCAGCTTGACCAAAATGAACTGTTGTTGTTTTTTCCATTGATAGGTGACTGAGAGTCCTATATATTTTGAGATAAACTTGTTTAACTCTCCCTCTTCCCTCCACCCTCCTTTTTCTCTCCTCCTACTAATAAAAAAAACCAAAAAAACAAAACAAAAAAAACCCTCCTTTCATTGCTCTCTCCTTCTCTCCTTTTTTTTTTTTTTTTTGTCTTTTCTTCCATCTTTGGCTTTCTGAATTCATGGACACTTTTTTGTGAATTATTTTGAGGAGAAATCAGACTTGGAGTGAAGTGTGTGTGTGTGTGTGTGTGTGTGTGTGTGTGTTTTCTACTTTCCTTTCTCTTCTTGCTATCCCTAGAACTTATAGAAGACAGTAGAGTTGTACAGTTGTCTATCCTTGCTTTCCTTTTTTCCCTTTATTTTTCTCTTTCTTTTGGTTTTGTTTGCTATTTTTTCTTGGACTGGAGATGTTGTTTGGCTAACTGGTATTGGATTAATTGCATCAATACTTGCTTCAGTTGCTATTGTTGTAATTTCTGAGGTTTGTGACTGCATTTATGAAAGTGCTCTAGTAGAACGTGGCTAGTAAACAAAACACAACAACTGAAGAACTACAGAACAGGAAAATACAAGCCACATTAATTCAAATAAAACAGTTAAATCAAGAACAAGTAAAACTGCTACCACAATGAATCAGGACAGGAGCCCAGAAGAAACTCCAAATCAGTCAGAAGTAAGCATATCTAAGAAAAGTGTGCGAGCAATAGTAAACCTAATAATCACAGAAATGAAGACACTATGAAGGAAAGGGCTATCAGAATTAGGGAAACAACAGATGAGACCCTCAAGGAAAATACTAGCTACCTCGACGTGATTAGAAAACTGAAGCTGAAATAGTGGAGCTAAATGGCCAATTAGCAGAACAAACTATTACTATAACTGAACTGAAGAAAGAAGCTGAAGGAAGGGAAAGCAGATAAACAGAAGCAGAAAAGATAATAATTTTCCAGACATAGGATGAGCTACAGAAAACCATTAAAGAGGTAAAAGAAGAAGCAAAGCTCCAGGATACATTGAGAGTTAACATATAAAGCCAACCAAATTGTTGACATATCATGAACCTAAAGGCTGAAATAGTGCAGATGAAGAGTTGGGGGTTCTCCATTTATAGATAGCCATCAGGCATATTTTAATTAAACGAGTATAGCCACAGGCCCTTCTTCTAGGCAAACGCTAGAAGAAGGGCCTGTGGCTATACTTTTTTTTTTTTTTTTCTCCCTGAGTCTGAAATCTGAAATACAGGTGGATCCAAGTTAATTTCTAGGGAGATGATGTCATGGCTGCATAAAGGACCAGAAAGATTTGCTTCCCCAGAGCCCCACCCCACTAGGGAAAAAGAGTGGCAGGCTGGGATTATAGATCGACATGTCAAGACCCATGTTCAGTGGGGAAACAATTACAGAAGCCAGACCTTCCACCTTCTGCATCCCACAATGATCTTGGGTCCATACTCCCAGAGGTTTAAAGAATAGGAAGCTCTCAGGGGAGGGGATGGGACACGGACTGCTGATAGTGGGAATTGTGTACAGTTGTATTGCTTGTATCCTATGTTTTTGTCAATGTTTCCTTTTTATAAATATTTTTTTTAAAAAGAAAGAGGTAAAAAATCTCAAAAAGTGATTGAGAGACACTGAAAACAACAACCGAGACATATGAGATGATCTCAAAAGAAGTAATATTCATATAATTGGCCTACCAGAGGAAGAAAGAGAGGAAGAGGAAGTAAACATCCTAGAGGAAATAACAGAAGAAAACCTCTCAGACCTTAACAACAGAAAGGACATTAAGATTCAAGAGGCCTAGAGAGTACCAAACAGAATCAACCCAGACCTGAAGATACCAAGGCATATCATAATTACAATGAAAAGAAGTAAGGATAAAGAAAGGATCCTAAAGGCTGCAAGAGAAAAACAAAAAGTCACATATAGTGGAAAACCCATAAGACTATCAGCAGATTTCTCACTTAAACTCCAAAATCCAGAGAGAATGGCAGGATATCTATCTAGTCCTCAATGATTAAAAAAAAAAAAAAAGGCTTTAACCAAGGATAATATATCCTGCTAGATTTTCATTCAAACTGTATGGAGGGATCAAACCTTCTCAGACAGGCAACAGTTAAAGGAGGCAACCATCACCCAGCCTGACCTGAAAGAGGTTATAAAAGATCTTTTATAAACAAGAACAACACCATAATACTCGCCATATATCAGAGCAACTGGTAGCACAGTACAATAATGTCAAATGACAATAATGTCAAAATACAGTAATGTCAAATGACATAAATTATGGTGATGCTGTGTATGATACAATAAATACTAACAAAGGGATTTTTCAAAGTTAACCCAATTGCCAAATAATATGATTATAGCAATAACTATCTATTGTCTTCTTAAACCCAAAGACAGCAGAAACCTCCCACTTCCTCTGTAGAGCCTATATTTCCCCCTTCCTGGAACCCCTAGGGTGGGGATCATGTTCCTGCATGTTTCTCTCAATTCATACCAAATGATATTGCATCCACTGATTCCAATCTAATCAATGCAGTGAGTACCACCTCAGCATGCTTCACTTCAGACTGTGTCTAGAGATGTCAGGTATGGAATGTCAGCCCTTCAGCCTCATTACTCAGGTGAAACCTTTGCTTTCATAGTATTCTCTAATTGCATTCCAGGCAGTTCACTTTCTAGCAAAGTTTCCAAACCTGATATAGACCAGGTCCCATGAGATAGAAGCTATGTTCACATATATCTATAATTTCAGGCAAAATATATATCTGAAAGCAGAAGTACACAATAGTCTGCAGTGAGTCAGTATAAAATTCATAATGAAATAGTGTCTACTTAGACTTAGATACCCTTCTCACCTACTTCCTATTATACTTCCTTCAAAAAAAGAAAGAAAAAAAAGTTTTCAAGTAAATGTTTAACTTAAAGGCAGCAGCCAGTTTCTTCAAAACTCCTTTCTATCATCTCCTAAGCAGTTTTCATTTTCTGATGCATTTGTAACACTGATTTTCAAGCTCCCACTAGCTACAACATCTTCAAGTATAGCTTGCTCTTTCATTTTCATTACATGCCGATTCAAAAGCTTCATCTAACTTTCTTTGGAGTGTTCTAAAATTTTTCCTGTATAACTTCACTTGCTTTCCCTTTCCATTCATTAACTTTTTCCTAAAACAGTTTTAGACTTAGCTATAATAATAAAGAAAAAAGCCCCAAAAGCATCTTCTAGAGATTTTGTATTCTTTTGATGGATGATGCAGTTTGCTATTGTGGCAGCTATTTGAAATTGTGTATATTCTGTTACATTTTATAAGGACTGAATCTTTCTCTCAGTGTCAAACATAGGCTCACCTTCCACTTAGTGATGAAACTTGTCTTCTATTTATCATAAAAAAAAATGTTCATTTAAGTCCTTTTCATTTAAGTCATTTAAGTTCATTTAAGTCCTGTTCATTTAAGTTCTACTCCTTGGATAAATATCATTTTATATAATGCTCTGTCAGTCCAGAATGATGACGCCCTTACTAAGATACACACACACACACAGGGAGAGAGAGAGAGAGAGAAATTTGATCTCTCTTCATAATTTGCATTGCATACAGAATATGAATACATTTTTTAAAAAGTATACTTCATGGGATTTAAAGTAAGGAATGCCAAATGTATAGGATCATTCGATGCAACACTACAGTGGGATATGCTGCTATTTAAATTTTGCTGATAAAGCTTGTTTATTGATAAGTTTAATTAAATTTTCATGCCTAACAATAATTTGGAGCTTTTAATAATCTGTAGGGGAAGTGACATGGAGAAATGAAGCCTAATTAATTTTTAATGTTACTTTAAGCAGTGAATCTTATTTTCTCAAAAATAAAATTTGAAAAAACGACAGACAAATTGGCTGGTATCTCTATCACTTAGCTTTATAATTTGAAAATTAGATCATGCTGAGAAAGTTTGCACACCAATATTCAGAAATAAATGATGCAATGCTGTAGTATCCACAATTGTTTTAAGATAAACCAGAAATTATAAAGTTGAACAAAGACCACTGTAAAAAAATAGCTTTATAAATGCCAAAAACTCAAATATCAGTGAACAATTCCAATTAAATTTGGCAAATGTACTATATAGGTTGCTATAACCTGCATCCTGCATGACTAGACAGATTTTAAAATTGACTGGTAAGGGTATGGGTTTACAGCTGATAGTCTCTATTTTGTCACATATGCTAATATTCTAATGATGCTAAAATAGCAAGAGATAGCTGTAAAAAATGCAAAATAGTCCTCTTGGGTAGTATGGTGGTGCTTTGCCATGCATTTGACCCAGGTTCGTTTCGAGCTTAGTCCAGCACATTGATGCAAACTTTGATACTATGGTCTCTTTCTATCTCTCAGCATCTATTAAAATTTTTGAAAAAATGAAATTCAGTGATTTAACGATCTTTAATTTAGGACATTGATAGACATATAAAATAAGGAGAGATATAAACCTCACTATGTAAAGAGATATGACCACCCCTCCACCCAAATTAGCAAGTAACTCCCATATATACCTCTAAAGCATCACTATCCAGATCTACACTAATTTGAAATGTTTTTATCTTTGTGCCCATAAACCCTCTTAAGCCTTATCCAGAGTCTGGCAGTTACTGTCAGGGGCTTTTTGATGGCAGGTAGGAACAACAATGTTTTCTAAGACATGCTGACACACCTAGAGAAGTTTTGGATTTCAAACACTAATTTTTATGCTCATCTCCCAAACTTGGCATTTGGGGATTGTAAATCCCCTCCTTTGCCCATTAAATCTTATTCTAATGTTAATATAATGCAGATATCCTCAATAAATCATACTGCATATATATGTGACTGCCTTGATAGAAGTGAAATCTCTCCATTAAGGTGGAGGTGTAAACACTGAAATCCAAACTGCATGTCACAAACTTCACTTTAATTTCACTAAGCAAACCACTTCATTGCTCTATGAAGAAAGATCTCTGGATGAAAGAGAGGTTACTAGAGAAAATATCACCAGAATAAAATTGGAATCCTAAAGATTTTTATCTTTGTGACCTTCTCTCCTCTCTGGAGACAATCCTGCTTCAATGGTTAGAGTACTGCAAACCATATGTAACCTTTGAATTATTTGAGACTTTTGAGTAAATTAATGCCACAAAGACCCAAAGTATTATATAGTTTCTTCCAGGATTTAGTTAGCATCTAAATTCTTAGCAGAAGACAGACTTTATCAGTGAATTCATGTAACACTTTATCCAATTCTTTCTTATACTACTTAACAGACTACAGTGCATTAGGATAACTCTAAACATCATTTCTTTTTCTTTATTTTCTTTTATTTCATATAAAAGGTTTTCAGTAAGCACAGTTGTTAACATATGGATAAAAAGACATATATATATATATATATATATACATATATATATGTCTTTCCTTTATTATAGTCTCATCATCATAGTACCTATTGAACCTCAAGCACAAGAGAGTCAGTTTGCATAGCCATTATTCTATCTTCTCCCCAGTAGTGACATCTACACACAAAATATCAGTTAATATCAGAACCAGATTTGAGTCCTTTTGGGGGATCTGTGTTCATCTAGAAATAAAATACTACTCAAGAGGGATATAATTGTGTTGCTAGCTCAAATAAGATGTGAATGGCTGCTGATTAAGGAAAGTTCACCTTGTTCAGAAAAGCCTAAAGAGGACACCTTGCATACTGGTTAACTTCACATCTATGCTATCTTATTAGACTTCCAAATAATAGCCTTCCTCTGTGGTTTTACTGTTTTTTTTCTTCAATAATAAATAAATCTTGACAAAACCACAGGATAAGAGGGTTACTCCACATAATTCCCACCACCAGAACTCCATATCCCATCTCCTCTTCTGATAGCTTTCTTATGCTTTATCCCTCTTGAAGTATGGACCCAAGGTCATTATGGGGTGCAGAAAGTGAGAGGTCTGGCTTCTGTAATTGCTTCCCTGCTGAACATGGGCATTGACAGGTCGATCCATACTCCCAGCATGTCTCTCTCTTTACCTAGTGGGGCAGGAATCTGGGGAAGTGGGGCTCCAGGACACATTGTTGGGGTTGTGTTTCTAGGGAAGACTGGTTGGCATCCTGCTAGCATCTGGAACTTGGTGACTAAAAAGAGAGTTGACATATAAAGCCAAAGATGTTGTTGACTAATCATGAACATAAAGGCTGGAATAGTATAGATGAAGATTTGGAGGGGGTCCCCATTTTGTAGATAGCTAGTAGTCCTACTTAGCACTATTCCAAAGATCCCGTGACTATACTAGTTTTTTCTTTGTTTGTTTTTTCTGAGCCTGAAATCTGATATGCAGATGGACCCAAGTTATTGTCTGAAGAGATAGTGTCATGACTGGAAAAAGAACAGGAAAGCTGTATCTGGGAAGAGAGTAGCTCTCAAATATGGGAAAGGTGTATAAATATTGTTGACTGTAAACCCCATCAATATGACCTGGTCTGGGTCCCATATTCAGCTTAGGAGCCTATGTGATCTCTGCATCCCTGTAGATCTGAGCTCGCATTCTGTGATCATGTGTAGGAACATTCCAAGCTGCCCCAATTTCAGGACCCATTTTCCTCAGGTGTTGCAGAGAGTATGTTAGCCATCTCCCCTATAGAGCACGGAAAAATTTCTATCTTTATTGATCGAAGTTGAGGGCAAGGTCCTATGGGGACCCACCAAGGTTCTATTGTGTTGTTCCTGATAGAGATGACTGACAACATTGGAGAGAGAGATTTATTCAAGGTCTAGGCCCATCATGTCTGTTTAGGAATATCAGGACTCCCCAACTGGGGCCCCAGCTGATGGTGTGGCTTGATAGTAACTAAAGAATCATTGTTCAAGTATGCCAGTATCTTGCCCTTTTTCAGCGTTTGCAGTCCTTGCTTTGAGGTTAGCCTTGGAGTGAGTGAGGGAAGTGTAATAGGAAGTAGCTGAGGAGGGTATCTAAGTCTAAGTAGACACAACTTCATTATGAACTATATTTTGACTCACTGAAGACTATTGTGTACTTTTGCCTTAATTTATGGATACATGTGAACATATGCCCTATCTCATGGGACTTGGTCTATATCTAGGTTTTGGGACTTTGTTGATAAGGGAACCACCTGGAATAGAATTAGAGTCCTATGAAAGGAAATGTATCACCCGAGAAAGAGGTTGAAGTGTTGACATTCCATGCCTGACATCTTTGGACACGGTCTGAAGTGAAGCATGATGAGGTGGTACTCATTGCATTGATTAGGTTGGAATCAGCGGATGCAATATCATTTGGTATGAATTGAGAGAAGCATGCAGGAAAGTGAGCCCCACCCTAAGGGTTCCAGGACTGGGGGAAATATAGGCTCTACAGAGGAAGTGGGAGGTTCCTGCTGTCTCTGGGTTTAAGAAGGCAATAATTATCTATATGCTATAATCATATTATTTGGCAATTGAGTTAATGTTGAAAAATCCCTTTGTCAGTGTTTATTGTATCATACACAACACCACCATAATTTATGTCCTTTGACATTATTTGTATTTAGCTGTGCCACCAGTTGCTTCAGTTCTCCCTGGTCTAAATTTTTAAGAGAGTCAGCATATCAAAGACTCAGCCTATGGTCTATGCATTAAAAAGTTTGAGACATTCAGTCAATTTTTCCTTTCATATTAATTAAATAGTGATTTATATGACTACAGATTAATAAGAGTATACATAAATACCATTCTCATCATCAAAAGACTATGCACCATCCCATCCCCCCACCCCACTCCCCCTCCCCCTGTGAAGCCAAACTTCACCCTTGGCCTTGCCCTCACCCTCACCATCTCCCTCACCCTCAACCCAGAGATTTTTACTTTGGTGCCTTACTCCAGATTCACTCAAATCCTGTTCTGAGTTTACCTTTCTGGTCTTCTTTCTCAGTTTATGTTTATGAGTGGGATTATCCTATACTCATCTTTGTCTTTCTTTTATTTTTTATTATTTTTTTAAAATATTTATTTTATTTATTTATTCCCTTTTGTTGCCCTTGTTGTTTTATTGTTGTAGTTATTATTGTTGTTGTCATTGTTGGATAGGACAGAGAGAAATGGAGAGAGGAGGGGAAGACAGAGAGGAGGAGAGAAAGATAGACACCTGCAGACCTGCTTCACCGCCTGTGAAGCGACTCCCCTGCAGGTGGGGAGCCGGGATCCTTATGCCGGTCCTTGTGCTTTGCGCCACCTGCGCTTAACCCGCTGCGCTACAGCCTGACTCCCAGTCTTTGTCTTTCTGATGTAGTTCACTCAACATTATTCCTTCTAGCTCCATCCAAGACGGATCAGAAAAGGTGGTTTCATAGCTTCATACCTTAGCTTTGTAACTGTGCAGTATTCCATTGTGTATATATACTACAGCTTTCTCAGCCATTTATCTGTTGTTGGGCACCTGGTTTGCTTCCAGGTTTTAGCTAATACAAATTGTGCTCTATGAACATAGGTATACACATATATTTTTGATTGGGTGTTACGGAGTCCATGTCTAGCTTGTGAGCATCCTCCAGACTGTTCTTCACAGAGGTTGGACCAATTTACATTCCCACCAGCAGTGCAGAAAGGTTTCTTTGTCCCCACAGCCTCTCCAGCATTTGCTGCTGCTGTCCTTTTTGATGTATGCCATTCTCACAGGAGTGAGCTGGTATCTCAATGTTGACTTTATCTGCATTTCTCTTACAGTCAGTGACCTGGAGCAAAAAACTAATATAGTCACAGGCCCTTTGGAATATAACTAAAATATGCCTACTAGCTATCTGCAAAAGAAAAACCTCCAAAATATTCATCTGCCCTATTCCAGTATTTATGTTCATGATTAGTCAACAACTTGTTTGACTTTATATGTTAACTCTATTTTCAGCCATCGGGTTCCATATGCTAGCTAGATTCCGACCAGACTTCCCTAGACAGACAAGCCCACCAATATATCCTGGAGCACTGCTCCCCCAGAGCCCTGCCCTACTAGGTAAAGAGAGAGACAGGCTGGGAGTATGGATCAACCTGTCAACACTCATGTTCAGCGGGGAAGCAATTACAGCAGCCAGACCTCCCACCTTCTGCACCCCACAATGACCTTGGGTCCATACTCCCAGAGCGATAAAGAATAGGAAAGCTATCACAGGAGGGGATGGGATACAAAGTTCTGATGGTGGGAATTGTGTGGAGTTGTACCCCTCTTATCCTATAGTTTTGTCAGTTTCCTTTTTATAAATAAAAAAGAAAAATAAATTACTTCCTACTTAGACCTAGATACCCTTGTCACCTACTTCTTATTTCACTTCACTCAATCACTCTAAGCCTTACCGTGTCAGATAAAGTTAGTCCTACAAAAAACTGTTTAAGAGAAAGAGACTGGCACACTCTAATGATGGCCCTTTTGTTCACTACCAGGACACTCCATCATCCAGGGGCCCTGTCATGGAATCCTGGGATTCCCATTTAGATATGATGGGTCTAGACCTCTACCAGATCTCTCTCTCAACCATCACTGTTCATCTTCTACAGAAACAACATCATAAACCCTCTTGTGGGCCTCTACAGGACTTTGCTCTCAATAAAGAACAAGGGAGGCTTGTTGAACTACCTATGGAATGGTAGCTCTGACTGGCGGGGATGCAGAAGTTGCACGGGCTCCTGTGCTATGTATGGATAGACATGTGCCATAGATGAGATGATCGGGTTTACAGTTAGTGGTATTAATATATTTTTCTCATATGTGGGAACGACTCTGCCCTGATCTTGCTTTCTAGTTCTATTCCCAACTATAACACCATCTTCCTAGACAATAGTTTCAGCCCACCTGCACATTATCTGTGGAGCTCAGGCAAAAAAAAAAAAAAAAAGGTTATGGGCCCCTTGGAATATACCTAAAATAGACTTCCTAGCTTCTTACAACATAAGGACCATGAATCTCATCTGTTATATTCTTGCCTTTAAGTTCCTGACTATTAAACAATTTGTTCTGTTTTATATCTTAATGCTTTTTGGCCACCATGACACAAACCTGACTTCCCTGGGCAGATGACCTCACCAGTGTGTCCTGGAACCCCACGTCCCCAGAGTCCTACACAATTAGGGAAAGATAGAAACAACCTGGGGGTATAAATCTACCTGCCAATACCCATGTCCAATGGAGAAGCAATTGCAGAAGCAAGACCTCCCACCTTCTGCACCCCACAATGATCCTGAGTCCATGCCCCCAGAAGGATAAAGAATAGGGAAGCTTCCAATGGAGAGGTTGGGATGTGGAACTCTGGTGTGGAACTGTACCCCTCTTGTGCCACAACTATGTTTATCATTATTATTAAATCACTAAAAAAAGAAAAAATGCAACTCTGATTTTCTGCCTGATTTTTTACCACTGATAGATCATGGAAATGACATAGGAGAATGGGAAATACACTGGACTATATGCTCTACAGATAAAAATCTCTAGTTTATTTCCTATTACAGAGCAAGTCCTTTAAAGAATGCAGGAGGAAAATTAGAAAAGTCATCAAAAGCAGTTTTAAGGAATGTTAAATTATTAAGGCCAGAAATATCTTCTTATGCATCAAACTTCAATATGTTTCAGAGATTCATAATTTAATTTGAAAGACAAAGATATAGGGGCCGGGTGGTGGCGCACCTGGTTGAGCACACATGTTATAATGTGCAAGGACCCAGGTTTGAGTCCCTAGTCCCCACCTGCAGGGGGAAGCTTCATAAGTGGTGAAGCAGTGCTACAGGTGTCTCTCTGTATCTCTTCTTCTCTGTCCCCCTCTTCCCTCTTGATTTCTGACTGTATCTATCCAATAAATGAATAAATAAATACAATTAAAATTTTAAAAAATATTAAAAGGCAGTGAAGAAGAAGTGAGCAACACACCAACTGCTTTAGGTGCAGGAGAGAAGTGTTTCTGCCGTCGCTCTGCAGAGCTTTATTTTTAAACACTTTTTGCCCAGATAGAGTTGACATCAATGTAAGATTGTTTTCATTAACATCAAGGATACAAATGACATCATGTATTTTTGTTTTTATTAACATCAAAAATAACTTTAAACAACATTATTATAGGTAGGTTTTCCTTAGAAATTTCCCTAGGTCTGGGGCATCCTGATCTCCCCTTCAAAGTTTCTTATGTTTCGGGTAGCCTAAATCTTCCCATTGTTTTGAAAGTTTCCTTGGTCTGGGGTAGTCTAAATTTTCCCTTGAAAGTTCCCTTGAAATGACCATCTTTGTTTTGATCATCTCCCTCTTCTGACCTTCTGTATGAATAAACATTTTTCCCTGGAGGGAAATCTAATAGCTTTTTTTCTTAACCCATTCTTGGATGGGTCTAACTAGATCATAGCAGGCTGTCCACCTAAAGAAATCTTCTGCTATAAAGTAAGAACACACCACGGGTGCTCTCTTCTGGTTACCTTTTGCATATATGAATGTTCACTAACTTTTAGCTATATGAAAGCTTGCTAACTTTTACCCATATATCTTAAAAGCAGCTATTTAACTACACATCCTATATATTTATCATGGATGCCTATACGTGGAAGCAGGGGGTTTGTGGGTGAGGGTAAGCAATGGGGTCTCTTTATAATTAGGTGAAGACCAGAGTACGTCACTCATACTATAAGCCACCCATAATTCTGGCTTTTGGTCTGAGTTCAGCTAATAGAGAAGCTATAGTGGTGATAAGTAGCTCTTGGCTCTTAGGCCATTTTTAGTCTTGCTATACTCACTGCCATAATTGTTGTTACAATGTACATCCCTTAGGGATTTCCTTTTATTGTCCTCAGGTATTATTTGTGCATATCCAATTATAGCCAATAGGTCTTTAAATGATCAATGGAAAGAAAATAGCTTCAGTTTAGTCCAGGACTTTCCACTTTGCAGTCAGTCCTAGCCTGCTGAAGCTGTGCCGTCTTGCAGGCCTGACTTGCCTCTGCCATTGTCCACAGGTAATATTTGTGGATTTTCAATAGCCAATAAATCTTTAAATTACCAACGTAAGGAAAAATAGCTTCGGGTCAGTCCAGGACTCCCCTTTCAGGTAGCTCTAGCCTGCTGGGGCTGTGCCATACAGCGGGCCTGACTTTGCTCCTGCCAGTTATTGTATTGATCCTTGATATTTTGTAAATTATTGTATTTATATTCAATATTTAAAAGTTCTTTCGTAGCATTTAAAGAAGTCATCACCTAATTTAGGATCAAATTGCTAAATATATACTATCCTGTGACAATATAATGGATATAGATATATATGATTGGTATATGTATTTCTAGAAAGTGATATACAAATCAATTTATTTGTATTTAAATAATTTTAAACCATTCAATCTCAAAACACAGGTAAAGAAAAAAAGAAATAACATGTTAGAAATCACAATTAGGAGGGAGTCAGGCGGTAGCGCAATGGGTTAAGCACATAGGAACGAAGTGCAAGGACCAATGTAAGGGTCCCAGTTTGAGCCCCCAGCTCCTCACCTGCAGGGGAGTCGTTTCACAGGCGATGAAGCAGATCTGCAGGTGTCTGTCTTTCTCTCCCCCTCTCTGTCTTCCCCTCCTTTCTCCATTTCTCTCTGTTGTAACAATGACATCAACAACAATAATAACTACAACAACAATAAAAAACAAGGGCAACAAAAGGGAAAATAAACACACACACATATATACATATATATCACAATTAGGAGGGGCTGAGCAGTGGTGCAGTGGGTTAAGTGCACATAGTATGAAGAGTAAGGGTCAGCACAGGGATCCTGGTTTGAGCCCTCAGCTCTCCACCTGCAGAGAGTTCGCTTCATAACCACTGAAGCAGGTCTGCAGGTGTCTACCTTTCTTTCTCCCTCTCTATCATCCTCTCCCATCTCAGTTTCTCTTTATCCTATCCAATAAAATGGGAAAAAAAATGGTTACCAGAAACCAGTGGATTCAGAGTTCAGGCACTGAGCCTTAACAATAACCCTGGGTGGGCTGGGGGAGGGGGAGTTACAATTATATTACATTGGAATCACTATTTCTTATTTATACTTTTATGCCATTAAAAATTTACAGGTTCAGTCTACCTACTTGATATAATTCTTTTCTCATGAGCAAATGATGTAATCAATCAATATTGCTTGTAATTAACTCCATGGATTATTCTATTAATAAAGTTTGTAACAGATATTTAGGAGTAATTTACTGAGATGAGAAGAATTCAAAATCTGTTTATGTATCTCATATAGCTCCCAAACATTTGAAGAATATCAGAAAAAAAAAACACTTGAAGGAACAAAACCTGAAATGTGTTCCTGGGAAGTCTATGCAGAAAAGACACTGGAGTTATGTGACACAACAGAAATGACCTCGGGCTTTTCTGTAACGTTGCCAATTGAAACTGGGCCAAAGAATAATGTTACACTACTTTCTGCTGAACCTACCCCTATTGTTTTCTAGAAGAAAAATCAGGATTTTGATGACAAGTTGGCAATGGTTTGCATAAACAAAAAAGTTTTAACAATCTGCAATTCCCCTCTTTTATCACCCAGTCCAGCATCCACCTTTACTGAATGTACGACAGGGAATGTTACTCAAATTTCAAATCCCAAACTGAAACTGATACTTCTTTAGCCTTTGGCAAATTACTCAATCTCCTACTGTCCTGCTTTTTTCATTAGAAATAATGAGGATAATAGTCATTATCTTTTCCAGCAGTATTGTTAAAGATTAATGCATTATGAATAGCTTTGAAAGAAAAATAATTAAAGTGTGCATGTATAGGACTTTACTATTTTTCTTCTCCTTTATAAATAGACTGAAATGTTTTGTCCAGTGAACCATATAATATTTCTAGGTTTAACTGTATATACTTAAAAACTGGATTTAGTGCCTAGTGCGAAACAAGACTAGTAGTTATTTTTTATATTTCTCTACCAAATTTAGATTTTTCTAATTGTTTTAACTTCAGTAGAGATTTCATTTGAGAATTGACTCTTTTGCACTGTTACTTCCTCAGCTATATTGTCATTCTCTCTCTCTCAGTCTCTCTTTCTCTTTGTCTTTCTCTTTTCCTCTTTCATTCTCTCTCCCTCCTTCTCTCCCCAACCCTCTCAATCAGGATTACCACTGAGGTTCTGTGCCTACATGGCTCAGCTTTCCCTGCAATGCACATGTTCCAGTGAAGGACCTGGATTCAAGCCCCTGTTCCCCACCTGCAGGGAGAAAGCTTTGCAAGTGGTGAAGCAGTGTCACAGATGTCTTTCTGTCTCTCCCTTTCTTTCTTTTTTATTGCTGTAGTTATTACTGTTGTTGTTATTGATGTCGTTGTTGGATACGACAGAGGGAAATGGAGAGAAGAGGGGAAGACAGAGAGGGGAGAGAAAGATAGACACCTGCAGACCTGCTTCACTGCTTGTGAAGCAACTCCCCTACAGATGGGGAGCCAGGAGCTTGAACTGGGATCCTTATGCTGGTCCTTGCTTCACACCACATGCACTTAACCCTCTGTGCTACTGCCTGACTCCTTCTCCCTTTCTTTTTTTTAAAGACTTTTTTGTTATCTTTATTTATTGGCTAGAGATAGTCAGAAATTGAAAGGAGAGAGGAAGATACAGAGTAAGTAAGTAAGAGAGACACTTGCAGCACTGATTCACCACTCCTGAAGCCCCCCCCCCCAACCACTGCATGCAGGTGGGGACCCAGGGCTCGAACCCCTTTCCTTGTGCATTGTAACATGTACACTAAACCAGGTGCACCACCATCCAGCCCCTGACTCTCCTTTTCTATCACCCCCTTCCGTCTGGATTTCTGGCTGTCTCTACCAAATAAATAAATAAAGATAAATTGGAGTTTATGTAAGTCAAATGGTTATTGAGAATTTAATCCTTATCCAGATCTTGAATATGCAGTGGAATTTGAAAAACATTCCAGAATTATTTTCCCAGTAATGGTTACAGAGTTCAAATATGTAATTTTATAAACTGAGAAGATTGTTTCCATGAATGCCTAACTTATAAAGCTTCCATTAAGGGGTAGAATATTTTTTGAATATAAATCTTTTTTTTGTTTTTTTTTAATATTTTATTTTATTTATTTATTCCCTTTTGTTACCCTTGTTGTTTTATTGTTGTAGTTATTATTGTTGTTGTCGTTGTTGGATAGGACAGAGAGAAACGGAGAGAGGAGGGGAAGACAGAGAGGAGGAGAGAAAGATAGACACCTGCAGACCTGCTTCACCGCCTGTGAAGCGACTCCCCTGCAGGTGGGGAGCCGGGGTTCGAACCGGGATCCTTATGCCAGTCCTTGTGCTTTGCGCCACCTGTGCTTAACCCGCTGAGCTACAGCCCGACTCCCATAAATCTTTGTTTTAACAGTAATTTTAAAACAAATTGTCTGGAACTTTATAGAGAATCAGAATGACCTCGTCTTCTTAAACCACAAACTGCTGAGATTGTTACAGAAATCTTTAATTTAGTAAGTCTGGCATGTGGTCTAATAATGTACATTTTAAATTTTAAACAAATTTCTTGCTTAATGTTAATACTACTTGTTCTGAGGAGCACACTTTGAAAACTGTTATGCTGTTCTATGATACTGACAATAAGTACGAAGATAAGAATTTCATAAAATGTTTATCTTTATTGATATTGTATTACAGTAGGAAAGAATTAAAAGCATAATTATGTGACATGCTCTTAAATAATGCTAAAATTATGAATAAAAAGACCAAGAGAATAGATCAAGAATGTATATGAGATGATAAACTTTGAAAGGTTAAAAGTACAGACAAATATGCTGAAAGTGGATAAATATCATTGGGAAGGGTTAAATAAAAAATAAGAATAATAAGACAATACTGTTCTGATGATATCAAAATGCAAGTAAGAAACCAGGTGGTGGTGCAGCTGGTTGTGCTCCTTCATTACAGTGTGCAAGGACCCAGGTTCAAGCCCCTAGTCCTTACTTGCAGAAGTAGATATTCACGACCAGTGAAACAATGCTACAGTTCTCTCCCTCACTCAATCTCTTCCTTTCTCCATCTCACCCTCTCAGCCTCTCTTCCATTCTCCCTCTCCCCCTCTCTCTCTGTCTCTTCTCAATCTCAGTGGGTCTAGACAAAGCTAACAAATAATAAATAAACATTTAAAAAGCAAATAAATCATTACAAGCACATATAAATATCCTTGCTGTTTGGAGAAGAACACCAAGGGATCTGAGAAAGTGGCATATGGTTTTCATAACCTAATGAAATAACAACTCCCACAGAAGCTATTCTCCCACCTGGTAGCATTTACAAATTGGTGGCTGAAAAACATTAAGGTGTAAAGCAGAACAAGCAGTTTAATAATCAGGAACCTAAAGATAAGAGTATAGCAGGTGAAATTTGGGGTCTTTATTATGGAAGAAGCTTGGAAGTCTATTTTAGGTATATTCAAAGCAACCCATGACTTGACTAATTTTTGCCTGAGCGTGAGTTAACATGAAGGTGGGCTAAGTGTATTGTTTGGGAAGATTGTGTTATAGTTGAGGTTAGGACTATAAAGCTGGATCAGGGCACAAAGAAGCTTGCAAATATGGGAAAAGTATAGAAATACCATTAACTGTAAATCCCATGGATCTCACCTAGTGCCCATATCTATTCATATTTAGTACAGAAGCCTGTATAACCCCGATAGCCCTGTCAGTCTGAGCTCTTATTCCATGGTCACAGCTAGGAACATTCTAGGCTGCACTCACTTCAGGACCAGGCTTCCACAAATAGCCAAATATGTTGACCCAGCCTCCCCTCACAGAGTGGGGTACTTTCTACTGTTGCTGTTCTACATTGAGGGTAAGGTTCTGTTGAGGCCCACAAGAGGGTTAATGATGTTGTTCCTGATGAAGACATCTAGTGATGGTTGAGAGAGAGATCTGTTAGATCATATCTATATTCCCATCATATCTATATGGGAATCACAGGATTCCCTGAGTAGGGCCCGATGCCGCCCCACTACTTGTTCCTGGCCTCTCCTGTGATGCAACCCTGACAGATAGAGACAGGCTGGGAGTATGGATTGACCTGCCAATGCCCATGTTCAGTGGAGAAGCAATTACAGAAGCCAGACCTTCCACCGTCTGCACCCCACAATGATCCTGAGCCCATGCTCCCAGAGGGATAAAGAATGAAAAATATTTCAAGGTTGGGGATGTTCTCATGGGGAGAACTGCGTAGAATCTCTTATCCAATGGTCTTGTCAATATTTATATATTATAAATAAATAAGTAAAATATTTATACGATCTTAGATGTCTAAGAACTAATAGAAATTTTGTAAATCACCTAAATCATTAAGTGTTTTTCTCTCATTAAATACTTTTGCTTTAAATTTGTTTCTGCAAATTACTTGGATTTTTCTTCTTATAATTTTTTTCCGCACTTCTCTATTATTTCATTTTCTATATTTTACTTTATTTTACTGCCACCAGGGTTATTGCTAGGGCTTTTCCCTTCATGACAACTACACTGTTAAAGGTGGCTATATATATACTTTTTTCCCATTCTGATAAAGATAGATTGGTGTGTGTAGAGGGTAGAGGAGGATATAGAAGGAAAAAAACATCTATAGCACTGCTCCATCCCTAATGAAGCTTCCCCTTGCAAGTAAGAACTGGAGGCTTGATTACCAAATTTTATTCATAGTGAATTTTGACTGCCAGACTTCTCCTTTCCTAACTATGAGTTAGGGCCTAGTTCTAGGTCCTTTCTAGGTTAAGCACAGTTTTGATTTTAGATACTGTAATCTAATCCTGATTTCTCCACTTTGATTTGGAATAGATCTGTATGGTTCATACATTTGGGAGAATTATAATCCCAAATAATTAACCAGCGCCAAGCATCTTGTATACCCAACATCAGGTAAGTGGCAAAAAAAATTGTGATATATACACATAATGAGATACTACTCAGCTATTAAAAATGATGAAATTTGTCTCCTTTTTCCCTTTTGGATGAAAATTGAGGACATCATGTTGAGTGAGAAAAGTCAAAAATAAAAGGATGAGTATCAAGTTATCTCACTTATTAGTGGAATTTAACAAAGTAGGGTTTGAGAACACAGAGTGTAACGTGAACTGGACATGGTGTATTGCACCAGAGCAAAAGATTCTGGGGAGGGATAGGGAAGGAAGGAGGAGAGGAAGAAATCTTTGGAGGTCTGTTATGCATATGCCAATGAATCCATTGTAAAGTACTAATCCCCTCAAAAAAAAAAAAAACTGAACTACATAACAAAATCAAAGTCTAGCTAAGAAAGAAAGTAAACCATAATTATAAAATATACCACAATGTTAAAAGCTTCTTAATGTTACACAAGAAAGAAAATCAATTAAGATAATATTTCTGAGAAAAGAAAATTTAAAATGTAAATTTTATACTGGAATTCACTAAGAACTATAAGCTTTGCAGTGCCATATAACCATCAATTTTGGGGAGTAGGGATAGATAATGTGAGTTTTATATATGTGCATATCAAAGCCAGAATACCAATTTTACGTTTTACTTTATTTTCAGATTAGACTTCCTTTGAGACTTTTTTTTATATTAATCTTGAATCTGCACCTTTATCCTGTTGGACTTCCTTTGTCTTTTCTGTTATCTCCTTCCCTCAGTTCATGCAAACTGACACTTACTTTATTGCACATCTTTTTAGGATTGATTCCTCTAACAGCCAAACAGACTTAAACAAGTATCACAGATTTCAGCATTCCATCCACAGCACCAATAGAATCATTAAGTGTTGCCATTCATTTATATTGGATATTTTTAATTAGTTTTGTCACATGTTACTATAATCAATTAGATAGTGCACCTACTTCAAAATCTATGTAACACAACTTCAAGTCTGGCCCATACCATACAAATTCATTATCAAGGAAGAGATGAATCAAAATCCGTAATCATTGTATACTTATTTCTAGTAAGTCTATCCTGGACCTGACCTAGGAAAAAATCAGTTGTAATTTAATATTGTGTGTATATGTATTTATTAATGTACATATTCATAAATATGAATAGATTAATAGTCATTCTTTTCAAAACAATATTTTTGAGGTTATTACATAATCCAATACTTTTTCACTGAAGTAAAATACAGAAACTAAGTAGCAAATGTACTTCTTGCTCAGATTTTAGATGTGCACTATAAAAAAAATTACTTGTTGTTAGAAAAAAGTGTGACCAAAGATCACTCTATGAGAAAATCGCTTCTGGGAACCCCCGCTTTGCAGTTTGAACCCAGGAAGGACATCTCATTTACAATCCCACACTTGACCATCACGCTCCACATTTTCCAGAATTACCAATATTTTAGTTTACTAAGTTGATTCTGAGTTCCTAGAGAATAGGAACACAATGGTGTTCCATTTTCTCAGCCCTGTACCTGAGACATAGCACATATTTAAATGTATTTATGTTCCTTGAATAAAGGAACATGCATTGTCTAGAATTTTCATTAGAGAAAATTTAATACTATCTAGAAGCATTGCTTATTTTTATATCTTTATATAAGTTAATTATATAGCATTATATTTCTAAAACACAATTAATAAACTTTACATTGCAAATCTGATCCTTATAACATCTGTCCATTTCTTGTTTTTTTTTTTAGACCATTGGCAGTGAGGACTGTCTGCTCGTCTTCATCTTCATATCCCACTGACTTCCTCCAAATGAGGAGTTTAGCTTGCAGTTCTCATTCTGAGCCTATCTGAGTTATGTTCAATTATCTGAAAATTAGTGCACAGAAACCATGCTGTGATCCATGAATCTACCTTTAGTTTACTATGTTCCCCGGCAGGAACCTCATTACCCCTCTTCTCTGTGAAGTCAGTCACTATAGGGAGCTTCTACTGTAGATCAAAGTTCATTCAACCCTTTTTGGTTGTCTATTTCTTCCTTTCTTGAGGGAATATTGTTTTTTTTTTTCTTCATCTGTTTCCTTTTATTTTACTTACTAAGGATGATAATATGAAATATTGAACTTTTTCCATAGGAATCTGTTATATTTTTCTCAGTTGTCCGTAAAATGTTATGAATAAATGTATTTGTGTGTCTGAAGTAAAAAGATACAATTCAGAACTAAACCTATGTTCATTTAATGGCAGAATGTTAAAGGACACAAAGATCTTTAAGTTATATAGTTTGTATCTCAAAGAATGCTATAATAACTTTACCACATTCCAGTTAAATTGCATTCTATTTGACTCCAGAAAAATGAGAACTACCTCCAGATTAAATCTGAAATTAAAATATGCAACTCATTTTACAAGAGGAGAATTTAAATAAAAATTAATGCTTGTTAGAGTATTGATAAGTTACATGAACATATAATATATAAGATGCTTCTAGATTCTGGCAAAGTGTGTATGAACATAGGTATACACAGATCTCTGCTTTCTTTGTTTCCTCTGGGTAAATCCACAAAGAGAAATTGCTAGGTTGTAGGATAGGTCCATTCCTAGTGTCCCAGTAATTCTCCAAATTGTTTTCCACAATGGCGGGACCATTTTACACTCCCACTAGCAGTGCAGATGTGTCCCTTATCCTCCACATTCTCTTCAACAGTTGCCATTTCTGTCCTATCTGATATATGGCATTCTCGCAGATATAAAGTGGTACCTCATCGTCATCTTTATTTGCATTTTACTGATGATCAGTGACTTTGAGCAGCTTTTCATATATCTGTTGGCCCTCTGAATCTCTTCCTTAGTAAAACTTTTGTCTATGTTCTGGGCCCATTTTCTCTCTCTCTCTCTCTCTCTCTCTCTCTCTCTGTGTGTGTGTGTGTGTGTGTGTGTGTGTGTGTGTGTGTCTTTAGCAAGCTCTTTATGTATTTAGGTTATTAGTCCTTTACTTTATGTGACTGTGTAAAGATCTTCTCCCATGCCATTTGGAGTCTTTCTGTTTGGGTAGTGGTACCCTTTGCTGTACAGAAGCTCTTCAGTTTGGTGTAGTCCCCCATTGGTCTATTGTTGCTTTTTTATTTTTCTCTCTCTCTTGGAATTGAAACCTTGAAGGCTTTTTTGAAGCATAGGTCACAAAGTAACCTGCCAATATTTTCTTCTATGTTGTTAGTAGTTTCTGGCCTAATGTCCAAGTCTTTGGATCCACTTGGAGCTGACTTAGTGCATGGTGTTAGGTGATGGTTCAGTTTCATCCACTTGCATGTTTCAATCCATTTTCCCTGCATTATTTGTTGAAGAGACTATCCTTTTGCCATTTAATGGTTTGGGCCCTTTAGTCAAAAAATTAGCTTGACATTGATATGGGGCGGGGTATTTTTTGATCTTCAATATCATTTCACTGGTCTGTGTAACTATTTGTGTTCCAATACCAGGCAGTTTTGATTATAGTAGCTCTGTATATAGCTTGAATGTGATCCACCACATCAACCAATGCAAAACCAAAAATCACATGATCATAGGTGCAGAGAAAGCCTTTGACAAGGTCTAACCTCCTTTCATCATCAAAATATTAAAAAAATAATGGGGATAGATGGGAAATTCCTCAAATTAGTTGAATCTATATACAGTAAACCATCAGACAATAGGGAACTAAAAGATAAAAATATTGAAAGCATTTCCTCTTTAGTCAGGTGCAAGGCAGGGCTGCTCACTATCGTCACTATTATTCAACATTGCCTTGGATGTCCTAGGTATAGCATTAGTCAAACAAAAAAAAATAATCAAAATGATGCAGATTGGAAGAGAAGATAAACTGTCCCTATTTGAAGATGTCGTGAATACAAATATACAAAACCCTAAAGAGCTCAATAGAAAACACTTTGATATCATTTAACACTATAGTAAAGTGGTAGGCTACAAATCAATATACAAAAAAAACCAATGGCATTCCTCTGTGCAAATCAGAAGAATAAAATGTATAAAAATCAATCTCATTCACCATAGCAGCAAAGCAATCAAACGTTTGGGGAATAAAGTTAACAAATGAAGTGAATAATTTATGAACTGAAAAGTATGAATCACTCTTTAAGGAAATAGAAAGAGATACAAAGAAAGTCATCCCATGTTCATGAAATAGAAAGATTAACATCATCAAAATGACTGTCCTATCCATAGCCATAAACAGATTCATTGATATCCCTATCAAAGTACCAACAAACTTCTTTAAAGGAATAGGGAAAAAAAGCTTCAAAATTATCTTTATCTTTAAATGACCAGGCAGTGGTGAACCTGGTCAAATGCACAAAGATCCATACACAAGAGCCCACATTCAAGCTCTGCCCCCACACACCTGCAGCAAGGATCTTTCACAGGTCCTGAAGCAAGTCTGCAGGTGTCTATCTCTTTCTCTCCCTCTCTATCTCCCCCAATCCTCTCAATTTCTTTTGCCCTATCCAATAAAATAGAAAAAAATATGGGACCAAAAATCTCAAGGATTAAGAACACAATCTAAAAAAAAAAAAACCAAAAACAAAAAACAGAGGCTTTAATCTGCTTCTACTTAACCTCCAGCTAAACCACAGAGAAACTGTAGCTCAATTCTTAAATAACACTTAAAAAATATAAAGTCTACATTATATGTAAACATGTGTTTAAATCAATAATGACTTTATAGAATTTTGTATCTGAAGACTGAAGTTATAAATACATGCTGTGAGCAGGGCTAGATAGCATGATGGTTATGCAAAGAGACTCTCATTCCTGAGGTCCCAAAGTCCCAGGTTCAATCCCTCACACCACCATAAGCCAGAGCTGAGCAGTGCTCTGGTGTTTCTCTCTCTCTGCATCTTTATCAAAAATAAAATAAATAAAACAATAAAAATAAATAAATGCATGTCTTCACTATATTTATTAATAAATAATGAAAAAATTATATAAAAAGAAATGGAAAATAGAGACTTCACAAGCAAGAATCCTGGCAAACACTGTAACTAATGATGTAAAGTGAATATGATTCCCATCTTATGTGCTGCTATGAGAAGGGCACCTTATCTCTTTAATACTCATTTAAAAATAAATATAACTTCAATTTAATCTTAATATAAATATCAGACACATCTACAATTGAGGGTGTTCTACAATACAGAAATGCCCCTAGGTAGCATTTATCAAAATGTTGAAAATAAGGAATAATGGAAATTATCCTAGATCAGAGGACAGTTGGAGAAACATGATCAACAAATGCTATATGATATCCTCAAATAAGCCCTGTAAGAAAGAAAAGGGAGGGAATATGAGGAAGATCACTAAAATATAAGTAAATACAGTATAGCTAAAAGTGATTCCCATTGCTGATAAGCCTAGTTTGCACTATAATAATGTTAAATACAATTAATGGGATTAAACAGGGAGTTTATAAAGACTCACTTTGTGCTATATGTTTTCAACTTTTCTGTAAACCTATACACCAACTATTTTTGCCAAATCTAAAAAATAACATAGGAATATATCTAATATGTTGATAATAATGCTTATTTTCTAAGATAGCCCTTGATAAGTTTCACTTTTGAAAATAAACTAGAATGTGTTGAAATGCAATGGTGATATTTTGTTGAGACTTTATATTTGAAAATCTATGACAATAATCAAAAAGAATGATTGCAACCCAGGCTGAAGCAATTCATTTACATAAAATATGATTTAAAAGTTCTTATTCTTTAATTTTCTACTATTAATAACAATTATCAAGTATTAGAGGTAGGAATACAACTTGCAAGAATCAGTTACATGTAATTAGAGATTATTATAACATTCTTCAAATATTGTCAGTCTAATATTATTAAGAAATAAATACAATTTATAATTATTTATCTTACTGAGAGATAGTTATTTACAATTAATTCTCTTATTGTATATGTATTATAAAAACACATATGCACAAAATAATACATATATATTTTAAATGTAGTCCTTTATTTGATGAGCTTAGACTTTCTCATAATTGTTAAAGCACTGAATGTAATTTGTTGTATCCAAACCAGCATTAGGTTTATGGGTGTGTCTTCTTTGGACCTTTCTACTAGATTGCCAAGCTTACTAGGTTTAAGTTTAATCGGAGAATTTATGATGCCTTCGTTAAGCCCTTCTACTAGGATCCTAGCCTTATTAGGTCTAAGTCTAATCAGCAAGGACTATTAAACAATTTTACTTTGAATTATATAATTGCCCCTTACTTATGAATACATGCACACTAACACCCCAGGCCATAGCCTGTACCTAATATCTGTAACTTTGTTAGATAGTGTGCCATCTGAAATGGAATTAGGTAGTCTCATATATTAGGAAATATTTTACCAGATTGGAGGAGTTGGGAGACTGATGTCTCAGGCATGATGTCTCTGATGACAATATGCTCTAACAAGTCAGTAGCAGCATAATGTGGCATGACAACACTGGCAGCTTTGATTAAGTCGAGGTCAACAGAGGCAGTATAACAGTAATATACTGTTATACTGTAATAAGAAGAAATATCAAGAAATGTTTGCATAGTCCTAGAAGTTCCAGGACTAAAAGAAATAAAGATCTTAGAGAGAATGATAGGAGTTCCTTGTAGTCTTAAAAATAATTTAATGTAGTAATAGTCAATTATTATGACAATAATCAAATTAGTTGGGTTTTTTTTTCTATGACAATTTCATGGTTAAGATCTATTGTAATATAACTTACTTTACTATGAATTGTGCCCTTTAGGGGTATCTACTAATCACTGTATCATTATACCAACAGGGTCAAATGGTTCTGATATATTTGGATAAAACTATATATATATATATATAATTTTGGGGTAGAGACAGAGAGAAATTGAGATAGGAGGATATAGGGAAAGAAATAAGCATAAGCATTTGCAACCTACTTTACCTTGGTGAATTTTCACACTTGTAAGTGATGACTAGGAGCCTGAACTAAAATCCTTGATTACTATAATGTTTGTGCTTAACAAGATGTGCCACTATCTGACCCTTCAATAAACTATGCATACAAAAATATTTTTAGAGCTCCTTGAACAATTAAAGGCCAGTGTTATCAGTTGATCATCTTACAAATCAGAAACATTAAGTAGTTAGGTTAAACCAAATATATATACTCAGAGCTATGGTCTAGGCAGTTAGAGAACTTGAAATGTTAAATCTATAATTCCCCCCTAATATGTATAATCAGTAGTGATTTATAGGATTATAAATTAATGCGATTATAATTTCACACCTTTCCTACCACCAAAAGTCTGTGTCCCCCTGCAACCTCCACCCCACTAGATAAGCACTATAGTATTCCACAGTCTCCCAAGGGGTTGAGGTTTTGTTTGTTTTCAAGTTCCTGTGTCCAATTCTATAAATTCCACATATGAGTGAAACCATCCTGTAGTTGTTCTTTACCTTCTTATTTACTTACCTGAGCATAATCTCTAATTCCATCCATTTTATTCCAAATCACAAAATAATAACTTTTTTATTGCTGAATGGTACTCCAGTAAGTTATCCAGTCATTTGTTGAAAGGCATTTTGCTTACATCCATATTTTGGCTATTGAGAATATTGCACCTATGTAAATCAGGGTATAGATATCCCACTGAATTTAGTGACGTGGATAAATACCTAGGAGTGGGACTGCTGGATCATAAGGTATTTCCATTTGTATTTGTTGAGGTGTTCTCCATGGTGGTTGTGCCAATTCGCATTCTCAACAACAGTGTAATAGAGTTCCTCTCTCTCCACACCCTCTCTAACACTTATTTTCTCTTGTTTTATTGATGGAGCCCATTATTACAGGTGTAAGGTGGTATCTCCATGTGGTTCATTTATCTGTTGTGGTGATGGATGAATTGAAGCATTTCAGAATATGTCTATGGGGCATGGTATCTCTTATTTAGAAAACTGTCTATTCATATCTTCTGCTCACTTTTTTCGTTAGATTGCTCCTTTTCCTTTTTAATTAGATTGCTCCTTTTCTTTTTGTTTCATTGTAGGAGTTCTTTATAGGTGTTTGATATCAACCACTTGTCTGAATTATGGTGTGAAAATACATGTTCATGCTTTTGGAATTTTCTTTTGATATGTAGAAGCTTTTTAATTTGATTTTTTAATTTGATTTAATTTAATTTAATTTGATTTCCCATTTTTTTCAATATTTTTTTATTTCCCTTGTGCATGGGATGGAATATCCAAATATATCTTTAATGTTAATGGCATGAAATGATTCTTCTCTATGTATTTTTTTTTAATATTTATTTATTTTCCCTTTTGTTTCCCTTATTGTTTTTCATTGTTGTTGTAGTTATTGATGTCATCATTGTTAGATAGGACAGAGAGAAATGGAGAGAGGAGGGGAAGACAGAGAGGGGGAGAGAAAGACAGACACCTGCAGACCTGTTTCACCGCCTGTGAAGTGACTCCCCTGCAGGTGGGGAGCCAGGGGCTCGAACCGGGATCCTTACTCCTGTCCTTGCGCTTTATGCCATGTGTGCTTAACCTCCTGCGCTACTGCCAGACTCCCCTCTTCCCTATGTATTTTATACTTTCAGGTCTAATATTCAGATCTTAGATGGATTTTGAGCTAATTTTGTGTATCCTGTTGGTTGGTGATCTAGTTTCATTTATCTACATGTGGTTGCCAATTTTTTTCTTTTTCTTTTTCTTTATAAAAAGGAAACATTGACTAAACCATAGGATAAGAAGGGTACAACTTCACACAATTCCCACCACCAGAACTCTGTATCCCATCCCCTCCCCTGATAGTTTTCCTATTCTTTAACCCTCTGGGAGTATAGACACAAGATCATTATGGGATGTTTCAGCTTTTTAAAAATTATTTCTTAAATTTAACTTTTAAGCAAGATCATCTGGTATTTCGCTTCTCTTTTTGACTTAGCTCACTTAATATATGTCATTTCTGATAGCTGGGCAGTTATCCATTATGTGACTATACCATAATTTCTTTGTCATTGGACATGTGAGTTGTTTATAATATTGAGCTATTAAAAACTGTGCTGCTATAAATAAATATATAAAGATCTCTTTGGATAAGTGGTTTATTTCCTTTGTATATATTTCCAGTACAGGTAATGCTGGACCATACTAGATGGGTAGATCCATTGCTAGTATTCTGAGAAGTCTCCAGACTGATTTCTACTGGGGTTGGAACAATTTTCATTCCAACCAGCAATATAGAAAAATGCACTTTGAGTAATTTCATTATACCAGCATCAGAGTATAACTACTTAAGCCTAGATAGTACAGCCTGCCAACCCCCTGCAGTTCTCCACAGGAACGACTACTATTCATGTATTCAGTTGTTGACTAAACAGTCATTATGCAGCACACCTCTGTGTTTATTTCTTTATATATGCATATAGATACATGTATATATACATATGACATAAACTTTAATGTTTTGTCGTTTTTGATAACTTTACATTCATATGTGCAAAGAAAAACAGTAAGTCAGACAAAGAAAGCAACACTGCATGATCTCATTTTATGTTGAATATAAATTTTCAAAATAAGCAAACTAGCAGGCTCCTAGATACAGAGAAGAGGAATTATTTATTTATTTTTTTTGCCAGAGGCAAGGACTGGGAAGTAGGCAAAATAGGTAAAAGTATATTCAGAAATACAAAATCCCAAGTATAATATTAATAACTCATGGTAATACAGTTACTAATAATGTATACATGAAAGTTACTAGGAAGATATATTTTAAATTATTATCAAGAGGAAAAAGTTTTATAATTATGGACATTAACTAGATTGAATAGATTTTTTTCAATATATGCCAGATGTTTTCAGTCATATGTGAAATCTAGAGATCTGATTTATATGAACTTGCCAAAAAATTCAAAAAAAAAAAAAACAGAAGCAAATAAACTGCTTGTTAGACTTGTGAGAAATCTGGTGGTTGTCTTTGGTAGGTGGGAGGGTGTGGATACAGAACTTTGGTGGTGGTCATGGTGTAGAGTCATAAACTGTAATCTTAAAATCTTGCAGCAAACTATTAATAACAAATAAGGAATAGGAAAAATATTATGCCATATTTTATGACGATTCCAAAAAAATCATTCATTCCTCATTAAAGACTTTTAAGGGGGCTGGGCAATAGCACACTGTGTGAGACTGCAGTACCAGCATGAGAGAAAGTAGGGAGCAGCAGAATCATTTACATGATACTAAGCACAAGGACCCACACAAGGATATACGCTAGATCCCCAGCTTTCTATCTGCCGGGGCCAGGGGTCATTTCGCAAACGGAGAAGCAGGTCTGCAGGTGTCTTTCTTTCTCTTTCCTTCTCTAACTTCCCTTCCCTTCTCAATTTCTCGCTGTCCTATCCAAAAAATTGAAAAAATGGCCACAGGAGCAGTGGATTCATAGTGTAGGCACAGAGCCCCATTGATAGCCCTGGAGGCAAAGCGGGGGGGGGGGGGGTAGTTAATACTCAGTCTTTAATCAAATAAAGATAAATATTACTTGTTATTATTTCTTTAATGAAGTTTAACTTGGATGATGGGATGATGTGGTAGCACCTAAAAATGCCTTCATTAGAGTGTGCTGGTCTCTTGCCCAAATCCAGATTTTGCAGTCCTTATTTTATCTTGGTTATACTGAGAGTTATTGAGGGAAGTGGGATAGGAAGTAGATGAGGAAGGTATCTATGTCTAAGTGTAAAATATTTGATAAAGTACTTTATGGAGTTCTTTTAGGTCTTTCTACTTTCTTGCTGCACTTATTGAGTCACTGAAGACTATTGAGTCCTTTTACTTTAAGGTCTATCTTTTCCCCCTAACTTATGGATACATGTACACATGAGACCTGGTCCCATGGGCCCTGGTCTGTATCTAGATTGTATAATTTTATTAGGAAATATGTCACCCTACATGGAACTAAGGAGTCCTATGAATCAGAAAGGTCTCACCCTAGTGTTGGAGCTGGAGGCTCCATCTCTGGACCTCTAAGCCTGACATCTCTGGACACAGTGTGAAGCCTGACATCCTAAGCCTGACATCTAAGCCTGACATCTCTGGACACAGTGTGAAGCCTGACATCCTAAGCCTGACATCTAAGCCTGACATCTCTGGACACAGTGTGAAGCCTGACATCTCTGGACACAGTGTGAAGCGAAACATGTCGAGGTGGTACTGGTTGCATTGAGCTGGTAGCATTAAGCTGTATTCTAATAATTGATAAATAAACAAGTGCTGACATTCTGTGACCTTACTATAGTAAGAATCCTGGCAGAGGGCTACCAGATTGGCTTACCTGAGTGGGTGCCTGTTTGCCAACCACAATTCAGATTCTACCTCATCCTCTACCACCTTGAGGGTTGATATGGTAATGTGCTTATCTCCATATCCTACCCCTCCTTTGTTTAATATCTGGAAAAGATGACCCAAATGGGTGAATCCCATACCACAATACAAACAAGCAAGCAAAACCTGTCAGAAAATGAGTCAACAAATGAAGACAAACAAGATGTGTGGAAAGAATAGAATAAAACCAGTCACTCAGTTAAAAAAAAAAATGTAGCTAGGGCTGGGGAGACAGCATAATGGTTATGCAAAAGACTTTTCTGCCTATGGCTTTGAGATGCCAGGTTTAATCCCCAGCCCCACCATAAACCAGAGTTTAGCAGTGCTCTGGTCCTTCTCTCTGGGTGTCTTCTTTCTATATCTCTCTTAATAATGATGATGGTGATGATGATAATAAAAATAATAAATCTATTTAAAAAGAAAAAAAAAGAGAAAGAACTTGGATGCAGAAACAGAATAATAATTATGCAAAGATTTCCATGCCTGAGGTTCTGAAGTCCTAGGTTCAATCCCCAGCATCGCTATAAACCAAAGCTGATAAGTGCTCTCATTTTTTCGAATCTCTGTGTATCAGTGTATATATATATATATATATATATATATATATATATATATATGAAAAAAGCATCTCTTTTCTCTGAACTATCTTCCCAATGCAAATGTATGAATTTCTGATTTAGCTGATTTTCCAAACACCCTCACACATTTGACTGATTGCTTTAACTGTGTTACACTCTTATATTTTCATTATCATGAAAAAAGACACCAGAGCAATGCTCCAGGATTTTATGTGGTACAAAGTATGCAATGTAGGCCTCAAACTTACAGTACGCATGTTCTACTGCTTGACTGAGCTGCTGTCACTTCCCTTGCACCTACCATAGTGTGTTCTATTTGAACTTTGTTGTTTTGAGAATTTAGCTGCCCCATAAACCATTATGTAATTAGTAAAAAAAAAAAAATGTGACGATTGAAATTTTTCAAAAACTCCTTAAATGCCATTCCGTAGTCTAATGGTATTTGTTGAAGGAGTAAAATTCCAGGTACCTTAAGTTTGAAATATTGTTGTGAAGGAAAAGCCCAAGATTACTTCTTAGAAAAAGAGGATGCTGGATTCATGCCAGATACCGGCCTGAGAAGGAGATTGCAGTACCAGCAAGAGAGAAAGTAGGGAGCAGCAGAGTCATTCACAACAGCAGGCATTGTCTTTTAACTTTCAGTTGCCTCCTGATCAGTACACACTGCTACACCCTCTTTTTGATCATTTTACCTTTCTGTTTGACTGGCAGTAAAAATGAAACAATCTTCTAAAAGCTAAATTCTCTATCACGGCCAACAGCTAACATGTTCCCTAACTCTCTACATGTTCGTAATTTGTATATTCACTTATTTTACTATTTGTGTTCCATGTGTCTATACTATAGCCCACTACAATATAGAGTTTGAAAGGATACAATTTATATAATACATATTTACCTATCATTGCTTGTTTTATAATAATCAAGAAAGGGTGCAGCAATGAGATAATGTTTTGTATTTAAAAAATCATTAAGGCTTCATTAATGAAGTTTTCTGGCTCAGGATGTGAATCTATGTTGAAATATTTTTTTAATTTAAATATGACTCTGAAGTAAATAAAAGTCCTAACAAAATTAAGATTAAATCAGAACAAATAATTGATTCACTGATATAACTCAGAGAATATGTAAAATTCTTTAACTAGTTAAAATTAAATGATTTCGAACTGAACCATACTCATCAGGCCATCTTTATTTAACTGGCATAGGAAATAATATTTACTTGTCTAACTTGTCCATTGACTACTTTGCTAGACTGACTGCAATGTATCAGTGACTCCTGTGGATCTACCTGTTTCTTTCACTCCTTTGTTTTGTCTTGTTTTTACTTATTTATTTTATTTATTTTTAATTTTTTAATTTATTTAAAATAGGAGACATTAGCAAAACTACATTAACAATTCCCATCACCAGATCTCCATATCCCGTCCCCTCCCCTGACAGCTGTCCTATTCTTTATACCTCTGGGAGTATGGACTCAAGGTCATTGTGGGATGCAGAAGGTGGAAGGTCTGGCTTCTGTAATTGCTTCCCCACTGAACATGGGCGTTGACAGGTTGATCCATACTCCCAGCCTGCCTCTCTGTTTCCCTAGTGGGGTGTTTCTTTTTATTCCTTCATGTTTAAATTTGTCATTTACAAGTGAAAGAGTGCATTATAATTGATGAGGAAGGTAGCATAGATGATTATTCTAGGTGTTATGATTTGAGTTTGATTCACAAAAGAACAGAATGGCCTGTTTCATTTATTTCATTTGATTCCATATAAAAATTACTAGACAGCTTTTTAAAAATATCCTAGCTGTCTTCCTTCATAATCAATATTCAAATATTCTTCTGAACATGGATGAAAAATAGGCATTATTTGTCCATTGGTCATAACTTTGCACTGAAGTAACTTGATTTTTTTTTTAAGTTGGTGACACTGGATAAATATCACTTTTAATTTATCCTAGTGGAAAATATTGGCAAATAAGTAATATCCTACTTTTTTTCCTCCTAAATTTATATGAAGCTACTAATAGCAACATTTATGTAAATGATACATATAAGCAGATGACCTTGAAGAATAATAGCTTTTTCCCACATACAAACAAGTCTCCATTTAGTACTTAGCTTGTGATAATGATCTAGAACAGGAGCTAATTCTCAATTTGCAGGTTCATTATGGATCCACTGAAGTTTTGAATTTTCACATTTCTCTCATGTGGCTATATATTTTCTATTTTTACCTTTCTAGTGGATTTATTTTCTTCTATTTCCAAAGAGCATATGCTCTGAAGTCATATTATGATTTATAGAATGATCAATATCATACCTTCTCTTGAAGCATTTGGCTACAAGTACAAGTATTATTGGTTCCTGTCCTCATGTTTAAAGTATAGGTAACATACTATGGACATATGTACATTTGTAAGTGTTTCTTCATGTTTCTTGCAATGTATTGTCAAGACAGTTGATTTCCAACAAGGTGGCTAAACATTGCAACCTGTCCTAAATTACTTTTTGTTGCCTATATTGGAGGGTAATCTTAACTCAAGATAAAATTAGTTAAAAGTACTTTGCTTAAATGGAAATTGAATATATATATATATATATATATATATATATATATATATATATATATATTTGTTAGCACGTATTCCCAGTTTTAAATGACCAGTAGTATGTACTGACCTGATTTAAATGCAATGATGATATTTTTTATTTTCTTTTTTTTTGTATTTTTACTTATTTTGCATTGAGACAGAGAGAAATTGAGAGGGTAAAAGGAGGTCGAGGGGGAGAAAGGGTGGGGGAAACTGCAGCAATGTTTCATCACTTCTGAAGCTTTCCCTCTGCAAGTGGGGAGTAGGGGCTTGAACCCAAGTCCTTAAATACTCTAATGTGCGTACCCTACCAGGTACATCATCACCTGGCTGCCTATGATCAAATATTTCTGAAAAGAGATAGATGGGCTATTTTCTTTTTTAAAAATTTTCATTTATTTATTTATTTATTTTTGCCTCGTTGTTGCTGGGGCTTGGTGCCTGCACTATGAATCCACTGTTCCTGGAAGCCATTTTCCCCAAATTTTTGCTTTTGTTACCCTTGTTTCTGTTGTTGTTATTGTTGTCATTGCTACTGTTCTTGTTGTATAAGACAGAGAAAAATTGAGAGAAGAGGGAAGACAAAAAGGGGGAGAGAAGACAGACACCTGCAGACCTGCTTCACCACAAGTAAAGTGAAGTGACCCCCCCTTGCAGGTGGGGAGGTGAAGTCTGGAACCAGGATCCTTACTCCAGTCTCTGTGCTTTGTGCCTTGTGCACTTAACCCCTTACACTACCACCTGACCCCTACATTATTTTAAAGTTACAGAAGGTATAGCATAGCAAAGCTACATGGAAATTTTCAAAGTGTGGTAAGCTAGAAATCTCAGTGAAATTACCCAAACATTCAAACCAATATGAGGTACAACTGATGGGAGAGATGTGAATATATTTAAAAAAAAATTATTTCATTAGGTACTTTATGGTGTCTTTTTAGGTCTCTCTGCTTGCTTGATACATTTATTGACTGGCTGCAAATTATTGTGCACTTTTGCCTTAAGGTATATGTTTTCCTGTAACTTATGGATAGATGTACATATGCCCTATCTCATAGGCCCTGGTCTATATCTATGTTTTGAGCTTTGTTAAGAAGTGTATCTCCTAAAATGGAATTAAAGAGTTTTATAAGCTAGGAAAGGTCTCAACCAGAGTAATGAAGCTGAAGAGTTGACATTCCATGCCTGACATCTCCAGATGCAGATCATAGTGAAACATGCTGAGGTGGTACTAGTTGCATTGATTGGGTTGGGATCAGCAGGTGCAGTATCAGTTGGTATGCATTGGGAGAAGAAAGCAGGAAAGTGAGACACCATCACCGAATGAAACAGTTTCTAACTAGACCTAAATACCCTCCTCACCTACTTCCTATTGCATGTCACTCAATTACTCCAGAGCTAACCTTATCAGACAAAGTAAGGACTACAAAAGATGAATTAGGGCAAGAGGCTGGCATACTTTAATGATGACTCTTTAGTCACTACCAGGCCACCCTATCACCTGCGGCCTTGGTCAGGGAATCCTGGTATTCCCGCAAGGACATAGTGGGTTTAGACCTCTAGCAGGTCCCTCTCCCCACTGTCACTGGTCATCTCCATCAGGAACAACATAATGGAACCCTCTGTGGGCCACCATAAGACCTTGCCTTCAATGTGCATCAACAATGGTAAGGAATGTTCCATTCTCTGAAGGGAGGTTAGGTAACATACTCTACCTATAACCCGAGGATGATGGGTCCTGATTTGGTGCAGCCATGATTACAGAATACCAGTTCAGACCTACATGAATGCAGATATTACATAGGCTCCTGTACTGACTATCCAGATCATATCGATGGAATTTATAGTTAACAATATTTATATACTTTTACCATATTTGGAGGCTACTGTCTTCCTTGATCCAGCTATCTAATCATTTCTCCAACTATGACATCATTTACCCAGACAACAACTTAGGTCACTTGCATATTAGATGTCAAGCTCAGGCAAAAACTAGTAGGGTCATGGCCCCTTGGAATATACCTAAAACAGACCTACTAGCTTTTTCCAAAATGGAGATCCCAAATCTTCATCTGTGATATTCTTGCCTTTACGTTGATGATAAGTCAACAATTTCTTCTGCTTTATATCTTAATTCTTTTCCAGTCACCAGGCTCCAGACATTATCATGATGCCAACCTGACTTTGCTGGGCAGATGATACCACCAATGTGTCCTGGAGCCCCACCTCCCCAGAGCCCTGCCCCACTAGGGAAAAAGAGAGACAGGCCGGGAGTATGTATTGACCTATCAATGCCCATGTTCAGTGGGGAAGCAATAACAGAAGCTAGACCTTCCACATTCTGCACCCCACAATGATCCTGGGTCCATACTCCCAAAGGAATAAAAAATAGGAAAGCTATCAAGGGAGGGGATTAGATACAGAGTTTTGGTGGTGGGAAGTCTGTGTAATTGTACCCCTCTTATCCTATGGGTTGGTCAATAAATAAAAATAAAACATTATGTTGACAGTGTCACAATAAACATGGAATAGGATTAGAAATGTGTGGCACATATATCAAACCTAAGAATAGCAATATAGTCATCAAGTCCACAGTGTATGTAAGTAAAAGAAAAATAAATTAATTCAGTAGAACTAGGAGTGAATGAAAAGGGGCTGAGTGGTGGCACACCTAGTTAGCGCACATGTTACAATGTGCAAGGGCCAGGGTTTGAATCCCTAGTCTCCACCTGTAGAGGGAAAGTTCTACAAGTGGTGAAGCAGTGCTGCAGGTGTTTCTCTGTCTTTATCCTTCTTCCATCTTGATTTTTGGCTATATTTATCTCATAAATAAAGATAATGATAAAAACTTTAGAAAAAGAAGTGAATAATAAAAATACTATTATCTGACCTTATAGTAAGGCTCCTGATACTGGAAATATCTCCATGTATTTTTCTATTTCAATAAATTTTATTTAAACATTTTGTTTATTTATGAATGAGGGAGATAAGGAACCAGATTAGTACACTGGCAAATGCAGTAGCAGAAACTAAACCTGGCACTTCACTCATGCAAATCCTACACCGGCGCTGGCACTGAACACCTCCTGGGACCTTTAATTCATCTTAAATATTTTCCATCAAATAAGTCTTCACTGCTTACTTGCAAGTACATGTGTAGTGACTTCTGAAATGCAAGATAAATGAAGATAATAAAACTAACATGTAACTGCTTATTGCACACCAGATACTCCTTAGAAAATTTGCAAGCTTTTTCAGTTAGCTCTCATAAATACATTGAAAAATTAAAGTATTTGCATTTCACAGATAAAGCATGTAAAATTTGAAATGTTTGATTAATGCTCCTTAATGCACACAAGCAGTGAGTTGTAGAGAGAGAACTGAAAGTCATCTTTCTTATTCTACCATTACACGTTTCTCAAAGAAAGTTTATTGACATTCAGTTATCCAGAAATAAATGTATTTGCTTGTAGAAAGGATCTGAATCTTAATTGAGGAATAATCTCAAACTATTTCAGTTGAAAAGCCATGAGATGGATATTATATTTTTCATGATTATTAATTATACTGGGAGGAGATTTATTATTTTATTAGAAAGAGGTAGCCAGAAGTCAAGAGAAAGGGAAATATAGAGAGGGAGGTAGACAGAGAAACACCTGCAACATTGCTTCACCACATGTGAAGCTTTCTCCCTGCAGGTTGGGACTGGTTGTTTGAACACAGGCTATTGCGCATTATGTGTGCACTTAACCAGGTGCACCACCACCTGGCCCCTTCGAAATAGAATTTGAAGCAAAGAAGATTTTGGAAACATTAGTTTTCTTCTTTGTTTTCACTGAAAATGGAAAGTTCAGAAAAAAAAAGAACTCTAAGAGTTCTGAGGGTCAAAATAGTCTGAAGATTTTCTAATACAAATGTTGATAGCGCCTGAAAAAACTTGTCAGGAACACAACTTTGTACATTATAAAAATTAAAATTTCAATGATAAGCAATGGATATTAGATTGATTATAGATTAGCTAAATTCCTCTAATGTTGCCTTCAGTCATCATGTTTGGTATTGCTGTCATTAGCAAGGTTAACAGCACAAATTTATCTTCTACCTACAGTGCAAATGACTACATGTAATCTTAGCACTCCCTCAGCTGTGGTTTGTATAAATAGCTCCTTGTTGCATTATGCCGGGATAGCCTGAGGGTACTTCTTCCCGAGCTAGTGCTCTCTGGCTTGGAGAGAACTCAACTGGAGCTGATCTAGGCTGCTGTGTGGGAGAGGGATCAGGAACTCGTGCCGCACTAACTTCCGCAGGAGATACACTCTGGAACTCTCGGAGCCAGAAACCAATTTCCAAGTGTCTTTAATCAGAAGAGCAGCTGTTTTTATACTCTCCAAGTAGGGTGGAAACAGGATGTGATATAGAGAGGGTGGAGAGAAAAGTGACTGGTGAAAATCAGAGTGTGACAAGGAGGGGGCGGAACAGGCGAGAATCCTATCACTGAACCACCAATGCCCTGGAGGGAGTGCTTTATGTAAATGTAAAAGTGATTTATGTAAATAGACCAAAGCTTTGAATGGGTTCAGTAAATCCCTATATAGGCATATGGTTAAGCAGAAGCCAGGGGGAGGTGGCATACTACCCAACAGCATTAGGCTTTAATTTATAACAAACTGATTTTAATAGCCCTTGGGATATATAGAATTGGTTTTATTTTGTTTGAGACTCCTTGTGTTTAGATATTCATTTCATACTTGGATTAAGCATGTTCTCAGATATTACCTCTTAAAAGAAAAAAGAAGTTTTCTATCAATTTCCTTCTTTCTTTTTCCTCCTCTTCTCCTTATTCTTTCCCTTCTCTTTCTTTGTCTTCTGCTTCTTCTTCCCCTTCTACTATAGATATTATTCTGCTTGATGTAATCATAGTGTTCTTGTTCTGACTACACACTTTATCACTTTTTTAAATGTTATCTGCTGGATGTTTTCCAAAGCACACTTTCCAACTACTAACTCTATTAAACTGCTTCTTGTTCACTGGTAAGTTCCTTTTCTAGAGTATTCAACTCATAACCATATTTTAAATTAACTGTTTCTATTAAATCTTCTAATTTTCTCTGTTCTTATAAATACCATTTCATTTTTAACTTTACCACTTTTCTGTTGTTTGAGTAGACTGTTCAGTTCCATTACATTGGAACTTCACTCCTATAGTCTTCATGTCAACCCTCTCACAGGGTTTCAGACAGGAGGAAATTACCTAGAAACAGTGGATTTTGACTATGGTCAGGCTGAAGTTTCACAAGCCTTCACAGGAAACTATGGTGAAGGTAAATGTCAAAATATGTGGGTTCCTTAAAAAGAATTTCTTCCCTGCAACAACCTTTCAATTTGTATGTGCTGGACTATGAGTAGAAGCAGAAATCATAGTATGTGAATAACACCTCAGTGATGGCCCCAAACACGGACTGAATAGGTGTCTTGTATATTATCAATTCACATGGAGAAAAGAGAAGCTCTTAACAGGAATCATTTGAACACCTTTAATAACTAGCTAGGTCCACATTCAGATCCTCCCAAGTCCAAAACTCCAGATGCTTGCCCCTTGGGGTGGAGGGCAAAATAGTTTCACAAATTAGTTGTCAATCATACTTCAGACATAATCTACTCTGGCATCCACAGAAAGCCTAAGTAGGGTTGTAGGATATCTTTCTGAAGATCCTGGATTCTTGATTATCTGTAGTTCATCAAGTACTAAACTATGGAATTTGTTCCTCAGTATCTCACAGATTTCTGGAGAAAAAGAGAGAGAGAGAGAGAGAGAAGGCCTCTTCATTTTGTGCTTGGCCAAGCTCAGAAATCCTAGCCTTCTTCCCTCTCAAACTGTGGCAACCAGAAGTCACACAGGCTGATCTTATTTACAACTATTTCTATCCTTCACAGTGTCTCCCGCTGCCTCTCCCCATGAGGACACTACTCTTCCAGCTGTCTGGTCCTTTTTTTTTCAGGGCCTATATTTTACTTTGTTAATCACTGATCTGAAAATGCCTAGAGGAGAATCTGGCATCACAACTTATTTGCCATCTTGCTAGAGTTTTCTCAAATTACTTTTAAATGAATGAAGTGGTGACAAGTCTCTAATGGTGAAATAAATGTGAATTAAAATTATAATTAATTATAATCATTTTATTAATAATAAATATATGCATCTGTTAACAAAGATATGTGGACTAGTGGCACAGTGATATACATTGTTCAAAAAGAGATGAACAATTTCTTGCCATCAAAAATTTTTCAAGTTTATATTTTTGAGTCTGAAATTTGTCTTTCAAAAATATTTTCAAATCGGAGAGACAGCACATCTTGCAGTGCTCTTGTTTTTGCCACATCTGAACCCTGCCCCCAAGGAACTAGAAAATTCATCTGTGATGTCTCTCCCTCTTTATATCTGCCTCTCTTTATCTGAAAGTCAGCTAGAGTAAGTAAGCCAAAGTGATGACTAAATAAATAATATACATTTAGGACCTGAGAGGTATCACAGTGATAAACATACTTATTACAGCTTTGAGGCTCTGGATTCAATTCTTGGCATCATATATAAAAAAAGGAGAGAGGGGCAATGTAGATAGCATAACTGTTATGCAAAGAGACTCTCATGCCTGAGGCTCCAAAGCCTCAGATTCAATCCCCAGCACCACCATAAGCCAGAGCTGAATAGTGCTCTGGTTAATAAAAAATAAATAAATAAAACATTAAAAGCAAACAGAAACGAGTTATGTATAGCTAATGAATGTATGTACATGTTGTAGAAAAGTTTTTGATCAAATTATGAAAGGCAGAACACAATATGGAATTTTTACATACATTTTTCTAAAGTCAAATGTTTGGATGAAATCAACAGCAGAGAATGTTCCATCCTTTGAAAGGAGGCTGGACAACATACTCTATGCTCCACCTGAGGAAAATGGGTCCTGAAATTGGAGCACCTTGGAACGCTCCTACTCATGACCACAGAATGTGAGCTCAGATCTACAGGGATGCAGAGGTCACATAGGCTCCTAAGCTGAATATGGGCCCCAGACCAGATCATATTGATGGGGTTTACAGTTGTTGGTGTGCTTCTAGTTCTGCTTCTGGGATCCCTTCTGTTACATTGCTTGACCTTGTGGTCAATTTACATGGTCATTCTGTTACATTGGTTTGGTTTCACTCCCCCTGCCTTCTGGAGATTTTGTTTTAGTCTTTGCCTTTTTATGCTTCTTGCTTCTCCCTGCCCCCTGCCCTACGTACTTCCTTGGTTCTGGATTCTGCAGCCGAAGGAGAAAGATAGAGGAGTCCATTGTGTGGTGATTAGGTTGTTGGACTGCTTGCCCACTCCTAAATAAAGATTAAACTGCGTTCTCAGCTCAGTCACGAGTTTCTGGTCATCTATGTCTCCCACCCGTGAAGCCAGCCCGGCGAAAACAACATACAGTCAACAATAAATTATACACCTTTCCCATATTTGGGGGCTACTCTCTTCACTGATCCAATTTTCAGGTCGTTTTTAAAGCCATGACATCTTCTCCCCAGACAATAACTTGGATCCACCTGCATATCAGATGTCAGGCTCAGAAAAAAAGAAAAAAAAATAGTATAGACATGGGCCCTCTTGGAATATTACTAAAATAGGCCTACTAACTATCTAAAAATGGAGACCCCCAACTCTTCATCTGAACTAGTCCAACCTTTAGGCTAATAATTAATCAACAATTTGTTTGGCTTTATATGTTAACTCTTTTCTCCACCACCAGGTTCCAGATGCTACCATGATGTCAACCGGATTTTCCTGGGCAGACGACCCCACCAGTATGTCCTGGAGCCCCACTTTCCCAGAGCCCCACCCCACTAGGGGAAGAGAGAGACAGGCTGGGAGTATGGATAAACCTGCCCAAGCCCATGTTCATCTGGGAAGCAATTACAGAAGCCAGACCTTCCACCTTCTGCACCCCAAAATGACCCTGGGTCCATACTCCCAGAGGGATAAACAGTAGGAAAGCTATCAGGGAAGGGGATGAGATATAGAATTTTGGTGGTGGGAGTTGTGTGGAGTTGTACTCCTCTTATCCTATGGTTTTTGTCAGTGTTCCCTTCCTATAAATAAAAATTTAAAAAATGAAAAATATAAATAATAAATCTATTTTAAGTTATGCAAAAATCATAATATTTAAAAAGCAATAGAAAAAGCTGCACATGACACTGTTTATATTATCCTTCCTTATGTAAAGTTCATTGTAACCTTGTACATACATACACATACAGTATGTCTGTTTATGATAAGAATCACACTAAAAATGTATAAAAATGTATAATACATTGTATTATACATTGTATAAAAATGTATAAAAATGTATAATACATTGTCCACTATGGGAAAAATAAAAGTTTAAAGAATTCAAAAAGAGAAGAGAAGATTTACTTTTCTCTGGTAACATTATGTTATTTTCCCTATAAATGCAAAAACAAAACAAATCCATGAAATAGACTACATGAATATAGAAATTATGTTTCTCTTACAGTGGTGATATTTTCCTGTTGATTTTTCATTAAAGTGGATATGCTATAATAATAAGGTATTAGAGAAATGGAAAAGAAAAGTTCTATTGAAGTTTCAAGTTTCTTTTTTTTTTCCTTTTGCCTCCAGGGTTATTGCTGGGGCTTGGTGCTTCTGGAGGCCATTTTTTTTCTATTTTGTTGTTGTAGTTACTGTTGCCTTTATTGTTGTCATTGTTGCTGGACAGGACAGAAAGAAATTGAGAGAAAAGGAGAGACAGAGAGAAGGAGAGAAAGATAGACACCTGCAGACCTTCTTTACCGCTTTTGAGGCGACCTCCCCCCACACACCAGCATCCTTGAGCAGGTCCTTGTGCTTCATACCACTGTGCTTAACCTATGGCCCAGCCCCTGAAGTTTTCATGTTTCTTTTTTTATTTATAAAAAGGAATCATTAAAAAAAAAAAACTGTAGGATAAGAGGGGTACAACTCCACACAATTCCCACCGCCAGAACTATGTATCCCATCCCCTCTCCTGATAGCTTTCCTATTCTTTAACCCTGTGGGAGCATGGACCCAAGATCATTGTGGGTTGCAGAAGGTAGAAGGTCTGGCTTCTGTAATTGCTTCCCAGCTGAACATGGACATTGACAGGTCGATCCATAATCCTAGCCTGCCTCTCTCTTTTCCTAGTGGGGAGAGGTTCTGGGGAAGCAGGGCTCCAGGACACGTTAGTGGGTTGTCTGTCCAGGGAAGTCTAATTGTCATCATGGTGGCATTTGGAAACTGGTGGCTGAAAAAAGAGTTAACATATAAAGCCAAAAAAACTGTTGACCAGTCATGAACCTAAAGGCTGAAATACTGCAGATGAAGAGTTGGGGGGGGTCCTCCATTTTGTAGATAGCTAGTAGGCATATTTTAGTTATATTTCAAAGGGTATGTGGCTATACTAGTTTCTTTTCTTTTTTTTTTTTTACATTTTGTTTTAGACTGGAGAATGCTCACTCAATTCAGCAGGTGTCTTCGTGTGAGATCCGGGGTCAAACCACAGACACCGCATTGGGAGTACTATTGCTGGCAGACTGGAGAATTTCCACTAATGGTAGAGTTATATTGAGGTCTCTCTCTATCTTTCTCCCTTTCCCCACCTCCTCTTCCTTTACTCTTTATCACTTAAAAAAAACTGCAAAATAAAAGGCTCTGGAGGTTGCTCAGCAACATTGCAGATGCATGAGACATTATGTTCATTTTTCCATCATATATATATATATATATATATATATATATAATTCCAAAGCACATTTTCTAATGTTCCTTATGAACTTAAAATTATTCTTAATGCAAATTAATAGAACACTTATAAAATACAAATGTCAGATAAAAGAGAATGAAAGCTTTTTATAATATTCACCAGTGGGAACCGGATAAAACATTCATCTATTTCTTGCTAATAGCGCTTGATGTGCAAATACATGACCCAGACTTGTTTTCAAGTTTTGTAAACAATGCAACAAGAACATTTTCATACCTGATGCTCACATTTAATCACTCTTTACATTTCTATTTGTGAATAATGACTTACCATTTTTGTTTCAGAAAAATCAGTTTTCCATTTTCCCTAAACTGTCCATGCTTAGATGTTCATTTTATGTGCTCTCAAAGAAGTTATTTATGCCATTCAAAGCAACTTCCTAGAAAAGGAAGCATAAGGTACCAAGATAAAGACACAATCACTTGAGAAAAAGTCCTAGCAAGTTCAGCTCAATAGAAGCAGTTACAAAAGTAATCACACTATAAAAATGTTACAGAGTAAACAACTCTTATAGGAAATCTATATAGAAATTACTAGGTAACAAAATTTTGTAATCTTGCAAGATATATCAACAAAAAGTCTTTTGAAATGCTTCGAACTCATATTCAGTTTGGTGATTTTATCTCCAAAAATGAGCAATGCATGCAGACATGTTTGGGGACTAGGTTTGCATTGCAGGGGATGTACTGATTCTCTGCCATGAAAAGCTTTTGGGCATGTATTCTAGACATTAAGTTATGGTAATTGAAATGTGAAAATGTCTGTAGCCTTCCTCAATGTGTTTGGGTTAGTTGCACATGAACATCTGCTTTCCCTTTATAATTTGAGACTGGAGAATAGCATCAATTTGCAGGCATTAACAACTTCTGTTCACAAAATAGCAGAACTCTGTTGGAATAGCACACCATCGAGTGTGCTCAGGGAATAGTCTCTAAGTGCTTATACCAGTGTCAAGTCAAAGAATGTGCTTGCTGCAAAGGAAATGATTCTTGTTCACCCATCTTGCGTCTGGCTTTCTTACTTCTTCTTTTGAATAATTAGTGTACGCTCATTGAATGGAAGCAAAAGTGCATGCTATAGTGAATTGAAATCATAGATTACAAGTCATTAAAAATAAATTTAAGTATATATATATATTAATTCAGCAAAAAATAAATAATTCACCGTATCTTCCAAGCCTCTCTTATTCTACTTCTTTTTTTCCCTTTTTTATTTAAGAAAGGATTAATTAACAAAACCATAGAGTAGGAGGGGTACAATCCCACACAATTCCCACCACCCAATCTCCATATCCCACCCCCTCCCCTGATAGCTTTCCCATTCTCTATCCCTCTGGGAGCATGGACCCAGGGTCATTGTGGGTTGCAGAAGGTAGAAGGTCTGGCTTCTGTAATTTCTTCCCCGCTGAACATGGGTGTTGACTGGTTGGTCCATACTCCCAGTCTGCTTCTCTCTTTCCCTAGTAGGGTGGGTCTCTGGGGAAGCGGAGCTCCAGGACACATTGGTGGGGTCTTCAGTCCAGGGAAGCCTGGCCAGCATCCTGATGACATCTGGAACCTTTCCTTTCATAGTATACTCTAATTCCATCTCGGGTGGTTCACTTTCTAACAAAGTCCCAAAACCTAGATATACACCAGTTTCTGTGAGAGAGAGCATATGTTCACACGTATCCGTAAACTACTACAAAATATATACCTGAAAGCAGGAGTACACTAGAGTTTGCAGTGAGTACCCCTGCCCAACACTTCCTCTCCACTATTCCAAGCTTTGGGTCCATGATTGCTCAACAATTTGTTTGGCTTCGTATGTTAACTCTCTTTTCAGTCACCAGGTTATTCTACTTCTTATAAAAAGCATGGGTATTTTGGGCAGGGGTAGATAGCATAATAGTTATGCAAAGAAACTCTCATGACTGAGGCTGTGAAGTTCCAGGTTCTATCCCTCACACCATCATAAAGCAGACTTGAGCAGTGCTCTGGATATATATTTATATATATACAAAAGCACGCATATTTTCACACACATATATTCATAAGTACTTTTAAATGTAAAATCTGTATTTTTTTTCTTTCTTCTCATCTTTCCTTTTATGTCTGTAGGTTGAGGGCATGTTCATGTGTATTTCACAATACCTGTGCTGACATGTTCATTTAAATTTTTTTTTTTAATTTCAGACAGTGTAATGGAGAGGAAAAGGCAGAGAGAAGGAAAGATACTACTGTACGTTTACATTATCTGATGATATTATTTAAACGCTAGGGTGCTTCCATGTAGTCCTAGGGCTCAAATGATTGACCTTACTGAGCAAGCAATTTCAGGCTACATGGAATTCTATCTGTTTCATTTTTATAAGTCACATATGATGACATTTGTGTGGTAAATGTTACTATAGCATATCGTTTCAAAGGAGAGACACTATCCTAATTGAGGGCCTAAAGTAGTTATGCAACTAGTCTGTAGAAAATATTTTCATAATATTAAAATATTAAATATTTTTATCATCTAATATTCATAGTGTATTAATTTTAAGGAAATGAAAATATCAAGGGTATATGTATATGTAAATTCTATTGATTTATTCTTTTTTTGGTTCTTATTTTTTAAATTTTTATTTATAAAATGGAAATATAAAAAAGACTATAGGATAAGAGGGGTACATTTCTACACAAATCCTACTCCCAGAACTCCAATTCCAATCCCCTTCTCTGATAGCTTTCCTATTCTTTAACCCTCTGGGAGTATGATCTAGGATCATTATGGGCTGAGGAAGGAGGTCTGGCTTCTGTAATTGCTTCCCTGCTGAACTTGGCTATTGGCAGATCAATCCATAATCCCAGTTTATCTCTCCCCTTCCCTAGTAGGGCAGGGATCTGGGGAGGTGGGCTCCAAGACATGATATATTCTAAAGAATTGACTTTGACTGATATTACACTTATAGATTATGAGGATTTCTTTTAAATGTCTTCAACAAAATTGGGCACCAATGAGATAACTTACTTGTGTGAGTGGGAGATGCCTGCTTTGCTATTCTTGTAACTATCGATTTCCAGGAGTTCTGTGAACACTGATAAGAAACTTCTGCACCATACTGTATCTTCTCTCTATCTCTGAAAAAGTCAGCCTTTAATGATAAAACTCTGAACGTGACAACTTTGTTTATTATTGTCTACTTTTCAGGACTTTTTGACATATTGAGAGAAAATTATATTTTTTAATTTATATTTATGTATCTCTTACAAATTAGTCAGAATTGGCATTTCAGTAACCAGCCTAGTCATTTGAATTTCTACTGTTTACTTTTTCTTCATAGTCCTAAGCTATATATCTCATTAATATTAATGAATTACACTAAGAAAAACTTCAAACATTGTACTAGTGAGTAAATTTTCTATTTTGTTGACCATTATTTGTCTTCAAAATTCTTTAATGGTGTTAATGGAGTAAATACTTTGTGCTAAATCTTACTGGTTGCTATAGTTTACTCATGAAATTTCAGTAGATTTGTTAGAAGCTGTGCATACTATATGTGTCTGTTCACATATGTATGTGTGTATGCATGTTTATACAAGTGTGTGAATATATATTTCTCTCCATAGTTCACTCAATCATAAAGCAGGAATAATAATAGTAACACTAACAATTTGAGAACATAATTATAGAATCTTATTTATTTTTCTGATGGGGGACTACTTACTTGTATTAATTTATTAATAGTGTAGATTCCTCGGCATATTTTGTTATTATCTGTATTTATGTATTGGGTAGAGAGAGGTAGAAATTGAGAAGGATGGGGAGGAAGAGAGGCAGAGACAGAGAGACACCTGCAGCACTGCTTCACTTGTAAAGTTTTCCTTCTGCAGATGGGGACTGGGGGTTCGACCGGGGTCCTTGAGCTTTGTAACATATGCGCTCAGCAAGGTGCACCACCACCTGGTCCCTTTAATTTTTCTATACTATAAAAAGGTTTTGTAGCATCTTTTGTTTATATATGGATGCATATTTTATGTATTTTTAAATTCATTTAATTTTGTTTTGGTATAATACCTTGATAGTATATTCCCTTTTGCAGCATAGAAACTTTCTTATGGGGGGCTGGGTGGTGGCACACCTGGTTGAGTGCACATGTACAATGCGCAAGGACCCAGATTCAAGACCCCAGTTCCCACCTGAAGGGAGAAAGCTTCACAAGTGGTAAGGCAGTGCTGCAGGTGTTTCTCTGTTTTTGCCTGTTTTTTTTTATCTCTCTCTCTATCATCACCTTCTCTCTTGATTTCTGGCTGTCTTTAATAAATAAAGATAATAATAAGAAAAAAATTTAAAAAGGAAGTTAAAAAATGAAACTTTCTTATGTTTTTAGTTGCTTTACTTTTAAATAAGTAATTTAAAATGTTATTATTTATTTATTTATTCAATTTTGTTGCCCTTGTTTTATTGTTGTTGTAAGGTAATTTAAATTTTCTTATCTCTAAAATAAAGACCTACAAACAATGTTGGTATTTTTTAAAATCTATTCCCTTTTATTGCCTTTGTAGTTTTATTGTTGTAGTTATTATTGTTGTTGTTATTGATGTTGTCATTGTTGGATAGGATAGAGAGAAATCTAGAGAGGAGGGGAAGACAGAGCGAAGGAGAGAAAGATAGACACCTGCAGCTCTGCTTCACCACCTGTGAAGGGACTCCGTGGCAGGTGGGGAGCCAGGAGCTCAAACCGGGATCCTTATGCCAGTCCTTGCACTTTGCGCCAAGTGCGTTTAACCTGCTGTGCTACCGCCCGACTCCCATTGTTGGTATTTTTAAAACTCCTAATTTATTTTTCCCGTCACTATTTTTATTCTACCCCTCCTTTTCCGTTCTTTGTCTTTATGCTTATATTCCAACCATTATGTTAGAATCATTTTTATTTTTTAAAAGATATCAATGTTGATTTGTACGAAGGCTCTTACTTTAAATAAATAATATCGTGTTACAAACCTCATTCAATTTCTGAACTTTGTGCTTCATGTAAATGTGCATTATTCCTCACCTCTGTTTGGGAAATCATTTTGTGCACATTTCACATTTAATTTATGTTACTCTGAAATTAATACAAAAGCATTCCTCTAATTGTAGTTATTTAAATGCTTGAATAAAATTTATTAGCATGTTTCCTAGTGAAAAATATGTAGGGTTTTTCTAGTATGCCAAAGAAATTACTAAAATGTGAGCTGTGTGAAGGCATAGAGTACACACTCTAAGAAACCTGATGTACTCATTTCAAAATTTCATTAGCTTTAGAAGAAAAGATTTGTTTAGGGAGTCGGGCACAGCAGGTAGCACAGCAGGTTAAGCACAGGTGGCACAAAGTGCAAGTAATGGCACAAGGATCCAGGTTCGACCCCCCGGAACCCCACCTGCAAGGGAGTCACTTCATAAGTGGTGAAGCAGGTCTGCAAGTGTCTGGCTTTCTCTCCCCATGTCTTCCCCTCCTCTCTCTGTTTCTGTCTGTGCTATCCAACAACAATGACGTCAAGAACAACAGAAATAATAACTACAACAATAAAACAGCCAGGGCAATAAAAGGAAATAAATAAATATTTTAAAAAAAGGAAAAGAAAGATTTGTTTATGAGGATTTTCCTAGTATGGCTTGTATTTTGGATCAACTTCTAAAGTGCTTTAACACCTGTGACATTTGTTTTGGTGTAGAATTTTCAGTGTTTCTGTGTCCTCATTTTTAAGGCTTTAATAAAAGAGCATACTTTAATACATTGCTCCAAATAATTAAACACAGAGCAATTCTGTTAAATGTAAAGTATTGAGAGGAGAGTAGATAAGCTCCCTACGTAATATGGATTTAGAATAGGAAGACCCAACAGTAATGTATGCTTGGAAAAAAAAAATTCTTAAGTCAGTGTGTTTTCTTAGTAAACTTTTCAGTGATGCAAACAGTATATGTAAATTCTCAGCAGTGTCATTAAACAACATAGTTGTTGAACATTCAAACTAGCAAGCTCTGGAATGCTGTCCTATTGTCCATGTAATCATAAGACTATAAACAACAGTTTATGATGGATGCTTGCAGCATATGCATCAGCTGTTTCCTAGAGTTATCACCAGTCTTACATATATAGATGTTTATGACCTACTGAAGATTCTCTCTAGTAACTGTAGAAATTCCATCAAGTGCGACGGACCACTACAGCGGAAGAGCAGCAGGAAGGATCAGGGAACTCCAAAGGCGACCACCCGGTGGGTCAGGAGTCGGCGCAAGAGAGAACAGAATACACCACACTCTGTTGGAGGGTGAATCTGAGCTCAATTTTTATTCATCCAGTGAGAGTTTATATATCTTTCAGTCTTACATAAACAATATCTGAAACAGAAAGTAAAGCTCATTTCTTGGTTAAATGGCCTTGCGGTTTTACACAGAAATGTCGTACTTCATGGGGTGATGCATTTCTGAGTAATAGGCTTAGCAGATAGTATTTTATGTAGAGTTTTAACATATTTCATAAGAGTAGGTGAGTAAGTATTATTAAGAATTTATCCTAAAACTTTATGTATTTGATTACCCATAACTTTGTCCACCTCATTTCCTGTTCATCTGTATCTAATCTGGGAACAGGGGTTGTTCATCCTCGATTACATGGCATCATTACCATGTACATAATGAAAACAATAATCAGAGTTTCCAATTTAGATCTGCTCAGGATGCCAAGACCCACCCCTAGAATTCTTCTTCCTTGAAGAGAGTTTTCTGGGGTACTGACCCTGTCAGACCCATTGTTCTGGAGTTGAGTGGGGCGTGGCAGTTTTCTTTTTACTTTCACTTTACTGTTACATTCTTTTAGTTTTATCTACACACTCTCAAGTATGATTATCTCTCTTAACTCAATTTTACTTGATTGGAACTTCTTTTATACAGTTTCACAGTTACATAAACATTGGTACGAAACGAAAGCGAAACATAAGCATCGGAGTTTCTGGTTTTGCCTAGAATCATAGTTCCTGCTCTTTATTGTACATGTAGTGATATTTTCTTTTAGTTAATTTGTTTTCCCTTGACATTTGTATAGTCAGCTGGCTTATCAGTGACTTTATTGTTTGTCCTGCAAATTCTTTTGGCTTGGACTTTTGGAGCATGAGTCTTATGAGTGCACACCTAGTATGTTTGTGTGGGGGGTGCCATCTTCTAGTCTTAGGGGATTTATCATGCATAGGGGCTGCTTCTGGAAAGTTACCAGGTTCCCAAGCTACTACAGCTAGCTCAATCACCAGAATCATCAAAACATTCCAACATAGATTCCTTTTGCAGCGTCCTAGCCCATTCCCGGGGATGCAGCTTCCTTGAAGTCTGTCATCTTTATGGCTGTGGCAGCTGACCTTGTCAAGCTCCATGGGGGATCAAGGCATGGGGCGCCGCGACCAAGCAACTGTGCAGATTTCCATCTAATTTGAAAAAAATAGAAATACAATTTTCATGATCAATTGGCATTCATTTTCTAAACTGTAATGGGTTCAGTGAACTTTTACCAAGTTCCATATCTACAGTATCCTTAGACAGATGTAGTGTATAGTTCCTACTGTAAGGTCCTTGAGACCAAAAAAAAAACACATAAGATTATCATTTTATCATTTTATTAACTACATTCTTTTCCATGCTTCTTTTTATATGTATGTATCACTCGTGAACCCAATAGTTTTATTAAAACAAAAGAAGTGACTTTATAAAGTGCATATTAACATTGATATATTTGGTGGCAAAATATGTTCTTAGAAGTTTAGATATAATTAAAGAAAGCACAATGTAAAGGACAAAAGTGGTATAAGAAGGAAAAGACAAAACAAAACATATATAAGGATAAATGTTTTCAGCTTGCAAAGGCATGAAAAAGTTGATGAAAATATCTCATTATTCTACATGAGTAAGTATATTTCATATTTTCAGTACAGAGTATGTGGTTACTTCTCTCACTTCTCTAAACATCTGCTTCATTTAATATGTGATTGACACATATTTTTCTTTTGGTTAAATTAAAATAAGCATGCATATTAGATTTACTTAGTTATATATTTGGGAAAAAGAGGTTTTTATAATAATTGCTTTTACATCTATTTTCTTTTTTTTAAGACAATAAGTGTTAGGGCTAACGTATATAATAACTAATTTGAGGCTATTTTACTTCAGATATGAAAGGATTCAGAATATTTTTTTCTAGTAATGAAAATTTCACGGGTGTTATATAATCTGGGATTTCAAGTTTCACTTTTTGTCTTAATTTAATGTTTATTTAACTATACCAACATGGTTAGCAGTTGGTTTTATGTGTATCTATCTAGCTCCTAATTTGCTTTTGTAATTAAGAGTGAGCTTACATACCAAACTCATCCTCATGTCAGAGAAACATCTCGCTGGGTAGGATAACTCTCTCGCCATGTGTGCAGTCCTGGTTGAAACCCCAGACAAACATGGGGGTCCTGTGTCACCTACCAGCTCTCTCTATAGTATCACTCCTACACTTTCTCTATCTGAATGAAGAATCTTCCAGCAAGGAGTGAAGACATGTGTAAGCGAGGTATTGAACTATTGATAAAACAAAGTTAGTTTCCATCCCTTTCATCTATTTTTTGTTATTGTCAGCACTGAGTATTTTCAAAAGTTTTATTTTTGAAGTTCAGATACTTAATTCACAGATTTTTGTAGAAGAATAAATGCGGTTTACACCAGAGACATGACATAACAACACATTTTAGGATGCTAAACATTATCAGCTCTAAATTTATGTAGGATTACATGCTCTAAATCTGTACTGATAAGTTCAAGTGTAATAGATTTAAAGTTTGCTTTAAATTTGCTTTACACTGGCGATAATTTAGAATTTAACACAATTCATGTAGGCTCTTTTTGGATACACATATATATATTAAAATATGTAACATAATACTATAAGGTTTATGTAGCACTGTAACACAAAATTTCAGTTTCCTATAAGACCTATAGTTTCAATCTGTGTAAACATAAATACTGTTGATAATATTATAAAGTTAATGAAAGAATAAAATAATAGCAAGACATTACTTTTAGAATGTCAGTAAGTCCATAGAATATTGCACATTTCAAATTTATTGAGATTAATTCTTCTTCTAGCGTTTGCCCTTCTTCCGTAGCCAGTCAACAGGTCAGGTTGAAAGCTTTCAGGAGCTGCTTGTTGCTGGCTTTGAAAGTGACTGGGATCCATGTGGATTCAGTCGGCTAGGAAGGATCGTCAGTTTCCCCAGTGAATGGGTACTCACGGGATGCACCATGAGAAGGTCGATCCAATGCATCCCATTGAGATTAATAATAAAAATAATAAATAAATAAAAACTAGGGGTTAGGCTAAAAAGATAGCCCATCTGTTAAAGCACCTTTCTTGTCATGAGAGCCTAAGTCACATCCCATAGTTCTGAGAACTATGTGGGAAGATTTGGTGCTGAGATGTCTCCATTTCTCTCTATCTTTTTTAAAAAAAGTCTTTATTTACTGGAAAGAGATAAAGAGAAATTGAGAAGGGAGTGGTAGATAGAGAAGAAGAGAGACAGAGTGACACCTGTAGTCCTGATTCACCACTTGTGAAACTTTCCCCCTGCTGGTGGGGACCAGCAGCTTGAACCCAGGTTCTTGCACATTTTTATGTGTGTGCTTACCCTGGTGTGCCATCTCCAGGCTCCTCCTTCTCTTTCTTTCACTTTCTCTTTCACTGTCTTTCTCTCTGTCTGAAGAATTCAGTTCAAACAGTAGAATCACTCCAGCACAATGTACCTGTGAAGACCTACACAAACAGACAAACAGCAAAACACTTACCTTTAACCTCCACCACTACCTTTTGCTTCCTAACTCTCAGAAAGAAAAAAAAAATGTGTTCCTCTTTATGTTGGAAATTATTGTTCTATCTATATAACTATACTCATATATCAGGCTATCATGGAATGTAGATCATGTTTTTCTTGAATGGCAACAGAGAAGTAGAAGAGAGAGAGAGAGAGAGAGAGAGAAACAGAGAAACAGAGAGAGATGCCACAAAACTGAAGTTTTATTCAGTTCATTATGATAATGTACAATTTGATATGAGGTGAAATTGTAGACCAAATCAGTGCCAATCTTTCATTTTTAAATTATTTTATTGTATCTATTTCACTGGGTTTGCACTGTCCTAGGCTGATATTTTTCTGATAGAAGGAAAGACAGATTGAGAGAGACAGCACAATGCCACAGTACTCCCATCTGATGTAAGGAGGCACACATTTGGGTCAAACTCATGGGAAACTGAGTATCTTCCTCAATGAGCTGTCTCACCAACGACAAGAATATACAGTCTTAACAATAAAGATTATCTTTATACAGAGAGGCAGAAATATAAAGGGAGTCAAAGAGACCACAGCACATCTTTCAATTCTGTGAGGACAGGAATCAAATCTGGGTAGTGCACATGTCAAAGCAGCAGACTGTGCAAGTGAACTATTTTGACATACAGTCCTATAAAGCCAGGTTCTCTCAATGAAAAGTTTAAAATACAACTATATTGGGCATTGCTTTGTTCACAGTCTTTAACGGACTTTAATTGCAAACGAAATTTTCACTTTTAACTTCTTCTTTTTTTAACTTCTTTATTAGACCTAAACAACAAAGTCCAGCAGGACCTTCTGAGATAACTCCCTTCTCTTTTGACACTTATTTTTTGACTTCTCTTTTGACACCCAGGCCCTGACATTTTTGTCTGCTACTGTGAAGACTTTATTTTTTATGCTGTAATAATTCATTTCATTCTACCAAAATTTAGTCTTCAGTTATTTATTTTTCCCATTCAAAACATCCTCAGAAGAATTTTATTTTTTTCATCTCTGGCTGTGATGTCTATGACAACCCACAACAAGTTGAGAAGAAATGAGAAGAGTAGAGGGAAAGGAAGAATACATTTGAAGGTAAAATTTTAAATGGATTTAAATGTTCAAGTAAGTTGGAAGAGATTAGGATAGTGGGGAGAGACATACACTCAGACCAGTATGATGAATAAGGGCATGAGCATAGGCAGAAGAATTGCTAGTTTGGGAAAACGGCAGAATCATAGTTCAAAGTCAGACTCCATCAACTGGCCCCTTAAGGTTTATAAATATTTAAAGAAATTTATTCAAATTACACCTTCTGTTCAGAGAAAATATAATGTCTTCATTTTCTTTTAGGCTAATCAAGTTTTGTTTCAAGGCTTCACAAAATGACTGAGGGAATAATAATTCAATTTTCAGCACTATCATATTCAAAATTGCCAATTTAAATAGTTTCTTTTATATATTATCCAGTCATAAATAGAGGGAGAAAAATCACTGTATCAGAGATTCAATTTCCTAATGTCTACCTGGCTTTTTTCCAGGGTGGTATCTGTTACATGGAGGAATGTTTTTGTTTGAAAAGTGGCTGGTAAGACTGACTGTTTATAGTAAGCGGTGCTAGACTGAGGTGAAGGTCTATGAACGTCTAGTTGTTTCTTACCCTGTAGAGTCTGTGGCCATATTGTTTGTAGAATCTCAAGTGCAATCTATGGGTAGTTTAGAACTGAGAATTGTTTCCTGATAAAAATGTGCCCATCTTGTTCGTAATCTTTGAATAATTCACTGCTTTCATTTGGATACAGGTTTCTTTTAATGAAGAATACAAATGAGTACAAAAATATTACCTGCTTGGTAGCTTTTACTGAAGCCTTTACTGGGTACCATGGTAACTATGAGGTTAGTGAAATAGTGGTTTTACAGGTAGAACATAGACTTCAGGAGAAATAATTATGCTTAAATCCTGACACAAATTTATGTGTATTTGCATTTTTATGCTTCTTTTTTTAAAAAAATATTTATTTATTTTCCTTTTTGCTGCACTTGTTTTTTATTGTTGTTGTAGTTATTACTGTTGTTATTGATCTCGTCATTGTTAGATAGGACAGAGAGAAATGGAGAGAGGAAAGGAAGAGAGAGAAAGAGAGACACCTGCAGACCTGTTTCACTGCTTGTGAAGCAGCTCTCCAGCAGGTGGGGAGCCAGGGACTCAAATTGGAATTGTTGCTTTTTACTATGTTCTCTTAACCTGGTCTGCCACCTCTTGGCCCTCCTAGGTCATTCAATTTATAAATTTAAGATGATTATTTTATTCAAATAATCACCGGTTATAAATATCTGACATGAAGAGACTTCAAAGTAGTAAGTACTATACTCTGAAGTCAAATTTCTTATAACTGTGGCACAAATCCTGTTTCCTGATCAATGAGAGACAGAAATAGAGATAAAGAGAGAAAAGGGGAAGAGACCAAAGGGACCTCCTTGCTCCCTCCTCACTCTTTTTCATGTCCTTGACTCCCATGCCACAGACGTGTTCACTAAATTAACATTAATTTCATTCTTTGATTTCCTCAGATTCTACATTTACTTGTACTGAATGATTTATTTTAATTCAATAGTATTATCGTCTAACTATTCATTTTGTGATAAATTTATGTACAGTACCTATTTAAAATTTCATTTTTAAATATCTAAATATTATCTCATGGTATAACATATTTATTTCAAATTCCTGTATTTTGTGTATTTCTATCACATGTCACAGCTTTGCTTAAGAATCTAGCAACCATCAGTTGTCTACTGTATTAGGAAAGAAGTCCCAAATAACTGACTAGAAATTCTCAGTATAGGGAAAGAATTTTTCAGTAGCATGTGGCACTTTAATTTTTAAAGGCTGTCATACAGTTGTTTTCAAAATTTACAGATTTTTTATCGTTGGGATGGAATATTCCTCTGAGAAAATTCGTTAATTTTATTTATTTATTTTAATTAAATTTTTTTTTTATTTAAGAAAGGAAAAATTAACAAAACCATAGGGTTGGAGGGGTACAACTCCACACAATTCCCCACCCAATCTCCATATCCCTTCCTCTCCCCTGATAGCTTTCCCATTCTCTATCCCTCTGGGAGCATGGACCCAGGGTCATTGTGGGCTGCAGAAGGTGGAAGTTCTGGCTTCTATAATTGCTTCCTCGCTTCTTCTTCTAGCGTTTGACCTTCTTCCGTAGTCAGTCAACAGCGTCAGGTTGAGCCTGATGTAAAGTTTCGAGACGTCCTTTGAATCTGGAGAGGTGGCAGTCGTTGACTATGTGGGTCATAGTCTGTCTGTAGCCGCAGGGGCAGTTCAGGTCGTCTCTGGCTCCCCAGCGATGGAACATAGCGGCGCACCGGCCATGGCCTGTTCGATAGCGATTGAGGAGGGCCCAATCATAACGTGCTAGGTCAAAGCCAGGTTGACGCTTGCAGGGGTCTGTGATGAGGTGTTTGTTCTTTACCTCAGCTGACTGCCAGCTCTGTTTCCAAGAGACTGGAACAGAGAAGTTCAGTGTAGGCGTAGGGGACCAGACTGGATGAGGAGACGTCAAGCGTTGAACAGGGTGGGCGAAGATAACGCGTTTAGTGAAGGACAGCCCCTCAACATTAAGTTGGAGGACTCGAAGAGCAGGACCAACAGCTTGAAAGCTGTCAGGAGCTGCTTGTTGCTGGCTTTGAAAGTGACTGGGATCCATGTGGATTCAGTCGGCTAGGAAGGATCGTTAGTTTCCCAATGAATGGGTACTCACGGGATGCACCACGGGAAGGTCGATGCAATGCTTCCCCGCTGAACATGGGCATTGACTGGTCAGTCCATACTCCCAGTCTGCCTCTCTCTTTCCCTAGTAGGGTGGGTCTCTGGGGAAGCGGAGCTCCAGGACACATTGGTGGGGTCTTCAGTCCAGGGAAGCCTGGCCGGCATCCTGATGACATCTGGAACCTGGTGACTGAAAAGAGAGTTAACATACAAAGCCAAACAAATTGTTGAGCAATCATGGACCCAAAGCTTGGAATAGTGGAGAGAAAGTGTTGGGCAGGGGTACTCACTGCAAACTCTAGTGTACTCCTGCTTTCAGGTATATATTTTGCATTAGTTTATGGATATGTGTGAACATATGCTCTCTCTCACAGAACCTGGTCTATATCTAGGTTTTGGGACTTAGTTAGAAAGTGAACCACCTGGGATGGAATTAGAGAATAATATGGAAAGAAAGGTCTCACCTGTGTAATGAAGCTGAAGGGTTGTCATTCCACACCTGTAGTCTCTGGACACAGTCTGAGCTGGAGCACATTGAGGTGGCAACCGTTGAGTTGATTAGGTTGTGATAGGCAGATGCAATATTATTTGATATGGATTGGGAAAGGCATGCAGGAAAGTGGCCCTATCCTGAGGTTCGAGGACTGGGGGAAAGATATGCTTTATAGTGGAGATGTGAGGTTCCTGCTGTCTTAGGGTTCAAAAAGACAATGGATAGTTAATGTTATCATCACATTATTTGGTAGTTGGGTTAACTTTGAAAAGTCCTTTTGTTAGGGTTTGCTGTACAGTACCCAGTATCTTATATAGAGGTGTCACTGGTTGTTTCTGATCTACATGGTCTAGGCTTTTGAGAGAGTCCACATATCAAATACACAGCCTATATATTAAGAAGACTCAGTCTGTGTTTTAAAAACTTTGAGACATACAATTAATTTTCCCCCTCTCATATTAATTAACTAGTGATTTATATGACTACACTTTACTAGGAGTGTACATAAACACCATTCTCACCACCAAAAGACTATGTCCCATCCCACCCACCAGCCCAGGAAGCCGCATGTCCACCCTCCCCCTCACCACAGGGTTTTGACTTTGGCGCCCTACTTTCAATTTAGTCAGAACCTGCTTTTAGTTTCCCTTTCAGATCTTCTTTCTCAACTTCTGTTGATGAGTGGGATCATCCCATATTCATCTTTATCTTTCTGACTTAGCTCACTTAACATAATTCCTTCTAGCTCTGTCCAAGATGGGTCAGAGAAGGTTTATTAATTTTATGTCTGAAGGAAAGGGTCTTGAAATATAATGAAAACAAAACTGTGGAGAAAGACAAGATTTTTGTGAATCATAGCTCTTCAATTAGTCTTCCTGATTTTTAAAAATTTTACTTTTATTAGGGGGATTAAAGGTTTACAGTAAATACATTGTTGATTTCCCTCTTTTAGTGTAGCTTCCAAATCCCCCAGATGACCTGGTATCCCTTGGTTCAATTTCTTGGTTTCCATATCAACAAAAAGCAAGCTACCAGTCTTTACCTGAATTTTTCCCTCTCCTCTCCTCTCACCTCCTCTCCTCTCCTATACTCTTCTGTCCTCTTCTCTGTTCTCCTCCCCTCTTCTGTCTTCCTCCTCCCCCTCCTTCTCCTCTTCTTCTCCTTTTTCTCCTTTTCCTCCTTCCTCCTCCTCCTTCTTACGTTCCTTTTTTTTTTTTTTTTTTTTGCCTCCAGGGTTATTGCCAGGGCTCAGTGCCTGCACCAGGAATCCACTGTTCCTGGAGGCTATTTTTCCCTTTTGTTACGCTGGTTGTGTTACCATTGCTGTGATCATTATTATTGTTGTTATTGATAATTAGTAGCCCTATTTTAGTTATATTACAAAGGGCCCATGAGTGCTTATCTCTTTTATCTTATCTCACTTAACATGATTCCTTCAGATTCCATCAAAGATAAGGCAAAGGAGATGACATCAACTAACAGTTGAGTGTTCCATAGTGTATATTCCATAGTCCCACAATTTTCCTTGGACATCTGTATTGCAATATATATCAATTATAATATATATAATATTGTATTATATATATTATTGTCATTGTTGGATAGGACAGAGAAAAATGGAGAGAGGAGGGGAAGACAGAGAGGGGAATAGAAAGGCAGACACCTACAGAACTGCTTCACCGCCTGTAAAGCGACTCTCCTGCAGGTGGGGAGTTGGGGGCTCGAACCAGGATCCTACCGCTGGTCCTAGCGCTTTGCACCACATGTGCTTATCCCACTGCGCCACTGCCTGACCCCCCTTAAGTTCCTTCTAATTCTCCTTCTCCTTATTTAATGGTTTTGTCATAAGTTGTGCGTGCCCTTCAAGTAGTCCAGATACTGCATTGTAAATCACTATGTTAGATTGCTGGTTTACACATTAAAGTTTTAAATCCTTTATATTTTTCTACTTAACATAATTCCCAAGAGGAAGGCAATAATATATATATAATATATATAATTGCAATATATATTATAATTATAACATTACATATTATATATATCATAATTGATATATATTGCAATACAGATGTCCAAGGAAAATTGTGGGACTATGGAATATACACTATGGAATACTACTCAACTGTTAGTTGATGTCATCTCCTTTGCCTTATCTTTGATGGAATCTGAAGGAATCATGTTAAGTGAGATAAGATAAAAGAGATAAGCACTCATGGGCCTTTTGTAATATAACTAAAATAGGGCTACTAATTATCTACAAAATGGAGACCCCAAATCTTCTTCTGCAATATTCTAGCCTTTAGGTTCCTGATATGTATAGCTATACTAGGAGATGAGAGACAGGCTGGGGTATGGATTGACCTGTCAATGCCCATGTTCAGCAGGGAAGCAATTACAGAAGCCAGATCTCCTACCTTCTGCATCCCATAATGACCCTGAGTCCATACTCCCAAAGGGATACAGACTAGGAAAGCTATCAGGACAGGGGATGTGATATGGAGTTCTGGTGGTGGGAATTGTGTGGAATTGTACCACTCTTATCCTATGTTTTTTGTCAGTGTTTCCTTTTTGTAAATAAATTTAAAAAGAGATAAAAGGGAGCAACATGAATGTTGGATGATATCACTCAGGAAAAAATTAAGAAATAAAGACAGAAAGAAAAAACACAAAGTAAAACTCGCAGGGGCTTGATATATTGCATCAAAGCCAAGGACTATGAGGAAGAAGAGAAGGATTGAAAAGTGTATTGGTCTGGAATTGTATTGTCGGGGGTCCTGGTTCATGACGGAAAAAAGTGATCCAAATTAGTGGTAAAAATGCTTCTTTGCAGATATTTACCACAAGAGGATGACAAATTGTAACTATATGTGAATAACTATTCTGTGAACCTGACTCCCAATAAAGTTAAAAATAAAAAGATTCAAATGTATATTTTAGTTGGTACATTATTCTGCATTTGTGTTCATGATCTTTATTGTCTGGCCTAAGCCTGCTATAGAAGTGATGGTGAACATGAACTGATCAGATCAAAGCAGAACTTTATACAGCATAGGACCTAAGGCCAGCAGTCTTTTCAAGACCTCCAGTGAGTTTTAAGCAAATATTGTGCAGAGGATCTTAATATTATTGAGATAAGTATGACCCACATTAATGGAACATAAAGGAGAAGAAAAAGATTTTTCTAAAGTGATTAAAAAGAAAAAAAAATGTAAGCACTGGCACCAAGAGGAAAAAAAAAAAGGTTTTCATAGAAAGAGTTAACCTGATGTGCCCCAGAAAGGAAATTGCAGAATCAGTGCCAGATTGGTGCACAGCATGTTCTCTATAGTCTTCAAAGAAGTGCAGTCAAGGATCTAGGACCTTACACATATTTGCATTCTTAATCCAGCTTTCAGTTAGAGCTCTCCTTCTGTGAAGACAGGTGGAGAGAAGATTGTACTTGACTAAAATTCTAATAAGACATTACCAAGACCTCCTCATTGGCAGGGGGTGTAGGGAGCTCAAAACCAAAAACTATTTTGTCTGCTCACTGAGTTAATTTTCCACGTTCTCACTACTAACCTCTACTTTTCTTTTCCTTTTTTTTTTTTTTATTTATTAAAAGGAAACACTGACAAAACTAAAGGATGAGATAGGTAAAACTCCACACAATCCCCACCATCAAAAGTCATCCCATCCCATCCCCTGATAACGTTCCTATTCTTTAACCCTCTGGATATATGGACCCAAGTTCATTGTGGGGTTTACAAGGTCTGGCTTCTGTAATTGCTTCCCCGCTGAACATGGAGGTTGACAGGTCAATCCATATTCCCAGCCTGCCTCTCTCTTTCCCTTGAGGGGCTGGGTTCTGGGGAACTGGAGTTCCAGGACATATTGGTGGGGTTGTTAGTCCAGGGAAGTCTGGTTGGCATCATGCTACCATCTGGAACCTGGTGATTGAAAAGAGAGTTAACATATAAAGCCAAACAAATTGTTGATTAACCATGAGCTAAAGGCAGGAGCAGTGCAGACAAAGAGTTGGGGGGGTCCTCCATTTTGTAGATAGCTAATAGGCATATTTCAGTTATATTTCAAAGGGCCTGTGGCTATACTAGGTTTTGATTTTGATTTTTGTTTCTGCCCTGAGCCTGAAATCTGATATGCAGGTGGGTCCAAGTTATTGTCTGGGGAGATGATGGCATGGCTCCCAAATATGGGAAAGTTGTATAAATATTGTTAACTCATCAATCAATTTGATCTGATCTGAGGCCCATATTCAGCTAAGAAGTCTATGTGACCTCTGCATCCCTGTAGATCTGAGCCCACATACTGTGATCTTCCTCAGGTGTAGCATAGTCTGTGTAAGGCCTCCCTTTGGAGGATAGAACATTCTCTACCATCGTTAATACAAATTGAGGGCAAGGTCCTATGGGAGCTCAAGAGATAGCTCAAGACATTACAGTATAGGGCTTGTGTGCCTGAGGGCCAAGGTTTGATTCTTTTTGTTGGTTGTTTTATCTTCATTTGTTTAGTTTTAGCCATAAATTCAGAAGAATTGGGGTAGTAGAGAGGGAACATGATAGGGAGAGACCATCAACCCTACTTTACCATTCACCAAGCTTCCTCCTTCAGGTGTGGGTCAGGGGGGTCCTTGCTCATTGTAACATGTATGCTCAACCAGGTGTACAGCCCAGGGTCTGAATCTTCCAAACTGCCATATTCCTAAACTGAACAGTGCTCTTATCTCTTGTCTATCTCTCACTAAAAACAACAACAACAACAAAAAAAAGTCATAAACTAAGAAAGAAAAAAAAAAGTCTGGAGAATGATACGGCAATATCTTCACTTGGTTGCAGACTAGCAACTTGAGAGACTACTGATATAGTAAGAAAAGCTGAGTTGTCAAGTCAAAATCTGACCCTGACCATCTTGTAAAATCTCTGTGGCACTGACCTAATAAAGGCTCAGTAATGCTGAATGTTATTAAAGTCTATTATTAGAGTAGGGTGGCTTTCCCTCCACTCTGCTAGTTTTTATATGGACAGAGTTTTGTTAAGTGCACTCCTGGACTCTACTGATACCATTACTCACTTTGCAACCAAGTATTGTGTAGTGATTCTTGGAAAGTGAATATCAGAACAGGACTATGGTATGAATTACCCTACTCTTCCATTATCCCTCTTGAGAATAAGGTGCTTGCAGTGAAGTTAGTTGAAATGTTCTTCTATGTAGTTCTCTGACATTGGAAAAATTGTCCTAAAATAGCAAGACTTGCCCCAAGAAACATAAATTGTTTCCCCATTGTGTTGTGTTTCTGCATGACCTGTGTACAAAGATTAAAAATATGAAACTTAAAAATAGTGCAAGTCGTATGTTGACCGTTATTTTTCAGTCTTTTGTGGGAACAAAAATAATGGGAAACTAGAAGTGCATTTTATTTTTTATCATAATCCTAAGTAGCATTATAGAGGTAAACATACTAGCTTCTAAACTTTGTGTGTGCAGTGGAATATTGGACAAAATAGACTTTCTTAAATTATTCTCTATGATATAAATAGAACACTATTTGTTAGTTAAAGCAAGCACTATTTGTACGTATTCATTAAGGCATTTTAAAACTCAGTGCTGGCACTAAGAATCCACTGCTCCTGGCAGCCATATTTTTGTTTGTTTTTATTGGATAGGACAGAGAAATTGAGAAAGGAGAGGAAGAGAAAGATGGACACCTGTAGAGCTAATTCACCACTTGTGAAGCTACTCCCCTGCAAGTGGGGAACAGGGACTTGAACTGGATCCTTGCCTGGGTCTTTGCACTTAGTACTATCTACATATGCCACCACCTGGCCCCAATAACCATTCTTCTTTACATGAAAACAAACAAACAAAAACACAATGGTATTACAAAAGTGGCAACTTTTGTTAAGACTGTCAGAAAAATGAGGTAACAGAATAAGTGGCAATCCTAAAAAGTAGTGTGAAAGATTAAAACTGAGAACCACAATTCACTAGTGTAGAAACTCAACTATAAGGATAGAACGGTCAGTTGGAGGCTCAGCTTGGACAAGATGGTGCTACACATTGGTGGTGGAGAAGGGTCTAGGACTCCACGCTTCTCTCAGTTGCTTCCAGGATTCCAAACAGATTTTGGTGGCAGAGACTAGGAGACAAAACAAAAACTGATGTCTCAGCACAAGGAGGGGGGAAAGTAACTATATTGAAATTTACAGGCACATTTAATTCTTACTAACAAAATCTTCAACTCCAAAGACATTCTTTCAGCAGATTCTAATTGACTTGGATTTTATCAGGGAAAAGTAAATTCAATAGAGAAAGAATAGTCTCCTTGCCAAATACAACTGAACGTTACAGTGCTAAAACAATGATTCTGACCATTTTTCACACATATACACAAATTAACTCAGGATAATTTTAAGATTAAACAAGATTTTAATTTGAATCCTATTGATAGAAATCTATTTTGCTATATTTATTCAAAACAAATAACAAAGATAAGACACTGTATATATGTGAACAAATAGTTTTAAATAATTGTCTGGAATCTGTGTACAAAAGCAGTTTATATTGTCATGCTAAAAGTCAATGATTTGTCTTTTAATTACCCTCTCTTTAATAGTCTAAAAGGTGAATATATTTTATTAATGAAATTGTATGTGTGGTTGTAAATGCGATGAATTGCCTATGCAATGCTCTTCTTAATTGCTAACCAGGAAGCAGAAAGCTTCATTAGTTTTTAAACTTCAGTCTGTCGCCACATCCTATTAAAACTCCATTTCAAGTGGTATACTTCTTAACATAACATCAAAACCTAGATAGAGACCAGGGCCCATGAGATAGAGCATTTGTACAAGTGTATCCATAAGTTAGGGGAAAGTATATATACCTTAAAGCAAAAGTGCACAATAATTTGCAGTGAGTCAATAAATGAAGCAAGCAAGTAGAAAGACTAAAAAAGAAGGGGTCGGGCAGTAGCACCGTACATGGCACAAAGCCTCAAGGACTCATGTAAGGATACTGGTTTGAACCCCGGCTCCCGAACTGCAGGGGAGTTGCTTCACAGGCAGTGAATCAGGTCTATAGGTCTTTCTTTCTCTCCCTGTCTCTGTCTTCCCCTCCTCTCTCCATTTCTCTCTGTCCTATCTAACAACAACAACAACAATGATAAAACAACAAGGGCAACAAAAGGGAAAATAAATAATAAAAAAACTAAAGACCCAAAAAGAAACCTTAAAGTACCTAATGAAACAATTTATATTTAGACCTAGATACCCTCCTCACCTACCTCCTATTACACATCCCCCAATCGCCCCAGAGCTAACCTTGTCAGACAAAGTAAGGACTACAAAGGTTGAATTAGAGCAAGAGACTGGCAGACTTTAATGATGACTTTTTAGTCATTACCAGGCCACCCCATCACTTTGGGGCCCTAGTCAAGGAGCCTTGGGTTTCCCACACAGACATGATGGACTTAGAGCTCTAACAGATTCCTCCTTCCACGGTCACTGGACACTTCCATCAGGAACAACAGTATGGACCTTTTTGTGGGCCCCCAGAGGACCTTGCCCTCAACATGGATTAATAATGATAGGGAATGTTCCATTTTCTAAAGAGAGATTGGACAACATACTCTACTTACTACCTGAGGAAGATAGATCCCGAAATCAGTGCAGCCTGGAATGTGAACTCAGACCTACAGGCATGCAGGGGTTACACAGGTTCCTGTGCTGAATATGGGCCCCAAATCAAATCGATGGGGCTTAGAGTTAATATTTATATACTTTTACCATATTTGGCAGCTACTGTGTTCCCTAATCCAGTTTTCTGGTCCTTTTTCCAATTATGACACCATCTCCCCAGATAATAACCTGGGTCCACCTGCATATTAGATGTCAGGCTCAGGAAAAAACTAGTAAAGTTATGGGCCTCTCTGAAATATACCTAAAATAGGCCTACTGACTTTTTTTTTTTTTTTTTTTACAAAATGGAGACCCGAAATCTTCATCTGCAATATTCTTGCCTTTAGGTTCATGATTGGTCAACAATTTCTTCTGTTTTATATTTTAACTCCTTTTCAGCCACCAGGTTCTAGATGATACCATGATGCCAATCAGACTTCTTTGGACAGAAGACCCCACCGTGTGTCTTGGAGCCCCACCTTCCCAGATCCCTACCCCACTATGGAAATAGAGAGACAGGTTGGGAGTATGGATTGACCTTTCAATGCCCGAGTTCAGAGGAGAAGCAATTTCAGAGGCCAGCCTCTCACCTTCTGCACCCCATAATGATCCTGGGTCCATAATCCCAGAGGGATAAAGAATAAGGAAGCTATCAAGGGAAGGAATTAGATATGGAGCTCTAGTGGTGGGCATTGTGTGGAAATGGACACCTCTTGTCCTATAGTCTTGTCAATATTTCCATTTTATTAATAAAAATTTAAAAAGAAATAAAATAAAATAAAATAGTAAAGTTTTATAAATAACAGAAAAAAATATACTCTGCCTTTCCGGACTTCTCAATACATTTATTTATTTATTTATTTATTCTTTTTTTTTGCTCTGTTTTATTTTTGTATTTATTATTATTGTTGTTACTGATGTCATTGCTGTTGGATAGGACAGAGAGAAATGGAGAGAGGAGGTGAAGACAGAGAGGGGGAGAGAAAGATAGACACCTGCAGACCTGCTTCACTGCTTGTGAAGTGACCCCCTTGCAGGTGAGGAGCTGGGGCTAGAACCAGGATCCCTATCTGGTCCTTGCACTTTGTGCCTTGTGCTCTTAACCCACTGTGCTACTGCCTGACCCCCTATTGTTAATTTTAAAAAATATTCATTTATTTTTTTATTCCCTTTTGTTGCCCTTCTTGTTTTTGTATTGTTGTTGTTATTGGTGCTATTGTTGTATAGGACAGAAAGAAATGGAGAGGGGAAGGGAAGACAGAGAGGGGGAGAGAAAGATAGACACCTACAGACCTGCTTCACTGCTTGTGAAGTCATCCCCCCAACCCCCGCAGGTGGGGAGCTTGAGACTCAAAACAGGGATCCTTGCACTGGTCCTTGTGCTTTGTGCCACCTGAGCTTAACCTGCTGCACTACTTCCTGGACTTCTCAATACTTTTAAACCTACTTCTGCAGCTTCACCTCAGGCAGGCAAAGCTCCTCTTTATTTCAATTTTCTTAAAAAAAAAAAAAAAAAAGAAAGAAAGAAAAGAAAAACTCTTCTTTTATCACCTTGATAAATCTTTAGAGTTTCTGAAACTGAAAGATCTTCTTGTAATTAATTCATTAATTGAGCATATTGGTAGTAGAAATACTTCTCCTCCACCCAATCTTAATTGAGATATTAATATTTCACCTTACAGGAAGACTAAAACTGTAAACTTTTTCTTTGAATATGTAATTGCATCTAAAATAATTGAATAAGTTGACTCATTTAACTTGAAATATATATTCTTGAAAAATATCTGACCAAATTAAAAAAAATCTATCTTCAGATAGGTAATTTATATCTAGTAGATTATTACATCTCTTCATGTAGGTATGTATATAATTTCTCATTTTAAGAATAATATATAGAAAGCAATCTTGTTATAGGACCCTTGTCTCAGATAATATATTGAAGAAATTAGTAGAATTATAAAACTTATTGATTAGAAGTGACTCACCTAATTTAACTGACTGCCTCATGGATTGATGCCTTCTAAAAAGTTCAGAAACAGATATTGTGCAGTTTCTTCCTGAATTTCTCTGGAGAAAGGAAACTCAGTCTTGGTCCAATAAGGCTTTTCACTTTTGGTGAAGATTATAGTTATAAAGGCCTTTATAATCTTAAGGCTTATTTTGTGACTCAAAGTTAGATGTCCTATATCTTGATAAATGATACCATTCTTGTCATAGCTTTCAAACTGGAATCAAAACATACATCAAAGGACCTCATTGTGAAAGAATAATATTGAGTCACAAAGGTTGGTTACATTTGACATTACTCACTTTTAAGACTGAAGCTTTTATTTTTCCTATTTCTCTCCTCTTTTCTTCCCTCCTTTGATACTTTCTTACTTCTTCTTTGAAAGTAGAGATTATGGTGAGCTAGTGACCTTGCTATACATAGATATTTACACTCCCTGTTATACCGTAACTATCTGTGGGCTAGAACAACAATTGGACTTCACAGAGATTTAAACAATCAGGTTGAGGAATATCCCAGTCAAATAATATGTAGCTATAGTTGTGTAAGATAAAATAAATGTTTTATCTATGTGAATGTGTTTGGTAAGGTGTTTATTGGTGGCCTGAAAATTTTTCTATGTGTATGATGTGTACAAAAGGAGTGAAAAACAGATTTTTAACTAGTTGATTCTACCTTGAATTAGTCTTTGCTTTTATTTGACTATACAAGTGCAAAACAGAAATTTATAAGCATCTCTCAGAGAATTATATGACATGTATTCTCTTGGTTCCTTTCCGCCAAAGTTCTCTCTGGATTTGATCTAATGTATGTATGTATGTATCAGTATTACATATGATTCTCTGAGAGATGCTTATGAATTTCTGTTTTGTGCTTTTATAGTCAAATAAATCCAAAGATTAATTCAAGAATCAAATGACTTATGAAACAACCCCCACCTCTGCAGGTGGGGAGCCGGGGTCTTGAACTAGGATCCTTGCACTTTGTACTGTGTGAGCTTAACCAGGTGCGCAACTCTGGACCCTGATTTTATTTACTTATTCATTTATTTTTTTTTCTGTTCTGGATAGAGATTGAGAGACATTGAGAACAAAGAAAGGTAGAGAGAGAAACCTGTAGCACTGTGTCACTTGAACCAAAGCACCTGCACAATGTAATGTTTGTGTGCATTCAATCAGGTGTGTCTCTACCTGGACCTCTTCTGGGGAAACTGATACATGCAGAATAAATACGAACTCACTTTTATATCATAGTTCAATAAAATGTCCTTAAAATCCTGGCCATATATAATATTCCTGGACCTAGTTTTTGTTGCTGTTGTTTGTTTGTTTTTTTTAGTTGACACCAGGGCTATTGTTGGGACTCAGTTGCCTGAACTACAAATATACCACTCTATATAACCATTTTTTCTTTATTCTATTTTATTTGATGGGAAAGAGAGAAATTTAGATGGGTGGGCAGAAAAAGAGAGAGGAAGATAAATACCTGCAGACTTATTTCACTGCTCCTGTACCCTTTCCCCCATCTTCAGGTGGGGAGCAGGGACCTGGCACACATTAATGGGTACACTCCACCTGGAATGCCACCTCTCAGCCCTTTATTCATTAACTTTTAAATATTTTGGCATCTATTATATGATAAATGAAATGTTTTATATGCAAAATATAAAGATGTAGATAATAGGCCTTGTGAGCAGATAATGTTGCAGTTTGGACACCAAGTTTGAGGTTCTACAGATAATATCTATAAAATTGTAATTGTATATTGATTCGATAATTAAAGAATAAAACTGAGGAAGCCTTGAAAACAATACTGCTAACTTTGCTAATTAAAGCTCTCTATATAAATCAGTGGAGGCTAAGATATAGGACTTCTAAAATGCATTGATTTGACAAAAGCAAAGATCTTATCGTCTGCTTGGTTCTATTTTTTTGCTAAAACTACCAGGAATCTTAGATATTGTGTCCATTTCATGATTTTGATTATAGAAAATTAAATTATACTTACAAAAATGATAATTTCAATTTAGTTTTGTCTTCTCCATTGTCTGAGTTTATGCTGTTGTATACAATTTATAGATATTTTGGATATTAAAGACAAATTAAAATAATATATTTAAAAATATAGACATTAGAGTGACTTTTTCTTGTACTCTATTCAAAATTTTGTTTCTGCTGCAAAAAAGCTTCAGTTATATGTCTTGGAACTGATAGTTTCTGATGAGTTCTGGTGGTGGGAATTGTGTGGTGCTGTACCCCTCTTATCCTATGGTTTTTTCAGTATTTCCTTTCTATAAATAAAATAAAAAGAACCAAATAAATAAACATCCTGACTTATCAGGACTCAGGTGTCAAAAAAATTTTTCTATACTGGAGTTCTATGCTATTTTATTATTTTTTTTGGGGGGTTACTTAGCCACAATCATCTGTATGAGTTGGATGTAAATCCTGAAAAATAAATATTAATTAAAATATTAAAAATTAAAACATTTCCATATATGTGGGACTCTTGCAAATGAATAACTGAGAGGCAAATAACTAGTTGTTTTGAAGGTGCAAAACAAGAGACACTTTTAAAAATATTAAAAATGTTGCAGCAGTCATCATATAAAACTGTTCAATGTATGCATTCGATAGGAGAATGCAAATTTAAAAAAACAGTAAATGTTGTTGTCTAAACCTTTGACTAGTCTTGCAAAGAGGTTTCAGAGAGCACGAATAAACTGAATCAAAAATCAAAAATGAGAAGTTACTGCAGGTACTACAGAGATACAAAGAATTATAAGAAAATGCTATCAGCAATTATACTACAACAAATTAACTAGCCTAGTAGAACTGTAAAATACCTTTTTCCAGTTTATTGGGGCTGAGTAGTAGTTTGCCACACAATTTTTTACACATAGATATAAACTTCATCTTCCCATTGTAAGTGTCTGCCACTCTCTCTGTCAACATGTCCTTTTCCATCATCACACACAAGGACCTGGAGGCTCTCTGTCCCATAGCTTTCCTCCCTCACACCCTTTTGCTTTAGTGCAATATACCCCACACATTCTCTGTTTTGAAATGCCAAGTTTTTGAAGCAATCCATATTCCAAGACTGAATCTGTGTAAAATAGAACAGATTAATTAGCAGTAACAAAACTGAAGCAGCAATCAAAACCCCTTGGTTGAATAACTTCAAGAGCAAATTTTACTAAGCTTTAAAAATGTATTAATATCTGGTTTTGTCACATGTTCTATAAAATTAGAAAAGAGGAACAGCTTCAACATTTTATAATATCAACATTACCCTAATTCTGATTCTGAAACAAAACAGGGGCATCACAAAAGAGAAAACTTCTTATCAAAATAGAAAATATCTCAGCAAAATGCTAACAAACCAAATCCAACAATAGTTTCTATGAGTCACATGCCATAAAATGTGGATTGCATTTTCAGGAGTGCTGAGGAGAATAAAAGTGATACACCACATAAAAGAAGTGACAAGAGTATGACTACAGTTTCTGACTTTCTCTCGGCAAAGCAGGCTCTGAAGAGCTGGGAATATAGAGTGTGGGCAGGGAAAGCAGATTAGCATAAGTAGAAAGCAGAATTAGCCAGACATAGGATTAGTTAGAGAAAACTAAGAAGGAGGTAAAAGAGCTAAAAAATATATTGAAAGATAGTGAAAACAACAACATATGTATATGGGATAATCTCAGAATAAGTAACATTTGCATAGTTGGCCTACCAGAGGAAGAAAGAGAGGAAGGGGAAACATCCTAGAGGAAATAATAGAGGAAAACTTCTCAGCCCTAAACAACAAAAAGAACATTGATGCCCAGAGAATCCCAACTTAGACCTGAAGACACCAACACACCTCATAGTTACAGTGAAAAGAAGTAAGGATTAAAGAAAGGATCTTAAGTCTGCAAAAGAAAAACGAAAAGTCACCTACAGGGGAAAAACCCATAAGACTATCAGCAGACTTCTCCACTCAAACTCTAAAAGCCAGAAGAGAATGGCAAGATATCTATCAAACCCTCAATGAAAAAGGATTTCAAGTAAGAATACTATATCCTGCTAGACTTTTATTCAGACTAGATGGAAGGATAAAACCCTTCTCAGACAAGCAACAGTTGGAGTAGGCAACTATAACCAAGCCTTCCCTGAAAAAGGTTCTAAGAGGCCTTCTGTAAACAATAACATTGCCAAAATAATAGCCATTTATTAAATAAAATGCAAACTTGTTGTATGGCACTGTAATAAATTAAACCTATAATATCAATAAATGTCAATGGCTTAAATTCATCTATTAAAAGGCACAGAGTGGATAGATGGATCAGAAAACACAACCCAACCTTATGCTACTTGCTAGAACACCACCTGACCCAACAAGACAAACATAGACTTAAAGTGAAAGGATGGAAAACTATCATACAGGCTAATGGACCACAAAAACTGGCAGGAACCCTAAACCTAACCCTAACTCAGGTGAGAACTTTCCTTTCTCATAGGAATCTCTAACCCCATTTCAGGTGGTTTACTACCTACCAAAGCCCCTAAACCTAGATATAGTCCAAATCCCATGAGATAGGGCATATGTACGCATGTACCCATAAATTAGGACAAAATATATACCTGAAAGCAAAAGTTCACTGTAGTCTGCAGTGAGTCAATAAATGAAGCAAATAAGTAGAAAAACAGAAAAACACACCATACAGTTCCTGATAAAATAGTTTCTACTTAGACCTAGGTACCTAGACCTCCTCATCTAATTCCTATTACACTTCCCCCTGTCATTCCAAAACTAACCTTGTCAGACAAAGTAAGGACTATAAAAACTGAATAAGGGCAAGAGACTGGTATACTATAATGATGACTCTAGTCACTATCAGGCCACCCCATCAGTTGGGGCCCTAGTCAGGGAGTCCTGAGATTCCCAAACAGATGTGATGGGCCTAGACCTCAAATAGATCCCTCTCTCCATTGCCACTGGTTATGTCCATCAGGGACAACATAATGGACCACTTTTGGGGCCCCCATAAGACCTTGCCCTCATCTAGATCAACAGTGGTAGAGAATGTTCCATCCTCCAAAGGGATAACAGGATCTATCTACCACCTAAAGAAGATGGGTCCTGAAATTGTTGCAACTTGGAATGTTCCTACTGATGACCACTGAATGCAAGTTCGGACCTACAGGGATGTAGAGGTTACATAGGCTCCTATGCTGAATATGGGCCCCAAATCAAATCAATGGGATTTATAGTAAAAAATATTTATACACTCCACTGAATGCAAGTTCGGACCTACAGGGATGTAGAGGTTACATAGGCTCCTATGCTGAATATGGGCCCCAAATCAAATCAATGGGATTTATAGTAAAAAATATTTATACACTTTTCCCTTATTAGGGAGCTACTTTCTTCCCTGTTCCAGGTTTCTAGCCCTTTTTTACAGCCATGATATCATCTGCCCAGACAAGAACTTGGGTCTACCTGCATATCAGAGGTCAGGCTCAGGAAAAAAACTAGTATAGTCATGGGTCCTTTGGAACATAACCAACATATTCCTCCTAGCTATCTTCAAAATGGAGAGCCCCAAATCTTCATCTGCAATATTCCACCATTTAGGTTCATAGTAAGTCAACAGCTTATTTGGCTTTATATGTTAACTCTTCTTTCAGCCACCAGATTCCAAGATGCTACCACGATGCCAACTGGACTTCCCTGGGCATATGACCCCACCAATGTGTTCATGAGACTTGCTTCCCGAGACCCTTGCTCCACTAAGGAAAGAGAGAGACAGGTTGGGAGTATGGATTGAACTGACAACACCCATGTTCAGCAGTTAAGCAATTACAGAAGCCAGACCTTCCACCTTCTGTACCCCATAATGACTCTGGGTCCATGCTCCCAGAAAGATAAAGAATAGGAAAGCTACCAAGGGAGGGGATGGGATACGAAATTCTGGTGGTAGGAACTGTGTGGAGTTGTACCCCTCTTATCCTATAGTTTTTTCAGTGTTTCCTTTTAAAAATTAAAAAAAAAAATGTTTTCCAGCCAATTGAAGATCTCCTATTCTCTGACCTTTTTCAATCTATTTACTACAATTTAAAATTTTTTCACCTGAAAATTTACTCTAATATAACTGTATTTTATTTGTTCACATTTATTTTCCATCAGTTCTCCAGTGTATATGTCAAGTATACATTCTATGTATAAGTTATCCCACTACTTACAATTATTATATCTTTTTTGTGTTGTGTTCTTTTTCTTCACTGTAATTTCCTTATTCGCAAGTCTCCAAAGACAGGAATGTGGTCATATTATTGAGCTTTTTTATTGGGAGGTTAATGATTTTCAATACAGTTGTTGATACATAGATATAATTTCTAATTTCTCCATGGTAGGTGTCTGCAAAATAACTCTCACCCCAAATGTGAATCCTTTTCTATCATGTACCAGGACCTCGAAGCTCCCTGTTCTCTCACATCTCTCTCTGTCCTTTTTTCTCAGATTCCTTTATTTTGGTGCAATAAAACAAACCATTATAAGTTTTACTTGGTGTTTTCACTTTCTGTTCTTGATTCTTAAATTCTTTCCATGAATGAGATAGTTCATATTCATCTCTTTCTTTCTGTTTTATCCATGTAACATGATTCCTTCAAGCTCCATCCAAGATGAGATGAAAAAGGTGACTTCATCACTTTGAATACCTAAGTAGTATTCCATTATGTATACAGACTGCACCTTTCTTAGTCATATATTTGTTTTTAGACACCGAGATTTTTCCCAAGGGATTTTTTTAATCTAAAAAAATAATAATAAGCAACTACTTTTCGTCTTTATGCTTCACTTTACTATGCTTAACAAAATTAGGGGTATCAATAAAGTGTTGAGTTGGTTAAAAGATTTAAATACATATTTAAATATTTTAAATGTATTTATTATAGAAAAAGGCAGGGAAATTGAGAAGGAAAGAGTAAATAGAGAAGGAGAAAGAGAATATCTGCATCACTGCTCCACCACTTGTAATACTTGTAAAACTCTCGTATGTCATCTCCACTACATATGAGAGTTGAAGACTTGAATCTAGATCTGTGTGCATGTGTGCTCTACCAGGTGCACTACCACCTAAAATCTAGTTACTAAGAAATTTCTGGAGACCGGGCAGTAGCATGATGAGGTTAAGCGCACATGGTGCAAAGCACTCAGACTGGCATAAGGGTCCCGTTTAGAGCACCTCCTGCTCCCAAACTGCAAGGGGGTCACTTCAAAAGCGGTGAAGCAGGTCTGCAGGTGGCTATCTTTCTTTCCCCTCTCTGTCTTCTCTTCTCTCCATTTCTTTCTGTCCTTCCAACAATAATGTCAGAATGACAGTAATAGCTTTCGGGTTATCTCTCTCCCTCTCTGGCGGGGTGGTTTCCAGGGGAAAGGTAAAGATTAAACTGCAGCTTCTTGGCCCAGCCATGTGTCCCTGAGTCTCTGTCTCTGTCTACCGCCGTGACGCTAGCCCGGCCTGCTGGAGCCTCCGAACTTTAACAACAATTTTTGTTTTAATCTTCCTTGGCATTGGATTTGGATGCCTATAAAATTTAGATGGAAAAGAGTTCTGTCAATTTTTTCCTCTAAGTATTTGATAGTTTCTGGTCTAATATCCAATTCCTTGATCAATCTAAAGTTTACTTTTGTTTGTGGTGAAATGGTTTAGTTTCATCCTTTTGCACATTTCAGCCCAATGTTCCCAACATTGTTTATTTAAGGGACTCTCCTTTTTTGTTTAATAGTTTGGGCCCCCTTTTGGTATCTCTCTCTCTGGTTCGGGGTGGTCTCCAGGGGAAAAGTAACGGGCTGGTTCTTTCTTGCTCATGACAGGGGTGACACGTAGTAAAAGACACCAGGGGACTCTTAGCGTGCCTAGAATCCTAGAATCCATAGAATCCGTTTATTAGCAAAGTGGAATGAGTTAAATAGAAAAAAAATGAAGGGAATATTACTGAAATATGTCAGAAATTACAGGTTTCTTAACGGCCGGCATGCCCCTAAGGTAGGGGGCTGGTATAACTGGAATTGATGAGATACAAGACAGTTATTCTCCATGATGCAAGAAACTTAATTATCCAAAAGTATTTGAGAGAAGCATAGGGGTTAAACCCATAGGGTGAGACAGAGAGAAGATGGATATCAAAAGGCCATATAGTTTGGAATTTCTCTTGTCTGGGGTCTGAGGTGTGTGATGAAGTGTGTGATAAGGTGTGTTCTTCTGTGATCAGAAGGTGACTTTGAATAAGTGAATCTGTGGCCATGTGGCCTGCAGTTAATGGAGGGAAGTACTGGGGTTTCTGTGGGCCTGAGAGTCAAGAAGGAAAGAACCAAGTCTGAGTTTCCCCCCTTATGCTCACCTCGGTTGAGAGAGACTTACAAAGAGGTTATCTTCTCAGACACCCATCCAAAGATGGGGGTGGTTCTCCCTAAGCTCTATCAGGCTTACACATGTTCCCAACAAATAACAACAACAATAAACAACAAGGTCAACAAAAGGGAAAAAGTAGCCTCGAGGAGCAGTGGATTCATGGTGCAGGCACTGAGCCCCACCAATAATCCTGGAGACAAAAAAGAAAGAAAGAAAGAAAGAAAGAAAGAAAGAAAGAGAGAGAGAGAGAGAGAGAGAGAAAGAAAGAAAGAAAGAAAGAAAGAAAGAAAGAAAGAAAGAAAGAAAGGAAGGAAGGAAGGAAGGAAGAAAGAAAGAAAGGGAGGGAGGAAGGGAAGGAAGAGAGGGAGGAAGGGAGGAAGGGAGGAAGAAAGGAAGAAAGAAAGAAAGAAAGAAAGAGAGAAATAAATTTCTATACTGTTTACAATGAGAGCAACAAGATACCTTATTTCCATAAACTATATATTATAAGCAGTGACTAGAGCCTTGTAGTGTAAATTAGCCATCAATCTCTATTATTGTGCATATACCTAAATTCCTTGTTTCTTTTCCCCTTTCCCTGGTGTTTACCTTTCAATCCATATCAGATAGCACAGTCTTAGGATAAGGTTGAATGTTTTCTATTTCAATAATTTAATGGGTATCTTAGAAGAGTATAATAGCATTTCTCCCATTGGAATTGAGATCTTTTGAATAGACCAATGCTTAATGGTATTTCTAAATGACCCTTGCTATTTTGTGGCCTTTAATTCTTTTCAAAATTGAAATAGCTGTCTATCTCAGTTTGAGATAACAAAATCAGCTATTTTCATTAATTTTCTATTCAAGGATTTCATTTGAAGAAAATTAAATGTTGAATGCTTGATGTTTGGGGACAATCTAGTAGAGCTGTTGTTATCTAGTAATGTTATTAAGCTTAATATAGTTTTCTCCTATTTTCCTACCTTTTTTTGGTATCCTAATTGTTAAAAATATTTTTATTTATTTATTATTGGATAGAGACTAAGAGAAATCGAGAGGGAAAGAGACAGAGGGAAACCTGGAGCCTTGCTTCACCACTCATGTTTGGAAAGAATTTGAAAACACTTCTAATGAACATTTGAAGTAATGCAATGGTTTTAGGAACAACACATTGTTGTCCTATTTAGTTTGCTTCTCTTTCAACTAATTCTAAATCCTCTAAACTTATTAAGCAATTTCCCTTAATGAATTTAGAGTTTTAAGCATCTAACAATAATTCTTAAAGATAATTCCAGGTCACCAAAGAAAACACAACTGCCTAGATCCCTACTTCTATTTTTATTCATGAGGATAAATAAAATCATTGCAGAAAAAGTCTAGTAAAAAGAAAGAAGAAAACCAAGCAGCAAATTATCAGAAAATAAAAATAGGGAAATCGGGAGTTGGGCTATAGTACAGCGGGTTAAGTGCAGGTGGCACTAAGCACAAGGACCAGCAAAAGGATCCTGGTACAAGCCCTGGCTCCCCACCTGCAGGGGAGTCACTTTACAAGTGGTGAAGCAGGTTTGCAGGTGTCTGTCTTTCTCTCCCACTCCCTGTCTTCCCCTTTATCTCTCCATTTCTCTCTGTCCTATCGAACAACAATGACAACAATAATAACTACAATAATAAAACAACAAGGGCAACAAAAGGGTATAAATAAATAAAATAAATATTTTTCAAAAATAGAGAAATAATACTCAGTTATGGTACGTGACCTCTAATGTCTTCAGTTCATACTTGCTTGTGTTTTGAGGCAAGAAAACCATATAGACCAACAGGAATACAGAGAATAAACAATAGGGTCTATGTTTGTTGTAAAGGTTTATTTACCCAAAGTATGAAAATACTTAGTATTTCAATTTAGTGTTGATCAATACAGAGGGTGTATGTTTTGCTTCATGGGGCAGGGGTGGGTGTGGTGGGGTGGGATGGGACACAATCTTTTGGTGGTGGGAATGGTGTTTATGTACACTCCTAAAATAATAAATATGAAAACAAGGAAATAAATTTAAGATAAGGAAGACATTTTTAATAACACATGAAACTTGACTGAATAACTGTAGCTTTTGAAGGAGAAAAATGGGATATTGTGAATTGTAATATATTTCAAAATTTGGTAGAGAAAAGGTAACAACATAAAATATACTCCTTAAAGGCAAAAATATTTAAAAATACAAGAGATCAAACTTTCTACCATCATAAAAACTAAGAAATAAAACAGACCATGGAAATCTTTTAACTGTTTATATTTACAGAGAAGATTTGGTTCAAAATATTTACTTTTTAAAAATATGTTTGTTTATTTATTGATTTTAGTCTAACTTCATCAGATAAACTTAGGACTACAAAAACTGGATAAGGGTAAGAGGCTAGAAGACTTTAATGATGGCCTTTTTGGTCACCTTCAAGTCACTTCATCATCTGGAACCCTAAGTCAGGGTTCCCTAGTCAGGGAATCCTTTGACTTCTTCATTGATATAATGGACCTAGACCTCTAATAGATTTCTTTCTTCACCATCACTGGTCATTTCCATTAAAAATTATTCACTCGTGGGCTTGTCTAGGACTTTGCCCTCACTCTAGATCAGCAGTTATAGGGACTGCCTCATGCTCTAAGGGAATTTGGGTCAACCTACTCTTCCACTAGAGGAAGAATGGTCGTGAAATGAGTGCAGCCTAGAATCTTCCTAGCTGTGACCATGGACTGTAAGTCTAAAATAACAGGGACTCCTAGTTTACACAGCCCCCCATACTAAATTTAAATAAACATGGTTCCTAGGTCATATTTACTTTATCTTTTAACATTTTTTAATTGAAGGGGTTAATGCATTGTAGTGTACTCATTGTCACATGCATATGATTTCATTATGTACCCAGCCCCCATAGTTCACTTCTACTTCTCCCTAACCCAACATTTTTTCCCAGATCTCCTAGCTTTGGTGAAATACACTGTTGGCTGCAATGCAGAGGAGAGAGAGAGAGGAGATCTGGGGCGGAGAGGGAACACAATTCTTTATTAGCACAGACACCTCAGAGTTGGGTGAGAGCCCAGTGGTTCGGGCCATGTGGAGCTAGCCAAAATGGCCGCCTCACACAGCAACCTTCCCTGCATCTAATTACCGAAGTGAAAAGCGGGCAAGAGAGAGAGCAAGAGAGTGGGCAAGAGAGCAGGAGGAAGAAGAATGGCTTTATATGGCAAAAACCGCGAGTGAGGAGCCTGGACAGGATTGGTTGGGAAGGGCACTTCGAGAATATCATATTAACTCTCACAGGAACTGGCACTAGCCTGAGGGGACATCTGCACAGCAATACACCATGTCTAATTCATGTTTTCACTTTGTTTTCTTCTTCCCACTTCCTAATTATTAGGTCCCACTTAGAGATGAAACCCATTTGGTATTCATCCTTTCCTTTTTGGCTTCTCTCATTTAACATGATGACTTCTAGTTTTATCCAAGGTGTCACAAAGGAGGCAAATTAATTGTTTTTAACAGCTGAACAGTATCCCATTGTGTATATGTACGACAGATTTTTTTTATTTAGGACATCTGGGTTCTGCATAAATCAATTTACTTCTGAAGCCTTCTACCTGATCTTGTGCTGGACTCAAAGTGTCTTTTGCTCCCTAAAATTCTGTATGAAGTTTTTCTTTCATGATTCCTAACTGCTTAGTAAACTCTTATTAAAGTTTTTCTTTTTTCTGATTTCTTAGAAAACTTTGGGGTTCTTCTAATATGTTTCCTAATTCCTCAGTGAAATATTGATGAAATATTGAATATGCTTCTCCATACTATGCTTAAAGTCTTGGAAAATCCTCATCATGAGCTTTCTATAGTCTTTCTTTGATGGTCCCCCTATGTCTATAATTTTTTGGAGTCCTTCTGTTTAATTTCTGTTGACTTTATTTGTCACATTTGGGACATTTATTTGCATAATTTTTTCTGTTGATGTGTTTATTGTGATGGTTATTACTGGACAGCTGGTGGTGCTATTATTGTTGGTGGTGATCACTGAGCTTCACTTTTTTGCTGCATGCTGGGGGGTTGGGGTTATGTTTCTTATAATGTCCTTGTTCTGTACTCTGTGTGGAGCAAAATATGGTTTCCCTGTCTCACAGCAAGCTTTGTGTATTGTCTACACTGTGTGTAGAAGGAAAATGGTACCATCCTCTGCCAGATCTCTTTACTCCTTTTTGTATGTTTGATTTCACTCAAACACTGTGGGGAACTGTGAAGCTGAGGTTGAGCATGGTGTGGACCACCTGTGACAAAAAACAGGTGTCTGGAGGTGTAACCACCCTGTCAGTCTCCCCCACTCCGGTTGAGCAGGAGGGGCCTTGGACTCCAGGATTTTGCCCCCCTGTCATACTCCCTCACCCCATAAGGGCCCTACATTCTTTATGGCAATAGTTCACTTCCTTGTTCCCAAACCAGTTGGTCCACTTACTCTACAGTTACTAGAAGCCCCCTTACACTTCCCTGTCTCTCATTTCTTTTGACCATATATGGCCCGATTCCCCCTGCTCACGCAAAGACACCCCCCCCCCATGTACCTGAAGATAATCTCACTTCCTCATTCCCAAACCAGCCAGACCACCCACCTAAGGATTACTGGGAGAACCCCCACCCTTTCTCAACCTCCTGGTGCTTTAAGTATATAAGGTAAAACAAACTGCTTTCTCCTACCACCCTTTGCATCCCCCTACCACCCTTTAAAAACTCTGTTCTGTGGCTCAATAAACAGCTTATCCACTGCCATAGCCCCCTGGGGTGATCTTTGGTCTCGTCTCTTGCTGAGGGTCTCAAAGAGGTACCCCAGCATGCCCACCCCTGCTGCCTCTGGACAAGTTCTTGTCTGCACCCTTCTCTGGTAGCCAACAGGATGTTCACACAGAGAGAACTGGACCTGAGATAGGCCCCCCATGAGAGCCCAACAAAATATCCTTTCTTATTGCAACCCACCTGAGCACAAGCACCCACCTGAATCTGCAGTGTTTCTACAAATAACAGCAATAGCTGAGGATGTCTACTGAGTTTGTATACACTTGCTTTTTTTGGGGTGGGGGGAGACATTGGGAGTCTATGAGCTAGGAAAGGTCTCACCAGAGTAATGAAGGTGAAGGGGTGACATTCCACACCTAGCATTTCTGAACACAGTCCATAGTGAAACATGTCGAGGTTGTACTTGTTGCAGCGATTTGTTTGAGCTTAGTCAACGCAGTATCAAATGATATGGATCTAGAGAATCATGTAAGAAAACAAAGCTATGCTCCAGAGGTTCCAGGACTGGGAGATATATGGGTTTTATAGAGAATTGAGAAGGTTCTTGTGGTCATAGAGTTTAAGAAGGCAAGAGATATTATTATAGCCAAGTTATTTGAGAATTTGGTTGACTTTGAAAATCACATGGTTAGGATTAGCTATATTATATAAGACCTCACAATATTTTATGTCATTAGCTATTTACATATAGCTCTACCCTTTTATGCAAACACTAAGTCAGAAGAGGAGGGAATCCAGAAACACTCTTATTCACTGTTGCAGTAAAATCATTAAAATATCTAGGAATAACGCTCATTGAAGAAGTGAAAGACTTGCATACTGAAAACTGTAAGTCGCTATTCAAGGAACTAGAAAATGATACAAAGAAATGTAAAGATATGGGGGTTTCCATTTTGTAGATACCTAGTAGGATTATTTTAGTTATATCCAAAGAGCCCATGACTATAGTAGTTTTTTTTTTTTTTTTTTTTTTTGAGCCTGACATCTGATATGCAGGTGGATCCAAGTTATTGTCTGGGAAGGTGATGTCATGGCTAGAAAAGGGCTAGAAAGTTGGATCAGAGTAGCTCCCTAATATGGGGAAAGGGTATAAATATTGTTGACTGTAAACCTCATCAATTTGATTTGATCTGGGGCCCATATTCAGCTTAGGATCTTATGTAGCCTGTGCATCCTTGTAGATCTGAGCTCACACTCTGTGGTATCAGTAGGAACATTCCAAGCTGCCCCAATTTCAGGACCCATCTTCCTCAGGTGGACGATAGAGTATGTTGTCCAGCCTCCCTTCAAAGGATGGAACATTCCCTACCATTGTTGACCCCACATTGAAGGCAAGGTTCTATGGAGACCCACAAAGGGATCTATTTGTGTTGTTCCTGATAGAGATGACTGGTAACAATGGAGAAAGGGACTTATTTGAGGTCTACGCTCATCATGTCTGTTTGGGAATCTCAGGACTCCCCGAATAGGGCCCCAACTGATGGGGTGGCCTGATAGTGACTAGAGAATCATTAAAGTATACCAGTCTCTTGCCCTTATTCAACTTTTGTAGTCCTTACTTTGATAAGGTTAACTTTGGAGTGACTAATGAAAGTGTAATAGGAAGTAAGTCTAAGTAGAAACTATTTCATTAGGAACTTTATGGTGTCTTTTTAGGCTTTTCTACTTGTTTGCTGCATATATTGACTGTCTGAAGACTACCATGCATTTTTGCTTCCAGTTATATATACTGGCCTTAATTTATGGATACATGTGAACATATGCACTATCTCATGGGACCTGGTCTATATCTAGGTTTTGGAACTTTGTTAGGAAGTGAACCATCAGAAATGGAATAAAATCTTCATCTGCACTATTTCAGCCTTTAGGTTCATGATTAGTCAATATTTTTTGACTTTATATGATAACTCTTCTTTCAGCCTCCAGGTTCCAGAGGTTACCATGATGCCAAATGGACTTCCCTGGGCAAATGACCCTACCAATATGTCCTGGAACCCTGCTTCCCCAGACCCCTGCAGCACTAGGGAAAGAAAGAGGCAAGGTGCAAGTATGGATAGACCTGTCGATAACCATATGCAGTGGAGAAGCAATTACAAAAGCCAGACTTTCCACCTTCTGTACACCATAATGACCTGGGATCCATACTCCCAGAGGGATAAAGAATAGGAAAGCTATCAGGGGAGGGGATGGAGTATGGAGTTGGTAGGAATTATGTGGAGTTGTACCCCTCTTATCCTATGGTTTTGTCAGTGTTTTATTTTAATAAATAAAAATTATAAAAAAAGAAGAAATGGAAAGATACCCCATGCTCATGGATTGGAAGAATCAATATCATCAAAATGAATTTTCTACCCAGAGCCATATATAAATTTAGTGCAATAACCCTCAAAGTCCCACCAAGTTTCTTTAAGAGGATAGAACAAAAATTACAATCATTTATCTGCAACCAGGAAACGCCAAATTGCTAAAAACAGTCTTGAGGAAAAGAAACAGAAATGGAGGCATCATATTTCCAGATCTCAAACTGTATTTTAACGCCATCACCATCAAACCAGTCTGATATTGAACAGAAATAGATGCATGAACCAGTGGAACTGAAAGTCCAGAACTAAACCCCCACACCTATGGATATCTAATGTTTGGTAAAGTGGCCCAAAATAACAAATGGAGGAAGGAGATTCTCTTCAATAAATGGTGATAGGAAAACGGGCTTGAAATGTGCAGAAGAAAGAAACTGAACCACTTTATCTCACCAGAAACAAAAGTCAATTCCAAATGGATCAAGGACCTGGATGTCAGACCAGAAACTATCAAATACTTAGAGGAAGCCATGGGCAGAACACTTACCCACCTAAACCTCAGGGACATCCTTGACGACACAAACCCAATTACAAGGAAGATAATCAAAAACAAATCAATGGGACTAGATAAAATTGAAAAGCTTCTACACAGCAAAAGAAACCATCACCCAAACAAAGAGACCCCTCACAGAATGGGAGAAGATCTTTACAGCTTAAATATTTTTAAAGATAAATGTCTCTCCCATTCATCTCAATTAATTTATATCTATATCAAAAAAACCTTAGAAAATCATTAATAATAAAGAGTTTGCTTACCCAATAATTTTCTATAGTCCCTATCTCTGATGATAAGGGTATCTTTCCATCTCTGGGCAAGGGGCACACCTATTACAGAAATATCTAGCATAAAAGGAAATTCCTATTTTTAGGGAGAAGGAAGGTTTACAGTATCATTCAATGATTGGTTATGTACTTAATTAAAAGTAATCAATATGTTACTTTAGCACTTCTTAGGCAATCTTATCTGCAAACTACTACTAGCAAATCACATGGCAATTAAAGGGGAAGCTTCAATAAATACTTGGAATACTGAACACAATTCACGTGCCTCTAAGCAAAATTAGAAAACTTTACAACTATGTTAGGGAGAAGTCTATTTGGAATGTTATGGCTGCTGCAACCATTATAAATAATAGGTAGGGGAGGAAAATGAGTCAAAACAGAGAAGGGATTAAAGTAAAGACATTTCTCTCCTGGGACAAAGGAGAGAAACACTTGGCTCAAGAGATCAAATGGCCTTGGGGCTGGGTTGTGGTGGGCTTGGTTAAGTGCACACATTACTACACACAAGGACCTGGTTTAAACCCATGGTCCCCATCTGCAATGGGAAGAAACACAAGTGGTGACACATGGCTGCAGATATCTCTCTGTCCCTATCTCCCTTCCCTCTCAATTTCCTTTGTTCTATTCAAGTTTTCTTTTTCTTTTTTTTTTTTTAAAGAAAATAACTAAAATGGCCTTGAGGACAATATATTAGGGCTTTAAACAGTAGAAAGAGAAATATATGATAGCGAAGGGGAAGGGAAGTGTAGAAATATCTTTGTTTTGAAGTCCTATAGAGAAGCTATAAGAGCCATTTGATACACAGTTTAGCCTTGTCGCTATCTTGGATGAGTGCAGGTAGGTGCCAGTTTTGACAGACAGTTCTGAGTTATGGTGCTGGGGACAGCAAGACCAGGCAGTTTTACAAGGGGCTTCTTTATGGGGGACTTCTATGATGGCAGGCTCCTTATCTCTTACCTGGCAGATTCCTCTTTCTTGTTCAGCAGGGGTGAGGGGCTATCAAGGATATGCTGGGGAAGAGGAACAAAATGATTAAGGCAAACTTTCTTCTAGGGACTAGATAACCTCACTGATAAGAGTTTCTCCTGCCAAGAGAGAAAGGGCAGTATACAAAAAGCAATTTTTTTTTTTCAGTCTCACATGATAGTACTGAAAGTCCCACTTCAGTTTCACCCCAACAAACTAAAAAAGCTAAGATGTGTCAGACCATCTAAGAATAGTTTATTTTTAGCAAGAGCAATGCTGGTTCACAGAAGACTGCTTTGAATCAAATTCAGCAGGTTTTACCACTAAGTGAACCAAATGTCATTGTAATTACCAAGACTACTTCAGACCTTGCCTTTCAAAAAAACTATTGCCACTAGGGTTATCACTGGGGTTCACTGTCTGAACAACAAATGCATCACTACTAGTGGTCAACTTTTTCATTTCTGTATTTAAATTTTAAAGAAAAAATGAGAGTGGAAGAAGAAATAAAGAAGGGGGAGGGGAGAGATGAGAGAGACGCCTGCAGATATGCTTTACAATGTGGTAACCAGTGCACTCAATCGAAGGTGCCGCTTACTGTCAGACCCAGATTTTGCTCTTTTTCATCTAACAGCTATTTGTTTTCACTGATGTTAGCAAACTGAGCACCTCCAAGAATCCTCTCCTAACCCTAGTCCTGTTGAAGCTAATATCTATATTAATAGCCAAAGTCTGTGAAACAGAGTGTCAGACCTAATATTATTTACTACACATACACTAAGCATACTATGTCTATGTAAGCAAAATGGTGTTAGCATGTATATAATATAAACCTGATATTAATTTTCAACAATAATTCACTGAAAACTTCCCACATCATCCTTAAGTGTAAGAGTAAACTATAGTATTTCTATGAAGCTTTATTTTTCCACATTTCCCAAGTCCATTTTTTTTTGTATGTATCTCTTGTCTTACATTGTCTGGGTTTTTGAATGAGCACTTCTTGTTTGTTACAACATCTACATTCCATTCTTATTATATAACGAGAGGATAATGTATTCTTTTAAACATTGTTTCCTATTATCTGTATTTATTTATTGGATAGAGATAGCCAGAAATCAAGAGGCAAGGAGATGGCAGAGAGGGAGAGACACCTGCAGCACTACTTCTCCACTTGCAAAGTTTTCCCCCTGCAGGTAGGGATGGGGGCTCACACCTGAATCCTTGTGCACTGGAATGTGTGCACTCAACCCGACGCGCCACCACCTGGCCTCCTAATGTATTCTTTAAATATGAGAATTAGGAGCCAGGTGGTGTCGCACCTAGTTTAGCACATATATTACAATGTGCAAGGACCTGAGTTCAAGTCCCCGTCCCCACCTGCAGGGGAGAAGCCTCATAAGTGATGAAGCAGGGCTGCAGGTGTCTGCTGCCTCTTTACCTCCTCCTTCTTCTCAATTTCTGACGGTTTCTATCCAATAAATAAATAAAGATAATAAAGAAAAAACTAAAAATTATGAGAATTAACCCAAGAAATTCAGGAAAAATTGCACAAAATATCCCATATGTGTGTTGAGGTTAAAAGTATAAATAAAATGCTTGGCAATAAAACATTATTATACTGTCATGATTTAAATTTTGTAAATGTTAGATTTTGCTTCATAAATATCAATCTTACAATTAATTTTAAAGCCTTTTCCCTATGGATTTAAATAGTATTATTTATCTAGTTATAATTTTTTTATGTTGAACACAAATAGAAAAATCACATAAATTTTGTTAAGCAAAAAACAAAATTTAGAGATACAGTCCCTTTCCTCTGAGTCATAGTTACCCATCACCAATTTGCTACCACTAGTGAACATAAATATTACAAAGCTCCATATAATCTTCAAAAATAGTAGCCAAACTAGCTCAAAGAATAAGACTTTATGAGAATTACAGAAGTTAGAATGAGAGGTGGGGGTAGCACTGAACTTTGGTGGCAGGTACAATGTGAAACAGTACCCTGGTAATCTTATAATATTATAAACCATTATTAAGTAACCAGTAAAATAAATCAATTAATGAGAAAAAATTAATTAATAGGAAAATAGCAACCAAAACGTGAGCAAAAAGATCTGAGTGAAGATTTCTTTCTTTCTTTGTCCTTTTTTTTTTTTTTTCCTCCAAGTGGTGAACCACCAGCTTCTGGGGAGGACAGGCTTTGAACCTGAAGCTCTGTCTGCCTCAGGGTCCATGGGCAAAGCCACTACACCAGCTCGGCAGGCAGTCTATGCTTTTTTTTTTTAATTCTTTCATAAAAATACTGGCAAAAAATTAAAAGAAACTATTTAAGAACTCGAGTTCTGAAGGAAAGAGCACAGATTTAGAAACCATTGATTTAAGAAAAGCTACTGAAATTCTTAAGAGAATATTGTTGTGTTTAAGTATGGACAACCCAAAGAACTTTTGAATCCCCCATATTTTTGTGGTCAGTAGCTCTGAAAACTAATGGTCTCTTATTTATTTATTTATTTATTTATTTATTTATTTATTTATTTATGTTTTGCCACCAGTGTTACTCCTGGTGTTCAGTGCCTACACAATTAATCTGCTATTTCTGGAAGCCATTTCCTTTCCTTCTCCCTCCCTCCTGCTTCCCCTCCCCCTCTCTTTTTAGCAAATACTAAGAGCAATTGAGTTGGAATAGGGAACAGGAGAGAGTGAGAGAAAGAGAGGCACTTGTAACAGTGTTTCACCACCTGGGAAGAAGCTTCTTTCCTGCAGTTGTAAACTAGGGGTCCTTGAGCATGGTGAAGTGTGAGCTCAATCAGGTGTCCCTGACCCTGAGGGAATGCTGCTTTCAAGTCTGTTGTCTCTAAGAGTCAGTTTTACATCTCATTAAAATCTGTATTATCCCACCACAACCAATACCCAAGTGCTACCTCTCCACACCCAAGGGCATTGGGCTCCCCGTATTCTTGCCTCAGTAATCTCAGATCTGCAGATTTAAGCCAAGAATTTATGTGTTTTACAATGTTCCTATGAACCTCCTTTGGAATTCCGTTACAAGACCTATCCTGTAATAATGGTAATCATTTCCAAGAACTTCATTTCCGAGAGATATGTGACTCTTTGACAGGAATCAAGACCCATTTCAGAGTTTGGGAAGGGGATTTTTATTTCCAGGTATTACTGAAAACTGTAACAATCCACTTGCAACATTACAAATGTTTATGTTGATTTTAGTTGTTATAAACAGAAGACTAAAACTTCACCAAATATATTAAAAGATAGAAGTAAGGGAAGGTATCAGATGAGAGCTCTCCCCCTACGCAAAAGCTGTTATTCTCAAAATATCCCTCTTTATATGCAGATGATTTTATACAAAGGGAGACGAAGCCCTTGAGGATCTATGAGTCATTATTACTCTCCTTGTCAAAATGAGCACCACTTAATAAGCCATTGTCTTTTTCAGATCTAAAAGAAAACAGTTATTATTTCTTAAGACCTCTTTCTGTCTTATGCTTTGAGTGTTTCCACTTCCTCCAGACCTCTGAGGATTTAATTGTGAATTAAATTATTATTAATAATAATTAACTTAATTATAGGGGGAAATAGAGAGGAAGAGAGACAGAGAGACGTCTGCTGATCTTCTTAACCACTCGTGATTCCTTTCACCTGCAGTTGGAGAGTGGGGGTTTGAATCTGGGTCCTTGTCCATTGTAATATGTGCAGTCAGTCAACCATGTAGGCCATTACTGAGCCCCTAAATATAACTTCTTTACTTCCTTGTTGAGGGCAGTACTTTAGAATCACTGTAACTGCCCCTCCAACAGATGCATATTAGTAAGTTTTCATGCATTTCTACTTCTTTAGTTTTTTTCTATTATTTCTCTACTTATTGGATACAGACAGAAACAGACGAGGGAGGTAGAGAGAAAAAGAAAGATAAATGCATCTACAACTCTGCTTCACCACTTGTGAAGTTTTTCCCATGCAGGTGGGAACCAGGGGGTTGGACTCTGATCATTTGGCATTGTAACGTGTTTTCAACCAAGTGTGCCATCCCCTCAGCCCTGTATTTCTTCCTCCCTTTCTTTCTTTCTTTCTTTCTTTCTTTCTTTCTTTCTTTCTCTCTCTCTCTCTCTCTCTTTCTCTCTTTCTTCCTTCCTTCCTTCCTTCCTTCCTTCCTTCCTTCCTTCCTTCCTTCCTTTCCTTCCCTCCCTCCCTCCCTCCTTCCTTCCTTCCTTCTTTCTTCCTTTCCTTTCCTTTCCTTTCCTTTCCTTCCCTTCCCTTTCCTTTTCTTTTTTTTTTTTCTTTTCTCAGTATCAACCCTACTATTGGGGGCCAGAGGCTTAAACCCATATCCCTTGTGCATGGTAAGTGGTAACACGTTTTCTCAGCTGATTGTATCACTGCTTTGACCCTACCTTTACACATTCTTGTGTTCCTTATCACTGGGGTCATTAAAAGTTGTGAAGGGAAATGATTCATCTGGATAGTGCATCTGCTTTGCCATGAGTGTGATGATTCAGGTTTGAGTCAGGCTCCAAATAGACTGGTGGAAGCTCCCAAACTATAGTGTTTCCCTATCCTGACCTCTGTTTCTGTTTCTTTCTGTGTGAAAAAGAAAAATCATCCTAGAGCAGTGAAACCTCAGCAATGACAAAAAAAAAAAAAAGAGTTATATATAACCATGTGATTCTATAGTTTAGGAATAATTGCACACTAAGCACAAAGAACACCAGAATTAATTATGTCTAACATTAACTCTGATTTACTTTAAAATGGATGATATTTTTAAATTATCACCAGGGTTATCGCTGGGGCACGGTAACTACATGACGTATCCTCCCTTCCTGGTGGCCATTTTCTTCCTATTCCACTCCCCCTCCCCCTTATTTTATTTGATAGAACAAAGTGAAACATGAAGGCATGGGGAGATAGAGAGTGAAAGCAAGACACCTGCAATGCTGCTTCACAGATCAAGAAGCTTCCCCCTACAAACGGGAACTGGAGGCTTGAACTGAGACCATTGAACATAGCAACATGTGTGCTCTACCAGTGCCCAAACTATACTACACTCTATTTTCACTAAGGTACAATGTTATATAATATTATTAAATTACTATTTATGTATTTATTTATTTGTTTATCTTATCACCACCAGGATTATCACTGGGGATTAGTGGCTGCACAGAGAAGTCACCATGACCAGTGAGTATTTCATTTCTTTTCTTATTTTTTATAAAGAGAAAGAGATATTGTGAAATGTAAATAAGAGACAAACAGAGACACCTGCAACACTGGTCCATCCCAGTCCCCACAAGTATGGACCAGGGGATTGAACCTGAGTTCCTGTATATGATAACATGATGTATGTTCTATCAGATGAGCCACTATCCAGCCCCAATAGTTTTTTTTTTTTTTTTTTAGTTTTTTAGATACTTTATTTATTTACTTTGTAGACCTTTCTATTTGGTACTGTTTGGGAGAAAAATACTATACTTTTTCCTATGCATGAAGCATAATTTTTGGTGGGTTTTGTACGTTTATTTTATTAACTCATTTTGGGTAGAGATAGAAATTAATAGGGAAAGGGAGATATGTGTAAAGAGGGACAGATAAAAAGACTCAACTGCACGTATCCACTCAGCCTTTTATGAGTTTTATACATTTAAACAACTCTGCCATCAGAGCTTCCATGACTTGTTCTTAGGGATATTTATCTTTGTGGTTATTTTTCTTTTTCACTTTAATATTTCTAGTTACTCTTCTAAATGAACTTTATATATTCTGCAATATATACCTACTGAATTTTTCTGATAACTTTAAAACATCTTTGATTTCCATAATTTTGTCTTACTTTAAATAGTTCACCAAGGACATTATACATATTTTTTCTATTTTATTAGTGTTTTAATATTTATTTATAAAACTATGTGATAACAAGGGTATCATTCTACTCCATTCTACCACCAGAGTTCTGTGTCCCCATTCCCTCCATTACTGTCTAATATACTGAGGAAAATCCATATGGCAAGAATGTAAGTATATAATTCAGTTGGTGGTAAAAGATGGGCAGATACAAACAACTAAGGAAATAACTGAAAATGCTATAGCGTTCATGTCCTAAATTTATTTTATAACATCAGTACCTCGTGGTGGAGGTAGCAGCTTCTCTGGGCAGAATAACTGGTGACCTTTGCCAAAATCTGGAGGACACTTTACAGACCTATGAACAGGACATTTAAAAGCATCTCAGATTACCTCAATGCAGCTCTGCATCTATGTTGTTTTCAGAGGTGTATTCTCAGGACTACCTGTCAGTTTTATTTTGGACTTGACCTCTTCAGCATAGCTAAGCTTTATGTATCCTTGCCTCTAGAACTTCATTTTACCAATGTTCTTATAAACAACTGGCTGCTTTAATTGATAGCATAAGCTACTTAATTTTAATGAGGCCCTTTTCTCATCCCTCGGGTCATTTATACTTTTACTATAAAAATAGAAATTCAGTGTTCAGTTATTAAATGATTGTTTTATCTTTAAAGTCTTGCCTACTTTGCAAAGAGCTCTGCAGAAGGGCAGGACTTCAGGCAGTTTATATGGCATTTCAGTTTTTGTTTCTTACTTGGATAAAGTCTAATAGTCACTCAGAGGGGTGTGACAGCATAACGGTTATGCAAACAGACTCTCATGCCTGAGGCTTTGAGGTCCCAGGTTCAATCCCCATACCACCTATAATCCAGAGCTGTGCAGTGCTCTGGTAAAATAATAATAATAAAAATTTAAAAAATGGTCACTCAGAAATGAACCTTTTCCCATCCACCCCATTTCTATTCTAGAAAAAAAAAATGTGCTACAAAGTTTCAGGAATATTGGAACTGTATTTATGAAATTTAGTCAGTAGCCTATGAGATATAATTTGAATGGATTTATAAAAGTTAATGTATTTGAGGAATTTTTCTTTGCCCAAAAAAGATCTTCTGGAGATGTCTTGGTCAGCCTATGACAGAGTAATTTGCAATTACTACCCAATTCCTGTGGTCTATATGTCAAACTGCATTGTGCACTACATTTTACTACCATATGAAGTCAGTCATTACTTTATTAGGGAAATAGTGATATATAAGATAATTGCTATCACATGGTTATGATTCCTTATCTTTCTGTGGTTGCTGTCTTCACACCATTTTCAACAATTTAGAATTAGTGTGTGTGTGAAATAGTTTTTCTCATACAAGTTTCACACACTATTGGCAATGTTATTGTTAGTTTTAGCATGGGATGCTCCTGGCAAGAGTTTTACATTTTTTTATGAAAGAAAGAAAGAAAGAAAGAAAGAAAGAAAGAAAGAAAGAAAGAAAGAAAGAGAGGGAGGAAGGAAGGAAGGAAGGAAGGAAGGAAGAAAGATAGGTGATAGACGACAGATGGATAGACAGACAGACAGACAGACAGACAGACAGATAGATAGAGACAGACATAGATAAAGACAGAGGCTGAGAGAGAAGGACAGTCTGTTTATCATTGCTTCACCATCTGTGGAGTTTCCCTCAGCGCTCTGGTGTTCTCTTGTGGTAAGGACTTCTAACTTGGGGGATGAAGGATTCTCACAAAGTAGGGCCCCATCTCTTAGAAGTACATGCAATTATATATATGCAGTAGTTCAAGTACAGTTTGTCAGGAAAAAAATGCTGATATTGTAAGTGCTAAGATATCTTAAGCTCCTCCCTACTTATGCTCATCAGTTATAAAATTGGATTATAGGAACTTAAAAATGAATAGGTTTGAGTGACTGTGAGCTGATAACTCACTTGAAATTAAGTAAAACAGAAGATAAGATTCAGTAATACAGAAAAATTGAGATGCCAGTTTAGTGGATTTATGACTTAAATATGCCTCCAAAGAGTATTATTTGAAGGCTATTTTTTTGTTTTCATTTTTGTTTTTGCCTCCAGGGTTATAGCTAGGGCTCAGTGCTAGCCCTACAAATCCACACTGCTCCTGGGGGGGGGGGGTACTTTTTCTGTTTTATTTGATAAGACAGAGAGAAAATGAAAGGGAGGGCACATGGAGAGGGAGAGAGAAAGACACCTGCAGACCTTCTTCATGATTTGTGAAGGTGTCTTTCCTCCCCTCCCCTTTTGTAGTCTAGGAGAGTTGTAAGATGACAGAAACATAATGTCTCTTAATGCTTCTTATTGTTTAATGTGAATGTTAGATGTCTTCATAGACACTTGGGAAAATTAAATCATTTCACTCAGTCCCAAATCAATTAAAAAAGTTGAATACATCCTTAAGAATATGACAAATGACAACACAAATGTTAAGTGTAATATTTTCACAAAGAAGGAGATTAATATTTGAACAACAGTAGCAGTCTATCACTGACTGTTCACTTAAGAAAAAAGTAATTTATCACTTCACCTATAAAATGGGTCTATTTGAAACAATAACCAAAGTGCCAGACAGTAGCATGTTAGGTTAAGTGTATATTACAATTTGCAAGCATCCAAATTTGCAAGCCAGACAGTAGCATGTTAGGTTAAGTGTATATTACAATTTGCAAGCATCCAAATTCAAGTCACTGGCACCTATCTGCAGAGGAAAAGTATCAGGAGTGGTGAAGCAATGCTGTAAGAATATCTCTTTTTCTCTCCCTCCCCATCTTTCCTCCCCTCTCAATGTCTCTCTGTCTTATCAAGTAAAGGTAAAAAGTGTCTGCCAGTAGCAGACACTTTTTACCTTTACTTGATAGGACAGAGAGAAATTGAATTCACCATGCAGTTACAGAACCCCAGCAACAACACTGGTATATAATAAATAAACAAAGAAAGAAGAAAGAAAGAAGGAATTTAAGTCTTAGGGTGAGACACATAAAACTTTCTCAAATGGGTGGTCAACTTCCCATTGTGTAGCTTTTGAGCAATGCTTAGTAAAAAGGATCATCTTCTTCCCACCCCCATTAGTGGGATAAAAATATTACTTCCCTTTGGAGATGCAAAGTATGTTAAGTCCTATGTGTTGCTACTTCTACATGTGTGAAAACTCTTTGAGCCTACTTATTTAAGTAGGCTCTTTTAAGTAGGATATATTATAATTGTTTATAATTTTACAGTATTTAGTATATTAAATGATATCTAATTCTGTCTAATTATATTTGTTATTATCTTTAAACTATGTTTACCCAACTTGATAGTATTTTGAGGCCAAGGATATCAATGGTATCTCATGTATTCTTTCCAAGGTATTGAGATTTCTTTATTCATTTAAAATATTTCTGTTTACAATGCCTATTAATTTGGAATTATGCTAATGTGACTAACCTCATATGAATTCAGATATATTTCTATATTTATGATGTTATATGTGAAATATTCCTGACATATGCTTCATTGTAATTTTTTATGTTTTCAGTTCTTTCATTGAAAGGTAGTATTTCTTCTTAATACTAAATTAAGAATATTAAAGAAGAATTTGACCAATTTTGATCTTGTTCTAATTGAACAGTGAAGTCTGGTGAAAACTATGACTGGGAAACATATACTGTAAATAAAAAGTATTTTGCATAACAATTTCATATTTTATGGAAAGTATTCAATAATAATCAAAGAATCAATGAATTATGCTTCTGTGGGCTTTCTCACAACCCTCCAAACAAACCCACAACACATACTAAGAGCTAAAACATAAGTGCTAAAGTGTGAATTCGTAAGCAGGACATGGCAAGGCAAATGAATTACTTCCAATAACGTTAATGGAAACCATAGAGTTACATCCTTTTTTAATTTGTCTCAAAATGAAGCCCTAAGCAAGTTTTGCAAAAAAGCAAGTCTTGCAAATAGCAAGGGAAATAACCATTTAGTCATGAACCTACTGTGCTTAGTGTTAATGTACTGATTCATTACTCCAACATTGTTCTCTGATTAAACTGTAAATGATTTCTAAGCCAAATGCCTGATATGATGAAAATAAAAAATTTGACTGTTTGCTTCTTTTGTGTTAATTCTTAAATAAATACTCTGAGTCAGGGGGTTATGGCATAATGGTTATGAAAACAGGTTCTCATGCCTGAGGCTCTGAGGTCCTAGCTTCAGTCCCCCATTGTACCAAAAACTAGAGCTGAGTAGTTCTCTGGTAAAAATACATACATACACACATACATACACACATACATACATACATACATACATACATACATACATACATGCATGTTCTGTATTAACTACTTTTTGCATTAACCATTTTTCAAAATCTTTTTGTGTTAAGTACTTCTTAGTTTTATTTTTATGATTTGTTTTCCTGCCCATAAAATAATCTCTTACTCTCACACTCATGAATTATACAAACCTGAAATGGGACCCACACTAGACTTAGGTCCCTTTATATTTTCTTGGGCTAATGAGAACACTGTGACTGAGCAGCAAAAAATTTAACATTATTTTGTGAATACATAAGTGAACCACTCCCTTGATTAATACATTCTGTGATTTTTAGGGAAGGGATAGGAGCACAGGGTCAGTTTCATGAATGAATGACTTATTTAGTTACATTGGGCCCTGATTAAAGTGACGTGGTATTTGGTCTAATGTTTTACTATTACCATCTTGAAATTTTTCTTTTTTTAAAAGAAGTAATTCATAACTATAATATAAGCTAAAACTTGATGTTATTATGAAGTTAAGTGTACCTATATCAATGGATATAGTTAACTGGTTTGGAAAGTGTTTACATTTTAAAATATTGAGGTTTTGAGTGTAAAAAGAAAATAGTAACTTAAAGATATAATGGGTATTTTATTAAAGCAAAAATTCAAGATAACACAAGTCTTTGGACTATACACTAAATCAGAGGTTGGCATCAATGCTCCCAATAGCTACATTACAGTATGAGATAAATCACTGTTTTTTTTTTTTTCTCTATACTCCCAGAGGGGGAGAAATGTTAGGGGAAGATGACCAGAGGTCTGTGACTTCAATTCCATCATTACCCAGAGAGAGAATAGGAAAAAAGAAGGACATATGGCAGTAGCAATACATGTAGGTGCAACTTAGAAATGAAGAGAAGGCAAGAGCATAGAAAATAAGGGGGCAACTATATATAAATATAGATTGTTATAGAAATAATAGTCAATCCTTACCTTTGACCTTAGGGAGAATTACTGCAATTTCCTTTGGAGGGAATGGGGATATAGACAACTCTGGTTGTGGGAACAATGTGGACTTACACCCTTGTTGTCTCTTAATTTTACAAATCACTAATGAAAAAAATGCAATTTGGAAATATAAGACCAAATTTTTTCATATACAGCAGAGTTGAGTCTAAACTTTCTTTAAAGAGAAGCAGAAGACTTATATTTTTGTCAACTTAAATTTTGTTTTAAGATTTATTTATTTATTTATTCTTTGTGTGTTTGATAGAGAAAGACCAGAACATTAATGAGAAAGATGAGACACACAGAGAGAACCAGGTCAGAACATTATTCCAGCAATCTGACCTGAATTTTAAGTTCAACTAGATCAGGCTGCATTCTATCTTCATTTATAATATGACTCATCTAAAGTTGATATATCTTGTTTCCACTTTATTATGCCATCTATAGTTTTGTATAATATGTATTATTTTATTAAAAATTATATGAACAAGACTAAAAATAAATGTACCAAGATTTGTATTATGACTTATTCTAAACCTTAGATATTTGACTAGTGATAATGCTTTGTCAACTTATAAGTATTTTTTTGCATTTTAATAATTAAAATATATTAAAATAATCACTCACTTATTAAATACAATTTACATTTAATATGTAAAATGTCATAGGTACTTTATATTTTTACATTTATTAAGCACTCATAAAAGCTCTGGGTAAATGAAAACATTGTTATCCAGTTTAAACAACTGGAGGCCAAGAAATATTAAATTATCCTCAAAGTTGTAAGTATTAGACATTAAGTTATAACACTGATATGACTTATTTTGCCTACGAGATAAACATTTTGCATTTTCCAACAACTAAAAGGACCAATTAATTCAGACAAAGTTGAAAATCTAGTTGTTTTCTCTGTATGTTGCCTTAGGATTGAAAAAGCAGTTTTTATCTGAAACATATTTACATTAATGAATTTCCTTTCTCTTTTGTTTCTTTTCAGTAATAATGTAAAATATAAGGTTGGGGGAGTATTGAGAAAGGATTTAATATCAACATTGGCTAAAGCAGATAAAATAATTATAGAAAGATCTAAGTGTGTTTTTATTTATAATAAAAAATCACTACTTATGGTTTCTATTTAGATGTTAAATACAATTTAATTTCATCTGATATATGTAAGAAATGATTTCAACTTGAACCCTGTCCATGAAGATGAATTCTGCTCCTAAAAGTTCAATTATTTTCTATAAAAGTTTTTTTTGTTTGTTTAACTTTTTCTTTAAATTATCTTTACTTATTTATTGGATAGACACAGCCAGAAATTGAGAGGGAAGGGTTGATAGAGAGGGAGAGAGACAGAGAGATAACGTGCAGCCTGGCTTTATCATTTGCAAAGCTTTTCCCCTGAAGGTGGGAACTGGGGCATTGAACCTGGGTAAAAGTTTCTACTTGTCATCTCCATCAGAAACATTGTAATGAAACCCTTTGGGGGACCCCATAGGACCTTTCCCACAATGTGGATCAATAATGGTAGAGATTATTCCATCCTTCAAAAGGAGGAGGCTGGATAACATATTCTATCTACCACCTGAGGAAGGTGGGTCCTGAAATTGAAGCAGCTTGGAAGGTTCCTAATGATGACCACAGAATGTGAGCTCAGACCTACAAGGATGCAGAGGTTACTCAGGCTCCTAAGCTGAATATGGGCCCCAGATCACATCAAATTGATGGGGTTTACAGTCAACAATATTTATACACCTTTCCAATATTAGGGAGCTACTCTCTTCCCTGATCCAGCTTTCTGGTTCTTTTCCCAGCCATAAAGTCAGTAGTCTTCCTTCCTTCCTTCCTTCCTTCCTTCCTTCCTTCCTTCCTTCCTTCCTTCCTTCCTTCCTTCCTTTATTTTAAAAAGGAGACATTAACAAAACCATAGGATAGGAGGGGTACAACTCCACACGACTCCGACCACCACCACCAGATCTCTATATCCCATCCCCTCCCCTGATAGCTTCCCTATTCTTTATCCCTCTAGGAGTATGGACCCAAGGTCATTGTGGGTTGCAGAAGATAGAAGGTCTGGCTTCTATAATTGTTTCCCCGCTGAACATGGACATTGACTGGTCAATCCATACTTCCAGTCTGCCTCTCTCTTTCCCTAGTAGGGTGGGTCTCTGGGGAAGTGGAGCTCCAGGACACATTGATGGGGTCCAGGGAAGTCTGGTTGAGTTTTCCTTTTATTAAAAAAATTAAAATCAGGTATAAACAGAGAAATCGAGAGGGTAGGGGGAGATACACAGGAAGAGAGACAGAGAAAGACATGCATCCCTGCTCACCACTCAGGAATATTTCCCCCCTGCAGCTATAAGACTTCCTTTTTCCTTTCTATGGTAATGACTTGACCTCCTATAGCCATATCTTCACCACTTCTGAACCAACTTTGCAGTCCGGCAGGCAGAGAGATTAAGGGGTTACAGCAATGGAGTTTGCCCAGTATCAGTGGTGTCTCCATGTGGCTCCAAATTTAATCCATATCATGCACATGGTAAGAAAATGATTCCCAGACAGGTGAAGTTCCCAACACAGTACCTAAATTATGGTAAAAACAAACAACCTCTCTTTTGTGATACTAATGTATTATCACTGGGTAAAGAGTGTTTCTGACTTTCTTGACATTGGCAATTCAATGGGGCTTTGTTGTTGTCTTTGTTGCTATCTCTCTTTGCAACAGGTGTTTTTCCTTCACGCTCAATAGTTATTTCAATTAGACCCTCAGAATGTGTTTCACACTTCCTAAGTTTTGGCATCTTTCAGAAGAATGAATGCAAAAAACCTGTTATAAGGCAGTTTGAGGAGCTTGCAATGGACATATAATACTTTTAATATCAGGATCCTAAATAAATATCACTAAATTTATTTCTAAGTAGGTTATTAGAAAAAGCAAACATTTCTTTCTCATTATTCATGCATTTAAACTCAATTTCAACAGGGACAGAAAGTAAAGGACATTAGGTTTTGCTTTGTAAGCTCTTTTAGAAATGAATTACGTTGTCCTCTTGAAATGGCTCCTAGTCATCACTTTCAAAGACATTTAATGATTGTACTAGATCTAAATCATAACTTATATGTGCATTGATACTTGCTAGCTGTATTAAGGCCTGAGTCAGCACTGGCCATGGCTGAACAAGATCAGTTTATTTGGTGGCTTCCACCCAGCTGGAACATGGTTGCAGCTCTCACTCTGACTATGACAAACCACTCTGTCTTTTGGCTTGATAGTAGAGACATATCGTATTATTAGTTGTGTATACTTCTGAAAGTTTGATTTCAGTTGTGAGTGTAAATATTAACCTTTACTATTAAAATTAATCTAATAAGTTTGTCTTTAAAGAAACTGGGAGATTGTATGACCTAATGACTGATATTAAAAATAGGGCTCTCAGGTATGTAACAGTATGACTGCACAGTGTCATAAAATTTGCTCGTAGTCCAAGTTGGGATAAAAACACGTGTTTCCAGAAAATAATTCCTTCACTACATTGGCTGAACTTCACTGCATTAAGAAACATAATTTAGTAGTTCATTACAATAAAGTGAAACGAACAGAAGGAGAAAGTCAGATCTGAGAATAACTCTAGTGTCCTATGTAAGTTTAAAGTTGCCTACAAGGTATTTCATGAAGTTATAATGTGTTTGTTTTCCTAAGCAGTATCAATAATATCAATAAACTCACAAAAGAGACAGAAATTAATTAATGGGAAGCAAGTTCAATAATTCTTATTGAGCAAATATCCCATCCCTCTTTAATCCATATTTTCTTTCTCTTCAACAGTATGGCTACTGTCCTAAATTATTTAGGTATAGATACTTAACTAATAAAATTTTGGAATTAAATATGAAGATGGCAGAATAATTCTTCTATTAGGTGTTGTTTAGATTAAGAAAGTTTTGAGCCCTAGCTCCCAACCTACAGAAGGAATGTTTCATGAACAGTGGCCAGGTCTGCAAGTTTCTATATTTTCTTTCTTTCTTTTCTTTCTTTCTTTCTTTCTTTCTTTCTTTCTTTCTTTCTTTCTTTCTTTCTGTCTCCCATCTATCTATATATCTCCCCCCTCTCCCTCAATTTCTCTTTGTACTACTAAACAAAATAGAAAGAAATAAAAGAGGGGAAAATGGCTACTGAGTGTGGTGGATTTATAGATCAATCACCGAGCACCAATGATAACCCTGATGGCAGTGAAAGAAATAATGAAAAAAAGGAAGAAGGAAGGAAGGAAGGAAGGAAGGAAGGAAGGAAGAAAGGAAGGAAGTAAAGAAGGAAGGAATGATAGCAGGAAGGAAAGGAGAAGGGGGGGGAAGGAAGGAAGGCAGATTATATACATAACCTTCATGAAATTAACCTGTATACTTCAATAACTAGTTCAAGAGGGATGTATGAAATGAACAAAATTAGTGTTAAAGATAAATTTGAAATGTTACAACCTAGAAGAATAATGATACAATGAACAAATATTAAGAAATCAGTTAAGTAGAACAATCTAGAAAAGAGGCTATGGGATAATTTTTTTTCTAGCTATATTACGGTTATGGATAATAGTTTCTCTTAAATTTCAATTTGCACTTATCTTGTCAGGTGCATTATTTCTGGCTGATGAGCATTATATATCTTTAATAATGTGCTATTAGAAACAATAAAAGGAAGTGACCTTCTGGAGGGAAGAAGTCATAATACCAGGAATATCTCTATGGAAACAGTGAAAAAGGTAATCTAGTGAAAGGACAAGAGAATATATACAATATGAAACAAATCAGTGAGAACTTAGGATAAGGGGACCAGGACACAGGTTTAAGCCCCTGCTCCCCTCATTTCTGTGTGTGTGGGGGGGAGCATCACAAGTGATAAGCAGGGCTTTAAGTGTCTATCTCTTCATCTCCTTACCCCTCCCCCTCACATCTTCTTTCTGCCTCTATCAAATAGTAAGTAAAGTAAACTTTTTAAAAGAAGTGAATGTAAAAACATCCAAAAGAAAAATGAAGTTGAATATGGAAAGTGTGAATTGCTAGTTCTTAAAGCTCTTAAACTGAATATGGGCCCCAGATCAGATCAAATCAGTGAGGGTTAAAGTCAACAATATTTATACAACTTTCTCCTATTTGGGAGCTACTCTCTTCATTGATCTAGCTTTCTCGTCCTTTTTCCAGCCTTGACATCATCTCACCAGACAATAACCTGAGTCTTCCTGTATCAGATATCAGGCTCAGAAAAAAAAGAAAAGAAAAGAAAACACTGCTATAGTCATGAGCCCTTTGGAATGTAACTAAAATAGGCCTACTAACGATCTACAAAATGGAGATGCCCAAATATTCATTTCATTATTTTAAGCATACAAGTTTTTTATTTATTTTGTTAGTTTATTCCTATGTATTTGACACTTATTGCTGCTAAGTGGTAAATTTATGGTAAATAAGATTAATTTCTGAATTTCTTCATTTTTGATTTATTAATTGGGTAAAGGAATGTTACTATTTTTGTACATTAATTTTGAGACCTGCCACCTTAATTTATTGGTTAATACTTTCAGAAGTTTCCTTCTAGATTATTTAGAATTTTATTTTTTTAATTTTTTAAACATTTATTTATTTATTTTCCCTTTTGTTGTTATTTTTTATTATTATTGTAGTTATTGATATTGTTGTTGGATAGAACAGAGAGAAATAGAGAGTGGGGGGAGACAGAGAGGGACAGAAAAAGATAGACACCTGCAGACCTGCTTTACTGCCTGTGAAGCGACTCCCCTGCAGGTGGGGAGCTGAGGGCTGGAACCTGGATCCTTCAGCTGGTCCTTGCATTTTGCTCCACATGTGCTTAATGTGCTGTGCTACCGCCTGGCTCCCTATTTAGAATTTTTCTATATATGCTGTCATATAATTTACAAATAGTGACATTTTACTCTATCTCTCCAAACCCATATCTCATTATTACTTTCTCTTGCTTAACTGCTATGCCTTAGACTTCCAACACTATATTGAATAGTAATGGCAATAACGCAAATGCTGAATGGAGTAGAAATAGTTTCAATTTCTCACCATAGAGTACTATGGTGGCTGTAGGTTTACAGTATGTAGACTCAACTAGATTTAGGAATTTTCCATCTATTCTCATTTTTGTAGTCTTATGATAATATTGGAACTTGGTAAAATATTTCTCTGCACCTATTGAAATAATCATGTGGTTTCTTGTTTTTATTTTGAATCACATTTATTGATTTACCTATACTGAACCAGTCTTGCATCCAAGGGATAAATTCCACTAGGTCATGACATGTCATCTTTTTAATGACTGTTCTTTCCAGCTGGCTAGAAATTTATTCAATATTTTAGCATCTGCAGAAATATTGGTTTGTAGTTTCTTTTTTTCTTTATTTTCTCTCTCTTTCTCTGTCTGTTTTAGTATCTGCGTGATATGGTTTCATAAGGAATATTGCTGTGTTCTTGGTAGTTTGGAAGGTCTTAAAAAGTATGGTTATTAACTCTTCCTCAAAAAAATGTAGAATTTATATTGTAAATGCAGGGGCCTGAACTTTTATTGTTGGGAAGGTTCTTGATGGCTGCGTTAATATCTTTATCTGTCGTTTTCGACGGGTTAGGTTGTTTTCTCCGGGCTGGCTTCACGGGCAGGTAACAGACGACCAGGGACTCATAGTTGAGCTGTAGGCAGTATCTCTTTATTCATGCAGGACTCAGCACAATCTAAGCAGAGCTAAGCTAAACTCAAGGTAAAGTACTCTAAAACTCACAATGCTGTCTTTATATATACTTGCCAAGTAGGGTGGAAACAGGGTGTGACATAGAGAGGGTGGAGAGAAAAGTGACTGGTGACAATCAGAGTGTGACAAGGAGAGGATCAGGGTGTGACAAGGAGGGGGGGTGGAGCAAAAACATATCATGAAACAGTGGGGATTGAACCAATGCCCTGGAGGGAGGTACTTGTTAACAGCGGTTATATAAATAGAATGAAGTGGTTATATAAATAGAATAGTGTTAAGCAGGGGGGATTTAAACCAAATGAAACAGAAGGGGTCTCATGCATACCAACAATTCCCCCTTTCTTTTTAACTAATGGCCATTGCGGGGTGAACAGAAATGTATATTGTACAGGCGTTCTCAAAAGAACTGGCATATGACATGGAAAACAAAATAGGCGAGCAGCAATAACCAGTGTGATGCCAAGTGGAACTTCTCTTGCCTCAAAGGGCAAGGTCTAGCAGGCGAAAGGGAATTTCTTGCCTCTGGGGACGCTTCATGCCTCTGGGGGCATCTCTTGCCTCAAAGGGCGTTTCCTGCCTCTGTGGGCATCTCTTGCCTCTTGGGGTGCTTCATGCCTCTGTGGGCATAACCTAATAAGGAGGGGGAGTTTTCTGCCTCTGGGACAGAGCCTGCAGGCGAGGGGACATGGTCTATAAAGTCTCAAGGCAATTGGCTGAAGTTAGTCTTTGAGAAACACAGCAGCGTGTACCAGTAAGTCCGATGGAGGTGTCAGTCCAAAGTAGCTGACCACAGAAGAAAATGCCAAGGGATGAAACTGTACGTCTGTCTCGATGGGGAATGTCGGCCACCTGAATTCTGCTTTTCTGTAGAGAGTGATCTTTGGAGTCTGTGAATCTGTTTCTTCAGGTCGTGCCAGGTCTCATCATTGGTTTCCGGGGGCGATGTCAGAGAACAGGATCCAAATGGATTTCCACGAATTCTATTTGAATAGATGCTTTTTCTTTTTCTTTTTTTTTTTTTTCATTTTTTTTTTTTAATTTTTTATTTAAGAAAGGATTAGTGAACAAAGGCATAAGGTAGGAGGGGTACAACTCCACACAATTCCCACCACCCAATCCCCATAACCCAACCTCTCCCATGATAGCCTTCCCATTCTCTAGCCCTCTGGGAGCATGGACCCAGGGTCGTTGAGGGTTGCAGAAGGTAGAGGGTCTGGCTTCTGTAATTGCTTCCCCGCTGAACATGGGCGTTGACTGGTCGGTCCATACTCCCAGTCTGCCTCTCTCTTTCCCTAGTAAGGTGTGTCTCTGGGGAATCTGAGCTCCAGGACACATTGGTGGGGTCTTCAATCCAGGGAAGCCTAGCCAGCATCCTGGTGGCATCTGGAACCTGGTGATTGAAAAGAGAGTTAACATACAAAGCCAAACAATTTGTTGAGCAATCATGGATCCCAAGTTTGGAATAGTGGAGAGGAAGTGTTAGGGAGGTACTCACTGCAAACTCTAGTGTAATCCTGCTTTCAGGTATATATTTTGCAGTAGTTTATGGATATGTGTGAACATAAGCTCTCTCTCACAGAAACTGTTGTATGTCTAGGTTATGGGACTTTGTTAGAAAGTGAACTACCTGAGATGAAATTAGAGTGTACTATAAAAGGAAAGGTCTCACCCAAGTAATGAAGCTGAAGGGTTGTCATTCCACACGTGAAGTCTCTGGATACATTCTGAGGTGAAGCATGTTGAGATGGCAATCGTTGCTTTGGTTAGGTTGTGATCGGCGGATGCAATATTATTTGGTATGGATTGGGAGATGCATACGGGAAAGTGAGCCCTATCCAAGGGTGCCAGGACTGGGGGAAGTAGGGGCTCTATAGTGAAGATGTGAGGTTCCTGCTGTCTTAGGGTTCAAAAAGACAATCAGTAGTTAATATTATCATCACATTATTTGTTAATTGGGTTAACTTTGAAAAGTCCCTTTGTTATGGTTTGCTGGACAGTACCCAGTATCTTGTATATAGCTGTGCTATTGGAAGCTTCTAATCTACTTGGTCTAGGCTTTTGAGAGAGTCCGCATATCAAATACGTAGCCTATCTATTAAAAAGATTCAGTTTGTCTTTTGAGAACCTTTGAGACATACAATTGATTTCCCCCTCTCATATTAATTAACTACTGATTTATATGTATACATTTTGCTAGGAGTGTACATAAACACCATTCCCATCACCAAAGGACCGTGACCCATCCCTCCCGCCCACTCCCACCCCCCACTGGCCCAGGAAGCTACATGTCTACCCCTCACCACTGGGTTTTTACTTTGGTGCCCTACATACAATTTGATCAGGTCCTGCTTTTAGTTTCCCTTTCAGATCTTCTAAGTCAGCTTCTGTTGATGAGTGGGATCATCCCATACTCATCTTTAACTTTCTGACTTAGTTCACTTAACATAATTCCTTCTAGCTCTGTCCAAGATGGGTCAGAGAAGGTGGGTTCATTGTTCTTGATAGCTGCATAGTATTCCGTTGTGTATATATACCACAGCTTTCTTAGCCATTCATCTGTTGTTGGGCACCTGGGTTGCTTCCAGGTTTTAGCTATTATGAATTGTGCTGCTATGAACATAGGAGTACACACCTCTTTTTGGTTGGGTGTTATGGAGTCCTTGGGGTATAACCCCAGGAGAGGAATTATTGGGTCATATGGAAGGTCCATGTCTAGCCTTCTGAGAGTTTTCCAGACTGCTCTCCACAGAGGCTGGACCAATTTACATTCCCACCAGCAATGTAAAAGGGTTCCTCTGTCCCCACAGCCTCTCCAGCATTTGTTGCTGCTGTCCTTTTTGATGTATGCCATTCTTGCAGGAGTGAGGTGGTATCTTAGTGTTGTCTTAATTTGCATTTCTCTGACAATCAGTGACCTAGAGCAGTTTTTCATATGTTTGTTAGCCTTTTGGATCTCCTCTGTGGTGAATGTTTTGTTCATTTCCTCTGCCCATTTTTGGATGGGGTCATTTGCTTTTTTGCAGCTAAGTTTGCTGAGCTCTTTATATATTTTGGTGATTAGTTTCTTGTCTGATGTCTGGCATGTGAAGATCTTCTCCCATTCTGTGAGGGGTCTCTCTGTTTGTTTAATAGTTTCTTTGGATGTGCAGAAGCTTTTCAATTTGATGTAGTCCCATTGGTTTGTTTCTGCTTTGGTCTTCCTTGCAATTGGGTTTGATTCATCAAAGATGTCCTTGAGGTGTAGATGGGAAAGTGTTTTACCAATGTTTTCCTCTAAGTATTTGATTGTTTCTGGTCTGACATCTAGGTCTTTGATCCATTTGGAGTTGATTTTTGTTTCTGGTGAGATAAAGTGGTTGAATTTCATTCTTCTGCATGTTTCAACCCAGTTTTCCCAGCACCATTTATTGAAGAGAGCCTCCTTCTTCCATTTAATCCTTTGGGCCCCCTTATCAAAGATTAGATGTCCATAGGTGTTGGGATTTACTTCTGGGCTTTCAATTCTGTTCCACTGGTCTGTGTGCCTATTTTTGTTCCAGTACCATGCTGTTTTGATGATGATGGCTTTATAATATAGTTTAAGGTCTGGGAGTGTGATGCCTCCATTTCTGTTTCTTTTCCTTAGGATGTTTTTGGCAATTCTAGGTGTTTTCAGGTTCCAGATAAATGATTGTAGTGTTTGTTCTATTCTCTTAAAGAAGCTTGGTGGAACTTTGATGGGTATTGCATTAAATTTGTATATGGCTCTGGGGAGAATGTTCATTTTGATGATATTTATTCTTCCAATCCATGAGCATGGGATATCTTTCCATTTCTTGGTATCAGTTTCTATCTCCTTGAGTAGCGACTCATAGTTTTCAGCATACAAGTCTTTCACTTCTTTGGTCAACTTTATTCCTAGGTATTTGATTGATTTTGCTGAAACAGTAAATGGGAGTGATTTCTGGATGTCTTCTTCTTCAGATTTAGTGTTTGCATAAAGAAATGCCACTGATTTTTGAACATTGATTTTGTAGCCTGATACCTTGCTATATTGCCTAACAACTTCCAGTAATTTTCTACTGCATTCTTTAGGTCTTTCTATGTATACTATCATATCATCTGCAAATAGTGAGAGCTTGACTTCTTCCCTTCCAATCTGTATCCCTTTGATTTCTTTCTCTTGCCTGATTGCTATGGCAAGAACTTCCAATACTATGTTGAAGAGTAACGGTGACAGTGGGCAGCCCTGTCTAGTCCCTGATCTGAGGGGGAATGCTTTCAGCTTCTCTCCATTGAGTATGATGTTGGCTGTAGGTTTGCTATATATAGACTCCACTATCTTGAGGAATTTCCCATCTATTCCCATTTTTTGTAGAGTTTTGAGCATGAATGGGTGTTGGATTTTGTCAAAGGCTTTCTCTGCATCTATTGAGATAATCATGTGGTTTTTGGCTTTGCTTTTATTGATGTGATGAATGACATTGATTGATTTACGGATGTTGAACCAGCCTTGCATTCCTGGGATGAATCCCACTTGTTCATGATGAACAATCTTTTTGATGTGTTGCTGTATCCGGTTGGCCAAGATCTTGTTTAATATTTTGGCATCTATGTTCATCAGAGATATTGGTCTGTAGTTTTCCTTTTTTGTTCTGTCCCTATCAGCTTTTGGTATCAGGGTGATGTTGGCTTCATAAAAGGTGGAAGGGAGTATTCCTGTTTCTTCAATCTTATGAAATAGCTTAAGAAGTATGGGTATTAACTGTTTCCTGAAAGTTTTGTAGAATTCGTTTGTGAAGCCATCTGGTCCAGGACTTTTGTTGTTCGGGAGATTCTTAATAACGGTTTCAATTTCTTTGTCTGTGATTGGTGCATTTAGATTTTGTAGTTCTTCTTGGTTCAGTTTTGGAAGTGCATAGGTTTCTAGGAATTGTTCCATTTCTTCCAGATTCTCTAGCTTGGTGGCATATAGTTCTTTATAGAAGTTTCGCAGAATTCTCTGGATTTCTGTGGTGTCAGTTGTGATATCTCCTGTATCGTTTACAATTCTATTAATTTGAGTCTTCTCTCTTTTTTGTTTGGTGAGTCTGGCTAGGGGTTTGTCAATTTTGTTTAATCTTTCAAAGAACCAACATTTGGCTTCATTGATCTTTTGTATGGTTCTTTTATTTTCGATGTTGTTTATTTCTGCTCTAACTTTAGTGATTTCTGTCCTTCTGGTTGCTTTAGGGTTCCTTTGTTCCTCTTCCTCTAAGTCCTTGAGGTGTGTAGTAAGTTCGTTCATTTGGGCTTCTTCTTGGTGTTTAATATGTGATTGTATAGCTATAAGTTTCCCTCTCAGTACTGCTTTAGCTGTGTCCCAAATATTTTGATAGGTTGTGTCTTCATTTTCATTAGTTTCCAGGAACATTTGAATTTCCTGTTTGAGTGAGTGTCTGACCCAGTGGTTCTTAAGGAGCATGTTGTTTAGTTTCCAAATTCTATGTCTTTTAATAATTTTCCGTTTGTTGTTAAAAGTTAGTTTTACTCCACTGTGGTCTGAGAAGATACTTGGGATGATTTCAATGCTCTTGAATTTATTGATGCTGTCTTTGTGGCCTAACATGTGGTCTATCCTTGAGTATGTGTTGTGTGGATTTGAAAAGAAGGTGTATTCCAGTTTTTTGGGGTGGAGGAGTCTGAAAATGTCCAAGAGGTCTAGTCTGTCAATCTCTTCATTCAATTCTCTTGTATCTTTATTGGTTCTCTGCTTTGTTGATCTGTCTAAGTGTGAGAGTGGGGTATTGAAGTCTCCCACTATTATTGTATTACTATTGATGTATTTTTGAAATTCTTTCAATAGGTGTTTAATGTATTTAGATGGTCCCTCGTTGGGTGCATAGATGTTAATAATTGTTAAGTCTTCTTGGCTGATTGATCCTCTAATCATTATGTAATGTCCTTGCCTATCTTTTATTACTTTATTTAATTTAAAATCTATCGTGTCTGAGATGAGAATGGCTGTTCCTGCCCTTTTTTGTGGACCGTTAGCCTGTATGATAGTTTTCCATCCTTTCACTTTAAGTCTGTGTTTATCTTGTTGTGACAGATGGGATTCTTGCAAGCAGCATATGGTTGGGTTATGTTTTCTGATCCATCCCCCCACCCTGTGCCTTTTGATGGGTGAGTTTAAGCCATTGACATTTATTGATATTATGGATTTAATGTATTGTAGTGCCATTGTTCTAAAAAACAATTTGTTTACTCTGATATATTACAAGTATTATAGTGATGTTCTTGTTTATAAGAGGTCTTTTAGTACCTCTTTCAGGGCCGGCTTGGTGATAGTTGCCTCCTTTAACTGTTGTTTGTCTAAGAAGGTTTTGATCCCTCCATCTAGCTTGAATGAAAGTCTAGCAGGATATATAATCCTTGGTTGAAACCCTTTTTCATTCAGGGCTCGATAGATATCTTGCCACTCCCTTCTGGCTTTTAGAGTTTGAGTTGAGAAATCTGCAGAAAGTCTTATGGGTTTTCCCCTGTATGTGACTTTTTGTTTCTCTCTTGCAGCCTTTAGGATCCTTTCTTTATCCTTACTTCTTCTCATTGTGACTATGATGTGTCTTGGTGTTTTCAGGTCTGGGTTGATTCTGTTTGGTACTCTCTGGGCCTCTTGCACCTTGATATCCTTTCTGTTATTCAGGTCTGGGAAATTTTCTTGTATTATTTCCTCTAGAATGTTTGCTTCCCCTTCCTCTCTTTCTTCCTCTGGCAGGCCAATTATACGAATGTTACTTCTTTTGAGATCATCCCATATGTCTCTGTTGTTGTTTTCAGTGTCTCTCAATCTCTTTTTAAGCTCTTTCACCTCTTTCCTAGTTTTCTCTAACTCATCCTCTGTCTGACTAATTCTGTTTTCTGCTTCTGTTAGTCTGCTTTCCCTTGCCTCAGCTTCTTTCTTCATTACAGCTATTTCAGCTTTCAGTTCTCTAATTGTCTCAAGAAAATCAGTATTTTCCTTGGGGGTCTCAACTGTTGTTTCCCTAATACTGCCATTTCTTTCCTCCAATGTTGTTTTAATTTCTGTGATTAATAAGTTTATTATTGCTTGCATACTTTTCTTATCTATGGTTACTTCTGACTGATTTGTGGTTTCTTCTGGGCTCTTGTCTTCATTCATTGGGGTAGCAGTTTTATTTGTTTTTAATCTACCCATTTTTTTTTTAATTTATGTGTTTCTCTCTCTCTTTTTTTTTTTTTTAATGCTCTGTTGTTCCTCAGTTGTTGTGTTTTGAGCACAAGTAACACTGTACTAAATACCTTTATGACAATTGCACTCACCAACCTCCGGAATAACAGTAGCAACTGAAGTAAGTATTGAAGGAGTTTAATCGTTACCAGTTAGCCAAACAATTTCTCCAGTCCGTGAAAAAATAGTAACCAAATCCCAGTGAAGAAAGAGAAAAGGAAGAGAGGATAGCAAGAATAGACAGTTATGCAAATCTACTATCCAGTGTATATTCTAGGGGTAACAAGAGTGTAAAGGGAACTAGAGCAGAGATAGACACATAGAGAGTCCACTCTGGGTCAGATTTCTTCCCCAAAGTAATTCACAAATTCAGAAAGGCAAAGAAGAAAGAAGTGTATGACAAGATTAAAAAAAAAAAAGAGAGAGAGAGATAGAGAGATAAGAGAGAGAAAAGGGAGAAGATAAGAAGAAGAGTTGTAATTAAAGAGCAGTGCGAGGAACTTCCCAAATGTGTATCAGTGAATAAAAAAAAAAACCCTGTTTGGTGGTATGGGGTATCCTGCTAGTAGCTGGTCCCAGGCACTGCTTACGTGGGGGGGGGGGGCGGCGGGAAGGATGTATGCTTGAAAATTAAAAGGAAGAAAAAAGAATTTTTTCCCCTACTCTAATTCTTAACCCAAATTAAGTTATAGACACATCCTTGGTATGACCGTTATGGCCCCTTATTGGCTGGCCTGCTAGAGGCAGAAAATCCTATTGTTTACAGGAGATGTGTCCGGAGCTCAAAGGCTAGCCGCTTCTCAATCGCCATCTTCCGGGAAACCCCGCCCTCCAGACTTTTTTAAAGGATTTCTCAAAAATGAAAACTAGCTCCAAGTCCTTTGATCCAATGAGAGCTATACTCAAGAAATCTTTGGATCCACCCTCAGGGTCGCGGTGGACCCTGGCGACTCCCAAGAGAAAGCCCCCGAGCTAAAGTGCTCTCTCCGGGTCCTCTGCCCGCCACGCTCTGCAACCGGCGGAGGAGCCGCCTTCCCGGGCGGGTGGAGGACAATGCCCGGCGCACTCGCCTTGCCTGGCGCCGCCTGGGAATTCTGGCGCCCCGCTAGTCCGTGTCACCTTTGTTCTAATTGTTAACCCAAATTAAACTGTAATCACTTCTTTGGTGCCCCCCCCTTATTGACTGGCCTGCTAAAGGCAGAAAATCCTACCGTTGCCGACGATGCTATCAGAGCACTCGCTGTTAGCGATTTCTCAGGGCGCCATCTTCCCCAGGACCTACCTGAATAGATGCTTTTTCATGTGAAGACTTTGACAGCTGAAATTCACTTACTTGTCAAACAAAACTTGTAGCAGATTAGAAGTTTACTATAATTGATAACTCCATTATAATTGGAAGTCCTTTCTAGTATGATTTTAAGGTTGTTTAAACAGTTTAAACTCAATAAAATGTGGAAAGGTAAACAGAAGAACCACGGTTAAAAGCCTCAGGCATGAGAATAATTAACATAATCATTGCACTATCTGCCCCACCCATAACTCATACAGTTTTCAGGATTAAACGTTTCAGATTCATGTCAAGACGTAAAAGAGAAATCAAAGGAGGAAAAAAACAATTTTTTGGATTGTTTCTGGATGTCTCTAGAAATCATGGCTGCATCCAGCATTTTTTTTAAGTCAATGTCAAACAAAAATTCAGTCATTCAAATCATTCTCTTATGAAACGCAACTTGAACCAGATTATCAAGATCTCACCATGTAGGATTAAGAGTTCCCGGAGGGCGTCCTAGCCCAAAAAGCTCCTCGAAATTCCATTTAGGGTGCTTCTGACTGTTCCTGCTGGATTGCTTCAGGCACCCATTTTTAAAAGTGTCTTCCCAACGAAGAAAGAATCCAATCAGGAGAGTAGAACTAACCACGTGTCTCCACACTTGGGAACTGCCAGGGTACTGGAGAATGCTCTTCAAATTAGAGTAGTCCTTCTCCATGGGAAACATTCGAGAAGAAGTCCAGAAAGTTCCAGGGGAAATCCCCATGCATATCCCAAGGTCTACGATAACAGTCATAAAGAACCAAACTGTGGCCTGGAGCAAAATGTAGTCCTTTTCCTCAGGAAACATGGGAGAGGGAATCCAGAAAGTCCAAGGAGAAATCTCCGTGCATCTCCCAAGCTCTATGATCCCGGTCATAAGAAACCAAAGTTCCCGGTGAGGGAACTGAAGTGTGGCCCAGAGTAAAATGTTCCAGAGACAGAGAAACTGTCTCATAATGAAACAGTAGAGGCTTTGGCAAACCTCTTCGTAAGTAAAAGAGAAGACCATAGTGCATAGGTAGGCAAAGTCTTCACTTATCTGGGAGTTGTGCAGGTCTGGTCCCACGTTGTGGCGTCATATGTTGTTTTCAACGGGCTAGGTTGTTTTCGCCGGGCTGGCTTCACGGGCAGGTAACAGACTACCAGGGACTCATAGTTGAGCTGTAGGCAGTATCTCTTTATTCATGCAGGACGCAGCACAATCTAAGACGAGCTAAGTTAAACTCAAAGTACAGTACAGTACTCTAAAACTCACAATGCTGTCTTTATATATACTTGCCAAGTAGGGTGGAAACAGGGTGTGACATAGAGAGGGTGGAGAGAAAAGTGACTGGTGACAATCAGAGTGTGACAAGGAGAGGATCAGGGTGTGACAAGGAGGGGGGGTGGAGCAAAAACATATCATGAAACAGTGGGGATTGAACCAATGCCCTGGAGGGAGGTACTTGTTAACAGCGGTTATATAAATAGAATGAAGTGGTTATGTAAATAGAATAGTGTTAAGCAGGGGGGATTTAAACCAAATGAAACAGAAGGGGTCTCATGCATACCAACATTTATCTGTTCATATTTTTCTACATCCTCCTGGTTCAGTTTTTGAAAGTTGTATGCTTCGAGGCACTTGCCCATCCCTGCTAGTTTCTCTAGTTTGGTGGCATACAGTTGTTTATAGAAAACATATGTGGTATTTTTGACTTCTCCAGTGTCTTTTGTAACGACTCTTCTCTCACTTACAGTCCTACTTATTTGAGTCTTTAAGTGAGTCTGGCCAAGGATTTGTCATTTTATTTTACCCTTTCAATGAATCAGCACTTTGCTTCATTGACCATTAGTATGGTTCTATTATCTTCAATGCTATTTATTTCTACCCTAATTTTTTATTGTTTCCAAATACTTTACAGAGTTTACTATAAAATTAAGTTATTGTCTTGATTTTATTTTTCAATATCTTGCGGTTAATCAGAAAACAGAATATTTGTATATAATAGCCTCTAATGTTGTTAAATTTACTTATCAGTTGTTGTAGTTGTGTCATTGATTTCCTGGTGTTTTCTAAGTAAGCAAGTTTAGTATCTGAAAACAGAGACAAGTTATTCATATATTACTTTTACATTCTGTACTTGATGTTTTGTTTCTTTTTTAAAATTTTTATTTATTTTTCCTTTTGTTGCCCTTGTTGTTGTAACCTTGTTGTAGTTATTATTGTTGTTGTTGATCCTTACACTGGTCCTTGTGCTCTGCGCCACATGTGCATAACCCGCTGCCCTACTGCCGTACTCCCGTTTTCTTTTTAAATTAAGAAAAAGTAGGATTTACCACTACTTATGAAAGAAGCCAAGAACTTACAGTGTAACAGTGAAATTTCCTTCAAGAATGATACTGATAAAATTGGGTAGGTAGTCACGTAAAAGAAAAAAAAGAAAGAAAGAAAGAAACTAAACAACTATCTAATTCCACATGCACATATCAATTTTAAATGCATTAAATGGACTGGATGGTTTCTTATATGATAGAGTGCAAACATTACCATACTTGATGATCCAGGGTCAAACTCCCAGTACCAACCTCCAGGAGGGAATATATGAAAAAAAAAAAATCTTTCAATAAATTCTGCAAAGGCATTTGACAGGAGTTAACACCAATTTACAAGCAGTGAGTCAGTGCTACAACTTTCCTTCTCTCTGTCTCTGTCTCCTACTCTATATCAATGAGAGAGAGTAGGGTGGGAGATAGTGTAACAGTTATACAAATAGACTCTCATGCTTCAGGCTCTGAGGTCCCAGGTTCTATCTCCCACAGTACCATATACCAGAACTGATCTGTGCTCTGGAAAGAGGTGCGGGGAAGGGAAATGGCATCTGGGTACAAAAAAGTTGGCTGCATAGAGCAGGTGATTCCTGATGTAGTATAACTCTGGTGGGTAAAAAAAAGAAGATATTTCAATGGATTATGCAAAGGCATTAGACAGGAGTTAACACCCATTTATGACTTTTAAAAAAAGACCTAAATAAGTGGATATACAAGGAAAATTCCTTAGCATAATCAAGATCATTTATGACAAGCCTGCAGTTAACATACTCAGTGGAGAAAAGCATAAGAAAAAAATCCCTAAATCAGGAACTAGACATAGATGCTCACTCTTATCAATACTATTCGGTATAGTCTAATAGAATCTCTTGCCAATGCGGTTAAACAGAAAGAAATATCGAAGAAGGGAGTTGGGCTATAGCGCAGCTGGTTAAGTGCACGTGGCACAAAGAAGAAGAACCTGCATAAGGATCCTGGTTTGAGCCACCAGCTCCCCATCTGCAGGGGAGTCACCTCACAGGTGGTGAAGCAGGTCTGCAGGTGTCTTTCTCTCTGCCCCTGTCTTCCTCTCCTCTCTCCTTTTTCTCTCTGTCCTATCCAACAATGACGACAACAATAATAACTACAACAATAAAAAAAAAAAAAGAAAAACAGGGACAACAAAAAGGGAATGCATAAATAAGTAAATATAAAAATTTTAAAAAGAAATATTGAATAAATTCAAATTTGAAAGGAAGAAGTTAAAAAATTACTATTTACAAATATATAGTGCCTAAAGACTCTACAAAAATAGTAGAAAATGCTATAAGAGGCATCAGGAACTTCAACAGAGGACCAGAAAGCAAAATCAATGCACATAAGTGACATTTTTATATACAAATGATGAGTCATCTGAAAGGGGATTGAAGGAAGTAACTTCACTTTCAATTGAATTCAAAAAAAGATACAATGCATTGGAGTGAATCGAATAAAGATGGTAAGGGATTTTTACAATGAAAACTATAGGATGTTGTTTAAAAAAAAAGGAGACAGAAAGAAATGGAAGGGCATCTCTTCCTTATGGATTGGAAGAATAAATATTATCAAAACAGGCATCCTTCCAAAGCAATACAGATATTCAACATAATACTTTGGAATTACCAATGACATTTTTCAAGGAAACTGATCAACTTATCTTAAATTACAGTGGTATCACAAACATCCATGAATACCCAACACACTCCTAACGGAGTGGGGGGAAGGAGAGTGGAAGAATTACTTCAGTATAATCAGTTGCTAACTTCATTTTACAAAACAGTGAGAAATAAAACAGTATAATACTGGAATAAAAATTGGCACTACGACCAATATAACTAAATGGAGAGTCCAGAAATAAAGCACACATATATGGTCACCTAAAGTGTGACTAAAATGACCAATACTATCTGATGGGGGAAAACAAGTTCCTTCAATAAATGGTCCTGGAAAAACTGAGCAGCCACGGTAGAAAAATGAAGCCAAGTGCCAACAGCTGTATATACTGCAAACCATTAATGCCCCAATTAAAAGAAAGAAAGAAAGAAAGAAAGAAAGAAAGAAAGAAAGAAAGAAAGAAAGAAAGAAAGAAAGAAAGGGGAGTCGGGCAGTAAGTTAAGCGCACATCGAACAGTGCAAGGACCAGGGTAAGGATCCAATTTCAACCCCAGGCTCCCCATATGCAGGAAAGTCTCTTCACAAGCAGTGAAGCAGGTCTGCAGGTGTCCTTCTCTCCCCCTCTTTGTCTTCCCCTCCTCTCTCCATTTCTCTCTGTCCTATCCAACACGACGACATCAATAACAACAACAATAATCACCACAGCAACAATGAAAAACAACAAGGGCAACCAAAGGGAAAATAAATAAATAAATAAATAAATAGAAAAAAGAAATCATACTACTATTTAACGCCATACATTAGTTCAAATATCTAGATATGATATTAGACTTGAAACTATAAAATACATGGATGGAAATGTTGGTCAAACTCTTTAAGTTCACATCAAAGATATATTCAGACAGTCATCCCTAAGGGCAAGTCACATTAAAGCAAAATACATATATATGACTGTATAAAAATTAAAAGCTTCTACACTTCAAAAGAAAGCTCTGAAAGAATAAACTGGCAACATATCAACTGGGAGAAAATATTCATACCATAAATCTGACTATACATTAGCATCAAATCTATAGAAAGTAATTATAGACTCAGAAACAATAAAAATAATCAATCTGCTTCAAAAATGGGCAAAAGAAATAAATACTTCTAAAGAAGTGATACACATGGCCTATACACATAAAAAATAAATGCTGCATTTCACTTATTAGAGAAATGCAAATAAAAACCACAATAAGGTACCACCTTACACCAGCAGGAATTATCTGTGTCAATGAAGCAGGAAATGATATGTTAGTAAGGATGTGAAAAAAAAACTGGAGTCTGGCGGTAGCACAGTGGGTTAAGAGCATGTGGCACAAAGTGCAAGGACCAGCTTAAGGATCCGGGTACCAGCCCCTGGCTCCTCACTTGCAGGGGAGTCACTTCACAGGTGGTGAAGCAGGTCTACAGGTGTCTTTCTCTTCCCCCCTCTGTCTTCCCCTCCTCTCTCCATTTCTCTCTGTCTTATCTGACAACGACGACATCAATAACAACAACAGTAATAACTACAACAATAACAAAGAAGAACAACAAAGGGGAAAATAAATAAATATAAAAATAAAATAAAAATAAACCTCTCTTACACGGTTGATGGGAATGCAAATTGTTGTAACCCTGATGGAAGAATATACAGATAAATAACAAATAAAAATGGAAATACAACATTTGGTATTTGGTATTTGGTATTTCCATGTGGCTCCAGTGTTTGAACCTAAGTTGCAAACATAGTAAGGTGCATGGCTGAACTTGTAAGCTATTTTCTGGCCCTAGTGGCTGTAGTGTTTCTGATTTTTAGAATGAGTTTAAATGTTAAAGTACAGGCTATAAAGACAATCATTTAAGAGTTCTTTTTTTTTTTTATAACTGTAATTCATATTTTATTTTTTTATTTTTATTTATTTTTTATTTTTTTTTATTAAAGAAAGGATTAATTAACAAAACCATAGGGTAGGAGGGGTACAACTCCACACAATTCCCACCGCCCAATCTCCATATCCCACCCCCTCCCCCAATAGCTTTCCCATTCTCTATCCCTCTGGGAGCATGGACCCAGGGTCATTGAGGGTTGCAGAAGGTAGAAGGTCTGGCTTCTGTAATTGCTTCCTCGCTGAACGTGGGCGTTGACTGGTCGGTCCATACTTCCAGTCTGCCTCTCTCTTTCCCTAGTAGGATGGGTCTCTGGGGAAGCTGAGCTCCAGGACACATTGGTGGTGTCTTCAATCCAGGGAAGTCTGGCCGGCATCCTGATGACACCTGGAACCTGGTGACTGAAAAGAGAGTTAACATACAAAGCCAAACAAATTGTTGAGCAATCATGGACCCAAAGCTTGGAAAAGTGGAGAGGAAGTATTAGGGAGGTACTCACTGTAAACTCTAGTATACTTCTGCTTTCTTACTTTGGTGCCATACTCCAAACTCAGTCAATTTCTGCTTTGCGTTTCTACTTCTTTTTTTTTTTTTTTTTTACATGCATAACATTCCCCAGATTCCCATTTAGCAATACAACCCCCACTATTTCATTCATCATTTTTCATGGACCTGTATTCTCCCCACCCACCCACCCACCCCAGAGTCTTTTACTTTGGTGTAATACTCCAATTCCATTTCAGGTTCGACTTGTGTTTTCTTTTCTAATCTTGTTTTTCAACTTCAGCCTGAGAGTGAGATCATCCCATATTCATCCTTCTGTTTCTGACTTATTTCACTCAACATGATTTTTTCAAGGTCCATCCAAGATCAGCTGAAAACGGTGAAGTCACCATTTTTTACAGCTGAGTAGTATTCCATTTAAGAGTTCTAAATAAGCTTATATCTATATAATTTACCATTAAGTAAAAAGGTAAAGACTAATGAGGTCTGTATTTTTTTTTATGATTTGGAAAACTGATAAAGTGACTGTGTAGCTAGAGAATTTAAGATAAAAATAAAATGGTGCATAAATAACATTCTTGATGTGCCTGATGATTTGTTGCTTTGAAAGGATAATTTATCTTAATAATCTCCATGTGAGAGAAGATAGTCATAGTTATAGACATAAAGATGGGTGAAAATATTCAATGTTCAGCTAGTAATTTCGTGAATAAAAAGCATGAGTTCCATAGTTGAAAATAAATATTGGGGAGTTTTAAGGAATATGATTAAGCCTTGTATTTTCATTTATTCCGCTTTGCCCTATGCTTGTCATACCATTTAATATCAAGATATATTTAATAGGCAATGTACTAGTGGTTCCAAACTTGAAACCTCAAAATCTTGAAATATAAAGAACTATACAAACTCCTTAGAGCCTAGTAACATAGCTAGTAACTAGAGTGTCCTCCGTACTCACTCTTGAATTAAAGTCTATAAAAAGATTTTAGTAGATTAATTAGTACAAAAGTGGCAGACTTATTATGTCCTTCTGTATAACTTGAAACATTAGTTTTGGAGGATATTAAAGACCCAGTACAAAAACTGAATACAAATATTGATCTTGGTTAAGATTCTCTGTACATTTGTAGGTTAAAAGCTAACCTCCTAGGGTTATAGTATTGACAGAGAAAGAGTTCTTTTCCTTTGTTAAATGGATTAATGCTTTGTTCTATCAAGAAAACATAGTTCCCACTTTTTATAGAAAATGTAGTCAAGCAGTCCTTGTGTTTATGCAAATGAACATTAATGCCTTATTCTTTAGATCTCACAGAAAGAGTATCATGTAAACTCCTTTGATTCCTCAAAGTGGTGGCTATGGAAACAAGTATTGATGCATGACAAAAAAAAAAAAAGTTAGTTGTAATGTGCTTAAAGAGGGGGAAAATTCAAACAGATTTCCAACTGTATGTGGAACCAATAAAGAAAGGATTGGGAATTGCACTGCACAGCAAACCTAAAGAGGAGATAGCTAATTCAGCTTTGCCACTTACACTTTCTCAAGGTTCATAATTAAAAGTGAACTTCAGGGCACTAACAGAGAAGTCAAATTTGCTCTGAGCCTGAGGGGCTTGTAAGTTGGATGCTTTTGCAAACTGTTTTCACTCTTTTAGGTCAGGAGGGTAAGAATTAATGCTGTAGTATAGTGGAATAAATGTTCTACATTGAGTTGAAATAATAGATTTTTCTTCCCATAACATATAAGATTACATAGATGAGGGAATTGACTTTGGAAGAAGTTGAAAAGTTACAGGTGAATTGGATTATAGCATAATACTTCATTTACAACCATATTGAATCATTTTGTCTCCCATATGCCCTTTTCTGTACCTGCAAACTTTGGGATTAAATATGCATATTTATAAATACTGTGTCTGAAGTTCAAGACCAAAATATGCTGTAAGCACTAGAAGTAATGTATACATTTTTATGTGGAAAAGGATGTGTCTCAAAATCCTAGCACCTTTTTGGAAGGTCTTTGTATCTATTCCCCTCTGGTATCACTACTTTGTTTTAGATCTAGCCACATTGATATTTATGATCTATGCTTCAAAGACTTATATCTATTTATGATTGGGGTCTCTAGTCCCAAACAGTGTACGATGTCTTATATATGCTGATAAATATGGTTTAATAAACAATGCTTATAGGTTATAAAACTTATAAAAGAGTGCAGATTTCAATCTGAAAGTAACTAATGTTGAGATCCATTAAAAAACCATGAGAATGTATCAATATTACCCAACTATATTAGCTTATTTATATCAGGTGTTAACATAAATCATCACACACATAGTGTACTCATGACTAACATGGAGTACTGTGTTGGGTCTAAAGCAAATGATTTCCTTTACTGTAAAAAAAAAAAAAAACTTATTCAAATATAAACCTGCAAGAGACCAGGCTATGCCAACCTGAGAGAAATGGTGGAAAACCTCTTACAACAGCATTCTGAGAGAAACCTCAGAATAGTACACACTGTACAGCTTTCAGAGGCAAACCTGCCTGGTGAATATGTGCTGAGAAATAGCTCTCTAGAAAATCTCTAAGACAGCAGGAACCTCACATCTCCACTATAGAGCCTCTACTTCCCCCAGTCCTGGAACCCTTGGATAGGGCCCACTTTCCCGTATGCCTCTCCCAATCCATATCAAATAATATTACCTCTGCCGATCGCAACCTAATCAACGCAACGATTGCTACCTCAACATGCTTCACTTCAGACTGTGTCCAGACACTTCGCGTATGGAATGACAACCCTTCAGCTTCATTACTTGGGTGAGACCTTTCCTTTCATAGTATACTCTAATTCCATCTCAGGTGGTTCACTTTCTAACAAAGTCCCAAAACCTAGATATACACCAGTTTCTATGAGAGAGAGCATATGTTCACACGTATCCATAAACTACTGCAAAATATATACCTGAAAGCAGAGGTACACTAGAGTTTGCAGTGAGTACCCCCCTAACACTTCCTCTCCACTATTCCAACCTTTGGGTCCATGATTGCTCAACAATTTGTTTGGCTTTGTATGTTAACTCTCTTTTCAGTCACCAGGTTCCAGATGTCATCAGGATGCTGGCCAGGCTTCCCTGGACTGAAGACCCCACCAATGTGTCCTGGAGCTCCGCTTCCCCAGAGACACACCCTACTAGGAAAAAAGAGAGGCAGACTGGGAGTATGGACTGACCAGTCAACGTCCATGTTCAGCGGGGAAGCAATTAACAGAAGCCAGACCTTCCACCTTCTGCAACCCACAGTGACCCTGGGTCCATACTCACAGAGGGATAGAGAATGGGAAAGCTATCAGGGGAGGGGATGGGATATGGAGGTTGGGTGGTGGGAATTGTGTGGAGTTGTACCCCTCCTACCCTATGGTTTTGTCAATTAATCCTTTCTTAAATTAAAAAAAAAAAAAAGAAAGAAAAATCTCTGTGTGTTACGTTCTGTAAAGACCACAAATAGTTGCTCCTGACATTTGTCCAGACTAGATTAGGGCAAGATACTGTCTCAGAACAAAAAGACAAATAATTACATAATTGGGTGAAAACCCAGATTCATGGAGAAATGTTCTAAATATTGCTATATATAAAAATGCTCCAATATATGTGCTCAGGGTTCCATTCCCTAAGTGCTTCCAAAGTTCCCTGCCTAATTGGCTCATTCTCCTCCCCTCTCTTCAGACCCAACAGAACTGGACTCTGTATAAACCAAAGAATCACTAGGAATTTCTAAAAAAAAGGCTTATATAAGAAAACTTCAGTGGCCAGGCAGTGGTAAACCTTGTTAAGCACTCACATTATAGCACACAGTGACCCAGGTTCAAGTCTCTGGTTCCCACTTGCAAAGGGAAAGTTTTACATGTGGTGAAGCAGGGCTACATATGTCTCTTTCCCTCTCCTTTTCCTTCCTCTTCCTCTCCCTCTCTCTCTCCTTTTCACTCTCTTTCTCCATCTCTCTTTCCCCCTCCCTCTCCCTCTCCTTCTCTTGCCCTATTTCCCCTCCTCTCTAAATTTCCCTCTATCTCTATCCAACAATAAATAAATAAAAATATTTTTTAAAGAAGTCTTGAGTTGATGAAATAGCTCATTTGGATAATGTACTGCTTTGTCATGCATATGGCACACATTGAATTATGATCCTCACTGCAGTGTAGGATGTTTCAGTATTGTGATGCCTTTGGCTCTCTTTTTATTAGTCTCTTCCTAAATGAATAAGTAAATAAATAATCTATTTCACATATTGATTGTTTCCTTAAGTTAGTAGTAATTATTTGTGTTCAATTATTCACCAATTAAGTGGAGAAATTTATGTTTCCTCTAAGAAAAAAAAGTATATAGAAAAGTTATTTCTGGGCTTTCGAGAGGTTCCCAGAAGATGGCGGACTGAGAAGCTGCTAGAGGCTTGAGCTCTGATCACATCTTCTAGAAACGGTAGGATTTTCTGCCTTTAGTAGGCCAGTCAATAAGGGGTCCTAGGGGTGACACCAAGGAGGTGACTATAACTTAATTTGGGTTAAGAATTAGAGTAGAAAAAAAGGGAACAAAAATTTTTTTCCTTTTAATTATTAAGCACATGGCCTCCCCCCCCCCCCCCAGCCCCTAACCAGTACCTGGGGACCAGCTCCTAGCAGAATCCCCTGCTGAGCTTCTGTCTTTACCAAATTCCTGTATCACCAGGGAGTATCATTCATTCTAAGTCTATACCCTTCTGAAACCTCTGGCCTTTCTTCTTTCTAAGTAGCCAAACCCCCCCCCACCTCACCCCGCATAGCTAATTAAATAATTAAAAATAAATAAATAAATTTAAAAACTCTTTCAACGCTCTTTTATGATTCTTCTTTTTATTATTATTTTCTTTTTTCTCTCTCTCTTTCTTTTTTAATTCTTTTTCTCATTCTTGTCATCCTTTCTTCCTTAATCCTACAGCTCCCAAAGCCACAGGCCCCAGCCCCCATACCACCAAACAGTGTGCTTTTTTGAATTCACTGATACACATTTGGGAATTATTTTGGGGAAGAATTCTGACTCAGAGTGGACTCTCTATGTATGAATCTCTGCTCTAGTTCCCTTTCCCCTCTTGTTACCCCTAAAATATACAGTGGATAGTAGACTTGCATAACTGTCTATTCTTGCTATCCCTTTTTTTTTTTTTTTTTTTCTTTTTTCTCTTTCTTCTTCACTGGGATTTGGTTACTATTCTTTAACACACTGGAGAAATTCTTTGGCTAACTGGTGGTGATTAAACTGCTTCAATACTTGCTTCAGTTGCTACTGTAATTCCTGAGGTTGGCGAGTATAATTGTCATAAAGGTATTTAGTACAGTGTTGCTTGTACTCAAGACACAACAACTGAGGAACAACAGAGCATAAAAAAAAAAAAGAAACACATAAATCAAAAAAGTGGGTAGATCAAAAACAAATAAAACTGCTACTCCAATGAATGAAGACAAGAGCCCAGAAGAAACTACAAATCAGCCAGAAGTAACCATAGATAAGAAAAGTATGTACCCTTCAGCTTCATTACTCGGGTGAGACCTTTCCTTTTATAGTACACTCTAATTTCATCTCAGGTAGTTCTCTTTCTAACAAAGTCCCATAACCTAGATATACACCAGTTTCTGTGAGAGAGAGCTTATGTGCACACGTATCCATAAACTACTGCAAAATATATACCTGAAAGCAGAAGTACACTAGAGTTTGCAGTGAGTACCTACCTAACACTTCCTCTCCACTATTCCAAGCTTGGGATCCATGATTGCTCAACAAATTGTTTGGCTTCATATGTTAACTCTCTTTTCAATCACCAGGTTCCAGATGCCACCAGGATACTGGTTAGGCTTCCCTGGATTGAAGACCCCACCAATGTGTCCTGGAGCTCAGCTTCCCCAGAGACACACCTTACTAGGGAAAGAGAGAGGCAGACTGGGGGTATGGACCGACCAGTCAACGCCCATGTTCAGCGGGGAAGCAATTACAGAAGCCAGACCTTCTACCTTCTGCAACCCTCAACAACCCTGGGTCCATGCTCCCAGAGGGCTAGAGAATGGGAAAGCTACCATGGGAGGGGGTGGGTTATGGGGATTGGGTGGTGGGAATTGTGTGGAGTTGTACCCCTCCTACCTTATGTTTTTGTTCACTAATCCTTTCTTAAATAAAAAATTAAAAAAGAAAAGAAAAGTATGTAAGCAATAATAAACTTATTAATCACAGAAATGAAAACAACATTGGAGGAAAGGAATGGCAGTATTAGGGAAAAAACAGTTGAGACCCCCAAGGAAAATACTGATTATCTTGAGGCAATTAGAGAACTGAAAGCTGAAATAGCTGTAATGAAGAAAGAAGCTGAGGCAAGGGAAAGCAGACTAACAGAAGCAGAAAACAGAATTAGTCAGACAGAGGATGAGTAGAGAAAACAAAGAAAGAGGTGAAAGAGCTTAAAAAGAGATTGAGAGACACTGAAAACAACAACAGACATATGGGATGATCTCAAAAGAAGTAACATTTGTATAATTGGCCTGCCAGAGGAAGAAAGAGAGGAAGGGGAAGCAAACATTCTAGAGGAAATAATAGAAGAAAACTTCCCAGACCTGAATAACAGAAAGGACATCAAGATTCAAGAGGCCCAGAGAGTACCAAACAGAATCAACCCAGACCTGAAGACACCAAGACACATCATAGTCACAATGAGAAGAAGTAAGGATAAAGAAAGGATCCTAAAGGCTGCAAGAGAGAAACAAAAAGTCACATACAAGGGAAAACCCATAAGATTATCTGCAGACTTCTCCACTCAAACTCTAAAAGCCAGAAGAGAATGGAAAGATATCTGTCAAGCCCTGAATGAAAAAGGGTTTCAACCAAGGATAAAATATCCTGCTGGACTTTCATTCAAACTAGATGGAGGGATCAATACCTTCGTAGACAAACAACAGTTAAAGGAGACAACCATCACCAGACCGGCCCTGAAAGAGGTTCTAAAAGACCTCTTATAAACGAGAACATCACTACAATACTGGCAATATATCAGAGCAAAAAAAAAATTTTTTTTTGAACAATGGCACTACAATACATTAAATCCATAATATCAATAAATGTCAATGGCTTAAACTCACCCATCAAAAGGCACAGGGTGGGGGGATGGGTCAGAAAACATAACCCAACCATATGCTGCTTGCAAGAATCCCATCTGTCACAACAAGATAAACACAAACTTAAAGTGAAAGGATGGAAAACTATCATACAGGCTAACGGACCGCAAAAAAGGGCAGGGACAGCCATTCTCATCTCAGACACGATAGATTTTAAATTAAATAAAGTAATAAAAGATAGGCAAGGACATTACATAATTATTAGAGGATCAATCAGCCAAGAAGACTTAACAATCATTAACATCTATGCACCCAATGAGGGACCATCTAAATATGTCAAGCACTTACTGAAAGAATTTCAAAAATACATCAATAGTAATACAATAATAGTGGGAGACTTCAATACCCCACTCTTACACTTAGACAGATCAACAAAGCAGAGAACCAACAAAGATACAAGAGAATTGAATGAAGAGATTGACAGACTAGACCTCTTGAACATTTTCAGAGTCCTTCACCCCAAAAAACTGGAATACACCTTCTTTTCAAATCCACATAACACATACTCAAGGATAGACCACACGTTAGGCCACAAGGACAGCATCAATAAATTCAAGAACATTGAAATCATCCCTAGTATCTTCTCAGACCACAGTGGAGTAAAACTAACATTTAGCAACAGACAGACAATTATTAAAAGTCACAGAATTTTTCTTAAATTCTTTCTTAAATAAAAAAAAACAAAAAGTTATTACTTTAGAAAAAATATTTACAATCAAACATTTTTGAAGTTCCTAAATATTGAAGGATGGAATAAAATATACTTTTATTTTTAAAATTTGTTATACAAGTACAATGAAAGGAAAAAGGTCACTTTTCTAAGTTACTAGTACTTCAGTTAATTGTATATCAATAGAGTTCTGTAACATTGGGAAGCAAGTTGTTTAGAATTGTTAATGCAGGGACCTGAGCAGAGGCTCAGAGGGTTAAGCGCACATTCCACAAAGGGTACTCACTGGCATCAGGATCCTGGTTTGAGCCCTGGCTCCACATCTGCAGGGGGTTCGCTTCACAGGCAATGAAGCAAGTCTGCAGTGTCTTATTCTCCCTCTCTCTGTCTTCCCCTCCTCTCTCAATTTCTGTCCTATCCAACCACAACAACAGCAATAACAACAATAATAACAAGGATGGCAAACAAGGGCAACAAAAGGGAAAAAAGGAATGAAAGGAAGAAAGAAGAAAAAAGGAAGAAAGAAAGGAAGAAGAAAGAAAGAAAGAAAGAAATAAAAGAAGGGAGGGAAGGAAGGAAGGAAGGAAGGAAGGAAAGAAAGAAAGAAAGAAGGAAAATTGTTATTCTAGACATTGGCTTTAGAAGAGCCATGATGATTGCCTGGAAGTTCTGAATGTGTTCTCTGCCGAACCGTGGCAACAGAAGCTATGACCCTGCAAATTGTATAAACTAACATTTCTGGAGATAGCCCCAGGAAGACAGAAATCCCCAAAGCAGAAGAAAAGATACATAGAATATCTCAGAAGAGACAAGGACAACTGAAAAACATGTACAGGTCAGTTCTACACAGTGTGTTGCCTTGCATGAAGAGCAGAGAGAGATATGGAAAATACAGGAAATCCTTTGGACTCTCAGTGAAACTAAGTCACCGAACATTTTATCCAGAGTCTTCTAAGCCACTAAAGCTCTCTAACATATGCTCACTGTGACACCTATAGTACTCCCTGCCTACTGCTGATATTTTCCCTCTTACTCACAGCCTTTGTGGTTCCCACCATGGCAGATGCCATTTCCTGTTGTCACAGGGCTTGTCTCTCCTTAGGTTTTGGCGCCCTTGCACTAAGAGCACAGGGCAGCTGAAAACCCAAGCGGCCCTTTGGGTATTGGACTCTCAGTGAAACTAGGTCAACTGAAGTTGTAGCCAGAGTTCTCCCTGACACCAGAGCCCAGTCAGCAACAGTCCCTGAGATTCCTACCTATCTGATGACTTCACTTCTCTCAACTAGCCCCTTGGGACTTGCCCCAAATCCACCACTTCTTGATGCATCCTTCACAATACCTCTGAGGCCACCACTCATCACTAAGACCTCATGGTCTCCAGCACTAGGCTCTGTGACTATTTGCACATTCATCTTGCTGAGGATGCCCAGTACTGTTGTCCTCCCTGGGACCCCGTTGCAACTGCCTCAGGCCTGACAACCTACATATGTTCAGCCTCAGCTATTCCTAGCCAAGCACTCTTATCATTGGGACATCTGTGGAACCTGAGATATGCTGCCACCAGATATAATTGGGAGACAAAGGAAAGCCATCATTCTAATTCAAGATAAATTTCCAAAAACGGAAGAAAGAAAGATAGGAAGGAAGGAAGGAAGGAAGGAAGGAAGGAGGAAAGAAAGAAAGAAGGAAAGAAAGAAAGAAAGAAAGAAAGAAAGAAAGAAAGAAAGAAAGAAAGAAAGAAAGAAAGAAAGGCTAACAAACCAGAGACAGTTAGCCTTTCTGAGATGGACTTTGAAAAATTAATACACATATTTATCCCACTGCAGTGAGAAAAATCATAGATAAAAGCTCCAACAGAAACAAAAAATGAGACTCTAGGAGAGAATAAGAAACAAAAGCAAGAAGAGAGTAAATAACTAAATGTCAAAATAGATGTGTTAATAGCCACCTTACCTGAATTAAATGTTAGAATAGTCAAGTAAGACAATACAATACATAAACTAAAAGTTGTATCAGTCAAGCAAAAACCTACAATAGCTGAACTAATGAATAGACTCCAGGGACTTGCCATCAGAAAAGCACTGACTGATTTTACCATGGCTTTCTCTCTTTTTCTTTTAGTAAGTGTATCTCCAGTGGCTTATCTATTTTATTTATCCTTTTAAAGAATCAGCTCTTGGTTTCCTTCATCTTCCTAATGGTCATTTTGTTTTCTATTTCACTAATGTCTGCTCTAACTTTGCCTATTTCTTCTCTCCTACTGACTATTGGGTCTCTTTGCTGCTCAATTTCTTCTTGGTTCAATTGGGTTATTAATTCCTAGTTTACTATGAACTTCCCTCTCAGGACTGTAGGACTGTTTCTGCAGCACCCGTAGAGGGTCTGGCAGCTGGTATTTTCATTTTCATTGGTATTAGGGTAAGTTTTAGTTTTTTAATTTTTTTTCAATAACCCATGTGGTATTTAGGAGTATGTTATTTAGTCTCCAGACTTTGGGGAGTTTCTTCTCTCTCTCTCTCTCTCTCTCTCTCTCTCTCCTTCTCTCTCTCTCTCTCTCCTTCTCTCTCTCTCTCTCTCACTCTCTCCTCTCTCTTCTCTCCTCTCTCCTCTCCTCTCCCTCTCTCATGTGTGTATGTGGTTGATCTCTAGCTTTATTTCATCATGGTCTGAGAAGATGCATTTTATAATTTTAATATTTATATATTTTAAAGTTGCATCTGTGGCCCAAAATATGGTCAATCCTTATGAATGTCCCATGTGTACTTGAAAAGAATACGTATTCATTTCTTTGGGAATGGAATGTTTTGTAAATATCTGTTAATTAAATTTCATCTATGTTTTCATTTAAGACCATTATTTCCATATATTTTTTCTTGTCTGGGGTTTCTGTCTCTTGCTGAGAATAGCATTATGTTAAAATTCCCTAGTACTATTGTGTTGCTGTCAATGTTTCCCTTAATTTAAAAGTAAGTATTTATTTTATATATTTGGGTGTACCTGAGTTGGGGGCATATATATTTATAATGGTTATATCTTCTTCCTGGATTAATCCTTTGGTCATTATAAAGTGTCCTACGCCTCTGCTCACTATCTCTGCCCAAAAGTCTGTTTTATACAACAACAGAACAGCAGCCCCTGCCCCCCTTTTGGTCTTCCAGAAGGAAAAGAAGGAGAAACAGGAGAAGTATTCATACTGGATGAATTGATAGCTTAGAGCTCCCCCCACAAAAAAAAATAACTAGAAGTATCTGATTATTTTAACATTATTATAAAATAAAACTTTAAACAGCTGTCTAATTGCTTTAAGATTATTAATTCAGTCCTGATGTATGTCCTAAGTATGCTTAGATAAACAATAAGAGTAATAGGCTTTAATATATTTTAAAATGGAAACATACTCTTAAGAACTATTGGATCTAGGGCCTGATAAGTAATACAGGCGGTAGTATGCAGGATTTGCATGTTGACACTACCAGATTCAATTCAGCACCAGAGATGAATGCTTTTCTGGTCAGTTAAAAAAAAAAAAGCATATGTTGGTTCTAGAAAGACTGCTTGTGTTCTTTATATTGCTTGACTTGATCTTGGATAAGTTATTTTTTTTATCTTTTGTGATTCATCTTTCTAATAAACAGAAAGTGTATCTCCATAATAATAACTGCCTTGTATGGTTCTCTGGACAGGAAATTACTATAGATAAAGCTCTGCCTTCACAATTATTTTATAAAGTGTAGTTGTCACTAATTTCTTCAAAAGTTAAGCAAAAACAATTTGTTGTTCTTCATGTTTCAATAATTCAGTATGTAGTTGGAAGTTAAATTATTGTTTTTAAGCTGAATGTAGTTTTAAAATACCTTCTAAAGTGCTGGTTACAATAAAATGACTAATTATAGAGGGTTGCTAAAGGTATATGTGTTGTGTGTGTGAAGTGCTCTACTGTCAGCTCTTCTGATTTCTCAGTGTCAGCTGTAATTCTGCTTAAAAAAAGTCAAAGTCAGCCTTTATTTTAAAAGCACTCTGTACATTTCACTAGAATAATTTAATACATTGGTATTAATGGGATTCTCATGATACAGAAGAATAAATGGGCTGTTAAGAATATTGAATGAATTAGAGAACAGTGGATGAAAGTGCCTTCTTTTCTCAGACATTATAAATGTAACCATTAATATGCAGTTCTTACTGAAATTCAGCATACTTAAAAGACTTTTTCCATCATTTAGAAAGAGTGGTTACAATATGCTGAAAGAATAAGCCATTTATATATAAAGTTCTTCTAAATAATAATTGAGGCAGTTTTTCCTGTAGTTCTAGATTATCTATTTAATAAAGATTAAAAAATCAAATTATAGATGCTTCTGGGGACATGAATCAACCAGTAGGACACTAAACATACATGTCTGAGGTTCTGAGTTCGACCCCTAGCACTGTAGGTGCCTTTGTGATGCTCTATCTCTTCATTTTCTCCCCCTTTTTCTTTAGTAATTTATTTATTCTGTATTAATGAGAGATATAGAGAGAAAGACCAGAACACTGCTCAGTTCTGGCTTATGGTGGTGCTGAGGATTGAACCTGGGACGTCACAGCCTCATGCTCTCTATCTCATGCTAATCTCTATCAAATGTAATAGACATTACTTGTAATATAGAACAGTTTTCAAAGTGTCAGTAAAGTTAGAATGAATTTAAAAGAATCGGTGGTATATAATGAGTGAGTACATACTGGGTAGCTTTGGGAGAATTCATTAAAATTTTATTTCAGGACCAGGTGGTGGCAACACCTGGTTGAGTGCAGGTTACCATGCACAAGGACCAGGGTTCAAGACCCCAGTCCCCACCTGCAGGGAGGAAGCTTCATACATAATGAAGCAGTTTTGCAGGTTTCTCTCTGTCTCTGTCTCTCTCTGTCAACCCCCATTCCCTCACGATTTCTGGCTGTCTCTATCTAGTAAATAAATAAAGATAATAAAAAAATGAAAATAAACTTATTTCATGATCGTCACCAAACATATATGCATTATGTGTGAGGCTACATGCATGTTGCTTTCTTATGTTAGTATCTCAACCAGCAGTACTGACCAATATTGTAGAGTTAGCATCAGCGTCAACTCTGTCTGAAATCTCCTCAGTTTCAAAAAATGCCATGGACCAAGTTTTACTGAACCCATTTACCTGTATGGTTCCGACCCACAATATGAAATAAGAAATCCTTTTCTGAGCAATACAAAGAAGTAAAGACATTTCATTATTTTCTGGAGATATTTTCCCTTGGAAAGATACTAAGTTTCATGCAGTTTTTAGATGAACTTCTTGAGAAATCCCTGCATTATTTCCGCAGACTGAGGAAAGCTAGAGAAGTGTTCCTTGAGATGTGAACATGCTTATGACTTTAGACTAAACTCCTTATAACTGTCTATCTCAGTGCTATTGACTAACAGTAGTGATGTTTATTTCCCTGGACTTTATTGTCTAGGAATTTCCAACAGCAGTTTAAGCAACTAAACACTTTCTACTTACGATGTAAAGTATGACTTCTGTTTTCCTGACTAAAATTTGATTGGCACAAACCTCATGAAGTGAGTGTCATCATATACTTTTGGGAGGTCAGACAAATTAAACTTAAAGAAGATAAATGAAACACATATGCTAAGACGTGGTTACAGTTTATAGTATTTTTAATTCACTCAGAGATAACTGTGTCCACTAGAAAATAACTCAATTTTGTTCTAGCATTGGTTTTAATAGTGATATGTCTTACACTAAGTTTATTTATGTTTCATCTATTTTAACACAAAAAGACAAAAATGTATATATGGCAGCCATATATAAAATATAAAGTTAATTCAATATAGATTAATTCTATATCTGACAAATTGTCAGAACTATATTTTGCTCAGTTTCAACAGGTAAATTTCCTTTGGACTTAATCAAACTTAATTCTTGGTGTTCCTGAATATATGTTATTGTATATATGTTGTTTTATCAGTTTCTTCTATGTCTTTCATTCTTTCTGTTTTTTATTATTTTGTGATAATTACATTTTTACCTTAACTTCCTAGGAAAAAATGTTTACCTCACTAATGTAAGATGCTTATGATCTAATGTATTGATTCTAATACAAAGTTTTTTATTAAATTTAATTTCTATATCTAATAATTATGGATAGTTTTTTCCCCATTTAAGCCAAATCTCTTTTAGTGTATGTGTGTGAGTGAGCAAGTATGCAATTTCTTCTTTAACTCCAATATTATTTAGAATTGCATTTTATACAATATAGTAATTGTAAATTTTTTTACTTTATTTTTCTTTTATAAATTATATTGAAATGTGAGCACATTCTGTATGACTTCAGTAGTAAAAATATGTAGAAATTTTGTTTATGGACCTGTATTTAATTGTTTTTAGTAGATGAACAATGTGTATTAAGAAAATAATTCTGAGATTCTTATGTTTTAAAACCATCATTTGAGCCTTAATCTTTCCTAGCTTTTTACCCAATCACTAGAATATTCTGTTAAATAATTACTGCCTTTCCCAAAGATTATTTCCATTATTCCATACGTTTTCAGCTTTATTATGCTTTGAATAATTGTGTTGTTCTTTCTCATTTGTGGCATTGAGATTTCTATGATTTATATGAAAATCATTACAAAGTATCAAGTATGCATGACATGAGAACCACAACACTTTATTACTATACTTAATTCTGTGAAATGAACTTTAAATAAAGAGAAGACTGATAATTACTATAAGCCACTTACCTTTTGGGAATGAACAATCTAAATCTTATTTTACATCAAATGTTCTTTGTAAGATTGCCAAAAAATCTAATTATTAATGGATAAATAGCATATTTTAACTACAATGTCTTCTGTCTTAGCTCATCACAAATAAATAGGGTCTGAGTCCCTAAGATGTTTTTTTTATTTCATCAAATGTGTACAAATAAGAATATGCAATGTAAATTAAATATCAAAATAGCTAGACAACATTTTTCACAATCCTATGGAAGTGGTTAGAAGAGTTAAAGGAGTCCAGTGAGGTAAACTTCTCCTAAATAAAAAAGTGTGTATCATGTTCATTGGTAATAATAAGCCAAACTCATGATGTAGAGGATATTGAAAATTTGTGAAGTTTCATAGGGCAGAGGCTATCTCTAACTTCCTTAAAAAATAAATTCTTCTAGACATATAAACAAATATTTGAGCAGAGCTCTATCAGCATTCTTTAAAGATATTAAATGAAAAATGTTAGTGTGAGTTGTGCTGAATTTCTATAACTTGGCATTTAGCAACTGTGATTGTGTTTGCTTCACTGATTTTAAGTAATTTAAATGTATATAACAGAAGGTACAGCTGACATGAATATAAAGATTACCATGGAACTTTTAGTGGATTCTTCTTGAATTAAATTTGTTGAGAATAGGAAACAGTATTATCTTGAAAGAAAAAAAAAATGACAGAGTTAATTTTGAAATGTATTTAAACTAATCTGAAATGTGAGATAGCAAACCTGGATATTATTTTTAACAAATATCACACAATTATATATCCTCACACACATATTTATAATAGGTGGCAGTGATTCATGTTTGTTGAAAAGTGAATGGTAAACAAATTCACAAAAATATAGAAGAAATAATCAGTATCAAGAACAAGAGGTACCTATTGCTGTTAACACTTTGTTAGACTCCCTTTTAGTTTTTGTTCTAGTAATGCAGAGATTAATATACATTTAAAGATGCCTCAAATCTTAAATCCCCCTCACTTTAGTCAATGTATTAAGTTTTCATCAAAATATCTTGAAAATGTTAAGTGTGCATCCATTATACATTTTAAAATATCTAATGTTGACCTGATTTTCTTTTACCAGACCATTGCTGAGTTCTGGCTTATGATAGTGAAGGGGATAGAGCCAGAGTCTTGGTCCTGAAAGCATTTTGCAAAACAACTATGCTATCTCTCTAATCTGGAAATATTTATTGCTTATGCTATATAGTGTGCTAAGTTGTGTTTCTGTTATCCTTGGGATATTATTTTTAGCATTTCTTCACTCTAAAAATAGTAAAATCCATGAATGATCGAGATTTTTTACATATTATGGTATAGTATTTGCATATAACCTGCACATAAAGCCCAATATAATTTAAATAATCTACAAATATGAAATATAAAAACTGTCTAAATAGTTTATATACTGTATGTTTTGAGAATTTGACAGTGAAAAAAGTCTGTAAATCTTCAGTACATATTCTGAAGGAGATATTTAGAAATACTTGTAAATTATGAGTTAATGTATATACAGTTGTCCCTCCACCTCTATGCATTGTGAATCCACAGATTTCATCAAATGCAAACATAGAATGCCAACTATGTAGTTAGGCTTATGCTTTCTTTTTCACAGACACAACTCAAGTTAGAACCATATGCTCACCACATTAGGGGAAACTGATATTTTGTTGTCTTTTCCTCTGTCTGCATGACTTTAGCATTGCTAGGAGCCATATTTCCTCCTTTCTTTCTTTTTTTTTTTTTTTTTTTGACAGAGAATTAGGGACAGAGAAGGACGGGGAGAAGGAGGAGGAGGAGGAGGAGGTAGAGGCGGAGGAGGAAGAAAAGATATCTGATGCACTGTTCCAATATTCTGAAGCTTTTCTCATTAATTTGGGGACCTGGGTCTTCAACATAGGTCTTCAAGTATGGTGACATGTACACTCTCTCCTGGCTATGCCAAAACACAGCACCTTTCTCGCACTCTTTCAATCTGAAAATGCCAGTCAGAGAGGTAAACCCCAGGCAATAATAGTAAACAAACTCATGATTTCATTGCTACTCACAAAATGGGATTCAAATGTTATTTGTGATTTTATAGAGTCTATTCTATACATATAACATTTTTATGTACTTTTATATCAAATTTTCATCTTCAAAAATTTACAAGGAACGTTAGACACTAGGCCCTCAGCTATTATACTTATTTCTTGTAGATTGCTCACCTAGTAAATCATATACCGTCCATCCCTCAATTTATGGGATTAATCCCAATACCACATGAAAGCACCAGGGACAGCATGCGGGGATTTTAATAGTAGAGGGGTACTGTGATATATGTTTTTTCTCTTTCTGTTGTATTATCTAACTTCCAAAGAAATGGGAATTGAAACATAGAGCCAGGGAAGGTACTCAGAAGTAATATTACACATCTGTTAGGTTGGGTTCATTCCTCAATGTTGCATTAAAAAAAAAAAGAAAGAAAGAAAGAAAGGAGGAAAAGGAGAAGGAGAATGAAGAAAGAGGGGGTGGAGGAGGAGGAGAAAGAGAAGGAGAAGGAGATGGAGAAGGATGCTGGGAAAATGTGCAGATGCAGTCACATCTGCCATGTTGTCCCCTCAGGCTATTGCCAGTTCCCAGGAGAGTTGGGACATTCTTGGAGTACCTTTCCCAACCAATCCTGTCCTGGCTCGTCACTCCCGGTTTTTGCCCTATAAAGCCCTTATTCTTCCACCCCTCACTCTCTTGCCTGCTTTTCACTTCGGTGATTAGACACAGGGAAGGTTGCTGCGCAAGGCAGCCATTTTGGCTAGCTCCACGTGGCCCGAACCACGGCTCTCTCACCCAACTCTGTGGTGCCTGCGCAAATAAAGAATTGTGTTCCCTCTCTGTTCCGGATCTCCTCTCTCTCTCTCTCTCTCTCTCTCTCTCTCTCTCTCTCTCCTCTGCATAGCAGCATGACAGAAGGAGGAAAGGAGATGGAGAAGGAGGAAAGGAGATGGAGAAGGAGGAAAGGAGATGGAGGAGGAGGAAGAGGAGGAGGAGGAGGAGGAGGAGGAGAAGTTTAATTCCCAGTTTCCAATAGCTACAAGCAGCTCACTGGACTTCACCTTAGCCAAGCCTACTACTATCCACTCTGAAAATATTCTCTAGAGACCAGAAGCTACTGGATAAATCAGTCCTCACTTTATTAGCCACTTGAGTAAGTGATACAAAAAGTCATCATAAACCCTTTTGTGGGCCTCTCCAGGACCTTGCCCTCACTATAAAGTAGCAGTGGTGGGAACTGTTCCAATTTCTTAAGGGAGGGTGGGTCTTTAAGAAATGGGGGAAAAGCAACATTCAATTGCTTTTTTTAATCTACACTTTACATTATACATAAAAGGAAACATCTAAAATGGAGAGTCTAATGTAAGGGTTATTTGTGTCAAACTAAATATGCTAGTATAGTTATTTCTATTTATAGATTATCAAATTCTACCCACTTCACTTAATATATTGAGTAACCTATCTTATACTGGTAAGTATCTGCTTAGCCACTTTAAAGGAATGAATCTTTTTATTAACTGTGTGGTAAGTTTATATAAATATTATTTTTAATAAATGCTATATCAACAGAATAAATACTTGCATAGAAACAATTGAAACAATTATTTTCTCAAATTAAATTGCTATTATTAATAAAAAACAAAATTAAAAGAGGCAGAATTGAAAATATTACACAAAGATAATAATATGCAAGGTAATTTTATTACTTATTAAATCTTCAAAAACTATAAAGATAATTTAAACATACTAAACCCCAAGAAGTCAAGGACCTTATTTATCCAAAATTCATGAAGGATGCTTTCTTGAAAACAAATTTTCTGGTATTATACAGCATCTTTAAATCAAAGTACTGTATATGATTATATAAGCAAGGGGTTGCTTTTCTTATGGATGTTACTATCAGGAACAAGGAAAAGGTCTGAATATCAAGCTGGCATATGCCAGGAATTAAATTTTGGGTCTTATGCACTCAAGTTTTACATTTTCTTCCTGATAACTATCAGTAAGTTACTCAAATTACTCTTTTTTTAAAAAAGATCTTATTTATTTATGAAAAAGACAGGAGGAGAGAGAAAGAACCAGACATCACTCTGGTACATGTGCTGCCAGAGATTGAACTAGGGACCTTATGCTTGAGAGTCCAAAGCTTTATCACTACTCCACCTCCCGGACCACTCAAATTACTCTTAACATCAATCTATACTGATACTTAGAAAAATATTTTAGGGAGTCAGGCAGTAGTGCAGAGGGTTAAGCACATGTGGCACAAACCACAAGGACCTGTGTAAGGATCCCGGTTCTAGCCCCCAGGTCCCCACCTGCAGGGGAGTCACTTCACAGGCAGTGAAGCCGGTCTGCAGGTGTCTATCTTTCTCTCCCCCTCTCTGTCTTCCTCTCCTCTCTCCATTTCTCTCTGTCCTATCCAACAACATTGGCATTAAATATAGCTACAACAATAAAACAACAAGGCAACAAAATGGAATAAATATTAAAAAATACATAAAAAAGAATAGAAATATCCTCTTACCTACTAATTGTGGCTAATTGGTATTTTCATTAGTTTAACGAAAGCTAGAAGTGGTATGACATTTGCAATGCAATGAGCTAGTTACTGGTTTGAAAACTCTCAAGATGATTTTCTGCAAGCCAATCCATGTAGTCAAGTATGGAATTTACCACAAAGTAATAAGGTATCATATCACTTTTTGCTGTGAAATTCCTGTAGTTATTTTGTATTTGTTTATGTGTCATAAAAAAGAAAAAATACGATGACTGAAACACTTTGGTTTTCCATTTTGAATTTTTAACGTATTATCATAATTTTGAACAGATTCATTTTAAAGGAGTGTTTCACATTTAAGAACTCAGCATCTGTTTTTTCTTTGTTGTTATTGCTGGGTTTCAACATTCTGGGTCAACTTTTTCAGAGAAAGAGTCATAGAGACAGACAGAGAGAGAAAGTGTGCAAAGAATGTGGATGTACTCACAACAAAGCAAACACGTTCTGGTGAACTATGGACCCTTATTTCTTAAAAGGTTGCTAAACTGTCTATCAATTTTCCTGACATATATTTTGTGTAGTCACTTGCAGTACGATTTCATTTCAATTCCAACTATACTTCTCACAGTTAGGCATTCCATTCTCAAAGTTCAAAGCAAAAATAGTCCTTAGTAGTTGCTTACTGATTTGTTTTCTGGTTCAGTGTTCTAGTGAGCTTCTTATGAAAGGTCAGCAACTTGTTGAATCATACATCTTACTAAATGTTAACGGAGAAGAGTTTCCTATTATTTAATAAGGGCAAGATACATAATCACAAAGGAAAAATAATTTTATTAAGGGGACTAATGTTATACAGTAAACAATAAATACAGTTGTTGGTACATGTTTAAAAATTCTCATTTCCTGAGAGACATTCTAACCCCTCACCTATGTGCTTCTCTGCTATTATGCACCAGGAACTACAATACATCAAATGTAGTCCAAGTTCTGCTTTATGTTACCCTTATATTTTTATTTCCCAACTTATGCCTATGAGTGGGATCATCCCATATTCACCCTGCCCTTTCTGACTTATCTCACTTAACATGATTCCTTCAAGTTCTGTTGCAGTTGAGGTAAAGAAGGTGAATTCATCATTATTAATATATGAGCAGTATTCCACTGTGTATATAGACCACAACTTTCTCAGCCACATAGCTGATGTTAGACACCTAGGTTGCTTCCAGGTTTTGGCTATTACAAACTGTGCTGCTATTAACATAGGTATACACAAATCCTTTGGTCTTTTGAGGTGAGGTTTTTTTTTTTTTTTTTTTTTTTTTTTTGGCTCTTTAGGATAGATACCCAGGAGAGGATGACCTAGCTAGGTCACAGAGTAGGTCTATTTCTAGCCTTTTGAAAGTTCTCCAGATTGTTTTCCTCAGGGGTTAAACAAATTTATATCCTAGGGAGCAATTCTTTTTTATTTTATTTTTACTAAAGTACTGCTTAACTATGGTTCATGGTGGTACAGGGGACTGAACCTGGAACATTGGCTATGGGGAAATTTACGGTTACTAATAAATAAATGCTTCTGTAAAGAGAGAACAGACCAAAGCTGACTCACTCCAGGGTTATGAATGTAACACCGGTGTTTGATTTTAGGTAGAAATTGAGTAGTCCTGTGGAGAATGTGAAGGTCTTCCCCTGGAGAGATGGCTCTGTTTCATAATGTTGCACCTGTTCAGAGACACTGTAATAGTGAGCTTGGGGTGCACTGGCCCAGTACCAACTTATTGGCAACTCTATCCTTAATTACTGGAAGGAAGCTACTCTTGCAGACCCAGTGGTACTGGTACTTCTGAGTATCCACTTTTCTTATTTTCTCTCTGGGTCCTGATGGAATTGGAGTTCAGAGGACTCTGGTCATCTTCCCCTAACATTTCTATCCCTCTGGGAATATGGACCAAAATTCTCTATAGGGTGCACAAAGTGTGGGAACTGGTAATTGTTTTTCCACTGGACGAGGACATTAAAAGGTTGAGCCATACCCCCAGCCTATTTCTAGCTCCCTTTACTAGGATATGGTTCTGGAGAAGTGAGGCTTTAGGACACATTGGCAAGGTCATCTGCCCAGGTAGGTCAGGATGGAATCATAGTACCATCTGCAATTTGGTGGTTGGGAGGAAGAAAGATATAAAACAGAACAAAGTATTCAGTGAACAGGAATCAAAAACGTAGGAAAAGAACAAAGGATAGAGGGGTTTGAGGGGGTCATAAAGAAGCTAAGAAGTTCATTTTAGGTATGTTCCCTTGACTTCAATATTTTTTTGCTTAAGTTTGATAGATAATATGTAGGTGGACTAAAAATATTTTCTGGGGAGATGGTGTCAGAGAACAGAACTAGAAAGCTGGGTTAGGGCAGAGAGTAGCTCCCAAACTTGAGTACAGAGTTCTAGTGGTGGGAATTGTTGTGGACTTGTTTCCTTTTTATAAATAAATAATAAAAAATACAATTAACTGTTACCCATCAATGTGACCCAAGGCATATATATATATATATATATATATATATATATATATATATATATATATATATCACAGGAGTCTGTGCAGTCTCCAAGTCCCTGTAAGTCTGAGCTTGCAGTCTGTGATCACAACTGAGAACAATTGAGGCTACATTTATTTCAGGACAAGTCTTGCCTGAGTGGCAGAGTAGAACGACGCAGCCTCCTTTGTGAAAGTGGGACAGTCCTTACCATGGCTACCTTTTAGTGAGTGTAAGGTGTTTGAGAGACCCAAAAGAGGTTTTATGATTATGATGTTCCTTATGATAGAGAGAGGTGTCTGTTAGAGGTTTTGACCCATACTGTCTATGGGGAAATCTAACAATTCCCCGACTAAATCCCCTGATGATCAGGTGGTCTGGTATTAACTAAAAAGGCTATCAGTGGGTGACCCAGTCTCTTGCCCTTATCCAGCTTTTATAGTTCATTTTTATCTGCTGAAATTAGACTTTCTCCCAGTTGTTAAAGTGTTGAGTGTCATTTATTGTATCCTATTTGATATTAGATTTATGGGGCCTAGCCTCAAATTAGGGAGGAAATAAACCTAGAGTTTTAGAGTGGTCTGAGTTAAATTTTACTGCATTTATTTGTTTGATGATTCTAATAAAAGTTATAATAGGGACAATTAATTGTCATTTAGCTGATATAAATATTTTTGCCAGTACATCTCTTGGCCAACTGTATATAACTTTTTTTTCCCTAAAAATTATCAAGCGATGAAAATGTTGATACTGTCAGAAAATATTAGGAGAAATCTCTTACTTTCTTTTGTGAAATTAATGAAGTAGCTAGAATTATTGAAGGAAGTGAATTAGAAAAGGATGTCTATGAGAAAAGGATGTCTAGACTGAAACAGTGTATGAGAAAAGGATGTCTAGACTGAAACAGTAAATATTTGATTAGATAATATATGGTGCCTTCTGTAGTTCTTTCTACTTGATTGCTGAGCTTATTATGTCTAAGTCTAATCACAGAACACTATCAAGCACTATTAAGAAAACTATTTTACTTTGAGGTATATAGTTTCCCCTAATTTATGGATACATGTACATATGTACCCAGACCCCTAGGCCCTAGTCTATATCTAAGGTCTAGAGAGTGCACCATTTGAAATGCAACCAGGTAATACCATTTGAAAGAGAGTGCACCAATGAAATGCAACCAGGTAATACCATCTGTTAGGAAAGGTCTCATCAGATTATGGGAGTTGGAAAGTTGACATCTCAGGCTTGGCAACTCTGGATACAATTAGATATGAAGAGGTGGTGACAGCATAATGTGGCATGGTGGCATAGGTTGCATTTACTTAGTTGAAGTTATCAAAGGCAGTATAACAGGGTAGGGGGTCAGGAGGCAACACATTGGCAGACAGGCCCTGGAGACAGAATGAGGACTATTGTTGGTCATTACGCCAGGTCCCCTGCATTGACTGTTGCTGTGGTCTATTTACATAATCTTTGTTTTGCCTAAGACCAGCCCTGCCTGCAGGATATTGGTTTAATCCCACTGGTTAGAACCTTTGCAACAACTGCTATGGAAGCTTTCTACCTTTGTGCTCTTTTCTTTTCTCCACCCCCTCTCCTAGCCACTTCCTTTTCTGATTTGCCACTTCCAGTTTCTAAGACATAAAAGGCATAGTCTCTGATCAATAAAGGCATTGCATTGTGTCGTATGCTTTACATTGGTTTGTTCTAGCCCTCCCCCGCCAAAAGAATTGGATGAGTCCTGTTAATTTCGCGGGCCTGCTTGGCCCCACCCCAAGGAACCCCGGGAGAGGGTTCCTGAGTTCGAGAGTTCCTGAGTTCCTGAGTTCGAGAGTTTCAGGGTTACAGCATAAGAGAGAGTGCCAGAGAGTGCCAGAGTTCCTGAGTTCGAGAGTTTCAGAGTTACAGAGTAAGAGAGAATTCCACAGTGGAAGAGTTTGAGAGGGTTCCTGAGTTCGAGAGTTTGATGGGCCCTCTCGACAATGCCTTGTCCCTGTGGATTGTAGGGAATGCCCGTGGTATGAGTAATATTCCAGAGGGAACAAAAATCTTTAAATTGTTTGCTTGTAAACATAGGTGCATTGTCTGTTTTAAAAAATAATGGGACCCCCATAACGGCATAGTAAGTAAGTTGCAGCCAGCTGCCTGTGGGACTCTAGGCCGTTCCCCACCCCCATGCAATTGCCCGTCGAGGCAAGTAGCCCCCCAGAAGCAAGAAATGTTTTTTTTTTTCAGATATGGCCCCCTCAGGCCTTCCCTTGGCAACATGCTGGTTTTTGTTATATATGCTTCTGTTCACCCCACACCCTTGATACTATAGTCATTTAGTTAAAAATAAAAGGGGGAATTGTCGTATGCTTTACATTGGTTTGTTCTAGCCCTCCCCCGCCAAGAGAATTGGATGAGTCCTGTTAATTTCGCGGGCCTGCTTGGCCCCGCCCCAAGGAACCCCAGGAGAGGGTTCCTGAGTTCGAGAGTGCCAGAGTTCCTGAGTTCCTGAGTTCCTGAGTTCGAGAGTTTCAGGGTTACAGAGTAAGAGAGAGTGCCAGAGTTCCTGAGTTCCTGAGTTCGAGAGTTTCAGAGTTACAGAGTAAGAGAGAGTTCCACAGTGGAAGAGTTTGAGAGGGTTCCTGAGTTCGAGAGTTTGAGAATTACAGAGGAAGAGAGAGTTCCATAGTGGAAGAGTTTCAGAGGGTTCCCCAGTACGAGAGTTCCAGAGTTCCAGAGTTGGAGAGTTCCTGAGTTCAAGAGTAAGAGAGAGTGCTTGTGCCGCCGCAAAGAGATAGCAGAGTTCTGTTTGGTGATTAGTTTGTCTTAGTTTGTGAATCGTTGTTCCTGAATAAAGAAATATAGCTTCCCTGCCCAGCCGTTGTCTCCGCGTCTCTGTTACCCGCCGTGAAGCAAGCTAGCCCGGCCAGCTGGAGCCATCCGGAAATTTAACAACAGCATTGCGTTCCAGCTCAGCCACAAGTTCTTGGTTCCTCTCCCACATTGCTGAGTAAGCAGCAGCTCAGGTTGGCTCAGGTCAAGTTTTCTCCAACCCAGAGAGCACGTGCAGGGGAAGAAACACCCTCATGCTAGCCCAGCAGACTATGATGCACTTTCTCTACTAAGAAACATCACAAACTGCTGGTGGTGGCATAAAATCTGGTTCAATTATGCTGAAGATGTTGAACCACATTAATGATTGGAAAAAGAAAAAAAAAGTGGAGAGGCTTCAAGAAATACTTCAAAGTCTCAGAGGTTCCAGGATAAGGAGACATACAGATTTTGAAAAGAATTTGGAAAGTTATTTGAAGGCTTAGTTTTTTCAGAAGGCAATAGAAAATATTATTATATCCAAGTTACTTGGAGACTTGGGTATATATGAAAATCATAAGGTTAGGATTTACCATGCCATACTTGACCTCACCATGACTTATGTCATACACTGCTATCTATAAATCACTATATCTTAGATACTGGTGTGGGACCAATTGGTTCTGTACTATCTGGTCTAACTAACACTGTTATTAACTTAATCTTTGCAACCAAAAAGCATTTTTTAAATGTTTCAGCAATTTAAGACCAATGTTAGTATTCTACCAGTTTATAATTTTGAAACATTAAGTGTTTAGACTGAATAAATATGTACTCAGAACTGAAATCTTGGCAGTTATAGAAGTTGAAACATTTCATCTGTTTTCCCTGACATATTGAACATAAGATTAAAATTAATTGGAGTATATTGTCACACTGTTCCCATCAAAAAAATCTGTGTCTCTTATCTCCATCCCTTTTCAGTGGACCTGATAATCCACCATTCCCACAGTCTTTTACTTTGGTGCAACAATCCAAAATGAGTCCAATTTCTTCCCTGCATTACCCTTTCTGTTATTTTTTTCTCAACTTCACTTGCTCCAAAAGAATCACACCATTTTTGTCTTTCAGTTACTTTAATTTCCATGTTTATAAGAGTATCTCATGAAGCAACTGTATGTTAAGGAAGACAAGAGCTGTCAAATCTTTGCAGTGTTGAAGAATTTTTAGCCAAACTAAAAGAAAAAAAAGTTTTCCGTTTTCCTATGTGTAGAAAAGGCTAATGAAAAATTATAGAGTAATTCAGGTGAACTGTGATTCACAGGGCTATATATTCAATAATCCCAAAGACAGAACTAATTTGGCATTGTTTTCATATAACTGTAACCTTTAAAAAGTTTTTCCTCTATGATTGTTTTAAGATAGAAAGTTTCCTTGAATGTTTCTCCACTCCTCTCTACTCATGTGAATATTTATAGTTCTTTAGGTAAGTACCCTTCTGATGATGTTTGTGAAATGTATTACCAATATTACACACTATTTATTTACATCTGCGTGTACTATATGTTTACATTTTATAAGATTGTTCTCTCTATTGTAATGATTTCTCTTCCCATATATGTTTATTTGTTTGTGGGCTACATTATTATTTTTCATGTCTTTTGAGCCTCAGTTCTTGTTGAAAATATAATATGCGTAGTTTCCTGAAAAAGTCACACATTTGTGAATTATATCTATTATATATTTTCAAGTGTATATATAAGCACCCTTTACATAATATATACCTTATATGAAATTATACACTGCCTGTAATAGATTTATAAGGCAGCATCATAGAGAGAAAGAGAAGCTTCTTTTTACCAGAGTTTGTAATGTATATAATATCTCTAACCTATCTAGGCATCATCTCAGGATCCATGAATCCAGAAACAAATACCTCAGAATTTATAAAAAAGAAAAAATTATATCACATACATTACTCTACATTAGAAGTTTCCTATTTTATTCTATTAAAGACTAAAGAAAGATAAAATTTTATATGAGTTATTTAGAAACTAGATGTGATGCCAATTTGAGATATTTAGAAAAGTTGAGGTGATATTATCTTGAAAGGAGAAGAATTGAAGTTTTGTGAGGGGTTTAAAGGCTATCCCAGAGAGGGGAAGGGGGAGACAGCACCATGATAATGTGAAAGACTCTCATGCCTGAGGCTCCAGAGTTACAGCTTCCAACATAAACCAAAACTGAGCAGTTCTCTGGTAAAACCAAAACCAAACCAAAGAAAACAAAACAAAATTTAAAAAAGACTGTATCCCATTATGAAGACTTGAGAAATTTGATAATATTCAACATGAGAAACATCTTGTTAGATGATACAAAGAAATAAGGCTCCATTATAGAGTAATTCTATCTCCAGCATCACTACAGAGCTGAAAGATGCCTCTGACGGAGAAAAAAAAAGCAAGGAAGGGAGGAAGAGAGGAAGGAAGGAAGGAAGAGAGGAAGGAAGGAAGGAAGGAAGAAAGGAAGGAAGGAAGGAAGGAAAAAAGGAAGAGAGAAAGAAGAGGAGGAAAAGTAGGAGGAGGAGAAGGGGAGGGGGGAACACAGGCGAATGAGAGAAAAAGGAAGAGTTTACTATGAATGTCCACTAAGGAAGAGGTACAGGGCACGGAGGTGCTTGTGAAAATGAGAACGGGTAATTTAGAGAGTATGAAGTGAACATACATAATCAAAAATCATTTTTCTGTATGTTGGACCAAATTAGTACATTACAGCTTTGTTGTCAATAACTGGTAAATTAAAGGTCAATAATAATGAGCCATCTGAGACAATTTTCCAAGATTATTGACTCCTGGAATATCAAAATATGTCTATTAGTGAAAATATTAGGATTCATTACTGCAAAGGGTAAGAAAGCAAATTTTTCTTTCTTTTACTTTTTTATCTTTTTTTCCCCTAAAGTAGCAAAAATGTCATAAATGTTCAGTAACTATTCAGTAGTTTTACTAGCCAGACATGTCTCTGCAATATCCTTTGACAGTTCCAAGGTACACTAGTCTACATTATTTAGCTTGTCCCTGCTTTACAGGAACTTTCTCATTGAAGAGACACAAGGACTTCTCTGGAAACCATTGTGTGCAAGACTGTAGTAAAGAACCAAAGGGAGTGATGGAGTGAAGTGTCCCTCCGTCTAATGCACTCATGTGGAAAATTAACTCTTCACCATCTAGGTCATTGGAGTTATCTGGGGAGACACAGGTAAGCTTAGTGATTAGGTGACTCAATTAGGGATACCAAAACCTCAGTTTTGTTACTAGAGTTCTGCCTTTTGACCTTTCGAAAATGCAGTTTCAGATCTCATTTTCTCCTTCTTAAAAAGAATCATACTCCCAGAGGGATAAAGAATAGGAAAGCTATCAGGGGAGAGAAAGGGATAAGGAGTTCTGGTGGTGGGAACTGTGTGGAGTTGCATCCCTCTTACCCTATGGTTTTTATCAGTGTTTCATTTTTATAAATAAAAATTTAAAAAGAGTCATATTTGGCCTTGAGGCAATTTTAAGATATTCAGATGAGTGATGTTACGCTTGCTCAAATATAATTCTCTGCTGATTTATTAGAAGTCATACATTTTTTTATTAGAAATCATTTCATTAGGGGCTGGGTGGTGGTGTACTTGGTTGAGTGCACATGTTACAGTGCACAAAGACCTGAGTTCTATCCCCCGGCCTCCACCTGCATTGGGAAAACATGTGGTGAAGCAGTACTGAGGGTGTCTCCCTGTCTCTCTCCCTATCTCCCCCTTACTTTCAATTTCTGGATGTTTCTATCCAATCAGCAAATAAAAATAATAAAAAAATTAAAAAGAAAGAAAACTAACTTTTTTAAAAAAGAAAGTATTCCATGTATTTTATAAACTCTTATTATATTAAAAATGTTTGGAGAATTATGGTGGTTATCCTTAGGAAGTGGGAGGGAGGGGTATAGAGCTTTGGTGATGGGTGTGGTGTAGAACTATATATTGTAATCTTATCATCTTGTGACAAACTACTAATAACAAATAAAAAATGTTATAAAAAAGGTAATATATCATAGAACAGAGGCTAAAAAAATCATCAAAAAAATAAAGTCTGGAATAGACCACCAGTAAAATCCTCCCTTTATTAATATGTAACAAATAGTACAAGTACATATGAGAGGATCAGAAAACAAAATATCAGATATTAAACACAAATATACATGCACACGTACACATATGATTAAATAAGTATATAACCAAAATGACAGTGAATAAAGAATTTGAATAAATTCCTTAAATAACCCTTAAGCAAAATATAGCATTGTTCATCACATCTAATTTGCATCAATAGCAATAATTTATGATTTATACAAACCAGTTATTATGTGAAGGTGCTGACCTTTTTACGTATATTAATTCAAATATTCTCACAAGAACCCTTGAAAGTATATCATATTGCTTTTTTCTACTGTGCATTTGAAGAATTCAAAATTCAACAAAGGTGTCGAGCACATTTAGATCAATGAGTGATGGAGTCAAAATCTGAAATACAGAAAATAGGTCTAAAATCTGTGGTCATATAATATTTATGCTATATAAGTAGTTATATAGATTCATACTTATATTTCCTGTGGCTATATTTTATTAGGTCTTTGATCCTGATTTACAAAATTGTTTATTTTCAGAAGTACAGTTTTTATTATTTTTTTATATTTATTTATTTTCCATTTTGTTGCCCTTGTTTTTTTTAATTGTTGTAGTTATTATTGTTGTTGTTATTGATGTCATCATTGTTAGATGGCATAGAGAGAAGTGGAGAGAGGAGGGGAAGATAGAGAGAGGGAGAGAAAGATAGACACTTGGAGACCTACTTCACCGCCTGTGAAGCAACTCCTCTGCAGGTAGGGAGCTGGGGGCTTGAACCGGGATCCTTACGCCAGTCCTAAGTTCAACTATATAGATTATTCCATACAACATATAATACAATGGAAATGAGCCATTTTGATCCAAAATATTGGTTCATTCATGACAAGAGCCCATAATATGTTGAGATTGTTATCATTATTATAAAGTAAAAAATCGGGAATTAATCAGTATACCATCTGTTTTAACATAATTTGGGTCTTAGAGAAATGCTAAGTATAATAACCCTCAGTGAGTATAATAGACAAAGCTACTATGACACTTAGGAGTAACAAGCAGAATATAATTAAAAGCCTAGACCAAGTAGATCAGAAGCAACCAATAGCACAGCTATATACAAGATACTGGGTACTGTACAGCAAACCCCAACAAAAGAACTTTTCAAAGTTAACCCAATTACCAAATAATGCGATGATAACATTAATTTTCCATTGTCTTTTTGAACCCTAAGACAGCAGGAATCTCACATCTCCACTATAGAGCCTCTACTTCCCCAAGTCCCGGAACCCTTGGATAGGGCCCACTTTCCAGTATGCCTCTCCCAATCCATATCAAATAATGTTGCATCTGCCGATAGCAACCTAATCAACACAGTGATTGCGACCTCAACATGCTTCAGCTCCGACTGTGTCCAGAGACTTCAAGTGTAGAATGACAACCCTTGAGCTTCATTACTTGGGTGAGACCTTTCCTTACATAGTATTCTCTAATTCCATCCCAGGTGGTTCACTTTCTAACAAAGCCCCAAAACCTAGATATACACCAGTTTCTGTGAGAGAGAGCATATGTTCACACGTATCCGTAAACTACTACAAAATATATACCTGAAAGCAGAAGTACACTAGAGTTTGCAGTGAGTACCCCCCTAACACTTCCTCTCCACTATTACAACCTTTGGGTCCATGATTGCTCAACAATTTGTTAGGCTTTGTATGTTAACTCTCTTTTTAGCCACCAGGTTCCAGATGTCATCAGGATGCCAGCCAGGCTTCCCCGGACTGAAGACCCCACCAATATGTCCTGGAACTCTGCTTCCCCAGAGACCCACCTTACAAGGGAAAGAGAGAGGCAGGCTGGGAGTATGGATCAGTCAACGTCCATGTTCAGCGGGGAAGCAATTACAGAAGCCAGACCTTCCACCTTCTGCAACTCACAATGACCCCGGGTCCATGCTCCCAGAGGAATAGAGAATGGGAAAGCTATCAGGGGAAGGGGTGGGATATGGAGATTTGGTGGTGGGAATTGTGTGGAGTTGTACCCCTCCTACCCTATGGATTTATTAATTTATCCTTTCTTAAATAAAAAATAAATTAAAAAAAGTTATTTAGGTAGCTAGTTATTCCAAAAGATAGAGCTGTATTTTTACAGAGAATTACTAGAATATCTGACAAATACAAAGAAAAGTCATAGATATCTCAATTCCCTTAAGAGCCTTCTACAGTTGAAATAAATGTATATTCCCACTGTGAAAAAGGCCAAATCATAGATTTCTTTGCTGCATCTAGGGAAAGTGCCATAAATTTTCATTTCTATTAGATACTGTAACTTAATGTCTGTGGAATAGAAAGATGCACCTCTGTGGACTTACTCTGACACACTGAATACTATTAAAATACTAAAAAATTAAAGGTTTAAGACAAATCTTTATGTTGCTTTGCTATTTAGAGTATTGGAATTTAACAAGTCTTCATTTTTCAGATTAGGTAGTGTTTGTCCATTAGTGTTCTCACCTTGATCTTTGCTTAGGTATATTAAGCAGTGGTCTATCAGCTACTCTTAGTTATAATGGAAACAAAGGTACCAGTTGATACAATGAGACAATGAACTTGGTAATTTTGAAATGAGACAGTAACTAACAAAGGACAAGACTGGTTACTAGACCACATGCTTCTTTGCTACATATCAGTTTTATGCTATACTTTCTTTTACAAGATATTTCTTCAATAATCCCTAGAACTGTGAGCAACTGAGAACTACAAATATCGAATATCCTTGTACAAGAAAACATAGAACATTTTGTTACACACTGAAAGGTCAACCTCAATAGATTTTTGTCAAATGTATTCTAGCAGTCCATAGAAAGTTGTGTGTGTTATTGTGCCCAGTGACAACATCTGTCATTAGGACCAAATCTGCCACTTGAAATTATATGAGTTATTTTTCTCATCTGCATAAAATGCACCCCTCTTATCCTATGGTCTTGTCAATATTACCACTTTATAAATAAAAATTATATAAATAAAAACACTATTGTAAATATGTTACTATGATAACATAATGAACAAATGTAAAAAAAGTGCATGATAAAGTAAATCTAAGGTGTCCTAGAAATATATATGTTATAATTCAGGATATGAATTAAACTATATAAGTATTCATTTTGGTGGTAAATTTAACAGTAACTTATAACATTCTGTGCATCACAAAAATTATTTGCCCAACAACTACTACTTTTGTAAACTTTAAGAACTTTACTTTCTTAGCATGTAAATAGCACTGAACTCTCCTAAGATTTTACTAAGTCAGAATTCAGAGAATACTATAATTAATTTTTGTCACCAAGTTAATTTGTGCAGGGCATTAACAAGAATGATATGTTGCAAGGGCATTTGTAATTGTGAAGGATTCACATAGGAAATGAACTGTTTACCAAAACTATATATTTTTTCTAAAACAGTATTAAGTTCCTCACTTATAGAACAACAAAAACATGATGAAAACAGTACAGTCTCTTGAAATATTCTCTTTAATTTTTTTTTCTTTTGGCCATCTGGGGCTGTGATCTAGAACCAGCACAAATTCACTGCTACCTGTGGGCATTTTTTTTTATATAGGGCAAAAAAGAAATTGGGGGGGGGGGAAGATATAGAGAAGGGGAGAAAAGACTAACACTGCAGATATGCTTCAGCAATCCTGAAGCGTCCCAGCTGCAGGTGGGAGGTGGGAAGCAGGGACTCAAATCTTGTTCCTTGCAGTTGGTGATATGTGCTCCTAACCAGGTGCATCATCACTCAACCCCTCTTCAAATATTTTCTTTCAAAGAATTGCTTCTTGAAACAAACACACACACACACACACACACACACACACCACCACCACCACCACCACCACCACCACCAATCATTAGTGCAGTTAGAAGTTAGTGGTTATTTCAAGATAATTAATGGGATACAAAATAAGCAATCAGATGAATTTACTTTATTCTTAACTTTGTTTTAGTTAAATGTGGCATTGATCATTTAGGTGTCTTTTATTGAAACTACAGAAAAATAGTGAACATCTACTTTCTCAATGGAATATTAACTTTAGAATTATCTATCTTTAAGAACGACTTGAATTGAGCTATTCAATTAGCTGAAGTTTACATTTTTGTATCAATTTAATTCTGAAGGAAACCATTCAGGCACAAAGCTAATTTAGTTCTTAAAGGGATCTTAGGACTAGTAGATTTGTATCCAGAGGTGAAGTTCTGGTTTTCATTTAAAAGAAGAAAGAGGAGGAAGAGAAGGAGAAAAAAAGAAAAGCAGAACAAAGTAAATAAAACATGTTCTGCTATTGATGTTACCTTGTGTTGTCCTGACATTATACATACTCACATGATTAGATTCTCTGAAGATTATTGTTAGACAAGCAATTTTTCTCCCCACCACTCATGCTACTTCTGACTTTATAACTCTTCACAGACTTCTGATTTATCTCAGCACTGGAAAAACAACACTTAGAGAAGGATCCTTTCCCCCTTCAGCATTGCCTACCCTATGTTGCCAATCTTATGCCATAAAAATCAGGATATTAATTATTAAGAATGAACTCAATCATTATACTGCTCTGTAAGCATATATAACATTTTAGGACTTTAAAGAATTATCCAAAGATAACCAATATGAATTTCTGATAACATAACAAAAAGAAGATAAAATATATATATTTACTCTTCTTCCTTCTGTCTTTTCCCCCTTCCCCTTTTCTTCTCCTCCTCCTCCTCCTCCTCCTTCTTATTCTCTTTCTCTCTCTCTCTCTCTCTCTCTCTCTCTCTCTCTTTCTCACCCTTCCAGGTCCATCACTGAGACTAGATGCCATCTCAGTGACTACACTGCTTCTGGTGACTTTTCTCCCCTATTGCTTTAATAGAGTATGTGAGATCTGCAGGTGGAGACACGGGGCTTGTACCTAGGTCCTTGCAAATGGTCATGACTTTGTCCTACAGGGTGAGCCACAACCTGGTCATTAGAGGTTAGTTTTTTGTTTGTTTTTTTTTTTTGAAAACATAAGTCTTTTTCCTCTAATGTATTTAATTAAAGGAGGCCAACTACATTATTGGGAGTATTCTCCTTTAACCGGCTTTCTGGGTTTTGTTAATATCATCTACTTGCACATGACATCAAAAGTCCTTTATTGTGAGATTTAGACATGTATTTAATCAGTATCTTGGCACTTGTGACACATAAAATTATCCATCAAAGAAACCTCTTTTTTTTTTTTAAATTAGAGAATACCCATCAAAGAAACCTCTTTTTTTGTTGTTGAAGAATACTTAGAAACCAAGTTATGAAAGGCTGGGAAGGCATTGCTACTTAGAAAGCATTACTTTACAGTGGACAGAGCTACAAAAGAAAATTTGTGTATGTTAACTAACCCTTATCATACAGACAAAACTATCTGTTCACTTTTCAGTATCTATCTTTCTAAATGAGTTAAAAATTATATTTCTCACTCCAATCCAAGATTTATTTTAGCCATCTCTGCCTTTTTTCTCACAACTTTAATAAATTTAATAAAAATAATATTTTTAAAAAAAATAATAGATTTAGTATTTGTTTAATCTGACTATGTGCATACATTAACTTCAAAGTTATTTATAGACCGTGGATTATAAATTTACCAACTATATTAGCTCTGTTCATTATAGTGGGTTATATCTTTTGTCCTGTTGTATTTAGTCAAAATACTATTTGGCAACCTTCCTTAGGTCAATACTATTTTTTTAACCACCTATATTAAGATAATATCATTCACCTTTGTTACAGTGTTTATTGTCCTTTTTGATACTGTGTCTATTTTTATATAAAAATAAAATTATGTAAGAAAGAATGATCTTAGTTTTAAATCCTGCTTAATAAATTTAAAAATTGTATTAGCCTGTAAATATCATATGCATATTGCTTTTAAATTTTGAATACTTTAGTCCCCATTGCTGTATATAAACATACTTAAAAATTTCCAACCTTTGTTGGCACATACATATTATCTTGTCTTCTTGAAAGTAACTGGGCCTCAAGACATACCACCCACCATAAATAAACTTTATGTATGTGGTTAAAAATAGAATATTGCTTGAAATTGCTAAGGTAATGTTGTTAAAATTCGTAGGCTTTTGCCGGCTGGGTTGGCTTCACGGGCGGGTAACAGAGACGACCAGAGACATACGGCTGGGCAGGGAAGCTGTATTTCTTTATTCAGGAACAACGATTCATAAACTAAGACAAACTAATCACCAAACAGAACTCTGCTGTCTCTTTGCGGCGGCGCAAGCACTCTCTCTCTCTGCAACTCTCGAACTCTCGAACCCTGGAACTCTGGAACTCAGGAACCCTCTGTCAGGGTTTCTTGGGGTGGGGCCAAGCAGGCCCACGAAACTAACTGGACTGATCCAATTCTCTTGGCGGGGGAGAACTAGAACCCAATGTAAAGCATACAACAATTCTCCCTTTTTTTTTTTTTTTAACTAAATGACTATAGTATCAAGGGTGTGGGGTGAACAGAAACATATATCATACAGGCATTTTTAAAAAAGAGACTGGCACAAATATGGAGAAACATGTAAGCAAGTAACAAGAACCAGTGTGCTGCCAAGGGAAGGCCTGAGGGGGCCATTTTTTTGCCTCTGTGGGCAAAACGTTATCAGCTTAAAAAAAAAACATTTTTGTCTCTGGGGGGTGTACTTTCTTGACGGACATTTGCATGGGGGTGGGGAACGGCCTAGAGTCCCAAAGGCAGCTGGCTGCAATTTACTTACTATGAAACAAAACTTGTTATTAGCATATTTCTAATAGAGAAGGAATTTGAGACTTTTACATATCAACAACTTCTTTTAACCTTTTGTTACACCCATTCAAGATGGAGACAGGAAAGGAAACCTCAGGCATGAGAATAGTTAGCATAGCCATTGTGCGATCTACCATTTCTAATAGAGAAGGTAATGGAGAGTTTTACATATCAACAAGTCTATTTAACCTTTTGCTTAGACCAACTTAGTTAAAATATATTGATTATTAACTAATTTTTATCTCAGACTTTAAATGTAAGTTAATTTTATCTTTATGAGAATTATGATGAAAACCTTTTTTATTTAACTTTGTCTAGTAAGAATTTAGCCTTAAAGTTACTGTTTACCAAACTTTAAACATACACATAAACATGGTCATTAATACACAAGGAGAGAAACCTTTGTTATGAAGACATGTCATTTTAAACACGAATTTAAATCTGTACTGTCTTAGTTGTTGGGGGGGGGTTTCACCATCCAGAGGTGGCTTCTCGCGCAGCTTCACTTTTAGGAATTGTAGGTTGCGATCTCTGTACAAATCTCTGCGTACTCCAGCTTGTCTGCCTTCAGACTGGACCAGCGGCTAGAGATCTCGTGTGCCCAGTTTCGGCAGGGAGCCCGGGGGTCCGGGAGGTCTGGGATCATTCCAGAATTCATAGCAAGAGGGCGGGCAGGCCAGCATTGTAGAAGGCGTGGGCCTAGGTGCCCAGGGGTGGTGGCCATGATAGGCTGCCGCGGCCCTGCCCCATGGCCCTGCCATGTCTGCTGCCCAGCTTGCAGTGGCCGAGCAGCGTGGAGGGATCACACGTCCAGTGCCCTGCGCCACGCAGTGGAGTGCCGGCTCCTGTGGGCTGGCCTTCATGCTGGCATTGGGCTCCTGCGTGGTGGCATCGGGCTCCTGCGTGTTGGCATCGGGCTCCAGTGTGTTGGCGTTGGGCTCCTGCGTGTTGGCGTGGGGCTCCTGCATGGTGGCATAGGGCTCCTGCGTGCTGGCGTCAGCCTCCTGCGGGCTGCGGGGCTGCGGGGCTGCGGGCGCGGTGCGTGGGGTTGTCTGGGCGCAGCCGGCTGGCTGGCTGTTTAACCAGGTGGAAACAGCAGCTCCGCGCCTCGCCTCCCTCCCACTGGCTCTTCCCGCTGGCTGTTCTGAGTTCGCCCGAGCGAGTGGAAAACAGAGTGGTCCAGAGATAAATGTTCCAGAAACAGCAAAACAGTCTCGTGAAGAAAGAGCAGAGGCCTTTGGAGATCTCGTCACAAGCAGAAGAGAAGGCCATAGTACATAGGTAGCCATATTGTCTTTACTTATCTGAGAGATGCGCAGGTCAGGTCCATGTGGGCACCATTTGTTGTTAAAATTTGTAGGCTCCGGCTGGCCGGGCTAGCTTCATGGGCGGGTAACAGAGACAAGGAGACAACAGCTGGGCAGGGAAGCTGTATTTCTTTATTCAGGAACAACGATTCATAAACTAAACCAAACTAATCACCAAACAGAACTCTGCTGTCTCTTTGCGGCGGTGCAAGCACTCTCTCCTACTCTGCAACTCTCCAACTCTGGAACTCAGAAACTCTGGAACTCTCGCGGGTTCCTTCGGGGCGGGGCCAAGCAGGCCAGCGAAACTAACTGGACTGATCCAATTCTCTTGGTGGGGGAGAACTACCCAATGTAAAGCATACAACAAGGTAATTCAAGAATTCTCCAAGACGTAAGGTTTGTTAAACTGATTTTCACTAGTTATTTTTCACTAGTTATAGTTATATCACTAGAGATTTTCTTCCCCACAGAACATTAAAACTATACAAATATGAGTCCCAAAGTTTAATTTAACTATAATCTTTACTATATTTCTTAATATGTCAAGTTTCAGTTCAGACTAATTGCATGCAATATTTTAATAAAAATCTGGTAGAATCGATGTTATAGCATTTTTAAGACTAACACCCCAAAATAATATAAATATCCTATGTGAATCTATTTAGATGACAGTTTAACAAGGCAATATTATAAGACCAATACATAGATCTGGTTTTCCAGAGCTAGGACTGACTTCAAGTGTTTACAGGAGAATTTAATGGACATATTCTATAGCTTGACTGTATTACTGCTTGTTGTTGTATGCCGTGGAGAAGAGAGAGAGAAGGTCTGGAGTGAAGAGGGAATACAAATCTTTATTTGCACTGGCACCTCAGAGTTGGGTGCTAGAGAAGCAGGTTGGGCCACGTGGAGGTAGCAAAAATGGTTGCCTCACGCAGTAACCTTTCCTGCGTCTGAACACCCAAGTGAAGCGCTGGCAAGAGAATGAGGTGCGGAAGAAGAAGGGCTTTTATAGGAGCAGCTTTCGCGAGAATGGGAAGGGGGAGGAGTAACCATAGCACTCCAGGATAGGATAATAACTCTCATGAGAATGGGAAGGGGGAGGAGTGACCAAAGCACTCCAAATATCACGGGGAAATAGACAATGCCCTGAGGGCACAACATAGTGAAACAGGCACTCCGAGAATGTCCCAACTCTCCCAGGAACTAGCAGTAGCCCGAGGGGACAACATCACAGATGTGACTGCATCTGCACAATTTCCTAGCATCTCCCCCTATCCTTTTATCTAATGGCCAGGGGAACAGTCTGTAAAGTCTATTAACTACTCAGGGTCAGTCTATGAAAAACCAGCAATGTGAAGGGAAGGAAGCTGCTGTAAAATTGTCTAAAGTGTCCTAAGGGTATACCAGCAAGTCCGATAGAAGTCTCAGTCCAAAGTAGGCGACTAGGGGGAGAAATGGCAGGGGATGAAACACTGCATGAGGAAGGTCAGCCTCTGATATTCTGCTTTTCTGTAGAGAGTGAGCTGGAACAGCCAAAACATGACAGGTCAAAGCAGAAGCAGGAAAGGCAGACAGGCAATAAAAAAGTTCTGTCCTTGGAGTCTGTGAATCAGGTTCTTCAGATCGCATCAGGTGACATCTAGAGTTTCAGGGGGTGTGCCACTGTAGTCGTGCCATCTAGTGGGTGATGTCACGATGTTCAGGGGTCCAGATGTTTTTTTCTGGGATTCCTGTGGAAGAAACACAAACAATCTGCTTCTCATGGTTGGCAGGGCATCTGATTTGAATGCTTTATAGAAAAAGAGGTTTGGTGCCTTAGCCAACTTGTTGGTATGCATGAGACACCTTCTGTTTCATTTGGTTTAAATACCCCCCCACCACTATTCTATTTATATAACCACTTCATTCTATTTACATAACCACTGTTAACAAGTACCACCCTCCATCCAGGGCATTGGTGGTTCAGTGATAGGATTCTCGCCTGCTCCACCCCCTCCTTGTCACACTCTGATTTTCACCAGTCACTTTTCTCTCCACCCTCTCTTTGTCACATCCTGTTTCCACCCTACTTGACAAGTATATATAAAGACAGCATTGTGAGTTTTACAGTACCTTGAGTTTAGCTTAGCTTGGCTTAGATTGTGCTGCGTCCTGCATGAATAAAGAGACACTGCCTACAGCTCAACCATGAGTCCCTGGTCGTCTGTTACCCGCCCGTGAAGCCAGCCCGGCGAAAACAACATAACCCGGCGAAAACAACACCAACTGAGTATTGGGGGATGTATCTTTCCTATTCATTTATTATTATTATTTTATATTATTTGTCATGGTATTCAGCCATGATCTGGAAGGTGCTGGGTGATTCATGGGGAAAAAGAACTTATCTTTTAACAAGGACTCTAAAGTGTAGGGAAGCGGGAACTTATCTCTTTTTTTTTTTTTTTTTTTGGTATTTGACTTTTGTTGCCCTAGTTGTTTTATTGTTGTAATTATATTGTTGTTATTACTGATATTGTGGTTGTTGGATAGAACAGAGAGAAATGGAGAGAGGAGGGGAAGACAGAGAAGAGGAGAAAGACACCTGCAGACCTGCTTCACTGCCTATGAATCGATTCCCCTGCAGGTGAGGAGCCAGGGGCTCAAACTGGGATCCATAAGCCAGTTCTTGCACTTAGCATCACCTGTGCTAAACCCGCTGCACCACTGCCCGATTCCCAGTAATTATCTTTAACATAAACTCTATGGCCATGCTAATAGCAACCTTGAGGGCACATGTGGCTCCCTACATGTCCCCCATCTTATATCATGTTTTGATGTTTGGCGGACTTTGTTTTGTGGCAGAGTGGACTGTGCCTGTCTTAGGTTGGGGATCAGCCTTCCGTCTTACCTGTCATAACACCTGACAGGTAAGAACACCTGGTCATTTTTGCCCAGTAGTACCAGGTGCCCTGTCTTAGGTTGATTGGATATCGCTAGTTTCCCTTTTACCTGTCATTGGCTAGCCAGCCCTCTACATGGTGGATGTTCTGATGGAGGGGGGCAAATCCTCCACAGCAACTCAATATTCTGCCATGTCCAGCCTACGATAGTGAGTTTGTATAGGTTGCATCTTTATGGCATCAATCTGTTGTTGCAAAAAGGCCATGAGCTTATTAAAAATTATAGGACTATGGTCTGGGAGGTGTCACAGTGGATAAGGCATTAGACTCTCAAGCGTGAGGTCCCAAGTTTGATCCCTGGCAGCACATGTACCAGAAAGATATCTGGTTCTTTCTCTCTCCTCTTCTCTTTCTCATTAATAAATAAATTAAAATGTTTTAAAAAAAGAATTATAGGACCTATTGTGAGCAGAAGAAATAAAACAAGCTAGGGTCCCACAGCTAAGGGTAGACAGGTAAGGAAGGGGGAATGTATCCATTGGTATGAAGAGATGGGATCATATCTTAAGTCTAAGGGAAGCAGTCAGTGGATGTGATGTCTAGGGGAACAGCCATTTATCTTTGGAGGTATTAAAGAATGTGGCATGGGTGATGTTATAAAGGGAAACATCTTTAAATTGTTGGCTGACAAAGGCATGGCTTATGGTGGCAAGACAAGAAACCCCAGTTAAGTTTACAAGAATACGTGAATGTTGTTAATTTACATAGGTTGTGTATGGAGGAACTTTTAATAGTTTAATACCTTACCATATGAACAGATGACTCTTCATATGAAGGCTTGATAGCTGTATTCACTTACTTGTGAAAAAAAATAAAACTTGTAACAAGTTAGAGGTTTACTATAATTGATACCTCGATGATTATAATTGGTTTGAATATCTTTATGATTTTGTTAAAAGGTCATCTAATGTAACCTCCTGTAGCAGTCTCTACAGCAGGATCTTTAGACCAATATAGTTAAAATATATATTGATTTTTAACCATTTTTACTTTGGAGTATAAACAGGCTCAGGTTATTACAATAACTCCGAGTTATTATAAATATTAAAGAGATTTAACGTAGTTAAGGCTTTTGCTAGCTGGATATTGGGGGGTTATATTTCTCCTTTATCTTTATTCAATTGAGCCTTAAGGGTTTGATGGGCCCTCTCGACAATGCCTTGTCCCCGTGGATTATAGGCAATGCCTGTGATATGAGTAATGTTCCAGAGGGAACAAAAATCTTTAAATTGTTTGCTGGTAAACACAGGTCCATTGTCAGTTTTCAGTTGAAGAGATAAGCCCATCACAGCAAAACAGGAGAGCATATGGCTTATAAGCTTTTTAGAGCTTTCTCCTGTCTGAGCTGTTACCCACATAAATTTAGAAAAGGTATCAATTGAGATAAACACATATTTTTGTTTGCCAAAGTTTGGTATGTGGGTAACATCAATTTGCCAAATAGCATTAGCTTTTAAGCCTCAGGGGTTAACATCAAGAGTCTGAATAGCAGGTGTTTTATGAGACTTGCACAGGAAGAGCATGTAGCTAGGATAGGTTTTAACTGTGGTAAAGGAACATCAGGAAATCGAGCTCAAAGGCCTTTAAGATTAACATGGGTTAGAGAATGGAAATCAGCAGGATCAGAGATAGAGACTAGGAGAGCTCCTGTGGAGGCAAGGCGGTCAGCTGCACCATTTCTTTTGGACAGGGAACAAGGAAGAGGGCTGTGGGAATGAAGGTGCTGAATATATAGTGGTTGGGTTCAAGAAGAGAGCATAGAGGCGATTTGAATCAAGAGAAGGGAAAGTGGGTTGTCATCAATTTTCACATAGGAACGAGCAAGCCATGGAAGTAAGTTAACAGTATACATACTGTCAGAAAAAAGGTTGAAGGATTCTGGTACAGCTTTTAATGCAAGGAAAACAGCATAAAGTTCTTTGTACTGAGGGGAATTCTCAGGAAACTCAGTAAAGAGAGGTTTAGGGGGTTGTTTGTCTGGGTAATATATAAGGGCAGCAGCTCCCTTTTTTCCACCATCAGTGAAGACTGTAGGAGCAGAAGGAATGGGATCTCAAGAGAAAAGTTTAGGTGCTAGTAGAGGCAAAAGAGGTAAATAAGCTATCAATTTATTAGAAGGAAAATGGTTATCTATTTGTCCTGGAAACCCCAAGAAGCTTATGGCAAAGCGGGAATGATGGCATATGAGCCACTCTGTATCTGTGAGAGAAAAGGGCAGAATAATTAAATCTGGTTCTTTCCCTAAGACCTGCACAGACCTATTTCTTACTTGGCGAACCATGAATGCTAATGCATCTATCTCAGTGAGGAGTCTTGGAGCTCCGCCTACTGGCGTGTGAAGCCACCAAGAACCCCATGGCTCTGCCACAATGCCCCTACTACTGTAGGGGTGGAGTTAAAGATTAGTAGGTTTATAGGAGAGGAGGGGAAGAATCGAACAAGGTGCATGTCCTGGAGGGCCTGGTTAACCCTTTCCAGTGCTGAGGAGGCCTCAGGAGTTAACCTACGTTTTGAGGAGGGCTGTTTGTTTCCTTTTAACAGGTCAAATAGTGGTTGGAGGCAGCTTGTAGGCTGATAAAGATACTGTCTAAGCCAATTTAAATTTCCAAGAAAACTTTGTAAAGAAGCAAGAGTGAGGTTAGAAGGAAAAGTAACACTAGGTTTTAAGGGACGAATTTGCATTAGAGAAACCTCTGAACCTAAAAAATATATTGGAGTAATTAGTTGTATCTTCTCAGGAGCCACATTGAGGCTGCTTTTCTTTAATGCAGGAATGAGAAAATCACGTAGGGCACAGAGATCTGTATCTGATTTTCCCCATATTAATTCGTCATCCATGTAATGAAAAACATTAAGGTCCTTATGGATATATGGAAAAAGGGCAGATTTAACAGCCTCTTGACAAATTGTAGGACTATTGGCCATACTCTGGGGCAGCACCACCCATTCAAGTCAATCGGCAGGGCTGGCATTATTAATAGAAGGAATAGAGAAGGCAAACATTTACAATCTTGCAGATGCAAGGGAATAGAGAAAAAACAATCCAGTCCTGGGGTGTATTTAGATGCTGGTAAAAACTTCTTAAAATGAACTTGGTCCATGGAACGTGAATTTCGTCCTCCTTCAAGGCTTGTCTGAGTTCCCTGAGCTCCTTGGAGGAGTATGGGTGCCACACCTGAGAGTTTTGTCTATTAGGGGTCACATTTACCGGGAAGGTGTGGACTTGGTCTGATGACGTGGGGAAAAGAGTTACAGAAGTGGAAGCTGCCATAGTGGCTACAGGGGAAACTGAGCGTGTATCTATGGGGACGGAGCTCTTGGGACAGACTGCAAAAGGTTTAAGGTCTCTAAATGCTGAAAACATATCCTTTAACTCCTGTATCTCCGCCACAAGGTCTCTTAATGATGAGGTATCAGCAGGGGGAGGGGTCGAAGCAGAAACCTCAGGGTCTTTTAATGATGAGGTATCAGCAGGGGGTGGGGTCAAAGAAGTGGAAACCTCAGGGTCTCTTAATGGTGAGGTTTCAGCAGGGGGCAGTGTTAGAGAACCAGAACCGGAATCCTCAGGGGAAGCCGAAACTGTGGCAGCTGGAGGCGGGGTCAAAGGAAGAGCGTCAGAACACGTGTACGTGTCTGTGGGGATGGAAGTTTTGGGACTAGCTGCTGATCCTTAGGGTGTCTTAAGCACATATGCTTTAACTCTCCTATCTCAGCCTCAAGGTCGCTTATCCTCATGGCAGACCACATTGTACATATCTTGTAAGTAGCAATTATAGCTATGAGAACCCATGGTGTAGCAAAAATTAAAGTGTCTCTGACAGCGAGAACCTGTCCCAGGAGAGAAGGAGTTAATGTCTGGGACACCTCCTCATAAAACGAAAAAAATCCCATGGTAAGGGGAAACGCAGGGCCACAGATTGAGGTGGCTGCCACTTACCTGTGTCTGGGCAGCTTTTCTGGACCTCAGGCCGGGTGTGAGTGCGGGACACGTTGGGCGCCAGATGTTGTTGTGCGGGCCTCGGAGAAGAGAGAGAGGAGATCCGGAGCGAAGAGGGAACACAAATCTTTATTTGCACTGGCACCTCAGAGTTGGGTGCTAGAGAAGCAGGTTGGGCCACATGGAGGTAGCGAAAATGGCCGCCTCACACAGTGACCTTTCCTGCCTCTGAACACCGAAGTGAAGTGCTGGCAAGAGAACGAGGTGCGGAAGAAGGGCTTTTATAGGAGCAGCTTTCGCGAGAATGGGAAGGGGGAGGAGTAACCATAGCACTCCAGGATAGGATAATAACTCTCATGAGAAAGGAAAGGGGGAGGAGTGACCAAAGCACTCCAAATATCTTGGGGAAATAGACAATGCCCTGAGGGTACAACATGGCAAAACAGGCACTCCGAGAATGTCCCAACTCTCGCAGGAACTAGCAGTAACCTGAGAGGACAACAAGGCAGATGTGACTGCATCTGCACAATTTCCCAGCAACTGCTATTGTTGGCAGTGTTTGGGCTTTATGCTTATATAATTCCATTGCTCTATTTGAGAGTGACAGGGAGAGGGGGCCAGGTGGTAGCATACATCATAATACACAAGGACCCAGGTTCAAGCCCCGGTCCCCACCTACAGCGGAAAAGCTTCACAGGTGGTGAAGCAGGTCTACAGGTGTTTCTCTGTCTCTTTTCCTCTCTATCTCCCCCTCCCTTTTCAATTTATCTCTGTCTCTATCCAATTATAAATAAATAAACTTTTTTTTTCTTTTTTTTTTCCTCCAGGGTTATTCCTGGGCTCGGTGCCTGCACCATGAATCCACCGCTCCTAGAGGTCATTTTCCCCCTTTTTGTTGCCCTTGTTTTTGTAGCCTCGTTATGGTTATTATTATTGCCATTGTTGATGTTGTTTGTTGTTGGATAGGACAGAGAAAAATGGAGAGAGGAGGGAAAGACAGAGAGGGGGAAAGAAAGACAGACACCTGCAGACCTGCTTCACCGCCTGTGAAACAACTCCCCCTGAAGATGGGGAGCCGGGGGCTAGAACAGGATCCTTACGCAGGTCCCTGCACTTTGCACTACATGAGCTTAACCCACTGCGCCACCATCCGACCCCCAATAAAAATATTTTTAAAGTGAGAGAGCGTGAGAGAAAGGCATTATGACACCAGAGCTTTCTCCTGTGCCATAAAACCTCCCATGTGGTGTCATGGTCCAAATCTGTGTTGCATACATGCAAGGCAAGTGTCCTACCAAATGAGTTCTCTTTTCAGCCCCACTATAGCTTTATATTGGTGACCACTTCATGAATGGATGTATATATTTAAAGGACACTGAATAGTTAACTTTAAGGAGATAAATCTAATGTGGTATACATATATATAGTCTAGAAGTTCTCCTGACCTGCACCAAGAACACCCCTGCTTCCTTCCCAAAAACAAATTTAATTGTATGTAGATTATATCTTAATTTACAATGCATGCATAATGAGCAAAATACAAAGACAAATGTATTGTATGTGGTATGTATGGTTCCTTTGAAGTATATAGAAATATATTTGAATTACAGATGATCAAAGTTAGGTCATGTCTAATCAAAAAAGTAGTTTGAACTTTGAACACAAACACCATACAGATCACTCCACTCTTCAATTGGAGGAACTCTGTTCAGAAGAAGGTGCCCCTAAGTGGTGGGTACTATTCGGATGACAACTAAAGTACTAGTTTAGTTTTGTGTTTTAAGCTTTTAAAATGATAAGTATTTGAATTCTGACTGCATAACTGAGTTTTCTATAAAAGGTGAAGGTGTGGACAAGGTAGGGTAGCTGTGATGAGGGGTTATTGGTGTGGTGTGGTATCGTACATCAGGAGGATATATAAAATTTTTCTCCCGAAATATACACATTAGTAAACCACTCAACACAATTTTAACCTCAACAAAAAAATTTAAAGGTGGCAAAAATTAAAAAAAAAAAAGATCAAATGTGGTCTAGGGTTTATGTATCCTTACAACTCAAAATAAAGTCTGAACCCCAACAATTTTAACATCACCTAGAAATTTGATAAAAATTAGAAATCTTGGGTTTTGCTTTATAAGATTTAAAGGTTTTTTTTTCTTTTTTTTTTTTTAAAGGACACCACACAGAGACCATGAGGTAGACTGAAAGCAGAACTGTCTGATACCATTTCAAAGGAAAAAAGTGCTTCCAGACAGGGACACCTAGCCAACTGAACACAAGAAAGAAAATTATATCAAGTTGATGTTTGGGTGCATAGTTTATGTATAGCACTAGGAAAAAGTACCTAGGTGGGTTTGTTTTACTGCTATAATTGCCACACGTTTCAGAACAGAGAGGTTGCCCCTAGTGTCCCAAAGCCTGTTGGTGGCTGCAAATGTATAATGAGTATGAGAGACCATTAATGAGAAAATGAGAATAATGTGTATGGAACTAATTGCTCAAGAACAAAAACACGGGAGTCGGGCTGTAGCGCAGTGGGTTAAGCGCAGGTTGCGCAAAGCACAAGGACCAGCATAAGGATCCCGGTTCGAACCCCAGCTCCCCACCTGCAGGGGAGTCACTTCACAGGCAGTGAAGCAGGTCTGCAGGTGTCTATCTGTCTCTCCCCTTCTCTGTCTTCCCCTCCTCTCTCCATTTCTCTCTGTCCTATCCAACAACGACAACAACAATAAAACAACAAGGGCAACAAAAGGGAATAAATAAATAAAATAAATATTTTAAAAAATATAAAAATTAAAAAAAAAGAACAAAAACACACCAGTGCAGCAAAATTGAATTAAGAAAGGGCTAGGAAAAAAAAAAAAAAAACGGTGTTGGACAGGGCATCCAGTTAAACACACATGTAATAAGGATCCAAATTCATGCCCCTGCATGAATTCACATGCAGAGAGAGAGCTCTCAGACCCATGAAGCAATACTTCAGGTGTCTGTCTCTCTCCTTATCTCCCTCTTTGCCCTTGATTTCTATCTCTATTGGATAAATACATGTGTTTTAATTTAATTTTTAATTTTATTTAATTATTTTATTTTATTTATAAAAAGGAAACACTGAAAAAACCATAGGATAAGAGGGGTACAACACAAAATTCCCACCGACAGAACTCCGTATCCCAACCCCTCCCCTGATAGCTTTCTTATTCTTTATCCCTCTGGGAGTATGGACCTAAGGTCATTGTGGGATGCAGGAGGTGGAAGGTCTGGCTTCTGTAATTACTTCCGTGCTGAACATGGGAGTTGACAGGTCAATCCATACTCCCAGCCTGCCTCTCTCTTTCCCTAGTGGGGTGGGGTTCTGGGGAATCAGAGCTCCAGGACACATTGCTGGGGTTGTTGGTCCAGGGAAGTCTGGTTGATATCATGCTAGCATCTGCAACCTGGTGACTTAAAAGTGATTTAACATATAAAGCCAAACAAGTTGTTGACTAATCATGAACCTAAAGGCTGGAGTAGTGCAGGTGAAGACTTGAGGGGGGTCTCTGTTTTATAGACAGCTAGTAGGCATATTTTAGTTATATTCCAAAGGGCCTGTGGCTATACTAGTTTTTTTTCCCCTGAGCCTGAAATATGAATAAGGACAAGAGACTTGCATACTTTAATGGTGACTCTTCAGTTAATATCAGGCCACCCCATCACCTGGGGCCCTAGTCAAGGGAAGTCCTGAGATTCCCAAACAGACACGATGGGCCTAGACCTCAAATAAATTCCTCTCTCCATTGTTACAGCTCATCTCTATCAGGAAAAACAAAACAGACCCCTTTGTGGGCCCCCATAGGACCTTGTCCTCAACTTGGATCAACAATGGTAGAAAATGTTCCATCTTCTGAAGGGAGGATGGACAACATACTCTATGCTACACCTGAGGAAGATGGGTCCTGATATTGGAGCAGCTTGGAATATTTCTACTCATGACCACAGAATGTGAGCTCACATCTACAGGGATGCAGATGTCACATAGTCTACTAAGCTGAATATGGGCCCCAGATCACATCAAATTGATGGGGTTTACAGTCAACAATATTTATACACCTTTCCCTTATTTTGGAGCTATTCTCTTCCCTGATCCAGCTTTCTGGTCCTTTTTCCAGCCATGACATCATCTTCCCAGACAATAACTTGGACCCACCTACATATCAGATTTCAGGCTCAGGGGAAAAATTAATTTGATTTCTATTTATAAAATGGAAACAATAAAACAACAAGGGCAAAAAAGTGGAAGAAATAGTCTCCAGTAGCAATCAATTCAGTGCAAGCACAGAGTCCCATTAATAACCCTGGAGGCAAAAAATTAATAATAAAATAAAATGAAATAAAATGGAAACACTGATAAGAACATGGGATAAGAGAGGTACGATTCCACACAATTCCCACCACCAAAACTCCATATTCCATCCCCTCCCCTGCAATTCTTTAACCCTCTGGGAGTATAGACCCAGGATCATTATGGGGTGCAGAAGGTGGAAGGTCTGGCTTCTGTAACTGCTTCCCCAATGAACATGGGCATTGGCAGGTCAATCTATATTTCCAACCTGTCTCTCTCTTCCCCTAGAGGGGCAGGGATTTGGGGAAGTGGGGCTCCAGGACACATTGGTGGAGTCTTCTTTCCAGGGAAGTCCAGTTGGCATCATGTTAACATCTGGAACCTGGTGGCTGAAAGAAAGAGTTAACATATAAAGCTGAACAAATTGTTGACTAATTATTAACTTAAAGGCTGGAATATTGTAGATGAAGATTTGAGGTCTCCATTTTGGAGATAGCTAGTAGATCTATTTAGGTATATTTCAAAGGGCCCATGAATATACTAGTTTTTTCCTGAGAATGACATCTCATGTGCAGGTGGACCCAAGCTGTTGTCTGAGGAGATGATGTCATGGGATCTATTCAAGGTCTAGGCCCATCATATCTGTGTGGGACTCTAGGACTAGGGTCCCAGCTGATGTATGTTGTCCAACCTCCCTTCACAGGATGGAACATTCTCTGCTGTTGTTGATCCACGTTGAGGGTAAGGTTCTATGAAGGCTCACATGGGGTCTATTGTGTTATTCCTGATATAGATGACTGGTAACAATGGAAGGAGGGATCCATTCATGGTCTAGGCCCATCATGTCTATTTAGCATTTTCAGGACTCCCGACTAGGCTTCAGATGATGGGGTTGCCTGATAGTGACTAAAGTGCCATAATTAAAGTATGCCAGTCTCTTGCCCTTATTCAGCTTTTGTAGTCCTTACTTTCATAAGGTTAGCTTTGGAGTGACTGAGGGAAGTGTAATAGGAAGTAGGTGAGGAGGGTACCTATTGCACTAGGTATTTTATGGTGTCTTTTTAGGTCTTTCTACTTGCTTGCTTACAATTGTGCACTTTTGCTTTCAGGTATGCATTTTGTCCTAATTTATAAAATAATACATATTAAAAAAATGTCACAAATTATCTCTTCACACTGAACTTAAATATTTTGTAGCCCACAAACAAAGGAGACTTTCAGAAAGTAAGACATGAGTTATCCTAAAGATAACTTTTTATCAGAGACATACTGCTGTGAGAGTGATAAAGGTTAAACACAGATAAAAGGATAAAGAGTTTACCTTGGGTCTGTACTCCCAGAGGATTAGAGAATAGGAAAGCTACCAAGGGAGGGGATGGTGGTAGGAATTGTGTGTATTTGTACCCCTTTTATGCTATGGTTTTGTCTGTGTTTCCTTTTTATAAATAAATAAATATAAAGGATAAAGAGTTTTTTTAGGCCAGTCTATTTACAAGTTTTCTATTTAGATTCCATTAGGGGAGAGAGAGAGAAACATTTTTGAGGCTGAGGACCTGAAGAGACAGTACAGTGGTTCTGAGAAAGACTTTCATTCCTGAGGCTCTGAGATCCCAAGTTCAGTCCCTACCACCACTGTAACACTATAAGCCAGAACTGAGCAGTGTTATGGCCTTTTTCTCTGTGCCATTTTCTCTGTGTCACTCTCCTTAAAGTAAAATAAATAAAATTTTAAAAAAATAAATAAATATTTTTGAGGTTACTAGCAATAATTTTGTGAAATTATAAAGTGTTTCAAGTATGAGCTATATTTTTATGGTAACAAATATTTTCTATATCCTTGGATCAAGGATGGACATCTAGTAGCTTCATTATTAGATTATATTAAGTCACAATTCTGTAAGATTTATGGGAAAAAGTGGTATTTTAATCAAGGTTGCGGTACACACATGGAACTCAGCTCAAGACATCATGTAGCAAACTGAAATGTAATAGCAACAAACACCAGGGAGTTGGAAGTTCCTTTTCAAGAGGTCAGTTACATCCTTGTGAAAGAAATAATTTATATTTATTTTTAGAATGGCACAGGTAATAGCTAACTTTATAATAATTCCCTGAGTCCCCTGTGAAGCTTATGTCTTGGCAGAAAGCTAGGCATTTGCCAAGAACACGGGTTAGGCAAACCATAAGCCTAAGAATCAGAGGAATTAAAACAATGAATTTCCTGTACCCAACTTACCAAAAAGAGGATGAACAGTTTTGAATTTAGAGATGAATACCTATTAAAATGTTTATTTTTCATTTACAAAAACAGGAGTAGTTGTATCCTGAGAAACTTATTAAGCATTTTAATTAAACCAAGTGCCTGAAACCTATTGGTTAGACAAACAATTTATTGGATGCCTTTTCCAAGTGCCCAGTATTCGGTATGCTTAAAAGTAATTTGGTATATTGGTCAACTTCCAGTAATATCTGAAATTGTGAAGAGTTAAGGATTACTCTAGAAAGGCCTTATGTTGTTACTGTACTAGATGCGGCGCAATATGTGACTTTGAAATGTATTTTGAATATCTGTGAGTGAAGAGATTCTGGGATTGTTTAGTCATTAGGAGAAAAATGTTTTCTTCGATAATAGGTCAAATGTTTGTAGAAATGTTCAACAATGGAAATGTTTGCTGATCAGAACTTCCCTGCTGAGCTGCCTGACCTCTGATCCAATTGGCAGACCCCGGGAGTTCCCTTTATCAAACTCACCCTGTTAAGGGTTGGAAGCCACAGCATTCTGCTGAGCTTAGTAATTATGGTGCTTCCAGAGTCATTTTTACATTGTATACATCCATTGTTGTCCAATTAGATTACTTTATTTTTGTGAGAACTCCCCTTGCAGTTCAGTGACTTGTAGGAGGGATAGTCTCCTGCATTGTATCCATATATCTACAGCTAGAATGTACCATGAACTCTAGATTTATTGTTGTTGTTATTGTTTTCTCTCTCATCCTTTATTAAGGAGGACTTTATGGCTTTATTAAACTTGGAGGACCTAGGATTAATGGAAATCTAGGATAGTATGTCACAGATTGTGACCAGCCTTTTCTTTCAGGAGAATCCAGTATGTAATTAATAATTTTCATACTAATGGTGTATAGTCATTTTACTAGGGAAATAATGCCTTAAAGGGCACTCACTGAGACATGGCTACATTATCCCACCACTCCATGACAGGTGACAGGCGTATGCACTCCACTTCTTTCAACCCCTGTTCCTCTTCACCATCATGCATGGGACCTCTCTGTCCCCTCCACTAGTTCCCTAGTTCGGAGTCCTTTGACTTTGCAGAAACACACCACATCCAAGTCAAGTTTCACCCTCTGTTTCCCTTTCCTTTCTCCTTCAATACCACTTGTAAGTGAGATTATTTGATGTTTGTACTTCTTCTGACTGATGTCACTTAGCATGATCCTTCAAGTTCCATCAAGTTATGAAAAAGGAGATATAATATGTATTTTACATCTGAGTAGTATGCCATTGTGTACATATACTACTACTTCCTTAATTCCTTATCTGTCATTGGGTGTAGAAAGATAGATAGATAGATAGATAGATAGATAGGGATAGAGACAGAGATAGATACATCTGTGTTTCTTCCAGGTGAGGGCCATTACAAACTGTGCTGCTATGCACATAGGTAAACATAAATCTCTTTGGATCAGTGCATTTTTTGTTGTTTGGATAGATCTCTAGGAGAGGAACTGCTGGATTATCAACTATATTCATTTCTAGTGTTCTAAGTTGAAGCAATTTACATTTCACCAACAGTGTAGAAATATTCCTCCTTCCCCACATCCTCATCAGCATTTTTTTTCCTCCAGGGTTATTGCTGGGGCTCGGTGCCTGCACCACTAATCCACTGCTCCTGAACACTATTTTTTCCCCTTTTGTTGCCCTTGTTTTTTTTTTTTTTTAATCGTTGTTGTGGTTATTATTATTGTTGTTATTGGTGTCTTTGTTGTTGGATAGGACAGAGAGACATGGAGAGAGGAGGGGAAGACAGAGAGGGCGGAGAGAAAGGTAGACACCTGCCGACCTGCTTCACGGCTTGTGAAGCAACCCCTGACCCTGCAGGTGGAGAGCCAGAGCTCGAACCGGTATCCTTACACTGGCCCTTGTGCTTCGTGCCATGGGTACCTAACCCGCTGCACTACCGCCCAAGCCCCGCATCAGTGTTGTCTATTTTTATTTACTTTTATTGCCGTCAGGGTTATTACTGGGTCTCAATGTCAGCAGTACAAATCCGTTGTTCCCGTTGGTCACTATTTCACTTTATTTATTTATTTATTTATTTATTTATTTATTTATTTATTTATTTATATTAGATAGGACAGATAAATGTTGGGGGGTGGGTAGAGAGGGAGTGATAAAGATATCTGCAAACCTGCTTCACAACTTGTAAATTTCCCCTTGCGTGGGAAGCCAGGGCTTGAACCTGGGTCCTTGTGTATGGTAATGTGTACACTCAACCAGGTATGCCACAACCCAGCCCCCAGCAATTGCTGTTTCTGTTCTTTAAATGTTTGTCATTCTCACACGCGTGTCTCGTTACATCTCACTGTTCTATTTATTCGCATTTCTCTAGTAATCAGTGCTATACTGACTTTTTAAGTTAGACTGATTTGTAAGCAGCAGCACCAGTGAAATAAAGTAAATTTTTAAAATGTGCCATATGTATCTTCCAAAATCTAAAAAGATCTAAAAGACACTAAATGGACGTTTTTAAAGAGTGAATTGAATGACTCTCCTCAGAGGAAGATGCCATCAGTGCAATTTCACACCTCCAGGCTTATCGCTGGGGCTCCCTGCCTGAACTACGAATCCACTGCTCCTGGTGAACATGCTGTCCTCATTTTATTAGATACGACAAAGAAAATTTAAGGGGCAGGGGAGTAGAGAAGGAGAAAGACCTCTGCAGACCTGCTTCACAGCTTGTGAAGTGTCCCCCACCGCTGCATATGGGGAGCCTCGGGCTTGAACCTGGATGCTTGCAGGGTCCTACCAATAATTTTCCCTTACTGGGACTTAATTCCTCCATGCCAGAAGTTTTTGTTTTTTCTTTCAAATGATGATGACAATAGGTAGGTAGGTAGAGGGATAGATAGATGACAGATAGATGATAGATGGTGATGATAGATAGAAAGATGATGGGCTGATAGATACATGATGGATATATATATATCCATGATGATATATATATCAATGATATAAAACTGTGGGGATTTACTGTTTGTGCTCACAGCATTAAGCTTGTGGTCATTTACCATGATATAACTTTTTTACTTTCCATGTTTGGGCTATCAAATGGGGAACTGGTGAAGATAAGAAACCATTCTTAAATCAGGTCTTAATAAGTTTTCCTAATGAAGACCCTGTTCTAATTTACATTGCTCTGCATTAACTATTCTAACTAAGAATATATATATATATATATATATATATATATATATATATATGACAAATTAGGTAGATACAGATAGAAATAGATGATAGGTGATAGATTCTTTTTTTATATTTTATATGTATATATTTTCCTATGTTATGAAGAGGACCATGTTTAAGGTTAGTGTAACCCAAGCTTTATTTTTAATTTAAAGTCAGTATTAATAAAGTACATGAAGTTTCAGAGCATTCAAGCAAATTAAGTTAGAATTGATTTTATAGACGCACACAAAAAATAATTGGCGACATTTTATTTGCTTGGTATAGAAGTTTTTACTCGGGGGTCCGGCGGTGGCGCAGCAGGTTATGCGCACGTGGCACAAAACACAAGGACCGGCTAGGGATCCCGGTTCAAACCCTGGGCTCCCCACCTGCAGGGGAGTCGCCTCACAGGCAGCGAAGCAGGTCTGCAGGTGTCTATCTTTCTCTCCCCCTCTCTGTCTTCCCTTCCTCTCTCCATGTCTCTTTGTCCTATCCAACAAGGAACACCATCAACAATAACAATAATGGCCACAACAAGGCTACAACAACAAGGGCAACAAAAGGGGGAAAAAATGGCCTCTAGGAGCAGTGGATTCATGGTTCAAGCACTGAGCCCCAGCAATAACCCTGGAGACAAAAAAAAAAAGTTTTTAATCATAAATTTTGGATTTTTCATCTTGATCAACTTAGGTTACCTTTGCCTTACTTATAATTTGCCTTTTAGTTTTTATTTTATGATAGATAGATGACAGCAGTTTTTGTTTTTTATTTCTTTTCATTTTATAAATTGTTATCTGTGACCACCTGTGGCCAGTAGTTTTTTTTTTAAATATTTATTTATTTATTTATTTTTTTAAGGAGATGCAGACAGAAAGAGACAGAGAGAGACACAGAGAGAAACACCAGAGCACTGCTCAGCTCTGGCCCATGGTGGTGTGGGGGATTGAACCTGGGACTTTGGAGCCTCAGGCATGAGAATCTGTTTGCATAACAGTTATGCTATTTCCCCCCACCCTGTTTTTTCTTTCAAATGATGATGACAATAGGTAGGTAGGTAGCTAGATTAGATAGAAGATAGATAGATGATAGATGATAGATGGTAGATGGGCAGATAAATACATGATTACAGATAGATATAGGTATAGATATAAGACAGATAGATAAGATAAGGTAAGATAGTACAGCAGTGAGGCTTTCTCCAGTGTGGACCAGATTCAGCTACAAAAAATGTTTCTACTGATGTTTCTCACCTGGCTCTCACTAAGGAGTGTTAAATTAAAGAGACACATAAAGGAGCTGAGGAGACTGATAGAAATATTGGATACAAAGCATTTGCCAGATTGGTAATGGCAACAGCATTGGATTTAATGGAGGTATCAATGATATAGAACTGTGGGGATTTACTGTTTGTGCTCACAGCATTAAGCTTGTGGTCATTTACCATGATATAACTTTTTTACTTTCCATGTTTGGGCTATCAAATGGGGAACTGGTGAAGATAAGAAACCATTCTTAAATCAGGTCTTAATAAGTTTTCCTAATGAAGACCCTGTTCTAATTTACATTGCTCTGCATTAACTATTCTAACTAAGGAGTCTATAGGGTCACATTTTTATCAAACCAATTTTTAAGTGTCAAAGACTTTATTTAATTTGAATTTATAATTCTATGTGTCAGGGTGCTTGTATACAATAGGGGATATTTTTCAGCACTAAATACCATGACTATGATAAATTTAGTCAAGAGTTTAATTAAAAGTACACATAGCAATTTTTCTATTTTATGTGTAGATGTTTTCCTAACTTGTGAAGAGCACCTTGTGTAAGGTTAGTGTAGTCCAAGCTACATTTTTAATTTAAAGTCGGTACTAATTAATTACATGAAGTTGTCAGAGTACTCTAGCAAATTAACTTAGAATTTATTCTATAGAAACTTACACAAAAAATAATTGTCAACATTTTATTTACTTGTTATAGAAGTTTTTAATTGTAAATTTTGGGTTTTCCATTATGGTTAACTTAGGTTACCTTGCCTTACTTATTGATATAATTTGCCTTTTGTTTTGTGTTACAAGGTTATCACTAGGAATCAGTACCTACATAATTTTACCATTTCAAGCAGGCTATTTTTTGTAACTTAAAAATCTCTCTCTCTCTCTCTCTCTCTTTCCCTCTCTCTTGCCTCTAGGATAATTGCTGGCTCTCGGTGCCTGCACTTTGAATCCATTGCACCTGGAAGCTATTTTTTCCCTTTTGTTGCCCTTGTTATTTATCCTTGTTGTTGTTATTGCTGTTGTTATTGCATAGGGCAGAGATAAATTGAGAGAGGAGGAGAAGGCAGAGAGGGGGAGAGAAAGATAGACATCTGCAGACCTGCTTTGCAACTTGTGGATCGACCCCTCTGCAGGTGGGGAGCCGGGGCTCGAACTGGGATCCTTATGCTGATCCTTGCATACCATGTGTGCTTAACCTGCTGTGCTACTGCCCACCCCCTTGTTTTTCTGTTTTAAAGAAAAATATTTTATTTATTTATTATTTATTAAAAGGAAAATGAAAGAGAAAGAGAGAGAGGGGGAAGAGAGAGAGAGAGAGAAAGTGAGTGTTGTGGTCAATCAGGTCACCACCAGCCAGCCACAAGAGAGGATTTTTTAAAATTTTATTTATTTATTTATTTATTTATATTATTATTATTATTACTATTATTAATATTTTACCAGAGCACTTTTCATCTCTGGTTTGTGGTGGTTTGGGGAATTGAATTTGGTGCCTCAGGAATGAGAGTCTCTTTGTGGAACCATTATGTTATCTACCCTGCCCAATTTATTTTTTAAATATTTTATTTATCTATTTTCATGACAGAGATACAGATTGAGAAAAATCAGAGTATTGCTCAGCTCTAACTTCTGGTGGTCTTGGGGATCTTTGGTGTCTCAGGCATGGAAATATTTTTGCATAATCATTATACTATCTTCCCAATTCCCTAGCGGCATTTATTTATTTATTTACTTATTTTGTTGATAGGTGAGAGACACACATCGAAAGGAGAGACACGTGTAATTGCTCCACTGCGTGTGAAGCCTTCGCCCTGCAGGTTGAGACCAGGGGCTTCCATCTGGGTCCTGGAACATGGGAATTTGTGCTCTTTACTGAGTCAGTCACCACGTGGCCCCTTCATCTGAGTTTGCTTTTGTGTATATAAGTGCCTGTAAATGTGAGTTTTTATATGTAGTAATTGTTTTTGTTTCCCTACTGATCTTGTTCTTTCTTATTTTTTTCAACCTTGCCCACACTTTCTTTTAACTGTTTTTTTGTTTGTTTGTTTACTTTTAGCAGCCCAGATCTTGAGATTGTAGAGAATGCTTTCACTGATAACTTGTAGTGCTCATGTTCTAGGTAATTATTGGAAAGGCATAGGGGAATGTAGTTTGCCTCATTCCAAAACTTTCCAATCCATCTCAGAGGAATCGAGGTCTCTACTCAGAGAGCAATAGCAGTATCCGAGGAGGTTGATAACTGGTTAGAGCTCATGAGTTGTGTTCCGTGGCCCCAGGTAGAATAGCCAGCATTGCATGGGACAGCACAGGACAATGCTTTGACACTCTATATCTGACTCTCTCTAGCTATTACATAAACACATATATCATATATTAATGTATTTATTTACTTAAAAAAATTTCTACCAGTGCCTGCACAACAAATTCATTGATCTTGGCAGCCATTTTTCCCTTCTCCTTCTCCTTCACTTCCTCCTCCTCCTCCTTCTCCTTCTTCTTCATTTGCTGGAACAGAAAAAAATTAAGAGGGGAGGAGGAAGTAGGAGATAGAGAGATAGAGACGGAGAGACACCTGTACTACTTGTTTACCTCTTGTGAAACATCTGCCTGAATGTGGTCAAGGAGATCAAACTTGGGTCCTTGAAGTCTCATTCTGTCATTTTCTCTTCCTCTCCCTCCCTCTTCCTCCTCTCAGTCTCTCTCTCTATCCAAAAATTAATTAATTAGAAAACAACTCTGTCTGCTTGTGGTTGTTTCCATGTCTACATTTACCCTTATTTTAAATTTTTATGCATTAATTTAATTAAATATATAGGCAAATTCATTATATGCTTGACTTCTTAAGAAATGAAAGGCGGGGGGTTCTTGGAAGATGCGGACTGAGAAGCTGCTAGTGGCTTGAGATCTGACTACATCTTCTGGAAATGGTAGGATTTTATACATTTAGTAGGCCAGTCAATAAGGGGTCCTAGAGGTGACACTAAGGAGGTGACTATAACTTAATTTGGGTTAAAAGAGAGTAGAAAAAAAGGGGGAAATTTTTCTTTCTTTTAAATTATTAATCACACCTCCTCCCCCTTCCCCCCCCAATAACCAGTTCCTGGGGACCAGTTCCTAGCAGGCTCCCCTGCTAAGCCTCTTTCTTTACCAAGATTCCTGTCCCACCAGGGAGTATCATTCATTGTAAGTCTATACCCTTCTGAAACCTCTGGCCTTTTTCCTTCTAAGTAGCCAACCCCCCCCCCCAACCTCACCCCACATAGCTAATTAAATAATTAAAAATAAATAAATAATAAAAAACTCTAACATTTAACCGCTCTTTTATGACTGTATTTTTTCTTATCTTTTTTTCTCTCTCTCTTTTTTTTTTCTTTTTCTCATTCTTGTCATCCTTTTTCCTTAATCCTACAGCTTCCAAAGCCACAGGCCCCATACCCCACACCACCAAACAGTGTGTTTTTTGAATTCACTGATACACATTTGATAATAATTTTGGGGAAGTATTCTGACTCAGAGTTGGACTCTCACTGTGAGTATCTCTGCTCAACTTCCCTTCCTCCTTTAGCAACCCCTAGAATATACAGTCGATAGTAGATTTGCATAACTGTCTATTTTAGGTATACTTGTCTAGTCCTGAGGATTTTTTTTTTTCTCTTTCTTAACAATCAGCTTCCTCTGATCACGAGGTTTCAGGTAATCTGGTACAGGGTTTTTTTTTTTTTACCCTGCTCTATTATATTATTAATATTATATAAAGGCATATATCTCCCCCCCTTAGGTTGATCAGAATTAACTCTTAGGGTATCTTTCATTGCTAGGGTAGTGGGCATCTTATCTATTGTGGGAGGAACTTGTCTCGTTACTCTCACCTCCTCTACAGACTCTCCCGTTCCTCCTCCTCCTAGCTAATTAAAAAAATTAAATTAAAAATAAAGTAATCAAAAAAAACCCTTTCCTTTCACTGCTCTTTAATTAAAGCTCTTTTTCTTATCTTTTCTCTTTTCTCTCTCATCTCTCTTTTTTTTTTTTTATCTTGTCAAACACTTCTTCCTTCCTTCTTCTTTGCCTTTCTGAATTTAGGAATTGTTTTGGGGAAGAAATCTGACTCAGAGTGGACTCTCTATGGGTGTATCTCTGCTCTACTTCCCTTTCCCATCTTGTTACCCCTAGAATATACAGTGGATAGTAGAGTCACATAACTGTCTATTCTTGCTATCCCTTCTTTCTTTTCTCTTTCTTCTTCACTGGGATTTGGTTAATATTTTATCACGGACTGGAGACATTGTTTGGCTAACTGGTAGTGATTAAACTGCTTCAATACTTGCTTCAGTTGCTATTGTAATTCCTGAGGTTGGTGAGTGCAATTATCATAAAGGTAATTAGTACAGTGTTGCTTGTGCTCAAGACACAACAACTAAGGAACAACAGAGCATAAAAAAAGAAACACATAAATCAAAAAAAAATAGGTAGATCAAAAACAAATAAAACTGCTACTCCAATGAATGAAGACAAGAGCCCAAAAGAAACTACAAATCAGCCAGAAGTAACCATAGATAAGAAAAGTATGCAAGCAATAATAAACTTATTAATCACAGAAATGAAAACAACATTGGAGGAAAGGAATAGCAGTATTAGGGAAACAACAGTTGAGACCCCCAAGGAAAATACTGATTATCTTGAGGCAATTAGAGAACTGAAAGCCGAAATAGCCATACAATCACATATTAAACACCAAGAAGAAGCCCAAATGAACGACCTTACTACACACCTCAAGGACTTAGAGGAAGAGGAACAAAGAAACCCTAAAGCAACCAGAAGGACAGAAATCACTAAAGTTAGAGCAGAAAGAAACAACATAGCAAATAAAAGAACCATACAAAAGATCAATGAAGCCAAATGTTGGTTCTTTGAAAGATTAAACAAAATTGACAAACCCCTAGCCAGACTCACCAAACAAAAAAGAGAGAAGAATCAGATTAATAGAATTGTAAACGATGGAGGAGATATCACAACTGGCACAACAGAAATCTAGAGAATCCTGCGTAACTTCTATAAAGAACTATATGCCACCAAGCTAGAGAATCTGGAAGAAATGGAACAATTCCTAGAAGCATATGCCCTTCCAAAACTGAACCAAGAAGAACTATGAAATCTAAATGCACCAATCACAAAGAAATTGAAACCGTTATTAAGACCCTCCCCAACAACAAAAGTCCTAGACCAGATCGCTTCACAAACGAATTCTACAAAACTTTCAGGAAACAGTTAGTACCCATACTTCTTAAGCTTTTCCATAAGATTGAAGAAACAGCAATACTCCCTTCCACCTTCTATGAAGCCAACATCATCCTGATACCAAAAGCTGATAGGGACAGAACAAAAAAGGAAAACTACAGACCAATGTCTCTGATGAACACAGATGCCAAAATATTAAATAAGATCACAAGATCTTGGCCAACCAGATACTGAAACATATCAAAAAGATTGTTCATCACGACCAAGTGGGATTCATCCCAGGAATGCAAAGCTGGTTCAACATCTGTAAGTCAATCAATGTCATTCACCACATCAATAAAAGCAAAGCCAAAAACCACATGATTATCTCAATAGATGCAGAGAAAGCCTTTGACAAAATCCAACACCCATTCATGCTCAAAACTCTACAAAAAAATGGGAATAGATGGGAAATTCCTCAAGATAGTGGAGTCTATATATAGCAAACCTACAGCCAACATCATACTCAATGGACAGAAGCTGAAAGCATTCCCCCTCAGATCGGGGACTAGACAGGGCAGTCCACTGTCACCGTTACTCTTCAACATAGTGTTGGAAGTTCTTGCCATAGCAATCAGGCAAGAGAAAGGAATCAAAGGAATACAGATTGGAAGGGAAGAAGTCAAGCTCTCACTATTTGCAGATGATATGATAGTATACATAGAAAAACCTAAAGAATCCAGCAGAAAACTACTGGAGGTTATTAGGCAATATAGCAAGGTATCAGGCTACAAAATCAATGTACAAAAATTAATGGCATTTCTTTATGCAAACACTAAATCTGAAGAAGAAGACATCCATAAATCACTCCCATTTACTGTTTCAGCAAAATCAATCAAATACCTAGGAATAAAGTTGACCAAAGAAGTGAAAGACTTATATACTGAAAACTATGAGTCGCTACTCAAGCAAATAGAAACTGATACCATGAAATGGAAAGATATCCCATGCTCATGGATTGGAAGAATAAATATCATCAAAATGAATATTCTCCCCAGAGCTATATACAAATTTAATGCAATACCCATCAAAGTTCCACCAAGCTTCTTTAAGAGAATAGAGCAAACACTACAGTCATTTATCTGGAACCTGAAAACACCTAGAATTGCCAAAACCATCTTGAGGAAAAGAAACAGATGGAGGCATCACACTCCCAGACCTTAAACTATATTATAAATCCATCATCATCAAAACAGCATGGTACTAGAACAAAATAGGCATACAGACTAGTGGAACAGAATTGAAAGCCCAGAAGTAAATCCCAACACCTATGGACATCTAATCTTTGATAAGGGGGCCCAAAGGATTAAATGGAAAAAGGAGGCTCTCTTCAGTAAATGGTGCTGGGAAAACTGGGTTGTAACATGCAGAAGAATGAAATTGAGCCACTTTATCTCACCAGAAACAAAAATCAACTCCAAATGGATCAAAGACCTAGATGTCAGACCAGAAACAATCAAATACTTAGAGGAAAACATTGGTAAAACAGTTTCCCACCTACACCTCAAGGACATCTTTGATGAATCAAACCCTATTGCAAGGAAGAATAAAGGAGAAACAAACCAATGGGACTATATCAAATTGAAAAGCTTCTGCACATCCAAAGAAACTATTAAACAAACAAAGAGAACCCTCACAGAATGGGAGAAGATCGTCACATGCCATACATCAGACAAGAAAGTAATCACAAAAATATATAAAGAGCTCAGCAAACTTAGCACCAAAAAAGCAAATGACCCCATACAAAAATGGGCAGAGGATATGAACAAAACATTCAGTACAGAGGAGATCCAAAAGGCTAACAAACATATGAAAAACTGCTCTAGGTCACTGATTGTCAGAGAAATGCAAATTAAGACAACACTAAGATACCACCTCACTCCTGTAAGAATGGCATACATCAAAAAGAACAGCAGCAACAAATGCTGGAGAGGATGTGGGGACAGAGGAACCCTTTTAAATTGCTGGTGGGAATGTAAATTGGTCCAGCCTCTGTGGAGAGCAGTCTGGAAAACTCTCAGAAGGCTAGACATGGACCTTCCATATGATCCAGTAATTCCTCTTCTGGGGTTATACCCCAAGGACTCCATAACACCCAAACAAAAAGAGGTGTGTACTCCTATGTTCATAGCAGCACAATTCATAATAGCTAAAACCTGGAAGCAACCCAGGTGCCCAACAACAGATGAGTGGCTGAGAAAGCTGTGGTATATACAAACAATGGAATACTATGCAGCTATCAAGAACAATGAACCCACCTTCTCTGATCCATCTTGGACAGAGCTAGAAGGAATTATGTGAAGTGAGCTAAGTCAGAAAGATAAAGATGAGTATGGGATGATTCCACTCATAAACAGAAGTTGAGGAAGAAGATCTGAAAGGTTAACTAAAAGCAGGACCTGACCAAATTGTAAGTAGGGCACCAAAGTAAAAACCCTGTGGTGAGGGGTAGATATGCAGCTTCCTGGGCCAGTGGGGTGTGGGAGTGGGTGGGAGGGATGGGTCACAGTCTTTTGGTAGTGGGAATGGTGTTTATGTACACTCCTAGTAAAATGTAGTCATATAAATCACTAGTTAATTAATACGAGAGACATACAATTAGTTGTATGTCTCGAAGTTTTTTTGAACACAGACTGAATCTTTTTAATATATAGGCTGTGTAATTCATATGCAGATTCTCTCAAAAGCCTAGACCAAGTAGATCAGAAGCAACCAATAGTACAGCTATATACAAGATACTGGGTACTATACAGCCAACCCTAACAAAAGGACTTTTCAAAGTTAACCCGATTACCAAATAATGTGATGATAACATTAACTATCGATTGTCTTTTGGAACCCTAAGACAGCAGGAACCTCACATCTCCACTATAGAGCTTCTACTTCCCCCAGTCCTGGAACCATTGGATATGGCCCACTTTCCCATATGCCTCTCCCAATCCATATCAAATAATATTGCGTCTGCCGATCACAACCTAACCAACACAACGATTGCCGCCTCAACATGCTTCACTTCAAACTGTGTCCAGAGACTTCACGTGTGGAATGACAACCCTTCAGCTTCATTACTCGGGTGAGACCTTTCCTTTCGTAGTATACTCTAATTCCATCTCAGGTGGTTCACTTTCTAACAAAGTCCCAAAACCTAGATATACACCAGTTTCTGTGAGAGAGAGCATACGTTCACACGTATCCACAAACTACTGCAAAATATATACCTGAAAGCAGAAGTACACTAGAGTTTGCACTGAGTATCCCCCTAACACTTCCTCTCCACTATTCCAAGCTTTGGGTCCATGATTGCTCTACAATTTGTTTGGCTTCGTATGTTAACTCTCTTTTCAGTCACCAGGTTCCAGATGTCATCAGGATGCCGGCCAGGCTTCCGTAGATTGAAGACCCCACCAATGTGTCCTGGAGCTCCGCTTCCCCAGAGACCCACCCTACTAGGGAAACAGAGAGGCAGACTGGGAGTATGGACCAACCAGTCAATGCCCATGTTCAGCGGGGAAGCAATTACAGAAGCCAGACCTTCTACCTTCTGCAACCCACAATGACCCTGGGTCCATGCTCCCAGAGGGATAGAGAATGGGAAAGCTATCAGGGGAGGAGGTGGGATATGGTGATTGGGTGGTGGGAATTGTGTGGAATTGTACCCCTCCTACCCTATGGTTTTGTTAATTAATCCTTTCTTAAATAAATAAAAAAAAAGAAAAAAAAAAGTAATGAAAGGCAGAAAGATGGCTCACCTGAGAGAGTGTCCGCTTTGTCATGTGCATGACCCCTTGTCCCAGGTTTTAGCCCAAACCCCCCACCAAACCTGAGAAATCTGTGCTGTCCTCTGTTCCTTCTCTTCCTCTTTCTTTCTATTTCTGAAAAATAAGCTCAGAGCAGTAAAAACCCAGCATATCAAAACCAGAGGATGCTATATTAATTACAGGTTCTGAAAGGTCAATGTTGAAATAAGATCATGACTATCATTTGTCATCTTCTTTATAAAATAAACATCTACAATTCTATTTAACTTGCATAACCATGTAACTTTCTCCGGTCAATGGAATATTAACTAGGAAATAGTGAACTTTTTAAGTAGATGAACATTATTTTTTTATGATCTTTATTTATTCAATAGGTACAGTCAGAATCTGAGAAGAAGTAAATTAAGATAGGGAGACAGAGACACTAGCAGCACTGTTTTACCACTTGTGAAGTTTTTCTCCTGCAGGTGGGAATTGACAGTTTGAACCCAGGTCCTTGCACTTTGTAACATTTGTGTTCAACCAGGTGTGCCACCACCCAGTCCTGGAACATTTTACCTTTTCTTTCTTTCTTTCTTTCTTTCTTTCTTTCTTTCTTTCTTTCTTTCTTTCTTTCTTTCTTTCTTTCTTTCTTTCCTTCCTTCCTTCTTCCTTCCTTCCTTCCTTCCTTCCTTCCTTTCTTTCTTTCTTTCTTTCTTTCTTTCTTTCTTTCTTTCTTTCTTTTTTAAGTTTCTGGTACCCTAGAAGTATATGTCATGAGAGAGCTTCCCACAACAGTCTATGTACCTAAGATAGTGTGATAAATATTTTACAATTAAATTTCGTTGTGAACATGAAATATTTTTGCTCTTAGAGAAATGTCCTTTCCTCACTCTAACAAGCACTGCTCTGCTCTGGATTATTGTAGGGCAGGGGCATTGGGTTTAAAACAGAAGCCTAGTGTTTAAAACATGAAAGCCTTTTGTATAATCTCCCCTACCCTCCTTCATTCCCCTTATCCTTCTTATTATTTTTTTCTAGGCTGGTGAAATACAGAGGTTATTTTCCACTGGTATAGCATTTAACTATATTGATCTGGTTATAAGAAATATAAGATGTAAGAAATATATAAGAAATAGGCAGAAAAAAATTTGCCATACCATCTTCTGAAGAATATAAAGTCATAGATTTTTTGGGGGTTTGGGGGGCACCAGGATTATTGTTGGAGCTCAGAACATGCACAACTCCTTTGCTCCTGGAGGGTATTTTTTTTATAGAAGGTGAGAGACAAAGAGAAGGAAAGCGATGTAGCACCTCTCATGAAGATCATCCCTTCAAATGAGAACTGAGGGCTTGAGCCCAACTCTTCAAATGGAGCAACAGACACATTCTAAAGGATGAGACATCATCCAGCCCCTCAATCATGGATTGTAATCACAGCTTCATTAGTATAAATCGACTATACAAAGATGAATTTTAGCACTGTATACATATACAAGTAAATATCACTTTTCTCCACAAATGCAGTGACTTTCAACTATTCTGTGGAGCTCTAAGTTAGCATAGTGGTTCCTGAAAGAATACAATATACTTCTAGAGAGGACACTGAAAATCCAGGATTTCCAGTCTTCAGTTGCCTACTCATTCACTGAAACCCTATTTGGATATTTTTACATGTTGTAGCATCATTACATTTAATTGACTAAAAGCCTCCATGGCAGAATGCAAAAACCAGTGCTCTAGAGATTTCTTTGTTAGTGCAAATGTCCTAGGTATTTTGGTTGTTGATAGCTGAGCATAATTAAAGTGTCAAAATGCCCTAGTTTTCCTAGGATAATTTTATTAATATTTGCTTATAATAATAATAATGTTTATTATTATTATTTGCCTCCAGGGTTATCACTGGGGCTCAGTGCCTGCACTACGAATCCACTGATCCTGGCAGCCATTTTCCCCATTTTGTTTGTTATTGTTGCTTTTGTTATTACTGTTCTGGATAGGACGGAGAGAAATCAAGAGAGAAGGGGAAGACAGGTGAGAGAAAGACTCCTGCAGACCTGCTTTATCATCTGTGAATCAACACCCCCACCCCACACCTTTTCTCCACTCCACCTCCCCCACCCCCAGCCGGTGGGAAGTCAAGCCCAGGGCTCAAACCTGGATCCTTAAGCCAGTCCTTGTGCTTTGCACCATGTGCACTTAACCCGATGCTCTACCATCCAGCCAGATACTTCTTTTAGTCTTAAAAGTCATTTGCTTAAATGACAAATTATATATGCACCCCAATAAAAACTTCAGTCTAATAACACCATGAACACACAAATACAATGATAATGAAAAAAATAGCATTTAAGATTTCACATGTACAGATTTTTATTATTTTACAGGGGAGGCTATAGCTTATAGTAAAGTTGTCACATGGGTAAAATTTCTCATCTCTCCCTAATAGGTTTATGCAAAAAAAATCTCACCCACAATTTGCTCCTTTATCATCATCATAAACCAGGACTCTAAAGACCTCCCCTAAACCCTCCCTCCCTCTTTCCCCAGAGTCCTTTGCTTTGATGCAGCACACCAAACTTAGTCCAAGTTTTACTTTGTGTTTCCCTTTTCTATTATTAAGTGCCGTAAGTTTTGCCTACAAATGAGATCATTATGCATTCATCCTATTTCCTTTTACTTTTTAAAAAATTTGATTTAATAATGACTGACAAGACTGTAGGATCACCACTGTAGTTCCAAGCCCCTTCCTTCCCCATCCCCTCCACTGGAAGCTTTCCTATTCTTTGTCTCTCTGGAAGCATGGAAGCAGGATCATAGTGGGGTGCAGAAGGTGGAACATCTGGCTTCTGTAATTTCTTATCCTCTGGATATGGGCATTGGCAGGTCTGAAGTTATTGATTAATCCTTGATTGTTGATTGCTTCCATAATGGGTTGTTCTGACTGCAGTGGCAAACTGCCCTAACCATCGCATGTTTGGTTTCTGCAACCTAGCTTGCCTCCTGTACATACCCCTATAAATGATTGAGCCATACTGAGCTTGGGGCCACACTCTGAGCAGCACTTTAGCTGTGAGTATAGTAGCTGAATAAAGACTCTTAAATTTGGCTGAACTGGTCTGTGGTGGTCTCTGATGCACACCTCACAACACTAGGGAGATAGTTCATCCTATTAGTTCAACAACTTTGGACACTTCCAGAGGCATGTCTATGGAGTAGCAGCAGCTACGTCTTGCTCTCCCTAACAACAATGAAAAGTAACAACAATCACCTGAAGGTTCAACTCACCAAGCCCAGGTGAATAAAAACACATGTGGCTCATGAACACAAAGGGACTGAAGGACAGATTCCTGGCACTAAAAGACCTGGGTCAGGAATGGCTAGTGCAGGTCTGGGAGCTGCCAGCTGAGACACACCACTTCCAGGTCTGATTTTTAGAACCAAAAGACTGTTAAACAAAGGAGAAAATTATCTAAGATTCACCAGTACAATAGCAGGTTCTAAGTCTCCATTGCTGTTGTCCCTTTAGCTGAAACAGCAGCACTGCTTGGCTCTGGCTGGCAGTGGAGGGAGGGATTATATATATATATATATATATATATATATATATATATATATATATATATTTAAAAAGCCCTTTGATTGGCTCAGGCTCACATAGCCTTCAGGGAGGATAAATCACTGAAGATCCACTGTCAGTATAAGAAAGATTTAACAGCTACTATACTTCACTTAAGAGACTGAGGGGGCATGTGGGGAAAGGCCCACTGTCTGGGAAATCCAAGCCATTATCTCCATGTGAGTGTGAGAGGGTAAACCCGGAACCCCCTCCTCACAGGAGGGGTGTAAGAGAGATCCCCACCAGACCCCATGACCTTAAGATGGATGGGATTTTGCATACTGGGAACTTTCTTGCACATACTTCCTCATTCCTTCTGAACTAAGGCCGTAAGTTATAGCCAACTAAAACCCACTACAAACATCCTGGTTTTGCTTAACTGCCCCCCTTTCCCCCTGCCCTGAGGTGCTCACAATTTACCTTTAGACCAGACCTTATATAGTAACTTCCCAGTGATGATCAAATCAAAGACTTAACCCTGTATTGCGTAAGGCTTAATGATTATTAAATGACCTCTTCTCTTCCTTAACTGCTTGAGTATATCTGCTTGCTTGCACCCCTGATAAACAAGACATCTCCCCAAGCTCTCCTGGAGGTCGTGCTTTCTCTCCATGTGCTCATCCTCATCAGCAGTATCCCCAGGACCCCCGGATCCCTGGCCAAAGCAGAGGAAAACTGGCCCCCACAGGAGGGAAAGATTTGCAACCATGAACTCTTAAATTACCTTATTTAGTTACCAGTCTATCCAAGCAAGAGTGATCATGGATTGAAAAGTAGTGAGGAAGGGACCCTCAAGACAGTAGAACCTGTATAAGCATAAGAAGGTACTGTCTTGCTATTTTAATTGTCCACTTTTCTAATTTGAACACAAGTGACCCTATCTTCCATCTTCCAAAAGCAGCTATATCACCATTAAAGTAACAGCTCCACCTATTCCTGAAACATATCAAAGGCCAAAGGTGACCAGCTTCAGGGATCCAGGAACCAACTGATCAGAAAGCATACCACACCATATATAAACAGCAACACCCAGGAAATTTGTGTAGATCACCAACTTACATGCCTGGGGTCTTAGAGAGGAAATATGTTCAATCCCTGACACCATCTGATATCAGAGCTGAGACAAGCTCTGGTTCCTATTCACCCTCTTCTCTCTCTCTTTTCTAGTTTTTCTCACTCATAATAAATCTTAAAAAAATAGATGATTTATAATCCCATAAAGTATTATTTATTTATTATTACATTTTGCATTAATAAATCAGAACACAATTATTGTCCAAAAATAAAATTCCCTTGAAATTTTGAAGATCTAATTTATTAAGTGACTATGAACCAGGTGCCATCTCATATAGCTAGCAGAAAAAAAAAAATCTGCAGAGTTTACTAAATTAAAAAAAATGTAGTCAGAAAGATGATAGAAAAATTCTTAATGAAAGAAAAGGAAGATTGCAATAGACATAGTCACTCTCTTCACTAATGCTGATAAGGAAATTCAACATTAATTGTTTTAGAAAGAGAAGAACAACTACTGAATAATCTCGCTTATCAGTGGGACCTAATAATTATTGGACAAGGAGGAAGAAAACAAAGTGAAACATGAATTGGTCTTCGCATATTCCATCAAAACAAATAACTCTGGGGAGAGAGAGGTGGGAGGGATGGAAGGGGGCAGGTATATGAAATTATCTGAATGAGACAATAATTGCACTGGAAAGCATGTTTTAAATACAAAATGAATTTTATTCTGAGGAGAAATTGAAAGAGGACAGGTTGGTATTAGTCTCTCTGAGGCTTTCTATAAATTATGTGATTTTGGACATGTAGCTTATTTGTTAAGTGATATTTGCAATTGATATATCCAAGACAATTTGAAGTTTAGCTAATTGATTTTAATTTGTAGTTATATTTCAATTGTTTCATTGTCAATTTAGATTTTAAATTAGAATTGTTATTACAATCTTCTTAAATTTAAAGCTATATTGTTGAAATTAGGATATCTTATACTTATCTAAGTGGTTTAATGAATTACAGCTGTAAGAATCAACTAACCCCACCTTTGGGGGGAAGATTTTGTGAGCTATGAAGTGGTGCTGCAGGTGTCTGTCTCTGTCCCTCTCTATCTTCCCACTTCCCTCTTTATTTCTTGCTGTCTGTGTCCAATAAATAAATAAATAAATTCATGGGGAGATTTCATCATTTATAAAAAAAAAGGATCAACTAAAACTTGAAAATTTTTATCAAAATAATGATGGAGTTTAAAAAGAAAATTGAATTTTTCAGAATATCTGTTTAGAGCAGATGCTTGTATAACTTTATAACTTATTTATCTCATATTGTCATTTAAAATGTGTTAAGCAATATAAAGCAAATTCAGTAAAACATATATCAATTTATAAATGTGTACAGGAAAAAAAAACAACTAACAATTTACAATAATCAAAAGTTACTTTGTAAGTTCTGAAGTACTCATACATTAGTGCTATTTTCTGTTGACTTCTAGCTTTTATTTTCATATGTGTAAAAAATGACATGTGATCACATGGTGAAATTAATCTAAGTATATTAAATATGATCATAAATTTGACTAAGTACTTGCGTCTTGTGAACAATGGGAATTTAGGAGTTAATTTAAGGTTATCCTTAAAGAAAATTATTATTATTATTTTTATTTTTTTTTAATTGCAGTCTAATTTTATTTATTTATTTATTTATTTTTTATTTTATTTATTTTTATTTTTATTTTTTTGTTTAAGAAAGGATTAATTAACAAAACCATAGGGTAGGAGGGGTACAACTCCACACAATTCCCACCGCCCAATCTCCATATCCCACCCCCTCCCCCGATAGCTTTCCCATTCTCTATCCCTCTGGGAGCATGGACCCAGGGTCATTGAGGGTTGCAGAAGGTAGAAGGTCTGGCTTCTGTAATTGCTTCCTCGCTGAACATGGGCGTTGACTGGTTGGTCCATACTCCCAGTCTGCCTCTCTCTTTCCCTAGTAGGATGGGTCTCTGGGGAAGCTGAGCTCCAGGACACATTGGTGGTGTCTTCAATCCAGGGAAGTCTGGCCGGCATCCTGATGACACCTGGAACCTGGTGACTGAAAAGAGAGTTAACATACAAAGCCAAACAAATTGTTGAGCAATCATGGACCCAAAGCTTGGAAAAGTGGAGAGGAAGTATTAGGGAGGTACTCACTGCAAACTCTAGTATACTTCTGCTTTCTTACTTTGGTGCCATACTCCAAACTCAAAATTATATTTTATTAATGGACATAAACAATTTACAAGGATTTTAAAACTACAGACAGCACAGTTTGAAAATCTGAAGCTCAGATCTTGATATCTGATGAACAGTTTGATCATGAAATCAATATTTTGTGAACAGAAAATTCTAGTGAGCTGTGTGTGCCTGGGGAGAATATTTTCATCGCTTAGTAATGCTACTTAGTAAGTGAAAATCATTGAGGCATAACCTGAGAGAAAGCTTACAAAATAAAGCATTCAGCTGTTTTTACAAGATACTGGGTAATGCAAATTATTTTGTCTAACTACTGTGATTTTTTATAAAGCTTACTGATGCCAATTTAATAGCTCACCAGGGTATATAACTTGTAGTTTTGTGTATTTTCTAATCCCTTCAGTTTATTGATATTTAATTCCATATTTTAAGTCACTCTGCTGCAGCAGTGTATAAAGTTAAAGCTTTTAGAAGAAGACATAATTTGAGGTGGAAAAAATAGCAGTAAACTCCTTACACTAATTATTTTTTCTTTGTCTTTATTTACAAGGACAGAAAATGAAAGAAATAGCCCCGTGTGATCGTATCTGTGTAAATAGTGCACTGGGGTAGGAGTATTGATGCTCAGCTTTCCCCATACATTTCACTTGAAATTAGGACAATTCACCACATCTATAATTTCCCTGATACAATCATCTACAATAATTAGATGCATCTTATCTGTGCCTTGTTCTTGGCTGGTAACTTCTCTAACCCAAAATAAAGTAGCAGAAATACATGCTTCCAGTGTAAGAGTTATAGGAGTGAAGTTCAAAAAAAAGATAAAACAATGAATATGAATGTAAATATGATTACAAGAGAAAGTTTGGCCACACAAGATACCTCTTAGTTGAGAAGATCAAAAATTAAAGATTTATTTTTTCCTTTTTGTCAATAGATCAGTAGCTCTCCTGTCTGATTAAGGTGAAATTAATTCAGCTTTTGTTTTGTGGTTTTGCCTTTTTCTCTTATCTTCATTATACTTGTTCTATGAATCCAAGTAGCTAGACTTTACTCATGGACAAGAAGTATATTTTTATGCTACTCACCAAAAATAAAATGTGTGTATCAGTGTCTGATTAGTTCTAATTTACTTCTTTTCAAACAGTTAATCATAGCATGCTACCAACATCTTCCTCCAAAACAGAAGCTCCCAGCTTGTAGTATGCTTAGAAGAGAGGTTCTAAGAATCAGTTCTTTCAGAACCTCAGCTGAAAGCACAGCCTTGCGGGATTCCGGCAGTGGCACACAGGGCTAAGTGTACGTGGTTTAAGCGAACTGGCGCAAAGCACAAGGACCAGAGTAAGGATCCCGGTTCGAGCCCCTGGCTCACCACCTGCAGGGGAGTCACTTTATAAGCAGTGAAGCAGGTCTGCAGGTGTCTGTCTTTCTCTCCTCCTCTCTGTCTTCCCCTCCTCTCTCCATTTCTCTCTGTCCTATCCAATAACAACGACATCAATAGCCACAACAATATTAAACAACAAAGGCAGCAAAAGGGAAAATAAATAAATATTAAAAAAATAAATTTAAAAAATATAGCCTTGCTAAAGATTTGTATGTACACTGTTCACTATACTGGGAGAATGAGAAAGTCAAAATGCACTTACAGAGGCTTAAAATAGGATACCTTGAATAGGTAACTTTTCCAGACCTTTCACACAGATTGACCAAGTATTCTTTAAGGATTTACATCAAATTTCAGCATCTTTCCTCTAGTCATCCCTCCAACCTAGAATATATATATTACAAACAAGTGTTAATTCCAAATAAAGACCTTACACTTCAAGTTTCATCTTTTTGCTTGTCCCATTAGTGAACATTCCCACTTGTGAAACCAACTAATCATTATCAGGTGTCATTAGAAAATAATAATGTAAGTATATAAAAATTGTGCTAAGCTTTTGGTTGTACTTCAGTTGAAACAGACATACATAACAACACAATGCTTTCATCCCAAAGCAGTCATTCTAAAATGTTAGAATTTTGATGGGCCGTAAACTAGTACAGTTGGACAGTGTGATGTTTTGCCATGTGTGCAACTCAGGTTCCAACCCCACTCACACAGCACTAAAGGAAGATTTGGTTCAGTGGTCTGTCTCTCTCTCCCTCTCCTTCTACCTCTCCTTCTACCTCTCCTTCTCCCTCTCCTTCTCCCTCTCCCTCCCCCTCTCCCTCTGTGTCTTTAAGAAAATATTAATATAGAATTCATATTAAATGATTTTGAAAAAGATTAGAGGACAGGAAAACCCTTCCCAGAATCATTCTAATGTATTTCATTACCAGATTATTTGCTCCTTATTAATTGTCTTCCCAATATATACAGATAACAATTTAAATATCTAGGAAAAAGCAAACAGTTTCATGTTTGATAATATTTATAGTTATTTTTCAAATTAACAATGTATCAGATACTATGTTAAATTTTGGACATTCATTAGCACTAATCCATCAGTCTCTAACTCCATAGAAAATTCCACTGAGATTCAGAAAAGATAAATTAAGAGTGAAGTAAAATAGAAGTTTAAAACAAAATACACGTGGACTCCAAAGCTTATGATCCTAACTCTCCTGGAGAGGAAATGATTACAATTTGGTAAGAAGGACTATTGCTTGTGTTCATACTAGTATACCTAAGATTTAAGAACAGAAATAATGGAAAAGTAATTAAAACTTAGAAATGTGAGGAAAATTGAAGGCTTATTTCTTCCCTTAGAACTTACACTAACACAATTACACTAGTCAATGTAAAATGTGTCACAAAATTATTTTTACACTGAAACTAACTTGAAATAATGTGAGTAAAATATAATGTTGTGATATCTCTCCTTCTATTTGTCTCTTTGTCATAATGAAAAAGTTGATCCAGTAGCCACTGAAGAGAGAAGGCCAAGCATGTACAATTATGGGAATCAAACCCAGGGTCGCATAGAAGTAAAACCTTCTCTCAAACCCACTCCACCACCTTCTAGAATGCAGAGAGACATTTATTACTTACATACAGTGATAAACTCCAAACCCAAAACATATCGGAATGGTAGCCATGGCAACTGAGACTAACCCCAGAAATATTTTAGTATGAGAGCATCATTAACAATGATCAGAAGCTTCCACTTGACAGAGAAATAAAACTGATAGACTAAACCTGAACAGTGCAGGGACATACAGAAAATAGGATGCATTCTAAAAGTATACTTGCAACAAAAATAATCACTGTTAAAAAAAAAAAAACTATGCTACTGACCAGATGTGTATTTGTGCACTGAGCTGTCACAAGGGTAAAGATTTGGTTAGTCTACCATAATCTTTCACACAATGTTGGGGTCATACTCAAGTGAGTGTAAGCAATTGAGCATAAGATTACATTTGGACAGTGGCTTCAAGGTACTAGACATTCATAGAAGAGTACACCATGGGTGATTTTAAAATAAATAAATTCAGTGATAATGCTTAAAGTTTGAAATTTAATCATTAAACCATCGATTCCCATCAATTAAAAAACAGATGTGGAGATCAGAGGTAGAGAATGAACTGCAAACATACTCATGACCCTTTAAGGGCTGAAATCACATGAGAATATCAGTATTCTTTGATACTTAGTGTGTGGTGCTGAATAATTAGTGAGTTTCTGGAAAAGTTCAATGAAATGTTGTTTTATGGGGAATAATGAAGCTTTATATATTGGCTTTGATGTCACAGGTAAGATAATTTAGTACACAAGTGATAGGCTGAACAATGGAATCAGAGGGGCTGGGTGGTGACTCACCTGATTGAATGCATATGTTACAGTGCTCAAGGACCGGGGTTTGAGCCCCACAGTCCCCACCTGCAGGGGGAAAACTTCACAAGTGGTGCAGCAGGTCTGCAGGTGTCTTTCTGTCTCTTTCCCTTTCCATATCCCCCCTTCCCTCTCAATTTCTGGCTGTCTCTGTCAAATAAAGATTAAAAAAACTAGTAAAAAAATGGAATCAGAATCCTAAACTATATCTCAGTATGTACAGACAGGTTGTTTGCAAATATTGCACCATCACCAACGTATTTGCTCACAATCAGCCCAGTTGTTTGGCTGAATAAATGTTGGATAGTATGCCAGCTCCCCCTGGCTTCTGCTTAACCATATGCCTATATAGGGATAGATTTAATCCCATTCAAAGCTTTGGTCTATTTACATAAATCACTTTTACATTTACATAAAGCACCACACTCCCTCCAGGGCATTGGTGGTTTAGTGGTAGAATTCTCACCTGCTCCACCCCCTCTCCTTGTCACACCCTGATCCTCTCCTTGTCACACTCTGATCTTCCACCAGTCACTTTTCACTCCACCCTCTCTATATCACATCCTATCTCCACCCTACTTGGAGAGTATAAAACAGCTGCTCTTCTGATTAAAGACACTTGGAAATTGCTTTCTGGCTCCGAGAGTTCCAGAGCGTATCTCCTGCAAAGTTAGTGCGGCACGAGTTCCTGATCCCTCTCCCACGCAGCAGCCTAGATCAGCTCCAGTTGAGTTCTCTCCAACCCAGAGAGCACTAGCTCTGGAAGAAGCACCCTCAGGCTATCCCGGCAAATAAACATGAAAATAGAATAGCTCTTAAAATAAGATGCTGTACATTTCTTGCATTGAAGAGGTTGCTATATATATATCTAACTTAGACTTTACTTGCCTGACTTCAAGATCTGTTAAGAACAACTTTATGTCCATGCAAAGATTATTAGTTTTTTTAATCACATTATTTAATAAATTTACATAATGGTTTGTCCCTTGACTGAATGATCTTTGAGAACAGTACCTCTCTGTACAAATCCATATCCCTAGGAACTTTATACAGTATCTAACTCAGTAAATCAAACCAAATGACTAACTTAGTAAAACAAACAACAAAGAAAATTTATGAATTAAAATTCTTTTGCAGGGCTGAGTGTGTGGTTCAACTCTTTGAATACAGGAATTGCATATATGAGACTGATTTCTGATCCTTACTGCTAAATTTATGTTGCTTTGTTCTTTCAGTCTTCACACAGAATAAATGAATACAAAAACTATTTTTGTGTGGTCTTAGAGGTGGCACGGTGGATGCAGCACTGGACTTTCAAGCATAAGGTCCCAAATTCAATCCCCAGCAGCACATGTACCAGAGTGATGTCTGCTTTGTTTTCTCTCTCTCTCTCTCTCTCTCCCCTCCTATCTTTCTCATTAATACATTTAAAAATATTTTTCTCTTTTCATCTGTTGCTTTCTGTTTTCCCTTCCTATATGACACAGTACTTGGTAACTTGAGTCTTCCTAATCTACAAGGTCATAGAGTAAAAGTGAGAGGACAGCTAATATTTATCCCAATTTTGTTAGACTTACCATCCAACTGAATAATGAGTCTTTCATGTAGCTTTGAAATAATTTGACTTGTTGGAATTTTCCCTGTCCAGATATCTAAAATATAAGACCTAAGACTGTAGCTTTTTCTATTTTATATCCCTCATGGTTTGTTTTATCTTCAATATTACAATCTATTCTTCAATAAATTATTGACTGAGCTGAACGCAAGCTAATTTTATTCTCTTTTTAGCCTGATATGTTCACTGTAAATTAGTATAACTTACATTATTATTGTGTTTTAAATTTGGGGTCTTTTGTTTATGTAATATCTAGGAATTACATTCACCAGCATCATAAAATGTTTACCACATATAAATGAGATAAAGCAGTATTTTAATAATGTCACTGTCTTTTTGTGATGTATTTCAGTGATAATTATCTCTTATTTTATTCATGTAGATACAGGTGAATAATGCTGAAGTCATGAGAGTTCAGATAATTTTCAAAACAATGAGGGATGATTTTTAAAATTTGCATACAAGAAATAAGTAAAATATAATCTAACCAAAACAATCAAGGTACTATTACAAGCTATGGTATAAAAAATAAGATATGCTTACTGGGTGTAATATCTCAATGAATAATAAAGAACATAAATAGATTTTTTTAAATTTCCCTTTCTTTTAAAAAAATTTTTGTTTATCAAGTGGAAATATTGAAAAGACTTTAGGATAATAGGGGTACAATTCCACACAATTCCCACCACCAGAACTCCATATCCAAACCCCTCCCTGATAGTTTCCCTATTCTTTATTTCTCTGGGAGTACAGACCCAGGATCACTGTGGGGTGCAGAAGGTAGAAGGTCTGGCCTCTGTAATTGCTTCCCCTTGAACATAAGCATTAGCAGGTGGATCCATACTCCCAGCTTATCGCTCTCTTTTCCTAGTTGGGTAGGGATTTGGGGAGGTGGAGCTCCATGATACATTGGTGGGGTTGTCTGCCCAGTGAATCCAGGTTGGCATCATGTTAACATCTGGAACCTGGTGGCTGAAAAAGAATTAATGTATAAAGCAGAAGAAATTGTTGACTAATCATGAACCTAAACACTAGAATATTACATATTAAGATTTGGGGTTTCTAGCTTTTTGTTTTTGAAAAAGCTAGTAGGTCTGTTTTAAGTATATTCCAGAGGACCCATGACTTTATTAGTTTTTGCTGTCACCTGATATCTAATTTGCAGGTAGACCCAGGTTATTGTCTGAGGAGATCATGTCGTAGTGGGAAAAAGGACTAGAAAGCTGCATCAGGAAAGTGAGTAGCTCTCAAATATGGGAAAATTATATAAATACTGTTAACTGTAAACACCATCCATTTGATATGGGGTCCATATTCCACACAGGAGCCTATGTAACCTCTGGATTCCTATAGGTCTGAGCTCGCATTCTGTAGTCACAATTAGCATCATACCAGGCTGCACTAATTTCAGGACCCATCTTCCTTAAGTAGTAGGTAGAATATGTTGTCCAACCTTGCTTCAGGGAATGGAACATTCCCTACCATTATTGATCCACCTTGAGGCCAAGATCCTATAGGAGTCCATTATGTTTTTCCTGATGCAGATAACCAGTATCAGTGGCAAGAGGGGTCTGTTAAGGTTCTAGGACCATCATGTCTGTGTGGTAATCCCAGGACTCCCTGACTAAGGTCCCAGGTGATGGGGTGGCCTGGTAGTGACTAAAGAGTCATCATTAAAGTATGTCAGTCTCTTGCTCTTACTCAACTTTTGTAGCCCTTAATTTCTCTGACAAGGTTAGCATTGGAATGATTGAGGAACGTGTAATAGAAGGTAGGTGAGGAGGGTATATAGGTCTAAGTATAAACTGTTTCATTAGGTACTTGAAGGTGTTTTCTGGGAGGTTAATGGTTTACAATACACTTGGTGGTCTATGCATACAATTTGTTACCTCACCAAGATAGATGTCTTAAAACCTCTCTCTCATAGTTTACCAGGATTTGGAAAGCCCTGCTTCCTCCAACCCACTTTCTGCCCTCCTTCACTAGAACTCTTTGCTTTGGTGCAATATACCACCAGTCCAAGTTTTATTTTGTTTTTCCCTTTTCTGAGATTGTTTCTTAAGTTCTGCCTTCTCTTCCTGCTTCATCTTACTTAGTATGATACTCTTAAGCTCCATCTAAAATGAGGTGAAGATAAATTAATACTCTTTTTTTTTGTTTGTTTGTGTGTTTATAAAATTTCATTTGTTATTAAAAGTGTGTTACAAGTTTGTAAGATTGCAATGTATTGGTTCCACACCACACCCATCACCAAAGTTCTGTATCCCTACCCTCCCATCTCCCAAAGATAACCACCATAGTTCTTATATGTTTGTTTTGTTTGGATTTTTTGTTGGTAAGTTCATGTAAATTTGATCTCTATATTCCACATATAAATGAAATAAGTAAACAAAAGAAAGACAACTGACAGAATCCATTATTTTTTATAGCTGAATAGTCTCTCACTATGCATATATACCATACTTCCTTAGTGACTCATCTGTTGTTGGACACCAAGGTTTCCTCCAAGTTTGGACTATTACAAATTGTGCTGCTATACACATTAGGTGTATACAGAACACTTCCAATGGGTGCATTTGTTTCCTTAGTTTCATGTGCATTCTTTGCTATGTCCTAATCTAAATGCATATATTCTCCAAATTATTTTTTGAAATTCTAACCCTTGAAGTTGATGGTATTAGGAAATGAGGATTTTTGAAAAATAATTAATCCATAAGGGTAGAAACCTCATAAATAGGAGCAGTGCCTGATAAAGAGACCCAAGAGAGAATTTTATCCCTTCAGCCATATGAAGACACAATGAGAAGTCTATATCCCTGATTCCCAGGGTGGGAGGGAGGGGGTACACTCCTCTACACTGTCACTCTGATGTCAGAAAACCTAGAACTGTGACAAATAAATGTTAATTTTTCTATGTCAGTCTGTGATAAGTTTGTTATAGCAGCTCAAATGAATGATCACATATCCAGAAGTGAGATTACTGGGTCATGTATCAGTTTTACTTTAAATTTATTTAGGAATCTCTATCTTGTTTTCCACAGTGATTTACTGACATTTTCACCAAGAGTTTATAGTGTTCTCTTTGCTTCATATCTTCACCAGTATTTATTGTCCTTTGTCTTTTTAGTAACAACTGTTCTGACAAATATGAGATGATATTTTATTAAGAATATGATGTTGGTATGCTTCTAGTTCTGCTTCTGGGAACCCTTCTGTTACATTGCTTGATGTTGTAGTCTATTTACATTGTCATTCTGTTACATTGGTTTGGTCTCACTCCCCCTGCCTCTGGGAGATTTTGGTTTAGTCCTTGCTAGTTCACGCTTCTTCCTTCTCCCTGCCCCTTATCCTACTTACTTCCTTGGTTCCTGACTCTTCTGCCAGAGGAGAGGGAAGCAGGACAGAATTGGGTTGTGATTAGATTAGATTAGTTTTTGAACTGTTCGCTCATGAATAAAGAAATACTGCTTCTCCATTCAGCCATGATTCCCTGGTCATCTGTCTCCCACCATGAAGTTAGCCCAGCATACTGGTGCCCTTAACTTTGACTGACATATGGCACAACAACATGGGACCTAACCTTCCCATCCTCCAGATAAGTGAAGACGTTTGGCTACCTATCCACTATGGGCTGCTTTTCTACTTATGAAGAGGTTTCCAAAGGCCTCTGTCCTTTCTTCATGAGACAGTTTCTCTGTCTCTGGAACATTTCGTTCTGGGACACACTCTGGTTTCCACCTGATGCCCACCCCCAGGAGCCTGCTCACTGCTTCGGGGTATGGGGCATTGGGTGCAGGCTCCCTCCATGCTGCTCGGCCGCCAGGGTCAGGAAGGAAGGCAAGGCAGGCACCTTGGCCCAGGCTTTCTTCACGGCCGGCCCACCCGCCCTCCTGCTATGAAGTCTGGGCAGATCCCAGACCACCCGGAGACTGCAGGCTCCCTGCCGGAACTGGGCCCCCTGGCCGAGATTCCCAGCTAGGCTCTGAAGGCAAAGGAGCTAGAATACGCAGACATCCATGCAATGATCGCACCCTGCACTTCCTGGAGGTGAAACTGGGCAAGAGGCCACTGCCAGACAATGCACACCCCGAGCAACTAAGACAGTACAGATCTAAATTCATGTTTAAAATGACATGTCTTCGTAACAAAAGTTTTTCTCCTTGTGTATTAAATACCATGATTATGTGTGTGTTTGAAGTTTGGTAAACATTAACTTTAAGGTTAGAAATGTAACTTTAAGGCTACATTCTTACCAAGCAAGGTTAAATGGAAAAGGTTTTCAACATAATTATCATAAAGGTAAAATTAACTTACATTTAAAAAATTAGTTAAAAATCAATATATTTTAACTAAGTTGGTCTAAAAAAACCTGCGCAGACCCAGGGTGTGTCTCCATTTTATACGGGTGTAACAAAAAGTTAAAAAAGCCATTATTGATATGTAAAGCTCTCAAATACCTTCTCAATTAGGAACGATAGATTGCACAATGGTTATGCTAATGATTCTCATGCCTGAGGCTTTTAACTATGGTTCTTCTGTTTACCTTTCCACATTTTATTGTTTAAACTGTTTAAACAACCTTAAAATCATACTATAAAGGACTTCCAATTATAATGGAGTTATTAATTGTGGTAAAATTCTAACCTGTTACAAGTTTTGTTTCATAAGTAAGTGAATTGCAGCTGTCAAGAAGAGCAGAATTCCAGTGGCTTACCTTCCTCATGGAACATTTCACTCCCTGGCATTTCTTCCATGAACATTTGCTTTGGACTGGGACTTATATCAGGCTTACTGGCACACAACTCTACAGTATCTTCCCTTTACACTGCTGGGTTTCTCAAAGACTGACTGCAGCCAGCTGCCTTGGGACTCTATAGGCAATACCCCCCCCCTCCTTGCTAGGTAATGCCCACAGAGGCAGGAAATGTCTTTTAGCTTGATAAGCCTTGCCCACAGAGGCAAGAAATGCCCCCCTCAGGCCTTCCCTTGGCATTACACTGGTTCTTGTTGCTCGCTTACTTGTTCCTCCAAGTTTGTGCCAGTTTTTTTTTTTTAAATGCCTGTATGATATAGGTTTCTGTTCACCCCACACTCCTGATACTATGGTCAATTAGTTAAAAAAAAAAGGGGGGGGGGAATTGCTGGAATGCTTCTAGTTCTGCTTCTGGGAACCCTTTTGTTACATTGCTTGATGTTGTGGTCTATTTACATGGTCATTCTGTTACACTGGTTTGGTCTCACTCCCCCTGCCTCTGGGATTTTGGTTTAGTCCTTGCTAGTTCACGCTTCTTCCTTCTCCCCACCCCCTATCCTACATACTTCCTTGGTTCCTGACTCTTGTGCCGGAGGAGAGGGAGGCAGGACAGAATTGGGTTGTGATTAGATTAGATTAATACTGCTTCTCCACTCAGCCATGAGTCCCTGGTCGTCTGTCTCCCGCTGCGAAGCTAGCCCGGCATACTGGCACCCTGAACTTTGACTGACAATATAATTTGTATTCCCATATTAGTGATATTAAGCAACATTTCTTGTATCTGTTGACTACATGTCTCCTTTAATATATGTATATATTTAGCTCTTTAGCCCACACAGAAGCAGACTTAAAGGTTCCAGGAGTTTGAGAAATGTTAGGAGATGTCGATCAAATAGCTACCATGAACAATATGCTGTTGTATATTTGAAATTTGCTAATAAAGTAAATATTGACTATTCTCAAAAATAGTTAATTAACTTTATTATAGTAATAAGTTCACAATGTCCACATTTATTGTAACATCATGCTATACATGATAATAAATTATACGTAAATTTTGTTTATTGGCTATAACTAATTGAAGATAAGAGAAGTCTACCAGTAACCTGATAAGCTGCTTAAAAATGGAATGAATAGACATACTGTTTTATCTCTATATTTTTTCTTATCTTCAGAGACTAATATTTACTTGAAAAATATCATCTGATCTTTATATTAAAGCCTCAGTGCACTCAAGATAAATATATCACTTTGAATATGAACAAACCCAGACTTTGTGTGTGAACAAACACTATACAGAACTTGGAAATATTAAAGTCTCCTATCTCCTTGAAGCTTCTTCATAACTTGGCAAACAATATTCTATCTTAGAAAAAAAAATAAACAACACTTAATTTAAAATATGCTATAATATTTATTCTCTTTACAAATGATGTTATGGACTGGGGAGACAGCTCAACGGTTATACAAAAAGACTATCATACCTGAGGCTCTCAGTTCCCATATTCATCCCAGCACCACCATAAACCAGAGAATAGCAGTGCTTTAATCTATCTATATCCATCTATATGTATCTATCTATCTATCAATTTATCTATCATCTGTCTATTTCTATCTATCATTTATCTTTTTCTGTATCTCTTTCATTAATAAATGCATAAATAATTTTAAAATAAACAGGATTATGTTATATGAGGTATACTGATGGCATATCTGGTTGAGCACACAAGTTATGTGCAAGGACCCAGGTTAAAGCCCTTAGTCCCCAAGTTCTGGGGGAAGCCTCACAAGAAGTGAAGCAATGCTGCAGATGTCTCTCTTCTTCCTGTCTATTTTCTTCTTCCCTTTAGCGTTCTCTATCTCTATACTCTAAACAAATTAAATATTTTAAGTAAAGTTTATGTTATAATGATTTTCAGGGATACAGGGATAGTAGTAATAATATAGAGAGTGCATACTTTTAAGCATAACTTTGATCTCTATTTTTCAAGCTGCTATATTATGGGGAAAAAGGAAACATATTTTGAAAAGGCTTATTTACAAAAGTTGGTAGATAATTTATCTTTGTAATTTACCCATTGACATGATCTGTGTATGGAAAAGGTCTATTGAGAATATCTCATAGTTATTTTGGGTCATTTTTTTAGCTTGAGGTTTTTTACTTTTTTTTTTTTTTTAACTGGGGGGGGGGTCTTCCGGTAGGAACCGGAAGACCTGCTAGACAAATTCTAAAAGAGCTGTAACACTGGTTTTTTACTTTTTTTTTTTTTTGCTTAAATTACTTTATTGGAGTATTAATAGTTTGTAATATAGCTATTGACATATGGGTAAAATTTATCACCTTCCTATGACAGGTGTCTATGAAATACTCTTACCCCCAACCCCAACTTCAGTCCTTTTCCACCATCATATTCCAGACAGCAAAAACCTCTCTACCCTTTCCATCCATTCTTTCTTCAGAGTCATTTGCTTTGGTGCAATAGTTATACTGAAAGTTAATTTCTACATTTCTATTTATCATTCCTCCCAGAAATACATTCAGTTTTTCTATGAAAATATCTTCTAAGGTGATGAGCTATGAAGTTCAATCTTAATAAACCTCCTGATAGACAGACATAATAAACACTTAAATTAATATCACTTTTTGAAAATTACAAGATGACCTTTTAAAGCAAGACTAACAATCTTCCACCAAAATGGTAAGTGGTATAGTTAACATTGCTTCTCATTTATCATGATCTATGATCACACAAATGACATTTGTATTTGAAAAGGTCAGGATGGATGGTGTGAATGCTCACTAAGATTAACACTCACTGCAATTTAAATGAGATATTTTACACTTGCCTTATTGGCATTTTTAATGGACACAGAGACATTTGATAATAAACTTTTGCTATTTAAAAATTATCATATCTGTACTTGTCATATGTATGTGTCTATGAGGAAGATGGATAAGATAGATCCAGAGTTTTTCTTCTGGGTTATATTTTGGGTCTACATAGCATTATATAATTCAAAACTTCCATGCTTTTTGTTTTACTTATGTATCTTAATAGAAAATATCTTAACCTAGTCTCAATTGGGTTACTTAATGGCTAAAAAATAGAAAGAGATCTATAGCAGGCAATTTTTTTCTAGAGATTACCAGTTAGTGCACACCCTAAGCTTTGTATGTTATGCCTGTCATGAAAGTCATATCATGAAAGTAATCCTAAAAATGTACTAACATATGTGTATGGATGTCTTTTAACATGATTTTATTTATAAAACTTATAGTTACAGTCTGTAGTTGAACTCTTAGTACATTCTTTGTCTATTATATGTCTTTCAGTCATTCTTTATAAATTTAGTTTATAAATGAGGTACACTATCAAATAATCTAAGGTGAAAATAGAAGCTTTTGTTGAACATTTTATAGTACCAAATTTCACCAGCCTTCTATTTATACAATGCTTTTCTAAAGAAAATATTTCTATACAATATTATTAGGTATTTTAGTAGATAGAATGAATTTGAATATAGAATAAATATATTTTTATAATAAAATTGTGTTTTCTCAAAATATATATTATGTAAGTGTTTGCTTTTTTTTTTTTTTTTGCCACCAGGGTCATTGTCGGGGCCATGAGCCTACTCCACCACTCCTAAGCACCACTTTAATCTACATTTTTCTTTTGATGGGGGTTGAGTTAGAAATAAACAAAGGGAGAGGGAGAGAGGGAAGTAAGGGAAGTAAGGAAAGAGAGAGAGAGAGAGAGGAATGAAAGACACAGGGAGCCAGACAGTAGCACACATAGTTGAGTGTGGATACTAACATGCACAACAATCTAGACTGAAGCCCCAGATCCCTATCCAAAAGGGAGTAGACTCACCAACTGTGAAGCAGTGCTGCAGGTGTGTCTCTCTTTACCTCTCCCTCTCTATCTTCTCATTCCCCTTCAATTTCTCTCAGTCCTTTCAAGTAAAAGAAAACAAAAAAAGGAAATAAATGCCATCATGAATGGTAACTTCATTGTGAAAACACTAAGTCTCAGCTTCAACCCATGTGACAATACAATTTTCTTTAAAAGAAACTAAGAGAGAGTCCTGCAGCTATACTCCACTACTCATGGAACTCAACCTGAGCCTTTGCAGGAGCAACTGATAAAGTTTGAAACCAGATCATAGCACATGGTGGTGTGTGTGCTTTACCAGGAACACCATCATCCTGACCCAAATCCTTGCTTTTAAAAAAGGTCCAGTTGGGGGAGTCGGGCAGTAGCCTAGCAGGTTAAGTGCACATGGTGCAAAATGCAAGGGCTTGAGTAAGGTCCCCACCTGCAGGGGAGTCGCTTCACAGGCAGTGAAGCAGGTGTCTATCTTTCTCTCCCCTTCCCTGTCTCCCCTCCTATCTCCATTTCTCTCTGTCCTGTCCAACAACAATAATAACTACAACAATAAAACAAGGGTAACAAAAGGGAATAAATAAATAAAAATAAAAAAGGTCCAATGGGGAAACAATTACAGAAGGCAGACTTTCCATTCTTTGCACCACACAATGATCCTGGGTCCATACTCCCAGAGGGATCAAGAATAGGAATTTTTCCAGTGAAGGAGATGGAATGAAGAACTCTGGTGGTGGGAGTTGTGTGAAATTGTACCCCTTTCATACTTCAGTCCTTTCGATCTGAGATTCCCAAACAGTCATGATGGGCCTAGACCTTGAATAAATCCCACTCTCCATTGTTACCCATCATTTCTATCAGGAACAACAAAATAGATGCCTTTGTGGGCCCCCATAGGACGTTGCCCTTAACCTGGATCAACAATAGAGAATGTTCCATCCCCTGAAGGAAGGATGGACAACATACTCTATGCTACACCTGAGGATGATGGGTCTATATTGGGGCAGCATAGACTGTTCCTACTCATGACCACAGAATGTGAACTCAGATCTAGAGTGATGTAGAAGTCACATAGGCTCCTAAGCTAATTATGGGACCCAAATCACATCAGATCAATGGGGTTTGCAGTCAACCATATTTATACCCCTTTCCCTTATTTTGGAGCTATTATTCTCTTCCCTGATCCAGATTTCTGGTCCTTTTCCCAGCCAAGAAATCATCTTTCCAGACAATAACTAGGATCGACTGACATATCAAATTTCAGGCTCAGGGGCAGAAAGAAAAAGGAGACAAACAAACAAACAAAACTGGTATAGCCACAGGTCCTTTGGAATTTAACTAAAATATGCCTATTAGCTATCTACAAAATGGAGGACCCCCACCCCCACTCTTCATCTGTACTATTCCAGCCCTTAGGTCCATGACTGGTCAACAATTTGTTTGGCTTTGTATGTTAACTCTCTTTTCAACCACCAGGTTCAAGATGCTAACATCATGCCAAACAGACTTACCTGGAAAGACAACCCCACCAATGTGTCCTGGAACTCTACTTCCCCAGAGCCCTTCCCCACCAGGAAAAGAGAGAGAGAGTCTGGAGAAACAACTACAGAAGCTAGACTTTCAACCTTCTGTATCCCACAATGACCTTGGGTCCATACTCCCAGAGGGTTAAAGAATAGGAAAGCTATCAGGGGAGGGAAGGGGATACGGAGTTCTGGTGGTGGGAATTGTGTGAAGCTGTACCCCTCTTATCCTATGGTTTTGTCAATGTTTCCTTTTTATAAATGAAAGATATTTTTAAAAATCCCCCCCAAATAGGTTAGTTTTGGCTATAGAAATATTATAGATATAATAGTTTTTGGTTAGTCTAAGAAGTTCTATCGGATGGAAAAGTCATTTCCTAACAAGAAAAATCTATATAGGAATGCTTATAATGACCAAAACCAGGAACAGATATCCTAGCATGGATTAATAGTCAAAACAAACTGTTATACTTTCAAAGCATGGGATACTAGTCAACAACAAATGGATAGGACTGTTGATACCTGCAGCAACTTGGATGAATCTCCAGAGAATTTTGCTGCATATGAAAACAAGTCAGTTTCCAGGAGTTGGGCGGTAGTGCATAGTAGATTCTTTTTGGAGCCATACTCCCTGAGGGAGGGAAAGATAATGGGAGATAATCAGTCAGCTCAGGACCCCAATTTCACTGGCACCCAAAACATTTGTCCCCAGGAATCTTTTGTTTTATACCATCAATGAAAGAGAAGCACATCTGTAAAACAGCAGAGGAAGTCAGGCACTGCTTCATTAATCTGAGAAAGAAGAGGAGAAAAGAACACTCAGAAGTAGTAATAAATGAAGTTGAGACCTAGAAAGGAAGGAAAGGCAGAACCATAGACAATAAAGGGCAAAAATTACACAAACATACTGATGATAGACAGGTAGATAGACAGACAGACAGACAGACTTAGATTATGATGTTAACCTATATTTGTGACCTTGAAGTTTATGCTGGAGGAGACTGGAGACATAGAACTCTGGTGCTAGGAACAATGTAGAATTATACTTCTATTATCTTATAATTTTATAAATAATTATTAAATAACTAATAAAAATGAATTAAAAGTTCAAAATTAATATGAAATAGAAAAAAATGAGAAGGAATCTTTTTTTTTCCTTTATGTTCCTCATGACAACTTCACAAATAATAGTGCAGTCATCATAATCTGTCAAATGAATCCTCACAATTAACACTTTCACATGATAATGATCTTATGCGTCTTTGTCATGTAATTTCTAGACATTTTTCCACTGTTGTCTGTAAAGGAAAATAATTTTGTCAACTCAAAAGTAATTGGAAGTGATGAAAATACTTCCAAAAATGCTTAAATAAAATTGCCATGGTCAAGTGGCGCTGAACCTGGTTTAGTGCAAATAGTACAAAGTGGAAGGACACAGGCAAAAATTCAGATTTGGGCCCCCGGGTCCCCATCTGCAGAAAGGACGCTTTACAAGTGGTGAAGCAGGTCTACAGGTGTGAGGCTATGTGTAAGCTTGATAGAGCTTAGGGAAAACTCCCCCCATCCTTGGATGGAGGTCTGGGAAAGACACCCCCTTGTAAGTCTCTCTTGCTGAGGTGAGCATAGGGGAGAAACCGTCTCTCAGACTTAGTTCTTCCCTTCCAGTCTCTCAGGCCCACAGAAACCTCATTGCCTCTCTCCACTAACTGCAGGCCACATGGCTGCCTGCCTTAAGGTTCATTTACTCAAAGTTCACCTCACCTTCTGATCACAGAGGAGAACACACCTTATCACACACTCCATAATACACCTCAGATCTCAGACAAGAGAAATTTCAAACTGTTTGGCCTTTGATATCCATCTTCTCTCTGTCTCACCCTACTGGTTAACCCCTATGTTTTTCTCAAATACCTTTGCATAATTAAGTTGCTTGCGTCATGGAGAATAGCTGTCTTGTATCACATCAATTCCTGTCATACCAGCCCCCTACCATAGGGGCAAGCTGACCTTTAGGAAACCTGTAATTTCTGACATGTTTGAAATATGTTCATTGTCTGAATTCCTATTTAAAACCACGTTCTTTGCCATTAAACGAGAGTGCCTCAATTCTCCCCAGTGTCTCTTGTCTCTATTTCACATCGTCTCTTGAACGAGCGAGGGAGAACTGGTCAGTTTACCTTCATTGCACCAGCATACAGGTGTCTATCATTCTCTCTCTCTCTCTGTCTCTCTCTCTATATATATATCCCCTCCTCTCTCAATTTCTTTCTCTCCTAGCTGATAAAATCAAGGGGAAAAAATAAAAGGCCACCAGGAGCAGTGGATTTTCAGTGCCAACACTAGACCCCAGCAATAACCCTGGAGGCAAAACAAGAACAAACAAACAATTTCCTTTAAAATTATTTTTTCAAATTTAAGTTGCATTAATACATGATTTCAAAGAAAATTGTTTTCTATATTAATTGTGTTAACCATTTTTTTTGTCATATTGTGGTAGCGTGTGAAGGTATACCTCTTTGGGGACATATATATCTGCCAGAGAATAGCCCTGATATATGCAAGGCCAGGGATCAAATTCCAACTCTCACACATGCAAATTTCATCCTTTGTTCACTGAGTCACTTCTTTGACAAGGACTGCCTGCATTTATGAGTAAGTCTCTCCTACCCATCATACACTACCTATCATATACCACCAACTATTATTTCTTCCTCTTTCACGATTATAACAGAGCTTAATTATATAGCATATCATAAACAAGAAGTATATTGATTTCTAAATTTATCTTCAACACTTATATATATATTCTATCTATTAAATCAATGTCTATTTCTTTTTTTATTTTCCCTTTTGTTGTCCTTGTTGTTTTATTGTTGTTATTGTTATTGATGTTGTCATTGTTCTGACAGAGAGAAATGGAGAGAGATAGGGAAGACAGAGAGGTGGAGAGAAAGACACCTGCAGACCTATGAAGCAACTCCCATGCAGGTGGGGAGCCGGGGGCTCAAACCAGGAATCCTTATGCCCTTCCTTGCACTTAGTGCCACATGTGCTTAACCCACTGAGCTACCACCTGACTCCCTATTTCTTTCTATAAAATTTGATTAATAGGGGGGCTGGGTGGTGGCACACCACCAGGTTATGGCATGTATTATAGTGTAAAAGAACTCAGGTTCAAGTCCCTGGCCCCCATATGAAGGGGGAAATCTTTATGAGTGGTGAAGCAGGGCTGCAGGGGTCTCTCTCTCTCTCCCTCTTGACTTCTCACTCCTCTCCCAATTTCTCTCAATCTCTATCAAATAAAAAAATAAGTTAAAAAAATTGATTAATGGGGGGGAAATATAGAATGTGTCACATTTTCCCTTATAATAAATTCTTTTAAAAATGTTTTATTTATTTGAGTAAAGACAGAGAGAAAGGAGATAAGAGAAGGAGAGACACAGAGAGACACCATCACTTGGGAAGCTTTTCCCCTGCAGGTGGGGGCCAGGGACTTAATTCAAGGTCCTTGTGCGGTGTAGAGTATGTAGACTATGCTCTTAATTAAATGAGACACCACCTGGCCCCCCCTTCTAACATTTTATGTTAGTGCTTTTTATTCACTGGCAGAGGAAAAGACGAAATTCATTAAAATGAGAATAAATACAGTGTGTTTTATTTCAAATATTCCCAGTTAGATTATGCTTTTTGAAGCAAAACCAGTGCTATGAGTTGGCATATTGAAGAAATGATTAGACTTCTTCAGGAAAGAGTTTATAAAATTCCCTAGTGACATATATTTCAAGGATTATTTTTTATTTAGGAAAAACAATCTCTCATAAAGTATCCTTTATAATAAAGGGATGGTGGAATTACAAAGTAGTAGTAGTAAGCGGAAAGCACAAAATTGGTAACCAGGATTTAAATTTTTCTTACTGTAGCTATTACTAATATCATCAATAACAACTTAGTTAACTGACAATATAACTGACTTTTCCAAAATTAGTTTAATCGTCTTTTAAATGCTAATACATTTTTTCAATGTCCCTGCAAAGATTAGGTGAATTAATATGTGTACAAAAGCAGAGGGAAATTTTACTATACCATGTTGCAAATGGACAAAAATAAATACCACTTAAAAAATGAAGACAAACACACACACACACACACACACACACCAAACAAATAGTTAATAAAGTGCCAGACTATATAGAATAGAAAATGTATTTTTATCTAAGGGTTTCCAAGGGAATAAAAGGGGGGAGCAATGTAAGAGTGTCCATCATTTTGTGAATGTCTGTACATAGAAGTCAGTCAAACCCATTTTAAAAGTAAGTGTTTAAGTGAATAATGGAAGAAATGTTGTTGGTGGAAGGGGAAGAGCCATTAGGGAAGAAAAACATAGGTTCTTGACAAATGACAGAAGCATGTTTTGAAGAAAGTTGTAAAGGTCACATAGATAGATCTGAAGTGACATGAGTGGTATGATAATGACTTTAAATTCCGTTTGATAAAGGACACAGTGGAAGGTACATACTTTGAAGCATTGGACTCTCTAGGACATAGTGATAGTTGTACATGAAGAAAAGAAAGACAAAGTTTAGTAAATTTAACTATAAGTTTTCTTGGAAGATAAATGTTGCTAATAATGAAGAGAAAAAGAATTCTAGATTTGAATGCCAGTACTGGAAAAAGAGATCAGTAGAGAAATTTCAAAATTATATAGGGAATCAAGACATTTAAAAGCATATACAAACTTAGTAAAGTCATACATTAAAACTATTACTGAAATATTTCCATTGTAAATATGTTCTATGACTGCAAGTTTATTTATCTACTAAGATAGGGATTTGAATGGAAGGGGTAGGATATGGAATTCTGGTGGTGAGAATTATATCCCTCTTATCTTATGGTCTTGTTGATCTTCATTAATCTAACAATAAATAAAAAAGAGACAGGAATTAGAAAATGTAGAATAAAGTCTCAGATAGATGTTGATCTTAGGAGCTGTAATGAATGATCACCTTCTATTTCAATCATAAGATAAGAGCAGCTTTACCATGATACATTTTAAAAAAGTTAAAGAATCATAAAATTGTACAGATGAATTTTCATACAATTCAGATCATATGCTCTATTTTATAGAAACCCAGTAACTTACTAAAGGAGTCAAAGCATGCCTGAAAAAAGTATAATTATAATAATAGGTAACTATTGCTATTTTAAACTCTTTCTAAGACTACAAGGAACCCTTTTAAATTCACTTTAAAACTGGTATTTCTCCTTGTCTGGGAATCTCTGGGACTTTGCTTGCATTTCTTGACATATCTTCTGATCCCTTACCTATTACACTGCTTCTCTTAGTCTCAGCTAAATTAATGCTACTGGTGCGACCATGCCAAGTCTTGCTACTACTCTCTTTCTGATGTGGATTGCCTCCACAGATGTCAAGCCTGAGGTGTTGCCTTTACAACTCCAATAATATGGTGAGATCTTTCCTAACACATGGCACTACCTGGTTTTATTTCAGATAGCATGTTCTCTAACAGAGTTACAGATCCTAGATATAGGCTACTGCCTATGGTACTGTGTACATGTTTTCATATATCCATAAATTAGGGGCAATTATATAACTCAAAGGAAAAGTGCTTAATATTCCTCTGTGATTAGACCAAAACCTAATAAGCTTGGGTAATCAGTCCTTATACACCCACAAAATAATTTTTATCCATACTCCCTGGGGTGGGGTGATAGGGGAAGAAAGATGATATGAAGGCTCTGAACTTCAATTATATATTATTTTAAATAAAGAAACAAATACATTCAAAGTAAAGGAAGCATTAAATGTATAACAAATCAGCAGTAAGTGTAGTGTGGAGGGACCAAAGACATAGCTCTTGAAGTTTGGTGCCTGATTGAGGGATTCCCCCCCCACGCACACACACTACAGAAAATAATTTATAAGCTTACATAATTACTATTCTCACATACAATGAATGAGTTATTTAGGATTTATTATTTTGGAAACTTTCAGTATATGACAGTGTTGTTAACTGTAGTAACCATGCTGCCCAGTAGGTTCACTGAATTTATTTACTTATAACACTTAACCTGTACCCTTTGACTAAAATCTCGCCTCTAGAGGACTTGGCAGAGACACACCTGAGTCATTGTACACATTACCATGCACAAGGACCTGGGTTCAAAATCCACCCCCTCTCCCATTTCAGGGGGATGCTTCAAGGGCAGTGAAACAAGTATTGCAGGTGTCTCTCTTTCTATCTTCATCTCTAATTCCCCCCACCTCCTCTCAATTTCTCTATATGCTGTCAAATAAGGGGGAGGGAAGAATGGTCACCAAGTGCAGTGGATTTAACATGCAGTCACTGAGCCACAGCAACAAGGAAGGCTGTAAAAAAATTCCCCTATTTCCACACTCAATTCTCTAATGTATGGCAATCACCATTCTACTTCCTGTTCTTATGAGTTCAGTTTTATCTTTATTTATTTAATTTTTAATTTTTATTTATAAAAAGGTAACACTGGCTAAAACTATAGGATAAGAGGGGTACAACTTCACATAATTTCCCACCCCCAGAACTCCGTACCCCATTCTCTCCCCTGGTAACTTTCCTATTCTTTATCCCTCTGAGAGTATGGACCCAGAGTCATTATGGGGTGTAGAAGGTGGAAGGTCTGGCTACTGTAATTGCTTCCCCGCAGGCTGATCCATACTCCCTGTCTCTCTCTTTCCCTACTGGGTCGGAGCTCTGGGGAGGTGGGGCTCCATGACACATTGGTGGGGTCCTCTGCCCAGGGAAGTCGGTTGGCATGATGGTAGCATCTGGAACCTGGTGGCTATAAAAAAGAGCTAACATATAAAGCCAAACAAACTGTTGACTAATCATGAACATAAAGGATGAAATAGTTCAACTGAAATAGTTCAACTGAAGAGGGATAAGAAGAATGAAACTTGTTGGGCTGGCTTCACGAGCTGAGACAGATGACCAGGGACTCATGCTGTAGGCAGTATCTCTTTATTCATGCGGAACGCAGCACAATCTAAGCCAAGCTAAACTATAACTAAACTAAACTAAAAACTCACAAACCTGTCCTTATATATACTGCCAAGAAGGGTGTAAACAGGATGTGACATAGAGAGGGTGGAAAGAAAAGTGACGTGAAAATCAGGGTGTGACAAGGAGAGGGAGAGAATTCAGAGCAGGTGAGAATTCTACCACTGAACCAGCAATGCCCTGGAGGGAGGGTGGTGCTTAGTTAGTGATTTATGTAAATAGACCGCAGCTTTGAGTGGGATCAAACCAATGCCATGCAAGCATGCTGGTGCTTAGTTATGTAAATAGAATACAGTGTTAAGCAGGGGGGATTAAACCAAATGAAACAGAAGGGGTTTTTAGAAGTAGAATTAGAAGCATACCAACAGAAACTGAACCACTATCGCACCAGAAACAAAAGTCAACTTCAAATCGATCAAGGGCCTGGATGTTAGACCAGAAACTATCAAATACTTAGAGGAAAATATTGATGTAACCCTTTCCCATCTAAATCTCAAGGGCATCTTTGATGATTCAGACTCAATTGCAAGGAAGAGTAAAACAAAAATAAACCAATGGAACTACATCAAATTGAAAGTTTCTACACTGCAAAAGAAACCATTCCCCAAATAAAGAAATTCCTCACAGAATGGGAGATCTTTACATGCCATACATCTGACTAGAAGCAAGAAGCTAATAACCAAAATATAAAAAGAACTCAACAAACTTAGCAACAAAAAAAGCAAATGACCCAATTCAGTTTTTTTTAATTTCCAGTATGATTTAGATAAAAAATACTCAGTTTATTTTTCTTAATAATTGTAACAGTAGTTCTTTGAAAATTTAGAAACAAGATGGGGCCAGATGGTGGTACAACTAGTTAGATGTTCACATTACAGTGCACAAGAATCCAGATTAAGGGGTCTGGTACTCACCTGCATTTGGAAAGCTTCATGAGTATTGAAAAAGCAGGGCTGCAGGTGTCTCTCTTTATCTCTCCCCCTTTAGTTCCCCCCCTTAATTTCTCTATATTTCTATACAATAATAAACAAATTTAAAATGCTTAGAAACAAAATTACCTCACATAATACAACCTTTTGAAAAATAAAACAGAAAAATAAGCCATTGAAGAAGTGTTCTAGGAAAAGTGATTTATAAATAAATGTGAAGTTCACTGTCATGTCCTTTTACTTATACCCCAAATGTCACATATTCAAATAACAAATCATCATATCAGCCCAAATTGTCACTTCTTATTGCATTTGAGAAATTAAAAGTGCTTCAGATAAACTCATTATTTTGATATTTGCAATGTATAGATAGGTTTATTCCTGGTTTATGTATAATGTATTATATTATTTTTATTTAGCAAGAAAATTGCAAAAAAGGTATATCCTCCTTTTGTAGCATATGTTAGCCCACTAGAAGCATCAGTTATCTATGGGAAATCAAGCAAAACTGCCATGTAATTTGCCTCATTTCAAATTCTAGGAAAATCTAGACTTATTAAGGTAGTATTCCTTTAAGAAAAGATACATAGAATCATATAAACATTTTTATAGTTCATTACAGGATTATTCCTTACGTTTTTAGTCTGAAATAATACCTGTTGTTCTATAAGAATATATTCCTGGCCATAAGTCAGATAAAACAGCACAGAATTTAGTTGTAAATTATCTGTTTTTATGTGACTTTTTTAAAATCTTATTTGCACAAATGAGCATATATCAAAAGAAAGTGTATTTATTTACTTTGAAGTTTTGTAAAGAGCTTTCCCATAGCTTAAGGAATAAAAGGTGGTCTTTCATAAAAACCAGGGAAACTAACATAGCCTACATTCTGCAACAAAAGAAATAATTAATTAAAAACAGACTCAAGGTTTTTTCCTGTTAAATATTCATGTTAAAATCCAGTTAGAAATAACTGCTCACTTTTTCTTTTTGATTTATTTTTGCCCAAAGAATTATTAATGTCCTAATATTCCACAAAGAAAGACTGCTGTCCTATATTCTTTGGAAAGAATGAAGACAGAAAAATGGTGCGAAAATTATTTGTTTACCTTGACCCGGTTTAAAAATTGCTTTTAATTCTATTTTTATAATTTTTGATCTATCTAAAAAAGGAAACATAAGCAAAGTAATAGGATAGGAGGGGTATACAACTCCACACAATTCCCACCACCAGATCTCTGTATCCCATCCCCTCCCCTATTCTTTATCCCTCTGGGAACATGGACCCAAGGTCATTGTGGGATGCAGAAGGTGGAAGGTCTGGCTTCTGTAATTGCTTCCCTGCTGAACATGTGCATTGACTGGTAGATCCATAATCCAAGCCTGCCTCTCTCTTTCCCTAGTAGGGTGGGGTTCTGGGGAAACAGAGCTCCAGGACACATTGGTGGAATCCTCTGTCTAGGGAAGTCTGGTCACCATCATGCTAGCATCTGGAATCTGGTGGTTGAAAAGAGAATTAACATGTAAAACCAAACAAACTGTTGAACAATCATGAACCTAAAGGCTGGAATAGTGCAAATGAAGTGTTGGTGGGGTCCTCCATTTTGTAGACAGATAGTAGGCATATTTTAGTTATATTTCAAAGGGCCTGTACCTATACTAGTTTTTTTTTCCTCTGAGCCTAAAATCTGATATGCAGGTGGATCCAAGTTATTGTCTGGAGAGGTGATGTCATGGCTGGAAAAGGGACAGAAATCTGGATTAGGGAAGAGAGTTGCTCCCTAATATGGGGAAGGGGTATAAATATTGTTGACTGTAAAACTCTTTGATTTTATTTGGTCTGTGGCACATATTCAGCTTAGAAGTCTATGTGACCTCTGCACCCCTGTAGATCTGAGCTCACATTCTATGGTCATGAGTAGGAACATTCCAATCTGCCCCAATATCAGGATCCATCTTCCTCAGGTGGAACATAAGAGTATGTTGTCCATCCTCCTATCAGAGGATGGAATATTCTCTGCAGTTTTTGATCCACACTGAGGGCAAGGTCCTATGGGGGCCCACAAAGGGGTCTATTATGTTGTTACTGATAGAAATGACTAGTAACAATGAAGAGAGGGATTTATTTGCGGTCTAGGACCAACATGACTATTTAGGAATCTCAGGACTTCCCTAATAGGGCCCCTGCTGATGGGGTGGCCTGATAGTGACTAAAGAGACATCATTAAAGTATGCCAAACCCTTGTCCTTATTTAGTTTTTGCAGCCTTTGTTTTGCTAAGGTTAGCTTTGGAGTGAGTGAGAGAACTGTAATAGGAGGTAGGTGAGGAGAGTATCTAAGTCTAATTAGATGCTATTTCTTTAGGAACTTTATACTGACTCACTGCAGACAACTGTGTACTTTTGCTTTCACATATGTATTTTGCCCTAGTCTATGGATACGTGTGAACATATGCTCACACATGGGACCTGGTCTATAGCTTGGTTTTTGGTATTTTGTTAGGAAGTAAACTGCCTGGAATGGAATTATAGAATACTATGAAAGGAAAGGTCTCACCCAAGAAATGAAGCTGAAGGGGTGTCACACCTGAAGTCTCTTGACACAGTCTGAAGTGAAGCATGCTGAAGTGGCACTCGTTGCATTGATTAGCTTGGGATTGGCAGATGCAATATTATTTGGTATGACTTGAGAAAAGCATGTAGGAAAATGCACCCCACTCTAAGGTTCCAGGACTGGAGGAAATAAAAGCTCCATAGTAGAAATGTGAGGTTCCTGTTGTTTTAGAGTTCAAGAAGATAATAGATAGTTATTGTTATAATCACATTATTTGGTAGTTGGGTTAACTTCGAAAAATCCCTTTGCTGGGATTTGCTATATGATACCCAACATCACTAGAATTTATATCCTTTGACATTATTTGTATATAGCTGTTCCACCGGTTGCTTCTGTTCTCCGTGGTCTAGGTTTTTTAAGAGTCAACATATCAAAGACTCAGCCTATGTATTAAAAAGACTCAGACTGTGCTTTAAAAAGTTTGAGACATTCAATCAAATTTTCCCCTCTCATAATAATTAGAGATTTATATGACTAAAAATTAATAGTAGTGTACATAAACACCATTCCCACCACCAGAAGACTGTGTCCCATCAAACTAACCCACCCCAGGAAGCCAAATATCCATCTTTTTAATTCTTTCAGGGCACTACAGTAGTAGTTTTAAACCCTGAGCACGTCTCTCAATTTCATTAAAATAAAACTGGAATTAAGACACAGTCCACTCAATCCATATCATAAAGCACTCAAGAAAATGCTGATGATGTGGTACTATTGGTGGCTGGGTTTTATAAACTAGTAAAGTGTATCTCGTCAACGCTTATTATGATAATGCATTGGTGATGTGATCCTTTAACAATAAAAACCAGGGGCTCGCCTAAGAGATTTTTCTTTAAAAAAGCACCTCCTGCTTCTTGCCTAATACTGAATATGGTAGGGAAACTTAGTGTCCACTAAAAAAAAGTAGTGCCATGGGGGTCTCGCGGTAGCACAGCTGGTTAAGTGCATGTGAGGCAAAGCCAAGGAATACTAAGGATCCCGGTTTGAGACACCCCCCCCCCCACCTGCAGGGGAGTCACTTCACAAGTTGTGAAGCAGGTCTGCAGGTGTCTTGTCTTTCTCTCCCTCTCTCTGTTCCCCTCCTCTCTCCATTTCTCTCTGTCCTATCCAACAACAATGACATCAACAACAATAATAACTACAACAACAATAAAACAAACAAGGACAACAAAAGGGAAAATAAATAATAAAAAAAAATTAAAAAGAAATACATTTTAGAAAAAGTAGAGCCCTTAGGGGGCTGACGGTAGTGCAGCAGGTTAAGTGCACATGGCACGAAGGGCAAGGACCAGCGTATGGATTCAGGTTTGAGTCCCTCGCTCCCTACCTGCAAGGGAGTTGCTTCACGACATCAAAGTGGGTCTGCTGGGGTCTCCTCACCCCCTCCCCCTCCTCTCTCTATTTCTCTCAGTCCTATCCAACAACAACAACTGCAATAATAGCAACAAGGGCAACAACAAAAGCAACAAAATGGGGAAAATGGCTTCCAGGCAGGAAGCAGTGAATTCATAGTGAAAACACCAAGACTCAGTGATAACCCTGCTCCTATCAAAGAAAAGGTTGTGAAAATAACTATGGAACCCTGCAGGCACAGAGTCCTAGTGATAACTTAGTGGCAAAAAGAAATCAGGGGCTCAGAAAATGAATAAACACATATCATCTACAGCACGACAATCCCAATTCGAGGGAGATACCTTCTGGTACTTTTGCATGAGTGAACAAGAGACATATATGAGAATGTGCAATATCCAAGCAATGAAAACAAGGTAAATTACATCAATAACAAATTGAGTGAATGAATCAGGCTACACTCACTCAGTGAATCATATACACAGTGAAAATAAATCAACAAGTGATGAGTCACCTGTGATGAATCCTTAAAAGGATGTCACTTATGATTAATTAATAAGAGCACGTCAAAACTATATGATATGTTTCCATATACATGATGTTCAGAGGCAGACTCAATTTGCTAAACAAACTCAAAACAATTACTAACACTAAGTCAGAAGGGGGTCGGGCAATGGCGCATCCCGTATGAAACGCAAAGACCAGCACAAGTACCGTGGTTCGAGTTCCAGGTCTCCCTATCTGCAAGCGGTTTGCTTCACAAGAGATGAAGCGGTGTTTATTTTTTTTCTTTCCCTCTCTATCTTCCCTTCCACTCTCAATTTCTCTTTGCCATCCAATAAACAAATTAAATAAATAAACAATGAATAAAAGGGAAACATGACTGCCAGGAGCAGTGGATTCATAGTGTAAACACTGAGGCCTAGAGGCAAAAAAAAAAACAACACTAAATCAAAATAAGTTGCTTCTGTGGAGCAGAATCCATGTGCTTGATCATGACAAATATGGGGAATTTTTGCCACATACCAGGACCCTCAGGGTTGAGAAAGATTAATTTCAGACATTATTTCTCATGATTTTAAGAGATCTGGATGAATATATACAAGACTTTACAAGATAGGACAGTGTCAGTTGTAGAATCCAGAGTATTTATTGCACCACCTTGTCATGATCACCAGGGAGCATGACAGGGTCATCTCCTCTGGACTTGCATTCAGACTTCAAGGAAGCTGGGCAGGAGGATGAGAATGGGTCGACGCATTTTCCCCCCGTTATTGCTACAAATAATTATACTGTCACAATTGATTAATAATTCTTTGGCAGTGCCTGGTGGAAATGGAGAGTCAGAAGCATCCCCTCTCCCTTACGCAGGGGCATATTTGAAAGTTACATTATGAAAGTGGGGAAGGTGGGTCAGCATAGACGGGCAAAACAAGTCATGTTATGACTTTCCCCTCAAAGAAAGAATGCAGAGATTGAGGCCTCCCTGGTACAAGTTGACATATTGAAACAAAGAAAGATTAATAGTTAAACTGTACCAGACCTAGATGAGCAGTGAGTGGTCCACGACTAGGCAAAGATCCGTATGCCCCCCCATAGAAGATTAATGATAGAAGTAGCCCCCAGCAAAAGTCAAAAACAATTCTGGGTATGACCTCCCCTGAGAACAGGGTGATATTAAGTATTGTACCATTCTTTACAGTAAAAGGGGAGTAACATGTAGCCTGCCAAAGCCACAAGACTATGATGCTATTGCTGCTTCCTTATGAGCTAGTTGCTTAGGCAACCTGAATGTAACCTGAAAAAAGTATAAAAGCTAATGCAGTTTCACTATAAAAATGAGTCCAGATTCACCCTCCAATAGAGTGTGGTGTCTATCTGTTCTCCCTTGCACCAACTCCTGACCCACCGGGGAAGTTGCCTTCAAGACCCCCGACCCTCCTGCTGTTCATCCGCTGTGGTGGTCCGCGGCAATTTATTGCCAAAATTATGCATAACATCCAAGAAGAATGAAGATCAAAATGTTTTTTAAGTGAACACACACATATCAAGGAATAAGTGTCAAAATACATATAATATAATTATATATATATATAATAAGCATTGTACATCAAATGGATAAAGGTCAAGATACATTTCTCAGGGGAAAACATAAGAATACAGGTAAGGGTGTTAAAAAACTTAATTACAGGATCGGGTGATGGTGCACCTGGTTGAGTGCACATTACAATACGCAAGGACCTGAGTTCAAGCCCCAGGGTCCCCACCTGCAGGAGGGAAAGCTTTGCCAGTGGTGAAGCAGAGCTGCAGGTGTTTCTCTGTCTCTCTTCTTCTCTATTTCTACCTCCCCCCCTCATTTTCTGGCTGTCCCTATATAATAAATAAAGATATTTTTAAAAAATAATTATACACACAATCCCATTCATTAGAAAATGGAGTGGGGGGTGCAGATATGGGCAACAGAAACTTCACTGAGAAAAATATCCTGAGGGCCAACAGATACCTGAGAAGGTATTCACAATCACTGATTATCAGAGAAATGCAAATAAAGATCTTGGAGATGCTGCTTCACACTTAAGAGAATATCTTACATCAGAAAAGACACTTACAGTAAATGGTGGAGAGGATGTGTGTGTGTGGGGGGAGGGGACATTACGCTGCTGGTGGGTGGAAATATAAATTGGTCCTACCCTTGTTGAAAACAGCCTGGAGACTGAAGATTTCTCAGAACACTAGAAATGGACCTACCTTATGACCAGCAATTCTTTCCTGGGAATTTATTCAAAGTAAATAAAAGACATCTATCAGAAGAGATCTATGTACACCTAGGTTCACAGCAGCACAAATTTTAATAGTCAAAACCTGGGAGCAATCCAGATGCTCACTGACGGGTGGATAACAAAAAATGATGTAATACTACTTAGATGTTAAAAGTGATGAAGTTATCTCTTTTGTATCCACTTGGATGGAATGTGAGTACAACATGTTCAGTGAGATAAGAAAAAAAAAATAAAAAAAGAATGACAAATACCAAATGATCTCACCTATAAGTAGCACTTAAACAGGAAAAGGTGCATCATGGACTGGACACAATGTATTGTACCAAAGCAAATAACTCTGGGGAAGAAGAAGGAGGGAGGGGAGGAAAAAAACTCTAGGGTCTGGTACATAATAAAATTATATGCATGTGTCAATGACTGCACTGTAAAGTTTATGCCCCTCAATTAAAAATAATGTATTTAATTATCTTTTAGTTTATCATGTGTGGAGTTTGAAAAAATCATGTTAAGTAAGGTAGGTCACGAAGAGATGCTTGAATACTGGATGATCTCACACTTAAGAAACTAGGACAAAAAAGGAAAACACAAAATGAAACTTGGACTGGAGGGGTTAGGTGGTGGTGCACCTGGTACAGTGTACATGTTACAATGCTTAAGGACCAAGGCTCAAGTCCCCATCCCTACCTGCAAGAGGAAAGCTTGACCAGTGGTGAAAGAGTGCTGTGATTGTCTCTCTGTCTCTTGCTCTCTCTATTGCACCCTCCTCTCAAATTCTGGATGACTCTCTTCAATAAATAAATAAAGATAATAACAATACAACTTGGACTGGATTTGCTATTGCACCAAAGCAAAAAAAAAAAAAAAAAAAAAACTGTGGAAGGAGAAAGAAAATGGGTTGAGGGAAGAGTCTGGGGATCCTAATGCCATGTCTGATGGTAGAAAGGACCTACATCGAGGGGAAAATAGTTTTCCAAACGCATATCAGAGGGCGATAAGGCATAGAATCCTCATACCAACAACTGTAAACCAGTAACTTCTCCAATAGATGTAAGCAATAGAAAGGCAGGAAAATAGCAGAAGTATTAAATGTAAAAGATTATGGGTTGTCAGAATAGTTACTGACTCCTGCTCTTCCTTGTCCTTTTTTAAACTATCAAGCATCTATCTTCTATAAATTACCATCTGTTAAAATCCTGTCCACACCAAGTATCACCTACATATATGTACAAAAAGAAATGTCGACTATATATGGATAAAACTAACACTTGTGGAGACACATAATATTACAAATACCTTTTGGCACTCACATGTCCTGTGAAGACTTTTGCTTTATCTCTAGTATATGAATTGCTCATTTCATATTTTGTTTAAATAATAAGATATGGAAAGAGAAATAGAAATGAGAAGGAAAGAGTAAGAGAGACAGACATACCTGTGTGCTGCTCTGACACCCATGGTTCTCACTGTTTCATTCATGATGTTTACATGTGGTGCCAGGTCAAAATGCTACCTACCAAGTGAGCAAGCTTTCTATCAACTCATTTATGTTTTTCTTTTTTTTTTCAAATTTTTTATATTTAAATATATTATTATACTCTGAATTTCATAATAATAATGAATTAAATGAATCATGACAACTTTCTTTTTCATTCTGTATTGTTTTCTGACATCTATTCATAATATTTCACACAGTCTACTTACTTTTTCAATTGTGTGAGTGCTCAACAGAATGAATACATTACAATATTCAAATTCATCCAGAAAGTTTAGCATAGGGTGTTATAATGTGTGTGTGTGTGTGTGTATGTATGTGTGTGATGTGCTTATCATCATAAGACTGATACATGCCGAGATAGATCAGCTAGGAGAGCGTTACACTGAAGACTAATACGATTTTACAGTGACTTCCTTGATCAACGATATGCTGAAGAAAGGAAATTGTATCAGGCTATCACAGATCAAAGATTCCAGTGCGAACTATAGTATGCCCAGCTTTCCTCTCTAAGTTCAGTCTCTGAGAGAATAATACTTTTCTTGCTTGGTAGGTAAAATTACTGGTAAGATGTTAGTACTGTACCCTTGGCATAGTTTTAAGTCAGAATAAGCTTTATTTGGAAAGATTAAATATATTTTCTGAAGTGGGAAACTGGAGGATCAAAATCCTAAATCTGAAGGACCATTCATCTCTCTTGTTACTGCACTTCTCAATTAGTAGATAATTCTTTCTTTGAAAACCCCAGAAATTATCAGGATCAGCAGCTCTTGTGCATACTTTCAGGAAGAATGTATACTCTCCAAAGTAGTATATAGAATCCAAAAAAATAAACTTTGTGATTAATGCAAATGTGTAGTCTTTTTTTATGTTAGCTGAAATATGAGTTGACACAGTAAAAAACTGCTTCCTTTCTTTTTCACTGCTTTCCTGTCTTTTCTTTATTACTCTCCTATTTATTTCTGTAATTTAATTTTTCTTTACATTTGAGAAAAAACTCATAATGTCTAAGTTTGGGTTATGAAGAGAATATAATCATACTCTAAAAAACTAGGAGATATTGTGTTAATTCATCAAATAAGAAATGAAACAAGTCTGTTGCAACATGAGAAATAACTAATACCATTCAAGATAATGTCTTAATTAGTGACTAGCAGTTAAGAACAAGTAGATTAAGTAAAGAATATGAACGACAAGATATAATTTTCCTCAGATATGAATTCTGACTTTCAAAATATAAATTCTTTCAGATATATTCTTTTACCTTTGAGTAATCCAACATTTAAATTTCTTAGAGATCTAAGGAAAATGATCACATACATACGATGTTCACTTTTGATTAATCTTTTTCAGTTATTTTCCTTTATACCAATTGTCACATTTGTCTAAGGATTATACTCAGATATTATCAGGACAATACTGCTTATTCTGATATTTACATACAGTCTGTTATTAATTCATTGTGATACAATGAATTCAATAAACAGTGTCATCTCCGTGGGGGAAAAATCACACATGAGCAATGGTAATTTCCAGGAAGGCTTTCTCAGATGATGTGGACACTGCTCTGAATTTTTCAGCATTCTGCAGTTGTGTGTGGGTAATATAAAGATGACTTCAATGGTGATTTCTTTCCATATAGAAGGATTTTACCAGGGCCAGGCAGTGGCGCACCAGGTTAAGTGCACATAGTACAAAGCATAAGGACACCAGTTTGAGCCTCAGGTTCCCCACCTGTAGGAGGGCAGGGCAGGGGGTCATTTCACAAGCAGTGAAGCAGGTCTGTAGGTTTCTATCTTTCTCTCCTTCTCTATCTTCCCCTCCTCTCTCAATTTATCTCTATCCTATTGTAAAAATTAAAAAGTAAAAAAATAGCCACAGGAGCAGTGGATTTGTAGTACAGGCACCGAGCCCTAGTGATAGCCCTGGATGCAAAAAAAAAAGAGGAAGAAGTATTTTCCCAACAAATATAAACCAGATGATTTTAAAAAATCATATTTGCTAATTGGGCCTATTTTCCTAACTTCTCCATATTTATATAATTCTGAAACATTACTTTTCACATGCAATGATTACTTAGCACTTAATGTTAATAGTTCAACACCATGCTATATTAACTACTAGTTATTTGTACAGTCTTGTAGATGAAAATTTCCATATTGTTAATAATAAAAATCATATTTTAATACTTTGTTAAATTATTGCATGTTAATCTAGACTTAAAAACCAATGAATCATAATCAGCTACTGCATAAACCAGGAAGATTGCTCTTACTTCTCATGAGAGCTAAGCGTGTAAGATGCAATGTTATCATTTGAGATGAAATAAACATACGTGCTAAAACTCAATTATTTAAAAAGATAATCATCCTCCAGTCTTAGTGCTGTCACATTCATTATTGATGTTGCAATGCATGTTTGACTCGTATCATCCACAATATCACCTTAAAAGAAAAAAATGGTGATCAAGGTAATATTGCAGTGAATATATTTAGTAAACCTGATACAAAAAAGTATTATGCGATTATCTTGTATCTTCTTCTAACAGTCAGAGAAATGATACTGTTCACTTACAATATTTCTGTATACATACTTTAATCTTCCTGTAGTCTGAGACTTACAAATAAAACAACTGCACTGAAAAGTAGATGAATGAACTTGTAATTACATATATCTATTTTTTTATTATAAGTTTAGTGATTTTTTTTTTTTTTTTTTGCCTCCAGGGTTGTTGCTGGGGCTTGTGCCTGTACTACAAATCCACTGTTCCTGGAGGCCATTTTCCTCATTGTGTTGCCCTTGTAGTTGTCGTTATTATTGTTATTGTAATTGCTGTTGTTTTGGGTAAGAGAGAGAAATCGAGAGAGGAGGGGAAGGCAGAGAGGGGAAGAGAAAGACAGACACTTGCAGACCTGCTTCACCATTTGTAAAGCGCCCCCCTTTCCCGGCTGGTGGGGAGCCAGGACTCTAAGTGGGATCTTTGCACTTTGTGCCACGTGTGCTTAACCCAATGCACTACTGCCCTATCTCCCCGGACCCCATAGTTACGTATGTATTTTTATATACAACTGATATTACACTCACTCAAATATGTGTGAGTATATATCCCCATTTACATATTCAACACCAAATTAGTGAAATAACTTTCATTATTTAATCTGCATGTTTTTAAAGTGTATTGTCTTTGTCTAAATTTTGAGAATTGGAAAAGATCTTCCAAATTGCATATTAACATCTTTAATATTGTTTGCAATCGTTATTGAGCACTTTTAATTTTTTAAATAGCCAATATGCAAAATGCAACCAATTTTGGTAGAACATAAATTCATACACATTCCTATCAGTCAGGCTGAAAATTTAGACTTGTGCTAAGAAAAATGTTAACTGGCCAAAATTATTTTTGTTTTTTTGTGATATATGGTGCATACACAAGTTTCCTGCTTGCTATCTTTTAATTTCATGTATATAGATAGAGTAAAGAGAGAAGACACATTACAGCCTTGAAACGTACCTACAAACTTCCTCCAAAATTTTGATTCTGGAACTATAAATCTGACCCAGACTATAGCATAGTCACTCTAGTAGGAACTATCATTGAGTCTGCTAAAATACTCTACACTGGTAAATTTTAGTATTACTAGAGTACATTATTCAGTGGTGAGACCTTAGAATGAGGAGATGGAATTTATGAAAGCAGCGGCTTTAGTGAGAAATAGTACTAAATCGAATTAGTGTAATATCGTTGTTGTTAAGAGAATTTAAATATCTGAGAATAAAATTATCACAACCTGAAGACTAATTGGTGATATCTCAGCCAGCTGAAAGAAGGGATATGTTTTGGATGAGTGAGTAGTGTTTCTAGAATGACAAGGCAAATAGTGATACTCACTCAAGAAGACAGGGAATATTGGAATAGGAAGAAGTGCGAAGCAAATTTTCTTTCAAATATAAGTAGCTTAAGGTACCTAATATAAAAACTTGACCCTCAAAAATAATCAATATCAGAGTAAAAAACTTAGAAGTTTTCTACACATATCTGGTAATGTAATTTGCTGGACTGGGTGCATTCTTTTAAACATTTATATAAAATTTGAAAAGATATAGACATTAGAAAATGTAGAACCTCTAACTTTTTTTGTCAGTGCCCATGTTCAATGAGTAAATAATTACATAAGCCAGACCTTCCACCTTCTGCATTCCACAATGGCCTTGGGTCCATACTCCCAGAGGGATAAAGAATAGGAAAGCTATCAGGGGAGGGGGTGGGATACAGAGTTCTGGTGGTGGGAATTGTGTGGAGTTGTACCCCTCTTATCCTATGGTTTTGTTAATGTCTCCTTTTTATAAATAAAATTTAAAAAAAGAATAGGAAAGCTATCAGTGAAGGGGGTGGGATACGGCGTTCTGGTGGTGGGAATTGTGTGGAGTTGTACCTGTCTTCTCCTATGGTTTTGTTAATGTCTCCTTTTTATAAATAAAAAAATAGAATAGGAAAACTATCAAGGGAGGGATGGGATACAGAGTTCTAATAGTGGGAATTGTGTGGAGTTGTACCCCTTTTATCTTATGGTTTTGTCAGTGTTTTCTTTTTACAAATAAAATAAAATGAAGGAAAAACAAGCAAATCAGATGGAAAATATATTCTGGTGATAAAGAAGCTAAAGAATAAAAGTTAAAAGATATTTTAAAATATACAATGGAATATTACTTAGCTGTTAAAATTGATGAAATCATCTCCTTTGCCTCATCTGGGATGGAGCCTGAAGACAGGCTGCTAAGTAAGATAAACCAAAAAAAGAGAACAAATAGTGGATGATCTCATTTATAAGTGGAATTTAAGAAATAAAAAAAGGGAAAGCACAAAGTGAAACTTCTACAGGGTATATATCATCAGAGTAAAGGACTCTGATGGAGGAGGTGAAGAGGGGGTTGAGTCCTGGTGCATGATGGTGGAAATGTGACTTAAGTTGAGATTGAGAAAGTTCTCTAGAAGTCTATCATGGAGGCGTGAGTAATTGGGGGCCAGGTGGTGGCACACCTGTTTGAGCTCACATGTCACAATGTGCAAAGACTAAGGTTTGAGCCTCCAGTACCCTCCTGCAGGGGGAAAGCTCACAAGTGGTGAAGCAGGGCTGCAGGCTTCTCTCCGTTTCTCTCCCTCTCTGCCCCCTTCCCCATCTTATCAATTTCTTGCTGTCTTTATTTATCCAATCAATAAATAAAGATAATAAAAACATAAAAAGAGAGATGAGAAATTGCACCCATGTACCAACAACTATACTATAAGCGTTAACCCCCCCCAAAATGATAAAAATTAATAATAATAATAAAATATTCGTACCCCCATCTTAGGTCCTACCTAGTAGGCCTACCATCATGCACTGGGACTCCAAAGCACCCCGACAAACCCAGACACCTTTCTGAGCTCCTTCCCCAGAGTCCTTTGTGTTGGTTCATAAATCAAACCCAGTTTAAATTTCACTTTGTGTTTCCCATTTCTGTTCTTGTTTTTTATCAGCCTGTGAAGAGGGACTTCTGGAATCTCTTTCTCCTTCTCCATCCTCCAGCCCCCAGACTGGGGCTCTGTTTTAGGGAAATCAAGTGACTTTAATACTACATTATTTAGTTCTTTGGCTGACGATATTTTTTTGCCACCAGAATTATTTCTGGGGTTCGGTACAGACACTATGAATTCAGCACTTCTGGTGGCCTTTTGTATTTTTTTCTTCTTATATTGTACTTAATAGGACAGAGAGAGACTGAAAGGGGAGGGAGAGATATAAAGGAAGAGTGAAAGACACTTGCAGATAGACACTTAGCTGTCCCCCTTGCAGGTGGAGAGTGAAGGTTTGAGCCCAGAACTTTAAGCATGGTTATATGTGAACTTAACTGTTGTGCTGCTATCTACCCCCCACCCCAGTCTACTTTTTATGTGGTTATTTTTTTCTTTTCTTGAGCTTTACCAGAGCTTCACAGATGTTTGACATTTGTGGCTTATTGAATGTATTATGTGCAAATAAATACAAGCTCCTTGAACATGGTTTAAAAGTTCTTGATACCATTATTATTAATCATATCTAGAATTCCATCTGCATTTTCTTATTTATTTTTTAAAATATTTTTTAATATTTATTTCCTTTTTTTGCCCTTGTTGTAGTTATTATTGTTGTTGTTATTGATGTTGTTGTTGTTAGATAGGGCAGAGAGAAATGAAGAGAGGAGGGGAAGACAGAGGGGGGAGAGAAAAACAGACACCTGCAGATCTGCTTCACCACCTGTGAAGCGACTCCCCTGCAGGTGGGGGGCTGGGGGCTGGAACCGGGATCCTTACTCTGGTCCTTGTGCTTTGTGCCAGCTGCACTTAACCCGCTGCACTACCACCAGTCTCCCCCATCTGAATTTTCTATTTGCTCCTGAGTTTGTTTTAGCAAAAAAAAAAACTAATGAACAAACAAAAAAACATTTAATTCATGTTCTCAAATCTCCTGCAATATACAACAGTCCAGAGGTTTCACCCTGTATTTTTGCCTCTGCTTTGTTCAGTCTACTATATATCTGTCCTCCTAGTTTATTTCACTCATAATTCCATCCAGTCCTGTCTGTGTTGTACAGAAGAAGAACATGCCATCATTCCTGATTACCACATAGTATTCCATTGTGTATATATATCATGACTTCCTTAATGGCTCACGTGTTGCTGGACCCAGAGATGTTTGTAAGCAACCTTATTTTTTTCCTCTAAAAATGGTATCAGCTCACTTGACAATATGCAATGCACGCTGCAGTAAAAATGCATTTTATAGAAACAGTATCTAATTAGTAACTTCTAAAGCTCTTAAATATGTTAATAATTACAGTTATCACATGTATAAACGTTTACTGGTACCCACAATGAAATCCTACATACATACTTATAAATGTAACACATTAAAAAATAGTACTGAAATGAAATAAATAAATGAATAAAATGAAATACATTTTAGAAAACACCGTGATTTAATATTTATTTTAAGTCTTAGTTCACACAACCCTCATTTAACCTTTATATTCATGTAATGATTGGTATCAGACTCCAATAACAAAGAAATCTCTCAGTTACAGGACACAAAAAGAATCAATGTTCTGTATCTGTTCTCATTAAGGATGCAAGGATGACAGTTAAGATGGATTATCATTGACACTAATTGGTATTCCTGATTGTAAGGCATATCTACTTTATAATAATGTGTGTGAGATAGATTAAGCATTAAAACATGTCATATGGAGCACACATGTTACACAATGCAAAGGACCAGGGTTCAAGCCCCCAGTCCCTACCTGCAGGGGGGAAGCTTCACAAGTGCTGCAACAGCATCTCTCTCTCTGTGTCTCTCCTCTCTATCTTCCCCTTTCCTCTTCACTTCTCTCTGTCTCTATCCAATAAGTAAGTCGAATAAAATAGAAAATAACCTCTTAAAAAGAAATTAAATCAAAATCTTACCAAGAAGAATAAAAATAAAAGTGCACTGGAAACAGTGAAGTCATTGTGCAGGCACTGTGCAGGCATTGTGGGGTCCCAGGTTCAATCCACTACACCACCATAAGCCAGAGCTGAGCAGTGCTCTGATTAAAACAAGTAGGCATGAAAAAAAAAAAAAAACATGTCATATGAAATAAAATGTCTAATACCTATAACGGAACAGCAATATATTTTTTCTTTTTTTATTTAAGAACGGAGACGTTAACAAAACCATAGAATAAGAGGGGTACAGTTACGCACAATTTCCATAACCTGATCTCCATATCCCATCCCCTCCCCTGATAGCCTTCCATTCTCTCTCTCTCTCTCTCATTTAGGAAAGGATAAATTAAAAAAAACCATAGAGTAGGAGGGGCACAACTCCACACAATTTCCACCACACAATCTCCATATCCCACCCCCTCTCCTGATAGCTTTCCCACTCTCTATCCCTCTGGGAGCATGGACCCAGGGTCATTGTGGGTTGTAGAAGGTGGAAGGTCTGGCTTCTGTAATTGCTTGCCCGCTGAACATGGGCATTGACTGGTTGGTCCATACTCCCAGTCTGCCTCTCTGTTTCCCTAGTAGGGTGGGTCTCTGGGGAAGCAGAGCTTCAGGACACATTGGTGGGGTCTTCAATCCAGGGAAGCCTGGCTGGCATCCTGATGACATCTGGAACCTGGTGACGGAAAAGAGAGTTAACATACGAAGCCAAACAATTTGTTGAGCAATCATGGACCCAAAGCTTGGAATAGTGGAGAGGAAGTGTTAGGGGGGTACTCACTACAAACTCTAGTGTAATTCTGCTTTCGGGTATATATTTTGCAGTAGTTTATGGATACGTGTGCACATAAGCTCTCTCTCACAGAAACTGGTATATATCTAGGTTTTGGGACTTTGTTAGAAAGTTTACCACCTGAGATGGAATTAGAGTATACTATGAAAGGAAAGGTCTCACCCGAGTAATGAAGCTGAAGGGTTGTCATTCCACACATGAAGTCTCTGGACACAGTCTGAAGGGAAGCATGTTGAGGTGGCCATCATTGCGTTGATTAGGTTGTGATTGGCAGATGCAATATTATTTTATATGAATTGGGAGAGGCATATGGAAAAGTGGGCCCTATCTAAGGGTTCCAGGACTGGGGGAAGTAGAAGCGCTATAGTGGAGATGTGAGGTTCCTGCTGTCTTAGGGTTCCAAAAGACAATCGATAGTTAATGTTATCATAACATTATTTGGTAATTGGGTTAACTTTGAAAAGTCCTGTTGTTAGGGTTTGCTGTACAGTACCCAGTATCATGTATATAGCTGTGCTATTGGTTGCTTCTGATCTATTTGGTCTAGGTTTTTGAGAGAGTCCGCCAATCAAATACACAGCCTATATATTAAAAAGATTCAGTCTGTGTTCTAAAAAACTTCGAGACATACCATTAATTTTCCCCCACTCATATTAATTAACTAGTAATTTATATGACTACATTTTACTAGGAGTGTACATAAACACCATTCCCATCACCAAAAGACTGTGACCCATCCCTCCTACCCACTCCCACCCAACACTGGCCCAGGAAGCTGCATTTCTACCACTCACCACAGGGCTTTTACTTTGGTGCCCTACTTACAATTTGGTCAGGTCCTGCTTTTAGTTTCCCTTTCAGATCTTCTTACTCAACTTCTGTTGATGAGTGGGATCATCCCATATTCATCTTTATCTTTCTGACTTAGCTCACTTAACATAATTTCTTCTAGCTCTGTCCAAGATGGGTCAGAGAAGGTGGGTTCATTGTTCTTGACAGCTGCATAGTATTCCATTGTATATATATACTACAGCTTTCTCAGCCACTCATCTGTTGTTGGGCACCTGGGTTGCTTCCAGGTTTTAGCTATTATGAATTGTGCTGCTATAAACATAGGAGTACACACCTCTTTTTGGTTGGGTGTTATGGAGTCCTTGGGGTATAACCCCAGGAGAGGAATTACTGGATCATATGGAAGGTCCATGTCTAGCCTTCTGAGAGTTTTCCAGACTGCTCTTCACAGAGGCTGGACCAATTTACATTTCCTCCAGCAATTTAAAAGGGTTCCTCTGTCCCCACAACCTCTCCAGCATTTGTTGTTGCTGTCCTTTTTGATGTATGCCATTCTTACAGGAGTGAGGTGGTATCTTAGTGTTGTCTTAATTTGCATTTCTCTGACAATCAGTGACCTAGAGCAGTTTTTCATATGTTTGTTAGCCTTTTGGATCTCCTCTGTACTGCATGTTTTGTTCATATCCGCTGCCCATTTTTGGATGGGATCATTTGCTTTTTTGGTGCTAAGTTTGCTGAGCTCTTTATATATTTTTGTAATTACTTTCTTGTCTGATGTATGGCATGTGAAGATCTTCTCCCATTCTGTGAGGGGTCTCTTTGTTTGTATCACAGTTTCTTTGGCTGTGCAGAAGCTTTCCAACTTGATGTAGTCCCATTGGTTTGTTTCTGCTTTAGTCTTCCTTGCAATTGGGTTTGATTCATCAAAGATGTCTTTGAGGTGTAGGTGGGAAACTGTTTTACCAATGTTTTCCTCTAAGGATTTGATTGTTTCTGGTCTGACATCCAGGTCTTTGATCAGTTTGGAGTTGATTTTTGTATCTGGTGAGATAAAGTGGTTCAACTTAATTCATCTGCATGTTACAACCCAGTTTTCCCAGCACTATTTATTGAAGAGAGCCTCCTTCTTCCATTTAATCCTTTGGGCCCCTTATCAAAGATTAGATGTCCATAGGTGTGGGGATTTATTTCTGGGTTTTCAATTCTGTTTCACTGGTCTTTGTGCCTATTTTTGATCCAGTACCATGCTCTTTTGATTATGATGGCTTTACAATATAGTTTAAGGTCTGGGAGTGTGATGCCTCCATTTCTGTTTCTTTTCTTCATGATGGTTTTGGCAATTCTAGGTGTTTTTAGGTTCCAAATAAATGATTGTAGTGTTTGTTCTATTCTCTTAAAGAAGCTTGGTGGAACTTTGATGGGTATTGCATTAAATTTGTATATGGCTCTGGGGAGAAGATTCATTTTGATGATATTTATTCTTCCCATTTATTTATCTTTCCATCTCTTGGTATCAGTTTCTATTTGCTTGAGAAGCGACTCATAGTTTTCAGCATACAAGTCTTTCACTTCTTTGGTCAATTTTATTCCTAGGTATTTGATTGATTTTTCTGAAACAGTAAAGGGGAATGATTTCTGGATGTCTTCTTCTTCAGATTTAGTGTTTGCATAAAGAAATGCCACTGATTTTTGTACATTGATTTTGTAGCCTGATACCTTGCTATATTGCCTAATAACTTCCAGTAGTTTTCTGCTGGATTCTTTAGGTTTTTCTATGTATACTATCTGCAAATAGTGAGAGCTTGACTTCTTCCCTTCCAATATGTATTCCTTTGATTCCTTTCTGTTGCCTGATTGCTATAGCAAGAACTTCCAATACTATGTTGAAGAGTAACGGTGACAGTGGACAGCCTTGTCTAGTCCCTGATCTGAGGGGAAATGCTTTCAGTTTCTGTCCATTGAGTAGGATGTTGGTTGTAGGTTTGCTATATATAGACTCCACTATCTTGCGGTATTTTCCATCTATTCCCATTTTTTGTAGAGTTTTGAGCATGAATGGGTGTTGGATTTTGTCAAAGGCTTTCTCTGCATCTATTGAAATAATCATGTGGTTTTTGGATTTGCTTTTATTGAGGTGGTGAATGACATTGATGGACTTATGGATGTTGAACCAGCCTTGCATTCCTGGGATGAATCCCACTTGGTCGCGATGAACAACTTTTTTGATATGTTGCTGTATCCTGTTGGCCAAAATCTTGTTTAATATTTTGGCATCTATGTTCATCAGAGATATTGGTCTGTAGTTTTCCTTTTTTGTTCTGTCCCTATCAGCTTTTGGTATCAGGGTGATGTTGGTTTCATAGAAGGTGGAAGGGAGTATTCCTGTTTCTTCAATCTTATGGAAAAGCTTAAGAAGTATGGGTACTAACTGTTTCCTGAAAGTTTTGTAGAATTTTTTGTGAAGTCATCTAGTCCAGGACTTTGTTGTTGGGGAGATTCTTAATAACCGTTTCAATTTCTTTGTCTGTGATTGGTGCATTTAGATTTTGTAGTTCTTTTGGTTCAGTTTTGGAAGGACATATGCTTCTAGGAATTGTTCCATGTCTTCCAGATTCTCTAGCTTGTTGGCATATAAATCTTAATAGAAGTTTCACAGGATTCTCTGGATTTCTGTGGTGTCAGTTGTGATATCTCCTCCATCGTTTACAATTCTATTAATTTGAGTCTTCTCTCTTTTTTGTTTGGTGAGTCTGGCTAGGGGGTTTGTCAATTTTGTTTAATCTTTCAAAGGACAAAGATTTGGCTTCATTGATCTTTTGTATGGTTCTTTTATTTTCGATGTTTATTTCTGCTCTAACTTTAGTGATTTCTGTCCTTTAGGGTTTCTTTGTTCCTCTTCCTCTAACTCCTTGAGGTGTGCAGTATGGTCATTCATTTGAGCTTTTTCTTGGTGTTTAATTTGTGATTGTATGGCTATAAATTTTCCTCTCAGTACTGCTTTATCCTTGTCCAAATATTTTGATAGGTTGTGTCTTCATTTTCATTTATTTCCAGGAACATTTGAATTTCCTGCTTGAGTGAATCTCTGACCCAGTGGTTCTTAAGGAATATGTTGTTTAGTTTCCAAATTTTGTGACTTTTAGTAATTTTCTGTTTGTTGTTGAATGTTAGTTTTACTCCACTGTGGTCTGAGAAGATACTTGGGATGATTTCGATGTTCTTGAATTTATTGATGCTGTCTTTGTGGCCTAACATGTGGTCTATCCTTGAGTATGTGTTATGTGGATTTGAAAAGAAGGTGTATTCCAGTTTTTTTGGGGTGAAGGACTCTGAAAATGTCCAAGAGGTCTAGTCTGTCAATCTCTTCATTCAATTCTCTTGTATCTTTGTTGGTTTTCTGCTTTGTTGATCTGTCTAAGTGTGAGAGTGGGGTATTGAAGTCTCCCACTGTTATTGTATTACTATTGATATGTTTTTGAAGTTCTTTCAGTAGGTGCTGGATGTATTTAGATTTTCCCTCATTGGGTACATAGATGTTAATAATTGTTAAGTCTTCTTGGCTGATTGATCCTCTAATCATTATGTAATGTCCTTGCCTATCTTTTATTACTTTATTTAATTTAAAATTTATTGTATCTGAGATGAGAATGGCTGTTCCTGCCCTTTTTGTGGTCTGTTAGCCAGTATGATAGTTTTCCATCCTTTCACTTTAAGTCTGTGTTTATCTTGTTGTGACAGATGGAATTCTATCAAGCAGCATATGGTTGGGTTATGTTTTCTGATCCATCCCCCCACTCTGTGCCTTTTGATGGTTGAGTTTAAGCCATTGACATTTATTGATATTATGGATTTAATGTATTGTAGTGCCATTGTTCAAAATAAATTTTTGTTTGCTCTGATATATTGCCAGTATTATAGTGATGTTCTTGTTTATAAGAGGTCTTTTAGAACCTCTTTCATGGTCGGTTTGGTGATGGTTGCTTCCTTTAACTGTTGTTTGTCTAAGTATGTTTTGATCCCTCCATCTAGTTTGAATGAAAGCCTAGCTGGATATATTATCCTGGTTGAAACCCTTTTTCATTCAGTGCTCGATAGATATCTTGCCATTCTCTTCTGGCTTTTAGAGTTTGAGTGGAGAAGTCTGCAGATAATCTTATGGGTTTTCCCCTGTATGTGACTTTTTGTTTCTCTCTTGTAGCCTTTAGGATCTTTTCTTTATCCTTACTCCTTCTCATTGTGACTATGATATGTCTTGATGTCTTCAGGTCTGGGTTGATTCTGTTTGGAACTTTCTGGGCCTCTTGAATCTTGATGTCCTTTCTGTTATTCAGGTCTGGGAAGTTTTCTTGTATTATTTCCTCTAGAATGTTTGCTTCCCCTTCCTCTCTTTCTTCCTCTGGGACGCCAATTATACGAATGTTACTTCTTTTGAGATCATCCCATATGTCTCTTTTGTTGTTTTCAGTGTCTCTCAATCTCTTTTTGAGCTCTTTCTCCTCTTTCTTAGTTTTCTCTAACTCATCCTCTGTCTGACTAATTCTGTTTTCTGCTTCTGTTAGTCTGCTTTCCCTTGCCTCAGCTTCTTTCTTCATTACAGCTATTTCAGCTTTCAGTTATCTAATTGCCTCAAGATAATCAGTATTTTCCTTGGGGATCTGAACTGTTGTTTCCCTAATACTGCTATTCCTGTCCTCCAATGTTGTTTTCATTTCATTGATTAATAAGTTTATTATTGCTTGAATACTTTTCTTATGTATGGTTACTTCTGGCTGATTTGTAGTTTCTTCTGGACTCTTGTCTTCTTTTGAAGTAGCAGTTTTATTTGTTTCTGATCTACCCAATTTTTGATTCATGTGCTTCTTTTTTTTATGCTCTGTTGTTCCTCAGTTGTTGTGTCTTAAGTACAAGCAACAAAGTACTAAATATCTTTATGACAATTGCACTCACCAACCTCAGGAATTACAATAGCAACTGAGGCAAGTATTGAAGCAGTTTAATCGCTACCAGTTAGCCAAACAGTCTCCAGTCTGATAAAATAGTAACCAAATCCCAGTGAAGAAGAAAGAGAAATAAAGAAGGGACAGCAAGAATAAACAGTTATGCAAATCTACTGTCCACTGTATATTTTAGGGGTAACTAGTGGGGAAAGGGAAGTAGAGCAGAGATACACACATAGAGAGTCCACTCTGAGTCATATTTCTTCCCCGTAATAATTCCTAAATTCAGAAAGACAAAGAAGAAAGAAGGAAGAAGTGTATGACAACATAGAAAAAAAGAAACAAGAGAGAGAAAAGAGAAAAGATAAGAACAAGAGCTGTAATTAAAGAGCAGTGAAAGGAACTTTTTTTTATTACTTTATTTTTAATTTAATTTAATTGTATTTTTTTTTAATTAGCTAGGGGAAGTAGGAAGAGAAGAGTCTGTAGAGGAGGTAGGAGTAACGAGACAAGTTCCTCCCACAATAGATAAGATGCCCATTACCCTAGCAATGAAAGATATCCTAAGAGTTAATTCTGATCAACCTGAAGGGGGGGAATATATATGCCTTTATATAATATTAATAATAAAATAGAGCAGGGTAAAAAAAACCTTGTCCCAGATTACCTCAAACCTTGTGAGCAGTGGCAGCTGATCGTTAAGAAAGAAAAACAAACAAATAAAACAAAAAATCCCTCAGGACTAGACTAGGATAGCTGAAATAGACAGTTATGCAAATCTACTATCCACTGTATATTCTAGGGGTAGCTAAAGGAGGAAGGGAAGTTGAGCAGAGATACTTGCAGTGAGAGTCCACTCTGAGTCAAAATTCTTCCCCAAAATAATTCCCAAAGGTGTATCAGTGAATTCATTGAAAGCACACTGTTTGGTGGTGTGGGGGATGGGGCCTGTGGCTTTGGAAGCTGTAGGATTAAGGAAGAAAGGATGACAAGAATGAGAAAAAGAAAAAAAAGAAAGGGAGAATAAAGAAAAAGAAAAAGAACAGTAATAAAAGAGTGGTAGAAGGAAAGAGTTTTTTATTTAAAAAATTTAAAAAATTATTTAATTAGCTATGTGTGGGGGGGTGGCTACTTAGAAAGCAAAAAAGGCCAGAGGTTTCAGAAGGGACTAGACTTAGAATGAATGATACTTCCTGGTGGGACGGGAATCCTGGTAAAGAAAAAAGCTCAGCAGGGGAGCCTGCTAGGTGCTGGTCCCCAGGGACTGGTTATGAGGGGGCATAAGGGGAGGAGGTACGCTTTGGAGATAATAATTTAAAAGAAAAAAATTTTTTCTCTTTTTTTCTACTCTATTTTTTAACCCAAATTAAGTTCTAGTCACCTCCTTGGTGTCACCACTAGGACCCCTTATTGACTGGCCTACTAAAGGCAGAAAATCCTACCGTTTCTAGAGGATGTGGTCAGAGCTCAAGCCACTAGCAGCTTCTCAGTCCCCCATCTTCTGGCCCCATTCTCTATATTTTAATGGAAACTAAAGCTGTCTTTCTGAAACATATTTTATTACCATGGAAAAATATTCATTTAGTGTAGATCATGTGTAGAATGCATGCCACTTATTATTTTTGAATATTTTAAATTATAGTATTCATTTAAATATAAACACAGATTAAAATACATATGAAATGTAGTTATTCAGTCATGAATATTTTTCAAATATCAATCAAAACAAAGCTTATGCAATGCTTCTTTCATTATTTCTCTTAAATGACATTCCTTTGCTTCTATTAACTATTCTGGTTGTATCTAAGAAGTTATAATATTAGATATTATTTTGATTTTTTTTGTTTCTTTTGATATAGTTTCTAGTGTTAATATTTTTCCTAAAACACTCCAATTACATTACTTAATCATAACAGATATATTCAATGTCTGCATGTAATTTTTAGTAAATGCTCCACATTCTTTGACCTGTTTTAAAATAAAAGCTTTTTGTTCCAAATTCTGTTGTAAAATGCACTGCATTTACTGTGTTTTTGCATATTAGTATTCGTTATTAATAACCATTATAAAATAGCTAAATAACTCTACAAGCTAATGACTGGAAACAGAAACATTTGAAAGTATCATGATACATATATACATGTTCATAAAGTGTGATATTTAAGGATCAAGCCTCTTACTACTCTGAAAATAATGTATTCTTGTAAGTGCATACTACATTATGTTATTTTTTCCTAATTTCAGTTATATTGATTTTCTCTTATTAGTAGGGAGGCAGGCAATTTTTATGTTTATAAGCTCTGGTATACTTGAAAAATTATGGAGGTTGATTTTACTAACTTTTTAATTAAAATCAGAGTGCTTATATCATACTGCTGTATGTTTGTACCCTATTTATAAAAATATGAATATGTCATAATAGTAGTGAATGTGTGCCTTGTTTTCAGTCTGTGGATTTTGCTTCACTTTACATTGACAAGTTTAGTTTTGAAATGTTAATATCTATCCATCTTGTATTGTAATGTGTTCTCTTAAGTTTTAAAATCTACTCAGAATAGCTCCTTTTTTTACATTTTATTAGAAGCTAAGTATTAACCAATTCTCTTTTATGATGATCTGCTTTTACACTCTGGTTTTGCTAGCAACAACAAAAGAAAACTAACCCAAAAGGGGATATTTGCTTTTCTGAAAAAAAGTTAAATAACAAAAATAGTGTTTACCATTGGTCATTCAAGAAGCAAAGCACACAGTGAGCAGCACCATGTTCTTCCTAGCAAAATAATTTATACAGAGGATATGCTATTAAATTAGTGGTGCTTCTGCTACTTGTGAGGATTATTTTAGGCTGTATGCATTATTTAGGGTTGATGCATTGCTGAATTTTGGAATACTCAATGGTTTCCTTATAAAAATTTAGTGTATATACACAATGGAATGTTTATCATCTATAAGAATAAGAATGAGATCTTTCCTTCTGCTACAACATACATGAACCTTGAGGGGACCACGTTATGTGAAGAAGACATATTACAAGTTATCACACATATACAAGATATAAGAGAAGCAAAAAAGCAAGGAAAAAGACTGAGTGAAACACTGATAAATACTTGGTCTGTACCACTGGATCTGAGGCTACTGAAAAGGTAGATGAGATTGATGAAAATCTATTGGGGTAACTGGATAAATTGCTCAGCTTGTAGCACGTTGGGCTCTTATGCTTAAGGCTCCTGATTTATTCTCCTGCACTTTACATACCAAAGTGTGCTATGTCTTCTCTTCTCTGTCTGATGTGAAATTCTCTTTTAGATATAATCAATACAAAGTAAGCTTAAAAGTAAATGTATTAACTGTTTCCTAAATGCTTTGTAGAATTCATTTATAGGGAGTCAGGTGGTAGTGCAGCGGGTTAAGCTCATATGGCGCAAAGCACAAGGACCTGCGTTAAGGATCCAGGTTGGAGCCCCCAGCTCCCCACCTGCAGGGGAGTCGCTTCACAGGCGGTGAAGCAGGTCTGCAGGTATCTGTCTTTCTCTCCCCTCCCGTATCTTCCCCTCCTCTCTCCATTTCTCTCTGCCCTAACAATGGCGACATCAGTAACAACAATAACTAAAACAACAAGAGCGACAAAAGAGAAAATAAATAAATATTTCTAAAAAGAATTCATTTATAAAACCACCTGGTCCTGGACTTTTATTGTTGGGAAGGGTCCTAATAAATGTTTCTATTTCTTTGTCTGTGATTGGTCCATTTTGTAGCTCTACTTGATTTGATATTGGAAGGGAATATAGCTCTAGGAGTTCTTCCATTTCTTCCAGGTTCTGTAACTTGGCATATAATTCTTCATAGACACTTTGTATAATATTTTGGATTTATGTTGTGTCTTTTGTGATATCGTCCCCTATCATTTACAATTCTATTTATTTGAGCCTTCTCCCCCCACCCCCCTTTTTTTTGCGATTCTGGTTAAAGGTTTGTCAATTTTGTTTATTTTTTTCAAAGAACCAACATTTGGCTTCATTGATCTTTTGCATGGTTCTCTTATTTTCAATGTTACTGATTTCAGTCCTTCTGGTAGCTTTAGGGTTCCTTTATCCCTCTTCTTCTTTGTCCAGAGCCCTGCCCCAACAGGGAAAGATAGAAACAGTTTGGGCGTCTGAATCGACCTGGCAATGCCCATTTCCAGCAGAGAAGCAATTACAGAAGCCAGACCTTCCACCTTCTGTACCCCATAATGATCCTGGGCCCATGCTCCTAGAGGGATAAATGAATAGGAAAGACTCCAGTAGGGGAGATGAGATGCCAAACTTTGGTGGTGAAAACTGTTACAAATCAGACTTGTTGATCATAACTAAATCCATAAAATTATAAGAAATAAAGATTAAAAAATAAGCACAATTGGGGCCCAGTGTCTTATAGTGAAGATTTTGTGGAGATACAGTGTGATGCTACATTTTGGGGGAGCTATATATTGATACCCATGAGAAAACAATAGTATTATAAGACAGCATTTATTTCTCAATTTATTTATATTTCTACATACATTTATTGTGGATTTTACTTCACTTAGTTTAATTTGGAATTATAGAAGATTCCATAAGAACACTATTACTGGATAGCAGGGGAAATGGTTATTTGGGTATACATGGTAAGGTAAGGCTAAATATCTATTTTACTTTTTTTATAAAAGAGAGTCTTGAGCTTTCTTTATTTTTCCCCTTTCCTACTTAATAAAGGGGAAGAGACGGAAACTGAGAGGGAGCGAGGAAGAAAACACACCTTCAGCATTGCTTTATCACTTGTGTAGCTTCTCCATTGCAGGGGGGGTGGGATTTGAACCCAGTGCTCTGTGCATGGTAATGCATGTGTTTTACCAGGTGTCCTACCATCTGGCCCCACTGTCTCCATTTTCAAATACTGAAGCAATTGTCTCTAAACTATATAAATTTCCTTCCCACTTGGTCTGTATTTTCTCTTTACTGGGTAATAAGCTGATATGCAATAAACTCTAAATCCTGTCAATTTAGTTCTAATGTTCTGTCCTAATTTAAAAAATCAAATCACTTGTTTTAATTAGTCAGACCAATAGAACATCACTCTGTCATACATGAACTCAAGATTTCAAGCAAGCAAATCCTGCACTCAACCAAGAATCCTTGACTCAGCCATATATACCCTTTAAAAGTAGAACGGTACTTAATTCCAGTTTACAGTGATGTAGTAAGATTTAACTTGGGAAATTTGTACCTATGGCAGAAAAGCCTTTTGCATAACTGTTGTATCATCTCGTGGTCCTTGTCCTTTCAATTTTATAGCCATTCTTAACCTATTAAAATTAGGTCTGAAATGGCTAGCACTATCTCATTGCTTTTCTGTATTGGAATTTACATTTTGTTAGTCTTGCCTATTTATTTTTCCCAAAAAGCTGTATAGAAGTCAAAATTCAGTCATACAGTCTTCTAAGGGCATTTTCGTTGTTTCCAAATTTTGGCTATTTTGAATAATAGTGCAGCTATGAATATGAGCTATGCCCACTAATTCCTTTTGAATTAATGTTATCATCCCTTTTGGATAAATATGTAGGAGTTGGAATTGTTGAGGGAAAAAGTTATGGGACATATACTCAATGGATTACTACTCAGCAATAAAAATATGACTTTACATCCTTTGGGATAAAATGAATGGAGCTCAAGAACATTATGCTTAGTAAAGTAAGCAAGGAAGTTAAGGAAAAAGCACAAGAAGGTCTTACTTATATGTAAAATTTAGAGAAATGAATACACATGCTTAAAAAACAAACAAATACAAGACATATTTAGACTGTGGAAAGTTCTAATGGTTACCTAAGGTTGAGGGGGCAGGCACAGACTCTTTTGGTGGTAGGAAAGGTGTGAAATTATAATCCTATTGATCTTCTCTCATAGATCACTATTAATGTGACATGTGGGGAATTAGATTTAGTACTCCAAGTTCCCTAACTGCCTAGACCACAGCCCTAATAAAAATATTTGCTTTCCCTAAGTATTTAATATCTTAGATCTGTAATGTGATCAAACTCTGACAATGGGTTTAAGTTGTTCAAGGAACTCCAAAAACATCTGCATATATAGTTTTTAAATATCTAAGTCAACTATAAATTTAGGCCAGATGGATCAAGACCATTTGATCCTTTCAGTATCTAAAGTATATTCAGATACCACTAAAAGGGCACAAAGCATACTGAGGTCAAGTATATTACTACAGATGCTAACCAGTGAATTATCACAGAAAACATCCCCAACTGTTGTTTTTGCCAGGCTAGGTTGTTTTTGCCGGACTGGCTTCACGGGCGGGTTACAGACGACCAGGGACTCATGGTTGAGCTGTAGGCAGTATCTCTTTATTCATGCAGGACACAGCACAATCTAAGACGAGCTAAGCTGAACTCAAGGTACTGTAAAACTCACAATGCTGTCTTTATATATACTTGCCAAGTAGGGTGGAAACAGGATGTGACATAGAGAGGGTGGAGAGAAAAGTGACTGGTGAAAATCAGAGTGTGACAAGGAGGGGGCAGAGCAGACAAGAATCCTATCACTGAACCATCAATGCCCTGGAGTGCTTTATGTAAATGTAAAAGTGATTTATGTAAATAGACCAAAGCTTTGAATGGGATTAAATCTATCCCTATATAGGCATATGGTTAAGCAGAAGCCAGGGGGAGATGGCATACTATCCAACATCTCCCCCTTTCTTTTTAACTATTTGCTATAGTATCAGGATTGTGGGGTGAACAGAAACCTATATCATACAGGCATTTTCAAAAGAACTGGCATAAGACATGGAAAACAAAATAGGCAAGCAGCAATAACCAATGTGATGCCAAGGGGAACGTTTCTTGCCCCAAAGGGCAAGGTCTAGCAGGCGAAAGGGAATTTCTTGCCTCTGGGAACGCTTCATGCCTCTGGGGGCATCTCTTGCCTCAAAGGGCGTTTCCTGATTCTGTGGGCATAACCTAATAAGGAGGAGGAGTTTTCTGCCTCTGGGGCAGAGCCTGCAGGCGAGGAGTCATGGTCTATAAAGTCTCAAGGCAATTGGCTGAAGTTAGTCTTTGAGAAACACAGCAGTGTGTACCAGTAAGTCCGATGGAGGTGTCAGTCCAAAGTAGCTGACCACAGAAGAAAATGCCAGAGGATGAAATGCTGCACGTCTGTCTCGATGGGGGAATGTCGGCCACCAGAATTTTGCTTTTCTGTAGAGAGTGATCTTTGGAGTCTGTGAATCTGTTTCTTCAGGTCGTGCCAGGTCACCTCATTGGTTTCCGGGGGTGTGTTGTAGTCATTCCATCTTGTGGGTGATGTCAGAGAACAGGATCCAAATGGGTTTCCTGGAATTCCATATGAGTAGATGCTTTTTCATGTGAAGACTTTGACAGCTGAAATTCACTTACTTGTCAAACAAAACTTGTAGCAGATTAGAAGTTTACTATAATTGATAACTCCATTATAACTGGAAGTCCTTTCTAGTTGATTTTAAGGTTGTTTAAACAGTTTAAACTCAATAAAATGTGGAAAGGTAAACAGAAGAACCACAGTAGAAGCCTCAGGCATGAGAATAATTAACATAATCATAACCACTGTTAGCAAGTACCACCCTCCCTCCAGGGCATTGGTGGTTCAGTGATAGGATTCTTGCCTGCTCCACCCACTCCTTGTCACACTCTGATTTTCACCAGTCACTTTTCTCTCCACCCTCTCTATGTCACATCCTGTTTCCACCCTACTTGGCAAGTTTATATAAAGACAGCATTGTGAGTTTTACAGTACCTTGAGTTTAGCTTAGCTCGGCTTAGATTGTGCTGCGTCCTGCATGAATAAAGAGATACTGCCTACAGCTCAACCATGAGTCCCTGGTCATCTGTTACCCGCCCGTGAAGCCAGCCCGGTGAAAACAACATAGCCTGTCAAAAACAACACCCAACTAACCAGGTTCTGATAAAAATTAATTACTGCTATTCTAAAGTTTTCCTAAGATTACAAGAAACGTCTTGCATTCTTTTTAAGATCATTTCAACTAGTACCAGAACCTCTAGGATTATACTCTTACTTCTAGATATGTGTCCTCTGTGATTCCTTACCACCATGACACCTATGTTGATCTCAACCAAATCGCTACTAGTGCTGCCACCCCACATTCTGCCACTACTGTATTTTTACTGTGGACTGTAACTGTAGATACTGAACCTGAGCTGTCAACCTCACAATTCTTTAAACTTTGTGAGACCTTTCTTAATACATGGAACTTCCTACATCCACATTAGATGGCACATCATTTAACAAAGTTACAGGGAGTCGGGTGGTAGTGCAGTAGGTTAAGCGCAGGTGGCGCAAAGTGCATGGACAGGCATAAGGTTCCTGGTTCGATCCCCCAGCTCCCCACCTACAGGGGAGCCACTTCAGGTGTGCAGGTGTCTATTTTTCTCTCCCCCACTCTGTCTTTGCCTCCTCTCTCGATTTCTCTCTGTCCTATCCAACAACAATGACATCAATAACAACAACAACAACAATAATAATTACAACAATAAAACTACAAGGGAAACAAAAGGGAATAAATAAATATTTTATATAAAAAAGTTACAGATACTATATATAGGCTAGGGCTTAGGGTACTAGGAGCAGGTGTACATGTATCCATAGGCAAGGGGCAATTATATAATTCGAAGTAATAGCACTCAGTAGTCTTTGGTGATTAGTCTTGGATCTAATAATCCTGGAATTATTAAATTATTATTGAATTATTAATTTTTATTAATTATTATTAAATTATTGAAGTGCCTAAAGAAGGTATCATAAAGTCTCTAATAAATTAGACTTAGAACAAGTTAGCATGTTAATCTAGCAGAAATATAAAAAAAACACTAATTCTGGTTGAGTTCAACAAATGACAGTGCTTAAACACTTGGAGAAAGTCTAAGATAAGCTAAAGAGAGGACTACAAAAGTTGGGTTAAGGGCAAGAGACTAGCTCACTTAATAATGGCTCTTTTGTTCAATACCACACCACCTCATCATCTAGGACCCTAGTCAGGGAACGCTTGGATTCCCACACAAACATGATGGGCCTATACCTCTAGTGGCCCCCTCTCTGCACCTTCACTTGTCACTTCCATCAGGAATACTATCATAAGCCCTCTTTTGGGCCTTCCTAGGACCTTGCCCTTACCATAATACAAGGATGATAGGGACAGCCCCAGTCTCCAAAGGGAGACTCTGGTATCCTGCCCTGCCACTCAAGGAAGACTGGTCCTGATGTGAGTATAGCCTACAGTGTTCCCATCTATAACCATGAGCTGCAAGTTCAGACTAATAGGGACATAGAGGTTATACTAGCTCTTGTGATAAATATATATATATATCCTGGGTTAGGTGGATGGATGTAAATAGTTAATTTTATCCACACACTTTTTTCAAGAATAGTAGCTACTCACTGCCCTAATCTAACTTTCTAACCTCTTTGACTACTCTGACACCATTTTCTCACACAACATTTCTAATCAACTCATGCAAAACTACTATAGCTGTGGGCCCCTAGAAACATGCCTAAAATGAACGTCCTAGCTTTCTTCCACCCTAAGATTCCTACTCGCATCTATTCTGGTCCTACTTTTTGGTCCCTGCTTATTAACCATTTTGTCTCACTTTATGTCCTACCACCTTCCAGACACCAACTTGCAGATGCTGCCATGATCCAGTCATGACTGTGTGTCCTGGAACCTTTCCTCTCCAGAGCTCATGCCCACTTGGGAAAGATAAAAACAGGATGGGTTATGGATATACCTGTCAAATGCCTATGTCCAGCAAATAAGCAATTACAGAAGCCAGAATTCCTGCCTTTTGCAACCCCAAAACAATCATGACCCATACTCCCAGCAGGGTAGAAGTTATGGGAGGAATAGGATAAGATGGCTCTGAACTCCAGCTTCATCAGCATCTGGAAAGGAATAAAAGGGGAAGGAAATTTGGATGTAGTAATGTTGCCATGAGTGGTTTGGACTGGAAGACAGGAAGGTCCTGGTAAAAATAAGGAGCGGGGGTGGGACAATTATGTACAAATATAGATAGATAGTTGTAGAGATGATGGTTGGCCCATGTCTGCAACCTTAGGAGAACTGTGGTGGGCTTGCAGTGGGGAGATTAGGGATTCAGAATTCTGGTGGTGGGAATGATGTGGAAGTATATCCCTGTTGATATGTAATTTTGTAAATCAATATTAAATCATTAATAAAATTAAAAATAGAAAAGTCAAAATTCCAAAACAAACTACACTGTGTTTCCTAGTGGAACTGCATTAAAATTGTTAATAAGTAAGAATTAAAGTTTGCTTAACACTCATCACTAAATTCATGGGGATCAGCTTTCAAAACAACCATGGTCAATATTTCTTTGCCACTGTGTTCCTAAATTTGTAAATGCTAATACATAAATTCCAATATTTCTTATTAAATATTATTACTCTACCTATACAATTTTTAACTACTAAACTGTTTGAGACTATTAAATGTGGAGGATTAATGAAGTTCCACTAGTAACTCTATGACTATATTAGTCATGATTCAGGACATAAGGTAAACTAGTTACTGAAGAGTAGTACATAAAGTTGATACATGCGGAGAAGCCTGAAAAATATTAATGAATGAAAGGTAAGGTATAGAGTTACAAGAATCTTACCCGTGTTCTTATATTTTGGAACTGTGTACTAGAAAATCAGCTCCAAAGATTTGCAATAGGGAGTCAGGCAGTGGTGCAGCAGGTTAAGCGCACATGGTGCAAAGCACAAGGTCTGGCATAAGGATCCAGGTTCGAGCACCCAGCACCAGCTGTAGGGAAGTCACTTCACAAGCAGTGAAGCAGGTCTGCAGGTGTCTGTCTTTCTCTCCCACTCTTTGTCTTCCCCTCCTCTCTCCAGTTCTTTCTGTTCTATCCAATGACAACAACATCAATAACCACAACAATGTTAAACAAGGGCAGCAAAAGGGAAAATAAATAAAGATAAAATTTAAAAAAAAAAACTAAAAAAAGAAGAAAAAATGTTTTGCAATGGCAGTAAAGATGTTTCTTCTTTCTATATAAATATTTTCTGTTAACTTTTTCAATTTCTTTTTTCCCTTTTGTCCTACAAAACCTAGCCCTACATATGTGTAATTTAACTGCTCATAAACTAGATTCTTAATTTCTAAGACAACTGAGAAATTCTGTCTTAATTACTTGGGTATATTATATTTCAAGATATTTCTCTAACAAGTAATAATTAACATTACATTCAGATTTCTCAGAAATTGTCTAGCTAGTAAAATATTATCTTCACAGTATATATTTTCATTTTTAATATTAACATTGAGTTATTTTATTATAAAAAATTATTCTTCATGCCAAAATATAGTAGAGCTATAAGTTGTGATAGTCTTCTGTTGCATTCATTTGACTATATTCTATTTGATTCTATGTATGAAATGAGTAGTCATGAATTAATTAAAACCATTTCAGAGAAAATATTAAATATACAAGAAAAAAGACAACTAGAAGAATAAAAGACATGTTTATTTTAAAGAAAATACCTAAAGATATAAAGTTGAAATTCAAATTTTGTTTAAATTAAATATATTCATTTTCATCTATGTGATTCAATTTGTCTACAGACCCACACTAATTTCTCAAAGGAAATTTCTCTTGTCCCCATATATAACCACTATAATTCTCCCTCAATCTTAGATATAGGTTAATTTTTTCCACATTCATCTTTTTTTCACTTAATTCTCTATATTCTGCACATGAGTTAAATCATTCTGTATTTGTGTTTCACTTCCTTATTTGCTTCACTAATCTTTCCTAAGCATAATATTCTCCAGTTCCTTCCATTTTATCCCAGAGGACACAATATCATTTTTTATTGCTGAATAATACTCTGCTGAGTATAGGTCCCATCATTTTTTTAATTTAGTTGATTGTTGAAGGGCATATTGGTTGATTCCAAGTTTCTTCTATTGTGAATAAAGCCTCTATGAAAATGGGGGTAAATTTATCCTTTTGAATCAGTGTTATTATATCTTTTGGGTTATATATCTAGGCAATGAATTGCTGAATTATATGGCATTCATACCTTTTTTGTTGTTTGTTTTTTACCAGAGCACTGCTCAGCTCTGGCTTATGGTAGTGCAGGGGATTAAACCTGGGACTTTGGAGCCTAGGGCATGAGAATCTCTTGGCATAACTATTATGCTATATACCCCTGGCTTCATTTCTATTTGTATTTGTTTAAGGATTATCCATACTGTAATCCATAGTAAGTGCATCAATTACCATTTCCACCAACAGTGTAGTCGAGTACTTTTCTCTCCACATCCTCTCTGACACTCAGCTTCTCTTGTTTTATTGTGTTCTTAATTCAAGTATACTGATGTTCATCTTCCTTATAATGTACATTTCTTTGCTTCTCCTTTTGTCTTTGAGATGTCTTTTTGTAATTGTTAGGTGGTGTTGGTGGTGGCAAATTTGTTTAGCTTTTGGATATTTGAGAAGACTTTCATTTCTCCCTCATACATGAAGGATAATTTTGCAGGATGTAAGATCCATGGCTGGCATTCCCTGTCTTTTAGTACTTTGAATATAGCACTCCTCTCTCTCATTGCCCCTAGGGTTTGTGAACAGAAATCTGATGAAAGCCTGATAATGTTACCTTTGTATGTAACTTCTTTCCTGAGCAGTCTGCAATTTCTTTTTAAAAATTTTTTTAAAAAAATATTTTCTTTATTTTCTCTTTTGTTGTCCTTGTTGTTTTTCATTGTTGTTGTAGTTATTATTGTTATTGATGTTGTCATTGTTGGATAGGACAGAGAGAAATGGAGAGAGGAGGGGAAGACAAAGAGGGGGAGAGAAAGACAGACACCTGCAGACCTGCTTCACCATCTCTGAAGCAACCCCCCTGTAGGTGGTGATCCAGGGGCTCGAACTGGAATCCTTGCAGGTCTTTGTGTCTTGTGCCACATGTGCTTAACCTACTACACTACTGCCTGACTCCCCAGTCTACAATTTCTTTTTTTTTTTTTTTTTGCCTTGTCATTGAGTTTTGATAGTTTTACAATTATGTGCCTTGTGTTGATCATTTTGCAATCATGTTCATGGGTGTATGCTCTGCCTCTTGGGTACATATATTCTGATGATTGCCTAAGTGAGAAAAATCCTCAGCTAAAATTTCCTTGATTATGGACTCTGTACTTTGTGTTGAGTTCTATAATTGTATATATTTGTTTGTTTTGCTTAAGAGTCTGATCTGGTTGCTGCTACTCCATGGCTACCAGCATGAATGTCTTTGTGTACAGTCAATATGTTATCTCCCATGCACAGGATTTTTTTTTTAAAGATGAATCATAGACTTACTTTCTGTTCCAGTTATAGTCGCTCTTGTGTTTTATAATTTCACTGTATTTTCTGAATGCTTAACTTATTTCTAATGTTGATAACATAAGCCAGAAGAAGAAGCTCAAATATCAGGTGACCTAATTCATAGATAGAATTTAAGAAGCACAGAAGGAAAGATACAGGACTAAGCATCAAGGACTTCAAAGTGGGGAAGAAAGTAGGGGTTCAAAGGAGGGTTCAGGACCCAGTGTCCCATGTTAGGGATAGGACAGTTTGGTGGTTCATGAGGTATACTAACATTTATTATGGACAAATATGAACATTTACATATGTGACAACAACCTTGTACTTTGAGTCAAAGTATAGTTTGGAATATCCATAAGAAAAACTAAAGTAATATATGTTGAGAGACAACTAGGGCAAGCCTATAAAGACCGTAATATTATAAATGGATTTGTTGTTGCATTTGATACATTTCTCTTTTTATTATATGGACTGTTACTTTAATTATGTTTAATGGCACTAGAGGGACCTTAATGAAAAAAGACATTTGAATTATAAACTGCAATATATAAAAAATAATACCCAGCCAAAGCACCTCTGCTTTTGCACTGGAGGATTATGTGCTCCTTAAGTTTCAGTATAAATATCTTATTTTGGTATTTGCAAGGAGGTCTATTTTATATTTCTGTGATGACAATCTTTCATAGTCAATCAACAGGTAATGCTAATGACTGCACAATGTATTATGCATCCATATCATCAAATTGATTCACTCACTGGATTGAATAATACAGTCCCTTGCTTTTTTATGCCTAAGGCAATGATCAGTGAAGAAAAGTTTCTTCTTATTATGATTCAATGAACAACAGCTCTATTCTAAAATCTCAATAAATTATTTTGTGACTATTGATGAACTATGCAGAAAATGATAAAAAATTAGTATTATAATTTGAAAACTTTGATTATGGCACTGACATGACATATCACTTACAAATATAATTCAGAAATTTTTAATGTCAGTTATTCCTCTACCATCTACTGAAAATTATGTTGTGAGTATGGAAATACAAGGAATTAAAATGATATAGAAAACACAGGGAAATTTTCTTCTTGTTGCCACTTTTCTCTGTATTATTAGAAAAGAAGGGTTGCCTCATTGCTACCATTTCTGTCTCTAACTTATGTGATGTGATAAAGGAAGTTAACTGTTCTTTGAATAGAGCTTTGAAGCTGAAAACTGGTGTGCAACCAGAGAATGTGTTTCAATTACCTTTCAAGTGATTTAAACACAGTTCAATATAAAACGTATCCCCAAACACCTTTTCTTTCTTTTCAAATGAATGTGTTTATGGGACAAGTTCTTTCAAATTCCTTTTAGAATATATACTTTATAAGCCTGATTTTAGAATCTTATTCTATTAAAGAAATATATGCAAATCTTATATAGTACTAATTTAAAATAATTGAACTTCCTCTTTAATATATTTTATTCTTTCCTACACAAAGTAATAGTATAAATTAAGGAACTGATAAAGCTAAGAAAAAATTTCAAATGCAATGACAAGACCTAGGTTTTCTGATATAGGTAATGGAAGCTAGTAAATAAAAGTAGGTTATATAGCATAGAATTTTAAGTTTGAAGTAGATTGTAAAACAGAATAGAATTATATTGTAAGAATGATTACTTTTCAAAAATCAGTATTTTATTTTACTCTTTATGATATATATATATATATATATATATATATATATATATATATATATATACTTTTAATGGAAAAAACTGATTCAAATCATATCAGCATATGTAGCTATATACTGTACCAGTCTATGTCTGGGTTTCCCAAAAGACCCACATGCCTGACTCTTGCCTTGATGATATAGACTGAACAGCATACAGTTCTTGAGACCGTGTCACCTTTCTAATAAAAAATGTTATGTATGTACTAGTGACTGCTGCTATTCTTAGTACTGCCCTTAGTTACTGTGAGAATAAGTGTGCTTTCATGTTGAGACAATGCACCATCTTCCCTGTTTCCTAAAAATAAATAAATAAATAAATAAAATAAAATAAAAAAACTGATGTAACTGATCATTTTCAATGAAATTTAAATTTTACAATTAGAAAGATTTTGGCAAATACTTGAAAGTAGACAGAGACACACATACATACACTAAAGTAAATAACCAATAACTGTTGAATAAGATCATACTATTTTAGAAGGTTTTGATTTTGTCTCTTTATTTTATTAAAGTGAGGTTTTATTCTTTGGTCAAAAGGAAGAAAGGGGACTTATGCTCTGAAAAAATACCTTCTTTCTGAATCTAGTGGAGAAACAAAAATTTTGGTGACAGAAGCTGATTTCTTTTTTTTTTTTAATTTTTTATTTAAGAAAGGATTAACGAACAAAACCATAAGGTAGAAGGGGTACAACTCCACACAATTCCCACCACCCAATCTCCTTAACCCACCCCCTCCCCTGATAGCTTTCCCATTCTCTATCCCTCTGGGAGCATGGACCCAGGGTCATTGTGGGTTGCAGAAGGTAGAAGGTCTGGCTTCTGTAATTGCTTCCCCGCTGAACATGGGCGTTGACTGGTCAGTCCATACTCCCAGTCTGCCTCTCTCTTTCCCTAGTAAGGTGTGTCTCTGGGGAAGCTGAGCTCCAGGACATATTGGTGGGGTCTTCGATCCAGGGAAGCCTGGCCAGCATCCTGGTGGCATTTCTTCCAGTAGTAGTGTCTCTATATTACTCCTTACATAGTAGGCCTTGAAAACTAGACTTAAAATTTGGATGAATTCACTTCAGCTAACAGATATATGACAAAAATATTATTATTATTATTTTATTTTTTATTTAAGAAAGGATTAATTAACAAAACCATAGGGTAGGAGAGGTACAATTCCACACAATTCCCACCACCCAATCTCCATATCCCACCCCCTCTCCTGATAGCTTTCCCATTCTCTAGCCCTCTGGGAGCATGGACCCAGGGTCACTGTGGGTTGCAGAAGGTAGAAGGTCTGGCTTCTGTAATTGCTTCCCCGCTGAACATGGGCGTTGACTGGTCGGTCCATACTCCCAGTCTGCCTCTCTCTTTCCCTAGTAGGGTGGGTCTCTGGGGAAGCAGAGCTCCAGGACACATTGGTGGGGTCTTCAATCCAGGGAAGCCTGGCCGGCATCCTGATGACATCTGGAACCTGGTGACTGAAAAGAGAGTTAACATACGAAGTCAAACAAATTGTTGAGCAATCATGGACCCAAAGCTTGGAATAGTGGAGAGGAAGTGTTAGGGGGGTACTCACTGCAGACTCTAAAATATTATTTTAAGAAAAAAATTAATATTTGCTTCCAGATGTCCTTTTTTCTTCTTTTTTTAAATATTTATTTATTACTTTTGTTGTTGTTGCCCTTGTTGTTTTGTTGTTGTAGTTATGATTGATGTCATTGTTGTTGGATAGGACAGACAGAAATGGAGAGTGGTGGGGAAGACAGAGAGGAGAGAAAGACAGACACCTGCAGACCTGCTTCACCGTCTGTGAAGTGACGCCCCTGCAGGTGGGGAGCTGGATGCTCAAACAGGGATCCTTAAACCAGTCCTTGAGCTTTGCGCCACCTGCGCTTAACCTGCTGCACTACAGCCTGACTCCCCAGATGTCCTTTTTTCTGACCTTTATGCTTTTTCTAGATATATGGTACCGGTATTACACTTTCCAGTAAGACAACTCTTCTTCATTTCATTATACGTATTTATTCTATAGTGCTGCTAAAATAATGATAACATAGCACAAAGATTACTCATTTCCTAAGATTTGATTTATTAACATATATGACAATTTGAAGAATGGGTACAGTAGAAAAAGTTTGCAAACTGAAAATTACAAGCAATAACTGAATTATTCATACATTATAAAAATCTCAAAACAATTTAAAATAATGAAATTATATAATGGAATAATAACCACATGGTTATTGCTAATTTATTTTTATAACATTGATTTATATATTCTTACTGCTTATAGAAATAATATAATTGATAGTTTTATGATAATTGTAAGGTCAAGACAAAAGTATTTTAACAAATTTGGGAAACCATAACACAACTAGATAAGATTTAACAAAAATATTAACATGATGTTAATATTGTAGAAAGCTTAGTAGGAGGTATTAGTGTTAATGCTTTTATTAAGGGGTATAGAAGGATATTAGTGTGTATGCTTTTGTGTTCATGTGTGCCTGCACACTTGTATTTTGAAATCTAAACATAGAGATTTCAAGGTATTATTCCTTTCATACATGAAATCATGTGGCTATTGTGGCTATACATACTATATCAATTTATTTTGAAACTCAACAATATACAGTTTATTTGAATATATATATATGTAGTTTTTTCATAGAAAAGAAATAAACAGGAGGCCAGTTGGTGGCACTCCCAGTTAAGCACACAAATTATAGTGCACAAGGATCCAGGTTCAAGTCCTTGGTCCCCAACTGCAGGAGAAAAGCTTCATGAAGGGTGAAGCAGGACTATACGTGTCATTCTCATTCTCGTTCTATCACCTCCTCCCCTCTGAATTTCTCTGTCTTTATGCAGTAATAAATAAATTAAAAAATGCATGTAAAAACAGAAGAAAAATAATAGCTAGCATACATTGACAAAATCTGTTATGTTAACCATTATAACTGCCATTTCTAATTCATTTAATGTGCTTAAATTTTAAAGACTAGAAAATTCTCATATTTTATTATTTTTTGAAAAGTTGTTACATGTGTTTTTCCCCATTATTATTTTGATACCATAATGCACATAATGAGAACATGCTAATTTGTCCTATGACCAAAGGCGCCATATAGTTTTATAAAGATTCTAAAAACAATGAATTTATACAGAATTCATTCAATAACAAATGTTATTGTTTTATTTCATTTATTATACTATATTATATATTTTTACCAGAGCACTGCTAATCTGGTTTTTGGTGGTCCTATGAACTGAATATAGTTATATGGGAGACTTAACGCATTAAAGTCTTTTTTTTTTTTACTAGAGGATTAATGGTTTACAGTGGGCAGTAAAATACAGTAGTTTGTACGTGTACAACATGGATCAGTTTTACATATAACAGTACAGCCTCCTCTAGATCCTCCTTTGCTATCATGTTCCAGGACCTGAACCTTACCTCTACCCCAGAATCTTTTACTTTGGTGCAATACACCATGAAATTCTCTTTATACAACCATTTTGCCATATCCCCAGTCCAACATAAATTCTATACAAGTGATTTGAAGCTTATATTTATTTGAAAGAAAAAGAGGTGGGGGGAAGCATTGTTCAGTTCTAACATGGTGTCAGGGACTGATCCTAGATCTCTGAGGTTTCATACAAAAAATTCCAGTGCCTAGTGCACTACCTTTGTTCTACCTGACACTATGCAAGTGATTTTTAACATTTTAAAAATATTATTTATTTTCCCTTTTGTTGTCCTGGTTGTTTTATTGTTGTAGTTATTATTGATGTCATTGTTGAATAGGACAGAGAGAAATGGAGAAATGAGGGGAAGACAGAAAGGGGGAGAGAAAGATAAACATCTTCAGACCTGCTTTACTGCTTGTGAAGCGCCTCCCCTACAGGTGGGAGCCAGGTCTCAAACTGGGATCCTTAGGATGGTCCGTGAGGTTTGCTCCATGTGCGCTTAACCAGCTGTACTACCACTGACCCCCGATTTTTAACATTTTATGTCATATATATCCATTAGAATTCATTTTATCAGTTTACATTTTTATTTTATAATGCAATTACCTTTCAGTTAATGGAACACAGAAGAATGTAAATGACTAATGTTTAGTGCAACCTTAATATTCCCAGGTGTGAACAGAAAAAAGATTATATAGTATTGCATGTTTACATCAAGATACTACAGTACTGAAAAGTTAGAAACTTCAGCAAATCGAAGTACTGTGAAATTGGTGAATAGAAGGTGGCTGGACCGTTAGATGTCAGTAAAATCCATATGCTTTGCTAACTGGTCTAGACACGTTTCTTCAGCAAACAAGAAACAGTAGGATGCTGATTGCTTCTCTTATCCTTCCTGGCCTTGCATTACATTTTTAAAAGAAAACTGTCTTTTTAACTATAATTTATAATGCATTATGTAATTTACTGCTACACTGAACATGCAGAAAGTATTTGCTTGATTTTGAATCTGAGGGTGTATTGAGTTTGAATGCATTAGTGTAGCAAAGCCGACTTCTTTTACTTTCACCAACACTTCACATTCTACACTGAACACTTGAGGATGTTTTTATTCTTTTATGTCACTATAACGATGGCATTTCCTTAGTTGAGGTCTTTTAATCCTAGCTTTGATTGCCATTGGTAAAAATAAGTTCATTGTAATATTCATGCATGTCACAGCTTGTGCTGTAGGTATTTAATATTAGCGAATTATTTGGTTTTAAAGAGATGAGTGATTTAATTGCTCATTGTTTTTTTTCTAACCTAGATAATAAATAATAATGGTGTATCTATATGTTCATGTTTATTTCTATATATCTGTGTATATATGTAGGTATAAAATGCATGTATGGATTTTTTCATATAATTTGTGAGCAGTCACAGTCTCAGTTTATTATAATCAACTCTTTAATATATGTGGTCAAAGGGAGAAAGAATAGGGAAACTTCCAATGGAGGAGATGGGATATGGAAATCTGATGATGGGAATTGTATGGAATTCTACCCCAATTCTCTTACATTCTTGTCAATAACTATTAAATCACTTTAAAAAAAAAAAAAAAAAGAGCTGTCAGGTTGTGGTGCACCTGGTTGAGCACACTTGTTCAAGTGTGCAAGAACCAGAGTTCAAGCCCCAGGTCCCCACCTGCAGGGGGGAAGCTCTGCAAGTGGTGAAGGAGGGCTGCAGGTGTCTCTCTGTCTCTCTCCCTACCTCTCCCACTCTCTCCATTTCTGGCTGTCTCTATCTAGTAAATAAAGACAATTAAAAAATAACAAAAGAAATTTGTCTGAAAAAAAGTTGTTAATACACAGACATTTCTCATCTTGATAGGTCTCTTGAAAGTGTTTCATCTCCAACTTAGGTTTAAATTATATCTTAATTGTCTTTGTCAGATTATTCTTTTAATACTTTTTATTTATAACCTAGAAATATTGACACGACTATAGGATAGGAGGGGTACAATTCCACACAATTCCCACCCCCAGAACTCATTATCCAATCCCTTCCCTTGATAGCCTCCCTATTTCTTATCCGTTTGGGAGTATGGACCCAGGATCATTATGGGGTGCAGAAGGTGGAAGGTCTGGCTTCTATAAATGCTTCACTTGGGTCACTGAAGACTGAATAACTGGGTGTCTACTAATAACTTGACCCTTAGACATCAATATCTGATCAAGAAAGCCAGAAACTTTAAGGTTTCAAATTACTATCGGCAAATCAAGAATGCCAATGAGTGCTGGTGATTCCAATCACCTCCTAAATAAAAGGATATGTATATCCAGCCGCTGTTCACTATCCAATACTAGAGCACTATTCACATCATAATTTGTGAACATCACCCACCTTTAGTCTAACTCCATTTATGACGGATTTTGAGAGAACCAGAAGATTGCAGTGAGGCCAATTTAACTCCTCACATTGGTGAGGTCCTCTGTCCAGAGAAGTAAGATTGATGTCATGGTAGCATCTCCAACTTGGTGGGTGAAAATCAATAAGATGTAATGCAAATCAATTTGTTTAATAATCAGGAACCTAAAGATAAAAGTAGAGCAGGTGAAATTTGGGGTATTCATGTTGGAAGGAGCTAGAAATTATATTTTAGGTATATTCCAAGAGGTCCATGATTCACTAATTTTTTACTGAGTCCAACAGCTAACCTGTTAGGAGTATTGGAGATGCTGTCAGGTTGAGAATAAAACTAGAAAGCTGACAAAGAGCAGAGAGTAGCTACTGCTCCATGTTCATCTGTCCCGACTTTAAAAATTATTATTCTTTCTTATCATCACCTAATTTATACATATAGCCGCTTTCTTAATTCATGAATCAAGATTTTTAAGTCTGTTGTTGTTATCTGTCACTGAGATACTCATTTAATTCAACATTGGCCTCTTTTCCAGTCTGGTCATTGATGATAAGTCTTTGCTGTTACACTGATTAAGTCTCCACATTTTAACCGGTGCCTATCCGCTTGCTCAGCTTTCACAATAATTTTTTACTCAACTTCAGGAAAATAGAAATGTACATAATTTAAATAAAACTCCCGGGAACTAAAGTAGATCTTATAATCTAAATTTTGTAAATATAGAAACAGTGTTTAATAAAGCTCCCACAATCAAATAGTAAATAATGAAATTATTTTTCTATTTTCTGCTGTTCTGGTATCTAAATTCTTTCTTATAGCTTACAAGTCCACAATATCTGAGGGCTGGCAAAACAGCTTGTTGTGTACTACATTGGTTTGTCACGTGCAAGACACAGGTCTGAGCCGAGTCCCTACCACAGTGAAGAAAGCTTGGCTGCTACATTGTCTTTCACTCTCCCACTCTGCCACTGTGCCTCTCTCTATAAATAAAATGGACTTAGTGTTCTTAACTGTCCCTGTTTTTGTTCTCTGATCTTTACAATGTTGATTTTACTTGTCTCACTTGAATAAAATCATCTGGGTTTATTATCTTTTTCATCGAAGGGTGTGTATTACCTTCTCAGTTTTTATTTTTCTTTGTTTCTTTTTTTTCTTTTTTATTTAAGAAAGGATTAATCAACAAAACCATAGAGTAGGAGGGGTACAAATCCACATAATTTCCACCACCCAGTCTCCATATCCCACCCCCACCCCTGATAGCTTTCCCATTCTCTATCCCTCTGGGAGCATGGACCCAGGGTCATTGTGGGTTGCAGAAGGTGGAAGGTCTGGCTTCTGTAATTGCTTCCCCACTGAACACGGGCGTTGACTGGTCGGTCCATACTCCCAGTCTGCCTCTCTCTTTCCCTAGTAGGATGGGTCTCTGGGGAAGCAGAGCTCCAGGACACATTAATGGGGTCTTCAGTCCAGGGAAGCCTGGCCGGCATCCTGATGACATCTGGAACCTGGTGACGGAAAAGAGAATTAACATACGAAGCCAAACAATTTGTTGAGCAATCATGGACCCAAAGCTTGGAATAGTGGAGAGGAAGTGTTAGGGGAGTACTCACTGCAAACTCTAGTGTACTTCTGCTTTCAGGTATATATTTTGCAGTAGTTTATGGATACGTGTGAACATATGCTCTCTCTCACAGAAACTGGTGTATATCTAGGTTTTGGGACTTTGTTAGAAAGTTTACCACCTGAGATGGAATTAGAGTATACTATGAAAGGAAAGGTCTCACCCGAGTAATGAAGCTGAAGGGTTGTCATTCCACACGTGAAGTCTCTGGACACAGTCTGAAGTGAAGCATCTTGAGGTGGCCATCATTGCGTTGATTAGGTTGTGATCGGCAGATGCAATATTATTTTATATGGATTGGGAGAGGCATATGGGAAAGTGGGCCATATCCAATGGTTCCAGGACTGGGGGAAGTAGAGGCTCTATAGTGGAGATGTGAGGTTCTTGCTGTCTTAGGGTTCCAAAAGACAATCGATAGTTAATGTTATCATCACATTATTTGGTAATTGGGTTAACTTTGAAAAGTCCTTTTGTTAGGGTTTGCTGTACAGTACTCAGTATCTTGTATATAGCTGTGCTACTGGTTGCTTCTGATACTTGGTCTAGGCTTTTGAGAGAGTCTGCATATCAAATACACAGCCTCTATATTAAAAAGATTCAGTTTGTGTTTTGAGAAACTTCGAGACATACAATTAATTTTCCTCCTCTCGTATTAATTAACTAGTGATTTATATGACTACATTTTACTAGGAGTGTACATAAACAACATTCCCACCACCAAAAGACTGTGACCCATCCCTCCCACCCACTCCCACCCCCCACTGTCCCAGGAAGCTGCATGTCTACCCCTCACCACAGGGTTTTTACTTTGGTACCCTACTTACAATTTGGTCAGGTCCTGCTTTTAGTTTCCCTTTCAGATCTTCTTAGTCAACTTCTGTTGATGAGTGGGATCATCCCATACTCAACTTTATCTTTCTGACTTAGCTCCCTTAACATAATTTCTTCTAGCTCTGTCCAAGATGGGTCAGAGAAGGTGGGTTCATTGTTCTTGATAGCTGCATAGTATTCCATTGTGTATATATACCACAGCTTTCTCAGCCACTCATCTGTTGTTGAGCACCTGGGTTGCTTCCAGGTTTTAGCTATTATGACTTGTGCTGCTATGAATATAGGAGTACACACTTCTTTTTGGTTGGGTGTTATGGAGTCCTTGGGGTATAATCCCAGGAGAGGAATTACTGGATCATATGGAAGGACCATGTCTAGCCTTCTGAGAGTTTTCCAGACTGCTCTCCACAGAGGCTGTACCAATTTACATTCCCACCAGCAATGTAAAAGGGTTCCTCTGTCCCCACATCCTCTCCAGCATTTGTTGCTGCTGTTCTTTTTGATGTATGCCATTCTTACAGGAGTGAGGTGGTATCTTAGTGTTGTCTTAATTTGCATTTCTCTGACAATCAGTGACCTAGAGCAGTTTTTCATATGTTTGTTAGCCTTTTGGATCTCCTCTGAGGTGAATGTTTTGTTCATATCCTCTGCCCATTTTTGGATGGGGTCATTTGCTTTTTTGGTGCTAAGTTTGCTGAGCTCTTTATATATTTTGGTGATTAGTTTCTTGTCTGATGTCTGGCATGTGCAGATCTTCTCCCATTCTGTGAGAGGTCTCTTTGTTTGTTTAATAGTTTATTTTTTCAATTTGATGTAGTCCCGTTGATGAACTTCTTCAAGGAAGTTCATCTACGCCGATGACATCTGCTGTGCAGCTCAGGCATCAAAGTTCGACATCCTCGAGGAAACACTCACGAAAGACATGTCTCTGATATCTAATTACTGTAAAAAATGGCGACTAATTCCTAGCACTGCAAAAACGGTATCATCTGTTTTCCATCTACACCATGCCTCGGCCTCGCGTGAGCTTAATGTGCAGCTTGGCGATACGAGAATCCGGCATGAAGCCCAGCCAGTCTATCTTGGCGTTACTCTCGATGGCACTCTGTCATTTCAAAAACATCTCATAAAAACTGCAGCAAAGGTGGGCGCGAGGAATGACATCATTGCAAGACTGGCCAGCTCCTCATGGGGCGCGAGCGCTTCCACACTACGATCATCCTCTCTGGCATTATGCTATTCCACTGCAGAATACTGTGCCCCAGTATGGTTCTGTAGCCCCCATGCCCACTTGATCGATTCCAAATTATATTCCTCCATGAGGATAATTTCTGGAACCATCCGTTCCACCCCGGTTCCATGGCTGCCAGTTCTTAGCAACATCGCCTCGCCAGATATTTGTCGGGATGCGGCATCATCTAAGTTCATTTCCCATGTCTACACTCGACCTGACCTGCCAATATACGCGGATATCTTCGCCCACCCTGTTCAACGCTTGATGTCTCGTCACCCAATCTGGTCCCCTACGACTACACTGAACTTCTCTGTTCCAGTCTCTTGGAAACAGAGTTGGCAGTCAGCTGAGGTAAAAGAACAAACACCTCATCACAGACCCCTGCAAGCGTCAACCCGGCTTTGACCTAGCACGTCATGATTGGGCCCTCCTCAATCGCTATCGAACAGGCCGTGGCCAGTGCGCTGCTATGTTCCATCGCTGGGGAGCCAGAGATGACCCGAACTGCCCCTGCGGCTCCAGACAGACTATGACCCACATAGTCAACGACTGCCACCTCTCCAGATTCAAAGGAGGTCTCTAAACTTTACATCAGGCTGATGCTGTTGACTGGCTACGGAAGAAGGGCAAATGCGAGAAGAAGAAAAGTCCCATTGGTTTGTTTCTGCTTTAGTCTTCCTTGCAATTGGGTTTGATTTATCAAAGATGTCCTTGAGGTATAGGTTGGAAACTGTTTTACCAATGCTCATGGATTGGAAGAATAAATATCATCAAAATGAATCTTCTCCCCAGAGCCATATACAAATTTAATGCAATACCCCTCAAAGCTCCACCAAGCTTCTTTAAGAGAATAGAACAAACACTATAATCATTTATCTGGAACCTGAAAACACCTAGAATTGCCAAAACCATCTTAAGGAAAAGAAACAGAAATGAAGGCATCACATTCCCAGACCTTAAACTATATTATAAAGCCATAATCATCAAAACATCATGGTACTGGAACAAAAATAGGCACAAAGACCAGTGGAACAGAATTGAAAGCCCAGAAATAAATCCCCACACCTATGGACATCTAATCTTTGATAAGGGGTCCAAAGGATTAAATGGAAGAAGGAGGCTCTCTTCAACAAATGGTGCCGGGAAAACTGGGTTGTAACATGCAGAAGAATGAAATTGAACCACTTTTTCTCACCAGAAACAAAAATTAACTCCAAATGGATCAAAGACTTGGATGTCTTTGTTTCTTAAAAATACCACATTTTTGTTTCCTAAGAGAGCTAGGATATAAATATACTGGAGGAAAGAACATCTAAAATATTTTTTTAATTATTATGATAGAACCAAGTTGAGTACAAAATAAGGCTAATTTTACAATATTTATTTTTATCAGGAGATTTCATTCCAGAAGCCAAACTGTTTTGTTTGTTAAAAAACTGCATTTACAGTTTAGTGTTATGCTGCTTGGTTAAGAAAATTAAAAAATTAAAAAATAAAGGGCAGTGGTAGATAGCATATGGTTTTGCAAACAGACTCTCATGCCTGAGGCTCCAAAGTCCCAGGTTCAGTCCCTGTACCACCTTAAGCCTGAGCTGAGCAGTGCTATAGTAAAATGAAGATATAAATAAAGTAAAATCAAAAGGAAAAAAATAAAAACTTCCAGTAGTATGTAGAGTATGTTACCCAACCTCCCTTTGGAGAATCAAACAGTCTCTACCATTCTTGATCCACATTGAGGGCAAGGTCCTATGGGAGCCCACAAAGGGGTCCATTATGTTGTTCCTGATAGAGACAACCAGTAACAGTGACAAGAGGGATCTAGTAGAGATCTAGGCCCATCATGTATGTGTGGGAATCCCAGGACTCCCTGACTAGGGTCCCAGGTGATAGGGTGGCCTGGTTCTGACTGAAAAGTCATCATTAAAGTATGCTGGTCTCTTGCCCTTGTAGTCCTTACTTGGTCTGACAAGGTTAGCTTTGGAGTTATTAAGGGATATGTAATAGGATGTAGGTGAGAAGGGCATCTAGGTCTAAGTAGAAACTATTTCATTAGGTACTTTATGGTGTGTTTTTAGGTCTTTCTACTTGCTGAATTTAAAGATGGGTCCTGAAATTGGTACAACCTGGAATGTTCCTACTCGTGACCACAGAATGCAAGCTCTGATCTCCAGAGATACAGAGGTTACACAGGCTCCTGTGCTGAATATGGACCCCAGGTCAAATCAAGGGTGTTTACAGTCAACAATATTTATGTACTTTACCCATATTTGGGAGCTACTCTCTTCGCTAATCAAGCTTGCTAGTCCTTCATCTAGCTATGATATCATCTCCCTAGACAAATACTGGACTCTACCTGTCTATCAGATGGCAGGTTCAGGCAAAAACTAGTAAAGCTACGAGCCCCTTGGAATATACCTAAAATAGAGTTACTATCCTTTTCTAAAATGGAGACTCCTTATCTTCATCTGCAATATTCCTGTCTTTAGGTTCATGATTAGTCAACAATTTGTACTGCTTTATATCTTGACTATTTTTCAGCTACCAGGTACCAGATGCTACCATGATGCCAACTAGACTTCTCTGGGCAGATGACCTCACCAATGTGCCCTGGAGCCATGTTTCCACTAGGGAAAGAGAGAGATAGGATGGGAGTATGGATTATCTTGTCAACACCCATGTTTAGTGGGAAACAATTACAGAAGTCAGACTTTCCACCTTCTGCACCTCATAAGATTCCTGGGCCCATGCTCCCAAAGGGATAAAAAATAGGGAAGGTTATCAAGGAATGTGATGGGATATGGAGTTCTGGTGGTGGGAATTGTGTGGAACTGTATCCATCTTATCCTATTGTCTTGTCAATATTTCCATTTCATAAATAAAAATTAAAGAAAAGAAAATCCACACTTTCAATTCCAATTTCCAGATTACAGTCTGCCTCTAACACTGAAAAGAAGTTTTAGATACAAATATTTGACATTTCATAGAATTGACGAATTTTGATCTTTACAAATAAAACATTCCAAATGAAAAAATTCCACAAGCCTTTCTATTTTGATAATTAACTTTATTCTGCTTAGTAGGAGAAATTGACCTGCAAATTCAAAGTCAGAATATTTGGAGCAATGGATGAGTTTTAATCCTCCATGAACCATGTTCATTATCATTCCCATGTTTACTATAATTTTACGTAAAATGGACATGATAAACAACTTAATGTTATTTGAAAGATAAATGAATGAAGAAAAGAATGAAAATAAATAAATAGAAGATAGATGATATATACATGACTATTATTAAAATTGTAAAAGGGAGGAAATGCTGTCATTTATGCCAATTTCAATAAAGCTGGAGGCTATTATGTTTGAGTAAGATAAATTAGAAAGGCAAATATTATATAATCTCACACAGATGTATAATGTTATCTACATCATATTAAAAATTATTTATAAAGTGGAGATAATGGCAAGACCATTGGATAAGAAGGGTACAATTCCCACCACTGGAACTCCTTATGCTATCCCCCTGCATCCCTATCGAAAGTTTTTCTATCTTTTATCCCTCTGGGTGTATGGACCCCATATCATTATGGAGTGCAGAAGGTGGAAAGTCTGGCTTCTGTAATTTCTTCCATGATATTTTACTTTCATTAATATAGTCTGCTATCTAAAAGTGTTTTGTTTCTTTACATTTCCATTTCTTTACATTTTTGTCTTTCTTTGAATCTGGATTCTCTTGTTTTTTCCGTGTTCCTTCAGAAATCATTTTCTATGATTCAGTACCAACCTACCTTCTTAGTTAAATATTTCCTGATCATTTTCTCCTACTTTATTGTGAATGTCTCAGTGATATGAACTATAATTTATATTTATATCTAAGGAAATAACAGAAAGTATTTTTATTAGTGATAAATATTTATTTACAAAATTATAATACAATGGGGATACAATTTTACACCTTTCCCACCACCAGAGTTCAGTGTTCCCATTCTCTCATTGGAAACAACAGTAGCTCTCCCAAGGTCACAGATATGGGTAGACTATTATACTGATAAATATATATATTTTTTCTCCCATTTTTTATGGCCCTGCCATCTCTTTCTTTCTAAGTCACTTCTTATTACTTCAGAGTGCCCTTGCTTTTTTTTTTTTCCCTCTTCTCTCTCTGGACCTTGATGGAACTGGAGTTCAGAGCTCACTGGTAATCTTCACCTAACATTTCTCCTCCTTTGGGGGCATGGACCAAAACTTTTTTTTTTCAAGGGGGGGTGCACAAGATGAAAGTTCTGGCTTCTGCCATATTGGCTCTATGCCCCCTTACCTAGTGGGGTAAGGCTCTGAAGAGGTGAGGTTCCAGGGCACATTGTTGAAATTCTCTGCCCAGGGAGTTCAGAATGGAATCATAGTAGCATCTGCAACTTGGTTTCTGAAAGGAGGTAAGATATAAACCAAAATAAAATCTTTAATAAACATGAACAAAAAGTAGGAATGAAGCAGATGAAAATGGAAATCTTAGCATGGAAAAAAGCTAGGAAGTCTACCTGAGGTATGTTCCTAGGGAGCCATGAATTTAGTAGTTTTTGACTGAGTTTTATAGCTATCATGTAGGTGGACTAAAAATATTGTCCAGGAAAATATTGTCAGAGTTTGTAATAGGGCTAGACAGCTGACTAGGGCATCAAGTATATATAAGTACCATTAATTGTTTACCACACTGATCTGACCCAGGGCCCATATGTTCGTATTTAGCTCATGAGCTAGTATTACCACTAAGTTCCTGCCAGTCTGAACTTGAAGTCCATGGTCACAGCAGGGAACATTCTAATCTGCACTCATTTCATGACCAACTTTTCTTGAATGACAGACCCAGCCTCCCTTCAGAGAGTGGGGCAGTCTTTACCATTATATCCCTAAATATATAGTGAGGGTAATATACTGGAGAGGCCCACAGAAGGGATTAACAAATATATTTCTTAATTTAAATAAGGGGAAATCTTGCATTCACATTTTAATATTCAGCTTTCAAGCTTATGAGATTTTGATTTTGAAGAAACTTGGCAAAACTACCAATTAATCTCCATATGTTCTTCTTGGGATGTATATGCATATTAAATCTCAGGGGGAAAACCTCAGTATTACTACAGTTCTTAAAACAAATGCATAAAGTAATCCTAATAATACCCTTTCTTACCATATGGTTTGGTCAAATGAAAGAAATCATAACAAATACGCTGAAAAATCACTTTGGTTCAAAATGTCATCATTGATTAATTTTGCATGTGCTAAGACAAATTTAATTGCTAAGTTTTTAATCAGTAAATGTATTTTTACTGCTGAAGTTACCTTTTCTCTTTAATAGACAATAATCATCTGAAATATCTAACAGACATGAGATAATAGCTAAGAAAAAATACAAGTGTGACATTTTCTTTTTTGTTGTTGTTGGTTTTTTTTGAATGCCTTTGAATCATAGGCAAGTTTCTTTTTTAATATTTTAATTTAATTTTATTTATTATTGGATAGAGACAGAGAAATTGAGAGGGGAGGGGGAAGTAGAGAGGGAGAGAAACAGAGAGACACCTGCAGCCCTGCTTCACCACTTGTGAAGCTTTCCCCCTGCAGGTGGGGACCAGGGCCTTGAAAATGGGTCCTTGTGCACTGTAATGTGTGCGATTAACCAGGTGCACCACTACCTGGCCCCAACATTTTCTAGAAGAGTAGAAGTGTGTTTTCCTTCTTACAGGGAAGCCATAAAAATGGACTCTAATGTCCTTGGTATAGCAAGTTAATTTTTTTCCTTTGATAGTAAGGAAAAAGTAAATGTGGGGCCTGGGTCATGGAGCAACTAGTTGAGTGCACCTGTTACATTGCCCAAGGACTAGTTTGAACCTCCAGTCTCCACCTGCAAGGGGAAAGCTTTGCAAGTGGTGAAGCAGGGCTGCAGGTGTCTCTCTGTCTTTCCCCTTCTCTAACAATCCCTTATCTCTCAATTTTTGGTTGTCTCTATCCAATAAATAAATAAAGATAATTAGAAAAATAAATTAAAATGTGGAGTCTCCTTTAGGGTGTCAATTAAATTTTAATCTTCTCTATCTTGCTTTATCGCATTCATAAGAAATTGACCTTGTTTGAAGTGTAAGAGAAAGACTTTAGAACAGCATGATATGGAAACTTAGACAATCAAGATGAGAAAATGATCAGACTACCACAACTCAATTTCTTTTCATTGACATAACTTAGACTTGATATGATTAATGTCTCCAATATTCTATATTTTTCCTCAATTCTGAAGATTTTAAATCTGCAGTTGAGTTAGCATGATTAGGAGAGAAGTGTTAGTGACTGAAAAAAAAAAATAAGAAACTGAGTTGTGGCTGTCTGTTCAAAAGCAGTGAAGCAGTGATGCAGCTCTCTCCCTCTCTATCCCCTTTCTCTCTCAATTTATCTCTGTCTATACAAATAAAACAAGTAAATAGATTTTAAGAAGGTAGTGTAAGTTTAATTGAGTAGAATACTCCTAATGGCTTGTCGTAGTAGTTAAATTGTTTATTTTTAGATAGAGAAAGAAAGGAAGAGAGATAGAGAGAAAGAGAAAGGAAAAGGGAGAAAGAGGGAAAAGAGAGAGAGAGAGAGAGAGAGAGAGAGATGAGATAACGATGCCATATCTTCAAAGCTTCCTTCAATGACTTGGGGTTTGGGCTGGAGCCTGGGCTGCACACACAGTAAAGGATCACCCTCTCCAAGTGAGCTATTTTACCAACCTTGGTTGCATTCTTTAAGGTGTTCAACAGCACTATAATAATTCCAGTTACTTATATACTTAGAAAAATTAGATATTTCCAGTTCTTATAATCTTAGTGACTATGAAGTGTACAGAGTGAAAATGCCCAAATAATGACTTAAGTAATCAATGATCCTTTCTGCATCAAATGCTACAAGGATTGGGAAGATGGAATTGTGACACACACACACACACACACACACACACACAATTAATTCCTAAAGCACCAAAAATCCCATGTTCAATCCCAGATCCACCACAAGCCAAAGCTGAGAAGTGCTCTGGTAAAAAAACAAAAACAAAAACAAAACAGCATAGGTCACACTAATTCCATTGAAAATGATGGTAAGTATGAGGTACTGCCCATTGTGTCCTTTGAGTTTTATCAGTTTTATCAAGATCAATCAAAACATTTAATGCAGTTAATATCAGCAGAACAGTTTTGGTTTGATAAGAAGAGCAAATGGAGAGCAAAAATCTATGTAGGGTGGCATCATTGATAATGGAAGTCTTCTCTAAGTAACATTCAAGGTCTTTCTGAAAAAGAATTCTTAAGGTGATCTCAGCAGATTTTATGGTTGCAATGACTAATAAATTATGTTTCCCCTAAGTCACATAAGGTATCAAGTGGTCATGGCCACCCTTTCTGGTGCCCAGAACTTTACCTCCGTTGATACCTATTTGTGTTTGAGGAGTTACAGCTCTTTGCTGGCCATGAAGAATAAGAAGAAACAAACAGGTGATCTTGTTAACGTGCCTCTAAACTATTGATTTGTGGTATGTGTTTTGACATCATATGAGAATAACTTTAAAATGCCTTCTTTTCTAAACCTGCAGTCCAGAACATTTTATCAATGAGAATTTCTTAGGACCCATCCCCAAGGAGCTTGCATTGTTCCTCTTAGCCAACAGACTCTGTAATTTTCCCTGTTGACTGCCTCATTCCCAAACACTCAGTCTCTCAAGTCAAAATTAGAGTAGTTTGTACTCCTTCTGACACTTTCTCAGCTTACTGAAACGTATTCTGTTATTGCAATGTGATCTCTTTCCCAATAAAACAATTCAGTAATTACATGCAATTAGCTTGAATTCTAAAGTGAAACTTGTCCATATAATGGTGGAAATTAGCACACTTTAGATCAAGATCTGACATAAAACAAATCAAATATGACCTAAGTATTGCAAAAAATAATTCAAACTTAGCTACTTATATTTATAAATGGTGTTTGCCTTTGATATATTTATTTCCTATAAAGTTAGCAATGTAATTTATTCTAATAGACTTGTCAAGTTTTATGGGACTTTTATTGTATGAAATCTTGTCATCTTCAGATAAAGATTATCTTATTATTCAATTTGTCTATTTTGTCTGCCCATATTCTGTTTATAACTAACACAATGCTGAATAGAAGCCAGAAGAATTGTTTCTTTTCATTTCACAAATCTTAATGGGGAAGCCTTCATTAAGTATGATATAGTGGTAACACTTCTGATATCTACTATCAGAGTGAAGAGATTTCTTTGTGTTCCAAGGTTATTGAATATTTCAATAATGAATGGGTGCTGAACTGGTTGAGTGCTTTTTTTCTACAAGATTTGAGTGGATCATTGTCAGACAAATAGTTATTGGGTTGTCAATTACAGTAACAAGACAGACTGAAAGTACTCATCAAGTTCTATTCACTTACTGATACAGTGAAATATGAGATTAAAAGAAGTTCTAGAGAAATGAATCACAGGACATTGCAAAAAAAAAAAAAAAGTAGCCAAACTGTCACCTAAGATTTTATGAAAACTCTGGTGGTTATGGCATGGGATAAAAGGAGGCAAGATCATTAGTGGTGAATGAAGTATATAACTAAAAATCTTATAAATAACAATTGAATCACTAATAAAAATGTATTCCATTAAAAAATAAATCACCCCAATGATAACATACTGGTAATACAAAATGGCTTTTATTCCTGAGATCTGGGATTCAAGGTTCACTCTCTGGCACCATCTTAAGCCAGAACTTAACAAAGATCTCCTAATGAAGGAATTAACAATTGAATGAGTGAATGAATGAATGAGATGAGATTTCCAAATTATTTTTTTTTATTTCTTTATTGGGGAATTAATGTTTTACATTCAACAGTAAATGCAATAGTTTGTACATGCATAACATTTCTCACTTTTCCATATGACAATACAACTCCCACTAAGTCCTCTGAAGGGCCTGTATTCTCTCCCACCCACACTCCACCCCAGAGTCTTTTACTTTGGTGCAATACACCAATTCTAGTTCAGGTTCTACTTGTGTTTTCCCTTCTGATCTTGTTTTCCAAATTCTGCCTAAGAGTGAGATCATCCCCCCATATTCGTCCTTCTGTTTCTGACTTATTTCACTTAACAAGAATTTTTCAAGGTCCATGCAAGATTGGCTGAAAATGGTGAAGTCACCATTTTTTAATAGCTGAGTAGTATTACATTGTATATATATATATATATATATATATATATATATATATATATATATATATATATATATATATCATAACTTGCTCAGCTACTCATCTGCAGTTGGACACCTAGGTTGTTTCCAGGTTTTGGCTATTACAAATTGTGCTGCTAAGAACATATGTGTACACAGATGTTTTTGGATGGGTGTGTTGGGTTCCTTAGGATATACCCCCAGGAAAGGAATTGCAGGATCTTAGGGTAGGTCCATTTCTAGCATTCTAAGAGTTATCCATAGAGTCTGAACCAATTTACATTCTCACTAGCAGTGAAGGAAGGTTCCTTTGACCCCACAACCCTTCCAGCATTTGTTGCTGCTACATTTCTTGATGAATGAAATTCTCACAGGAGTGAAGTGGTACCTCACTATTGTCTTTATTTGCATTTCTCTAACAATCAAAGACTTGGAGAATTTTTTCATGTGTTTCTTGACCTTTTGGATCTCTTCTGTGGTGAATATTCTGTCCATGTACTCCCCCTATGTTTGGATGGGGTGATTTGTTTTCTTGTTGTTGAGTTTGGCAAGCTCTTTATATATGTTGGTTATAAGCCACTTGTCTGATGTATGGCATGTAAAGATCTTCTCCCATTCTGTGAGGGGTATCTTGGTTTGGGTAGTGGTTTATTTTGAGGTGCAGAAGCTTTTCAATTTGATGTGGTCCCAGAGGTTTATGCTTGCTTTAGTGTTCTTCGTAATTGGATTCATTTCACTGAAAATGTCTTTAAAATTTATGTGAAAGAGTTCTGCCAATATTTTCCTCTAAGTATCTGATAGTTTCTCGTCTAACACCCAAGTCCTTGATCCACTGGAATTTACTTTAGTGTTTGGTGAAATATAGTGGTCAGTTTCATTCTTCTGCATATTTCAACCCATTTTTTCCAACACCATTTGTTGAAGAGACGCTGCTTTTCCCAATTAATAGTTTGGGCACCTTTTTTAAAAGATTAGATGTCCATAGGTGTGGGGGCTCACTTCTAGGCTTTCAATTCTATTCTACTGGTCAGTGTGTCTATTCATGTTCCAGTACCAAGCATTTTTGATGCCAATGGCCCTATAATACAATTTGAGACCTGGGAGTGTGATGCATCCAGTTCTGTTCTTTCTTCTCAAGATTGTTTTGGCCATACTAGGTCTTTTCCGGTTCCAGATAAACATTTGTAGCATTTGTTCTATTATCCTAAAAATGTGGTTGGGATCTTGATGGAGATAGCATTAAATTTCTATATGGCTCTGAGTAGTATATTCATCTTGATGATGTTAATTCTTCCAACCCATGAACATGGAATATCTTTCCACTTTGTTTTGTCTATTTCAATTTCCTTGAGTAGTGACTCATAATTTTCAGTATACAAGTCTTTCACTTCTTTGGTTAGGTTTATTCCTAGATATTTTAATGCTTTTGTTGCTATAGTAAAAGGAATTGATTTCTGGATTTCAACGTCTCTACCTTAGTGTTTGCATAGAGGAATGCCACTGACTTTTGAATGTTAATTTTGTAGCCTGACACCTTACTGTATAGCTTGATGATTTCAAAATGCTTCTTGCTGGATTCCTTAGGATTTTTATGTACACTATCATGTCATCTGCAAATAGGGAGAGTTTGACTTTTTCTCTACCAATCTGTATTCCTTTAATTCCTTGCTCCTGCCTGATTTCTATGGCAAGAACTTTCAACACTATGGTGAATAATTATAGTGATATTGGGCAGCCCTGTCTATTACCTGATCTGAGGGGAAATGTTTCCAGTTATTGATAACTGTTTAAATTTCATTAGCTATGATGGGCCTGTTCATATTATCTAGTTCCTCTTTACTTAATTGTGGGAGTTCATAGGAATCTAGGAAATTGTCCATTTCTTCTAGGTTCCTCTAGCTTGGTGGCATATTTTTGTCCATAAAAGCCTCGCATGATATGTTGAATTTCTGTGGTGTCTATTATATCTTCTCTTTAATTTATGATCCAATTTATTTGGGTCTTCTTATTTTGTTTTGTGAGTCTGGGTAAAGGTTTGTAGATTTTGTTCACTATTTCAAAGAACCAACATTTACTTTCATTGATCTTTTGTGTGGTTTTCTTATTTTCAATGTTATTGATTTCTGCCCTAACTTTAGTGATTTCTGTCCTTCTGATTGTTGAGGATTCCTTTGTTCTTCTTCTTCTAGGTCTTTAAGATGTGCAATCAGGCTGTTTATTTGTGCTTTTACTTGTCTCCTAATGTGTACTTGTATGGCTATGGACTTCCCTCTCAGTGCTGCCTTAGCTGCATCCCAAATATTTTGATAGCTTGTGTCTTCATTTTCATTTAAAATATTTTGATTTCTTCTTTTATTTCCTTTTTGACCTAATATTTGTTAAGTAGTGTACTTTTGAGCTTCCACATTTTGGGACTATTACTAATCTTGTTGATTGTTAAGTGTTAGTTTAATTCCACTGTAGTCCCAGAAGATGCTTGGGATGATTTCAGTGCTCTTGAATTCACTGATGCTATCTTTGTAGCCTAAAACATGGTCTATCCTTGAGGATGGCCCATGTGGACTTGTGTAAATTGTGTATTCCAGTTTATTGGGATGAATGACTGAAAATGTCCAATAGTTCTAGTTTATCTATCTCCTCATTTAGCTCCCTCATGTCTTTATTGATTTTCTGCCTGGATGATCTGTCAAGTTGAGAGAGTGGGGTGTTGAAATCCCTTACTATGAATTGGTTGTTATTAATATATTGCTGTAGCTCTTTCAGTAGATGTTTGATGTATTTAGATGGCTTCTCACTGACTGCATAGATATTAATAATTGTTAAGTTCTTTTGATTGACTGATCCACTGAACATTAAGTAGTGTCCATCCCTATCTTTTTAAATTTTATTTATTTTAAAGTCTATCATGTCAGATATGAGAATAACTATTCCTGCCCTTTTTTGTAAGCCATTGGTTTGTATGATAGTTTTCCATTCTTTCACTTTGAGTCTGTGTTTGTCTTGTTGTGTTAGGTGGGTTTCTTGTAGACAGTATATTGTTGGATTGTGTTTTCTGTTCCATCTTCCTACTCTGTGCCTTTTAATAGGTGAATTCAGGCCATTGACATTTATTGATGTCAAATATTGAAGATATTTTAACTCCATTCCTATAGAGTTTTTGAGTGCCCTGATTTGTGGCCTATTTATGGTGGTTTGAGTGTTTATAAGAAACCTTTCAGAACTCCTTTCAGGGCAGGCTTGGTGAAAGTTGATTCTTTTAACTGTTGCTTGTATGAGGAGGTTTTGATGCCTCCATCTAGTGGGCCCTCTCTCTCTCTCCATATATATATATATATATATATATATATATATATATATATATATATATAGTTTATATATATATATATATATAAACTATAAGTAGGCTTCTTAGCTTAATCACTGACTCCTGACCAAGAGATAAAGCAGGGTGGGGCAGAGATAATATATATATATATATATATATATATATATATATATTTTTTTTTTTTTTTTTTTTTTGTCATTCTCTCTGGCCTCTAATGTAGAAATCTGCTGCTAATCTTATGGTTTTTCCTATGTAGGTGACTCTTTGTTTTCTCTCCTGCAGCCTTCAATACTTTTTTTATCCATATTCCTTTCCATTTTAAATATTATGTTTCTTGGTGTCTTTAAGTCTGGGTTAATTCTGTTTGGGACCCTCAGGGCTTCTTGAATCTTTATGTCTTTTATGTTGTCTAGACTAGAGAAGTTCTCATTAATGATTTCTTGAAGAATTCTTTCTTCCCCTCCCTCTCTTTCTTCCTCTGGTAAGCCAATAAGGTATATATTATTTCTTTTGAAGTCATCCCATAGGTCTCTGTTGTTGTTTTCAGTATCTCTTAATCTCTTTTTGAGATCTCTTACTTCTTTTTTAGTTGTCTCTAATTCATGCTCAATTTTGCTAATTCTGTCTTCAGCCTCATTCATTCTATTCTCTCTCCCCTCTACTGTTTGCTGGAGTTCATCTATTTTGTTACCCTGTTCTGATACTGTTTTAGCTTGCTCAGCTAGTTGTGTTCTTAGCTGAGCTATTTTAGTTTTCAACTCTCTAATAACCTTGAGATAATTAGTGTTTTCTTCCAGAATATCACTGATTGTTTCTGCATTTCTGATGACAATTCTTTTAAACTTTTTACTCAGCCCTGTGATTATTTCCTTAACTACTTTGGATGTTGATCTCATTATTCTTTGCTTCATCCTTTGGTGGGCTTTTAGCTGGACTCTTGTCCTGGTTCATTTCTCCAATATTTCTTTTTGTTGGTTTAACCATTTTATTTAGTATGTTATGAGATCCATCTCTCAGTACTTTTCAAGTTACTGATCACTCTTGCCTGAATTGACTTATGTCTAAGTAAGATAATTAAGGGGTTCATAGTTGTGGAAATTGACAGTTGTTTCAATAGTATTTTAATCCCTGAGTTGGAGCTCAGTGGCTTAAAATCCTCTTTTATTTATTTATTTATGTATTTATTCCCTGTAGGCTATGGCAGCCAGAGGGATTTTAAACTATAAGTAGGCTTCTTAGCTTAATCACTGACTCCTGACCAAGAGATAAAGCAGGGTGGGGCAGAGATGATCCAGTGGTTATGCAAACAGACTTTCACAGCCCTACTTCTAGGCCACAGAGGTATAGATCTTCTCCTGAGTTTCCTCATTTGTTCTCTGTTCCTTGCCTCCCTGCCTCCCTGCAACTGCTTCAGATTCTCAGGGCAGTAGCAATGGAGAATCACAGTTGCATTTGGTGAGTCTCAGGGGAGTCTTCTCCTTCCTTCAGCCATCTTTTTGTTGGTGAAACAGACTGGCCCAGGAGAGGAGAGGAGAGAAACACAGCTACTGCTACTCAGTATCCCCACTTCTGGAAGTCCAAACCCAACTTCTTAATTTTCCATGTATTCCTATGCAAGGCACCAGCTGAGGTCTTATGTTAGTTGACACAGTGCAGCAAGGAGTTCCATTTCTAAGGAGCAACTTGACTAAAGATGTTTGTCTCATTATGAAATAAACTATGGGACTAGGAGTAGAAGTACAAGATTGGAAAGGTACTGAAATAAACTAGAGAAAAAGACAAAGAAGCTTCCAAATAGCCAAGAATTGGAACTATGAATAAATCTCAGCTTGATTGGCAGGTGGGGGTACAGTAAAGTATGAGTCATTAATTAAGACTTCAGAAAATTGCAAGGTACTCCTGTACCATGAGTTTTGTGAGGAAAGGTTAGCTTTCCTCCATGAAATCTGTCAGGCAAAAACTTTACTTTGCTATGGTACGTACCCAATTCCTACATGAAATTTTGATGGGGAGCCAGACTCCTCTATTATAGGTTTTGCACCCTTCTTTTTATCTTGCTGAAACAAATATTCTCTGGTGCATTTATATATCTTCTTCAGATTTATGAGCAATTCTCTGTCATAATCCTACTTTCTAGTTCTACTCTCAATTCTGACACCATCTTCTCAGACAATATTTCTAGTCCACCTCCATGTTAGCTATCAAGCTCAAGCAAAGATTATTAAGACATGTGCTCCTAGGAACTTTCCCAAAATAAACTTCCTAGCTTCCTTCTACTTTTATCTGCTCTATTCCTACTTTTTGTTTCCTGTTTATTAAATATTTTGTCCTGCTTTTCATGTTACTACCTTTCAGCCATCATGTTCCAGATTCTACTATGATTACACCTTGACCTTTTGGGGCAGACAACCACAGCAATGCTTCCTGGAATCTCACCTCTTCAGAGCCCTACCCCACTAGGGTAAGATAGAAAAAGGCTGGGGGTATGAATCAATCTGTGAATTCCCATGTCCACTGGAGAAGCAATTACAGAGATCAAAACTCCCACCTTCTGCACCCCATAAAGATCTTTGGCCTATACTCCCAGAGGGATAAACAATAGGAAAGTTTCCAATGGAGGGGATTGGACATGGAACTCTGGTGGTTGAAACTGTATGGAATTATACTCCTATTAATTTATAGTATTTCAACTCAATATTAAATAACCAATTAAAAATAAAACATAAAATATTTTAGGTCACATTCCTTTTTCCCCTAATATATTTTTTTAGAAATTTATTGAAATGGGGAGTCCTTCCCACCTCTGTCTTCCCCTCCTCTCTACATTTCTTTCTGTCATATACAACAACAACAACATCAATAACAACACCAATAATTACAACAACAATGAAAAAGAACAAGGGCAACAAAAGGGAAAATAAATAAATTTTAAAAAGAAAGAAATTTGTTGAAATCACCCTCAAATCATAACATTTACTGCATATCCTATTAGCATTTTCTCCTCCTCCTCCCCTCCTTCTCCTCTTCTTCCTCCTTCTTCTTCCTTTCTTTCTCTCAGCTATGACTTACATTTTGCATCTTTAAGTTTGATTATTCTTCAAACAGTAATGTAGCACTTATCATAAAATCTAAAACAGTGTGAAATAAAAATGAGAGAGGACCACTAAGTAGAGCACACACATTACTATTTTCAAGGACCTGGATTCAGGCCCCTTGCTTCACCTGCAGGGAGGACACTTCATAAGTAGTGAAGCAAGGATGCCACTTGGGACTTTGTGATTTTTTTTTATCCCAAAGCTCTAGTTACTATACCATATCCCAGATTATGACTTTACAGTTTTTATACAAATATATTGGGAGAACATGTAACAAATGATTTTATAGTTTAAAAATGATAACAATGGTAAAAATTCTGTTAAGGTCATTTCAAAGTCAACAGGAGAGAGAGGGGAGATAGTGTAATGCTTATGTAAACAGAATCACACCTGAGGCTCCATGGTCCCCATTCAGTCCCCTGCAGCACAATAAGCCTCCGCTCAGACTGGGAGTATGGACCAACCAGTCAACGCCCATGTTCAGCGGGGAAGCAGTTACAGAAGCCAGACCTTCTACCTTCTGCAACCCTCAATGACCCTGGGTCCATACTCCCAGAGGGATAGAGAATGGGAAAGCTCTCAGGGGAGGGGGTGGGATATGGAGATTGGGTGGGGGGAATTGTGTGGAGTTGTACCACTCCTACCTTATGGTTTTGTTAATTAATACTTTCTTAAATAAAAAATTTAAAAAAAACAATAAGCCTCTGCTGAGCAGTGTTCCTGCTAATAAATAATAATAAGAATAAGAAGAAGAAGAGGGAGTAAGGAAGAAAGGGAATGGGAAAATCATTAGGTAAAGTGTGTAACTAAAATATAGAATTTCTGAATACTGTGGCAAATATGACCTAATAACAAGATACGTGTTTTCTCTAGTAGTGAGAATTAGGGATTAGAGAGTGATGAAAAAACTGTTGACTTTTATTAAGTCCAAAAGTACAATTAATGTCAGTAAAGACTCCTCTTTTCTCTCTTTCTTTACCAGAGAGAAGCACTGCTCAGGTCTTGTTTGTGAAGGAGGAAGGAACAAGTATTTGGTAGAATAAAGTCCAGGTTGCATTTGTGCATATGAAGCTGATACCTCCAGCACTTACGTTTGACAGCACATATGTAGCTAAAAATACATGCATGCATCTGAAGATGTTCAGCATTTCTACTGCCATATGCATATGTAACATATTCACATCAAAGTTAATGGATGTGTTAGCATTCTAAAAATAAGTAGCAGATTTTACCAATTCATCTACCTTATGTGTTTTCCACTTCTGGGCTTTAAGGCCCTGTTTTGCCATTTTTTCCCTTTAAGCAATTCCCACACAGAGGAATGCAGTGCTTGGTTTGGCAATTAGCACCATATGTAGCTAAAACCGCATTTATTCAGAACATTTCATCCTTGTACACAGACCATCTCATAGAACAATGTTTCTCAGAATTTATCCTTCAGAGAAATAAAGCCATAAGGTGCTGCTTAAAAGGAGTCATTCAGTGACAAATCATTTAGGGATACAACACCATTACACTCTCTTCTTCAACATCAAGCAAGAAGTCCTTAATGTTTCTTTAGATTCATTAAACTTTAAACAGGTTTCTTTCTGACTATAAGCCATTCATGTAACTTAGAACATTTTCTTCAGAGAATTTGTGGGTTAATGTATTTGTCAAGTAATTCTGATGGATGTATATTAAACCAACACTTTAAAAATATGTCTGGAAGTTCAGTTCTGGATAATGGCAATAGGGGCATAAGGACAAGCTAAATTTACTCTTTGCACTACTTTACTGTGGTTTAATCAATAGACAAAGTTGAAATTTAGAATCAGATCATCTTATAATCCTTAAATTTAGATTATTTGGAAAATACATTTTTTAAAAAAATTTTGGGACTATAAGTTAACAGGGGTGAATATTAACACCATTCCCACAACCAAAGGTCTGTGTGCCCCGCCTCCCCAGTGAAACTGAACATCTATCATCCCATTCCCCCCAGAGATTTTTACTTTGATGCAATACTCCAAACTCTGTCAGATTCTGCTTTGAGTTTCCCTTTCTGTTCTTCTTTCTCAGCTTCTGTTTATGAGTGGGATCATACTACACAGCTTTTTTTTTTTTTTTTTTTTTGCCTCCAGGGTTATTGCCGGGGTTGGGTGCCTGCACTTCGAATCCACTGCTCCTGGAGTCTATCCCCTCCCCTTTTATTGCCCTTGTTGTTTATCATTGTTGTTGTTATTATTGTTGTTGGATAGGACAGAGAGAAGTGGAGAGAAGAGGAGAAGACAGAGATGGGGAGAGAAAGAGAGACACCTGCAGACCTGCTTCACTGCCTATGCAGTGACCTCCCTGCAGGTGTGGAGCCAGGCTCAAACAGAGATCTTAACCCTCTGAGCTACTGCCCAGCCCCCGTACACAGCTATTCAGAATAATGAACCCACTTTCTCTGACCCTTCTTGGCTGGAGCTAGAGAGAATTATGTTAAGTGAGGTAAATCAGAAAGTCAAAGACTAGTAGAGGATAATCCCGCAATTTGTATTTTTACTTATCTATTGATTTAGTTTTAAATTACCAATGTATTTATTGGATAGAGACACCCAGAAATCTATAGGGGAGGGGAAAGAGAGAGAGAGAGAGAGAGACCTCCAGCACTACTTCACCACTCATGAAGCTTTCCCCCTGCAGCTGGGGATGAGGGCTTAATCCCAGGTCCTTGCACCTTGGAACCTGTGTGCTCAACCGGGTGCGCCCACCACCCAGACCACAACTATATTTTTATTCATGCCCTTCTGACTTAGTTTGGACTGTATACACTTTATTTGTCCTCTTAGCCTTGTATGTTCTATACAATATAATAAATTTATTAATAGAAATAATATATACATTTTCTCTATATACCAAACAGCCATGGAAAGTGAGCAACTCTTTCTCGTGGCGTCAAAGGGCATCTTAGCTAATGAAAACAGAAGATTTTCTTCCTGAAGGGGTATTCAGTTATTCAGTTTGGGAAGTTATTGGGGGTGGGAAGTACATTACATAAAAATGAGCAATATTTATCCAGAAAAGTCACCTGCAAGTGGTGGAGTGGGGTTTTGACCTTGAAAACCTGGGAAAAAAATGAGTCCAATCTCTACAAAGAGTCACAACTGTAGTCAGTTATGAAAAAGAAAAGATAACAAATAAAATAAAATAAAATGAAATAAATAAAGATTTGAGTAGAAATTAGTTAAATTTAGTTAAAAGGGCAATATGCCCTTGAGGAAGGGAGGTAATTTAAACAGAAGCTAAGTCTTACTTAGGAAAATGGCACTTTTATGAATTAAATTGTTTTATTCCACTGGGGAATAATACTGGTTGAAGTTTATTCATTCCTATTATACCAGAAAAAATAATAAATAAAGAAATGAGAAGAAATGGATATAAAATGGTCAAGAGTTGTTTTAGATTGTCTAGAGTAAATTCCACTCTTAGACAAGAAGACATTAGTGTTCTCTTCAAGTTTACTTTCCTGCATGCTTCTCTCAATTCAAATCAAATAATATTGCATCTGTGGATCGCACCCTAATCAACGCAATGAGTGCCACCCCAACATGCTTACTTCAGACTGTGCCCAGAGACTTCAGGTGTGGAATGAAAACCCTTCAGCTTCATGACTCAGGTGAGACCTTTCCTTTCATAGTATTCTCTAATTCCATCCCAGGTGTTCCACTCCCCAATAAAATCCCCAAACCTAGATATAGATCAGGTCCCCTGAGATAGAGCATATGTTCACATGTGCCCATAAACCAGGGAAAAATATATACCTGAAAGCAGAAGTATACAAGAGTCTGCAGGGAATACCCCCCCCCCCAACACTTCATCTGCACTATTCCAACCTTTAGGTCCATGATTGTTCAACAATTTATTTGACTTCCTATGTTAACTCTCTTTTCAGCCACCAGGTTCCAGATGCCAGCATGATGCCAACCAGACTTCCCTGGACTGAGGACCCCACCAATGTGTCCTGGAGCTTCCCTTCCCCAGAGACCCACCCTACTAGGGAAAGAGAGAGGCAGACTGGGAGTATGGATCGACCAGTCAGCGCCCATGTTCAGCGAGGAAGCAATTACAGAAGCCAGACCTTCCACCTTCTGCAACCCACAATGACCCTGGGTTCATACTCCCAGAGGGATAGAGAATGGGAAAGCCATCAGGGGAGGGGATGGGATAAGGATGTCTAGTGGTGGGAATTGTGGGAAGTTGTACCCCTCTTGTCCTATGGTTTTGTTAATGTCTCTTTTCTTAAATAAATAAATAAATAAAAGAAAATGGAAGATCCTATTTAAGCACTTTTATCTATTTTGCATTTAGGTAAATATATATTCTCAGCTTTTTAAAATTTTCTATTACATTTTGGAGATTCTCTGTTTACCAGCTTAAGAACAATTAGGAATCTTGCTTGAGTTAATGAATAGGTCAAACCAAATATGTATGTTTCTCCCCTGAGTGATTGGCAGTGACTGTGCTGGCAAACACTTTTCTGATTATCCTAAACTCTGCAGAATAACATTTGGTGTTCTATTAGTCATCTATCTGTGTGGAGGAAAATCTTCTCAGTTTCTAATTGCACTTGTTGTTTACTGTAAATTACTCTTATGAAAATATTCCCATGTATTTGCTTGTGCAACTGTGCGTGTAATTGCATTTTGGCAAGAGTGCAAAAATACATTCTTTCTGAAAATGAAGTCTAAGGGGCACTTTTACAAAAGATGACATTTCAGCTTGACTCTTAGTTGAAATTTCTTTTGTATTCATAAAATTTGACAAGTTAATAGTCTTGTCATCTGAGCTTCTCTAACCACAGGATATGTACCAAACACGCTTCCAGGGGTGTTTGTTTGTTTGTTTGCTGATGTTATAACTTTTTTTTTTTGCCATGCCATATTTTAGAATAAAGAGAAATCTTTCATAAAGCCCTTCTGCCCAGTTGTGGGTTTGATTATGTACCTCTTGAAGCCAATCACATTTATGTAAATGTATTTCCAAAGGTACTGTTGCAATTATAACAGAGAAGTGAACTGGATGTTTTTCCAGAATAATAGTAGATAATTAACATAAAGCAGTGCTGTCTGTCTACTTATGCAGACTTGTACTATCAAGTGCTATACGTCTACTTATGCTATCAAAAGGTGTCAGCCAAGGCAATCAGCTCAGTCATGAGCAGATGACAGCTATCTAGAGTTTAAAGTCATAATTACTAAAATAGGAATGTCTACACTTCAAAGAATAGTAAGTTTTATAAGTTTTAGCTACTTTTAGGATACAGAAAACCTGAACTTGGGTGATAAGACAGTGGTTTGTGGACAAGATTGTCATTACCGAGGACCTGAAAGTCCCGGGTTCAATCCTTAGTGCCACCATAAGCCAGAACTATGCAGTGCTCTGGACTCTCTCATCATTAAAATAAAATAAGTCTTTTTAAAAGAATAAGAAAATTTAACTGGCTACAGTTTCCATAGCATAAGTATGTTGACAGATTTTTTTCTCAAATTAAAAATTACTGACTGGGGGCTAAGTGGTGGTGCAAGGACCTGGGTTTGAGTCCCCACTTCCCACCCACAAGAAGCTTCAGGAGTGGTGAAGAAGGTCTGCAAGTGTTTTTCTTTCCTTCTTTCTCCCTCCCTCCCTCTTCTCTATCTCCTGTCCCCTTGAATTTTTCTCTGTCCTATCAAATAAAATAGAAAGAAAACAAAAAACAAAAAACTGTGTAGGAGTATTGAATTTGTAGTGTAGGCACTGACCTCCATGACAACCCTGGTCACAATAAAAAATAATAAATTATAAGATTAATTTTTGTGAGTGTTGATACCTTGCAGTATCTTTCTTTTCCCATGTAGAAATCATTAAGAATCATACAGGTTTAAGCAAAGTGATTTGGCAATAATAAGTATAATAATAAATAATAACAGAATAATATTAATATTAGAATAATATTAATAATAGAAATAAATAATAATAGAAACAACTGTGAAAAAAAGAAAAATAGCACCTATAAGTGCCATATATATAATGTCAGAAACTATAATATATATACATATATATAATGTTAGAAACTATAATATATATACATATATATTCATATATATAATAGAAGAAACTCTAATGTTTCTTCTTTTCTGCTTTAATCTCAGTTCTGCTTTTGACACAATTGGTGACTATAAAAGTTGATGGAACATAGGATGTAGAAAATCAAACTGAATTTTTCTAATTCAAGTACTTTAAAATTGTATGTGTGTACTGACACAATAGCCTATAGAGAAATATTCTCATCTCCTGGCAAAAGTTGTCCAAAGAGAGATATTTTTTTCCACTAGTATTTCACCCAGCCCTCCTTTTTTTTCACAGATAGGAAAACAGGAAGAGTGAGAGTGAGGGGTCAAGCTTCCCTCAGTTCAGTGGGGGCCATGCTTGAACCTGGGTCTGTCTATGGCAAAACCTAAGCACTATCCAAAGAATTATCTTGCTGACTGAGAATGGCTTTTTGATGTCCTCTCTCTCTCTCTCTCTCTCTCTCTCTCTCTCTCTCCCTCTCCATCTCCCTCTCCCTCTCCCTCTCCCTCTCCCTCTCCCTCTCCCTCTCCCTCCCCCTCCCCCTCTTCCCCTCCCCTCTCTCTCTCTCATTCTCTCTCCCCCTCCCCTATTACAGGTATAAAAACCAAGGCATAGCACCAGAAAGAGAGAAAATAATTAACAGAACCAGAAAGAGAGAAAATAATTAACAGAACCAAAGTTCCATCAATGTGAGAAGCACAATCCAACTTATTTTATATCTCTTCTTTCAGCATCTGATGGACTTTCCATTATATCATGTCTACCAAGGATAAATGTATGCATTAACAAAATCACATGATTAGATATTTTAATTTTATCTGAAGTTTTTGATTTTTTTTACAGCTGTGCAAGCTATATCCAATTTATCAATTAACATCCTAATGCGAATCTCATCAAACTCATAGGGAAGGGATTATACCAGGCAAGTGTACAGGGAAATAATATTATTGGAATCATTATAATTTTCTTTTGCTGTTGCTGCCATTGGGACTTCAGCACTCAAAACAGACTTTTTTCACTACTCGAAACAATGCACAGTCCAATTAAGTTATTTTGATGATGCCTTTTATAGTGATAATATCTACATTATCTCTCAGTTTAAGCTGGTATCTAAAGAGGGAAAGGAGAGGTATTTCCCTATACTAATTTGAAAAATCTCAAGAAAGGTGTATCTAATTTCTGTGTTCCTACTATTAATACACTTACATTTCTTAGAAATCCCTGACTGAGGGCCAGGCAGTAGCACAGCAGTTTAATTTACATGGTGTTAAACGCAAGGATCGGGGCAAGGATCCTGGTTTGAGCCCCTAGCTCCCCACCAGCAGGGAATCACTTCATAAGTGGTGAAGCAGGTCTGCAAGTGTCTATCTTTCTCTTTCCCTCTCTGTCTTCCTCTCCTGTCTCGATTTCTCTATGTCCTATCTAACAACAGCAGCAATAACAACAATAACAATACTAACAACAAGGGCAACAAAAATGGGGGGATGGCCTCTAGGGCCAAAGGATTTGCTCATGCAGGCACCAAGCCCCAGCAATAACCCTGGAGGCAAAAAAATAAGATGAAAATTAAAAAAGGGAAAAATCCCTGGCCATGTAATAAACCCATGAAGAATTTTTTTTTCCCAGTAGATCTGCTCTCCTTTTGTACATGGTATGACTGGAGAATTTTCTCATGCATGTCACTCCTTTGGCTACTTGATTAATCTGGTTGACACTGACTGGGGTACAATCCATTTTGTCTGGGCAGCAGTTATTTAATGCTATTGTCAACAGGGTTATGAATAGCAAAAACAGGTCTACTTTAAGTACTGATCTTAGTCCTTCTCCATTCTGTCCCAGATTTAGCTAGATGAATAAAGTCCAAATGTCCATGGAATTAGAACTTTTTTTTATGAATTCTTTGAAGTTCTCTCAATTTCAACTCTCAGTTAAACCATTTTGTATTGTTTCAGTCATAGATCTTCTGTCAGTTCTAAATTCATTTTGATCCATCATCAGGATTGGCTACAGAAATTCCTTCCATATGAAAGACAAATGATAGATGTAAAGTAAATGTTTGATAAATACTAGTTCTCCATAAAGAACTTACTCATACTGTGCATTTGTAACTTAGCACTACTTCTGATATTTCTGTAGTAGACATTCATTTCATAGATGATTTCACAGAAGTTTGAAGAAACATAGCCTTTAAGAGAAATCTGTTTTCTTAAAATAGTTTATGGTTATTTTATTACTTTATTATTTTATTTTTAGTTAGAGGGTAAGAGGGAGAGAGAGAAAGAGCCAGACAGAGAGAAGACATGACAACACTGACGAACAATTGAACAACTGTTCAGGAATTCCCCCTCTATGCAGGTGCTCCTATGTCTTGGCCAGGGACTCGAATCTTTGTCTTTTCACATGAGAGAGTTTGTGCTCTACCAGGTGAGCCATCCTCTAGACCCTCATTCCCACCTTTTATACCAATGGTACGTTAATAACAATAGATCCCTTCTGAAACTTTGCAGATTATAACTTTCTAGAACTAAAAGATAGTGTGTATTGAATTAATATAGTAGTTTTATAAGCTGAGGAGTGTGGGGGCTGGGTGATGGCATGTTATAGTGGTCCCCAGTTTGAGACCCCAGTCCCCACCTACAGGGGAAAGCTTTGCAAGTGGTAAAGCAGTACTGCAGATGTCTCTCTGTCTCTCTTCCTCTCAATCCCCCCCTTCTATCTCCACTTCTGTCTCTATCCTATAAAGACAATTAATTTTTTTTTAAAGAAGGTGAATTTACCACTGAAAAAGGTAGGGTGGTGGCACGTAGTGACTCTCTGGTTAAGCACTCACATTACAATATGTAAGGGCCCAGGCTCAAGCCTCTGATTCCTACCTGTAAGGGGAAAGCTTCATAAGGGGGAAATAGAGCTGCAGGTGTTTCTCTGTCTCTCTAGCTTTCTGTCTCCTCTCCCCTCCCAATTTCTATCTCTATCCACTAATAAGTAAACGAAAAGATTTTAAAAAATAGAGAAGTGTCTACCAATAATAGATTAATAACATACAGGCAGTGTGGATAAAATATCTTAATTATACCTTGGTGATCTGCTTGCCTTTATCTGATTCTCAACTTCTTCTCCTTCCCCTTCCTCTCTCTCTCTCTCTCTCTCTCTCTCTCTCTCTCTCTCTCCTTTTGCTTTCAGGTTTATGGTGGATCTTGTTCCCTGCATTGTGAATCCACTGTTCTTGTGATTATCTTTTGGATAGGACAGAGAGAAATTGAGAGGGGAGGGAAGATAGAGAGGGGGAGAGAAAGACAGATACCTGTAGACCTGCTTCACCCCCTGTGAAGCGACTCCCCTTCCCTGTAGGTGTGGAACTAAAGGCTCGAACTGGGTCCCTCGCATGGATCCTTGTGCTTCATACTATGTAAACTTAACCCGGTTTGCCAATGCTGGGTCTCTCAGATTACCAATTTTTGAAATGAGTTAGTCCTATGTAAATATTCAAAACCAACTGTTTTGTCACTCTAGATTTTTTTTAAATTTATTTATTACCTATTTGGAGCAATACATACATCTTTGAATCGGCATTAAGTTCATTTTTGTATTTAAATATTGAAAAGTTATAGGAAAATACTCTGGCTGAAGGATGTTAAAAATGTGACTTCGGAACATTCATTTATTAGTTTCAAAATTATCACCATCAATAACAAAAGCACGGTGGTATATTCTTTTTCTTTGAAAAATATTCACATGAACTAAAGATAGTGAATAGGAAAAACAAATACATAAATAAATAAACCATATATTTTTTCCTTCCAAATCACTAAGTTAAGAGGGAAATTAGAACTCAAAATGTAAAAATATAATTATAAAAAAAAAAAAAAAAGCTTTTTCTTTTTTTTTCTTTTTTTTTTTTTTTTTCTGTCTCCAGGGTTATTGCTGGGGCTGGGTGCCTGCACTATGAATCCACTGGTCCTGGTGGTTTTTTTTCCTTTTGTTGTCCTTGTTATTTATTGTTGTTATTATTGTTTTTGTTATTGCTGTCATTGTTGTTGGATAGGAGAGAGAGAAATGGAGAGAGGAGGGGAAGACAGAGAGGGAGAGAGAAAGATAGATACTTGCAGACCTGCTGCATCCCATGTGAATCCAACCTCTTGCAGATGGAGAGCCTGGGGCCTCAAACAGGGATCTTTAAGCTGGTCTTTGCGCTTTTAGCCATGCTAAACACATTGTGCTACCGCCCAGCCCCCAGAAAATGTTTTTTCTATATATTTCTTTATTATTTAAATTTTATTATGTGCATTGATTGTACCTGTTGTTTTTCATTCTTTTAAACATTTTATTAGTGAAGTAATTAATAATGATTAACAAGATTGTAAGATAATAGGTACAATTCTTTTTATTTATTTATTTATTTATTATTTGTTTATTAAAAAGGGAGACATTAACAGAACCTTAGGATGGGAGAGGTACAACTCCACTCAGTTCCCACCACCAGATCTCTATATCCCATCCCCTCCCCTGATAGCTTTCCCATTCTTTATCCCTCTGGGAGTACGGACCCAAGGTCATTGTGGGTTGCAGAAGGTAGAAAGTCTGACTTCAGTAATTGCTTCACCACTGAACATGGGCGTTGACTGGTCGATCCATACTCCCAGTCTGCCTCTCTCTTCTTTCCCTAGTAGGGTGGGTATCTGGGGAAGTGGAGCTCCAGGACACTTTGGTGGGGTCTTCAGTCCAGGGAAGCCTGGCCTGAACTCCAATTCCATCAGCATGCTGAATAGAAGGTTAAAAGAAAAAAAGAGGAAGAAAGGGGTATGTGGGAAGAAGGTCACTCTGAAGTTGCATGTGTGACTTAGAAAGGAAGAGAAGGCAGGAGCATAAGAAAAAATGGCCAATATATACATATAGATTGATAGTTATAGAAATAATAGTCCCATGGGCTGACAGCTTCACCAATGAGTCCTGAAACTCCACCTCTCCAGAGACCTGCTGCATTAGAGTAAGACATAATCAGGATGGTAGTATAGATTGACCTATCAATGCCCATGTTCAGCCGGGAAGCAATTACAGAAGGCAAATCTCCCACCTTCTGCATCCCATAATAACCCTGGGTACTTACTCTCAGAGGGATAAAGAATAGGAAACCTGGGGGTAGTGTGGTAGCTGGGGTGGGGGAGGGCGTTAAGTGTACGTGGCTCAAAGCCCGAGGACCTACCTAAGCATCCCAGTTGGAGTCTACGGTTCCCCAAGTTCAGGGGAGTCGCTTCACAGGCAGTGAAGCAGGTCTGCAGGTGTTTATCTTTCTCTCCCTCTCTCTGTCTTCCTCTCCTCTCTCCATTTTCTCTGTCCTAAGCAAAAATGACATCAATAACAACAACAATAATAACTACAACAATAAAAAAGGGCAACAAAAGGGAAAAAAATAAAAGCAAAAATAATAATAATTTAAAGAAAAAAATAGAACTTCCAAGGGAGGAAATGGGATGTGGAATTCTAGTGGTGGGAATTGTGTGTGTGGAAGTGTACCCTTTTTATCCATTGGACTTGTAGATCATTATTAAATAAATTAAAAATAATAGTCAATCCATATCTGTGATCTTGGGAGAATTACTACTGTTTCCAGTGGAGAGGATGGGGACACTAAACTCTGATAATGGAAAAGATGTGAATGTATACCTTTGTTATCTTATAATTTTGTAGATAAATATTAAATCATTAATAAAAATATTAAAGTCAGAATAACATGAACTCTTGTTATTTGTTTTTATGATTTTAACCAAATAATAATTTTAAAGTTTATTTGTTTTCCTTTCTAAAGTAAACAATAACTTTGTATAAACACAATTCTAAAAGGCATTCAGATTTTTCTTTGCCTTTTATCCCTGCTATGTTTGCTGTTACCCTGAAGATGAACATTTTATAACAGGCTCAAGTATTCTGTTTAGTCAGTATGGAAGAACATTGTCAGAATGGATACATATCAAATATCCAAAAACTTGCCAGAAAATAAATTGTCATAAGTTGTGTGCTCATTTACTCTGAAATGATGTGGTAAATCAAAAATAATGAAATAAATGAAGCATTTCATCTAAATGACACTTCGTCTGTTAATAGTATTTGTGCCAAACTCTTGTGGCTTTTGGTAGCGTTAATATAATTTGATAACTGAGCAATTAAGCTGTGCATTTAATATTGGCAAGATGATTAATTAGAAAATGGACAATGGACTAAAAATAACTTTTCCTTCTGTAATTTCCAGTCAAGGCATGTCAAGAATGATTTATAAAATTTCAGATACAGAATTGAACTGAGAGATAGATTATATATACCAATTGTCACTCTGATGCATAAACCAGATCTACCTACATTTTTCCTAGAAAAGTATTCCCTACAGTTCATTGTAGCATGTAGTCAGTGAAGAGTAGTTTATTGTTAAAAGGTCAAATTAAAAGAAAACATACTTACATTTATTTGTCTTTAGAATATTTCAGCAGTCTGTCATTATACCTTGCTTATATAGCATACTTTATCATGGGAAAGGCCCAGGTTTGAGCACAGCCTGTACCAAATTGAAGGGACCTCTATTGCTATTGTAACTTTCTCTGTCTCTGTTTTTACTTTACTTTTAATACTGTTTTTGCTTTTTAAATTTATTTATTATTGGATAGAGACAGAAAGAAATTGAGAAGGGTGGGAATGAATGGGAAAGAGACAGAGAAACACCTGCAGACCTACTTCAACACTTGCCAGGCTAGCTTAGCAGGAGAGAGACCAGGAACCAGGAACTCATGGCAGCGTGATAATACAATTCTTTATTCAGGTGGGAGCTTCAGAGTCGGGTGTGAGCATAGCTGGTTAAGCCACTTGGTGCCAAACCACGATGGCCGCATCCCACTCTGCACGCCAGCCCTTCTCCAGGTTGGGATAAGGGAGAGAAAAGAAAAAGGATAATGAAACCAGGAACAGAAGTGGGCTTTAAAGGGTAAAACCAGAAGTGGCAAGTCAGAATGGAGATGACTGGGAAAGGGGATGGAGAAAAGAAAGAGCTGGAAGATCGAAAGCTTCCATAGCAACAGTTACTAGGGTTTTAACTGGTGGGATTAATGTACCCTGCAGGCAGGGCAGTTCTCCACGTAGAAAGAAGATAGATTAGGCAAAACAATGACTGTAAATAGGCCATAGTGTCAGCAATGGAGGATGGAGCAGGGGGGCTGCCTGACAAACACTCCTAAAGCTTTCCCCCTGCAGGTGGGAACGAGGGGCTGGAACCTAGGTCCTTGCACACAAAATGTGTGTGCTTAACCAGGTGAACCAACACCTGGACCCTCTGTTTATCCATTTAAAATTGATTGATTGATTGATTCATTCATTCATTCTTTCTTTCATTATTTTAAATGAGAAAGATAGAGAGAAAATGCAGAGAGAGAAAGAGACCACAACATTACTAGCTCTGGTTTATAATGATACTCAGAACTGAACCTGGCATTTCAGAGCCTCAGGTATAATCATCCCAACCCCTTTGTTTTTCTATCTGAAAAAAGTACTCCTGGAGTAGTGATATCACAGTGTTGGCAAAACAAAAGTAACAAAATAAAAAATAAAGTGCTTCAGAAACTTTAACTGATGCTGGAAAGGCAAGGCTGATTCAGGAAATTTTTCTTTTTTTTTAATTTTTATATTTATTTATTTTCCCTTTTGTTGTACTTGTTTTTCATCATTGTTGTAGTTATTATTGTTGTGGTTACTGATGTTGTTGTTGTTGGATAGGACAGAGAGAAATGGAAAAAGGAGGGGAAGACAGAAAGGGGGAGAAAGACAGACACCTGCAGACCTGCTTCACAGCTTGTGAATCGACTGCCCTGCAGGTGGGGAGCCGGGGGCTTGAACCTGGATCCTTCAGCAGGTCCTTGCACTTTGCGCCACCTATGTGTAACCTGCTGCTCTACAGCCCAACTCCCTCAGGAAATGTTTCTGTCTCCTGAGAATTTGCAGCTCAGCAACAAGGACAACAGGTAAAGCAGATAATCATGACTTAATACCATATATATGATAGATGTTTTTACAGACAATAAAATAACTTCAAAGATGATAGCTAAATAAAGGTTTCTAAGAGTTGAGGTCTTATCTAAATCTTGATGAATAAGGAATGTTGTAGGAATTTAGTTAGATAGGGGCTAGGCACACATTATCATGCATGGAGACCCAGGTTTAAGGCCCCAGTCCTTAAGCTGGGAAGGTTGGTGGGCGGTGAAGGGGTTAAAGTTTCATGAGCGGTGAAGCAGGGCTGCAGGTTGCAGGTTAATCTCTCTACTCCCTCTTCCACCACATTTTTTCTCTGACTCTATCAAAAAGTAAAAAAGAAACAAGGAGGGGGCTTGGCGGTAGCGCAGTGGGTTAAGCTCACATGGCACAAAGCGCAAGACAAGCATAAGGATCCGAGTTCAAGCCCCAGGCTCCCCACCTCCAGGGGAGTCGCTTCACAGGCGGTGAAGCAGGTCTGCAGGTGTCTATCTTTCTCTCCCCCTCTGTGTTCCCCCCCTCTCTCCATTTCTCCCTGTCCTATCCAACAACAACATCAATAACAACAACAATAATAACTACAACAATAAGAAAAAAAACAACAAGGGCAACAAAAGGGAATGAATAAATAAATATTTTTTAAAAAGGGAAAAAAAAACAAGGAAGAAAAAGAAAAAAAAAACTGTTAACTGGGCACCAGGAGTGGTAGATTCATCGCGCAGGCACCAAGTCCCAGGAATAACCCTAGTGGCCATTATAAACAGAGAGAGAGAAAGAGAGAAAGAGAGAGAAGAGGGGAGGGGAAGGGAGGGGAGGGGAGGGGAGGGGAGAGGAGAGGAGAGGTGAGGAGAGGAGGGGAGAGGAGAGAGAAAGAAAGAAAAAAAGAAAGAGAAAGAAAGAGAGAAAGAGAAAGAAAGAGAAAGAAAGAAAGAAAGGAAGAAAGAAAGAAAGAAAGAAAGAAAGAAAGAAAGAAAAAGAAAGAAAGAAAGAAGGGGAATTAGTTAGATATGTGCTACATGTAATTGGGTATATGTACAAGTAATTGATGTAAGTGAAAATACTGAGAACACCTATCTTTTTTAGTCATGATACAGATGTAAGAGAAGTCTGTATGTCAGGATTGCTCAGAGGGAGTGGAAAAATATTAGATGGCAACATTCTTAAGTATTCTGAACTTAAATTTTAACTGCCAGATACTTCTTGATTTTTTAATTATTATTTATTTATTATTGGATAGAGACAGAAAGAAAGATGATAGATAGATAGATAGATAGATAGATAGATAGATAGATGGATAGACAATTACAGCCCTGCTTCACCATTTATGAAGCTTTATACCCTCTGCAGTTGAGGACCAAGGACTTGAGCCTGGGTCCTTGTGCACTATAATGTGAGAGCTTAACCAGGTGCGCCACCACCTGGCCCCAATACTTCTTCATATAACACTAATCTAGTGAATATCTGAAAAGTTAGCTTGATATTACCAGTGGTTTGTATGTAATTATATTACAAAGAGAAATATGTGATACCATTAATTTAGTTTAATTACATACTTATGATTACAAAAGACCAAAGAACTGCTGTGTTTTGATTGATTGATTATACTTAAGAACTTAGGTCTGCATTTATCTTTCTTGGAGTTTTTTTAGCCTCCAGTATTTGAAGCTCTATATCCTTCTTGAATTTGGGATAATCTTCCATTAAAAGTCAACTATGAATCTGTCCTCTACTGTTGTACATTTGTTCATCTCTTATTTTAAAATACATATGAAACTCTGTAGTCATCTAATAAACAAGGCCCTTCAGTTTAACATTAAATATCTATGTATAAAATAACTGATATATTTACATTTTTATAAGATATTTTTTATTTATTTTTTAGTGGATAGAGATAGAAAGTGGCAGTGGAGGGGTAGACAGAAAAGGACAGTGACAGAGAGATACCTGCAGCCCTGCTTCACCATTTGTGAAACTTTCCATCTGTGGGTGGGGGGCCAAGAGTTTGAACCTGGGTCCTTGCACACTGTAATGTGAGTGCTTAACCAGGTACACCATTGCCAGGCCCTTATATTTACATTTTCTGTAGTTCTCCCATATACCATAGTATTGATACCATTTCTTTAAATACCTTATATTAAGCATTGTATTCACTGACACCTCTTTCAGAGTCATAAGAAAATTACTGGGGGTCAGGCAGTAGCGCTGCAGGTTACGCGCACATGGTGCAAAGCACAAGGAACTTCATAAAGGATCCCGGTTCGAGCCCCGGCTCCCCACCTGCAGGGGAGATGCTTCATAGGTGATGAAGCAGGTCTTCAGGTGTCTATCTTTCTCTCCCCCTCTCTGTCTTCCCCTCCTCTCTCCATTGTTCTCTGTCCTATCCAACGACGACATCAACAACAACAATAATAATAATTACAACAACAAAACAACAAGAGCAACAAAAGGGAAAATAAATAATAAAAAAAGACAAAAAAAGAAAATTGCTTTCTAATTATCCATGCACTTAAACACAAAAGAGCTGACATGAAATATCTTTGAGAGTATAAGGGTAAAATAACTTTTGGTCTTCATTATTTTTCTTACTTTATATTATTTAGATAAATAGCTGTTTTCTTTTTTTTTACCACTTGTTTTTTTTAATTTATTTAAGAAAGGATAAATTAACAAAACCATAGGGTAAATAAATGATTGTAGTGTTTGTTCTATTCTCTTAAAGAAGCTTGGTGGAACTTTGATGGGTATTGCATTAAATTTGTATATGGCTATGGGGAGAATATTCATTTTGATGATATTTATTCTTCCAATCCATGAGCATGGGAAATCTTTCCATCTCTTGGTATCAGTTTCTATTTCCTTGAGTAACGACTCATAGTTTTCAGTATACAAGTCTTTCACTTCTTTGGTCAACTTTATTCCTAGGTATTTGATTGATTTTGCTGAAACAGTAAATGGGAGTGATTTCTGGATGTCTTCTTCTTCAGATTTAGTGTTTGCATAAAGAAATGCCACTGATTTTTGTACATTGATTTTGTAGCCTGATACCTTGCTATATTGCCTAATAACTTCCAGTAGTTTTCTGCTGGATTCTTTAGGTTTTTCTATGTATACTATCATATCATCTGCAAATAGTGAGAGCTTGACTTCTTCCTTTCCAATCTGTATTCCATTGATTTCTTTCTCTTGCCTGATTGCTATGGCAAGAACTTCCAATACTATGTTGAAGAGTAACGGTGACAGTGGACAGCCCTGTCTAGTCCCTGATCTGAGGGGGAATGCTTTCAGCTTCTGTCCATTGAGTATGATGTTGGCTGTAGGTTTGCTATATATAGACTCCACTATCTTGAAGAATTTCCCATCTATTCCCATTTTTTGTAGAGTTTTGAGCATGAATGGGTGTTGGATTTTTGTCAAAGGCTTTCTCTGCATCTATTGAGATAATCATGTGGTTTTTGACTTTGCTTTTATTGATGTGGTGAATGACATTGATTGACTTACGGATGTTGAACCAGCCTTGCATTCCTGGGATGAATCCCACTTGGTCGTGATGAACAATGTTTTTGATATGTTGTTGTATCTGGTTGGACAAGATCTTGTTTAATATTTTAGCATCTATGTTCATCGGAGATATTGGTCTGTAGTTTTCCTTTTTTGTTCTGTCCCTATCAACTTTTGGTATCAGGGTGATGTTGGCTTCATAGAAGGTGGAAGGGAGTATTCCTGTTTCTTCAATCTTATGGAAAAGCTTAAGAAGTATGGGTACTAACTGTTTCCTGAAAGTTTTGTAGAATTCGTTTGTGAAGCCATCTGGTCCAGGACTTTTGTTGTTCGGGAGATTCTTAATAACGGTTTCAATTTCTTTGTCTGTGATTGGTGAATTTAGATTTTGTAGTTCTTCTTGGTTCAGTTTTGGAAGTGCATAGGTTTCTAGGAATTGTTCCATTTCTTCCAGATTCTCTAGCTTGGTTGCGTATAGTTCTTTATAGATGTTTCGCAGGATTCTCTGGATTTCTGTGGTGTCAGTTATGATATCTCCTCCATCGTTTGCAATTCTATTAATTTGAGTCTTCTCTCTTTTTTGTTTAGTGAGTCTGGCTAGGGATTTGTCAATTTTGTTTAATCTTTCAAAGAACCAACATTTGGCTTCATTGATCTTTTGTATGGTTCTTTTATTTTCGATGTTGTTTATTTCTGCTCTAACATTAGTGATTTCTGTCCTTCTGGTTGCTTTAGGGTTCCATTGTTCCTCTTCCTCTAAGTCCTTGAGGTGTGCAGTAAGGTCGTTCATTTGAGCTTCTTCTTGGTGTTTAATATGTGATTGTATGGCTATAAGTTTCCCTCTCAGTACTGCTTTAGCTGTGTCCCAAATATTTTGATAGGTTGTGTCTTCATTTTCTTTAGTTTCCAGGAACATTTGAATTACCTATTTGAGTGAGTCTCTGACCCAGTGTTCTTAAGGAGCATGTTGTTTAGTTTCCAAATTCTGTGTCTTTTAATAATTTTCTGTTTGTTGTTAAAAGTTAGTTTTACTCCACTGTGGTCTGAGAAGATACTTGGGATGATTTCAATGCTCTTGAATTTATTGATGCTGTCTTTGTGGCCTAACATGTGGTCTATCCTTGAGTATGTGTTATGTGGATTTGAAAAGAAGGTGTATTCCAGTTTTTTGGGGTGGAGGAGTCTGAAAATGTCCAAGAGGTTTAGTCTGTTGATCTCTTCATTCAATTCTCTTGTATCTTTATTGGTTCTCTGCTTTGTTGATCTGTCTAAGTGTGAGAGTGGGGTATTGAAGTCTCCCACTATTATTGTATTACTATTGATGTATTTTTGAAATTCTTTCAATAGATGCTTAATGTATTTAGATGGTCCCTCGTTGGGTGCATAGATGTTAATAATTTTTAAGTCTTCTTGGCTGATTGATCCTCTAATCATTATGTAATGTCCTTTCCTATATTTTATTACTTTATTTATTTTAAAATCTATCGTGTCTGAGATGAGAATGGCTGTTCCTGCCCTTTTTTGTTGTCTGTTAGCCTGTATGATAGTTTCCCATCCTTTCACTTTAAGTCTGTGTTTATCTTGTTGTGAAAGATGGGATTCTTGCAAGAAGCATATGGTTGGGTTATGTTTTCTGATCCATCCCCCCACCCTGTGCCTTTTGATGGGTAAGTTTAAGCCATTGACATTTATTGATATTATGGATTTAATGTATTGTAGTGCCATTGTTCTAAAAAAAATTTGTTTTCTCTGTTATATTACAAGTATTATAGTGATGTTCTTGTTTATAAGAGGTCTTTTAGTACCTCTTTCAGGGCTGGCTTGGTGATGGTTGCCTCCTTTAACTGTTGTTTATCTAAGAAGGTTTTGATCCCTCCATCTAGTTTGAATGAAAGTCTAGGATATATTATCCTTGGTTGAAACCCTTTTTCATTCAGGGCTCGATAGATATCTTGCCACTCCCTTCTGGCTTTTAGAGTTTGAGTGGAGAAGTCTGCAGATAATCTTATGGGTTTTCCCTTGTATGTGACTTTTTGTTTCTCTCTTGCAGCCTTTAGGATCCTTTCTTTATCCTTACTTCTTCTCATTGTGACTATGATGTGTCTTGGTGTCTTCAGGTCTGGGTTGATTCTGTTTGGTACTCTCTGGGCCTCTTGAACCTTGATATCCTTTCTGTTATTCAGGTCTGGGAAGTTTTCTTGTATTATTTCCTCTAGGATGTTTGCTTCCCCTTCCTCTCTTTCTTCCTCTGGCAGGCCAATTATACGAATGTTACTTCTTTTGAGATCATCCCATATGTCTCTGTTGTTCTTTTCAGTGTCTCTCAATCTCTTTTTAAGCTCTTTCACCTCTTTCTTTGTTTTCTCTAACTCATCCTCTGTCTGACTAATTCTGTTTTCTGCTTCTGTTAGTCTGCTTTCCCTTGCCTCAGCTTCTTTTCTTCATTACAGATATTTCAGCTTTCAGTTCTCTAATTGCCTCAAGATAATCAGTATTTTCCTTGGGGGTCTCTACTGTTGTTTCCCTAATACTGCCATTCCTTTCCTCCAATGTTGTTTTCATTTCTGTGATTAATAAGTTTATTATTGCTTTCATACTTTTCTTATCTATGGTTACTTCTGGCTGATTTGTAGTTTCATCTGGCCTCTTGTCTTCATTCATTGGAGTAGCAGTTTTATTTGTTTTTGATCTACCCTTTTTTATTTATGTGTTTCTTTTTTTTATGCTCTGTTGTTCCTCAGTTATTGTGTCTTGAGTACAAGTAACACTGTACTAAATACCCTTATGACAATTGTACTCACCATCCTCAGGAATTACAGTAGCAACTGAAGTAAGTATTGAAGTAGTTTAATCCTTACCAGTTAGCCAAACAATTTCTCTAGTCCATGAAAAAATAGTAAGCAAATCCCCGTTAAGAAAGAGAAAAGAAAGAGAGGATAGCAAGAATAAATAGTTAGCAAATCTACTATCCACTGTATATTCTAGGGGTAACAAGAGGGGAAAGGGAACTAGAGCAGAGATACACACATAGAGAGTCCACTCTGAGTCAGATTTCTTCCCCAAAGTAATTCACAAATTCAGAAAGGCAAAGAAGAAGGAAGAAGTGTATGACAAGATTAAAAAAAAAAGAGACAGAGAGAGAGAGAGAGACAAGAGAGAGAAAAGGGAGAAGATAAGAAAAAGAGTTGTAATTAAAGAGCCGTGCAAGGAAATTCCCAAATGTGTATCAGTGAATTCAAAAAAGCACCCTGTTTGTTCATGTGGGGTATCCTGTTAGGAGCTGGTCCCTAGGGACTGTTTATCGAGGGGAGTAGCTTGAAAATTAAAAGGAAGAAAAAAGAATTTTTTCCCCTACTCTAATTCTTAACCCAAATTAAGTTATAGTCACCTCCTTGTCACCGCTATGACCCCTTATTGGCTGGCCTGCTAAAGGCAGAAAATCCTACTGTTTCTAGGAGATGTGTTCGGAGATCAGCGGCTAGCAGCTTCTCAGTCCACCATCTACCGGGAAACCCCCCCCCTCCAGACTTTTTTAAAGGATTTCTCGAAAATGAAAACTAGCTCCAAGTCCTTTGATCCAATGAGAGCTATACTTAAGAAGTCTTTGGATCTGCCCTCAGGGTCGTGGTGGTCCCTGGAGACTCCCAAGAGAAAGCCCCCAAGCTATAGTGCTCCTCCGGGTCCTCTGCCGGCCGCCCAGCAGTGCTCTGCAACCGGCGGAGGAGCCGCCTTCCAGGACGGAGGACAATGCCCAGCGCACCCACCTTGCCTGCCGCCGCCTGGGAAGTCTGGAGCAACCCGCCCGCTAGTCCATGCCACCTTTACTCTAATTATTAACCCAAATTAAATTATAGTCACCTCTTTGGTGTCACCACTCGGACCCCTTATTGACTGGCCTGCTAAAGGCAGAAAATCCTACCGTTTCCAGAAGATGTGATCAGAGCACACGCTGCTAGCAGCTTCTCAGTCCGCCATCTTCCTGGACGTGATTGTTACTTCTTTTGTGATCATCCCATATGTCTCTGTTGTTGTTTTCAGTGTCTCTCAGTCTCTTTTTAAGCTCTTTTACCTCTTTCTTCATTTTCTCTAACTCATCCTCTGTCTGACTAATTCTGTTTTCTGCTTCTGTTAGTCTGCTTTCCCTTGCCTCAGCTTCTTTCTTCATTACAGCTATTTTAGCTTTCAGTTTTCTAATTGCCTCAAGATAATCAGTATTTTCCTTGGGGGTCCCAACTTTTGTTTCCCTAATACTGCCATTCCTTTCCTCCAATATTGTTTTCATTTCTGTGATTAGTAAGTTTATTATTGCTTGCATACTTTTCTTATCAATGGTTACTTCTGGCTGATTTGTAGTTTCTTCTGGGCTCTTGTCTTCATTCATTGGAGTAGCAGTTTTATTTATTTTTGATCTACCCATTTTTTTATTTATGTGTTTCTTTTTTTTTTTATAGTCTGTTGTTCCTCAGTTGTTGTGTCTTGAGTACAAGCAACACTGTACTAAATATCTTTATGACAATTGCACTCAGCAACCTCAGGAATTATAATAGCAACTGAAGCAAGGTTTGAAGCAGTTTAATCACTACCAGTTATCCAAACAACGTCTCCAGTCCATGGTAAAATAGTAACCAAATCCCAGTGAAGAAGAATGAGAAAAGAAAGAAGGGATATCAAGAATAGACAGTTATGCAAATCTACTATCCACTGTATATTCTAGGGGTAACAAGAGGGGAAATGGAAGTAGAGCAGAGATACCCAGATCGAGAGTCAACTCTGAGTCAGATTTCTTCCCCCAAATAATTTCTAAATTATGAAATACAAAGAAGTAGGAAGGAAGAAGTGTATGACAACATAAAAAAAAATAAATATCCAAGAGAGAGAAAAGATAAGAACAAGAGCTGTAATTAATGAGCAGTGAAAGTAAAGTTTTTTTTGATTACTTTATTTTTAATTTAATTTAGCTTTTTTTTTTTTAATTAGCTAGGAGTAGGAGGAAGGAGAGTCTGTAGAGGAGGTAGGAGTAATGAGACAAGTTCCTCCCACAATAGATAAGATTCCCACTACCCTAGCAATGAAAGATACCCTAAGAGTTAATTCTGATCAACCTAAAGGGGGGGAGATATATGCCTTTATATAATATTAATAATAAAATAGAGCAGGGTACAAAAAAAACCCTGTCCCAGATTACCTCAAACCTCATGAACAGTGGCAGCTGATTGTTAAGAAAGAAAAACAAAAAAACAAGCAAACAAACAAACAAACAAAAAAACCCCACTCAGGACTAGACTAGGATAGCTGAAATAGACAGTTGTGCAAATCTACTATCCACTGTATATTCTAGGGGTAGCTAAAGGAGGACGGGAAGTTGAGCAGAGATACTCGCAGTGAGAGTCCACTCTGAGTCAAAATTCTTCTCAAAATAATTCCCAAAGATTTATCAGTGAATTCATTGAAAGCACACTGTTTGGTGGTGTGGGGGATGGAGCCTGTGGCTTTGGAAGCTGTAGGATTAAGGAAGAAAGGATGACAAGAATGAGAAAAAGAAAAAAAAAGAAAGAGAGAAAAAAGAAAAAGATAAGAAAAAGAACAGTAATAAAAGAGCGGTGGAAGGAAAGAGTTTTTTATTTAAAAAATTTTAAAAATTATTTAATTAGCTATGCAGGGGGGGGGGTTGGCTACTTAGAAAGAAAAAAGGCCAGAGTTTTCAGAAGGGACTAGACTTAGAATGAATGATACTTCCTGGTGGGACAGGAATCTTGGTAAAGAAAGAAGCTCAGCAGGGGAGCCTGCTAGGAGCTGATCCCAGGGACTGGTTATGTGGGGGGGGGGGAAGGGGGAGGAGATATGCTTCGGAGATAATAATTTAAAAGAAAAGAAATTTTTTCTCTTTTTTTCCTACTCTATTTTTTAACCCAAATTAAGTTCTAGTCACCTCCTTGGTGTCACCGCTAGGACCCCTTATTGACTGCCCTACTAAAGGCAGAAAATCCTACCGTTTCCAGAGGATATGGTCAGAGCTCAAGCCACCAGCAGCTTCTCAGTCCGCCATCTTTTGGAAACTCCCCAAGTAGCTGTTTTCTGAAGGACATATTCTGAAAAATAAATCAGTATCTCCCACATTCGATGGTAGTTTTATGCTTTGTGTAGCCATACAGAAGCGGGGCAGAAGTACTAAGGCATGGCTGACAGGGAAACTACATATCCCAGAGACCCTTGCTTCAGGCATCATTTTAGATAAAGTTCCACCAAGTAAAATGAGTCAGAAGAAGCCTGAAAGAGGACCTTGTAAACTAACCTGTAAGACCCCTATGTTAGGTATTGAAGCAGTCCATCTGGACAGTTTCACCTGGCTGCTCTCAGCGATTTCTATTCCAATAATAAAATCCTTCAATAAATAAGCGTAACAATCTTTGTGGTTGATTCTTGTGCTGATGGGTACATAGCCAGAAATACCTGGGGTCGACCAGTGACAAGTGTACCCAACATTATATTTTTATTTCTAGAATGCTAGTGATAAACCTTTGTAACTTCATTCTGTTAGGAAACAGTCCAACTCTTTCCTCCCAGACCCTGAGGCTAATAATAGTTTCCATGACTCACAGCTTTTGGAAGATTAAAAAATAATTACTCCATCATCATTCTCATCACTTTCAAAGATATGAGCAAATGTAATCTTGATCTCAAAAGATGAGCTCAAACAGTCACCACAGGTAGGATTTATTGTAAACAAAATAAGAGAAGAAATGGGAAGTGAGAATGTGCCTATAACCATGTAATACTTCTGGCTTCTTCCCTTCTTCTTCTTCTAGCGTTTGCCCTTCTTCTATAGCCAGTCAACAGCGTCAGGTTGAGCCTGATGTAAAGTTTCAAGACCTCCTTTGAATCTGGAGAAGTGGCAGTTGTTGACTATGTGGGTCATAGTCTGTCTGTAGCCGCAGGGGCAGTTCGGGTCGTCTCTGGCTCCCCAGCGATGGAACATAGCGGCGCACCGGCCATAGCCTGTTTGATAGCGATTGAGGAGGGCCCAATCATAACGTGCTAGGTCAAAGCCGGGTTGACGCTTGCAGGGGTCTGTGATGAAGTGTTTGTTCTTTACCTCAGCTGACTGCCAACTCTGTTTCCAAGAGTCTGGAACAGAGAAGTTCAGTGTAGGTGTAGGGGACCAGATTGGGTGACGAGACGTCAAGTGTTGAACAGGGTGGGCGAAGATATCCACGTATATTGGCAGGTCCGGTCGAGCGTAGACGTGGGAAATGAACTTAGATGATGCCGCATCCCGACGAATATCTGGCGGGGCGATGTTGCTAAGAACTGGCAGCCATGGAACCAGGGTGGAACGGATGGTTCCAGAAATTATCCTCATGGAGGAATATAATTTGGAATCGACCAAGTGGACATGGGGGCTATGGAACCATACTGGGGCTTCTTCCCTCTAACTGCTTAACTATAGTTCCATGAATATAACACCCACTTAGTTCTACCAGATAATAGGAAACTGTTGGGTACTGTGAAGTAATAAATGTTGTCTATTTTTCGGACCTGGAACTCTCTTATTTTCTTTTTCATTTATTTAAGGATCTTAATGATTATGCTATAGTTCTATCATGTTGAAAATGCTTGATAGTTTTCTAATTCCCTTACAATATAGTGATACTTTTTTGCATGACTTTTAGTTTTTGGAATGAAGAACCTTAACCACTCCCCATCATTTCTTCTCTACATTTGTTTGTCTTCCTCAGCCTTTAATACTTCTTTCTCTTTTTCAGTCCTAAAGCTTATTTAGATAGTTTTATCACTTTATTTATAAAATAAAAAATGGAAAATATAAGCAAAACCATAGGATAAGAGGGGTAAAATCCCAGACATTTCCCACTACCAGGGTTACATATCCCATCCCCCCCACTGTAAACTTTCATCTTCTTTATTTCTATGGGAGTATGGACCCAGGATCATTATGTGGTGCAGAAGGTGGAAGCTCTGGCTTCTGTAACTGTTTCCTTGCTGAACATGGGCGTTGGTAGGTTGATCCATACTACCAGTCTGTTTATATCTTTCCCTAGTGGGACTGGGCTCCTGAGAAGTAGGGTTCCAGGGTACATTGGTGAGGTCATCTACCTGGGGAAGTCAGGTTCGTGTCATGGTAGCATATGCAACTTGATGTCTGCAAAAGCATTAAGATATAAAGAAAAATAAATTGTTTAATGATCTGGAAACTTAAGGTGAAAATATAGCAGATGAGATTTGGGGATCTCCATTTTGGAAAAAGGTAGTATGTCTATTATATATATTTATATATATATATATATATATATATATATATATATATATATATATATATATATATATATTTCAAGGTGTCCATGGGTTTGCTAATTTTTACCTGAGCCAATAGCTAACATGCAGGTGGGCAAAATATATTACTTGGGGAGATGGTGTCAGGTTTAGAAATAGGACTAGAAAGCTGGATCAGGAAAGAGAGTACCTCCCAAATCTGGGAAAAGCATACAAAGTACCGTTAATTGTAAAGCCCATTGATTTGATCTGGGGCCTATATTCAGTGCAGGAGCCTGTGTAACCTCTGTATCCCTACAGGTCTGAGATTACACATTCTGAGATCATAGCTGGGAGAGTTCAGAGCATTTTAGTCTTCACCCATTGCCTGACCCATCTTCCTGTAGTGGTAGAGAATTTTGGCCCAGCCTCCCTTCTGAGAAAGGGGCAGTCCCAACCATTGTTGATCCACATTGAGAGCAAGGTCTTGTAGGGGCCTACAAAGGGGTCCATTATGTTCTTCCTGATGGAGATGACCAATGACCATGGAGAGAGCAATATATTAGAGTCTAGGCCCATCATATCTGTGTGGGAATCCCAGGATTCCCTGGCTAGGGCCCCAGGAGAAGTGGCCTAACAGTAAGCAGAAGAGCCATCATTAAAGTATGCCTGTTTCTTGCCCTTATCTAGTTTTTGTAGTCCTTACTTTGCCTGACAAGGGTAGCCTTGGAGTGATTGAAGGAAGTGAAATAGGAAGTAGGTGAGGAAATCGTCTAGATCTAAGTTGAAACTATTTGATTAAGTACTTTATGTAGTCTTTTTAGGTCTTTTTACTTGATTACTGCTCTTATTGGGTCACTGCAAACCAGTATGTACGTTTTATTTAAGGTATATATTTTCCCCTAACTTATGGGTACATGTATACATGTCCTCTCTCTCAGGCCCTCATTCATATCTAAATTTTGGGTCTTTGTTAGGAAGTGCACCACCCCAAATGGAATTAAGGAGTTCTGTGTGCTAGGAAAGGTCTCACCAGAATTACTGGAGCTGAAGGGTTGACATGAAGGCCTGCCATCTGTAGATACAGTCTGAAGTAAAACAGTGTAGAGGTGGTACTGGTTGCAGTGATTGGGTTGAGATCAGCAGGTACAGTATCAATTGGTATGGATCTAGAGAAGCCTGCTGAAAATGGAGCTACACCACAGAGGTTCCAGGACTGGCAGAAATATGGGTTTTGTAGAATAAGGAGGCTTCCTGCTGTCTTAGGGTTTAAGAAGGCAATAGATAGTTATTATTATAACCAAGTTATTTGGAAATTTGGTTGACTTGGAAAATCCCTTGGTTAGGATTTTCTGTATCATACAAGACCTCAGCGTGATTTATGTTGTTTAATGCTATTTACCTAAATAGCTCTATCTAATATAGGCATTGCTTCTGGTCTCTGTTGTCTAAGATTACTGGTGATTTAATATTTCAAAAAAAAAAGTCATTATTAGAAATGCATTAGCAATTTAAGCCCACAATTAAAATTCAATCAGGTTACCAATTTGAAAACTGTAGTGCTTAGATTATAGGAGTATATACTCAGAACCGGAGTCTATGCATCAAAAAGTTTGAGACATTCAACCATTTTTTCCACTTTCATATTGATTAAATAGTGATTTATAAGATTTATAAGACTGTAAGTTAATAGGAGTGTATATTAACATCATTCCAGCCACCAAAGATCTGTGTCCCTATGCCCACCCTCCAACAGTGGAGTTGAAAATCTACACTCCCCTTCCCTGCCAAAGTTTTTACTTTGGTGCAGTACTCCAAATTCAAGTTCTGCTTTTCATTTCCATTTCTGTTCTTCTTTCTGAACTTATGTTTATGAGTAGAATAACCCCATACTAATCTTTGTCTTTCTAACTTATCTCACTTAACATAATTCTTTCTAGCTCCATCCAAGATGAGTCAGAGAAGGTGGATTCATTGCTCTTAATAGCTGAGTAGTATTTCATGGTGTATATATACCACAACTTTCTCAGCCATTCATCTATTGTTGGACACCTGGGTTGCTTCCTAGTTTTGGCTATTAGGAATTGTGCTGCTATGAACATAGGTGTACACATGTCTTTTTGGTTGGGTGTTATAGTCCTCAGTATATATATCCATAGGAGAGAAATTATTGGGTCATGTGGGCCATCTAATTCTAGCCTTGTGAGGGTTCTTCAGACTGCTCTCCACAAAGGTTGGACCAATTTACATTCCTACTAGCAATGTAGGAGGGTTTTTTTTTTTTGTCCCCACAACCTCTCCAGCATTTGTTGCTGCTGTTGATTCTGAATTATGGGATTCTTACAGGGGTGAGGTAGTATCTCATTTTTGTCTTTATTTGCATTTCTCTAATAATCAGTGACCTGGAGAAATTTTTCATGTTTGTTGGTCTTTTGGGTCTCTTCTGTAGTTAATATTTTGTTCATATCCTCTCCCCAATTTTGGATTGGGTAATTTGTGTTTTTGATGCTGAGTTTGCTAAGTTCTTTACATATTTTGGTTATTAGCCTCTTGTCTGATGTATGGCATGGGAAGATCTTCTCCCATTCAGTGAGGGATCTCTTTGTTGAGTGACAGTTTCTTTTGCTGTGAAGAAGCTCTTCAATTTGATGTAGTACCATTTGTTTATTTATTTATTTTTTATTTAGTTTCCTTTGCAATTGGGTTTGTGTCATCAAAGATGTCCTTGAGGTTGAGATGGGAAAGTGTTCCACCAATGTTTTCCTCTACGTATTTTGCTAGCTCCACGTGGCCTGAACCACTCTGCTATTGCCCATTTCTGGGGTGCCCGCGTGAATGAAGATTTGTGTTCCCGCTTGCTCCGGTCTAGTCTCTCTCCCCGGTGACGCAACCCAACAGTCTTAATGCATCTTTGCCCTCTGAGCCTCAGCTAAGAAAGTCTTTTGCATAACCATTATGCTAACTCCACAGTGTCAAGAACAGAAGCTTATGATACTCCCAGATCAAATTAAGTTCCCAGAGTTAAGGACTATCAACAAGTTGGGAGGGGAAAAAAAAAAAAGCTCCTACAGGAAACTTCCTCACAAGGTGGAAATTTTTTCTCTTTCTCACCCTCCTCCATCTCTAACAATATAAAACACGGTCAGTGCTGTGAGCACGGAGATGTGACCTGAGTAAAATGTCCACTGGCCTTAGATTATGCAACAACAAACAGATTTTTCCCTTATACAAAAGAATGGCTTGCAGAGTTTGACTTTCTCAACACAGGGCAGTGCACTTTTCATTCCATATGGAAGCCCTATAATTCATTATAATAGTACCCTTCACAAATACAGTTCAATAAATACCTTTTTATTTGTTTTGTTTACATTAATTAATTTTTCCAGAGCACTGCTCAGCTCTAATTTATGGTTGTGCTAGATACTGAACATGGAATCTTTAAGCTTCAGTCTTTTGCATAACCATTATGCTATATCCCCAGCCCTGATTTTTATTATTATTATTATTATTATTATTATTATTCTCACCCTAAAGTCTACTATAGTGCTGTTCCAAATCAAATTCATCATAATTACTTGAATGGATAAAGGAAGAAATAAAGGTCAATACAACAACTTTATGGTATATAATAATGCAAATGTTTCACTTATCAAAATCCCAGTTTTGTATCAAAAGGCATTCAAACATAATAATTGGCACAATTTTCAAATTTCTAAAGCCAATTCAATAAGGATAAAAATAAAATTTCAGCAAATGTTATCCATTTGTTTATGGGAATGACTTTGTGCATGTAATTAACAAAACCATAGGATACTTTAAAACCATTCTTTATACTTTTTCCCTCACTGTGACAGACTTTCTTGGAATTAGAGGTAGTCTTTAGAAAGTTTGTTCTTTCCTTACTATAATGACTAAGTCTACAGAACAAAGAAAGATATTTTTGTGGTTTTGTTTTTATTTCTCCTGCCCGGACAGTAGCCATTTTGCTACTTAATAAAATTCATGTTAAACTATGTCAGAACAAGAAAATAGAGTACTTATCTCATATACGTATACAGGGTGAACCATGGCTGTCAACTGCCTACTTCTGAACTTCTCTCATCATTAAAATAATCCCCTGATTGTATGTCACCATCATAATCATAGAGTTTTCTATTACTTAAGCATAAGAAAATATTATATGATAAAAATACGTATATATTAACATACGTATATGTTTTATCCTATAAATGATCAGATGATATAAGTGAAAATTACACGGACAAACTGAACCTGAAATATGTCAATATATTTATTTTTAATGAATAGTGTGTGTGTGTGTGTGTATGCATAGCCAAAAATAATGCATAAATAAAGTAGGCATACCTGAATCTGGACAAGAAACATCTTTGGAAGAGTTGACAAGTGAAAGTAGGTTTGTTTTTAAGGAAATATATGTAAAACAAATATCAGAAAATTATTAGCTCTCTCTATAAAAAAAAATAAATTACGATTAGAGAATGAGACAGTTCCAGAAATACATGAGCAAAGTCGAAAGGAGTTTGAAAGGTAATTTTTAATAACTGACATCCAGTTTGACTAGTTGGGGTGAAACAGTTGGAGAAAACATTGATTAATGTTTAGTCTTGTCATTTCATTCTCATGGATGTCATATTAATACTGAGAGCAGAAAAGTTGATCTGTTTCTAAAATAACAAAATGCTTTATGGCTAATTCTGCTAGAAGTATAAACTCCTCTACCCTCAGGCAAAACATCTAGAGAATTATTGAGTTAGTCAAAGAGATTGCTACAGTGTATAAAAGCCTATTTCATTCTTTAGAAACAAGTCTTAATTAAACAGTTTTATAATACCTCGACTGGGCTTATCACAATCACACAGGTTCAGGACCCCTGGTGGTGACTAATTTGGGGAATGAAATCACACTGAATAGAAGTAATAATAAGTAGAGAGTAGAAAGAATAAGCATGCTCTCATTTGAGAATAAATATAAATACACGCATAGTTTTAGTCACTATATTGATAAATTTCTGTACTCTTATAAATTTATGCATTTTCTTCTCTTTGGCTTCTTGTGGAGAATGTTGGATGCAATGAATATTCAAATAAGGTAGCAATTTGTTTTTTCTAAATGTAACATTACTTATTTTAAAACTATTACATAGTATCTCAAACTTCTCATAGTTTGGTTAAGTTACACTTTAAGCGAGTCAGGCGGTAGAGTAGCGGGTTAAGCAGACGTGGCGCAAAGCACAAGGGCTGGCGTAAGGATCCCAGTTCGAACTCCCGGGAGTCGGGAGTCGCTTCACAGGAGGTGAAGCAGGTCTGCAGGTGTCTGTCTTTCTCTCCCCCTCTCTGTCTTCCCCTCCTCTCTCCATTTCTCTCTGTTCTATCCAACAACAATGACATCAATAACAACAACAGTAAGCACTGCAGCAGTAAAAAAACAAGGGCAGCAAAAGGGAAAATATATAAATAAATATTTTTTTAAAGTTACACCTTAAGTAATAGCAGTGAAATCACTTCAACTACATTAACAAAATTACAGAGTTCCTTCAAGTTTCACTGTTGGATTCATGTTCTTTCCATGTTCAGGAACTTATTAAGGATTTCATATTGTATTATTACCATATAAGTTTAGTTTTTCCCAATCTGTGGCATTTTCTTTTTTTTTTTTTTAACTTTGATAACATTCTTGGAGATTACTGCCTGCAGATCTAGAAATTATTTAAAATGTAAGGAAACAGAGCATAAGTTTGAAAGAATAAAAAGAAACGGATAATCAAAAATTGTGTATCAGGGCCAGGCAGTGGTGCACCTAGTTAAGCACACACATTATAGTGTGAAAGAACCCAGGTTCAAACCCCTGGTCAGCATCTGCAAGGGGGAAGCTTCATAAGTGGTGAAGCAAAGCTACAGGTGTCTCTCTGTCTCTTTCCCTCTCTATCTTCCTCTTTCCTCTCAATCTTTCTCTGCAATAATAAATAAATGTATAAAAATATTTTTAAATGTAGATCAATTGAAAAAATATCTTCAAAATGATCAATTAAGATAGAAGGCTAATATATAAATGTTATAACACGCAGAAAATGCATCTTCTATATGAAAAGAGAACAGTTATAAATCATTAATCATGTAAAATAAGTACAGTCCATAATATTACATATTACAAGCAGTCTTTAGATAGACTATAATACAACTAAAATTTTCATGCAAAATCACAAATCAAAACTATCTATTTAAACAAATCTGGGGTTGGGTCTATATAGCATAATATTTATATATAACCTTTCATACCTGAGGCACCTAGCTCCCCAGGTTTAATCCCCAGTACCCCCATAAACCAGAGCTGAACAGTATTCTGAGAAATAAGATAACAACAACAACAACAACAAAAACTGTTACCTATCTTCATTTTAGACTTTGATGTAATTTGGCAAAACACTTACATGTAAGAAAATGCTTATCGTCCAGGAAAGAGAAGGATAAATGCTTGACCTCACTCATAGGTAGATTTCAAGAAACAAAATAAAGAAAGAAAAACACAGGGTGATATCTAGACTTGTCATCTACTGCAGTGGAACCAAGGACTCTTGGGGTAGAGACTGGTAGTGACTGGGTCTTTGAAGACCCAGAATATGTGTGCTGGATGGTGTCCAGACACCTGTCACAGAGAGTCATGAAATTGTACTACTATGACAAAAACTGTCTTGTGAACTCTTATTTCACCTCATAATGTGATTTTAGAAATGCTTATATGGTCCTCTTGCTAAAGGCCGGTTTAATTTATTCTCCCGCTGAAGCTTTTTCAAGGACAGGAGAATACAGAAAGCTTTCTATACTTTAATTCTTTTTGTACTGCAATTCTTCTAAAGCTACTGAACGTCACTTTCCTTCATAGAGTGTCTGTTCTTTCTCCAGCTCATTGCACTTTTATTATTATTATGTTTAGTGAAACCTTTCCATGAGGTGACTAAAGAAAAACCCTAAAAATGTATTATCTAGACTTAACTCTAAATGTTTTCTTTTACAGGTTCTCCTTGATTTGTCTAGCCTCTTTGTGATGAAAGCCAATAACATTATTAACTTAAGGTCAAGGGTATTTTTGTTGTTTTTGTTTTGTTTTGTTTTTAGTTTTGTCATCCACAGGTCTTATTTGGATTCATGCCAAAGCAGCTAAACCTTTCTTCTGCAAACTATTCATAAGAACTAGATGAGATGAATCTTTGACTGCAGTACATCAACACCCTAGATATGCCATGATTGCCACCCAGGAACCACCTGCATTCAGGGCTAATACCTCTGCTGGTTTCTGTTCCAAATTTCTAGGGGTATTTAACCTTTTTTGAGCTACACACAGGTAAACAAACCAACAGTTTTCCAAGCTATGAGAAAGCCTTTATCTGATACCCATTTAGTATACCTACACTCTTGGAGGTGAGGTCAAGGCTTGCAAAATAAAGCCAGTGACACAGAAGATTTTCTTATACTCCTATATTCATATAGTCTCTGAGCATCTTTGTCCATGTTTATACTAGAATTAAGCAACTTTGGGGAACATTGTTCACTTACAGTAAGCAAAAAGGAATCATAGAACATGGACATAATTAGTATAAGGCTGATGTAAGCCTGACATCAAGGGCTAGGACAAGCATATATAAATTCACAGAGGATTGTGGGTATGAAACTAATGAAGTGAATTGCCTGGTAGCAATTCGCCCTTTTGGCTTTTCTCCTCTTTACACCCTCCTTCTCACCCTTCACTGTTGCCTTTCCTGTCCATCCTCTCATGGATGGATGTTTCCATTTCCCCCAAGACCTCCGCACGCACACCTTTTAGCTATGCACTGATCATCTAAGCTGAAGGACTCTTGGTTCCTGCCATATGTTTTAGCTAGCCTTTTCCTCCTGACTATTTTCTCATTGTGGTATTTATCTACTAAATCAACACCACTGTAATACACCCCACAGCAAAAGCCATCAGGAGCTCTTTTAATTACTTTAAGGCTTGAATTTGAGTTTTCGCACATGGTAACATATTTGCTGAAATGAGTGTACCATCACATAGCCTCCCAAAATGCTTTTCTAAAACCTTGATTAAATCTTTTAACACTTACAGTAAATTTAGAATATTATCTGACACTAATTTCAACTAAAAATTTTCAATAGATAATTAAGATTTATCCGAAAAGACATTCATGATATTCCACTATAAATGAATTACTGAAACTTGGCTGTACTCACATCATGATTTTTCTTAATAATTTTTATTTTACAGATAGATATACACAAAGATACAGAAAGAACCCAGAGTAGTGCTCAGCTCTGGTTTATGATAATGCTGGGGATTGAACCTGGGACTACGAAGCTTCAGGCATAAAATTCATATGCATATCCAGTATGCTATCTCTCCAGCACTAGTTTGTATCTAATGGTAACATGTGAGAATTATACATCCCATTGGAGTGAAAATAATTAGTTCTACAGTCTTAAACAACTAACATATTTTATCACTACTAAAATGTGTTAAAATTTGAATAAAATTACGGCAAACTTGAAGCAAACACTGCTTAAAAGTGTAGTCAGGAAGTACAAGTGTTTAAAGAGATTAGCAAAAGGCCTACCCAAGGGAATATAAAACCAAGACATGAGCTATTTATGACCATTTAATTTACTGATCTCAGTAACCAGGAAAATAAAAATTGCTGGCTATTAGACTCACAAATTGATTTCACCATTCTTTCAGAAGAGGGATGAAAAAATCGTGAATATTAATTGCAATGTTTCCTCTTTTAGGTAATTTTATTGAAAGCTTATAATATCTTTCATTGTATGCTATATTTAAGATACATACTACTGGGGTAGGTAGTGGTGCACATAATTGAGCACACACATTACAGTGTGCAAAGACCTTGGTTCAAGCCCCGGGTTCCCACCTGCTTGGGGGAAGCTTCATGAGCAGAATTGTGGTGCTGCAAGTATTTCTCTTTCCTTTTTCCTTTTTATCTTTCCTTCCCTCTCAATTTCTACCAAAGGGAAAGAAAGAAAGGCAACTGGGAACAATGAATTCATCCTTAATCATCAAGTCCCAGTGATGACCAAGGTGGAAATAATGCATGCTACCCCTCTCATTTATCAATCTAGTCCTAGATATTGTTATTACTATAATTGGTTACATACCCAAAAAAAAGGAAAATAAAATGTGGTGAAAAGGAGAAATTTTACCTGCAACAGAGCTTATTACAATGGGTGTATTAGATTTATATTGATGGCTTGTTAAGATGTAGATGTCTCAGGCCCCAACTCTCAAATTTCTTTTTTTTTTAATTCTTCTTGTTCCTCCTCCTCTCCCCTCTCTTCCTTCTCTCTTTCCTCTTCCATATCCTTCTCTTTCTCCTCTTCCTCCTTCTTTTTCTTCTTCTTGTCCTAAGAGCTACTCGCTTCTGCTTGTCCTGATATTAAGGCCAGAACATGGGACCTCCTAAGATCAGACATGAATGCCTGTTGCATCACCACTGTGCACAACCCCTCCCCCCAACACAGACAGTAGATTTTCTTATTTTGTGGGTCTGGAGTAAGAACTTTAAAAGTGACACTTTTAGCAATTTTATGGATGGCATTGATATTGCAACTTAAAAATATCACATGTTGAGAACTACTCACTGCTCTTCACTGTATAGAAATATATACTACTCATTATATACAAACATATGATTTGCTGTATTTCATTGAAAAAAAAAACACCTCTGGTAGGGGGTGGGAATAGATAGATGGCAGTGGAGGGGACCTACACTGTAGGTGAGAGCATTTTGAAGAAAAATGAGAAGTACAAACAACTATATTTACTGTAAACCATTAATCCGCCGAATAAAAAGAGGAAAAAAGTATATGAGTAAGAACTCAAGAATGACACTGTAAAAAAAATAACATTATTTAAAAAAAAAACTCCTTGAGTTCAAAATAATTAAGCACCAAAGCTTTTTTGGACTCATTTTATGTTTGTTTCTTCAGTTTCAGGTAGTCATCACAAGAGATGGAAAATGAATTCATTGTTTTATTTTTCTTGACTTTTTTCCCAGTAGAATGAATATACTTTATACAAATCCTTCAAATTTGAATTCATTCAATTCCAGTCTTGTTTTTCTTTCCCACAGAATGTTATAATCTTCTTCTTCTAGCGTTTGCCCTTCTTCCGTAGTCAGTCAACAGCGTCAGGTTGAGCCTGATGTAAAGTTTCGAGACCTCCTTTGAATCTGGAGAAGTGGCAGTCGTTGACTATGTGGGTCATAGTCTGTCTGTAGCCGCAGGGGAAGTTCGGGTCGTCTCTGGCTCCCCAGCGATGGAACATAGCGGCGCACCGGCCATGGCCTGTTCGATAGCGATTGAGGAGGGCCCAATCATAACATGCTAGGTCAAAGCCGGGTTGACGCTTGCAGGGGTCTGTGATGAGGTGTTTGTCTTTACCTCAGCTGACTGCCAACTCTGTTTCCAAGAGTCTGGAACAGAGAAGTTCAGTGTAGGCATAGGGGACCAGATTGGGTGACGGGACGTCAAGCATTGGACAGGGTGGGCGAAGACATCCGCGTATATTGGCAGGTCTGGTCGAGCGTAGACGTGGGAAATGAACTTAGATGATGCCGCATCCCGACAAATATCTGGCGGGGCGATGTTGCTAAGAACTGGCAGCCATGGAACCGGGATGGAATGGATGGTTCCAGAAATTATCCTCATGGAGGAATATAATTTGGAATCGATCAAGTGGGCATGGGGGCTATGGAACCATACTGGGGCACAGTATTCTGCAGTGGAATAGCATAATGCCAGAGATGATGATCATAGTGTGGAAGCGCTCGCACCCCATGAGGAGCTGGCCAGTCTTGCAATGATGTTATTCCTCGCGCCCACCTTTGCCGCAGTTTTTATGAGATGTTCGTGAAATGACAGAGTGCGATCGAGAGTAACGTCAAGATAGACTGGCTGGGCTTCATGCCGGATTCTCGTATCGTCAAACTGCACATTAAGCTCACGCGAGGCTGAGGCATGGTGTAGATGGAAAACAGATGATACCGTTTTTGCAGTTCTAGGGATTAGTCGCCATTTTTTACAGTAATCAGATATCAGAGACATGTCTTTCGTGAGTGTTTCCTCGAGGATGTCAAATTTGGATGCCTGAGTTGCACAGCAGATGTTATAATAAGAGATGTTATAATAAGATGTTATAATGTTATAATAAGAGATGATAAATACCACTACACTCATAGTGATATAAAATGAACAGGTCTTAAAATGTCATATCACTTGAAATAGGGAATCATGCGTTATTACAACTAATCAAAAGATAATATGAAGGGCAAACACACTTATAGATTAAGACTCTTGAAATAAATTTGTGTATTTATTCAAAATTATTTTTTTCCATAATGCAAAAGGATTTTCTGGTTACAACACTAAATTCATTTGAACACTGTCCAAAAAAAATTTATTGTGCATTGCATCAGTTATACGTGATTTATAAAGTTCTAGAACAGTTCAAAAGCATTTGAAACCTAGAATGAATAAGCCAAAATGCTATGTTCAAAATTGCTACAAAAGTTCAAGTGAATGCTCAATTTTAATTTACTTTTCTCTTACAGAATGCATTAATTTAAATTTCCCAGGGCATACACTCAATGGTAGTTGTTTTAAAGCACATTAAGCAATTATAATAATAATACACATTGATTTTTCTCTGTATTCTTCATTCGGATTTGTTCAACTATTGGAACTTCTTGTAGGTAATTTAACTATTAAGAAAGACTGTGTCAATTGCCTGTATACTTTCTGATAACTAGCTTAAAAAGCATTTTTCTGCATGGATTTTTTTGAAGTCATAAATCAATTTAGCATCTGAGATCCTTTCTTTATATTGTAACAGGAATTTTTTTTCCTTATTTTCATGTATAAGGTATCTTTGCTTTTTTTTTTTTTACATTTTAAAAACATTTACTTCTTTATTTATTGCATAGAGAGAGGAAGGGGGAGATAGAGCAGAAGAGAGAAAAAGTGGTTTCTGTGTGTGTGTTTGTGTGTGTGTGTGTGTGTGTGTGTGTGTGTGTGTGTTTTCGTGCCAAGACCTCATAGGTGCACAATTCCACTGCTCCCAGAATAATTTTTCCTTTTATTTTAGACAGAGGCAGAGTTACTGACTAGCCAGTTCATTCTTCATTGAGTTTCCCTTGGAGCTTACACACAAGTGCTTCTTTCAGTGACCAGAGCTCTGGCCCAGGCCTTTGTGCATTGCAAAGGGAGCTTTCTACCTAGTAAAATATGTCTTGGCCCTCAAAGAGGCAGATTTCAACAAAAATGTAGGTGGTAATGTATCATTATCCTGAAGTTATCTGAAGTTCCCAATAGTAAAATGAGAAAAAGATATTTCTGTCTAATATATGAAGTAAATAGGAGGTGGTAGCAGGCATCTCTCACAGGTGGCTGGGGACATGCCCCTACTCTAAGAATGGTTACTATCTTTTGTTCTCATCTAAAGTTTATTTTAAGAGGGAACAAGAGATTTTTAAAAAATAATTCTTAAAACATTCTATTGGGAAGCTTTTGCATAAAACCACAGTTGGCATAAATTCTAACATAAGACTAAACACATATTTCCTATTTTGTTTTTCATAGCAAATTTCATGTTTCCAATTATAGCAAACTTATACATTTTTTATGACAAACAGGATCAGAAGAATTGTGTCTTTTAGACTATGTTAACAAAGCTCTTCATAGAATGTTGCAATTGAACACACCCTTATATGTGACAGTTATTTCACACTCCAAATGAGTGCCATTTTATTAAAGCATGTGAATTTACAAAATTTGCTATCAGCTTCAACATTTCTGCCACAAAACATTTCCTCCTAAGGGAATATTGACAAAAATTGAAATCATTAAATATGTCTAAGTTTGAGTAATTTTGAGAATTACTGTTTGAGTGATGACACAAGTAAATACAGAAGAGATGTATATAACTTTTAGTGCAGCAGCCTCTTGCAGAATAAGGAATACTTACATTTATTTTTAAAAACTCATGCTGTTGTAGAAAAGAGGTGAAGCAAATATGCATTTCCTTAGATTTGCTTTTATATCAGTTGATTGATCAATTGATTGATTGATTCATTCAAATGGTGAGAGGATCAGAGTATGACTTAGGCACATGTGGTGCAAAGGAACAAAATATCATGCTCTCACACTTGAGAGCCTTGCACCATTATTCTGGGTCAGTGTTGTCATATTCTTAATGATATGCAAACATAGGCAAAACATAGACTGAGAGACAGTCACCCATATACATTCTAAGGCTGGGAAGAGCAAGCACACAATACTAGAGAGTGAGAAAAAAGGAGAGAAAGACAGAGGAAAACAGTATTTAATATAGTATTTAAATAGTATTTCAATCTATGAATGAAGTGTGTAGAGTTTTCTAACTAGTGCCACTGTTTCCAAACAACCACAACTAAGAAATAAGTGAGAGCACACCACACTATATTAAGATCTCACACTTAATGCAAATTTGACTCAACATGGATGAAAGTACCAAATATAAAAGAAAAACAAGGAAACTTCTACAAGAAAAGGTGGAAAAAATATCTAGAGTCATTTTGAAAATAATTTCTGTCATTTATTTTATTTATTGATCATTGAGACAGAGAGAAAGTGAAAGGAAGGTAGGGGTGAGAAAGAGAGAGAGAGACCTGAAGTACTTCACCACTTGTAAAAACTTTCCCCTTGCAAGTGTGTGTGTGTGGGGGCAGGGGCTTGAACCCAGATCCTTGAGCATTGTAAAATTTATACTTAACCAAGTGTGCCACTTCCTGGCCCCAAAACAGGAAAATTATGAATAATCTTGGGTTTGAAATTGAGCCTTTTGGAACAATGTGAGAGAAATGGTTAGTTAATATTTACATTTTTATTTTATTTATTTGTTAATTTTTTATTATCGTTATTTATTTATTGCATAGAGACAGTCAGAAATAGAGAGGGAAAGGAGAAATAGAGGGGAAAAGATACAGAGAAATATCTGCAGTACTGCTTCACAACTTGAAAAGCTTCCCTCTGTAGATCCCAGGTCCTTGAGCATTGTAACCTGTGTGCTCAACCAGGTGCACCACCTACATTTATTTTTTAAATTTATTCATAAAATAGAAATATTGACAAGACCATAGGGTAAGAGGAGTACAATTCCACATAATTCCCACCAACAGAATTCCATACCCCATCCCCTCCATTGGATGCTTTCCTATTCTTTGTCCCTCTAGGAGCATGGACCCAGGATCATTATGGGGTGCAGGAGGTGGAAGGTCTGGCTTCTGTAATTGCCTCTCTGCTGGACATGGGCATTGGCATGATACATGCCCCCAGCTTGTTTCTATCTTTCCTTAGTGGGGCAGGGCTCTGGGGAGTTGGGGGTCCAGGACACATTGGTGAGGTTGTCTGCCCAGAGAAGTCAAGTTGGCATCATGGTAGCATCTGGAACTTGGTGGTTGAAAAAGCATTACGATAGAAAGCAGAACAAATTGTCAATAATCAGCAACCTAAAAGGAAGAATATAGCAGATGAGACTGGTGTCTCCAATTTGGAAAAAACCTGTAGGGGCCCATAACTTTACTAATTTTTGCCTGAGCCTGACAGCTAATATAGAGGTTGACCAAAGGTATTGTCTAGAGAGATGGTGTAAGACTTCAAAACAGAACTAAAAAGCAGGGTCAGGAAAGAGATTAGCTCCCAAATATGGGAAAAATGTAAAAATATTGTTAATTGGGTATTGTTAATTATTATGGATTTTATCTGGGGCCAATATTCATTGCAGAAGCCTATATTACCTCTAAATCCAAGTAGGTCTGAGCTCAAATTCTGTGATCATGGCTATGGGCATTCTAGGCTACACTAATTTCAGGATCCATCTTCCTTCAGTGGTAGAATATGTTGATTCAACTTCCTTTTGGAGAGTGGGGCTGTCCCTACCAATGGTGATCATGCTGGGAACAAGGTCCTATAGGGGCCCACAAGGGGTACACTCTGTTGTCCCTGATGGAGATTACCAGTGACAGTGGAGACAAAGATCTATTGAGGTCTAGGTCCGTCATGTCTGTGTGGGTCTACATTTTAATTTTAAACTTCAGTTTTTAAATTTAAAAGTGGTGTTTACTTTAAAACATACCATTTAGAGAATGGGAGGAAGGCTAAATCTAGAAGACAATATTGTCTAAGTATATGTTTGATAGAAGTTTGTATTCAGAATACACAAAGAACTGTACTACAGTGAAACATCCTAATTACTTAGTATGCAAATATCTGAATAGATACTCCAGCAAAGAAAATACACAGAAAAGCAAATTATCACATGAATGCTAACATCATTATTTCATTGGATAAAAAACTAAAATAATACTTGCAACGATAAATGTATTAGAGTTGTTTTGAAGATAAAAGTTTTATAATTGAACATTATTATTCTCAATTTAATTAACTTTGTACTTCTGTCAGTAAGGAATTTACTGTGTCCTGGGAGGTGGTACAGTGGCTAAAGGTTTGGAATTTCAAGCAGAAGGTTCTAAGTTCAGTCCCTGGTGATTCATGTGAAGCTCTGGTCTCTGCCTATAATAAATAAATAAAGGGGCAGGGTGGTGGAGCTCATGAGTGAACATGCTACAGTATGCAAGAACCTGGGTTTAAGTTCAGGTCCCCGCCTGCAGGTGGGCCGATTCACAAGTGGTCAAACAGTGATGTAGGTTTCTCTTTCGCTTGCACTGTGAATCCACTGCTCCTGGAGGTCATTTTCCCCACTTTGTTGCCCCTGTTGTTGTTGTTGCCATTACTGTTGTTATTGGACAAGACAGAGAGAAATCAATAGAGGAGGGAAAACAGAGAGGGGGAGAGAAAGATAAATACCTGCAGATCTCCTTCACTACTTGTGAAGTGACCACCCCTGCATGTGGGGACCCGGGGGCTTGACCTGGATTCTGCTAAAGCAGGTCGGTGGGTTTAGCATCATGTGCACTTAATCTGCTGTGCTACCACCTGACCCCTCCAGGAACATTTTAATTTCTTCCTTAATCTCTTCTTTGACCCAGTACTTGTAAATTAGTGTACTATTGAGCTTCCATATTTGGGGATATTTTTCTAATTTTCTTTTTTTGATGAATGTTAGTTTAATGCTTGGGATTATGCCACACTCTTGAATTTACCAACACTATATTGTGGCCTAACATATGGTCTATTTTTTATAATGTTCCATGTAGATTTTAAAATAATGTGTATTCCAGTTTCTTGGGGAGAAACCTTTTGAAGGTTACCAATAGATCTAGTCTACCCATCTCTTTGCTTAATTCTATTATTGTTATTGTTATTATTATCTTACTATTATTATTGTTATATTCTCTTATTACTCTGCCTGGGGGATCTCTCTATCTGAGAGAATGTTGGGAGTGGGGAGGGGTCAAAGTCTACTAATATTGTGTTTCTGTTGATTTATTTTCGTACAGCTATCAGATGTTTGACACATTTCGATAGCCCCTCATTGAGTGCATAGATGTTAATACATGTTAAGTCTTATTGATTGACTGACACTCTGAAATGTATATAATGTACATCCTATCTTTTATTACTTTATCTATTATAGGGTCTATTTTATCAGATATGAGTTTTTCTGTGGTTCATTAACTTGTATGGTATTTTTCCATTCTTTCACTTTGAGTCTGCGTTTTATCCTGTTAGGTATTATTACTGCAGACAAAATATGCTTGAACTGTACTTTCTGATCTATCTTTCTACTCTGTGTCTTTGGATAGACAAGTTCAGACCATTGATATTTATTGATATTATAGGTTTAAGATATTTAAATGCCATTATTCTAAATTTATTTTGGGTGTTCTCTTGTACAACATTATGATTACAGTAGTTTTAAAGTGATTTAGTGCAATGTTTAAGAATGAGTGTGAAAGCTTTCTGACAACAGAAGCCTTGTGACATTAATTTTTGCATATTTTCAACTTGGCATTATTTAACACTTGTCCTCTTTAAAAAGGGAAATAATTGTCAGAAACATAGCCTCTCCTGTTTTATATATTTTCCAGCTTATAATGCTATTTCATATGACCGTTAGCCACTCTTCAACAGAAGATCTATGTGATATATTCTTAAGCCAGAAAAAGCAGGATAGTTATTTGGACTCCTATAACTAAAATGGAGAAATAGAATAAGATTCTATTCTTTCAAAAATGGAAGAAAAATAGTTGTTTAACATCATTTTAATTAATTCCATTATGTCAAATAACTTCTTATTCTTGTCTTTGAAAGAAACACAACTGATGTCAGCAGTCCCAAAAGTCTTAACAGTTAACAAGCACCTTTACTTTATACTCACAACCAACATATACTCACTTGACAAAGTCAAATGATTATAGCACTTTTATTCTGCGGTTATATCACTAAGTGAAGCATAACTGGTAGGTTAAATATTTAGGAGGCCAAGGGAGATAATCACATTGGTTTATATTGGCCAAAATTCATTTATTATTTAAATTATTTACTCTTCCCTGACTCTGAATTGCTGTGGGTTGTTCTCTGGTGTTTGGAGACAGATTGCTAATTGAAATACTGAAGTTCCAACTCAGATCTTGGCAATGCTTATAGGGAAAACTGAAACCACATTCATAAGTAGAAGCCCCCAATTGCCTGGATATCATAGTTTTGTAAGAAAGTGGGAATTAAGGAACCTTGTTTCTAAACCTAATCCACCATAGCACTACTTCACCCCAATTATGGAAATTTATTCTAATTATTATTTTTCTAAGAAGAGTAAAAATAAGTCATTATACACTTTGAAATAAAATTTAGCAAACCATAATGTATTTTATTATTTTTATTCTAATTCAGCATGAACATCAGCAAATCATCACATCAACATTATCCAAATTAAAAACTTACAAAAGGATCACCAATGGCTTTCAGTCTCAGAAAGACCTTAAATCAGATTATAAAAATTAGGTACAGAGGGTTGGTTAGTGGCCAGCCCCTTTAGTCACATATATTACTAAGTCTGCAGGTGTCTATCTTTTCTCTGCCTCTCTAGCTTCTCCTCTCCCCTCATTTTCTCTCTGTTTCTATCCAATAAATGGGGGAGAAAAGCCCCCACAAACAGTGGACTTGTAGTGCTGACACTAAGCACCAGCAATAAGCCTGGAAGCAATAAACATAAAAATAAAATAAAATAAAGCATCCTTCCTGAAGGTGGAGATCAGGGGTTCAAATCCTGGTCCTTGAGAATGGTCACCAGTGTTCGACAGGGTGTGCCACCACCCAGACATAAAATTCTTCATTATTATTTATTTATTTATTTTATTTATTGGGGGATTAATGTTTTACAGTTGACAGTAAATACAATAGTTTGTACATGCATAACATTTCTCAGTTTTCCACATAACAATACAACCCCCACTAGATATCCTCTGTCATCCTTTTCCAGGATCTGTACCCCTCCCCCCCGACTCATCCCAGAGTCTTTTACTTTGGTGCAATACACCAATTCCAGTTCAGGTTCTACTTGTGTTTTCTCTTCTGATCTTGTTTTTCAACTTCTGCCTGTGAGTGATATCATTCCATATTCATCCTTCTGTTTCTGAATTATTTCAATTAACATGATTTCTTCAAGGTCCATCCAAGATGGGCTAAAAACAGTGAAGTCACCATTTTTAATAGCTGAGGTGAATTCCATTGTGTATATAGACCACAACTTGCTTAGCCACTCATTTGTTGTTGGACATCTGGGTTGCTTCCAGGTTCTATTACAAATTGTGCTGCTATGAACATAGGTGTACACAGATCTTTTTGGATGGGTGTCTTGGGTTCTTTAGGATACATCACAGGAGAGGAATTTCAGGGTGATAGGGTCGATCCATTTCTAGCCTTCTGAGAGTTCTCCAGACTGTTCTGACAGAGGCTGGGCCAATTTACATTCACACCAGCAGTGCAGGAGAGTTCCTTTGACCCTAAAAGCTCTTCAGCATTTGTTGCCTCTACCTTTTCTGATATAGGACATTCTCACAGGAGTGAAGTGGTATCTCATTGTTTTCTTTATTTGCAAATCAAACACTTGGAGAATTTTTTCATGTGTTTCTCAGCCTTTTGAATCTCTTCTGTGGTGAATATTCTGTCCCTGTCTTCTCTCTATTTTTGAATGGGGTTATTTGTTTTGTTGTTGAGTTTGGCAAGCTCTTTATATATTTTGGTTATTATCCTCTTGCCTAATGTATGAAATGTAAAGCTCTTCTCCCATTCTGTGAGGAGTCTCTTTGTTTGGGTATCGTTTTATTTTGCTGTGAAGAAGCTTTTTAATTTGATGCAGTCCCATAGGTTTATACATATATTTTGTTCACTCTTTTGAAGAACCAGCATTTACTTTGGTTGATCTCTTATATGATTTTCTTATTTTCAATGCTATTTAATTTATTTCTGCCATAACTTTAGTTATTTCTGTCCTTCTGATTGCCTTAGAGTTCCTTTATTCTTCTTCTAGGTCTTTCATGTGTGTAATCAGGTTGTTTATTTGTGCTTTTTCTTGTTTCCTAATGTGTGTTTTTATGGCTATGAACTTCCCTCTCATTATTGCCTTAGTTGTGTCCCAAATATTTTGATAGCTTGTGTCTTCATTTTCATTGAACTCTCAAACCATTTTGATTTCTTCCTTTATTTCCTCTTTGACCCAACAGTTGCTAAGTAGTGTACTGTTGAGATTCCACATTTTGGGACTATTACTAATCTTTTGTTTATTGTAAGTTTAATTCCACTGTGGTCTGAGAATATGCTTGGGATGATTTCAATGCTCTTGAATTTGCTGATGCTGTCTTTGTGGCCTAACATATGGTCTATCCATGAGAATGACCCATGTGGATTTGAGTAAAATGTGTATTCCAGTTTCTTGGGATGAATGACTCTGAAAATGTCCAATAGTTCTAGTTTATCTATCTCTTCACTTAGCTCTCTCATGTCTTTATTGATTTTCTGCCTGGATGATTTGTCAAGTTAAGAGAGTGAGGTGTTGAATTCCTCTACTATGACTGTGTTGCTGATAATATTGCTATAGCTCTTTCAGTAGATGTTTGATGTATTTAGATGGCTTCTGATTGGGTATATGGGTGTTAATAATTATTAAGTCCTCATGATTGATCCTCTGAGCATTAATAATGTCCATCTCTCTTACTTAATTTTATTCATTTTTAAAGTCTATCATGTCAGATATGGGAATAGCTGTTCCTGCCCTTTTTTGTGGGACATAGGTTTGTATGATGGTTTTCCAGCCTTTCAGTTTGATTCTATGTTTGTCTTGTTGAGTTAGGTGACTTTCCTGTATACAGCATATTGTTAGGTTGTGTTTTCTGATCTGTCTTTATACTCTGTGCCTTTTAATAGGTGAATTAAGGCCATTGACATTTACTGATATCATATGCTGAAGATATTTTAACACCATTATTGTAGATTTTTAGTGTTCTGATACATGGCCTATTTATGGTGGTTTGACTGTTTATAGGAGACCTTTCAGAACTTCTTTCAGGGCAGGCTTAGTTATAGTTGATTATTTCAACTGTTGCTTATCTGAGAAAGTTTTTATGTCTCCATCTAGTCTGAATGACAGTCTAGCAGGATACTATGTCTTGGCTGAAAGCCTTTCTCATTGAGCACTCGATAGATATCTTGCCATTCTCTCCTGACCTGTAATGTTTATTTGGAGAAATCTGCTGCTAATCTTATGGGTTTTCCTCTGTAGGTGACTCTGCTTTTCTTTTGCAGCCTTCAGGATCCTTTCTTTATCATTACACCTTTATATTCTAAATACGATATGTCTTATTGTCTTTAAGTCTGGATTAATTCTTTTAGGGACCCTCTGAGCTTCTTGAACCTTTATTTCTTTTATGTTGTCTAGACTAGAGAAGTTTTCAGCCATTATGTCCTGAAGAATGCTTTCTTCCCTTCCCTCTCTTTCTTCCACCAGTAAGCCAATAATGCATTTTTTTTCTTTTGAAGTCATCCCAAAGGTCTCTGTTGTTGTTTTCATTATCTCTTAATCTCTTTTTGAGATCTCTTACTTCTTTTTTAGTTGTCTCTAATTCATCCTCAATCTTGCTGATTCTGTCTTCAGCCTCATTTATTCTATTATCTCTCCCCTCTACTCTTTGCTGGAGTTCATCTATTTTGTTACCCTGTTCTGATACTGTTTTAGCTTGTTCAGCTAGTTGTGTTCTTAGCTCAGCTATTTCAGCTTTCAGCTCTCTAATAACCTTGAGATAATCAGTGTTTTCTTCTAGGGTCTCATTGCTTGTTTCTGCATTTCTGATGACAATTCTTCTAAACTCTTTACTCACTCTTGTGATTATTGCCTTAACTAGTGTTTAGATGTTAACCACAGTTTTCTGTGCTTCAACCTTTGGGGGGCTTTTAGCTGGACTTTTATCTTGGTTAATTTCTCCAGTATTTCTTCTTGTTAGTTTAACCATTCTAAATAGTATTTTATAAATTCCCTCTCTCAGTACTTTTCAAGTTACTGATCACTCTTGCCTGAATTGACTTGTGTCTAAGTAAGGTACTTAAAGAGTTCACAATTTTGGAAATTAATAGTTCTTTCAATATTATTTCAATTGGAGCACAGTGGCTGTTAAAGCCTTTTTTTTTGTTGTTGTTGTTCTTTTTCTTCCTTGTAGTCTATGGGAACCTGAGGGCTTTTAAACTATAAATAGGCATCTTAGCTTAACTACTCACTCCAGACCAAGAGATAAATCAGGGTGGTGGAGACATAATGTAAAGAGACCTCACATCCCAAGAATCCAAAGCTCTAGGCTCAATTCAGCTTCTCTGTTAAGCCAGGAAGCACTGCTTGGCCCTGTGAGTTTCTAAACAAGCCTTGTTTTTAGTCTGTAGGTTCTGAGGCAAATTTACCATGTTCTCATTAGGAGAACAGTGTGGAAAGGCACCCACCATGCAGCCCCACTGCTTGGCCACCGAGGTCTAGGTCTTCTCCTTCTTTTCTTCTAGCGTTTGCCCTTCTTCCATAGCCAGTCAACAGCGTCAGGTTGAGCCTAATGTAAAGTTTCGAGACCTCCTTTGAATCTGGAGAGGTGGCAGTCGTTGACTATGTGGGTCATAGTCTGTTTCTAAGTTTCCTGGTCAGTTCTCTGTTTCCAGTTGTCAGCACAGGGCTTTGCCCCTGTTGCTCAAGCCTCTGAGGGCAGTAGCAATAGAGATTTACAGTTGTATTTGGTGAGTCTTAGGGAATTCCTTTCATCCCTTCAGCAGTCTTTTTCTTGGTAAAACAGACTGGAGGTGGTGCCTCAACCGGTAAACTGTGGGACTATTACCAGCCACTCAATCTATCCTTAGGCTCCTTTCTTTCCATGAGTCACATGTGTTTGCTCTTACTGGTGATTCAGTAGATTCCTGAAGTCGTTCTAGTTCTATCTTGTCCAGGTGATTTCCTTTGGTATTCCTAGTTGACCCAGGAAAGGAAAGGAGAGAAACATAATTATTATTGCATAAAGACAGAGAGAATTTGAGACAAGAAGGGGATGGAGCGAGACAGGGAGACAATCCCACCTTACCACTCACAAGGCTTTCCCCTGCAGATGGGGATCAGGGCCTTGGACCTGTGTCCCTACACTATAATATGAGTACTTAACCAGGTGTTCCATGGCCTAGCCCCAACACATAAAATTCTTATCACAATGCTAAGTGTTTAAAAGTGATATTATCATTATTACTAGATGTTGCAATATATATATATATATATATATATATATATATATATTTCTAAAAGCATATATATATATATATATATTTCTAAAAGCATAATTTTAGATCATCCAAGAATATTATTTTATGTCAATCTGAGTTTTGTCTAAAGATAGCCAAATTTGTCTAAATGTTGAATTGTTTCTATGAATACTTTATAACTTAATGTTTTATAGTATTGTATTTTTTAAAGTTTTATAAAATCTATGCTAGTTTTAAATTCTACCTTTATGCTTATTTATTTATTTGTTTGTTTATTTTTACAAGGGATTGAGAGAGGCAAAGCAGTGCTCAGTCTGGCTTATGATGGTGATGAGTATTGAGTTTGGGAACTTTGGGGGCCTCAAGCATAGAAGTGCTATGCTCCAAGACTGAGCTATTTCCACAGACCTCCAATTCAAACATTTATAATGTTTCTTAAGGTGATATCATCCTTCTAATGTACTTAGACATTTACATTGCAGTTTGTCAATGGAGAGACAACTGCAGTACTTGCTTCACCACTCATGAAGCTTTCTCCCTTGCAGGTGGGGAGTGGGCCTTGAACCCAGGATCTCACATATAGTAATGTATGTTTGACTAAGTGAGCCCCCACCCAGCTTCCTGATGCCACATTCTTTAGTGTGAATATAAATTCTCTACTTTAATAATCATTAACAAATTGAATATTTTTTTCCTAACTGAATTAGTAGTGACCTTTTGCACTCTCAAATACTACTGTATTTTACAAAATTATAATGCAATTTTGTATTTTGTAGTTTGTATGTAGTAACAATCGTATCTTCTTTTGTATGTCCATAGTAGCAACAATGTTACTCTTCCATCATTTAGGGAAAAGAAAACTAAGGGTTAGAGCAGTAGTTTACCAGGTAGGCTGAATGCCTTACCATATGTATTGCCCAGGTTTGAGTCCCACCACATAGGAGGAATTCTATCATCAGAGAAAGCTCCAGTGCTGAGATGTTGCTCTTCCCCTCTTTCTTTATCTGAATGAAAAACTGACCTGGGAGCTGTAAAGTTTTACATATGCCAAGACCAGACTCCACTAAAATAAAAACACTAGAAGAAATTGCCATCTTAGCCTACAACTAGGATGAAGTGGAATGTGTCCAGAGACAGAACTACTTCTTTTGAGTCAGTTCAGGGTATACTAACAAAAGTTCTTAAGTAGTTTTGTGAAAGGTGACTCCTATAAATCTCATATATTCTGATATCAGGAGAAACCTGCAGGGTACCAGAACCGCCTTCTAGCAGTCTTCCATCTCAGAATGTCATGTATGTCCTTGTCACGTGACAAGATTAATGGTGGTAAGAGATATACGGAGAGGAGTTCTCTGGGCAAAGGAGATCAAAACTTTTAAAACCACATTTTTCAATAGAGCTTAGCACTACACAGAATGAATGAATGGGTGAATGAATGAATGAACGAATGAATGAATTAATTAATTAATTATTAGAAGGGTGGTGGTTGGCAACAGCAGACTAAAACAGGGAATTAATCATTGGTCACTCAAACATGCAATCCTGAGTTTGATTCCTGACATCATATATGCTAGAATGGTTTGTGGTTCTCCTCATTCCCAGCCAAAAAAAAGTCATAAAAATTATTATTTAACAACTAAACTGAAATTATTTTTAGGATTCATTATTTTTTATTATTAAAAAATGGAAGCTAGGAAAATTCATTTTACCATACTTTTACTAATAATACTATTACTAACATTTCTAGTTCTAAATAGATGAGAAGCATTCTATTTTCCTTTCTAAACTGTTCAATAGTGCTTTTTAAATATATTTCAATTTATAAAGTTATGTAATAATAGAACTTTTATTCATCCTCTCTTTTCCTTTTCCTTGTTTATTACATTAACTTATTTTCTAATTATCCATTTATATCTCAAGATTTTTTCCTTTTGCTATTTTGGAATACAGTATGATAGCTATGAATCTAGCATATTTAAAGTAATATAAGGCAGTGTTAACTAAAGCCACGAAGTTATTCAGATATCTAGAACTTGTTCATCTTAAACAAGTGGGACTTGAAGCCTTTTGAATGTACACCAAAAAATAGAATCGGTAATCTTATTTTTAAGTATGAAGACTCTCCACTTTATTTCCCATAATGACTGTACCAGTTTATAATATCCCTATGTTTTAAACACATATATTTTGTTTTCATATAAAAGGCATCCAAGCCAGCAAAGGAACGAACTCTGTTTGGGGGGAGTATTCAGGTCCTGGAACATGATGGCTAGAACATTAGTGATGTTGAGGGTCTTTTTGATACCTCTTGACTATTTTTCTTCTTGGAAAACATATCTATTTTTCCCCATTTTAAAAGTTGGGATCTTTTTTTGCTATTGAAGTGTGTAAGTTCTTTAGATATTTTTACAGAGACAGGGAAGGGAGAAGAAAGAAAGTGAGAGGCCACAGCACTAAAGCTTTTCCTCCAATGTGGTGGCAGGCTGGACTACAATATGACACACACCATGACAAAGAAGGCAGCTATCCAAGTGAGGTATTTTCCTGGTCCTACATATTTTAACTATTAATCTCTCATCATTGAAATGCTTTTCAAGTATTTTACCACATTCATTGTGTTGGTAGTTTCTTTTGCTGCACAGAAGTTGTTTAGCTTGGTGTGATCTATATATACTATTTTTAATTTTGTTACATGTGCTTTTGGTGTGTTATATTTAAAAAAATACTCCATTTATGATTGATAGATTATTAGGAAAAATTAAAGTTCAGAGAAGCCAGATGGTCAGACACCTCATACAGCATACATGATATAATGCTCAAGGAACCAGGTTCAAGCCCCTGGTCCCAATCTGGAGTGGGTAAGCTTCATGAGGAGTGAAGAAAACCTTATCATTATTTAATGTAGTCAAAGAACTCATTATTAATACTTATAGAAGTTTACTTCTTAACACTAGAAGAGTTTTTTGGGGAGTGAAAGCAATAGTCTAGTTAAAAATAAAGACATTGTTGACTGATATTTTCAGCCTACACAAAGCATGTTTGTCAGGCTGGCAAGACAATTCACACGGCTAGTGCTATTGCTCTACCTTATGTCTTTTACTCAGGTTTAAACCCAGACACCATCAACCACATCAAAGGAAGCTTGAGTGCTGTTTTCTTGCCCTCTTTCTCTGCATCTGTCTCTATCTATAGAAGTTAACCTGCACTGGGCGTATGGGTTGACTGTCCAAAATTCATATACAGCAACTGCAGAAGCCAGACTCCTTCTTTTTGCACCCCCAAAAAGACTTTTGCTCCATACTTGCGCATGAAGAGATGTTTTGAGAAGTTGACAGGAAGATTCTGAATTCCAGTTCAACTGGGACTCTGAACATTTGTGACCAGGAAACATTTTGTTTGTTTGTTTTTTTGTTACCTCACTGAGATAGGAAGGAATTATGAAAACACCTGAGAAAGTCAGGTTTGTTTCCCTTACCTTAGAAGGAAGAGGGGGCAAGGAAGCACAATCATGAGTTAGAATAGGTGTAGATGTGGCTTAAAAAGGATGTGAGGGTGGTCCAGGAGGTGGCACAGTGGTAAAGCTTTGGACTCTCAAGCATGAGGTCCTGAGTTCAATCCCTGGCAGCACATGTGCCAGACTGATGTCTGGTTCTTTCTCCTCCTATCTTTCTCATAAATAAACAAAATCTTTAAAAAAAAAGTTATTTTTTTAAAAGAAGTGAGGGTAGTGGACAGGTGGTGGTGTGCCTCTTTAAATCCATGTGTTACCATGCACAAGGACCCAGGTTCAAGCCCCCATTTCCCATCTGCAAGAGGAAAGTTTCACAAGTGATAAAGTAGTGTTGTAGGTATCTCACTAGCTCTCTCTCCTTCTCTATCCCCCCTCCATCTCAATCTCTCTTTATACTATCAAGTTAAACAAATCAATTAGAAAGAAAGAAAAAAAAAGAAGGAAGGACGGAAGGAAGAAATGGATGGAGAAAAAAAGTAAACGTAGGCAGGACCTTAGAAATAGATGAGAACTAGGGAGTTGAGCGGTAGCACAGTGGGTTAAGCACACGTGACACCAAGCACAAGGACCAGAGTAAGGATCTCAGTTTGAGCCCCAAGCTCCCTACCTGCAGGGGAGTCACTTCACAGGTGATAAAGAAGGTCTGCATGTGTCTTTCTCTCCCCCTCTGTCTTCCGCTGCTCTCTCCACTTCTCTCTGTCCTAACAATGGTGACATCAATAACAACGACAATAACTACAACAACAATGAAAAGCAACAAGGGAAACAAAGGGGAAAATAAATACATATAAAAATATTTTTTAAAAAAAGAAAGAGATGAGAACTGATAAAAGTGGGGTCATCCATCTTTACCCAAAGAGTCCACATACTTTTCTGGTGCATGCTTTTACATTTTCCTGATCAAAAGTTTAAAACAAACAAACAGTGGTCTGGGTGGTGACACAGTGATAAAGCTTTGGACTCTCAAGCATGAGATCCTGAGGTCGATCCCCGATAGCACATATGCCAGAGTGATGTCTGGTTCTTTCTCTCTCCTCTTATCTTTCTCATAAATAGATAAATAAATAAATAGTTTTTTAAAACAAAATAAATGTTTAAAACATCTGGAAAAAATGTCCCCGTGAGTGTTTACCCTTAACTTAGTGTGTGTTTGTGTGTGTGTGTGTGAGGGGGGGGGTTAACAAAAGAATAAAAATAACTTCTTTTCTTCTTCTCCTTCTCCTCCTCCTCCTCCTCCTTCTTCTTCTACTTCTTCTTCTCCTCCTCCTCCTTCTCCTTCTTCTCTTTTTCCTCTCTTCCTTTCTCTTCCTCTTCCTCCTCCTCCTCTTCTTCTCCTCCTCCTCCTTCATTTTGGCACTGCTAAGCTCCAGTTTATAGTGATGCTGAAGCCTGAACCTGGGACACGTAAAGCCCCAGGCATGATCGTCTTTTTGCATAACTGCTATGCTTGAGTCTTATAAATATACAAAAAGAAAAGCCATGAAACATAGACTCAATGGAGTACAACTCAGCAATTAAAAAAAAAAAACAAACTATATTGTACCATTTGGGACAAAAGTGAATGGAACTAGCAGTAATTATGATTAATGAAAAGTAAGGAAGTGATAAATAACTACTAGAGGATTTCACTCATATGTAAAATATAGAGAATTAAAACATAGGAAATTGAAAAGTATATATGTTTGACCCATATCTTTGACCTTGGAAGAACAAAGAACTATATGGTTGCCAACACTCCTGTGAGGTGAAATCCAGCAAGGAAGGCAAACTGACCTGTTCTCCTTGCTCGATCTAGAGATGACATGATTCAGACAAGAGATACCGGGGAGAATTGAAACACTCTCATTTAATGATAGAAGAACCTGGGTTTAAATAGGAATTCAGACAAAGAACATATTTCAAACATGTCAGAAATTACAGTTTTCTTAAAGGTCAGCTTGCCCCTATGATAGGGGGCTGGTATGATGGGAATTGATGAGCTACATAAAGGTCAAGGCAATTATTCTCCATGATGCAAGCAACTTAATTATCCAAAGGTATTTGAGAGAAACATAGGGGTTAAGTCAGCAGGGTGAGATAGAGAGAAGATAAACAAGCATGGTAGTTATCGAAGCTATATGGAAATAAAGTTTGGTGCTTCACTGACTGATATCAGAGAGGTGTGTGATGGAGTATGTTTTCTCTAGTGATCAAAAGTGAGGTGATTGTGTGAACTCTGAGTGACTATAAGGCAGGCATACATGTGGCCTGCAGTTAATGGAGAGAGGCAGTGAGGTTTCTGTGGGCTTGAGAGACTGAAAGGGAAGAACTAAGTCTAAGAGACGGTCTTTCCCCTTTGCTCATCTTGGCTGAGAGACTAACGAGGGGGTATCTTCTCAGACCTCCATCCAAGGATGGGGGGAGTTTTCCCTAAGCTCTATCAAGCTTACACATATCCCTACATATAGTTATCCCTGGAAGGAGGGTAAGGGCATAATGCTTTGGTTTGTGTTTGGAGTGGTGTAGAATTATATCCCTGTTATAATTTTATAAAATACTAATAAAATATTTTGAAAGTCAGCCTGGAGTGGTAAGGCCCCAAATGAAATAAAATAAAATAAAAAAGTAAAATAAAATGAAATAAAGTAAAATAAATAAAATAAAGTAAAATAAAATAAAGCAAAATAAAATAAAGTAAAATAATACAAAATAAAGTAAAATAAAATAAAATAAAACAAAATCTGTCTGGTTTCTAATTCAATATGCTAAAGATAGGAAAAGTAGAAACTTTGCTGCTTATTTTAGTCTTGAAGGAGATAACCAACAGGGGACTAATGTGCTTCTGAGCAAGACTAAACTTTACTATTTTTCTTCTCCATCCTGTTTCTTTTTTATTCTATCTATCTATCTATCTATCTATCTACTTATTTACTTTCTCTTTTGTTTCCCATGTTGTCTTTTTGTTGTTGTTGTAGTTATTATTGTTGTTGTTATTGATGTTGTCATTGTTATATAGGACAGAGAAATGGAGATTGGAGAGGAAGACAAAGAGGGGGAGAGAAAGATAGACACCTGCAGACCTGCTTCATCACCTGTGAAGCAATCCCCCTGCAAGTGGGGAACCAGGGGTTCCAACCAGGATCCTTCTGCTGGTCCTTGCACATATGACTAACTTGCTGTGCTACCGCCTGACTTCCTTTTGTTCTATCTTAATGCTATTCATCTATTGCTTAAAATCACTTACTAGAAATCACTTGAAAACCCAAATCTTGACATAGGTTATACATAAACCTGTGTCAGAAAATTAACTACTAGGAAATTTTTTTTGTGAAATACTATTATTATTTTTAACACAATTTTTTAATCTTTACTTATTATCAGATAGAGACAGAAATTGAGAGGGGAGGGGGAAAAGAGAAGGAAAGAGACATAGAGACACCTGCAGCCCTGCTCCACCGCTCACAAAACTTCCCTCTTGCAGGTGGGGGAGAAATATTTTTTATATAAGATGAAACTCAGGGGTAAGTAGATTGTTCACCCAGTAGAGCACAACGTGCATAAGGATCTAGGTTTGAGGTCCTGAATACATGTGAATACCATGCAGAAGGGAAGCTTCAGTGGAGTGCTGATATGATGGCTCTCTTTCTGTCTTTTACCCTCTATCTGAGAAGAAGGGGAAAATAAAACACAGAAGCAAGAGTCAGTCAAGAACAACGGAATTATGGTGACATCAACATATAGTAAAGTCATGGGGACAACATCAACAACAAAAATGGAAAGGGGCCTGAGTGGGGAAACACACTGGATAGATCATTGTATTACAATGCTCAAGGACCTGGGTTCAAGCCTCCAGTCACCACCTGCAAAACAAAAGCTTCATGAGTGGTTATGCTGTGCTGCAGCTATCTCTTTTCTACTCTATCACCTCCTTCCCTCTCAATTTCTCTGTGTCTACCCAATAAATAAGTAAAAATAAATAAATAAATAAATAAATAAATAAATAAAATCAACAGGTGAATAAGTGAGGCTCAGTTTATACCCAGGGGATTTTTATTTATTTATTTATTTTATTGATAGAAATACCTAGAGGAAAGATAGAAAATGAGAGCGAGTAGAATACTCCTCAGTCCTGGCTTATGGTGGTGCTGGAGGTTGAACCTGTGACCTCAGAGGAACCTCAGTATGAAAGTCTTTTTGCATAACCATTATGCTATTTCCCCAGCCTCTGGGGGTATAAATGCTTTTAACTTAAAGTTGACTTGATGGGTCTTTTCTCCCAGTCAACTAAGAATAACAAATAAGATCACCTGAGAACACAAGACAAGACTCAGAATACTTTGGGAACCCATCAAGTCACCATTGAATGCAAATATGTGTGGCTCACAGAAGAGAGGGGCCTAAGGAGAGTTTCCTGTGGCTAAAAACCTGTATCTACTCCGGAGTGACTGGTAATAGTCAGGCAGTTTGGAAGTTCAGGCACCACCTCTGGTCTAAGTTTTTTCAACAAATCAACTGCTGATAGGAGGAGAGGATTCCCTAAGGTTCCCTAATTACAACTGTGAGTCTCCACTGCTACTGTATCTTGGAGGCTAGAGCAGCAATGGGGATTCCCTGTTCTGACATTTGGGGGCAGAGACCTGATTAGGTAATGTTGTTTTCTTGGGGGCTGGCTTCACAGGTGGGAGACAGAGACGACCAGAAACTCGTGGCTGAGCTGAGAACACAGTTTAATCTTTATTCACGAGCAGGCAAACAGTCCAACAACCTAATCACAACACAATGGGCTCCTCCAACTCTCTCCTCTGGCTGCAGCCACCTCCGGAACCCAGGAAGTACTTAGGATAGGGAGCAGGGAAAAGGAAGAAGCAGGAAACTAGCAAGGACTAAACCAAAATCTCCCGGAGGCAGGGGGAGTGAGACCAAACCAATGTAACAGAATGACCATGTAAATAGACAATAACGTCAAGCAATGTAACAGAAGGGATCCCAGAAGCAGAACTAGAAACACACCAACAAGGCAACTCAGGAGAAGACATATATCCCCAGTGGTCTGGAAGTGGGTCTGTATAGTGGCAGTCTTTTCACATTGTTCTCCCCATGAATTCAGAGACATGTTGACTAATTACCTCAAAACCCACAGGGTACAAACAGGATTTGTTTAGAAACTCACAGGGCCAAGACCTACTGCCCAGCTTGGTACTGGTTGTAGTCAGAGAAGCCAAATTAGGACTAAGGCTTTGGACCCTTGGATCATGGGAGTCTACTTGCATAACCACTGTGCTCTCTCTTTCCTACCCTGCTTCATCTCTAAGTTTGGAGTGAGTTATTAAGCTAAAAAAAATCTACTTATAGTTAAAAAGCTCTCAGGCTATCATAGCCTACAGGGAAGATAAGGAACAAAAGAGGGTTTACCATGCTTCCAGGGGGTTAAAGAATAGGGAAGCTATCAGGGGAGGGGATGTGATATGGAGTTCTAGTGGTGGGAGATGGGTGGCGTTGTACCCCTCTTATCCTATGTTTTTTTAATTGAGTTCTAGTGGTGGGAAATGGGTGGAGTTGTACCCTTCTTATCCTATTTTTTTTGTCCGTGTTTTCTTTTAATAAATAAATTATATATGGCTTAACAGTCACTGTGCTTCACCTCAAGGATTGAGACAATATTAAAAAACTGTATATTTCCACAACTGTGAATTCTTTAAATACCTTACTTAGACACAAGTCAATCTAAGCAAGTGTGATTAGTGGATTGAATAGTTCTGAGATACGGACCTCATAACACATCATATACAATGGTTAAACCAAGAAACATGGAGAAAAGAACCAGGACAAAAGCCCAGAGGAAACCCACAAGGAAGCACACAAGAATGAGGAAAAGATCCAAACACTAGTTTAGGCATTACTCACAGGAGTGAGGAAGAGTTTGAAAATAATATCACATTAGAAATGGGGAAACAGCAAGTGAGACTCCAAAAGAAAACAATACCTTGGGGTAGAAAGCGGAAATAGCTGACCTAAGAGCACAGCTAGCTAAATAAGCTAATACAGTATCACAACAGGGTAACAAAATAGCTAAGCTACAGAAAACATCAGAGGATAGAATAAATGAGACAGAAAACAGAATTAGCAGGATCAAGGATGAATTAGAGAAAAGTAAGTAAGAAGTAAGAGCTCTTAAAAGAAGATTAAGACATACTGAAAACAACAACAGAAACATATGGGAGAAATAATATGTGCATTACTGGCTTGCAAGAGGAAGAAAGAGAGGATGGAGGAGAAAGCATTCTATAGGACATAATAGCTGAGCATTCCCTACTCTAGGCAAGATCAAAGATATAAAGTTTCAAGACTTCCAGAGGGTCCCAGACTTGAAGATACCAAGACATACCATATTTAAGATGGAAAGGAAAAAGGATAAAAATAAGATCCTGAAGTCTACAAGAGAAAAACAAAGAGTCACTTACAGAAGAAAGCCAATAATATTAGCAGCAGACTTCACCACACAAACACTGTAGGCCAGAAGAGAATGGCAAGACATATATCAAGCTCTCAATAAGAAAGGTTTTCAACTAAGACTGCTGTATCCTGGTAGACTGTCGTTCAAACTAGATGGAGGCATAAAAACTTTCTCAGACAAGCAACAACTGAAGGAATCAACTATCATCAAGCCTGCCCTACAAGAAGTTTTGAAAGATTTCTTATAAACATTCACATCATCATGAACATGCCCTATATCAGAACACTCTAAAATTTTAGAATACTGACATTAAAATATATTCATTCTGGGAGTCAGGTGGTAGCGCAGCGGGTTAAGCACAGGTGGCCAAACCACAAGGACTGAACTGGTTTAAGGATCCCGGTTCCAGACCTCGGCTCCCCACCTTCACTTCACAGGCGGTGAAGCAGGTCTGCAGGTGTCTTTCTCTCCTCCTCTCTGTCTTCCCCTCCTCTCTCAGTTTCTCTCTGTCCTAGCCAACAATAATGACATCAATAACAACGGTAATAGTAATAACAACAAAAACAATAAGGGCAACAAAAGGGAAAATAAATAAATATTAAAAATTAATATATATATTCATTCTATAATATCAATAAATGTCAATGGCTTGAATTCACCTATTACAAGGTATAGAGTAAGAAGATGGATCAAAAAACACAGTCCAACCATATGCTGTCTGCAGGAAACCCACCTAACTCAACAAGACAGAACAGACTCAATGTTAAAGGACAAAAAAATACCGTACAAGCCAATGGACCACAAAAGAGGGCAGGAACAGCTATTCTCAATCTCAAACTTTAAAATGGTAGGATGAACATTACTTCATGCTCAGAAGATCAGTCAATCAAGTGGTCTGAACGATTTATCAACATCTATGAACCCAATGTGAGGCCATCTAAATGCATCAAACATCTACTGAAAGAGCTACAGCAATATATTAACAACACAATAATAGTAGGGATTTCAACACCGTTGGATGTGAGACCAGAAACTATCAAATATTTAGAGGAAAATATTAGCAAAACTCTTTTCCATCTAAATTTTAAAGGAATCTTCAATACAGTAAATCCAGCTACAAAAAAAAAAGTTGAACAGTAAACATAAAGCAACGTATGTGTCTATTTGTGTGCAGGGCCCTGTATTCAGAATGGGGTGACTTTTCTAAGGAAATACAGTGGGTAAGGTAGGGTTGGTTGGTTGCCCTTTTTACTTTTTTTCTAAACCTAATTGGGGGAGTGGAGAGGGAGGGTTCCTATTTTTTACAATGCTTTTGTTTTTCTATTAACATTACCTTGAATTTTTACATTTTTTCTTGACTTAAATTTTTGGTTCTTAATCTGAGACTTTGAAATCTTAATGCTTAAAATGTTACATCCATTTTGCCCCCAAAGAGTTCAAATTACTTTACTACCAGAACATGGTTAAAAAAGAGTTTCAAGCAGCTGGTAGGTTTTTTTATATAAAAACTTAACTAACTGTTACCATTAAATATTCTCAGAGGTGAGTGCAGAAGTATAGTTTTTTTTTCTTAAATAAACTTTCAAAGAGAAAACAAAAAAAAAAAAAGAAAAAACATAAACCATAACTTGGACTGTGTCTAGTGTATTGCACCAAAGTAAAGGACTCTGGTGTTGGGGGGAGAGTTTAGGTCCTGGAACATGATGGGGAGGATCTAGAGGGAGGTTGACTTGTTATATGGAAAACTGAGAAATGTAAGCAGGGGTAGATGGCATAATGTTTATGCAAAGAAACTTATTCCTAAGGCTATAGAGCTACAGAGCCTCAGGTTCATGGTGAATTCACCTTCTTTACCCATCGTGGAGGGAGCTCCAAGATATCATGTTAAGTGAAATAAGTCAGAAACAAAAGGGTGACTATGAGATGATCTCACTAATAGAAGCTTAAAACCAAGATCAGAAGGAAAAATTCTAAGCAAAACATAGACTAGAGTTGGTGCATTGCATCAAAGTAAAAGACTCTGGGTCGGGGGGGAAGGTTCTGGTTCTGAAACATGATGCCAGAGGAGGATCGAGTGGGGTTTGTCTTGTTATGTGGAAACATTATGCATGTACAAATTATTGTATTTACTGTTGACTATATGCCGGTAGCCGGCCCCGACAAAAGTAATTAAGAGTCCCTGATGGAAATGGGTAGTCAGCAAGATGAATGAAGGGAGAGACACATCAACTGCTTCAGGTGCAGTAGAGAGGCGTCCTGTCCTCTGTCTGCAGAGGTTTATTATTTAAACACTTTTTGCTCCGATATAGTTGACATTATGTAAAATTATCTTCATTAACATCAAGTATACCTATGATGTCATGTATAATTGTTTTCATTAACATCAGGAATAACCTCAAACAACATTATTGTTATTATAGGCATGTTTTCCTTAGAAAGTTCCCTAGGTCTGGGGCATCCTGATCTCCCCTTAAAAGTTTCCTTGGTCTGGCTGGAGTAGTCTAAATCTACCCTGGAAATTTCCCTTGAAATGACCAACTGTGTTATGACCATCTCCCTGTTCTGACCTTCTGTATGAATAAACATTTTTCTCTGGACCTAAATCTAATAGCTTTTCTTCTTAACCCATTCTTGGATGGGCCTAGCTAGATCATAGTAATCTGTACACCTAAAGAAATCCTCTGCTGTAAAGCAAGCACACGCCATAGGGGCTTCCCCCGGCCAACCCCGGCACATATGAAAGTTCACCAACCCCTAGCCAACCAAAGTTCACTTACCTCTACCCACACATTCCAACATTAACTATTCAACTACAGGACCCAACACTCATCATGGATGCCTGCAAGTGAAAGCATGGTGTTTGTGGGTGAGGGCAAGCAACAGGGCCTCTTCACATCTAAATAGAGACCACTGTCTACCACTCATGCAATAAACCACCCATAATTCTGGCTTTTGGTCTGAGTCCAGCTGAATGAGAAGCTTAGTGGTGATAAGTAGCTCCTTTTCTGAAAGCCTTTAAATGGGTACAGAAGCTTCTGCTCCTAGGCCGTTTTAGTCTTGTCATACTCACTGCCATTAGTTGTTGTCATAATGTATTTCCCCCAGGGATCTCCTTTTATTGTCCCCAAGTATTACTTGTGCATATCCAGTAGAAACAATAGTTCTTTAATTTATCAGTGTAAGGAAAAATGGCTTCAGTTTAGTCCAGGGTTCCCATCTTTGCAGTTAGCCCTAGCCCTAGTTTGGGAATGAGGAGGTGAGATTATCAGCGGGCACACGGGGGGGGGGGGGGGCTACAGAGAGAGAGAGAGAGAAGGAGGGGGGGTCTTTGTGTGGCGGAGAGACTGACAGACAGGAGGACAGAATCCTGGTCACTGAGACTCCCTGCTCAACCCCTGGTGGGGGAGACTCATTGGTTGACTGTACCTCCAGGTACCCATTTTTTTACAGGCAGTCAACACCACGCTCATCCTCAGCCTCACAGTTCCCCGCAGCCTGACTTTGCTCCCACCAACTATAAGCCATTAATCCCCCAATAAAGAAATGAAACAAAAATAACTTGATGAAGGGAAAATAGGCAGCAGCAAAAAAATCACTAATTATTTAACATCTTCAAATAGTTAGCAAATCCATCTTCAGTTCTACTAAAGAGTACCTATGTCTCATTTAGAGTTACAGGAGCCTTATGGTTCTATCTGTTCTAACAAAAAAAAAAAAAATCTCTTTGGGAATATAATTAAGATAGCAAGCAAAGAACAAGCATCCTTTATTCTCCTTCTTATCTATTTTTCTGTGCTTTAAAAGCTATATACTACTGACAGTTGGCTCACCATCTGTTCCAGTAGGGCAAATGTGTAAAAAATTGTGTTATTTTTCAATGGAAGAAGTTGGTTATAGATAACATATTATTTTCAGAAAATATACATGTTAATTTCTCACTAAAACTTTAACCAACAGTGCAGGTGGTCTGGAAAGAGATCCTAAGCACAGAGCTGGCACATTTGTCCTCAAGGTATTCAAGATTTTGCTTTTTCATCTTCAATTTCCTTCAAGCTTCAAATATATGATTGAGCAAAGGGGTAAATAGTTGAGTTGGAAACGTCTCTAACTTTGCAAGCCTGTAATGCTGACTGAATGGACTAATGCCTAATCGACCGTTCTAATATGTGAAATATTATTATTATTATCACTCTGAACCAGCGACAATAGGAAAATTGCTGTAAAAATGTTTTTTGGATTACTAAGCAATTTCTTTGAACAACGTTCTTTGAATTGATAGCAAGCTCTACTCAATTTGAAATATTTGTAAAATTTAGGTAGTGAATCCACAGTAGCCCAGTTTATGTTTTAATTTTTGAATCTTTAAAATAGAATCTTTAAAATTTGAACTCTGACATGTAGTACCTTTATTTATTTTATTTTATTTTTCCAGGAAAAAGCTCAGCGAGTTATCCTTACTGATCTTTCCAGTAGCCTCTGAAAAAGAAATCCAAAAATATGTTTCCTGAAGGTGATGGTCAAGTTGCATAGTCATATTCTAGTCAGTTGGCAGATAGTGTCAAGGTAAAAAACATATTTCAAAGCATTTTAATGGAATGAAACCTGAGGGGGGCCCAGGTGTTGGTGCACCTGGTTAAGTGCTCACATCACAGTGTGTAAAACCCAGGTTCAAGCCCCTGGTCCCCATCTGCAGGGGGAAAGCTTCTTGAGAGGTGAAGCAAGGCTGCAGATGTCTCTCTGTCTTACCTCCCTTCTCAATTTTTTTCTGTTTCTACCCAATAATAAACAAATAAAATTGTTTAAAAGTAATTTAAAAAAAAAAAAGAATGAGGATTGAGACTTTCAACAAGTACTAGTGTCAGTCTCCCACACTAATCTCTTCTCATAGTTATTGTTTTTCTTACTCTTAGTTACTTAACATAATATTAGTTTTGAATTACTGGAGTAGTGGAAATTTGAAAGAAAAATCCATTATTGGCTCTGGTCAGAAAGTAGACAGGTGTATCTTAGGCTCCAAAGTCTCAGCTTCAATTCACATGCAAAACCATAATAAAAAATTGAGAAGTATTCAAATAAAAAATTATATTTGTGATAATAATAATAAAGTTTAAAAGTACATACAATAAAATTTCATTGCTACCATCATCAGCACATACTAAATTGAAGCAAAATGGAGAGAGGAGGGGAGGACAGAGAGGGGGAGGGAAAGACACCTGCTACAATTATTTTTCAGTAACAACTTTATGTATTTAGATAACCATATTTCTCCATATAGGAATGAAAGTATGTATACAATTATTCAATTATCAATGTTGATAGTAGAACTTTTTTTTCTGTTCTCAATTTCAAAATAGATCATTTGACCTTATCTAGTTATGAAATAACTGATCCTTTTTAAGTGCCCTCCTAGTAGATTGGATTGTGCTGGAGGAAACTACACCCTTGAAAATTATTTCTCTCTCTCTAGGAAGTCTTTGCTTGTGTCAAGAACACTGTTATTTTGCTCTCCAAGTTTTTCTCAACAATGAATAAACTCAGTTCTGTCATCTTTCATTTCATATTTTCTTTTCCACACCTTTGGCAGGAGTAATATATAACTGAACAAAATTAAAAGTGCAAAGAATATCTAATTGTGCCTTAATGCTATAATGGGAAACACATTTTGTAAAGTTATCTCTCTTTCCTTTTAGAATATTCAAACTCAGAAAAGATTGTGTAGGGTGCTGGAAGACAGCATAATGGTTAGGCAAAAGACTTTCATACCTCAGGGTCCCAAGTCCCAGGTTCAATCTCCAGCACCACCAAAAACTAAAGCTGAGCAGTGATCTTGTCTCTGCATTTTTTTGCTCTGAATCTCTCTCATTAAGATGAAATAAATAAAAAAATATTTTTCTCATGCATTTATCAATACCATAAAATATTCTTTTATATACATGTAAGTGTATCAATGTAAGCTTATAGGCATGCATATCATTTTGCTATGTTTTTTTTTTTAATTTCCTGCAATGGATACTGTTACAAACAAAATGAAACTGTTTAATTTCTCTCCCTGTTGACCTTCTGAGTATAACCTAATAATCAGTAAATAAACTGAAAAAAGAATCATTGGCAGTCTTCATTCAGGCCTGTTAGTTCAACAAAAGTATAATAATATTTTTTAAAAACTTATTAACAGTGGAATTGAAGAAAGGAAATCAAACTATATTATACTATACTGTACTAGCAATCTCTAATAAAGATAGAATAAACTCTTCCTGGACAACCAAAAGTCAATATTAATTTAAATTTTTATATTTATATATGTTCCTGGTACCTGCAAAAGACCTTGGGCAACCTGAAGCAGTGACTTGTGTATTATTATATAAAATTTAATAAGACTTTAAATCTTACTTCCAAACCTATATAGCCAAAACATGACATGAGGACAGATTCAGTGTTCTTTTCTTCATCACTCTCTACCAATATAGATCTGATGTCCTTACAGTTTTTAATGCTATTCTGTATTACTATTTCAAGCTAACTTACTTTCCTTAAGCAGTAACTAAAATTACATGGCAACTTATAAAAAAATATAAGAAAATTTCTAGAGAGAGTAGGTAAACCTTTAACTACAGGCTCTCTAAAAAGAAGAGAAGGAGCTCCAGCGATAACTGTACAAGGAAAGAGATAAAGAGAGAGAGAGAGAGAGAGAGAGAGAGAGAGAGAGGGAGAAAGAGAGAGAGAGAGAGAGATGGGTTGGAAGAGAGAGAGAAAGAGAGAGAGGGAGAAGGATGCAGAGTGTGTTAGTGGGAGAAAGAGGACAGTAGTTGTCCTATATTTTCAGCATATTATATAATAGATAATATAAAACAGTATTCTCTTTTGTTTATTCATTTATCTATTTATTTTATTATCATTATTTACCTCCAGAATTATCTCTAGGGTTCTGTGTTGATGCTATGAATCCACTGCTCCTGGCGGTCATTTATTTATTTATTTATTTATTTATTTATTTTTCTATTTTACTTGACAAGACAGAGAGAAATTGAGAGAGAAGGGGCTGGGGCAGAGAGGAAGATACAAAGACATCTTCGGACCACCACTTATGTAGTGAGGAGCCAGGGCCTTGAACCCAAATGCTTGCCCCAGTTCTTGTCGTTTGTTCTTGTGTGTTACTGCCCCGCCACCAGTATTATGCCACTCAGGGAACACTGGTCCTGAAATGAGTGCAGCCTAGAATGTTCCTAGCTATGACCATGGCATGTGAGTTCAGACCGGCTGGGATGCAAAGGTTGAAGAGGCTCCTGGGCTAAGTATGGATAGACATAGTTCCTAGGTCAGATGGATAGGGTTGACAGTTAGTGATATTTATATACTTTCCCTATATTTGAGAGTTGCTCTCTGCCCTGATCCTACTTTCTAGTCCTATTTACAACTGTAATACCATCTCCCTTGACAATACTTTAAACCTACCTGCATGTTAGCTATTGGGCTTAGTAAAGTCATGAGTCCCTAAAATAGACTTCCTAGCTTCTTCCAACATGAAGACCCCAAATCTTATCTGGTATAGTCTTACCTTTAGGTTCCTGATTACTAAACAATTTGTTCTGCTTTATATTTTAGTTTCTTTCAGCCATCAATCTGCAGATGTTACCATGATGGCAACTTGACTTCCCTGGGCAGATGACCTCACCAGTGAGTACAACCCTATGTCTCCAGAGCTCTACCAGGGAAAATAGAAACAGTCTGGAGTATGGATCTACCTGTTAATGTCCAGGTCCAGAGGAGAAGCAATTACAGAAGCCTGACCTCCACCTTCTGCACCCCATAAAGATCTTTGGTCCATACACCCAGAGGGATAAAGAATAGGGAAGCTTCCGGTGGAGGGGAGGGGATATGGAGCTCTGGTGGTGAAAATTGTTTCCTCTTACCACACAACTTTGTCGATCATTATTAAGTCACCAATACTAACAATAGTAAGAAGAAATTCAGTGATTTGTTGTAACTAAACAGAAAAAATTCTCCATGAGTTTATATGTATATGAATTGATCTGGGTGGTGACACACATAGGTGAACACACATATTATCATGTGCAAGAATCCAGCTTCAATTTCACCTCGTAGAAGAAGCTTCACAAGTAGTGAAGACATGCTGCAGTTGTTTCTTTCTCTTCACCTCTCTGTTTCCCCTCCCCTCTCACATTCTCTCTATCAACTTAAAAGGGAAAACAAACAAAAAACACTGAGAGTAGTGACTAGATAGTGCAGGCCCTGAATCCCAGCAATAACCCTAGTGGGAAAAAAATTACATGAACAATTAGTACTTACTAATCTTAGATGTTTCTATTTCCCTCTTTTCAAGTTTACTTTTATGTAAATTGGAAACTACCAGGGGGGAAAAAGTATTCTGTATATATCCACATTTCCACGATGTCCATTAATATCTCACTTTTAGAAATGGCAGAAAAAGGAACTGATCATACTCCAAATCCACACTTTCATGAGAAATAAAACAATAAAAACCTCTGGCCACTCATTTGATAATTTGATCTATTTGCATCAACAGTTGGCTTAATCTCAAGACTATGTCTGTCAAATTAATATTTTTAGCCTTGGGGGTTGTTAGTTCCTTTTTAAAGAAAATATCCTTACTTAGAATATTGTCTAATAAAAATACATCTTGTAACTATTTCCACACCAATTAGCTGAGAAGTACGCCAAGATGCCATCAAACCAATAAAGAAATTACTGAATTTAACTCTGATGCTCTTGCCAAGGAAGCTTCTCAGCAGGTGCTCCACAGAACACTGATGACATCCAATGGCCAAATAAATGACTTGCAGGGCTTAAACATGGTCTTCCCTCAGTGTTCTTCCCCTTGGTACCACTTGAGTGTGGTGTCTTTTCTATAAAGATTAAGTAAAATCTTCTCCTATGAAGAGTTGCAGAGAGAAAACAGAATTAATAGAATGAAAAATAGAGAAAACATTGTTTATTTTTTTCAGTTATATTGCAAAACCAGTTTCTTAAGTAGATATTTTTTTCAGTGAAGCTTTGTGGGGAGATTCTTCAATGCTTCAGCTATCTTTGGTATGAATATCACATTAAATGAGAACGTTTTTGAAATTAGAGGAGTTTATAGCACAGGTTAACAATGTTTGAGAAAACTGAAATTTCAGTGTGATAAATTCTAAAAACAATGGTTTTATTTCATTTTATCATTTTTCTTTTTTAGTAGATTTCTTATTTATTTATATTTTATTAACTATTTAGTAATGGTTATAAGGTTATTAGATTACAGGATTATAGTTCCACTGGCACTCACCTCCAAAATTTTGTGACCCTCCTCCTCTGCCGCCCACCCCCTTCCTCTTCCATAATAACCACCAGAGTTCTCACTAAGTCTTAGAGACAGTTTGGTGACATTTTTTTCTTCTTCAAGCTTATATGTTTCAATTCTCTATATCCCACAAATGAGCAAAACCACCCAGTAGATGTCTTTCACTCCCTTATTTATTTTACTAAACACAAACACAATCACCTCCAGTTCATTCATTTTTGTCCAAGAGGACACAATATTGTATTTTTTTATTGAAAAGTTATATTCTATTGAATACATTTTTTTATCCATATGTCAATAAATATTTAACTTGTTTCTCTACACTTTGGTCTTTGTGAATAAAGTAGCTATAAACATCGGGGACCCATGTGTTTCTTTTGTGTCTTCATTTCCCAAAGAAACTACTTTTTTATATATTTATTTTTTATTAGGCATTAATAATGTTTGCCAAGACTATAAGATAACAGGGATACGATTCCAAGCAGTCCTCACCACCAAAGTTCATATCCCATCTTCTCCTTTGGAAGCTTCCCTATTCTTTTTTCAGTTTAGACCAAAAATCTTTATGGGGTGCAGAAATTCAAAGGAAGGAAGGAAGAAAAGAAGGGGTGTAGGTGGTGCATCTGGTTGATCACACATATTACAATGCCAAGGAACTAGGTTCAAGTCCCTAGTCCCACCTGTAGAGTACAAAATTCATGGGTGGTAAAGCAGTGCTATAGGTGTCTTTCTTACTTCCTTTCTATCTACTCTTCCCCTCTGAAATTTTCTCTTTCCTGTCAAATAAATAAACCAATAAAGCAAATCTTAAAAAAAAAAAAAAAGTAAAAGAAAAGAAATGACCACCAGGAATGGTGGATATTTAGTGCTGAGACTGAGTTCCATGGTAACAAAGGTGATAATTTGAAAAAAAAAAAAAGACTAAACTAAACTATCAAAGGCCTATGTAAAACAAGTAAATATGAGACAGATGTCTCTTTATATACACCATGACTCTATTGCACATCTTCACTCTGGCATGCAAGAGGCTGATAAAATTGCCGTTATGTAGAATAAGTCTTAACTTCTGTTAAGAGGACTTCATGTGCGCACCTGGTAAAGCAGACATAAGACCCATGTATAAGGACCTAAGTCCAAGCCAGATTCCCTAATTGTAGTGGGGAAAATTCATGAGCAATGCTTCAGGTGTTTCTCATTCTTTCTTTCTTCCTTTCTCTCTCTCTCTCTCTGTTTATCCAAGACAGAAAGAGAAAAACCCACTGAGCCCCACAATAACCCTAGTCCCAAAAAAATAAAAATTAAAAAATAAAAGAGCAAAGAAAGGAAGGTAGAAATAAAAAAAAAGAATAGAATAAAGAAAGGAAGGAAAGAAGGAAAGAAACAGAAATCAAGAAAAGAAGGCAGGGAGAAAGGAAGGAAGGAAGGATAAAAAGGAAAAATAGAGGGGGATATCCTATACCATAGCGTCTATCTACTTGAATAATGCTATTTTGGAGGGAAATATAAAATTGTCCATATATGAAAATAAAGTATACTTTATAAGAACAGTGTACAGAATTGTAAAATGCAAAATTACTGTAACTTTGAGATAGAACCCTGTGATTGTTGTTTAACGCTATATAATTTATATCACGGGGAAATCTCCATGAATAGTAGAGTAGTGACACAATGCCTCTCTGTTTTTCTAGAATGGAAAGAATGTCCCAGAAGTGGTGGGTTCACACACATGCAAAGCTTCACAAAAACAAAAACAGACCCAAAATGTAATATCTTGGGCATGGGGAGGGGCAGTTATTAATGCCTAGCCTAACAGAAGTTTCCACCTCTCTCCTGACAGCTAAGTTAGCATTAATAAGAAACTCTATGTGGTGACAGTACCACACCATAAGATAGTTTTTTTTTTTTTTCTGGAAATAATCATTCTCTCTTTCTCTCTCTCTCCATATATATATATATCTTCAAAGAATATGGGTCCTTGCTCAGGGTAATGCGTGCACTCAACTGGGTACACCACCACACAATCCCTCAATCTTTCTTTTCTTTTGCTTATGACATTGTGATTTAAATTTTCTGACTATAAATATCTTCCACTGATGAGGCCAGGTGGTGATGCAGCAAGCACAGTACAGTTCCACCTACAAGGGCCAGGGTTCAAGCCCCCAGTTCTCATAAGGAGAAAGGAAACTTCATGAGCAGTGAAGCAGTGCTGTAGATGCATTATTACTATCTCTCTCTTCCCTATCAAGTTCTGTCACTTCAAAAAACAAACAACAGAGAAAAAAAAAAAAAGAAAGAAAAGAGATAAGATAAAAGAAAAGGAAAAAAAGGAGGGGGAATGAAGAGTAAAGGGAAAAAAAAAAAGATCAAAATGGCTGCCGGGAGTGGTGTATTCATTAAGTTGTCACCAAGTACCAGAAAAAACCTTGTGGCAATTTAAAAAGAATGTTTATTTTGTATAAATCTTTTGCGGAGTCATTCTGCTTGCTAGATGACATGCTGTCAAGTCAATGCACTGCTTAATAAAGCCAATTACATTTCTTAATTTACTCTGGATTTAAAAAAATATTGTGATGTTAATGATGATTACAGTAAAGTTGTTGACACATGGATACAATTTGGCGTCTCCACATGCTAAGTGTCTGAAAGACACTTTCACCTGCAACTTAGCTCTCTTTCTACCAACATGCACCCGCCAGAGTCCTGCCAGCTCTCTCCCTAACCCACCTTCCCAGAGTCCCGTGTTTTGATGCAGTACATCACAGTCAGTATAAGTTTTATATTGTATTTTCTCTTTCGGTCTTTTTTCTTCTTCTTTTTTCTTTTTATTCTGTTTTATCTTATTGCTTCCAGTTATCACTGGGGCTCAGTGCTGCCACTACAAATCTACTGCTGCTGCCATCCCCCCTGTCCCATTTTTATTGGATAGGACCGATAGAAATTGAGAGAGGAGGGGGAGATAGGGAGAGAGAAAGATAGACACCTGCAGACTTGCTTTGCAATTTGTGAAAGATTCCCCACCCCTCAATGGATAAGAGATGCTGTAAACATTTAATGGAATAATGGAAACATTCAAGAACCTGGTAGTGGATTCTCTCACCCTCTCTCACTCCACCCTCTCAATTTCTTTCTTCCCTATCAAATAAAATAATTGAAGTTAAAAAATAAATTAAAAAGAAAATTTAACCTAATTAAAAAAAAACAACTCATAACACCTTTGCATTTGACCATTGAATAAACAAATATGTGACAAGTTTTTTCAGCTTCTCCTCACCATGCCTTTCATTTATCTAAGGCAACCATAATGGTTTGGGAACACAGTGAGAATTATGAATTTTCAGTTACTGTTTCTGACAGTAGTTGTTATCTCTATAAAATTGAGGATTACTGGGAGTCGGGCTGTAGCGCAGCGGGTTAAGCGCAGGTGGCGCAAAGCACAAGGACTGGCATAAGGATCCCGGTTCGAACCCCGGCTCCCCACCTGCAGGGGAGTCGCTTCACAGGCGGTGAAGCAGGTCTGCAGGTGTCTATCTTTCTCTCCTCCTCTCTGTCTTCCCCTCCTCTCTCCATTTCTCTCTGTCCTATCCAACAACAACAACAACAATAATAACTACAACAATAAAACAACAAGGGCAACAAAAGGGAATAAATAAATAAAATAAATATAAAAAAAAATTAAAAAAAAAATTGAGGATTACCAAACTCTCAGAATTTCAAGTTTAATGTTTTCAAGAAGGCCTAAATCAAAGTAGTGGTATCTTACATTCCTTCATTTGAAATAAATTCATTCATAAATTTGAGCATTCCTTCGAAAAATAACAGTTTATTTAATATTCCAGTTACTGTGGCAGCTTTGAAGATATGAAAGTGAACATATACGATCATTGGCTCAAAGGCATTAGAGTACACATAATAGAGCTAAGAAGTTAAAATATCTCTCCAGTTTGGGAACATGAGACATTATTAGCGTTTTCCAAATTTAGCTTTAAGTGTTATAAAGTTCAGAGTGACAAATATGTAATATATTATTGCAGTGGATAAGAGATGCTATTAACATTTAATGGAATAATGGAAACATTCCAGAACCTGGTAGTGAATTCCCAGAATCCACTGTCATGGAAACTTCCTCTAAAATCAAATATAAGGAAACAACAGCAACACATTTCAACTAGCTTTCTGCCTTGCCCTGCTATGAATCAAGCATACTGTCAGGTGATGCATTTAGGGTATTTAGATCTATATGCAGAAAGATACTGAAATGTCTCTTGGCATTCAGCCTCAGTGGCACTCCACTCAACACTAGTGGATTCTCTCTTGATGTTACTCAGTGTGGCTACAGATTTTATCTGCACACAAAATTATGTTACCACTGCCAACTGGTGAGTGCAATAAGAAAGCAAAAATATGTAGTGGAAGTGTGTGTGTGTGTGTGTGTGTGTGTGTGTGTGTGTGTGTGTGTGTGTGTGTGTGTGTGTGTGTTGCAAGGCAGAGGGAGGGTGGGGAGTGGGAGGGAAGCATTCTTTCTCCCTCAGAGTGACTGGTTTATTCTGTCAGGTTTTCCCCACAGGAGGAAGAACTCAACTCCATTTAGTATAAACCAGGATTCAATCCATCCTTCCTAAAAACTGCATCTTTACCATATCTCTTAGGTTTGACAGTCACTGTTACCTCTATGAAAATTGTCTTCTCTGACTTCTCTGGTCTCAGTGAAACCTCTTCTCTACAAAATGAGAGAACTGAAGGAAAAAGTAACAGTCACTGATTGAATTGCTTAGTCCATGCTCCAACAACTTTCAGGTCACTCCCCAAAAGAATATTTTGAAACCAATCAGTCTAGAAGTCCTTGACTTATCACTAGTGCGGCAAGCTCTATGATAAGACTTAAGAGAAGGAAGTGGTTTTGTTCGAGATTTTTCTTTTCTTATCCAACCTCCACCCCTTTTTAAAAATATAAAAACCTTCCATTTTGCATAACATTTTTAAGTGTTATGGATGGGGGGTGGGGGTTAGTATGTTGGAATCATGATCACCTTCTTGAGTCTCCCAAATTCTTCGCCAGACAATGGATTTAATAGCACTGGAAACATCAGTTTGTAATATGAAATTTATTAGGAAAAGAAAGATGAATTTTATTAGAGGACAATATACCCACAAAAGATGGAAGGGGTGACTCTGAAGAGGAACTAGTGTCTTGAGGTCAAGAACCTATTGGGTGTTTGATGGTCTTCTTAGTACTACCTCCCCCACCTATTGTTCATGATTGGCCAGTTCATATTTGTGTGCTTTGGGGTTCTTGCGATTTTCAGTCCAAGGTGAAGGCTCTTCTGCCTATGGACAGAGGGAGGGTCACAACAATGGTACTTGGTCACAGGTTCCCAGGTGATCTTTTGTCCACCAAGCAGGAGCCAGTCACTGAACATACCTGTCCATGCCACTATTTTATTCTTTTAACATTTGCATCCTTTATTTACTGTGTGAGATGCTGCCTAAGCTATGAATCATTTACTACAACCAACTACATCTTCAAATTTAGTTGACTTTTTTTTTAACAATAGGGGGTATCAGAATTATTGACAACAAAGGATGATGACTTTTCAGTTCACAGAATAGTGACTGTGTGGTGACTAGAAGTTATATCTCTGAGTTACTGCTCCTGGATGGAATATTTAATGGTGTTGCCCAGAAAATGTCATGGCATCAGCTCAGACTCCAAACAGGAACAGACTCTCCTTGCCAAGAGTGCTTTTAGTTTCACTTCCACCCCCTGAGCTAGCAATAGGAAAGATAAAGAGAAAAAGAATGCTGCTGCCAGAGCAATGTAGGCTCCTGGGGCTCAGGAAAAAAGGACAGAGAAAGGCTACCCCATGCTGGCATTTTCATTAACAAAGAGGCAGCAATGTCTGGTAGCACTGAATGAGGCCCAAGTATGGTCTTTCATAGGAATAAGTAATGAAGACACTACCAGATTGTATTTCTGTATAGAAAAAGACTGAGATTTAACATTAAGCATTCTGAAATAGCAAGGTCCTTGAAGGAAGAAAAGATTATCAGAAAATAGACAATAACAATATGTAAGCCTTGAAAGAGTATCCAGAAAAATATTAGTATGGAATTTACACTAAGGACAAAATTGTCACCAGTGTAGACTTAAGAAAACCAGTGTAGACTTAAGAAAACCAGGATGGATATTCACTAGTTACCAATACTACTCAATATTGAGGAGATTAATCACTAATAGAATCAATGGTATTTATGAACACTTCCCAGTGTATGTTCAAGACACTCAGGAAAAAAAGTCATAAAATCTTAAAAAATAATTCTTTGGCTACATAGATACAGCTATTGCAGTTTTTATTATTTTTTTTTTTTAATTTTTTATTTAAGAAAGGATTAGTGAACAAAAGCATAAGGTAGGAGGGGTACAACTCCACACAATTCCCAACACCCAATCCCCATAACCCACCCCCTCCCCTGATAGCTTTCCCATTCTCTATCCCTCTGGGAGCATGGACTCAGGGTCGTTGAGGGATGCAGAAGGTAGAAGGTCTGGCTTCTGTAATTGCTTCCCCGCTGAACATGGGCGTTGACTGGTCGGTCCATACCCCCAGTCTGCCTCTCTCTTTCCCTAGTAGGGTGTGACTCTGGGGAAGCTGAGCTCCAGGACACATTGGTGGGGTCTTCAATCCAGGGAAGCCTAGCCAGCATCCTGGTGGCATCTGGAACCTGGTGATTGAAAAGAGAGTTAACATATGAAGCCAAACAATTTGTTGAGCAATCATGGATCCCAAGCTTGGAATAGTGGAGAGGAAGTGTTAGGGAGGTACTCACTGCAAACTCTAGTGTTTTTAAAAAAAGAAAACCTTCATGTCTATATTGAGAAAAACATGCTCACTTAAACCAATAATTTAGTTCTATCAAATAATGGTCTGTCACTTCTGTGCATGAAGTAATTTGTAAAAGTATCAATTCATAAACCTTTTACTTGTCCTATCCAAAACATACACCATCAAACAGAAACATGATTAATTCATTTTATTGCTTTGACATACAAGTTTCAGTGGGACAGATTAGTAAACTAGTTACATGAGTTATCATAAAGTTGCTTCAACAGACTCAGTGACTTAAAAAATTCTATGTGTGAAATAAATCAATTGAAAGCACAATGAAAAACAATGTTTCGTTGATTTAAGCACAAAAGGCACATGGAATCTCAAACAAGGGGGATTTGAGCTTCTAAATCACTGTCATGAGACTATGAAAAAGCTTTTGCTATTCCAAAATAATTCATTTGAATTGATTAGTGAAATTGACTTTAAGGATGAATACGGACTAGAATGTTCTACCAGCGTTTTTTGTCAAAGTTCATTGGTAGCTAAACCATAAAAATGCTTTGAGTTGTGCATTATGCAGTGAATGGTTCACTAAGAATCATTCCACCTTCTGCACAGCAGGAGAGATGTCTGATCAAGATACTCTGAAACACTTCAAATACCACTGAGCTTGGGTTCTCAAGATACTGCTTTCCATAAACATGAATATTATTGAGTGCCTATTTTTATTTCATCTGAGATTCTCTTAATTTTAATCTGATTTCATCTTGAATTATAATGTACACACTATCTCCAGAAATGTCATTTTGTTCTGTCAGTGCTCTGACTTGCGAATGTACATATAGAACTTTTTTTTTCCTAGTCATTATGGAACTAAAAGCATAATCAAAATGGAAATCAGGGGCATCTGGAAATCTTTCACTGGAAGTTTTAATTCATATTTAATCACCCAACTTGCCCAAGAAATTTTTGTTTTAAATTCCAACTATTAGGTACTAAATTGGGCATAACATATGTCTACTTCTGCTTTCAGGGACTTGTTACAGATGTGGAGGAAAAACTTCTACAGTGTCATTTAGGGTCAATGAAATTTTCTTTGGAGTGACTGTATCATGGAAGAATATTAATTTAAATCCAGTAGGAAGTATAATTTAACCTTTGAGACAGTTTCTGAGTTATCTTATTTATATGCCCATGGATATATTGTATACCAATGAATAAAAACAGAAAGCTATAATGGCATGTGATTTGGGAAGCAATGGAAAACTATCTTACATTATTTAAAAATAATAAAGTACATGTTTACAGTCTTGAAAAGAATTTAAGTTCTATTTTACTGAGAACACCAAATAACATCTATATATCTACAGTTGTCTCTTTACCAATAAAACTTCTAGGCCAAATTTGATATTAGAAGTTCAGGTCAAAGAAATGTGTTATCCTAAGATAAAATGTCAGTGAATAAATACCAGAGATGATTAGATAATCCACAAGGAATGGAAATTTACATGACATGACAAGGTTTGTCCTGATGATGTATAACAAATCTATTCAAATAGACAAAAAGTGTTATCCTATAGTTTGGAACTATTGATGTAATTGTTGAAACACTAAATGTTTAAAGATGTATATAATTTTAAGACCAAATAATGAAAACTAAGAATAAATTTCTTGAAGATGCAAAAAAGGAAATTTTTGAAGCATAGAATATCCAATTTGAAATGAAAACATAGGAATAGCTATAACTTTATAATATACATCCTAAATTGAAAATAATGTTTAGAGATGATTGTTAACAATATGAACCTTTTCCAAAGAAAATTTTCTCTTTAAAACAGTATTTATTTATTCATTTGTGATAGAACAGAGAAAACTTGAAAAGGGAAGAGAAGATAAACAGATACTTGCAACTTTGCTACACCAGTAAGTGTAGCAAAGTTTCCCCCCAGTAAGTGGGGAGCGGGGGTTTGAATCTGGTTCCTTGCACATCAGAACATGTGTGCTCAATCAGGTGTGCTACCACCCAGTCCCTGAGAATTTCCTTCTTATAAACTCCTTTTTCTTATAGTTGGCACCATCAGGACTGCTGCTCAGTATCCATAAGTGAAAATTATTAAATTAATCCATACCCAGTTTGAAGAAAAGCCTGTGGTTCCACCACTAAAAGATCAGAGACTTCCACAGGTCCAAGGTAGAGAGGCCTGCACAGCAAAGTGGAAAAGATCAAGTCTTCAGTGGGCTCTAGGAAAAAACACCTTTATTCCCTGATAGAAAAGATACATAGATATATAGATGATAGACAGATAGATGATAGAGTCATCCCGGCCCTCACCACCTGGCTCTACTACTTTCGCAGTTTCACTCTATCATGGTTTTTTCAAATATATTCGTTAAAAAGTTAATTGGCGGTGAAAATGATACAGCTACAGTGTCACTCAGTTATCTGAGTCAATTATACACCCCTGTATTACAATTAAAATTAAAATGACTGCCCATATGGACTATAGGCTTATGTATTCGAACACCCCCACAAATTCTTCAATGCCAGTGACAGATGCTTGACCATCCCTTGTGTGTGATTGAAATCAAGAGTGGAGAAGTCAAGCCTATCAGAGCGGGTTTCTCTCTTATGAGACTCTGCATCACTAGGCATGGGAAGCATCTTTGCTCTTGGAAGTGTTTGCAGTTTCTGAGAACCTTCATCTAAACCCCACAATGGCTCCTAAATGTGCTGCTGCTTCTAAGCCTTCTGACGATGAAACTAAGCACCAGAGGAAGATGCTTGCCATCCAGGGAAAGGTGAAACTCTTGGATATGAGCAGAGATGGCAAGGAAATCATAGAGATTGCCCACCATTATTACTTGAATGAGTCTATAGTTTGCTCCTTCCATAAAAATGAAAAGCACATCCGTGCAACAGCTACTGTCATTTTCAACGAGGAAGCAAAGCTAAAGGGGTGTTATTTCATGTTTACAAGGCTCTCATAATGTTAAGAACAGTACTTAGAAGTTCATAAATAGGTTTTATATGTTCTATCTATGAAAATAATCCTGGTTGGCATTACATTGGTAGACTTATCCATCATTCAATTGTCAAATAGGAGTATCTTTTGTTTCTTATGCTACATATAATATCAGAAAATATCCTCAGATATTTTATCCTCAGAAATACATCTTCCTACCTCTATGTGACTTCACCCAAACCAGCAAAGACAAGGGCCCCATCAAATTCTTAAAATAGGATAAACTCTTAGGAAGAAGCTGTCTTATCTTCACAGAAACAAAAAACGTTTAGACTTTCATTTTGCTTGTAAAATTTATCTGCTTCTGCAAATGTCTTTCCATTTCCCTTCCCTAATTCTGGTACTTCCTTACCTGTATACCTAAAAGAAGACTGCATATATTGCAACTTGTCAAAACCCATTAAAGTCATGTCTTTTGTTTATATAAACCAATAGAGACTGAAATGTTCTAAGTCAGCCTGTAGGTTTGAAACATCTCATCTACATAAAGTCCAGACCTACAGGCCATCTGCTGCCTAGAGATAGAATGTGGTAAGGTTGTATATTCATTTGGAGGTGGCTTTCTCAACTAGATTGATCATACTCTTTAAAAGTATTCAAGATTAAATGTATCTAGCTTGATGGTATCTGGGATTCATTAATGCTGTGAACTGTTCTTTCTTTGATAGAAATATGTTTTATTCAATTAAGATAGTCAAAATGTGTTTACAAATTTAATTCTTCTCTCTTTCTTACATGTTAAAGATAGATTCAGAGCCTTGAGTACTATCACCAGTAGCATATACTTGGTTTTATCAATACTCATATTTTCTTAACAGGTCCCAAAAGGTCATGCTGGAAAAGTTTTATTTTTATGTGTACACTTTCATCTTTAGACATAGCTTGTTTATTTGGTAATACCATGCAAAATATTAATACTGAATACATCATAAATTTATGGAAAAATAACCATAGCAAAATAGGCCTATGGTGTTTTTATCAGCATTATTTATTTTTATTTGTTACCAGAGCACTGTTCAGCTCTGGCTTATGGTGGTTCTGCGAGGGATTGAACCTGGGACATCTTCAGGGCCTCAGGCATGAGAGGCTGTTTGCATAACCATTATGCTATCTACCATCCGCTGAGTAAGTATTATTTCTTGGCATATAAAATACAAATGAATTGTAAACATATAAATTAATTATATAAATTTCATGTACTACTTATAATAATTATAGTAGGACAAGTTATTAACCTTTAAGTGGATTCCTACAACCTTTCTGCTTAAGTCAAGAGTGTTTCTGACTTCCCAAATAGAAAAAATAGTGTTTTTATTACTAAATACATATTTAAGGGGGCTGGGCAGTGGTAAAGCAAATTAAACATACATGGTGTAGGGATCCTGGTTCAAGCCCCCGACTCCCCGCCTGCAGGAGGGTCCTTCACAGCAGGTGAAGCAGGTCTGCAGGTGTCTATCTTTCTCTCCCCCTCTGTTTTGCCCCCCCATTCCTCTCTCTTATCCAACAACAATGACAGCAATAACAACAACGATAAACAATGAACGCAACAAAAGAAAAAAATAGCCTGCAGGAGCAGTGAATTCATTGTGCAGTCACCAGTCACCGAGCCCCAGCAATAACCCTGGAGGCAAAAAAAAAAGAAAAAAATACAAAATAAACAAATTGTCTTTCTGAAAGATGAACTGAGAAGAGAAAGTGAACATATTTTTAGTTGATATTTTAGTGTTTACTTTGCTGACCTAGACAAATACTTATGGCAACACTGAAACAGGTTCTCAATTCATCCATGTTCACTTGAAAATGGTATATATCACCAAAAAAAAAAAAAAAATATATATATATATATATATATATATATATATATATATATATATATATATATCGGATCTCATTTTATTCAGTCTTCCACTCTACAGAAATCTGTATCCATGGGAACTAAAATGCATATAAGTGTATATTTGACACTGAAGTGGCTAATATGTTCTGGGGAGTCGGGCAGTAGCACAGCGGGTTAAACACATGTGGCACAAAGTGCAAGGACTGGCCTAAGGATCGCAGTTCGAGCCCCAGCTTCCCACCTGCAGGGGAGTCGCTTCACAAGCAGTGAAGCAGGTCTGCAGGTGTCTATCTTTCTCTTCCCCTCTTTTCCTTCCCCTCCTTACTCCATTTCTCTCTGTGCTATCCAACAACGACAACAATAATAACTACAACAACAAGGGCAACAAAAGGAATAAATAAATATTTTTTTAAAAAGAATATGTTCTGGAGTAAATTTTTTGAGTTACGAACTAGTTGCTTAGAATTTAAATTTATAATTTTAAGGAACTGCTACAGAATATATCAATCAATTTAATGTTGGATAGTTGCTTAAATAGATGACTGATGGAAGAGCAGATTTAGGGGCACAGATGGAAGGAGTCACTGATTGGAAGGGGTAAGTCTGAGAGCATCATTTTGGTAGAAGGAAGACCTGTTAATAGAACATCTCTTTCCTGTTATGAGAGGCATGAAATGAAAACTCCGAAAGGGGAGGTTGTTAGAAGCCATTGAAAAAGCACTTTTTCTGTCGAAAAACATTTGTCTTTAGGTTTATTACTAAAACTGAGGAGTACTTGTCATTGAGTTAGAGGTCCAATTTAAGCACTTAACTGTGTGCTGATAATTTTTGACTGTCTTCTAAATTATGATGTGTAAATTAACATTTCATAAAGCTATCAAGCATGCAAGAATGCTAAACAGAAAGTGTGGCCCTTTTCATGTATCTATGAAGGCCCTAAACCCTTAGACAGAAGACATTTAAAGAAGAATGCGCCATATTGATTCTGATCATTCAGAGATTTGCAAAACTCAGGAATCACATTTATGTGTATTGTGTTTTTTTAAAAATATATATTTATTCCTTTTTTGTTGCCCTTGTTGTTTTATTGTTGTAGTTATTACTGCTATTGTTATTGTTGGATAGGACAAAGAGAAATGGAGAAGGGGAGGGGAAACAGAAAGGGAGAGAGAAAGATAGACACCTGCAGACCTGCTTCACTGCTTGTGAAGTGACTCCCCTGCTGTGGGGAGCCGGGGGCTCGAACCGGGATCCTTTTGCCTGTGCTTTCACTTTGCGCCATGTGCACTTAACCCGCTGTGCTAACGCCCAACTCCTGTGTATTGTGTTTCCTAAAGTATATCTAGTTTTCACTTGTGTTATAAGGAAATCAGGTATTGAGTCACTAACAAACTATCTTGGAAATGTAGCTTTTATAGTTTTTTGGGTTGTCTGTTTTCTAAATCATTTAACAGACTGTACTTGCAGACTACATTAGAAAGAAATGAATATTTTAACCCAATAAATGTGATAAATAAAATCGATAGATATTTCTTGTTTTATGATAAAACCTTTTGTTACACTCAGTAGAAGAACCATTCGTGTATTATTAATGAGTATTTTCTAAATGATTATTTACTTTCTATTTTAATGTTACAGTGATGCTAATAGCTAGAATGAAATGAGCCTTGTAGGTAGTATAAATTCTCTGTTCCCTCTCAAGTTTTATTTTCCCAAATGTAAATTAACATGAGTTGATTTAGTTTAGAGAAAAAAAAAGGTGAGTTCTGGTTAACAAAATCATGCAAGTCTCTCATCAGAGCATTAACTCATTTCTGTGATGTTATTTCAAACCTGTATAGATGGGCCAACAAGCTATCCCTGTCATTAAGAAAAATATTTGGGCAGTGGTGCACCTGGTTGTGTATATACATTACAGTACACAGGACCAGAGTTCAAACTCAATGATTGGTGAAACAGTCTTGCAGACCTCTCTCTCTCTCTCTCTCTCTCTCCCTCTCCCTCTCCCTCTCCCTCTCCCTCTCCCTCTCCCTCTCCCTCTCCCTCTCCCTCTCCCTCTCCCTCTCCCTATCTCCCTTCCCCTTCCCTCCCTCCCTCCCTTCTTCCCACTCCCTATCTCTCAACTTCTGTCTATCCAAAATAGATAAATTAATTAAAATATTTTTATTTTATAAATTAATTTAAATATTCTTATGTGGTACACATTGTTTACATTAAATACTGTTGCATGTTTAAAAGTTTCTTCATGAAATTAAGGTGATACAGTTGTTGAAACAACTCATCAAAGGTTCCACACAAAAAAGATACTGAGGGAGAGAGAGAGAGAAAGAGAAAGAGACTGAGACTCTGAAGTCCATTATGAACTTAACCAGGGATGAGATCAATGACTAGAGTTATAAAATGACTTTAATGACTTTTACTTAAAAGTTACTTATTAAAAATTGCTCCAACTTCACTACCATTAACTCTATTTCACAGTTCAATGGTATAACCCATTAACTTATATTTTATTCAGTGCCAAAACTTTTCTCAAACCAGCCTTTCCCTTTAGGTTATAATCATCAGTTGATACAAATGGAATTTTAGATTCAAGCAGAACTTCTTCTCTTTTGTTATCCTAAGTCATTCTGGGATATATTAAATGTCTCATTTTCCCCAAAGGTTGAGAAATCCTTATCCAGACATACTCTGATGGATATGTTTAAGCCCCAAATTCATAAAGTGGAAATTTTGAGCATTGTGGAACACTAAAAGGCACATTTGTGGTAACAGAAGCCATTGACACTTTTATATCGTTAATTAATTGCTTCATTAATAATCAGAGCTGACCTGACACATATGAGAAAAGTCTGACTGTTCAAGCTATGTTACTTGGAGATGGGTAAAATTTACTCATTTACTGTAGGTACAGATATGGAGGAATTGAGGAACAAAACAAAAGGAAGTCCACTTGCCTAAAGTAGTAATTACATATGTTTGTAGGCTAAAGAAAATTGAAGATTAGTAGGAAAGTATTTTGTAGTCTTTTGCTTCTATAACAAACCAAGTCAAGAGCTTGTACCAATGTTTTAATTTGGAGTGGGGAAAAAGGCCAGGGAGGTGAATATAGTCAAACTACTGCAAAGGAAAAGGAACCATTTGAGTCTCCTGTGTTCATTTGATAATGAGTGTGAAGCATTCTCAGTGATGAGAAAGGCTGGAGGGCATCTATAGGTTCATTCATTCAACAAACATATATTGATCACTTTCTGGATGTTGATCAGACAAAGATAACAATGATATGATCCCAAACATATGGTGATCATAGTAGGTCAACATTCCAGTATTTTACACTGTGAATTAAACTCTGAAAGTTAGTGAACTTACAAAACTACCCAAGTGTAAAAAAGAAAACAGTGTAATGTGGTTAGCCAGGACTTTGTAATAGAAGGCACTAGAGTAGAACAGTGGTTTTAGAAGACTTGTCTTCCTCTAAATTCACTCATAACTTGCACTGGGTGGACTTTTTTCTTTGCTGAGCCTCGTCTGATGGCTGCACACATTTCTTCTGGTTTCTCTCTTTTGATCAAGGGCTTTTTTGCAGGAGCCTTCATTCTCCACATTACAACTGGGTGTCGGGGTCCAGAAGGACTTTGAATTCGGATGATTTTTGTTGAGGCAATGTAAGACATTTTCACTGTTTGCACTACAGCATTCATTAAATTTTTGGCTGCTTGGATCAGAGAGGTGACACTGTCCAACTGTGGAGAAAAGAGAAATTATTATTTAAAATTGTTATGAGGATTCTGTAGACATTTCTTGTTATAGAATCTGAAATGTGCCACTTGGTTTTTACCCTAGAAATTAAGTGTTGGTTCATGGTTTTACATGCATTATAGCCTAAATCAATTGATCTTTAATTTGCTCATTTATCTGTTGCATAATCTATCTTTCAGAGCGACAATTTATAGAGATTAATTTTTTTCTGTTTTTAAGTGAAATTGATCCTATAAATTCAACATAATATCATAAACTCCATATGGTCACTGCTTTCTTAATGGCTCTTTCTATTTTCTGGTGGTAATAATAAGATGATCTTTTTTCATAAAAGATGATTGCCTACCAAAAAAAAAAAAACTACATTATGTGCATGTAACTTAATAAGAACAATTGGAAATTCTACCTCTCAGGCAATTTACAGTCTAAGATAAAAAGCATACACAGATTATTGTACACATGTAATGTAGTTTACTCACTTTCATCAATTCTCCCCAAATAATTCTTTTGTTATGCACTGAATTTTAAATCTACAATGCATCACTTTTAAAAGTTTTTTTTTTTTAATTTTTTTATCTTTATTTATTTATTGGATAGAGACAGTCATAAATGGAGGGGGAAGGGAGAGGTAGAGAGGGTGAGAGACAGAGAGACACCTACAGCACTGCTTCACCACTTGTGAAGCTTTCCCCCTGCAGGTGGGGACTGGGGGCTCGAACCTGGGTCCTTGCACATTGTAACATGTGTGTTCAACCAGGTGCGCCACCACCCGGCCCCTAGTTTTTGTTTTTTTTTAATTATTCTTACTTATTGGATAGAGACAACCAGAAATTGAGAGGTTAGCTGGCGATAGGGAGTGAGATAGACACCTGTAGCCCTGCTTCACCACTTACAAAGTTTTCCATGTGTAGTTGAGGCCAGGGGCTTGAACTCGGATCCCTGTGCACTGTAACATGTGCACTCAAGTAGATATGCCACCACCCAGCCCACTCAGCATCTTGAAGTAGAAAAAGCTAAAGCTGGAGGCTGGGTGGTGGCTCACATATAACCATACCCAGGGACACAAGCTTGAGCCTCTCCTCTCTACCTGCAGGGGGACACTTCAGGAGCAGTGAAACAGGTCTTCAAGTGTCTGTCTTTCTCTCTCCTTCACTATCTACCCTCCCCTCTCATTCCTCACTCACTGTCCTGTCAAATGAAATAGAAAACAGGAAAGAATGGGGAAAAAAATGGCTATCAGGAGTGGTGGATTGGTAGTGCAGGCATGGAGCCCCAGAGATAATCCTGGTGGCAATTACCAAAAAAAAAAACAAAAAAAAAACTAAAGCTTTTATTTCAAATAAAGTCTTTTGATAACTTAGGAGAATCATGATATAATCCTTATACTTTTTTCCTTAGCTATAAAATAAGGCAAATTCATTTCATCACTATTGATTTACAAACTTATAACAGGGGTATAATTCCATATCCTTCTCACCACTAGAGTTCTGCGCCTCCATTTTTTCCACTGGAAACTGCAGTAGTTCTCCCAAGATCACATATATGGGCTGACTACTATGGGACTGCCTTCTCTTCCTTCTACGTCATACCTACTAATACTACTTCTGAGAGACACTTTTTTTTTGTCCCCTTTTCTCTTGGGTCCTGATGGTATTGGAGTTCAGAGTTCTCTGGTTATCTTCCCATAGCATTTACCCCTCCAGGAGCATGGACCAAAATTCTTTATGGGGTACAGAAAGTGATATATCTGCCTTATGTAATTGCTTCTCTGCTAGGCATGGGAGGGCAAACTTTTAAGGTTAAGGAATATGCCTAACTAATATCTATAAAGGACTAGAGCATCTAAATAAAATTCCCTTATGAAGAGTGATAAAATTGTTTGTTTATGAAGGTACACTAATGCAAGTATGAAAGAATATTCTTTGCCACGTTTCTGGTTTTAATTGTGTTTTTCTAGGTTGTTAACAAAAACAATATCAGAGAAGCATGGGTTGATACCCCTAGAATCTTGAAAAATACCTTGGAGCTAAGCCAGATTGCTTCATTCTTATAAAACTAATGCCTTTCCCATTATTTTAGTTTGGCAGGCTGTCACCCACAGCCAACTTGTACAGAAAGATATGCCTCCACTGTCACCTTTCTGTGATGTGTGCTGTCAGGGTTGAAACTCAAATACTGTCTGTGTAGTTACGAAAATCCATCAGCAGATGTTTGGCCTGAGTAGTCTACCTTTGCCGTTCTAGGAGTTTCATCTCACATACAGAATAAATGAGTGAAGGCAAGTAGTACGCTGAGGTTATGTGCCTGGGGCAGTGGTCTAGTTCATTGCTTCCTGGGAAGAAAATTTAATTAGCTCCACTATATGTGAAGCCTCAAATCTTTGAAAAGGTAACACTAAGAAAATACGTAATTGGCAAGGCAGCAATACTTGGCAACTATGTATTTTAAGCCTTTGTACTTATTGAAGCCAAAAAAAAAAAAGTAAAAATCTGTGCATGTGGCCAGGATGACAAATTCTTTGCAAACATTATATGGAATTTTATAAAGCATTCATATGCATTTCAGAGAATATTTAGAGCTTCTGAATATGTACATAACTTTCAAATCTAGACTTTGATTAGAATAGCACAATTTGTTATGCTCATCACTCTCTGGACAGCTTGTAGGAAGAAATCTGTTTTTAAAAATTAACAATTTGGGGGAGTCGGGAGGTAGCACAGCAGGTTAAGCACACTTGGCGCAAAGCTCAAGGACCAGCATTAGGATCCTGATTTGAGCCCCAGGCTCCCCACAGGCGGTGAAGCAGGTCTGTAGGTGTCTCTCTTTCTCTTCCCCTCTCTGTTTTCCCCTCCCCTCTCCATTTCTCTCTGTCCTAGCCAACAATGACGACATCAGTAACAACATCAATAATAACTACAACAATAAAACAAAAATGACAACAAAAGGGAATAAATATTAAAAAATATTTTAAAAATTAACAATTTTCATTATAAAACTACATGGATTGAGGAGACAGCATAATAGTTATATAAAAATATTTTCATGCCCGAGTCTCCATGGTCCCAGGCTCAATCCCCAGCACTACTATCAGACGCCAAAGCTAAGCAGTGCTCTGGTTTAAAAAAATAAAAATAAAAACCTCCTAAGAAAGTTAGATATTGAAAATCATATTCAGCTCCACCAAAGGAAGATTATCTTCTAAATGATGGATTAATATTAACCTGAGAATCCTTGATAATTTTCTTAAATATAAAATAAATTGCCACCTGAGAGTTCTATGCTACCATAAAGTTTTATAAGAAGACTGTAGGAATCTGTTGTTATTTAGAATTTCATTAGTTACTTTGCCCGACTTCTAAACTTAAATTTTCTTTTCTCACTTTCAACTCTATAATGTTATCACACACACACACACACACACACACACAGTATTAAAATTTGAAGATAAAATTGCAGTTGAATCCTCTTTGTGACAATGAAAGCATTTTTTTTTTTTTTTTAACCAGAGCACTGCTCAGCTCTGGCTTTTGGTGGTGTGGGGAATTGAACCTGGGATTTTGGAGCCTCAGGCATGAGAATCTCTTTGAATAACCATTATGCTATCTACCCCCACCCTAATGAAGGCAAATTTTTGTAAGGCACTCATTATGGAATTCTTGTGTACAACTTTTTAAGCAGCGTTTGCTGAATTTCACAAACATACCTGTGCAAGACAAGAATATTGGTTTACTCTAAAGACCAGGTAAAGCAATACAACTTTGTTATAAAAAAAAAAAAACTCCAACATTTTTCTTTAAACTACAGTTTATTTTAGTCAACTGAAAAACTCTTCATGGGAAGTTTATATAATTCTCTTGAATTTGGAGTTTTCTTCAAGCTGCTCTTGTTTGTCTATCTTTCAGAAATTTTTAATAAATAAATATGCACAGTTGTTTGTGTATGTCTCCAAATTTAGTATCCTTTTCTATTTTTTTTAATTGGGAGGATTAATGGTTCATAGTAAAACAGTTGTTGATACATGTAGAAAAATCATCAATTTTTCTACAAAACACTTTCACACACCCCCAGGCTAGGTCCTCCTCCACCTTTATGCACCAAAACCTAAAATCTCCCCCTTACCCCCCACAATCCTTTGCTTTGGTGCAATACACCAAGATCCTGCCAAACCAGAGGTTTGAGGCTGCAGATATATCACAAACAAGTAAGAGCGCTCTGATAATTGGCATCTAAGGGGTGTTTCTTGGTGGCTTCATCCCCAGGGTCCTATAACAGACACCCTCAGTGCTGTAAGTACTGAGTTGTGCAAAGGCTTATTTCAACTACTTGATACCTGCAATTGCCACATAGTTTATAGCTCTTTTTTTCCCTCTGTTCTGCTATTGTGAAGTTGTGGGCACAGATTTGTAATAGTCACAAGGAGAGCTAGAGAGCCAGCAGCAGTGGAGGTTCCAGCAACAGTAACAGAGACTTAGACAGATTAGGGTGGCTGCAACAAACGCAGGTAGATAGGCAGCAGGGGCAGAGGCTCAGCTGAAGCCAATGGCAGCAGCAGAAATATCTGCAAGGCTGGGTGGGTGGCTCTGCTGAAAGTCTAGTATGTCTGATAATTGTAGTGGTAGGGGCTTGGCAAGATGATATGGAACACATGTGAAACAGATGTACACCTTTGCCATAAAAATCTCTGTCCTCAGGGGTCGGCGGTAGCACAGCGAGTTAAGCACACGTGTTGCGGAGCTCAGGGACTGGTTTATGATCCCTGTTCGAGCCCCCGCTCAGAGCCCCCGCTTGGTGGGCTTGCAGGGGCGTCTCTTCACAGGTGGTGAAGCAGGTCTGCAGGTGTATGTCTTTCTCTCCCCCTCTCTGTCTTCCCCTCCTCTCTCCATTTCTCTCTGTCCTATCCAACAACTAACGATATCAACATCAACAACAACAATAATAACCACAACAAGGGCAACAAAAGGGGGCAAAAAAAAATGGCCTCCAGGAGCAGTAGATTCATGGTGGAGGCACTGAGCCCCAGCGATGACCCTGGAGGCAAAAAAAAAAAAAAAAAAAAAAAAAAAAAAAAAAAAAAACCTCTGTCCTCACAGCCATCTGGATTCTGGACTAATTCATTCTTTTCTTTTCTTTTCTTTTCTTTTCTTTTTTCTTTTCTTCTTTCTTCCTTTCTTTCTTTCTTTCTTTCTTTCTTTTCCTTTCTTTTTTTCTTATTGGTTTATCTGAGCTCCAAGCTTGTTCCTATACTGACTTGTCTTTGTAGATTGCAGTTTTTGTTATGGTATTGGTGGCAAAAGAAAACAGGATCTAGTAACTTTTATCAGATACAAACCATGCATGAGAATGTTACATCTAAGTGAGCCTTGCTCCCCTTGATATGAGTCTTATCTCCTTCTACCTGGATTGCAAACTGTGGAAAGCACAGTTTTTTAACTTCTGTTGAATAGAGGTTCCCATTGCTATTGCTTGGGCTCTTTTAGAAAGAAAAACCTGGTGATCCTGGCAAGATCTTTTTTGTCTTTCTATCAGACAACATTCTAAATAAGCTAGTGCCAAAGATAAGCTATGATACTTTTGCAGCTCTCAGTGCTGCCTGAAAATTAAAGATTGTTGGTACTTCTTGCACCTACACAATAATAATTGAAAGCAAAATGTGTGCAGCTTGGTACCAACTAGACTAACAGTTTATTATAATTGATAATGCCGTCTATATCTTGCTGCTCTTTAAGTAGTTGACACAATTTAACTCATAGCAATCTCATGAGCTAAGTCCTATTACCATTTCCTTTGGAAAGATAAGGCAAATTAGAACTGAAGATTGGTAGCATATACAAGACAACACTTTTTATTAGATCATAGAGCTGAAATTTTCAGTTCCAATATCTGGTGTTTTTGCCCATTACAAGTTGGCACTAACAAATTTATTTTCAGATAAAGAGCTGTTAGAGAAATTTTACTAACACTAATACAGTGCCCAAAATTTAAGTTATTGACTACGTAATGACTGCATTTGAGAGAGTTATAGGTTTTTGTAATGCATGTCAGTATTAAGAAAAATGAGGTTGTTTTTTTTTATGGTCAAAATACATGCCAGGATTATTATTTGATGATATTTATACTTTTGTCATTTTCCAAATATCACTTTTTTAAAGCAGCAAATAGAGATATTCTCTCATTCTTTTAAAGCCCAAACAATTTAAGACTTTTAAAATAAAATTATTTTTGAGGGGTTTGGGCAGTAGCACAGTGGGTTAAGTGCACATGGGGTGCAGCACAAGGACCAGGATAAGGATCCCGGTTCGAGCCCCCGGCTGCCCACCTGCAGGGGAGTCGCTTCACAGGCGGTGAAGCAGGCCTGCAGGCATCTATCTTTCTCTCCCACTCTGTCTTCCCCTCCTTTCTCCATTTCTCTCTGTACTATCCAACAACAATGACAGAAATAACAACAATGATAAACAAGGGCAACAAAAGGGAAAAAATAGCCTCCAGGAGCAGTGGATTCATAGTACAGGCACTGAGTCCCAGTGATAACCCTGGAGGATATATATATATATATATATATATATATATATATATATATATATATATATATATATATTCAGACTTGCATCATATTTTCTACAGACCATGGACGACAGGAGAGAGAATTGAGTGTTATATTCAAGGTCTTAAAAAACAATAACTACCAGTCATACATACTGTACCCTGTAAAACTTATTCCGATATGAAGATATAATCAAAACAGTAGAAGTCATACAAAAATTAAAAGTTTGTGATTATCAGATCTGCCTTAAAAGAGTTACTCAAAAAGTGCCATGGAGAAGGAAACAAGAAGAATTTAACACTGAACACAGTGATACAGGATTTGACAGACCTGGCAACACAAGCCAGAGAAATAGAAGACAATTTAAAGAATAAAAGGAGAGGAAGAAATAGATAGAGGATGTTCCAGAAAAGAACAATGAAATAACATTTTTTAAGTCATATATATATATATATATACAGCACATATATATATAAAAACTATTTATACAATAATTTTTGTATAATACATTTACATGCATGTAGTCCTCTATGTCTTTTTATATTTTTCTCTCTAGTTCTTTTTTTATTTCTCATATATATTTTTTTATTGTGATCCTTCCTGTCATATATAATACCTTGACATTCTTTAATTTGGTGTCTGTATTCAACAACTCTTGTTCTATAGTTTATATCTGTTACAAATGACCTTCATTTCTCTAAAAGACGATTACTGGATAGCTTCACTCATATGTGCAATATAAAGAACTTAAACACATAAGTTTGTTAAAAAAAAAAAACCTGAAAACTCAACACAGTACAACCAAAATTTCTTCATAAATTCACTAAGCCATAGCCACCAAATTTCAGATGCTACCATGATTCCATCCTGACGACCTCACCAAGGTGTCCCAGAACTCCACTTCTCCAGAGCCCTACCCCACTATGGAAAGACAGAAACAAACCAGGGAAATGGGTTGGCCTGCCAACATCCATGTCTAGTGAAGAAACAATTACAGAAGCCAGATATTCCACCTTCTGCACCCCATAAAAAATCCAGTAGATACCCCCAGAGGGGTAAATGTCAGAGGAAAATGAGAATGAGACTCTGAACTGCAATTCCATCAGGAACTGGAGAGAGGAGAGAAAAAAAAAGGAGGGTGGGAATTGGGAAGAATTATTACAGTTTCCAATGGGGGGAATGGGAACACAGAACTAGTGGCAGGAAAAATGTAGAATTTACCTGTTACCTTATATTTTTTTAATTAAAATTAAATCACTAATAAAAACAATAAATCATTTTTAGAAAATCAAACCATCAGTGAAGACTTTGTGGTGTTTTTGGTTTTTTGGAGGGGAGGACACATAACTGTTTTTTTTATATTTATTTATTTACTTATTCCCCTTTTTTGCCCTTGTTTTGTTGTTATAGTAATTATTGTTATTGATGTCATTGTTGTTGGATAGGACAGAGAGTAATGGGGAGAGAAGGGGAAGACAGAGAGGGGGAGAGAAAGACAGACACCTGCAGATCCGCTTCACCACTTGTGAAGCAACTCCCCTGTAGGTGGAGAGCCAGGGGCTCGAACTGGGATCCTTACCCCGGTCCTTCTGTTTCGTGCCACCTGCACTTAACCGCTGTGCTACCGCCCAATTCCCGGCACATAACTGTAATGGAGGGTAAAATATTGATCTCTATCTCTATAATATTGTAATCTTGGAACTATTATTAAATCACTAACAAAATTTTTTGATTCATACGTTCTCTTGATGATCTAATTATACCCCAACCTTGTTTAAAGCATTAGTTTCCAAACATATATTTAGAAGAATGACTTGTGTCAAAAATATTATTTTATGGATGACTTAAGAATGCTACTTAATGGAGAATTAGTTCATTGCATAAGGTGTATGTTTTGCTATCATCACTGGCAGGGTTCAAGCCCAGGCGCCACATGGCAGTTCGTATGGTACTGGAGTAAGCTCAGATGCTATAGTGTCTTTTCCTATCTCTATCCACTTTTTTTTTTAGTATATCTGAATAAAAAAGTGAACAGAAAGAGTGAAAGATTAATGTCTGATCACCTATTTTTTTTTTTAAAGTGCTAAACAGGAGTAAGAAGGTAGCTCACTCACTCAGTAAAGTTCCTACAATTCCATAAATACTAGTTTTAAACCCCCTGGTTGAACCCAGATACATCTTAGGAGCACCATAACCCTGGAAGTAGTTCCAAGATGCCCAGCCAGTATTGTGGTGTATATTAATCCACTCTATTACCCTGTATATATTTATATCAGAAATAAAAAGTAACGAGGATATTGACCCAGGATGCATGAAATTATTCACATGTGAGGCCCTCATGTCAAAGAAAAATGCTGAACAACACACTGATTTAGGGGGAACATTAAATAAAGGACTTTACTAAAGCTAGTCAAAATGGAATTACATATCCAAATTGAAATTATCAAGCATATAATTAAATATAATATAATACTACTCCTATGAATAAAAAAAATTCTAGTGAGTCACTGGCAGGATTCAGATAGAAATTTAGTTCTTTGCCAACTCTCCATTAGAACCCAACAACAGAAAAGGATAACATAGTTGAAAAGGGGGGAATCAATATATGAAATAGGTAAAGAAACTTAACACTATAGCAAAGGTCAGGCATGAAATGGAATATGGCACTTACTCAATTGTAGTCTTATAAATTAGCATTTCCATGTTTTCCAAAGCAATACTCTAGGTCAGAAACTTTAGTGTTATCTTAAAAAAATAATAATACCAATTTAGGTAATTTCTTAGAATGCCTTTAGAATCTATTTAAATTGCCCTTACAAAAATATGATGGGTAATGTTGACGATTATCTTTCATCCATGTTTACTTAATGTTAAGTCATTAATTGAATAATTAATTATATATAATTGCAGACAAGGTACTGGTTACACAGATTCAGAAAAATGAATATAAAGGCCTTCCTGAGTAGAATTAGCAGGTGTGGACTATACTTGATATTGTTCTCTTAACATCAGATTTCAACTTTTGCTTTCTCTTTTTTTTCACCAACAAGTATGACACTTAGATCTGTCATCTCCATAGATATTTACTAAGATCACTTAATTTGACATCCTAGTAATACAAAAATTCTGATATTAGAATGAGACATCATTAGCCTTGGTCTTAGAGTCTACATACAGATATTTCATGACCATCAACAGGGAAAATGCTGAACAACACACTTATTTAAGGGAAAAATTAAATAAAGGATTTTACTAAAGCTAGTCAAAATGGAATTACATATCCAAACTAAACTGCACAAAACTAAAAGTGCAAAGGGAATCTGTTTTCTGAACATGACTTCCAATGCATAGTCTTTTCAATTTCCTACTATTTTGTAACTTCATCTATCAATATAATTTCACCACTTCAAATGCTGTGCTAATAACATTCATCATTTCTTATCTTGCTTCACTCTACTAAAAATGTTTGCTAAGATAGCATTTTTCAGCTCACTAACACTGATCCACAGAGTAGGTGACTCTATGACATTTGGCAATTCTCTCAACAGATAAAGAATCTCTAGACAAACCGATGACTACCAAGCTAGCAGAAAATGATTTTTTGAATTGTTAACAAATCACTATGCATATTATAACCAAAGTTATTTCCAATTACCACTCTAATCAAACCTCTAGCACCTCATATTCCCATGTTCTTTTCAGTTTTCATCACTTAAATATAACATGTACAAAGAGATAAATAATATAATGAATGAAAAGGACAAGGGAGACAGCATAACAGTTATGCAAAAGACTAATGTCTGAAGCTCTGAGATCCCATATTCAATATGCTACACCACTATAAGACAGAGTTGAGCAGTGCTCTGGTAAAACAAACAAATAAAAATAAAAGTAGCAATATGAAACTGAGCCTATCCTTCATTTTGTAAATGTCTTTAAAATATATTTATTCTTAATATTTTATTTATTAATTTATTGAATAGAAGAAAGAAACTGATATGCAAGTGGGAGATAGAGAAGGAGAGGTAATGAATGAGAAAGAGGAGAGTCTGACTTGCAGCCCAGTTTCACTACCAAAGGCTTGAACCCTGCTCCTTGGGCATGGTTACATGTGTGCTCAACTTAATTCCACACCACCAAGCTCCTTAAACATATTTTATTAGTGATTAAATAATGGTTTGCATTCTTATACATTTCACCAAAATGTTTTTTTTCTATAGCCAATACTTTTCAACTATATACTAGATTCTATTTTTTTTCCCTTTTGAGGGACTTTTGCAGTAACAGAAATTATTTTCTACTGATGCAGGTTTGTTCTACCCATTTTGTTAATTTTTTAAAAATATTTATTTAGTTATTCCTTTTTGTGCCCTTTTTTATTGTTGTGGTTATTATTGTTATTGTTATTGATGTCATTGTTGTTGGAGAGGACAGAGAGAAATGGAAAGAGGAGGGGAAGACAGAGAGGGGGAGAGAAAGACAGACACCTGCAGACCTGCTTCACCGCCTGTGAAGGGACTCTGCTGCAGGTGGGGAGCCAGGGGCTCGAATCGGGATCCTGACGCCGGTCCTTGCTCTTTGCACCACGTGCGCTTAACCCACTGCGCTACCACCCGACTCCCGCCATTTTGTTGATTTTAAACTGTAACATTTAAATATTTGTAGAATATTATCTTGAAAATCAGTCAGATTTATTAAAATTTCTATTCTCCTTGACACTATTTCTTTCATCTTTTATTTCCTAAGCATTCTAACTCCTAATTTAACAAAAGCTTTCTACTTTATGCTAACATTAATCAATACTACATATCATACCTAATTGATATATACACATATAGTAATATGTTATATGCAATATTGCATATGTTTAAACACATAATATTCATATTAAATAACCAATTATCACAAAAAGCTTTCCACATCTGAGCAACAGTCAAAATATAGATATAGAGGAAGCTGAATGGAAACCAAAACTAATGAATCCCAAACAGACAATGCCAGGAAACATAGTAACACTTTCCAAAAGTAAGGACAAGGAAGAAATATTCCAGGCTGCAAGAGTAAGGAAGAAAGTGACATATAGAAGCAAAACCATCAGGCTCTCAACAAATCTATCAACATGAACCCAACAAGCAAGAAGGAAATTTAATGAAACTTTTACAATTTTAAGAGTTAAAACTATTAGCCACACATTTCCTATCCTGTCAAACTATTCTTCAAGTATGAAGGAGATATCCTTTCAAACGATCTTTCAAGTATGAAGAAGAAATAAAAAAACTTCCCAAACATACAGAAACTAAAATAATTCAAGAACAACCCGGTCTTGTAAGAATTACTAAAGGAATATTACAGAAGAAGTAAAGGAACTTTAACTCCATATGAGGTAATTTCTTGTAGAACAGAAATGGGAACTCAAATAACAGCAGCAAAAGGAGCAAACATACAGGAAAAAGGAGGGCAGAAAGAACAGTAATATAAAAAATACTAGAGAACCATGGCCAGTCAAAAAGACCTAGACAGCAACACAGAAACTCTAAAATCTCAACCTTTGTCTTACCTTTGCTAGAAACAGAAGGGAAGGATCTGGGTAGGGTAGATTAGGAAGAGAGATATTAATATGGGATGATTCTACATGTATGTAGAACTTGAGAGACAGAGTTAGTAAGAGAAAACATGACACAAAACTTGGATTGAAGGTGGTATACTGCACCAGAGCAAGGGACTCTGGGGAGGGAATGGAATAAGAGGTCTGAAAGAAGAGAGGGTTTGCTGTTCTCTATGTGGTTGGATAAGAATATATAGAAGACATTTGTTACACAGAACTGGGAAGCCTTACCCATGTATAGGTAAACATAATGTTATCCATTAAACACTCAATAAAGTTAAATAAATGAAAGATCAAATGAAACCTCCATGATAAATTCTCATTACTGTATAATATTCTCCAAAAACAAAACCTCTATGATAAATTCTCATTACTGTATAATATTATATTCTTCAAAAACATGACATATTTGTCCATTCTATTACTGATAGACTTTCATTCTGGTGTTATTATGAATATAAATCTGTGGATATTCAGATATATCTTTTTTATTGAAGAAAAATACATGACATTCTATTGTGCATGTATTTGAGATGTAGCTGCATAAGAGATATGAAAAAAAGTGTCCATTTACTATTTTATTGGATACATACAGAGATTTCCAAAGTGTTTCTGCAATTTTTATTTTGGTAGCCACATATGATAGCTCTAATTGCTATCCATTTTCACCTAGAACTTTTTACTCATATTTTCCAGTTTAGCCACTTGAGAAAGTTTAGAATGGTACTACACTGAGTTTTAAATTGATAATTTATTAAGAACTAATTTAACTGGGCATATTTATTAGTATTTATATTAATTTAAATCAGCATGTTTATATTAATTGGAATCGAGATCTTGTAAAACTTACTAAATAATTGTATGCATTTTACTAGAGTCTTGGAATTTCTCTGTATATAAGCATACCAACTATGATTACCATAATTGCATTTCTCTGTAATTTATTTTGTCTCTTTGTATTATTATAGTAGAGCTAACAATACAGATACTGTTTTTAATTTGTCTTGTAACTCAGAAAGCTTTCAATATTTTATAATTGATTTATAAATTAGTTCATATGCTAAATGCTTATTATTATTTTATTAGATTTCCTGATAAGGGAAAATTTTCTACTTTTCTTTTTATTATTGATTTCTACTTAATGCTATTGCAATTAAGAATAACATCAATTTCAAAAATTTATTATTTCCTGAGGATTTCTTTACAATCCAATAGGTTTGATATATTTCATGTACACTAGAAAGGAATATAAATTCTAGTACTACTATATTAATGCTGTCTTATTTCAGCTAACTTCCTTGAGCCTCTGTCCTCTATGGTACTTTTAGTTGACTGTTTTATTAGCAGTTCAACTATAATGAACCTAGTAGGAATATTTTTATTTCATATGTTTCTTCACTGAACTGAAATCAGTGAATATATCTTCCACAGTTAAGAGATGTTCTAGACAATAAATTCTAGGCATTTATTGCTTTGACTATGGCTGTATTTTCTTTCTTCTGTCAGAGGACCACATGTATTCATGTTAAGTATTCTATGCTTTTTCTACCTGCTTCTTATCTGATGCTTTTAGTTGTTGTAGGAGTCATTGATTTACTATTACCTGTTGGGAAATTGTGCAGATGTAGTTGAGCTTGGCAGGGCTCACAAACCACTCTATTTCCATGCTAGTATGGCCAGTCCCTATAGCTTTATTATCTACATACCAGTCTTCTGCTTTGTCTTACAAATGACTAAAGGTATCCTTCCTAAATCCCCACAGGGTATTGCTAATTTCCACCAGTTGAATCCTTAGCAATGGTTGCTAGGGAGGTTCTACCTTTCTAGCCCCTCTCATTTTTCTCCACCCCTCTCCTAACTACTTATGAGATTGTAAATCCACTTTACAATGCAGAGGCTCTCGTGCTGCATATGGGCCCCAGATCAAATTGATGGGGTTTACAGTCAACAATATTTATACACATTCCTCATATTTGAGAACTATTCTCCTCCCTGATCCAGCTTTCTAGTCCTTTTTCCAACTATGACATCATCTCCCCAGACAATAATCTGGGTCCACCTGCATGTCAGACATCAGGCTCAGGCAAATATTAATAAAGTCATGGGCCCCTTAGAATATATCTAAAATAGAACTATTTTCTTTTTCCAAAATAGAGACCCTGAATCTTTATCTGCAATATTCCTGCCTTTAGGTTCATGATTATTCAACAATAGTTTCTGCTTCTTAACTCTTTTTCAGCCACCAGGTTCCAGATGCTATCATGATCCCAACCTGTCTTCCCTGGACAGAAAACCCCACCAATGTGTCCTGGAGCCCTGCCTCCCCAGATCCCTGCCCCACTAGGGAAAGAAAGAGACAAGCTGGGAGCATGGATTGACCTGTCAATGCCCATGTTCAGTGAGAAGCAATTATAGAAGCCAGACCTTCCACCTTCTGCATCCCATAATGACCCTGGGTCCATACTCACAGAAGGATAAAGAATAGGAAAGCTATCTGGGAAGAGCATTGGATATGGAGTTCTGGTGGTAGGAATTGTATGGAACTGTACCCCCTTATCCTATTATCTTGTCAATATTTCCATTTTATGAATAAAAATAAATAAATAAAGAGGTAACAAGACCATCACATCTCTCCTAACTGGGATTCTATAATTTAAAGTAGTTTCTAACTAACAATTCCAGTGGAATCTCAGATACATGGCTTCAAAAGTCAACAAGTCATGTACCCCTTCATCCACATCAGAAATCTAATAGGCTTTGTTGTCAGAGTTATGGCTTTTATTGACACCCATCAGCATTTGAGAAGTTACAGATCCTTGCTAGCCATGCAGAGTAATTGGGCCATGGTTGTACATGGCAAATATGGCATGCTAAGACATCTTCTTCCCAGGGTATTTTCTCTACATCTCTGTCTCACTCCCTATCTCCTCAACCTCCCCCCCACCCCCAATTTCTCTGTTTTAAAGAATGCAGTTGTCTGGTTTTAGGTGCAATGTGGCCTTTCTGTTATTTTAAAATCTATCTCAATTTTATCTTATATCACAAATTTCCTTTGCAACCCAGCTTTTCTGATGTTTGACAATTTGAATATGGCTTAGCATGTCTGCATGAAATACAGAATTGGCCTCTATAACTAATTTTCAAACTGAGTTTGATAATGACATATAAAGTAAGAACTCTACTAAAATATAATTTTCTATGGATTATTGCAACAGAGAAATCTATGATAAAGTTGCCTGTTTATTCTGGACTGTGTACCTTTTTAATATCTGATGCATCCCAGAGTCTAATTAAGCAGGTAGAACTTGAGGCTATCCACTTCTGCTATGATCTTAAGACTGCATTGTACTGATGGAGGTTTAAGTCAGGAGAAGAAACAGTATTAACCCATACCACTATTACTTCATTCACAGAACAGAATGAAAGGGCAGCAGGTAATGCGTTAGAACAGTGCTTCAAAAAATCATCCCAGGAGAAGCCTGAAGCAACAAAATGTTGTTATCTAAAATGGGAAGCATAGAATATGTCAGGGGGAAAAAAGTACCATGAGGAATCAATTAAAGAATCTTTAAAATGACTGTATTTATTTGAGACTCACAAACTCTGTATCTGAGTGAATATCAGAGATCAGAGAAGTGTTCACACTAGGGAAATACTAAAAGTTTTGTTCTTGAATTTAGTCTCTTTTCAGATCAGAAATCCAACTCATCCTGCCTAGAGTGTCTCATAAAACACAAAACAATCTTCCAGAGTCTTTCTATAGATAAGCACAGCTGTCTCCTAGTTGAGGGGATGAGATTCAGACACATTTCAGAGCAGCTGGTTGTTGCCCTCCCAGCTGCCTGGAAATGGGAAAATTGTATTGGCAGCAAATCCCATCCCAGAAGCAGTAGGTGTCTAACCTAACCCCCAGGCATTGAGATTCAGCAAGCTGTTGAAACAAAGAAGCATGCATTGTTTTCAATCACTGTGATCTTTGCCCTTGTGTGAATTTAAAAACAAAAGCTTAGAGATTTAGGTGGTTAACTACATGAATACGTAACTATATGGTATGAAAGAGAAGAAAGTACATTGCTTAGTATTCATTTGGCATCTGGGGAGATGGTCCAGTGGATAAGGTGTTAGACCCTCATGCTTAGGGTCCTGAGTTCAATGTCTGGCATCATATTTGCCAGAGTGATGCTCTGATTCTCTCCTCCTTCTCTCCTTTCTTTCTTTTTACCTTCACACAATCATTAAATAAATAAGAAAAATTAATCTTTCTTTAGATAAAATGATTTCGACCTGGAGACAAACTACATCAGCCCAAACAAATTCTCCTTCTGAGTTTTGGCTTTATCCTCTATAAAAGAACAATCAGGGAGCAGGGCAGTAGCGCAGCATTAAGCACAGGTGGAGCAAAGCACAGGACAGGCGTAAGGATCCTTGTTCTAGTCCCTGGCTCTCCACTTGCAGGGAAGTCCCTTCACAGGCAGTGAAGCAGGTCTGCAGGTGTCTGTCTTTCTCTCTCCTTCTCTGTCTTCCCCTCCTCTCTCCATTTCTCTCTGTCCTATCCAACAACGACAACATTAAGAACAACAATAATAACTACAAAAATAAAACAACAAGGGCAACAAAAGGGAAAAAATAAATAAATATTAAAAAAGGAACATTAAACAATATTAAAAGGAATATTAAACAATAGTCACCTCATAGGTTGGACATAATAACAGTGTAAATGTACACCAGAGTGCACTGTTTATATACTGATTCACTAATCATTATGTGCATCAATTTTTTGAACATAACACCCCTTTCTCAAATGTTACTGTAAACATTAAAGGAATAAGAACAAAAAGAAGTTTCAATAATGGATTATAATTTTGTAAACTTGTGTTAAGGTCATAAGCTTTCTTGGACCAGATTTGGTGCATTGTACCAAAGCAAAGAACTCTGGGAAATAGAACAGGGAGGGACTGGGGGATGGGGTATTGAGGTCCTGATACATGATGATGAAAAAGGGCTTGGGATTGGGATGAAAATGTTTTTGCAGACACCAATTATGGTAAGAAGAGTTGTTGACACTCATGTGTCAACAACTGTACTACAATTAACATCCATATGACGTGATAAATATGTATGCATATATTTGATGTAAAATATGTGTCACTAGATATATTTAAATAGCACATTTCTTTTATAGAAAAATTTCCTGCCCAGTACCAAGTTAAAATAGAAAATAGGAGGGAGCCGGGCAGTGACACAGTGGGTAAAGCACACGTGGCACACAGCTCAAGGACCGGCTTAAGGATTGTGGTTGGAGTCCCTGGCTCCCCATCTGCAGGGGGTTGATTCACAAGTGGTGAAGCAGGTTTGCAGGTGTCTGTCTTTCTCCCCCACTTCCTCTCTTGATTTCTCTCTGACCTATCCAATAACAATGTCAATGGCAACGGTAACAATAACAACAACAACAAGGACAACAAAAATGGGGGAAAATGGTCTCTAGGAGCAGTGGATTTGAAGTGCAAGTACTGAGCCCCGGCAATAACCCTGAAGGCAAAAGGGGAAAAAATAATAAAGGGTGAACTTTAAGTATCTGCCATCTATTGCAGCAGATCCAATGACTGTGGGGGAGATGAAAGACGAGTAGGTACACAGTGACTTATGGTGGTGAAAGATGCCAAGTTGGTGGAGAGTGTGACATACTGATACTTTCCATGTAGAACGAAACTATACACATGTAACAACAGGTTCATAAATCAGTGTTTCCTCAAGGAAGCAATCCTAAACAATGGGAGCCAGGTGGTGGTGCACCTGGTTAAGCACACATAGTACCAAGCTCAAGGGCCAGTGCAATGATCTAAGTTTGAGTCCCCAGCAGCCACTTGCAGGGGCTGATGCTTCAGAAGTGGGGAAGCAGGTCTGTAGGTATCTATCTTTCTCTCTCTTCTGTATCTCCCTCTCCCCTCTCAATTTCTCTTTGTCTTGTTCCATAAAATGGAAAAGATGGCCACCAGGAGTGAATTTGTAGTGTTGTCACCAAGCCCTAGCAATAACCACGAAGGCAAAAAAATAAATAAATTCTAAAAAATAATTATACAAAATTATGAAATTTGGAGCTGCTGTATCCATCCTGAAAATTTAAGGGGGAATCACCAGATATACATATTAATAAGTAGAAATATACAAGTAATTCAAATTGAATAAAAAGATTAAACTTTAAATAACCATTATATGTAGTTCATGTTATATTTTAAAATACTAGTAATACATTTTCTTCCTTGAAGTTACGTTGTCCTCTTTGCAAATTCTGTTGTCACTCTCTATGGCCAGCCCAAAGTGGTTCAGATGAAGATAATATTATCAGAGTTCTTTCTGTTGTTTGTTTTCACCAGAGCACTGCTCATCTCTGGTGGATGGTGGATGGTGGATGGTGTGTGTGTGTGTGGGGGGGGGGGGGTTGAAACTGGGACTGTGGAGTTTCAGGCAGGATGTATATACTTTCTCTCCTATCTTCCCAGATGATATTATCAATTTTAAAAACAGTTTTACACATTTGAACTATTTTGGAACTTTATCTGTACCTATTTCTCTAACATTTTTCTCACATGACCATCATGTTCATAAAGTTACTTATTTATATGAATTCCATACTGTGGGTTTCAAAGTTATACTGCCTCATTTACCTGTCAAATCATATTAACTACTTCTCACTTAAAACTAGTTTATTCTGCCTCCATAATTTGAATCCCAAAGTACTTACAGGATCTAGAGCACATCCACCTAATTAATATGTACTTAGTACTCCAAGTTCGGAATCAACATAATTTATTATTTCAACAAAATCAGTGACTATAAATATAGATCCAACTACCATGACAATGAGTTACATAATTTATCAATATCATGAGAAATAAATACAAAAATATGGATAAAGAAGTCACTAAAGGGAGTCGGGCTGTAGAGCAGCGGGTTAAACGCAGGTGGCGCTAAGCTCAAGGACCGGCGTTAGGATCCCGGCCCCCGGCTCCCCACCTGCAGGCAGGTCCCTTCACAGGCGGTGAAGCAGGTCTGCAGGTGTCTGTCTTTCTCTCCCCCTCTCTGTCTTCCCCTCCTCTCTCCATTTCTCTCTGTCCTATCCAACAACAACGACATCAATAATAACTACAACAATAAAACAACAAGGGCAACAAAAGGGAATAAAAAAAAAAACTTAAAAAAAAAAAGAAGTCACTAAAAAGAGGAAAAGGGTGATTGTACAAATCTCTGAAAGATAAATACTGAAAAATCGGAGTATTTGCCTTGAGAAAAAAATGGTTGTAGGTCAATAAATCCATTAGTTTAAGGATCTGCAAGACTTTCTGGAGCAGAATTAGAACTAACATTGCAGAACCTGGGATTTCACCACTTAATATAAGAACCAAAAGCACATGGACATAGAAGATACTGCTAAGGAGAGAAGCATAAATGCCAAGGAGATGTGGAGCAAAAAAACTCAAGTACAATCTAAACCTAAACCCCTATCTCGACATAATGATAAAGAAAAATTTAAAACACATACTTAAAAAGTCAGTGGCACATACTCAATTTTTTCTCCACTACTTATTAACTGAATGACTTTGAAATATTTATTCATCTTCTCAAGTTTTCATCAGGAAAAATAGGTATAGTAATTTGATATAATTATGAGCAGTGATTCAGCGAAGTTATAGAAGTTATATATTGTATATGTAAATTTACATTAAAAGGTGAAAGAATTCTTGATACATAGTATATACCATATGTCAATGTTTAACTACTATTACAATAATAACTTGTATATTTGCATATAGTCATGAAGATACATTTGTTCTACCTCCTAAATCTTTCTTAAATCTAAACCTTAAGTTGATTTTATATCAACTTATTTAATTTAAGAAAATGTCCCTTTTATATGAGTCATTGAGATAGCCTCCCATTAGTTTCCTGATGTCTTCCTTTCTTTAACTCATTCTCCAAAATGTGTCAAGAATTATCTTTCTCAAACATAATTCTGGGAGACTGGGAAGTGGCCCATCCTGTTGAGCACATATCTTACTACATGCAAGTACCAAGATTTGAGATGGAGATGCATGTCCCTGTTTTTCATTCTCCCTATCTCCTCTTTGTCTCTAAATTTCTCTCAACCATATCAAATAAAATAGAAAGAAAATGAGGAGAAGAAGAGGAGGAGGAGGAGGAGGAGGAGGAATTAGAAGAAGAAAGAGAAGAAGGGGAAAATATGACCATCAAAACTAGTGGATTCATAATGCTGGCACCGATACCCAGAGATGACCCTAATGGCAATAAAAATAAGTAAATAAAATAAAAATACATATATTTATCTATTATTACTTCCCTATTAACAAATGTCAATATTATACAAATAGTCATAGAATAAAGTTTAGGGCATTGAGTATCTTATATTTTCATTTTCAAGTGACTTTGACAACTCCTAGATTCTGAATTTTTTGTCTTTTTCTATTTCAGGAGTTTCTATTTTTTTAACTTATATATTTTTATCAAGACTTGAGTAGATTATTGCCTTAATTCTCCAGTGATGTGATTTCCTTGTAACTTTTTACACTTTCAGATATAATCTATAAATATACAGTTAATTTTGTTTCTTTATTTTACTTTGAATATACTTCTAATACAGCACTAACCACAAATAAGAAACTATTGATTTTCCTTGATAATCACTGGGGAAAAAAAGCATATATATGGCTATTGATGTGGATAAACTAAACTCTAATTTTACTTAGTTGTTGATTCACATCTACGTGTAATTACATTTTAAATTGTACCGTATTTATTTATTATTAATTGAATAGAGACAAAATAAAATCAAGAGGGACAAGTAGATAGAAAAGGAGATGAAGAAGGAGATCTGCCCTTGTGAAGCAAGAGACCAGAGACTTGAACCCAGGTCTTTGTGTACTATAACATGTATGCTCAACCAGGGACACTTAGCACTGAGCCCCCTATTACATTTTTTTTAACTCAGGAGTAATGATTGTCATTTTATCTTATTTCTTGAATTTATGACACCACAACACTTTAAGTATGTTTGTCGTGTTTGAATAACCAAAATAAGGGTTTGTAGAAAAATAACTATTTAATCAAGAAAGCTCATATTAACTATCTTATATCAAAATGAAACACATCTCCTTTAATGATGCTATAATAGAAAGTGAATCCTTGAACCTAATGGCACAAGGCAGGTCATTGAAATAGTTCACATGAATAGTGTGCTAGGTTAGCCTTAAGTGTCGCCCAGATTCAAGATTGATTTCCACCACATGGAAGGAAGCTTGGCTGCTACTGTCTCTTTCACTTTCTCTCTTCCTCTATCCCTGTAGGAAAAAAAAAGGGGGGCACAGAGTACAGCTACTAACACAGTGCCCAAGCATTGATGTATAGAATTAAATCAAAGACATCAACTTTTAAATTTTGTTTATAAAATCTGTTCTGCAGATGTTAAGGAAAAATCATTATGACCCAGAAAACTAGGTAACTTGTCTGAAGATTCATATTTACTGTATTAACCTGGTTCTATTGGTCTTTATGCTTTCATAAAAAAAACATCTGAAGACTTACTCAATGTCTGGCACTGTTTATTCCAAAAACCAACCTCCAGGGTCAGCAAAATAGTTCAGTTGGGTAGTACACTGCTTTACTATGAGTGCAACCTGGATTGAACCTGACCTGTGCCATATTAAAACAAGTTCTGGTGCTGTGGTTTCCTCCTCTCACTTTCTGCTTCTCCATCTCCATCTGAAAAAGTTGGCCTAGAGCAGTGAACCTCTGGAGACAACCAAAAAAATAGCAAGGCTATTTCTGATTTGTCAAACAAAATAGAAGTCTACAGTCTCTCCTCTTACTTGAATATTTATTATCTTTATTATCCAGGAGGTTGATTTTAACATCGTTCTGGCTTCCTTTAAACATTCCAGTGGCAATAAAGTCTTGACCCTTTTTTGCAAAAGTTGTTATTACAGTGTCCAGATAATGGACCTTCATTCATTCAGCTTAAAAACAAACAAACAAAAAAATAAAACAAGAACCTTTGACAAGGAGGGAGATTAATTCTATCAGAAGGACTGAGGAGTGACACATCCAGTGAAACAAATCCAGGTTCGGGCCCCTGTCCTCACCTGCTTGGAGTCAGGGGACTTTCTCAAATGGTAGGGTAGTACTGTAGTTATCCCTCATTATCTCTCTGTCCTTATTTTCTCCTTCCCTCTCTGCTTCTTTCTGTCTTTATTTTTAGAAAAAAAAAAAAGGGGGGGGGATAAAAAATAATTGCAGGCTGCAAAGAGCAATTAATTTGTCATGAGGGCACTGATACTCAGCCATAGCCCAGGTGGCTAAAGGGGAAACAAATCGATATTTTTAATATATATATATATAATATATATATAATATATATATATAATAAATATATATATATTTAATATATTTAATATATTATATTAATTTAATATATATAATATATATAATTATATATTAATTATATATTAATATATTTAATATATTATAATATAATATATTTAATATATTTAATATATATATGTATATATATACATATATATATGTATATATATATATACATATATATATGTATATATATATATATATATTAATTTAAGATAGAGGAAGTAACTGAGAGGGAGAGAGAATTAAGAGGAAGAAAGATAACTCTGTCACCATTTCACTGCATGTGAGGCTTCCACAGGTAGGGACCAAGGGCTTGAACCCAGGCATCTATGCATCGTAATGTATGTTCTCTATTAGGCTCATCACTGTGAAACCCCAATTCCACCTATTTTAAGGTAATGGTCATAAGTAGTGTTATTTAGAAAACTATTATTGAGTCACACCTATGGGCATCTAATTTTTGACAAGGGGGGCTGTTGGGACCATGTGTAAGCCTGATAGAGCTTAGGGAGAACCACCCCCATTCCTGGATGGAGGTCTGAGAAGATAACCTCTTGGTAAGTCTCTCTCAACCTAGGTGAGCATAAGGGGGGAAACTCAGACTTGGTTCTTTCCTTCTTGACTCTCAGGCCCACAGAAACCCCAGTACTTCCCTCCATTAACTGCAGGCCACATGGCCGCAGATTCACTTATTCAAAGTCACCTTCTGATCACAGAAGAACACACCTTATCACACACTTCATCACACACCTCAGACCCCAGACAAGAGAAATTCCAAACTATATGGCCTTTTGATATCCATCTTCTCTCTGTCTCACCCTACAGGTTTAACCCCTATGCTTCTCTCAAATACCTTTGGATAATTAAGTTGCTTGCGTCATGGAGAATAACTGTCTTGTATCTCATCAATTCCTGTCATACCAGCCCCCTACCTTAGGGGCATGCCGACCGTTAAGAAACCTGTAATTTCTGACATATTTCAATAATATTCCCTTCGTTTGTTTTTCTAGTTAACTCATTCCACTTTGCTAGTAAACGGATTCTACGGATTCTAGGATTCTACGGATTCTAGGATTCTAGGCACGCTAAGAGTCCCCTGGTATCTTTTACTTCGTGTCACCCCTGTCATGAGCAAGAAAGAACCAGCCCATTACCTTTCCCCTGGAGACCACCCCGAACCAGAGAGAGAGATACCAAAAGGGGGCCCAAACTATTAAACAAAAAAAGGAGAGTCCCTTAAATAAACAATGTTGGGAAAATTGGGATGAAATGTGCAAAAGAATGAAACTAAACCATTTCACCACAAACAAAAGTAAACTTTAGATTGATCAAGGACTTGGATATTAGACCAGAAACTATCAAATACTTAGAGGAAAATATTGACAGAACTCTTTTCCATCTAAATTTTATAGGCATCCAAATCCAATGCTGAGGAAGATTAAAACAAAAATTGTTGTTAAAGTTCAGAGGCTCCAGCAGGCCATGCTAGTGTTGTGGCGGTAGACAGAGACAGAGACTCGAGGACACACGGCTGGGCCGAGAAGCTGCAGTTTAATCTTTATTCACAAGCGGTCAAATCACCACACCATGTGCTTCCCCATCATTCTCCCTTTGTGGCTGCTGCTGGGACTCTGGACATCCTTAGCATAGGGGGCAGGGAGAAAGCGGGGGTGAAACTAGCAAGGGCCAAACCAATTCTCTCAGAGGTCGGGGGGAAGGGGAGCAAACCAATATGAAACATACCAACAAAAAATAAACCAATGGGCCTACTTCAAATTGAAAAGTTTCTGCACAGCCAAAGAAATCACCACCCAAACAAATACTCTCTCTACAGAATGGGAGAGTATCTTCATATGTCATATATCAGATAAAAGGCTAATATCAAAATATATAAAGACCTTGCCAAACTCAGTAACAAAAACAATATGACCCCATCTTGAAATGTGCAGGGAAAGGCCCACTGTCTTGGAAATCCAGGCAATTATCTCCATGAGAGACTGAAAGAGTTGACCCCAAGTCCCCTCTTCACAGGAGGGACAGTAGGCAGGTCCCCACTTGACCCCATGGCTGGTGATGGTATTTTCCAATCTGGGAATTTTCTTGCACATGCTTCCTTGTTCCTTTTGAACAATGGCCATAAATTACCATATATGGCCAATGGAAACGCATTGCAAATATCCTGGTTTTGCTTAACTGCCCCCTTCTCCCCTGCCCTGAGATGTTCATGATTCACCTTTAGGGAGAAGCCTGCTTATGCATGGTGATCTCATGACCAGTCCTTATATGGTAACTTCCTAGTAGTGAACAAACACCTTAAACCTGTATTTTGTGTGTGGCTAATGATTACCTTAACTTTTTCCTGATCCTTGAGTATATCTACCTGCTTGTATCCCAAATAAATGAGATGTCTCTCTGAAACTTCTCCTGGAGTGGTGGTCTACTCCAGACACTCACCCTTGTAAGCAGTGTCTCCAGGATCCCTGGAATGTCCTGTCTCCCCCCTCCACCATAGTTGCCAGCCAATGTGCAGAGGAGAACTGCCCCACACTGTTTGGGTGCTTACTCTGTAATCTGTCAATTCCTATCCTGGGAATATATCCTATAGAATCAAACACACCCATTCAAAAAGTTCTGTTCATGTTTACCTATATTCATGGCAGCACAATTTGTAATAGCTAAAATCTGGAAGCAATCTAGGTGTCCAATAACAATGAATGGCTGAGTAAGTTGTGGTATATATATACAATGGAATACTACTCAGCTATTAAGAATAATGAATTCACCTTCTTTACCTAATTTTCAATGGATCTTGAAGGAATCATGCTAAGTGAGATAAGCCATAAAGAGAAAAATGATAGGGCCAGGAAGTAGCACACCTGGTTAAGCATACACATTGCAGTGCGCAAGGATCCAGTTCTAGTCCCTGATCCGTATCTGCAGGGGGAAAGCTTTGCAAGTGGTGAAGTAGTGTTGCAGATGTCTCTCTGTCTCTCTCCTTCTCTATCACTCTGTTATCTCTTGATTTCTGGTTGTTTCTATCAAACAAAATAAAGGTTAAAAAAAAGAGAGAGATTGTATGGCAGAAGCAGAGAAATAAGAACAGAAGAGGAAACACAAAGCAGAACTTGGACTGTGTTTGGTGGACTGCACCAAAGTAAAGGTCTCTGGGGTGTGTGTATGTGTGTGGGGGGGTGTGTTTCAGGTCCTACTGTATGATGGTGGAGGAGGACCTATGCAGGGGATTAGTGTTATGCAGAAAACTGAGAAATTTTACACATGTACCAACAATTGTATGGCTGTCAACTGCAAACCATTAATAAATCCAATAAAAAATTAGAAAGAAAAATAAAATTATAATTGAGAAAACGAATTTAGAAAGTGAATAGCCTCTGAGTTGACATTTTGAATGTTATATTATGGAGTACTTAACTTCATAAAAACTAGAATGTCAGTGTGCTGCTTTTTCCTGATTTTAATACTTTATAAACTACCTGAAATCAAAGCACACAAGTAGAAGGCTTACATTTAGGCTAATGGCACCAGGAAGAACATACTGCTTTTCTCAGCAGAATTTGAGTTTTCTCTCCTATGTCAGAGAGATGGTGCCAAACACGACTGATGCTGTAAACTGTTGGCCAGGTCTATAACCTTGACACTGTTCATTGGAACTAAGTAGACAGTAAGATGATTGGAGGCTTAGGTGGGTTGGTGTAAACCTGAGAAAAGGAAGTTTGATTTATAACCTCTCTCATCTATGAATTTTTCCAAAAATTTCAATTTAATGTTCTCTTTGGATCCAATCCATGAATTTATTTAACCTATGTGGCATCATCTAATTTATCTATACATTTTAGAATTGTCTCACCCCATACCTGGAATCAACACAGATATGCGGATAAGACACCATTGCCAGGTAGCTTACATACTTGACATTGAATTTCCATGACATTCTATTACCTACTTGGCCTCTTAGATTCACCATGGTTGTTCTCTAACTTTTAATATATAGCCAGAACCTAAAATAGTATTCTATTTTGAATGAAAGTAACCACAAGTGAAGGTACATCTTATTCACCTTAACTAGTAAGTTATTTTATCCTAGTTATTTTAATTCTCTAAGATCAAAATTTTGGGGGTAGTAGGTAAGTTGAGTGGTATGACTTATAAGGTCCCATCTGATTCTGCAATCCTAAGGATGTTAATTTCTACCATTTCCTCTGGTCCCCAGAGACATTTGAAAATCATAGCAGGGTGGATTAATAGTAAGGTTCCCCTCCACAAAGGCTTTTCTCTTTGCTCCTTAATATCCACAGATGACATGCCTACTCACATGCCTACTCACATGGACTAAATTGTGACCCCTCTCCCCACTTACAATTCATGTATTGAAGTTTAATTCCAGTGTGATTACATCAGAGTTTCTAAGAGGTAATTATGATTAAATGAGGGAGTTCCAGTTTAAGAAGATACTGTTGACTTCTGATTTACTTCCTCCCATGGACACACTATAAATGAGAATTGTAAACCATTAAAAAGACCCTTGCCTCTATTCAGCCTACAAGCCTGGAAATTGGCTACCTTCTCACTTGGAAACCAATAGAAAGTGATCTACTTTGGGCCCCCTTATCAAAGATTAGATGCCCATAGGTGTTGGGATTTACTTCTGGGCTTTCAATTCTGTTCCACTGGTCTGTGTGCCTATTTTTGTTCAAGTACCATGCTGTTTTGATGATGATGGCTTTATAATATAGTTGAAGGTCTGGGAGTGTGATGCATCCATTTCTGTTTCTTTTCCTTAAGATGGTTTTGGCAATTCTAGGTGTTTTCAGGTTCCAGATAAATGATTATAGTGTTTGTTCTATTCTCTTAAAGTAGCCTGGCGGAACTTTGATGGGTATTGCATTAAATTTGTATATGGCTCTGGGGAGAATATTCATTTTGATGATATTTATTCTTCCAATCCATGAGCATGGGATATCTTTCCATTTCTTGGTATCAGTTTCTATCTCCTTGAGTAGCAACTCATAGTTTTCAGTATACAAGTCTTTCACTTCTTTGGTCAACTTTATTCCTAGGTATTTGATTGATTTTGCTGAAACAGTAAATGGGAGTGATTTCTGGATGTCTTCTTCTTCAGATTTAGTGTTTGCATAAAGAAATGCCACTGATTTTTGTACATTGATTTTGTAGCCTGATACCTTGCTATATTGCCTAACAACTTCCAGTAATTTTCTACTGGATTCTTTAGGTCTTTCTATGTATACTATCATATCATCTGCAAATAGTGAGAGCTTGACTTCTTCCCTTCCAATCTGTATCCCTTTGATTTCTTTCTCTTGCCTGATTGCTATGGCAAGAACTTCCAATACTATGTTGAAGAGTAACGGAGACAGTGGACAGCCCTGTCTAGTCCCTGATCTGAGGGGGAATGCTTTCAGCTTCTGTCCATTGAGTATGATGTTGGCTGTAGGTTTGCTATATATAGACTCCACTATCTTGAGGAATTTCCCATCTATTCCCATTTTTTGTAGAGTTTTGAGCATGAATGGGTGTTGGATTTTGTCAAAGGCTTTCTCTGCATCTATTGAGATAATCATGTGGTTTTTGGCTTTGCTTTTATTGATGTGATGAATGACATTGATTGATTTATGGATGTTGAACCAGCCTTGCATTCCTGGGATGAATCCCACTTGGTCATGATGAACAATCTTTTTGATGTGTTGCTGTATCCGGTTGGCCAAGATCTTGTTTAATATTTTGGCATCTATGTTCATCAGAGATATTGGTCTGTAGTTTTCCTTTTTTGTTCTGTCCCTATCAGCTTTTGGTATCAGGGTGATGTTGGCTTCATAAAAGGTGGAAGGGAGTATTCCTGTTTCTTCAATCTTATGGAATAGCTTAACAAGTATGGGTATTAACTGTTTCCTGAAAGTTTTGTAGAATTTGTTTGTGAAGCCATCTGGTCCAGGACTTTTGTTGTTGGGGAGATTCTTAATAACGGTTTCAATTTCTTTGTCTGTGATTGGTGCATTTAGATTCTGTAGTTCTTCTTGGTTCAGTTTTGGAAGTGCATAGGTTTCTAGGAATTGTTCCATTTCTTCCAGATTCTCTAGCTTGGTGGCATATAGTTCTTTATAGAAGTTTCGCAGAATTCTCTAGATTTCTGTGGTGTCAGTTGTGATATCTCCTGCATCGTTTACAATTCTACTAATTTGAGTCTTCTCTCTTTTTTGTTTGGTGAGTCTGGCTAGGGGTTTGTCAATTTTGTTTAATCTTTCAAAGAACCAACATTTGGCTTCATTGATCTTTTGTATGGTTCTTTTATTTTCGATGTTGTTTATTTCTGCTCTAACTTTAGTGATTTCTGTCCTTCTGGTTGCTTTAGGCTCTCTTCAATAAATGGTGCTGGGAAAATTGGGTTGAAACATGCAGAAGAATGAAATTGAACCACTTTATCTCACCAGAAACAAAAATCAACTCCAAATGGATCAAAGACCTAGATGTCATACCAGAAACAATCAAATACTTAGAGGAAAACATTGGTAAAACACTTTCCCACATACACCTCAAGGACATCTTTGATGAATCAAACCCAATTGCAAGGAAGACCAAAGCGGAAACAAACCAATGGGACTACATCAAATTGAAAAGCTTCTGCACATCCAAAGAAACTATTAAACAAACAGAGAGACCCCTCACAGAATGGGAGAAGATCTTCACATGCCAGACATCAGACAAGAAACTAATCACCAAAATATATAAAGAGCTCAGCAAACTTAGCCGCAAAAAAGCAAATGACCCCATCCAAAAATGGGCAGAGGAAATGAACAAAACATTCACCACAGAGGAGATCCAAAAGGCTAACAAACATATGAAAAACTGCTCTAGGTCACTGATTGTCAGAGAAATGCAAATTAAGACAACACTAAGATACCACCTCACTCCTGTAAGAATGGCATACATCAAAAAGGACAGCAGCAACAAATGCTGGAGAGGATGTGGGGACAGAGGAACCCTTTTACATTGCTGGTGGGAATGTAAATTGGTACAGCCTCTGTGGAGAGCAGTCTGAAAAACTCTCAGAAGGCTACTCATGGACCTTCCATATGACCCTATAATTCCTCTCCTGGGGTTATACCCCAAGGACTCCATAACACCCAACCAAAAAGAGGTGTGTACTCCTATGTTCATAGCAGCACAATTCATAATAGCTAAAACCTGGAAGCAACCCAGGTGCCCAACACCAGATGAGTGGCTGAGAAAGCTGTGGTATATATACACAATGGAATACTATGCAGCTATCAAGAACAATGAACCCACCTTCTCTGACCCATCTTGGACAGAGCTAGAAGGAATTATGTTAAGTGAACTAAGTCAGAAAGATAAAGATGAGTATGGGATGATCCCACTCATCAACAGAAGCTGACTTAGAAGATCTGAAAGGGAAACTAAAAGCAGTACCTGATCAAATTGTAAGCAGGGCACCAAAGTAAAAACCCAGTGGTGAGGGGTAGACATGTAGCTTCCTGGGCCAGTGGGGGGTGGGAGTGGGCGGGAGGGATGGGTCACAGTCCTTTGGTGGTGGGAATGGTGTTTATGTACACTCCTAGCAAAATGTAGACATATAAATCAGTAGTTAATTAATATGAGAGGGGGAAATCAATTGTATGTCTCAAAGGTTCTCAAAAGACAAACTGGATCTTTTTAATAGATAGGCTATGTATTTGATATACGGACTCTCCCAAAAGCCTAGACCAAGTAGATTAGAAGCTTCCAATAGCACAGCTATATACAAGATACTGGGTACTGTACAGCAAACCATAACAAAGGGACTTTTCAAAGTTAACCCAATTAACAAATAATGTGATGATAATATTAACTATTGATTGTCTTTTTGAACCCTAAGACAGCAGGAACCTCACATCTTCACTATAGAGTCCCTACTTCCCCCAGTCCTGGCACCCTTGGATAGGGCCCACTTTCCCGTATACATCTCCCAATCCAAACCAAGTAATATTGCATCCGCCAATCACAACCTAACGAAAGCAACGATTGCCATCTCAACATGCTTCACCTCAGACTGTATCCAGAGACTTCACGTGTGGAATGACAACCCTTCAGCTTCATTACTCGGGTGAGACCTTTCCTTTTATAGTACACTCTAATTTCATCTCAGGTAGTTCACTTTCTAACAAAGTCCCATAACCTAGATATACACCAGTTTCTGTGAGAGAGAGCTTATGTGCACACGTATCCATAAACTACTGCAAAATATATACCTGAAAGCAGGATTACACTAGAGTTTGCAGTGAGTACCTCCCTAACACTTCCTCTCCACTATTCCAAGCTTGGGATCCATGATTGCTCAACAAATTGTTTGGCTTCATATGTTAACTCTCTTTTCAATCACCAGGTTCCAGATGCCACCAGGATGCTGGCTAGGCTTCCCTGGATTGAAGACCCCAACAATGTGTCCTGGAGCTCAGCCTCCCCAGAGACACACCCTACTAGGGAAAGAGAGAGGCAGACTGGGGGTATGGACCGACCAGTAAACGCCCATGTTCAGCGGGGAAGCAACTACAGAAGCCAGACCTTCTACCTTCTGCAACCCTCAACGACCCTGGCTCCATGCTCCCAAAGGGATAGAGAATGGGAAAGCTACCATGGGAGGGAGTGGGTTATGGGGATTTGGTGGTGGGAATTGTGTGGAGTTGTACCCCTCCTACCTTATGCTTTTGTTCACTAATCCTTTCTTAAATAAAAAATTTAAAAAAAAAAAAGTAAATAATGGGGCCAAGTGGTGGCACATCAGTTAAGTGCACACATTACCATGTGCGAGGACCTGGGTTCGAGTTCCCAGTTCTTACCTGCATGGTGGAAGACACACAACTGGAGAAGCATGTCTATAGGTGCTTATCTTTCTCTCCCTTTCTGTTTTGTCATTCCCTCTCAATTTCTGTCTGTTCTGTCAAATAAAATACAAATAAAAAAAAAAAAAAAGAAAGTGATTTACATGAGAGTAGCTAGCAGCCTGAAGGCCTGTGAATTGGTGTTTCCAACCCCATCTACCTATAAGGCAAAACAATAGGTGAAGCACCTGAGAGGTGCCTGCTGGGAATGTCCCAGGAAAGGAGCACCTACAAGGTAGAATTAAAGGACCAAAAGGTTTATTTGATAGGACAGAGAGAAACTGAGAGAGGAAAGGAAAAGTAGGAGAGAGGAAGACAGAACCTAAAGACCTGCTTCACTGCTCATGAATGGTCCCCATTCTGCGTGTGGAGCAGGGACTGGAACCCAGATCTGTGCTCATGGTTACATGTGCGCTTAAACTCGTGTGCTACTGCCCAGTAGCTAGAAATAAACATTTGCTTAAAAAAAAAAAAGACTTAGAAGAACTTCCACTTTGGGAAATAGAGTTTTCAACTCACCAACTGCTATATCTGGAAGAAGTGATTAGTAATATTTAGGAGCTTGAATTAAAACTGCTTTATTAGGGAGACTGAATAGAAGAGACCTTGAACATTTAAAAATGGTTTTTAAAAAAGGGCAAGGTGCTTGTGTGTGTCTGGAGGGATAATGTACTTTTTTTTTTTTCTTTTTGTCTCCAGGATTGTCGCTAAGGCTCAGTGTCTGCACTATGTACAAATCCACTGCTACTCCTGGAGGCTATTTTTTCCCCTTTTTGTTAACCTCCTTGTTTATCATTATTAATGTTATTATTGTTGTTATTGTCATAATTGTTGTTGGATAGGACAGAGAGAAATGGAAAGAGGAGGGGAAGACAGAGAGGGGGAGAGAAAGATAGACACCTGCAGACTTACTTCACTGCCTGTGAAGGGACCTACCTACAAGTAGGGAGCCGGGGGTTCGAACCAGAATCCTTATGCTGGTCCTTGCGCTTAGCACCATGTGCGCTTAACCTGCTGTGCTACCGCCGGCCCCCAATGTTTTGTTCTTTTTTTTCTAAGAATAATAATAGAGTTCTTAAGGGCTATGGTCAGGCAAACCCAGAAATGCCAATACTTTGGCTTTGTTTCCATACTAAATCTGTAACAACACATGGAACAATTAACTGAAGAAACTGGGATACTACATGAGTAATTGCTCTGTACCAAGTATACAAGAAAGTACACACATAAAAAATGGGTAAGAAATGTTGTTGGGAACATGTGTAAGCCTGATAGAACTTAGGGAGAACCACCCCCATCTTTGGATGGAGGTCTGAGAAGATAACCTCTTGGTAAGTCTCTCTCAACCGAGGTGAGCATAAGGGGGGAAACTCAGACTTGGTTCTTTCCTTCTTGACTCTCAGGCCCACAGATACCCCAGTATTTCCCTCCATTAACCACAGGCCACATGGCTGCAGAGTCAATTATTCAAAGTCACCTTCTGATCACAGAAGAACACACCTTATGCTACACTTCATCACATACCTCAGACCCCAGACAAGAGAAATTCCAAACTATATGGCCTTTTGATATCCATCTTCTCTCTGTCTCACCCTACAGGTTTAACCCCTATGCTTCTCTCAAATACCTTTGGATAATTAAGTTGCTTGTGTCATGGAGAATAACTGTTTTGTATCTCATCAATTCCTGTCATACCAGCCCCCTACCTTAGGGGCATGCTGACTGTTAAGAAACCTGTAATTTCTGTCATATTTCAACAATAATTACCTCCATTGCTTTTCTATTTAACTCATGTCAGTTTTGCTAATAAACAGACTCTAGGATTCTGGGACTCAAGGACTCAGATTCTAGATTCACGCTAAGAGTCCCCTGGCGTCTTTTACTTCGTGTCACCCCTGTCGTGAGCGAGAAAGAACCAGCCCGTTACCTTTCCCCTGGAGGACACCCAGCCGGAGAAGAAGAGAGACACCCCGAAAAAATGTTGAGATGACACTTTCAGTAAGTCTTACCCCAAAGTTAGTGGCACACATTCACAGATTTGGACCTGCTGGGGTCAGCACAGGGACAGTCACACAAGGACAGTTAGTTCTGGAGAAAAACATGAGCAACAGAAACATGCACACTTGGCTGCATCATGGCTATACACATGTTCCTCCTGCCAGTAGGGCAGAAATTGAAAGCAACATTGGAAAGGGGACTGGGGGAAATATTAGAAATCACAGAGCTGCACATCACATACTGCGGGGGGAGTTTTTAAGAAGGTGACCACACCAGTGGCCATCTCAGCAGACCAATAGCAAGCTGGCCCAGGTGTGATGGAGATAGGGTTTAAGTAAAGTTAGTACATAAGGGGGCATGTCCTCCCAGCTAGTCTGCACCTGCAGTCTTCTTACCTCACAGGCTTAATAAAGGAAGTTTGGGCCTTGTCTACCACTGAGTTTGTCTTGTAATTCTGTTAAGGGGTGGGGTGGAGCACACAGTACTAAGCAAAAGGATCTTTCCAGCCCAGACTTCTCACCTGCAAAGGGGTTGCTTCACAAGTGGTGAAGCAGGTCTGCAGCTCTCGCTCTTTCTCTCTCTCTCTCTCTCTCTCTCTCTCTCTCTCCCTCCCTCCTCTCTCAATTTCTCCCTGTGTTATCCAAAATATCGATAAAAATGGCCACAGGAGCAGTGAACTGATAGTGTGGGCATCGAGCCCCAGCAATAACCCTGAAGACAAAAGAAAAAGAAAAAACATTTGAGACAAATAACAGTGGATAGTAAATCTTAATAGACTGATAAATGCACATTTCATACAAAATAAAAAAGAATTGACTGATTCTTCTCTTTAAAGAAGTTAAAACAGAAAGACCAAAAAAATTGAAGACAAAGAAAAATACACTCCAAAAAAAAGTAACAAGATGAAACTACTGAAGCAGTTTACTTTTTAAAAAATGCACATTTATTTATTTAATTTTTTACAAAGAGTTTTGCTGTGGTTCCAGGCCTATGATTTGTTTGCCTTTGTAGAACTTCCTTCTTCTGTCTATATACACATTCTAAGATAAAAAGTGAGAGACTGGGTGAGAGAGGTAGAGAAAGGAGAGACACCAGACCACTACTCAAATCTTCGTGAAGCTTTCTAGCAAAGAAGTTTATGTTTGGTGGGGGCTCAAACCTTCTTACTCCCTCTCATGGTAAAGTGTGAGCTCTACTGGGTGAGCTATATCCCAGGCATCCGACCCTCAGTGTACTGTTATTTAATTTGTTTTTATTTTGTTATTGCCACCAGTGTTAAGCCTGGGGCTCAGTGCAAGCACTACTTATCTACCACTTCTAGTGACCACTTTTTCTTTCCTTCTTTTTCTTTCTTTCTTTCTTGCTTGCTTTTTCTCTCTCTCTTTCTTTCTGTTTTTTTTTCTTTCTATTTTATTGGATAGGACAAAAAAAAAAAAGAACTGAGAGAGGAGGGGGGAGATAGAGAGGGAGAGAAAAAGACACCTACAGACCTGCTTAACCGCTCATGGGTGGAGAGCAGGACTTGAATTCCGGTCCTTGTGCACAGTAACTTAAGAGGTTGTACCATTGCCACCACCCAGTGTAGTTTTAAATATGGAATGTAATTGGTCTTCATTAACTTTCAAACCAGAAAACGTTTTTAAATGTTTAGTTTAGTTATTTTAATGTCAGATACACAGATACAGAGAGAAAGATATGCAGACAGAAAGGGAAACCAGAGCACTGCTCAACTCTGCCTTATAGTGAGTGGTGTTGGGAACTGAACCTGGGATATTTGGTGCCTCAGGCATGAAAAACTTTTTGCATAGCCATTATGCTTTCTTCTAAGACATTATAATAATTTCCTAATAACAAAATTCAGCAGCTAGCTCTTGAGAGAATGTATTATAATTGAAGATATGTAGCTGAAAATTAGTCTAAAATATTAAGTCTCCCAGAAGACTGAAACCGACCCAGAGGTGAGGAAATAAACGGGCTGATAGAACTCCAGTTATGCAATTACAGAAATTATTTCTGATGTGTTAAAACTGAATTTGGAAACAAAAGGACAGCATTAGGAAGCTGCATCATCCACAGCCCTTCCTTCTGGCCTTGCCTTCTTGAAATGCTAAGAACAGTTAAATCCGATCAAAAGCTTTGTTCTGCCAGGAAGTTTGAAGAACCATGGTACAGGAGGCAGCAAGATATGAAGTTCTTGGAATTGGCACACTGCACCAAAGTAAAAGACTCTGAGGTAGGTGGTGGGTGGGTGGGGGAAATACAGGTCCAAGAAGGATGACAGAGGACCTAGTGTGTGTGGGGGGGTGTATTGTTATATGAAAAACTGGGAAATGTTATCCATGTACAAACTATTGTATTTACTGGTGAATGTAAAACATTAATTCCCCAATAAAGAAATAAAAAAAATTTTTTATTTAAAGTTTTTATTTGAAGTTTTTTGATTCTTGACTAACCCCAAATTCAGCTCCTGGACCTTTTTTTTTTTTTCTCTCTCCCTCACTTCTTTCTATATAAAGCTGATATTCTTTGAAGGACAGGGAGTTTCATAATCAAATATTTTATTATCCCGTATAAAGTCAATCCATCTTTTTTTCCTTCAAGTAAAATCTGGTGTAATAAGAATTTGTTTTTGTGGCACTGAGCATTGGGCCAATAGTAGACTTCAGTATGGGCATTTAATAGCTCTCATCTTCACTGGAACAGTCAGAAAGCTAGCAGAAAATATAAATGTATTATATATGCAATATGGTGCTATTCTAGATTGTGTTAGGTAACCTGTGCTATTCTAACAGCATATTAAGCAGAGGTTAAAGTAAACCTTTCACAAACAGAAGGCTAATGAAGTGTAAGTTCATTTTACTTAGAGACATTTGTTCTATGCATGTGAATTTTTAATACAATATTTAGATTATAAACTTTTATTCTTACAATGCAATAAAATGCATGCCATTCTAAGCATTGTGATATCTGCAGTAAAAGCAAGCAAACAAACAAAAAAATAGTAAAATTTGACCCCAAAAGATTGGGCTGACTGAGATGCCCTAGGGGGCTAGGAGAGGACCTGAAAGTGATAAATTGGGTTGACCTTAACTCTAGCAGTTAATATGATCAAACAATTCTGTAAACAAAAGGACAGCCTCAGGGACTGAAATTTTCTTGAAATAACAAAGAAATTGGAGAAGCTTTGGTTGTGGGGGCTGTGGGTGTGTGAAGGTGGGTCCCTGGTATAGCTTTTAACACCTCTCTGGTTGCGAACTATTAAATGGAGAAAGGAGGGTCTCTTCAATGTTGGTGCTGGAAAAACTGGGTGGAAACATGCAGAAGACTAAAACTGAACCACTTTATCTCACCAGAAACAAAAGTCAACTTCAAATGTATCAAAGACCTCGATGTTAGACCAGAAATTTTCAAATACTTCGAGGAAAATATTGGTGGAACATTTTCCCATCTAAATCTCAAGGGCATCTTTGATGATACAAACCCAATTGCCAACAAATTTAAGAAAAACCGCGCCAAATCACTGATTGTCAGAGAAATGCAAATAAATACAATTATGAAATACCATCTCACCCCTGTGAAAATTTTATACATGAGAAAAGACAGCAACAACAAATGCTGGAGAGGTTGTGGGGACAAAAGATTCCTTCTGCACTGCTGGAAGAAATATAAATGTGTCCAACCTTTGTGGAAAGTGGTCTGGATAACCCTCACAAGGCTAGAAATGGACCTTCCTTATGACCTAATAATCCTATTCTTAGGGATATATCCTAAGGAGTCAAGCACACCAATCCAAAATGATATGTATACACCTATGTTCATAGTATATAATCCTTTAATCCAAGTATTTAAGGTTTCAAATTGGTAACCTGACTCAATTTTAACAGTAGGCTTAAATTGTTAATAAATTTCTTTTATCTTAATTTTTTAATTATTTTATTTATTTTCTTTTTTGTTGCCCTTGTTGTTATTATTGTTGTAGTTATTATTGTCGTCATTGTTAGATAGGACAGAGAGGAATGGAGAGAGGAGGGGAGGACAGAGAGAGGGAGAGAAAGACACCTGCAGACTTGCTTCACCGCCTGTGAAGCAACTCCCCTGTAGGTAGGGAGCCAGGGGCTAGAACCGGGATCCTTATGCTGGTCCCTGCCCTTCGCGGGCTGCGCTACCACCTGACTCCTTGTTAATACATTTCTAAGAATGACTTTTTTTTTTCTGAAACATTAAATTACCTATAATCTTGGACCAGGGAGACCAGAAGCAACTGGTCTTGTCAGTTTATAGGATATAATTATTTGTAAATATTAAATGGCATAAATCATGGTAAGGTTTTGTAAGATACAGAAAATCCTAACAATTGGATTTTCAAAGTAAGCCATATTTTCAGATAACTTTGTTATAACAGTAACTATTGCTTTATTAAACTTTAAGACAGTAGGAATCTCCCCTACTCTCTATAAAACCATATTTTCCCAGTCCTGGAATCTCTGGGCTGTGGCTCATTTCCGTGCACACTTCTTTTGATCATTTTGATGCTGCATCTGCTGAGCTCAAAAATCAGTGCAACCAGTACCCCCTCGACATGTTTCACTCTGGAGTGTGTCCAGAGATGCCATGTATGGAATTTAAAGCCTTCAGCTCCATTACTCTGTCACCAAGGTGCAGATGACACCGTGATGCCAAGGTGACTTCCCTGGGTGGATGACCTCACCAATGTACCCTGGCACCCCACCTCTTCAGAATCCTGCTGCAGTAGGAAAAGATAGAAACAGGATGGGGGTATAGATTGACCTTCCAATGCCCATGTCCAACAAAGAAGCAATTACAGAAGTCAGACCTTTCACCTTCTGTACCCCATAATGATCCTGGGTCCATGTTCCCAGAGGGATAAAGAATAGGAAAGCTTCTAATGGAGGGTATGGGATACGGAACTCTGGTGGTGCGAGTTGTGTAGAATTGTACCCCTCTTACCCAATGGACTTACTGATTATAAATATTTTAAAAAGAAAATCACTTCCAGACTTTCCAGCCCTCTTTCACTTTAACCTATATGAAAAAAAAAAAAACTAACATTATATGGGAAAGGTTAAGATTAGTTTGAGTTATTATAATAATGTCTCTGATTGAAGATTTGAATGGCAATAAATGTTTTCTTAAGTTCAAAACCTAGAGTAAAAAGAATTTGGCTTCTTATACTGGGCAGCACACCTTCACTCACCGACATTCCCAGATTTTCAATCAAACCTTGGGACTATAGCCCATACATCAATTTGCGAAATTTGGAATGCTTTACAAAAAGAAAACAACATTATACATGATAAATACTTTGCCAGACTATTCAGCATTTGCTCTTTAGCTTATGCTATACAGTATGTAAGTCACGGCTATCATGAATCCAGACATGACTTTACTGATTTATTGGTATACCAAAAACATTATATTCATTATGATAAGTGTTAGAAAATCCTGTAGGATAACAAATGAAACTCCTATTTTATGGATTAGGAAAATATTATCAATATTAAATTTTAAATTAAAAATAAAGGCAAGCAGAAATGTGTCTTATAAAATAAGTTATATTTGTATGTATATATGTATAAATTAACCTTTGGCAAATCCTCTCGGGGGCATGTTTTTAGGCCACAACTAGAAAAAAGTCACATTTCCTCTTATCAAGAGCTTTTTAAAGTCTACAAGCTCAAAAGGGTGTGAGTAGTGCACCCAGTTGAGCACACGTTACGCACAAGGGGCAAAGATCATCCCTCTGGTCCAGATCTGCAAGGGAGATACTTCACAAGCAATGAAGTGGTATTGCGGTGTATATTTTTTCTTTTTCCCTCTCTGTCTCCTCTCCCCCCTTTAAATTTCCTTCTGTCTTATTAAATTAGAAAAAGAAAAAAGAAAGGAAAGCTTGGCTTCCAGGTGCAGTAGATTCCTGTCATGAGGCACAGGGCTCCAGCTATAACCCCACTGGTCGTAAGAAAAAAAAATAATAAAAGGACAGATTCTTAAGCCCTTTTGCATGAATTAGTAGACCACCTTTCTTTTTTAAAACTTTATTTTATCTGATAGAAAAAAAGTGATATTGAGAGGAGAGGGATGTAGAAAGGGAAGGACAGGAGGCTTGAACACATGTCCTTATGCATGATAATACTGTTGCAGAAATGATCCCCCAAAGCACAAGATTGAGCCAGTTCTTGGTGAAAGAGAGGAGTTTATTACACAGGTATGTAGGAGACTCCTGGTCACTCCAGGAAGTTCTCCCAGCATGCTGGAAAAGCCTACATTTTTTTTTTTTTGCCTCCAGGGTTATTGTTGGGGCTCAGTGCCTGCACCATGAATACACTGATCCTGGAGGCTATTTTTTTCCCATATTGTTGCCCCTGTTATTGTGCTTGTTGTAGTTGCTATCGTTGTTATAGCTGTTGTTGTTGGATAGGACAGAGAGAAAATGGAGAGAGGAAGAGAAGACAGAGAGGAGGAGAGAAAGACAGACACCTGTAGACCTGCTTCACCACCTGTGAAGTGACCTCTTGCAGGTGGGGAGCCTGGGGCTGGAACCGGGATGCTTATACCAGCTCTTGCACTTTGCAGCCATGTGCGCTTAACCCGCTGCACTACCGCCTGACCCCCAAAGCCCACACTTTTATACTGGTTACATTGCAGTCCCAACTTCCCCCCAAAGAGGTGGAGGGACCTGAGCAGATGTACTTAATGTCATTATTACAAAACAAGCAGAAACAAAGGGAATCTTTCACACAGTTACAATACATGAACCTGACTCTTAGCCTTTGTGCAGACAGAGATAGGATAGCCTAGTATGTATCAGTCCCAAGCCAGCTGGATTCCTGCCTAAGCATCTTTATCTTCAAGAATCATTGCCTTGGGCCTACAAGATTAGCAATATGGAGGGAGGAGGTACAGTAGCTACAGTCACTGTGTGCATGAGGTCCATCAGGCACAGAGAAAATATAGACTTAGGCTATATGTCCCTATATAACAGAGGAAATGCAGATCTGCCAGGCACACAGATTAAAGCACCTACAAGCGTTCACCAGGGGAGGATGCACTCTGTGTTCATCTATTTTCCATAACCATACATGCACTTACCTACCAGGTGTGCTACCACTCAGCCCCTGTAGATTATCTCTGTTTTCCAATCACTTTTCCCAGTATAGACCACTAGCAGTTCAAATATTTACACTGGATCTCTCCAAAGTGGAAACAACAGAGATTTCTCTGGAGCTCTTTTGTATTCTTCTTCTTCTTCTTCTTCTTCTTCTTCTTCTTCTTCTTCTTCTTCTTCTTCTTCTTCTTCTTCTCCTTCTCCTTCTCCTTCTCCTTCTCCTTCTCCTTCTCCTTCTCCTTCTCCTTCTCCTTCTCCTTCTCCTTCTCCTTCTTCGTCTTCTTCTTCCTCTTCCTCTTCCTCTTCTTCTTCCTCTTCTTCTTCTTCTTCTTCTCCTCCTCCTCCTCCTCCTCCTCCTCCTCCTCCTCCTCCCATTTCCTGTCTTACTCCCTAGCAATCAATGTCATCATACAAAAAGCAAATGATGACATTGTACCTGGACTAGCATGTGCTCCCAAGTGGAGAAGCAGATATATAAGGAACCTCATTGAAAATGCCAACTAAAAATCAAAATAGGGTAAGAGAAAAAGAAAAAGAAAGAAAGAGAGAGAGAAAGAAAGAAAGAAAGAAAGAAAGAAAGAAAGAAAGAAAGGAAAGCAAATTTAGTGAGACAGTGCTGAGGCATAACCTTCCTTTTGCTCCACCATAACTCATTCCGAAAAAGAAATTCCTATGTGAAGTATGGAGGAGCACAACTAGGGGAGAGGATGTAGAGACATTTTTCAGTCGTCCACTTAGTGTCATAGAGAAAGAGAGAATGAGAAAGAGATAGAGAATGAAAACTACCGTAATCAGCTGACATGTCCGTGTAGAGTAAGCTATCTTAATAACTTTGGGAATGTCTCAAGTAGTCCCAGAAATACAACAAGGAACTAGATAATGTTTCAGCAAGAACTCAAAGGACAGATAATTAAGTTACAAAGTACAAAGGGGAGGCTTGTTTCACAGATTTCATAGGCTCTAAAAATAAGATGTGTGTGACTGTTTAAATCACAGAAAACCAAATACAGGTCAAAAAAAAGTATAAAGGTATGGTGACAAGCAGATACATTTTAAGATCCAGTGAAAGTATAAACATAGAAGTGATTAAGATTTCAAAGACTCGATTGTGAAAAATGACTGGGTGGTGGTGCCTTTTAGCAGTCTGGCACTCAGAGTGGCATCGGTGTGTTAGTTTTAATTTTACCTGAATGACTGGAAATGTGCAGAAATGCTTTAGGGCATTGTTCTTTCCTTAGAAGAGCTTGACTGAGAGTTCATGGAGGATAATAACAGTGGACTCTGAAAATGCTGTGTTTCAAGTTCCTGTTCAGACGGGAGTGAAAGTGTGAAAGACCGTGACGGTGATTCTAGTTCATTCAGGGCTGATATTACAATATTGAGAATGAGAATCTCATTTATGTGAGCTGGCCAGAAGATAGTAGACTCTGTAACCACAGATCCACTGGCACTGACTCTGCAGTGGGGAGGAGTCAAATATCTGTTGGATGAGAGGGAGAAGGAGAATGGAGAGAGACAGATGAAGCAAAGAAACAGATCCATGAGCTTTCATCTCTCATTTATAAAATGGAGTAATACTGGGGCTTTCCACAGAGCACTGTTGTGAGAATTAAAATAATATGGATGCAGAGTAGTTAAAGCAATATCTAGTCACTGAATATAGTCATAAAGAGTTTGATTAATGCTGTGGTCCGGGAGGTGACGCAGTGGTAAAAAGCTTTGGACTCTCAAGCATGAGGTCCCGAGTTCGATCCCGGGCAGCACATGTGCCAGAGTGATGTCTGGTTCCTTCTCTCTCCTCCTATCTTTCTCATAAATAAATAAAATCTTTAAAAAAAAGAGTTTGATTAATAACATTGGAAAAGAGTCACATCTGGGAGGCTGGGTGTTGGCACACCTGGTTGACTGCACATGATACAATGCACAGAATCCAGGTTCAAGTCCCCAGTCCCCACTTACAAGCAGTGAAACAGTGTTGCAGCTGCCTCAGTGTCTCTCTCCTTCTCCATTTTCCCTTCTTCTTTTAATTTCTCTCAGTCTCTATCCAGTAAATAAAAAACTAAATAGTTTTAAAAACACAAAGGAAAAGTAACCTCTACACCAAGTTTGACATATGTCAATAGATCTGACCTTTTTTAAAAAAATTTCCCCTAAGTATTTTAGTAAAAAATATTTAGCTCAGTTTTTAATTAAAATAAAACTTGTGTTCCCCTCTGATGGGGAACTTAATATCTCATGTGGGGCTAGGCAGTGGTACACACAGTTGAGCCCACACATTACATGTGCAAGGACCCCAATCCTACCTGGGACGGAGGAAGCCTCACATGCAGCGAAGCAGTCCTGCCTTTTGGATTTCTTCTTTAGTAAATATTTTGTTCATATCCTTATTTAAATAAGTTATTTTAAATTTTAATTACCTTTATTTATTTATTGAGTAGAGAGGGATGAGACATAGACACACCTGCAGCTCTGCTTTACCACTCACAAAGCTTTCCCCCTACAGGTGGGGACTGTGAGCTCGAACCCCACCAACCTTTCCCATGCTAGAAGTAGCCCTGATCCACACCTGTCCCAGGTCTGACTCCTAGCTGGGCTCTCTCGATTTGGGCTGGGACTCCTAAAGCTTCCCCCCTCTGCCATAAATAGGCTTCTCAGTTTCTCCCCCCAGCCACTACATTCAAACTTTCCTTTGTCTTCCTTGATCCTTGACTCTAATTGTCTCATTTGTATTTCATTTTTCTAACTGGCCCATTGGTGTATTTTTGCTTTAGTTTTTCTTGCTAATGAATGAGTGATTGAAGATACCTATGGAACGTAGATTGAAAAGAGTTTGCCAATGTTTTCTTCTAAAATTTTGATGATTTCTGGTTTTAACATCCAAACCCTTGATCCATTTGGAATTGATTTTTGTTTGTGGTGAGATGAGGTGTTTTTTTCCAATCAAGGAGTAATAAATTCACCCTCTATATCATTGACAGTGTGAATAAGGCACCTAAATTTTTCATAAATGAATGTCACTGTTGCCATGCACTAGCAACAGAAAATTCTATCTCTGTGTTTTTTATGAATCCACAAACCTAATATAGATATACATGTACACACACACGTACACACACACATACAGTACTGGCTCAATGTTTGCAATCTATAAGTGACACGTAGGGGGTCTATAGACTTCTTTCAGAAAACATAGGTCATTATTAGAAAAATTAACTTTGAATTGTTTGAGATCTAGGACTTGACTGAAAATTGTGGTAAACATTACCTATTGCAGAGTTGACTTAGTGCATGTATTTCCTGATTATTGTCAGAGTTACTTTTGTGATTAATCACATCATCAGAAAGCTGCATCCCAGGTTAAATATAATGACTCTCTGCTAAAAAATGTTTTGTAAATTAATTTTCAATAGTGTAACTTTAAGTTTCACTGAGGATCAAAGTAAAACAAGCGTCACTTGATTTTTATTTTATTTTTTTGCCTCCGGGGTTATCGCTGGGGCTCGGTGACTGTACTATGAGTCCACTGCTGCTGGCGGCCACTTTTTCCCATGTTGTTGTTGCTGTTGTTGGGTAGGACAGAGAAAGAAATTAAGAGGGAATACAGGAGAGAAAGATTGACACATGCAGACCTGCTTCTCAGCTTGTGAAGCGACCCCTCCCTGCAGGTGGGAACTGGAACTTGAACCGGGGTCCTCACGTAGGTCCTTGCACTGCGCACTATGTGCCTAACGCAGTGCGCTACCAAACCGCTCAAACATTGGTTTTTACAGACCTTTATTTTTTGGCATTATTCACTATGTTACCAATTGTTATTCAGAAATACTCATGCACGGTAACCTTCTTTTGAACTTTAAAGCCTGGAAAACATTTCTCTCTTTCTAAAAACATCTATGGTATTTGTCATCAAGTAATGACAAGCATGGTATAATTACTTATTCATTTCAAGTTGCATATGCTTAACTAAAGTAGCAGTGAATTAATTTACCTCCAGATCTATCCATTCTTCTCACTTATAAAATCCATTTAGGAATTATTTTTTTCCCTAGGGTTATCCCTGGGGCTCGGTGGGTGGCAGCACTACAAATCCATGGCTCTTGGTGGCCATTTTTTTTCCATTTTATTGAATAAATAGAAATAAATTGAGAAAGGAGGGGAATACAGAGAAAGAGTATCCTGCAGACCTGCTTCACTGCTTATGAAGCAATCCTTTGTGCAGGTGGGGATCAGAGCTAGAACCCGGATCCTTGCTAGGGTCCTTGCTTTTAGTACTATGTGTGCTTAAGCCAGTCCATCACTGCCCAAACCCTAGGAATTTTTTTTTTTACTAAGCAGATATATACAAATTTTATTTGTAAATTGGCATTCCCTTCAAATTAATTTTGTTGCTTGTATTTTCATTTCAGATCAACTGCCTGAGAACAGAACCTGCTTACTCAGTATTTCATTGTTTCAGAGCAGCATAATACAAATAAATACATTATGGTGGAATGATACAAAGACTTTTTTTCCCCCAAGATCAGAGGAGTCTGACATCAAAAGTATTTCTTAAGCTTTTTTTACATTTTATTTTTATTTCTTTTTTTTCTTCATTGAAGAAATGGTTTACAGTGGACAGTGAACTATAATAGTTTGTATGTGTATAACATTTCCACATAACAATACAACCTCCACTGAAAGAAAATAAAATTATAGAGTCAGGATTCACATCTTCATTCTATCACTATTAACTGTATGTTACCTGCCAATGTACATCAGTTTATTGGTCTTAGTCTATCAAGATGGTATTTATAGAATAACTTGTAGAATTATTGCCTTTGTATTCAAACTTATTTGTATGATTATTGAGAAGAAAAATACATAAAATATGTCAATAAAAGTATTATTTACAAATGCAGCATATTTTTCTATTGCCTACTTTGCACCCACAGGGAGAATGATTTACACTATGATGCTTCTATACATCTCTTTAGTAGGAAGCTACAAATAGAAGCTGACAGGAATTTGTGCATGTAGGCTACTGAAAGCTATTGTCAGAAGAAGGCTAAAAATAGAGAGTGGGAATAAAGCCAAATACTAGCAGCTCTCAACCACAGGCCTTTTTTGGCTTAGTGTCATATGAAATTGTGAAATTATACATAAGAATTAATTTCACACTGATGCAAAGAGTTTGGCCTTTCATAATCTCCGTTTAGTCATTCACTAGCTATAAGTTTCTAGTACATGGTGAGGAGCTGGTACAGAACCATGTATAAAAAACATTTCCTATTAGGATGCATACTATTAACTGGAGAAGACAACAAGATGCCAGCATTTTTAATAACTGGAGGTAGGAGAGTAAAAGTTCACCTGATTAGCTTTCCCTACATTCTTCACTTCTTTCAGTTCAGTGAGTCTCAATCAAAGGTGACTTAGTGGCAGCAGTGCCTAGAGGCAGTTTTGGTTATAGCTTAACAAAAAGGGTTCCTGGGGATCTAGTGGGTAGAGATCAGGATATGGCTAAACATTCTGTATTACACAAAATAACCACCAGTAACAAATAATTGCCACAAATCCCAAATGCCAACAATATCAAGATGTAAAGTACATTACTAAATGTTATTTATTTGCTTCCAATATCCTCTATACTTTACTAATCAATAGAGGAAAATTAGGGCTTGCACAGCACAAAATACCCTATCTGGAAGCTTTTTAACTTGTGAATATATGTAGTTTTGCTTGATAATCTGTAACAAAATGCAGAAATCCAGTGTGTCTAGACTGAACTGACTCCTTTTGGAAAAGTAATCTATTCCATCTATTCCGGTGACATTTTTCCCCCCCACATCTGCTTTCAGCCCTACTGATAGGAATGAACTGCCTAGAATCTAGCTCTTTGACTTTTTTCTTCTCTTCCATTTTATCCTGTGCTTTCCCTCCCAAGATTCAACTAAACCCATGAATTTCCAGATGTTTTAATCTGATTCTATTGTTTTCCTCTAGCTACACTTTACTTGAGGGACTTGGCATCATCCAGTAGCTATAAAACACAACTTGCTCACTTATGTGATCTCTCTTTTTTTTTTTACTCTTATGACATTCTATGATTCAGGTTATAGACCACAGAATAGAAATAAATGATCCCATGCTTTATTTTTTTTCCTAAGGAGTATTAAAAATTAATCTAATCCTTCCCCCAAAAAACAACAAAAAATATTTTTTTAATTTGTCAAGTATGTTCTTTTCTAATAATATGGAATGACTTGGCAAACATTTAAGAGCATGGTAGTTATTATAACCATTAACTTTTATACCAACAGTGCACTGCTGGTTGGAATGTAAATTGCTCCAACCCCTATGGAGAACAGTCTGAAGAAGGCTAGAAGTGGACCTGTAATTTCTCTCCTGGGATATATCCTAAGGAACCAAACACACCCAACCAAAAAGATTTGACTATAGATATGTTCATAGCAGCACCATTTGCAATAGCCCAAACCTGGAAGCAACCCAGGTGTCCAACAGCAGATGAGTGGCTGAGAAAGTTGTGATATATACACACAATGGAATATTACTCAGCTATTAAAAATGGTGAATTTACCTTCTTCTCCTATCTTGGATGAAGCTTGAAGGAATCATGTTAAGTGAGATAAGCCAGAAAAAGAAGGATAAATATCGGATGATCACACTCATAGACAGAAGGGAAAATTAGAACAGAAGGGAAAACAGAAAGCAGAGCTTGGACTGGATTTGGACTGTATTGCACCAAAGTAAAAGACTCTGGGGTAGGGGGTGGGGTTCAGGTCCTGGAACATGATGGTAGAGGAGAACCTAGTGGGAGTTAAATTGTTCTGTGGAAAACTGAGAAATGTTACACATGTACAAACTACTGTATTTTACTGTTGACTATAAACCATTAATCCCCCAATAAAGAAAATAATTAACTTTTATTTATTACTAATAGCCCTTAAGCTATCTTGAAGTCTCCCGAGGATTAGATATAGCAAGAGACTTCCATATTACATTCATATATTTCTTTATTTACACCTTCAATTTCTTTCCTTTTCATTTTTTTTTTTCTTTCATTATTGAGTTATCCCCCCCCCCCCCAGGGTTATTGCTGGTGCTTTGTGCCTGCACTATGAATCCACTGCTCCTGGGGGCTATTTTTCCCCCTTTTTGTTGCTCTTATTGTTTATTGTTGTTCTTATTGTCATTGCTGTCCTTGTTGGATAGGACAGAGAGAAACTGAGAGAGGAGGGGAAGACAGAGAGGGAGAGAAAAAGATAGACACCTGCAAACCTCCTTCACCACTTGTGAAGCCACCCCATTCAGGTGGGGGCGGGGGCTCGATCCAGGATCCTTGCTCTGGTCCTTGCACTTAGCACCATGTGCTCTTAACCCACTGTGCCACTGCCCGACACCTGTTGAGATATTTTATCCATTCCTAACAAGGAGAGAGTTTAAGTAAAAAAAAAAAAAAAAAAAAAAGGAAAAGAAAAGAAAGAAAAAATAAAACCAGACAGATCACCACTATTCTGTGAGAGATACAACAATCGATAAAATATTAACTCAGCCCTATAGTCAGAGAAAATATACTGCATCATTTTGACCTGTTTCACTTTACCCTAGATCTACAATGCACAGGTACCTCATAAGTATCTGAAATTCACTCTCACTGACACATACAGCTCAAACATAATTCTAGAAGACTCTTAACTCAAGCACTACTTTCTATGCAGCATAACAGCTTACCAATTGGTGAGAAGAGGAAAATAATGGATAGAAATTGGGAAAGAAATGGGAAATGAAAAAAGGAAAAAGCCAAACATGGTAGAGTAAGAAGCACCAAAAATCTGTCTCTTTACCCAGACTGTAGTTGTAGTGGTGGAATTTTTCTAATGTCTACTGAAGACTGCAACATCCAGAGGTTAACTTCAAGGTACATTACTATTATCTTTGTCAGTTTCAGCTCATAGCATAACTTCCCCATATCTCACATCTCAGCAACCTTCAGTCACTTGGCAGACAACTGTGCATTTATTCTTAAAGCTTTTTTTCTGTAACTTATAAGAATCAGTTGGACAAAAACAGTCCTTTTCTCTAATATCAGCAATTTGAGCTATGGTCTCTGACTACTAATTATCAAAAGATTTAGGGTCTCAGGAGACAGCATAACAGTCATCCAAAAGGCATTCAAGGCTGAGGCTCCAAAGTTCCAGGTTCAATCCCCTGTACCAGTATAAACCAGAACTGAGCAATATTTTGGTAAAAGTAAAAAAAAAAAAAAAATCCAACAAAAAGTGAATTTTGCTGCACTAGTTCCCACTGATGCAATCTTCACCTCTCTAAACTGGGTTCCAGAGGGATTTTTTTAAAATATTTTTTTTATTTATTCCCTTTTGTTGCCCTTATTGTTTTACTGTTGTAGTTAGTATTGTTGCTGTCACTGATGTTGTTACTATTGGATAGGACAGAGAGAAATGAAGAGAGGAGGGGAAGATAGAGAGGGGGAGAGAAAGATAGACACCTGCAGACCTGCTTCACAGCCTGTGAAGGACTTCCCTGCAGGTGGGGAGCCAGGGGCTCTAGCTACAGCTGGACTCCCTCCAGGGGGATTTTAATCCGCCTTCATTTTTCTCTCTTAAAAGCAAAACAAAAACAAACAAACAAAAAGAACTACATATAGGCAGAAGTTAGAAAGTCAAAAAACAGTGCAGGGATGGGGAGATAGCTTATTGTTATGTAGATGTTCATTCAGCTCTTAGTCTTTAAGGTCTTAGGTTCAATCTCCAGTACCACCAAAAGCCAGAGCTGAGTAGTGAACTGGTCTCTGCATTTTTTTCTCATTAAAGCAAATAAGTAACACACACTGCATATATGTATGGAAAATTAAAAACTCAGAGACGACCTGAGAATTACTGTTCACACTTAAGGTTGCCCTTTGGCATAGAAATGGCTTACAGTGGTCAAAAAAGGAAAATATAACAAAACATGACAGAAAAAAAATACAGAAGACACAAAGAAAAGTGCAAAGTACAAAAAGAAAAGTAAAAACTTAGAGAAAAAGTGATCTGGTCTACAGAATTACCATGTTAGTTAGATTCAAAAGTTCAGTTTTAACAACCACCACCACAATAGGAACAAAAAACACAATATACAATACACAGTATTAGGAAACCACATTTCATTTGTTGATTAAAAAAAAAAAAACAAGGCAGGAGAATTTTTTTTTTTCCCTGAGAAACACATGACAGACCTACCAAAGTCTTTAAAACAACTTTCTCTATAGAAAATACTATTATAATGATTTAACAGTGGTTCATAAAATTAAAAGATTTCAGAAATATGTTTCACATCTATTTCTCTCTCCCTCTCCCCCCATCTCTCCCCCCCCCGTGTGTGTGTGTGTGTGTATGTGTGTATAATTGCATCTACCAACAAAACCCTGTCCCCTGATCCCATTCTGATAACCATCATGGTTCTCAAAAAGTCTAAGGGAAAGTTTGTTTACTATTTTTTTTGCCATTTATTTTAGTTATCTACATTTCCATATGAATGAAGCCCTCTGTAGTTGTCCTTTATGTCTTTACTTAACTTAGCATACTTACCTATAGTATCACTTGGTTTGTCCTTAACTATAAAATATCACCTTTTGGAAGTCGGACAGTAGCCTAGCGGGTTAAGCACATATTGTGCAAAGCTCAAGGACCAGCATAAGGATCCCAGTTTGAGCCCTCGGGCTCCCTACCTGCAGGGAAGTTGCTTCACAGGGGGTGAAGCAGGTCTGCAGGTGTCTATCTTTCTCTCCCCCCTCTGTCTTCCCCTCCTCTCTCCATTTCTCTCTGTCCTATCCAGCAACGATGACATCAATAAAAGCTAAAACAATAAAAACAACAAGGGAAACAAAAGGGAATAAAGGAATTTTTTTTAAAAAAATCACCTTTTTTTTGATTGCAGAGTAGTATGTTATTGTATATCTATCTATCTATATTCCATAAGTTCATTATCCAGCCATTTGTTGATGAATATTTATTTAGGTTCTTTTATATTTTGTCTACTGTGAAAGGTGCAACTATGAACATGAAGTGCATATATCTTGTCAATATATCACTGTCTTTTTCAAATAGTCGGAGGCAATACTTTTTTTAATATAGAATGAACTGATTTAATATAGAATGAATTGATTTAACTTCTCTTCCAGCCTTAACAGTTCTCTTTTACCCTTATCTATACCTTACTAATGTAAGTGGTTACACAATTTCTCTAAAGATCTTCTTAGTGATATATTTTTTTAAAGAAAAATATCTCTGAAAAATGTGAACACAAACAATGGATTTATTATCTCTCATGATTTGACAAAGTCAATAAGACCAAAGATAAAGGAAAGTGCATTCCAGGAAAATTATTTTATTTTATTTTATTTTATTTTATTTGAAGGTTAATGGCTGTTGGCACATAGGTATAATTTCTTTCTTATGTAAAATTATTTTCATTTATTTGACAGAGACAGCCAGAAATCTAGGGGGAGATAGGGAGTTAGAGAGATACCTGCAGACATACTTCAGGACTCTCAAAGATTTCCCCCTGCGGGTGGGATCCACCTGCAGGATGTATCACCACAGGTCCCCTACATGGGTATAATTGCTCATCTCACCAAGATAGGTGTCTGCATAACACTCTTTTTTTTTTTAATTTTATTTATTTATTCCCTTTTGTTGCCCTTGTTGTTTTATTGTTGTAGTTATTATTGTTGTTGTCATTGTTGGACAGGACAGAGAGAAATGGAGAGAGGAGGGGAAGACAGAGAAGGAGAGAGAAAGACAGACACCTGCAGACCTGCTTCACTGCCTGTGAAGGGAGAGCTAGAGGGAGAGGAAGAAGGAATGGGGGAGGGATGGTGGGAAGGTAGGGGGAGGGGGAGGGGGAGGGAGAGGGAGGGGAAGGGGGAGGGGAAGGGGGAGGAGAGGGAGAGGGAGAGGGAGAGGGAGAGGGAGAGGGAGAGGGAGAGGGAGAGGGAGAGGGAGAGGGAGAGGGAGAGGGAGAGGGAGAGGGAGAGGGAGAGGGAGAGGGAGAGGGAGAGGGAGAGGGAGAGGGAGAGGGAGAGGTCTCCAGATACCAGAGAACTGCTCAGCTCTGATTATGATGGTGCCCGGGATTAAATCTGGCTCTTCAGAGGCTCAGGCAGGAAAGACTTTCTTATAATCATTATACTGTCTCCTCAGCTCTCTAGGATAACTTTTAATGTCAACTTTTGACATATTTTTATGAATTTTCTTTTAAATCATAGAGATTTAACTGCTCTGGACCCACTTTATATGATAAAGGCAGAAGAATAGATGTCATGGCACCAAAGATTTTCCCAGTGCTGTAGTACTCTGAGTTTTGTATTCTTTATACTCGGGAGTGCTTGGGCTTGGGTATCTTGTTTGACAATGCAGGTGCTCTTCTAGGTGAATTATATTTTTGACCTCTATTTCTAATGCCTTGCCTGTGTTTTCAAAATCTAGGTATTTTGTCTTTTGCAAGAATTAATTTTTAATTAATTTTTGAGCAACAAAGAAATGAAAGAATATGACATTTTATTTCTCCTACTAACTCTTCTGTAAGATATTTATGCACTAGGATATTTCATTGTAAGTCCGTAGCCTATGTCACTGTTCAGTAGATATGAGTTATTTATATCATGCATGAACTGACTATTTCTAAGATAGATTCAAGGGCTATTCCAACTATATTCATAGGCTGAGCAGCATTCTCAAGAAGGTCTAATCCATTGTGATATATATTTATCTGGCTCTCAAAAAGAAAATTTCCTACAATACATCACCACATTCAGTAACAAAAAAAAAAAATCTACACACATGGCATATACACATCTTTTCTTGCATTTTTTTGATTTATCGTGGTCTGATTATTTCTAATAATAGTTAATTCCTACCAATCACTAAGCAAACATCATTTCAATATTCCAAAGAGTTAATTTATTTGGTAAAGTGTTGCTTCCTTTTTACTATTTTCTTTACTCTGTTGCCCATTGCTCTTTCCTCTTCATTTTTTTTTCATTCCTCTATTCTACTTTATAAGCTTTCCAGTATTTTCACTTCCAGTTAATTTTCCAAATATCAACTGCCTCAGTTTTCTGTTGTTTGCCACTGATCACAGTCGGCTAGAGAGCTCATTAAATAATTCCCTTAATGTTGTGACATGACAAGTATCGCAACTTACTATGTAATTCTGTATGTACTTGATTATCTCAGCTCCCTAGACCCGAATTGCTATTTCGGTCGATAGTTATACTGCTGTTGCCTGTAATTCCAAACAAATGAATATTATTCCTTGATTTTTGCAACACCAAAGTTGCAGTTACTTGGCAAATCTTCAGTCTGGTTGATCTTTCCCCCCTGGCAGATTAGTTTTATTTATTTACTCAATTTCTTAAATTGTAGCTTTGGCACACCTGCCTCAGGATAAGAGGAAAGAGAACACAATCAAACACATTACAGGCAATACATAAAACATCATGAATATATAACTAATCAGTTTTAGTTAGTATAAAATATTACTTGCCTAAAAGGCAAACGCTTAAGGAAAAGAATAATCTTAAGAATTTAAAACCATTTTAAAATCCTACAGATTTTAATATTTTAAAGAACTTTAGAATTTTATCCTGAACACACACACACACACACACACACACGCTAAAATATAAAAACTGTTTCTTTATAACAAGACTTTTCATAAAGTTCCACAACTTCCTCATTTGGTATTGTGCATAAAGCCACTAGAAAAAAAAATGGTGAAGAATTTATTAGGATGGCCTTAAGTAACACAGGTACATTTTAATATTCTTAGGTTTGTATGTTCACTGTACTTCTAAATTAGAACATGAATAAGTAAATGTAACTATGGGAATTCATCTGCCACAGTGTGCTTAATTACAATGCTATCCTATTAACTTTTTTAATATACTTTGCCTTTGTTTTAGAGAGAATAGTCATTGGTAGGTCACAGTGACTTCATTTTTATCTTGCTGAAGTGTAGGCTTACATTGGATTAATTTTCATGCATTAAGCAATGTCCTGAAGCTCAACTGTGGTACATTGGTATCTAGTCTACAGTATCTTTTTCTATTTTTATTTCTTTGTCATTGCCACAGGGGAAGACTGACTTTATCAGATAAAGACAGAGGCAGAAAGACAGAGGGAAAAAGAGAAATATACCACATAACTGGAGCTTCCTCTAGGGCAGTGGGTGTTGGGCCTAGAAATAAGTCAAATAAATAGTAAAGAAGGTATCTTTCCAGTTATCTCACCTATCCCACTCCACAGCTTTTCTAATTACCATCCACTTATTTCTGTTAACTTAGTGTCCTTTTTTATATTTTATGTATTCATTCATTTTGTTAGAGAGAGAGAAACACTGAGAGGAACAGATGACAGGCAGATAGATAGATAGATAGATAGATGATAGATAGATAGATAGATAGATAGATAGATAGATAGATAGATAGATAGATAGATAGATAGATAGATAGATAGATTGGATGGATGGATGGATGGATGGATGGATGGATGGATGGATGGATGGATGGATGGATGGATGGACGGACAGACAGACAGATGATAGATAGATAAGGCTTGAACTTCGGTCCTTGTGCATTGTTGCATGTGTACTGTACCACTGCACCACCACTCAGCCCCTTAATGTTTTTTTTTCTTTTAAATAATATGCAAATGTTTAAAGATGTGGGTATTTTATTATTATTTTGCTGTGATGTCCAGATTAAAAAATATTAGTGATTTAGTAATGATTAGCAAGACTGTAAGATAATGAGTACAATTCCACACAGTTCCCACCACCAGAGTTCCATGTCCCATCCCCTCCATTTGAATCTTCCCTATTCTTTATCCCTCTGGGAGTATGGACCAAAGATCTTTATGAGGTGCAGAAGGTGGAAAGTCTGGCTTTTGTAATTGCTTCTCCACTGAACATGGATATGGCAAGTTGATCCATACCCCCATCCTATATTGGGTTAGGGCTTTGGAGAGGTCTAAACTCTGATGTATTGGTGAGGTCTAAACTCTGACACCATTTTCCCAGACAATATTTTTAGTCAACCTGCATATTAGCTTCCAGCCCCAGAAAAAAAAAAATGAAATAATGGGCCCCTTGGAATACACCTAAAATAAATTTTCTAGCTTCTTTGACAAGAAGACCTATTTTATCTTCTCTATTCTTACCTTTGGGTTCCTGTGTATTAAAAAATTTGTCTTTATATCTTAATGCCTTTCAGCTACCAAGTTGCAGACACTACTATGATTCCAGCCTGACTTCCCTTGGATATTTATTTTGTTACTTTCTTCAGATAAAGCTGTAGACAACATCCTCACGTCTAAATCTTTACTTTTATATTGCATTGTTGAATAATCCAGGACCTCATGTATATATGGCATTATAGTTTCAAGGCCTCCCTACATCAGTATTTCTTCATTATTTTAAAGAGTGGAACAGAGAGGAGAGTAGAAATGGGAAGATGGACAAACACCACAGTGTTGCTCCACTACCATAGAGTAACCTTGGTGCCATCCCTGTGATACTGGTAGTATGGCCGATAGAGCACCACCTTGCATACTTGAGACATTGTGAGTCTCAGACTGAGTCCCCATCATCACCAGATCTCATCAGAGGTCTGGTCCTTTCTTCTTTCTCACTTCTTTCATAAATATGGGCATGACCCAAGGTTGAACCTCACAGTGACTTCAGAAATGCTATGGCACTGGGGAAAACTCCAGGGCTTTTTCTTTGTTTGAATGAAAAGCAATCTGGAGGAGGGAAATGTTACAGTCTCAAGGCCTTTGTTCCACAGAATGAATGAATGGATGAATAAATAAATACATAATATAATTACAAATCTTAATTTTTCATTATATCTATTTTTATTATACTGGTTAAAACTATTTATCCTCCTTGACTTCTATTATAGTTCTCATTTTTGTTAAGGTTAAAATATGCTTTTTCAAACCCTACTCATGTACTAGTCAGTTAGAATGAAGAGAACCAGAGCAGATAAAATAGCTCACTTAATGTTCAGCTTTGCCATGTGTGTGACACAGGTTTGAGCCCAGACAACATTGAATTGGAAGAAGTTTCGGTACTGTGGCTTTTTCTATTTCTCTCTATCAGAAAATAATCAGCCTAGAGCAATGAAACCCAGAAAATGACAAAGGAAAAAAAACAAGCAGAAAGACATACAGAATCAACCAATAGTTGTACCATTTTATTTATGCATTTGTTCACTGAGTGCAGTATAGACACATTCGATAAGTGGTGTGTAGAAAAAATAATTCAGGGTCTGGGTGGGGGCACACTCACTTGACCACACACAACTTACCATACAGCAAGGACTAAAGTTCAAGCCCCCTGCTACTCATCCACAGATGTCTCTCTTTCTTTCTCCCTTTCCTTTCCTCTCATTTCCCTCTCAATTTCTTTTTATTAAAAATAAAAAAGAAAGAAAAAATGCTAGCAGAAGTGTTTAGTTGGTGGTGCAAGCTTCAGACGCTAGCAATAATGCTGGTGGTGGTGACTAAGAATAAAAGAAAGAATATGTTAAAAAAAAAAGGGGGGGTGGAGCCAAGATGGTGACTTGGAAACAGCACCTGCCACAAGCTCCAAACAGAAGCTGCTTACCTCCTGGGTTATGAGGCTGTCTGTAGGAGGGTGAACATAGGCTGGTCAGGGTGAAACCAAACTAGAGTCCCACAGCTCACTCTTGGGGTGACAAACAGAGGCCAAAGGATAAACAAAGGAAAATCTTTTTGCTTTGATTACTTCTGAACTCACCCCTACCCCTAACCCTAGAAACAGCCCCCAGGGGCTGGGTAGCTGCTCCTAGCAGTCTTCCTGCTGAGCTATTTTCTTTACCAAGATTCCTGGCTAACCAGGGAGGTCATTCCAAGACCTTTTACTCTTTTTTTTTTTCATCCTCTTCTTTTTTGGTGGCTGGAGTTCTATTTGAGTGAAAAAATACCTGACCAATCACAGCCTCAGACCTGTCTGGGAAAGTCTACCTGGAGGTTTTTTTGTTTTTTTTTTGAGGGGGGTACTTCTTATAATTGGCTGTCTTTGCTCAGGGTACCTGCAGCCAATCCAGAGAAGTCCAAGCAACAGACTGAATGTTAGGGTTATTCACTCTATTTTATTTTATTATTATTACTTTTATTATATACACCTGTCCATTTTCCATTCTCTTTCCTCAGGTTGACCAAAATTAACAGTTGATTTTTTTTTTTCAATTGATAGTTGACTGGCTGTCCTATTCATTGTGAGGAGAACATATATCTCTCCCTCTACCCTCCACTTTCCTTCTTTTATCCTCCTAGCTAATTCAAAATAAATAACTCTTTCCTTTCACTGTTCCTTTTCTTTCTTCCTTATTTTGCTTTCTGAATTTGCTGATACTCATTTGGGAATTATTTTGTGGAAGAAATCTGACACTGAGTGGACTCTGTGTGTGTGTGTGCCTCTTTTTTTCTACTTCCCTTTCACCTTTATTATACATAGAATTTACAATGAACAGTAGATTTGCATAACTATCTGTTCTTACTCTTTCCCTTTTTTTTTTCTCTTTCCTTTTATTTTGGTTTTGTTTGCTAATTTTTCTTGGACTGGTGGTGCTGTTTTGCTATTATTGTAATTTCTGTAGTTTCTGACTGCATTTGAGGAAGGGCTTCAGTGTAGTGTGGCTTATACTGAAACCACAACAATGGAAAAATGACAAAACAGAAAAATAAAAACCACATAAATTAAAAAAAAAAAAAGGTTAAATCAAGAGCAAATAAAACTGCCAACATAATGAACCAGAACAGGAGCTCAGAAGAAACTCCAAATCAATCAGAAGTAATCACAGATAAGAAAAGTATGCAAGCAATACTAACCTAATAATACAGAATTGAAGACTACTATGGAGGAAAGGGATATAAGAATTAAGGGAACAACAGATGAGGCCCTCAAGGAAAATACTAGCTACCTAGAGGTAATTAGAGAAACGAAAGCTTAAATAGCTAAGCTAAATGGCCAATTAGCAGAACAAGCTAGTACTATAACTGAACTGAAGAAAGAAGCTGAGGGAAGGGAAAGAAGACTAACAGAAGCAGAAAACAGAATTAGTCAGACAGAGGATTAGTTAGAGAAAACAAAGAAAGAGGTAAAATAGCTCAAAAAGTGCTTGAGAGACACTGAAAACAATAGAGACATATGGGATGATCTCAAAAGTAATAACATTCGTATACTTGGCCTACTAGAGGAAGAAAGAGAGGAAGTGGAAGTAAACATTCTAGAGGAAATAATAGAAGAAACCCTCTCAGACCTAAACAACAGAAAGGACATTAGGATCCAAGAGGTACAGACAGTCCCAAACACAATCAAACCAGACCTGAAGACACTAAGACACATGATAGTTACAATGAAAAGAAGTAAAGATAGAGAAAGGATCCTAAAGGCTGTAAGAGAAAACAAAAAGTCACATACAGGGGAAAACCCATAAGACTATCAGCAGACTTCTCCACTCAAACTCTAAAAGCCAGAAGAGAATGGCAAGATATCTATCGAGCCCTGAATGAAAAAGGGTTTCAACCAAGGATAATATATCCTGCTAGACTTTCATTCAAACTAGATGGAGAGATCAAAACAACAGTAAAAGGAGGCAACCATCACCAAGCCTGTCCTGAAAGAGGTTCGAAAAGACCACTTAAAAACAAGGACATCACCATATCACTTGCCCTTTATCAGAGAAAATAAAAAAATATTGAGTAATGGTAACACATTACACTAAATCCATAATATCAATAAATATCAGTGGATTAAACTCACCCATTAAAAGGCACAGAGTGGGAGGATGGATCAGAAAACACAACCCAACCATATGATGCATGCAAGAATCCCACCTGATCCAACAAGACAAACATAGACTTAAAGTGAAAGGATGTAAAACTATCATACAGGCTAATGGACCACAAAAAAAGGTAAGGAACAGCCATTTTCATCTCTGACACCACAAACTTTAAATTAAATAAAGTAATAAAAGATAGGCAAGGCCATTATATAATGATTAGAGGATCACTCAACCAAGAAGATTTAACAATTATTAACATCTATTCACCCAATGAGGGGCCTTCTAAATACATTAAACACTTACTAAAAGAACTACAAAATACATCAATAGTAATACAATAATAGTGGGAGACTTCAAAATGCCACTCTCACACTTAGACAGATCAACAAAGCATAAAATCAACAAAGAAACAAGAGAATTAAATGAAGATATGGACAGACTAACCTCCTGCACATTTTCAGAGTTTTTCACCCCAAAGAAATGGAATACATATACTTTTCAAATCCACATAGCACATCTTCAAGGATAGACCACATGTTAGGTCACAAAAACAGTATCAACAAATACAATAGCATTGAAATCATCCCAAGTATCTTCTCATACCACAGTGGAGTAAAACTAACATTCAACAATAAACAGAAAATTAATAAAAGTCACAGAATTTGGAAACTCAACAGCATGCATGATTCCCTCAAGGTCTAGGCCCATCATATCTGTTTGGGAATCTCAGGACTCCCCAAATAGGGCCCCAGCCAATGGGGTGACCTAATAGTGACTAAGGAGTCATCATTAAAGTATACACGTCTCTTGCCCTTATTAAGCTTTTGCAGTCCTTGCTTTGATAAAGATATCTTGGGGGTGAGTGAGGGAAGTATAATAGGAAATATGTGAGGAGGGTAGCTAAGTCTAAGTAGACACTATTTCATTATCAACTTCATACTGACTCACTGTAGACTATTGTGTACTTTTGCTTTCAGGTATATATTTTGCCCTAATTTATGGATATATGCGAACATATGCCCTATCTCTTGGGACCTGGTCTATACCCAGATTTTGGGACTTTGTTGGGAAGTGAACCACCTGGAATGGAATTAGAGAATACTATGAAAGGAAAGGTCTCAGCCAAGTAATAAGGCTAAAGGTTGGCATTCCATGCCTGATGTCTCTGGACACAGTCTGAAGTGAAGCATGCTGAGGTGTTACTTGTCACATTGATTAAGTTGGGATCAGCAGATGCGATATCATTTGGTATGAATTGAGGGAATCATGCAGGACATTAAGCCCCACTCTTGAGGTTCCAGGACTGCGAAATATAGGCTCTATAGAGGAATCGGGAAGTTCCTGCTGTCTTAGGGTTTAAGAAGACAACAGATAGTTATTGCTATAATCATATTATTTGACAATTGGGTTAACTTTGAAAAATCCCTTTGTTAGAATTTTCTGTCTCATACAAACATCACCATAATTCATGTCCTTTGATATTATTTTTATATAGCTGTGCCACCAGTTGCTTCTGTTCTCCCTGGTTAAACTTTTAAGAGAGTCAACATATTAAAGACTCAGCCTATCATTTGTGCATTAAAAAGTTTGAGACATTTAATAAATACTTTGGTGACAATGAATTTCAAACTGAAAAATTGGACACAGTAGAAACAATGTTCTATACCCACCAAGACTTGGTGGCTATAGAAAAACTCCACCACACTCAGTAGCCTTTCCTCTTTTCTTTCTTTTTTGATATGGACAGAGAAAAGCAGAGGTACAGAGAGGGAGAGACACACTTGCAGCACTACTCCAGTGCTTAGGAGACCTTCACCATGCAGTTGGAGACCAGGGGCATGAATACAGGTTCTCCTATGTGTGCTCTACCAGGTGTGCCTAACCAGGTCCTTTATTTTAAACTATTAAATATTTAGTCTTCACTTTCATTGGCATTATTCTATTTTTTAAAATGTGTAAAAGTTAATAACTTGGAAACCCATTTATCTTACATTAGTTTCTCTCAATATGATGCACTTATGTCGGGAAATTATGTGGTAGAGCCTGGCAGGGCTTGACCTGAGGAGTGCATCTATCCTGTCAGTCTTTTTGTCTACAGAGAGCTTGAGCAAGAAGGGACAGGAGTAACCCCAAAGGTTTGCCCCATTTTATCAGACTCCCTGCCTCACAACACATCCCACATTCCTGATACTATGGCCATTAGATAAAAAGAAAGGGGGAGATGTTGGAAAATTGTGAGAAGCCTCACAAAGAACCCTGCATTTTTCTGCCTCCAGAAGCCTGGCATTCCTTAAAACATTAAGCCAGCTCCCCCTGCTCCACCCTGCATTCCTGATACTATGGCCTATCTACATAATCATTGTTTTGCCTGAAAGATACCCACCCATTCCATTCTTTGATCTACATTCTTTTTACCCTCAAGACCCTCCCTGCCTGCAGGGTATTATTAATCCTACCAGTTAAAACCCTCGCAACAGTTGCTAAGGAAGTTCCTACTTTTCCAGCCTTTTTGCCTTTCTCCACCCCTTTCCTAGCCATTTCTGACTTGCCACATCCGGGTCTGTCCTTTAAAAGCCTTAGATTTCTGATCAATAAAGAGAATTGCATTGCCTCTCTGCCACGAGTCTGTTCCTGAGTCATCTCCCTCGCGTCACCAAGAGAGTAGCAGCCCAGGCTGGCTCTGGTTGAATTCTCTCCAACCCAGAGAGTATGCACCTGGGAAGAGGCACCCCCACACTAGTCCGGCATACTTTCCATCATTTACAAGGTTTCTGAACCTTATTTCCAATCATATGCTACTTTAAAAAATTAGTTCGTACTGACTATAAATTACTGTTGATATGTATTGTGGTCAATTGCCCTTCCCAAATATAATTTCTTTGGTACATATAAATTTAGCTTGTATTTCACTCTGTTTTATATAATGATTCAGATTCACAAACTTTACATATTTTACACATAGAATAGGTAGAAATCTTTTCATGATTTATAATCTGAAAACTAATTATATAAGAGAGAGATAGTATATACTGCATGCAAAATTATTTATCATTACTTCATCCACAATTTTACAAAATCTGGGGAAAAAAAGAGCATGCATGCTTTTACATGCCTTCTTGCCATATGTTTTCAGGTAGATTCCAAAAATCTTTAAAAACAAAAACCTTTGGGGCTAGGTAGAGGTGCATGTGGTTGAATTCACACTTGCAGTGCCCAAAGCCTCCTGGATCAAACACTCAGTTCCTACCTGCAGGAAGAAAACTTCACTAGTGGTAAAGTAGTGGTTCAGACCTATATCTGTGCACATTCTGAAACCAGAGAACCATTTTCTAAATTAACATGCATTTCTTATTCAGGTGCCCTAAAAAATCTGATTCATTCTGAAATCTCTGGGGTAAGTGATAATATGTTCTTCCAATTTAACATTACTTTTCTCTTCCTTCCTTTATTGGTTTTCTTTCTTTCTTTCTTTCTTTCTTTCTTTCTTTCTTTCTTTCTTTCTTTTTTCCTTTCTTCTTTCTTTCTTTTTTACCAGAGCACTGCTCAGCTCTAGCTTATGGTGGTGTAAGGGATTGAACCTGAGACCTTGGAGCCTCAGGCATGAGTCTCTTTGCATAACCATTCAGCTATCTACACCCCTCAATTTAACATTTCTTTAAGAAATTTAGCAACATTTCTTGCTAGAGAAATTTCATACAGCCTTATACTGTCCAATTGTGCTTACATTTTCTTATGTACACATAAATGATTTTGTGGGGTGAAGACTAGTATAACTCTTTTGTTGCAAACACCTTCTACAGATGATGGCTTAAGTATGGAGCAATACTCACAGCTGACATGATGAGTTCTCCCCCTAAGTTCTGGATCTCAGCTTTAACTTGACTGCAGATTTTCAGTTGGTGAGAGTAGAACTTTATCTGTTCCAGGTATGCCAATAAATCCTGTTTGCATGATTGATCTGGACACTAAATATTCATAGGATAAAATGGAAAAAAAATCAATAACAAGTTGACCAGAATGAACAAATGTTAAAATTGCAGATACTTTGTAAGGCACAGAATACTCAGATAACCCATGTCTTGTTATTCCCACCACTATAGAGTTAGTTCCTGTTTCAACTTCAATGACTTTGGCACAGATAAAAGAAATATAAAATAAATCTTCAGGTATGGAAAGATACATAAGATGATTTTTTAATTTAAGATTTATGTGAATCTAAAGCAATGTTTAAAACATATATATTCTTTTATTTTCTTTTGCCTCCAGGGTTATTGCTGGGGTTAGGCCACTGCTCCTGGGGACTATTTTTTCCCCATTTTGTTGCCTTTGTTTTCATTGATGTTGTTGTTGCATAGGACATAAAAAATTCAAGAGGGGAGGGGAGATTGAAAGGGGGAAGAGAAAGATAGATACCTTCAGACCTGCTTCACTGCTTGTGAAGCCACCACCATGCAGGTGGGGAGCCAGAGGCTCGAACCGGGATCTTTGTGCCGGTCCTTGCACTTTGGACCATGTGCACTTAAGGCCATTTGTGCTTAACCTGCTGAGATACTGGCCAACCTCCCCCCTTCTTTTATATCATTTTACAGAGTGTGACACAATTTATTAACTATAGGTTCTGAAAAAATGGGGAGAAGGAAATAAGGTAGGAAGAAGAATGTTTTCCATAGTCTATAGTTAAGAAGTCAGAGAAATGAACGCCCCCCCCCCCAAAAAAAAAAAAGAAAATTTCCCAAGATGCGGGTCAGGCGATAACGCCTCATCTACTTACTATTTCACCTTCCTCAACTACTCTAAGGTTAACTTTGTCATATATAGTGAGGGCTACAAATGCTGGATAAGGGCACGTGACCAGCACAGTCTAATGATGGCCCTTTTACTCATTACCAGGCCACCCCTTAATCTGAGGCCCTTCTCAGGGAACCCTGGGATTCTTACATAGATATGATGGGCCTAGACTTCTAACAGATCCTTCTCTCTACTGCCACTGAACATCTCCATCAGGAACAACATCATGGGCCCTGCTGTGGGCGTCTACAGGATCTTGCTCTCAATGTGGAAAAACAATGATAGGGACTGCCTCACTCTTTGAAGGGAGGCTGGGTCAACACACTCTGCCACTGTAGGACAATAGGTCCTGAAAGGAGTGCAGCCTAGAATGTTTCTAGCTGTGACCATGGAATGCATGCTCAGTCCTACAGGGATACAGAGGTTACACAGGCTTCTGTTCTGAATGTGACCCCTATCAGATCCCCATCAGATGGATGGGGTTTACCGTTAATGGTATTTATATACTTTTCTAACATTTGGGAGCTACTCTTTTCCCCAATTCAGCTTTTTAGACCTATTTCCAACTCTGACACCATCTCCACAGACAGTCTTTTAGCCCACCTGCATGTTAGCTGTCAAGCTCAGGCAAACATTAGTAAAGTCATGGGCCCTTTGGAATATACCTAAAATAGACTTCTTTTTTCCAAGATGGAGACCCCAAATCTTTTCTGCTATATTCTTACCTTTTGATTTCTGATTACTAAACAATTTTTTCTGCTTTATATCTGAATGTTTTTTCATTAACCAACTTGCAGATGTTATCATTATGCTAACATGACTTTCCTGGGCAGATAACCTCACCAATGTGGCCTGGAACCCCAGCTCTCTAGAGCCCTCCCCCACTAGGGAAAGACAGAAACAAGTTGGGAGTATGGCTTGACCTGCCAACGCTCATGTCCAGAAGAAAATCCGCTACAGAAGTCAGACCTTCCACTTTCTGCACTCCATAAAGATCCTGGGTTCATTTTCCCAAAGTGATTAAAGTATATGAAAGCTTCTAATGGAGGGAAAGGGATTCAAACTCTGGTGGTGCAAATTATCTGGAATTTTACCTCTCTTACCCTATGGACTTGTCAATCATTATTAAATCAATAAATAAAATGTGCAACAATAATATATTATACTATTAGTTCAACACTAAATGTTCTAGATCATTACAGACAAAACTAATCATTTATGTCATAAACACTGTATATCTATCTGCAGCCAAAATATATATAATAACCATATTTTATAGATAAATGAAATTTCTTTACTCCAAACAATTTCTTAAGCTATACTATCTCCCATAAAAAAAAATTCCTGTAGCACATGTTTGATCTTTACCATAACAGTAAACATCTGAGTTTATTATGGCCTTTCTCTTATTCAAATATAGCATGTTGGTATGCATGAGACCCCTTCTGTTTCATTTGGCTTAAATCCCCCCTGCTTAACACTATTCTATTTACATAACCACTGTTATCAAGCACCACCCTCCCTCCAGGGCATTGGTGTTTCAGTGATAGGATTCTTGCCTGCTCCACCCCCTCCTTGTCACACCCTGATCCTCTCCTTGTCACACTCTGATTTTCACCAGTCACTTTTTTCTCCACCCTCTCTATGTCACATCCTGTTTCCACCCTACTTGGCAAGTATATATAAAGACAGCATTGTGAGTTTTACGGTACCTTTAGTTTAGCTTAGCTCGGCTTAGATTGTGCTGTGTCCTGTATGAATAAAGAGATACTGCCTACAGCTCAACCATGAGTCCCTGGTCATCTGTTACCCGCCCGTGAAGCCAGCCCGGCGAAAACAACATAACCCGTCGAAAACAACAATAGCAGAATTTTTAAAATCCTAACAATTTTATTTTTTTATTTCTATTTATAAAATGGAAATATTGACAAGACCATAGGATAAGAGGGGTCCAGTTCCACATAGTTCCCACCACCAGAACTCTGTATTCTACCCCCTCCCTTGTGTGCAGCACTAACATGCAAGAGGCCTCCAGTTTGCCCTGGACTACCAATAGCCAGGTCTTAATAGTTAAACAAATAAATAAAATCAAGTAAGTAAATAAATACATTTTTGATATAGCTAGCTAGTTACGTGCAAATATATCCAACGTAGTCCTATTTACATTAAAATGTGAAAATGTCATGAAATTATGGGAACATTAAATGGCAATGTATTACTATTTTATCTATATAAAATGTCATACAATCTAATTAAAATGAATGATTTTTGAAAGGATCTGGAGAATAATTTTGTAAAAATGAGAAAAGTAGATATTGGGGCAAAGGAATTTGTCACCAGACAGGGTGACCATTTTGCCATGTCTACACCACAAGTCTGAGGTCAGAATGTCAATGGGAATACCACTGTACTTGGTAAGTTCTAGTATTGTGTTATCTCTATCATTGAAAAGTCAAATGTGAAAATGGCAGATATGATGCAATCAAAATTTATTTTATTTACATTATATATATTTCAGAATATATATGTGTTTTAATTATACATTAATAACATTTTACCAAGTTAATCTCACTAGTCTAAGAGTAGAAAAAGCATAAAGCAGGGAGTCGGGTGGTAGCTCAGCGGGTTAAGAGCAGGTGGTACAAAGTGCAAGAACCAGCTTAAGGATCCCGGTTCGAGCCCCCAGCTCCCCACTTGCAGAAGTGTCCCTTCACTGGTGGTGAAGCAGGTCTGCAGGTGTCTTTCTCTCTCCCTCTCTGCCTTCCCCTCCTCTCTCCATTTCTCTCTGTCTTATCCAACAACGATGACATAAATAACAACAATAATAGTAACAACAACAATAAAATGAGGGCAACAAAAAGGAAAAAAAAACAGCTTCTAGGGACAGTGGATTCATGGTGTAGGCATTCAGCCCCAGCAATAACCCTGGAGTGAAAAAAATTACAAAACTAAAAAGCCTATAGAATAGTCAATATTTGTACCAATATTTAATAATTTAATTCTTCACTAGTGTCACAATGATCCAAGCAAGCAAAACAAAGAGACTCTTTCAAGAGGTCACGTTATATAACACTAGAAGAATCTAGGTAGACATCTGTTAAGAAAAAATTGTATCAAATAAACAGAAAACTTGAAGTTGAACTTTTGTAATTAAAATTGCTTAACATGAACACATATTTTCATTTTTAGAAATGATGAGAATTTTGGTTACATTTAAATATGGCAGTAAATTGTATTAGTCAAGTAGGAAAACATTAAATTCATCTTTCCTAGTTGTATATGGATAGTACTTCTAACTTAGTATTTATTGCCTAGAATCATAATCAGAAAAAAAATCAATTGCAGTTGAAGAATTATTTTCCACTAGTAGTTAAACTTCTTAATACTAAAATCCAGTAAATATTTCCCTATTATTTTTCTACATAAAGTTATATTTCTACATAAAGTTATAGGAAAAGTGAGTCCTATAATTACAGAATATGCATGCCATTTCTTTTCAAAATATTTCTCAGTTTACATGGAATAAGAGATTTACAAGGACATCTGGTTAGCTTTTAATACTTTTTTTTTTTCTAAATTTAAGTTTTATAACCATTGGGACACTCACTATAAGCAAGCAGAATCGGCAAGTCTGCATAACTGTTTTCCTTATATTAAAATCATCATTCATTCTTCTAGTAAAGTACTTGGTACTGATACAATACATTATTTACTAATGAGAGAAAAACTGAAGAAAACATTTATTACCTTTCAGCTTGAATTTTAAGGGTGAACTAACAAAGAGAATACTTTTAAATGTCTTTATTTCATAAAAGTTAGTTATGGTTTGTCGATATTAAAGTATAAACTTTATTTAAGCCACACTTAAGATGGCTGTAACAATTAGTAACAACAGTTTAAGTTCTGCTAAACTGGTATAGTTTGTTAATGAAAAATACTGAACATCTTTTTGAATTTCTAGAAAGGAAATTTCTAGCAATCAGTTATAGTAAAAACACTTTATGTTCATATGTTGGTGACATTTTACTGATAATAGGAGTCATTGCTCCACCTGCACTGCAGTTCAGAGATTCATTTCACTTTCCACATGATTGATAACAGATCATTAATTAATTATCACATCTTAAAATTTAAATATTTTGAAATGATCTCTCTCTCTGCCACTCACCTTTTACTTGGGGCATTGCACAAGTATTCTTTTCTGTGTGTGTTTCTCTCCCTCTCTCTCTCTCTCTCTCTCCCTCTCCCTCCCTCCGTCCCTCTCTTCTTTCTCTATTTTGAAGTTATCCCAGAATAGTAAAGCCGCAGTGGAGAGAAAGGAGAGAGAGAAAGAGAGAGAGAGGGGTGGGGTATTGAGCAGAACACCCGCATTTTCCTCTATGGCATAATATATCCAGTGTAGTGTCAAGCATAGAAAGCCACATGTCCTGCGCAGTAAACTAGCCCACTGACTCAAGAAACTGAAGTTTCTAAAGCAAGAATAGAGAAAAAGTATGTAGGGACAGACGGTTAAAAAGTACACTGAGACTCTTTTAATGTCAGAAGTGCTATACAGTATAGACTCGTAATGTAAAAAGAAAGGATAGGAAAAACAGAAAGTTAAAATAGGCTGGTGAATCATCCAATAGAGTGCACAGGTCACAAAAGGAACCAGGTTCAAGACCCAGCTCTCCACATGCAGGTGGACGCTTCATGAGCAGTAAGGCAGTGCTGCCAGTTCCTTATTTATTTCTTAATTAATTTAATTATTATCATTTGTTGGATAGAGACAGCCAGAAACCGAGAGGGAAGGGGGTGATAGAGAAATAGAGAAACAGAGACACCTGCAACACTGCTTCACCACTAGCAAAGCTTTTCCCCTGATGATTGAGACCCACCACTAGAACCCAGGTCCTTGAGCATTAAAACAGCTCTGCTCAATCAGGTGCAACACTACCTGCCCCCCTGCTAATGTCTTTCCTTCTCTGTGTATCTCTTTTTCCACTGAGTTCCGTCTCTCGCCATTTATTTAAAAATGTGGCCAGTAGATACAGTGAAGGCAGACAGGCACCAGACTCTAAAATAAAATCAACCTCATACAGTATTTTCTGTTTAAAATTTTGCTAACCTAGCCAAAAATATCATCATAGACAGTACAACTTAGAATTCCTGCATAAGCAGTTAATGTCATAAACATAAACACAGACAAAACTATATAGAAGTGAGACAATAGTTTTCCTTTCCTCCATATGATCTGGATAATTATAGACCGGTGGGTAATATAATAAATCAATGTTGTAAAGGTGCCTTCTGTTCAGTATCTGACCCAATTGAAGAACAGTAGCTATAACTAAACTCGAAGTACTAAAAGAAGAACTGCCAGCCATGACTACTTTAGCTTCAAAAATAGTTCTTCAAAAATGAGAGAGAAATAAAGGTCTTCTTAAACTACAAAAGCTAAAAGAATTTGCTACCACCAAACCTGCCTAGAAAGAATTACTGAAAGGAGTCCCACAAGAAAAAGAGGCAAAGGTTACGTGTTCTAAGAGAGCCACCAAATTCCAGATGTTAATATGATTCCCTCATGACCTCTCTGGTAGATAATCTCACCTGGGACTTCAAGTCTCCAGAATCCTATCCTACTAGGGAAAGATAGAGACAGGCTGAGGCTATGGATAAACTGACATATATATGTATATGTATATGTATATGTATATGTATATGTATATGTATATGTATATGTATATGTATATGTATATGTATATGTATATGTATATGTATATGTATATGTATATGTATATGTATATGTATATGTATATGTATGGAAATAGAGAGAGAAAGAGATACATATACATATAGATATAGATATATATTGTCAACCCATAACTATGATCTTGGGAGAACTATGGTGGTGGGGGGTAGTACAGAACTTTGCTTGTGGGAGTGATATGGAATTATATCTCTATAATCTTATAATTTTGTAAATCACACACACACACACACACACAAATAGTATATAAATAACTGAAAGTAACTTGAATATACTTGAAGTCCCAATATCTAAATAATAACTAAGCTCTAAAAATAATAATGAGATGTTCTAAGAGGCTTCTTGTGGCCAGCATGATACCTCAGCTGGTAAGGTGGCCATCTTGCCATGTGTTTGAATGTATTCAGGTTTGAATCTCTGTGGGAGTAAACTTTGGTGCTAAGGTATCTCTCCCTCTTTCTTTTTATATGAAAAGTCAGCCTAGAGAAGTGAAGCTTAATTATGACAACAAATACAAGTAAATAAAAAATTAATATTCCTTAGACTGAAGTACTCACTGTCTACTATCTTTAATAATTATAGAATTTAAAGCAATTCAATAACAATAAGAAAAATGGTTCCAATAAAATAAAAATTCACCTTTTCTAATGAGTACCCAACAACAGAGAGCAGTAAGCGTTAATTCTCAGCACATCTTGTAGCAGAGAACTTACCTGGTCGGCAATTTGACGAGCAAGGACATCCATCCTTGATCCTGATTCTGATATCATTTTAGCTGCATAGATCACATCAGTTGTGTGCTTTAATGGCCCTTTGCCCCTGAAATTAAAAGGACATAAATCAGGTCTTTCTTTCTTTCTTTCTTTCTTTCTTTCTTTCTTTCTTTCTTTCTTTCTTTCTTCCTATCTCCCACTTCCTTTTTTGACTTCTGGCTGTCTCTATCCAATAAAAATAAATAAATAAATAAATAAATAAATAAATAAATAAATAAATAAGACACAAATAAGCAGAAGTGGTTTGTGCTAATAAAAAAAATCCTACACACACACATACACACACAGAGAGAAAGCATCAGGGAGTTATTTGCACCCCAAAGTACTTGTAATTGACTTCACATATTTTGGTTTTGTATAGACTTTTAGAGTCTAGCACTAAATGAAAAGTCTGTTGTTTATGATTCAGAAAATTCTGTCACACATATGTATTCTATCTCCTTTTCTTTTTTAAACATTCTTTAATATTTATTCATTCCCTTTTGTTGCCCTTGCTGTTTTGTTTTTGTAGTTATTCTTGTTGTCATTGTTGTTGGATAGGACAGAGAGAATGGAGAGAGGAGGGGAAGACAGAGAGGAGAAGAGAAAGGTAGACACCTGCAGACCTGCTTCACTGCCTGTGAAGGAGCCGCGGGCTCGAACCAGGATCCTTAAACCAGTCCATGCGCTTCATGCCACATGTACTTAACCCGCTGTGCTACAGTCCGACTCCCCTCCTTTTAATTCTTAAGCATTTCAGTAATAAATCTTAACCTAGAGATATTATTGGTAGAGGTAGGTATATAAAATCAAAGTCATTTTCATGATTCTAGAAGAAAACATAAAGTTTTTCACATTAAACATATTTGACAATGCATCTTGATCAGCAGAGACACTTCTATTTTCTTTTAGTCACTTTTTATACTTCTCTTATTAAAAAAATAATGTATTTGTTTAAGAGAGATGAGAGAGGCAGGTGAGGAGGAAGGGAGAGAGAGAATAAGGGAAGGGAAGGGAAAGGAAGGGAAGGGAAGGGAAGGGAAGGGAAGGGAAGGGAAGGGAAGGGAAGGGAAGGGAAGGGGAAGGGGGAAGGGGGAAGGGGGAAGGGGGAAGGGGGAAGGGGGAAGGGGGAAGGGGGAAGGGGGAAGGGGGAAGGGGAAGGGAAGGGAAGGGAAGGGAAGGGAAGGGAAGGGAAGGGAAGGGAAGGGAAGGGAAGGGAAGGGAAGGGAAGGGAAGGGAAGGGAAGGGAAGGGAAGGGAAGGGAAGGGAAGGGAAGGGAAGGGAAGGGAAGGGAAGGGAAGGGAAGGGAAGGGAAGGGAAGGGAAGGGAAGGGAAGGGAAGGGAAGGGAAGGGAAGGGGGAAGGGGAAGAGGAGAGGAGAGAAGGGGAGAGGAGGGGGGAGAGGAGAGGAGGGGAGGAGAGGGGAGGGGAGGGAGAGGAGAGGAGAGGAGAGGAGAGGAGAGGAGAGGAGAGGAGAGGAGAGGAGAGGAGAGGAGAGGAGAGGAGAGGAGAGGAGAGGAGAGGAGAGGAGAACCCTAGAAAACTCATCATGTTATGTCAGGTACCCAACCCATGGTTCAACATCTGCAAGGGTGTATTCTACCCACTGCACTGCCTCATTAGCCACTGACTATTTTTATCACATTGTTCCTGCACAGTTGATTTATGCTAATTCCAAAATGGCTTAATCCTAATCTGGAGTGACATTATCCTGGATTTTGCCCCCAAAATCAGACCACTTGTCACTATTTCTGTATTAAACCATTAAAAGGTTTAAGTTATTTTTAATAGGAACACTACCACCTGGAGATAGTCTAAGGATTAAAGAGATAATTTTAGCAAAGTTCTTTGAATATTGTCTTAAACAAAGTAATCACTCAATAATATGTAATTATTGTAGTTTGAAAATATATTTCTGGTTGCTCATGATATGGGGGGATATTTGGGTTTATTTAGAAGGAAGGGAGAAAGATGTGGAATAAGAAAAGATGCTGTTATTCTTTTGACTATATGATAAATGAACAATGTACTGAATGAGTTTAATGATTCCACTTACATAAAATAATTCCTCTCCTATTTACTTATGTCTAATTCCTTACCCTTACTGACTGTCTAATTATTCTCTGTTTCTTTTTGCCTCCATGGTTATCACTGGGTCTTGGTGCCGGCACTGTGAATCCACTGCTCCTGGTGGCCAATTTGTTGATTTTATTGGATAAGACAGGGAGAAAATAAGAGAGGAGGAGAGAAAGATAGACACCTGTAGTGCTGCTCCAACTTGCGAAGTGACCCCTTGCAGATGGGGAGCCTGGGGGAACTTGAAGTGGGATCCCTAAGCTGGCTTTGCCATGTGTGCTTAACCCGCTGCACTAAGTCCTCACCTTCTGTTCTCTGTTTCTAATAGAAAATGCAACCAGAAGAAATCTCTTACTAGAAAAATTTCTCTTTTTAACTTTTATTTTATTATTATTTTATTTTTACAAGTTATTTATTACTAACAGTGGCTTTCAGGATCGTAAGATTCCATGCTATATTTCCACACTGCACTCACCACCAAAGTTGTGTGCCCTGAAGCTCTTAACAACAACTAATCCATAATTCTCACAAAGTTTTATTTTTAACTTCTTTATTATGATATTAATGATTTCTCTCACAAAGTTTTAGAGACAGTTTGTTTACTTCTCTCTCTCTCTCTCTACTTCTCCGACTCTTTCTTTTGCAAGTTTGTGCATTTCGATTCTCTAGATTTCATTATGTGAGTAAAACCACCTGGTAGTTGTCTTTTGTTCTTATTTCATGAAGCATAATCCCTCCTAGTTCTGTCCATTCTGTTCCAAAGGACACAATATAAATGTTCTTTTACCGAAGAGTAGTATCCATGGAGTATATATCCCATGACTTTTATTTACTTATTTTTATTGAGGAGCTTAATGCTTTATGATGCAGACATTGATATATGAGTAGAATTGCATTATGCATAAGGACCCCACAGTTCTCTTCCCCTGCTTTCTCCCACTCCACCCCCAGAGTCCTTTGCTTTGATGCAACATACCATGCCCAGTCCAGGTTTCATTTTGTGTTCTGCCTCTATGTCCCTACTTAGTGTGTTCCATTTATAAATGAGATCACTTGGTATCTATTTTCTTTTTGGCTTATCTCACATAATATGATGTTTTCTAGTTTCATCCAAGATGACATAAAGAAGAAAACTCCATCACTTTTAACAGCTGATTAGTATAAAAATATATTTTTTAGCCACTCATCTGTCTTTGGACATTTGGATTGTTTCCAGGTTTTGGCTATTGCAAATTGTGCAACTATGAATAGAGGTTTACATACATCTCTTCTAACAGGTGCTTTTGTTTCCTTTGAGTAAATTCCAAGGAGAGAAATTGCTGGGTGATAGGGTAGGTCTACTTCTCATGTTCTGAAAAATACCCAGATTGTTGGCCACAAGGTTGGACTAATGTATGTTTCCACCAGCAATGCAGAAGTGTCTTTTTCCCCCCACACACTCTCTGATATTTGTCGTTAAGGTTCTTTATAACATGACATTCACATAGGTGTAAATGATATCTTATTGTTGTCTTTATTTGCATTTCTCTGAGGATTAATGACTTTAAAAATATTTTCAAGTGTCTGTTGTCCCTCTAGATCTTTTCTTTAGTGACGTTTCTGCTCATGTTCTCACCCTATTTTCTTTTCTTCTTTTCTTCAATGAAGTTTCTGCTCAAGTTCTCATGTTTTGCCTTCAGAGTTACTTCTGGGGCTTTTTGCCTGCACCACAAATCCACTGATACTGAAGACTATCCCCCACCCCCTTTTGTTGCCCTTGTTTTTTAATCATTGTTGTTGTGGTGGTGGATTATTATTGTTGTTATTGATGTCATTGTTGTTGGATAGGGCAGAGAGAAATTGAGAGAGGAGGGGAAGACAGAGAGGGGGAAAAAAAGACACTTGTAGACCTACTTCACCACGCATGAAGCGAGCCCCTGCAGGTGGGGAGCCAGGAGATCAAACCAGGATCCTTACATTGGTCCTTAGGCTTCGTGCCATGTGCGCATAACCCACCGTGCTACCGCCTGAACCCCTTTCTCACCCTATTTTATAATGGGATTATTTGGGGTTTTTTTAGTGTTAATTTTTCTGAGATATTTATATATTTGGGTTATTGGTTCTTTATTTAGTGTGTGTTTTGTAAAGATGCTCTCCCACAGTTGTAGGATGTCTTTCGGTTATGGTGGTGGTATCCTTTGCTATGTAGATTGATGGAGTCTCATTGTTGCAAAACATGAATAGACCAATTACCACTGAAGAAATTGAAATAGCTATCAATTTCCTCCTCAACAACAGAAGGCAAGGCCCAGATGGCTTCATAAATGAACTATCCAAAACTAACTAAAACCTTCTATGAAGACTACATCATCCTGATACTAAAAGCACATAGAAACACAACTAAGAAAGGCAATTGGGGGTCAGGTGGTAGAGCAGCTAGGTAAGCGAACATGGCACAAAGCGCAAGGACAGGAGGAAAGATCCCAGTTTGAGCCCCTAGCTCCCCACCTGCAGGGGACTCACTTCACAGGTTGTGAAGTAGGTCTGTAGGTGACTATCTTTCTCTTGCCCTCTTTGTCTCCCCCTCCTCTCTCCATTTTTCTCTATCCTATCCAACAACGACAACATCAACAGCAATAACTACAACAATAATAAAACAAGGACAACAAAAGAAAATATAAGTAATAAAAAATTTTAAAAAAGAAATACAATTACAGACCAAAATCATTAATGAACTACACTCTGAGATATTCAACAAAATACCAACCAAATGGATACAACAGTGTATTAAGAAAATTGTTTACCCTGACCAAGTAGAATATTCCAGGCAAGAAAGACTGGTTCATAAATCAATAGATGTGATTCATTGCATCAACCAAAGAAAAACCAAAAAACACATGATTATCTTAATAGATGCAGAGAAGGACTTCAACTAGATGCAGCACCTTTTGTGATTAAATACACTGAAAAGAATGGGGATAGATGGAAAATGCCTCAAACTAGTAGATATTCAACAAATCTAAGGGCAACATCATGCTCTGTTGAGGTGCTTTAATCTTTCCTGCTGGATCAAGTACTACACAGGGCTGCCCACTGTCACATAGTACTACTAGTCCTAGCCAAAACAGTTAGTCAAGAGAAAATACTTAAAGGGGATTCAGATTGGAAAGGAAAACATAAAGTTGCCACTATTTTTAGATGATATGATTGTAAATATAGGAAATCCTAGAGAGTATAAATATTGTTAACTGTAAACTCCATCGATTTGAGCTGGGGCCCATAATCAAAACAGGAGCCTATGTAGCCTCTGCATCCCTGTAGGTCTGAGCTACATTCGGTGGTCACTGATAAGAACATTGTAGGCTGCACTAATTTCAGGACCCATCTTCCTCAAGTGGTAGAGTTTGTTGGCCAAACTCCCTTGGGAGAATGGGCTGTCCCTACCATTGTTTATCCACATTGAGGGAAAGGTCCTAAAGGAGCCCACAAAGGTGTCCATTATGTTGTTCCTTATGGAGATGTTCAGTGACAGTGGTGAGATGGATCCACTAGAGGTCTAGACCCACTATGTCTGTGTGGGAACCCCAGGGCTCCCCGATCAGGGCCCCATAGTGACTAAAAAGACATCATTAAAGTATGTCAGTTTCTTTCCCTAATCCAACTTTTGTAATCCTTACTTTGCCTGACAAGGTTAGCTTTGGAGTGATTGAGGGAAGTGAAATAGGACCTAAGTGACAAAGGTGTCTAAGTAAAAACTATTTGATTAGGTACTTTATGATGTCTTTTTAGGTCTTTCTACCTGTTTGTTTCAATTACTGATCCACTGCAAACTATTGTATGCTATTGTTTTAAGATATAAGTTTTCCCCTAACTTATGGATACATGTGTACCTAAGCCCTATCTCATGGGCCCTGGTCTATATCTAGGTTTTGAGGCTTTGTCATTTTTCCTATATTTGGGAGCTACTCTCTTCCCTGATCCATCTTTCTAGTTCTTTTTCCAACTCTGACACCATGTCTCAAGACAAGACCTGAGTCTGCATGTTAGCTGTCAGGCTCAGGCAAAATAGTAAAGCTATGTGCCTCCTGTAATATACTCCAAGTAGACCTACTAGCTTTTTCCAAAACAGAGGCCCAAAATCTTCATCTGCAATTTTCTTGCCTTTAGGTTCATGATTAGTCAATAATTTGTTCTGATTTATATCTTAACTCTTTTTCAGCCACCAGGTTCCAGATACTACCATGATGACAACCAGACTTTCCTGGGCAGACGACCCCACCAATGTGTCCTGGAGCCTCGCCTCCATAGACGCCTGACCCACAAGAGAAAGAGAAAGGCAAGCTCGGAGTATGGATTGACTTGCCAGTGCCCATGTTCAGCAGGGAAGCAATTACAGAAGCCAGACTTCTAACTTCTGCACCCCATAATAACCCTGGATCCCAGAGGAATAAAGAATAGGAAAGCTTTGTGTGTGTGGAGGGGGTGATAGGGAGTTCTGGTGTTGGGAATTGTGTGGAATTTTACCCCTATCATCCTATGGTCTTGTTAATATCTCCATTTTATAAATAAAAATTAATAAAGAAAATCCCAAAGAATTGAGTAAAAATCTTCTGGAAATCATTGATCAATATAGTAAAGTGGCAGGCTACAAATCAACACACATAAATGAGTGGCATGCAATTATGCAGACATTAAACTCAGAGAAGATGTCAGGAAAACAGTCCCTTTTACTATAGCAGCAAAACAATAAAATATTTAGCAATAAAGTTAACAACAGAAATGGAAGAGTTGTATCATACTTCCTGACCTCAAACTATACTTCCAAACTAAGGTAACTGAAACTGCCTGGTATTGGAACCAAAATACATACATAGCTCAGTTATATAGTATTTAAAGACCAGAAATAAGCCCCCATAGCTTTGGACAACTAATTTTTGACAAAGAGGTTTGAACCATGAAATGCACGAAGGGGAGACTCTTCAACAAATAGTGTTGGGAAAACTGGATTGAACCCATGATAATGAATGAAATTAGATCATAACTTGTTATCATGTACAAGTCAACTCTAAGTGGAGCAAATACATGGATGTTAGACCAGAAATTATCAACTAAATAGAAGAAAACACTGGCAGAATGCTTCATGATCTAGACTTCAAAAATGTCTTCAAAGATTCAAATATAACAACAACAAGACAAACACAAATCAATGGTACTACATCCCATAAAATAAAATTATTATCTTTATTTATTGTATAGAGAAAGCCATAAACTGAGTAGTAAAGGGGACTAGAGAAGGAGAGAGATAGAGATACACCTACATCAGTGCTTTATCACTCACAAAACCTTCCCTCTGAAAGTGGGGCACCAGGAGCTTGACCCTAGGTCCTTACACATTGTAATATGTGCGTTTAACGTATTGCACCATCACCTGAATGCCATCCCATAGTTTTTATATCCAGTCATTTGTCTATGAACATATAGGCTGATTCCACTCTTTGGCTATTGAGAATAATGTAGTTATGAACATAGAGATGCAAATATCCCTTCAGATTAGTGTTTTCATCTTCTTTGGATAAATGCTGAAGAGTGATATTGTTGGATCATAAAGTATTTTTATTTCTATTTAAGAACTATCTATACAGTTTTTAAAAGGTGGTACTTTATAGGATAAATACTTTGAAGCTTCAAGGGGAGAAGGACTTGTTAAGGAGATGTGAGAGAAGCTAAAACTGATTAGGCTGTAAAACAAGCAATATTTTCAGATGTCAAGAGAGGAGTTAGAGAAAGGTAATGGAAACACACTTTATTCATCTTTTTCTTAGAGATGAGGGAACTCGTAGGGGTGTCAATGATCACACCCAGGGTCTATTATACATGCTACAACCCAATCCCTGTGTTCATATCCTATTTCTCTCTTGGACCTGCATAGTAGGTAGGCACCCTAAAATTGAATCCCATAATCATCATTGGAGAAAATAATCTGTTTACTAAGATTTCATGATGTAGTAATAAAAACAAGGGAGATTCATGTAAAATCACATAATCAGAGTATTCTGTACCCAAAAGTCTAAACATGAAAATGTGCTTGCCTGTATACCAAAACGCTTCTTTTGTATTTTTCTATGTTGCTTTTCACATTTACTATAAGCAATTCTGCCTATAAAAATGGAACAGCACATCTAACATAGTGAAAACGTGACCTCAGAAGAAAGTTATATTTCTCTTTGAATCTGCTGACATAGGTGACTTTGTAATTTAATAAAATATCAACTTGAATGATTATAATATTTTGGTTATCAAATTAATTTTATGTAACAGGCAGGACTAAATGTTAGACACTGGTTAAGCTCAGGGAAGACATTAGGTTTCTTTACTTCTATGCATCTCTAGAGAAAGTGAAATTTAAATAAAGCTGTCTACACTCCCAAAAGTCAATACATCAATTTTTAAGGTCTTAAAAATATGGACAAAGGTTGCTTCTAAGGAGATCAGCTAGCACTATCTAAGCTTACACACCAGACAAAGAGTTTTATCAAAGGAGTGCAACTAATGTATCCTCCCACTTAAAATAATATATTTCCCCATATAAAACCCTGAACTGATGAAAGGGACATTACTTATATCATTAAATACCTACCTGGTTATAAGACCACTATCTTAAAGACATTTAGAACTTAAAAGTAGTGATAATACATTATGATAGACTGCAGTTATTCTCTTTCTCATATTCCTAATTAAATGAATTACCTGGCAAGTTTCCTACTGAGTGCCAAACACAATACACATTATAGAAATTATTTCATATCATGCCAAACTTTCAAAGGAAGCTGCAATTACTGAAACTATGATAAATTTCAACATTCTTGTCCTGAAATGAAATACCTGATGGAAGACTTTTTAAATGGGAGATGCATTCAAAGATTGTTGCCTTCATTTTCATAATGGTTTCCCAGGACCTCCTATCAGCAAATTGTACCTTAAGTTATTGAAGTTGGAGCTTACAGAGAATTCCCGGAGAGAAGGGAATAGACTTGAATGGAATTGTAGAGGAACCGGAAGTCAGAGAGCCAAATAGTAGTGCAGCAGGTTAAGCGCACATGGCACAAAACACAAGGGCCAGTATAAGGATTCCAGTTAGAGCTACCAGCTCCCCATTTGCAGGGGGTCGCTTCACAAGCAGGTCTGCATGTGTCTATCTTTCTCTCCTCCTCACTGTCTTCCCCTACTCTCTCCATTTCTCTCTGTCCTATCCAAAAACAACAGCTACGACAACAATAACAACTGCAGCAAGGGCAACAAAATGGGAAAAACGACCACCAGAAGCAGTGGATTCGTAGTGAAGGCACCAAGCCCCAGAGATAAAACCCTGGAGGCAATGAATAAATAAATAATTGGCAAAACACTAATTAAAAAAAAAGAAAGTAAAAAATATTTCATACTGGTTCTAAAAATAATCTTCACCCTCCACAAATAAGAATAAATCTGTGGTTCTAGAGTTGAAAGTCAGCCACTTAGTCACTGAATTGTTCACTTGGAAGTACAAAGGGAAATACTGCAATACTGTAATGATATTGATGCCTCAGGGAAATTTTATTTACACAAATGAAAGGGACACTTGTGAACTTTATTTTGATTTTGATTCACATAAACCTTTCAATTATTTAGGACTCTTTCTAACATTGACTATTATTTCTTTCTCATTCTCCCTTATTTCCCTCAACCTTTCTCTCCTGATTAGCACAGGAGAAGATAGATACTTATAACATCTTAAGAAGTTTAAAAATAGAACATATCACTTTCAAGAATTGTTTCACATTCTATAGTATTTTCTGCTAGAATTCAAAACAAAACCAAGAGTTTAACTGGAGATTGTGTAGACACTAAATATTTGTTAACACATTATTATCTTCATTATTTTCAAGACCATACATGTTCCATTTAATGTTCATTTTTATAATTATATAAAATACATCTCATGTCATATTTCCTCATGTTATAGATAAAAATGAGAGCCAATATTTTGTTCTACCATATTGGTTAAACATTTAACACATTTTAATATCTGTGAATAGTTTTACATATAAATAATTTGATCATTATGATAATCTTACACATTTATAATTTTACTATTCTATTTCTCTTACAGATAGAGAAAATGAGGATTCTCTGAGATATTGATGGAAGTAACTATAAATGCAATAGATCAATGATGAGGGTGAGATTTAAGTGCCAGGTATTTAGAAGGCCAGTCAATTTGTTCACATGTAATAGCAAAAACATAACCTTTATTTGTGCTCTCTTCCCAGCAAAATTAGTAAAAACCCTGTGGTGAAGGGGAGGGTCAACATTCGGCTTCCAGGGTGGCAGGAGGGCGAGAGTGGGTGGGTGGAATGGGACACAGTCTTTTTGTGGTGGGAATGGTGTTTATGTACACTCCTATTAAAGTGTAGTCATATAAATCACTATTTAATTAGTATGAGAGGGGAAAAATTGATTGTTCAACAATTTGTTTGTCTTTGTATGTTAACTCTCTTTTTAGCCACTAGGTTCCAGAGGCCAGCAGGATACAGACTAGATTTCCCTGAACTGAGGGAAAAAATATCTATCAATGTGTCCTGGTGCTCCACTTCCCCAGAGACCCACCTTACTAGGGAAAGAGAGAGGCAGGCTGGGAGTATGGATCAGTCAATGCCCATGTTCAGCGGGGAAGCAATTACAGAAGCCAGACCTTCCACTTTCTGCAACCCACAACGACCCTGGGTCCATGCTCCCAGAGGGATAGAGAATGGGAAAGCTATCAGGGGAGGGGATGGGATATGGAGATCGGGTGGTGGGAATTGTGTAGAGTTGTACCCCTCCTATCCTATGGTTTTGTTAATGTCTCCTTTCTTAAATAAATAATTAAATAATAAAAAAATGTGCTTCCTTACATACAATTTTACAGTCATAGAAAATGTTGAAATGGTACCAACAACCTATAGCTTTAATTTTTTTCTTAAATTATATGATTTTTTTTTGACACTTACGTTATCACCGGAGCCCAGTGCCAATATGAGAAAGCAACTTCCTCCAGCAGCCACCACCTTTCTTTTATTTGATAGGACAGAATGAAACGAGTAGAGGGGAATAGAGAGAGGGATCAAGAGATACATCTGGAATATTTCTTTGCTACTCATGAAGCTTCCCCTCCACAGGTGGGGACCAAAGGTTAGACCTGGGTCCTTGGGAATGGTAATGTGTACTACATTAGGTATGCCACCTTCAAAACCATAGATGTTATAACTTTTAAAAAACTTATTTCCAGTGTCTTTTTTCTCTCTTTCTTAATTTTTATCACCTATCATAAGGAAATATGGAATTGTACCCTTTTGCCAACAATACTGAAAATCAACATTTCTTCAGTGAAGTGATAATAAAAGTTGAAAAAAACCTCAAAAGTAGCCATTGTGCATGCTATAGTGAATAAGAAACAAGATTATACTTTAGTTATTTTAACATTCGAATGTAATGCTGCAGTAGAGTGAAGTTAATTTGAACTTAGAAAATACATTTCTTTTTTAAATTTTTATTTATAAAAAAGGAAATACTGAAGGGTTGTCATTCCACACGTGAAGTCTTTGGATATAGTCTGAGGTGAAGCATGTTGAGGTGGCAATCGTTGCGTTGGTTAGGTTGTGATCGGCGGATGCAATATTATTTGGTTTGGATTGGGAGATGCATACGGGAAAGTGGGCCCTATCCAAGGGTTCCAGGACTGGGGGAGGCAGGGGCTCTATAGTGGAGATGTGAGGTTCCTGCTGTAATTTGATCAGGTCCTGCGTTTAGTTTCCCTTTCAGATCTTCTTAGTCAGCTTCTGTTGATGAGTGGGATCATCCCATACTCATCTTTATCTTTCTGACTTAGTTCACTTAACATAATTCCTTCTAGTTCTGTCCAAGATGGGTCAGAGAAGGTGGGTTCATTGTTCTTGATAGCTGCATAGTATTCCATTGTGTATATATACCACAGCTTTCTCAGCCACTCATCTGTTGTTGGGCACCTGGGTTGCTTCCAGGTTTTAGCTATTATGAATTGTGCTGCTATGAACATAGGAGTACACACCTCTTTTTGGTTGGGTGTTATGGAGTCCTTGGGGTATAACCCCAGGAGAGGAATTACTGGATCATATGGAAGGTCCATGTCTAGCCTTCTGAGAGTTTTCCAGACTGCTCTCCACAGAGGCTATACCAATTTACATTCCCACCAGCAATGTAGAAGGGTTCCTCTGTCCCCACATCCTCTCCAGCATTTGTTGCTGCTGTCCTTTTTGATGTATGCCATTCTTACAGGAGTGAGGTGGTATCTTAGTGTTGTCTTAATTTGCATTTCTCTGACAATCAGTGACCTAGAGCAGTTTTTCATATGTTTGTTAGCCTTTTGGATCTCCTCTGAGGTGAATGTTTTGTTCATATCCTCTGCCCATTTTTGGATGGGGTCATTTGCTTTTTTGGTGCTAAGTTTGCTGAGCTCTTTATATATTTTGGTGATTAGTTTCTTGTCTGATGTCTGGCATGTGAAGATCTTCTCCCATTCTGTGAGGGGTCTCTCTGTTTGTTTAATAGTTTCTTTGGATGTGCCCTTGTTGTAGTTATTATTGTTGTTATTGATGTCGTCATTGTTGGGTAGAACAGAGAGAAATGGAGAGAGGAGGGGAAGACAGAGAGGGGGAAGGAAAGACTGTCACTGTTTTTGGATAGAACAGAGAGATGGGGAGAAAGACACCCGCAGACCTGCTTCCCTACTTGTAAAGTGACCCCCACCCCTGCAGGTGGGGATCTGGGAGCTTGAACCGGGAACCTTACACTGGTCCTTGTGTTTCGCCTATGAGCGCTTAACCCACTGTGCTTTTGCCTGACCCCTGAGTTTCTTTCTTTTTTTTAATAGCTCATGATAGTATTACTTTAAAATCCTTGCTAATATTATCTTTTTGCTAGGGAAATTATATAAATACAGAAACTCATAATAGTGTGTATAACTATTATTATTGTTCAAGTTTGTGTTTTAATTCCTTATAAAATTTGACATACATTATTCTAAGCTTTAAAAAGGAGAAGCTGGCCAAGACTAATGTTTCAGCTTGACCAAAATACTATTAGAAATACTTTATTTGTAATTCTGACATCAGATACAAAAGAAAATAGTGATCATGGGAAGAACAAAAGAGAGAGTAAGAGAGGTAGAAGGCACAGGAAACTGGGTCTTCTGAGGTAACTTTTGAAACTGAAGTCTGAAAAATGTGTTGGTTTATGAGGCGATAGGAGGCAAGGGCTATTTTTATTACTATTATTATTGAGGATCTCAGTGTTTTACCGTGGATTCATTACATATGCATACAATTTCTAGACCCCTAAATTTTCTCCTTCTCATTCTCCCCTCCCCCAAATCATTTTGCTTTGGTGCAATATACCATGTCCAGCCCATGTTTCACTTTGTGCTCTCCCTCCCCATCCCTACTTTATTAAGTCCCATTAATAAGATCATTTTGTATTTTCCCTTCTCTTTTTGGCTTATCTCACTCAACATGATGTCTTCAAGTTTTATCCAATAAGATGCAAAGGAGACAATGTTATCATTTTTAACAGCTGAGTAGTATTCCAACATATATATATATATATATATATATATATATATATATATATATATATCACCGTTTTTATATATCCACTCATATGATAGTGGACATCTGGGTTTCTCCAGATTCTGGTGATTAAGAGCTATGCTGCTATGAACATAGCTTAACACACATCTCTTCTAATAAGTCTTTCTGTTTCCTTTAGTTAAATTTCAGGAGATGAACTGCTAGGTCTGAGAGCAAGAACCCTCCCCCTCCCCCCATTTTGAGAGTTCTTCCATCTTAGAGACTTTCTTTACAAATAAAAGACAGTAAATGTTGAGAAACAAGCTGACCTCTCCCCCAGGAACACAGAAGTCATCTGGGCAGCCACAGACGACTCATTTGAACTTACAAGAATGAAGTTGCAAAATAAGTGTTTATGACTGTTTGGATTTTTGAAATACCCACTCAACTTTATCAGCTCATTTTGCTTATATTTACCTGCTATATTTACCTGCTATATTTACCTGCTCTGCTGTGATAAAAGACTAACGCCATAGATAAAGATTAGAATGCACTGTTTTAGATAAAGAATGTAATGTGTAATCTGTGCCCTTTTCTTTGCTCAAGACGTAATACCACCCTCCCTTGGACCCTTCAAAAGGAGATGAGCGGGGAGTCGGGCTGTAGCGCAGCAGGTTAAGCGCAGGTGGCGCAAGGCACAAGGACCAGCATAAGGATCCCGGTTCGAACCCCGGCTCCCCACCTGCAGGGGAGTCGCTTCACAGGCGGTGAAGTAGGTCTGCAGGTGTCTGTCTTTCTCTCCTCCTCTCTTTCTTCCCCTCCTCTCTCCATTTCTCTCTGTCCTATCCAACAATGACAATAACAATAATAACTACAACAATAAAACAACAAGGGCAACAAAAGGGAATAAATAAATAAAATAAATATTAAAAAAAAAGGAGATGAGCTCCCAGCATCTCTGTCTCTCTCACCCAAGCAACAGGGCCACTTTTGTGACTCTGGCTTCGGGAGGGGGGGACCCTCAGCTCTCCTGAGGTCTCTCTCTCTCTCTCTCTCTCTCTCTGTGTGTGTGTGTGTGTGTGTGTGTGTGTGTATGTGTTATGTATATGTTGTCACAATGCTATTCTTTGTGCTTGTGTGAATAAATCTTTTTGAACATTGTTACTCTGTCTGTGTCTGTCTTGGTTTGTGGCCAGGCTTGGTCAGTGGCTTCCTAACAGATCACAGGTTAGGTCCATTTCAATTCTATATATCCATGCTTCTTCTTAGAGACCTACATGTCTTGAAAACTCTGTAACATGTTTCCCTATGATATTCAGTAACTGTACCTATGGTATACTTTTAAACATGATTTAGGATTACCAATCTAACCTACTTAAAAATGACTAAAATGTATTTATTTATTTTGTCGGTGGGGGGGTTAATGGTTTACAGTATAGTCTCCAACACATAGGAACAACCCCTCATCTCCTGTTGGTGCCTAGGAGACACAGCAAAATCCTAATATCCCTTCACCCTGTCCCTTACCCTTTTTCCCCACAGTCCTTTGCTTTGCAATATGCTACATCCAGTCAAGTTTCACCTTGTGAATTTCCTTACTATTCATTGTTCTTATTTCCACCTATAAGTAAAATCGTAAGTATTAGTCTTTATCTTTCTGGTTTTTAACACTTAATATGATGCCTTAGAGTTCTGACCACAATATTGCCAAGGAGATGACCTCATCAGACTAAAACATTTTATAAGGAGTTAACTACTAACATTGAAATAGGAAATGAACTCCTCAGTGGTGATTCGCCCCACTCATATGAAGAGTGAGGATAAGGACTTCTTTCAGTATAAACTATAATAATCTCACTTCTTGGAAAAGAAAGACTCTAAGGCATCCTTCACAGATACCTTCTTAAGAAATCATGTAAAATTTACTCAGCATCAACATTTGAAAGCAGCTCTTTCCTTCTCCTCACTTAACTCCTCTGAGTATACACACTAACCAAAGCCAATGTACTGTAAATACAATCACACTCTCTGTTGAACATCTCTCTCTTCCTTGTTGGCAAAGGCCTCAACATTAATCATATGCATGATCTTTTACTGAATTTGTAAAATTTTTCCTGTCTCCCCTTAAAACCACTGTAATATACTGGCTGTGAAATTGCACTTCTTTTCACATCAGACCAAACTTTAAACACTCTGAAAATAATTTAAAATTCATGAAAATATAATCAAGATTCAATTAATTAGTATTTGACCTACTTAAAACCTACATACACACTTGCTTCTCTGGGCACAGAGAAATTTTATCCTAAGGAACAGATGAAGTAACACAGAGGGGGAAAGGATCACTAACTAGCCAAGACTTAGAATAGCTAATAAATAATCGCTGGTTCTAGGGTAAGGTACCACTGGTATCAGGTTTTATTGATCCTGATAATGTGATCTTAACAGATAATCTTTTATATGCCCTCCTGCTGCTACTCTGGTCATATATAACTACAGCTTATTAAATTTTAGGTCACTATAAAGTCTATTATTTTTTTTAATTATAACTTGAGACATTATTTTATGCAGTTAATACTCCTATTAAAGTGCCACTGTTGCTGATCTCCATTAATTTATGTATTATATTCAATAATTTTATTGTGTGACTTAAAATGTGTTAAAGGGCACAATTTTATTTTCCATCACTGTTCAAAGTCCACTTTTTTTTTCCCAGATGGAAAATGAGAGACAGAGGGAAAGAAGGAAAGATACCATAGCACGAGAGCTTCCAATATGACAGGTACCTGACTCAAACTTGGATCACACACAATGTAAAGGAAGCTCATTATCAAGCTGAGCTATTTTGCCAGCCCAAAGAGTAGATTTCAAAGTCTGAATGCAATTAATTTAGTTCAGACACACACATTACTTTTTGACTTTTTTTCTTGTTAGACAAAATTCCCAATTAGTTACCTCATGCTATGTGAGGTAACATACTTAATGTCTGTTCAATTAAAATACTATTGTAAACTATTATCATAAAACAGTTTTCATCTACCATCATATTCTGCTGTTTAATCCATCCTCTTGTCGGGATAAAATAAACCTATAGCAAGATATATATATGTGTGTGTGTGTGTGTGTGTGTGTGTGTGTGTGTGTGTGTGTGTGATTTTATATTTGATGGCTCAGTCTATTGAGTTCTATATAGATATGAAGCTGAAGTATATCAGAGAAATAATAATCTAATTTAGAATTGTATGTTCAATGATTTATTTACTGAACTAAAATTACAATAGAAAGATGATGATTTTTTTCCTTCTTTCTTATTTTGTTAACTTTCCAGACTTTCTTCTTTAAATTAATTTTTAAAATATTTATTTATTCCCTTTTGTCGCCCTTGTTGTTTATTGTTGTAGCTTTTATTGATGTTGTTGTTGTTGGATAGGACAGAGAGAAATGGAGAAAGAAGGTGAAGACAGAGAAAGGGAGAGAAAGACAGACACCTGCAGACCTGCTTCACTACCTGTGAAGCGACTCCCCTGCAGGTTGGGAGCCAGGGACTCGAACCGGGATCCTTATGCTGGTCCTTGTGCTTTGTGCCACCTACCTCTCGACTGCCTCAGAGTTGCTTCATATTTTAGTTGTGTTTTGGTGTTACCCAAGCAATGTGCCTCAGGTCATTGTATCAAGATTCATTTGACTATGCATTTCTACCACCCAGTGTCACTCAAGATCTATTCTCTTTTACTGAAACTAGGTCCCAAAGGCTTTCCAAAACTCTATAGACTCTTTTAATATTGATTTGTAAACATATTGAATTTGACTGAAAGAGAGAAGCACCTTTCTTTCCTGCCTAGATCTTCTTCCTAAACTACTGTTTCTTTTTTGAAAATGTTCCTTGAAATGTAAGAAACTAGATAGATGTAAAACTACATGGTATTATTTAGAAATTTAAAAAAAAAAAAAAGGACAGGAGAAAAGCACTTATTATATGATAGGAAAATTCAAACTTGCAAGTTTTGAGAAGTTTATAGTATCACAGTATCATTTCAGTAGCCTATTTACTTATTGTTGCTAAATAATACTAGAGGCAAAAATCACTGAGACTTTATGGGATCAATTCCAGGAGACAGCATCCTGATAACATTTCCTCTTTACACTGCAACCAACATGTACAGTTTTAGCTAAATAGTCTATTTTAGAGTCTTTATCTTATTTTGTCTAAACCACAATGAAATGCTACATATTTTACTTTCAATCTATATGTATGCATATTTATTTATATATAAGTGTACTACTATATTTAAAATGTTAATAAAGAAATATAAGTTTTGAAAATATCAATTAAAGATAAAATAAACTAGTTAAAATATCTTGATATGGATAATATCATAAAAATAACACCAAGACATACTATGTCTCTGAAAGAGAAATTTAACATGAGTTTAGTGCATAAAAATCCACTGTTAGTTCAAACATTCTTCTTAGCAATGCTATTGGGCTATCCTTCTCAGTTTTGATTGCATCATCATTGATTTTACTTTGTGATATGACTGACCAACATCACTTTTTTAGGAATAAAAGGATTTTCTACTCTGACATCTTGTTATTTGTTTCAACTTCCTATTTAATTATCCTAATTTGGTTTCTTTTTTCCTGAAAAAATTTAAGCAACAGATCCAATTAAGAAAGGTTAGCTTAGTTAAAACTAGGTCATATAATTCATTAATCTAGTTAACAGGGCATATATTAATTGTGATGTGTTGAAAGCTATTGGACAAATGAAACAACATAGTCAATCTTCCTAGGTTATTAAACTCTTTTTCCTGACATCCATATGCAGTAAAGAAAAGTTCCAATGCCAATAATCTATTGAATTATGTTAAGGACATATATTTTTTATGCTTTAAATATCATGCTTAGATAACATTTCAAATATTTTTCCATACTACAATAAAATAGCTCACAACATCACTTTGAAAAATATTATTTAAGAGTAAATGAAAACATTTTATGAAAACTTTTTCCTGTTGATAAAAGCTGAAATAAATATCTAGCTCCTCTGTGTATCCTAATCTCATTATCCTTTGATAATGCAACTTCTTTTACATACATACTTCTTTTTTACTTTTTTTCTTGAACTCCATTTCTTGTTTAGTAGGAGTTGGTCTATGTATGATTAGTGTTTTGGTTTTCCTGGATAACTGGGAATAGAACAACTGCAGGCAGGGAACACAGAGGAGCCCAACATTACATTTACATTCTTTCAATAACATAAATTTCAAGAGATAATTCAATCAATTCACTTGCTTGAATTGCAAAAACATTTCATGGTTTTGATCTTTGTCTCTTTTTCTCTTCCTTACTTTCTTCCTTTTATTCATCTGTTTTTCTCTTTCTCTTGTTTTTCCTTCTTTCCTTTATTTCTCTTTCTTCTTTCGTTCTCTCTCTCTTGGATAGCTACAGACAGAAATTTATAGGAAAAGGGGAGCTAGGGAGAAAGAAAGTCACCTGCAGCACTGCTGCAACAATTGTGAAGCTTTCTTCTTGCAGGTTGATGCTGGGGGCTTATGCATTGTAACATGTGTACTCTACTGGATGCATCACTTCCCAGCCCCTTAATTTTTATTTTATATTATTATTTGTATTATATCAGCAAACAAGTTATAAAAATATATGCAGGAGAAGTGCTACTAATAACAAGGATTTTTTCTTTAAAAATTAAGGATCAACAGAATGGATTAAACTTTGCAGTGAATTATTATCCTCAGTACCTTTTAAAATTTAAGTGTTTAAAATTTGTAATTATGCACAGTTGAATTACCACACTCCTCTATAATATAGCCTTTATATTTTTCTAAACTAGTTAAAGATGGGTTGCAGACAGAGCTATCAATGACCATAAAAATACATCATCACTCCTTAGAGATTTGAAAGTAAATAGGAAGCATTTTCATAAGTTAAAAAAAAAAACACCAAGAAGATTTTATTCTGATAAACACATATAAAAGATATAGGGACTCTTCTGAAAATATGAAACTTCATAAAGTAATTATAGATTTCATATTGTTGTATTGGAATTAATGGTTTATAGTACAGCTGTTGACACATGGATACTATTTCTCATTTCCCATGATAGGTGTCTTCAAAACACTCTCCCCCCAATTCAAATCCTTCTGTTCCATCATACACCAGGTCCCAAAGCCCCTTCTGCCAGTACTCTTGTCACAACGCCCATGCTTTAGTCACCAAGCCCAGTCCAAGTTTTACTTAGTGTTCTCCATTTCTGTCCTTAAGTTACACCTATGAGTGAGATCATCTGCTATTCATCCTCCACTTGCGGTCTTTTCTCACTTAGCATGATTCCTTCCAGTGCCACCCAAGATGAAGCAAAGGAGATGTGTTCATCATTCTTAACAGCTGAGTAATATTCCATTGTGTATATATCACAACTTTATTAGCCACTCATCTGTTGCTGGACATCTGAGTTGCTTCCAACTTTCGGATATTGCAGAGTGTACCATTGTTAACATACATGTACATCAATCTCTTCAGATGGGTGTGTTTGTCATATATATATATATATCCCTAGGAGAGGAGTTGCTGGGTCCTATGATCCTTACCCAAGGCTTACTCTATTCCAAGTTGCCTGTTTCTTTTATTCTTTTTGGATCCCAAAACAATAATAGCTCTTCTTTCTCTCTTATTAATCACGAAGGATTTTAGCTTTCTAGGTCTCTTTAGGAAGAACAGTTTACCCCGGTGAATGACATTAGCTCAGCTACGTAATAATTTATGACTAGTTAAACATAAAGTGCTCTCTATAGGCAGTATGATTAGAATTAGGTATAGCTTTGTTCTCTGTAACATAGAATGACCAAATAAAATACTTATCCATATTAACAGCTATGTTCTCTCTCCCTCTCTCTCTCTCTTAAATAGCTTTAGTGGTTCCTTTATATTATGTGATTTTGTCACTTATTGCTTTTATTGTTTGTTTGCCTGCTTTCTTCCAGATTGGTGGAGGCAGGGAGGGAGAGAGAGGAGAGGGAGAGGGAGAGGGAGAGGGAGAGGGAGAGGGAGAGGGAGAGGGAGAGGGAGAGAGAAAGAGAGAGAGAGGGAGAGAGACTAAAAGAGAAAGAGAGGGAAAGACAGTCAGCAGTGTTCCACTATATGTGGAGCTGCCCTGCTATTCTGGTGAACCCTTGCTTAGTGAGCCTTCAACTTCAGATTTTCTGCATAGTGAGAGGGTGGGGAAGTTGCTCTATCAGTTGAGCTATCTCCAGGCCCAGATAAGATGAGTTTTTCTCTTTTCCCATAATACATGTCTAGATATAGACAGAATCATGAGATGTGAACTAAACCAGGAGAAGTACAGAAACTAATGATCTCATTCACATATGGGACAGAATAAACAAGAGAAATGCATATTTAAACAATAGATCTCTTCCACTGATGGAATAAATGAATCCCTTTAAAATAGTCAAATGATACAAAAAGCAAAAGTAGTCAAATTATCTCTTAGACTTTGTGAAACTGTGGTGATTAAGGAGCATGGGGTAGAGTGACTTGGCACTGAAGATTGGTGATGTGATGTGAAACACTAAAATCCTACATTTTCATATAAACCAGTATTGAATCATCAGCAATTTTTTAAATAAAAATTATTTATTTAATAAGTAAATTTATTTTTAAGATGTATTTTCTATTTAGTAATGAGAGTGGGAGAAAAGACAGAAGCAGAGCATTACTCTAGTACCTGTGATGCCAGAAGTCAAACTCTAGAACTCATGTTTTGAAATTTCAATAATTTACGAACTGTGGGATCTCCTGGACCACAGTATTAAGTAAGTTTTAAAAAGAATATTCTATAAAAAATACTGTATATAAATGTCAGTCAATAAGATTTCATGTGAACAAGTTTGCTCTTCCTTCTCAGATCTTAAAATTCTATGAAGGCAAATGTAGAAAATTAATTCAATCATGTAATTATTTATTAAACTCTTTATCAATACAACCATTATCATTTACGGAGTAGACATTTTTAGATACTTGCACCCTTGAAGTTTCAAATGTATTTGGGTCTACAGTGGAGTTAAGAAACAAACGGGTAAAAGTAGCAAATAAGTTTCAGATTGTAACCGTAGAAAATGAAGATAAAAATTAATAAAATGGTAAAATAATTGGTTAGGGAAGAGGATAATACTGGATGAAGGCTAAAATAATGAATAAATCGAGTCTGGACTATAGCAATAATTGAGTATAGAAAAAAGAAAAGGCACTTTCACAATTTGAAGTTCAGCTGAATTTTGAAAGTTATATGCAGAATGTTACCAAAATAATTGTTTTAAATAAGTAAGCCACATAAGACATAACAATATTCAAGAAAAAAAAGTAAAAATGGACAAATGAATGAAAAATAGTTGATCAGAGTGGACATGAATCATGATGCTTATAGTCACTAATGCTTTTGAACTATACAATTATAAAAACTAGTAGCTGAATGGGAAACTGAGGATTCTTTCAGCAATGGAGATAACTTCTTATTTATTGATTTATTTGTTATTTAGTTATTTTTATTTATTTATTTTAATTTGATTTTTCCCTTTTGTTGCTCTTGTTTTTCTTGTTGTTGTAGTTATTATTATTGTTGTTGTTAGGACAGAGAGAAATGGAGAGAGGAGGGGAAGACAGAGAAGGGGAGAGAAAGACACCTGCAGACCTGCTTCACCGCCTGTGAAGGGACTTCCGTGTAGGTGAGCCGGCGCTTGAACGAGGATCCTTACTTACTGCGCCAAGTGCGATTAATCCTCCGAGCTACATCCCGACCTCGGGAAATAACTTCTACCACCTCCAGGAAAAATAAGTATATAATTTCTGATTGCATATATCCACACTGAGGAGCAATATATCGTGAAAAAAGTTTCTTTTTGTTAGGCTGACAGATTTAATAGATTTATTATTCATTTCCCTAAATTGAGCAAAAATCTGTTGAATGTCTTACATTGCTTTTAGCTCTGCCTCTGGAGAAAAACCGAATCTCTTGTAAAAATCAAATTTTAACCTGTGGAAATTTAGCCCTCTAGGTTGACTTTTTGAGATTTAGAGAAAGACAGATGGGGTGCGAGAGACTCCGATGTAGCAAAGCTTCTCAGCGCTTTGGGAACCTGGTTGGAACCTATTCCTGAACAAGACAAAGTAGACACCTCCTGGCTAGGTACCCTGACAGCCTTCAGATTTCAACTTTCAAAAGGGACATAGTGATGTCAGTACTGTCCATATTATAACTGGTTTCTAGAATTAAATTAGTTACTGTATATCACTTATTCTGTGCACTTTAAGCTCCTATAAACATATATCAATGTGGGGGTCGGGCGGTAGAGCAGCGGGTCTTTGCAAAGGGCAAGGATCAGCTGAAAGATCCCAGTTTGAGCCCCTGGCTCCCAACCTGCAAGGGAGTAGCTTCACAGCCTGTGGTCTGCAGGTGTCTATCTTTCTCTCTCCCTCTCTGTCTTCCTCTCCTCTCTCCATTTCTCTTTGCCCTATCCAACAACGACGACATCAATAACAACAATACAAATAACTGCAACAATAATAAAACAGCAAGAGCAACAAAAGGGAAAAAAGCAAATTAAAAAAGATATATAAATGTTATTAGCTAAATATGATGATAGACCTTACTGACATATATTTTAATTATCTGATATAGTGGCTTAGTAGAGACTGTCAAACTGGTAGTTGCCTAAATATCATAACAATATAAAGGAAATTTCTCACATTTGTACTTGAATTGAGAGATAAAGATCTATTAAACAGTAATATCGCCTTCAGTGCAACTATAAATAGATGCTGTTTTTTGTGTAATATATGAACTCATTGCTTTAATAATATAACTTACATATTGTTTATTCAAGTAATCAATATTTCCTCAGAAATGTAATTTTTCTATATTATTCTCATGAACAATGTTTCTAGAACAAAGAGAACATATCTCTGTCAGTAGCTTAGCATTAATGAAATCATTAAATTGAGTGGATCAATGTTTAACAAAGAAGCCTTTGTCCAAAACTAATTCATCTATGTAGGTTAAAAATTATTGGGAGATTAATGGTTGATTACAGTTGATAGTAAAATACATTGAATGTACAGGCATAACATTTCTCAGTTTTCCACATAATAATTCACCCCCTACTATGTTCTCCTCTGCCATCATGTTCCAGGACCTGAACCCTCCCTCTAACCCCAGAGTCTTTTACTTTGGTGCAATATACCACATCTCTAACTTTTAATTCTTTTTGCTTCACCAGAGTTGTCACAGGGACTACTGGTAGCCTTTTTTTTTTTTTTTTTTGGTAGAGGATGAGAAACAGAGAGAGAAAGAGATAAAGAGAGATAGAGTGAAATTTCTCCCCTGAAGGCACTTCTATGTAGTAGCCCTGGGTGTTACTTTAATGTATAAGTATCAATTAAAGTTTAATATCCTGGATCCCACATGCCACAGCGGTACACTTTTATTTATTATCTCAGCTCTGGATTATGGTGGTGATTTCAGGGCCTCGGGCATGTCTTTTACATAACCATTATGCTATTTCCTCAGTCCCTACCTCCCATCTTTCTTTTGATGGAAGAAGAGATAGAGATAGAAAAGGTTGGAAGGACAGAGAGAAGGAGAGATTCTTGCAGCACTACTCCACTGCTTGTGAAGTGTCACTCCTGAAAGTGGAAACCAGTGGGATGAATCCAAGTCCTTGCACACAGTAAATTATGCACATACTGTGTGTGACACCACCTGCTTTAACAGTACACTCTTGAATGCAAAATGGTGAGGCCCCTATGAAAAATGGTATGGAGAGTACTTAAACAAACAAAAAAATAATTGTGGAAATAGTTCATGATTTAGCAATACCACTCCTAAGCATATATTCAAATGACACATAAGCATTAATTTGAAAGTGTGTATTATTCAAAACAGTCAAAGTATGGGATTGATTTGAATGACTAGGAACAGATGATTGGAAATTATGAAATACATATTCAAAAGAAAACTACTCTGAAATTTTAAAAAAGACTATATTGTATCATTTGGGACAAGATGGATTAAATTGGAGGTGATTATGCTAAGTGACGTAAGTAAAGAGGTAGAAGTAAACTACTAGATGGTTTCAGTAATATGGAAAATATGGATAATTAAAATTAATAAACTTGCAGAAATGATAACCAAACTCTTAGACTTTGTGAAAACAATGGTAGGCATTGGTGTGAAGGTCACATGAAGTTAGATGGAGTGGGACGTGAGTTGTATAAATACTCATATGCATGTGTGAAATGATACCTCTCAAATTTTATAATTTTATCAACAAATCTTGAATAACTAACATTAAAACTATCATATATAGACACCTGAGGGCTAGGCAGTGGTGTACCCAGAGGAGCACAAACATTACCGTGCACGTGCACAAGGATCCTGGTGGGAGCAGCAATATCCCACCTGCAGGGGAGAATGCTTCACCAGTGTGAAGCAGGGCTGCCTCACAACTTTCTCTCTCCTCTCCTCTCTCTCTCTCTCTCTTTCTCTCCCTCTCTCTCTCTCCCTCTCTCTTCCTCTCCCTCTCTCTCTTTGTCTCTGTCTTCTATATGTGCCTCTTGCCTCCTCATTTCTTTTGGTCCTGTCCAATTCATAACTTCAAATTTAATAATAAGAAGAACAACAAGTAGAAAAGCAAAGACAAGAAGGAAAATGGGGTGCAGTGAGGGGAGGCTGAGATCCTGGACTGGTGGATTCATCATGGAAGTGCCAAGCCTCAGTGATAGATAAGCCTGGTGACAAGAAAAATAAGCGTACAAAGAAATCATTATGATCATCACATCATTTCAGGCAGGGGTAGATAGCATCATAGTTATGCAAAGAGACTCTCATGCCCGAGACTCCATAGTCCCTGGTTCTCTCCCCAACACCACCTTAAGCCAGAGCTGAGAACACACTGAAAAAAAAAAAAAAACTATAATATATAAATGCATCCCTGAATCCTCAGTTATATAAGGGATATCCATATCTATTTCACAGACACGTAATACATCAGATTATGTTAATATACTTTTGACTTATACTTTAAAATATTTTAATACGTTTGATTTCAATGAAAACCTTTCAGTCATTTTAATTCAGTCATTCAAATAAAGATACATTTTAATGAGGTTGACATTTCAGATGCTGGATTTTAGTGAAACAAATAGGAAAATTTAGTAATCAAATTTTCAAGGACTATGGCCATTTTTTAAATTTACATGTTGGTTCAGTTGTCTTTCTAGAACATCTGTTATGCTATTGTGGCAGGTGTTTATTAATATGGATGTCCAATCAAATCTCTTGGTTCCTAGTAGCTTGGCAACTCAGTATCTAAATATTGTCAGAGTACTTGATTATTCATTGAAAACTGTGGTTAATTGATTCAAGGCTATTTCACTTGATTAAATAAAAAAATTAAAACTTATTTCATGTGCTTTGCTTTAGAACCTCAATATTTTAATGCAGTTTCTAAAACACATAAATGAGAATTTTTAAGGAATCAAAACCTTCTTCAATCCAATATGTATCCTGATTCACATTTCCAAAGGGCTTTATTTAACAGATACAAATAAATTTACTTTTGATGTCCTGAATTGGGAAGTCAGTTAAGAGAGGGGTAAGAACAAAGTGACACATATCATAAAAACAAAAATGCATATGTATTATAGTTCATCTGTGTGACATATTTAACAATATAGTTCCCTATATACCTTAATTATACATGATAAACAGTTTAAAAAATTAAGTGACAGTTTTGAGCTTCGGCTAACAAAATAGCTCTCCTGGATAGACCATCTGCTTTGGCACGTGAGCAGCTCAGATATGAGCCTAGTTCCTATCGTATTGGACGTATATAAGGTGCTGTGGTATCTTTCTCTCGCTGGTGCTCTGATGTTATCTGAAAACATTAACCCAGAGCACTGAAGCACCAGATAATACATTTTTTAAGTCTTCACACAGCAAGCATGGGGAAGACTTTTGAGTACATGCAACATCAGTTTTTAAAGCAAATCTTCTTTAAACTATCTAACAAGGTTTATGTAGTAGAAACCAATAAGAAGCCGTTAGTTACCCTTAGCAGTTGGTACAGTAGCTTTGATAGAGGCATTTATGTCTTAGAGTGGGCCTCTAGCTGGAATTTCATTAAAATAATCAGGGGATGACAGAGTTATCTATGAAATTCCTGCTGAAATAGTAGAAATAAAAATCAGATCTGAGAGGTAATATAATAGTTAAGCAAGATAGTTTAACATCTGAGTCTCTGAAGTTGTGGCTTCTATCCTAACACTACCATAAACCAGAGCTTAGTAGTGATATGAATAAAGAAAGGAAAGAGAAAGAAAGAACGAATGAAAGAAAGAGGAAAAGGAAGAAAGAGAGAGAAAGAAAGGAAGGAAAGAAGGAAGGAAATTGTTGAAAAACTGAAACAATAATTAAAGATTCTAAGTTGTTCACAGTTACTATTTGGTGTTTATTTTTATAGTTAATTATGTATGTTTTTGTTATAATACCAGCATTGCCCAATAAAATATTCTACAATAGTAGGTATTTCTTTAGGCTATCCAATCTAGCAACAAATAGGTCTATATGACTACTGAACATTTGGAATGTGTATTATTATTATTATTATTACTATTATTATCATTATTGCCACCAAGGTTATTGCTGGGACTTAGTGTCAGGACAATGAATCCACTATTACATAAGTTCACTTTTTAAATATTTATTTATTCCTTTTTGTTGCCCTTGTTATTTTTTATTGTTGTAGTTACTATTTTTGTTGTTAATGATATCCTTGTTGTTGGATAGGACAGAGAGAATGGAGAGAGGAGGGGAAGACAGAGAGGGGGAGAGAAAGATAGATACCTGTAGACCTGCTTCACCACCTGTGAAGGGACCCCCCTACAGGTGGGGAGCTGGGGGCTCAAACAGGGATCCTTATGTCGGTCCTTGCACTTTGCATCACGTGTGCTTAACCCGCTGCGCTACCGCCAGACTCCCCTTGCACTATGCTTATTCTTACTTCAATCTGTCAGGACAAAGAGATTTTTAATGAGGTTTCCAAGGTTTCTATCATATATATATATATATTACATTCCTTGCCATCAGCCTATTTAAGGGGGTAGAGGGGAGTGGGATGTGCAAGGGAAATATATATGCCCTATCTTTTTTTTGTTATTTTATTTATTTATTTTTGTTGCCCTTGTTGTTTTATTGTTGTTGTTATTGATGTTGTCGTTGTTGGATAGAACAAAGAGAAATGGAAAGAGGAGGGAAAGACAGAGAGAGGGAGAGAAAGACACCTGCAGACCTGCTTCACCGCCTGTGAAGTGACTCCCCTGCAGGTGGGGAGCCGGGGGCTCGAACTGGCATCCTTAAGCCGGTTCTTGCGCTTTGCGCCACCTGCGCTTAACCCGTGCGCTACCGCCTGACTCCACCTTATTATTATTATTTGTTGTTGTTGTTTTAAGATAAACACCTACAAACCCACTTCACCGCTTGTGAGGCTACCCCCTGCACTTAGGGATTCGGGGCCTTGAACCAGGATTCTTAGTCCAATCCCTGAGCTCTGCGCCATATGTGCTTAACCCACTGCGTGACCGCCTGCCCCCGGCTGTCTTTTAAGTTATGATCGAATGACAAAATCACAAAAGACCTATTTATATGAGAGGAAGAATAATGACCAATTTAAGCACACATATTACTCATTATAATGTTCAATTTGTGTAAAAACTTTTATGGACAATATCTGAAAAGCAAATGTAATTCAATGTAATCCTTTAAAGAATTATTTTCATTTTCAGGACGAGTTCTTAAAATACACCTCTGACTTCACTGAAACTGGCACATAATGTGTTACAAAGCATACTGCTTCTTCTCGGATATACATAGGCTGAAATACATTGCCTGATATAAGTTTTAAGGTAAATTTAATGTTTTTATAAGGGATTTTCAATGAAATCAATATAGGATTTCTGGAAGGTGTTGAAGTAAATAGCTGTTACTAAAATTAAAGGGTAATGGCAAACATGGTTATTTCAGTCTAAATAGGGAGAGTCTTTAACCTTTACTAGAATAATTTTCACTTACTAGATACTTAAATTCAAATAAGCACCCAAATAGATGTCCTCTTCTCTGCCAGGCTTTGGGTTTTTATTATTATAAAATAATTTCACTATTATATGGAAGATATGTAAATCTAACAAAAAATTGAAACACTACAGATCTCAGATATAAGGCCAAAATGATTTCCAGAAGGTAAAGTCTTAAAGAGCTGGGGTATAAGGAATCAATGATATGGTGGAAGGTAGAAATTAGACTTCTAGGGTGGGGTAGATAGCATAATGATTATGCAAAGAGACTCTTATGTCTGAGGCTCCAAAGGTCCAGGTTCAATCCTCCACATCACCATAAGCCAAAGCTGAGCAGTGCTCTGGTAATAAAAGAAAATAAAAATAAAAAAAATAATAAAGAAACTAGACTTCTAGGTGCAATCTCAATACATAATGTCTAGATGCTGAATTATCATGTTATACACCTGAATCCTATCTAGTGTTATGAACCAGTGTTATTTCAATTAAAAAATAACAAATTATATAATATAGTTTGAAGTATATATCTACTTTTCATTTTTTAGCTATATGTCTGGATTGTTTTTACCTTTGATTGGAATGCAGAATTGCAGAGGAACTAAAAAAAATCAAATTTTTACTTCAATTGTGTTACATTGCACAACAAGATACATTTTATATTATGCTTCTTGTACCTTCCAAATCATTATCTTAGTATGTTAATTTATTAGCCCTATGAAATCAATCAGTCATGTGGGAAAAAGATAACAAAAGTCACTCTTATATGATAATATTCTATTGCATAGCATCCAATGGAGAGGTTTTGGGTAAAATATTGCAAACCTGGCAATAAATATCCTAAGGAAAAAAATTCAAAACATTACATATGGCATGTTGTATTATTCAAGTGCTTTATTTCACTGATTCATTTTTATTTACATAAAATGAAAGAAAAAATGCAAAAATCACTGAAGATTGTGCTATAGTTGTGAAAAAAAATGGCAATTTAATACCATGGGGATGAATCAGTGAATAAAAAAAAATAAACGGCTTCTCCTTCTTCTCCTTCTCCTCCTCCTCCTCCTCCTCCTTCATTTTCTTCTTCTTTTTCTTCTTCTCCTTATTCTTCTTTACATTTTTGTAACTTTCATTTGAAACTAATTTTAGACTTCTAGGAAAAATTACAAAAATAGTACACAGGCTTTCAATTTATGGCCCCCTCCTCTCCCACTTCTCCACCCAGCCACTGTTGCTGGCAGCCATTTTTCTCCTTTCTTTCTTCCTTCCTTTCTTTCTTTCTTTCTTTCTTCCTTTCTTCTTTATTTCTTTCTTCCCTTCTCTCTTTCTTTACTTTTTTTTACTTCTAGTGGTTAAAATGCCATTGAACCTCTTATGTGTGAGCAGACAAGTCAATGTAAAATAGTGTGGAATATCTTAAGTATATCTTAATCCTAGTGTCAAGTAGAATAATTTTTTAAGTACAACAATATGTAACAGACTATTATGGATCGACTATCAGATTTTTAAATTGAAAATAATGGACTGAATCTATGCTGGAGGTTCGTTCACTATGAAATATTTACAAACTCTGAGATTAGTGTCTTTTTTATATATTTATTTGTTTTCCCTTTTGTTATCCTTTTTGTTGTTTGTTGTTTTCGACGGGTTTATGTTGTTTTTGCCGGGCTGGCTTCACGGGCGGGTAACAGACGACCAGGGACTCATGGTTGAGCTGTAGGCAATATCTCTTTATTCATGCAGGACGCAGCACAATCTAAGACGAGCTAAGCTAAACTCAAGTTAAAGTAAAACTCACAATGCTGTCTTTATATATACTTGCCAAGTAGGGTGGAAACAGGATGTGACATAGAGAGGGTGGAGAGAAAAGTGACTGGTGAAAATCAGAGTGTGACAAGGGGGGGCAGAGCAGGCAAGAATCCTATCACTGAACCACCAATGCCCTGGAGGGAGTGCTTTATGTAAATGTAAAAGTGATTTATGTAAATAGACCAAAGCTTTGAATGGGATTAAATCTATCCCTATATAGGCATATTGTTAAGCAGAAGCCAGGGGGAGCTGGCATACTATCCAACAGTTGTTGTTGTTGTTGTAGTTATTATTGTTATTGTTACTGATGTCATCATTGTTGGATAGGACAGAGAGAAATGGAGAGAGGAGGGGAAGACAAAGAAGGGAAGAGAAAGAGAGACACCAGGAGACCTGCTTCACCACTGTGAAGCGACTGGGGGCTTGAACCGGGATCCTTATGCTAGTCCTTGCACTTTGCCCATGTGCGCTTAACCCTCTGCCCTACTGTCTGACTCCTGAAATTAGTGTCTTTTAGCCAGTTGTTTTGGGTTCTCTGAAGATTAATTTAGTTTCTTCCAAAAATACACGTGATTTGCATCATATTCCTATCACCTTTAAAGGTAACTTTACTGAGCTGATATTAATGTAGTTAGGTATAAGAAAGCTCCTGTGATTTGGAAGTATAAAGTTTTTGTAGAAGAATTGTGGGGGTGTGGTGGAGACTGGCAGGGTTTGACCTGAGAGGTGCATCCGTCCTGTTAGTCTCTCTCTCTAAGGAGAGGTTGTGCAAGGGGGGGACACAGGAACCTCAAAAGGTTGCCGTCATATCAGACTTCCCTGCCTCTCAAAACACCCTGCATTTTTCTGCCTCCAGGAGCCCAGCATTCCTTAAAACATTAAGCCTGCTCCACCCTGCATTCCTTGAAACTATGGCTGGTCCTTTTATTATCTACATATCAATCTGCTACTTTGTATTACAAATGACTAAAGGTCTCCTTCCTAATTCCTCTCAGGGCATTATTAATCCTACCAGTTAAACCCCTAGCAACAGTTGCTAAGGAAGCCCCCTACCATTCCCAGCCCCTAACACTTTCTCTGCCCATTTCCTAACCATGTATGGTATTGTCAAGCCACTTCATTTCTGATTGTCTCTTCCCAGGCCTGGAGAAGCACATACAAACCAGGAGGCTGACAGCAGCCATTGTGGTTTGTGCCACATGGCTTAATCAAGTGTGCTACCTCCCGACTCTGGGGCGTTGGAATGAATAAAGATTTGAATTGCCTTGCTGCCATAAGCTTGGTTCCTGGGTCATCTCTCTCTCTCTCATCACTAGCTTGATAGTTTTATTCATGTTAACTCCTTGACACCTCCCCCCCAAAAAAAGTATGGCTGAACTATTAAAAAACATTTCAACTCCACCCACCGAAACCAGTGCCATAACCCATTATCTGTCATGATACATATGGAATACTTAATTTGATTTTGAAAGTTACTTACAAACCATCAAATGTAGCAGTATGAATGTTATCCAGAGGAACAATGTGGAAGATTTGGGAATCTTGGGGAATTTATTCTTATATATCTTTAATAACTTTTAAATAAGAAAACTAGTCACCTATAGATGAACATCTGGATTGCCTAATGAGAGCAATTATAACATCTATTTTATAAAACTCACTCTTTAAAGACACTAAAAACTCCTATAGAACAATTACATTGCAAAGTGCTTTATTTAATATGTAACTGACACTTCCGTTTGGTATGCAATATCATATTAAATTTAAAAGCCTGAAGAGCAATGACCTTCAAAGAGATATCAACCATTTCTGAAACTATTCATCCCAGAAGAGATATTGATTTTCCAAGATCAAAAATTATCTTTCCTAGTCACAAAATGAGAGGTTTTGACAAAATCCTACTGCTCTTAGATCTTATTAATCGTATATTTTTTCCACTTTCAGTAAATGTGTCATTCAATTAAATAGACTATATTTTGTTGTAAAAGTAAAAAGTAGATTATATCGTGATAAATAAACATATTTACACTTATTTCCTATGTTATCTATAAAACAAATTTGGTTTTAATTTCAGCTATTTGAAATCAGTTAGGAAGAACAGTCACACAGATGATCAACCATATGGCATTAATAAATGTATAACCAAGACAAACATAAAACATTTTAACCAAACTGCTAAACTAACTCACTAATGCATGAAAATGTCACATATTACCTATTCAGCTGAGGCTTTTATTGCAAAGAAATTGTCATAGTTAACAATTAACATAGGATCAAGCATCCTATTTTATGATTACATCTCAAATTAAGGAAGATGAATGATCTTTTATCTACATTCAATTACAGCTCCACACAATTTTATGTGTGGAAATATATAAATATCTTCAATTATTTAAAAACAGCTCAACAAGTTCTGTGAGTAGTATTTACACAGTAGGTGTGATTTGAAATAAAATCACTATAGTTAAATATATAGAATTTTAGAAAAAGGTTTGTAATATTCAGAAATGCTCTTATTTTGCATAAGGAATTGAGATGAGTCAAATATTCATATTTCCCAGTCACATATGCTTTCATATACTTAACTATATAGTGAATAATTACCAAAATATTTTCTACAAAGAAACTTCTGAAAATAAGTATGGGCCCAAGAAGGATGACAAGTTAGAAGATACCAGGCCCCCCACAACAATATGTCTTAGTTCAACTATATTATTTTTATTACTTTTTAGTGTTGAAGAATAAATCTAGAGGCTCATGAATATATTATACTGCTGAACTGTCTCTTTGGGTAAGGGTTCCAAGTTCATTTTTTTTTAAGTTCTAGTAATTTATTTTTTCCCCCTACTAGGGGTCATCAATGCATCTAGGTGTTTGTATAATGACTCCACCACTCCCAATGGTCATTTTTTCTTTTTAAAAATACTATTTTAAATTATGACAGAGACAGAAGAAAGGAGATAGGTAGAGAGACATATAGAGAAGAAGTAAAATGTTCCCGCAGTCCATTCCACTGTTCACAATGCTTCCCACCTGCAGGTGAGCACCAGAGGTTTGAACTTGTTGGGTAGTATGCCAGCTCCCCCGGCTTCTGTCTCTAATCCTGCTTAACTAAGCACCGGCATGCCTGTATGGCATTGGTTTGATCCCACTCAAAGCTGTGGTCTATTTACATAAATCACTAACTAAGCACCACCCTCCCTCCAGGGCATTGGTGGTTCTGTAGTAGAATTCTTGCCTGCTCTGCCCCCTCTCCTTGTCACACCCTGATTTTCCACCACTCTCTTTTCGCTCCACCCTCTCTACATCACATCCTGTTTACACCCTACTTGGCAAGTATAATTAAGCACAGGTTTGTGAGTTTTCAGTTTAGTTTAGTTTTAGCATAGCTTGGCTTAGATTGTGTTGTGTCCTGCATGAATAAAGAGATACTGCGTACAGCTCAGTCATGAGTCCCAGGTCGTCTGTCTCCCATCAGTGAAGCTCAGCCTGACATGAACTTAGTCCTCATGTGTGTGCTTTGTATGTTGTGTCACTACCTGGTCCCAATAATTTAGACTTTTAAATGATTCTGTAATTCAAAGTATTTTAAATATGTTAAAATATCTAGCTAAATATAGGATTATATAAATGAGGGCAACATAATAGTTCACCTGGATAGGCTACCAGCTTTGTCATTATTGGACCCAGGTTTGAACCCTACCTCCATCACAGTGGAAACAGTTTCAGCATTGTGCTGTCTTTCCCTCTCTGTGTGTCTCTCTGTCTCTGTTTCTGAAAAAGTCAATGTGGAATGGTAAAGTCCCAGTAATGACCAAAAAAAAAAAAAAGTACACGGATAAAATGCAGTAATTTTTAGGAGAAAAACAAAATCAGAGTTGACTTCACTTTTTGTTTCTATACTCTGTTTTGTTTATGATTGCCTTGTTACATTTCAAGAAGTGCTGCCAGTCTCTCTCTCTGTGTCAGTCTATTTTTTACCTCCTCTCAATTTCTCTCTGTACCATCAAATAAAATATTAAGAAGTATATTAGTAAGTTTAAATACTTATTGATGACCTATAAATCACCATGTCTGACAAGACTCCTTGATTGCCTGACTACCATACATACAACCATATAGCAACATATGTCTTTCATCTCTATTTAATATTCATTATCTGAAATATTTCATGTATGTAGTCTATCTGTTGTGGGTATTACTTAAAGGAAGCAAGTCTGTGATACATATTTGCAGATCCTAAACACCACCAGAAAAAGTTATAAATACTCAAGTATTGTCTATAATTAGATCACATCACATCTAATGAAAGAATTCAATAAAGTGGATTTATCTCTTCTCTTGGTCCTAATGAAATGTACATGTTACTAAGAAAAACGTGAATACATTTCTTCAAAGTTATACAATTGAAGGAAATTGCAACAATATTCTACCAGAAATTTGTGTTTGATACCATTCTTTGCAGCTAAAATGTGAATTATTATTCTAAGCAAGACATATGAGGTATGTTTAAAGATTTAAAATATATCTTTAAATTTTATTTGATATAACTAAAAGAAACTGAGAAGGAAGGGAAGATAGAGAAGAGAGAGAGAGAGAGACACCTGCAGCACTACTTCACCACATACAAAGCTTCCCTCCTGCAGGTGGTGACCAGGGAATTAAGCTAAGCTTTTTGTTTAATGTGCCATAACCTACCCCCCCAAATGAGATATTATTAAATATCACTATGTTGAAAATAAGCATGAAACTTAGGCAGAATACTTATGGACTCATATATATTTGCATTATTTATAAGATACTAATTGGATTGTATAAAACTCTAGTTATAGTACTCCACAAACTCTAATAAAGACCAAAGTTAATATTCAATGAGGTCTGAAATTCTGTTTGATAAACTCAGTATTAGTAACAAAACTTAATAATATAACAATCCTAAGTAAAACTTTTTAAAAAGATTTCAGATTAATTAAATGGATATTTCTATTGAGAAACCTATTTGTTTCTCATATGCTCTGTGAATTTGGAGCTGAATGGTGGTACACTCAGACACACACACTATGGAGCATGAAGACCAGAGTTCAAGACCCAGGTGGAAAGTTAAATGGGAAGTGGGGCAGTGTTGTAGGTATGTCTATTTCCCTCTCTTTATACTTCCATCTCTCTCTGTTTCTATGAAAATAAGTAAGTAAATAAATAAAACAGCACACTGAAAGCAGATAATTCATTATGCAGGCACTAGCCCAATCAATAAGCCTAGTGGCAAAATAAGATAAAAACCTGTCAATTCTATATTATATATATTTTCTGATTTCTACTAGATGATCCTTAGAGGTACTTTTTGAACTTTAATTTCCTTAGGATAACTGGTAATATGTTTAACCTTCAGTTGCTAGTTTATTCTGTTTTATGCTCTTTGTCCCCCCAAATGAAGCAAATATAATGTATTTAGTAGTTTTGAACAAAGGCTTATTTCAAAAATGAAAAATGGATGCAATTATCCCCAACCTATGTGCCAAGTACAATGTTAAACAGGAATTCTCTTTTACTTTGATGAAAGATAGTAGTTCTGCTCATGATTCCCTTTAAATTCTGAAATAGTGCCATTTACCAAGGAAAGCATTCATTACTCTATGACCTACAATGCATTCTAGAGGACAACACATCCTTCAGAGAGAAAGGAAAAAGGTGAGTATTTTGGCCCACATACATGTCTTACCAAGAGTATGACAGCCAGAGATAGGAGAATGGCCTGAAAGTACACATCACCTACACACAAATCCATATATATAAAGCAAGCTTCTTACCAAGCTATCTCAGATATTTCTGAGGTCCATAAACCCAGACATGTCCTATAGTACTCAACCATCTGTTATAATTTACCTTTAGTGTTAGATTATAATGACCTTTTCAATCTTATATATCCTTATATTCTAGTCTCCATCTCATAGATGATTTTATTTCCTTTGCCTAGATTCTCCTTATTCATGGTTGCTTAGTAAACACCAAGTGATACTTCAGTATGGTATCTAAAATCCATCTAAACACTATGTATTATTATATTAGTGCACTACCACCTGACCCATACCATTTGATACTACATCTGCTGAGCTCAGAATCAATCTAACCAGTATCAATCACCTCGACACATTTCACTTTGGATTGTGTCCAGAGGTGCCAGACATGGAATGTCAACCCTTCAGCTCCAATAATTTGCCACTAAATTACAGATGCTACCATGTCACCAACCTGACTTCTATGGGCAGATGACCTCACCAATGTTTCCTGGAACCTCACTTCTCCAGAGCCCACTCCTCTATGGAAAGATAGAAACAGGCTGAGAGTATGGATAGACCTGCCAACACCCACGTACAGTGGAGAAACAATTACAGAAGCCAGACCTTCCATGTTCTGCACCCTATAATGATCAGGGGTCCATGATCCTAGAGGGATAAAGAACAGGAAAGCTTCTAATGGAGGGGATTGGATGTGAAACTCTGGTGGTGGAAACTGTGTGGAATTGTATCCCTCATCCTATGGTCTTGTCTATGATTATAAAATCAATAAAATTAATATACATCTTTCAAAAGTATATAGATGTCCCCAAATAGATACTCCCTCATTCTTCTCCCATAGCTCTTATTAGTGAACACTGATATTAATCCACCTTTCTTCACTCTGTTATATGTTAAACAATGTATACTTACTTCTTCGTTAGAATTTGTAATCATCAAGGGTCAAAACAGTTATTTCTAGGTTAGCTTTAGTCCTTACAATAGAGCTCATCATGAGGTAGACACTCAATATTTCCATAATCATCTTATTTTCTGTGCTGTTTAAAATTCTAATACAGCAACATAATACTAAAATACATTATATTTTATTTGAGAAGTTTCTGGAATTGAAATAATTTCTTAAACTACAATGAGAAAAGAAGCCATAAATTTATATTTGAAAATATATTTCAGTAAAAATAGAACTTTGTATTTAGTTCTTTGTGTATTAGTATAAACTCCTCAAGGTTGAGGTGGTAAACCTCAAATATAAATATTTGAAGCAAATGTTCACTCATCTGACATATTTTTTTTTTACTTAGTACATGACTTCTTCAACCACAATAATAATAATGGTGTTGTATATAATTTTTCCCAAAATAGATGTATAAGACAAATTATCTAAAGCATCCTTATGAATGTTATGGCTAATTCTACTTAGGTAATACCAGAAGGAATGCTTTTCAGTGATGACATGTTGCTTGAATAAAGAAATCTGAGTTCTCCCTACATATATCATTGACTTTTATCCTAGAATCTTTCTGAATCTCACTTCTTCATCTGTAGATGGGGTGATAAGTCTATAAGAACTTTAGGTTTTTTAAACATTATCGGTACAACATTTGGTAAATAAAAGACATAAGGAGTACAGCAGCGGGTTAAGCGCACATGGCACAAAGTGCAAGGATCTGCACAAGGATCCCAGTTCCAGCTCCCTGCTCCCCACTGCTGGGGAGTCGCTTCACAGGCGGTGAAACAGGTCTGCAGGTGTCTATCTTTCTCTTCCCCCTCTCTGTCTTCCTCTCCTCTCTGTTTCTTTCTGTCCTATCCAACAATGACGACTACAATAATAAAACTACAAGAGCAACAAAAGGGGATAAATATTTTTTTTAAAAAAGTAATATAATAGGTAAATTGCTAAATCCCAATTGAAGTTCTATAGCAAGTCCTCTTTCAGGAAAATAAATAGAAACATAAATATTTCTACACTCAGAAAAAATTTTGGGGGGGGGTGGGGAGATAGCTCACCAGTTTGAATATCTGCATTGGGATATACTCCCATTGATTTATTTTTGTTTCAGTTTCTTTTGCTAGTGGATTTGAGTCTTTGAAGACCTTTTTAAAGCATAGATCATGAAATGTTCTGACAATGTATTCTTCTATGTATTTAATAGTTCCTAGTCTATGTTTTTGATCCACTTGGAGTTGACTTCTACACATGGTGGTCTAATTTCATTCATTTCCATGTTTCAATCCAAGTTTCCCAACATCACATGCTGAAGAGACTCTCCTTCCTCCATTTAATGGTGTGAGCCCCCTTGTCAAAAATAAGTTGTCTAAAGAAAGAAGGGGCTTATTTCTGGGATTTCAAATATGTTCCACTGACCTATTTGTCTATTTAGGTTTCTATACCAGGCAGTTTTTATTACTGTAGCCTAGTAGAGTAGTTTGAGGTCAGGAAATGTGATACCCCCAATCTTAATCTTTTTCTGCAAGATCGCTTTGGAAAGCCTAGGGACTTTTTTGTTCGAGATAAATTTTTATAAATACTGTTTTTTTTTTTTTTTTTGGAAGGGGGCCGGGGGAATTAAGCTTGAGACTTTGTAGCTTCCTGCTTGAAATATCTTTTTGCATAACTATTATACTAAATCCCTCACCTTATAAATATTTCTTAAATGAATGAGGAGGTAGTAGGCAGTGGTGCACTTGGTAGTGATCACATGTTACCATGTATGAGGACTTTGTTACAAGTCCCCAGATTCCACCTGCAGTGGAAGTTTGTATTGGAGTAAGCACTGCAGCTGTCTGCCTTTTTCTCCTCCTCCTCCTCCTTTCCCTCTCTGTAAGAGAAAAAATAAAGGTCAGTGGAAGCGGTAGATTTGTTCTTTTAAAGCAATCTGATGGTTCTTTCATGGGAATAACATTAAATATGTATATGGTTCTAGTAAGATAGTCATTTTTACAATGTTATTTCTCTATTTAAGAACATAGAATATCTTTCCATTTTCCCATGTCTTTTTCTATTTCATTGAAGAGTGACATATAGCTTTTGGTGTACAAGTCCTTCACTCCCTGTGTTAACTTTATTTCTAAGTATGTTATTGATTTTGCTGCTATAGTAAAGGGGATTGGTTTATTGACGTCTTCTTTACTAGTTTAGTGTTTGCATAAAGGCACGCTACTGACTTTAGTATGTTGATTTTGTAGCCTGCCACTTTGCTAATTGAATAATGACTTTCTGTAGTTTTCTACTGGATTATAGGGGATTTTCTATAGGGGATTTTCTATATTAAAAAATTTATAGGGGATTTTCTATATTAAAAAATAGGGGATTTTCTATATTAAAAAATTATATCATCTCTAAATAGTGACAACTTAACTTTTTCTTCTCCAATCTGCATACATTTAACTTTTTCTCTTGACTAATTGCTTTGGCTAGGACTGCCTGTATATATTATGTTAAATAGTAATGGTGATAGTGGGCAGCCCTGCCTTTTACATGAAGGAAAAGGGAAAGCTTTCAGTTTCTTACCATGGAGTATGATGTTGGCTGTAGGTCTGCTGTATATAGACTGTAAAATTTAGACTACTTTGTCATATATTTGCATTCTTTTTAGTGCCTTGGTCATGAAAGGTGCTAAATCTTGTTGAAGTCACTTGAGATCTGTAAAGGAGGGTCCCATACCTTAGGCTGTCTTTTTCTCTTCTGTGTTTCTCCTCCTATACCTTGCACTTTTTTTGTTTCAAGGAATTATTTGTATAATTGTGGGTTCCCATAGCTCATGTAATTGTTGCCACCATTACTTCTGTCTCCTGGATAGTTACCCCAGAGCTATTAGATGGATGCCATCTTGAATCTTCTCCATCTCTTATATTTTTAAATACTAAATGTTGAAGTAATGACAGCTTTGTTTCCAGATGAATACTTCGATTAATGTTGATTAATGAATAGAATGATATTTGTTTTTTTAAGAAAGTCTTTCATCAAAATGAAATTCTGTCATTGTCCACTGAGATACACACCATACTGTGGTGGTCTACTGTAGCAAAGAGCATATACATATTCTAGTGCAAACTAAAGAAGTCAACTCAGTTTACATAAAGTATTGGATTAGTTAGGATGAGAAGTCACAGATTTTATTCCCATACAACTCAGTTAATTTGAAAGAGGAAAGTCTTTCTGCATCTCAAGCTGTAATTTCCGCAAGTTCAACTGTAAATGCAGGGTGTGGGTCATAGTAAAGATGATCTGAATGACCCACCCTTCTTAATTTGGTTGAGTGTGAATTGTACTGATATCTGTCTTGAGGAAACGCAGAAATGTATCGATGTGTCAGCAAGCATGTTATAAATCAGCATGTTATAATTCCCATTAAAGTGATAATAGAGTCAGAAAAAAAATCAAAATCTAATAAAAATAAACATCTCACTCATCCAGCTTCCTGGAAAACAATGTCAAATGCCCAAGGTTCAAGTTAGCAATTTTGGGGGCTGATGAAATAGTTCACTTGGAGAGTGTGCTACTGTAACATGTACATAACCCAGGTTCAAGTTCAATCTCCACTGCATTGAAAGAAGCTACAGTGTGAAAAATCAGTTATGGATTTTATCTAAGGGACATTGAAAAGGAGAAAATAAAATATCTTTTTTAAATGTTGCTTATCTCTGAATATTTATGGAACACTGTATTTAGAAAAATTATTTAAAATAATTGAGTGTGTTTTTTCTTGCATAGAATCTACTTTCTTTTACATATCTATGGTTTTACCACCTGCAATACAAAAATAATTCATATATCCTAAGTAGTAGCATTCAATTTGCAAAGTCATATGTAGATGTTATATATATACAGTTGCATAGAGATGCAAAGATACAGAAACACACACACACACACACAAGTTAAAAAAATTGAGTTCCACCATCTAGTGTTAATTTATATCATTACCCTTCAATTTTGAATTTTTTGAGTCATAAAGGTCTTTAGACACAAATAAAATCTTAAGCTCATCTTAATGACAATTAAGCAAAGAAGTTTTTCTGATTCCTAACTCTGCCACTGAATTTCTGTGGATCCTATTTTATGCTTTAGACAATGTTATCTTTTTCCTGTAGGTGAAAATAAAAACAAAATGCTGGCTCATATAATGATTCCCATTCATACTAACATTTGCTTGAAGGAGGTATCTAGCCAAATATTTTTTATATGGATTACTAAAGTTATTATCTGGCTGCTAGTCCTCAATTTGGGCTCACTGGTCTTATTTAATAACAAAAAACAATTATTTAATAATCATTGACAATCATTCGCTGAACTGAATTATTATCAAATTTTGTGCCTTTTTCTTTCAGTTAGTTTCAACTGATTTCTAAAGTACAGAGAAAAAAACACATTTAAACATTATATCAAAACAAAAAAAGAATCATCAGATTCTCCAGTAACATCAGCAGGAGGAAAACATTCAAAAAATGCTTCAAGTGGGATATGAAAGTGCCTTAATTTACAATTCAGCAGTCTACTAGATCCCACTTGACTAGTAATTACTTCTTTTTTTCTGTCACCTTCAGTGCTGAACACCAAAATCTCTAGAGTTATTCCATTTTAATATTTATGTTACTATCATCCAGCTCATTTGTTAACAAATTTTGTGAGCACATTTGCATTACTTTGTCAACATTGCAGGCACAAGAATTTGCAATCATAAAAATAAATCAGAAGAGAATCAGCTGAAAAGTTTGCATGATGGGAGTATAATTTTAAGAGTTATCAAGACATCATAGGAAAATAGTGCTTCTAAGTGACATAGCAAAGTCCACACAGTGACAATCATTAGCATTCTTTTTCTTCTTTTTGTTCAGTTTTGTTTCTTATTCCAGACACTCACATATGTTAGCTAAATAAAAATAAATAAAGTGAAATAGGTATACATGATTAGAATTTAAAGATTATCTTACTATTCTTTGTAAACTATGACTTCATTCCAAGAGATGTCACAGAAAAAAATACCTGCAATGTGAACAACACATTATTGAGTTCTTGTGCTTTTTGTGATCTCAGACTAAGTATTTCTGTTTTAATTAAAATCTACATATTTGTAAATGGAGTATAAACAGTAATTTAACCCATTGTAAATAATATATACAAAGATCTATGTATAATTACTCAAAATTGCTCCTTTTAGTATTTTATGTATTTTATTAATGATCTCATGAAGCTGAATGCATTTCCATTTTACATATTTCTGTTGTGTAGCTAATAATTTTTATCAACAATGTTCAAAATAACACAATTTACCACAATAACAAAAAATAAATGCAATAACAAATATGCTTACATATATAGCTCATTCACACTTCTTTTTTCTAAGGTAAAAAGAAAGAATTTAAACTTGTGCTCTTTACCATTTTTGCTTTAACTCCTCCTTATAATTGTCTTCATAACTGTAATTATTTAGAAAAGTCTTGCTATCATTAAGTCAAGTTCATATATATATATATATATATATATATACTTAAAGAAAGTGAATAACAATATGATTTAACAATGTATTTACTTATTATTCTCAATGAAGCACTACTGTTCAGGATTATAAATTCAAGCCTGCCGGGCTAGCTTTGCGAGCAGGAGAGAGACGACCAGGAACTCATGGCTGAGCGGAACACAATTCAATGTTTATTGATTAGAAAAAAATTCCTTTATACCTTCTTAGGAGGAAGTGGCAGGCTGGAAAAAGGAAATGGGTAGGAGAGTGGGTGGAGAGAAGAAAAAGACAGCAAGCTTCCATCTAACCAGTGGGGATTAAACCAATGCCCTGCTGGCAGGGCAGGTCTCAGACAAAACAGTGATTATGTAAATAGACCACAGAATTAAGCAATGCAGGGGGCCTGGCGCAATAACCAACACAAGCCCTAAATTTGGTGATGTCAAACAAGGAGGTTGAAAATTTGTTTAATATAGTCAACCCTACCTAGATAACACTACTCAGGGGAGATTGGAAGTGAAATACTTCTGTCTCAAGTCAAAAGGTGAAGATTTGCTTTTACAGAAAAAAAAAGTAAAAGGTATATTCTGAGTTATCTAATTTCTAGTACAAATACTGACATCACAAATTAAAGAGTTAAATACACTGTTTAAGGCAAAACTGATCCCACTCACTCTTCTTGTTCCCATTTTATTGGGGTTTGTTAATTTTTATTGCACAGTAGTTGGCACATGGGTATGGTTTCCCTGCTCCATGTGATGGGTGTCCACAAAACATTATCAACCCAACTTAGATTCCCAACAACGCACATCCCCTGCATAAATGTCTCTTCCCCCAGAGTCCTTTGTTTATGGTGTAGTATACCACCACCAGTCCAAATTTTTATATTTTTCCCCCTTTCTGCCAAGATCCACCTAGAGGTAAGGTCATCCAGTATTCACCCATCCCTTCCTTATTTATTCCATGAAACACTATTCCCGAAAGTTCCATCCTAGGTGAGACAAATACTGGGATTTTAGATTTTTCTAGTCTAACATACAGATCTCTGATACAGTTTGATTTAATTTTGATGAATGCTGTTAAGTGGTGACTTAGTTTCACTTCTTTCCATGTGGTTGTCCCAGTTTTCCAAGCATGTTTTATTGAGAAAACCTTCTTTTCTCCATTGAGTGGTTTTGTCCCTTTGTCATATACTAAGTGACTGAATATTTGTGGTCTCATATCTGGGCTCTTGACTGTTCCATCAATCCAAGTGTCATTTCAGTATCATACTATTTTAATCACTATTACTTTGTAGCATAAACTGAAGTTGGAGAGCATGATACCTCAAATTATTTCTTCCCTTTTTTCCCCCTTTCTGAGTTGCTTTGGAGGTTTATGGTTCTTTTTATTTTATTTTATTTATTTATTTTTTTGTCTTCAAGGTTATTGCTGGGGCTCATCGGTGACACTATGAACCCACTACTCCTGGTGGGCATTTTTTCCCTATTTCATTGCGTAGAACAGAAAAAAAATTAAGAGAGAGGGGAGACAGAGAGGGAGAGAAAGACAGACACCTGCAGACCTTCTTCGCCACTTTTCCCCCCTCCAGATGGGGAACTGGGGGTTGTACTTAGTACTATGTATGTTTACCCAGGTGTACCACCACTGCCCCCTCTTTTTCTGGTTCCATACAAAATTTTGAACAAAGCATTCAATCTCCTTGAATAATCTCATTGGGTTGTCATGGATACGGTGTCTGGTGTCTGACTTCCAATATCCATGGCAATCTTATTTTAAAATAAATAAGTTGGCCCTGGTTCAACAAAGTTGGATTTTATCACTGCACATTTTGTCCTCCTATTTCCCAGGTCTTTGCTTTCTCCTGTTGCTGCTGTTGATTTTGTGATTTATGGTTCTATTCTACAACTGATAACCTCATTGAAAGCTGTTTTCCTTTGTTTACTTTTATGTAGGACTCCTTTTAATAATTCTTGCAAGGCCGGTGGTGAACTCATTCAGTTTCTGTATGTTTGAGATTTTTTACCTCTTGCTTTTACTTTAAGGATAATTTGGCAGGATAGAGCATCCATGGTCAGATTTTTTTTTTTTTTTTTTTTTTTTTTTTTTTTTTTTTTTTTTTTACCAGAGCACTTCTCAGCTCTGGTTTACTGTGGTACAGGGGACTGTACCTGGGACTTCGAAGCCTCAGGCATGAGTCTCTTTGCATAACCATTGTGCTATCTACCCCTGCCAGTCAGAAATTATCATTTAATATTTTGAAATATTTTAATATTTCCATTCCCTTCTTGCCTTTAGAGTTTACTATGAGAAATATGATGAAAGTCTGGTGGTTCTATAGCTGTATGTCAGTCTTTTTCCTCCTTACAGACTATGATAATTGCCCCTTGTCCTTCTTTTTGGGTAGTTTAACCATTATGTTTCTTGGTATGAGCTGTGTGGATTAAAGAACTTAGATATTCATTTAGCTTCCTAGATGTTTATGTTTTCAACATTGTCCAGATGAAGAAATTTTTTCTGCTATAATTTCATTGAATATGTTCTCTGTTCCTATCTACCTCTCTTTATCCTCAGGTATCCCAATAACTTGTTTTTTTTTTTTCTCATGAAGTCTGTTCTTTCATAAATAATTGCTTCATTTTTCATAAACTTTTTCTCTCCAACAGCTTTGAACTAAAAGAGAGTGATAATGTTTCTTCCATCCCTGCTATTCTCTCCATTACTAACCATGTGAATTCTTATACTTCCTATGCTACTTACATAAGACGTAACTTTATCCAATGTATCCTTCACACCTTGTAGCTCTGCTCTTAGTTTTCTTTGGCATTTTTGTAACTACTTTGTAAAATGAAGTCTTATGTCTTGAATGTGTGTTTGTTTGTTATGTTTAGATTCTTGACTTGCCATTATAATATGTTTTCTGAATTCAATTTTTTTAAATTTGTCTCCAGGGTTATTACTGGGGCTCAGTATCTGCACTATAAATCCACTGCTTCTGTGGCCATTTGTTTGATTTTTTGGATAGGACAGAGAGAAATTGAAAGGTGAGCGGAAGAGAGAGACAGACAGAGAGAGAGACCTGCAGGCCTGCTTCACTACTTGTAAAGCTACCCCCCTGCAGGTGGGGAACCAGGGCTCAACTGGAATCTTTCTGTGGGTCCTTGTGCTACATATTATAAGAGCTTTACCTAGTGTCCCACCACTGTGACATTTTTTCTAGATCTTTGTATGTTTTATCAATTGTAATTGTTTCTGTTTTAGTAAAGCATGGGTTCTGTTGTTCAGTCAGCAGATGGCACTGTGACTGTTATGTTTATATGTCCTGTTGTGGACAAGGGGAGATCTTGTGGTGACAATATAGGAACTCAACTGCCTTGTTTCATTCTGTGCCCTGTCCTCTAGAAGCCAACTGTTGCAGACTGGGCAAAACATATGACTTTAGTTTTTGACCTGATGTTTCCCTCACAAATGCTTTGCCTTCTTGGGATTGACCTCCTTGTTCTATTATGTAGCTACCAAAATGGTGCTGCCTGCATGCTTAAGCTGTTTATTTTGTCTTGAAAGGCTTCCTTCTCCCTGTTTTTCAAGCATACACACTCATCTGTGTCCCAATGAGTTACTTTGAAAGTTCCTGTTGTAATGTGGTGTGTTTCCACTCAATTAACAACTTAAGCTCATTGTTGAAATTCAGTCAGGAATTTTTAAATAACTCATTAGGACTTGAAGAAAATATATACACAGAACTATGGTCTATGCATCAAAAAGTTTGACACATTCAATCCACTTTTCCCCTCTCATGTTGATTAAATAGTGATTTGTAAGACTATAAGTTAATAGGAATGTATATTAACAACAGTCCTACCACCAAAGGTCTGTGTCCCATCCCCTCCCCTACAGCACGCCCACACCCCCACCATGAAGCTGAAAAATCTACCCTCAGTCTCTACCGGAGATTTTTAGCTTGGCACAACTCCAAACTCAGTGAGACTCTGCTTTGAGTTTCACTTTCTGTTTTTTCTTTCACAAATTCTTGTTTATAAGTGGCACATATGGTTAAGCACACACACTACAGTGTTAAACAACCCAGGTTCAAGCCTCTTGTCTCTACTTGCAGCAGAAAGTTTCAGGAGTGGTGAGGCAGGAATTCAGATGTCTCTCTGTTTCTCTCCCTCTCTACCTCCCCCCTTCTTCTCAATTTCTGGATATCTTTACCTAATAAATACATAAAGATAATACAAATATTAAAAAGATTGTTTTGAAGATTTAGGACAGTTTCTGAAAAATATTCTTAACTATTTTCACCTTCCTTGTCAGTGATCTGGAGAACCAAATGAAATGATGCATGTGAATGTGATTTGAAAATCTGAATACTATTTGTCTTCATTATGAATGAATTTATGATGTAAAAATTAGCATTAAGAAGTTTAAAAAATATTAAATAACTTTAAATATATTAAATAAATTATATCAATATTTTATATAACTATATAAAATATTTTATACGATTATATAAAATATTAAGTAACTTTAATCTAAAGTAATCCATGACAATATTTAAATGGTATCCAGTAGACATTGATTGATTTTGTGAAAAATTCAGTGTGCATCCTCTCAATTTAGTAACCACTAAATGTTTGTTCATGATGCAATAGAATTCTAAGAAAGAAGAAGAGGAAAAGCATTTACTGTTGTGCTGCTGGGGCACACAGAACTCCCAATCATACGCTGTCCTGTAGGGCATTAAGCCAGCCCCCCTGCTCCATCCTGCATTGCTGATACTATGGCCTATTTACATAATCATTGTTTTGCCTGAAAGATCCACACCCATTGATCTATCTTCTATCTGGAGACCCGCCCTGCCTGCAGGGTAACATTAATCCCCAAAAAACATGGCAACAGTTGCTAAGTAACTTCCACCTTCCCAGCATGCCTTTTGCTTTTCTCCACCCCCTCTCCTAGCCATTTCCATCTGCGACTTGCCACTTCCGATTTTATCCTATGAAAGCCACTACTGTTTCTGGTTTCTTTCTCTTGCTTGTCCACACCTAGAGGAGGGCAGGCATTCAGGGGGGAGGCGGATGCTGGCCATTGCAGTTTTTGGCTCCACGTGGCCTATCCCGCTTCACTCACTCACGCCTGACTCTGGGCTACCTATGAATAAAGATTTGTATTGCTACTACCATGAGCTTGGTTCCTGGATCATCTCTACCGCCCGCGATGCTAGCCTGGCACTCTCCAGCCCAAATTTCATAATTTTGCCAGACTTCAGTAGCAAGAAGAGCATAGTGTTCAGTGATGGGGTGATTTTTTTCCATAGAAATTCCATTATTAAGAAGTCTTTATTGAAGTGTAAGACATGCAACCTGCTATGGCAACATTCATTCTGAGTTCAGTGAACATGTGAAAACAATATCCATATCCTAAAACAATTTACCATTGTCTTGGGTAACACCTTCTGATAATTTATTGCCTGTTTGCTATCACCTCATGATGACGGATGGCATCTGTAAGCACAGTCCTGTGCTCTGGATTAATAATACAAAACAAATTGTGTGCTTACAAATGAGAAATTTGTGTTTCCCCTGAGCATCAAAAATCAATTTTACTATATTCACTCTACTTTAATTAGCTATAAATTTAACACAAATATGTGACCCTCTCTTGAGAGTATCCACTGCTTGACATGTATTTTTATCCATGAATCTCAGTGCAGTTTTATAACGAATACACATATTTTGTCTTCTATGCTTTACTTCTTTAGCTTTATATTTACATATAATATTCCTAATACATTTGCAGTTCAAATTAAATGTTTTCCAAGAAAAGCTAGTAGAGTATTAGGTGATGATTAGTAAGTACAATTTGGAGGTATTAATAAAGCAATGAAGAACAGGTAGGAAATAAAAAGGATATTCCAGAAAAACAGAATAGTGAGTACACCATTAATGAGTCCTCAAAATACACTTTGCTGTTCATTTCACCCTCTTTAGGGCAGATCCTCGATCATCTCACCTGATAGAATTATGTTGGGGGCCCAGGCAGTATCTCGGCAGGTTAAACACACAAGGATCACTCCCCATCTGCAAGAAGGTCACTTCACAAGTGATAAAGCAGTTCTGCAGGTGTCTGTCTTTCTGTTTTTCTCTCCCCCTCTTTGTCTTCTCCCTCCTCTTTTGATTTCTCTCTGTCCTATCCAACAATAGCAATAACAATAACATCAACATCAAGGGAAATAAAAACGGGAAAAATACCCTCCAGGAGCAAAAAAAAAATGTTAGAAGTACAGAATAAAAAGCAAACAAAATAAGCATCGTAAAAAATAGGTTTAAATTTCACATGGAAAAGCAATATAAGTATATTATATCCATCTTTTTTCATAAACATTATATTCTCAGTAGAAACTTCTGACCTATTTTTTTTTAAGATGAAGCATTAAGGGATGGATTTTTTAAAAAATATTTTTGTTTCTATAGCCAACATATAAGAGTAGCAAACATATGCCTCTTATCTGATAGTCCTGTAGTCTAGCATAAAACTAGGATCTTAGTGAGAAATCTAGACATATTTATTAACCAGGTCAGGGTGAAGGATGGAGCGGAAATGAAGAATGAAAAATATTTATCGTGCATATTAATTAATAAGTAACTTTTTATTAAGAGTATTTTATGAAGCTGTATTTTTTAAGGATATAATGTCATACTTCATGGTGAGTGTAACTACACTATTCCCACTGACAAAGTATCAATGTCTATTTTTAAATACTGGATGGAAGGGGCCATACAAAGATATCTCACAGTGCAGAGTACAAGCCTTGCTTTGCACATACTCTGGATTTCTGTTCGGGCACCACACAGGACATGTGGCACTAAAGGAAATTCTAGTGCTGTAATATCTCTACCTCTCTTTCTCTGTCTCTACTTGAATGAAAAAAAAAATCAGTCTATATCTGTGAAAGTTTCATGGCTCCACACAAGAAAATAAATTAATTTATAATAGAAGTCCAGGGAACTTGTTCAGTGCATACAACACATGACTTCTGTGTGTAAAAGTCTGGGTTCAATCACTGTCACTAGAAGGAAACACAAGAGACACACATGAGTAGAACCCCTTGCTAGGTGGATTTGTGATTTTTTTTCTTATTCTCTCTAGTCTCTCTCTCTCTCTTCTCTCTTTCATAAATGTAAAACAAAGGTTGAGCCAGGTGCTAGATCCTCCCCAGAAATCACAGGTAAACAACAACAAAAATGTGTTTAAATATACAGATAAATGAAGATTAACCACCTCATATAACTATACATGAAAGTTAACTCCAAAAAAATCAAATGTTTGGACATTATACCAGAATACATTAAATACACAGATGAAAACATTGGCAGAACCCTTAACAATCTGTACTTTAAAGATATGAGTCCAACAGAAAGAAAAAAAGAACAAATATATAAAACAATGAGACTACATCAAACCAAAAAAGCTTTGCATAGCAAAGGGAATCATCACCAAAACAGAAAAACACCCTATAGAATGGGAAAACTTTACATACCATACAACAGATAAAGACTAATAAAACATACACACACATGTGTCTGTGCACACAAGGGTATATATATATATATTCACTAAAATTGGCAAAAATAAAAGCTGAAAAGTTTCATTAGAAATGGGGTCAAGGGGACTGGGCGGTTAAGCGCACATGGTGCAGAGTGCAGGAACCAGCATAAGGATGCTGGTTTGAGCCCCCAGCTCCTCACCTGCAGGGGGTCACTTCACAGGCAGTGTAGCAGGTCTGTAGGAGTCTATCTTTCTCTCCTCCTCTCTGTCTTCCCTTCCTCTCTTGATTTATCTCTGTCCTATACAATAGAAGCTAAAATAACAATAGCAATAACAACGACGGCAACAAAATGGGAAAAATAGCCACCAGGAGCAATGGATTCCTAGTGCGGGCACCAAGCCCAAGCAATAACCCTGGATGCAAAATAAAACTAAATAAATAAAGAAAGAAATGGGGTCAAGCATGGACAAAATCTTTAAAGAGGTGGATCAACGAACTTGAAAAAATGTTCAAAGTCATTGACTATCAAAGATAGCTAATAAAAGCAATAATGAGACTTAAATTGGATGAGAGTGTTTTGCAGACACCTATTATGAGGAGATAATAAATTGAACTCATGTATCAACAACTACTGTATACAACCCCCAATAAAAGATAAAATTTCCCTGATTAAAAAGATAAAATATTCCCCATCTGCATGGGGTGGGGCGGGTGTTATTTCCCAAGTAGTAAAGCAGGTCTTTCTCTCCTCCTTTCTTTCTTCCCCTCCCCTCCCCTCTCAATTTCTGTCTGCGCTAGCCAATAATAATAAAAAATAAAATATAAAATATCACTGAAGCATAATACATTTAAAAAAAATATTTTCTTTTTTCTTTTTTAAATATTTATTTAATGTATTTATTTTCCCTTTTGTTGACCTTCTTTGTTTTTGTTGTTGTTGTAGTTATTATTGTTGTTATTGATGATGATGTTGTTAGACAGGACAGAGACAAATGGAGAGAGGAGGGGAAGATAGAGAGGGGGAGAGAAAGATAGACACCTGCATACCTGCTTCACTGCAAGTGGGGAGCTGAGGGCTCAAACTGGGATCATTATGCCTTCCTTGAGCTTTTTGCCAAGCGCACCTAACCCACTATGCTGCAGCCCAACTCCAAAAACAAATATTTTCTAAGTGGAAATCAAAATTCACCTTGTATTTAAATGAATGTAACATGACATAATTTTTTTTCTATTTATCCCCCAGATACACCCTCACCATCCCACAGATATGCAAATTTATAAATTAGAAATATAATGAAAATAATTTCAAATATAAATAACTTAGTTTTATAGAGTCACAGACAAAAATCTCCTTCAACCCTGACTCATTCTCAGTTTTCTAGAAAAAGATTTCTCAGATTTTTATAGATAAGTTACCATATAGGTATATATTTAATACTAATACAGAATTTTTTATATAATTATAGTAAAAATCAAACTTTCATATTACATGGTAATTTTCAAACTGTTCATAGTAGAATAAGTAAAGAAATGGCATTCAGATGCCATATATTTACAAAGTGATCAAAAATACTCAGGAAAGAGAGAGACAGGATGGGAGTATGGATTGACCTGTCAATTACCATGTTCAGTGGGGAAGCAATTACAGAAACCAGACTTGTAATTCCACCTTCTGCATGCCATAATGACCCTGGGTCTATACTCCCAGAAGGATAAAGAATAGGAAAGCTATCAGGGGAGGGGATGGGATATGGAGTTCTGGTGGTGGGAATTGTGTGGAGTTATACCTCTTTTATCCTATGTTTTTTGTCAGTGTTTCCTTTTCATAAATTAAAATAAATTAAAAATTTTAAATCAGATTTTTTTAGAAAACTCCCCAGGTTTTTTCTTTTTTAAAAAATTATGTATTTATTAATTAGAAAGATAGGAGAGAGAGAAAGAACCAGACATCACTCTGGTACAAGTGCTGTTGGGGATTGAACTTGGGACCTCATGCTTGAGAGTCTAGTGCCTTAGACACTGAGCCACCTTCCAGACCACTTTTGCTTTTTTCTAATTAGAGTTTGAGGGTATTGTGCTAACACCAGAATTAACTTTTTTAAAAAATTAGCCATATATACATTTTTTTTATCCAGAAAATTCATTAAAGTATAATTATTTAACCTGGTCTATATTAAATGCACACAGATACACAGAAATTACACAGTACTACCAAACATTAAAAATGATTCAGATTAGTATACATTGAAAATGTCTTTGAGCATTGTAGAAAATTTTATTTTGGGGCCAGATGGTGGTGTGTGCCTGGTTAAGTGCACACATTATAGTGTGCAAGGGCCTATTCAAGCCCCTGGTCCCCACCTACATAAGGAAAGCTTCATAAGTGGTGAATTAGGACAGCAGGTGTCTCTCTGTCTTTTATTCTCTTTATCTCCCCCTTCTCTTCTCAATCTATCTCTGTCTCTACGCAATAATGAATAAACAAAATCTTTAAAATAAAGAAATTTTATTTGGTGAATGCATGTTTCTTGAATATTATTTCCTTTTGTCTCAGTAATAAAGTTGGTTGAAAGAATAAAAGACTAGTAATTGCAAACACTCGGGTTAAATCTGATGTAATTTTCATTTGCTTTCCAAGATTTTATAATTTGACAGATTCTTTAAATTGATTTCAAAAGATTAGGCCACTGTCTAGCCTGTCTAGCCTCTCAAAGGAATAATATTCAAATTAATTTTTCTCCATCATTTGTCTATTAAAAAATAAAAACTCAATTCATACAATGAATTCTTAAACATACATTTAGAATCAATAGTAATCTAGATGATAAATGAGGATAAAAGTTTTTCAAGGACATCACTAATGAAGACCATGTAGAAATGCACAGTAATTTCTGAGGATAGGATACATTCTCATAGCAAGAGATATTTAAATACAACAAGTTGGTTTGCTTTTTTTTTTGGTAGAGAGTTCTATCTCTTGTATGTTTTTATTTCCATTTTAAAATGACATAATACAGGGAAGATATTTGCTATCATCAACTTTCCTTGCATTGTTATAGTTACTAAACAATGATTTTTCTTATAAGTACCCTCATCTTTTTTATGGGATCATTTGTAATATTGAAAAGCTGGAAATAATATAAGAGTCCAAGGACTGACAGTTGGACAAATACTCTGTAATTAAAAACAGATAAGCATAAACAACACACTTTATGCTCCACCTGAGGAAGATGGGTCGATATTGGGGAAGCTTGGAATGTTCCTACTCATGACCACATAATGTGAGCCCAGGTCTACAGGGATGCAGAGGTAACATAGGCTCCTAAGCTGAATATGGGCCCCTGACCAAATCAAATCGATGGGGTTTACAGTCAACAATATTTATACCAATTTCCATATTAGGGAGGTACTCTCTTCCCTGATCTAGCTTTCTGGTCCTTTTCCAGCCATGACATCATCTCCCCAGACAGTAACTTGGATCTACCTGCATATCAGATTTCAGGCTCAGGGAAAAAAAAAAACTAGTATAGCCACAGACACTTTGGAATATGAATAAAACAACCTACTAGCTATCTATAAAATGAAGGACCCCCCCAACTCTTCATCTGTACTATTCCAGTCTTTAGGTACATAATTGTTCAACAATTTTTTTGGCTTTGTATGTTAACTCTCTTTTCAGCCACCGGGTTCCAGATGGCCGCATGATGCTGACCAGACTTCCCTGGACAGACAACCCCACCAATGTGTCCTGGAACCCTGCTTCCCCAGAACCCCACCCTACTAGGCAAAGAGAGAGGCAGGCTGGGAGTATGGAAAGAACAGTCAATGCCCATGTTTAGCGGGGAAGCAATTACAGAAGCCAGACCTTCCACTTTCTGCATCCCACAATAACCTTGGGTTCATCCATACTCCCAGACGGTTAAATAGGAAAGCTATCAAGGGAGGGGATGAGATACAGAGTTGTGGTGATGGGAACTGTGTGGAGTTGTACCCCTCTTATCCTATGGTTTTATCAATGTTTCCTTTTTATATAAATAAATAAACAGATAAGCACACGTTATGAAAAACACAAAATCAGGGGGGAGTCGGGTGGTAGCTCAGCGGGGTAAGCCTATGTAGCGCGAAACACAAGAACTGGCATAAGGATCCCCCAGATCCCCATCTCAGGGGAGATGCTTCCAAGCGGTGAACCAGGTCTGCACATGTGTATCTTTCTCTCCCCTTCTCTGCCTTCCTCTCCTCTCTCCATTTCTTTCTATCCAACATTAATGACATAAATAACAACAATAACTAAAATAATAAAACAACAAGGACAACAAAAGGGAATAAATAAATAAAAATCTTAGAGAGAGAGAGAGAACCAGGGGGCTGGGCAGTAGTGCAGTGACTTAAGTAAATATGGCACCAAGTGCAAGGACCAGAGTAAGGATCTGGGTTTGAGCCCCCATCTCCCCACTAGTGGGGGGAGGGTTGCTTCACAGGTAGTGAAGCAGATCTGGAGGTGTCTATCTTTCTCTCCCCCTCTTCCCCTCCTCTCTCGATTTTATCTGTCCTATCCAACAACAACAGCGCCCACAATAACAACAACAACAAGGGCAACATAATGGGGAAAATGGCTGCCAGGAGCAGTGGATTTGTAGTGCAGACACCAAGCTCTAGTTTGATGAAAGAAAGAAAGAAAGAAAGAAAGAAAGAAAGAAAGAAAGAAAGAAAGAAAGAGAAATAAAGAGACAAAATCATACCATTTCTAATAGTATGGATGGATCTAGAGGGTATTGTGCTGAGTGAACTAAGTCAGATAAAACAAGACGAACACTATATGTTTTGAGTTATATATAATATATGGAGAAAACAAAGAAATTGATAAGTTTAATAAAACAAACTTTAGGACTATGGTTAGTTAGTAGTTGTCTGAAGGGAAAGCAGGACCTGGATAGAAAAAGCAGAATAAAAGAAACAAACGTATAGTGAAAGGTATTTCTTTCATTCTTTCTTTTTTCTTAAATTTATTTCTTTATTGGGGAATTAATGTTTTACATTCAACAGTAAATACAATAGTTTGTACATGCATAACATTCCCCAGATTCCCATTTACCAATACAACCCCCACTTTCTTTTTTTTTTTATTTAAGAAAGGATACATTAAAAAAGACATAGGATAAGAGGGGTACAGTTGCACACAATTCCCACCACCCGATCTCCATATCCCATGCCCTCCCCTGATAGCTTTCCCATTCTCTATCCCTCTGGGAGTATGGACCCAGGGTAGTTGTGGGTTACAGAAGGTGGAAGGTCTGGCTTCTGTAATTGCTTTCTTGCAGAACATGGGCATTGACTGGTCAGTCCATACTCCCAGTCTGCCTCTCTCTTTCCCTAGTAAAGTGGGTCTCTAGAGAAGTGGAGCTCCAGTACACACTGGTGGGGTTGTCTATCCAGGGAAATCTAGTTGGCATCATGCTAGCATCTGGAACCTCGTGGCTGAAAAGAGAGTTAACATACAAAGCCAAAAAAATTGTTGAACAATCATGGACCTAAAGGCTAGAATAGTGCAGATGAAGTGTTGGAGGGTACTCACTGCAAACTCTAGTGTACTACTGCTTTCAGGTATATATTTTTCCCTAGTTTATGGGCACATGTGAACATATGCTAGACCTCTACTATATCTAGGTTTGGGGACTTCATTGGGGAGTGGAGCACCTGGAATGGAATTAGAGAATACCATGGAAGGAAAGGTCTCACTCAAATGATGAAGCTGAAGGGTTGTCATTCCACACCTGAAGTCTCTGGACACAGTCTGAAGTGAACAATGCTGGGGTGGCACTCATTGCATTGATTGGGTTGCGATCGCGGATGCAATATTATTTGATTTAAATTGAGAGAAGCATGCAGGAAAGTGGGCCCCACCCTAAGGTTCCAGGAATGGGGGAAATATAGGCTCTATAGAGGAAACAGGATGTTCCTGATATGGTAGTACACTTAGAAAAACCCAAAAGTCCAGCAGAAAACTACTGGAAGTTATAAGGCAATATAGCAAGGCATCAGGCTACAAAATCAATGTACAAAATCAGTGGCATTTCTGTATGCAAACACTAAAACTGAAGAAGAAGACACTCAGAAATCACCGCCATTCATTGTTGCAACAAAATCAATAAAATACCTAGGAATAAAGTTGACCAAAGAAGTGAAAGACTTGTATACTGAAAACTATGAGTCACTACTCAAGGAAATAGAAACTGATACAAAGAAATGGAAAGACATCCCATGCTCATGGATTGGAAGAATAAATATCATCAAAATTAATATTCTCCCCAGAGCAATATATAAATTTAATGTGATACCTATCAGAGTTCCACCAGGCTTCTTTAAGAGAGTAGAACAAAGAACGACAATCATTTATCTGGAACCAGAAAACACCTAGAATTGCCAAAACCATCTTGAGGAAAAGAAACAGACATGGAGGCATCACACTCCCAGATCTCAAACTATATTATAGGGCCATCATCATCAAAACAGCCTGGTACTGGAACAAAACTAGGCATACAGACCAGTGGAACAGAATTGAAAGCCAAGAACTAAAACCCCACACCTATGGACATCTAATTTTTGATAAGAGGGCCCAAAGTATTAAATGGAGGAAGGAGGCTCTCTTCAATAAATGGTGCTGGGAAAACTGGGTTGAAACATGCAGAAGAATGAAACTGAAACACCTTATCTCACCAGAAGCAAAAATCAACTCCAAATGGATCAAGGACCTGGATGTTAGAACAAAAACTATCACATACTTAGAGAAAAACATTGGTGGAACACTTTACCACCTAAACCTCAAGGACATCTTTGATGAAACAAAACCAATTGCAAGGAAGACTAAAGCAGAAACAAACCAATGGGACTACATCAAATTGAAAAGCTTCTGCACAGCCAAATAAACTATCACACAAACAAATAGACCCCTCATAGAATGGGAGAAGATCTTCACATGCCATACATCAGAGAAGAGACTATTCACCAAAATATACAAAAAGCTCAGCAAACTTAGCACCAAAAAAGCAAATGACCCCATCCAAAAATGGGCAGAGGATATGAACAGAACATTTACTTCAGAGTAGATCCAAAAGGCTAACAAACACATGGAAAACTGCTCCAGGTCACTGATTTTCAGAGAAATGTAAATAAAGACAACATTGAGATACCACCTCACTCCTGTGAGAATGGCATACATCAAAAAGGACAGCAGCAACAAATGTTGGAGAGGCTGTGGGGACAGAGGAACCCTTCTGCACTGCTGGTGGGAATGTAAATTGGTGCAACCTCTCTTGAGAGCAGTCTGGAGAATTCTCACAAGGCTAGACATGGACCTTCCATATGACACAGTAATTCCTCACCTGGGGATATACCCCAAGGAATCCATAACACCCAACAAAAAGATATGTGTACTCCTTTGTTCATAGTAGCACAATTCATAATAGTTAAAACTTGGAAGCAACCCAGGTACCCAACAACAGATGAATGCTTGAGAAAGCTGTGGTATATATACACAATGGAATACTATGCAGCTATTAAGAACAGTGAACCCACCTTCTCTGACCATCTTGGAAGGAGCTAGAAGGAATTATGTTAAGTTAGCTAAGTCACAAAGATAAAGATGAGTATGGGATGAACCCACTCATCAACATAAGTTGAGAAAGAATAACAGAAAGGGAAACTAAAAGCAGGATCTGATTAATTCTAGAGTAGGGTACCAAAGTAAAAACCCGGTGGTGAGGGGGAAGGTTGGACATTTGGCTTCCCAGGGCAGTGGGCGATTGGGATGGGTGGGTGGTGGGAACGTAGTCTTTTGGTGGTGGGAATGGTGTTTATGTACACTCCAATTAAATTGCAGTCATATAAATGACTATTTAATTAATATGAGAGGGGAAAAATTGATTGTATGTCTCAAACTTTTTAAAAACACAGACTAAGTCATTTTAATTCATAGGCTTCGTCTTTGATATGTTGACTCTCTCAAAAGTTTAGACCAGGGAGAACAGAAGTAACCGGTGGCACAGTATATACAAGATGTTGGGTATTGTACAGCAAATCCTCACAAAGGGACCTTTCAAAGTTAACCCAATTACCAAATAATGTGATGATAATAATAACTATCCATTGTCTTCTTGAACCCTAAGACAGCAGGAACTTCACATTTCCACTAAAGAGCCTATATTTACCCCAGTCCTGGAACCTTAGGGTGTGCGCACTTTACTGCATGCTTCTCTCAATTCATATCAAATAATATTACATCCACCAATCACAACCTAATCAATGCAACGAGTGCCACCTCAGCATGCTTCACTTCAGACTGTGTCCAGAGACTTCAAGTGTGGAATGACAACCCTTCAGCTTCATTACTCAGGCGAGACTTTTCCTTTCATAGTATTCTCTAATTCCATTCCAGGTTTTTCACTTCCTAACAAAGTCCCAGAACCTAGATATAGACCAGGTCTCCTGAGACAGAGCATATGTTCACACATATCCATAAACTAGGGCAAAATATTTACCTGAAAGCAAAAGTATATAATAGTCTACAGTGAGTACCCCCCAACACTTCATCTGCACTCTTCCAGCCTTTAGGTCCATCAATGTTCAACAATTTGTTTGGCTTTGTATGTTAACTCTCTTTAGCCACCAGGTACCAGATGCCAGCATTATGCTGACCAGACTTCCCTGGAAAGAGGACCCCACCAGTGTGTCCTGGAGCTCTGCTTCCCCAGAGACCTAACCTACTAGGGAAAGGGAGAGGCAGGCTGGGAGTATGGATCAACCAGTCAATGCCCATGTTTAGCAGGGAAGCAATCACAGAAGCCAGACCTTCCACCTTCTGCATCCCACAATCACCTTGCATCCATACTCCCATAGGGATAAGAATAGGAAAGCTATCAGGGGAGGGGATGGGAAATAGAGATCTGGTGATGGGAATTGTGTGGAGTTGTACCCCTCCTACCCTACAGTTTTGTTAATGTCTCCTTTTTAAAATAAATAAATAAATAAATACAAAAAATTATTTATAAAATGGAAATATTGACAAGACTATAGGATGAGAGGGATATATTTATACACAATGCTTACCCCTAGAGCTCCATATCCACCCACCCTCCCCTGATAGCTTTCCCATTCTTTATCTCTCTGATAGTATGGACCCAGGATCATTGTGAGGTATGGAAGGTTCTGGCTTCTATAATTGCTTCCCCACTGAATATGTGTGTTTGCAGGTTGATCCATACTCCCAGCCTGTCTGTCTCTTTCCCTAGTGGGACAGGGATCTGGACAGGTGAGATTCCAGGAGGCATCCCACTTCCCTTCTGGTAAACACTAATTGTAAAAGTAAAGGTTCATTTTAATTTTTCTTACTATATTTGTTTATTTTCTCTATATGCTACACATAATTGAAACCACATGTTACTTGTCTCTCTACCTTATATTTGCATTCAACTAGTGGCAAACTTCTTGACTCTACCACTGAAGCTATTTTGAGATTCTGAACTTTTCATTTTGCCTTTTCTAGCCGTAAAACTCCTCCTGCCAGTTAACCTTTCTCTTAACTGATTTAATACATAATATAAAATTTATGAATTTTTTTTAAATTTCACTTTCTCCCATCCATATCAGTACTCTCTAGGGCATTCTGATACTTACATCTGTATTTTTTTAAATTTATTTTATTTCTTTATTCCCTTTTGTTGCCCTTGTTGTTTTATTGTTGTAGTTATTATTGTTGTTGTTGGATAGGACAGAGAGAAATGGAGAGAGGGAGGGGAAGACAGAGAGGAGGAGAGAAAGATAGACACCTGCAGACCTGCTTCACCGCTTGTGAAGCGACTCCCCTGCAGGTGGGGAGCCGGGGTTCGAACCGGGACCCTTATGCCAGTCCTTGTGCTTTGCACCACCTTCACTTAACCTGCTGCGCCACAGCCCGACTCCCTACATTTGTATATTTATTATGGGGATTAATGGTTAACAGTAACTACAGTTGCTGATACATGTATAAAATGTCTCAGTTTTCTGAAATACTGTCTCACTCCCATACCCCAGCATGCACTAGGACCTGAAGCTTCTCTACCACGGGAATTCCTTTACTTTGGTGTAATACACCAAACTCAGTATAAGTTCTACTTTGTATTTCCCCTTTATTGTTGGTGTGCTTCTAGTTCTGCTTCTGGGATCCCTTCTGTTACATTGCTTGACATTGTGGTCTATTTACATGGTCATTCTGTTACATTGGTTCGGTCTCACTCCCCCTGCCTCTGGGAGATTTTGGTTTAGTCCTTGCCTTTTCGAGCTTCTCTCTTCTCCCTGCCCCCATCCTACATACTTCCTTGGTTCCGGACACTGTGGCCTGAGCAGAGAGAGAGGCAGGACAGAATTGTGTGGTGATTAGATTAGATTAGTTTTTTGAACCGTTTGCTTGTGAATAAAAAAATACTGCTTCTCTGCTCAGCTGTGTGTCCCTGGTCATCTGTCTCCCGCCACAAAGCTAGCTCGGCATCTGGCGTCCTGAACTTTGACTGACATATGGTGCCCAACATGGGGCACAAACCCACGACCCTGAGATTAAGAGTCTCATGCTCTACTGACTGAGCTAACATTTTATGTTCTTATTTCTTAACTTCTGTCCAAGTGTGAGATCATCTCTATTAATCCTTCTCTTTCTGATTTATGTTACTAAACATGATTCGCTCAAACTTTGCCCAAGATGAGATGAAGAAGGTGAATAGTATCATCATTCTTAATAGCTGAATAGTATTCAATTCTGTATATATACCACAACTTTATCAGCCACTTGTCTATTGTAGGACACCAAGGTTGCTTCCAGGTTTTGGCTATTACAAATTGTGATGCTATGAGCATAAGTATACGTAATTCTTTTTGTATGAACATATTTCATTCCTTAGGATATGTCTCCAGGACAGGAATTGCTAGGTCATAGGATAAGTCCATATTTAGCCTTCTGAGAGTTTTCCAGACTGCTCTCCACAGTAGCTGGACCAATTTACATTCCCACCAGGTGTATACATATATATTTTAAGCCATATAGAATATGTTTCTTCTAGGTAGGGAATTATTCAAAAGTAGACCATATATTACCTTTAAGTGTTTATGCCACACACACACATAGTAATTCCCAATAAGCATCTATCGAATATGAGCTAAAAGTAGGCAAATGTGCTAACCAGTGTAGAAGTGACATGAGAAATAGACAGCCTAAAGATAAAAGGGATCAAAAAAAGGAGGCACAGATTGAGAGAGAACCTTTGATGATGCCATTAAAAAAAAAAAAAAAAAAAGGTCATATGAGGTCAGGAAAATAACAGCAGTTTATGTAACAAACTTTCATGTGTGAGGCCCTAGAGGCTCTAGGTTCAATCCCTGGCACCACTATAAACCAGAGTTGAACCACACTTAAAAAGCCATATAAAGAAGATGAAAATTTTGGAAGGAGAAGTAAGAAGATGCTAAAATGATAAAAATTAAAAAAGTATTCCATGAGGACAAATAGAATAAGATGGATAAGTAAAACTAAAATATCTTGAGGGCAGAGAAATGAAGAAAAGAGACCATGTATATTGACAAGGAATCACTAATGAAATTAGCATGTCTTAATAGCAGAGGGTGGAAAAAGGAGTATCTAAAACAAAAGTAAATAAGGTGAAATTATTTAATAATGAATTAAAGGAAGGGAAATTTAAAGCAAATTAAACAACAAAATCACAATACTAGAATTCACAAGAAAACTACAATTAGGAAACTCATACCTTTAAATGGTGAATCATTTGTTTGATAAAATATGAGATTTGCTGAAGCACTAATTTAACATTGTCAGTGAGCACCATAAGGTCCATGTTGGCCTTCCACATAGCTAAAAAGATTTCCACATGCTGCTCCAAGAAAACTGACAGATTTTCTTTTTTTAAAAAATTATCTTTATTTATTTATTACATAGAGACAGCCAGAAAATTTAGAGTGAAGGGGATGATAGAGAGGGAGAAAGAGAGAGAGACTCCGGCAACAGTGCTTCACCACTCACAAAGCTTTACCCCTGCAGGTGGGGACCAGATTTTCTGTGGGTCAGACCAGCCTGGTGTTTATGAGAGCAGAGCACAGCTGCTACATGAAAAACAGCAACTTCATTTAGTGGAACCTTATCTGAAGAATTTGTCAAGGTTTCTTGAGGGAGTCAGACAGAGTCTGTGCCTCCAGTAGTTCCCCAGCACTTATCTCTTTACTTCTTATCCAGTACCTGCCACTTCTCAGCACCTACTTCCCTTCTGTCCCTTAAAAACCCTGCTCACCATATAAGATGGCTGTCTTTTTTTTTTAACACAAATATACCATCTTCTGAGTCCATGCAAGTGAGTTTATTAAAAAATTCACAAGTGGTGAAGCAGGGCTGCTGGTGTCTGTCTCTTTCCTTTTCTGCCTCTTCCCTCCTCAAATTCTTTTTATCTCTATCCAATATTAAATAAATAATAATATATAAAATATTAAATTTATTTTTAAAAACCTGTATTTTTGTTCTGTTTTGTTTTCTTGTTGTTTTACACAAAAATTGGTCTCTTGACTAATTGGCTCTATGAGTGGCAAATGGTGAGCCTTCTTTTGCTAACAATTCTATCTCTTTTTATCAAAATAATAGACAAGTATTGCTATTGTACCCAGTGCCAGAATTCTACTGGTATTGTTGTTATCATCAAGGAAACAACAATTCACCATGCGACTATAGCTGTAACAAGAGTCAAATCTGAAATATAAAATGTTTTATTGTTCTGTTAGAATACTCTAAATGACTACTGGTTTCCACTGGTGTCTTATAGTTGTTTTATTAGACAAGGGAAAAAAATGGGAGAGAAACACCATGGGTAGATGTCTTAAATATTGTCAGAGCAGGTGACATTTATGTGATGTGACCTACCTTGAATTTTCTTGAAATCCTGACAGTAGGATTTTAAATTGTTCACACAATTTAAAAAGTAACTTAAAAATACCAAGTTACCTACAACCTTAGACCAGACAGATCATAATTATCTGTTCCTGTCAGTAACTAAGATATTGTCATTAGTAGATAGCAGTGAATGACATATAACATAGTGAGGTCAAGTATAGTATGGTAAAGCCCAACCATGGGATTTTCAAAGAAACACAAGCTCCCAAATAACTTAGTTATAATGATGATGATATCTATTGCCTTTTTAAACTCTAAGACTGCAAGGAACCTTCCCCATTCTCTTTAAAATCCATACTGCTCCCAGTCTTAGAGCCTCTGTATTTCTTGATGTCTCTCCTCTCGACCCCCTATCCCTGTTATACTGCCTCTGCTGACCTCACCATGCCACATTATGCTATGACTGCCCTTTCACACTGGATTGCATCCAGAAGTCAAGCTTTCCAACTCCAATAATCTGATAAGACCTTTCATAACACATGGGCCTACCAAGTTCTATTTCAGATGGTGCATTCTCCAACAGAGTTACAGATCTTAGATATAGGCCAGGGCCTAGGGGACTGGGTACTTGAATGCCTTTATCCATAAGTTAAGGCAACTATATACCTCAAAGTAAAAGTGCTTAGTCCGCAGTGATTAGAATCAGACCTAATAAACCTGGAAATCTAGAAGAAAGGCCTAAAGAAGGCATCATAAATGTCCAATTTATTACTTGGGCTTAGACATATTCCTCTCCTATCCCCTACTTCACTTCCCTCAATCACTCTATCTACTCAACTAACTATATAAAAGAAAGTAAGATATACCTCTAATCTCTTCTGACAGCATCAGCATTATTGTCACCCCTTGATAATATTTAGAAGAAACACTGTACAATTGGCCAAGAGATATACTAGCAAAAATATTTCTCAACTAAGTGACCAGTAATGTCCTATGAAAACCTTTACTAGAGTCATCAAACAAGTAAATGCAATAAAACTCGAGGTTATCTTATATCCCACTAAAATCCTAGATGTTTCCTTCCCAACTTGAAGCCAAAGCTCATAATATAATACTGGTTTGAATACAACAAATGACACACAACACTTTAACAACTGCAAGAAGGTCTAAACTCGTCACTTAAACGGGGGATTACAAAAGTTGGAAAAGGGCGAGAGACTGGTTCACTTGATGGCTTTTTCGGTCATCACCTGTGGCCTTCCTTAGTCAGGGAATTCTTGGATTCTTCCAAGATGGGCCTAGTCTTCTAATAGATACCTCTCTCCACCATCACTGGTCACTGCCATCAGGAACTTCCATCATAAGCCCTCTTGTGGGCTTCTTCTGGACCTTACCCTCACTATGAGTTAGCAATGGAAGAGACTACCTCACTCTCTAAAGAAAGGCTGGCTCAGTGTACTCTGTCACTTGATAGAAACTGGTCCTGAAATTACTGCAGCCTAGAATGTTACCAGCTGGGACTGTGAAATGCAAGTTCAGACTGACAGGGACTCAGAGGTTAGATAGACTCATGTACTAAATATGAATATATATGGGCCCTGGGTCAGATCATTGCGGCGGTTAATTGTATTTATGTATTTTCTTCAATTTGGGGAGCTATTCTCTGCCCTAATCCAGCTTTCTAGTCCTATTCTGAAATCTGACACCAGCTTCCTAGACAATAATTTCAGTCCATCTCCATGTTATCTATCAAGTTCAAACAAAAGTACTAAATCCAAGAAAACCAAGGAACACAATGAAAATAGACTTCCTAGCATCTTCCCACCCTAAGATTTATATTCTCATCTGTTCTATTCCTACTTTTTGTTTCCTGTTTATTAAACATTATCTTCTGCTTAATATCTTACTGCCTTTCAGCCATCAAGTTATAGATGCTACTATAATTTCATCCTGACCTCCCTGCGCAGATGAGCTTACCAATGAGTCCTGGATCCTCACCTCTCCAGAGCCCTACCCTACTAGGGAAATATAGAAAAAAGCTGGGGGGGTTGGTATGGATCAATAGGACTTCCAACATCCACGTTCAGCAGCTAATCACAGAAGCCTGAACTTCCACATTCTGTACTCCTAAAGACTTTTTGCCCATTCTCCCAGAAAGGGAGAAATATTAGGGGAAGAAGACCAGGAAGCTCTGAACTCCAACTCTATTAGGACCAGGAGAGAGAAAAGGAACAAAGGAAGGGCATTCAGAAGTAGCAACAGGTGTAGGTGTGACTTAGAAAAAAAGAGAAGGCAGGACCATAAGAGAAATGGGCAAATAAATATAAATATAGATAGACAGTTATAGAAATAATAGTCCACCCATATGTGTGATCTTGGGAGAACTACAGTTTCTAATGGAGAGCATGGGGAAACTGAACTCTGGTTATAGCAACAGTGTGGAATTATACCCCTGTTAATTTATAATTTTGTTAATCCATATTAAATCACTAACAACAACAACAAAACTCTTCCAATGGAGTTTAATTAGTCACTTTCATTGATCTTGGAGGAATTTTGGAGAGAACAATAAAAGTCAAATGACTAGAGGCTAAAAATAAATAAATAAAATCTAAGAAACTGCATTTCCACTTGTGGTTTGCAGTTGCCTCAGATGTTTAGTATCCAGGCTCTTCAACAGAGGTCAGTCAAAACACATAGTTCAACACTAGTCAGGCACAGGGTAGCCATCTGGCAAATGGACACTCCTGCAATGCTGAATCACCTATGTGAAGGGACATTATGGTGTTAGTTATGATGGGCCTCAAAAGCCTAATCGGACTTTCTTTGCTTGTTTTATAATTAAACATTTCATTGCTTTGTAGTCACATTATTATCTAAAAAAATAATAATAACACATCAAATCAAATTGTAAGTATATTCGAAATAATATCCTTTAACACTTGCCTTTTGAAATTTATTATTACTAGAATTATATTTCTGAATATATGTGTATGTGTGTATGTGTGACATTTTCTTACCACTACCAGAGCTTCCTGACTTCAAGCAAGATTTACTCAGATAGAAAAAAAGGCAGAGGCCAAACCATGGAAAAACATACCACTGCAAGGAAGCTTTCTCTACTATTTTTGGGTCAGGGTTATGTTTGTGAAAAAACAGACACACTGTCCATGTAATCTATATTGTCAGCTTTGTGGCAGTGACTTTTAATAAAGAATATAATTAGTGCTGGGTGGTGGCACATCTGGTTAAGTGCACATGCTACAATGTACAAGGACCCAGTTTCAAGCCCCAGGTCAAACCTCCCTGTCTGCAGGGGGAAAGCTTTGTGAGTGGTGAAGCATTGTTGCAGGTGTCTCTGTCTTTCTCCCTCTCTATCACGCCATTCCCTCTCGATTTCTGGCTATTACTATCTAATTAATAAATAAAAGTAATACAAATTAAATAATATAATCAATGTTTTAACATAATACATCAATATTTATATAAATATTAAATAATATTTAATAATAAAATATTTTAAATATATACATAATGTAGAAATAACTCACAGAAGGGACCAATCTCCTTTATATCAAAACATTTCTCCTTGTCATTACTGGACAGTGTTTACAATGATTTCAGACTACACAATATAAAAATAACCAAGTTTTTGTTGAGAGGCTATTCATGGAAAAAACATAATAGTGTATAATTATTCTAACAAGAAAAACAATAAGCTATCATTGTAGCACACAGAAAATCAATTTGTCCCACTGATATATTTATTTCAAATATGAAAGAAACACCTACCTAAACTTATACATTTGAAAATCAGAAAGGTTTTTCAAATTTTTAATCCATAGGTCCATCTACTTTATATTTCTCAATTATTATATAAAGATAATTAAGTAGTCTTATAAAATAAGGCAAATTTGTTATTGCTCTGATTTGTAGTTCAAATCATAAAATAGATGGCTTTTTTGGTAAGGAAAACCCATATAATATGTTTTCTTCCTCCTCTCCCCTCCCCCTTTCTTTTTCTTTTCTTTCTTTTTTTTTTTTTGTTTTTCCCCTGCAGGATAACCGCTGGGGCTTGACGCCTGTATGAATCCATTGCTCTTGTGGCTATCCCCCCCCCCCCGATTTTTTTGATAAGACAGAGAGAAATTGAGAGGGGAGGGGATGATAGATAAGGGGGAATAAAGACAGACACTTGCAGACCTGCTTCCCCACTTGTGAAGTGACCCTCCTGCAGGTGGGAAACTGTGGCCTCCAACCAGAACCCTTGCATGTGTTCTTGAGCTTCACACTATGTGAGCTTAATCCTTTGTGCCACTGCTGGGTTCCTGCATGTTTTATTCCCTTTGTCATGTAGACCAAAACATTTAAAAAAAATTTTTTTTTGGCTAACACATTAAATGTGTAAATGTTTTACCTCAAAATGTGAAACAAACCATATGTAAAAAGATCCCTTATTTAAAAGTCAAAAACAAGAAACAAAATTCAGAGATAATATACATTCCAGTTTTTTTTGGAAAGACTTGCACTGTGAAGCCCTAGATAAACTGCTATAAAGTGAATTTCTACAACTTTCCTCTGTTCCATTTATATTTCATCATTTAAGACTATATGTTGGTGGTAAAAAGAAATTCTTTTCTATAATTTTGTCTAGTTGTGGCTCTGCATAATATAAAAAAACAGATGCTTTAAGTAATAGTTGAGCCTGGGGGTTGGGCTAAGCAGCTGTTGCAGGCAAGCAAGCAGGAAAAGAAATACAAAGACATTATTAGCAGGACTTAATAAAGTACAGACGGTGAGGGAGAGCACAAATTGAAACCTGGATTGGACATGGTATATTGGACGAAAGCAAAGGACTCCTGGGAGGGAGGTGGTGGGAAGCTAGGAAGCAAATTTTGGCGGTATGCATATGTCAATACTTTCACTGTATGGCACAAACCCTCTCGATATAAATTTAAAAAATAAGAGAAAAAAGTAATACAAAAGCAAAATGTAGCAGTTAGCCTTGACCACCACAGATGCAATTAGGCACATTCTATTTTCATATATATATATGAACTACATAATTATTTTATATAATTTATTTATTAATGAGGAAGCTGAGAGAGGGAGAGAGGGAGAGGGAGAGAGGGAGAGGGAGAGGGAGAGGGAGAGGGAGAGGGAGAGGGAGAGGGAGAGGGAGAGGGAGAGGGAGAGGGAGAGGGAGAGGGAGAGGGAGAGGGAGAGGGAGAGGGAGAGGGAGAGGGAGAGGGAGAGGGAGAGAAAAAATGAACCATTCACTTTGGTACATGTGCTACTGGGTAGTGGGGGTGGTGAACTCAGGACCTCATGCTTGAGAATCCAATGCTTTTATCCACTGCACCACCTTCCAGACCACAGCACATTTTATTTTCCATATTAGGCATCTTACTTTACTGGCCTTGTGGTCTACTTATCTGCTGCTGCTTTCTCAGTGAAGTTCAGTCTGACCTTCCTCATCCAATTCTTTGTTTTCACTTACTTGACCTTCTACTTAACCACCTGCACAATCTCAAACTCCTGCATATTTAATCCCTCTGCAGATTCTCATTCCTTCTATTCTTCTACTCCTTCTATTCTATTCTTCTATTCTATTCTATTCTATTCTCAGTCTTTCTATTCTATGTCAATCCCCAGATTCGGAGTGTCTCAACCTGAATTCATTTGTGTGTCCCTTCAGTCATTTATCATCTCTATGAATCTCTATCTCTTAATAATAAAATGCATATAACAAATAGCTAAACTGACCTGAAAATAAAAAATATATACATTTAGTGTTCCATGTAATAAGTAAACTTCAAGGATTATTTTCATAAAGCTTAGGACAGTATAATAAACAAAATGATAAAAAAAGGAATCTATGGAACTTGAGAAAAGAGCATTTGAAGTTTTTAGTTGCATTCAATTTTTAATTATATAGCTATTTTGAAATAATTTTGTGGGGCAGAAAGTGAACTGCTTCCAAATGGCCCACTACTCGTTGATAAATACTTCTCAGACAACTTCGACCCCATTCTCACAAATTCTACTGCAAACACGTTCAAACATCTGTAATGAGAAAAATGTGGTGTGGGTGGAACTAAGAAATAGCTTATATATATAACTGCTAAATTTAAGTCTGAGAAAATATTGTAGCAGCTGAGAAAAATAGAGTTGGAGATATAAAAGAAATAAAGAACACAGTTCCATCTATTTTAAAACAAATTTATTTAAACTGAAACTAAACTAAATCTGGATTCAGTATAAGAGATTATCAGAGTTCAAAATTCAGTGTGGCCTTCTCACTTCACTTTAGCTTGAACATACAATATTCCTGTTCTGTGGCTATCATTGTCATCGACACTTACCGATTGTGAGAATGTTGAATTGTTTAGCATTTTAAACAAGTGATATGCCATTTATTTCACAATGAGTTGTTACTATGATGAGTTTTGAATCTTCTGATCCTAACTATAGAATATAACATCCTCAAATTCACTAACTTTTATTTTCTAAAGTCCTATTTCAAGGATGTGTCTTAGAATCTTTGCCTACAGAAAGTGAATTTGGGTCAAAACTGGATTATTCTGTATGAAAAAGAAGATTCATTTATAAGTTATTACATGGGGGTAGAAGAAAGGGTTTGCACTCAGGGAAATAATTCAACAGAATTATTTCATTTTTTAGCCTTTTGGTTCTATCCCCAGAACTATATATACTACAGTGTTATTTTTTTCTTTTTCTGTTAATTTTTCTTATTTTTGTGTCATGAAACATCTTCTATCTCATATGTAATGAAATTAATCTATAAAAATGAGCTAAGGAGAAGTAAACATTTTCTATATATAAACAGATTTTCAGATGAATGGAATGGAATTAAGAATTAAGAAATTATCTTCACACATACTGACAGTTAAGCTAAAACAACTAATTAATGCTCAGAAATTAAATGAAAAAAGAAACTTTAAATAAGTGGTGTCAGGAAAACTAAGTAGATGAATAGAAGATAAAGAAACAGGACCACCACATGTCACCCTGAACAAAGCCAACTCAAAACTGACCAGAGACCTAGATATTAGACTAAACCATAAAATTCATAGAAGAAAATATCAGAAGGATGTTACATGAGGTTTACTTTGAAAATTATTTTGAAGAACCAAGTAAAACCAAGGAAAACAAAAGTAAAAAATAAATAAATAAATAAATCAGTGAGGTCACATCAAACTGAAAAGCTTCTGTTCTGCAAAAGAAATCTTTACCTATTGAATGGGAGGAGATATTCACATACCATTCATTAGATAAATGACTAATAGTGAAAATGTATCAGTAATTCATATAATTCAGAAAAAAGGAAAACAATTTCATTAAAAGTGGAGGAAAGATGTGAACAGACTAGATTTATATGGTCAAAAGTCATCTGAAAATTGTAGATGAGGTGTTGGTATGCTTTATGTAAATGTAAAAGTGATTTATGTAAATAGACCAAAGCTTTGAATGGGAACGAATCAATCCCTATATACGCATATGGTTAAGCAGAAGCCAGGGGGAGCTGGCATACTATCCAACATCTCCCCCTTTCTTTTTAACTATTTGCCATAGTTTCAGGAGTGCAGGGCACTTTGTGAGGCAGGGAGACTGATAAGAGGCACACTTTTTGGGGTTCTACTGTCCCTCCTTGCTCAACCTCTCCATAGAGAGAGAGACTAACAGGATTGACACACCCCTCAGGCTCAAGCCCTTCCAAGCTCAACCATATCCTCACAATTCCCCAACATCTCCCTCTTACTTAATGGCCATATATAACTGTGTCAATGTCTGTAAAAGGCTTCATCTCTGTCAGGGGAATAGCAGTGTGTGAGGGAATACATTCAAGATAATGAGCTACAACCTCACCTCTGTGAGAATAGTCTACTCCATAAAAGACAGAAACCATGGACTGTGAGCTCAGACTGACAGGGTCTCAGAGGTTCCACAGGCTCCTGTGCTAAATATGAATAGATATGGGCCCTAGATCAGATAAATGGGGTTAAAAATTCATGGTATTTTGTTGGTATGCTTTTAAAAACCCCTTCTGTTTCATTTGGTTTAAATCCCCCCTGCTTAACACTATTCTATTTACATAACCACTTCATTCTATTTACATAACCGCTGTTAACAAGCACCACCCTCCCTCCAGGGCACTGGTGGTTCAGTGATAGGATTCTCGCCTGCTCCGCCCCCTCCTTGTCACACTCTGATTTTCACCAGTCACTTTTCTCTCCACCCTCTCTATGTCACATCCTGTTTCCACCCTACTTGGCAAGTATATATAAAGACAGCATTGTGAGTTTTACGGTACCTTAAGTTTATCTTAGCTTGGTTTAGATTGTGCTGCGTCCTGCATGAATAAAGAGATACTGCCTACAGCTCAACCATGAGTCCCTGGTCGTCTGTTACCCACCTGTGAAGCCAGCCCGGCGAAAACAACAGTATTTTTATACTTTCCTCATATTTGGGAGTTATTCTCTGTTCTAATCAAGCTTTCTAGTCCTAATTTCAACTCCACCGTTTTCCATGTTAGCTATCTGGCTCAGACAAAAATTACTAAAGTCATGGGCCCCTTGGAACATACCTAAAATGGGCTTAGCTTCTTTACACACAAAGACCTCCAATATCATCTGAGCTATTCCTTTCTTTGAGTTCCTATTTATTAAATGATTCATCTTGCTTTATATCTTACTGCTTTTCAGCCACCAAGTTGTAGACACTGCTATGATGCCATCCTTCTTCTATGGACAGACAAGCTCACCAATGTGTCCCTATGTTTGACATACCCAGAGCCCTGTCCCACAAGGGAAAGATAGAAACCGGTTGAGGATCTGGATGAACCTGCCAATGCCCATGTCCAGCAAAGAAGCAAATACAAAAGCTAGACCTTCCACCTTCTGCACCCCATAAAGATCTTTACTCCCAGGGGGATAAATAATAGGGAAGCTTCCAATGGAGGGGATGGGACATGGAGATCTGGTGGTGGGAATTATGTGGAATTGTATCCCTGTTATCTTACAATTCTGTTAATCATTACTAAGTCACTAATAAAAATAATAAATATAATTTTCTATGTGTGAGTAAAAGCACAGAAATGAATGCTGGAGGTGATGCAGATGGAAAGAACAACTTTCATACTATTGGTGAGAATAGAAATTGGTCCAACCCTTGTTCAAATATTTTGGAGTGGGCCAGGTGGTAGCACACCGGGTTAAGCACACACATTTTAGTGCACAGGGGGGCAGGTTCAAGCCCCTGGTCCCCATCTGCAGGTGTAAAGTTTTACAAGTGGTGAAGCAGGGCTGCAGTTGTCTCTCTGTCTTTCTCCCTCCCTATTCCCGCTCCCCACTCAGTTTCTCTTTGTCTCTATCCAATAATAAATAAAAATGTTTTTAAAACTATTTTAGAATTTCCTCAAGACATTAAAATTAGCCTACTATATTATCAGACAATTTCTCTATCATGGATCTATAGAAAGTATATAAAATGCTTCTCTGAAGTTATATATGAACACCTGTGTTCATGGCAGCACGTTTTGTAATAGCCAAACTTTAGAACCATCTCAAATGTCCAACAATAAATGAATGATTAAGGCAGTTGTAGTATATATACACAACCAAGTACTACTCATCTACACGAAATTATTAAGACATCTGTCTGCTACATGCTTGGTGGAACTGGAGGGAATCATTCTGAGTGAAATAAAGCAATCAATGAAGGATAAAGACAGGATAATCTCGCTTATAGGTAAGGTCAAAGAAACAAAGAAAAGGACAATACAAGGTGAAGCCTCAATTGACAGTGACCTATCTCTGCAGATCCAGGGATATAGAAGGGGAAAGAGCAGTGCTAAGGAAAGCGAGAAAGAAATCTGTGTCCTGCCGTGGAGTAATAGAACAATTTTGTGGAGTGAAGAGATTTACTGAAACTTGTCTTTGTAAAATTTCTAAATTATATGTGCTGCATTATTTCATTTAAAACATTATAGACAGGGAGGTAGCTAAGCTATAGATCATAGGAATTGCATATATGAGGTTTGGAGTTCAATTCTCAGTGAAGCACACTACATATGTGATGTTTTGATTCTCTCTACCATTAAATAAATACATGCTCTAAGAACTTATTTTCTGGCAGCAGTGATGGCACACCATGTTGAGAACACACTTGGGTTCCAGCCCCCTACTCTCCCTGCATGAAGAAGCTCTGCAGGCACCTCTCTCTCTCTCTCTCTCTCTCTCTCTCTCCCTCTGTCTCTCTTTCTCTCTACCATGCCTTTCAGAGAAACTTAATATTTCATAGATACAATAAATGTGTCTAAACCATTATAAACTTCACATACAGTTTTTCAATCTCTATCTATCTCTCTATCTCTAACTCTATCACTATCTCTCCTTTCCCTTAAATTTTCTTTCAGCCTTATCACATAAAGAAAAATTATTTCCAATGAAAATTCTAAATTGGTCTATCACATTGTAATTACATTGAAAATTTACTGTAATCATACACAGAGAAGATTCTTGAGGAAAGTGAAAATAGAGGTGATAACATGGTCCCTAATGTCCTATTTCAACACTTAATCAGAAACTGACATGCTTATTTGAAAAACCCCCAGGCTTACACACCATTTTCTGTGATTTGGTTCTCTTTATTTACTTATCGGGAGGTTAATGGTATATAGAACAGTTGTTGGCACCTGGGTGCAATTTCTCATCTCACCATGGTGTCTGCAAAACACTCTCGCCCCCAAATTAGTTCAATCATTGTGTACCAGGACTTGAAAGCCCCCCACCTCCACCCTCGCCATTTCCTCCTTCCTCTGAGTCTTTTGCTTTGGTGCAAAACATCAAACCAGTCCAAGTGTTACTCTGTGTTTCCCCTTTTGGTTCTAAGTTCTAGTTTCTTAAAGTCTATCCATGATGATGTCAACCCATATCTATTCTCTTTTTTTGCCCCCAGGCTTACTGCTAGGGCTCAGTGCCTGTACTAAGAAACCACTGCTCCTGGAGGCTGTTTTTCCCGTTTTGTTGCCCTTGTTGTTTTATAGTTGTCTTGGTTATTATTGTTGTTGTTATTGATGTTGCTGTTGTTAGATAGGACAGAGAGAAATGGATAGAGGTGGGGTAGACAGAGAGGGGGATAGAAAGATAGACAACTGCAGACCTGCTTCACTGCTTGTGAACCTATCCCCCTGCAGGTGGGGAGCCAGGGGCTCCAATTGGGATCCTTATGCTGGTCCTTGTGCTTCGCACCAAGTGTGCTTAACCCACTGCGCTACACCCCGATCCTCATCTCATGTAATTCTTAACATGATTTCTTCAAACTTCACCCAAGATGAGACAAGGAAAGTGAATTCATCATTCTTAATAGCTGAGTAGTATACCATTGTGTATATACACCACAACTTTCCTAGCCACTTGTCGGACACCTAGCTTGCTTCCAAATTCAGCTACTACAAACTGTGCTTCAATAAACATAGGCATACACAGATCTTTTGGGGTGAGTGTGTTTTTGCCTTAGGATATATCCTGGGAACTGCCAATTATAAAGAAGGTCCATTTCTAGCCTTCTGGTCTCCATAGTTGGGAAAATTTACATTCCTATTTCTTTTTCCCACACTACCTGTTAGTATGCGTCTAAATTCTGCTTCTAAGACCCCTTCTGTTGCATTGCATGACGTTGTAGTCTATTTACATAATCATTGTTTTCATTGGTTTAATCCCCACTGGTTAGCACGCTATTTTCCTTCTCCCCACCCCCTATCCTACATACTTCCTCTTCCTGACACTTCTGCTTCAGGAGATATAAAAGACAGGGTTTTCTAATGAAGAGAGATTAGAAGAGATTAGATTGTTGAACTGCATCCCCGCTCGTCAATAAAGATTGAACTGTGTTCCCAGCTCAACCATGAGTCCCTGGTCATTTGTTTCCCGCCTACGAAGCTACCTGGCAACTACCTGCTATTTTGCTCTTGCCTTTCAGAGAAACTGAAGATTTCATAGATACAATAAATGTGTCTAAACCATTATAAACTTTACATACAGTTTTTCACATAATTACCTTGTAAAGTCGGTCATCTCCATCATGATCATACACATCTTCTTGGCCAAAACAATAATATCATTGCTTGTATCATCCCATATTTCAATCTCAGCATCCAGTTTACACTTCACTTTCTTAAAATCAGCAACTTGCTCAGCAATCTTTTCTTTTTCTGCCTCAGGCAATTGAGTCATCTTGGCCTAAGACATGTGATAATTAGATTCATAATCATTCCACCATGTCAAAAAGCATTTTAGGAAGAAATTGTCATAAAAAGATATTTATAAAATATATTCATTAAAAAAGAGGCAAGTTACAGATTGTCTAAGTTATATGATAATAAACATTTTCTACATTTGTTTTTTTTTCATTTAAAAATATGATTATCAGTTTGCTCAAATTGCAAAGTTACATTTTAAAACAAAAATACAGAATCAGTTGTTACTTTATTTAAGTCTATCAAGTAATATAAAATAAATGTTTTCAAATCTCTATGTATAGAAACTTTGTTAAAAAATATACACTTTATATATTGTATGTATCTGAAGGTGGGAGGCTAATAAAATTTAAATTCCAAAAAAGACTATTTCTATCTGTATGTTCACAATACACAAAGTATATATTAAAAGAACAATGTTTACTGCCTCTGGCATGTGGTAAGATATATAAAAGAAGAACCAACTTACTTATTGTATAGAATCAGTAATACATAACATACTACAAGTTACTAACCTGTAAAGCTAGTTCAGAAACAGAACAGAATATTCAATCTTAACTATTGTTTATTATCTTCCTATTTTAATAAAATATTGTTTAAATTTTTAATTAAGAGTAATGGTATATAGATTCTATTTTTAAAGTCTCTACCTAAGAAACATCTGTCACTCTGGATATATTAATACTTGTGACACATAAGCTTGCACATTATAAAAAATTTCAATATTCATAGTAAACTTAAAATTGCTCAAATACTTTTATGTTTAAATATATTCCAAATTCAATACTTTGGAATGATAGTGATTTTCAGTATGACTTTGAGAAAGTCACTTAACCTTCCTGTCTTAGTTTCCACAGAAACAGAATGACAATAATTGCAACTGCTACCCACCTGCCATGCAGGGAACAGAGTCGATTATTGGGTAACATTGAGACTGACCCTGTCATGGACAAGACTCTCATCGGTTGCTCTCAATTTCCTTAATAACATCTGAATTCACATAGTGAATTAGAATTGACAGATATTTACTTCTGACTAGATAAGGGTCAAAAGTTGAGCAATAGTTTACAAAAAGTTAAGAGTCCTAGGAGTTCTGAGTGTTTCATAAGAAACAAACACAAAGATATAAATGCCTAAATGACACCTTTACTAAAGTTTTTTTCATGCTTCTGAGATTTATTTACCATGTTTTACCAATAAATTTTAATTACTACAAAATCTTCAAAATGAGACCTAGTAAATAGTTTGATTTGGGGGGATGCTGGGTGAAAAATTGCTCACTGGACTTGTTTGAGTAGGACAAGCAAGAAAACTGAAGGACAACATTTAGAACAAAGCAGCTAAGTAGAGCTGCTGACATCGCGTAAGTGGACTTCAGAACTTGATGTAGATCTACAGAGCAAAACTCTAACAATTATACAAATGGCTCAAAAGATGTTAATCTGAATGAGAATGAATTGCTGGCAAATTGATTCTCGAATCCCGTGCCTCTAGGGAAAACATCTAACATGTCTGATAAATGCCAGCTACTCTTTTAGGTGACTTATATCTATTTCTTTGTTTATTATTTAATTTTGTACATGTGTGATTCCACCAGTCCAGATCATTTTTTTCTTCTTTCTTTTTATATTTTTTTAATATTTATTTATTCCCTCTTGTTGCCCTTGTTGTAGTTATTATTGTTGTTGTTATTGATGTCGTGATTGTTAGATAGGAGAGAAATGGAGAGAGGAGGGGAAGACAGAGAGGGGGAGAGAAAGATAGACACCTGAAGACCTTCTTCACCACTTGTGAAGTGACTCTCCTATAGGTGGGGAGTCAGAGGCTCTAACCAGGATCCTTACACCGGTCCTTGTGCTTTGTGCCACTTACACTTAACCCACTGCTCTACTGCAGACTCCCCCAGATCATTTTTTCATTCATGCAGAGAGAGATATAGACACAACAGCACTGGAGCTCCCCCTTTCCTTGAGCATCTTGCATACAGTGCCGATTCTCAAACTTGGAGCACACATGGCAAGGCATAGGCCCTACTCACTGAGGTATCTCTCCAGTCCATCATATATACTTCTAAATATAAAATTTTCACAGTGCCCAATTGTTGGGCATTACGCCAGCTCCCCTGTATTGTTTGATACTATGGGTTATTTACATAATAATTGTTTTGCCTGAAAGATCCCCACTCATGCCTACAGGGTACATTAATCCCACCAGCTTTCTACCTTCCCAGAGTGCCTTGTTTTCTCCAACCCTTTCCTAGCCAATCCTGTTCCAACTTGCTACTTCCGTTTTTACCCTATAAAGCCCACTGCTGTTCCTGGTTTTCTCTTTCTCTTCTGCATCCAGACCTGGAGAAGGGCTGGTGTGCACAGCGAGAGGCAGCCATTTTGCTAGTTCCACGTGGCCTAAACCCGCTGTGCTCACACCTGGCTCTGGGACTCCTGCATGAATAAAGATTTGTATTGCTACCACCACAAGCCTGGTTCCTGGATCTCTCTCTCTCTCCTGAAAAGCTAGTCTGGCACCCAATGAGGTAAGTATATTTTAAATTTATAGATTATAAACTGAATATCCAAATAGTTATGTGGTTCACTCAATAGTACAATTTCGTTGATAGAACGGAGATGCAAACCTAAAAATTTTGACTCTAAAATCTCTGACCTATCATCATGCCAACAAGTTGGAATGGTACTGCCCAGAATTTTTCAGTGGCATTTTCTACCACTTTGTAATTTTAAATGCAATTATCCTCCAAAGTATATACATGTATCTTTCACAATTCATGTTTTGCAAGCCATGCCATACCACGTTATCACCTAAAATTCTAATGGAAAAGCAACTATAGCCACTATACAAATAAGTGTGACTATGTTTCAGTAAAACTTTATGTGGAGAGAGGGGAGTTATGACCATGGAGTAAGAGCAGATATAAAAACTCCTGAAAAGCTTATATAAGAATTGAATATTAGTAAACATAGCAAATCTCATCAAACTACAGCTGAGACATTCCAGGAAGCACGTAAACCTAATGTGGGTGCTGGTGCATGTGCACATGGTCAAGGGGTAAGAAGGGACATTGGACAGAAACCAGGCAGAAAAGAAGCTGTAAGCACTGACAACTGGTCTCGCCATATTTGCAGGAACACAGTGGAGCACCGTGCCAATAGCAAGACAGAAGAAGCTCTGGATTTTAATCCATGACCTCATGGGAATAAGGGCTCTGGACTGTTGGCAAGGACTCACCAGAGTGATGGGAAAAATATCGGTCAAAGCAGCTATGTGGTCTGTCCCTGTATGAGATATACTCAAGAGAACTTAAGCAAATCCCTGGTGACTGACAGTTGATACTGACTAGAATAACAAGCCACACTTCTTCAAACACACAGAAGAAAACAGCCACAGCTCAGCTTACTTCCTGAGATTTGGGTACAAGCAGCAAGTCTATAGGAAGCCCTCTGAGGATCTGAGAAAAATATGAGGAGACCCAGTATAAACCAAGCAAGCCCAGTACCATATCAACAACTTCACCTGGTGGTGCAAGAAGAAAATCACAGTAAAAGCACAAACAGTGGCAGAGCAGAGGATCTGATTGATCCCAGTATCAATTAAAAATGAAGATATAATCATCATTGATATATATGCTCTAAGTAAAAATACACATAAATATATAAAACAAATACTCAAGGTAGACAGATTTCATAATATTACACAGAGTACCCCCAAAACTCTACTTAAAATACTGTTAATCAATAAATTCAGTAAAGTACCAGGGTACAAAATCAATACTTATACTAAGTGTGTGGCATTTAGATACACAAATGATTAGTCAGAAGAAAGGTAATTGGAGGAATAAATCTTCCTTACAACTAAAATCCAAAAGATAAAATACTTGGGAATAAAAATAATGAAGGACGTAAAGGGCCTTTACAATCAAAACTATAAGTCAATGTTAAAGAAATAGAGTCTCTCTCTCTCCTCTCTCTCTCTCTCTCTCACCCTCTCTCTCTCTCTCTCTCTTGCACATGCACATGCACACACACACACAAAGAACATTCTTTGTTTATTAAATAAAAGAATAATTATCATTCACATGGCTGTTTGCCCAAAACAAGCTATGCATTCATTGCAATCACAATCAAAGTCCTAATGACATATGTCAAGGAAATTGAACAACTATCAAAAACGTCACATGGAACTATTTAAAAAATGAATAGCTAAAGAACTCTTCAGGAAAAGTGAAAGTATACCAATCTTTAATTTCAGTTTATACTACAAAGCAGTAATAATTAAAGCATCTCTGTACTGAAACAAAAAATGGACACTTGGACTACAGGAACAGAACAGAGTTCCCTAAACCCACTCATATGTAGGCACTTAATATATGATGAAGGGGCCAAACTGTCTAATGGGAAAAAGACAGTCTGGTGTAGAAAAATGAAACTATACTAAAATATATCACCATGATACAAACATTAGCTCAAAATGGATAAAAATACTGGATATTAGATCTGAAACCATAAAATATAGGAAAGATATCCGTAAAAATCTTTAGGATTTTAACATCAAAAATATATTTGAAGGCTCAACCCTATGGGCAAGGGAAACCAAAATAAGATTAAACCAAAAGGATTATACCAAGTTTTAGAGCTTATACTACCAAAAAGACTTCACAAGAAAAATAAAGTAACTCAGCAACAAGAAAGGATATTTATAATATCTGACAAGTGGTTGATATCAAACATTATCAGAAAAAGAAAAGAAAAGTGGGCAGAGAGGAAAATGAGCAAAGCATCTGAGGTTCCATACAAGACCTCACCATTATTTATGCCATTTAATGCTATTTATAAAATCTATATCTTATATACTGATAAGACCAGTTGCTTCTGATCTCCCTAATCTAAGATTTCAGGTGATTTAATATTTTTAAAAAGTCATTATTAAAACAGATAAATAATTTAAGCCTAGTGTTGAAAAACCAGTGTTTACTCATTTGAAACCTTAACTTAGATTCAAGGAATATATATTCAGGACTGAAGTCATTGCATCAAAAAACTTGAGACGTTCAGTCTAGTCATGCTCCTTTTTCTCCATACCATTTGATACTACATCTGCTAATCTCAAGAAAATCAGTGCCAACAGTGCCACCTCAACATGTTTCACTTGGGACTGTGTCTAGAGACGCCAGGCCTGAGATGTCAATCCTTCAGCTCCAATACTCAGGTGAGACCTTTCCTAGCTCATAGGACTCCTAAGTTCCATTCTGAGTGGCACACCTCCTGACAAAGTTATAGAACCTAGTTATAGACTGGGACCCCATGAAATAGAGCACATGTGCACATGTATCCATAAATTTGGGGAAAATATATACCTTAAAATAGAAGTGTGCAATAGTCTGCAGTGACTCAATAAGTGCAGAATGCAAGTAGAAGGACTTAAAAAGGACACCATAAAGTGCTTAATCAAATATTTTCTACTTAGACCTAGGTAACTTCCTCACCTACTTAGTATCTCACTTCAATCAATCACTCTAAGTCTAACCCTGTCAAATAAAGTAAGGACTAGAAAAGTTGGATAAGGGAAAAAGACTGACACACTCTAATGATGGCCTTTTTGGTCACTACCAGGCCACCCCAACAATCAGAGCCCTAGTCAGGGAATCCTGGGATTCCCACACAGATATGATAGGACTAGACCTCTAATGGATACCTTTCTCTACCATACCATAACTGGTCATCTCCAACAGGAACAACAGCATAAACTCTCTTGTGGGCCTCTACAGGACCTTTACCTCAATGTGGACTGGTAATGGTAGAAATTGCCCCTCTCTCTGAAGGGAAACTGGGTCAAAATATTCTACCACTCAAGGAAGACCCATCCTGAACTGTGTGCAGCTTAGAATGTTCCTGGCTATGACCGTGGAATGTGAGCTCAGACCACCAGGGATACAGAGGTTGTATAGGGCCACATGCTAAATATGAATAGACATAGTTCTTAAGTCAGATCAATGGGGTTTATATTAAGCGATATATATATATATATATATATATATATATATATATATATACTTTTTCCGTATTTGGGAGATGCTCTCAGCCCTTATTCAGCTCTGTAGTTCTACTCTGAACTCTAACACAATCCTCCCATGCAATACTTTTAGCTCACTTGAAAATTAGTGAAGTCACAGGCCCATCAGAATATGGCTAAAATAGACAACCTAGCTTCTTCCAACATGAAGACTGCAAATTTCATCTGCTATATTCTTACCTTTAGGTTCCTGATTATTAAACAATTTGTTATGGTTTATATCTTAATGCTTTACAGCCATCAAGTTTCAAATTACCTTAGCAATGTGTCCTGGAACCCTACCTCCCCAGGGCCCTGCCCCACTAGGGAAAGATGAAAACAGGCTAGAAGTATGGGTAGACTACTCAATTCCTATTTCCAGCAGAGTGGCAATACCTCCCATCTTCTGAACCCCATAATGATTTCTGGTCAAAACTCCCAAAGGCATAGGGAGTAGGGAGGCTTTCAATGGAGGGGACGAGATACAGAACTCTGGTAGTTGGGACTATATGTAACTGTAATCCTCTTATTCCATAATCTTGTTGATCACTATCAAGTCACTAATAAAAAAAAAGTGGGGAAATTATATGAACAGATGATTCTCTTAAGAAAAGATACAAATGGCCCACAGACATATGTGAAAATGCTCCAATTCATTTATCATAAAGGAAATTCTAACTACATTGAGATTTCATTTCACACCTATGAGAATGGCCTTCATCAATAAAACAATAAGGGTAAGTCTTGGAGAGCATGTGGATTAAGAAGTGAGAATGCAAACTGGTGCAACCAGGAGATTTTCAGAGGCAGGGCTATGGAGCAGCAGCAACTGTGTTTCTCTTCTCTCCTTTCCCAGGTCAACTAGGAAAACCAAAGGAGACCACCTGGGACTGCAACAAGGCAGGACTAGAACAACTTCAGGAACCCACCAAATCACTGGAGTGAGGAATTAAGCTAAGAAGCCTACTTATAGTTTAAAAGCCCTCAGGCTCCCATATCCTATAGGGAAGAAAAAGAATAAAGGAGTCTTTTAAAGCCACTGTGTTCCAATTTAGGGATTAAAATAATATTGAAATAATTGTAAATTTCCACAACTACAAACCCTTGAAGTATCTTACTTAAACAGAAGTAAATCCAGGCAAGAGTGATCAGTAATTTGCAAAGTTCTGTGAGAGGAACCTCATAATATACTACATAGAATAGTTAAACCAACAAGAAGAAATATTGGAGAAATGAGCCAGGACAAGAATCCAGCTAAAAGCCCCCCAAAGGTTGAAGCACAAAATAATGAGGTAAACATACAAACACTAGTTAAGGAAATAATCACAGGAGTTAGTAAAGAGTTTGAAGGAATTGTTATCAGAAATGCAGAAACAACAAATGAGACTTTAGAAGAGAATGCTAATTATCTCAAGGTTATTAGAAAGCTGAAATATCTAAGATAAGAACACTAATATCAAAGAAGGTAAAACAGTATCAGAACAGGGTAATAAAATAGATTAACACCAGAAAACAGTAGAGGGGAGAAAGAATAGTATAAATGAGGCTGAAGACAGAATTAGCAAGAAAGAGGTTGGACAAATTAGAAACAACTAAAAAAGAATTAAGAGATCTCAAAAAGAGATTAAGAGATACTGAAAACAACAACAGAGACCTATGGGATGATTTCAAAAGAAATAATATATGCATTATTGGATTACCAGAGGAAGAAAGAGAGGGAGGGGAAGAAAGCATTCTTCATGACATAATAGCTTAGAACTTCTCTAGTCTAGACAATATAAAAGACATAAAGGTTCAAGAATCAAACTGGTGCAACCACTATGGAGAATAGTATGTAGAATCTTTAAATAAATATAAATTGAAAGAACTTCTGATCTAGCGATACCACTCCTATGTATTTATCCAAAAAGACATGAAAACACTATTCAAAGGCCTGTATCCACTCCCATGTTATAGCTTCATAAAGCAGTTTTTTTGACACATACTCAATGGAGTAAAATTCATAAATTAAAAAATGATGTGTCCTTTGAGACAAAATGGATGAAACTTAAAGGGATTATTCTCAGTAAAGTAAATAAGAAAGTGAAGGACAACTACTGGAGGATTTTGCTTATATGTGGAATATAGAGAATTGAAACACATGAACTTAAAAAAAAGTAGTCAACTCACATCTAAGATCTTGGGGAAACTATTCAATATGGTAGTTATTGCGGGGTGGGGGTTGCATAGAACTTTGGTGGTGGATGTTGTGTGGAACTATACTATTATTTTATAATATTGTAAATCACTAAATAAAAAGTACTTAAATGCACAAAAATCTTTATGGACACTGAAGCCATATGATTTCTATAATACAATTCTGATTACATTTAGCTACATATATTCTGAAATTTTTTATATTTAATATAAAATCAATCTTATCTCATAAGTTGTACAAAAATATAGCAGAATGATGAATATGAATTTCTGTATGTTGTTTACTAATGCTTTCCATATACCTTTTCCTTTTGATTTTCACTCAGTTCTCCATCACACTATTTGCCATTATTTTTTGTCATCTGTATGTTACCAACCATTCTTAAAATACCATTCAAGTTACTTTTAATATGTTTTATTCCATTAGTCTCAAAATGTGTCTATTCTATCTCTCTCTAATTCTTTAATCAGATCCATCTCTTATATATCACCATTATTTCTATCTAAAGGCAAATCTAATTTCCCTTAGACTTTAATTTATTTTGCTACTTCTTGATTAAATATTTCTAATTTCTAACTGTTTAGCTGAAAAATACTATTCAATTCATCTTATTAAACAGAGCATAGTAATCTCACACATATCACAATTGATTTTGTTTAAAGTAGAACACTCACAATAAGTAGAAAATTTCCCAAATGTTAAAAGTACATCTGGAATTAATTGCATAAACTATGAATGCTTGCACCTAGCACACAAATAAACAGAAAGAATATTAGCATTCCAAACACTTCCTTTGTCTCATTCTAGTCTCCCAAAAGAAAAATTTGCAAAAATACAAACATTTCTATTTCATTTTACTTTTATTGAATTTTTTCTTTCAAACTGTTTACTAGTAATTTAATAATGGTTTACTAGTTTGTAAGATTTCAGGGGAATAAAAAAAAAGAAAAACAAAGATTATAGGGCTATATTTCCAGACTATATCATGCACTAAAATCCTGTGCCACCCCCTTACCATCCCAAATCCACAACACACAAATCCAGATAACCATGGTTAGCAGTCTTAGATGATTCGACTAATTTTTTTCAAGTTTGTGTTTCAACTGTCTGTATTTCACACTTGATGTTTATCTAAATTATTGAAATACTTATGCCATTTGATAATACCAATACTGACAACATGGAAATATGCTAGTAGAATACACAGCTACACAGAAAAGTGAAACAGTTCAATAATTACTGTTAAATCTGTGATAAAATCAACAAGTTCTACAAGTTTATAAACATGTCTTTAGGATGCAACTCAGAACCCACCTCCTTAAAATACATACAATTTAAGAGTTTGATTACCTGAATTCCATGCCCCACTTTATTGTGTATTGGAAGTTGATAGGATGTAAGCTAGCCAAAGACCAAAAGAAGTAAAATTAAATTTATTAAACAGAGACAGAATTTTCAGGTAATTGAGTCTCTTTCAGTATATGAATAAGTTCCCCCACTTATCACAACATCTTCAGCATTTCATTGTATTACAGCATAGTTACAATTTTTGGTCATAATACTGACAATGACTCATCTACACCATCACCCTGCATAAGCTGATTTTTACTGCATATTAGAGTTATATGGTGCCAGTCCTGCTCCCTCAAAAACTTAAAAATTTCCTATGCAGAAAATATCAATTATGCTTTAAAAAATTCTGGCAGGTAAGATGTGATATATGGGATGCAATTTGAAAACCAATTCCCATGACACTGTTTTGGGTTTTAAAATGTACAGATAAGTATGCTTATAATTATGCCCTCAATAGTATACATAAGTATCAGTATATGTGTAAATTTGTTATATATAATACATGTTTAAATGCATATCTCTGTCTATCTATCATCTATCTACCTATTTTACATTACCAGATCACAAAGGAATTTTCCCTGTGTATACAATACAGGCAATTAGATTCCTTTAGTAAAATACAGTTTCAAAAATACTTTTTACATGGGTATGTATGCTAAAATTTGGTGCAGTTCTCTGTATGAGAAATAAAACACTCCTTTCAGCTATAAAAATAAAACACAAGATTAATAGTAACACCTATTCCACATTAGAACCACTTGCAGTAACTAAATATACATAAACTATTTCCATATGGTGAGAAAGCACAGTCAAATTAAGTTAAAAATTTTCCTTTTTTTCCTTAATG